>NC_064625.1:83563058-86075558 GCF_023898315.1 Schistocerca nitens | reverse complement strand
GCTCTCGGTCGTTATGTGAAGGCCTTCGGCAACTGAAATTTGATATTCACGGCACGTTCTTGACACTGTGGATTTCGGAATGTTGAATTCGCTAACGATTTCCGAAATGGAATGTGCCATGAATGTAGCTCCAACTACCATTCCGCGTTTGAAGCCCGCTAATTTCCGTTGTGCGATCACAACCATATTAATCACCTGAGTGAAAGCCACAGCTCCGCCAACGCACTGTCCTCTTATACCTTGTATACGCGACACTACCGCCGTCTGTATATGAGCATGTCGCTATCCATGACTTTTGTCACTTCCAATATATTTTATTGCATGGCTAGGTTCAATCGAAGCTGAGCAATATCAGATCTACGTAGATGCTATAAGCAACCTGTTGCGCCCATACAGGAATGGAAATGGAAATGACCGTTTGGCGTCATTGGCCGGGAGGCCCCTTGCGAGGCAGGTCCAGCCGCCTTGGTGTAGGTCTTATTACATTCAGCAACACACTGGGCGAACTGTGCGCCGGATGGGGATGAAATGATGATGGTTGGTTGGGTTGTTTAGGGGGAAGAGACCAAACAGCGAGGTCATCGGTCTCATCGGATTAGGGAAAGACGGTGAAAGAAGTCGGTCGTGCCCTTACAAAGGAACCATCCCGGCATTTGGCTCGAGCGATTTTAGGGAAATATTCTGGCAAACCTTCCGGGATGTAAGGTCGTGGTCCATGAAACTCTTCAGCTCCTAACGTTTCGTCCAGAGCTGCGCTGGACATCTTCAGAGGAGTGTTTCTCCTCCGGTGAGTCTTGCCCACGTTAGGAGCTGAAGAGTTTCATGGACCACGACCTTACATCCCGGAAGGTTTACCAGAAGATATGTCATCCGGTCGTGAAAGCCTCCATACTACGGTTTTAGGGAAATCACGAAACCTACATCAGGATGGCCGGACGGGGGATTGAACCGTCGACCTCCCGAATACAAGTCTAGTGTGGTAACCACTGTGCCATCTCGCTCGGTGGCCGCGGTTCTAGGCGCTCAGTCCGGAACCGCGCGACTGCTACGGTCGCAGGTTCAAATCCTGCCTCGGGCATGAATGTGTGTGATGTCCTTAGGTTAGTTAGGTTTGAGTAGTTGTAAGTTCTAGGGAACTGATGACCACAGATGTTAAGTCCCATAGTGCTCAGAGCCAGCCATCTCGCTCGGTGAAATGATGATGGAGACAACACAACACCCAGTACCTGAGTGGAGAATATCTCCGACCCAGCGAGGAATCGAATCCGGGCCCGTAGGACGGCAGTCCGTCACGCTGACCACTCAGCTATTGGGGCGGACCATACGGGAATTACATACCAGAATTAGAAAGTCTCGGCGTATACGTCAAGGTGCGGATAGTGGACCGCTATGGACGGTGGCGAGCGCTGAAGGAAATCCCCGCCGACCCACGTGGTTATGACGCGACCGAGGTTCCGTGTAATCGTCGCCTTCCTCGGCTCCGGCTAATTAATTGCCTCGCCGCAGCTCTTTTAGCGCCGCCATTTGCATACGACTACATCGGGGCCAATTAGTGGCCCCGCGGAGAGGCGCGGGCGTTATTTACGCGCGTGGAGATCCCGCCGTGTCTAGGCGCCCACCGCCGTGTCCGGCATGTGTTTTTGTGCCTGTCGGAGCATCTGAAGGAGCAGCCCCGGGGTGGACCGATAGTGGGGGCAAACCACGACACAGCACCTAGCGTGTTCAACACTACAGCAGGTGTTCGAGAGAACAGTGTAACCACGGTCACGACATCGTGTAGCGAACACTTTGGCTCGCTCAATACCTCCAATAATGTCGAGTTTCGATGCAAAAAATTCCTCTATGGTGACTAATAGGAGACTTTTTTATGGCGGTAATTGGAGTAAGAAGAATTGCTCGTATAGATTAACGTGCAATTTAGTAGCTTGAAATACCGATAAATTAGTCGGATCCGAGCTGCACCCAAGCGGTTAGTCAACGACCGTCTCCCTGGTACATTGGCCAACTTGAATCAGGCTTTTAGGCGGTTTTCCATGTTCTTTTAGGCAAATACTGGGACGGTGCACAATCTTCATCTCAGGAAATAAAACAGTATCAAAATACAACACTCAGATAAGAAATTTACACGGTTCTCGGACAGATGGTGCACGACTGTGCCATAACGAAGACGATCAGGTGACAAAGTAAAAAATAAAAGAAATTTTGCCAAACCATAAGAATAGCAAACCTCATACAATGAGGTAAAGACTTTGAAAGAGAGTTGTTTGGAGGGAGGGGACAAAACAGCGAGATCATCCTTCCCATGGGATTAGGTAAGGATGCTGATGGAAGTGCCCGTGCACTTTCAAACGAACCATCGCAGAATTTACCTGAAGCGATTTAGAGAAATCACGGAAAACCTAAATCAGGAAGGCCGGACGCGGATTTTATCCGTCGTCCTCCCGAATGCTGGTCCACTGTGCTAATCACTGCATCACCTCGTTCGAAGAAAGACAGAGACAGAGAGAGAGAGAGAGGCTGTCCTCTTTGTCTAGGCTAGTCTGCTTCTTGCTTTGCCCATCAAGGGTTATTTTGCTTCCAAACTAGCAGGATTCGTTCACTTCATCTACCACAGGTACCCAGTTTTGATGTAAAGTTCGTCGCTAATTTCACTTCTCCTACTCCAAACTATAGTACTCAGAAGGTAAGACATTTTCAGGTATGATCGTTCGGCGTTAGAGGCAACGACTGCACCGCCGAGAGTCCTGTCTCTGGAGCAAACTTTGTCGTCGGAACGTGATGGCCGATTCCGTGGCCACGTCGCGAGAGATTCATACGCATCCGGCAGGCGAAGGGCATTATTGATTCGCTTCTGCTTCCCCGCCGAGCTTTTCCCAGCGGATTCTATATAGCGATCCGAGTGTCCGCGGATGAAGGGGGAGGGAAAGGGGAAGAGGAGGATGAAGAGGAGGCGGGCAACGAGGAAGAGGTGTGAGACGAAGAGCAGAGAGCATCAGGCAGAGTTGGGAGGAGTTCCGCTCAGGCACAAGCCACAGGATGGACCGTGTGCTGCGGGTTGTCGCCACCTAGGGGCTCGGTAACACGATACGAGACCACCCTGAGAAGATCGTCCAGCAATTTTCTTTAACTCAAGGAAAGAACTGTGGCGTTTAAATGTATAACTTGTTTCAGTCAGTGCTCACATAAATTGTTTAATGATTAAATCGATTTTCAAGTGCATACCCATTATCTTTAATCCATAATCATCATCACCAATCCAAAAACACTTCCTGGCCACTTCTGCGTCGCAGCATGCTAGGAGTTAACATTTCAATGAATGTCCTGCTATTATTGTTCTACTCTCTTTTTAGCAGTGTTTGTACTATGCTAATGCGCCTTTACAAGCATATTTTCGTCTCTGGGCCTCACTGGATTATCAATGGACCAGTGAAAATTCTTCCTGGTGTACTGCGTCATCATTTTAAAAAAAATTTTGTTGTTGTAAACACCCAAAATTGGAGATTCAGTTCTTATTTTTAATTGTATTGGAACAGGAAAAATTGTGTAATCCTTGATAGCACGCATACCATGTTAATGTTGTACATACTTGTGTCTAAGTTCAGTTTCTCAGTGACCTTTGGCAGGACAGACAAACAAGGGTTGTATGTTGGGCTGACAATTGTCACTGAGAAACATGACTGAGACACAAGAATCTACAACATTAACATTGTATGTTTGTCCTGCCAACGGGCACTAAAAAACTTGACTTAGACACAAGTTTGTACAGTATTAACATGGTTTGCGTGCCATCACGGAACACACCATTCTTCTCTGCTTGGGCGTTTTGAGAATGCGTTCTGACACCCGAAACAAGTCCTCAATTAAATAAAACGAACTTAATTTCGCAAATTTGGCTGTTTTCTACACCAAAGTGGTTAACACAAGCCGCTGTCCTGTTACGAACCTAGCATGCTGGAAATACAAAAATCTTATCAAAAAACTTTAATAGGTGAAGTTTCGGCCACATTGCAGCGCCCTTCTCGGAGAAAAGACTTCATTGCGATGTCATCGCACTAGAAACACTTATCTGTGAATTTTACTGAGTTTTGTTTATACACTGTAGTACGAATATACATAAAGTTCTCAACGATCTTGAAAACTGTGTACGTTCATACTGTGGAAAAACGAAACGGCGTTCTCAGCAGTATAACACGGAAACGAGCGCCCATTAACCAACTCACTGTCGAGATCGTGCCTAAAGTACCGACCTTGTATTTACATTTGCAGTGGAGTAGATCAAGCGTGGTGGTAGTTTAAGAACGGAGGGGGCTAGCACAGCCGAATACAGATTCTATTAAATATGCATGTTTGACAAAACACCCGCAAACACCATTATCAGTGAAACTCACACAGTGAAACAAGATGAAAGGGCACTGAAATACACTCCTGGAAATTGAAATAAGAACACCGTGAATTCATTGTCCCAGGAAGGGGAAACTTTATTGACACATTCCTGGGGTCAGATACATCACATGATCACACTGACAGAACCACAGGCACATAGACACAGGCAACAGAGCATGCACAATGTCGGCACTAGTACAGTGTATATCCACCTTTCGCAGCAATGCAGGCTGCTATTCTCCCATGGAGACGATCGTAGAGATGCTGGATGTAGTCCTGTGGAACGGCTTGCCATGCCATTTCCACCTGGCGCCTCAGTTGGACCAGCGTTCGTGCTGGACGTGCAGACCGCGTGAGACGACGCTTCATCCAGTCCCAAACATGCTCAATGGGGGACAGATCCGGAGATCTTGCTGGCCAGGGTAGTTGACTTACACCTTCTAGAGCACGTTGGGTGGCACGGGATACATGCGGACGTGCATTGTCCTGTTGGAACAGCAAGTTCCCTTGTCGGTCTAGGAATGGTAGAACGATGGGTTCGATGACGGTTTGGATGTACCGTGCACTATTCAGTGTCCCCTCGACGATCACCAGTGGTGTACGGCCAGTGTAGGAGATCGCTCCCCACACCATGATGCCGGGTGTTGGCCCTGTGTGCCTCGGTCGTATGCAGTCCTGATTGTGGCGCTCACCTGCACGGCGCCAAACACGCATACGACCATCATTGGCACCAAGGCAGAAGCGACTCTCATCGCTGAAGACGAAACGTCTCCATTCGTCTCTCCATTCACGCCTGTCGCGACACCACTGGAGGCGGGCTGCACGATGTTGGGGCGTGAGCGGAAGACGGCCTAACGGTGTGCGGGACCGTAGCCCAGCTTCATGGAGACGGTTGCGAATGGTCCTCGCCGATACCCCAGGAGCAACAGTGTCCCTAATTTGCTGGGATGTGGCGGTGCGGTCCCCTACGGCACTGCGTAGGATCCTACGGTCTTGGCGTGCATCCGTGCGTCGCTGCGGTCCGGTCCCAGGTCGACGCGCACGTGCACCTTCCGCCGACCACTGGCGACAACATCGATGTACTGTGGAGACCTCACGCCCCACGTGTTGAGCAATTCGGCGGTACGTCCACCCGGCCTCCCGCATGCCCACTATACGCCCTCGCTCAAAGTCCGTCAACTGCACATACGGTTCACGTCCACGCTGTCGCGACATGCTACCAGTGTTAAAGACTGCGATGGAGCTCCGTATGCCACGGCAAACTGGCTGACACTGACGGCGGCGGTGCACAAATGCTGCGCAGCTAGCGCCATTCGACGGCCAACACCGCGGTTCCTGGTGTGTCCGCTGTGCCGTGCGTGTGATCATTGCTTGTACAGCCCTCTCGCAGTGTCCGGAGCAATTATGGTGGGTCTGACACACCGGTGTCAATGTGTTCTTTTTTCCATTTCCAGGAGTGTATATGGAAAAAGTACCTGGGTACGAAATGTTGACCCACAATAGCAACACACATAAAAAGACGAAATCAAAATAAAATTTCTTCATATACGAATATCATCGCCAGCCTCAGAGACTTCTTAATCTCTATTAACCTAATTGGCGTTCAAGCCACTCCTACATGATGATGTATCACCAGATAACCGCTGGACAACATGTGGAAGTTACTTCATTGAAACGTCGCATTCAACAGGAATGAGCCAAATTCGCATATACGTATTTCTAGCCTGTTGACATCGCAATGAAGATTCTTCGATAACACACTGAGGCTCTGAGGATTAAATTGGCGAGCTAAAAATACTACTGAAAAGAGAGTAGAGATACTTAATTAAGTTTTCCAGTACGCCACTATCGGGTACTCCATTCGCGAAGGACGCAGGAAACATAATGACCTATAACGCTGAAAAATAAGCTCCACCACACATCATAAAGTGACTTCCATTGTAATCACGTAGATTTAGGACCCATCTGAGCCGCTATTTCGTTGTAATGAACGTCCTCACACTTCATAGTGAATCAAAAACAAAGGCTAGAGGTAAATCACATTTGTACTGTATCTGCGTTGCTTAAAATGCCATTACACTGTTTGAGTGTATCTAAAGCATTTTGGATACGCTTTCAGACAGCACAACCATGCTAATTTCGCAAATGGCTGCGTAAAGCTGTGGCATGCGTTTCGGCAGTGTTCCGACATCTTCATGCGTTTCTTTCATAGCAGCATCCTACATGCGGAGAAGACAGATGTGCGGTTGGCCCCCACCGCATAGCTGTCCCCAGGTATTCCGTGGAGCCGAGCCGCTCAAAAGCGGGCATGCAGGCTTTTGTTCACGCGGTGCCGTCAACCGCACTAATTTGCTACACACAACATTGTATCTGAGGCATACCTGAAATTACTAACACCTTTTCCCTCCTCTCCTCTCCCCTATCTCGTTACCTATGATTACCTCACAGGAATATGGAAGAAGAATTTGCTATTTTGGTGCCTCTATTAAAGGTAAAATTAAACTGTCCTCGTTGGCGTAAATTAGTCGATGATGACGACGATGTTGGTAACTGGGGCGCACGTGCAAGGTCCAAGTCTTTCCATTTCCAGCCTCTGCTCTACCCAAACGATGGTGACATGGTGGAGACAACACAAATACCCAGACTCCGAGTGGAGAAAATACGCGACCGGGCCGGGAATCGAACCCGGTAGCTCGCGATCCAGCGGCAGCAACCCTAGCCACTAGACCATGCGCTACGAACTAAATTAGTCGAATATTAGTGTCAGGAAGTGTGCAACTGGAACAGGATCCAAAAGGCTCTACTGAGTAATTTAAATAACGTTGGAGGAGTGAAAATTTTAGCGGTTTGGGGAGGAATCAGTAACAAAATCGCACAATGTTCAATTTCAGGTACACTTCTATTTCTGCTTTATGTGAATCGCTTTCCACTTAATCATCAAGCAGGACTTGCGCTTTCTGCAGACAATACTACTACTATAATAAATGAGATTGGAGAGAAATTAACTGAAGATATTGTTAATGAGCCAGAGTGAAAATCCACTCTCCAGCAGACTGTGCGCTGTATTGAAATTCCTGCCAAATTAAAACTGGACGCCAGATGGAGACTCGAACTCGGGACCTTTGCCGGTCGCAGGCGAGTGATCTACCGACTGAACTCTCCAAGCTGCCCTCACACCTTTTCTTCTGCCAGTACCCCATCTCTGCATTCCAAGTTCACAGAAGTTCTTCTGCATCCCTTGCGGTACTGGCACTCCAGCAAGTTATAGCCTCACAATGGATTTTCCAATCTACAAAAGGTGATCTTTCGAATTTCTTTTCATTATTGCGTCGATCTGTTTAACGAAACTTTGGTTCGAGCACTGGCCTTCAAGTGCTATAAGTATCAATAAAATCGAAGGATGACATTGTTAGTTTATCGAGAGGCTTGTATTTCTCAAGGAAGGTCAGTTTGTGTCAGTATGTTTCAGTATGAAATGAGCTCTAGAATACCTTACCACACGGTGATTACTGATGTTTGTTTGCTACTGTGTGCAGCCTATCTACAAGCGGCGGTCAGTAAGTAATGCAACACTGCTTTTCCTTGATCAGTTTCGGTTGAAAAATACGAAATTTGTTGTGGGACATCCTGGAATATTCCTGCGTCACACCCTGCAATTTCGTGAAGTTCCGACAGGAGGTGAACTTCGTACTCACATCACCAACAATCGGCTTGGGCGGCTTTAGGAGGGTTAAATGTCCCTGATGTTGGGTTGGGTTGGGTTGGGTTGTTTGGGGGTAGAGACCAAACTGCGAGGTTCAAATGGCGCTGAGCACTATGGGACTTAACTTATGAAGTCATCAATCCCCTAGAACTTAGAACTAATTAAACCTAACCAACCTAAGGACATCACACACACCCATGCCCGAGGCAGGATTCGAACCTGCGACCGTAGCGGTGGCCGCGGTTCCAGACTGTAGCGCCTAGAACCGCTGGGCCACTGCGGCCGGCAACTGCGAGGTCATCGGTCTCATCGGATTAGGGAAGGACGGGGAAGGAAGCCGACTGTGCCCTTTGAAGGGAACCATCCCGGCATTTGCCTGCAGCGATTTAGGGAAATCACAGAGAACCTAAATCAGGATGGCCGGACGCGCGATTGAACCGTCATCCTCCCGAATGTGATTCCAGTGTGCTAACCACTGCGCCAACTCGCTCGGTCCTGATGGATGTAAATTAACGTGTGTTATCCATTCTTTTGGACTTGTCCGAAAGAATAGACCATGCATAATCCACAGCCCTGATACATATTATGTAAACTGAAGTGGGGTGGGGTGGGGGGGGATGGGGGGGGGAGAGGAAGAAAGGGAAGGAACCAACGGTATCAGCTGCATTTGGATTTTATGTGGAATCAGTGGCTACGAGCAAAAATGTGTATCAGACCGGGACTCGAACCTGAAATCTCATGCTTGCTTCGCAGGTGCATTAACCACTGCGCCACCAGGGCACACAGTGTTTATCGCCAATGCGCATACTATCTCGGCACGCTCTCCAGTTACTGCGCCCGCAGCAGCTCGTAGTCTAGTGGCTAGCGTAGCTGCCTCTGGATCACGGGGTCCCGAGTTCGATACCCGGCCGGGTTGGGTCTGGGTGTTTCTGTTGTCCTCGTCATTTCTTCAAATAATGGTCATCAAATGGCTCTGAGCACTATGGGACTTAACTGCTGAGGTCATCAGTCCCCTAGAACTTAGAACCACTTAAACCTAACTAACCTAAGGACATCACATACATCCATGCCCGAGGCAGGATTCGAATCTGCGACCGTAGGGGTCGCACGGTTCCAGACTGTGTCGCCTAGAACCGCTCGGTCACCCCGGCCGGCTCATCATTTCTTCATCACCACCATTCGTGACAGTGGCTAGATTGGACTGTGTAAAAACTGGGATTTTGTACGGGCGCTGATGATTGTGCACTTCAGTGCCCCACAAACCAGACATCATCATGATCACCACAACCAGTTGTCTGCAGTCTCCATCGATGTCGTCCCTCGCTCGCTAATTTTAGATCCCCGCTGGAGGTCGACCGTAAACGTGCATCCGCACTGAAGGTTGGGTATTCATCACCCTTCAAAGCGAATCAGTTACATGAGTGCGTTATAAGAACATGTCTGAAACAACAGGCATCACTCATTCGCAAAACCAACCTGCTTTGAGAAAAAAAGTGTTGCATTACTTATTGTATGCACTTGGTGCTACCGTTGTTTTTAGAGAGCAGTGCCGTGCGCTCTTTTTCAGGCACACAAGACGTCCAGGACGTGGAATGTACCTCAGCAGAGTCAGCGCTGGTGTGCAGCCTGCGTGGCACTTGCTCCGAGCACAGACCAGCCAGCCGCGAATATTCGGGCGCGCATCTGGCCACGTGTCGTGTTTTGCGACGTGACGACCCCGCCCTGTCCCTTTTGTTTCCCCGTCCCTCTCTCTCTCTCTCTCTCTCTCTCTCTCTCTCTCTCTCTCTCCCTCCCTCCCCTGTCCTCCGCTCTTCCCATAGTCCCTGGCGGCGCCATAAATCTCCCGCTAGTCGGGCCCCGGTTGACGGCGCTTCTTCCGCGACGGTGGCGGTGCCAAGCGGCGGCGGCGCGCATAAATCCACGGCTCGACGCCGACGGCGACGGCGACGCCGGGCGTCGCGGCGCTGCGCCAGGCGTCCGCACAACGAGCCCGGAGCTGCCTGCACCTCGCGTCGCGAGTAAACAGCAAGCGGCCGCCGTCACGCTTGGGGCTAGGCTTCTGCTGAAGATACTGGCTAGTGCCAACCAGCACCCGGAGATGCAGTAACATCCTTGGGGGAAAAAAAGTAGAACTTCCGCGGAGGACCAGCTAAGAAGCGCAATAAATCAGTACCACGTTTCGCTGACATACAGCAGTGAGTTTACCTACGTCATGGCATACCGATATGGACATACCGGGGGATCAAAAAGTCAGTATAAATTTGAAAACTTAATAAACCACGGAATAATGTAGATAGAGAGGTCAAAATTGACATACATGCTTGGAATGACATGGGGTTTATTAAACAAAACAAAAAAGTACTGCTAGACGCGTGAAAGATCTCTTGCACGCGTCGCTTGGTGATGATCGTGGGCTCAGCCGCCACTTTCGTCATGCTTGGCCTCCCAGGTCCCCAGACCTCAGTCCGTGCGATTATTGGCTTTGGGGTTACCTTAAGTCGCAAGTGTATCGTGATCGACCGACATCTCTAGGGATGCTGAAAGACAACATCCGACGCCAATGCCTCACCATAACTCCGGACATGCTTTACAGTGCTGTTCACAACATTATTCCTCGACTACAGCTATTGTTGAGGAATGATGATGGACATATTGAGCATTTCCTGTAAATAACATTATCTTTGCTTTGACATAACTTTGTTATGCTAATTATTGTTATTCTGATCAGATGAAGCGCCATCTGTCGGAAATTTTTTGAACGTTTGTATTTTTTTGGTTCTAATAAAACCCCATGCCATTCCAAGCATGTGTGTCAATTTGTACTTCTCTATGTACATTATTCCGTGGTTTATTCAGTTTTCAAATTTATACTGACTTTTTGATCACCAGATATATAGATGGCGGAAGTATCATTTACACAAGTCACAAAAGAGCCGAGTATTCACGGAGCTGTCACCTGCACGAAGGTGATTCATGTGGAAAAGTTGTGATCTCTCCCGTCCTTCCTACTTCTATCTTCGGTCAACATTAAGCAATGTCCAGTCCAAGTAATTAACCAACAGAGACTTTTATGAAGATTTGAGAGGAGCGAAGATTACAATAAACTTTCTAGTCTACTTAGCTTGTCATACTGAGATACTGCCAGTTTTTCTTGTCTGTTGTTGTTGTTGTTGCGGTCTTCAGTCCTGAGACTGGTCTGATGAAGCTTTCCATGCTATTCTGTCCTGTGCAAACTGCTTCATCTCCACTGCAGCCTACATCCTTCTGAATCTGCGTAGTGTATTCATCTCTTGGTCTCCCTCTACGGTTTTTACCCTCCACGCTGCCCTCCAATACTAAACTGGTGATCCCTTGATGCCTCAGAACATGTCCTACCAACCAATCCCTTCTTCTAATCAAGTTGTGCCACAAACTTCTGTTCTCCCCAATTCTATTCAATACCTCCTCATTAGTTATGTGATCTACCCATCTAATCTTCAACATTCTTCTGTGGCACCACATCTCAAAAGCGTCTATTCTCTTCTTGTCCTAACTATTTATCGTCCATGTTTCACTTCCATACATGGCTACACTCCATACAAATACTTTCAGGCCTTATCTAGGGGCCTGATTCTTGAAGCTGAAACTCTCACATCAGCTCCTCACGGTTGGTTTGAACTAAATAAATTTGAAAACTGGTGTTGCAGCATTTCTTACGTAAATATGTTTTCTCGCGTCATAGTATATCATACAGTATTTTTATTTCTCACGTTAACAAAGTGGAAATTACATTGTTCGCTCACAAATATGTCCAGTCACGTCAGAGGCAAGCTTACGACCCACATACACTGCGGAATTAAATTCCAAAGGGTTTACAATTTTTCTTAACTAATGAACTTTTACTAGTTTCCGTTATGTTATTAACTTTGAATATTATTCCAGATATGAATCGAAAAATAAACATAGTAAACAGTACAGGATTGGGTAATAAATTATAAAAATTTTAAGTATCCCAAAAATTCGTAATTTCAAATGTTTCTACAGCAAAACAAGTTTAACTGTACATTCAGAACTAGTACACTTACATCTACATCCATAGTCCGCAAGCCACCTGACGGTGTGTGGTGGAGGGTACTTTGAGTACCCCTATCGGTTCTCCCTTCTATTCCAGTCTCGTATTCTTCGTGGAAAGAAGGATTGTCGGTATGCCTCTTGTGGGATCTCTTCGCGAGATGTACGTAGGAGGGAGCAATATACTGCTTGACTCCTCGCTGAAGGTATGTTCTCGAAACTTCAACAAAAGCCCGTACCGAACTACTGAGCGTCTCTCCTGCAGAGTCTTCCACTGGAGCTTATCTATCATCTCCGTAACGCTTTCGCGATTACTAAATGATCCTGTAACGAAGCGCGCTGCTCTCCGTTGGATCTTCTCTATCTATTCTATCAACCCTATCTGGTACGGATCCCACACTGCTGAGCAGTATTCAAGCAGTGGGCGAACAAGCGTACTGTAACCTACTTCCTTTGTTTTCGGATTGCATCTCCTCAGGATACTTCCAATGAATCTCAGTCTAGCATCTGCCTTACCGACGATTAATTTTATGTGGTCATTCCATTTCAAATCACTCCTAATGCCTACTTCCAGATAATTTATGGAATTAACTGCTTCCAGTTGCTGACCTGCTATATTGTAGTGCTTATTGATTATAACATCGAAACTAAAATATTTTATAAAGTAATTGCTTTCCATACATTTTAGCTTGAAATGTAACATACTGTGTATAGAATTATATGAAAATTTCAGAAAAGCAACTGAGATGATATTGACCCGTCAAAAATTGGAAAAATAATACTGGTATAAACAACTACTGTTGAGTAAAAGTAATGCTAGAGGAGGTGTCCAACTACAAGGTTTCCGACATTATTATGGTCGCACGACGGAATGGAAGTTAGAACTAGACGCATGGGACAGTCCATTTCCGCAGTCATTAAGAAAAACAGTATTCCGAGATTCACAGTGTCAAGAGTTAGCCGACAGTAAAAAATATAAGGCATTACGTCTCACCAGGGACTACTCGGCGGCCTTCACTTAACGACCCAGAGCAACTGCTTTCGGGTTAAGATGTCAGTGCTAACAGACAAGCAACACTGCGTGACATAAGCGCGGGACTCAGTGGGTGTCGTGCGACGAACGTATCCTTTAGGACAGTGCGGCGAAATTTGGCGTTAATGGGCTATGGCAGCAGACGACCCACGCGAGTGTCTTTGCTAATAGGACGATGCCAGTGAAACGCCTCTCCTCGGCTCATGTCCTTTTCGGTTGGACTCTAGACGATTGGAAAACTGTGGCCTCATCAGATGAGTCCCGATATCAGTTGGTAAGAGCTGATGGCAGGGATAGGGTGTGGCGCAGACCCCGCGAACCCAAGGACCCAAGTTGTGAACAGGGCACTGTGCAAGCTGGTGGTGGCTTCATAATTACGTGGGCTGCGATCGCAAAAGAATGGAGACGAGCATGGCTATGATTGGCTACTTGAAAACCATTTGCAGCCATTCATCGACTTGATGTCCCCAAAACGACGAAGTAAATTTTTATGGATAATATTGTGTCATACCACCAGTCACAGTTGTTTGCGGTTGGTTTGAAGAATATTCTGAACAGATGGAGCGAACGTTTTAGCCACCCAGATCGCCCGACATGATCGCTTCCAATATTGATGAGACATAATGGAGAGGTCAGTTCGTGCACAAAATCCTGCACCGGCAACCCCTTCGCAATTATGGACGGCTATAGAGGCAGCACTGCTGAATATTCCTGCAGGGGACTGCCAAAGACTTGTCGAGTCCACGCCACGTGGAGTTGCTGCACTACGCCGTGTAAAATGAGGTCCGACACGATATTTAGGAGTTGTTCCGTAATTAAATGGTTCAAATGGCTCTGAGCACTATGGGACTTAACATCTGAGGTCATAAGTCCCCTAGAACTTAGCACTACTTAAACCTAACTAACCTAAGGACATCACACACATCCATGCCCCAAGCAGGATTCGAACCTGCGACCGCAGCGGTCGCGCGGTTACAGACTGAAGCCCCTAGAACCGCTCGGCAACATCGGCCGGCTATAGACTCGAAATTTTTACCAAAACCCTCCCGCATAAAATAACCGTGTAAAGGTACCGCTTTTTTTACCTAGATATTTACTTTCGTTTATTATTTTCCTCTTAAGAATATAACAAAACTTGCTTTCCTTTTCCAAAATGCACTTTTTCAAATATACGAGGGCAGTTCAATAAGTAATGCAACACATTTTTTTTCTCGGCCAATTTTGGTTGAAAAAACCGGAAATTTCTTCTGGAATATTTTCAAACATTCCCGCTTCGTCTCGTATAGTTTCATTGACTTCCGACAGGTGGCAGCGCTGTACGGAGCTGTTAAAATGGCGTCTGTAACGGATGTGCGTTGCAAACAACGGGCAGTGATCGAGTTTCTTTTGGCGGAAAACCAGGGCATCTCAGATATTCATAGGCACTTGCAGAATGTCTACGGTGATCTGGCAGTGGACAAAAGCACGGTGAGTCGTTGGGCAAAGCGTGTGTCATCATCGCCGCAAGGTCAAGCAAGACTGTCTGATCTCCCGCGTGCGGGCCGGCCGTGCACAGCTGTGACCCCTGCAATGGCGGAGCGTGCGAACACACTCGTTTGAGATGATCGACGGATCACCATCAAACAACTCAGTGCTCAACTTGACATCTCTGTTGGTAGTGCTGTCACAATTGTTCACCAGTTGGGATATTCAAAGGTTTGTTCCCGCTGGGTCCCTCGTTGTCTAACCGAACACCATAAAGAGCAAAGGAGAACCATCTGTGCGGAATTGCTTGCTCGTCATGTGGCTGAGGGTGACAATTTCTTGTCAAAGATTGTTACAGGCGATGAAACATGGGTTCATCACTTCGAACCTGAAACAAAACGGCAATCAATGGAGTGGCGCCACACCCACTCCCCTACCAAGAAAAAGTTTAAAGCCATACCCTCAGCCGGTAATGTCATGGTTACAGTCTTCTGGGATGCTGAAGGGGTTATTCTGTTCGATGTCCTTCCCCATGGTCAAACGATCAACTCTGAAGTGTGTTGTGCTACTCTTCAGAAATTGAAGAAACGACTTCAGCGTGTTCGTAGGCACAAAAATCTGAACGAACTTCTCCTTCTTCATGACAACGCAAGACCTCACACAAGTCTTCGCACCCGAGAGGAGCTCACAAAACTTCAGTGGACTGTTCTTCCTCATGCACCCTACAGCCCCGATCTCGCACCGTCGGATTTCCATATGTTTGGCCCAATGAAGGACGCAATCCGTGGGAGGCACTACGCGGATGATGAAGAAGTTATTGATGCAGTACGACGTTGGCTCCGACATCGACCAGTGGAATGGTACCGTGCAGGCATACAGGCCCTCATTTCAAGGTGGCGTAAGGCCGTAGCATTGAATGGAGATTACGTTGAAAAATAGTGTTGTGTAGCTAAAAGATTGGGGAATAACCTGGTGTATTTCAATGCTGAATAAAACAACCCCTGTTTCAGAAAAAAAATGTGTTGCATTACTTATTGAACTGCCCTCGTACTTTATGTATCACAGTTTTGTAATTAACATCGTAATTATGTAAAAGACAAGAAAAATTACAACACTGAGAGTAACTGTGGAAAAAGACGAAGAGTCTGAAAGACGAAGAGTGTCTACGCAGCTTTATTCTAGTTTTTAGTAGCATACGACCCACGATCGTTACCAAGATGGTGACAGTCTGCTCTGTTAATAAATGAATATTACCAACGATCTACAGAATGCAGTAAACAAATGGCAACACGTTCTCCATTTACTGTCCTTCGATACTGTATACCGGAAGTACCTGTTGGCGCTGTTATCAATTATTCTCAGTAACTGCAGTGAATACGTTAGTTCTAATGGAAAGAGTTTGTGTTCTGATAAGCTTGTGAAATGCTTTTACAGTGCATTTTTATCTTTGAACCTAACACCATAATGGAAGCGTCATATTCGTACGTCATAAGATTAATCGCGAATAAGACAGATACCAGGCTGAGAATCACTGAAAGAAGAATCTCCAGGATATATGCTTCATCAACAAAGGAAATTGATTATACAACATTCGTGCGACCAATACTTGAACATTACTCGTCATTTTGGGATCCTCACCAGACAGGACTGATAAAGTAAATAGAGAGGATCCAAAGAAGAGGAGCACGTTTCGCTACAGGTTCATTTTGCAAGCGCGGAAGTGTCAACGAAATGCTCAGCCAACTCTAGAGGCAGACGCTGCAAAAGAGGCGTTCCGCATCACAGTTTGATCTATCTATTGTTAAAAGTTCTGAGAGTTTGCGTTCCTGGAAAACTCAAACAATACAGTGGGTGTAACGGGTATGAGTGCACAACTTTTTATATGTTGAATCTTAGTATGTACACACATCAGTCTGTTGGTGGCTGTTTCTCAGCATAGAATAGCCTTCCCATAGACATATCACAAACATTACGACCTGATGTTTTCTGCATGGTCGTACTGCACCACTAAGTAGACTACGGCTATCAATGTAGACTAACCGTTTTGCGTCCATGCGACCACACTTAAATATTTGACCTGCTACCCAGGAGAAAACAACTAATAATGGCTTGCTCTTGCCACATATACTTGGAGGTACTGCCAACTAATAACCAACCTAAATACACACGACTTGTAATAGTTAAAATTATTAGTCTGCAAATGACGTAAACACTAATGTAATGTTGTTAAGTATACCATCCTCAGTCACAAACAGAAATATCTGCGCTTCTATCAGTTACATCCTGGTTCAAATGGCTCTGAGCATTATGGGACTTAACTACTGAGGTCGTCAGTCCCCTAGAACTTAGAACTACTTAATTAACTAACCTAAGGACATCACACACATCCATGCCCGAGGCAGGATTCGAACCTGCGACCGTAGCGTCACGCGGTTCCAGACTGTAGCGCCTAGAACCGCTCGGCCACACTAGCCGGCGTTACATCCTGTATTCCTTCCTCCAACTCATATACATCGCAAAAAGACCAGGGAGAAAAATTAGAGACATTCGAGCCCACACAGAGGTTTACCAGCCATCGTTCTTACAGCGAACCAGTTACGAGTAGAACACGAAAGATGGTAAGTGACAATGGTCTTTCACACTTATTATTCCTTCTTGGCTGTTCTACATGTTGTATATTACCCCTCACTCCCTATAGCTTATTCCTATTTTTGTCAGCATTTCGAACATCTTGCACCATTTGACATTGTCGAACACTTTTTCCAGGTCGACAAATCCTATTAACGTGTCTTGATTTTTCTGTAGTCTTGCTTCACTTATCAATTGCAACGTCAGAATTGTCTCTCTGGTGCCTTTCCTTTCCTAAAGCCAAACTGATGGTCATCTAGCATATCCTCAATTTTCTTCCCTATTCTTCTGTATATTATTCTTGTCAGAAACTTGCATGAGCTGTTAAACTGATTGTGCGATAATTCTCGCACTTATCAGCTCTTGCAGTCTTAGGAATTGTGTGGATGATATTTTTCTGAAAGTCAGATGGTATGTCGCCCAGAACAGTAAGGGATAAATATCAAAATTTTATCAAAACGCATACCAGAGAAACAGCCGGAAGAAGACTGTCACAAGTGGGTAAGGTTGTCGACACATTACATCACCATCTGTCGATTGAGGATATTCGTTATAATGAAGACTGCGGCAGAAAACCAAAGGCAGTGACACAAGCACATTTGTTAGTTAGTGATATTTGTTACTAGAAACGCTATCCCTTTCACAAGAGCACATAGCGAGGAACTGCTACAGAAATTAACACCCTGTCAAGTGAATCTAGCAGAACACAGAGAACACATGTGGTCATTATGAAGCGTCGTAGCCTGATGCTGGTTCCATTTAAATACCCCAGCTCTCCAGATCATGCCATGAGGTGATCATTCTGATCGATGCCAGTTATTGTAATGCCACTTAATTCCATGATTACGATAATATAGTGAATCTATGTTTTAGATGCTCCAGCACTGTCTGTGAACTAGACAAAGATCTAACTGAGATGAAGGCCTTCACCTGATGAGCTTCACACTCCTCGCCGTCTACCATCTACTGATGCAGGAACTAAGTGTCTCCTGACACCACCACATCAGAGAATGCTGCCAGCACTGAACTTCAATGTGGAAGGCAGCAACAGGGTCTCTTGTGGTCCATATTCCTGTACAACACTGAGACGCTTCTGGGAGCTGAAACCTACGGGCATTCGGTGCAGGAGCTCATTGTAGCACCAGGGTCACTAAACCTCACCAGCGTGTGCAACCATGGAGCTGACTGGACAGATATAAGCTAGAACCCAACACGCAGCTGAATGAGCAACGGCCACGGCTGGTTGGGAGGAACGACGACTTGTAACATTTAGCACTCCGTCTTCAGGCCACGAGTGGCCTACCGGGACCATCCGACCGCCGTGTCATCCTCAGTGGAGGATGCGGATAGGACCGCTCTCCCGGTCGTTAAGATGGTACTCTTGACCGAAGCCGCTACTATTCGGTCGAGTACCTCCTCAATTGGCATCACGAGGCTGAGTGCACCCCGAAAAATGGCAACAGCGCATGGCGGCCTGGATGGTGACCCATCCAAGTGCCGGCCACGCCCGACAGCGCTTAACTTCGGTGATCTCACGGGAACCGGTGGATCCACTGCGGCAAGGCCGACTTGTAACATTTAGAATAAATAATTGAACAATAATGTTTTACTAGCGTTGTTGAGGCTTTACAGGTTCCGAACAGTTATCATGAGTTCACGTAGAGGTGTCTCTGCTTTGTCCTCTACATCGCTATCATAAGTTGCGCAGTACCTACGCCTTCACCCACGAGCAGGAGCAGCGGTGTCCCTGGAGAGATGACATCCGCCTTCGCAGCCGCTAAGAGACGCTTCCTCAGGGGAGCCAACGAGACGAAGAAAAATCTGATGCCCGCCTGCCTCCTGGCCTAGGAGCGCCTCCAGACACCTTTAATTACACGCTTCCGTGATTTTCCCCACTCAGGCCAGATGAAAAACTAGCGAAGAAAAGCGGCCACCGGGTCCAACTTTTAACACGGGGGTGCGCTTAGGCGGAGGGGGGAGGGGGAGGAAGAAGGGACGACAAAGAGGGGGGTTAGGGATGTCCCCCGCGGAAGAGAGGTCGCACTGAGAAGCGGAAGGATAAAAGGGGAAAAAAGTGAGGGGGTGGGTAAGAGTAAAACAAGTGAACGGCGCCAGAAAAAGACGGATGACGTCACGGGCTGCCGGGCGGCGCGGGGATTCCCCTGCGAAGGAATCTTGCCCGCAGTTGCGGAGCGAAAAGTTGTGTGCGGGACAGAAGCGAGCGCCGCCCCCCCCCCCCCCAACCCCCCCCCATAGTGCAGCGCAGCTTGTTTCATCCATTAGCGGCCTTTTAATGGAGGGACGGATGGCAGCAGCGTTCGCTCCCCGCCCTCGCAAGACAATGCTGAGGTAACTTTGTGCGCTCGTCCCCTAGAGTGTATCGGGAGAGCTACGTGAAATAATCTGTAGCACAGATTTACGACTTTGAAACTTGCCTCGCAGGCAGAGTTACACATTAAAGTGGGAGTGTTTATACGAACGGTCGAAAGTTGCTCGTTGATATTCTTCTTTCTACCGCGAATGTTGAATCGCAAGCATAGTGCAGAGATTTCCTGCGCCAAATGATCGCTTTCTGAAAGTATCTTGGTCCTTGACTACTTGAGTAAAGGCATGTCTGGAAGGAGATACTTTGGAGCCTACAGTGCCAGTCAGTGATAGGCCTCCATGGTCGCGTGGTCCTGTGTGCGCACCGTCCGTCTCCGTTCAAATGGGACTTAACATCTGAGGTCATCAGTCCCCTAGAACTTAGAGCTACTTAAACCTAAGTAACCTAAGGACATCACACACATCCATGCCAGAGGCAGGATTCGAACCTGCGACCGTAGCGGTCGCGCGGTTCCAGACTGAAGCGCCTAGAACCGCTCGGTCACAGCGGCCGGCTTACGCGGTATGATATGATGCAACAGCATCTCCATGCTACAAAACGGGGTACTATCAAAAGTCCAAAAAATGAGTGGACAGCCTTAGAATGGACGTTGGCTGTGTCCTCGAAGGTGCATCCTAACTGGTTAATTATAAAAACATTTCTCGTCGCCATTGCTTCTTCAACTCGGACCTCACGACATCGATACTCTGCAAATCACGTTCAGGTGCCTGGCAGAGGGTTCATCGAACCACCTTCACAATTCTCTATTATTCAAATCTCGCATAGCGAGTATAAAGAATGAACACCTATATCTTTCCGTACGAGCTGTGATTTCCCTTATTTTATCGTGGTGATCGTTCCTCCCTATGTAGGTCGGTGTCAACAAAATATTTTCGCATTCGGAGGAGAAAGCTGGTGATTGGAATTTCGTGAGAAGATTCCGTCGGAACGAAAAACGCCTTTCGTTTAATGATTTCCACCCCAAATCCTGTATCATTTAATCAAACAAAAAGGTCGCATCGTTCTTCATTACCGCAACGACAGCTGCCACCCACAATCTCAAATCGTTGACCACTTGATCGAGACACACGTCACGTTCATGTTTCATTCTCCGTACTCACCTCATTTATCGCCTTGCGACATATTCCTGCCCACTTATGTAAGGCAGGATAACCGTGGACAGATATTGTCATCGCCTCAAAAAACGGAAAATTTGGAAATTTTACGGTAAGTTCCTATGGGACCAAACTGCTGAGACCATCGGTCTCTAGCTTACACACTACTTAAATTAAACTAACGTATGCTAAGGACAACACACACACAGTCATGCCCGAGGGAGGGCTCGAACCTCCGACGGGGGGAGCCGCGCGAACCGTGGCAAGACGCCTCAAACGCTGCGGCTACCGTCTCAAGAAACTACCCAAACTTCTCCATAACCATGCTTTTGAGGTACTAACATCACAGTGGAAAAAAATGTTTCTGGAACTGGCTCATAACGATGCAAACGTGTATAATTCGAAAGACGAAATTTTGAGAAACTATCAAATGATTTGCACTGAAAATTGTTTTTCTTTTATCGTTTTAAGTAACAACAGAAAAGACTGATCTCAGTGTGCAGAAGGTGATCACGGCTCCATCGACAGTGGAAGATGACAATATGAAAAGTGTATGATGATTACTGCATCGGAGTTGACTTCCAAGAGATATCTGGCAAACGTTCGGACGGCCACCCCTGAGAGCTGCATGCTGTCGGCCCTTTCGGCAAAGGGCAGAGGGCTGCGACGACGCCTGGTACGGGGGAGGCGCACGATGCGGCAGCTGCGCAAACTCCTCTCTTCATTCCCTTACTCTCCCTCCCTCCCTCAAGCCTACCCGCGACCCTTACCAAAGGCTCGCTCACCAGCGCTGACACACTGTGTCAGCCTACCCGATTCCACAGCCCGTGCAATTCGACGGCGCCCCTCTGTCATCAAGAGGGAGTTGCCGACGGCAGTTGATTATGGGGGCGGCGGTTTTGGACTAACTGTGATACTGTACACTATCGGATCAAAAATATCCGAACTTCTCTACATAATGCGGAATTGAGCACTAGATGTCTCGAGAGGCAAACTCGACAGAATAAAACGAGGCGGGAAGTATTGGTTTGTCAGTAGGGAAGCAGTAACAGCCCAAGCGATCGGTCAAAATAGCTCAGTGACTTGGACTATGGACTGCTCATGGGATGCCATCTCAGAAAGCAATCAATCAGGATCATCAGCCCTTCTAAGGTTGCCTATGACGACCACTGGTGATGTATTTGGATTGGAATAAAAAACTAAACACTCGAAATATAGAGAGCCGACGGTAATTATTTACAGCGTTGAGAATGGGTGTGATGTCGGGTCTGAGTGAGGTACGGTCATATTGGGGGGGGGGGGGGGGTTGCCTCAGGGATCAGTGTTGGGGCTACTCCTGTTCCTTATTTATATATAAATGATATGCCCTCTAGTATTACGCGTAACTCTAAAATATTTCTGTTTGCTGATGACACTAGCTTGGTAGTAAAGGATTTTGTGTGCAACATTGGCTCGGTTTCTAATAGTGCATTACATGACTTAAGTTCATGGCTTGTAGGAAATAAACTAACGCTAAATCACAGTAAGACTAAGCTTTTACAGTTTCTAACACACAATTAAACAAAACCTGACGTTCTAATTTCACAGAACGGGCATATGATTAGCGAAACTGAACAGTTCAAATTTCTAGGAGTTCAGATAGATAGTAAGCTGTCGCGGAAAGCCCACGTTCAGGATCTTGTTCAAAGACTTAATACTGTCATTTTCACTATTCGCACGGTATCAGGAGTGAGTCATCGTTCGACACGAAAATTAGTCTACTTTGCTTATTTTCATTCGCTTATGTCGTATGCTATTAAATTTTGGGGTAACTCTTCCCATTGTAAAAGGATATTTTTGGCTCAGAAACGGAAGGTTCGGGCAATAAATGGTTTGAGTTCATGAACCTCTTGTCGACCTCTGTTCACGAGTCTTGGTATTTTGACATTGGCCTCTCAATATGTACGAGGGCAGTTCAATAAGTAATGCAACACATTTTTTTTCTGAAACAGGGGTTGTTTTATTCAGCATTGAAATACACCAGGTTATTCCCCAATCTTTTAGCTACACAACACTATTTTTCAACGTAATCTCCATTCAATGCTACGGCCTTACGCCACCTTGAAATGAGGGCCTGTATGCCTGCACGGTACCATTCCACTGGTCGATGTCGGAGCCAACGTCGTACTGCATCAATAACTTCTTCATCATCCGCGTAGTGCCTCCCACGGATTGCGTCCTTCATTGGGCCAAACATATGGAAATCCGACGGTGCGAGATCGGGGCTGTAGGGTGCATGAGAAAGAACAGTCCACTGAAGTTTTGTGAGCTCCTCTCGGGTGCGAAGACTTGTGTGAGGTCTTGCGTTGTCATGAAGAAGGAGAAGTTCGTTCAGATTTTTGTGCCTACGAACACGCTGAAGTCGTTTCTTCAATTTCTGAAGAGTAGCACAATACACTTCAGAGTTGATCGTTTGACCATGGGGAAGGACATCGAACAGAATAACCCCTTCAGCGTCCCAGAAGACTGTAACCGCGACTTTACCGGCTGAGGGTATGGCTTTAAACTTTTTCTTGGTAGGGGAGTGGGTGTGGCGCCACTCCATTGATTGCCGTTTTGTTTCAGGTTCGAAGTGATGAACCCACGTTTCGTCGCCTGTAACAATCTTTGACAAGAAATTGTCACCCTCAGCCACATGACGAGCAAGCAATTCCGCACAGATGGTTCTCCTTTGCTCTTTATGGTGTTCGGTTAGACAACGAGGGACCCAGCGGGAACAAACCTTTGAATATCCCAACTGGTGAACAATTGTGACAGCACTACCAACAGAGATGTCAAGTTGAGCACTGAGTTGTTTGATGGTGATCCGTCGATTATCTCGAACGAGTGTGTTCGCACGCTCCGCCATTGCAGGAGTCACAGCTGTGCACGGCCGGCCCACACGCGGGAGATCAGACAGTCTTGCTTGACCTTGCGGCGATGATGACACACGCTTTGCCCAAAGACTCACCGTGCTTTTGTCCACTGCCAGATCACCGTAGACATTCTGCAAGCGCCTATGAATATCTGAGATGCCCTGGTTTTCCGCCAAAAGAAACTCGATCACTGCCCGTTGTTTGCAACGCACATCCGTTACAGACGCCATTTTAACAGCTCCGTACAGCGCTGCCACCTGTCGGAAGTCAATGAAACTATACGAGACGAAGCGGGAATGTTTGAAAATATTCCACAAGAAATTTCCGGTTTTTTCAACCAAAATTGGCCGAGAAAAAAAATTTGTTGCATTACTTATTGAACTGCCCTCGTATATTCCTTACTGTCATTTCTTGTTAACAATATTAACTTATTCCCAAGAATAAGCAGCTTTCACTCGGTTAATACTCGGCAGAAATCAAACCTGCATTTGGATCGGACTTCCTTAACTCTTGTGCAAAAAGGTGTGCAGTATATTGCTGCATCCATTTTCAATAAGCTGCCACTCGAATTTAAACATCTTAGCAGTAATCCACGCGCTTTCAAATTGAAACTGAAGAGTTTCCTCATGGGTCACTCCTTCTATTCTGTGGAGGAGTTTCTTGAAAAATTAAGCTGATTCTTATTGTATTGCTGATGGCGTTTACTTAAACTTACGGACTGACTTTCTGATGTTCATGAAGATTTATTTTTAGCTTTTATTACTTTTATGTTGTAATTTTATGTACTGAGACGTTCCATGACCTTAGAGATTTGCTCCTCAATTTGGTCCTACGGAACTTGACGTGTAAATTAAAAAAAATTTTAAAAATAGAATGGGTCTGTCAGGAGAGCTCAGTGTCTTCGAATGTGCTAGTTACTGCAAATCACCTGATTAAGAAATCCATCAGGGTCATTTCAAACCTTCTAAAGGTCCCCAAGTTGGCTGTTGACAATGTGGTGATGAAGTGGAAACGCGAAGAAGCAACAACAGCTAAACCGAGACCGGACAGACCTCATGTTTGCAAGGACACGGACCGTGGAGCATTACGGAGGTTGGTTGTAATAAATCGCATGAAATTAGCGGAGGGAATCACCCGTGACTTCTAAAGTGCACTTGCTGTGCGTAGGTATTTATAATGAATGGGCTGCAATTCTCGAGTAGCTCCTCATAAGCGAAAAATGTTTGTAGTGAGTGCTAAGTGGTGCTTGTGACGCTGTAAAGAGCGACGCCAGTGGACATGGGTAACCGGAAAGGAGTGATTTGGAGTGATGAATCACGTTACACTATGTGGCAATGCGATGGAAAGGTTTGGGTAGGGCTAACGCCTGGAGAACGGCACCAGCCATCATGTGGAGTGTCTACAGTGAGGTTCGGATAACGTGGTCGTATGGTATGGAGATTTTCTTCTTGGTCACGGTGTGATCCCCTTATTGCGCTTAAGAAAACGCTTAAACGCTGAAGGATGTCAGCACATGTTACACCACTGTGTACAGCGTGCAGCTATATCAGCACTGTTACGTCCGCACTATAACACAACAAATATTCCGAGATAACCAATTTATTTGACCTTCTGTCACTCAAAATAAAACTTAAGTTCGACTACACAACACTTGGCTGGCTGTAGCGCCAAGGAGAAATCAGAGTCACTAGTAGAGAATACAAGTCCAACCACTGACAACCAGTCGATACCGACGCGTCGCAAGTTTCCAGCCAGGGAGGCCACAGTACGGTTCGGTCGTCGTGAGTCCAGCAACCGGGTAGTAACACAGTCATCGGCGAAGATTGAACTGGTTGAACGGGCTCAGGGAGCTCGCTTAAATCCGCAGGTCCGGCCTATCAGAGTGTCGGTAGATGGCGCCCTTATACGGTTGTTCACTCTGGTGGCAAGGGCAGCGCCGCCAGGGTAATCCGTATCGATAGTGGTGTGTACGCTGCCTCTAACCCCGCGACGACGCGTTCACTGGCGCCAGTTGTTGACATCGTGTGCTGCGCCAGCGGTACTCGCTGTGTGTGCCGCGCGTGTTGTAGCACGCCGCGCCGAGTTGACGGCTGCTGTGCGGCGGCCGATACGACAAGCACCAGAATGCATCCTGTCATAAAGCAGCATGAGTGAGTGAGGCAGTGGTTAGTGGACAATAACAGCCCTGAAATGGACTGGCCCGCCGAGAGATCCGGTCTGAGCCCAATGGGACACCTTTGTAATGAGTAAGAACTTCGACTTCGTTCCAGAAGCATGCGGCCGACATCACCACCTTTTCTAGTTTCGGCTCTTAATTGGGCTGTCAGTCCTCCACAGACCTCACTGACGGTGCCAACAGCATGCTTCAAGGCATCAGAATGCGAACGGTGGGCACACCCCATATTAATGTCCATTAACAGGTGTCCCTATACTGCTGATCAGATACTGTACCCCCCAGCCGGCCAGTGTGGCCGAGCGGTTCTAGGCGCTTCAGTCCGGAACCGCGCCACTGCTACGGTCGCAGGTTCGAATCCTGCCTCGGGCATGGATGTGTGTGATGTCCCTAGGTTGGTTAGGTTTAACAAGTTAAGTTCTAGGGGACTGATGACCTCAGATGTTAAGTCCCAAAGTGCTCAGAGCCATTTGAACCATTTTGTACCTTCCAGCTGAGCTTCAGCATTAGCGGTAGGGACAGAGAGCTCCCGTTGCCCGAGTCCACCGGCCGGTGAATTCCCCGTTTGACCACCGCGCTGTAGCCCGCCCCCCGCTGGGCCGACAGCAAGGCGTGCAGGCCGTTCATCTCGGCCAGACGAGGTCTCGGAATGTCGGGCGGCCGAACAGTCGGCGCGCCACGAGGAATACCGCACCCCAGTCCCAAAGAAAACAACCCAGGGCCGCGCCGCGCTGCGCTATTATTGGAGGCAGCAGTGGGGACGCAGGCAGGGGCGGAACACCGGGGGGGGGGGGGGGGGCAGGGTGCCACTGTAGGGCCGATGCTGCGGCAGCAGCGACGACAGAATTGGGTATGGCAGCTGGGCGAAGACTGCCCAATGCCCTCAGTATCAGACAGAACAGTCAAGCAAACTATGGTTCAGGTTAAGAAAGGAAAGAACGAATGAAGATTAAAGTCCCGTCGACAATGAGGTCATTAGAGATAACACATTCAAGTTAGTAAACGGACATATAAAATCTTGTCAAAAGCTGTGAAAGACAGTTTATAAAATAAAATGGAAGAACAATTAGGAGAACACCAGGAAGCGTTGAAGAGAGGAAGAAGAATGGGTCGAACAGGCGGGAACCTACCTGTAATTCTAAGCTACTAACCGGGAACCCAATACTAGTTAAAGGTCGTCTATCTAGCGGGTTACAGGGCAACAAAAATATTATTTTCAATAATTCGCGCATATACTGCCCGAGCTTAAAAATTTAAAATGTTGTAAGAACAGGAGACACGTCGTCGGACTTTCAGAAGAAGATTGTCCAAGCAATCCCTAAGGTGGCAAGGAAAGAAATATATTAGAGCTTTGGCACCATCAGCTTAACAGCGTTATATGCCCTCACTCCATGTTACACTGTGGAGGGGTTTGAAATTTAACCCAGGAGCCGGCCGATGTGACCGAGCGGTTCTAGGCGCTTCAGTCTGGAACCGCGCAACCGCTACGGTCGCAGTTTCGAATCCTGCCTTGGGCATGGATGGGTGTGATGTCCTTAGGTCAGTTAGATTTAGGTAGTTCTCAGTCTAGGGGACTGATGACCTCAGATGTTAAGTCCCATAGTGCTTAGAGCCATTTTTTAACCCAGGATATTGGCGGCGAGTAGTTTCAGGATATGCAAATTCGCACTGGAATCTGTATTTCCAGCTGAATGCCATTATGTGTTCCGCCACCAACGACTCGATCTGGGTGCCTTTTTGGCTCCCCATACTGTAGCGTTAGGCTGCAGCCTGAGCTGTCCCCACGAAAGAGACAGCTAACAAGGTAAGTGCGTGATCTCGAACGCTCAGAACCGCAAGAAAATGTGCTTAGAACATAAACCGCCCACCCTATAAACAGTGACAGAACTATTAGCATGCCAAAAAATTGCACTTCTCTAACGAGGGACGTTTGAATGATCAGCCATTCAAAGTCTGAGAAAGAAACGTTGGTAACACGAAGCAACAGAATATCGACATAACACGACGAAAAGGATACATATCGCTGTGTCGTGACTTACTGCTGTATCTCCATCAGCTTCAAATAATTACGCTTTCTGAGCAACAGTCTTTTCCTACTGAGACGATAGTGTTGCTCAGCTTCAAACCGCAGGTGTGCGATTTCAGTGAAGTGGTCGAAGCAAAGTGGAACAGAACAATATGTAGATCTAAGGCTAGGCGCGCATGAAAGGTTTTCGATCGGTCGATAGATAGCATCGTGCCCTTGCAAAACGGTCGACAACTGTGCGTGCCCATGACTGCTTTATTAATCAGTCAACAGCGCTTTTGGCGTTCTCGCCAAGTAAAAAAGGAATATTACACCGACATTTGGACACAAATCAATATTTTTGTAAAATTATTATAAAAGCCCGTCGCGTGCTTCATGTTTTGGTGAGACAACGTGATGGTAAACTAGTAAAAAACAAGAAGAACATAGCTGTAGTAAACTCTTTCTTTGATATTTCTGCAACAAATGAAAATGCTCACAAGTGTCCCTAGATAATTGTAAATATTTTTCTGAGTACTTTGCTTTGCCAGCAACATGACCATTTCTAGACACTTTCGTCTGTAAATGTTTTTATGGTCTACGTTCGAAGTACTGTATTTACCTATACGAAACTATATTTCAGTATTCTGTGTACATAGGTAATAAAATTATTTGCCCAACAATTCGGCACGTAAGTTTTATTCATATACATTGTTGCTAGGTTTAGTAAAAACGTTTGCATTTTTCGCCAGAGGTTACTTCGGTCCATTTGGTGTCGAAGTTTCACATGTTTCCAGCCATAACCTCTCTTTTATTTGGCCATCACTAAAACATTCTAACTTTTGTCGTATGCCGCGGGTCGACATTCTACCAAAGAAATTTATTATTCGCTATTAATATTTTCCATTCGTAGAAACTACCACGCTGTGCAGAATGAATGGGCTTCGCAGCAAGCGATACTGTATGCGTCAATCCGTCGGCCGATGTGCATCGGTCAATATTTGTGTGTATTGCTACCGATTTTTCTGTCGGCCGATTTTTCGATCGGGTCCGCGCTTACTTCTGTAATGTGCCACCATCGTAGCAAAACGAGTCTGTGATGAGCCGATCGAAAAATCATTGACGCGCGCTTAGCCTAACTAAAGTCACTTTTTCACGTTCAACATCGTTCCTGCAACCAAGCAGTCCATTATCACGGCTGGAAAACGTAATCAGTGTGGAGTCTGATACTATGCAGGGTAATTGTTATTAACGTTTCAAAACCTCAGAAGCGCGTAGGTGACGCTGAGGCAAGTGATTTAGTATAAGACACAGGGGCCGAAAATGTCGGTAAATACCCCAAAAATTTGGATGACAGGTGCTGAACATGTGACGTCAGCAGATGCTGTACGTCGCCTCACGCGCAGCCGCGGAGACCGCTGGCCCTAGCCTAAGTCGAGTATTCACGTCGCTGTGACTTCGAACCTTCGTGCCCGACTTTGGCGCGTGGGGCTCAGGTTTCGAATCTTGCGTCTGGCAGGCAATATTTCTTTCACTGCGTGAGACGATTCTGTGTTTACACAGATGTATTACTTTGTTAACTTATTTACCGGTCCGCTGTCTCCGCTCCTTTATTGCAAAGTACTGTACAACCTACCGTGTCGAATCAGAAGTAAATGAGTATAAGCTTCTGAACTGTTTCGTTATCAGAAAATGACCAAAGTTTTCCGAGACCACGTAACGTCTGTAAACAAGAGAAGAAGGGAGAACGCAAAGTGAGAACAGTTTTCGCGTAGTTACGGCAAGGTCAGTAATTTTGTAACCTCTACGTTTACGAAAGAACACTTTTAAAAGAACACTTTTACAAAAGCTGTTCGAAATTTGCATCGTTTGCTCGAATGCATGTATTGCATCGCTCAATCATGGCTTCACGCTCGCGCTTGAAAATACTACCCGTATTTCGCATGTGACGTCACATGTCCAACATTGGTCATCCACTTTTCCAGTATTTCCCGGAATTTGGGGTCCCACGTGTCTCCTGTTAAATTACTTGTCTCAGAGTCATCTTCGTCGCTTCGGGATTTTTTAAATGTTAGCAAGAATGACCCTGTATAAAGTTACGTAATTAAATAATTTCTTGTCTACGGGTACATGTTTCCAAACTAGGTACACATCCAAACCTTCACCCTACAGTTCCGTAGCGCCACGCCAGGGGACCGGAAACAAAGTGGTGCAGCTCATTGATAATGTGTGTTAATTACATAACTTTGTTTCTTTTGAGATGATAATTAGAACATTGCGGTTTCACCTCGTGCTGTTTCACTCCGTAGCGAGCCACGGGAGACCTCGGGTTCCTCATACCTAAATATTCAGAAAATGTCTCAGAGCATCATCCGAAATTTTGTCAGTGAAGCTCATCTTTACAATGAATATGGTTCCGTTAGTGACATAGTCCGTCTGATCTGCTTCTCACGATCCCTAGCGATAGTCTTCTTCTTTTTGTTTTGCCTTCGTGCCGCATAGGCATTGTTATGGATGGATTTGGCGTGGTTAGTTTAAGGGGTGACCGGATCCCTTATCTGTTGCCACACCGTTCCCATTTGGTACGGAATGCGTGTACCCCAACTGCGTGCAGTGTCATTCATACGAAAGTGAGTGAAACGTTCCTAAATATTTGCGAATCATGTGACTGGGGTGGCACTTGGGTACCAGCCCGATATTCACCTAGTGGGATGTGGGAAACCGCCTAAAAACGTCAACCAGGCCGCAGGCCGACCGGCATACCATCGCCAATCAACCGGGCGGATTCGATTCGTGGCCGACGCACTTCCCGGCACCGGAGGCGGCGCTTTAACAGCCACGGCTTCCCTTGTTTTCCTTCGTTTTGTTCGTCATCATTCTCATCATTTGGTCTGGACGGACGTCACATGACACCCCTTCAAGTTCATCGCCGAATGTGTTATTTTAGAGGCCCGGCAATCGCAACCAAAATTCAATATGGTAAATAAAATCTTCCGCACCGACTTACAAAAAGTATTTTTATTACAAAGTCAGTACTGGTTTCGCATCAGTAGAGATGCATCTTCTGTACGTATACGGCATGGCGCCTTGCAATACCAGTCAGTTTAATCATAAACAACCGCTTTTAGAGTGCCACCGGTTTTATCTAGACGAAAAACGATGGGCCTTGGCTGTAAGCAACCACTTTGCCGCACCATGGTTTTTTAAAATTCTGCCACCTGAAGACGCATCTCTACTGATGCGAAACGGGAAGCGACTTTTCAAGAAAAGTATTTTAACAGCCAATGCGGAAGATTTTATTCGTCATCGTGGAATACTTCACACAGCTAATTTTTCCCCCGAATGCAGCTCTCTAATCGAATGCGCTGAACTACCATGCCAGCAACCGGGCAGATAGCGGTCTATATGATAGTCAATAGTGATTGTAGGAGCCGGCCTCTGTGGCCGAGCGGTTGTAGGCGCTGTAGGCGTTGTAGGCGCTTCAGACCGGAACCGCACTGCTGCTACGGTCGCAGGTTCGAATCCTGCCTCGGGCATGGATGTGTGTGATGTCCTTAGGTTAGTTAGGTTTAAGTAGTTCTAAGTTCTGGAATGTAGTCAAATTAAATCGGGTGATGCTGAGGGAATTAGATTAGGAAATGAGACACTTAAAGTAGTAAAGGAGTTTTGCTATTTAGGGAGTAAAATAACTGATGATGGTCGAAGTAGAGAGGATATAAAATGTAGACTGGCAATGGCAAGGAAATCGTTTCTGAAGAAGAGAAATTTGTTAACATCAAGTATAGATTTAAGTGTCAGGAAGTCGTTTTTGAAAGTATTTGTATGGAGTGTAGCCATGTATGGAAGTGAAACATGGACGATAACCAGTTTGGACAAGAAGAGAATAGAAGCTTTCGAAATGTGGTGCTACAGAAGAATGCTGAAGATAAGGTGGTTAGATCACGTAACTAATGAGGAGGTATTGAATAGGATTGGGGTGAAGAGAAGTTTGTGGCACAACTTGACTAGAAGAAGGGATCGGTTGGTAGGGCATGTTTTGAGGCATCAAGGGATCACAAATTTAGCATTGGAGGGCAGCGTGGAGGGTAAAAATCGTAGAGGGAGACCAAGAGATCAATACACTAAGCAGATTCAGAAGGATGTAGGTTGCAGTAGGTACTGGGAGATGAAGAAGCTTGCACAGAATAGAGTAGCATGGAGAGCTGCATCAAACCAGTCTCAGGACTGAAGACCACAACAACAACAACAACAAGTTCTAGGGAACTGATGACCACAGATGTTAAGTCCCATAGTGCTCAGAGCCATATGAACCATTTTGATAGTAGCATTGTCACACAGAAAGACCTAATTTTGTCATGTGAACAAGTACGGGCACTGGACAGTGCGTAGTGATTACCAACAACCTTGCGAGGAAATGAGCTCGACTTCTGCCACATACACTTCCACTAGGAGCCCCACCCAGCCTCTGCGTGGCGAAGAGACCGTCACAACTTCCCCCCGGTAATAATTTCCCCGTGGATCCGTCTCCCACCGCGGCAACCATTTGTCGGCGATTGGCCTGAAAAATTCAGCGACTAAATACCGGAGCAGGAGCCGGCGGAAGTACCCCCCCCCTCCCCCGACCACCGATGTGTTTCCCTCCTACGCCGCCACGTGTCCACTAAATCAGAAGCTGACTCGCACCTTCAGCTGTCCGACACACCCCCACCCCATACCCCTGACGTCATCCAGTCATATTCGCAGATACATAATAGAAAACGCCGGCCGTAAATCCGAATTTCGCATCGCACCGCCTCGCTTACGGGGAAAAGCGATAGCGTATTCAGCGGTGAATGGGGGAGGAGAGCGGGGAAGGGGGCGGGGGAGAGAAGACGTCGCAGAAATCGCGGGAGATATAGCGTGAGCAGAGGCGAGGGGGGGGGGGGGCGTGGTTCGGAGGACCGCCACACGTGGGGGAGAAGCTACAATGACGAAGCCGTGTTAGGGGAAAAGTCCGGTGGATTTGTGGAAGCACGTGTGGCAAACTGTCGGAGAGGATGTGTGAGAGGCAATTATGGCGATTCCTTCCCAATACACATTGCCTGACAAAACAGTCAAGCACCCAGAAGCCGTTGAAAGGCTATGTACGTTATTTTAATGATTACAAAATCGAGTCCAATTTAACGAAAAACTTGGCAGCTGTAGCCCACTTCTCAGTGTGAGCTGAATCCCTCAGGATACCTGCACTGATGCTGTTCAGAAGGGCGTCACAAGGGCCGTTATACCCTCATCTGAGGTAAGCTAGCCCACAACCGTCGTATGTAGTCCTTGATATCCTGCATGCTAGCATTGTGACAGACTTTACATCCACGCACGTTCTATCGGGGACAGATCTGGGGATCTTGCTCGCTACTGCAGAATCTCACCAGTACGTAGACGCAGCGTAGAGACACGTGCCGTGTATGGACCAGCTTTGACCTGCTGAAAAACGGGAGCACGCAACTGTAGCATGAGAGGTGGCACATGAGAACGAAGGATGTGCGTGACGTTCCATCGTGCCGTCAGAATTCCGTCCGAAGTCATACGCAACGGCTCCCCACACCATCACGCGAGGGGTACCACGGCTGGGTTACTCAAAAAACAAAAACAAAAAAAAATTAAAAAATAAAAAAATTAAAAAATTGAAAAGTCGATCCACTCCCCAGGTTCACGCCATACTCGACTACAATATGGTTATCCGGAATAGTGCATAATGGCGATTTCTCGCTGAACACATGCGACGCCATTTATGAGCAGTCCATGTTTCCCGGTCATGGCAATGTTCTGTACGTAACGGCAGTCGTTTGTGTTGTGGTGTTAACGGCACCCTACGACAGAGATGGTGATTCTCCAGTCCACCTGCTGCTAGTATTCGATCAATGGTGCGAGATGACACACAACATTGCACGAGGTCCGTTACTAGTTCGAGGATAGCAGGCGCAGTTATGAAGCGGCTGCGATGTTCTTGGTGTACCTTACCGTAATTCTCCTTTTGACTTGGAATTTTCTTTTTACAAATGCCGGCCGGAGTGGCCGAGCGGTTCTAGGCGCTACAGTCTGGAACCGCGCGACCGCTACGGTCGTAGGTTCGAATCCTGCCTCGGGCATGGATGTGTGTGATGTCCTTAGGTTAGTTAGGTTTAAGTAGTTCTAAGTTCTAGGCGACTGATGACCTGAGAAGTTAAGTCCCATAGTGCTCAGAGCCATTTGAACCATTTTTTACAAATGCGCTGTGGGATGAAACGTATATAATACGTCCTTATAACTATCTATTCTTTACTGTAAGGACGTAAGTAATTCCAGAATGATATTTTCACTCTGCAGCGGAGTGTGCGCTGATATGAAACTTCCCCGGCAGATTAAAACTGTGTGCCGGTCCGAGACTCGAACTCGGGACCTTTGCCTTTCGCGGGCAAGTGCTCTACCATCTGAGGTATGCAAGCACGACCTTCGACCCGTCCACACAGGTTTAATTCTGCCAGTACCTCGTCTCCTACCTTCCAAACTTCACAGAAGCTCTTCTGCGAACCTTGCAGAATTAGCGCTATTGGAACAGATATCACGGAAGAGCTTCTGTGTGAAGTTTGGAAGGTACGAGACGAGGTATTGGCAGAACTGAAGCTGTGTGGGCGGGTCGAGAGCCGTGCTTGGGTAGCTAAATCGCAGCCGGCACGGTATCTCAGCGTGTTCGGTCAGAGGGATAGCTACCCCTTGTAATAAAAGAAAACTGAGTTAATTGATCAACGATGATCTCGAACAAGCGTCATGTGACGTCCACCCCAAACAAATAGAACGAACAATAATGAACAAAATGAGATCAACAAAAAAAAAAAAAAGGGTCGGTAGAGCACTTGCCCGCCAAAGGCAAAGGTCCCGAGTTTGAGTCTCCGGCCGGCACACAGTTTCAATCTGCCAGGAAAGTTCCTTACATAAGTAATTTTTAGGTCTTGTTTAAATGTTGTAAAAATTGTAATCACAATGTGCCAGCTTGTAATATACCTATGTACTCTTAACAACGCCAGTAGTAGCACAAATTAAGAAAAATAATGGCGAAAATGATCAGTCACCTGAAGATGAGACCCCTGGGATTGAAATACATCGTTTATTAAAACATGAATCATTTACTAGGGGCCTTCAATAAGTGAAGCAACACATTTTTTCCCGCCCAATTTCGGTCGAAAGAAAGCGGAATTTGCTGTGGGACATCATGAAATATTTCCGCTTTATCGCATTCAGTCTCATGAAATTTTGATGGTTGACAACAGTATAGGTAGCCTTCAAGGTGGCGTACCTAACAATGGTGCGCATGAAGCAAAGAACTGTCGCTGTGCATCTTTTTTTATGGGTGGGAGGAGGGGGAGGGAGAACAAGAGCATCGCGGATATTCATAGACGCTTGCACATTGTCTTCGGAGACCTGCCTGTAAACAAAAGCACGGTGAGTCGTTAGGCGAGGCGTCTGTCACCATCGCAACAAAGTAGTGCAAACCTGTCCACATGCCGGCCGGCAGTACACAGCCGTTACTCGTGGAATGTTGGAACGTGCGGACACACTCATTCGAACTGATCTACCGATCACAGTCGCTGCTCGGCTGGACATCTCTGTTGGTAGTGCTGACACAGTCGTCCACCACTTGCGGCACTCAGAGGAGTGTGTCCGCTGGGTTCCTAACAGACGACCATAAAAAGCAATGAAGGACCATCCGTGTTTAATTGTTTGCGAGTCCGTCTCCGTGACAACGTAAAGCCTCACACAAGTCTGCGCACCCAAGGGGATGTCACAATACTTCTTCGGACTGTTCTCCCTCATCTACCCTACAGCCCTTCAACTTCCAACTGTTTAGCCCAGTGAAGGATGTGGGACGCAGTACGTGAATGATGGACAGGTCATAGACGCAAAAAGATGTCGGCTTCGATGTCGACCAGTGGAGTACTACCATGCGGGCATACAAGCTCAGAAGCCTTCTGAACAACGTGGTATAAGGCTGTCGCATTGAACTCAGATTATTTCGAGAATTAGGGTTTTATAGCCAAAAAGTGGGGGATAATATGATGTATTGAAATCCTGAAGAAAAGTATCTAAATCTACATACATGCTCCGCAATCCCCATACGATGCGTGGCGGAGGGTACCTCGCACCACAACTAGCATCTTCTCTCCCTGTTCCACTCCCAAACAGAACGAGGGAAAAATGACTGCCTATATGCCTCTGTACGAGCCCTAATCTCTCTTATCTTTGTGGTCTTTCCGCGAAATGTAAGTTGGCTGCAGTAAAATTGTACTGCAGTCAGCCTCAAATGCTGGTTCTCTAAATTTCCTCAGTAGCGATTCACGAAAACAACGCCTCCTTTCGTCTAGAGACTCCCACCCGAGTTCCTGAAGCATTTCCGTAACACTCGCGTGATGATCAAACCTACCAGTAACAAATCTAGCAGCCCGTCTCTGAATTGCTTCTATGTCCTCCCTCAATCCGACCTGTTAGGGATCCCAAACACTCGAGCAGTACTCAAAAATAGGTCGTATTAGTGTCTTATAAGCTGTCTCCTTTACAGATGAACCACATCTTTCCAAAATTCTACCAATGAACCGAAGACGACTATCCGCCTTCCCCACAACTGCCATTACATGCTTGTCCCACTTCATATCGCTCTGCAATGTTACGCCCAAATATTTAATCGACGTGACTGTGTCAAGCGCCACACTACTAATGGAGTATTCAAACATTACGGGATTCTTTTTCCTATTTACCTGCATTAATTTACATTTATCTATATGTAGAGTTAGCTGCCATTCTGTAAACCAAACACAAATCCTGTCCAAGTCATCTTGTATCCTCCTACAGTCACTAACCTGCGTTCAGAAAAAAATGTGTTACATTATTTATTGAACCCCTCTCCTACGTATATCATAAACATCAGTGGCCCTATTCTCCGTTGGAGTATCCCCGAAACTATCTTTACAGGAGTCCATTTCTTCGGAATGTTTGTTAAAGAGTTTTCATGAAGGTGGAGAATTCATTTTTTGATTGTTTTCGTGTTCACGGGTTGGCGTTAAGGTTCATCGAACTGTGTGCTAGTCCCGTTAGAATCCGCGCTACTCAGGTCGGACGCCGCGCGTTCCGAGAAGCGCTGCAATTAAACTGAGAGCCCTCTCGGCGTCTTTGTTTTGTCGCCCAACCCGATTACTGGCGCCTGTCCCGGCGAAAACTTCTTCGCGCGGACAGAAAGCTGCGGCATCAGCCGCGAACGAAGAAATCCCGCTACCAGCGGGCGAGCGTGCCAGGGTGGGGGAGGGGAAAAAAGGAGGGCGAAAACGGCTGGGTGAGGGTTTCCGGGGGGAGGGGACAGGGCGCTGAAAGGGGCGCAATCTGATTAGTTCCAGCGGCGGCCGCGGCGCGGCGTGGCGCGACGGGCGTCTGCGCTGCCCCTTTGCACGGCGACGGCACTGCGCCCTGGCGTCGGGATTTATCACTCGCCACCGCCAGGAATGCACGCGAGGGCGGATCATCCATTTAGTCGTCTCCTCACAGTGAAAGACTCGCAACTAAATTTGGGAATGTATATAAAGAATATATATAAATAATTCCATTCCCAAAGATAGCAGGTGTTGACAGATGTGAAAATTACCGAACTATCAGTTTAATAAGTCACGGCTGCAAAATACTAACACGAATTCTTTACAGAGAATGGAAAAACTAGTAGAAGCCGACCTCGGAGAATATCTGTTTGGATTCCGTAGAAATATTGGAACACGTGAGACAATACTGACCCTACGACTCATCTTAGAAGCTAGATTAAGGAAAGGCAAACCTACGTTCCTAGCATTTGTAGACTTAGAGAAAGCTTTTGACAATGTTGACTGGAATACTCTCTTTCAAATTCTGAAGGTGGCAGGGGTAAAATACAGGGAGCGAAAGGCTATTTACAATTTGTACAGAAACCAGATGGCAGTTATAAGAGTCGAGGGACATGAAAGGGAAGCAGTGGTTGGGAAGGGAGTGAGACAGGGTTGTAGCCTATCCACGATGTTATTCAATCTGTATATTGAGGAAGCAATAAAGGAAACAAAAGAAAAGTTTGGAGTAGGTATTAAAATCCATGGAGAAGAAATAAAGACTTTAAGGTTCGCCGATGACATTGTAATTCTGTCAGAGACAGCAAAGGACTTGGAAGAGCAGTTGTTATGGAATGGATAGTGTCTGGAAAGGAGGATATAAGATGAACATCAACAAAAGCATGACAAGGATAATGGAATGTAGTCGAATTAAGTCGGGTGATGCTGAGGGAATTAGATTAGGAAATGAGACACTCAAAGTAGTAAAGGAGTTCTGCTATTTGGGGAGCAAACTAACTCATGATGGGCGAAGTAGAGAGGATATAAAATGTAGACTGGCAATGGCAAGGAAAGCATTTCTGAAGAAGAGAAATTTGTTAACATCGAGTATAGGTTACAAGTGTAGCCATGTATGGAAGTGAAACATGGACGATAAATAGTCTGGACAAGAAGAGAATAGAAGCTTTCGAAATGTGGTGGTACAGAAGAATGCTGAAGAGTAGATGGGTAGATCACATAACTAATGAGGAAGTATTGAATAGGGTTGGGGAGAAGAGAAGTTTGTGGCGCAACTTGACTAGAAGAAGGGATCGGTTGGTAGGACATGTTCTGAGGCATCAAGGGATCACCAGTTTAGTATTGGAGGGCAGCGTGGAGGGTAAAAATGGTAGAGGGAGACCAAGAGATGAAAACACTAAGCAGATTCAGAAGGATGTTGGTTGCAGTAGGTACTGGGAGATGAAGAAGCTTGCACAGGATAGAGTAGCATGGAGAGCTGCATCAAACCAGTCTCAGGACTGAAGACCAAAAGAACAACAAATGAAAATGGTTCAAATGGCTCTGAGGACTATGGGACTTAACATCTATGGTCATCAGTCCCCTAGAACTTAGAACTACTTAAACCTAACTAACTTAAGTACATCACACACATCCATGCCCGAGGCAGGATTCGAACCTGCGACCGTAGCAACAGCGCGGTTCCGGATTAAAGCGCCTAGAACCGCTCGGCCACAGTGTCCGGCAGGGCCGAATTCACTAACGTCAAATAAAATTGAGCTCATCTTAAAAATATTTATCTCTCATTCACAATTTTTGTTTGTTACTGCACAGCGAAAGTACATTCTTAAGAACCTCTTAAAGTTAGCTGCTGTTTTTTGGATTCGGCTGTTAGTTGCCAGATCCATATTATTATAAAATACGGCTGAGAACTTTTGGCCGCAACGAATACTTGATTCCCGATGCATGTGGCCAGCGAGCCGTAGTTTGATGGCCACGGCTGTAGACTGACTAAAAAACATATACCACAGCCTATTTCTTACAAGACCCTCCCCGACATTTCCGTCACTGTAATTCCTGTCTCCTCTAATTAGCACAACCACGATCAATGAAATTTCGTCTTGATACTGTTTTTAACAAGAACTCTATAAAAATTATGTATAAAGCCTCTGTAAGTGTATTTTTATATACTGAATGACAACAGCAGAGATGTGATGGGTGAAACGTCTGTTTTGGTATCATATGAGGATTCAACAAACTGAAAATCACAAGAATCAGCCAGCTTAATTAACATATGTTTTTCGTCGTCCGCTTGTGAAACTGGTCGAATGAGTGGGAGGGTCCTTATTAATAAATATTATCTGTTCATCTCCGGCTACGCATGCCAGCAGTCTTACCTTTCCACCACACAAATATGGGCACTTTGGAAATTCGACACCATCAGTATCCACGCAGACCACATAGCAACATCGTTCACACCCTCTCCGAGCTGTCGCTGACGTAACTACGAGGGCAGTTCAATAAGTAATGCAACACATTTTTTTTCTGAAACAGGGGTTGTTTTATTCAGCATTGAAATACACCAGGTTATTCCCCAATCTTTTAGCTACACAGCACTATTTTTCAACGTAATCTCCATTCAATGCTACGGCCTTACGCCACCTTGAAATGAGGGCCTGTATGCCTGCACGGTACCATTCCACTGGTCGATGTCGGAGCCAACGTCGTACTGCATCAATAACTTCTTCATCATCCGCGTAGTGCGTCCCACGGATTGCGTCCTTCATTGGGCCAAACATATGGAAATCCGACGGTGCGAGATCGGGGCTGTAGGGTGAATGAGGAAGAACAGTCCACTGAAGTTTTTTGAGCTCCTCTCGGGTGCGAAGACTTGTGTGAGGTCTTGCGTTGTCATGAAGAAGGAGAAGTTCGTTCAGATTTTTGTGCCTACGAACACGCTGAAGTCGTTTCTTCAATTTCTGAAGAGTAGCACAATACACTTCAGAGTTGATCGTTTGACCGTGGGGAAGGACATCGAACAGAATAACCCCTTCAGCGTCCCAGAAGACTGTAACCATGACTTTACCGGCTGAGGGTATGGCTTTAAACTTTTTCTTGGTAGGGAGTGGGTGTGGCGCCACTCCATTGATTGCCGTTTTGTTTCAGGTTCGAAGTGATGAACCCATGTTTCATCGCCTGTAACAATCTTTGACAAGAAATTGTCACCCTCAGCCACATGACGAGCAAGCAATTCCGCACAGATGGTTCTCCTTTGCTCTTTATGGTGTTCGGTTAGACAACGAGGGACCCAGCGGGAACAAACCTTTGAATATCTCAACTGGTGAACAATTGTGACAGCACTACCAACAGAGATGTCAAGTTGAGAACTGAGTTGTTTGATGGTGATCCGTCGATCATCTCGAACGAGTGTGTTCGCACGCTCCGCCATTGCAGGAGTCACAGCTGTGCACGGCCGGCCCGCACGCGGGAGATCAGACAGTCTTGCTTGACCTTGCGGCGATGATGACACACGCTTTGCCCAACGACTCACCGTGCTTTTGTCCACTGCCAGATCACCGTAGACATTCTGCAAGCGCCTATGAATATCTGAGATGCCCTGGTTTTCCGCCAAAAGAAACTCGATCACTGCCCGTTGTTTGCAACGCACATCCGTTACAGACGACATTTTAACAGCTCCGTACAGCGCTGCCACCTGTCGGAAGTCAATGAAACTATACGAGACGAAGCGGGAATGTTTGAAAATATTCCACAAGTAATTTCCGGTTTTTTCAACCAAAATTGGCCGAGAAAAAAAAATGTGTTGCATTACTTATTGAACTGCCCTCGTATTTCACTCGCACAGCTCCCTGAAGTAAATATGGCTTCTCGTAATCTCATCGCCATCTGCGTGTGTTTGCAGTATTGCGTCTCCCGTACAGAAAATCGCACTTAGTGAATACCTCAGGCAACACGGCTCGCGACCTCCCTCAGCTGTCAACATCCAACCTATTTCACTTGCACAGCCCTCAGAAGTAAATGCGGCTTCCCGCAATCATACAGTCACCTTACTTTCCCCGCTAATAAATCCACACACAGGCGGGAAGCTGAGGTGCGTGGGCGATCACCAGGGGTCGCGTGCCGGGTATTAAGACCGGACTTCCGGTCGCCAGCTACCCTCACAGCGCGAGGAAAAAAATATAAATGGCCCCTCATTTCCGCCCTCGTCCCCTTCTTCCCGCAAATCCGCACTAATGAAGACATCGGAAACCCACCCCGTCGCCACTCGCGACACGCGAGAACTGCTTACGTCCGCCATTAGTCTGGACAACAAAGGTCCGACGACAGGTGTCATCAGTCACCCCGAGCTGGCCACAGGGAAATTACGTACCACCCCACTCTGCATTCTCCGACTGCTGCCACCTGTGGAAATGCGACGAAGCGCCGTGCGTCACCGCACCAAGCACAAATGAAAGTAAACAGTTTTTGATATTGCTGAACAACAGTCGTACAGTAATATTTAAATGAACCCACCGCCATATGACTGTAGTGTTCTTTATCTAATTATGACCCAGGTTTCCGCTTGTTATACCATTTTCAAGTGTTTTTGTTTACGTCATTAATGCATATTGCAGGAGATCAATCTCTTGATTTATGGCCAATTTTGAGCTTGATGTCCTGCATTATATGTTAATGACCTAAACGCGATCACTTGAAAATGGCATAAAAGGCCGAAACCTGGGTCGTAATTAAATAAACAACAATATAGTCAAATGGCGGTGTGTTCATAAAAAAATGAAAATGGAGCGCCTTGAACACCAGCATCGAAAAAGCCCAATAAAACGCACCGTCTTCAGTTTCAAAGCGACCTCCTTTTTTAAAAAAAAATTAAGTATATTTGGCAGCCAAGACCTCATGAACATAGTAAGAGCATATGGACTATCAGACCAATTGTGTGATTGGATTGAAGAGATCCTAGATAACAGAACGCACCATGTCATTCTCAATGGAGAGAAGTCTTCCGAAGTAAGAGTGATTTCAGGTGTGCCGCAGAGGAGTGTCGTAGGACCGTTGCTTTTCACAATATACATAAATGAGCTTGTGGATGACATCGGAAGTTCACTGAGACTTTTTGCAGATGATGCTGCGGTGTATCGAGAGGTTGTAACAATGCAAAATTGTACTGAAATGCAGGAGGATCTGCAGCGAATTGACGCATGGTGCAGGGAATGGCAATTGAATCTCAATGTAGACAAGTGTAATGTGCTGCGAGTACATAGAAAGATAGATCCCTTATCATTTACCTACAGTGTAGCATGTCAGCAACTGGAAGCAGTTAATTCCATAAATTATATGGGAGTACGCAGTAGGAGTGATTTAAAATGGAATGATCATATAAAGTTGATCGTCGGTAAAGCAGCTGCCAGACTGAGATTCATTGAAAGAATCCTAAGGAAATGCAATCCGAAAACAAAGGAATTAGGTTACAGTACGCTTGTTCGCCCACTGCTTGAATACTGCTCAGTAGTGTGGGATCCGTACCAGATAGGGTTGATAGAAGAGATAGAGAAGATCCAACGGAGAGCAGCGCGCTTCGTTACAGGATCATTTAGTAATCGCGAAAGCGTTACGGAGATGATAGATAAACTCCAGTGGAAGACTCTGCAGGAGAGACGCTCAGTAGCTTGGTACGGGCTTTTGTTAAAGTTTCGAGAACATACCTTCACCGAGGAGTCAAGCAGTATATTGCTCCCTCCTACGTATATCTCGCGAAGAGACCATGAGGATAAAATCAGAGAGATTAGAGCCCACACACAAGCATAGCGACAATCCTTCTTTCCACGAACAATACGAGACTGGAATAGAAGGGAGAACCGATAGAGGTACTAAAGGTACCCTCCGCCACACACCGTCAGGTGGCTTGCGGAGTATGGATGTAGATGTAGATGTAGATGTTGGTCTCTAGCTGTCATCTTCGCATCTACAACGTACTGAGAAAAAACATTACTACAGTGTAGTCGAATGTCGTCGTCTTCGTCCCCCCCCCCTCCCCCCCCCCCCTTCTCACGTTCTTCAGATATACATATGACATTTTCATCTTTGGAGGATGTTACAAGGTAACGTGTTAGCAAACAAACAACATGAGTTCGAGAGTTAGAAGACAGTATTCGGATTAAAATTTCAAGAAGGCAAAGGTTTGAGGCCCATTCCACCTCAGTTTTAATCTGTCGGGGAGTGTCAAATCGACAGAGTGAAAGATTTATTCTGGAAAGAACTGTAGTGGTACCAGTATTGAACCCCGTGGAACGCCTGAAATAATTTGTCCCCACTCGGAGAAAATGAGAACTGCATGAGCTCGTGTACTTACAATGTGTTCAGAAGGCATCGGGCTGTTCTCGACACAAAAATAGCCTAATTCAGCAGTATCGTGTCTCAGTTTGTACCGCAATTTAGTGCAGACGCGCAAAAAACCTAACGCGGTATCTGCCGAGGGAGTTATTGCCGGTGCTGATTCCGTAAGAGCTGGAGACGCGCGTTTGTGCCGTGTGTGAGATACACTGTAGCAGTTTCGATGAGGGACACAGTACTAAAATATCGCCAGTAGTTCGGAAGACAGAAAGCTAAACAACTGATCAGGACTACTGAAACAAAGAGGACATCACTGAGGATGCTGTAACAGCACGGAAACGCTCGCGGAAGGTAGTCAGTAAGAAGAATTACTGAACTTTGCTCCTGGTTAAATCATGAAGTATACTTGTACCATCCGCCACTACTGAAGTTCACGGTTACTTCTTTGAAAACAACCGGCCAGAGATAAAGGGATTACGTTCAGGTCGCAAGCGCAGCGGTAAGCCGCCCTTGTGAAACACGCCGGGCGTCGTGTGCGGACAGGCAGATGCGAGAGATTCCCACGCAGGATTTGCGCTGCACTCGCAACGCCGCCGGCGCTTACGCACAGAGTCCGGAAAAACATGGCGTACGCAGACCGGGCAGCCTCTTGCTAATTATAAAGCAGGCCTTCCTCTCGGGTCACGCTAACTGCAGCACAGCACGCGATCCTGCGCGAAGTGTACACACATTGTTTCTGCCCAGGGTCGTTTAGTGCCACTGGTATAAGCTTTACGCAGTAACATACATCGTAGGTTGGTGCATAAGTTCGTACAGTTTTTTGTTTTGTGTTGATATGGTTGTTATGCGTTCATTTATCAATTGTCATGTCTTATTTGTAGTCTACTACCGCTGTTTCAATTTACATACTGGCATTTTGTCGTACGGGGATAGTAAAGGGAACTGTGGATGCTAGAAAATGGAATGTCAAATGGAGAAATTGGAACATTTCCGAGATATTCTTCTGTTTGAGTTCAATACAGGGGTCGCAGCAGCGGAGGCAGTTAGAAACATTTACGTCGTGCTTGAGGATAATCCCATTGGACACATCACGGCAAGTAAATTGTTTTCTCATTGTAAAAGAGGATCGTTTTGACATTAATGATGCTCCACGTTCACGAGGACATTCGGGTTTGATGAAAATCGTTTAAACGCATTAGCCGGCCGGGGTGGCCGAGGGTTCTAGGCGCTTCAGTCTGGAACCGCGCGACCGCTACGGTCGCAGGTTCGAATCCTGCATCGGGCATGGATGTGTGTGATGTCCTTAGGTTAGTTAGGTTTAAGTAATTCTAAGTTCTAGGGACTGATGACCTCAGATGTTAAGTCCCATAGCGTTCAGAGCCATACCATTTGCACTACTTCATGGTGTCAATGCATGTCGTAAGTACATCAGTCCCCTGTTGTTCGGGCTTCTGTCAGAGATCGTTCAAGAGTACAAGAGTAGTCAAGAGTACAAGAGTAGTCAAGAGTACAAGAGTAGTCAAGAGTACAAGAGTAGTCAAGAGTACAAGAGTAGTCAAGATGACAGGAGTAGTCAAGATGACAGGAGTAGTCAAGATGACAAGAGTAGTCAAGATGACAAGAGTAGTCAATGACAAGAGTAGTCTTGTACGAACTGTGACAGAAGCCCGAACAACAGGGGACTGACTTACTAGGAGATGGATTGATACCACGAAAGAGTGCACTGATAATGGCTAGGCACTAGCTGAAATCTAGATTTGCCTAATAAAACCTGAAAGAAAAGCACGATGGCTGTGCTATTATCATTTAAAATAGTGCCAATTTTAGGTAGCCGTGATGAAGATGGACGAAGATCAGCCATCACTCTTCTCTACGAAGTAGACGAAAAACACTCAATAATATTGAGATTTGGTGACTGCGGTGGCCATGGGCTATGCGACAGTTCATCCTCGTGCTCACAAAACCAGGTTGGAGAGATGCGAGCTGTGTGAACAGGCGTCCACTCCTCTTGGAACACAGCATCACGAATGGCGAACACATATCATGGATCTGATCAGTCAAAATGATCACGTAAACGCTGGCAGTAATGTGACCTTACAACCCTAAGGTCCATCACTGTCAGGGTAAGAAGCACCTATTTCCCATAAGGGTGGAGGTTGGGCAGGGTACCAAAAAGACGTGTCAGAAGTATAACTGAGGAATGGCTGGGACAGTTTCAACCAAATTTGGTATACACATGACTCAATGTTCGTGTACAAATACTGTAGTTCTGAGGTACCCTTGAAACCTCTAGAGTTGAGGTGGGTATTTATTTATTTACTGTTCCGTGGGACCACATTAAGGAGAAGTCTCAATGGTCATGGAACGAGTCAATACATGAAGTTATAACACGACTGTAGAAACAGATAAAATGAAATATAAGAAACATATTCAGTTGTAGATTGTAGAAACAGATAAAATGAAATATAAGAAACATATTCAGGCGACAAGCCGTTAGTTTAAATAAAGAAAATCAAGAATGTAAGACTGGAATTTGCTTAATTTTTTAGCTCTTCCAGGAGCTCCTCGACAGAATAGAAGGAGTGAGCCATGAGGAAGCCCTTCAGTTTAGACTTAAAAGTGTTTGGGCTACTGCTAAGATTTTTGAGTTCTTGTGGTAGCTTATTGAAAATGGATGCAGCAGAATACTGCACTCCTTTCTGCACAAGAGTCAAGGAAGTGCATTCCACATGCAGATTTGATTTCTGCCTAGCATTAACTGAGTGAAAGCTGCTAACGCTTGGGAATAAGCTAATATTGCTAACAATAAACGACATTAAAGAAAATATATACTGTGAGGGCAATGTCAAAATTCCCAGACTATTGAATAGGGGTCGACAAGAGGTTTTCGAACTTACACCACACATAGCTCGAACAGCCCGTTTTTTAGCCAAAAATACCCTTTTTGAATCAGAAGAATTACCCCAAAAAATAATACCATATGAAATAAGCGTATGAAAATATACGAAGTAGACTACTTTTCGTGTTGAAATGTCACTTATTTCAGATACTGTTGTAATGGTAAATAAAGTGGCATTTAGTTTCTGAACAAGATCCTGAACATGGGCTTCCCACAACAGCTTACTATCTATCCGAACGCCTAGGAACTTGAACTGTTCCGTCTCGCTTATAATATGCCCATTCTGTCTTATTAAAATATCAGTTCTTGTTGGGTGGGTATTGGGAGGGATTATACGCAAAAATGTTTCAAAAGGACCTGTTGGTATACCTTTCCTGTATATAAGTGATTGCAATTCTTTAAAAATACAAAACACAATCTGTCTCTTATTTGCGTGAAATATTTAGACTATAGACAATTGCGAGTACCTGTATTGGGACCGAGTGAGGTGGCGCAGTGGTTAGCACACTGCACTCGCATTCGGGAGGACGACGGTTCAATCCCGCGTCCTGCCATCCTGATTTAGGTTTTCCGTGATTTCCCTAAATCGCTCCAGGCAAATGTCGGGATGGTTCCTTTGAAAGGGCACGGCCGACTTCCTTCCCTAATCCGATGAGGCCGATGACCTCGCTGTCTGGTCTCCTCCCTCAGACAACCCACCCAACCCATCCCAACCCAACATGTATTGGTTTCCGCGCAACGTCAGAGCCAGCACTAGCGTCGCGCTAGAAACGCTCTCCAGTTCCTAGGCAGCAGAATTCTATCAAAGTGTTGTTCGGCACCGGCCACCAGCTGGCTATATGAAGCTGTCTGATGTGGTCTTGTCCCGTGACCGGCGGGGGTGGTTGGAGGCGGTGGCGGCGGCGGCGGCAGCAGGGCCAATGCCGCGTGCGGGGGTGGGCCAACCTGAGGCAGGGGCGGGGGGTGCCTAATTATAAAACAGAGCCCGCCGCGTCCCCGGTAACGGCCGCAATGCACGCGAGGGCCTGGCCTCAGGATCGAAGCCCACGGGCCGCTTCTCTGTCTGCCCGACAACTCGCCACCTCCTGACAACACCGCCTACTCTTCTGCTCTTCCTCTGGTGGCTACAACAATAACCGCAGCCGAGAAACTGATTTAACTATGACTCGCCAACAAGGGAATGCCAAACATGATACATGGAAACGTCAAATCTGATGTCCCCCAAAGAGTAATTGTTGGTTCCAGACTGAAGCGCCTAGAACCGCTCGGTCACAACGGACGGCCATGTGGTGTTCATCCTGGAACTTCTTGTGGGAGACTGTTTAAAAAATTGGGCTCACTAACGACAGTCTCACAGTACAGTTACAGTGTTACGAAGTTTCATGTGAAGAATCAGGCAAAATTTGTAAACAATAGCAGCATACGTAAATATAACACTATAATCTACAACTAAAGGCTACTCTTTATAACCATATGTTTACGTAATGTGTATACATAAACATACAGTTATAAATGTCCCCGTTCGTAGTCGCTAATTATAACAATATGTTTACTTTTGTGCTGTAACATATAGCTATAATCAGCGGTGGAAATATATTTGCGAACGCCGACCGTGTGCGGCTGTTTCTTGTTGGATCGTCTGATCAGTCGGAAGTTGCATTGCACAGGAGAGTAAATTCCTATTCAAAATATAATTATTTTTGTATAGCTCAACATGAATTTCCTAAGGGACCGTAGTTTATCATGCTTTTACCAGTAGAATATGGCGCGGAGAAAATATTTCGCCGCATACAACTTCCGTCCGATTTCGACGAAAGAATTCGTGACTGTGAACTCTCTATTTGGCAGAAACATAAAGAAAATTAAATAACTTCATGAAGGAGTGAGACATAGATTCTGTATTAAATAAATAGTCCATACACCAATTCTATTTAAATCTGAATTTATGGCAATTAATAGATGAACTTACACTGCATTGAAAGATTTAACATGGATGCTGTTTTCACTGGCACTTCTCTTCTCGTAATAAAAATAATTCCTTTGAAGTTTTCACATACACGTCGCACAATAAATCTACTGCTACACAGTATTGAACTTTTAGTATTGCACTTTTAGTATTGCACTTTTACTTTGCACTAAAATATTATTATTTTTAACGATAATAATACGGCGGCAAGACATGCGCGTCCGACACAAGTTACTAGAGACAAGAGAAGAATGAGTAACTGTTCATAGAGAATATCTCGTACATAAAAAAAAAAAAAAAAAAAAAAAAGTGTAGAAGTGTTCTTCTTCTGTCCGTTTTTCGCGCCGCGGTTTTCAAATTCAATAACTCACTGCATCTCTGACGGCGGTTCGACAATAAACAAGTTACGTCACAGGTCGTTCACCTTTTACATTCTCGAAACATTATTTGCTAACTGTAGCTGTTGCCGAGCAACTGCTCGATTAGTGAATGATTTAAAATGATAAGGCAATCACATAATGTTACATCTTGCACATGAAAATGAAAAGAATGGAGCCCTAAAAACATTTGACCACCTCCTTTGTGAATTAAAGGTAATGTAATGTAACTAAAGTCTTAAGAAGAAAACTGAAATTACAGCTTGACATCACAGAGATATGCGCTGTGGGCGCAGGAAACTCACTTTACATCAGTCCTTGGTCTGAATCCTTGAAATGATAATTCCAGCTCTGCAGACTCACCTGGAACAAAGAGAAACATAAACTGTATTAGAGATTTATACAAAAAAAGGCGACGATGAACAATAGAATGCTAAACATGCTATATGGAGATATCACTTTTGAGGTCCCCCGATGATCAATTCTTGGACGAAGTTATTTGCCCTACATTCGAGGCAAATTCAGCAAGCAAGATGAACTGAAAATAAAAAAAAACAGGAGCACTTAAAGAGAAATATACGGTAAATAAGAGCACACAGGAGTCAAAGGCCCACATCCTCTAGTAGTAAGAACTTGTATGATCAGGTTGAAATTTCGTTTGAACAGTACAATACTTTGAAACTTCCTGGCAGATTAAAACTGTTTGCCCGACCGAGACTCGAACTCGGGACCTTTGCCTTTCGCGGGCAAGTGCTCTACCAACTGAGCTACCGAAGCACGACTCACGCCCGGTACTCACAGCTTTTGCCCGCGAAAGGCAAAGGCCCCGAGTTCGAGTCTCGGTCGGGCAAACAGTTTTAATCTGCCAGGAAGTTTCATATCAGCGCACATTCCGCTGCAGAGTGAAAATCTCATTCTGGAAACATCCCCCAGGCTGTGGCTAAGCCATGTCTCCGCAGTATCCTTTCTTTCAGGAGTGGTAGTTCTGCAAGGTTCGCAGAAGATCTTCTGTCAAGTTTGGAAGGCAGGAGACGAGATACTGGCAGAAGTAAAGTTGTGAGTACCGGGCGTGAGTCGTGCTTCGGTAGCTCAGTTGGTAGAGCACTTGCCCGCGAAAGGCAAAGGTCCCGAGTTCGAGTCTCGGTCGGGCAAACAGTTTCAATCTGCCAGGAAGTTTCATATCAGCGCACACTCCGCTGCAGAGTGAAAATCTCATTCTGGAGTACAATACTTTACTAGCCATGGTTGTATCGGAGGAGGTATGCCCTAGCCATCCTCTGACAGCTGAACTGCTTACCTAGTAAGTTAATTTTAAAGTTTAAAATGTCATTATCACTGGTGAAAGAAATGGTGTTAAGAAAAGTCTATGGACCGCCTAACGATCGAGTCCTGAACTTTTGAATTTGTACCCCGTCACTTTCCCCACAGAGACACAGATCCATACTCACAGCATCTGTGTAAAAAGTGATATTTCTGACTTAGACAGTTGCTGTAGCAATTGCCACAAAGTCATAAAAGAAAGCTAAACTTTTTATTTCGAAATAGCATTATACATCACGATGTCTCCCTAATAATATTCCAGATCCTTAAGAAATCGAGGGCTAATAATTTTACTTTCACGACTTTCTCAGATTCGCAAATGCGCTACGCAAGTACTACGATACCGTTTCATTGCACAGCAAATGACGATGTACTGTATCTTTGTGTTCATCATAAGAAATATTTATCATGCATCGCCTGTAAATCGCATTCCAGGAAGCGGATCTTCTGAAGTGACTAGAGTGTTTACAAAAAAGCGTCACATATATTTGCAGCAAGCAGTACCGATGAAAACAAAACCAAAAGTTCTACAGTTACATGTTCGGAAACTACACTACTGGCCATTGAAAATGCTACAACACGAAGATGGTGTGATATGCAAATGATTAGCATTTCAGAGCATTCACACAAGATTGGCGCCGGTGGCGAAACGTACAACATGGTGACATGAGGAAAGTTTCCAATCGATTTCTCATACACAAAAAGCAGTTGACCGGCGTTGCCTGGTGAAACGTTGTTGTGGTGCCACGTGTAAGGAGGAGAAATGCGTACCATCACGTTTCCGACTTCGATAAAGGTCGGATTGTAGCCTATTACGATTGCGGTTTATCGTATCGCGACATTGCTGCTCGCGTTGGTCGAGATCCAATGACTGTTAGCAGAATATGAAATCGGTGGGTTCAGGAGGGTAATAGGGAACGCCGTGCTGGATCCCAACGGCCTCGTATCACTAGCAGTCGAGATGACAGGCATCTTATCCGCATGGCTGTAACGGATCGTGCAGCCACGTCTCGATCCCTGAGTCAACAGATGGGGACGTCTGCAAGACAACAATCATCTGCACGAACAGTGCGACGACTTTTGCAGCAGCATGGACTATTAGCTCGGAGACCATGGCTGCGGTTACCCTTGATGCTGTATCACAGACAGGAGCACCTGCGATGGTGTACTCAACGACGAACCTGGATGCACCAATGGCAAAACGTCATTTTTTCGGATGAATCCAGGTTCTGATAATAGCATCATGATGGTCGCATCCGTCTTTGGCGACATCGCGGTGAACGCACATTGGAAGCGTGTATTCGTCATCGCCATACTGGCGTATCACCCGGCGTGATGGTATGGGGTGCCATTGGTTACAAGTGTCGGTCACCTCTTGTACGCATTGACGGTACTTTGAACAGTGGACGTTACATTTCAGATGTGTTACGACCCGTGGCTCTACCCTTCATTCGATGTCTGCGAAACCCCACATTTCAGCAGGATAATGCACGACCGCATGTTGCAGGTCCTGTACGGGCCTTTCTGGATACAGAAAATGTTCGACTGCCGCCCTGGCCAGCACATTCTCCGTAATTACGGCCAGAGGTGGTTGTTCTGGGTACAGATTTCTCAGGATCTATGCACCCAAATTGCGTGAAAATGTAATCATATGTCAGTTCTAGTATAATATATTTGTCCAGTGAATACCCGTTTATCATCTGCATTTCTTCATCGTGTAGCAATTTTAATGGCCAGTAGTGTAGTACCTGTTGAGATATGGGCCTGCATTTCATGTAGAGATGAGGCTTGATTCACCAAAGGTGGCACGGTAAATTACCACAGTACGAATTCTTGGGAAATGCGTATCCTTGAGCAATCCTGGAAGCGAGGAATCAGGACCACTTAAGTAGCAATGTATGGGCAGCAATTCTTTAAACAGAAATTGGGCCTGAAAAAAGGTGTGTTGCATTTCTTACTGAATTACCCTAGTACGTAGAAATAAAACCACATTTTTAGAAAAAAAACACAGTCTTTTGCTGCCAGACTGACTCTTCTTTTACAGTGTCTCTCATGTATAAAGGGAAAAAAGAACGTGAAGATAAGTTTCATAGTCTTTCAGGCGGCACAAATTTTCGACCACGAGTGCGTAAGGAACAGTGGAATAGTGTGCCGGAGACCCCCCCCCCCCCCCCCCTTCACAGGCCGTGCCAAGTAGAGAGCAGAAACGCGGAAAAAAGACTGTGGAAGCGAGCGACTGTGAATTAGCTTTTAGCCCCGCAGGGCGCAGCAATCCGTTAAAATTCTGGCACCTCGGCGCGGTCGGCCGCCGGCAAAGTCCGCACGCTATGGATAGGTCCGCACTTCACGAGACTGTGCGGGCGAGCGCCGTGCCAGCTAAAAGACGGGAGTAGCGAACCGACTGCGATAGCGCAAGCAGCAGCTCACGTGTGTTCCGATGTCAGATCGCCGTGGTCACATGGATGTCGACAACATTGCTTCAGATTTTTTTTCTCCCCAGTATGTGCTAATTAGTCCCATAAAAGAATCTACACCACGAATTTTGGCATTCCACTTGTAAAAAAGAGCAAAAATTTAATCACATAGCGTGGCCCTGAAGTTGTATCACCCATACATTAGAGATCGGTAGCTATGCGCAATGAATACTGTGCCAAAGATGCTACCCAGAGGTATCACATCCGATGTTCCTCAAAGATTGATTCTTGGACCAAAGCAGGTGACCCCATTATTTAGGATCATATTGAATACTGATGCGTTGAAACTATTCTTATCCATGTCGGTATCGGTAAAGATATCGGCCCTGTTGGTTCCAGCATGACACTTGCAACAAACGAGAAAGAAATGGATCCTTCAGCGCGGCCCAGAAATTGTTTAACCATGAATTACAGGTCGCCAGCGATGCATAATGAAAGGAATGTTAAAGATGAATACGGACATATCATATCTGATGCCCTTCAAGGATCAGTTCTTGCACCTAAGTAGTTATCACTACACTCAGTGTGAGTTTGAAAAAAATGTTCAAATGTGTGTGAAATCTTATGGGACTTAATTGCTAAGGTCATCAGTCCCTAAGCTTACGCACTACTTAACCTAAATTATCCTAAGGACAAACACACACACCCATGCCCGAGGGAGGACTCGAACCTCCGCCGGGACCAGCCGCACAGTCCATGACTGCAGCGCCTTAGACTGCTCGTCAGTAGAAGAGATGTGTTTCACAATGGCGAAGATGAACACGTGCTCATAGCTCGTTTTCATTGTTTACGTCCCCAGTATCACCTCTTAAAATGTGGAAGGTAAAGAGCTTGCAGTAGAAGAAACGTATTTCGCAGCATCGACGATGAAGAAAACTCAACAGCTCTTGAGGTATGCATTTTGGAGCCCATGTTTACTAGACTGTTTTGTTTCGAATGGTCGTTCCTGTCGTAACCGTGAATACTGAGCATTGCCCTGGGACATTCAGTATAATGTTTCAAATCCAAGGTGAAGCTACAACGTTTCTGGATGGCCTAAGTTTCTATCATACAGAATTTAGTCCGTCCCTGGTAGGTGAGTGGTCAGCGCGACGGAATGTCGTACCTAACGGCCTGGGTTCGATTCCCGGCTGGGCCGGAGATTTTCTCCGCTCAGGGACTGGGTGTTGTGTTGTCCTTATCATCATCATTTCATCCCCATCGACGCGCAAGTCGCCGAGGTGGCGTCAACTCGAAAGACTTGGGTTGGGTTGTTTTGGAGAAAAGACCAAACAACGAGGTCATCGGTCTCATCAGATTAGGGAAGGACGTGAAAGGAAGTCGGCCGTACCCTTTCAAAGGAACCATCCCAGCATTTGCCTAGAGCGATTTAGGGAAATTACGGAAAACCTAAATCAGGATGGCCGGACGCCGGATTGAAGCGCCGAAAGACTTGCACCCGGCCAACGGTCTACCCGACGGGAGGCCCTAGCCACACGGCATACGGAATTAAGACATACCATTCGTGGCTGAAGAATACCACATACAGTGTGTGAAGTAAGAGCGTGGTCGGCATTACACGCAGATGGTAAGAGATGTCGCCTTAGTTCTTTCACAACCCAACAGAGGGAGCCTTCGTCGTTCATACAATGACCACAAAACATTAGTTTACTTAGAATTCTTGACAGAGATACACAAGAAGAGACATGAGCGCACCTTACGCGACGCGTTTATTAAGGATATTTGGGGCCGACTGCCAAACTTTGGTTCATCGACAAAAATGAAGGTTGGATACGGCAGGAGTACAATCATCCGAAACACCGCAGAAGGCTTGAAACAGAAGATATGTACAGGTAAAGGATTGGCCCTTGCAGTGGCCTGACGTCAATCCTATTGAAAATGTATGGCCTTGCATTAAAATTAAATGGCAGGGAAAAAGATCAACACTTTGAAAAGGCTGTCAGAGCACTCCACGCATTTGGAGGTCTCTTCCACGTGAATACGCGGAACACCTGGTTTCAAGCATGCCTTGGAGGTGATAAGCAGTTATCAACACTGCGGGTGACAGGAAGTATTATTAACTGTAATTGAATTTTTTGTTCACATATGATCTATATATATGTTTTAGTTTGCTCTCGAATACATATTCCTACTGATTAACCTGACTACGATCTTACTTAACAGACCGTATACGATTTAACGTTAGGGGCTGCAGAACTGAAAAACTATACCGACGGAGTGGAGTCCTTCTTCATGGTCAGATCAACGAGTTCACTTCGCCATTATCCTAACGACCTTTAAATAACAGAAAAAAATTTTTTTTTTAAATTTCGACAAACAGGCGGGTCCCATGCGGACCCCATCAGACGGGCAGCCTTTTCGCGTTCCGCGAAAGTTTTTCGATTAATTTCGGCCTATCTCTTGTTCTTCTGCACGCCGTTTGTCACGATTAGCTGGGAAGTTTAATCGCGAAATGGTCGGAAAATTGGATCAGGAGTCGATACGCCAAGTGGGAGAGCAGGCGGCGTGTGTGATCGCGGCCAGCCCTCAAGGGGGCGGGAAAAGCCGCTTGTTGGGGAGAGGACGTGTAACCAGCTGGCGCCCCACTGCAGTCCATGCGAGCAAACATGTGTACTTCGCAAAAATTTTACGCACTGTATTTTTCGACCAATATTCGTAATCAATGGGTGGACAACAAATTTTACTGTCTCTCTAGACTGCACGTATTTTAAAAAATTGTGAGTGGTTTCGGCTGTAGCGAAGCACATCTTAAGGTATGCATTTTAGGCTCCATGTTTTCTAAAACCGCTCCTATCATGTCCCTCAATACTCACCATTCCTCCTGGGACACCCTGTATAATCTTAAGTAATAGAGCCCAGTACGTTGTCCTCGATGGTGAGTGTTCATCGGAGGTGAGGGTAACATCTGGAGTGCCCCAGGGAAGTGTGGTAGGTCCGCTGTTGTTTTCCATCTACATAAATGATCTTTTGGATAGGGTGGATAGCAGTGTGCGGCTGTTTGCTGATGATGCTGTGGTGGAAGGGAAGGTGTCGTCGTTGAGTGACTGTAGGAGGATACAAGATGACTTGGACAGGATTTGTGATTGGTGTACAGAATGGCAGCTAACTCTAAATATAGATAAATGTAAATTAATGCAGATGAATAGGAAAAAAGAATCCCGTATGAAGTGGGACAAGCATGTAATGGCAGTTGTGGGGAAGGCGGATAGTCGTCTTCGGTTCATTGGTAGAATTTTGGGAAGATGTGGTTCATCTGTAAAGGAGACCGCTTATAAAACACTAATACGACGTATTCTTGAGTACTGCTCGAGCGTTTGGGATCCCTATCAGGTCGGATTGAGGGAGGACATAGAAGCAATTCAGAGGCGGGCTGCTAGATTTGTTACTGGTAGGTTTGATCATCACGCGAGTGTTCCGGAAATGCTTCAGGAACTCGGGTGGGAGTCTCTAGAGGAAAGGAGGCGTTCTTTTCGTGAATCGCTACTGAGGAAATTTAGAGAACCAGCATTTGAGGCTGACGGCAGTGCAATTTTACTGCCGCCAACTTACATTTCGCGGAAAGACCACAAAGATAAGAGAGATTAGGGCTCGCACAGAGGCATATAGGCAGTCATTTTCCCCTCGTTCTGTTTGGGAGTGGAACAGGGAGAGAAGATGCTAGTTGTGGTACGAGGTACCATCCGCCACGCACCGTATGGTGGATTGCGGAGTATGTATGTAGATGTAGATCTGAATATGTCAGCTGCCAGAATAACAAGTCAAGTTTGTATTTTTACATGTTACCTCGAAGGACAATAACAAATTACGAATTATGAACTAGATATACATTTCCTATCTTGAAAGCGCTGAATGCAAAACAAAATGCAAATATGTATTTCGCGCCACTGATGATGGCTTAAAAAATTAAGGCGAAACTCAGCTTGCAAAACAAGTACTGGCTTTATTCAGTTGCAACAGATGATTCTCAAGTAAAAAGTATTAATGCAAACAGAATAGCCTCGTAACATTGATTAGTTCCGGAAGCAGAGATCAGAACATATGAAACGAATGTGGGTGCAAAGGAAGGCCTGCAGGCGTGGCCGAGCGGTTCTAGGCGCTAAAGTCTGGAACCGCGCGACCGCTACGGTCGCAGGTTCGAATCCTGCCTCGAGCATGGATGCCCTTAGGTTAGTTAGGTTTAAGTAGTATTAAGTTCTAGGGGACTTATGAACTCCGAAGTTAAGTCCCATAGTGCTCATAGCCATTTGAAACATTTTGCGAAGGAAGAAGAATGCATGCAGCAAGAATATTAATTCTGCTCTGCTCTGCTCTGTAGAAGGGCTATTCAAATATATAGATAATAAATAATAATGAAGGTTCGTTTGTTTTTTGTCTCCTGTGCGTTTCTATACCACTCATCGGATTGCAATGCAACTTTGATAGTTACGCACACGCTCGCAAATAACTCATTATTTGTGTAATGATTTGCATGAAACTACTGTGGGGTAGCCACATTTATCCAGAGGCCTCTGGAACGCAGCCTAAGCGTTTTCCGTCGCTGCTCCAGCCATGTCCAGACAAAAGGATACGCGCGATTCGTCTCACAGCGTATGCGCACGCCTCCGGCTGTAGTATTTTTCCAGGCAGCAAAGATGACAGTGATGTGTGAGCCGCTTCCGTCAGCGTCATTGAACCGTGGCTCGTCTTAATGACGTGCCGTTTGTCAATCTCCCACGAGACGTCACTTTGAGCAGGGGTGCAGCCGGCGCGTTATATCTGCGGTCGGGAGGCACCCCTTGTCAGGCGCACAGCCTCTCCCACGCTAGCTGACAAAATAACAGGCGGCAAGCAAAAAGTGCCCCTGTGCACGGAACATATGTCGTATGAGGATGCGGCGTTTAGAAAGGGGTGTGTCTGGCAGTGGTAAATACGACGTATAAGAGCGAACGATGGCGGGATATCTGTTGTACCACAGTATACGCGCCAAATGAGGGATATGACGCTGAGAAATGCTGCCCAGTTTCTTGTTAGCAGAGTCGACAACTTCCCCCGCTACACAAAAGAATGTGTGCTGTTAACTTCTCGGGGAACTCCCTTCTGGTTACAGAATGGATTATCTATAGTGCTAAAAGTCTTATACAATCGCACGATACCATTTAAAAATTGCCTATTAACAGCTTGCAGTGTCCACAAAAATTTTATTTTCTGTATTCAATATATTGACCAACTTAAAAATTTAAAATGCTGACATAATCTACTCATCAATATCTGTAATCTTACGTTACCAGTTTAACAGTTTACGAAAATAATTAAAGTTATTTACAACTCGAATACGAAGTACTTATATTCCAAGCTAATATTTATTTACTACTTCGTCGTGAACTGGCTTTCCGCTTTTCAGACGATCCTGAGATAACGCAATACTAAAGAAATAATCCACACAACTTCAGTGGGAATTCATAGCTGAACAAAGATATGTGACATTTTATGGCTATAGCTGTTGGTCACATTCACCAGTTTGTCCACGTGACATAGTAGCCTGTGTCATTACTCAATTCTACAACGTTTTTGGCTTGTGCATTCATACAGTTTTAATATTTTAATATACTGTAATATAAGATTTACTTGTTCAGAGTCCCTGTAGGCACTACATTGTACTTGTGTTTTGTATCAATATAGACAAAAAATGTCACATATCTTTGAACAACAATCTTCGTACAGCTATGAATTCTCGCTGAAGTTGTGTGGGCTAAATGGTTCAAATGGCTCTGAGCACTATGGGACTTAACATCTGAGGTCATCAGTCCCCTACAACTTAGAACTGCTTAAACCTAACTAACCTAAGGACATCACATACATCCATGCCCGACGCAGGATTCGAACCTGCGACCGTAGCGGTCGCGCGGTCCCAGACTGAAGCGCCTAGAACCGCCACACCGGTCGGCTTGTGTGGACTATCTGTTTAGCATTAAGTTATCTGATGATGGCCTAAGAAGTAGAAAGCCTGTTCATAACGAACTATAAAACAGATATTAGTGTGGAATATTGATACTTTCTATTGAAGTTATTAACATATCTATGTTCTTCCAAGAACCGACAGAATACTTTATAATTATTAATTAAAGTTAGAAATTAAGTATATCCTTGAGGATGGGTTTCATCGGGAACCATATGCTCTGTGCGAGCAGCATTAGTACAGTAAACAAGGAAATTGGCAGCATCGATCGTAAGAGGTTTGAAATCATTAATTACAGCAAATGGATTTCAGACACTGTGTGACCAGATTCAGCGCAAATATTAAAGTCTTGATGACTCATGTTATAAAAACACACACCACTACTTCAATATGGCGTCAATACAGAAGAACATGGCAGTTAACGGGCAAATTATGAATACATAGTGGTTCAAATCGATTTGCTATGGTAAATGATTTCAAACCCCTTACGACCGACGCCACCAATTTTCTTGTTTACAAAGCTAAATATGTGTCTTGGGGTAGCGTAAATCACGACGCGCAAATTAAGCAGACTATAATCACCCAGTACTTGAAAATGAGAAGACTTTGAGCCTTCTAATAAGTTTTACACATATTTTCAAACTTCTTCAAAACTTTTTCTCGTTGACACTACTCACATAATACTGAAACGAAGAAAGATTATCTCCCATTACATTCTCGCTGTTCGTGTAGTGGAACTCCGTCATCAAGTATGATGTTCTACTTCATTATCTCTTCACTAACTTCATTCGGAAAAAAAAATGTATCCACACACACTGTTGAATGTATCTAGAAACTTATATCATTATACCACACATAACTCAGGAGTAATGAGGACATAAATGTTGTGAAGAGTGAAAACTACCTTTCGCTTAAAATGAAGCATACTGAATAACCCGAAACTAATGAAGCCAATACAATTGTGGTTTTAAGTCTTGAATCACCAAGATTTTACATGATTAACGCCAAATATTTCTTACATTAAGTATTTGTAAACTCATCAGACATCTAAAACTGTTTTGTAACAGGAGATCGATTCTTCAAACTTTCGGGGGGTCGGGGGGTTACTGCTTGTATATGAAGCCCGGTTCCTACACTCAACTAAAGTGACGCCACCGGTCACGTTATACTGCAGTGGCAACGCGACCTGCAGTACTCACACGACAAAAATTCTCCGTATTGGCAAAATTTTCAGTATAGAGACAACGGTGATGATTCCAACGGGTATCAGCACGACGCTATGATTTATCATAGATTTTAGGATGAAGAGACGGAAAACTATGTTTATAGGATTAGTAGATACGAAAACTTCTGGCAATGTTGATTGGGACAAAATATCTGAAATTTGGCGGTAGCAGGGATGAGATAAAGTACGAGGAGTAAAAAGGTTATATAAAACTTGTACAGAAACCACATGCTGTTGTAAGAATCAAAGGGCATGAAATAGAAGCAGTAGTTGCGAAGGGAGTAGACATGGTTGTAGCCTGACACCGATGTTATTCAATCTCTACACTGAGCAAGCAGTAAATGAAAGCAAGGAGAAGTTTGAAAAGAGTGTTAAAGACTACAACTTTGATGAGAGCCGATGACTTCGTAATTCAGTCAGACATCCCAAAGGACTTGGAAGAACAAATGAATGAATCGGACAGTGTCGTGAAAAGGCGCTATAACATTAACATTTACATATTTGAAACAGAGATAATGGTATCCAGTGCAACTTTATCAGACGAGGTTGAGGGAATGAGATCAGAAAATGAAACAGTAAAAGTACCAGGTGAATTTTGTGTTGTGAAAGTGAAACGCGGACGATGAACAGTTCAGACAACGAGAGAATACAGGCTTTTAAATGCGGTGCTACAGGAAAATGCCGAAGACTGTTTGGGTAAGCGGAGGTGCTACTGAATCGAAATGGTGAAAAAAGAAGTTAATGGCACAAGTTGAGTAAAAGAAGGGATCTGTTGACAGGACAGATCCTGAGGCATTGTTGTTGTTGTCTTCAGTCCTGAGACTGGTTTGATGCAGCTCTCCATGCTACTCTATCCTGTGCAAGCTTCTTCATCTCCCAGTACCTACTGCAACCTACATGCTTCTGAATCTGCTTAGTGTATTCATCTCTTGGCATCTCTCTACGATTTTTACCCTCCACGCTGCCCTCCAATACAAAATTGGTGATCCCTTGATGCCTCAGAATATGTCCTATCAATCGATCCCTTCTTCTAGTCAAGTTGTGCCACAAATTTCTCTTCTCTCCAGTTCTATTCAGTACTCCCTCATTAGTTATGTGATCTACCCATCTAATCTTCAGCATTCTTCTTTCGAAAGCTTCTATTCTCTTCTTATCTAAACTATTTATCGTCCATGTTTCACTTCCATACATGGCTACACTCCATACAAATACTTTCAGAAAAGACTTCCTTACGCTTAAATCTATACTCGATGTTAACAAATTTCTCTTATTCAGAAACGCTTTCATTGCCATTGCCAGTCAACATTTTATATCCTCTCTACTTCGACCATCATCAGTTATTTTGATCCCCAAATAGCAAAACTCATTTACTAATTTAAGCGTCTCCTTTCTTAATCCTATACCCTCAGCATCACCCGACTTAATTCGACTACATTCCATTATTCTCGTTTTGCTTTTGTTGATGTTCATCTTATATCCTCCTTTCAAGACACTGTCCATTCCTTTCAGCTGCTCTTCCAGGTCCTTTGCTGTCTATGACAGAATTACAATGTCATCGGCGAACCTCAAAGTTTTTATTTCTTCTTCTGGGGCATTAACGACTTGTAAATTGGGTGTAGGAAGGAAGCTTGGGGGACAAAAGTTGTTGAAGAAGAACAAGGCTTCAATATAGTATGCTGGTTCAAATCAGTGTTGGTTGTGGTATTCGTGCAGAAATGAATATGCCTGCACAGGATAGACTAGGGTCGAGAAAGCAGGCTTTGGAATAAAGGCCACAAAACCAATAACAACAGAATATGCTCAAATGTCTGAGCACTTTGGGACTTAACAACTGAGGTCATCAGTACCCTAGAACTGAGAACTACTTAAACCTAACTAACCTAAGGACATCACACACATCCATACCCGAGGCAGGATTCGAACCTGCAACCGTAGCGGTCACGCGGTGCCAGACTAAAGGGCCTAGAACCGCTCGGCCACATCGGCCGGCAACAGAATATCCCTCCGTCTGATTATGTGTGGAACAGAAATCTTGTCGTGCTAAGACAGTGTACAGGGGTGATGCGGTGTCGGGTGGCGGTCCCTTCACAGGGCGAAATGTCAGAGCGTGCACTTTGGAAATGCCACCAGCAGAGTTTGGATGGGCCACAGCCGACGCCACGCCCGCTGCTGTACTAGTATTTTTGTTGCTGTTAACGGAGGCGTGGTCGCTGCTATTGTGTCGCGAAGGTGAGCTGTCGCCAGAACACTGGAGACTGCACAGTGGTATGAGGGCAAAGCTGAACAGGAGCTCAGGAAGTGGACGTGAGGGAGAGCAAAGCGTCGTAAAGTGACGCAAAGGCATCCATGCGGTGCTTCAGGGTCCGTTTAAGTGACATAAATACCACTGAAGTTGTTGTTACTGGTTACGAGCTATGTTCTGTAGGCGTTCAGCAAGTAAAGCTACACATTTTTTTTTTCTGAAAGTTGGTTGGATTTATTCATTATGTTGTATCCACGGACCCAACCAACCAACCAACTGGCGCACGCGCGCCCTGACCGTAAAATAGCTGGCCACAGTTCCTGTCGCGGCCGTCGGCGTCTCAGGGCGTTACCGCCGACGGAAGAGATGGCGCCGTGGCTGAGCCCGGGTCCGCAGTGCCCTCTGCCTTTTGCATATAAGGAGGAGCGCTGGCCCCGAGACGGACAGTCGATTGTCTATTGCTAGCCTTTCGTGGAGTTTATAGCGGAGCCATTGGATTGTGATATTTGCTATCGTATTCGACTAGGCCCAGTACACGGATTACTCTCGGATATTACTTGGACTTCTATTGCTGGTGCACGTTTCGTCAGAAATAAAGATAAGTTATCTCTTCATTCTAGCAGGCGCAGTTCTTGTCGTTAATTATTTTTCGGCCAACAGACATAGCTACATCCTGGTCACTACCCACGCTTTATACAATTGGTGGTGGCTGCCCCAAAAGTACCGCCGGGGACCTTGGGTTAGGGAGCCGTCACAACACACCGAATTATTTCCCGCTCCTATGGCTACAAACCCTACTTTTCAACTTAATCTCCGTTCGATGCGGAGGCCTTATGCCAACTTACTGGAAAGGCCTGTATGCCCGCATAGTACCACTCTAGTGGTCGAAGTCGGAACCAAGGTATTGCCGCATCAATGAACTCCCACTCATTCACGTACTGCTACCCACAGAGTACATCCGTGGTTGTGCCAACCAGACGGAAGTCGGAAGGTGCGAGATTCGGACTGAGGGTGGATGAGAAAAACAGTCCAGTTAAGTTTTGTGAGCTCCTCTCGGATGCGCAGGCAAGTGTGAGGCCTTGCGTTGTCATGGAGAAAAGAACTTCATTTGCATTTGAGTCGGCGTGTTGCCGACGTCGTTTCTTCAGATTCCTGAGGGTACCCCAGTACACTTCAGAATTGATTGTAGCACGATGAGGGGGGACATCAACCGAATAACCCCTTCAGAGTCCCACAAAACCGTAGCCATGACCTTACTGGCACACTGTGCGACTTGCAGCTTTTTATTCGGAAGAGAACTGGTGGCCAGTTGGAGTGGCCGAGCGGTTCTAGGCGCTTCAATCCGGAACCGCACTGCTGCTGCGGTCGCATGTTCGAATCCTGTCTCGAGCATGGATGTGTGTGATGTCCTTAGGTTAGTTAGGTTTAAGTAGTTCTAAGTTCTAGGGGACTGATGACCACAGCAATTAAGTACCATAGTGCTCAGAGCCATTTAGAGAACTGGTGTGGCGCCACACCACGAACCGCCGTTTTTATTCCGATTCGAAGTGATGAACCCATGTGTCACCGTCTGTGACGATTCTCGGCAAAAAATTGGGCCGATCAGCCTCGTACCGCGCAAGCAATTCCACGCAGATGGCCCTTAGCTGCTCTTTACAATCTACCACTGGGCAGCGAGGAATCCAGTGAGTACACATCTTCCAGTACCCAACTGGTGGTGGATGGGTGTATCAGCACTACCAAAAGAGACGTCCATCCGAGCAGCGAGGTGTTTGATTTCGATCCGTCGATCACCTCGAATGAGGGTGTCCGCACGTCCAACACTGCAAGTTACAGCTTGGTTCAAATGGCTCTGAGCACTATGGGACTTAACATCTGAGGTCATCAGTCCCCTAGACTTAGAACTACTTAAACCTAACTAACCTAAGGACATCACACACATCCATGCCCGAGGCAGGATTCGAACCTGCGATCGTAGCAGTAGCGCGATTGAGTCACACCTGTGTGAGGGAGGCCAACACGCAGGAGATCGGACAAGTTTGCCCGAACTTGTTGCAGTGATGATAGACGCCTCGCCCAACGACTCACCGTGCTTTTGTTCACTGCCAGGTCTCCTTAGACGCTCTGCAACCGCCTATGAACATCTGCGATGTCCTGGTTTTCCGTAAAAAGAAAACTAATGACAGCTCTCTGCTTAGAACCCACCTCCGATACAGACACCATTTTGAAGCCTACGTATAGCGAAGCCACATATCGGAACTTCATGGAACTTTTCGGCTGAAGTGGGAATATTACACAATGTCCCGCACCAAATTCTGGATTTTCAACCGAATTTTTCCGAGAGAAAAAATCTGCGTTATTTATTGAACGCCCCTCGTATATCTACTGTACATGGCACGACGTTCATAAAACAGCAAAAATGGTTCAAACGGCTCTAAGCACTATGGGACTTAACATCTGAGGTCATCAGTCCCCTAGACTTAGAACTACTTAAACCTACCTAACCTAAGCACATCGCATACATCAATGCCCGAGGCAGGATTCTAACCTACGACCGTAGCAGCAGCGCGGTTCCTGACAGAAGCGCCTAGAACCGCTCGGTCACAGAGGCCGGCTATAGAACAGCAATAGAGTTTGCCTTGCCTGTTGCAAGGACAAGCTTTGGGCGCGCTGGCTAGTGCCTGCAGATTGACAGATCGTATTAGGAGTGTGCTTCTGAGCACAGCATTAGGGACAGCACACAACCCATGGGGCGGATAATGAATCGCCTGTGAGCAGAAGGGAGAAACTCGTGAGACAGATAGAGCACCCTAAGCAGGTTTACATGGACTTCGCCGGCCGGTGTGGCTGAGCGGTTCTAGGCGCTTCAGTCTGGAACCGCGCGATCGCTACGGTCGCAGGTTCGAATCCTGCCTCGTGCATGGATGTGTGTGATGTCGTTAGGTTAGTTAGGTTTAAGTAGTTCTACGTTCTAGGGGACTGATGACCTTAGATATTAAGTCCCATAGTGCTCAGAGCCATTTGAACCATTTTGAACTAGAAAGTGTGCTCAAAGTAAACAAGTATTTTGCATATTAGCCGGAATCGCGTTTGTGAAATAATTAAAAAAAAAAAAGTCAGTGGTAGTCTGGAGCGAAATTGTCGTCTTTTCTAAAATACTGCAGGACTATGAACTTCGGACTGAAGACCACAACAAAACGCAGACCAACTGCTCCCTGATGTCAGAAAGGCCGTCTCTAAGGCAGGTCCCAGAGCAATAAGCGTGGCACTTTTTATGATCCGTCCTCATAGGATCGTGACACTATGGTGTTTGCCGTGTGCTTCGGTTAGCGACTGTATCGTGCGGTGCTACAGTTCCGACGACGGCCGCCAGGGGCGCCCTAGGGCCGCGCCGGGACGCCTGGCGTACTCTGCATTCCGAGCGGCGCGCCGCTCTCGGTGGCGAACCGTTCGTCATTCGGCGCCATTTATCGGCCGCATTCTGCGCGAACTTCAGTGTCCGCACCCCTGGGGCCAGCCTCGCACTGTATCCTACCCTCACTATAGTCGCCGCCACGCTAATACCGAACTTCACAGGAATCCAGCCAGCCGTTCACTCCGAATTTTCATGAACATTCTCGGTGCCCGATACTAACAAAGAGATGGAGGTTCCTAGATGACCGAAGCGTGATGTTTCGGGTACTTTGCTTCGTGACGCAAAATTCTAATATAAAATTCTGGCCACGGACGGAATAATCGGTTCCAACCGACCGCCGGGTCACCCTTTGCCAGTGGCGTCATCTAAACTCATGCTCATAAATTAAGGATAACTGCAGGATGTTGTGCCAAAACTGGCGTTAATAGCATAGGCACATAGGTAACACACACACGACACAGATCTGTAAGTCCACGGTATTGGTGATAAGTTGAGAAACCGTCCCGAAACACATGTGCTACAAAACGCCACTGTTTCCTGCTCAAGTACCCCGACATCAGTATGGGATATGATCACCATGCACACGTACACAGGCCGCACAACGGGTTGGCATACTCTGGATCAGGTGGTCGAGCAGCTGCTGGGGTACAGCCTCCCATTCTTGCACCAGAGCCTGTCGGAGCTCCTGAAGTGTCATAGGGGTTTGAAGACGTGTAACGATACGTCGACCGAGAGCATCCCAGACGTGCTCGATGGGGTTTACGTCTGGAGTACGGGCAGACCATTCAATTCGCCTGATATCTTCTGTTTCAAGGTACTCCTCCACGATGGCAGCTCCATGGGGCCGTGCCATATCATCTATTTAAGGTGGGACCCACTGCACCCTGAAAAGGCGGACATACTGGTGCAAAATGACGTCCCGGTACACCTGACCTGTTACAGTTCCTCTGTCAAAGACATGCAGAGGTGTACGTGCACCAATCATAATCCCACCCCACACCATCAAACCACGACCTCCATACAGGTCCCTTTCAAGTACATTAAGGAGTTGGTATCTGGTTCCTGGTCCACGCCAGATGAAAACCCGGCGAGAATCACTGTTCAGACTATACCTGGGCTCGTCCGTGAACATAACCTGACACCACTGTTCCATTGACCACGTACTGTGTTCTTGACACCAGTGTTTACGGGCTCTCCTGTGACTAGGGGTCAGGGTAAGGCGCCTTGCAGGTCTCCGTGCGAATAAACCATGTCTGTTCAGTCGTCTGTAGACTATGTGTCTGGAGACACCTGTTCCAGTGGCTGCGGTAAGGTCCCGAGCAAGGCTACCTGCAGTACTCCGTGGCCGTCTGCGGGCACTGATGGTGAGATATCGGTCTTCCTGTGGTGTTGCACACTGTGGACGTCCCGTACTGTAGCACCTGGACACGTTTCCTGTCTGCTGGAATCGTTGCCATAATCTTTGTGGCACATGGAGGGCCCGTGCTACGACCTGCTGTGTTTGACCAGCCTCCAGTCGCCATAGTATTCTACCCCTCATAACGTCATCAATATGTGATCTTTGAGCCATTTTCAACACACAGTCACCATTAGCACGTCTGGAAACTTACTCGCTGCACCGTACTCTGAGTTGCAGCAACACACACCTACGTATGTTTACTGCTGCCAGCGCCACCGTGCGACGACCGCAGGTCAAATGTACCGCATGGTCATACCCCGAGGTGATTTAAACCCGCATACCGCCCACCAGAGCGTTGTTTCACCATGTATCAGCATTATCCTCAATTTATGAGCATGTGTGTAGGTGCGGTATGGAGGATGGAGGTCCGTCGGGCCAGCATACCGCTCTCCCGGCCTTTTACTGATTAGTATACCTGGAGCCATTGCTTCCCATTTAAGCACCGGATGGTTATAATTAAAGTGCAGCTACTCACAGAGGTCCAATGTGGGCCGTAATTATAGATGGCAGTGTAACTTGGTAGATCTGCTAATGCGTTTATGCGAACCGATTTACGCTTAAAAAAAATTACTTCCAATTTTGGCCACCAAGGGCAGATCTGTCGATCTACTCTGCTTTTATGACGGTGCGATGTCCTCACTGTCATTTGACAAGGCATAACGTGAGTGGGCAGTATGGATATCGAGAGGAGATACCGTGAGATGTTAGTGAAACTGTTTTGTGTGAACCGCAGCAATTACAATGCTGCACTGAGAGAGTAGCGCCGACGGAAATATCTGTGTGGAGACCTGATGTCACTAAATGGTTTAAAAAAAGACGATAATTAACTTCGAAAACGCGCGAGGCAACCGGAAGACGAAGGCGTCATATCCCGGAGGAAGCTACTGACGAGGCTGCTGTTGCTATCACTGACCACGCAACACGTGTACCGCGTATTGTCTCGAGAATCATTGAGGAAGCAAGAGAAATTGGTTTTATCGTCCCATCGACACCGAGGTCATTAGAGACGCAGCATGAGCTCGGATGATGTCAAGGATGGGGAAGGAAATCGGCCGTGGCCGTTCAAAGGCTCCATCTCGGTATTTGCCTGGATCGATGTAGGGAAATCACGGAAAACCGAAATCTGGATGGCCGGATGCGGCTTTCAAAAAATGGTTCAAATGTCTCTGAGTACTATGGGACTTAACATCTATGGTCATCAGTCCCCTAGAACTTAGAACTACTTAAACCTAACTAACCTAAAGACATCACACAACACCCAGTCATCACGAGGCAGAGAAAATCCCTGACCCCGCCGGGAATCGAACCCGGGAACCCGAGCGTGGGAAGCGAGAACGCTACCGCACGACCACGAGCTGCGGACGATGCGGCTTTGAACCGTCGTCCTCCCGAATGCGAATCCAGCGTGTTAATCACCGCACCACCTCACTCGGTGAGAATTGTGCAGCCCATGGTCAACAGTACGTAAAGTTTCGCGGTCTGTTTTATACTGGTACGCGTAGAAGATCAGGACGGTGCAGCAACTGAACCTCACCATCTGCAGCGACGTTCTGAATTTGTTCTTCGCTTTCTGGCACGTATCGAACTTGATGACATGTGACCGGGCAGTATTCTGTGGAGAGACAAGGGACACTTCACACTGCAGGACGCAGTGAAGACATAAAACTGCCGAATTTGAGGCACTGTTAAACCGCTTGTTGTGCATGAGGAGTCACTGTACTCTCGTTATAGGATTGTGTGTTGTGGATCCACAAGCATGTTTACCGTCGGTCTCTTTTTCTTTGAACCGAATACACCCAGAGGGCCTCTCAGGTACACCTAGGTCACTGCACTGTATCGAGACTTCCTTGTACAGCACGTGATTCCTGCTTTGGAGGGGAGCAAATTTGATGAAGGCACTGTTTTCATGGAAGATAGGGGAGCATCTGATGTCGCTCACCCAGTGAAAGATCCGTTTAACGTAACTTCCACGACCGTGTCATCTCCAGATGTTTTCCAGATGCATTGCCTGCGAGGTCCCCTGATCTGCATTCATGTGAGTTTTGGCTCTGAGGTATGTAAAAGAGAGTGTTTACCGGGGACACGCTCGGTCTCTACCTGATACGAAGGCGAGTCTACAAGAAGAGGTTGCTCAGATTCCACCAAATGGTTGCGACCAACTGTTGATCACGTCGTTAAACAGATGCAGCATCTCGTTGTCTCCGGTGTTCATGGTGAAAACATTGTGTAGCAGGAAATTTATAATAAAATTAATATTGGGCCTTTCTCACTTGTTTTACTTGTTCTGGCCATATTCCGTTCATAGTCCACTACGTATGGAAATATTTATATAGGTCTTTCTTGTGTTCACAGCACAAGATTTGCACCCAGTGGCCAAAATTGGAGCTAATGTTTTTCCATCGTAAATCGGTTCCTCTTATGTTGTTGTTGTTGTGGTCTTCAGTCCTGAGACTGGTTTGATGCAGCTCTCCATGCTACTCTATCCTGTGCAAGCTTCTTCATCTCCCAGTACCTACTGCAACCTACATCCTTCTGAATCTGCTTAGTGTATTCATCTCTTGGTCTCCCTCTACGATTTTTACCCTCCACGCTGCCCTCCAATACTAAATTTGTGATCCCTTGATGCCTCAAAACATGTCCTACCAACCGATCCCTTCTTCTAGTCAAGTTGTGCCACAAACTTCTCTTCTCCCCAAACCTATTCAATAACTCCTCATTAGATATGTGATCTACCCATCTAATCTTCAGCATTCTTCTGTAGCACCACATTTCGAAAGCTTCTATTCTCTTCTTGTCCAAACTAGTTATCGTCCATGTTTCACTTCCATACATGGCTACACTCCATACAAATACTTTCAGAAACGACTTCCTGACACTTAAATCTATACTCGATGTTAACAAATTTCTCTTCTTGAGAAACGATTTCCTTGCCATTGCCAGTCTACAATTATATCCTCTCTACTTCGACCATCATCAGTTATTTTACTCCCTAAATAGCAAAACTCCTTTACTACTTTAAGTGTCTCATTTCCTAATCTAATTCCCTCAGCATCACCCAATTTAATTTGACTACATTCCATTATCCTCGTTTCGCTTTTGTTGATGTTCATCTTATATCCTCCTTTCAAGACACTGTCCATTCCGTTCAACTGCTCTTCCAAGTCCTTTGCTGTCTCTGACAGAATTACAATGTCATCGGCGAACCTCAAAGTTTTTACTTCTTCTCCATGAATTTTAATACCTACTCCGAATTTTTCTTTTGTTTCCTTTACTGCTTGCTCAATATACAGATTGAATAACATCGGGGAGAGGCTACAACCCTGTCTCACTCCCTTCCTAACCACTGCTTCCCTTTCATGCCCCTCCACTCTTATAACTCCCATCTGGTTTCTGTACAAATTGTAAATAGCCTTTCGCTCCCTGTATTTTACCCCTGCCACCTTCAGAATTTGAAAGATAGTATTCCAGTTAACATTGTCAAAAGCTTTCTCTAAGTCTACAAATGCTAGAAACGTAGGTTTGCCTTTTCTTAATCTTTCTTCTAAGATAAGTCGTAAGGTTAGTATTGCCTCATGTGTTCCAACATTTCTACGGAATCCAAACTGATCTTCCCCGAGGTCTGCTTCTACCAGTTTTTCCATTCGTCTGTAAAGAATTCGCGTTAGTATTTTGCAGCTGTTCCTCTTAAGCGCATCAGAATGTCTACCAAGTTTCGCTATCATACGACAATTACAGCCCAGAGCGGAACTCAGCGAAAATCTGGACTTTAGTCATAACCACCTTTCTTGTTATCAGTTTTCTGATTGGTTTGATACAGTCTGACCACGACTTTCCTGTGTCGACCTCTTCATTTCAGCATAACAGTTGCACTCAACGTCCTTACTTATTTGTTGAATATATTCCAATATCTGTCCCCACTTTTATCCTCTACAGCTCCCTCAAGTACTAGGAAGCCTCAAGGCATATGTCACCATCCTGTCGCTTCTTCTTACTGTTAAGCATACAGTCCTTTCCTTGTTGACTCTGAGGAGAATCTTCTCATTTGTTGTCAGCCCTCTTTTGCTTCTCTTCTTTCCTGGTTTTACCACAGTCCATGATTCACTATCATACAATGTTGCGCTGGAAAAGTATATTCCCAACAATTTAATCCCCAAAACCATGTTCGATGCTTATTTTAATAGGCCGTTTTTCACCAGGAATGACCTCTTTGTTTGCGCTAGCCTGCTTTGATGTCCTCCTTGCTTTGTGCGTCACGTCTCATTTTGCTCCTAAAGCAGCGGAATTCATTCACTTCGGGTACTTTGCGGGCCTCAGTTTCGATGTTATACTTACTGATAATTTCATTTTTGCTTCTCCTCATTACTGTCGTCTTTCTTTGGTTTGTCCTCGCCAAAAGTGCGTGCTCGCCAGACTATTCCACTCAGCACATCTTACAGTTCTCCCTCGCTTTGAATGAGGATAGTAATGTCTGCATCCGACCACCGAACGTCCGACGAATATATGTGCCTAGGTGTGTGTTTTCATTTGAACTCATCAAGCACCAATAAGCAGGTTAAGTTGCACATACATACAGGCTGTAACGGGTACAAGTGCGGATGTTTCTGTCGGTGACAGGGCAGTGCACTGTATAACATCACAATAGTACAGGGTTATTACTAATGATTGAAGCGATTTCACAGCTCTACAATAACTTTATTATTTGAGATATTTTCACAATGCTTTGCACACACATACAAAAACTCAAAAAGTTTTATTAGGCATTCACAAATGTAGATATGTGCCCCTTTAGTGATTCGGCAGATATCAAGCCGATAATCAAGTTCCTCCCACACTCGGCGCAGCATGTCCCCATCAATGAGTTCGAAAGCATCGTTTATGCGAGCTCTGGCACGTTTCTTGGTAGAGGAGGTTTAAACACTGAATCTTTCACATAACCCCACAGAAAGTAATCGCATGGGGTTAAGTCGGGAGAGCGTGGAGGCCATGACATAAATTGCTGATCATGATCTCCACCACGACCGATCCATCGGTTTTCCAATCTCCTGTTTAAGAAATGCCGAACATCATGATGGAAGTGCGGTGGAGCACCATCCTGCTGAAAGATGAAGTCGGCGCTGTCGGTCTCCAGTTGTGGCATGAGCCAATTTTCCAGCATGTTCAGATACACGTGTCCTGTAAGGTTTTTTTCGTAGAAGAAAAAGTGGACGTAAACTTTAAACCGTGAGATTGCACAAAACACGTTAACTTTTGGTGAATTGCGAATTTGCTGCACGAATGCGTGAGGATTCTCTACCGCCCAGATTCGCACATTGTGTCTGTTCACTTCACCATTAAGAAAAAATGTTGCTTCATCACTGAAAACAAGTTTCGCACTGAACGCATCCTCTTCCATGAGCTGTTGCAGCCGCGCCGAAAATTCAAAGCGTTTGACTTTGTCATCGGGTGTCAGGGCTTGTAGCAATTGTAAACGGTAAGGCTTCTGCTTTAGCCTTTTCCGTAAGATTTTCCAAACCGTCGGCTGTGGTACGTTTAGCTCCCTGCTTGCTTTATTCGTCGACTTCCGCGGGCTACGCGTGAAACTTGCCCGCACGCGTTCAACCGTTTCTTCGCTCACTGCAGGCCGACCCGTTGATTTCCCCTTACAGAGGCATCCAGAAGCTTTAAACTGCGCATACCATCGCCGAATGGAGTTAGCAGTTGGTGGATCTTTGTTGAACTTGGTCCTGAAGTGTCGTTGCACTGTTATGACTGACTGATGTGAGTGCATTTCAAGCACGACATACGCTTTCTCGGCTCCTGTCGCCATTTTGTCTCACTGCGCTCTCGAGCGCTCTGGCGGCAGAAACCTGAAGCGCGGCTTCAGCCGAAGAAAACTTTATGAGTTTTTCTACGTATTTGTAGTGTGTCGTGACCATATGTCAATGAATGGAGCTACAGTGAATTTATGAAATCGCTTCAATCATTTGTAATAGCCCTGTATTTACGTTATTTGTAGACTAATAACTATAGCTATTACAAGTCGTATATTTTTGGGTTGGTTAGCACCTCCAATTAAGTGTGTCAAGAGCAAGCCATTAACGCTTCTTTTCCCCTGCGCAGCAGGTCAGGTGTAGAAGTGTGGATGCATGGAAGCAAAACGGTTAGTCTACACCGACAGGTGCGGTCCACTTAGTGGTGCAGTTACGATGGTGCACAAAATATCAAGTTTCCGACATATTTGTGGGAAGACTATTCGACGCAGAGAAAACACAACCATCACACGGTAGCATGTATATATTAAGGTATCACTAGTAAAAAATATGCAGTTGCACCCGTTACACTCACTACGATGCACCTTTCCCTACATTTCCGTGCCTGACATGTTCAGACAAATACATGCACACTTTGGTGCTCCACATGGTTCTTGTGCTCTATATGCTAACTTACAGAATATATGTTTGTTATTAGTCTAGCAACAATTCTTCCGTTCTTTCCTTTGCTAAATCGTGATGTTGCTCGTCGATATAGACCGTACGTGTTAATTTATCTATCTGGAATAATAACGTCCAGTATTAGGAAATGTGTTCTTATCGATTGTGTATCAGAGATCCACAGTACGAATTGATTTCTCTTCCGTTACGGACAGATCGTCACACTGAAATGTCACATGTTCAAAATTTCTGTAAAAATTAAAACTGGTGCCAACCTTTGACGTAAAGAACAGTCCATTACAAGGGCTGCGTTACATGCTCGCTGAATGCTACAATATCATTGTGTAGAGCTTTGTCTGCTAAAGTCTTCTCCACCGCCACAGAAAAAGTATGTATGTGTGTGTGTGTGTGTGTGTGTGTGTGTGTGTGTGTGTGTGAAAGGGACTGTGACAGAGCTTGTATATGAAGGTAAGATGGGTGTGAGCTAACGTCTGCGATATGTATGTGGCCGATGGTTGCTCGCATGGAAGGTCAAGGGAGAAGGGTGATAATTCGTTTTCCACGGACTGGACGCCGCTACATGAATCTCGCCGGTAGCCACGTCTGACGTTTATCGCCTCGAGACCGCCACACACTTCCTCCTAGCAGTATCTGCCCTTCCACTACGTTTGTCAAGGGCGATCCGGCGTCTGCCGAGGGCGGGTGGACGATCCTCCAGGGCGACAGAGGGCGGACCTTCCGCTGGGGAAGCTTCTTGCTCTCCTGTGTCTCAGAAGTCATCGTCACCTCCCCGTAACCTGCACACAGATATCCACCGCGCGATGAGTCACTGCGGCAGCGACTGTCTGACAATAAGCATGGCCGTCGAGTTATTCATTGGGCAGACACGTCTCTGGAGAAGATATGGTCCTTTCAGCTGAGTGTGTGGGGGAGGAACGGCAAGGGGGAATAAGGAAGACGGGTGGGGGGGGGGAGGGTATGAGGGAGGGAGTGCTGGCCCAACGACAGAAGTTGGGGAGGCGTCAGGGTAAAGAGACAGGACACTAGGAGACGAGACTATGCTAGACAATATATTCAATAACACACTCTAAGGCAGAAAAACGACGCATCATGAACGAATTATCCAAATGAGTCAGAAATCGGTAGATGTGATGTACATGTCCAGACAAGCACATAATTACAATCGCAGAAAAACTGTATGGTTTATTCAAGAGAAAGAGCTTTACAAATTGAACAAGTCAGCAATGGTTCAAATGGTTCCATAAAAACACGGGAGAACTGTCGGATATCAGTAACGTGCTGCCATGATATTTCGGCGCAGAGTCTTCTGGCCATCTTCAGGTGAGTACCACTGTAGTAGTACTGGCAAGTACGCGCTGAGCTCTGCTGTTTAAAGCCATACTGAGGTGACATTGCGCATGCGCTGCTCAGCGTGCGCGTTCAGAACAACTCCGTGAGCTGCGCCTCGCGCCCTCCACTGCGAAAGCCTGGCGTATCGGTATCAGGTCGATTTTCATCTTTATGCAGATAACTACGTCGACTACCAAGTTTCTCTACAACAGGATTCCAAGCAGAGTTTAGCTGATAACCGCTATCTCGATTGATGAGAGTCTCATTGTCAGACAATCTTATTTCCACAGATTCATGGATAATCGAACTCCAAAAGTTTGATGTATGGGCCAAAATTTTTGTGTCGTCGTAATTTATGGAATGGTCTGTGGAAATACAATGTTCGGCGATTGCGGACTAGGTGGGTTGGAGAAGGCGAGTATGCCGTTGATGTTCCACAATGCGTTCCTGCACAGTTCGTGTTGTTTGCCCTACATATGATTTGCCGCATTCACACGGAATTTTGTAAACACCTGATTTACGCAGGCCCAGGTGGTCTTTAACGGATCCCACCAGTGATGAAATTTTGGAAGGAGGGCGAAAGATGACTCTCACTTGACACTTTCTCAATATTCTGCCTATCTGTGAACAAATATTCCCAATAAGCAGTCGACCTGAAGGCCTCTCCCTCTTCCTTGTTCCGTCGTTTGTAGGTCTGCATCACTCTGTTCACGTGCCTAGTTGAAAAGCCATTCTTCAGAAATACTTTTTGCAGACGTTACAGTTCAGCTTGAAGACTGTCGGCGTCAGAGATGGTATGGGCAAGGTGGATCACGGTTTTGAGAACGCCCATTGTTTGTGTTGGATGGTGGCAACTAGTAGCTTGTAGATACATGTTTGTATGAGTGGGCTTTCTGTACACCGAGTGACCAAGTGTGCCATCACTTTTACGTCGCACCACGACGTCTAAAAATGGCAAACAACCATCTTTCTATATCTCCATGGTAAACTTTGTTTTCATGTATGGAGTTCATGTGACGTAAAAATTCTTGGTGACGGTCCAGAACATGAGGCCACACTATTAAACATCACATGATTCAAATGGCTCTGAGCACTATGGGACTTAATATCTGAGGTCATCAGTCCCCTATAACTTAGAACTACTTAAACCTAACTAAGTTGAGCGCACACATCCATGCCCGAGGCAGGATTGGAACCTGCGACCGTAGTCGCCGCGCGGTTCCGGACTGAAGTGCCTAGAACCGCTCTTCCACCGCGGCCGGCAAGTCAGAAATGCATTAGTCAACGTCTGCCCTTATGGAGACAGTTATTCGGCTTGGCGTTGATTGCTGGACTTGTTAGAAGGCCCCCTGAGGGATATCGTGCCAAATTCAGTCCAAATGGCGAGTCAGATCGTTAAAATCAGGAGCTGGTTAGACGGCTCTACCAATAATGCTCCAAAAGTCCTCAGTTGAGGACAGATCCGCCGACATAGCTAGCGAATGTACGGTTTATCAAGCACAAAGACCAGCAGTAGAAAGTCCCGCCATGTGCGGGCTGGCATTATCTTGCTGAAATGTAAGCCCAGGATGAGTTGCCATGAAGGGCGACAAACCGGGTCGCAGAACATCGTCGACATACCGCTGCGTTGTGAGGATCCCTCGGATGACACCCAAAGGGGGCTTTCTGTCAGAAGAAATGGAACCCCCGACTGTCACTCCTGGCTCTTGGGCCGCATCGAGCGATAGTCAGACTGGCATCCCACCTATGTCTGAGGCGTCTGCAGTCACATCTTTGGCCTGGACTGGAGTAGAATTGTCTGCAGTGATGAGTCCCGCTTTGAATTGAGCCCTGATGACTTGCGGGTGGTTTTCGAAGGCCAGATATAACATTCCGGGTTGCACAAAACGACAGAGGTAGGGACAGCTGAATCACCTAGCATATTACAAAGGGCATTAAAGAAGTTTTGCACAGTCGTCTCTAATTTTTTTTATTTTTAGCGGGAGGAGAATGAAATTTTTTTGTGAACATACTTGGAACATTTAGCTATAAGTTGGTGTATAAAAATATTTTCTTTTATTTACAGGTGAGCCATAATGGACCGTGAAGTAAATGTCAGGTTGCAACAACGGTCAGTGATGGAGTTCCTCTTCAAGACCGGCGATGACTCTACCACATCGATTCACAGGAAGTTGCTCCCTGTTTATGGGGAGGACACAGTGGATCGCAGCAGCATCCACCGGTGGTTGCATAGGTTTAAAGATGGTGATTCCTCTCAACTGGACAATCCACGATGCTGTAGACCATCGACGGCAGTCAGTGATGTGAATAAGGATACCATTGACCAAATCATCCAAAATGACAGATTTGTGACGACACGACAACTACTGTTTGTCATTGGACCAGCTGCGACGTGCCATCAAGACCCACAGACCACAGGTTCAGGGTCAGCTCATCAGACGACACCACGACAATGCCAAACCCCATACAGACCTTGTGACGCAGGTGAAAATGAGGTAAATGTGTTGGAAAATTGTTCCTCATCCTCTTGGCTCGGTCTGATTTTTTACTTCTTTGGTCGTCTGAAGGTCCACATGCGCAGTGGTTAAATGGTTCAAATGGCTCTGAGCACTATGGGACTTAACATCTGTGGTCATCAGTCCCCTAGAACCTAGAACTACTTAAACCTAACTAACCTAAGGACGTCACACACATCCATGCCCGAGGCAGGATTCGAACCTGCGACCGGAGCAGTCGCGCGGCGCAGTGGTTAAAGCAGTTGCCTATTAAGCAGGAGATCCCGGAGTCGAGTACCGGTCTGGCACACATTTTCACTGGTCGCCGCTGATTCCACGTAAAGTCCCGATGCAGCTGACACCATTAGTTGCTTCCTTCCTCTTCTTCCCCTTCCACTTTCAGTTTACATAACGAGATGGATTTGTTAATCACGTGACATGGGTGTGATGATGATGACGATGAGTGGTTTGTGGGGCGCTCAAGTGTGCGGTTACCAGCGCCCGTACAAATTCCCAACCTTTCCTCAGTCCAATCTCGCCACTTTCATGAATGACGATGAAATGATGAGGACGACACAAACACCCAGTCATCTCGAGGCACGTGAAAATCCCTGACTCCGCCGGGAATCGAACCCGGGACCCCGTGCTCGGGAAGCGACAACGCGACCGCGAGACCAAGATCTACGGGCACGTGACATGGAATGACGAATCCACGTTCGAAATGAATAGGCTGTTCTGAGCGAACAATCCTACTGACAATGTAAACCACCTCACTTACTTTCATATCGGCGGGACCACCTCTAGTCATATATAACAGTCACTTCCGCACTACATAGGTGTGCTCGCCTACTTTTCACGGCTTAGTGTACGCGGTAGAGTGGGAAGCTTCATCTGCTACGCACTTCGCTGAGGTTTGCAGAGTGCAAAAGTAGACGCTCTGACAAGGACTAGGAAACGATCGGTCACATATACATAAATGAAACAACAAGTTTACTGTTACCAGTCACCGTTTTATTTATTTCCACGACGCGTTTCAAAGGCTTAAACCTCCATCATCAGGTGGATTTACATTATTTAGTATGACATTTGTGTGCGTGTTGTGTTACGATTTTTGGAGGAACTTGTGGCACTGCCTAGTGGAGAAACAAGACACTATTTCAGAATATGGTTTTGGATTTCTTCTGACAAAAACTATATGTACTATATGTATATCAACTACTGGCACAAATTGTATATCTATCTGCATATTTTAAAGCATTAACCAATGTATTACCCCAACCTTTAGGCAGCTAACATATGTAACATGTAATCTCAAGACCCCTTGCCATGTAAATGTTTGCTCTCATACAATCACTCTATCCACCCTCTCTCTCTCTTCCTCTCCTTCTGCCTCCGGCCTCTCACATCTGTCTGTCAATCCCAATCAAATATTGCCATCCATGTATAATTTTACTGCTGTAACCAATACGATTATTGTACTTGAAGTTTGTAACAATTCACCTGATTGTTATAAACAAGTATGAAATTTAAACCATTTTAACATTTGACCTGATTGTATAAACGAGTACGAATGTTAAGCTGTTTCAACTTGTCAAAATTGTATTTATATACCACCTGAAGAATACACACACATATATTCGACACCTCAAAACAAACACATCCAAATCCTTTAAATAATTATTCTGTAATAATGTTGTTTCGGTGTATATTCTATGTACTTTGCGATTACGTCTTCTCTTCTGCTATACGAACCTTGCACCCGTACTTTGCGATTATGTCTTCTCTTCTGCTATACGAACCTTGCACCCAGCAGATTCCAGACCCCATATTTGTTTACAAATGTGACAGTATACATGTGATGTGTTACGACAGCGAATAGGAACCTGTGACCACTGGAGGTAATCTAATTTACTTATTTTATGTTTACCATTAGATATCAGTTTAATTTTTTGTCAGAAGAAATCCATAACCATGTTCTGAAATAGTGTCTTGTTTCTCCAATAGGAAGTGCCGCAAGTTCCTTCAAAAATCGTAACGCAACACAAACACAAATGTCATACTAAATAATGTAACTCGACCCGATGATGGAGGTCTAAACCTTTGAAACGCGTCATGGAAATAAATAAAACGGTGACTAGTAACAGTAAACTTGTTGTCTCATTTAATGTCAATAACAGTCACGGTAAAGTCTAATCTAAAATGTTCGCATTTAAAGCACATATACATTGTTACAGAAGCCGTTTAATTTCCAGTCTCGTAAGCTGAGCATCTCGTACTGAATCCAGACGGCATCAGATTGTCGACTAAACGTGACGTAGTCTCCACACGGGGTGGACGCTGGGCTTGCGGAGTAAGGAGGGGTGAACGCAAGTTTGTGCTTTTTGCGTGACGGCGTGTGTGGGAATGTGCGACGCACGGAGGCGGCCACGCCCACCCGGCGGGCGGCTGTCCAATGGAGACGTCCCGTCAGACAGGAGAAAGACGGGCGCCGGGATATGACGGAGCGAGACGTCGCCGCGATATACGGCCTCTGCCGACTGTAATGCCCGCCGCACGTCTGTCGCGTGACAGCGACGGAGCGATCGCCTCGCGTGAGGCACGTCTTGGCTACGGCAAGAAACAACATTGAACACGGCGCCTACCGGCCGCACAGTATAAGCCGGCGACTCTACTCGGCTGCACGCTTGGCCCCTCACTGGAAGCAGTTCTGAGCTTCAACCTGTGCAGTGCATAGGCGGCCTGGATGGCTCTCGAACATACAGGGTGTTTCAAAAATGACCGGTATATTTGAAACGGCAATAAAAACTAAACGAGCAGCGATAGAAATACACCGTTTGTTGCAATATGCTTGGGACAACAGTACATTTTCAGGCGGACAAACTTTCGAAATTACAGTAGTTACAACTTTCAACAACAGATGGCGCTGCGGTCTGGGAAACTCTATAGTACGATATTTTCCACATATCCACCATGCGTAGCAATAATATGGCGTAGTCTCTGAATGAAATTACCCGAAACCCTTGACAACGTGTCTGGCGGAATGGCTTCACATGCAGATGAGATGTACTGCTTCAGCTGTTCAATTGTTTCTGGATTCTGGCGGTACACCTGGTCTTTCAAGTGTCCCCACAGAAAGAAGTCACAGGGGTTCATGTCTGGCGAATAGGGAGGCCAATCCACGCCGCCTCCTGTATGTTTCGGATAGCCCAAAGCAATCTCACGATCATCCAAATATTCATTCAGGGAATTAAAGACGTCGGCCGTGCGATGTGGCCGGGCACCGTCTTGCATAAACCACGAGGTGTTCGCAGTGTCGTCTAAGGCAGTTTGTACCGCCACAAATTCACGAAGAATGTCCAGATAGCGTGATGCAGTAATCGTTTCGGATCTGAAAAATGGGCCAATGATTCCTTTGGAATACATGGCGGCCCAGACCAGTACTTTGTGAGGATGCAGGGACGATGGGACTGCAACATGGGGCTTTTCGGTTCCCCATATGCGCCAGTTCTGTTTATTGACGAAGCCGTCCAGGTAAAAATAAGCTTCGTCAGTAAACCAAATGCTGCCCACATGCATATCGCCGTCATCAATCCTGTGCACTATATCGTTAGCGAATGTCTCTCGTGCAGCAATGGTAGTGGCGCTGAGGGGTTGCCGCGTTTGAATTTTGTATGGATAGAGGTGTAAACTCTGGCGCATGAGACGATACGTGGACGTTGGCGTCATTTGGACCGCAGCTGCAACACGGCGAACGGAAACCCGAGGCCGCTGTTGGATCACCTGCTGCACTAGCTGCGCGTTGCCCTCTGTGGTTGCCGTACGCGGTCGCCCTACCTTTCCAGCACGTTCATCCGTCACGTTCCCAGTCCGTTTAAATTTTTCAAACAGATCCTTTATTGTATCGCTTTTCGGTCCTTTGGTTACATTAAACCTCCGTTGAAAACTTCGTCTTGTTGCAACAACACTGTGTTCTAGGCGGTGGCATTCCAAAACCAGAAAAATCCTCTGTTCTAAGGAATAAACCATGTTGTCTACAGCACACTTGCACGTTGTGAACAGCACACGCTTACAGCAGAAAGACGACGTACAGAATGGCGCACCCACAGACTGCGTTGTCTTCTATATCTTTCACATCACTTGCAGCGCCATCTGTTGTTGAAAATGGTAACTACTGTAATTTCGAAAGTTTGTCCGCCTGAAAATGTACTGTTGTCCCAAGCATATTGCAACAAACGGTGTATTTCTATCGCTGCTCGTTTAGTTTTTATTGCCGTTTCAAATATACCGGTCATTTTTGAAACACCCTGCACCATCATACTCATAGCAGCATGGCATTAATTTCCAAATGCAGAACGATGCACTTTGCGAAATAGATTGACAAAAATCAACCTTTGAAATTTTCCGAGCTTTGGTATCTATAAAAATACTCTACGTATTTTTATCGTACGTACTTAAATATTTACAACAGCTTTGCTGAAACTCGGTGCGTACCGTTCTAGTCATGACACTAAGGTTGCTCGTTCAGTTCTCGCCAGACGAAACTTTCCTATGTTTCTTGGAATTCTGTGTTTTCTGTATATTGGAAATGTGAAAAAAGTCCGAACGGCTTCATCTACATCTACATTTATACTCCGCAAGCCACCCAACGGTGTGTGGCGGAGGGCACTTTACGTGCCACTGTCATTACCTCCCTTTCGTGTTCCAGTCGCGTACGGTTCGCGGGAAGAACGACTGCCGGAAAGCCTCCGTGCGCGCTCGAATCTCTCTAATTTTACATTCGTGATATCCTCGGGAGGTATAGGTAGGGGCAAGGAATATATTCGATACCTCATCCAGAAACGCAACCTCTCGAAACCTGGACAGCAAGCTACACCGCGATGCAGAGCGCCTCTCTTGCAGAGTCTGCCACTTGAGTTTTCTAAACATCTCCGTAACGCTATCACGCTTATCAAATAACCCTGTGACCAAACGCGCCGCTCTTCTTTGGATCTTCTCTATCTCCTCTGTCAACCCGACCTGGTACGGATCCCACACTGATGAGCAATACTCAACTATAGGTCGAACGAGTATTTTGTAAGCCACCTCCTTTGTTGATGGACTACATTTTCTAAGGACCCTCCCAATGACTCTCAACCAGACACCCGCCTTACCAACAATTAATTTTATATGATCATTCCACTTCAAATCGTTCCCTACGCAGACTCCCAGATATTTCACAGAAGTAACTGCTATCAGTGTTTGTTCCGCTATCATTTAATCATACAATAAAGGATCCTTTTCCTATATATTCGCAATACATTACATTTGTCTATGTTAAGGGTCAGTTGCCACTCCCTGCACATTTCGCTGCAATTTTCTAATGCTGCAACTTCTCTGTATACTACAGCATCATCCGCGAAAAGCCGCATGGAACTTCCGACACTAACTACTAGGTCATTTATATATATTGTGAAAAGCAATGATCGCATAACACTCCCCTGTGGCACGCCAGATGTTACTGTCTCTTGTAATGGAGTTGTAGGGTAGGCTGTGATGCGAAATAACTGCTGAGAAAAAAATTCGATTTAGCGTCGTTTCCGAGTTAATTAGTGTTGAAATAAATCAATCAGGCCTTTGCAAATTCGTCCGCACCCATTTCCGCAGCCGCCGTTCAACCTGTCATCCATGGCCCGTGATGCCTCACTGTTGCCTCGGCGCCGATTGTCGATAACTCCATTTTGCCATGCACGATATACTTTAACCAGATTTTCGTTTAGTTAAAAAAAAATAAAAATACAAAAGGACATGGGACGGTAATAAGTATGGAACCCGAGCCGAAGGCTGAGGTATCTAGTGCGTTTCCTTAACAATTATTTCTCAGCACAACCTACCCTGCAACACCCTCAGAAAGATTCCGGACTGTTTCAGAGCAACCTACTTAAAAACTGTCTTTGTGTGATTTGTAACTAAGAATAAAAACATGTTAATTTTGTAAAAAATTTGGATCCAATAATTTTGTATTTCCAATTTACGCACAGGCTCCTGAAGATGACAAGTAGGAAACTCGTCGAAACATAGCGAGATAACGACTCCACCACTCGACTCATAGCCCGAGAAGATTTCGTCAATGAAAATAGACAACAAAACCTGGATGAGTATGGTTGTGTGACAGCATCACCAAGTCTTCCGCTATATAGGACTAGAAATGAAAATGTCACCCCTGATGATGGCTGTCGGATCGAAACACGCACAGCCACAATGTAAAATAATATGAGATTTTTGTATGTCTTCTGAGACCAGCCATGTTGTTAGAGTACTTTTTTATGATTCAATAATTTTTTATTTGCAATTCACGCACAGGCTCCTGAAAATGACAGGTAGGAAACTCGTCGAAACGTTGCGAAGAAACGTCTCCACCACTGACTGATTGCCAGAGACGATTTCGTCAATGAAAATAGACAACAATGCCCGGATAAGTATGGTTGTGTAACAGCACCACTAAGTCTTCCGCTATATAAGACTAGAAATGAAAATGCCACCCCTGATGATGGCTGTCGGATCGAAACACGCACAGCCACAATGTTAAGTAATTTGAGATTTTTGTATGTCCTCTGAGACCAGCCATGTTGTTAGAGTACTTTATATATATATATATATATATATATATATATATATATATATATATATATATATATATAGACACTACTCTTGATCCCGTACCTGTACCTACACATGATGAAATGAAATAAATTCTGACATCGGCTGCTATTGGGCACTGAAATGAATTCATTGGTGACTAGTGAAATAATATGCTGCATCGGGGCCGAGCGATTCTAGGCGCTTCAGTCCGGAACCGCGCTGCTGCTACGGTAGCAGGTTCGAATCCTGCCTCGGGCATGGATGTGTGTGATGCCCTTAGAATAGTTAGGTTTAATTAATTCTATGTCTAGGGGACTGATGACCTCAGATGTTATGTCCCATAGTGCTTACTGCCATTTCAACCATTTTTTGCTGCATCGGCGCTCTAACCCGACTTTTCCGCTTTATGCGAGCGTTCGTCTTAGGAGCTTCTGCTATCCGAGGACGCTTTCCGTCCGACACAAACTCCCAAATTGCCGGGTTGGAGATTCTCTCCGCTCGTTGACTGGGTGTTGTGTTGTCCTCATCATCATTTTCATCCTCCTTAACGACATGCAAGTCGTCCAATTAGTCATCGACTGAAATAAGACTTGCAACTCGGCGGCCGAACTTCTCCGGATGGGACCTCCTGTCCACCAACGCCACACGATCATCTCATGTCATTTCCCAGCTTGCTGCACACTATTTACGTAGCACCCTTGTGCATTTCTACAGGAATTCAGCACATTGTGGCGAGCAATGCGTGAGGTGGACAGGAGGTGCTACGTAAGTACTGTGCGGCAAGTTGGGAATTTCTGTCGGACGGAAAGTGTGCTCGGATAGCCGAAACGCTTAAGGCGACCACTCGCGTAAAGCGAGAAATTCGGATTAGAGTGCCGGTGCGGCATAATATTTCACTTGTCTTCAATAAATTCATTTCAATACCAGATAGCAGCCGATCTCAGAATTCATTTGATTTCAGCATGTATGTATTTTATGTAAGTTGGGAATTTGTGTCGGACGGAAAGCGTGCTCGGATAGCCGAAGCGCTTAAGGCGACCGCTCGCGTAAAGCGAGAAATTCGGATTAGAGTGTCAGTGCGGCATAGTATTTCACTTGTCTTCAATAAATTCATTTCAATACCAAATAGCAGCCGGTCTCAGAATTCATTTGATTTCAGCATGTATGTATTTTATGTCGGTCATCGGTTGATTGAAGCAGACACACAACCTGATCTAAGATCCAGGTCGAATGTTGACTCTCAAATCGTCGTATCCACTGACTTCTTGTCCCGGATAGGCGCCGTGGAAAGGCAGTGTGACAGCTGCTACCCACATCGAGCTCGGATAAATCTGCCCTGTCTCGGGCGGACGCGTCGAACGCCGAGCAGGAGCGCGGAATTGAGTTTTTACCGGCTGACAAGAAATTACTCGGCAGGTAGGAGGGACGGCCGCGAAGCGGAGGAAGCCCCGGGCAGACGCGACTGACGGCGACGCGATGTTTGTTCAATGTGCGCCGCAGCTGGCGCGCATGAATAACGCAGCCTGCCCGCTTGTCCCGGGGTCCACGTGTCGCGAATACTGGCGCGCCGTCCGGAGCGGAGTTCCTTTCCCGTCACGTGTGTGGCGCCGGGATCACACGCGGAGAGGCTAAATATGAGTCTGACAGCCGTGGCAGAGAAATGACCAGAAACGGTACCGGCAGGTAAGACAGGGACGTGAAGCCGTGTCAGCTGCTTGAGGTTTATTGGTTGTGCATCCATGTCGCGAACATCTCAGTCGAGGTGGTCCCCAAATGCTCTATTGGGTTTAAATCCGGGGATTTATGTGGACAGAGAAGTACAGTAACGTCTTCCTGGTGCTTTTCAAACCACGCACGTCCACGAAGAGGAATAGCTATAGGTCTGACAGCCCTCGCAGCGAAGTCACCAGAAAGGGCTGTAGCACCCAGTGTCCCGTCGACGACCAGGTTCGTAGGGAGGATGCTGCATGTCATCTTGGATGAAGCGCCATCCACAACTCTAGAGGTGCCTTCAGGAAAGTGTGCTGCGCTAGTTTCCTCAGTTAGGGATCAGTGGCTTGAACAGCCAGATTGAAATGGTGCCAAAGATTCTAGCCTGGGTTTAAAACCGGAAGATTTGGAGGCCAGGGGAGTACGTACGGTACTCTCCTTTGGTAGAGAAGTCACCAGAAGGAGCTTCAGCGCCTCCTAGCGTCCCGTCGACGACCAGGTCATCAGAGGTGGTGATCCAGCATGGTAGGGAGGATGCAGCATGTCATCTTGGATGGAACGCCATTCATAACGCTAGAGGTGCCTTCAGGAAAATATGCTGCGCTAGTTTCCTCAGTTGGGGGTCCATGGCTTGAACAGCCAGATTGAAATGGTACCAAAGATTCTCGACTGGGTTTAAAACCGGGGGATTTGGAGGCCAGGGGAGTACGGTAATCTCCTTTGGTAGAGAAGTCACCAGAAGAAGCTTCAGCGCCCCCTGGCGTCCCGTCGACGACCAGGTCATCAGAGGTGGTTATCCAGCTTGGTAGGGAGGATGCAGCATGTGATCTTGTATGGAAAGCCATCCATAACTCTAGAGGTGCCTTCAGGAAAGTGTGCTGCGCTAGTTTCCTCAGTTGGGTATCCGTGGCTGGAACAGCCTGATTGAGATGGTCCCAAAGATTCTCGACTGGGTTTGGGGTATTTGGAGGCCAGGAGAGTATGGTAATCTCTCCCTGGAGCTCTTTGAACAAGGCACATACACGAAGAGGGTTAGCTACAAGTCGGAGAGCCATGACAGAGATGTCACCAGATGGGACATTAGTGCCTAGCGGCCCGTAGACGACGAAGTCATTTCATTTCACTTCTTGATCCTCACTCTTTTCCTCCAACTCATTCTCTATCTCTCTAGTTTGCATTTACTGTTCACTCAAATTTGCCTCCCCACCCCGCCCCCGAAACCCACATCTACTTCTATTTAGATTTTCAGCTCCATCACTACTCTTTTATGTCTATTACAGATTAAATTAAAAAAAAATGGCTCTGGGCAGTATTGGACTTAACATCTGAGATTATCAGTCCCCTAGAATTTAGAACTAATCAAACCTAAGGACATCTCACACATCCATGCCCGAGGCAGAATTCGAACCTACGTCGCATTCGGGAGGACGACGGTTCAATCCCGTCTCCGGCCAACCTGATTTAGGTTTTCCGTGATTTCCCTAAATCGCTTCAGGCAAATGCCGGGATGGTTCCTTTGAATGGGCACGGACGATTTCCTTCCCCATCCTTCCCTCACCCGAGCTTGCGCTCCGTCTCTAATGACCTCGTTGTCGACGGGACGTTAAACACTAATCTCCTCCTCCTCGAACCTACGACCGTAGCATGAAATAAATATATAGTAACATAACGAAGGCGGTAAATCAGTGTAGAAATTTTCTGACCATAACTTTTCTATTGGCTTAAAGTGTTCCTTAGACAGCCTGTTTTTAAGCTTCATTCGCATAATGTGTGCCACAAATGTTAAAATGTGGTTGGCTGCATTGTGGTCAGGCCCATCCGGGCGCTTGAGTGCAACCGACGTAATACTATAATAGTTACCGCCGGAACAGGGGTTCACTTAATTTCGGATAGTATCACAGAGGGCATTAGCATCAATTACAATACTGTTTTCAACAAAATTTCTCTTCGTAACATGATTCGTTAATGGTGAACATTCTGAAAGCACGTGCATGACTCACATCCGCTCAACTTGTCATGTCGCTTGTTTTTTATATGAAGTAAATAAAACGAGTGTGCTTAAGAATGACAAACAAAAGTATTTACACGGATAAAAAAGGTTCGAAAAGCAATCGCAGTCGTGCAAGAGACAAACGCTTAGATTGGTAAGGAGAAACCAGCTAATCAATAAAATTTTGTCAAAATGAGACTGTTTGGACATGGGCGGGAAACGCTACCTGTAAAAAAAGTTAAGTGTAACATTGCCGATTGAAGGTTTGTTCAATTTCGGTATTAAAAAACACAAGTTAAAACATTAAATGATTGTACTTTCAACCATTTTCCAAGTTGGAAGGAGACAGAACTCATGAAATATATATGTAATTACATTATACCTTCTTGCAACTTTGAGTCGGCACATTTTTTCCACCTGTAGTACGTAGCAGTTGTGCAATATATTTCTATTTCAATTTTTGGTACATGTTTTTATAACGAGCTTTTTGTCGAGTTTTATTTCAGAGTGCCGCCATTTTGTTAAAATCCATTTTTTTAATATCCCTCCGTACTACTTTAGAAAATATCATCCGTTTCAAAGCAGTCTTCGAAATTTTATTCTAGGTTGAAAATTATGGCGTTCAGAGCTCCCACCAACAACCCTCGCACTTCGCGAAGGCCTTTCGTGGACAACGTCGTGTCGTGTCCTCTGGGTGCAAGATTTTTACTTAACAAAACAGATAATACAATCTTAAGGATGCGCAAGAAAGTCTAAAGTCAGATTTGTCATTTGTTTGTTATGTAACTGAACAAAATCATGAATATCGGTTCCAAAATCGATTGTCACCCTGGTCCATCCCCTTAAATGAAATGACACAAAAATAACGAATAGATAAAAGAGAACGGCTTTAAAACAAACACTAGTGGCAAAGTTGGCAACACTACATGAAACACACGATACGTATTAAGCCAGAAGGACGGAAATAAACAGTGGCAGTACCAGTCTGTGCTGTGTTTAACATAAAAAAATGCACAGCTCTGCAAAGCGCTGTGGGATTAGGCCAGAATAAACAGTGGCAAATGAAGAAATAACGCAAAAGCGTGCAAGCAGACATCGTTTCTTGACGTGAGCGAAAAGCCACGCGTGAAATACCGTAAGTAAAAACTGGTCAGGTGCGAGCAGAACTTGGGCACTGAGGGTTCCGTACAACCTTAATTATGTATACAGACAGTTCATCCATTCCAGGAATCGCAAATCTCGACCATTTTTGCCTGTTATCGATACTGATACTGGTCCCAGTGATTTCAAGATTTTCGAGAACGTTTTAATTTCAGTATTATAAATGTAACATACACTGATGCAGGGGGAAGACGACCATTATTATAACAATCAGTAGTTCTCCATTCAGGCTGACTGGATTACAGCGATAAAAGTCAACCATAAGGCAAGAAATGACTTTATTGCTCATATGGCGCGTTTCAAAATTTATCCATAATCAGATATCCACGAAACAGAAGCGTACGTAGATATTGCGTACATATCTATGTACAGCAATCGTTCCTGGATATTTGAGGATGGATAAATTCCGAAACGCGTCATATGAGGAATAAAGTCATTCCTTGCCTGATGTTTGACTTTTACCGTAGCGACATAGCCAATCTGAATGCACAACTACTGATTGTTTTAATTTCAAGTTTGACGTCCGAAAGCTAACGATAAATTATCAATTTTTCCTTTACTTGTGCTGTGACAGCATGCTTCTTGCGAAACTTCATTATTGTAGGACAACGAAAAGTAAGTTAACCTATAGGATTTGATCCGCAAATTTGCCAGTATCAAAATACGTGACGTAAATGGCAGTTCCTCTGATTGCATTGACTTAAAAGCTAACGTTTACTATACCGCTAAGGGACCATAAATCTTTGTATGTGACATAAATTTCAACTTGATATGTCTCCGTTCCTGAGAAAAACTGGTCTTAACAGACCGACGGACAGACAGACAGTCCGGAACCGCGCGACTGTTACGCTCGCAGGTTCGAATCCTGCCTCGGGCATGGATGTGTGTGATGTCCTTAGGTTAGTTAGGTTTAAGTAGTCCTGAGTTCTAGGGGACTGATGACCACAGCTGTTAAGTCCCATAGTGCTCAGAACCATTTGAACCATTTGACAGACAGACTGTCTCATAAAAAATGACAAATAATTCATTTTCTATGTGATATAAATACAGATTTACAGAAATGGCTCTGAGCACTATGGGACTTTACATCTGAGGTCATCAGTCCCCTAGAACTTAGGACTACTTAAACCTAACTAACCTAAGGACATCTCAGACATCCATGCCCGAGGCTGGATTCGAACCTGCGACCGTAGCGGTCGCGCGGTTCCGGACTGAAGGCCCTAGAACCACTCGGCCACATCGGCCGGCTACAGATTTACAGTTTTCGGTTTTTTTTTTTTGTTTGGCTGTACTGTGAAGCCTTTCTTTTTTCCAAATGTTATGATTCTAGGCCAATTGTAAGTACCCTATATGTCTTGATGAGTGAGTTTGCGAATATCAAAACATGTAACATTAATGGCCGTAACTTTTAATTGCACTGGCTTAGAAGTTTCAATGTTTTACAACGCCAGGGCACCATAAACTTCAGTATGCGACATAAATTTCAACGTGATACTTCTACGCGGTCCTGAGAAAAAGTGTTGTTAACAGTTGGACAGACAGAGAGAAAATGGCTCTGAGCACTACGGGACTTAACATCTATGGTCATCAGTCCCCTAGAACTTAGAACTACTTAAACCTAACTAACCTAAGGACAGCACACAACACCCAGCCATCACGAGGCAGAGAGAATCCCTGACCCCGCCGGGAATCGAACCCGGGCGTGGGAAGCGAGAACGCTACCGCACGACCACGAGATGCGGGCACAGACAGAGAGAGAGAGAGAGAGGGGAGGGAGACAACAAAATGATCCTGTAAGGGTTTCGTTTTCACCGAATGAGTTTTGGAACCTTAAAACTCAACGTTTTTTTGTAATAAACTATTTTTCGATTCAGAAACCAGTCAAATTGCAATCATTACTGACCACGATGTAACAGACCAATGTTGTGACAAAAACACCCATCTTCTTGTAGTCGCAAAGACGGATTTAAAATACCCTCCTTAATTTTACAGTGAGATTGGCTGCCGCTGACTGCAGTGGCAGAGTCAGGACGGAGACGGGAGGAAACGGCCAAGTTTCACCTCGCGACCCCCGGGGGGCACGGGGGTGGGGCGGACAGAACAGGGGGTAGGTAGCGGCTGGGGGCTGCACGGCCTGTCACACCCGGCCAGCAACGGCTTCATTACGGACAGCCCGGTCCGGCGACGACGCAGAATCCACAGCACCTTCCACCTTTTGCCGACGGTGAGTCTGCGCATTCGCTACTGAAGATTTTCTCTTACCTACCCAAATTTCTTAGTGTGGCCCTTTAGGTTGTAACTAAATTAACGCTAGGTATACAGCCACTTGCTGTACAGTTACGACACGTTTCGGATGCCTTGTTCTATCTTCAGGTGATAGTTTTGATGTTTTCAGCTAGGCAGCATTGCTCCCGAGAAATTTACGACGACAAGATTTTGTGTGTGTGTGTGTGTGTGTGTGTGTGTGTGTGTGTGTGTGTGTGTGCGAGCGCACTCGTGTGTGTAGAGCTCCAGTGTGCAACTCTTGCGCCGGCCGGTGTGGCCGAGCGGTTCTAGGCGCTACAGTCTGGAACCGCGCGACCACCACGGTCGCAGGTTCGAATCCTGCCTCGGGCATGGATGTGTGTGATATCTTTAGGTTAGTTAAGGTTTAAGTAGTTCTAAGTTCTAGGGGACTGATGACCTCAGAAATTATTCCCATAGTGCTCAGAGCCATTTGAACCATTTTTACAACTCTTGCGGAAAACTGGCTACGCAGGCGATCATTATTATTTTCCTGAGAGCGCTGTTTCTAACCTATACAGGAGAACTATTCGCTGATGATGGAGCGGAGTCTCCGAAATGCCTCCTTATTGAGAAATTAATGCTTACTGGCTGCTTAAGTTGTGTTTATTAGTTTATAGTGTGAAAGCACAATCACGGAAACAACCTACAACAAATGTTTTTATGCAAAGTGACCCTTTAGCCACCTCCCAGCTAATTACTTTTTTTTTATTTTGCACGATTTCTCACCTTCTAAAATCTTCAATATTTATCAAAACTGGACATACTTGTCGGTCATAAATTTTTCGCGATCCTCAGCTGTAGAAAGTACATTTGTTTTCCGCCTGTCAGCCGCTGTTGTCATCGTTGCAAAATGACCGGCTTCGGGAAGTGCCGTCCATGTTCAGGGCTATTAAATATAAAAATCAATCGCAGCGTAGTTTTAGCTCTATGTTCTTTTTTTCATATTGTGCAGATCTGAAGATGGGCGACAGATAATAAAAACAGCGATCGATGGAGAAAAATGAACGTATCGTTAATGTTGATGTTCTGTAAATCCTCATTTGCTCTTAAAATGGTTCAAATGGCTCTGAGCACTATGGGACTCAACTGCTGAGGTCATTAGTCCCCTAGAACTTAGAACTAGTTAAACCTAACTAACCTAAGGACATCACAAACATCCATGCCCGAGGCAGGATTCGAACCTGCGACCGTAGCGGTCCTGCGGTTCCAGACTGCAGCGCCTTTAACCGCACGGCCACTTCGGCCGGCTGCTCTTAAAATTATATTAATGATTTTTAGGTTAGGCCATCTGTTTGGAACTGAATAAAAGGCAATAGTTGTTTTCCCAGTCACGACCCGCCTCAATATATGAAGGAATTATGACTTGCTGTGTGCGTTAATATTTTTTGTTATGTTTTCTTGCTGTACTAGGGCTGAAACTGTTGTTCTGCGCACGCACACACACAGACACACACACACACACACACACACACACACACACACACATTTTAGTGCCACAGACAGAACAATAGCTTCATCAGCAATACAGCAAGAGCACGTGTAGACTAATATCAGCATACACAGCCACTGAAGATGCCGTAACTAAAGAGAAACGCAGGTGGCAAAACATGTATTCCTTTATTCGGTTGCATACAGACGGTTCCAATCTAAAAATAATTAAGATACGGCCTAATATTCTCATGCTGTTAGTTCCGTGTGGCGCTTTGGCTGAAAAAAAAAGAAAAAAAGATACAAGCCCTAATTGTTCGATCACGACGCGTTTCGGGGGCTTTGCTTCATTGTCAAGCCCCACTTTAGAATTTTATCCTAGCAGTGTTGCCCCCTGAGAAAGCTACGATGTCGAAATATCTTTTACCATGCCTGTAAACTTTAAATGTAGTGCTTAGCAGAAAAATATGTAACGCGGGTGCATAGGATTTCAGATATTTGTTCTGCTCGCTATTCTGCTGAACAGCAAAACCGTAAAATACTCGCGTGATGATGGTGCAAATTTTGCGAATCGCCTCGTTACAGAATACTTAATATGTATTGGCTGATTACGTTGTCTTTATTAGATTATACGTGGTGAACCCCAAATGCACTTACAAAACTTCGCAGGTGTTTAGGAACATTTCCTGGGTATTTTGGCATCAGAGACCCATAGTCTCTAAAAAAATGGTTCAAATGGCTCTGAGCACTATGGGACTCAACTGCTGTGGTCATTAGTCCCCTAGAACTTAGAACTACTTAAACCTAACTAACCTAAGGACATCACAAACATCCATGCCCGAGGCAGGATTCGAACCTGCGACCGTAGCAGTCGCACGGTTCCAGACTGTGCGCCTAGAACCGCGAGACCACCGCGGCCGGCCATAGTCTCTAGTGGTTCGTTACAGAGTAAGTGCCTTTCGTTTCATTTCTCATCCTCATTTATTTTTGTATTTGTTATGCACTGAAAATATCTGCGCAACACTGCAGATGTGGATAGTATGTGCCATGTGTCTTGTCTGAAAACAAACCTGTTCCATTCACTCACGCAACTAATCGACCACAATATTTTTCCACTTGGGAGTGAGAGCACTTTGTTCAACTTATAGTGAGGTTTTAACGTGATATTTCACGGGAAAACGCTAAATCACTTGATAGTATATGCACAACTTTCCTGAAAGCAATCACAGTAAGATGCGTTTTCTGTATCACCAGTGTACTTGTTTAATGTAACGGCCATGGGAGACCCAGTAAAATAATATGCTGGTCGTGCAGTACTTGCTACAACAAGAATGCCTGCTTTACTCTCTCGGGTGTGTGGTTTTCCAGCAGTGTTAGTTGTACGTTAATAATGATACACAGAAGTAATATGGATAAGTTTATTGATGAAGACTTGGCCGATATGCACTTCATGTATGCGTTCACTGAATACAGTTTACCAGCGGCACAAAGACGTTATCCTCGGTTGTTCCCCTACCGACGGCAACAACATCGCAGCGCTTCTGCACTGGCTAGTAGTCGCATTACTCGTGTGTTCGTGTTGTTAATTTCTCGCGATTGGATACTACTGGACTTTTCGTTGTTGTGACGGCATATTGACAGAAACAACTATACCTGTGGTAACAAACCGAAAGAAACCATAATTACTCCCTAACGCGTCAACGGAGACCGCAGGTTCCTTGTACTAGAGTGCTGACAAAATATCAGTGAACAACCTCAGAAATTTTGTGGGTGCATTTGGGATTTAGCACGTGGTTTAACCTCTCAGCCACGTAGGCATCCTAAAAAATGATTGTTACAGTTCTTGATATTTTAAACATTTTTTAAAGCTGTGCGCTTAGCAACCGTGTATGCGAATTTATAAAATGTAACAGTCAGCCAACTGGTTGCACAAAACTTTTTTTTTCTTTTTTTCAAACACGGTACAGAGGTTTCGCTAACTCTAAGACTGTCTTAATCAGAATGGTAAAAGTTACTTCTACATAACAACTTTTAAATTTTAAGCAACAGTACCATCGTCAAGAGACAAGTTTTTGTTCCTTGAGTCAAGAATAGAGGTCATAATAAAAAAAAAGAGAGACAGCTATCAGAGTAATGCCATCACAGTTGCAAGCGGCGGCACAAATTAACTGCTGTAGCAGTTAACTTGTGCCACCGCTTGCAACTATGGCCTATAATTCTTGACTCGTGGAACAAAACAGAGTCTTTTGACAATAGCACTGTTGCTGAAAGTTTGAAAGTTGTTATGTGGATGTAACTTTTACCATTCTGATGAAGATAGCTCCAAGACTATCGACCTGGTTGCGTGTTTACAAAAAAAATACTTTTGTACTCAAGGTTATGACACCGCACGAAGAGTTTTACGTGTGCATCTGTTATCTGGAAGTCGCTATAAAGTGTGTGCCACTGTGTAGTTTCGACGTGACAACATCTCAGTCTGAGGCACGCATATCAGAGCACATTTGGTTGCGAAAAGAACCTTGTCTATCGCCGGATATTCCTGCCAAAGTTATACAGGCAGTAGTCACATATCTTCTGTATCTTGTCCAGTATAATTTTGTTCAAAATGGTTCAAATGGCTCTGAGCACTATGGGACATAACATCTATGGTCATCAGTCCCCTAGAACTTAGAACTACTTAAACCTAACTAAACTAAGGACATCACACAACATCCCATAATTTTGTGTTTTATGTAATATTCTCATATCATTTTGTGTCTCAGGTTTATAGCTAAACGTCTCTCTTACAAGTCTTACGGAACATCGTTGAAGCCTGCAGCGGGATGAGGCGAAATTTATGGATGTGAACTGACATAAGAACTAATGATTATCTCACGCTGAACAACGAGAGCGTTAACGAGCAGTTCGTGACAATTTGGTTTTTTATTTTATTAAAACTGATATCCTATCAAGTTATGTAGATGTACCTGGTTCGTAGTCCACGTTAAATTTCAGCCCCCCACCCCTCCTCCCAATAACTGCCTAGCAATATCATCACGCTTACAAGGGAATCTCCCCATCGCACCCCCCTCAGATTTAGTTATAAATTGACGCAGTGGACAGGCCTTGAAAAACTGAACACAGATCAATCGAGAAAACAGGAAGAAGTTGTGTGGAACTATGAAAAAATGAACAAAGTATACAAACTGAGTAGTCCATGTGCAACATATGCAACATCAAGGACAACGTCAGTTGAGGAGCGCCGTGGTCCCGTGGTTAGAGTGAGCAAATGCGGAACAAGAGGTCCTTTATTCGAGTCCTACCTCTAGTGAAAATTTTACTTTCTTTATTTTCGCAAAGTTACGATCTGTCCGTTCATTCACTGACGTCTCAGTTCACTGTAATAAGTTTAGTGTCTGTGTTTTGCGACCGCACCGCAAAACCGTGCGATTAGTAGACGAAAGGACGTGCCTTTCCAATAGGAACCGAAAACATTTCATCGCAAGGTCATAGGTCAACCGATTCCTCCACAGGAAAACACGTCTGATATATTCTATACGACACTGGTGACGGTATGTGCGCCACATGACAGGAATATGTTGTCGACCCACCTAACTTGCACACTTGGCGAAGGGGTAAAAAGATTCTTCTACGTTGCCCGATTTAGGTTTTCTTGTGGATGTGATAATCACTCCCAAAAAAGTGATGAAAACATAAGAGTTTGTCACATAAACTGCAACAAATGAGTGCAACAGTTTCACAGTCGCACAGTTTTCCCTGCGCTCTGTCAAAACATATGTTTTTTACGTTTTCAAATGTTTCCGTGTGTAGACCGTCAAATCCTGCATATGTCCAAGCAAATCTAAACATGTCCTGGAATTTTGGAGAGCGAAGTTGATTATGTGTGAGTGAGTGCCTGAACTTTAATAATTGTCTGAAAATAAAAAATTAAACTTTTCACTCGAGAGAAGATTTGAACCAAAGACCTCTCGTTCCACAGCTGCTCACGCTAACCACGGGACTACGGCGCTCGTAAGCTGACCGTCACCTAGATGTTGCCTATCTTGCGCATGGACTACTCAGTTTGTATATTTTGCTTATTTTTTTCATAGTTCCAAACAACTTCTTCCTGTTTTCCTCATTGATCTGTGTTCAGTTTTTCAAGGCCTATCCCTGTGCCAGCTTATAACTAAATCTGAGGGGGGTGCGATGGGGAGGTTCCCTTGTTAGTAAAGCACTGTTGTGCGAGAGACAATCTTCGATTTGGGGGGAAGCTTTATATTTTTATATATATCAGTAACCTCCCCATCCCGACTTTATAAAGAATCGAACACCCATATATTCGTATGAAACTCCTTCAAATGCCTGAACACCTTGCAAAAGAGATACTGTATCAAATATTTGACCGTAGGCATGTAAGCTATAAAAATTTTATAAAAGGCTTGAAATTAAGTTTGAAGTTGTCTGAAAGTCGCTATATGCCAGCATTAATAAATGCTCGATGAGAATAATACGAGGAATTTGCGCTCCATTTTGAGCAAAAGTTTTTCTCGTATCCCAACATTAACACCTGAACTACGTATCGTACAATGAATTAATTTTGCTGGCACAATCAGCGGTACACGTGGACACTGCCTGCACAATGTGTTGCGAATAGAATCAGTAGTAAAGAAGTGAAAATTGAAAACGTCATTTCTGGAACTGAGGATTTACTGCATAAACAGCGAAAAATGTAGTAAGTGATAAACTTTTTCTCTTTCATCATTTTGTGGGGGTTGTCAGCAAGAATTAAGTTTCGTAAAGGTTTGAAATTATGTGTACAGCTTGGTCAGAAGTCGCTAAGTGCTCCCATTCCCAGGTAATGGATGAATATAGTCGGGTTGATTTGCGCACCGTGATTTATGCTGCTTCAAGATATATGCTCAGTTTCTAACGTGAATAGTTGGCTTATTGCGTTCAACCTTTAACACAAGATTATACCTCCTAATGAATAGGTTATAACAGCATTAAAATTTTTTTAAATTCCGTAAATAATAATATGAAATTCTGAAAATCAAATTTTTTTTGCCCCTGGGAAGAGGCGTTATACAAGCAACTTGCTACTGGGATTGTCCATCGGGCAGTGGGTTAGCCATACTGTTAATCAAGTCACACACGGTGACGACAAAGTTAACAGTAGTTCAAAACTAATTACAAGCAGAGCCACGAAGATCTGGAATGTCGTCCGTGGAATCAAAGGAGGCTTCTCGCAAGAAGGAAGAAAAACGCTAAGCAGTCGTCAGCTTCGAACGAAGCGACGTCGATTTCAAGTTAAGTGACATCAGCGCACGAAACGTATGCACTTTTGAACGAAAAGTGAAAAGGTGCCTCATATCAACAAGAGCCAAAACTAGGAGAACGGGTAGGGCCGTCCGCGTAGCAAAGTTACATCCAACAAGTACGAGTTTGGATGCGATAAGTCAGTGTGCGAGAGGTTGTGGTTGAATTAGGACTCGTCTAGTTTTACTGCTTTCTAGTTTATTCGTCACGTTCACGCGAGTATTTTACAACGCCGTAACTTGACACGAGTGACGCAGAAAATAGTCTACACATCGCAAAATTATTTTAAATGTCATTTTACTTCATCCCGAACGAAAGTTCGCTTTCTAAACGCCTGCAGATGTGTTCAATTATATCTCGCCATTTTATTTTTAATCAAATATTGAGCTCCATTGTCCGATGGAGCGTGAGAAACGTACAAAAATACTTCATATGCCTCTGCGCAAGCTCTTCTTGGATTCATTTAAACTCGCAGTAGTCGCTCAATACATCTATGTATATATGCTGCAAATCGCTACGAAGTTGCGTGGTAGAAGGTACTTTTTACCTCCCATATATTGCGATTTATTTGTATCATATTCAGGCGTGGTGCGTGGGAAGATTGACTGCCAGTATGGGACTGCGTCATCTCTGATTTGTGTTATTTTTAAATTTCCTCTGTGATATGTAGGTAGGCAGTTGAAAAATAAACACAGTTTTATGCACTGAAATACAATTCTTTAAGCTTACATACGTAGAAGCCGCAATGAAATCCATTACTAAGAACTTTTTTAAATATGTCAGAGAAACATGGCTTGTTTTTCTAAGAGTTTCTGACAGTTTCGACTTTTCACTTCCGTGCCGCTCTTTAATTATTATCGTTCACTCTCGTGCGATGTCTGCATGCCTTCGGACATTCGTGCTGTCCTGGTCTGGACGCAAGTAATATCTCCAGTTCGTGCAGTCTGTTACGAATCCCATAGAAATATTATTACGTTTGTTAGTAAAGGAAAGACTTTTACACTGCTACCTTTAAAATTTAAAATTGATCGACGATTGTAGGGTGCTTTTTAAGCTTGCGAAGTAGGTCCTTTAACTCTTCATCACGTTCAACGCGCGGCTGAAAACAGTGAACCCTTATCTATGCCACGTGTACCTGGAATTAATGTCGCGAGTGATTTCCTCAATTATTTTTCCAGGTTCAGTTTTTACAAAGAAATTTTTGTGTTATTCTTTAGTCTCTCTAAAACCTAGACTATTCCATATTTTTCGCTGTTCTCGTATTGTAATCGGGAATTTATTCCGAAATACATGTAACAGTACTATAGAACTAGCGGAAGAAAAGCAGATGGTCTTCCCATGTAGTGTGAGATAATGAAAATGGTAAGTGGTATAACTTCGTAGTGTCATAAAAAATAGTTTATCGTCCGTTGTGCAAAACATTTGTCACCTTACCATGTTCGTTTTTGTTTCGCTTCCAATAAATGCCCTCATTAGCGGGAAAATATATTTTATTTCTTAACACACCTTTATACAATGTTGAGCTTTGTGCTGTTTATATTAGTAACAAATTAGCAACAGTTTAGTGTCTTTCATTTACAGTAAGTTTTTGTTAACATCTATGATTTCGATGTGGCATGTGAATTTTCACGGCTATGAATCTGTCTGCTAGTATTATTCTCTCCTTTTCGTAGACAACCAAGAAGTATTTTTATTACGACTTTTCTGTTTCAAATATAGCCACCTCGTTTTCTTTATAAATTTTTGTATAACGTCAACTTTTGGTAATACGTGTTCATTACATATAACGTGCTGCTGTGTGTGTGTGTGTGTGTGTGTGTGTGTGTGTGTGTGTGTGTGTGTGTGTGTGTGTACGTTCGAGAGAGAGAGAGAGATTCGACGCATTTTTGTCCTATCACCGACTACAATTTTCTCCTACTGTGGATTCCTGCATATTATATTTATCTCAACTAATACACGTCTGATAGATGTTACGTCATTCTATTTTCCTCTGCAGTATTTTGAAACTACAACAAACTGTGAAGCATGTAGTATACTCCACAGAAATAAAACCCGGATGTTTTTTTTTTTTTCGCTCAGCAGATTAAATTTTTCTCTGTAGATACAATGTATCATGAAACAGGTCATTTATGACAAGCTGATTGACATCTACATATTAGAATGGAAGACAAGAAACTATTCTGGGACGTTTCAAGCTATTTTATCTGAATCATGCGCTTCCGGGGAACACTAACAAAGCAATGCTGTGATGTTTACAAAAAAATCACATTTACAGACGTAATGCGTTTGTTGTATGTTTCCTTCGGGGGTTTTTCTACATCAGCGTACTTAAAAACCGCAGCAGTTCTGCTAAGAGCGTTTACTAACATTCTGTTCAGTTGTTGAGCTCATATTATCGTTATTTTTACTTCAACGTTACTTATCGTATTTTACACATATTGAAGCTATGGAAAGCTGCTCGTGTAAAATATTTAGTATAACAGCATTCATCAAACTGACGTATTTTTGAAATGCTTCCAAATGTTCTTTTTTAATACTGGTCATTGATTTAGTTGTGTAAAATAATTCCTGCCATTTAGCTTACTTGTTATACGAAAAATAACTAGCAGGCGACACATGTATTTAATTCGTAGTTGCAATGGCTACAGCTGTAGCATTGGAACCAACATGCTTCGGTGGTTTCAGTTACTTTTTAGTTAAGTTATGGTCAGCAAACAGGAGCTGCTTCACTGGCAGAAATAAATTCACGGCAATTTAGCTAGTGTCTGTTACATTCCTACTGCCTCAATTCTGACAAGGGACACAAGAAGGTTAAGTGTTTCTCACGTCACTAGAATCGTTTCCATCATGTAGCCTTCGATATTGTGAATTTCCAGACTGAGTCATTCGCACGGGTATTTGTTACTCTGTTGCCATTAGACAAGAGCAGTATATTCCTGACTGGTAATGTCAATGGGCCTATATTATAGTATTTATTGTTTTTCGTTAGTCCTAAAACTGACCTGGACTTCAACCCACCTCTTTCCCAGAACGTTCTCGCGGCACTACTTTATTTGTTTGTTTGTTACTTTCTCATATCTGTCTTTTTCATTTCTGTGAGGGTTCCAAAGTCCGAAGGGCGACTATTTATTCAAGAAATTGGCCTTGCAAAATTGCATGCTTGGATACACAGCAACTATATTTCATTAACAAAAAAAAAATAGTTCTTAATTTTCCAACATTTAAGTGACCGAGAAATTGCTGTAAGATCTGAATCCCAAAGAAAGAGCAGAAAACTGCCTGTCAGGACAGAACGAAGCACTGCGATAGAGCCGCAAATATGTGATTTTATTTTAAGTCCCTCGCAGTCTAAAAGTGGTTAAACAATGAGATTCCTACTGAGTTGCTTCCCAGTTGCTGTTGTGTGAAAATTGGGGCTGCTAATCGTAAAGGCTTTTTTTTTTCTCTCTCTTTCAGGTGAAAGTCGTTCCACAAAATTTTATTTTTGTGACATTCTACAGGAATACTGCCGCTCTTTATGGGCCTATGAAAGCGATAACCACAACCACTGGTTAGTTTTGTACGGTACACGCGTTTACGTATTTAGGCAGTAACGAGCAGAATAGTGTATTTCTTAATATTGAAAATAATTATTAAATTTGTGAAAAATTTAATAGCATCCAGTAAATGCTTAGAAAATGCCTAAAACACCGAGAAAGGTTTCTGCTTACTTCACCCAGAGCTCCTTTCCTTATAGTTGATTAACTGACATTCCTACTTACTGATAATTCTCGCTTGAATTTTATCATATAGATGGAAGTGGCTCATGAGCTACGACGCTGGACACGTATTCCGTTGAAATGGCGGTTCAGATTCCTGTGGAGCAAACCTGATTAATATTTTCCGTGGTTTTCCAGAACCTATTATGGACAGCATTATGACTAAGTGGCAATAAGATTTTTTCCCCCTCCTCGTCCAATTCCTGTCTCACGTTTTCCTCACGTGGTCGGGTCATACTCTCTAGATTAAACTACAACCACCTGTTCTCTTTTCAGCTGAGGCTCTACAAGTCGCTGCTACCAAATGCAAAAAATGAAAGGAATGAATTGAATTGTAAGTAAAGATTCTTCTGATGATCAGGCCACGTTTTCTATACTGCACGATTATACACAGGGTGTTCGGAAATTCACGTCACAAACTTTCAGGACCTATTGAGGGGAATGAGTACATAATACGTATTTCGTATAGGAATCCATGACCGGAAACGTACCATTTCCATTCTACGACGGTTTCGGTTCAGATGTTTAACTCATCCACTTCTGCTTGAGAAACTGAACTAGGCCTGACGCAGTACGATTATTAAGTAAAAATTCGAAAGAAAATATGAGGAAACATCCATTTGTCACTTACGCACAGTTGTTTGTATTAACATATCCACATTACATGTTTACGTTATTCCAAAACAAAAAAGAACCCAGCATACTATACGGACAGAATAGTACTGATGCATGACAACAGCGGTTCGATGTGGCGACCACCAACGTTGTTACAGGCATTGTATCTGCGAAGCATGTTCTGGTACACACTCTCCATCCCACATGGCGTCTCTTCAGTTTCCAGTACAGAGGCCAGAACTCGTGCCAGCAGATCTTCCTCAGTCTCCAGCTCGTGGTCCAGCGGCTAGCGTTGCTGCCTCTGGATCATGGGATCCCGGGTTCGGTTCCCAGCCTGGTTGGGGACTTTGCCCAGGGACTGGGTGTTTGCGTTGTCCTCATCATTTCTTCGTCATCCGTGGAAGTGGGGAAATTGGACTGTATGAAGATTGGGAATTTGTAGGGTCGCTGGTAACAGCTCACTTGAGAGCCCCAGAAACCTATCACCATCATCATCATCATCATCATCATCATCATCATCATCATCCTCTATCTCTACAGGAGTCTCGCAGCAAAGTAGGCTTTAAGTGACATCAGGTGACCGTCTGAAATAGTACATGTCATCCTGTCTACCCTACTGCATAGCAAGACAGACAACTCTGAAATTTTTCTTTTTCCCCTCAGCAGACGTGGATGCGTTACACGTCTGAATTGAAACCGTTGTAGAACGGTACGTTTCCGGGCATGGGTTCCCATTCAAAATATTATGTACTCACTCCCTTCTATAGGTTCTACAAGTTTGTAACGGATATTTCCGAAGACGCTGCATAAAAAAAACCGAATAAATAGTCACCGACAATGAACGATTCCTTTACATGTGTTTGTTCACCTGTATCTGTCATTCCACAAACGTTCGCCTAATGACGAGGGAGAGCTCAGCAGTCGAAATGCATCCTGGCCGCAATAAACTCTTACCATCGTAGACAGTCTCTCTTTTCAGGCCGAGGATGGCCGTTATTGGTATGGTCGAAACAGAATGAGATTTTCACTCTGCAGCGGAGTGTGCACTGATATGAAACTTCCTGGGAGATTAAAACTGTGTGCCGGACCGAGACTCGAACTCGGGACCTTTGCCTTTCGCGGGCAAGTGCTCTACCATCTGAACTACCCAAGCACGACTCACGCCCCGTCCTCACAGCTTTACTTCTGCCAGTACCGCGTCTCCTACCTTCCAAACTTTACAGAAGCTCTCCTGCGAACCTTGCAGAATTTGAGCTACTGGAAGAAATATTACAGAAGAATGTTCGAATGTGTGTGAAATCTTATGGGACTTAACTGCTAAGGTCATCAGTCCCTAAGCTTACACACTACTTAACCTAAATTATCCTACAGAGAAACACACACACCCATGCCAGAGGGAGGACTCGAACCTCCGCCGGGACCAGCCGCAGCGCCTTAGACCGCTAGGCTAACCCCCGCGCGGCATTACAGAAGAGCTTCTGCGAAGTTTTCAAGGTAAGAGACGAGGTACTGGCAGAATTGAAGCTGTGAGGACGGGTCGTGAGTCGTGCTTGGGTAGCTCAGATGGTAGAGCACTTGCGCGCCAAGGGCAAAGGTCCCGAGTTCGAGTCTCGGTCCGGCACACAGTTTTAATCTGCCAGGAAGTTTCATGTGGAAACAGCTTGTCAGCGGCAGAGATGAATTTTCACTACTCTACGCCAGAAAATTAATGTATTAGTAGACATCGTTTTCTGTCCGCCTCCGTTGTTCAGTGGTCAGCGTGTCTGGCTACTATAAAGAGGACCCGGTATCGGTTCCCGCTACTGCCAGAGATTTCTCCTCGGTCCCACGACTGGGAAGGGGTGCATTCAGCGTACCGATGCCAATTCAGGAGCTGCTTAAGTGGTCTGGAAAGCCGACAACGGGTGGCACATAGGTATGCTCCTCGGTACCGCATCCAAATAAAGCCAGTGGCGGAGGATGACACGGTGGTCGGTCTGTCCTGATTTTCGGGTCTGAGCCAGACCGTGGAGCATCTCTCACCTCTTTCTGGTTTTATTTTCAGTTAAAGTGTTTAACTTTGTCGGTTAATACATTTCTCGAGTGTTGCGGCGACTCGCCTCTTCCCAAACAAGTAAGCTCTGGCCCCTAGGAGACGCTAGCCACCGCCCCCGCAGAGTGGATGACGCAGCCGCCACCCCCACGGGAGGCGCAGCGACCCCCAGCTTCCGCCGCACCCCCGAGCCCCACCTCCGAAGCCGCCCCCGGCGCTTCCTGTGACTCAGACAGAGCCCGCAGCCGGCGGCCTATCCGCACACGCGGCCGCCTCTTCCGGCGCTGCAGAAAAGTGTTTTCCCCTCGCTTATTCCTCCTCGCACTTTATTTTTATTTTTATTCCTCCCCTCGGCTCTCGCCCGCCCCCCAGCGACACCGCCCCCCCCCTCTCCCCCTCACGCCTCGGTGGCTGGCGGCCGGAGTAGCGCTGGTTTTCCGCGGCGTAATGGGAAAATATAGCGGCGCTCAGCGCTCAGTGCAAACAAGCCGGCGCTCAAGTGGGCCGCGATAAAAACAACAGCCCGAGCGGCAAGCAGGCGCTGCCACGCTTTCCAAACTCCGTGCGCCACGGCTAGCGCTGCGGCGGCGGCCACGTAGCTACCCAAACAAGAGCTGCTGCAAGACGCAACTCGTTACAGCACGACGCGTTAAATACTTCATCGTTTCAAAGAAGCAAACAGTGACTCCTAAATCAGACCTGCACTGATGCTCTTTAATCCAGATCCACACAACGCGAGTCTAGAACGCTATGTGTGTGGAATACTGTTATATATCAACCATCACCTATTAGTATGGTAATCTTCCACCATCGAAATAACTTATTACACTACTGGCCATTACAAGTGCTACACCACGAAGATTACGTGCTACAGACGCGAAATTTAACCGACAGCAAGAAGATGCCGTGATATGCAAATGATTAGCTTTTCAGAGCATTTACACAAGGTTGGCGCCGGTGGCGACACCTGCAACGTGCTGACATGAGGAAAGTATCCAACCGATTTCTCATACACAAACAGCAGTTGACCGGCATTCCTGGTGAAACGTTGTTTATAGCATCATGATGGTCGCATACGTGTTTGGCGACATCGCGGTGAACGCACATTGGAAGCGTGTATTCGACATCGCCATACTGGCGTTATCACCCGGCCTGACGGTATGGGCTGCCATTGGTTACACGTCTCGGTCACCTCTTGTTCACATTGACGGCACTTTAAACAGTGGACGTTACATTTCAGATGTGTTACGACCAGTGGCTCTACCCTTCATTAGATCCCTGCGAAACCCTACATTTCAGCAGGATAATGCACGACCGCATGTTGCAGGTCCTGAACGGGCCTTTCTGGATACAGAAAATGTTCGACTGCTGCCCTGGCCAGCACATTCTCCAGATCTTTGACCAATTGAAAATGTCTGGCCAATGGTGGCCGAGCAACTGACTCGTCACAGTACACCAGTCACTCTCTTGATGAACTGTGGTATCGTGTTGAAGCTGCATGGACAGCTGTACCTGTACACGCCATCCAAGCTCTGTTTGACTCAATGCCCAGTCGTATCAAGGCCGTTATTACAGCCAGAGGTGGATGTTCTGGGTACTGATTTCTCAGGATCTATGCACCCAAATTGCTCGAAAATGTAATCACATATCAGTTCTAGTACAATATATTTGTCCAATGAATACCCGTTTATCATCTGCATTTCTTCTTGGTGTAGCAATTTTAATGGCCAGTAGTGTACGTCATCGTTTCAAGGATGCAAACAGTGACTCCTAAATCAGACCTCAATCGATGCTCTTTACTCCAGATCCACACAACGTGCATCTAGAACGCAATATGTGTGGAATACTTTCATATATCAACCATCACCCACTAGTACGGTAATTTTCCACCATCGAAATAATTTATTAATTTTACAAAAGAAAAATATGTACAAATAGGAGTATCAAACAAGGCATGCAACGTAGAACGAACAGAAAAAAACTTCAGAAAGTGTACAAACTGACGTGGATGCATTACGACAAAAGAAACGTTTCAAGCCAAGCTCAGTCATTGCAGCACAGTTGTACTACCAGAAGTGTCCGCCCCCGGTAGCTGAGTGGTCAGCGCGACGGACTGACAATTCTAAGGGCCCAGGTTCGATTCTCGGCTGGGTCGGAGATTTTCTCCGCTCAGGCACTGGGTGCTGTGTTGTCCTAATCATCATCATTTCATCCCCATAGACGCGCAAGTCGCCGAAGTGGCGTCAACTCGAAAGACTTGCACCAGGCGAACGGTCTACCCAGCGGGAGGCCGTCGTCACACGACATATATATATATACTACCAGAAGTACTCCACGCAACAGGAATGACAATAGGAGCATCAGACATCAAAGCGACAGGAAAAAATAGCACGTAAACTCCTCAGAAAAATTCTTGCAGCAGGACACAAAGATGGAAAATGTATGAATTGGCCAAGCAAAGAATTATATGAATGCGTAGACGGACTCACAGAAATGATCAGAAAACGGCGATTAACATACTATGGACACATACATAGTATAAACAACGTACTCACAAAGGGGATTTTTTTCTTAGTAAAAAGGTCAATAAAAGAAATTGGTTTCAGGAAATGGAAGAAGACCTAAAACAGGCAGGAACCAGAACGGAAATGATAAATGAAAGTGACAAATTCAGAAACAAAAATATAAAACTCGAAATATGAAGTAAAATAAAGGAAAAAGCAGGGAAAATGGGAAAACAGTAATAGAGGCAAAGAATGAAGAGGTTTTGGGAAGCAAATAAGAAGAAGGAAAAAGGTAAGAAAGAATAATCGTGTAACATTAAAGTTAGTCACTATATTGAGGGCAAAAAATATGTGATAATAATAAAAATAATAAAGATAATTAGGAAATGGCTGAATAAATATAGCGTTAGTCTCTAACTTCTTAGAAAGTTCCTAAAACATTGAGAAGTTAGTGCATGCCTTACAGACCATATAAACTGTCCATCCATATAGTTTTGACACTGATTTTATCCAACGTATAACTGACGTCAGCATAGTAGCAATGGAGGTAACTTGAACTAGTAACTGTCAATGGAACAGACATCCATTCAAGCAGTCAATAGGAAGCAGGCAGTGTTAAGGACTGGATGTGTAGTTGTAGTGTGTCAATATTGTTGTTCCACAAATCGCCAGTGAGCGACATTCCTAAATCACACATTCAAGGCTTCCCCAGAATGTTTTTAGCATGCTGTGTGCGAGCTCTATCGGTCTGCCAAATAAACTTGCTTCGCAGGTCAGCCTACATGTCAGGGGCGAGAAATGGTTTTGTGGCCCCTAACTAATAGGATACCCTGAATGACAGGTTTTTTGTGTAAGAATAGTATCAGCCTGCTTTACTGATATGCTTTGCAAGGCAGCCTGAATATTGGGGACAAATAAACGATTTTGAAGTCCTTGATGTGTAATGTGCCCTGCAAAAGAGGCGTATTGTGTGTAGTATTGGCCTACTTCAAGGAACTGTATTGCAGGGCTACGTGTGCTAACGAGCATAGCTGGGGACAAGCTGTGATAGATAGAGAAGGGGATGAACAGAGCAAGGAGGAAGGAGCAAATGGACTGAGAGAGGGGAGGAAGATGAGATGCACGAAGCAGGTGTAAGGTGCAGAGGGTTAGTGGGCAGGTGGAAATGGAAGAGACAGAGAGAGAGAGATGGGGAGGAGGATAAGATCAGAGGGAGGGGGATGAAGATGTGTTCAGAGATAGGGGGTGGTGAAAATGGACAAAGAGAGGGACAGAAGGAGAGGAAGAGACAGAGATAGTAGGAAGGAGGAGAATGACAGATTGTGGTGGTAGGAAGAGGTGGACAGAGGGAGAGAAAGAAGTGGACACAGAGAGAGGGAGTCTGTGTCCAACATATGTGTTGAATGAGAGAGAGAGAGGTCGGGAGGAGCGCTGGGCATCTCCAATTGTCACAACTACTGTAATTACGTCTCTTACACCAGCAAAGCTGTTATGATAGCAGGGGCGGAAAGAGTCGTAAATTCCAAAAGCAGAACAGTCACGGAAATCGATAAGTTTGGCGTGAATAACGTGTCGTGGGAGCACGAAGCAGTCAATGATGGGTAACAAAATACATCTTCTATCATAACTTCAGCATGTTGTAATTATATCACAAAGTTTATAAGTCGAAAAAGGCGATTGCATGACGGCAAGGAGTTGCTAATAGCGTTACTCGGTGGCTCCACGCAGACAGGGAGCGACAAGAGAGAGGGTTATTAAATTTTGGTCGGGTCGCGGTCTGCGAGAGGGGCCGCATGCCGGGAGATGGATTCCGGGGTTAAACTGCCGGCTGATCCGCTCCAGCACGCCGGAGAGGGGGCGCCTGATATGTGGGGTAAAGGCTTAGGCCGGCTCCTGAGGGAGGCGCGGCAAAGTGTCCCAAGGGACAGATCTGGGACTGCGCCGAAAGGTATAAGGCGCTTGCGTGGAGACGAGGGGAGTCGCGTCCTGTCTACCTAGACCAGTGTCGCCACTTTATTCACAAGGGTACCTAGCGGCCATGGTGCTCGCCTCTCTCTCGAGTGTACAGTTCGTGTTATTTATAGCTCACAGTGTATGTTAAGATTCACAATGCAGCGTAGTGACAATATTTCGAAGACCGCCCCAGCCGTGCTAACCAGGTGCTGCGAACTGTGCTGTTGTGTACACCCCCTGCCTGGACGGCAATCAGACTGTGAAGTGTTGTTGCTGTGGCGCCGCTGTTTACTGCCGGGTTCGACTCCAGTCACTCGCTCCGTCTTTTGACACTCATTTTTATTTCGGAGTCCGCACTGTCGCTTCCGTGAAACGCACACTGCTTCCGCGTTTTCCATCTCTGGTGCTTGGGATGGCCGGCGAGATCTTAATAAACTGAGGTCAGGAACACCGATATTTGATCATCGTGAAACTTCCTCTCTAGCTCATGTTACCATTATTATTATTATTATTATTATTATTATTATTATTATCATCATCATCAAAGGGTGTGAAGCTGGCATGTCTTATGTGCGACAGACTATTAGAACAATGGAGGAAAGGAGCAATGAACGTCAGCGACACGCCCGACTAAAATAACAAAACAAATCAGCTATCGCCGAGCAATGTTTCGTGCTTAATCGTGAGATGAAACGGGACAAGACCAGTATCGCGATGAAAGAAATCAAGTACGGACAACATACGGCTCGCAGCAACTGAATAAAATCAATTGGGTCGGTCGTTAAAATACTGTGTCTAGCAATGAAATCAACAATTTGTCTGTAGAGACACAGGAAGAACATTAGGCATTCACGCCGAAAGATACCTGAGGGGTCACACATTCACCTAACTGATATTCACAGGTCTACAAAAATACAATAAGAAAACATTTGTTACTGTTTCCGCGGTTTTCTGCCTGAAGACTGGCTCGATGCAGCTCACCACAGTAGCTACCTGTGCCAACCTCTTCATCTCTGCGTAACTACTGAAGCCCACACATTTTTGAAGCTCCTCACTGTATCCACCCCTTAGCCTTCCTATTTTTTATCTGTGCCCCTCACGTTTTTCCAATATAACCAACTTGATGATTTCTTGATTCGTCAGGGCGTTCCCCATCAACTGATCCCTACTTTCAGTCAAATTGTGCCACAAATTTCTTTCTTCGGCAGTTGGATACAGTATTTTTCTCGATGTACACAGCTAATCTTTATCATTCTTCTGTGGCACCGCATTGCAAAAGCTTCTACTCTCTTCTTGCCTGAACTGACCATCGTCCACGTTCCATTTCTGCAGACGGCAGCACTGCAGACAAATACCTTCTAAAAGACTTCCTAACACTTAAATGTATACTAGCACTCCATCTTCAGGCCACGAGTGGCCTACCGGGACCATCCGACCGCCGTGTCATCCTCAGTGGAGGATGCGGATAGGAGGGGCGTGGGATCAGCACACCGCTCTCCTGGTCATAGGATGGATGGTATTCTTGACCGAAGCCGCTACTATTCGGTCGAGTAGCTCCTCAATTGGCATCACGAGGCTGAGTGCACCCCGAAAAATGGCAACAGCGCATGGCGGCCTGGATGGTCACCCATCCAAGTGCCGACCACACCCGACAGCGCTTAACTTCGGTGATCTCACGGGAACCGGTGTATCCACTGCGGCAAGGCCGTTGCCTATATTCATACTAGACATCAACCAATTTTTCTTTTTCAAAAATCTTTTTCTTACTGTAGCTAGTCCACATTTAGTATTTTCTCTACTTCGGGCAGCATCAATTATATTGCTGTCCAAACAGCAAAATTCCTCTACTAATTTTCGTGCCTTATGTCTTAATCTAATATACAGGGCGGGGCAAGGAAAAGTGGCCTGGAGAACAAAGTTACAGGGGACTAAGAAAAACAGCAGAGGTAAGGAAATACAGCACTAATCTGACTACAGCAAATGTTGAAAGTGACCACCATTCATGTCTTGGCGCTTTTGGGCCCTGGTCAGCAAGTTGCTGAAGGTGGATATAAGCTGGTGTGCTGGAATTGCTGCAGTCTCATTCGAAATGTTCTGCTGCAGTTCTTGAAGACTATGAAGGTTGTTGCGATACACGTTAGACTTGAGGGCTCCGCACACAAGGTAATCGCAGCTGACAGACCATGTGACCTGGGTGGCCAGCTACGACCGCGACCAGACACCTCCGCTAACAACTTTGCCAGACGTGAAGACTGTGAAATGTGTTCCAAGGTTATACGTTCTGAACCGGCGTCTCTCATTTGGCGGGCGTAAACGTAGTGTGGGCGTGAGGGGGTGTGTTTGTATACATTCAAGTCCAATCGCATTCATTCCCCCAGACCACTTTTACTTGCCCAGTCCTATAAAATGGAAATACAGGGCGATTATTATACAAACAACTATTAATTTTTATGCCGAAACGTGTTTCACCACCTTCGTGTCACCATCAGTGAACGCTTTTATTCACTTCTGTAAGGTATGAATAGACCTAGATAATAGTAGCGACTACTAGAGCTTCAAAGCCAAACTATGATAGAATTTTGTTGTTGTGGCCTTCAGTCCGAAGACTGGTTTGATAGCCGCCGCTGTGGCCGAGCGATTCTAGGCGCTTCAGTCCGGAACCGCGCTGCTGCTACGGTCGCAGGTTCGAATCCTGCCTCGGGCATGGATGTGTGTGATGTCCTTAGGTTACTCAGGTTTAAGTAGTTCTAAGTCCAGGGGACTGATGACCATAGATGTTAAGTCCCATAGTGCTCAGAGCCATTTGAAACATTTGGAACTGGTTTCTGCAACTCTCCATGCTACTCTATCCCGTGCAAGCCTATTTCTCTTCGCATTACTACTGCTAGCAATCTCCATTTGAACATGATTGATTTATTCATCACTTGGTCTCCCTCTACAATTTTCAGTTCGCTTAAACGGGTAGGAAGGTTAGAGAATTTAAAAATGGAAACACATAGGTTAAAGTTAGATATAGTGTGAGTTAGTGAAGTGAGGTGGTACGTAGGACAGGACAGGCGAGGTGAAGTGAGGTGAGAACATGGTTACAAATACAAATAGTGGTAATGCAGGAGTTGGTCTAATAGTGAAGAAGAAAATTATTTGTATAAAGAATATGACTATAATTCATCAAACTTCCTGGCAGATTAAATCTGTATGCTGGTACGAGTCTAGAGCTTTCAGCCTTTGTCTTTCACAGTCTTTCGGTTTGGCAGACAACGTTAATCCGCCGGAAAGTTTCACATCAGCGCACACTTCGCTGAAAAATTCATTCTGGAAACGTACACCACGCTCTGGCTGAGCCGTGTCTACGCAATATCGTTTCTTCCAGGAGTGCTAGTCATGTAAACATCGTAGGAGAGCTTCTGTGAAGTTTAGAAAGTAGAAGATGAGCTACTGGCAGCAGTAAAATTATGCTGGGTAGTTCAGTTGGTAGAGCAGTAGTCCGTGAAAGGCAAAGGTCCCGTGTTCGATACTCGGTCCGGAATACAGTTTGAAGCTACCAGGAAGTTTCGTATCAGAGCACTCTCCGTTGCAGAGTGATCTGCATTTCACATCAAAAGGGGAGGTGAGCATCGTTGTAGTGGCGATAAGAAATGGAATCAAATGGTTCAAATGGCTCTAAGCACTATGGGACTTACCATCCGAGGTCATTAGTCGCCTAAACTTAGAACTACTTAAACCTAATTAACCTAAGGACAGCACACACATCCATGCCCGAGGCAGGATTCGAACCTGCGACCGGAGCAGCAGCGCGGTTCCAGACTGAAGCGCCTAGAACCGCTCGGCCACAATGGCCGACAGAAATGGAATCGATCGACAATATAAACAAGCGGAAAGCTCTGATTGGCTCCTGAATGGGGGCTATGAAGAATTCCCTAAACAGGTTCCTCACATCGAAGAGCTGCGACGGGACGACGAAGATCGAGGGAGAAACGAGTAGCGCTGACAGCAGGGAAGGTAGCAATTCTGGGCAGAAACAAAAGGCTCTCTCTCTCTCTCTGTGTGTGTGTGTGTGTGTGTGTGTGTGTGTGTGTGTGTGTGTGTGTGTGGTGGGCGAGCAGAGCAGACGCAGACGCGGGAAGCTGCGCTAATCAAATCCTCCCTTTCTGTGTCCTCGCCGCTGCCTCCGCAGAGAGTACACCGGGCCTTTCTGTTTTTCCCTGCGAGTCCTGTAGGAGAGGCAGAGGATGCGGTCTGCTGTGCTGGCGGGACACGGGAGACACGACGTTTCTGCGGGGGAGCTCGGGTCGGTTGGATGCGGCGGGAACAGGCCGAGCTAGCGAGGCACTTACACTAAGGCGCACCCGGCTCACGGCATGGCAGAGCGGGCTCCCAGCTGCACAAAGCGCGCGCTTACTACTGGCTGACGCGGCGTGAGGGCAGAAAACGGAAGGTCAAACGCCGAGGATCGTTACCTGTACCTACATCTACATTGTTGTTGTTATGGTTTCAGTCCTGAGACTGGTTTGATGCAGCTCTCCCTGCTACTCTATCCTGTGCAAGCTTCTTCATCTCCCAGTACCTACTGCAACCTACATCCTTCTGAATCTGCTTAGTGTATTCATCTCTTGGTCTCCCCCTACGATTTTTACCCTCCACGCTGCCCTCCAATGCTAAATTTGTGATCCCTTGATGCCTCAAAACATGTCCTACCAACCGATCCCTTCTTCTAGTCAAGTTGTGCCACAAACTTCTCTTCTCCCCAATCATATTCAGTACCTCCTCATTAGTTACGTGATCTACCCACCTTATCTTCAGCATTCTTCTGTAGCACCACATTTCGAAAGCTTCTATTCTCTTCTTGTCCAAACTGGTTATCGTCCATGTTTCACTTCCATACAGGGCTACACTCCATACAAATACTTTCAGAAACGACTTCCTGACACTTAAATCTATACTCGATGTTAACAAATTTCTCTTCTTCAGAAACGATTTCCTTGTTATTGCCAGTCTACATTTCATATCCTCACTACTTCGACCATCATCAGTAATTTTACTCCCTAAATAGCAAAACTCCTTTACTACTTTAAGTGTTTCATTTCCTAATCTAATCCCCTCAGCATCACCCGATTTAATTTGACTACATTCCATTATCCTCGTTTTGCTTTTGTTGATGTTCATCTTATATCCTCCTTTCAAGACACTGTCCATTCCATTCAACTGCTCTTCCAAGTCCTTTGCTGTCTCTGACAGAATTACAATGTCATCGGCGAACCTTGAAGTTTTTATTTCTTCTCCATGGATTTTAATACCTACTCCGAATTTTTCTTTTGTTTCCTTTACTGCTTGCTCAATATACAGATTGAATAACATCGGGGAGAGGCTACAACCCTGTCTCACTCCTTTCCCAACCACTGCTTCCCTTTCATGCCCCTCGACTCTTATAACTGCCATCTGGTTTCTGTACAAATTGTAAATAGCCTTTCGCTCCTTGTGTTTTACCCCTGCCACCTTCAGAAATTGAAAGAGAGTATTCCAGTTAACGTTGTCAAAAGCTTTCTCTAAGTCTACAAATGCTAGAAACGTAGGTTTGCCTTTTCTTAATCTTTCTTCTAAGATAAGTCGTAAGGTTAGTATTGCCTCACGTGTTCCAACATTTCTACGGAATCCAAACTGATCTTCCCCGAGGTCCGCTTCTACCAGTTTTTCCATTCGTCTGTAAAGAATTCGCGTTAGTATTTTGCAGCTGTGACTTATTAAACTGATAGTTCGGTAATTTTCACATCTGTCAAATGGTTCTGAGCACTATGGGACTCAACTGCTGAGGTCATAAGTCCCCTAGAACTTAGAACTAATTAAACCTAACTAACCTAAGGACAACACAAACATCCATGCCCGAGGCAGGATTCGAACCTGCGACCGTAGCGGTCGCGCGGTTCTAGACTGTAGCGCCAGAACCGCTCGGCCACCAGAGGCCGGCTCACATCTGTCAACACCTGCTTTCTTTGGGATTGGAATTATTATATTCTTCTTGAAGTCTGTGGGTATTTCGCCTGTCTCATACTTCTTGCTCACCAGATGGTAGAGTTTTGTCATGACTGGCTCACCCAAGGCCATCAGTAGTTATAATGGAATGTTGTCTACTCCCGGGGCCTTGTTTCGACTCAGGTGTTTCAGTGCTCTGTCAAACTCTTCACGCAGTATCTTATCTCCCATTTCATCTTCATCTACATCCTCTTCCATTTCCATAATATTGTCCTCAAGTACATCGCCCTTGTATAAACCCTCTATATACTCCTTCCACTTTTCTGCCTTCCCTTCTTTGCTTAGAACTGGGTTGCCATCTGAGCTCTTGATATTCATACAAGTGGTTCTCTTCTCTCCAAAGGTCTCTTTAATTTTCCTGTAGGCAGTATCTATCTTACCCCTAGTGAGACAAGCCTCTACATCCTTACATTTGTCCTCTAGCCATCCCTGCTTAGCCATTTTGCGCTTCCTGTCGATCTCATTTTTGAGACGTTTGTATTCCTTTTTGCCTGCTTCATTTACTGCATTTTTATATTTTCTCCTTTCATCAATTAAATTCAATATTTCTTGAGTTACCCAAGGATTTCTATTAGCCCTCGTCTTTTTACCTACTTGATCCTCTGCTGCCTTCACTACTTCATCCCTCAGAGCTACCCATTCTTCTTCTACTGTATTTCTTTCCCCCATTCCTGTCAATTGTTCCCTTATGCTCTCCCTGAAACTCTCTACAACCTCTGGTTCTTTCAGTTTATCCAGGTCCCATCTCCTTAAATTCCCACCTTTTTGCAGTTTCTTCAGTTTCAATCTGCAGTTCATTACCAATAGATTGTGGTCAGAATCCACATCTGCCCCTGTAAATGTCTTACAATTTAAAACCTGGTTCCTAAATCTCTGTCTTACCATTATATAATCTATCTGATACCTTTTAGTATCTCCAGGATTCTTCCAGGTATACAACCTTCTTTTATGATTCTTGAACCACGTGTTAGCTATGATTAAGTTATGCTCTGTGCAAAATTCTACCAGACGGCTTCCTCTTTCATTTCTTCCCCCCAATCCATATTCACCTACTATGTTTCCTTCTCTCCCTTTTCCTACTGACGAATTCCAGTCACCCATGACTATTAAATTTTCGTCTCCCTTCACTACCTGAATAATTTCTTTTATCTCGTCATACATTTCATCAATTTCTTCATCATCTGCAGAGCTAGTTGGCTTATAAACTTGTACTACTGTAGTAGGCATGGGCTTTGTGTCTATCTTGGTCACAATAATGCGTTCACTATGCTGTTTGTAGTAGCTAACCCGCACTCCTATTTTTTTATTCATTATTAAACCTACTCCTGCATTACCCCTATTTGATTTTGTATTTATAACCCTGTAATCACCTGACCAAAAGTCTTGTTCCTCCTGCCACCGAACTTCACTAATTCCCACTATATCTAACTTTAACCTATCCATTTCCCTTTTTAAATTTTCTAACCTACCTGCCCGATTAAGGGATCTGACATTCCACGCTCCGATCCGTAGAATGCCAGTTTTCTTTCTCCTGATAACGACGTCTACATACGTATCCAGAAAACAGTTGTGGAAGGCATGGTACAGCACATCACATGTCTGCTGGCTCTCTTACCTACCAGTCGCGTACGGAGTGCTGGAAAAATGACTGCTTATGCTCCCTATATACCGCACCGAACAGAAGCGAACAAAGACATGTTCACTACCATTCGCTTGTATCTTTAAATAGGTCCGGTGAACCGGCCTGTCTGTGGATGGTTTTTAGGCGGTTTTCCATCTGCCTCGGCGAATGCGGGCTGATTCCCCTTATTCCGCCTCTGTTACACTATGTCGGCGATTGCTGCGCAAACAAGTTCTCCACGTACGCGTACACCACCATTGCTCTACCACGCAAACATAGGGGTTACACTCGTCTGGTGTGAGACGTTCCCTGGGGGTCCACCGGGGGCCGAACCGCGCAATAACCCTGGGTTCGGTGTGGGGCGATGGAGGGGTGAAGTGGACTGCGGTAGTCGTCGTAGGGTTGTGGACCACTGCGGCTGCGACGGAGCCTCTCGGTCGTTTCTAGGTCCGCGGTTAACATACAACAAATGCAAGGTGTTTATTTTAATTTGATACAACTAAAATTTTGAAAAAGATGCGTCGTACGATAAAATGTTTTACGTGGGAAGTTGATATTAGTAAAGGGGACATCTGTTTGTGCCATTGCTGGCCACTCCCGTGTGGGAGGGGTGAACTTTTTATTTTCAAATGGGCACTTCCCCCCCCCCCCCCAATTAACATATATTCAGGTTTTATGCCAAAAAATACGTACGGTATGCTCAAACGCCGGCCGGTGTGGCCGAGCGGTTCTAGGCGCTACAGTCTGGAACCGCGCGACCGCTACGGTCACAGGTTCGAATCCTGCCTCGGGCATAGATGTGTGCGATGTCCTTAGGTTAGTTAGGTTTAAGTAGTTCTAATTCCAGGGGACTGATGACTTCAGATGTTAAGTCCCATAGTGCTCAGAGCCATTTGAACCATTTTGACAACAGCGCAACACGAGCAAACGCAAGCGAATTCGAACCGACCTAATATCGTTTGATCACTTCTCAACTATTGCTTGCCTTCAACGAATTTCCGATCCAACTACTTCAGTCCCATTTCTGTACAAGCAGCAGATAACTTTTCGCTCCCTGTGTTTCATGCCTGACGACTTCAGAGGTGTGATAGGGGATGGTAATGTGGTGACAGGAAGACACGTATCCAGGCAAGACCGTCTAATAAGCTTCTTTCTGTTCTTCCGCCGGCAATACAATTTCCGCACGTTTCCTCCATTCCGCCCACTCCAGAAAGCATTTTCGTCAAGGCAGTTCGGCATTTCTCATTGAAATATTCGTGAGGACAGGCTACTTACAACGCGCACGGTAACCATACAGTTGCACACAAGTGCAGCAAAGGCTACAGGAGACGTAAACTCTACATCGAACTGAAACTTCCTGGCAGATTAAAACTGTGTGCCGGAGCGACTCGAACACGGGACCTTTGCCTTTCGCGGGCAAGTGCTCTACCATCTGAGCTACCCAACCACGACTCACGCCCCGTCCTCACAGCTTCATTTCTGCCAGTACCTCGTCTCCTACCTTCCAAACTTTACAGAAGCTCTCCTAAGAACCCAGTTTGGAAGGTAGGAGACGAGGTACTGGCAGAAGGAAAGCTGTGACGTAAGTCGTGCTAGGGTAGCTCAGATGGTAGAGCACTTGCCCGCGAAAGGCAAAGGTCCCGAGTTCCAGTCTCGGTCCGGCACACAGTTTTAATCTGCCAGGAAGTTTCATACCAGCGCACACTCCGCTGCAGAGTGAAAATCTCATTCTGCAAACATCCTCCAGGCCATGTCTCCGCAATATACTTTCTTTCAAAAGTGCTAGTTCTGCTAGGTTCGCAGGAGAGCTTCTGTAAAGTTTGGAAGGTAGGAGACGAGGTACTGGTAGAAGTAAAGCTGTGAGGACGGGGCGTAAGTCGTGCTTGGGTAGCTCAGATGGTAGAGCACTTGCCCGCGAAAGGCAAAGATCCCGAGTTCGAGTCTCGGTCCGGCACACAGTTTTAATCTTCCAGGAAGTTTCATATCAGCTCACACTCCGCTGCAGAGTGAAAATCTCATTCTACATGGCACTGTTACAAAAGCTACCCTGCGAGCAACTTCTGCAACACAGAGGACGAGACGGCCCTGCAGCGATCAGAGAACGAAAACGGGGCAGTGAAAGTCTGGTCTCTTCTGGCGCGACAATAAGACTGGAGGAGGTCCCTGGGAACTGGCAGACAATGCCCGTGGCGCAAGCTGTCGCCGTCCGGAAGAATGGACCGCGGTGCAGGTGCTCCGCCGGTTGCCACAGCACACGGCGACTCCGGCCGGCTGCATTGTCTGTCCGCGGGCGGGATGGCTCCCCGCTGACGCCCACGCAACCTGCTCACCAATTAGACACGCTTTCACGTCGCTAGGGCACTCTGCCGCCTGGACAGATTCCACGTTCACTACCCGCGCCAAAAGCCACGTCGTATTTTCCCCCGTCACAGTGTATGGTTTCCCTGTAGTCCGACATACTCATCGGCCAAGAGCTTCAAGAAGCCAATGTAGATGAAATATCGACAAGTCTAATTCAAGCTCCTACGAGCTGTGGTCCACGGGAATTATTACATTGTCATTTGATTCTTATAAGGTTTGCTGACCGCCCCTGGTAGGTGAGTGGTCAGCGTGACGGAATGTCATACCTAATGGCCCGTGTTCGATTCCCGGCTGGGTGGGAGATTTTCTCCGCTCAGGGACTGGGTGTTGTGTTGTCCTAGTCATCGTCATTTCATCCCCATCGACACGCAAGTCGCCGACGTGGCGTCAAGTCGAAATAGTTGCACCACGCGAAGGGTCTACCTGACGGAAGTCCCTAGCCACACGGCATTTCCATTTCCATAAAGTTTGCTGCACACCGAGATGACAAAAGTCATGGGGTACCTCCAAACATAGCGTCGGACCTATTTTTGCACGGCGTACTGCAGCAACTCGGCCGGTCGCGGTGTCCAAGCGGTTCTAGGCGCTCCAGTCCGGAACCGCGCGACTGCTACGGTCGCAAGTTCGAATCCTGCCTCGGGCATGGATGTGTGTGATGTCCTTAGGTTAGTTAGGTTCAAGTAGTTCTATGTTCTAGGGGACTGATGACCTCAGATGTTAAGTCCCATAGTGCTCAGAGCCATTTGAACCATTTGCAGCAACTCGACGTGGAAGGTCGTTCGAAGTCCCTTGCAGAAATTCTGAGCTACGCTTGGTCTATACCCGTCCATAATTGCCGAAGTGTTGCCGGTGCAGGATTTTGTGCACGAGCTGGCCTCTCGATTCTGTTCCACAAATATTAGATAGAATTCACGTCGAGCGATCTGGGTGGCCATAACGTTCGCTCGACCTGTCTAGGATGTTTTCCAAACCAAAATCGAACAGCTGCTGCCGAATGACGTGGTGCATTATCATATATAAAAGACAAATAATAATAATAATAAATCTTCTCAATTTCATTTTTAGGTCCGGTCTCATACCAGATTCAAAGGTTGCTTCGGATTAAATACAAATGTAATATTGCCTTTCTACAAATAACAACTTGAGAAAAAATGTCATAAATAATTTAAAGTCAACTACTAGTCCTCTGCAGAATTCTGGTATCTACAAGATTTCATGTGACACTTGCCGCGCCTATTATACTGGTCAAACAGGACGTGCCTTCCCAATTCGCTGTAAAGAACATTTTCTGAGGAAAAACGGTTCGTGTGCCCCTAATTCTTCTTTTGCAGATCACCTGTTAATCACAGGGCACTCTCCTAAAAGGGGGCTGAGAAGTTGGAAATTTTGCATATTGAAAAAAAAAGGGCGTAACTTGATAATTTGGAGGAGCTGGAAATTTTCAAGCATTTACTTTCGAATGACGGACTTTTCCTCAACGACCAGGTGCAGTTGCGCGGAAGAAGTTATTTCAGTGGTATAAAGCCGCTGCTTGACGAGATCTAACACTCTGGTGTACCAGCTACTGCTTGCAGATTCAGAGATACCTTTCCTTTCTACTTTTTACGGCTCATATACGTAAATTAAAAAAAACTTTTTTGGTTTTTATAACGTATCTATTATAGCAAGCCGTAATGTCATTTAATGGATTATTTCGTATATGTCTTCTTTATGCATTTATTCTTGAATTTTTGTGCTACAGCCAGTCATTCATTAGTTGTATTTTACATCATGTAGTATTGTAATTACTTCATGTACACCGGTCAGGTGTTTCTTTATTTCCCTCTCTGCAGTTGCGAGAGATGTTTACTAAATAGCTTGTTTTACCAATTAGCCACCAGATGGCGGTATTGTCTTGATGTTGCCGTAGCGCACAAGTCACATGATGTTTCAGTTTTGTGTTGACTGTAGGAGAGGACACATGGCAGCCCCTAGTGGCTTGCGCCTCTGTTGCATTTTATTTTAATTCTATCTGACGCTGTCAGGTATGACCGCAGCTCTCGTATTTTTTGGTACGTTATGCTGTAACATTTAGTTTTAGTTGTCCGAAGAAGGTGTCCCTTGTGACACCGAAACCTAGGTCACAAATTAATTGTGTTCGCGACTGAGGGTTGTGTTTTACAAAATTCTGTATCATCCATAAAAAATTCCTTCGTTGTTCGCGAACATTAACTCCGTGAATTACTGCAAATGGTCTCCAAGTAGCCGAACATAACTGGGACACAGCCCATTCCACGTAAACACAGCCCACGCCATTATGAAGCCACTAGTTTGTACAGTGCGTTATGGACAACTCTGGTCCATGGCTTCGTGGGGTCTACGCCACACTAGCACCCTGCCATCACCTCTCACCAACTGAAATCGGGACTCATCTGACCAGGCCACGGTCTTCAAGTCGTCTAGGGTCCAATCGAAACGGCCACGAGCCCAGTAGAGGTGCTGCAGACGATGTCGTGCTACTGGCAACTGCACTCGCGTCGGTCGCCAGCTGCCACAGCCAATTAATGCCAAATTTCTCCACACTGTCCTACCAGATACGTTCACCGTACGTCCCGCATTGATTTTTGCGGCTATTTCACGCAGTGTTGCTTGTCTGACGACTCTACGCCAACACTACTGCTCTCGGTCGTTAAGTGAAGGCCGTCTGCTGCGTCGTCCATGGTGAGAGGTAACTCCTGAAATTTGTTATTCTCGGCACAAAATGGTTCAAATGGCTCTGAGCACTATGGGACTCAACTGCTGTGGTCATCAGTCCCCTAGAACTTAGAACTACCTAAACCTAACTAACCTAAGGACATCACACACATCCATGCCCGAGGCAGGATTCGAACCTGCGACCGTAGCAGTCGCACGGTTCCGGACTGCGCGCCTAGAACCGCGAGACCACCGCGGCCGGCATTCTCGGCACACTTTTCACACAGTGGATCTCGGAATATTGAATTCCCTAACGACTTCCGAAATGGAATTCCCCCTGCGTCTAGCTCCAAGTACCATTCCGCGTTCAAAGTCTGTTACCTCCCGTGGTGCAGTCATAATCACGTCGGAAACCCTATGACATGAATCGCCTGCGCGCTGCCATTTTATACCGTGTGTACGCGATACTACAGGAGGAGGAGGAGGAGGAGGAGGAGACTTAGTGTTTATCGTCCCGTCGACAACGAGGTCATTAGAGACGGAGCGCAAGCTCGGGTTAGGGAAGGATGGGGAAGGAAATCGGCCGTGCCCTTTCAAAGGATCCATCCCGGCATTTGCCTGAAGCGATTTAGCGATACTACAGTCACCTGTATATGTTCATATCGCTGTCCCACGATTTTAGTCACCTCATTGTACATTTACATCAACATAAATAACTGTACCCGCCATGGTAGCCGAAAGCGCTAATTCGCTGCTTCCTGGACTCGGGCAGGCGCGCCGGCCCCGGATCGAATCCGCCCGGCTGATTAACGACGACGGCCGACATGCCGGACAGCCTGGATGTGGTTTTTAGACTGTTTTCCCCACTCCACTGGGTGAATGCCGGGCTGGTCCCCACTTCACGTCTCAGTTACACGACTCGCAGATATTTAAAAACGTTCGCACTTTTCCATGGCTTACACTAGACGCAGACACTTGCGGTACACTAATTCCGTCCTGGAGTGTTCGGGGTGGCGTCAGGAAGCACATCCAGCCATCCTGTGCAGTTAGCACTGACAAAGTCAATAGTAACAACCTAGATCCGGCGGTAACTGGAGCGAGATCCCGATACAACAAGAATAAAAAACAGTGATTCACAGACTGTCATTACTGTAAAGCTAACTACAAGTTTATTTGTTAAAAAATACAACATGCTAAACGCTTCTATCGCTGGCGACGTATTGTTGAAGACGTCGTGGAAACTCCACATTAAGTTTCCAGTTATTTCACGAGGAACGACCTCTACCTCTTTTTTTTTTAATTCTTTATTTCATTTCATAATAATTATACAATAATGACCCACCATCTTAATGATTAGTGGGTCCTATATTTCTAGTTTTACAATAGCAGCTAAAAATTTTTCTTAACTACAGACAGTTCTACGGTTTCTACTAGGCAGACTACTTCTTAGTTACTAGCTAGCATAGTTTCTAAATACTACGATAGGTTAATACTAACTGCCTGCAGCGTTACAATTGTGCCAGTTGATGATATAAACCTACTTGATGCCCTGCTCATAGAGCTAATCCCTATGAGCAAGCCTCTGGCACAGGGCAGGCAAGGGTTAAATTATCGCTGCAGGTTCCTAACTTACTATCCTATTCTAATTAACTAAGTCTACTTCCTAATCTATGTCATTATCGGTGCGTTGTCTTCATCAGGATTTGCCCCAGTCCCCCTGGTCCTGGTCGTGGCGGATTCCAACTGTAAAGTCGACCTGTCCACGAACCGGCGGTATGGGATTGGGGCGGTGGTCGCATTCAGTGTTGTCTATTTACTTAAACATGAAGGTCTCTCAAAAAAAGTTGTCAATACTTTTTGTGATACCTCGTTTGCCAATGTATTTAGTCTCTGAAATGTCTCCTCCTGTCTTAAAAGGTCATAGGTGTTTGTGCTAGGTAGTTGTCGTCTCAATGTCCCGGCTACATCATCGAAAATGGGGCACTCGTAAACCACATGGTCGGGAGTACCCTCCAGTGCGCCACAGTCACACTCTACCTCTTCACAGATAACGGCTTTCAACTGATCACTATTGTGGAGTCGCCACGAAAAAACTTAGTTCTCGAGATGATCCCACCCCAAAAAGTCGCGGGCTGAAAGAGCTAATGATCTCGCCGGCCACGGGATATCATCGGTTGAGAGTTATCGATGTGGAAACTGGCACCTCAGTGTAGCCATTACATTATGACCAGTGAGGGCTGTATCCCGGTCTTGCCGAAACCCTATCCCTTTTTGACGGCTATGTCCGTTTAGTTGTGCAATGAGGAAATTCCTATCGTGGCCGCATCGCACCAGGAAATGATACTCAGTAACCGGCCATTGTGCTCTTAAAAAAATAACCTATCGATTCCACAGTAGCTTCCAATAGCACACTACCCTGGACCTTCTCATGAATGTGTTGCGAGTTTGTCTCCGGATAATATCGGAAGTTTTGTCCATCGACAAACCCATTCAGATGGCAGTTTGCATCTTGAGACGTCACAACATTAGTCAGAAATGCGTCATCCTGGATAATTCTGTCCAGTAACGCAGCTCGGATGTCGCTTCTACTCACTTTATATCCCAGCCACGTTGAGTCAATTGCAACTTATAAGGATGAAACTTTAAATACAGTTCCACAATCCTGGGCAAAGACATAATGTTCTGGAATGGCGAAGGGTACGAGGCGTGGGCCTTATTGCGGTGTTGAACGAACTCGTCGGATATTTTCCGGCGTTCGAACTGTCATTTCAGTTCCCTTCTGCTCCAAATTGGTTACCAAACCCGTCTCGCACTATTGTTTTAAACACTTGCATATTGTCTGTCTGGTAGACGAAAATCGCGGTCTTCTCCGCGGCGCACAAGACAGAACCCCTCCGCTAACTTAATATGCCCCTGCTTTATCTAACGTACAGTACTGAACTGAATGGCAAGCTATATGCCCCCGATTAGGTGCGGTAGACTGCGCAAGCACATGTACATCTTGGCAAAGTGGCCGACTGAAAATGTACTATTCCCCTTGCGCCACCCTACATATTCGTTCCTTTGGTAGATACAGTCCTGTTAAATCGAACGAATCTTTTAAAATATCCTGTGGTGTATTTCTTTCTTTTTTTTTTTTAGTACAAATGGCAAGACAGGTGACAAGACGCTATGTCTTCTTCGCAAAAGCAAAATTTCGCGGATCAGACATAGCCCCGGTCGCCGGTGTTTACGTCTTTAGCGGAAGAGGCACAGAGATACGCAGCCAGGCTTGCTGACAAACGCAGAGAATTTGTATCTTTGTCTTTGGAAAGGCAAGTCTCTGCTAGTCCGGAGAACAACGGTATAACTGGACTGGAATGGGTGAAGTACGTGTCAGAGCCACTTTCCGCGAGGCACTCAATGGATCCCACACCCTGCCCCCCAAAAGGCGGCCCGGAGCACTCCGACAAGGCCCCAGGCGACGGCTGTGTAGTTTCGGCGTCGTGTCGGAGCGGAACCGTCACGGCCCATGTAAGGCGGCGGGCTGTCCATTAGCGCTCCCTCCGACGTCTGAAGACGCACTGCTCCTGCCGGCCAGAAACGTCGCAGCCCAATTGTGACTTGCTGCTCCTTCAACAGATCCTTATCCGCCCCTGTCGGACCATTCGGTAGCGACTGGTCGCCGTGTCATCACCCGCCAGCAATTCCTCATCCGCGGAATCTAAACACCACTAAACTGCCGACCACTCACATTGCAACAGCATGAAGGAGACAAAGGAAACAAATTTTTCTTATTCTGCATACATAATACACTGAGGTCACAAAAGTCGCGGGATAAGTGATATGCACGTATACAGATGTCGGTAGTATCCCGTACACAAGGCATAAAAGGTCAATGCATTGGCAGATTTGTCGGCTGGTAAGGCGGGTGCCAGGTTGATATTCATTGGGAGAGTCCTTAGAAAACGTAGTCCATCAACTAAGGAGGTGGCTTACGAAACACTCGTTCGACCTATAATTGAGTATTGCTGATCAGTGTGGGATCCGTACCAGGTCGGGTTGACAGAGGAGACAGAGAAGATCCAAAGAAGAGCGGCGCGTTTCGTCACAGGGTTATTTGGTAAGCGTGATAGCGTTACGGAGATGTTTAGCAAACTCAAGTGGCAGACTCTGCAAGAGAGGCGCTCTGCATCGCGGTGTAGCTTGCTGTCCAGGTTTCGAGAGGGTGCGTTTCTGGATGAGGTATCGAATATATTGCTTCCCCCTAGTTATACCTCCCGAGGAGATGACGAATGTAAAATTAGAGAGATTCGAGCGCGCACGGAGGCTTTCCGGCAGTCGTTCTTCCCGCGAACCATACGCGACTGGAACAGGAAAGGGAGGTAATGACAGTGGCACGTAAAGTGCCCTCCGCCACACACCGTTGGGTGGCTTGCGGAGTATAAATGTAGATGTAGATGTACACAAGCTGCAAAAGGTCAGTGAATTGGCAGAGTTGTCGTCTGTAGCCAGGTGATTCATGTGGAAAGGTTTCCGGCGTCATTATGGCTGCACGAATGGCATTAACAGACTTTGGACACGGAATGGTAGTTGGAGCTGGACACAGGGGATATTCTATTTCGGAAATTGTTAGTACTCCGTCTTCAGGCCACAAGTGGCCCATCGGGACCATCCGAGCGCCGTGTCATCCTTGGTGGCGGGTGCGGATAGGAGGGGCGTGTGGTCAGCACACCGCTCTCCCAATCGTTATAATGGTTTTCTTTGGCCGGAGCCGCTACTATTCGGTCGAGTAGCTCCTCAATTGGCACCACGAGGCTGAGTGAACGCCGAAAAATGGCAAAAGCGCATGGCCGGGATGGTCACCCATCCAAGTGCCGGCCACGCCCGATAGCGCTTAACGTCAGTGATCTCACGGGAACCGGTGGATCCGCTGCGGCAAGGCCGTTGCCTTCGGAAACTGTTAGGGAATTCAATATTCTGATATCCACAGTGTCAAGAGTGACCTTAGAACACCAGATTCCAGGCATTACCTCTCACCACGTACAACGCAACGGCCTTCACTTGAAGAATAGCGGCGTTTGCGCAGAATTGTCAGTGCTAACAGACAAGCAACACTGCCTGAAATAACGGCAGAAATCAACGTGGGACGTACGGCAAACGTATCCGTTAGCACAGTGCAGCGAAATTTGGCGTCAATGGGCTATGGCAGCTGACGAACATCGCCAGCCATGCCCCTACTGGCCTCGTGATCATACCGGTTGGACCCTAGACGAGTGGAAAACGTAGTCTCGATTACAGTTGGTAACAGCTGATGGTACGGTTCGAATGTGGCACAGACCCCATGAACCCATGGTCACAAGTTGTCAACAAGGCACCGTGCAAGCTGTTGGTGGCCCCACAGTGGTGTAGGCTGTGTTTACATGGAATGGACTGGGTCCTGGTTACTTGAGGGCGATATGCAGCCATTTACGAACTTCATGTTCCCAGACAGCGATGGAATTTTTATGGGTGACAAAGCGCCATGTCACTAGGACGCAACTGCTCGCGACTGGTTTGAAGAACATTCTGGACATTTAGAGCGAATGACTTGGACACCCAGATCGCCCGACATGAATCCAATCGAAAATAACTGAGAGGTCAGTTCGTGCACAAAATCCTGAACCGGCAACACTTCCGCAATTATGGACTGCTATAGAGGCAGAATGGCTCAATATTTCTGCAGGGCATTTTCAACGACTTGTTGAGTCCATGCCACGTCGAGCTGCTGTACTACGCCCATCAAAAGAAGATCCGACACAATATTGGGAGGTAACCCATGATTCTTGGCACCTCAGTATATAGCAAGATGATTTCATGACAGCCCTGGTCGTGCTGGGCATCGAGTCCAACTGGGCTTGAATGACAGAGACAGGTTTGTCACCCCATGCTCTACGTCACAGATCGTCAACTGCAGTGCCTGACCAACAGTGGCTCACTATTATCTCAGCAACCTATGGCAAGATGTTTTCGATTTGTGAGAGATCTGGAGAATATATTGTCCAGGGCAAGAGTCGAACGCCCTTGTATCCAAGTGGGCTGGAACAGCACAATCTTGGGTTATCTTGTTGAATGAGGATTTCAAAGAGAGTTAGAAGCTAGGACAGAGACATTTGCCTTAACGCGGTAAAAATGTACCATCTGACTTCCAAATTAACGACTATCCTAACTAGAGGCCATATGTTGTGTATCCGTTGGCAGTCACTACTATCACGCCAGGATTTGGCCCATATCAGAACGTTCACTCTCCTCGGAGTCTCCACATACGGATACACCTATCATGATGCTGTGTAGGGAAGCCCGACTCGTCTAAAAAAGTGATGTGGTGGCACCACTGTCTTCTACGAGGTGCATTCAAGTTCTAAGGCCTCCGATTTTTTTTCTCCGGACTGGAAACAGATAGAAACATGCGCATTGGTTTAAAATGAGGCCGCGTTCATTGTCAATACGTCCCAGAGATGGCAGCACCGTACAGCAGATGGAATTTTACCGCCAGCGGCGAGAATGAGAACTGTTTTAAATACTTACTTGAACAGCGTGCAATCATTCGTTTTCTGAATTTGCGTGGTGTGAAACCAATTGAAATTCATCGACAGTTGAAGGAGACATGTGGTGATGGAGTTATGGATGTGTCGAAAGTGCGTTCGTGGGTGCGACAGTTTAATGAAGGCAGAACATCGTGTGACAACAAACCGAAACAACCTCGGGCTCGCACAAGCCGGTCTGACGACATGATCGAGAAAGTGGAGAAAACTGTTTTGGGAGATCGCCGAATGACTGTTGAACAGATCGCCTCCAGAGTTGGCGTTTCTGTGGGTTCTGTGCACACAATCCTGCATGACGACCTGAAAATGCGAAAAGTGTCATCCAGGTGGGTGCCACGAATGCTGACGGACGACCACATGGCTGCCCGTGTGGCATGTTGCCAAGCAATGTTGACGCGCAACACAGCATGAATGGGACTTTCTTTTCGTCGGTTGTGACAATGGATGAGACGTGGACGCCATTTTTCAATCCAGAAACAAAGCGCCAGTCAGCTCAATGGAAGCACACACATTCACCGCCACCAAAAAAATTTCGGGTAACCGCCAGTGCTGAAAAAATGATGGTGTCCATGTTCTGGGACAGCGAGGGCGTAATCCTTACCCATTGCGTTCCAAAGGGCACTACGGTAACAGTTGCATCCTACGAAAATGTTTTGAAGAACAAATTCCTTCCTGCACTGCAACAAAAACGTCCGGGAAGGGCTGCGCGTGTGCTGTTTCACCGAGAGAACGCACCCGCACATCGAGCTAACGTTACGCAACAGTTTCTTCGTGATAACAACTTTGAAGTGATTCCTCATGCTCCCTACTCACCTGACCTGGCTCCTAGTGACTTTTGGCTTTTTCCAACAATGAAAGACACTCTCCGTGGCCGCACATTCACCAGCCGTGCTGCTATTGCCTCAGCGATTTTCCAGTGGTCAAAACAGACTCCTAAAGAAGCCTTCGCCGCTGCCATGGAATCATGGCGTCAGCGTTGTGAAACATGTGTACGTCTGCAGGGCGATTACGTCGAGAAGTAACGCCAATTTCATCGATTTCGGGTGAGTAGTTAATTAGAAAAAAAATCGGAGGCCTTAGAACTTGAATGCATCTCGTATGTTGTCGTTGGGGGCACCTAAGTTGCGGACCTCTCTTTGCTGCTACATTAAGCTGGATAAGATATGGATGTCAACATTGTATCAACAGCGTGACAAACGATTAATTTCAATTGAGAAAGTTGGCAATATCAGAGATCATACCACAGCTGACGTCACGTGATTGACAGCGACGCCCTCTGGATGGTTTACACATACGGCGCTCACTCAAGCTCTTGTTGCAGTTCGCCGATTGTCCTCGGACGATGCCTTCCGCAGTCGAAGGCGAAACGTCAGGGGAGAGTCTTATGTATGGTCCACGGCATCTCAGCCCGGAAGTGTTAAGTGATAATACAATCTAAGGTTTGCCACAGCGTTTGCAGTACCACCTCTCTGCCTATTGGCTACGCTGGCCGGAGTGGCCAAGCGGTTCTAGGCAAGTCTGGAACCGCGCGACCGCTACGGTCGCAGGTTCGAATCCTACCTCGGGCATGGATGTGTGTGATGTCCTTAGGTTAGTTAGGTTTAAGTAGTTGTAAGTTCTAGGGGACTGATGACCACAGCAGTTAAGTCCCATAGTGCTCACAGCCATTAAAACCATTTTGAACCTGTTCGCTACAGGGTGACGTGGCATGGTTCAACTTCGCTTACCACTGGCTGGAGAAAAGTTTAAGAAAATTTTGCATTTGCCCTTGATACCTTTCTGCGGCGCAGCAGTATCAGCGAGATGTCTCCTTGGAGTATTTTCTTTTTTCTCCGCTGTGTTTACGTGACGAGCCGCAGAATTGGCACCACGCAACATCACGACGCCAGGCCGAGAAAACCTGCGCAGCCAGTTCTCACACGGGAAGTTTAATTAATACCTGACAGTGATGGAGCGCATTTCTCTCCGCACCAGTCGCCTCGGGCGAACGCCCGCGTTCTGCCAGTAGTAGCGCGGGCCCAGTAATTACGCAGCGCCCGCCAACACCTGGACTGCGCCACAATGGGGACCCGGCACGAACAAGTGCGCCCGCCGTATCGGGCTGCCGCATCTGCGGCGCAACACACGGCGGCAGCCGGTCGGCCCCGCGAATGACTACTTGCCGGCGAGAAACGCTCAGTCCCAGACGTCGTGCGTGAACCTAATCTGCTCGGATCCTTTATTTCCCTCGTTACTCCTCCGCGGGAGGCCTTTGTAGTTGCGCGTGTTTCCCTTATCGCCAGCCGCACGTAACGTGACGCTGGCCACCGTCAGAAAACTTGTCTTAGGTCTCGCCGAGCTGCGCTGTTCTCCACTGGTGACGACAAATGTAAATCTAACACGTGTGTATGATGGCACTGCAATTGTGTCAGCTACACCAAACTACCTGGAAGAGCAGTTGAACGGAATGGATAGTGTCTTGGAAATATAAGATGAAAATCAACAACAGTAAAACGAGAGTAACCTTCTCTATATATACTCTACTGGCCATTAAAATTGCTACACCACGAAGATGACGTCCTACAGACGCGAAATTTAACCGACAGGAACAAGATGCTGTGATATGCAAATGATTAGCTTTTCAGAGCATTCACACAAGGTTGGCGCCGGTGGCGACACCTACAACGTGCTGGCAGGAGGAAAGTTTCCAACCGATTTCTCATACACAAACAGCAGTTGACGGCGTTGCCTGGTGAAACGTTGTGATGCCTCGTGTAAGGAGGAGAAATGCGTACCATCCCGTTTCCGACTTTGATAAAGGTCGGAATGTAGCCAATCGCGATTGCTGATTACCGTATCGCGACATTGCTGCTCGCGTTGGTCGAGATCCAATTACTGTTAGCAGAATACGGAATCGGTGGGTTCAGGAGGGTAATACGCAACGCCGTGCTGGATCCCAACGGCCTAGTATCACTAGCAGTTGCCATGACAAACATCTTATCCGCATGGCTGTAACGCATCGTGCAGCCACGTCTCGATCCCTGAGTCAACAGATGGGGACGTTTGCAAGACAACAACCATCTGCACGAGCAGTTCGACAACGTTTGCAGCGGACTGTCAGCTCGGAGACCATGGCTGCGGTTACCCTTGACGCTGCATCACAGACAGGAGCGCCTGCGATGGTGTACTCGGCGACGAACCTGCGTGCACGAATAGTAATACGTCATTTTTTCGGATGAATCCAGGTTCTGTTTACAGCATCATGATGGTCGCATCCGTGTTTGGCGACACCTCGGTGAACGCACATTGGAAGCGTGTATTCGTCATCGCCATAGTGGCGTATCACCTAGCGTGATGGTATAGGGTGCCATTGGTTACACGTCTCAGTCACCTCTTGTTTGCATTGATGGCACTTTGAACAGTGGACGTTACATTTCGGATGTGTTACGACCCGTGGCTCTACCCTTCATTCGATCCCCGCGAAACCCTACATTTCAGCAGGATAATGCACAACCGCATGTTGCAGGTCCTGTACGGGCCTTTCTGGATACAGAAAATGTTCGACTGCTGCCCTGGCCAGCACATTCTCCAGATCTCTCACCAATTGAAAACGTCTGGTCAATGGTGGCCGAGCAACTGGTTCGTCACAATATGCCAGTCACTACTCTTGATGAACTGTGGTATCGTATTCAAGCTGCACACGCCATCCAAGCTCTGTTTGACTCAATGCCCAGGCGTATCAAGGCCGTTATTACGGCCAGAGGTGGTGGTTGTTCTGGGTACTGATTTATCAGGATACACGAGATAAACGAACAATGAGAAGTCATTACAAGTCTCTGGATGATTTTACACGGTGGCACTCTTCGTTTCAGTCACGCGTTTTTTGAGCTACAATTTTCACATGGGTTGTTATGATTTGTTTAAGTGCTTTCACTGCCACTGCGAAAGCTACACCGAAACAGAGGAAGAATCAGGGAATAAGTCTCTACTTACGTTGCGTTCCTCGGAGTCGGGTCCATATTACTATCAAACCGCGAAAGATGGTCCGCGTACTCACCTGAAACGAAAAATAATAATTGTTAGTGGTAATTTTACTCTACGACACTATTCCAAAAACAAATTAATCATGAAAGCTTGCTAACAGGCTACTGCCTAGCAGTGGACCTTCTATTCGGAAACGAAACTCTTGGCATAGGATGTAAGCTACGTTCGCGTACCTCAGTTACGTGACTTTTTCCCCCAGACGGCAAAGTTTGGAATGCAAGTCCCGGTTCAGAGCAAAATTTTTGTATGAAGTACCATTTTACACGTAATTCTAACTTACCCTCTACAGTATACAATTCATTTCAAAAATTACACATTCATCTACGCCATATTACATGACGCACAATCATTAACGAATGTGCTTACGCTTTCCAAATACTTGCGTCACATATCGGCGGACATTATCTGCTGCCGGATCCTTGTAGTTTTATATAAGAATATTCCTTGTCTGGGGGTCACTTTTGCGTTGTCCGCTTTTAGGAAGTACCACATCCAGAGGATAGTGCCATGTGTTTGCGGATATAGTCTCATGCTGTTTACGGACTGTTATTGCCGTGGGTACCACGGTACGAGTCAAGAATGCATTCCGAAAAGTTACAAACAAATGACTATCGACGGTTGTTCATATGCAACACGCAATGGAGTTATGCGCCGCAATGTCCACATTGCATCTCTTCCTACGGACGTATTTTGTTATGGTTGATACATGTATTGAAGGGAACCTCATTGAATCGTTCATAACACTGTAAATGACATTTCGTATTATCAATTCCTTTTGCTGTAGGGACGAAAACGATGGAAGATTACTCCAAAACGACGCGTTTCCTCACTACCAACACACTACCACTCTTAGGATGGGAACATGTTTTCTTATGCGTCTATCATACAGCGAGAAACTGCGTTCTACAGAATCGTACGTTTGATAGTAGAACTTTCGGGGAATAAGTACAGGTATGTTGAACCATCGGAAGCCCAGTTCAGTTGATGATACCTAGGGACTCTATGAGGTCTTACGAGAAAAGAGAGAATAAGTCTCCTCGAATATCTTCGAAACTATTTGTCTTGGCGTATTAGTGTGCTACTGTTTGGTTCAAATGGTTGAAATGGCTCTGAGCACTATGGGACTTAACATCTATGGTCATCAGTCCCCTAGAACTTAGAACTACTTAAACCTAACTAACCTAAGGACAGCACACAACACCCAGCCATCACGAGGCAGAGAAAATCCCTGACCCCGCCGGGAATCGAACCCGGGAACCCGGGCGTGGGAAGCGAGAACGCTACCGCACGACCACGAGATGCGGGCTGCTACTGTTTATCGACATCGAACTTATACGGCGACAACCTTTACATTTGTGTGATTTATCGTGGAAGTGAAATTCAACTTCTTTTTGTATTCTTGTGAGTGGCCACACATTTTGTTGTTCAGGATCAACTGCCACTTTTCACATCATACTGATATCATATCTAAATTATTTTGGAATTCGTTTTGGTCTTCTGATGCCTTTTATAGCAACAGAAGACCTTTAATAATTCTTGGGGACCGCCAGATTATGACTGCGTCAGTTACTACGAACTGTGACATTTCTGACACGAAATTATGAATCCAGTCGTACAAGTGATACGATACTCCATAGGGACGGAATATAATTAGAAGCTGATTGAAACGGATGGCTTCAGAAGCCTTGTGGAAATCTATAAATATGGAATCAACTTGAGATGCCCTGTCGATGGCACACATTACTTCGCGTTAATCTCACCATGGTAATAATGAGTTCTGCCCGTTAGGCAGGTCAATTTCGCATGTCAAGCATTGTCCATGTCCTCTCCCTTTTTCCGTCATGATTTTCGAAGTCGCCTATTATATATTTATCTTGAAATCGTCAATCACCTGGTATCTTTACCTTCCTGTGATCTTCCTCCCACACAATATTTATTCTACCGCATCCTTTATCCTGCAGTCATTGTCCTAACCATTTTTTTCCATCTGTTAATTATTTACAGTGTTTTCTTTTCTATTGACGTTTGGAACATGCAATTAACTAACTCACTGCTCGGATCTCTCATAAATGCTGAAGGAAGCCTCAAACAGCGAACACTGTACCACAGCGAGGGATAACACATCAACTGGGTCCCATCTCTCTGACTGTGCAAAAAGGCATTTCCATACCGGAAAACCCTGCATCAGAGACCTTCATCCATTTTAATTGCCCTCCCCCGCACCAAACCAACCGACAACCAGTGGCGGCTACGCAGAAACATCGCGAATCGCTTTACATAAAGACTTTGGCATATTGACCATTCTCAAATAGAAGGGGAGGGGGGTGGAGATGTCGACCTGTGCTCGTATTATGCCCCCTCCTCCAGATCCGCGGAACGCTTCCACCCTTATAAATATTCATCACAAATATTTAAAATTCCAGCTCACGGAATAACGGCGCGGCACAACACGGCGAGTCACCCCCCTCCACCCTCCCCCTTTCCCTACTGTTTGCTTTTCTTTTCAAGTGCAAACCCGGTGCCCGGTGAGCACGGAACATTTGCGAAACAGCCCCTCCGTCATCTTCAGAGGACGCACACGTCGCCCTTTTAATATAGAAAGACAGCAGGGCCGACAACGTGCCCGCAGTAAAATACTCTTTCATCTCCGCCCACAAGACCGCGACAAAGGAGGGGGACGATTTCTTGTGTGCGGGCCGCGTAATAAAAGAAGACGCTAGGCGGCTTTTGAATGCTCAACAAGCGCCTCAGCGACTGAATATTTATGCGGTGACTAGGAGCGGGGGGGAGGGGGGGAGAGAGGCACAGTGTCTGCCTCCAGGGCTTAGTGAGTATTACAAGCCCGCCCCGTGTAATATCGCCTCCAGGCCAGGGAGGGGACATCAAATATTAAAGGCCTCTCCCGTAGCTAGTTAGCTAGCGCACCCCGTCCACTGTACTAGGGCCATTGCTTCGCTTATCACAACGTCATCATACACTACCGCAACTGATCACTTTACGATGGGCAGGAATTATTAATTACAATGAAGAGCCGAAGAAACCTGTACACCTGCCTAATATCGCGTACGACCCCCGCGAGCCGCAACACGATGTAGCATGGACTCGACTAACGTTGAAACTAGTGCTGGGTGGAAATGACACCGTGAGTACTGCAGGGCTGGCCATAAATCCGTAAGAGTACAAAGGGGTGGAGATCTCTTCTGAATTTTGGAACACGTATAATGACTTTCCTGGAGACTAGAAATCTACTCTGTAGGAACCAGCACGGGTTTCGAAAATGACGGTCGTGTGAAACCCAGCTCGCGCTATTCGTCCACGAGACTCAGAGGGCCATAGACACGGGTTCACAGGTAGATGCCGTGTTTCTTGACTTCCGCAAGGCGTTCGATACAGTTCCCCACAGTCGTTTAATGAACAAAGTAAGAGCATATGGAGTATCAGACCAATTGTGTGATTGGATTGAGGAGTTCCTAGATAACAGAACTCAGCATGTCATTCTCAATGGAGAGAAGTCTTCCGAAGAAGGTGTGACTTCAGGTGTGCCGCAGGGGAGTGTCATGGGACCGTTGCTGTTCACAATATACATAAATGACCTGGTGGATGACATCGGAAGTTCACTGAGGCTTTTTGCAGATGATGCTGTGGTGCATCGAGAGGTTGTAACAATGGAAAATTGTACTGAAATGCAGGAGGATCTGCAGCGAATTGACGCATGGTGCAGGGAATGGCAATTGAATCTCAATGTAGACAAGTGGAATGTGCTGCGAGTACATAGAAAGATAGATTCCTTATCATTTAGCTACAAAATAGCAGGTCAGCAACTGGAAGCAGTTAATTCCATAAATGATCTGGGAATACGCAGTAGGAGTGATTTAAAATGGAATGATCATATAAAGTTGATCGTCGGTAAAGCAGATGCCAGACTGAGATTCATGGGAAGAATCCTAAGGAAATGCAATCCGAAAACAAAGGAAGTAGGTTACAGTACGCTTGTTCGCCCACTGCTTGAATACTGCTCAGCGGTGTGGGATCCGTACCAGATAGGGTTGATAGAAGAGATAGAGAAGATCCAACGGAGAGCAGCGCGCTTCGTTACAGGATCATTTAATAATCGCGAAAGCGTTACGGAGATGATAGATAAACTCCAGTGGAAGACTCTGCAAAGAGAGACGCTCAGTAGCTCGGTACGGGCTTTTATTAAAGTTTCGAGAACACACCTTCACCGAAGAGTCCAGCAGTATATTGCTCCCTCCTACGTATATCTCGCGAAGAGACCATGAGGATAAAATCAGAGAGATTAGAGCCCACACAGAAGCATACCGACATTCCTTCTTTCCACGAACAATACGAGACTGGAATAGAAAGGAGAACCGATAGAGGTACTCAGGGTACCCTCCGCCATACACCGTCAGGTGGCTTGCGGAGTATGGGTGTAGATGTAGATAGCAAATTGCAAGGCATCCCAGATGTCCTCAATAATGTTCATGTCTGGGGAGCTTGGTGGCCAGCGAAAGTGTTTAAACTCAGAAGAGTGTCCCTGGAGCCACTCTGTAGCGAATCTGGAAGTGTCGGGTGTCGCATTGTCCTGTTGGAATTGCCCAAGTCCGTCGGAATGCACAACGGATATGAACAGATGCAGGTGATCAGACAGGATGCTTGAGTACGTATCTAGACGTATCAGGGGTCCCATATCACTCCAACTGCACATATCCCACACCATTACAGAGCCTCCACCACCTTGAACAATCCTCGGCTGACATGTAGTGTCCATGGATTCATGAGGTTGTCTCCATACCGGTACACGTCCATCCGCTCGATGCAATTTGAAACAAGACTCGTCCGACTAGGCGACATGTTTCCAGTCATCACCAGTCCAGTGTCGGTGTTGACGGGCCCAGGCGAGGCGTAAAGCTTTGAGTCGTGCAGGCATCCAGGGTACACGAGTGGGCCTTCGGCTCCGAAAGACCATACCGATGATGTTTCGTAGTATGTTTCGCACGCTGACCCTTGTTGATGGCCCAGCACTGAAATCTACAGCAATTTGCGGATGGATTGCACTTCTGTCTGTTTTCAGTCGTCGTTGGTCTCGTTCTTGCAGGATCTTCCTCCGGCCGCGGCAGTGTCGGAGATTTGATGTTTTACCGGATTCCTGATATTCACGGTACACTCGTGAAATCGTCGTACGGGAAAATGTCCACTTCATCGCTGTCTGGGAGATGCTGTGTCCCATCGCTCGTGCGCCGACTACGACACCACGTTCAAAATCACTTAAATCTTGATAACCTGCCATTGTAGCAGCAGTAACCGATCTGACAACAGCGCCAGACACTTGTTGTCTTACAGGCGTGACCGACCGCAGCGCCGTATTCTCTGTATTTGAATACATACGCTTGTACCAGTTTCTTTGGCGCTTCAGTGTGTAAGAACGAGAGTCGCTTAATCTTGCAGTTTGAGAAGGTTGAAGGAAAATGGACCGAGAGATGGTGTCTCCCTGCTGTGCCTTCACCATTTTACTCTCAAAAATATGATAAATACACACAATTTTAAAGTTTTCCACAGAATTAACCTTTATTATCATAGTAAGCAACAAATATAAGAAGAAACGGACAGAAAGTAAACAATCAGTTCTTTTAACGAGGTGGTTTCATTTTCGAACCACTGGGACGTAATAGTGAACTATTTCGACGTTCAGTGCGTAATTTCAGTTGCTGTTAGGCTATAAACTTCAGTTCAGCTTACGATTTACAACATTTTGTTCACGACTTAAATCTTGAAAAAATATTACCAAATGCCTAACATGGATCTTTTGCAATTTCGAATAAATATTTTGAAACGTTTTCGGAGTGCACTGTCTTTAATAGCACACAGAGCTGAGTCCTGTACACAACTGTACTCTTTGTTATGAATAGTACGCAAGAACAAAGATGTTTCCAATAACGTACGCTAAGTTAGGAAAAAAGAAGTAATTAACCATAGATAATAGGAATTTTTACTTTCTTCCATCATTTCTTTGCAGAACAATTTCATATTTAAGGCTGAAAATCAACAAACGGCGTTTTCGTTTACTAATATTTGTTTGTTTACGCCCAGTTTTTTGCTTATGGAAGATCTGATAGGAAAAAATTGTCTAGTGTGTGGAAAACCAAACGTTAGAAATAATAATGCTTTCAACACACAAAGTATCTTTGGTCGTGAGATTACATGAGACACGTCAGATCGAGTATTAATTTCTAGTGTTATGCACCAAACACTATACAATTTAACATGTTTGGTGCACAACACACATGACAAGCGCTCTATTTGAACATTTATCACCTTCCTCCATGAGCAAAGATTCTGTGTACATGTGTGAATAGTATTTTTGTTTTTAATTTAGCCTTCTTACATTCGAATGTCTCTTGTGGACGCTATCAGTTGATTCCTGATGTAGTATCACTAAGTCGAAACCGGTTAGACATAAATGTTTGTAGAACAAAAACTTCGTTTGTTCGTTTTTGCCCAAGTGTTTCAGCGGAGCGAAAAGAAGACTCCTTAGAAATTACACAATGGATTTTTGTCGGAATTTTCACATCCGGACGACGAGTAGGAAATGGGTACATGGGGTATCAAACTGACCAGCCTGAGGTCTAGTTTTCCAAAAATATCTTTAATTCCTTGTAAATAAACAGAATAACTAACAAAAACTTTATTTGGCCTTTGGTTGGAGAAATGAGAAACGTGGTACCAAATCTAGCAATGTGAGGCCTATTATTGCTAAAAAATATTTAATTGGTTGAAAGTAATCAGGATACGTAAACAAACTTAATTAGTGATTAGAGGGAAAATTATAATTAAATGAAACAACAATTTTACTGTTACCAGTCACCTTTTTATTTATTTCCACAACGCGTTTCATCATCGGGTGGATTTACATTAGTACGAAATTTGTGTGTGTGTAGTGGTACGAGTTTTGGAGGAACTTGTGGCTCTGTCTAGTGGAGAAATAAGACACTATAAATGATGCGTTAAAAAATATCAACTTACAAAGTATCAATATTTCAGTAGGTAATATTTTATTTCAGGCTTTCTCAACAATACTTCAAAATGAAAAAATACGGTCAAATGTTTTTTGAAATGAGTTGTCTAAAAATAAGAAACAAAACAGATTGGAGAAACATTTGACGCGCTTTTGAATGATGGCCAAAATCATGTATAGCAAATGAGCTGGGGATCAACAGTTAAAAGTAAGTTGTTTAATTTGGAATCTTGGTATTTTAAAGAGCACTAGAGAGTATTTGTGTGGTGAAATTTCACGCTGTGTTTCCTTAACGTCACTATCATATGAGCATCTCGCCTATCGTACATGATTTCCAGCGTGGTTCGAAAGTATGTCAAATATCTGTCCAATACATTTTGTTTCTTACTTTTGGACAAATCAGTTCACAAAACATTAGCCGGCTTTCTTTTTTCAGGTTTTTTTGGTTCAGTCTTAAATTAGGTAATAGTGTATTTCTGTACATGTATGGAAGGAAAAATCTTCATAGCTTCGAATTACTAAGAGAACCTGCTGTGCAAGGCAAGTAATTTTTTTTTTATCTTCCGTAGTAAAAGAAAGTTATTTGAATTTCGGTATATTAGCAGAGCACGATGATCCAAGACATATATCGTCTTTGGTGATTGGCGCTCTGAGAATGCTTCTTACTAACTTTGAAATTAGTTCAGCTTTCTATCCAGTAACTTTCGTATCAGTGTACATTGTCTTCCCACAACTGTTAAAATATTTCTTGGCTCTGAGCACTATGGGACTTAACTTCGAAGGTCATCAGTCCCCTAGAACTTAGAACTACTTAAACCTAACTAACCTAAGGACATCACACACATCCATGCCCGAGGCAGGATTCGAACCTGCGACCGTAGCGGTCGCGCGGTTCCAGACTGTAGCGCCTTTAACCGCTTGGCCACCACGGTCGGCCAAAATATTTCTTAAAAGACATCATAGTCGCCGTTGACTGTATAAAATATTTATTGTTACTATTGCAATTTCGGCATTTGGCCATTTTCAAGTAACACTGCCAAATTACATTCTGTCAGAATATACAACTACCTGACATGTCGTCAAAACGCAGCCTTTTGACTGTGAGAGCCCACAAGATCCGATGAGTACGATCCATATAAAATATTGTTTGATATTTCGTGGGATAAGAGTTGACAGGTGCGCAACTGTCAATACATATAAACAGCTGAGGCACTCATTCACGGGAACAGAGTATTTGTTGTTACACAGGGTCTATTCAAAGCGAATCTTAAGTGTCTGGTAAGTGTGTAGCGCGCGCCACAGAGCTTGATTTACTTCGCCGCGTGTGTACGGCGAGCCGCCATAACTCGCCGCGGCCAGGCGACAATGTGTCGAGGGCCGACCTACCGCAGAGCCATCTAGCGGGACGTGTCCCCAACCGCTGGAAGTACCCCTCGGTGGCAGAACGTCCGCCATCTGTTAGCCTCCGCGGGAACTGCCACATCCATTTGCGAACCGCCCCACCCCAGGGCGTCTGCTCCGCCTACGCAAGGGCCAGGGGGGAGAATTCTCTTCTCTCCACGGCGCAAACGGCCCTTCTGCTGCGGCGGGACAGAGAACGTGTGTGTGTGTGTGTGTGTGTGTGTGTGTGTGTGTGTGTGTGTGTGAGGGAGGGAGGTGGGCCGGGCATGTAAATTGCTATCATTACGGCGGTAACAAGGAGGCGCCGCTAGCTAAAAGGCTGCGGAAATCCGACCTACCCCAAGCAAGACTACGTTCGCTGGATTTCGCATCCGGCTTCACAAACGGAAGCCTCCACTGCTTTTTTTTTTCCTTTTAGTGACTTCTTGTACAAGCCGATAAGTAAAATCGTCCGTCATCATCAGTCGCTACAGGCAAGGTGCTGTTCATGTACCCATCCTTCTTTGTCCCTCACCGTCTGTAGCGTTTTGTTGTGATATCTCCGGTTCATTCATCTCTAGCGCGAAGGTTCTGGGCAGCCTCTTGAATTTTTTCGCAGGATTTTTTCCTTCGAAGATATTTTTATGGAGCTTTTATTTTGAATAAGTTGTCGAATTCATTTCTCTGTATCATGCTAATCAATGTCCTTTAATTTCTATTGGTATTTGCTCATTATATTTCATTTCAGAGTGAGACGTTTTTGTGGCTCTCCAGATCCACATCTCTACTTCTTCCATTTTTTTCTTTCTTCTTTCCCCAGACTCCACTCTTCACAATCATAACTTAAAATGCTGCGAATATATTTGTTGATGAACTTCTTTCTTTTTCCTATTTTGAAGTGGGTACATGTTAATAGATCACTCTTTTTCTCTGAATGTTGAGACAATGCAATTCTTCCTTTAATATCCATAATACTCGTACATCTGTTGTCATGTGTTGTCGTACTTCCCAAGTACGATTTATCTGCATTTTATTTTTATCTAGCCGGCCCTGTAGCCGAGCGGTTCTAGGCGCTTCAGACTGGAACCTATCACCAATACCGTGGAGTTACAGATGTGTGCCGTGTGTGTTCCCTATGCTACTAGCGCCAGTCTTGTGTGACACCACGTTGTGTGGCACCATATTCTGCAATTATCCTTAATTTATGAGCATGAGTGTAGATCACAAGTCACGGCTAAATGCTTACAGAAACACTTTGAGATAGCACATTTTTGAACACAATTTTGAATTGTGTTCCAAAATGTGCTGTTTAATAGATAGTGTGTGTTTGTAGACACACATTCCCCAGAACCATACACCTACAACTAGAAACAGACCAGCATTAAACGAAACGTAAAGTTGATGTAGACTGTCAAAGCACCTGAAGATGAGCCCCCAGGGCTCGAAATACACCGTGCATTTTAATAAAAGCACGATTTGTGGCTGAAGGCGATTGTTCTTTATCATTACGAAAGTGGTACAATCACGGAAGGAACACTGCAAACAATGGATAAAATTAAGTTAAATAATTAATGTGCTTCACCCTGGAAAAAAATTCACAATGAAATTTCCAGAACGAAATTCTGTCTCGAAATATGGCAGAAAATGCAAGGAGATTCTGGTCATACACAAAGCACACCAGTGGCAAGACGCAGCCAATACCTTCACTGCGCGATAACAACGGTGAAGTCACTCATGACAGTGCCACTAAAGCAGAGTTATTAAACACGGTTTTCCGAAACTCCTTCACCAAAGAAGACGAAGTAAATATTCCTGAATTCCAATCAAGAACATTTGCCAAGATGAGATACATAGAAGCAGATATCTTCGGTGTAAAAAAAGCACCTTAAATCACTTAATAAAGGCAAGGCCTCCGGTCCAGATTGTATACCAGTCAGGTTCCTCTCAGAGTATGCTGATAAAATAGCTCCATATTTAGCGTTTATATACAACCACTCGCTCACAGAAAGATCAGTACCTAAAGACTAGAAAATTGCTCAAGTCACACCCATACCCAAAAATTGAAGTAGGAGTAATCCGCTGAATTACAGGCCTATATCACTAACGTCGATTTGCAGTAGGGATTTAGAACATATACTGTTCGAACATTATGAAGTACCTCCAAGAAAACTATTTATTGACATATAGTCAGTACGGATTCAGAAAATATCGTTCTTGTGAAACGCAACTAGCTCATTATACTCATGAAGTAATAAGTGCTATCGACAGGGAATGTCAAATTGATTCCATATTTTTAAATTTTCAGAATGGTTTCGACACCGTTCCTCACAAGCGTCTTCTTATCAAACTGTGTGCCTACGGGCCGGCCGTTGTGGCCGTGCGGTTAAAGGCGCTTCAGTGTGGAACCGCGTGACCGCTACGGTCGCAGGTTCGAATCCTGCCTCGGGCATGGATGTGTGTGATGTCCTTAGGTTACTTAGGTTTAAGTAGTTCTAAGTTCTAGGTGACTGATGACCTCAGAAGTTAAGTCGCATAGTGCTCAGAGCCATTTGAACCATTTTTGTGCCTACGGAGTATCGCCTCAGTTGTACGACTGGATTCATGATTTCCTGTCAGTAATGTCAAAGTTCGTAGTAATAGACGGAAAGTCATCGAGTAAAACAGAAGTAATATCCGGCGTTCCCCAAAGAAGTGTTGTTGGCCCTCTATTGTTCCTGATCTATATTAACGACATAGGAGACAATCTGAGTAGCCGTCTTAGATTTTTTGCAGATGATACTGTCAAATGGTTCAAATGGCTCTGAGCACTATCCGACTTAACTTCTGAGGTCATCAGTCGCCTAGAACTTAGAACTAATTAAACCTAATTAACCTAAGGAGATCACACACATCCATGCCCGAGGCTGGATTCGAACCTGCGACCGTAGCGGTCGCTCGGCTCCAGACTGTAGCGCCTAGAACCGCACGGCCACTACGGCCGGCATGATACTGTCATTTACTGTCTTGTAAAGTCATCAGATGATCAAAACGACTTGCAAAATGAATTAGATAAGATATCCGTAAGGTGCGAAAAGTGGCAATTGACCCTGAATAAAGAAAAGTGCGAAGTTATTCACATGAGTACTAAAAGAAATCAGCTAAATTTCGATTACGCGATACGTCACAGCAATCTTAAGGCTGTAAATTCAACTAAAGACTTAGGGATTACAATCACAAATAACCTAAATTGGAACGACGACCTAGATAATGTTGGTAGAAGAAACCAAAGACTGCGATTCATTGGCAGAACACTTACAAGGTGCAACAGGTCTACTAAAGAGACTGCTTACACCGCGCTTGTCCGCCCTATTCTGGAGTATTGCTGTGCGGTGTGGGATCCGCATCAGGTGGGACTGACGGATGACATCGAAAAAGTACAAAGAAGGGCAGCTCGTTTTGTCTTATGGCGAAATAGAGGAGATAGTGTCACAGACATGATACGTGAAGTGGAGTGGCAATCATTAAAAAAAAGGCGTTTTTCGTTGCGGCGGGATCTTCTCATGAAATTCCAATGAGTAGTTTCCTCCTCCGATTGCGAAAACATTCTGTTGGCACCCACCTACATAAGGAGAAATGATCATCACGATAAAATAAGAGAAATCAGGGCTCGACAGAAAAATTTAAGTGCTCGTTTTTCCCGCGTGCCGTTCGAGAGTGGAACGGTAGAGAGACAGCATGAAGGTGGTTCACTGAACCCTCTGCCAGGCACTTTATTGTGAATAGCAGAGTAATCACGTAGGTGTAGAAACTGTTAAACTGTTTTTACATGTGTGGCAGTACAGTAGGTTCATCCGAAGTCGCCAGTAAGTTTTAAACCGTGGAGCAGCATATCGCGGAATTCGGTTCACGCACCACACACCTCCGATAGTGCATGTACCCGTATTCTGCGGTGATGGTACCTTTGAAAGGGCACGTCTAATTTCCGATTTTATCTCCCCAAGCCGAACTAGTGTCTCCGGGATCCTTCTTTCTTTTTTTTCTTTAATTCACTACGGGACTTAACATCTGAGGTCATCAGTCCCCTAGGACTTACAACTGTTTAACCCAACTAACCTAAGGACATCACACACATCCATGCCCGAGGCAGCATTCGAACCTGCGACCGTAGCGGTCGCGCGCTTCCAGACTGTAGCGCCTAGAACCGCTCGTCCACCAGGCCGGCTCTCCAGATTCTAATGACCTCGACGTCGACGGTACGCTAAATCGAGGTCTTCCTGCGTTCCTCCCGAAACGTTTCGTTAGGGCGGACCGTTAACTTTGGCAGACCCACGGCCAGACGCCGGCGCGTATTTAGGTATGCATGCCGGATGGTGGCCGGCGGTTATCTGGGACGGCAGAGTTTCACAACGTCCGCGCGGAGCCATAAATCTGTGGACCGCCAAGGCGCCAACACCGAGTCCCACCGCGCATGCGCACGCTCACACACACACACACACACACACACACACACACACACACACACACACACACGCACGCACGCCGCTTTCGGCAGGAAAACGGGTTCGGGACAGCCGCCGTGCGGCCAGGTGGAACCGAGAGAAACAGAACCAGGACAGGTCGGAGGAAAACGGACAGACGGAAAAAAACGAGAAAATAAGAAAAAAAAATGGAGGGCAAAATAAATCCGTGGCGAGTCAGCGGGCGGTCTTACTTGTTAGCCGCGATCACAGTAATTTCCCTAATGAAGCGTTAAACGATCCATTACGGACGCCGCGTCGGCAATTTCGTCGCCCCGTGTGACCGAGGCGAGCCTGGGCGGTGATGTATGTTCCGGGCGCGCGCCATCCGTGTACGGGCCACGCCGCTGGTTTGTTTACCTTCCCCTCCCTAATCGTTTATCGACTTATTTATTGATGTATGTACTCCCGTCTCCTTTAAAAAAGCAAACACGGCCGCACTGATACTCCACTCCGGCCCAAGCGGTTAGCAGCCGGGCGTTGCAGGGGATTCCCCTACTGATCGCCAGTTCCTCTTTCTAATTTGCTCGATTCTTGTGTCGGTGACACAAGAGAAACACACTCATCCGAATACCACACACACAGAAATTTTTGAGACAATATTGATCATTGTTTTACATATTGCACTTTTTCTTGGGTCCTTATCCCGTAACTGCCTTGCCGCAGTGGATACACCAGTTCCCGTGAGATCGCCGAAGTGAAGCGCTGTCGGGCGTGGTCGGCACTTGCATGGGTGACCATCCAGGCCGCCATGCGCTGTCGCCATTTTTTGGGGTGCACTCAGCCTCGTGATGCCAATTGAGGAGCTACTCGACCGAATAGTAGCGGCTTCGGTCAAGAATACCATCATAACGACCGGGAGAGCGGCGTGCTGACCCCACGCCCCTCCTATCCGCATCCTCCACTGAGGATGACACGGCGGTCGGATGGTCCCGGTAGGCCACTCGTGGCCTGAAGCCGGAGTGCTTTATCCCGTACCTTCACGTTCTCAGCCTGTTAATCTAGAATTGGCATGCTAGTGGTGTAGGGTAGCCTCCCTTCTTGCTGCAACCCTCAGCGCAATCGCAATCTGCCCCCCAACCCCTGGACAGAAACTGTGTGCCACACTGGACTCGCATTCGGGAGGACGACGGTTCAAACCCGCGTCCGGCGATCATGACTCAGGGTTGCCATTATTTCCCTAAATTGCTTCAAGCAAATGCCCGGATAGTTTCTTTGAAAGAGCAATGTCGATTCCCTTCCCTCATCCGATGGGACCGATGACCTAGCTGCTTGCTCCTTCCCCCAAATCAACCGACCAGCCTCATTTCTAGGCATGTAGTGCTACCCATGTGAAAGTGTGAGAACGAGTTCAAATGGTTCAAATCGCTCTGAGCACTATGGGACCTAACATATGAGGTCATCATTCCCCTAGACGTGGAACTACTTAAACGTAACTAACCTAAGGACATCACACACATCCACGCCTGAGGCAGGATTCGCACCTGCGACCGTAGCAACAGCGCGGTTCCGGACTGAAGCGCCAAGAACCGCTCAGCTAAGCAAATTCAGAAGGACTTAGGTTGCAGTACTTAATCGGGGATGAAGCGTGGATGGGCAGGGTTGAGGGGGACGGGGGGAAGTAAATATTGTAGAGCGACCAGAAGATGAATACAGTAAGCAGATTCAGAAGGACGTAGGTTGCAGTAGTAATTTGGAAATGAAGAGGCTTGCACAGGATAGAGTAGCATGGAGAGTTGAATCAAACCAATCTTCTGACTGAAGACCACAACAGTAACATAAAGCCTTCTCCGTGTTCAGGCCGGTTCAAATCGGATTTAAAACTCGAGCTTTCTAAAGTTATCACCATCATCTTCATCAGGAGATGACTGACTGCTGGGAGTGGTGTCTTTCTTATAGTGGCGTTGGAGTTTGTCACTGGTCCGGTGAGATCGCCACGTGATCGTGGCGGATCCGAGGTCCTGTCCCACACATCGATTTACTTGTATCTATTTCCTAATGAAAAGAAAGCGTAAGGAATTCGCAAGTTCAGTAAGAGTTATAACAGAGACAGAGGTTATAGCTGGCCGGTGTGGCCGAGCGGTTCTAGACGCTTCCGTCCGGAACCGCGCGACCGCCACGGTCACAGGTTCGATTCCTGCCTCGGGCATGGATGTGTGTGATGTCCTTAGGTTAGTTAGGTTTAAGTAGTTCTAAGTTCTAGGGGACTGATGACCTTAGATGTTAAGTCCCATAGTGCTCAGAGCCATTTGAACCATTTTTGAACAGAGGTTATAGCCTCAGTGGTGCCTGGAGACGAATACCTGACACAGAGCCCCTGCAGATACATCGAATCAAAGATCGTAACTATTCAGGAGAGACGTCATGATGGGGGTGGTCACCGTTCCCCTTCCACCCCCTCAGTTACTGCCCTTCGGGGAGCGGCAGTAAAGCCCGATTTCCTTCTTTGCACATGTGAATACCGGCTCTCAGGTAATGTCACACCGTCAATACAAGTTAGGACTCCAAGGGACGTCGCCCGACCAATGACAAGCTACAATGTCACTATAAAAGAAGCAGACAATTGTCTCCTGAAGAAAATCATGGTGCGCATCTTCGAAAGCTCGAGTTTTAACTCCGATTTGACGCTGTCTGAATAACGAGATTTTACACAAGGATGCCGTCGCGGTAAACTTGGAGGTGAAACGCACATTACGAAAAATGAAATCTTGGGAATGAGAGATAAATGAGAAGGGGGGCAGGGAGGGGGAGTGTGTCGGTGACGGCAGCAGCCGAGACGGAAGTCGCCCGCGGCCAAATTGACGTCCAATTAGTGCGGGGGCGAGGGCGGCTCAAAGGCGGGCGACAAATTGCAAGGTAGCGGCTGCCGGCGGCGGCCGCGGCGCCCGCCAATTGCGCCAAGTGGCTCAATTGAGCGCAATGAGCGGCCGGCGCGCCCCCCCGTCCTCTGCGGCTCCCAGCGCGGCCGGCTCCCATACCAGCTCTCCGGCCTACGCCTTGTCACACACTCGCTCCGCCGCCACACATTCCCATTGTTCCAGAGTCAGTATGGAGGAAAAAAAAGGCACGCGTTTCGCGTCGGCAAAAAAAAAAAATTACACAATGCTCCGCGACAACTGGATACACCTGCTGGCTAAATTTAGATAACCGGTTTTAGATGAAGACGTTGCAGCAATTTTACAGGCTCACGCGAACTCCGTAACTCTTACCTGCTGTACCCCGCAACTGTCCAACTTGCCCAAATATGCGCTTACATCCAATACCAGAAATGTGAAACTACCAGCAGACCTCTGATTTTTCCTTGGCGACTACCCACGACAAGTCAGTAAGCGAATCACGAGGGTTGGATCTTTAATAGTGACAACTATTTATTTACAGCTCGTACACAATAAATACGTGTTTCAAAGTTTTACTGACCTTCAAAGTAGTCACCAGCATTGTGTATAAACCGTTGCCAGCGATGTGGAAGTTGTAGGATACTCTTAGCAGTGCCAATTGTGTTGACAGTTCGAGCGGCGCAGTCTATGCCCGACGAATTTGTGGCAGTTCTTAAGGGAATGCCGTGAAGTGTTTCCTTCAGTTTAGAAATCGGGTTGAACTCACGAGGGCTTAAGTCAGAGGACTGCAGTAGGTGGTATAGCACCTAGCAACCCCATTAGTCAGACAAATAAATAACAGCTTGCACTGTACGTGCCTGAGCACTGTCCTGCAAAATGATGGTCAGGCCCTGCAGAAAGTGTCATCACTTCGCCCGCATCTCGTGGTCGTGCGGTAGCGTTCTCGCTTCCCACGCCCGGGTTCCCGGGTTCGATTCCCGGCGGGGTCAGGGATTTTCTCTGCCTCGTGATGGCTGGGTGTTGTGTGCTGTCCTTAGGTTAGTTAGGTTTAAGTAGTTCTAAGTTCTAGGGGACTTATGACCACAGAAGTTGAGTCCCATAGTGCTCAGAGCCATTTGACCATTTTTTTTGTCATCACTTCTGTCTCTATGCTGTTCATTTCTGGAACACAACCTACGATCAGAGACAGCAAAGGACCTGAAAGAGCAGCTGAACGGAATGGACAGTGTGTTGAAAGGAGGATATAAGACGAACAACAACAAAAGCAAAACGAGGATAATGGAATGCGCTACGGTCGCAGGTTCGACTCCTGCCTCGCGCATGGAATGTGTGTGATGTCCTTAGGTTAGTTAGGTTTATGTAGTTCTAAGTACAGGGGACTGATGACCTCAGGAGTTAAGTCGCACAGTGCTCAGAGCCGTTTGAACCATTTGATAGTGGAATGTAGTCGAATTAAATCGCTTGATGCTGAGGGTATTAGATTAGGAAATGAGACGCTTACAGTAGTAAATGAGGTTTGCTATTTGGGGAGCAAAATAACTCATGATGATCGAAGTAGAGAGGATATAAAATGTAGAGTGTTAATGGCAAGGAAAGCGTTTCTGAAGAAGAGAAATTTGTTAACATTGAGTATAGATTTAAGTGTCAGGAAGTCGTTTCTGAAAGTATTTGTATGGAGTGTAGCCATGTATGGAAGTGAAACATGGACGATAACCAGTTTGGACAAGAACAGAATAGAAGCTTTCGAAATGTGGTGCTACAGAAGAATGCTGAAGATTAGATGGGTAAATCACATAACTAATGAGGAGGTATTGAACAGAATTGGGGAGAATAGGAGTTTGTGGCACAAATTGACTAGAAGAAGGGATCGGTTGGTAGGACATGTTGTGAGGCATCAAGGGATCACCAATTTAGTATTGGAGGGCAGCGCGGAGGGTAAAAATCGTAGAGGGAGACCAAGAGATGAATACACTAAGCAGATTCAGAAGGATGTAGGTTTCAGTAGGTACTGGGAGATGAAGAAGCTTGCACAGGATAGAGCAGCATGGAGAGCAGTCTCAGGACTGACGACCACGACAACAACAATATTCCACTACGTTTTGTTAGCCACTGTTGTCGTCAGTACCTCACCTCTAGCATCAGATAGCTGTCACCAGCACATAACAGCTATGTAGGACCCGATACGTCCAGAGACCTCATACGGCGTTACAACAGTGCGTCGCCAGGAGGCGGGCGTACCCGCGGGTGTGTGTGGGCGCCGAGTAACTCAATCCGGCGCTTCCGGCGAGCGGTTAGCGTCGCATACATCACGCCGGCGCGCATTCGTTACCTCGCGCTTGGCAAAGCGTCAGGCCGTTGTCATCGGTTCGATTTATCGGCGCCTTGCGACCAGCCAAGGCCGGGGCGCTTGGTGGCTCGACCGCTGTCGCAGATAAACGGCCGATCGCCGCGATACGAATGCGATCGCCGGCTGAGTGAGACGTGGCCAGCCGGCGACAACAGGATACAGAGCCGCCAGCCTCAGGTAGCGTGGTGAACACCTCTCTCCCTGTAGCCAGTAGTGCCGCGTACCGTGTTCCAGTCAGCCAGACACTCGCCAAGCGAATACGCTGTCGACGCTAATCTCGTAGTTCACAGTAATGCCGAGTGTCAGCGTTAATGCGCTAATGGGAACCGACTGCGACCTTACTTTCATTTTCAGATACTGTCTATCCACTGCATTAATTTCTTCCGGGCAGGCCGGCCAGAGTGGTTCAAATGGCTGATGATGATGATGATGTTTGGTTTGTGGGGCGCTCAACTGCGTGGTTATCAGCGCCCGTACAATTTCCCAACCTTTGCTCAGTCCAATTTCGCCACTTTCTTGGATGATGATGAAATGATGAGGACAACACAAACACCCAGTCCTCTCGAGGCAGGTGAAAATCCCTGACCCCGCCGGGAATCGAACCCGGGACCCCGTGCTCGGGAAGCGAGAACGCTACCGCGAGACCACGAGCGGCGGACATTCAAATGGCTCTGAGCACTATGGGACTTAACTTCAGAGGTCATCAGTCCCCTAGAACTTAGAACTACTTAAACCTAACTAACCTAAGGACATCACACACTTCCATGCCATAGGCAGGATTCGAACCTGCGACCGTAGCAGCAGCGCGGTTCCTGACTAAAGCGCCTAGAACCGCTCGGTCACACCGTCCGGTGGCCAGAGTGACCGAGGGGTTCTAGGCACTTTAGTCCGGAACCGCACGACCGCTACGGTCGCAGGTTCGAATCCTGCCTCGGGCATGGATGTGTGGGATGTCCTTAGGTTAGTTAGGTTTAAGTAGTTCTAAGTTCTAGGGGACTGTCCACCCCCGGTTGCTGAGTGGTGAGCGCGACAAACTGTCAATCCAAAGGACCCGGGTTCGATTCCCGGCTGGGTCGGAGATTTTCTCCGCTCAGGGACTGGGTGTTGTGTCGTCCTAATCATCATCATTTCATCCCCATCGACGCGCAAGTCGCCGAAGTGGCGTCAAATCGAAAGACTTGCACTCGGCGAACGGTCTACCCGACGGGAGGCCCTCGTCACACGACATTTCATTTGATTTGTAGGGGACTGATGAGCTCAGCAGGTAAGTCCCATAGTGATCAGAGCCATTTGAGCCTTCCCGTCATATTGTATATCACCTATGACACTGACTCACATCCCTCCACCTCACTTGAGGCGGAAACAAGCTCTACTGAGGGAGGTCGACAAAATCTATGCATCATCTTCTCTACCACTGCACCAGGAATTCTGTCATCCGCCACAGCAACGATTGCGATCAGGAAGACCAGCAAGTGTTACTGCAGGACAACTTATCGCGGATGGTTTTGATCTAAATGAAAGCTGGAAGCATGAATGGTCAACAAAAACTTTGGGGACAAGAGCCCATCACCTTGATCCCACAAAGAAGCCAAAAGGTTTTGACCTACAGAGGAAAGTTTGGTGCCGGGCGTTGTGGCAGTGCGGTTCTAGGCGCTTCAGTCCGGAACCGCGCGACTGCTACGGTCGCAGGTTCGAATCCTGTCTGGGGCATGGATGTGTGTGATGTCCTTAGGTTAGTTAGGTTTAAGTAGTTCTAAGTTCTAGGGGACTGACGACCTCAGATGTTAAGTGCCATAGTGCTCAGAGCCAATTGAACCTTTTTTTTTTAACTTTGGTGCCGCCTCAACAGATTAAGGACTGGACATGGTTGCTGTGGCTACTTCAGGTACAAATGGGGCTGGATCAGTTCACCAATGTGTGAATGTAATCAAGAAGAGCAGACAATTGAACATTTAGTCCAACGCTGTCCACTACATTCATACCCTGGAATTCCCGATGACTTGTTCACTCTCACACCCACCTTAATTAACTGGTTGAAAAACACGGACTTTAAGGTTTAATCTTGTCTTGTATCATATGCATATTGTATAAAATCATGTGCCTTATATCAACTGTATATTGTGTAAAATCACCATACGATTATATAAATAAAAATTAATTGCTTCCTCCATTATCTCTAAAAAAATTAGTAAAATGCTAAACGGTTACTGTAGCTATGAAAGGAAATGCCAGTGATTGTTAAAGTCGTAGAAACTAGCATTACTAAGCCCTGCTTCGAAAATTCTGCTCACTGTTGTTAAGGAAAAATGGAAGCAGACTCGAAGAAACGACAGACAAATAAATGATTCGGGAAGCCAATCAAAAATATTCAAGAAGTATGTATTAGTAACCTGATATTGAGCAAGGATGTACCTCAAAAAAACAAAAGGTTTTATACTGGGTGGTTCAAATTGGGATTTTAAGACTTCGTAGCATTTATTACATTCAACTTACAAACATAAATAATACATCGAATGAAAGAGAGACTCGGCTTTGTTTGTATACCAGTCTTTGAAAAAGGAAAGAGCAGGAAACGACCAAGATTGACAGAGAAACATACAGAACGAGTGAGAAAGTCTACTGCACGTAGCCTCAGAAATCAGCTCGGAAGGCTGAAACGTCCCCTTTTGAAAATTAAAGAATGACAGTACTGGAAAACCTCTACGTTATTTGATTTACAAACAGCTGAGCCAAACTCAACGCACTCACACAGTTTTCTCTTTACTTATTCTGATCATTTCCAAACTGACACACAATATTTTTAGCGCAAAGCAATCTGACTTTCAATGATCTCTACAAAAGAATGGCCCAGACTAGCAATAACCTATACCTTTCATGACTTTTGACGTGTGTCCGCCAGAAAAAGGAAATTTGTAAAGATTTTTCTGGCGGACACACGTCCAGATCGTCCTCTCAAAACTCTGGCATCTCTCTCTCCACCTCCAACTGCCCAATGCTACGCGCTGTTCTCATCTAACTGTCCAACACTACACAAGCGAATATTCCAACAATGAGTCCAACCAGCCACAGACTGCACACAGTAGTGTATGTAGATGTAGACAAAAGTATAGCGTGATTCATTTCAATAACAGACTGACAAGGTGATTATTTTTTTGTTCATGGCGCAGGAACATTGCTAATAGGCGTTCTTTTCTCCTTCCGATAAGAACGACGCTTTCAATTCTCCTGCCGCTACAGTAGTGCCCTCGTGATGATGTAAACGCGTCGCTGGGAAGCCGGGAGGGGCGGGGGGAGTGAACGGTAGTTGGAGTAAAATTTATGTGACGTCAGCACACGTTAAGTAAAAAACTGAGTGTTAGGAGGGGGCTTTAGGCGAGATGAGGAATGGGTGCCGGGCGCTCGCTCGGCCGATGCTTATCTCCGTGTTTCCCCAGCTGGCTGCGATGGCCCAGAACTACGATATTAATTACAGCGACGAACGGCCGGTGGGCGTCTTTTTGTCGCCAGTGATGGCCGGATAAACCGCGTCCAGGCATGCCCCCCCCCCCCCCAGCCACCATTACTGCCCTCCATTTGCCAGAAACTGGCACGTGTTTCAGTATACGCAAGTCCAAGTCCACCTCACCTAACTAACGCCACGTTACTGTGGGCCGTCTGACAAACTTTGTCAGTAGTGGCGCCTGAAACATCTTCTGTTGAATACATACTGTGCTCGCTGTCAACCAAGCGAGACACACCATCTATAAACATGACTAAATCAAAACCCCAACCACGTTTCACAAGGCTACAAGGCCAACCTTAGGAATTACTGAAGGGATTTACATACAGTTTTCACTAAAAGACAGACTGATTCACGAGGAAAGTTCATCTACATAACTCACTATCACTACCCCGTCTAGGACACAGATACTTAGTGCTACCCGTTAGCAGCTAGATTAAGACGCTAGTTATTAGTAACTACTCGCAAAGTTTCAGAATACTTCATATTCCCTCCCCCCTCCCTTCGCCCCCCCGCTGCCCCCCACGATTGATCCTTCAACGCCTCATCAAATTCTCGGATGCTTCATATCTTCCGAACCCTGCGGGGCTTACATCTACATCTACATGATTACTCTGCTATTCACAATAAAGCGCCTGGCAGAGGGCTCAATGAACCACCTTCAGGCTGTCTCTCCACCGTTCCACTCTCGAACGGTACGCGGGAAAAACGAGTACTTCAATTTTTCTATGTGAGCCCTGATTTCTCTTATTTTATCGTGATGATCATTTCTTCCTACGTAGGTGGGTGCCAACAGAATGTTTTCGCAATCGGAGGAGAAAACTACTGATTGAAATTTCATGAGAAGATCCCGTAGTAACGAAAAACGTCTTTGTTTTAATGATTGCCACTCCAATTCACGTATCATGTCTGTGACACTATCTCCCCTATTTCGCGATAATACAAAACGAGCTGCCCTTCTTTGTACTTTTTCGATGTCATCCGTCAGTCCCACCTGATGCGGATCCCACACCGCACAACAATACTCCAGAATAGGGCGGACAAGCGTGGTGTAAGCAGTCCCTTTACTAGACCTTTTGCACTTTCTAAGTGTTCTGCCAATGAATCGCAGTCTTTGGTTTGCTCTACCCACAATATTATCTATGTGATGGTTCCAATTTAGGTTATTTGTAATTGTAATCCGTAAGTATTTAGTTGAATTTACAGCCTTCAGATTTGTGTGACTTATGGCGTAATCGGAATTTAGCTGATTTGTTTTAGTACTCATGTAAATAACTTCACACTTTTAATTATTCAGGGTCAATTGCTACTTTTGGCACCATACAGATATCTTATGTAAATCATTTTGCAAGTCGTTTTGATCATCTCATGATTTTACAAAACGGTAAATGACAGCATCATCTGCAAACAATCTAAGATGGCTACTCAGATTGTCTCCTATGTCGTTCATATAGATCAGGAACTATAGAGGGCCTAGCGAATGTAACGAGCAGTGGGGCTGATGGATGGGGGCGCTACTTGTGCGTGACGTCTTGATTATTTGGGATGGACAGGAGGCGTGTCTGGATGGCCGAGGCGGTTCGGGCAAATGTTCTAGAGAAGCGGAGATTACGGATTCGAGTCCCGGTCGGGCACAAAATTTCAGTCTTTTGATTTCTATCAATGCCTGTAGGCGGCTGAAGTCCTGATTTCTAGTTACATACATACGTAATTCCCGCAAACAAAGTGTTTTGTGCTCATCATGACGTAGAGAGATGGGATGTGCAGCTGTGGCGAGGTACTGAAGGACGAGTGTGGTTCAGATGTTCGTATGGGCATCCAGATCTCGTTTTCCTGGAAGTTTTCCAAATAACTTACAGTGAATGGCGGGAGGATTCGTTTGAATTTTGTTTCCGAACCTCGTCCTAGCCTAGCTTGTGCTTGGACTCTAATGACCCTGTCGTTGACGAGACGTTACATCCTAATGTTCTTTTCGTTCGCCGGCCGAAGTGGCCGTGCGGTTAAAGGCGCTGCAGTCTGGAACCGCAAGACCGCTACGGTCGCAGGTTCGAATCCTGCCTCGGGCATGGATGTTTGTGATGTCCTTAGGTTAGTTAGGTTTAACTAGTTCTCAGTTCTAGGGGACTAATGACCACAGCAGTTGAGTCCCATAGTGCTCAGAGCCATTTGAACCATTTGAACCTTTTCGTTCACTACTCTCGGATAGGATCCACACTGACCTAGAACTAAAGTCACCCCGCCGCGTTTTACTGTCTTTATGCGAAGGTTAATCTCAGGAACTATTGAAGGGATTTTGATACGGTTTTCGCTAAGAAATGGCTCTCAGCACTATGGGACTTAACATCTGAGGTCATCAGTCCCCTACACTTAGAACTATTTAAACCTAACTAACCTAAGGACACCACACACATCCATGCCCGAGGTAGGATTCGAACCTGCGACCGTAGCTGCAGCGCGGTTCCAGACTGTAGCGTCTAGAACCGCTCGGTCACACCGGCCGGCCCGTGGGTGTAATGTATGTATCAAAATAAAGGTAAAACGTTAAATACAGTTTTGTCTGCAATTCCTTTATTTCATAGCTACGCAGTGGAATAGGGAACACAGGTGCAAAAGAAACAAAACAAAATTAGTTCTTCTCAGAAAGCAACGACAAGAAGAAACCGGAAGTTCAGCTCAGTACGTACTGTACGTTTACCCCAGGACGCGTTCCAAATGATGTCGGTTTAGACAAAATCGACATTTTACTCTTACTTTTATCCATACATCACACTCCCGCAGTGTCTACAGTTACGTCGAACCGTAGTGCATATAAGATACTGCAGTGGCTATGTTGTTCAGAAGTACTATGCAATGTTCCTTCGGATTGCATGCAAAATACATCAAATGTATTCGCAGTTGCGGATATGGGCAGCCGTCAGCTGTATAATGGAATGACGACAATGAAAATTTGTGCCGGACCGGGACCCGAACTCGGATTTCCTGCTTGTCGCGAGGGGTCGCCTTACCATTAGCCTATCCGAGCACGTTTCACGGCCATACATGCATGTCCGAAGGAACAATGCACCGTACTTCTGAACAACACGGGCACAGGAGTATCGTGTGACTTCCAATTAAAATGTCTCTCCCGTACTGAAATATACTAATGGATGTACAAGTGCAGGTTGTAGACACATGGTAAACGACATACGGAAGTTTGGTTGTGGCTGTGAAGCGTGCTCGGGTAGCGAAATGGTAAGGCGACCGCTCGTGATAAGCGGGAAAACCGGGTTCGAGTTCGGTCCGGCACAAATTTGCATCGTCGTCGTTCCATTATACAGTTTATGGTTCGCATATTCGCAACTGCGAATACATTTCATGTAGTTTTGCATACAATTATTACTGTTGTAGAAGATAAGACGTCCGGCCGCACGTGCCACCGTGCGAAGCTTTGTTTTTTTTTTTGTTAAGTAAGGCAAACCCTTGAATGTGCGTGTTTCATTAACGTGGTTAACCGGCACTCGACCTGTGACATGGTACCAACGCGGGCCCCGTAATTCCCACGGGGTTCCATACAGCCGCAGAAGGGCCACAGTACGGGCTGGGCTCGTCCTCACGATAGGCGGCTCCAGCCTGTCGATGTGTGGCCATATTCGTGGCGCGTAAAGAGCCGCTCACGTCTTACACGGCGGGTTCCGCCCCCTCACACTTTAGCTCCACTCGTACACACGTCCGCTCGCAGATAGCATCGCCGCCGTAAATCTCGCAGACACGGCCGACGAGACACGCCGCCGCCGCCGGCCGCCAGGCGCGCTGTTCGGACGCCGCCCCCCTCCCGCCCCCACCGCCCCCACCTCGGCAGGTGTACGTGGGAGGCGGCGCGATGCGAGCCACAGGCACCCGGGGCGACGTCACAGGCTACGGCGCCACCTGTCTACTGGTCCCAACCACCGTCTGCTCTATGTATGTGCGTGTGCGAAGGTGGTCTGAAGCGGCCGAGAGGGATTTTCTCACGGACTACTCGCAGCTGCTCGGGTGCTCCTCGAAAGTTGTGGGTAATAACCACCTGCCCAACATGCCTCCTCCGTAGCGGAGCTCGCTACTGCGCCGACTCTCGAGGCGGAGGTAAACAGTTCGTGTCCTGTGTGAGGTGTTGGTTGTGCCGTTTTGCATACCCCTATGATGCTACGAGTTAAGCGCTGTCGGGCGTGACCGGCACTTGGATGGGTGACCATCAGGGTCCCCATGCGCTATTGCCATTTTTCGGGGTGCACTCAGCCTGACCACGCGCCCCTCCTATCCGCATCCTTTTCTGAGGATGACACGGCGGTCGGATGGTCCCGATGGGCCGCTTGTGGCCTGAAGACGGAGTGCTTTTTTATGATGCTACAGTCCGATCTATGATGACCGACAGAGAAGGGAAGCACCTGATATGAACATGCACGCCGGCCGGAGTGGCCGTGCGGTTCTAGGCGCTGCAGTCTGGAGCCGAGCGACCGCTACGGTCGCAGGTTCGAATCCTGCCTCGGGCATGGATGTGGGTGATGTCCTTTGGTTAGTTAGGTTTAATTAGTTCTAAGTTCTAGGCGACTGATGACCACAGAAGTTAAGTCGCATAGTGATTAGAACCATCTGAACCATTTTTTGAACATGCACATTACAATAAGGAAACAATAACATCGCGCAACGAAAACGTTCTACTGAATGATAATAGAGGTGGTGCAATCAACCACGATAATGTCGGTACCACATAGACATACACTGAGGTGAGAAATGTCATGGGATACCTCCTCATATCGTGCCGCACCTCCTTTTGGCCAACGGAGTGCGACAACTCGACGTGGCACGGACTCAGCAAGTCGTTGGTAGCCCCCAGCAGATATATTGAGTCATGGCGCCTCTATAGCTGTCCATAATTCCGAAAGTATTGCCAGAGCAGGATGTTGTGCACGAACTGACCTCTCCATTATGTGCCATAAATGTTTGATGGCATCTGGTTGGCCAAATCATTCACTCGGACTGTCCAGAATGTTCTTCCAATCAGTCATCGACAATTGTGGCAGTCCATGAAAGGCTGCATATTGTCTCCAAGTATCCGAACGTAACCGCTTCCAGTTCCGGATAGGTTCAGTTGGACCAGAGGGCCCAGTCGATTCCACGTAAACACAGCTCACTCCATTATGAAGCCACCACCTGTTTGCACAGTGTCAGGGGTCCATGTCTTCGTGGGGTCTGCGCCTTAGCCGAACCCTACCATCAGCTCTTACCACATGAAATTAGGATTCATCTCACCAGGCCACGCTTTTCGGATGGTCTACGGTCCAGCCGACATGGTTATGGGCCGGGGAGAGTCGCTGCGGGCGATGTCGTGCTGTTGGCAAAGGCATTCTCGTCGGTCGTCTGCTGCCACAGCTCATTAACACCAAATTTCACCGCACTGTCGAAACGGTTACGTTCGTTGTATGTGTCATATTGATTTCTGTGGTATCGATAGCTACGATGCCACGGCGTAGGTATACGTTCTTAGCTTGGCACTACGAGAGCGGACGATTCACACCGACGACAGCGCCCTCTAGCCGGTGCTGTGCAGCTCGGCGACCTCCGCTCCAGATTCAGCCCGTTTCGTCACGATCAGACGACAAACCAACATTGTCTCATTTTCATAGTGGCGAGCCATTACAAATGTTCAAATGTGTGTGAAATCTTATGGGACTTGACTGCTAAGGTCATCAGTCCCTAAGCTTACACACTACTTAACCTAAATTATCCTAACAAGGGAACCTCCCCATCGCACCCCCCTCAGATTTAGTTATAAGTTGGCACAGTGGACAGGCCTTGAAACACTGAACACAGATCAATAGAGAAAACAGGAAGTAGTTGCATGGAACTATGAAAAAAATAAGCAAAATATACAAACTGAGTAATCTATGCGTAGGATATGCAACATCAAGGAGAACGTGAGCACAGAAGCGCAGTGGTCCCGTGGGTTAGCGTGAGCAGCTGCGGAACGAAAGGTCCTTGGTTCTAGTCTTCCCTCGACTGAAAATTTTAATTTTTTATTTTCAGACAATTATGAAAGTTCAGGCACTTACACATAATCAACTTCGCTCTCCAAAATTCCAAGACATGTTCATATTTGCTTGGACATATGCAGGATTTGGCGGTCTACACACGGAAAAATTTGAAAACGTTAAAAACATATGTCTTGACAGAGCACAGTGAAAACTGTGTGAATGTGAAACTGTTGCATTCATTTGTTGCAGTTTATGTGACAAACTCTTATGTTTTCATCGCTTTATTGGAGTGATTATCACATCCACAAGAAAACCTAAATCGGGCAAGGTAGAAGAATCTTTTTACCCATTCACCAAGTGTACAAGTTAGGTGGGTCGACAACATATTCCCGTCACGTGACGCACATGCCGTCACCAGTGTCTTATAGAATATATCAGACGAATTTTCCTGTGGAGGAATCGTAAGACCTTGCGATTAAATGTTTTCGGTTCCCATTGGAGAGGCAAGTCCTTTCGTCTACTAATCGCACGGTTTTGCGGTGCGGTCGCAAAACACAGACGCTAAACTTATTTCAGTGAACAGAGACGTCAATGAACGAACGGACAGATCATAACTTTGCGAAAATAAAAAATTAAAATTTTCACCCGAGGGAAGACTTGAACCAAGGACCTTTCGTTCCGCAGCTGCTCACACTAACCTCGGGACCACTGCGCTCCTGAGCTCACGTTCTCCTTGATGTTGCATATCCTACAGACGGATTACTCAGTTTGTATATTTTGCTTATTTTTTTCATAGTTCCACACTTCTTCCTGTTTTCTCGATTGATCTGTGTTCAGTGTTTCGAGGCCTGTCCACTGTGCCAACTTATAACTAAATCTGAGGGGGGTGCGATGGGGAGGTTTCCTTGTAAGGACAAACACACATACCCATGCCCGAGGGAAGACTCGAACCTCCGCCGGGACCAGACGTACAGTCCACGACTGCAGAGCCATTACAGATTTTGCGTGTGTAACTTCTGTTAGCTTTGATACATCCTGCTTCGCACCCACGTGCTCATCATAGCCAAAGTTATGTAACCATATTTTATTACTTGTCTTACCTAAAAATCTTTTACTTTACTTCCAGTACCGACGTATTTCTACCTCACCTGCTCCTCCTAGCTTCCTACGTTCGGCCTACCCTCCAAATTACAGGAGCAGACCCAGGTGCCACCTCCCAGGTGCGATACAAAAATTTCTGCGGTTCTTTCACGCAGTATTGCTTGTCTGTTAAGCACTGACAACTCTACTAAACCGCTGCTGATCTCGGCACTGTGTTCTCCGTAATGAGAGGTAACGCCTGAGATTTGGTGCACTTCGCACACCCTTCACACTATGGACCTCGGAATATTAAATTTCAGAAATGGAATGTCCCATGCGTCTAGCTCCAGCTACTATTCCGCATTCAGACTCTCATAATTCCCGTCGTGCGGCCATACCCGCGTGGGAAACCTTTTGAACGAATCACCTGAGTAAGAATAACAGCTCCGCCAATGTTCTGCCCTTTTATACTTTGTGTACGCGATGCTACCGCCATTTGTATATGTAAATATCGCTGTCCCATGACGTTTGCCAACTCAGTGTATTGTCTGGTTCAAATGGCTCTGAGTACTATGGACCTTAACTGCTGAGGTCATCAGTCCCCTAGAACATAGAACCACTTAAACCTAACTAACCTAAGGACATCACACACATCCATGCCCGAGGCAGGATTCGAACCTCTGACCTTAGCGGTCGCATTGTTCCAGACTCAACCGCTCGGTCACACCGGCCGGATTTTCCGGGTGAAGGATAGGAACTTGTAATGTGGAGAGGGTGTTGATCTTATACTTAAGGCGTTGATTAAGAACGAATCTTTCGAAATTACAATTAGGGGATCAAAGGTTTTTTGAAAACATATGGCTATAAGGCAATCTTACAGCTAGACCTAGGAAAATTGATATCTGGTTTCTCGGTCTGACGTAAAGAAACACGTGTTTCAGCATTTTTGGAAACTACATCGCTGAGGTGGTGAACCATTGGAGGAAAATTCTTTTGAAAATAAATTATTATTAACGGACTACTAAAGTATTTTTAAACCTACGTCTATGACAAGTGGTATTTGACTTCTCGGTTATAAATTAAAAAAAAAAGAGTCTTTCAGTGCTTTTGGAAATTCAACCCTTGAGGGGAGGAAATGGGCGATGAAAACTTATAAGAGAATATTTTGTTATATTAAACCATTTTTAAACTGAATCTATGAAAATTGGTATTTCACTTCTGTGTTAGATACAAAGAAGTCTGTGTTTGGAGAGGAAAGTTTCTATGGAAATATTACCACAAGAAAGCAAAAAGCACGATTAACAAAAACTCTGAATTGCAGATACCAGAAGTGCTTTTAGGTCACACGTACACACGGAAAAATAGCGCTTCTATGGCCTTCATCAGCGTGGAAAGTTTAGAAGGTATTGCGATTTGAGAACAACATAAAAATTCGAGTAAAGAAAAACCAAAAATAAAAAAAGTTGTGCAGACCGTACAGTCTACGCGAGCGAGGCAACAGGAGCTAAGTTACTAATGTATGAAAGTACGAACATGCACAGATCTTTCTCCTGTATAAAATTTAACACGAATATCATGGCGCTCTTCGCATTGTTCCAGAAAAAGTTACACAGACTCTGTCAACCACCTTCTTTGATTTAACTGAAGCAAATTGAAATTTATCGAACTATAGCAGTAATTGTTCCACGAAAAATTAGTCAGAAAGCTGTTGTTTCGAAATGTAGTCACCAGGGAGCAGTGGAATGCTACCATTCGGTGGTGATTCAAATGGTTCAAATCGCTCTGAGCACTATGGGACTTAACTTCTGAGGTCATCAGTCCCCTAGGACTTAGAACTACTTAAACCTAACTAACTAACACACATCCATGCCCGAGACAGGATTCGAACCTACGACCGTAGCGGTCGCGCGGTTCCAGACTGCAGCGCCTAGAACCGTTCGGCCACTCCGGCCGGCTCTCAGTGTATTAATGAGAGGAGGGATCATACAATCTATAACGGTAACAAGTGGTCACTTATTACTCAGATTTATCATCGATAAGTAAATCCTTGAGTTACCCTCTAAGATAAATAGTTGAACATTAGATACTTGCGCAATGGGTTCTAATAGTGAACTCTAATCTTGGCACAGAGGAATGAGCACGATAAATGCCAAGTTATGCGACTAATACTGAATACGACCAGCGACTGTAAATTACGGGAAGAACACGGAAAAACAAATTCAAACTGTGGTATCGACAGCTACGATGCGACGGCGTACGTCCAAGTTCTTAGGTTGGCACTACGACACCGACACCGACGACAGCGCCCGAATTTCTGTACGCCTTCGCCACAGGCGTCCATGTATAAGCGTAGTTCTCTGCCGCCTACTAGCATCTGTGAGCCGCATGCGCAGTACCGCCGCGGTGGATCATATCAGGCCGCGCTTGGCATCTTCTCGTCAACGTCGCCAAGCCCCTGCATATCAGCAACACTGACTGGTAACTACCAGCTGCTATTAGAGCCGACCAATCGGACACAAGATCGATAACAAACCTAACTGTTGCAGGTTGCTGACGCTGAACAAGGACTCTGTACCAGCACCCAGCGCCAGCCGCCGAACAGCACAACCGCACAACGTAAAGGTATCGACATGCATGATACCCACTACTAACAAAGCCTATCCTTGCACGACCAATCGCAGGCAGCAAGACATCCGCTACTGCTCTTACCACCCGACCTAACTATCGCAGAAGTATTTTTTCCCTTGGCTCTTACCTTGGCACTTTTTTTCCTCTGTCCTTCAAACCGCTACCCTTCGTTCGATTTCGACCCAATCTATCTCCAGATGAGCGCGTATTAATGGTTAACCCTAACCAGACGTACGCAAACATCGCAGTACCCACATCCTGCGACACCTCACTTTAGTGAATACTAACCCTTATGCAGAGATGGCAGTAGACCTTTTGTGTTGGCCATCATGCCGGTGTGGGCGTGGAGGGGCTCCACCTCTTATATTTTATTTTCTTGTCGTCAGTCTTGTGACTGACTCTGAGGATGGCCGGACGATACGCGGCCGAAATATCAGTGGAGGAAATTTTACTTGCGTGGCTGCATGCCCGAAATTTAATGGACAAAACGTGTTTGATTCTCACTGTGGTTTCCATGTCGCGATCCATCGCACCTTATTTTCCGAACAACCCTCGCAGATGTTCTGGCGTGGCTTGTCCTTGCTGAGATAGCAAAGCCTCCCAGTGCTAACACAGCAACCCACTACAAATGTTCCTATCGTCGCCATCCTGCTGGAAGTCTCCCATGTTGTTGTTGTGGTGGTCTTCAGTCCTGAGACTGGTTTGACACAGCTCTCCATGCTACTCTATCCTGTGCAAGCTTCTTCATCTCCCAGTACCTACTGCAACCTACATCCTTCTGAATCTGCTTCGTGTATTCATCTCTTGGTCTCCCCCTACGATTTTTACCCTCCACGATGCCCTCCAATACTAAATTGGTGATCCCTTGATGCCTCAGAACATGTCCTACCAACCGATCCCTTCTTCTTGTCAAGTTGTGCCACAAACTCCTCTTCTCCCCAATCCTATTCAGTACCTCCTCATTAGTTATGTGATCTACCCATCTAATCTTCAGCATTCTTCCTATATGTTAGGCCGCCAGCGGCGCTCCGGCGTCCGGCGCTCGCATGAAACACGGCGCGAATGGCAGTAATTAACAATGGGAGACGGAGTAATTAAAGCCTAGGCGGGCACTCGCCTTTTTCTCGGCCGCACTCCCCGCGGCGTTTTCGCCTTCCCCTCTCCGCTTCCGCTTCCCTCTTCGCCTCTCCCTCTCGCCTCCCGAGGCTCCGCCGACACAATAGACCGATTGTTCGCGCTGTGCTGCTTGAAGCGGCTGGTAACGAGACCCGAACCACGTTATGACAACTCGGCGGGCGCCGCGTTGGCCCACGCCGGGCAGCGCAGGTTAACCTCATTAGGCGGGACCTTTCTGCAGGCCCGTCGTATTTGCAACAGCTTTAACATCCCATCCGTTAGAGCCTCTCTCCGCTCCCAGGGGTCAAGAGCGCGGGAACCTGACGGCGTTTTGCAATACAAGCAGCCTCCCACCTTGATATTCTCTGCCAAGAAAGAGGCAGTCTCCGGAGTGTTAACAAACGCCCGAGCATGTGGAACAGATAGACTGCCTGATCAAAAACATCCTGACACCTGTTAGAGGACATTTATATGGAGTATTATACACTGAAGCGCCGAAGAAACTGGTATCAGGTTGCGTATTCAAATGCGGAGGCCGGCCGGGGTGGCCGAGCGGTTCTAGGCTCTACAGTCTGGAACCGCGCGACAGCTACGGTCGCAGGTTCGAATCCTGCCTCGGGAATGGATTTGTGTGATGTCCTTAGGTTAGTTAGGTTTAAGTAGTTTTAAGTTCTACGGGACTGATGATCTCAGAAGTTAGGTCCCATACTGCTCAGAGCCATCTGGACCATGTCTTTTTTTTTCTTTTTATTAAATGCGGAGATATGTAGCCGGCCGCTGGTGGCCGAGCGGTTCTGGCGCTACAGTCTGGAACCGCGCGACTGCTACGGTCGCAGGTTCGAATCCTGCCTCGGGCATGGATGTGTGTCTTGACCTTAGGTTAGTTAGGTTTAAGTAGTTCTAAGTTCTAGGGGACTTATGACCTCAGCAGTTGAGTCCCATAGTGCTCAGAGCCATTTGAACCATTTTTGGAGATATGTAAACAGGCAGAATACGGCGTTGCGGTCGGCAACGCCCATATAAGACAAGTGTCTGGCGCAGTTGTAAGATCTGTTACTGCTGCTGCAATGGTAGGTTATCAAGATTTAAGTGAATTTGAACGTGGTGTTATAGTCGGCGCAAGAGCGATGGGACACAGCATCTCCGAGGTAGCAATGAAGTGGGCATTTTCCCGTACGACCATTCAAATTATTCAAATGGCTCTGAGCACTATGGGACTTAACATCGGAGGTCATCAGTCTGCTAGAACTTAGAACTACTTAAACCTAACCGAGCTAAGGACATCACACACATCCATGCCCGAGGCAGGATTCGAACCTGCGGTCGTAGCAGCAGCGCGGTTGCGGAGTGAAGCGCCTAGAACCGCTCGGCCACAAAGACCGGCCATAAGATCATTTCACGAGTGTACCGTGAATATCAGGAATCCGGTAAAACATCAAATCTCCGACATCACTGCGGCCCGAAGAAGGCCCTGCAAGAACAGGACCAACGAAGACTGAAGAGAATCGTTCAACGTGACAGAAACGCACTCCTTCTGCAAATTGCTGAAGATTTCAATACTGGGCCATCAACAAGTGTCAGCGTGAGAAACATTCATCGAAACGTCATCGATATGGGCTTTCGGAGCCGAAGGCCAACTCGTGTACCCTTGATGTCTGCACGACACAAAGCTTTGCGCCTCGCCTGGGACCGTCTACACAGACATTGGACACTGTGTCTGGGTGGTGCAGTGGTTAACTCAACTGCCTAGTAAGCAGAAGAGTCCTGGTGTGGCATACGTTTTTACTCATCGCAGCTGATTCAGTATAAAATCCCTATGAAGCTGATGTCATTAGTTCCTTCCTTTTCCTTTCCTTTCCTTTCTCCTCCCCCTCCACCATCAGTTTACATAATATATGGACTGTGTTCATCCATGGTCTTCATGGCAGATTGAATTCTGCTGCAAAAATTTACAACTACGTATCTAGATATCTGCAGTGTACCGCATGGAGGTTTGTGCTGTATGTATTTTGTGAATGTAGAGGTGCTGTTCCATTCCCCGAAATGGTGCAGTGTCGTCGTTTATGCAACTATCCCAGCATTTGCATTACGCGATTTTCACAAATCACAGGAAATCTACAGTTGGAAATACAAAACAATCCTCCCGAATGGCTACGTATTCGAACCACATTTTTATCGCATATTTTACTTGGGAACGCCGCGCGGAGTGGCCGGCGGTTAGAGGCGCCATGTCACGAATCCCGAGGCCCCTCCAGCCGGAGGTTCGAGTCCTCCCTCGGGCGTGGGTGTGTGTGTTGTTCATAGCATAAGTTAGTTTAAGTAGTGTATAAGTCTAGGGACCGATGACCTCAGCTGGTTGGTCCCTTAGGAATTCACACACAAAGTTACTTGGCAACAAATGTATCTTCACACCTCCTGACTGATTTGTTCTGATGTTGTATAAAATTACTCCTGGTAATCCTGCATATCGAGTTTTGCTGCATCTTAGAGCTCTGATAATAATGCAGATGTTGTTAGTAGATGATGCTGTTATTTGTAACGAAGTACTGTCCTGAACAAGCTGCACCAATATTCAATCAGATCCTGGTTATTTTTCAGTTATAATAAACGGTTTTGTCCCGTTTAGCATGTTATATGTAGACCGCCATTGGTATTCATTATGACTTACTGTTAAGTGCAGAATATGTAGTACATTTCATGACGAGACAGCGTGTTATTAGGCGAGAGTACATTTTTCCTTTCCGATGTTTATTACTGTCTTATTAAGCGGCAGGAAAAGGCACTAAGGAGCGAAATAACAAACTCTTGCCACAACTCTTGTGAGAAAGCAGCAACATAAATATACTAATTTCGTTGCAGGATGACGTGCACAGCCAGCCGCGGTGGTCTCGCGGTTCTAGGCGCGCAGTCCGGAACCGTGCGACTACTACGGTCGCAGGTTCGAATCCTGCCTCGGGCATGGATGTGTGTGATGTCCTTAGGTTAGTTACGTTTAAGTAGTTCTAAGTTCTAGGGGACTGATGACCACAGCAGTTGAGTCCCATAGTGCTCAGAGCCATTTGAACCATTTTTTTGACGTGCACAACTATATTTTTGCCAGTGTCGTAATATTACGAAAATTTATTGTATTGGCGATGATAAATCAGCCATATTTGTACGGAAAGTTGGATATAAGAGCAATAAAGTTGCATTTGATTGAAGTCAAAGTATCTCATTAATATATTGTATCACACCATGGGCAAATGGCGTCACGTAACACAGAACACTATTCTTGTGTAAATAATGGGAGATGAACAGCTCTAGGTCTCAGGTATATAAGAGAAAAATTCAAGAAAGAATAGCGAAGGCAGCACTATCACACTCAAATGTCTCCGATCTCCGCTAAATACTATATTGTCTGAGCCAAAACTGTTCTCGATGATACGATTTTGGGCACAGTAAAATCATTCAGATGGTCAAGTAGGTCGCTGTTTAATACATATCTAAAACAAATAGTGATTTAATCGGACGCATGTGCCACAGCATCCATGACACGTTAAATAGTGAAACAAATCAGGATCAAGAGATAAAAAGTTGTATTAAACTATGGCTAAGACATAACTCTTGCAGGACACTAGATATTAATTTTTAACTCATTCATTCATTCATTCGTCGTGTCCTGTGGATCTTGTTACTAAGACACATTTCCACGGCCATGGAATGAGTCAAAATATATGTTAGCAAAGTGCAGAGGGTGTGAGAAGCTGTATTAGCAATTAGCTTCAGTTAAACTTTTGTAAATTACTGGGTCATACAAAGCTAAGTTTAATATTGTAATACAGCGAATTAACAGGAAAGCCAGAGATTCGAAGTAAAAAAATCGCTGCTTGTTCAATTATATTAAATACCCGCTGTTTATTCCCCACTGATAGCGTAACACCTACGTCGCTACGATCATTCTAAATACCCGCACTGGTTAAAAGCTGAATGTCAAGAAGACGCAGAAGTGGGTAACGTTTACATGAAACTTCTGAGAATAAGGAGAGGAATGGAACACAAACAAGCTAATTTCATTGCAGCCATGACGTACACAGCTATATTTCTACCAGAGCAGTAATCTCACAAAAATTTATATATGGCTCATTATAAACCAGGTATAATTGCACAGAAAGTGAGATATGAGAGCTATAAGGATGACTTTGATTCCCGTCAAAATTGTCCTCTACAAGGAGCATTAGAACTGGAATAAAATTGATCTCGAGGTAATTTAAAGCAAGGACGACGAAGATAAGATGCAAGAGATTAGGGCTCGCACGGAGGTACATAGACTGTCGTTTTTCCGTCGCTCTGTTTGCGAATGGAACAAGAAATGAATTGACTAGTAGTGGTACAGGATGCCCTCCGCCCCACACCATACTGTGACTTGCGGAGTATATGTGTAGATGTTAATGCGAAAAAGCGAAACATAGAATATCACACGTAGGAAGTGGAACGAACAAACGAGTGTAACTTAACCTTGTAGCTGTACTATATTGCATGATAACATCCACAAAAGTTATATAATTTATGATGAGCGAGGTGGTTTACGGTATACACCGGGGATGGTTCCTTCCACAAGTTCCCCCTCCTCCGTTTAGGCTACGTCTTTGACATCTAACTATCAACGAGTTTTTGAAGTAAAATATTTCTTCGTGTCTACAACAGCTGCATACTACGCGGAAATGACGCAAAGAAATCCAATGCACACAACTGAAACGGGAACTATTCATAACAAGACCGCAATTTAAAGCAGTCCGCTGCACAAGAGAACGAATTACTTTTTAGTAATAAAGGAAATAAATTCCTTAAACGAGTCTGCGATTCATCATGAAATTTTACGGATAAAATTGTCTATATCGCTTAATACTTCCTTTATTTACAACTATGCTTCGGCAAGTACCATCGGTAGATCGGAACTAACAGTTCGTATAACAAATTTCAGTGTCAACTGCAATGTGAACTACGCCTAAGTTCCCAGCCAGCGCAAAAGCGAAGGGAAATGCATATTCGTGACACAAAGGCATTCTTCCAGACTTTACAACAGGAGAAAAATATTCAATACGTACTTAGTACTGTTACTCTTTCTGTATGCCCAATCGACTAAAATTCGTATGTCAGAATTATCAATGTAGAGCACAGACAAGCGGTACATTCTATAATTTGTCCTATCAGAATTGAGATGTCAGATGTTTGAGATAAGTTAATTTTCTCTGGAAGTTACAAAACAATAAGAGAAAGGAATATTTGTATAGTTAGATGAACCTAAGAGACGTTATTCTGTATGTTTAGCTATCAACATAGTTTATTTAGTTGTTTTCCAGAGGGTTACAGCAACGACTTATAAATTCTTGAACAGAACATTATTTTCTTTTCTCTTATAGCTGAAGTACTTAAACGGCTGTGTACAAATCATTCCAAGTAAAATTTCTATCAGTTTTTGTCAGGGAAGTAGAAACGTTCAAAGTTTTAAGGGCATAATTGGCTATGTTCCACAGGACGTTCTAAAAGCGGAATGTTCATTTATATCAGTTGTTCAAACGAGTGCCCATTTTTTCGAACGCACATTTGAGTGCAACTTCCAAACGACCTGCGGACGAGATGTAAACAAACGCAGATGATTTCAAACAGCGCGTCGAGGATGTGTGTCACCTCGCGATACTAACGACATTACATCTCTTCCGCAGCAGACCGTCTTGAAGTCGCATTTCAGGAAAATAGGCACTCATTTGAACACCTCGGTAGCCCAATATTTCGCCAATACAACATCCATCTGATCGCAGCCAATTATGTACAGCATGTTGCATCAACCCCTACAACTTTGAACGTTTCTGCCTTCCCAAATTAAGCTTGGGTATTAATAAACCGCTCAAGCTGTATTTAGTCCTTTATTACTAAATCGCTACCAGTTTCGTAGTACTAAAAGCCACATCTTCAGGTGAACATCTGTATAACAATAAATCCAGAAGGAATAACAAAATAACCCTGAGATGTATATTGATTTGGTAAATTATTTTAACATAAATTTTTTTTAAAAACTGTTTAAAACATTTACCTGAAAATATTAGAATGTCAGTACTCACATAACTAAAATATTAGAGTTGAAACGCTCGGAACATTGTACCCAGCATCCGTTGTGCATCAAAACAAGACACCGCTAGAAGGCGGTATGTCATAGAATAAAACAGCCGGATTCCAACACACTGGATGGGTCTTAAGCAAATCATACCATAGTGGTCCACTAGTAAAGAGAAAAATAAATGGAAAACTAAGAAAACCTAATGTTGGGTCAGAGTGAAAATCCAAGAAGTGGTTCCCACAAAAATATTTTAGTATTCTCATGTAAAACTATTTAATATTTTTAATTTTTTTAACTCTTAAAATGATTTACCATGCCTGTGTATATCTCAGGGTTGTTATTCAAATGGCTCTGAGCACTGTGGGACATAACTTCTGAGGTCATCAGTCCCCTAGAACTTAGAACTACTTAAACCTAACCAACCTAAGGACATCACACACATCCATGCCCGAGGCAAGATTCGAACCTGCGACCGTAGCGGTCGCGCGGTTCCAGACTGTAGCGCCTAGAACCGCGCGGCCACTCCATCCGGCGGTTTTTATTCCTTCTGGATTTATTGTTATACGGATGTTCACCGTTAGATGTGTCTTTTAGTGCAATGAAACCGGTAGTGATCCAATAATAAAGGACTGACTACAGCTGAAGCTGTTTATTCATATCCAAGATGACTACTCATAGGTGTGGCTGCCCTACCTACAAGGTTGTCTGCTTCCTAACGAAATTCATGCAAATTTGATTTAATTTGATTTGTACATCTACACATACCCACATACTCAGTGAACCACCGTAGGGTGCATGGCGGAGAGTATCTTGTACTATTACTAGCCACTCCCTTTCCTTTTCCACTCGCAAATGGGGCACGGGAAAAATGACTATACGTCTCCGTTCGAGCTCTGATTTCTCTTGTCTCGTATTTGCGGTCCTTACGCAGGATATGTGTTAGTATCAATAGGATCGTTTCGTGTCTTCACTGCCCTTACGCGAAATGTACATAGGCGGCAGTAGAATCCTTCTGTGGTCAACTGCAAATGTCGGTTACCCCAAGTTTCTCAATAGTGTTTCACGAAATGAACATCCTTGCCCTTTAGGGATCTCCACTTCAGTCCACGGAGCATTTCCCTAATACTCGCGTACTGATCGAACCTACCGGTTAGTAATCTAGCAGTACGCCTCTGAATTGCTTCGATTTCTTCCACATATCCGACCGGATTCCGATCCCAAACACTGGATCAATATTTAAGAATGGGTGTCGCCCTAGTGTTCTACAAGTGGTCCCCTTTAAAGATGAGCTGCACTTCCCTAGAATTCTCCCCGCAAACAGAAGTCAACAATTCGCCTTCCCTTTTACGAGCATGCATGCCTATTCGATTTCACATCGCTTTGCAAAGTTACGACGAGATATTTAACCAACGCTGTTGTATCAAGCAGCAAAGCAATATTACTGTATTCTAAGACCACAGGATTGTTCTTGCTATTCATCTAAATTACTTAACATTTTCCCACACTTAGAGCTAGCTGCCATTCATCACATCAAATGGAAGTTCTGTCTACGTCATACTGTACTGTACCACAATCACTCAATGATGACTTTTTCCCGTACACTAAGACTCCTGTAATCTGAGCTGAACTGTCCTCCATGTTTCCCCCAAAAGTATGGGATATTCATACTTGTTTATATGTGAGTCACGATACGAGTGGAGATTTCTGATTAAATGTGTCAAAGAATTCGTCATAAATATGGGTGGCTGCTTAGTTGTGAACTGCACTAACCACTGAAAAAATGGTTTTCACATGTTTTGATTTCCAAGTGACCCCAAACAAGGAAGACAATGAGTCATAAGTTGCTGCAGACACAACTGGGGCTTGCATTCGGGAGGACGACTGTTCAAACCCGTGTCCGGCCATTGAGGTTTTCCATGATTTCCCTAAATCGCTTCAGGCAAATGTCGGGATGATTCCTGTGAAAGGGGACTTCCTTCCCTGATCCGATGGTGCCGAAGATGTCGCTGTAACATCCCTCCCCCAAATCAGCTAACCCACCAACACAACTGGGAACCAGGACCTGTTGCTCAACTGCGCATTGTCAATATATGTTAATAAAAGTAATTATAAACATGAAACCAACTGCATACAACTCTTCCCCCAGTCGATAGCTACACTGAAGCAATTTGTCTCACACTGTTTCCATTTCTGAGATATTTTCGCAGCTCTGGCTAAGGGAGAGGAAACATTTATTGCGATGTATTTATATCTCGTTATCATAAACATACATCACAAACTGAATAAGACTTGTCACCATTTCTCATAGAGACACGGTAGAACGAGTGATAATTCGGATATTTTCATAGCGGGTTGGTCATTGTGAGGGAACCTGCGCAAGTAACACAGCCGTCAAACATTAAAGCTTTGACCACAGCTCAACAAGCAAGAAATGAAACTATTAATAAAAATCCGTTTCACTGGAACATGAAAGTCTACTTTTCACCTCTCTGTACAATTAAAATGCCGCAATTGTACTCACTTATGATTAAAAAACAAACACCACTTTTTCAAGCGCCAATATACGGACAAAAACTAACAAATAGTCACACATTGTTACTGCATAACATACCTATTTGAAGGCAGTCGTACTTAGTTCTTAACTAATAACATTTAATATTTACAAACTACCACACATGAAGCCGGCCGGTGTGGCCGAGCGGTTCTAGGCTCTTAAGTCCGGCACAGCGCTGCTGCTACGGTCGCAGGTTCGAATCCTGCCTCGGGCATGGATTTGTGTGATGTCTTTAGGTTAGTTAGGTTTAAGTAGTTCTAAGTTGTAGGGCGCTGATGATCTCAGATGTTAGGTCCCATAGCGCTTAGAGCCATTTGAACCATCTGAACCGCACACGAAATATTATTTTTCCATTTCTGTATTACATGAAAAGGGCAATCTAAATATCTCTATACACATTAATTATTCTTCGGTATACTTCGGTCACGTAGTATCAAATATTTTATAAGAAATATTGTAGAAACTTGGTTCAAATGGCTCTGAGCACTATGGGACTTAACTTCAGATGTCATCAGTCCCCTAGAACTTCGAACTACTTAAAACTAACGTAAGGACATCACACACACCCATGCCCGAGGCAGGATTCGAACCTGCGACCGTAGCGGTCGCGCGGTTCCAGACTGTAGCGCCTAGAACCGCTCGGTCACCCGGGCCGGCAGAAAGTTGAGACAATAAATTAACCACCCACAAGGAAAACATTGCCGTATCGTCAGAATAGGGGACAACATGGGGGACGATTGAGCCTATTACATAGGAGCTCTACCTTGCACTACAGCGTCATCAGCAAACAGTTGCATATTGCTGCTTATCCGAACCGTCTGATTGTTTATGTGCATACAGAAGACTTCACACAGTTGGTTCAAAAACATCAGACACGTAACAGACACACATAATGTTATACTTAATATGTAACTCGTTGCTATAACTCTCTGAATAATAATGAAATAAACTACTTTCCTAACTTCGCAGAAAACAGAAATGCTTCTTTCTTTTACTTTTGTAAATATATATTATTTTGACTTGTCATTTTGTAAGTTACGGAGAAACACCTTTTCTGAACATACTGTACACGGAAGAATTGTAAAACTTAATTCCATTCCTTGTGTGAAAAACTCTATTCAGTCACGTTACAATGAAGAGCTGTTTGTTACCTGATTATAGCTGGTTTTCGTCAACTTCGCCACAGAAGACGGTCCTATTTTCACTTTTCGGGGCAAATGGATGAATGGACGATACCGACATTACTCTCGCGAGGTACACACCCGTCTGTAGAGCCGACCGTTGCAAACGGAAGCTCTCAGCCAACTCCGGTGATCGCCTCTTCCCATCCAGCAGACGTCCCGCCACTAAGCATTCTGGTGCAATAAACATCGGCCCTGCATTTGCCTAAGAAGGGCCGAGCGTCGTAAAAACGTCGCCCGGTGCTCGTATGTTCTGGCGCCGCTGCCATTACGCCGACTGCGAGCATCGCAACCGGCCGTGTGTGTGTGTGTGTGTGTGTGTGTGTGTGTGTGTACGCGCAGCGAATGCATTCGAAGCAAGGTAGAAGGGTGGGGGATAAGAAACACAAAAGATGTGAATGGGGGATCCGGGATCTACTTATAGAAACTTAGGACCCGTCTCACTCGCACAAGGCAACCGGTTTCTTCTAGAGGGAATGCAAAGGCATGGGAACGATGGCTCTGGACGAATCAGCATCACGCTGTCACTGCAACATGGCCACCGCGACAGATCACCAACCAAAACTAACAGACTGCAACAGGCTAGCCTCGTCTTGATGGTAACTGAGTTCAGCGTTGCCCAACACGAATATATTTCTTTTTTAAGTCGTCAGTCTTCTGACTGGTTTGATGTGGCCCGCCACGAATTGTCAACCCCTTTCCTCTTCATCTCAAACTAGCACTTGCAACCCACGTCCTCAGTTATTTACTGGACGTATTCCAATCTCTGTTTTCCTCTATTGTTTTACCCTCTACAGCCCCCTCTAGTACTCTGAAGTTAGTTCAAATGGTTCAAATGGCTCTGAGCACTATGGGACTTAACATCTGTGGTCATCAGTCCCCTAGAACTTAGAACTACTTAAACCTAACTAACCTAAGGACATCACATACATCCATGCCCGAGGCAGGATTCGAACCTGCGACCGTAGCAGTAGCGCGGTTCCGGACTGAGCGCCTAGAACCGCTAGACCTCTGAAGTTAGTCCGTGATGTCTTACCAGATGACCTGCCATCCTGACCCTTAATTTTCTCACTGTTTTCGTATATTCCTTTTCTAGCCGACTCTCCGCAGAACCTTCTCATTCGTCACCTCACCAGTCCAACTAATTTTCAACGTTCGTTTGTAGCACCACATCTCAGATGCATCCATTTTCTTCTGATGTCATGTTTCTTGTTGTTCCCATTTCTGCTAACCTTCATTACTTCCATTTGCTCTCAGTCCATATTCTGTACTTGTTAGACTAGTCATTCCACTCATCAGAACATGTAATTCTCCTTCGTTCATTGAGGATACCAGTGTCATCAGGCTGCAGGTTGAGAAAATCTATGAAATTGTTTTTCTTGTTCTTTAGTCTTGCTTCCATTATCAACCGAAACACTTTGCACAAACCATCAGATTTATCTAGTGCGCTATAATGAAAATAAATCAAATCTCGTTAATAAGGATTCACGTAAGATTTTGCATATAACAGGATGGGTGTTTATAACGTTTTCATTACCTCATTGAAAAAAAATTAAGTTACGGAAGAAATATTTTGCTCGTTGTAGCTGTGTCACGATATTTCTTTTGCTACCCGAAAACGAATTAACGCACAGTACTCTAGCAATCCAGGAATATGGTATCAATTTGATTTTGCCTGTCGATAATATTCATTAGTTTGTGTGACTAAAGTGCCAGACGTCTTTCTCTGAATCCGTGCTGTCTGTCAACAGATGGTTGTTTTGAGGTATTTCATAATGAATATGTCCCAGAAACCTGCTGAAAACTGATCTCACTGAGATGGGTTTATATTTCAGCGAATTACTTCTACTTCGTTTCTTGTGTTTTGGTGTGACTTCAGCTACTTCACAGTCTTTAGCTACGGATTTTTCGTAAAGCGAACGATTGTGTATGATTGCTACAGGTGGAGCTATTTCGTAAGCGTAATCCGAGAGGAACATAATTGGTGTGCAACATGGACGGCAAGACCTGTCTCTACTAAGTTACTTAAGATGCTTCGCTACACTGAGGGTACTGAGGGTACCTGCATCTTCGTTGGTGAATGAATATGCGAAAGCCGCTGTTCGTAACTGTGCTTCAGTCTTGTTCTCGCTTGTAATATTACGATGGATATCGTGCAGTGAAGGTGTTGATAGTATCTTGCCGCAGATGTGCTTCACGTATGACCAGAATCTCTTTGGATTTTCCGCCTGAATTCGAGACAGACTTTCGTTTTAAATGTAGACGTGCACATTCCACTTTATCAATAGACCGCTCCAATAAAAATTTAAATGGTTCAAATGGCTCTGAGCACTGTGGGACTGAACATCTGAGGTCTTTATCCTCCTAGACTTGGAATTACGTCAACCTAACTAACCTAAGGACATCATACACATCAATACCCGAGGCAGGATTCGAATTGTGGCAGCAGCGCGGTTCCGGAATGAAGCACCTAGAGCCGCTCGGCCACAAAGGCCGGCAACACACGAGCGGATTGGGAAAAAAGTAGATAAGACCGGAACGGAATACTTTGCTGACCACGACAAGATCCTTTTAAAGTAATGAGACTAGTAAGCAAAAACACCTCTACTTACATTTTTAGCCAACTACGAGGGCAGTTCAATAAGTAATGCAACACATTTTTTTTCTGAAACAGGGGTTGTTTTATTCAGCATTGAAATACACCAGGTTATTCCCCAATCTTTTAGCTACACAACACTATTTTTCAACGTAATCTCCATTCAATGCTACGGCCTTACGCCGCCTTGAAATGAGGGCCTGTATGCCTGCACGGTACCATTCCACTGGTCGATGTCGGAGCCAACGTCGTACTGCATCAATAACTTCTTCATCATCCGCGTGGTGCGTCCCACGGATTGCGTCCTTCATTGGGCCAAACATATGGAAATCCGACGGTGCGAGATCGGGGCTGTAGGGTGCATGAGGAAGAACAGTCCACTGAAGTTTTGTGAGCTCCTCTCGGGTGCGAAGACTTGTGTGAGGTCTTGCGTTGTCATGAAGAAGGAGAAGTTCGTTCAGATTTTTGTGCCTACGAACACGCTGAAGTCGTTTCTTCAATTTCTGAAGAGTAGCACAATATACTTCAGAGTTGATCGTTTGACCATGGGGAAGGACATCGAACAGAATAACCCCTTCAGCGTCCCAGAAGACTGTAAACATGACTTTACCGGCTGAGGGTATGGCTTTAAACTTTTTCTTTGTAGGGGAGTGGGTGTGGCGCCACTCCATTGATTGCCGTTTTGTTTCAGGTTCGAAGTGATGAACCCATGTTTCATCGCCTGTAACAATCTTTGACAAGAAATTGTCATCCTCAGCCACATGACGAGCAAGCAATTCCGCACAGATGGTTCTCCTTTGCTCTTTATGGTGTTCGGTTAGACAACGAGGGACCCAGCGGGAACAAACCTTTGAATATCCCAACTGGTGAACAATTGTGACAGCACTACCAACAGAGATGTGAAGTTGAGCACTGAGTTGTTTGATGGTGATCCGTCGATCATCTCGAACGAGTGTGTTCGCACGCTCCGCCATTGCAGGAGTCACAGCTGTGCACGGCCGGCCCGCACGCGGGAGATCCGACAGTCTTGCTTGACCTTGCGGCGATGATGACACACGCTTTGCCCAACGACTCACCGTGCTTTTGTCCACTGCCAGATCACCGTAGACATTCTGCAAGCGCCTATAAATATCTGAGATGCCCTGGTTTTCCGCCAAAAGAAACTCGATCACTGCCCGTTGTTTGCAACGCACATCCGTTACAGACGCCATTTTAACAGCTCCGTACAGCGCTGCCACCTGTCGGAAGTCAATGAAACTATACGAGACGAAGCGGGAATGTTTGAAAATATTCCACAAGAAATTTCCGGTTTTTTCAACCAAAATTGGCCGAGAAAAAAAGTGTGTTGCATTACTTATTGAACTGCCCTCGTATAATGGTATCACCTTGAAAGTAACTCCCTTGTGCCTACATACACATACCCCATCTGTGTCTCCATTGCTGGTGGCAGGTCTAGAGCTCACCTTATGGTGAACCAGCGAAAGCCCTTGTTACAGCTGTTTGAGTCTGCTGTACTGTTGTAAAATCGTGTACTTTAACGTCTGAGTTCAGTTTTGGAGGAGTGTGGTAGCACTGCAATGCATTTGGCGTCAAAAACTGCGCAAAAAAATTTAGTATAGCGCGGAATGTTATCATGAAGCAGAATCCAGTTGATAGCAATGTGTGTATCAATATGATGGACCGTTTCCCAAGTCCGAGAATTTGGTAGTAATACTAGCATACTGTATGGCCTGGATGTAATCTCTCTGTGTGCACTATAACCATGAGGGGGGGGGGGGGGGGGGAGAGAGAGAGAGAAATACACAAGCATGCATTTCCCCTTTGGGGTCGACATGCTTTGTTTGTCTGATGTTGGCGATTCCTTCGAACACCATTCCGAGCATTAACGTTTCGTCTGGGGATCATACTTGATGAGACTACTTTCATCACCTGTGATAACTCGTCCAGTAATTCGCGGTACAGTTCCACTTCTTCTAACAGATCAGTGGCCAGAGTCTACCCCTTATCTTTTGATTAATTTTAATTTTAATAACCATAGTCGACAAACGTTAGTTACTTTTATTCTGAAGAAGGTTGGGTTATCCCGACTCAAGCCTAGTTAATGTAGGTAAACATTGCAACTGAGGCTTTTGGTTATTACAATTAAAATTAATATTTATACAGTTGCTGAAAGGGCCGCGAAATGTTTAAAATATTTAACTTATCTTCTTGTTTCTGTGTGAGATTTTTGAGAAGCTCTTTGACACAAAGTTACCTCATTCCCAGATTTTTGTACAAAGGCCAGCGGTGAACCAATGCATTACTGACTTGTTCAATTTATGAGGCTCTTTCTCTTGAATACTTTATAGAGTTTTTCTGAAATCGAAATCTTTTGGTTCAAATGGTTCAAATGGCTCTGAGCACTATGGGACTCAACTGCTGTGGTCATTAGTCCCCTAGAACTTAGAACTACTTAAACCTAACTAACCTAAGGACATCACACACATCCATGCCCGAGGCAGGATTCGAACCTGCGACCGTAGCAGTCGCACGGTTCCGGACTGCGCGCCTAGAACCGCGAGAGAAATCTTTTGGCTCTGAGCACTATGGGACTTACCATCTGTGGTCATCGGTCCCCTAGAACTTAGAACTACTTAAACCTAACTAACCTAAGGACATCACACACATCCATGCCCGAAGCAGGATTCGAAGCTGCGACCGTAGCGGTCGCGCAGTTCCAGACTGAAGCGCCTAGAACCGCACGGCCATATCGGCCGGCCGAAATCTTTTATTTGTCTGTACACGTACATCAATGAGTTGATTTACGTCCCATTCGGATAACTGTTTCGTGGCGCGTCCTTGCTGGCCGGAGTGGCCGAGCGGTTCTAGGCGCTACAGTCCGGAGCCGCGCGACCGCTACGATCGCAGGTTCGAATCCTGCGTTGGACATGGATGTGTCTGATGTCCTTAGGTTAGTTAGGTTTAAGTAGTTCTAGGGGACTGATGACCTCAGATGTTAAGTGGCGTAGTGCTCAGAGCCATTTGACCAATTTTTTTTTGGCGCGTCCTTCTTTTTTCGGAGTATTACGCCGGTCACGTAGTTTCGGATAATGGAGTGTAGTATGTGGGGGGCAAGTGCTGATTGTCAAGCTAAAATTTTTCTCAGAAACTCTTGAGTTCGCCGCGCCGTACGCGCTGGTGAACAGCGACAACGGCAGTAGCGGGTTCGTTACTTAGCAAGCTGGAAAGACTGATACCGAACGAGAACACGTTGAGGGTTGCACGGGAGTTGCTGCGCGGGCGGTAGAGCACAAAAAGCGGCGCCATGGCCGGCCCGGCGCCCCGTGGCCCCGCCCCCTCCAGGGGGGTGGAGCTGGGGGTGGGGTTGGGGGCGGGAAGCCGCCCCCGGCATTTCTAATCCGGCTCCGCCGCAGCCGTCGTCGGCACCCCCGTGATGGATGTGCTCACTTACTGGAAATACATCAGCCGGGCCCCTCGCCGCGGCCTTTGTCTCGGTCGCCGCTCGCTAGCTCCCAGCCAGGCCGGCCCCCAATTTCCTCCCTCCCTCCCTCCCTCCCTCCCCCCCCCAACCCATACTGCTCCGTGACGAGAGAGAAACTCGCCCCCGCGCCGAGAGAAGGGGAGCTGCCACTTGCAAGTATTTCCGCCCCTGATGGATATACCACCCCCGGCGATGTTGCTGACAACACGGGAATATAATGCCACCGCGCCGCCGAGGGGAATCCCCCTTCCCAGCGGACGCCGCAATTCGTCTGCTGCCGCCGCCACCGCCCGGCCCCGCGTTGCGCCGAACTGCGCTCCTCCACAAAGGAAAACGCCGAGACGACAGCCGAAGGAACAGAGGGCGGTGCTGATCTCTTCCGGCCCAAACAGCGGTCATTACTGGCCGCTCCCCCACCACACACGCGCGCGCGCGCGTTCCTCGCTAATGGAAGCCCTCTACGGCGCAGGGGCACCGCACAAAGCTCCAGTCACCGTCCCCACCTTTCACCAACACCATTTTCTGTTAGATTCCGTTTTCTACTGCAGCCATGTTTGCACTAGGAGTTGTGGTTGGTTCAAATGGCTCTGAGCACTATGTGACTTAACTTCTGAGGTCATGAGTCACCTAGAACTTAGAACTAATTAAATCTAACTAACCTAAGGACATCACACACATCGATGCCCGAGGCAGCATTCGAACCTGCGACCGTAGCGGTCGCTCGTCTCCAGACTGTAGCGTCTAGAACCGCACGGCCACACCGGCCGGCCTTCAGACCTCAGTGCGCGCGATTATTGGCTTTGGGGTTACCTGAAGCCGCAAGTGTATCGTGATCGACCGACATCTCTAGGGATGCTGAAAGACAACATCCGACGCCAATGCCTCACCATAACTCCGGACATGCTTTACAGTGCTGTTCACAACATTATTCATCGACTACAGCTATTGTTGAGGAATGATGGTGGACATAATGAGCATTTCCTGTAAAGAACATCATCTTTGCTTTGTCTTACTTTGTTATGCTAATTATTGCTATTCTGATCAGATGAAACGCCATCTGTCGGACATTTTTTGAACGTTTGTATTTTTTCGGTTCTAATAAAACCCCACGTCAATCCAAGCATGTGTGTCAATTTGTACCTCTCTATCTACATTATTCCGTGATTTATTCAGTTTTCAAATTTATACTGACTTTTTGATCACCCGACACAAATTCCATAAGCCACCATATGGTGCCTGACGGAGGGTATCTTTTATCAGTACTGTTCACCTGCTTAGCTGTTCTAGTCGTAAATATGGCGAGGGAAATATGAATGTCTATGTGTCTTCGTACGAGACAATGAAATAGTACACAAGAATAGGTCGCACTAGTGTCATATATGCGGTCTGCTTTACAGATGAACCACACTTCTCTAAAATGTTCCCAGTAAATCGAAGTCGACCATTCGCCTCCCCCACTACAGTCCTTACGTGCTCGATCCATTTCATATCGCTTTGCGACGTTACGAGCAGATATTTTATCGAAGTGACTGTGTCAAGTAGTATACTACTAATGCAGTATTCGAAAACTGCGGGATTGGTTTTCCTACCCACCTGCATTAACTTACGTTTTTCCGCATTTAGAGCAAGCTGCCATTCATCACACCAGCTACAAATTTCGTCTAAGTCTTCTTGTATCCTTTTACAGTGATTCAATGTCAATGCCTTTCCATACACCACATCATCATTAAACAGAAGCAGATTGCTGCTCACACGGTAAATCAGGTCATTTATGCGTACACATGTGCCTTTAGACACGTAACATTGTAAGCATTGTGCTAGAATCACCATTCAGTGAGAAGTACTTCACTTTTAAAAGCAACGCATGTGTTTGGCCGTTGCAACATGTACCCAAAGTGACAATTACAGTAAAAGAAACAAGTATCTTTCGATAAGCAACCAGGTGTCGGAAATGCTCATTGAGTGAGTACGGACCACACAGGAAATCGTTAGATGTGACTGATAATAAAGTAATTTTAAATATGTTACAATCTTTTATTGTTGTAAGCAATATTAGAACAAATGTTCAAAATGACCACCATTAACTTGAAACGCAGAGCTGGTATCAGAACATGGCGTTTCACGTTCGATGGAAAAAGGTGTGACATGTTCTGCGTGTGTGTGGTCGCAGCAAGAATTCCCTGGAGTTGATATCTGGTCCGATTCCACAAGGGTAGAATACATCTCGATATGCGTGTAGCCCCAGAGAAAGAAATCTGATGGGATGAGGTCCAACGCCGGCCAGAGTGGCCGAGCGGTTCTAGGCGCTACAGTCTGAAACCGCGAGACCACTACGGTCTCAGGTTCGAATCCTGCCTCGGGCATGGCTGTGTGTGATGTCCTTAGGTTAGTTAGGTTTAAGTAGTTCTAAGTTCTAGGGGACTGATGACCTAAGATGTCAAGTCCAATAGTGCTCAGAGCCATTTGAACCATTTTTGAACAGTGCTGCCTTGAGAGGTCTAGCGAGAGGACGGGTAGCCATTAAATGGTTTAAACAAGATGAGTATGAAATTCGAAAAGATGCGTTAGCTGGGTGTCGCACCTGGAAGGGGAACGCATCCTATCCCGGTGTAAGCCGCGGGGGATTAGGCGAGCGGTCTCAGGCGCTGCAGTCATGGACTGTGCGGCTGGTCCCGGCGGAGGTTCGAATCCTCCCTCGGGCATGGATGTGTGTGTTTGTCCTCAGGATAATTTAGGTTAAGTAGTGTGTAAGCTTAGGGACTGATGACCTTAGCAGTTAAGTCCCATAAGATTTCACACACATTTGAACATCATCATCTATCCCGGTATACGTTATTGTAAGTGACCATGCAGCACGTGACCCGGTAGTGCTATGCTCGAGAAGTGTCACGAGAATTGTCCATCCCTTGGTCAACAGTACAGAAAGTTTGGAGGTTTATTTCACACTGGTACCTATACAAGGTCCATACTAGCACTGCATCTTCGTAATCCACAGAAAGGTTCTGGATTCTCTCTTTAGCTTCTGTCACGGATCTAAGTTGATGTTATTTGATGGCAATGATCTATGGAGTGACGAGACTCATTTTAACCTACGGAGTGTACTGAACACACGTAACTGCCGAATCTGCGGTACTGTTAAACCACATGTGAACGAAGAGCCATTACACTCGCCGTATGTGACTGTGTCGTGTGGATTCACAAGTATCCATATTCTCGGTCCGTTCTTCTTTGAAGAGAATATACCCAGAGGGCCTGTCAGGTGTACCGTGAGTTCTGCACGTTATCGAGACCTCCTTGTACAGCACATGGTTCCTGCTTTGGAAGAGCGAAACTGTGTGGAAACCAGCGCTTTCATGCAAGATGGGTCAAAACGGCGTGTCGCTCGCCCAGTGAAAGATCTCATTAATGCAGCCTCCCACGAACCTTTTATCTCAGGAGGTTTTCCAGATGCATGGCGTACAAGGTCACCTGGTCTGAATCCATGTGATTCTGGCTCTGGGGTATCTAAAAGAACGCTTTTACCGGGGACACGTTTGGTTTCTACCTGATCTCAAGTCTAGTATATAGAAACACGTTGCAAAGATTCCACCAGAACCGCTGCGAGCAACTGTTGCTCACGTCGTTTCACCGATGCAGTATCTCGTGGACGTCTCCAATGTTCATACTGAACACACTGTGTATGCAGCCGTTAATAATAAAATCAACATTAAGCCTTCCTCACTTGTTTGACCTTTTCTGCCCTTGTGCTGCCCCCAAACCATTACATATGGCAACACTTCTGTATGTCTTTCTTGCAATCACAGCGGCAGATTTGCACCTGGTGGCCAAAATGGAAAGTCCTTTTCTGTTGTTTTTTTTTTTTTTTTCAGCGTAGATCGGTTCCGCATTAACGCGTTAGCGTATCTACAGAGTTTCCCTGCCCCACGACAATTACGGCCCGCTCTGGACCCCCGCGAGTAACTGAATTTTAATTATAAGGGGGCGTTCAAAAAGAAACGAGCCGGAGACGTAATTACGAAAACCAGTACCGCTAAAAAAGTGGCTCTGAGCACTGTCGGACTTAACACCTGAGCTCATTGTTCCCCTAGAACTTAGGACTACTTAAACCTAACTAACCTAAGGACAGCACACACATCCATGTCCGAAGCAGGATTCGAACCTGCGACCGTAGCGGTCGCGCGCTTCCAGACTGAAGCGCCTACAACCTCTCGGCCACTGCGGCCGGCCCAGTACCGCTATTTTGAAGTATTGTCCCTGGCTGTTGAGACACTTGTCCAACTGCAACACAAGGCGGCGAATGGCTGTCTCATAAAATTCCCGGGGCTGCGGTGTTATCCAGTTGCGCACGCACAGCTGGAAGTCGTCGCCCGAGGTGAATCGTTTGTCCCTCACAGCCTTCTTAAGGGGGACCCGCTTCTGATTCACTTCCTGCACCACGGAACAACAGTGAATGCCCAGCGTTACTCGCAAACCTTGACCACCCTTTGACAAGCGATCAAATCAAAACTACCAGGCAATCTCGCCCGTGGGGTCATTCTGCGCCACGACAGTGCAAAGCCTCATACGGCCAACACGGTAGCGGCACACCTGCAGAAATTCAAATCGGACGTTTTCGGTCACCCTCTATACAGTCCGGACCTCTCCCCCTGTGATAACGCCTTGTGTCACAGTGGTACAAGTGTCTCAATAGCCACACACATATACATCTGCCACTTTCAATATCTCCTGCCTGTTTGCCATGAATCACACACCTCGAGCAATATCTTAGGAAGCGTCACACGAGCGACCTCCTTTACGGTTTCTCAGCCTTTTTCTGCGCAACACAGCCACGCATCCCCCGTTACGGCGGCACGAACAGAGGCTCGTCGAGCAGGAGCTAGCTCCTGCCGCTCGGCAGTTTTTGCTGGCTCGGCTCGCGCCGTGGTGGTGGTCGTGCCCTCCCACGGTCGTGGGAATCTCCACGTCCGGCCGCGGCGACCCGCGCTGGAATGTTGGCTCTGCTCGCAGAATCCCAGGAATGGGGGGCGTGGGGGACGTGCAGTGCAAGAGGCAGAGCGATTCGGCTGGCACTTCCTCTGCCTTGGAGGCGGTACAAAAGCACCGCGTCTTTTATTCAGCCTAACAACTGTTCCGCAATTCCTGCTACATGCTTCTAGAGGTTGCTTCAAACCAGAGAAGCACGGACGCTTTCGGCATATCTACACACTGGGTCTGAAGGGTTATCACTGCGATTGCACATACAGTACGCGAAATATCTCGTTCCGGATCTACAGCAGCAGTGTACTGTAGAACAGAGGAGCGAAGAGTTCCTAGCAGATGGACGAAGGTACAGGTCATTCCCGTTTTCAAGACGGATAGCCGAACTGACTCCCAAAACTATAGGCCTACCTCTCTGACGTCGATCTTACGTAGCATTTTGGAACATGCTCTACGCTTCTACATCTACATCTACATCCATACTCCGCAAGCCACCTGACGGTGTGTGGCGGAGGGTACCTTGAGTACCTCTATCGCTTCTCCCTTCTATTCCAGTCTCGTATTGTTCGTGGAAAGATGGATTGTCGGTATGCTTCTATGTGGGCTCTAACCTCTCTGATTTTATCCTCATGCTCTCTTCGCGAGATATAGGGAGCAATATACTGCTTGACTCCTCGATGAAAATATGTTCTCGAAACTTCAACAAAAGCCCATACCGAGCTACTGAGCGTCTCTCCTGCAGAGTCTTCCACTGGAGTTTATCTATCATCTCCGTAACGCTTTCGGAATTACTAAATGATCCTGTAACGAAGCGCGCTGCTATCCGTTGGATCTCCTCTGTCTCTTCTATCAACCCTATCTGGTACGGATCCCAAACTGCTGAGCAGTATTCAAGCAGTGGTCGAACAAGCGTACTGTAACCTACTTCCTTTGTTTTCGGATTGCCTTTCCTTAGGATTCTTCCTATGAATCTCAGTCTGGCATCTGCTTTACCAACGATCAACTTTATATAGTCATTCCATTTTAAATCACTCCTAATGCGTACTTCCAGATAATTTATGGAATTAACTGCTTCCAGTTGCTGACCTGCTGTATTGAACCTAAATGATAAGGGATCTATCTTTCTATGTATTCGCAGGACATTACACTTGTCTACATTGAGATTCAATTGCCATTTCCTGCACCATGCATCAATTCGCTGCAGATCCTCCTGCATTTCAGTACAATTTTCCATTGTTACAACCTCTCGATATACCACAGCATCATCCGCAAAAAGCCTCAGTGAACTTCCGATTTATCCACATGGTCATTTATGTATATGTGAATAGCAACGGTCCTACGACACTCCCCTGCGGCACACCTGAAATCACTCTTACTCCGGAAGACTTTCCTCCATTGAGAATGACATGCTGCGTTCTGTTATCTAGGAACTCTTCAATCCAATCACACAATTTGTCTGATAGTCGATATGCTCTTACTTTGTTCATTTAACGACTGTGGGGAACTTACGCTTTTCTGGAGACGGAGAATCTCCTCCGCAGGAACCAACATAGGTTCCTAAAACTACGATCGTGTGGAATCCATCCCGCTCTGTTCCTCCACGAGGAGCAGCAAACATCGGTACAGGCACCCAGCATGGTGCCGCATTGCAAGGCTTCCGGAACTGGTTCGGTAAAGCTTCCCATCGCCGCCTAGTTACGGGTGTGCCAAGTATCGGAAGAGCTGTGCGACTGGACTGAAGACTACCTAGCAAACAGGATGTTGTTGTTGTTGTTGCGGTCTTCAGTCCTGAGACTGGTTTGATGCAGCTCTCCATGCTACTCTAACCTGTGCTAGCTTCTTCATCTCCCAGAACTTACTGCAACCTACGTCCTTCTGAATCTGCTTAGTGTATTCATATCTTGATCTCCCTCTACGATTTTTACCCTCCACACTGCCCTCCAATGCTAAATTTGTTAATTTGTGATCCCTTGATGCCTCAGAACATGTCCTACCAACAGGTCTCTTCTTCTTGTCAAGTTGTGCCACAAACTCCTCTTCTCCCCAATTCTATTCAATATCTCCTTATTAGTTATGTGATCTACCCATCTAATCTTCAGCATTCTTATGTAGCACCACATTTCGAAAGCTTCTATTCTCTTCTTGTCCAAACTATTTATCGTCCATGTTTCACTTCCATACATGACTACACTCCATACAAATACTTTCAGAAACGACTTCCTCACGTTATTTTTAATCGACAGAAATCTTCAAACGTAAAAGTAAAAAATGGCTCTGAGCACTATAGGACTTAACATCTGAGGTCATCAGTACCCTAGAACTTAGAACTACTTAAACCTAACTAACCCAAGGACATCACACACATCCATGCCCGACGCAGGATTCGAACCTGCGACCGTAGCGGTCGCGTGGTTCCAAAGTGAAGCGCTTAGAACCGCTCGTCCACACCGGCCGGCACGTAAGTTGAACGAGAATAAGTTGTCGCAGAGTTTAGACCGCTAAGACACATATGAGCGCGCCCCTGGTTCAACTACAAATGTGCATTAAGTGTGTTATATCTTGGAAACCATTCGGAGTAAGTGATAAGTCCATATGAACTTTTTTGCTACTTGTCGCATTCATCATTTAAGACTGATTATGCCTTTCAGCGTTCAGTCTGGAGCATAGCCCCCTTATAAGATTCCTCCATGATCCCCTATTCAGTGCTAACATTGGTGCCTCTTCTGATGTTAAGCCTATTACTTCAAAATCATTCTTAACCGAATCCAGGTACCTTCTCCTTGGTCTACCCCGACTCCTCCCACCCTCTACTGCTAACCCATGAGTCTCTTGGGTAACCGTGCTTCTCCCATGCGTGTAACATGACCCCGCCATCTAAGCCTGTTAGCCCTGACTGCTACATCTATAGAGTTCATTCCCAGTTTTCCTTTGATTTCCTCATTGTGGACACCCTCCTGCCATTGTTCCCATCTACTAGTACCTGAAATCATCCTAGCTACTTTCATATCCGTAACCTCAACCTTGTTGATAAGGGAACCTGAATCCACCCGGCTTTCGCTCCCATACAACAAAGTTGGTCGAAAGATTGAACGGTGCACAGATAACTTAGTCTCGGTACTGACTTCCTTCTTGCAGAAGAGAGTAGATAGTAGCTGAGCGCTCACTGCATTAGCTTTGCTACACCTCGCTTCCAGTTCTTTCACTATGTTGCCATCCTGTGAGAATATGCATCCTACGTACTTGAAACTGTTCACCTGTTCTAACTTTGTTCCTCCTATTTGGCACTCAATCCGTTTATATCTCTTTCCCACTGACATTACTTTCGTCTTGGAGATGCTAATCTTCATACCATATCCCTATACTCACACACTATTTAAACTAACCTATGCGAATCACAACACACACACCCATGCCCGAGGGAGGACTGGAACCTCCGGCGAAAGCGGCCGCGCAATACATGACATGACGCCTGTAACCGCGCGGCAGAGATCTAAAACTGTGCAGCAGTAACGTTGGTATAACTTCGTGAAACAGCCTGCAGGCGCTACTTGTGACCTAGCTGGCTTGACAGAGTGGGGCCCCGCCTGGTAGCTCTTCAGTTTCTCGGCAAGTAATATGTATTGTATAAATTAAGTCAGATCTAGAAGCTGGAGAGATGAACAAGAGTCGCTGACCGTTCTTTCCACCAACCTGTCGTCTTCTAAAGTTATATCCCCAGTGCAGAAGACAGCCTGTCGGTCGTGGGATCTCCTTCGGCGGAGGCTGCTACGCTGTCAGTTCAAACCTGTGATTATCCTTTTTGCGGGATGCCACTTGCCCAAGTTACTCTCTGTATCTACGGAGGGCAAGATCTGTAGTACTGACAATGATGGTAGGCGACACTCCTCATTAATGTATCCCGCTTGGTTATTATTCAAATATTTACACATTTGCACTGCATTTTACAACGCTCGACATAGATTTCTTAATTGCACGATAACTTTTCCATCCAACTTCCGAAATATGATACTCAAGTCCGGCTCTCCGGTGCGCACTACACAGAGCGAGTATTACATATTCACAACTAAGTTACGCCCGATATAGAGTACAACATGTCCGGCTCTGAACAACACCAGAAACAGAGTGACTATAACATATTCACATCTAACTGACGGACGATACTTAGATGTGCGTCCACCCTTCCAGAACGCCCGAAACAGACTGGCTAGCGCAGCCAAAGTAGTTCGTCTCCCAGGCTCGCCAAAGCGACCCGAAGGGGTCCGAAGCACTTGCGTTGCAATATCGTTTCTCTTACGTATCTGAAAAGTAGTGAAATTTAACAAACAAGAACGATAGACTCGTAGGGTAGTCATGGAAACGGAAATGAGCGTTTGGCATCATTGGTCGGACGGCCCCTTACGGGGCAGGTCCGGCCGCCTTGGTGCAGGTCTTATTACGTTCGACGCCACATTGGGCGACCTGCACGCCGGATGGGGATGAAATGATGATGAAGACAACACAACACCCAGTCCCTGAGCGGAGAACATCTCCGACCCAGCCGGGAATCGAACCCGGGCCCGTAGGACGGCAATCTGTCACGCTGACCACTGAGCTACCTTTTTTTTTTTTTTTTTTAATTTCATTTTGTTCGTTTTCGTTCGTTGCATCTGATCGGGGAGGAAGTCGCAAGACACCCTTTTAAGTTCGTTGTTGATCTATTAACCCAGTTTTTTTATTACAGAGGGCAGCTATCCCTCTGACTGAACACGCTGCGCTACCGTGCCGGCTAGCTATCGGGGCGGACAGGGTAACTATTGAAACGTCCCCTTTTAACAATTTTTTTTACAACTGTGCTTAAACTGACACACAATATTTTTTTAGCGCAACGCGATCTGACTTTCAACACACAATATTTTGTTAGTGCAACGCAATCTGACTTTCAATAATCTCTACAAGAGAATGGCCCTGACTAACATTAAACTATACCTTTCGCAAATCACTCACCTCACAAAAATCTTCGCTGCTCAAGCTACTGCAATACAGCGAGCGCCACTACTGCCAGCTAAATAAAAGATTCAAACTATGGAAGGCACTAACTACTGATAGGGATAGTTATCAAATGAAAGATATTAATAGAGAACAAACAATGTATTTACCTTAATATCATATATAGAGCAGTTCATGACAAATTACAAAATTCCGCCATCTCTCTCCCCACATCCACCACTGCTGGCGGCTCACCTCCAACTGCCCAGCGCTACGCGCTGTTCACAGCCAGCTGCCTAACACTACAATGGTTGAGTATTACAACAATGCAAAGCAGCCACAGACTGCACACGGCACAGCCGGTGATTTTCATACTGAGGTGGCGTTATCAATAAAAAAACCTAAACAGCCTACTTACATAGCCCCCATGCTCCCCACAAAAAATTTTACAAATTTTGTTGGGCACTGGCCAATACATATTTGTTAAAATTTTTTTTTCACAATTACAATAACAAAGAAATCAAATGCACACACTTATTGATACAATGTTGGTCAAAAGCTAAAATTTTCTCACAGTCCATAAAGACAGTCCTGATCATTCATCACATTGCAGTGTTTTTCTCAAAGTCTGAGCAGTAAAAGAAAATGCACACGTAAGTAGTGGATTTCCATGCAGTCTTGAAGAAGTAGTGTTGCCCTTCCAACGGAAAGACAGTGCTGACTCTTGACATGCTGACAGGTAATGGGCCACAACAGAGCAAACCCACAGCGGAGTCAGTCGAAGTTTTGAAGAGTATTGGTGGGTAGGTCATCACAGAGCAGACCCACTGTAGTCCTGGTAGAGATTATGGTATTGGTGGGCCACCAGAGGTGCAGACCCACTGCAGTCCTTGTAGAAATAATGGTATTGATGGATCATCAAAGATGCAGACCCACTGTAGTCCTTGTAGAGATGGCCAGCAGCCATCTGTTGTGACTGTGCAGGTGCACAATCACCACTGAAGAGTCTTGCGGATAATATAGCAAGTCCATAACCACCACTTGTGCACTCACAAAGTTTTTGGAATTGTCCTCAGAACCAGCAATGCTGTTATCCAGTCCCTTGCTGAATTATTAACACACGTGCAAACACTAACAGTCCCTACTTGTCACATATTGTCCATATACTATGACCAACAAAAACGTGTGCAGTGAAATGTAACTTACAAGTTGCTTAATTTGATGACCTGGTGTCAATTACAATTTTATAACATAAGAACACAATAACAAAGACACAAAACACATCATTCAAGAACATAACAATACAAATAACAGTTGCGGTAATAGGGGCTTTACAAAAGAATAGAAATAAACATATACATCAGTGTTACAAAAATAATGACATAAGTACATACATAAAGATCAGAATAACTTTTGGAACATCAACATCACACATGAGCATTAAAACAGAACAGATAAATGTCTAAACATCTTTACAAAGTAAATAACATAGTATTTGAAAAATTATACAACATAAATCTTATTAGCTAAACACATAAAGACAGGAAAAACACAAATATAAAAGAGTACACAAACACATAGTGAGATAACACAAAAGGAAAGGACAGGGTTCGTTTTCAGTGTAACTTTTGGTACTGCAGTATTTTGCGAACAAAACCTTTTTTGTTCTTGGAGATCTCCCTTCGTTCATCATTATTCCCAAAAAGTCCTATCTGTACCTCTTTTCTGTGTTCCAACCATATTTCTTTCAAAATAGTTAGTTCTTAGTGCACAATACTCATTTTTGCCAAATCTGTTTCTTATATAGTCTACCCCTCTTACGCTAACTTAAATCTACTGAGCTCAGATGCTAAACTAAGGGACGAGGCAATGCAGCATCACATAAAACAATTAATATAAACAGCAATGAAAAAAAACGCAGATTTGCGAAGCAAGCAGCATTAAGAAATTAGCAAAGCAATTGTAATATTACAACTAATCTAAGGCAATGTGCCAAAACGTTTAAAAATTCTGCCAACGACATTCATCCACAAGCGTGGCTCCATCAATTCTCTCATTGTTTTCCCCCCAACTGGTCATTAGAACACAGATTAGAATTTATGTGTGGCTATTTAGAGAATGAACCAGCTGTAAGAATGCGTTCGGTCATTCACGATTGTCATAGTGAAGGAGAATTTTACCATGCCTTCCTCTCAGCATATTGGTCTCAAGCCACACAAGACCGAGTAAAACATGGCATCATAATGATGAAACATTTCGAACAATCTGAATTCTCCAGTCTTGTGAAATATTTTGAAGACATGTTGCACAAGAATCAGTACCTGTCAAACCCATACAGCCCCTCAGAACTCATCCGCATTTGCTTAATCAAACTGCCTGAACATTTGCGACACATTATTTTGGCAGGACGTTGCAAAGACGACATTGAAGCATTTCAAGGACTCTTACAAGAACTGGAAATTGACACTGACAATCGCGGAACGCACGAGCACAACAATTACAGATCACATCCGTCGCAATTCCGCGATGAAAGAAATAATAACTGGACGCGACAAGGCTATTCTCACAACACAAATCGTGACCGAAACAGACACCACCCGTATAACAACCGTTGGCAGAGTAGTAATAATTACAGGGAAAGATCACCTCTCCGCGGTAATGACTATCACAGAGACAATCAGAGAAACAGACAATATGGGAACCAAAACAATTATTATTACGAGGGACAGAATAACTTTAGACGCAACGGTCCAGCGCGCAGTTACGATTCAGGGAGAAATTCTCCACCACTTAACCGACAAGAAAGAAACCACAGAAACTACCGACATGACGACAGACGATGTGATCGTAACGACAGACCTGAATTGCATCAGAACTGGCGGGATTTAAACAGGGCAGGGCCTTCTCGTCAGAGTGAATTTGTAGAAGTTAGGTCTCCTAACCGCAATAACGACGCGCGGCAACAAAGAGATAGCAGACAATGACTCGCACCACAGGCAGCCACGTGCGCCCGCTGGCTCAGGGAAAAATAACATAGCGCTAACCTTGAAAAAAAAATTCCAGTATTCTTTACCGACTTATACCGCATTCTGCACCACATTTCACACGTAAAACCGTTTATTGAAAGATAATCTGCTTTTTTTTTTTAATGCAACATTTTGGTTTACTTGAAAATACATTCTGGGTTTAAAGTACTTTCTGTGAGATACCAGATGACACAGTGGTTAGTTTATGTGACAGCTACACGATTTTATCACGACGCTACTAATGTGTGACACAATTCATCTTGTTGCTTTTGCGGTATATCTGTTTTATATCTGCACAGTTTTCTGAATTCTTCAGGAAAGAAAAACATGTTTTAGTAGTAACTTTTGTGGTATGGCAACAATGAGACAGCCTTTTTCGTGGCACAACAATACGTTACAGTACAGTACTTTCTTCATCACAACAATAAGCGTAATAACTAAGATATCTATACGCAAAGCATTTCACTTTTGTTTAGCATGAGGTAAGTACATTGACTTCTGCAGAACTTAGCTTTCGGAGGACGATAACTACGACACTTCCACAGAATTATCTTACAGGAAGACGCACATTAATGCACTGGTGTCTGGAACATGTTCCTCAGTGCTTTTCGGCAGCGAATTTGCACCGGAAACATTCACATTTTGACATCTGACTTTCAATAATCTCTACAAGAGAATGGCCCTGACTAACATTAAACTATACCTTTCGCAAATCACTCACCTCACAAAAATCTTCGCTGCTCAAGCTACTGCAATACAGCGAGCGCCACTACTGCCAGCTAAATAAAAGATTCAAACTATGGAAGGCACTAACTACTGATAGGGATAGTTAGCAAATGAAAGATATTAATAGAGAACAAACAATGTATTTACCTTAATATCATATATAGAGCAGTTCATGACAAATTACAAAATTCCGCCATCTCTCTCCCCACATCCACCACTGCTGGCGGCTCACCTCCAACTGCCCAGCGCTACGCGCTGTTCACAGCCAGCTGCCTAACACTACAATGGTTGAGTATTACAACAATGCAAAGCAGCCACAGACTGCACACGGCACAGCCGGTGATTTTCATACTGAGGTGGCGTTATCAATAAAAAAAACCTAAACAGCCTACTTACACTATGAGACAAAAAAATGGCTCTGAGCACTATGCGACCTAACTTCTGAGGTCATCAGTCGCCTAGAACTTAGAACTAATTAAACCTAACAAGGGAACCTCCCCATCGCACCCCCCCTCATATTTAGTTATAAATTGACACAGTGGATAGGCCTTGAAAAACTGAACACAGATCAATCGCGAAAACAGGAAGAAGTTGTGTGGAACTATGAAAAAATAAGCAAAATATACAAACTGAATAGTCCAAGTGGAAGATATGTAACATCAAGGACTATGTAAGCTGAGGAGCGCCGTGGTCCCGTGGTTAGAGTGAGTAACTGCGGAACGAGAGGTCCTTGGTTCGAGTCCTCCCTCGAGTAAAAATTTTACTTTTGTTTTCGCAAAGTTACGATCTGACCGTTCATTCATTGACGTCTCTGTTCACTGTAATAAGTTTAGTGTCTGTGTTTTGCGACCGCACCGCAAAACCGTGCAATTAGTAGACGAAATGACGTGCCTCTCCAATAGGAACAGAAAACATTTGATCGCAAGGTCATAGGTCAACCGATTGCTCCACAGGAAAACACGTCTGAAATATTCTATACGACACTGGTGACGGCATGTGCGTCACATTACAGGAATATGTTGTCGACCCACCTAACTTGCGCACTTGGCGAATGGGTAAAAAGATTCTTCTACCTCGCCCGATTTAGGTTTTCTTGTGGATGTGATAATCACTCCCACAAAGGTGATGAAAACATAAGAGTTTGTCACATAAACGGCAACAAATGAATGCAACAGTTTCACAGTCGCACACTTCTCCCTGTGCTCTGTCAAAACATACGTTTTTAACGTTTTCAAGTCTTTCCGTGTGTAGACCGTCAAATCCTGCATGTGTCCAAGCAAATCTGAACATGTCCTGGAATTTTGGAGAGCGAAGTTGATCATGTCTGAGTGCATGAAGTTTGATAATTGTCTGAGAATAAAAAATTAAAACTTTTCACTCGAAGGAGGATTGAACCAGGGACCTTCAGTTCCGTAGCTGCTCACGGTAACCACGGGACCACGGTGCTCCTCGGTGTACACGTACCTTGATGTGGCTTATCTTCGACACGGACTACTCAGTTTGCATATTTTGCTTATTTTTTTCATAGTTCCATACAACTTCTTCCTGTTTACTCGATTGATCTGTGTTCAGTTCTTCATGGTCTATCCCTGTGCCAACTTATAACTAAATCTGAGGGGGGTGCGATGGGGAGGTTCCCTTGTAAGTAACCTAAGGACATCACACACATCCATGCCCGAGGCAGGATTTGAACCTGCGACCGTAGCGGTCGCTCGGTTCCAGACTGTAGCGCCTAGAACCGCACGGCCACTCCGGCTGGCAACTATGAGACACTCTCATACTAAAATCTCGGTCAAATACAATGAAAATAAGAGAAGATAGGCGTTTTGGCACCTAGCAACTGAACGTGCCGACCAAACAGAAACAAGGTCAGTATAACTGGTGGACTCACCCACTGGACTGGCAGATACTGTACCATTTGTTGCTTATACGTCACTCCACTTTTGTACCACATGCTGCTTCAGGTGTATGAAGCTGCATCAAGGCGAGCTTCTAGCAAAATAAAACACTGGCGGACATAGCCAGGAACATTGCAATTCTCTTAGGGACATCCAATTTCACAGCTGAAGTTCATTACACCGGTTGGAAATTTCGTCCAAGCCTTTGTGCAGCTCCCTACGCTCGTCAGAATACGATACTTTCCTGCACACAACGACACGGTTTGCAAACGTTCTTATAATGCTGCCTCGCAGCAGTTCAGAGCGCAGGTAGCGTGGAAACGACAGGTGATCCGTTGCGCCAGTCTTCCACAGCAGGAAATTCCGGCAGTGACGGTTTCGCAGAAGAGGTGCGCAGGAAAAACCTACCGATCAATTTGTCCGTATAGCGGTCGCCACAGCTGCGATGCCCACAAGTGGAGTCTTCAGTACAATACATAGTGGATATCTGCAAATACGTCTATAGATGTACAATGCAGTCTATGGAGAACAGTGGTTTCTAACGGGTGGTTATAATTAAATTACAGTCACTCGTAGAGGTCCTGCGTGGATTGTAATTATCGGATGGCAGTGAAACTTGGTAGATATTCAAATGCGTTGATGCAGAAGAGGCCGGCCGGAGTGGCCGAGCGGTTCTAGGCGCTTCAGTCCGGAAACGCGCGACTGCTACGGTCGCAGGTTCGAATCCTGCCTCGGGCATGGATGTGTGTGCTGTCCTTAGGTTAGTTAGCTTTAAGTAGTTCTAAGTTCTAGGGGACTGATGACCTAAGATGTTAAGTCCAATAGTACTCAGAGCCATTAGATATACAAGACATTTACGCTGGAAAAATATTGGTTCAAATTTGGCCATCAGGAGCGAATCTGGGGCTGTGAATGCAAGAATGGCGTATAGAAATGTTCCTATACGTAATGGATTAAGAACCAGACCCAGAAAAGGTCAAACAAGTGAGAAAGGCATAATTTGATTTTAATATTAACAGCCAGTTACACAGTTTGTTCAGTACGAGCATCAGAGACGTCTACGAGTTGCTGTACAGAGCCATATTAGCAACTGGTGGCCAAAACTGAAACTAAATTTTTCTCCGCATTAACACATTAGAATATATATCACGTTTCGCTGCCATACAATAATTACAGACCAGACTGGACCTCTGTGAGTTGCTGCACTTAAGTAATAACTACCCGGTACCTGTTTTGCTTCCCGCCACAAGTGTCCCGGTCGCGAAAGATGAAAAGGGAAAACCGTTGTCTAAATACCACTGTGCGCAAATTAAGTATACTTAACGCTTTGCGAAATAAACTTGTGTAGACGCCAACAGATTCTTCTACATCCAGCTAGAGAACTGCCGCAGATTCGCACGTACCCGGACATTTTGTCCAGATTAAATTTGTAGCACGACGATTATATTTATTTTCATAAAAGATTCGTATTTTCTCGCCCAAACGACATTGATCTGACCTTTTTGAAAGTGTATGTTGCAAGGCACTCAATTTGTTGTTGCTAGTTTGTATCAATAGATAGATATACAGTGTCGGAGACTATTCTTCAGACCTGTTTCAGAAGAACAGTTCCTCCACATCACTTTCATGTAACTCCATTTACTTAGGCACCTAATCACCGCTCTAGATGTCTGCTAGGAATTTCTTACTTACGTCCAGAATAACTGAGTCGTCTGCCTACATCAGCATTCTTATCTTTTAGAACTGAAGTTTTTTCCTCTTCTGGAATTTTCTTTCGCTACTTTCATTGCTTCTTCCACACACAATTCAATCAAAAATATTGACAACCAGCGACCCTGCCTTCAACCCATCATAGCCAAAACGTTGCCTTGTTTTGTCTTTCGAAAGAAGCCGCGAACAAGGACGTAGCAGTTATTGCCAATTGAAGAGACAGTAGGGAGCTATACAGGCATTCTTTCAAACACTCTCAGATTAATCTACATCTACGTGATTACTCTGCTATTCACAATAAAGTACCTGGCAGTGGGTTCAGTGAACCATCTTCAAGCTGCCTTGCTTGCTGCCCTTGCGAGGAACGATATTATGAGACATATAATATACAGTATAAGGGGTATATGTAACCATTTTCCTTTGACATAAAGAGGTAGCAACAACAGTTAAAAGTCGCTGACACTGGCCATTACAAAAAAATCTTTGCTATCTCGAAACTCCTAAAAGTAAGTAAAAATTGACGGTAATCGACTAACAAAAAGAATATAGAGTTTCATCCAATGTAAGAAAACAAGGCCGAGATGGTTCGAAGAACGTGATAAAGATCTTAGGCAGACTGGTATCTCAGAGAGAGAAGTTCCTAACAGGAACAAATTTAGAAGATTGGGGAACGACTACCAAGGTTTTAAAATGGCATCAACGTCCAAAAGAGGGAGAGGACCTATGTCCGAAGAGCATAAACAGGCACTTCTTGGTGGGCTCGGGAGACACTGGCTGGAAGTTAAAGCTGGAGCCAGAACAAGACGTGGACACTAAAATCAAATTGGTTGTTACCATGCAGTCCGTAGAGACTCAACTCGAAATAAAACGAAAAACTGTTAAAAACTGTAGTAGTATTCTTTAGATAACATGCATTAATTGTTTATAAAATATCTTTCTCTGCTATTAGTGACGATTTTCGTTCTATTCTTCGTTGCAACATACGATTCGGGAAACGATATTCACTTTGAAGTGCATTTTTCTTGTATTATGCCGTTTATCTGAGGCGTTTTCAGTGTGTTACCTACTGGAAGTAGAAAAAGTGCTTTTATAGACGCAGGCATAAAATCAAATACCCATTTTTTTTTCAGACAAACAATTAGTTACTGTCCGCTGTTGCATCATTCCGCAGTTGAAAATGTATGAAACGACGTTGGCAGCCGTGGAACGCTTCGCTTCGGCCGCCAGCTGTGCTCACACCGTTCCCTCACCGCGCCTGCGCAGAACACTCGAGTGCCCAGCCAATCAGCGACAGGGCGGCTAGGCGCCGCGCGCTGCCTGGCGGCCGTTTCCATGGCGACGAGACGCCGCGCTGGTTCCCGCGTTGCTGCCTCGCTGTCATGGCGGCCGGATTCATCAAAGTGTAATTAGCCCTGCGGCGCGAGTGGGCGTAACCGTGAGGGAGCGAACCACGCACGGGATGAGTCAGCCGGACCGGACACAGGTGCGTACGGCGTGGAAGATGACTAACCGGCGTGGGACGGCGATAAATCGTACCTGTTATCGAAGTGTGTTCGCGGGGTAATGTGTCGCCCATGAATACGCGTCTCAGAGGCGATTGGACTTTTAAAGGCTCAATCAAATTACTCCTGACGGCACCGGGGCTCATCCATGTCACATCACAAAATATCTAGCTGTTCAGCAGAGCTGCATGTAAAAATATATATAATTGCCAGATCGGTATTCGGACACGAAGTCTATCATTGGCATATCTGATAAACAGAATAAACACATAAATGTATACATATTATTATTTACAAGGTAATTTACATTTTGTGTACACTACAGTAGAAACAAGAAACGAAATAAACCACTGGCAATTACCTTCGTGGACTTTAAAAAAGCATATGACTGTATCCATAGAGCTTCAATGTTAAAAGTCGTAAGAAATTTTGGGCCCCATACAAAATTAATCAGACTGATAGAACTCACCTTAACCAACACTGTATCAAAAGTCAAGCTCAGGGAGGAACTCTCTGAGCCATTCATCATAAAGACACAGGTTTAAGACAAGGAGATTGCTTGGCACCCCTGCTGTTCAATTGTGCTTTAGAATACGTAATGAGGGAATGGTACATGACTAACCGAAAAAACATCCAAACTGGAAGACCCAAAGACAACATAAGTTTAAATTGTCTAGGATTTGCTGATGGCCTTGCTCTCTTGTCCAACAGTATTCAGAAAACCACACAACAAGTTATCTCACTACAGGAAATAGCACAGAAAATTGGTCTTGAAATATCCTTTGAAAAAAGTCATCATGTTAACTGACCCACCACTCGTAAACAAAATTGCCATAGGAAACCAAGAAATCAAAACTGTAGATAAATTTAAATATCTGGGAGAAGTCATAACATGTAACCTCAATGAAAAACCAACATGGCATAACAGAATAAACAAATTGACTAGAGCACAATATATCACCAAGAACACTTACAACAGAAAGAGCCTATCAATAGCAACAAAATTAAAACACTATAAAACAGCCACTGAATCAGAAACAACATAATCAAGTGAAACCATCTTCAAAACAACTAACACTGTACAAATAGACAAAATACTCAAAATAGAGAAGAATAATCGGAACGTGCATCAACAAATCGTACCAGAAAGACGGAGAGTAGCTACAAATGAAACAGTCTACAAGGAAATATAACCGGTGATGAGTACAATCAAGAAGAAATGCATTTCATTTTTCGGACTTCTAATCAGAACACCAGAGAGCAGGAGAATAATAGGAAAATTGTGGAATAGTAAGTGTAACACTTAGTGGATTACAGAAATCAAGGAAGATATGCACGAGCTACAGACTACATTGGAAGACCTAAGAAACAAAACTGACAAAATCATGAAACTCACAGACAAACAAAGCAGACTGCAAACGAGAATCAACAAACAGATAATAGGTAGGGTGATTTCCGATGAAGAAAGAAGGATGAGATCCGAGAGAATGAAGAAGTACTGGTCTGAGAGGAAACTGAAAAATTCTTTGTATAAAGTTTCCTAGAGTGGTCCAATGAAGGCCATAAAACGTAAATAAAATAAATAAACAGTAGAAACTAAGATTACTTATATACTGTGTAAGTCTGCATCAGATACTGTTTATGTCAAGTATGTCATCTTTATGGTGGTAAAATTTATGCAGATCTAGAGAACATAGAACCACGTGGGTATTTAAAATCTTCACAAGGCAGAAAAAGGTAAATTGCTGATCATTCTATGAGACACAGAGATATACATTCACGTGGCGGAACAACCAGACATCCTTAACGAATAAAGTTACGAAATAAGATTTATACGTAGAACTTTTACAGTGTTTAAACTGAACAGCTTCGCTCAAAGTTTCCTTATTTTTCCTACATGTAAATTTGGCAAAATTTTACAAATATTGCTCATATAAATGAAGACAGTAAATGCTCTCGAAAGAACACATACCACTGATGAACGTGCAGCTTCTCTAGGATAAATGATAATTAACTGAAACCCTCAGCTGTCGACAGGTGTTGTTAATATACCTCGATGGGGACAGCTGAAAATGTGTGCCCCGACCGGGACTCGAACTCGGTATCTCCTGCTTATCATTTATTCTAGAGAAACTGCACGGTCACCAATAGTACCTGTTCTTTCGAGAACCGTTACTATCTTCATAGATATAGTTAAAAGCTACCCAGTCATTATCCTTCGGCTGTGCGAAAAGTGATCTCTCAACCACTGCTTCCCCTTCATGCCACTCGAATCTTATACCGAGCACGGGGTCCTGGGTTCGATTCCCGGCGGGGTCAGGGATTTTGACATGCCTCGAGATGACTGGGTGTTTGTGTTGTCCTCATCATTTCATCATCATTCATGAAGGGGGCGAGATTGGACTTAGCAAAGATTGGGAATTTGTACGGACGCTGATGACCACGCGGTTGAGCACCCCAAAAACCAAACATCATCATCATCATCATCACCACCATCACCATCATCGAATTTTATAGATGCCGTCTGGTTTCTGTACGAGTAGCAAATAGCCTCTCGCTTCCTGTATTTTAACCCAGCTGCCGTCAGAATTTCAAAGAGATTCCAGTCAATATTTTCCAAAGCTTTCTCTTGGACTACAAATGCTATAACCGTACGTTTGCCTTCCCTTGACCTATTGTCTAAGATACGTATACGTGTCAGTGATGCTTCACGTCTTCCTACACTTCTCCGGAATCCTAACTAATCTTCCACGACGTCGGCTTCTACCAGTTTTTCCATTCGTTGTGAGTATATTTCAGATATTACTCTTATTAATTTTAATAATCCAAAAAATTCAGACATTTTTTATTGCTCTTTATCATGTAAGTTGCACCTGATGATTCCGCTTTACGTCGCAAAACCTGACGTGTATCAATAAGACAACTATTTCACCAGCTGTGAGAGGAATTCTTCTTACATCATTTATCCCTAGAGGCCGTCCGGAGTGGCCGTGCGGTTCTAAGCGCTACAGTCTGGAACTGAGCGACCGCTACGGTCACAGGTTCGAATCCTGCCTCGGACATGCATGTGTGTGATGTCCTTCGGTTAGTTAGGTTTAAGTAGCTCTAAGTCTAGGGGACTGATTACCTCAGAAGTTAAAGTCGCATAGTGCTCAGAGCCATTTATCCCTAGAGTCCTAATTCACCCCATTTGTACTGAGGGACAGGACTTTTGTATCCACCTGTATTGTGAAAAATAATGTTGCTGTAACACTCGCCTGTGGTACTCTCGAAGTTTCTTGTACGTCTGAAGGACATGCTGCGTTCTGTCCCAGTTGTTGTTGGTGGTGTTGTTGTGGTCTTCAGTCCTGAGACTGGTTTGATGCAGCTCTCCATGCTACTCTATCCTGTGCAAGCTTCTTCATCTCCCAGTACCTACTGCAGCCTACATCCTTCTGAAATTGCTTAGTGTATTCATCTCTAGGTCGCCCTCTACGATTTTTACCCTCCACGCTGCCCTCCAATACTAAATTGGTGATCCCTCGATGCCTCAGAACATGTCCTACCAACCGATCCCTTCTTCTAGTCAAGTTGTGCCACACTCCTCTTCTCCCCAATTCTATTCAATCTCTCCTCGTTGGTTACGTGATCTACCCATCTAATCTTCAGCATTCTTCTGTAGCACCACATTTCGAAAGTTTCTATTCTTGTCCAAACTATTTATCGTCCATGTTTCACTTCCATACACGGCTACACTCCATACAAATACTTTCAGAAACGACTTCCTGACATTTAAATCTACACTCGATGTTAACAAATTTCTCTTCTTCAGAAACGCTTTTCTTGTCATTGCCAGTCTACATTTTATATCCTCTCTACTTCGACCATCATGAGTTATTTTGCTCCCTAAATAGCAAAACTCCTTTACTACTTTAAGCGTCTCATTTCCTAATCTAATTCTCTCAGCATCAACCGACTTAATTCGACTAAATTCCATTATCCTCGTTTTGCTTTTGTTGATGTTCATCTTGTACCCTCCTTTCAAAACACTGTCCATTCCGTTCAAGTGCTCTTCCAAGTCTTTTGCTGTCTCTGACAGAATTACAATGTCATCGGCGAACCTCAAGGTTTTTATTTCTTCTCCATGGATTTTAATACCTACTCCGAACTTTTCTATCCCACTAAAGGAGCTAAATTCACAGCCGGCTGGAATTGAGGTATACGCTCGGTGCGATGACTGCATGAGAAGCGCGATGTACGGCAATGTGAGCCCCTTCGAGAATTAGTGGCGGCTTCGTCGGCAGGCATCAAAAGGAGCACAACAGCGCCGCCCCAGGACCTCCGACGGCGCGACTAAACGCCCTGACCCCTGGACAACGTACCTGAGTCCAGTCTCCAGTTGCATTGTCTGGCGGGAAGGGGGGGGGGGGGGGATCTCCAGGTACGAGCTGCGAGGCTCCGCCAGCGCGCCAGGAAATACCGCCGGTCCTTTGTGGCAGACGCAGAAATGGGGTCCGCCATATTGGCAGCTACCTGCCGGTGATTCCCACAGGGGCACAGAGTCGGGACCGCGAATAGGACCGCTCGCTGCAATTGGTCAAGGTCGGGCCCTCAGCGGCCGGCGGACGAGTTCTGATCTCCCACTTCCCCTGGCACAGCGCTGGGACCGACGGGGAAACTGCGGTTGGTCCGCTGGCGGCCGAATGGGCCGCGCCTGAAGAGAAAGTTGTCTCTGACAGGAGCCAACGGCTCTCGACGAATGATGGAACTCTTGTTATAACTAGTTTGTGAAATACACTTGCTTTCTTATTGATTTCTAATTTCTGCTACCAGTCACTTTTCATTTTATGTTTAATATAACATAATACAACGCCAATAAACACTTCCGGGCTAAGTTGCCGTGGTCGATCTGTAAAACTTCTTCTCCCTAACGTTTCGTTCTCAACTACGGAGAACATCTTCGGAGGTGAGTCAACGACTGGCTGCTGGGAGCTGGGGCCGCCGCTTATATGGATATCGTAGAGGGCGCCACCGCACGTCACGTGGCGTCGATGTGCAGCTATCTCTGGCTATCGTCTGTTCTCTCGATTGCAGGCAATCGATTGTCACGTGATTGATGCAACGTCGACCGCCATATCTTATCCAATTTTAATCCTTCTTCTTTACGATTAAAATTGTATTGATGTTTGTGGATTTCAATTGCCTCTCTACACATACGTGTATAATAATGCGACGTCCTCGCTAGCACGCTGGTTTCACCAAATTTTATTTCGTGATCTCCATCCTTAAACGTATGTGTAGAGAGGCAATTGAAATCCACAAACATCAATACAATTTTAATCGTAAAGAAGAAGGATTAAAATTGGATAAGATATGGCGGTCGACGTTGCATCAATCACGTGACAATCGATTGCCTGCAATCGAGAGAACAGACGATAGCCAGAGATAGCTGCACATCGACGCCACGTAACGTGCGGTGGCGCCCTCTACGATATCCATATAAGCGGCGGCCCCAGCTCCCAGCAGCCAGTCGTTGACTCACCTCCGAAGATGTTCTCCGTAGTTGAGAACGAAACGTTAGGGAGAAGAAGTTTTACAGATCGACCACGGCAACTTAGCCCGGAAGTGTTTATTGATGAAGACGCCGGCCGTGAAAGCCTACATGGAATAATACAACGCGTTTCGGACATGTTCTGTTCATCTTCAGGCATTTATGCATACATACATACAGAGAAATGTTACTTAAAAAGAAACAGTCAAACTAGATTATCTAGAACTCTTTTTCCATTGTTTGTTACTGTAGTGGCTGGTGTGGAACGAGGAGGAGGTCAGTGTATGGCTAGAAATCGAAACCAGTGATGTCTTCTGCTGGTTTTCTTCCTTGTGGTTGACAATGTACAATATAACAGCCTGCATACGATGCAGATAGATTTGCATCAGTTATGAGTTACGAAAATAGTGTGAAAGCCTTTTATGACAGTTGATCACTTACGAATTCATCATCTTGCTACTTCACTTGCATCGCTGGTGTACGTATGTATAAACGCCTGGAGATGAAAAGAACATTTTGGAAACGCGTTGCATTATGTTAGGTTAAACATAAAAAAAGTGACTGGTAACAGAAATTAGAAATCAATAATTATCCCACACAGTCACGGCCGGCCGTGGTGGCCGAGCGGTTCTAGGCGCGGCAGTCTGGAGCCGCGCGACCACTACACGGTCGCAGGTTCGAATCCTGCCTCGGGCAAGTTAGTTGGGTTTAAGTAGTTCTAAGTTCTTGGCGACTGATGACCTCAGAAGTTAAGTCCCATAGTGCTCAGAGCCATTTGAACCTTACAGTCACGGCAGAAACTAGCCTACAATGTTTGCATTAAAATATGCTTCTAATGTTTTTTTCTTCACTCTCTTTTTATCTCCAGTGACAGTTTAGCACGACTCAGTTCCGCAGCATTCCGCCGTCTTCATGTGCCCATATCCTGGTATTATCACCATATTTTAGTGTTCTATTGTCTCCACCTAGTTGTTACGGGTTCCTCTCATGTTATGACACCGTATGTTGTCTCTCATTAAAAAGAACTTAGTGTTAGCTGAAAACACCGTTTCGTGTATAATTTAAGCAGAATGAAAGAAAAGTATATATTATTATATATTGCATTTCTGACACACTGAACGGAAAAAAAATTCCACCTATTTTATTCTTTGTAATCAAAAAGATAAACACTTTCTGTTATTTGGTATCAATTTAGTCATCGAGGGGTCAGAAATCAATAAAAGAATTAGCAGCGGACGGAAGGTCATTGTTGTGGTGTCACTGCCAGACACCACACTTGCTAGGTGGTAGCTTAAATCGGCCGCGGTCCATTAGTACATGTCGGATCCGCGTGTCGCCACTGTGTGATCGCAGACCGAGCGCCACCACACGGCAGGTCTCGAGAGACGTACGAGAACTCGCCCCAGTTGTACGGCGACGTTGCTAGCGACTATACTGACGAAGTCTTTGCTCTCATTTGCCGAGAGACAGTTAGAATAGCCTTCAGCTAAGTTAATGGCTACGACTTAGCAAGGCGCCAATTGTATCAGTGCATGTATCTTACGAGTCTCATTTGTATAGTCAAGAGAGATGTACCAAAGGAAGCATTAAAAGTTAAGTATATTCCAAAGATACGTATTTTCTTTATAGTATTCAATACGTATCCTGTTCCAGACTTGACGCCAGTCGGCGTGTGTGTACGCGTGCCTTTCGGTTTCCTCCTCAGTGTGGCGTGACTAGCTTGTTACGCCACAACAATTGTGATGCTTAACTCAGTCTTATGGAGCAGGAATGTAATGAGCAGAACTAAAAAATTAATGTACAAATCCATATTAGAGAGTCTGGTTCTCTATGGAACGGAGACCTGGACAACTAACCTCAAGCACATTAAAAAATTACAAGCTCTAGAGATGGACTTCTGGAGAAGATCGGCAAGAATCTCCAGGAAAGAAAAGATAAGAAATACCGAAATAATAAGGAGAATGGAAATAAAAGAAAGAATATATGATGTAATGGATAGGAAGAAATTACAGTGGTACGGGCATGTACGACAAATGGAGAAAACTAGAATACCAAAATTGATACCGGAGTGGGAACCGGAGGGGAGAAGAAGAAGACGACGACGACCTATGACCACCTGGCTCCAAAATGTACAGCGCACAATGAGGAGAATGGACGCAGAGGAAGAGGACACACAAGATCGAAACTCCTGGAGGAATTTTTTGAAAATATAGTTTAAGAACGTTTACTGTTTGTATTGTAATTTCCGAGTAAATTATTATGTTGGAGATAAGCCTCTGTAATGAGGAAAAGCTCAAAATAATAAATAATAATAATCAAATGACATTATTACCGGAGTGACAGGAGCTGGTCTAATATTATTAGAATAAACAACATTCTGTATATGAGGTGAGTGGCTCACATATATACACTTCTTTTTATTTTACACACAACCGCATTTAGAATTTAATACAATATTTTTTTTAAATATATAGCACGCTATAATTTTATACATACCTAACTTTCCCGAGATTTCATCATTTTTACATTGATTTGTAAGGAACGATACACAGTAAATTATTTCAACACATATATTTAAAAAAAATCATATGTGAATGCGGATGTAGTGGCACAGAATGTGTTTCTTCTGTCAGGTCATTAGTTCTCTGGTGGTGTTATTAGATTTAGTACGGAAACCCTTTGCTAGGTACGAATCGCGTACATTTCGATTTTTACTATACATAAATTTCAATTAGAACTGACAAAATTTTTGCTATAGATTTAAAGTTTTTGATTCTAATATTTCCTTTTCTTGGTTAATGTCATAAGACGGCCAGATTCTGGCCGAAATCAGTAATTATTGTTATCATACTATAAATGTGATTCTGTATAAAGAACAAACAAGAGTGTTAGGCTGTTAAGATACTGTACTATCAGTACACGTGTTGTTTTATTTATGTTATGGGAGACAGTGGTTTGACTAATTTGCTTTATCATCAAATACGTTCAACTTAGTACAGACTTTTTCTTTTCTGCTTATGAAAAGAGCATTACGCAGTGGAGGATTTTATACAAAAATATTTACATTCTTACATTCAATTCGATCGTTTAGCAAATTGTTTCTATGCATTTCAGATGCCTTATACAGTTCCATGTGATACGCCTTATCCACATTACATATTCCAGGAGATCATACCTTATATCATGTAACTGGTGCTCAGTGTTCTGGGTGTGGGAGACTATGTCAGATCCTGAATAAATGTTTGTCTTACGACCTCACGGCGACGTTTATGAAGTTTTCTACCTGTCTGGCCTACGGCGTGAGCTTTAGAGACATCACAAACAAACTTATACAGTCCTGATTGCATTTTTATCTATCTATGGATGTTATGGTCGGGTGTGTGTTACAGTTTCTTTTGTGTTCAAAAGCAACATCTGTGTTGTGCCGTCTGAATATATTAGCAATTTTGAACATCACTGAATCAGAAGATTTATACACTTTCTAGGACAGTAGCCGATGCCAAATGTCATTTTGAAGATAAAATGATGGCGGAAGCTAGTTTTCGGCAGGAAACAGAAAGTGCTAAACAAAATAAAAAATAAAATGTTGACTGCGGCAAGTTTACATTTGTAACTTCGACAAAGCTCACAGAACTTCCCGTGTACACACGTACGATGGTGAAATTTAAATCAAATTTGATTACAGCTGCTACTATTCGTGTGTTATCTAGCTGGTTTAGCGAATAGCTACAATGACAACGGAAAGGCCCTGTGAGCAGAATGCAACGCTGCAATCAAATAAACGCTACCAGTGTTCACGGAGTTTGTGGGCGTCGCTAGTGGTTTTGTGTAAAAGTAAAATAAGTGATGGACTAAATATTGTACATATCAACATGATATGGGAAAAAAAGTACTTCGAAACTATTTCCTGAGCCTCGTATCTATATTTCCTGTGACTCATGTCTAAACTTCCTGTGTAATCTACGTTCGGAGTAGCCTAAAGAAGGATAAATGGGAAAAAAATTAAAGGGAATCATATGCGCAGTTAAATGTAAAAATGTAAATGTCGTGTGACTAGGGCCTTACGTCGGGTAGACCGTTCGCCGGGTGCAAGTCTTTCGATTTGACGCCACTTCGGCGACTTGCGCGTCGATGGGAACGAAACGTTGATGATAAGGACAACACCCGGTCCCTGAGCGGAGAAAATGTCCGACCCAGCCGGGAGTCGAACCCGGGCCCCCTTTTTTTTTAATCTCATTTTGTTTGCTTTTGTTCGTTGCATCTGCTCGGGGCGGATGTCGTAAGACATCGGTTTAATTTCGTTGTTGATCGATTAACTCAGTTTTTTTTTTTTTTATTACATGCGGCAGCTAACCCTCTGACCGAACACGCTGAGCTACCGTGCCGGCGTTTATTTTGTTCTATATTGTTCGTCGAATTGACACCCATTTAGGTTCTCCGTTGATCCGTTCACTCGGTTTTTTGTTACAGTGGGTAGCAAACCCTATGACCGAAGACGCTGAGTTACCGCGCCGGCAATCTCAATTTTCAACCGCAGATCTCATATAATCTGCGGTCTCCAAAAATTAAGAAGATGTGTTTACGTTACTCGGACATGTACTTTCCGGCCCTTAGGATTGACATTCTGTCGCGCTGACCACTCAGCTACCGGGGGGTGGGGTGGGGGGGGGCGGAATATGCGCCGTTGACTGTTGAGATTATTTATTTCATATGTAAACAGTGTGTGGAGATTTTTTATATCCCATGTAAACAGTGTGTAAGAGCATCGGTTCACTGCGATTTGCGTTAAGTATATGAACACTGGCAATGTCATGTACACCATTTCACGATGTACGGAACTTGGAGCTCGTTCAGTGCCACAGTGGAAAGGCTCAGTTCTGACGATGACCTCTTCATATGTGGGTTGTTGGGTTGTGGGTTGTTTGTGGGGAAGGAGAACAGACAGTGAGGTCATCGGTCTCATCGGATTAGGGAAGGACGAGAAGGAAATCGGCCGTGCCCTTTCAAAGGAACCATCCCGGCATTTGCCTGGAGCTTTTAGGGAAATCACGGAAAACCTAAATCAGGATGGCCGGAAGCTGGATTGAACCGTCATTCTCATATATGGGAAGATTGAGAAGTTTGATGTGTGGTGAAGCAAAAGTTTGTGCAGTGCCGCTTGATAATGGCCTTAAGACCGAAACTGCAGTTGTGCAATAAATAATCTCTACAAAAAAGACGAATATGACGGCCTTTAAAAAAAAACCTACATGACTTCGAACCCGAACCAGGAGAAGTTACGGTAGTTTAGTGGAACGCTATTATTAGAATACGTCTTATGGTACCGAAAATTAAACGCGTAGTTTGTTACGAGACGTCAGCTTTTGAAACAATTTACTGAAACACAATCTGACGTCAGTGATGCGGAAGAAAAGCCTAAATTGCTGCAAGCTGCCTGAATGTAAAAGGATGTTCACGACCAGACGATAAGAACAACGATGGGACGGCTTACAAAATGGAGAACACTACATCAAGGCGACAACTCGTACTGAAAATGACATCTTATCGGCATTCCTTTTGGCAGTTTTAGCTCGGCGTCAGAAATTTCTGGTTCACTGACTGGCGCCGGAGAGGTCATCGGGCAGTGCGTTACTGCCAGAATATTCCTGACCCGTAGACTCTGCAAGAGGTTGCTCGTCTTGCCCAGTGTATAATAAAAGCGTCCGGTGCGATATGCGATGCCTGATAACAGTGCAGACTGTCTACTGTTATGTCTACATCTACATTCATGACATGCAAGCCACTGAACAGTGGCAGTTGGAGAGTATTTAGCACCAGTATTAGCAAAATTCTGTCCTGCTTCTTTCGGGTATGAAGCCTGGAGAAACTGAGGATCTGTGTACCGTGTAACACAGCCTCATCGCTCCTACGGTATCCGCATGGTCTCCACATGAGATGTACGATATCACAAACAAAACAGAACGCCGCAACCTACATTTCGGTGGTAAGAATGGTAACTTCAAAATGGTTCAAATGGCTCTAAGCACTATAGGACTTAACATCTGAGGTCATGAGTCCCCTAGAATGTAGAACTACTTAAACCTAACTAACCTATGGACATCACACGCATCCATGCGCGTGACAGGATTCGAACCTGCGACCGTACCAGCAGCGCGGTTCCGGACTGAAGCGCCTAGAACCGCTCGGTCACAGCGGCCGGCTAATGATAATTTTACCCATGCCTGTGCCACTACAGGGGTGTTACCAAACAACGTTTTCCGAAAATTTCTTCACGAAAGAAGCCGAAGTACGCATTCCAGAAACTGAATCAAGAACAGCTGCGAATATGAGTTACTTAAAACTAGATATCTTCGGTGTAGCGAAGCGAATTAAATGAGCTAATGAAGTCAAATCCTGCGGTCCAAATTTTACACCAGTTAGGTCCCTGTCTGCGTCTGCTGATGTTATAACTCCATACTTAACAATCATACACAATCGCTCGCTCGACGAAAAAATCCGTACCGAAAGACTGGAAAGTTGCATTGGTCGCTCTTATGCTCAAGAAAAAAGGAAGTAGGAGCAATCCGCTGAACTGCAGAACCATATCACTAACATCGATTTGCATTAAGATCTGTGTTCGAACATTATTAATTACCTCGAAGAAAACGACCTGCTGACAACTAATCAGCACGAATTCAGAAAATATCGTTCTTGTGAAACATGACTAACTCTTTATTCAAAATAAGTAGTGAGTACAAATGCCAGGGGATCTCATATTGATTAGATTTCCAGTAGGGTTATGACATCTTTCCTAACAATTGTAAGTAGGCTGTTTATGTTTTCTTATTGGCAACGCCACGTAGCGCTCTGTATGAAAATCACTGGCTGTGCTGTGTGCAGTCTGTGGCTAGTTTGCATTGTTGTCAGGCATTGTAGTGTTGGGCAGCGGCAGCTGGATGTTAACAGCGCGTAGCGTTGCGCAGTTGGAGGTGAGCCGCCAGCAGTGGTGGATGTGGGGAGAGAGATGGCGGAGTTTGGAAATTTGTAAGACTGGATGTCATGATCTGTTATGTATATTATGATTTTTCAACACTATTAAGGTAAATACATTGTTTGTTCTCTACTAAAATCTTTCATTTCCTAACTATGCCTATCAGTAGTTAGTGCCTTCAGTAGTTTGAATCTTTTATTTAGCTGGCAGTAGTGGCTCTCGCTGTTCTGCAGTAGTTCGAGTAACGATGATTTTTGGTGAGGTAAGTGATTTGTGAAAGGTATAGGTTAATGTTAGTCAGGGCCATTCTTTTGTAGGGACTTTTGAAAGACAGATTGCGTTGCGCTAAAAAATATTGTGTGTCAGGTTAAGCACAGTCGTATATAATTTTTCAAAAGGGGACGTTTCATTCCTGTGCATCGGGCGGGCGTCACGGCCTGTCCTCGAGGGATGTATGGGATTCTTCGCGTCTCTGGAAGTGGCCTCGTGTGCAACCGACGACGTGATGAAACGTCGCCTTTTGAAAAATTATATACGACTGTGCTTAACCTGACACGCAATATTTTTTAGCGCAACGCAATCAGACTTTCAAAAATCCCTACAAAAGAAAGGCCCTGACTAACATTAACCTATACCTTTCACAAATCACTTACCTCACCAAAAATCTTCGTTACTCGAACTACTGCAAAACAGCGAGCGCCACTACTGCCAGCTAAATAAAAGATTCAAACTACGGAGGGCACTAACTACTGATAGGCATAGTTAGGAAATGAAAGGTTTTAGTAGAGAACAAACAATGTATTTACCTTAATAGTGTTGAAAAATCATAATATACATAACAGATCATGACATCCAGTCTTACAAATTTCCAAACTCCGCCATCTCTCTCCCCACATCCACCAATGCTGGCGGCTCACCTCCAACTGCGCAACGCTACGCGCTGTTCACATCCAGCTGCCCAACACTACAATGGCAGACAACAATGCAAACTAGCCACAGACTGCACACAGCACAGCCAGTGATTTTCATACTGAGCGCTACGTAACGTTGCCAATAAGAAAACATGAACAGCCTACTTACACAATCATCTTCAAATCAAATTGCGTGCCTGTGTATCGTCTAACTTGTGCGACTGGATTCGTGATTTGTCAGTGAGGTACCAACTGACGAGAAATAATCGAGCGAAACAGAAGTGATATCTGGGATAACATAAGGAAGTGTTACAGGCCCCTTGCCGTTCTTAACGTATATAAACGATTTAGACCATCTCAGCAGCTCTTTGCGTTACCATAACACACAAATTAATGGATACTCTTGTGCTTTGCTCTACTAGTATTTATTTTGTTCAAATCAGGCTTCCGCTTGTTAGATAGTCACCAAGTAGCAAGTAATGATAAACAGTACGTCAAAAAATAAATTATTGCAGAGCAATCGCAGTTTGTGTGTGCTTCATCGGTAAATAAATGAATGAACCTCAAAGGGATACAGCGCCATTGAAAGTCGTCGGTTTTGTGCTCACGTGTAGGCAGTAAAGCATGAATCACTGGACGTGGAAAAAAACACGCTGCATAATTAACTGATTGGACGTTTCACCGCACGAGCCTTTCAGCCGTTACCAATTGACGGACGCCTGCCTTTCACGGCCGATTAGTTTATCGGGTTTTTACGTAAACACGCATTTTTTCAGGTCACCGCGTTATGCTGTGCGCTGGCATTCCGATGTTGTGATACTGGAAGGATCTACATATTTGGATAGTTCAGTAAAGTGTACGTTTACATTATAATAAAAAATACAATATCAGTTTGACAGCAGTACATTTGGCTGGAAATTTGTCTCGGTCAATGGACTGCACGCAGACAAAATTTCACTGTTTTCGTGACGCGCATGAACTCGCAAGGCTTCGAACGTGAAATGGACAAAATTTTGAACGTGTACATTAAGAATCAGATGTACTATAGTCTTCGCCCTCATTTCTGCCGGCCGCGGTGGTCTAGCGGTTCTAGGCGCTCAGTCCGGAACCGCGCGATTGCTACGGTCGCAGGTTCGAATCCTGCCTCGGGCACGGATGTGTATAATGTCCTTAGGTTAGTTAGGTTTAAGTAGTTCTAAGTTCTAGGGGACTGATGACTTCAGAAGTTAAGTCCCATAGTGCTCAGAGCCATTTGAGCCTTCTGTTCATGAATGCAACCACCCTCACAGCTAATTGCGGCTATGAAAATATAGAAACATATGCATAAGAAGGTTTTGAAGAGTCATTACAGCTGATGCACTTCCAACTATGTAGATAATATAGGCCTACTGCATCATCCATTTTCAGTAAGCTACCACAAGAATTCAAATATCTTAGTGGTAATTCACGCGCTTTCAAATCGAAACAGAAGATTTTCCCCATGGTTCACTCCTTTTATTTTGTCGAGGAGTTTCTTGAAAAGTTAAGCTGATTCCTATGTTATGTTCTTGACTGTGTTTACTTAAACTCATGGCTTGACTTTTTTGGGTTGATAAACATGTCATTTTATCTGTTAATATTTATGTTGTAATTTCGTATACTGACACGTTACTTTATCTTGGAGATTTGCTCCCCACTTTAGTCCTAGTGAACTGGACGTGTGAAATAAAATAAATAAATTCACATCTGAAGGTTTGGGTGTCAGTGTCTAGTACCATCTCTTGTGCACCTCACTTGATTTGTTAATGCTTGTTTACTACTCAAATCTAGCGGACAGGCATAATTTGGTACACATACAAACTATCAGTATGTCTTGTCCAGAGAAATCGAACATTTTTAGCAAGTGACGTCACGCAGCTCATCCAATCGAGTCCATTTGCCTGCGCGACATTAGACATGGGTGCCTCCAGCTCGGGCCGGCCGCTGTGGCCGAGTGGTTCTACGTGCTTCAGTCGAGAACCGCGCGACCGCTACGGTCGCAGGTTCGAATCCTGCCTCGTGCATGGATGTGTGTGTTGTCCTTAGGTTAGTTAGGTTTAAGTAGTTCTAAGTTCTAGAGAATGCTGAAGATCAGATGGGTAGAACGCATAACTAATGAGGAGGTATTGAATAGAATTGGCGAGAAGAGGAGTTTGACTAGAAGAAGGGATCGGTTGGTAGGACATGTTCTGAGTCATCAAGGGATCACCAGTTTAGTATTGGAGGGCTGCGTGGAGGGTAAAAATCGTAGAGGTAGACCAAGAGATGAATACACTAAGAAGATTCAGAAAGATGTAGGCTGCAGAACGTACTGGGTGATGAAGCAGCTTGCACAGGATACAGTAGCATGGAGAGCTGCATCAAACCAGTCTCAGGACTGAAGACCACAACAACTACAACAAGTTCTAGGGGACTGATGACCTCAGATGTTAAGTCCCATAGTGCTCAAAGCCATTTGAACCAAGCCTCCAGCTCCAGATAACGCCGTGCGTGGCACACGAGTCGTGCGCCAGACGCAAACAGTAGCTAAATGACGTACTGCGCTGTATGGAGCCTAGAGACTTGTTCGGCAATGAGAAGAAGCGCCCTTCTAGATAAAGGAAGGAATAGTTGTAAGAGCAGACCAGCAGGTTTGGGAACAGAACGGCGAACGTCCTAGCACGGAAGCAACAGTAGGTATGTTTCTTTTTTTCTGCGGACCGTCTGTGTAGATCGGGACGGCGATTCGGCGGTGTTGTGTTGCCGAAGAAAACCCGTTCCCCGGCGATCTGCCGCGTGTGAGTTGCGGTAGGAGTGGGAAGTGGGGGAGGGGGGGGGGAGGGGACGGGAAGGGGAGGCAAAGTGAACAGCCGGCACTGGTCTGGTCGCATTTCCTTATTCCAGCCGCCTCAAGGATATAGCGGTCGTGGGGTGTGAAAGTCGTCTCTTCAGACCGCTACGAGGGGCCTTTGAAAAGTCCGTGCAAAAATAAAAACTACTTACGTGTTTGGCGTAAACCTTTTTTTTTTATTTTTCGACATAGTCTCCTTTTAGACTTATACATCTCGTTCAACGCTGTTCTGATTTGTTGATCCCTTCCGAATAATAGGAATTGTCCAAGTCTGCAAAATAGCTAATAGTTTCTGCAATCACCTCCTCGTTTGAATAAAATATTTGTCCCGCCAGGCATTTCTTCAAATTGGGGAACAAATAGTAGTCCGGGGAGCCACGTCTGGATAATAGGGGGGATGTGAAACGATATGGAATCCTATTTCCATTAATTTTGCGACCACAACTGCTGAGGTGTGTCTTGGTGCATTGTCGTGATGGAAAAGGACTTTTTTTTGCGGCCCAATCGCCGGCGTTCATCTTGCAGTTCGGTTTTCAATGGGTCCATAAACGACGACTAATATACACCTGTAATAGTTTTACCATTTTCCAACAGTCGACGAGGATTATCCCTTGCGAGTCCCAAAGGACAGTCGCCATAAACTTTCCTGACGAAGGAATGGTCTTCGCCTTTTTTGGTGCAGATTCTCCCTTGGTAACCCATTGTTTAGATTGTTCTTTGGTCTCAAAAGTATAGTAATGTATCCATGTTTCATCCACAGTGACAAAACGGCGCTTAAAGCCCTGCGGATTCTTCCTGAACAGCTGCAAACCATCCTTGCAACACTTCACACGATTCCGTTTTTGGTGAAGCGTAAGCAAGCGCGGATAGCTTTCTCATGTCTAAATGTTTATGCAAAAAATTATGTACCCGTTCATTCGAGATGTCCACAGGACTAGCAATCTCACGCACCTTAACTCTTCTGTCATCCATCACCATATCAGGGATTTTATCAATGATTTCTGGAGTCGTAACTTCCAGAGGGCGTCCAGAACGTTCAGCATCACTTGTGCCCATATGGCCACACCGAAAATTTTGAAACCACTTATAAACTGTTCTAATCGAAGGTGCAAAGTCACCGCAATATTTATCAAGCTTCCCTTTAGTCTCCTGAGGCGTTTTGCCTTTCATAAAGTAATGTTCAATCACCACACTAAATTCTTTTTCGTCCATTTTTTGCCAATCACTCGACTTCCTTGATTTACACGAACGCCAAACACAAAGAAATGGACCAATATGGCTGAAACTTGGTGTGCGTTCTTTCCAGAGATGCTACTAACTAAACAAGACCTCGATACGCGCCGGTGGTGCCATCTCTCGGAGTTTGCACGGACTTCTCAAACGCCCCTCTTAGATAGCGCGACTGTAATGTATTGGTTGGTTAACTTGGGGGAAAGGACCAAACACCGAGATCATAGGTCCCATCTGATAGGCAAGGATTGGAGAAGGAAGTCGGCCGTGCCCTTTCAAAGGAACCATCCCGGCATTTGCCTGATGCGATTAAGGGAAAGCACAGGAAACCTAAATCAGGATGGCCGAACGCGGGTATGAACCATCGTCCTCCCGAATGCGAGTCCTGTGTGCTAACCACTCGGTGAATGAAATGTATGTGACGTCTTTATTGTTTTATAATTTGTCATTTTCTACTGTTAAAACAATGGCATGCCCGAAATCGCAGGAGCACTTTTCTTATAATGAAAGTTTTAGGAAACAGTAATGGAAAAAATTTAAATCTGACCTGAAACTTCGTATTGCAAGAATTTTTAAACGATTTTCGTAAACAAATGTCTCAACAGCACTCCCTCCAAGCGCTTCGACCAGCTTTTGATAAAGATCACCTTAAGAAATGGCTGTTTAAGATTTGTAACAAATTTTTGTTGACTTGTTAGATATACAACTTTGCATCTGCCGTTTTTTATTGTGAAAAACTTGCAACAAATTTACGATTCAAAGTACTGGCCATTGCTGGGCACTACTTTCTCCCAAGTTTCGGGCAGCATTTGAATCCCGCGGCAGAAGGACTCGGCGTCTTTTTGAGGAGATCCATGAATCGATCCAATTTTCCACTTGTTCACAGGACAGGAAGTGCCGGTCAGCTATGCTGTGTGCTACTGATCGGAAAAGGTAATGGACAGAGAGAGGAATGTCTGCAGAATACGGGGGGTAGAGTAGGACTTCCGATTTCAACTTTTCCAAGAATATTTTCACCGGTTTTTCGACAAGTGGTCGAGAACTGTCATACTGCAAAATAACCTTTCCATGTCTATCTCTGTATCGTGGCTGCTTGTCTTTCAGTGCTCCTCTCAAACGCATCTATCGCTTTCGATAACGATCTCCTATGACCGTTTCCGCCGGCCTCTGTGGCCGAGCGGTTCTAGGCGCTTCAGTCCGGAACCGCGCTGCTACTATGGTCGCATGTTCGAATCCTGCCTCGGGCATGAATGTGTGTGATGTCCTTAGGTTAGTTAGGTTTAAGTATTTTTTAAGCCTGTGCGACTGATGACCTTAGATGTTAAGTCCCATAGTGCTTAGAGTCATTTGAACCATTTGACCGTTTCGTTGGTTTCAGTAGCTTCCAAATGCTGCTCTCTTACACCGCAATACCGATCTTCGACGTCAAAGTAGCCGTTCCTGAAGCGTTGAAACCATTCTCTGCACGCTCACCTGCCCACCTGGGTCGGCTGGTTATGGTTGAAGTGATTACTGTAGCAAATATTTACTAATACCAGTATTTCTGGCCCCTGTTTTGATCACAACCGAGGTAGTTTCTCCCTAAGCGGCGATCAGGGGCCTGAAGACGTAGTAAAACGTTGGAACTGGTTGCCAAATAAAATAAGGTGAAAATTGACGGCTGAAATGTTTTTAATTTGACATCCTCTATCGACCAGCCGAGTCTACATCTACATCTACATCTAAATCTATACTCCGCAAGCCACCCAACAGTGTGTGGCGGAGGGCACTTTACATGCCACTGTCATTACCTCCCTTTCCAGTTCCAGTCGCGTATGGCTCGCGGGAAGAACGACTGCCGCAAAGCCTCCGTGCGCGTTCTAATCTCTCTAATTTTACAAAATATGGTTCAAATGGCTCTGAGCACTATGGGACTTAACATCTATGGTCATCAGTCCCCTAGAACTTAGAACAACATAAACCTAACTAACCTAAGGACATCACACAACACCCAGTCATCACGAGGCAAAGAAAATCCCTGACCGGGCCGGGAATCGAACCCGGGAACCCGGGGTCGGGAAGCCTAATTTTACATTCGTGATCTCCTCGGGAGGTATATGTAGAGGGAAGCAATATATTCGATACCTCATCCAGAAACGCACCCTCTCGAAACCTGGACAGCTAGCTTACCGCGATGCAGAGCGCCTCTCTTGCAGAGTCTGCCACTTGAGGTTGCTGAACATTTCCGTAACGCTATCACGCTTACCAAATAACCCTGTGACGAAACGTGCCGCTCTTCTTTGGATCTTCTATCTCTCTGTCAACCGCAACCATCTCTAAGTCCTACGTGGAAGTCTGGGTATAACATACGAGGCGCGTATGGCCCACATTCTCCAGCGCCTAGCAAACTGGCCGAAGTGGGTGAAACGGTCCAGCCAGTGTCGTCTTGCCAGGTGGTCTGCCGCACGAATTTGTTGTGGGGCAAGTCCGCGGGGCACGTTTTATTTATGGCGAATAGCGGGGGACGCGGCTGGCTGAGTTATGAAGTCCCGTCTTATCTGCCGGCTAGTGACAGCGAAATGGCTGGCTCCGTTCCGCTCGCACGCTCGCCTGCACATGTTCCGACCGTGTGTGTGTGTGTGTGTGTGTGTGTGTGAAGCGCGCGCGCTCGAGTCGCTTCCCGCTGCCCTCGTGGAAAGCCCGCGTCTGCAACGAAACGGATCGTTCCAAGCAACGCGGAGGTACTGGGGAGAAATGTGACGTAGGAATGGCCACTTGTTGACAAGACGAGACGAATGGCAGTGAAGGACTAACCTGCGTACTTGAGCATGATCCCTTTTGCTTGGAGGACTACGCTACAAGTGTATCAAGGTGCCAGGTTCCTAGCACGATGATGATGTTTGGTTTGTGGGGTGCTCAATTGCGCGGTTATTAGCGTCCGTACAAATTCCCAACGTTTGCTCAGTCCAATCACGCCCCTTTCATGAATGATGATGAAATGATGAGGACAACGCTAACACCCAGTCATCTCGAGGTAGGTGAAAATCCCTGACGCCGCCGGGAATCGAACCCGGGACCCCGTGCGAGCACGAGGAACGCATCTATAAATAATGGCCGACTATTCAGACAACTTTACGTTCGGCATAAAATTACGAATAACTGAAGTTGGAAACTGCCACATAGATAATGTTGTGGGTAAAGCAAACCAAAGACTACTATTTATTGGCGGAACAATGAGAAAATGAAACAGGTCTGCTAAAGACACTGCCTGCATTATGCTTGTACGTAAATTTGCCGTGCGCTGTAGGATCCGTATCGGGCAGTAACGACGAAGAACATCGAAAAAGATCAAAGAAGGGCATCTCGTTTTGTATTGCCAGGAAAGAGGGGGAGAGTGACGGGGATATGATAAGCGAATTGGGGTGACAATGATTAAAACAAAGGCGTTACTCGTTGCGGCGGGATCTTCTCGTGAAATTTCGAACACCAACTTTCTTCTCAGCGTGTGAAAATATTTTGTTAGCACCCACCTTCATAGGGAGGAATGGTCATCATATTAAAATAGGGGAAATCAGAGCTCGAACAGAAGGATTCAAGTGTTCGTCTTTCCCGCGCGCCGTTCGAGAGGGGAACGGTAGAGAAACAGCTTGAAGATGGTTCGATGAATTCTCTGCCTGTCACTTAACTGTGAACTGCGGAGTAATTATGTAGATGTATGTGAAAGGAACTTACATGTATATATGAGAGAACGGACAGTGTTGATCCACAGCTGTACGAAATATTTCGAAATTAATTTGCTCACTCCTAATTTCTAATCAGCTGCTTAAGTTGTTGATTACTATCGAGTTAGGTGATTAACTTGGTGTACTAGGGCATAAGGACGCAGGCAGTGTGACATTGGGTGATTGAGTCGGTCCGGGGTCCTTCCACGGGTAGCCGAAGTGGCTAAGGCGATCGTTCGCGATAACTGAGAATCACGGGTTCAAGTCCCGGTCCAGTAAAAAAATCTTCACCTGTCACTATGAGTAATAATCTACACCTAATACAGCTGATGCCAAGGAACTCGCAATCAGCGAATTAATTACGAGCTGGCCGATGTGGCCGAGCGGTTCTAGGCACTTCAGTCCGGAACCGCGCGACTGCTACGGTCGCAGGTTCGAATGCTGCCTCGGGCATGGATGTGTGTGATGTCCTTAGGTTAGTTAGGTTTAAGGAGTTCTAAGTTCTAGGTACTGATAACCTCAGATGTTAAGTCCCATAGTGCTCAGAGCCATTTGAACCATTTCTACAACAGTAACTACTTCTCTTTTTTTAAGTGGTACTCGACTGCTGATACATTATTAACATCACAGTTTTCATTGCTGTGATATTTTCTGGTCTTCAGTAGAACTACAGCTATGATATGAAGGGCGGTTACAAGATAAATTTTTCGATAGTATAAAATTCAAGAGATGAAAATTGAAATCTATTATCGACTTTAAGTAACTCGTTTATTCCATCATTGGCTGTAACCACGCTTTTCCAAAAAAAAAAATGGTTCAAATGGCTCTGAGCACTATGGGACTTAACTTCTGAGGTCATCAGTCCCCTAGAACTTAGAACTACTTAAACCTAACTATCCTAAGGACATCACACACATCCATGCCCGAGGCAGGATTCGAACCTGCGACCGTAGCGGTCGCGCGGTTCCAGACTGAAGCGCCTAGAACCGCTCGGCCACACCGGCCGGCACGCTTTTCTATAAAAGGAGGTGAAGTGCCCAGTTTAATTCCTCGTAATATTTCTGTATTCCAGCCAACATTCCTCACGCTGTTGGCACTTTCTGTTACGGACAGGGCTAATCAGTTGGTCGCAAATACGAATCAGTGAAGTACCGGGTGGTTACAATGTAAGTGCAGCTACCCACGGAGGCGCAGTGTGAGCTGCAATTATCGTAAGGCAGCGAAGTTTGGTAGATATGCTAACCGATTTACGTTGCGAAATAATTTTGACCACCAGGTTCAAATCAGGAGCTGTGAATGGAAGCAAGATGTATAGTAATGTTTGCATATATAACGGAGTAAGAACGGGACGTGGGCAGAACATGTCAAACAAGAGAGAAAGACATATCTTGATTTAATTATTAACTGTTTCCGCTTGTCAAATGACAGTGTCGGTATCATAATGTCGTATAAACGGCGTACAGCGCCAGATTTGCACCTAGTGGCCAAAATTGGAACTAATTTTTTTTTCAGGGTAAATCGGCTCCGCATAAACGAATTAACATATCTACCAAGTTTTGAAGCCATAAAATAATTGCAGCCCACATTGGACATCAGTGAGTAGTTTCACTTTCATTATAAGTACCCAGTACTTTACAGGACTAATGCTACGACGCAACGACGATGTATTTTGTGCCGCTCTTACCACTCTCCTGTAAGTAGTGCCGAATGAAAGATAGTCTCCTAATATCAGAGGTTAGAGGCAGTCGAATAATTTCGATATTAATTCTGCATACAACCTCACGATTCCTGAGAGACTTGGGTGGAACCGTATTTCGCAGACCACAAGCTGTGAGGTTTGATTCCATGAGGAAGCAGTTGTGCCCAGTCGTAAGTACACGATAAATAGCCGATCGTACCCGTTAGTGCTTCCTGTATCTTGCGTATAAACTAGCCAATAAGAAGGCGGATTCTTGTACGCCGCCTTCCGTTGTGGCCGAGCGGTTCTAGGCACTTCTGTCCGGAACCGCGTTGCTGCTACGGTCTGCCTCGGGCATGGGTGTGTGTGATGTCCTTAGGTTAGCTAAGTTATGTAGTTGTAAGTTTAGGGGACTGATGACCTCAGATGTTAAGTCCCATAGTGCTCAGAGCCATCTGATCCGTTTTCTTGTACGCCTGAGTCTTCATGAACCCGTTCGTTCGCCTCGTTTTTAAAAATAGATACAGGAGACCAGCAGTCATGCATAGGTCCCCTAATAAAAGAATTGTTTCCGTAAAACAACGTAATTTTTTTAAAAAAACGACTTAGTACAACATCTCTCTGGGAAGCAAGTTTTGCACCTTTTCGTACTGTTATTACAGTAATATCCATGAACACTTATGGGTTTGTAGAATATCCATGAACACATATGGGTTTGGAGAGAGTTTAAGACGTATGTACTATATTTAGATTTAGTAGAAATAATTTCCATGTTCAAATGTGCTTTATATCCGCTTATCTAGGGTTAAAATAGTTCTGAGCACTATGGGACTCAACTGCTGAGGTCATGAGTCCCCTAGAACTTAGAACCAGTTAAACCTAACTAACCTAAGGACATCACAAACATCCATGCCCGAGGCAGGATTCGAACCTGCGACCGTAGCGGCCTTGCGGTAACAGACTGCAGCGGCTTTAACCACACGGCCACGTCGGCCGGCCGCTTATCTAGGGGACAATTTCTAGTTTCTGATATATAACCAACACAGGTAAGCCTGTCTTTCTGATTCTTCAACACCAGCACCACGTCAAAACCCCGCTAAAGGAATTTCACAATCAACCATTGTTACAGAAAGATTAACTAAACAACTTTTCTAGGTAAATCAAAAAATAAATAGGAAACATCAAAATTACAAATAACTCATCTCGACAGAAATTTAAGATGATAAATTATTATTTTTATTTATTTTTTCATGACAACCGAGTGCCCTCTTTATTTCTGACGATACAGCAGCTATATTCAGTGAAGCTGTTGTGGATTTGTTGTGATCCCTACATGAATCGGATTCTCAGAGCACTGTGAGGAACGAGATGTTCTGTAAGGGACAGCAAGTACACACGTATTTTTTAATCATTTTAATGACAGCAAACAAACAAACGTATATATTATGGATCACTTGAGCAGTAGTGATCTAGGTAGGACAGCATGAGGTACAAACTAAATTCGTAACAGTTTATTGTTATCCAAGTATCAACTCAAAGTGCCAATTGACGTAAGGATTACAACCAACTGTTGTTAACACACTGGATTTCATTCGCTCAATCTGTCAAAATATTGTAAGTTCACACGTTTACAAAGCGTGATGAACTGATGTAGTTATCGTTATTCTGTTGCCTAGATGTCGCATCAGGAACCTCGAAATTTCAGCGCCAGTCAGAATATTTGCTGCACTATTAGCATCGTTCGCTGCGCCACAGCATTCCATAGTATCATAAAGAAATCTTACTGTACCTCCTACTTGAATTCCGGAAAGTAGAACTTGCGTTTGGCAGTAATCTCGATCCATTCAGATTCGATGAGTAATGTCGATCCAATGGGATTCGATGTTAGTTTTTGTATGAGCTACAAGTTACGAGAAGCGGTGCTTTAAAATAATCGACCTCATAGTGTCTAGCACTTCATGTCCGAAGCATGTGGTATCCGAGGTGGATTACATCTTACTTCGGCGTTACTGATAATGGAGAAATCGACTTTATCGCTAAAGAATCCACAATAAACGGGCAGCAATCGACCTCAGAACCTGATACTGATCTGTATCACCTGATTAGCCAGAACGCTTTACTAAGACGGCAGAAACACTGAAACTTGCCTAAGTTGGTCAGATCGAATATATTCGTTGCCAGGAATGTCTAGGTTTCACGACTGTCTGTGATCCATAGGCCTATGGATTGTATCTACTATTCAAGGTGTGTGGTTTAAATACGATATATTCCAACTACGTTTTCACTGTGCTTTGAAAGCACGAAATTTTCCTACTAGCTCCCCTATTCTGAGCCCTTTAAGCATTCCCATAATTAGTATAGTTTGATTTCTTAACAATATACCATTAGATCTATGTGGATTTAATGCAGCACTGAAACTGTATCAGATGTCGTCGTATAACATGTTGTGAACTTAATTTAGGCCTAGATTCCTACTATTTACACTACGGCAGTTATTCGAGTTAAACGGGTACTGATTTAGATGACACGTCACTCAACTTAAGTGATCATATCATTCCGCTAAAACATATTCATCTCTGGGTGTGCTAAGCCTCTTTGCTAAATTTGTATCTTTCTAGTTTCATTTAGACCTTACTGCTAATAAATTTGTGTTATTCGTGCAACGTGAGTCAGTTTGTTAGTTTTGCACTTTCTTTACTTTCCGCTATATCTTACCAAATTTGTCGATCTTTTGCCTTAGTCTTTCACTACTATTTGCTGCAGATGAAATAAACAGTAAAACAAATGGAAAGAAATACACGTATATGCAGGTGATGCAGATCTGTCGATGTTTTGTAAAAGACAAGGGTTGTACCAATGTCAATGGCAGTGACATATTTACAAAATCTTACAATTTTGTTGGCTTTTCACTCTGTTCTCATCCGGCCATTATGCGAGTACTGCCTATAAGGTCACCATGGTAAGACAACTGGTTGGTAAACTACAGATGTTAAGAGCTGAAGACCTTTAGTGTTGTGTCTAGACCATACAGCCTAGACACAATGCTGTAGCCGATAGGGCACGCAAGGCTAACGCAGACGGGCGTGAAGTCTGGAACATGAGAACTTATAAATGAATAAGAAGAAAAGTACGTAGATGCTTGTTACTTAACTTTTAATTAGTCCTTGGAATACATCTCTCTTGAATATTAGTAAGCTATAGGCACTGATACAAATGGCGCCTTGCTAGGTGGTCGCCAGTTAACTTAGCAGAGGGCTATTCTACTGTCTATCTCTCGGCAAATGAGAGCAAGGCTTAGCACGTCCAATCGCTAGCTATGTTGTCCGTACAACTGGGGACGAGGTCTCCTCAGTCTCTCGAGACCTGCCTTGTGGTGGCGCTAGGTTTGCGATCCCACAGTGGCGACACGCGGGTCCGACATGTACTACAGGACCGCGGCCGATTTAAGTTACCACCTAGCAAGTGTGGTGTCTAGCGGTGACACCACATTTAGTGTATGTTCCGATGCAAGAAGAAGTTTTACCGATAACGTAATCGAGCGTCAGTGGTTAGTAGATGTGTGAACTGCTAAAGCATAATCTACAAGAACACATGAGATAAGTGAATCTGCGAAAGGGGAACACTACATCAGGCTAAATGTAAGTTTGTTATCCGCTACGTGTAATGGAAATATGAGCGAACATGTGTTTTGTTCTAACACATAAACTCTTTGAACGTGCGACACTTTTCAGAGAGGCATACTCAAATCTTTAGTCTTCACAAAAAAAAGTTTGCATTTGGAGTATCTTTATGGTTTGCGACACGAGTCAATGATAACATGAGAAAGCGTTGTTTTCTTTCGTTGTCAGCTCACTTCTTAACAGTTTTGATCTTACACGTAATTACTGTCGCAATGTGTTGTGAAAGGTCACCACTTGTGGTAAATCACTACACATAAACGGCGGTTTTTATGCGTCTTCGCGTCTGCCTCTTTCGACTTCTAACAACAGGGGGACATGGCAAACATAAACAAAGACTGATCTTTTCATTTACTTTGTAAACATGTGTGATAGAAATTAACTGCAGAGATTTGTAGGTTAGAGACGAATGCACACGAACGTTTCCTCAACGTTACACATACAACGTATTGCACTGCGAATCAGTAAAAAAACAAGGACAAAGACGCTAGTAAATAATGAAACGTGGTAATACGTGTACGTATCGTTTACTTTACACATACAAGTTTATACTACATACAGCTTACTTTTAAATTCGTAAGTCGTGTTAAGTCGACCAGTCTACATTTCTTAACGTATTTTCCTCCCCGAATGAATACCTACAGATTATCTTTGGCAAGAAACGCGCCAAAAATTAGTGTGAAGTACATTTTGTTTATGTAAAGTAGCGCAGTACCATCGTTAGATCAGTCAGCTGACAACTGTCACATGCACAAATCACGGACAGAAACAAAAATTACGTGAAAGTCTCGAAACAAATTAGAGAAAATTACAAGTAGTTAAACAAAAACAGAAATTAGTTAACGAAAGACTGACTATATATTTTATGTCACAGCAGGACAGTATGCAGAGAGTTAGAAGACAATAAGCTGATTGATATTTTATTCTTCTATATAGGCTTATTTCGGCTTTATTGCTGTTGTCAGTACATCTGCAAACAACCTCATTTATTTACTATTAAAAACAGTCTTGATCACGATTTATTTATTAAGGTGACCGGTTTCGACCACTACTGTAGTCATCTTCAGACCTACAAGTATACAAAGCTTTAATTAGAGGGCTACAAACATTGAAGAAAATACATAAAGTTATAAAGCTATAAAACGATGAATTACCATTGAGTAAGAACCTCTTTCTGCTGGAGTATCACTACTGGAGAAACCAATGCACGTCTTAATATATATAATGGAGGCTACGCCCACTTCTGACGGCATGATGTCATTACTAACCAATGAGTTATAAGTCGAGTAACAATGTAAACCTCTAATTAGAGCTTTGTATACTTGTAGGTCTGAAGATGACCACAGCAGTGGTCGAAACCGGTCGCCTTAATAAATAAATCGTGATCAAGACTGTTTTTAATAGTAAATATTTGTAACTCACTGCTACTCCCATAATGTATTCAAAAGTAATCATTTGTTTATACTTTACACAATATATAATTTACAAAGGTACATTGGATGTTGTACTCATGTCGTGACTTTGTCAAGGACACGTGTGAACTTGACATATATTACGTAAAATATAAATAAATGCGATTGTTTGGAGATGTACTAATGAAACCAATGAAGCCGAAATAAGGTTATATACAAAACTAAAATATAAAGATCATACTGTTTATTTATTCTCTGCATATAAATAGTAAGTTTCAAAAAGCTTGTAATCTTAAAGAGAACGTTTATATTTCATCATCAGATGTTGTTTATTACTAGCCGGCCTCGGTGGCAGTGCGGTTCTAGGCACTGCAGTACGGAACCGTGGGACTGCTACGGTCGCAGGTTCGAATCCTGCCTCGGGCATGAATGTGTGTGATGTCCTTAGGTTAGTTAGGTTTAATTAGTTCTAAGTTCTAGGCGACTGATGACCTCAGAAGTTAAGTCCCCTAGTGCTCAGAGCCATTTGTTTACTACTGGGTAAATAGCTAGCCGATGTGTTGTAAATAGCGTAGAACTACAACACGTTTGGGTCGAATCCGTTTCACAACACACACAGCCACGCTGTCTTATGTCAGCATATAAAAATCACAGATATATGTCGGAGAAGTAACAAAGGGAATACCAAATCGGACGTTGGACAGCCCTTGTTGACACGACGTGAACCGAACGGAGTAACGGGCCGCGAGGAAGAAAAACTCGTCCCCGCGTGACGCACGACGCACAGCACTGAATGGAGCACACGCTGGCTGGACCGGTGATTGGCCAACGTAAACGGCCTCGCGCAAGGCGCCTTAATGGCGGAGGAAAGCACCTAAAATATAGGCGCCCGGCCCCGTAATAGTATTCGGAGCGCGCGTGGCCTAATGAGGACTCACCGCGTAATAGCCGGCCCGCTGCTGCGCGCCCAGGGGTGTCCAGCGGCGCGCGGCGCCGCGATCAGCTGGCACGGCGTCCGGTGACGTCACAGCCGGGGATGACAGCGACCGCCGAGCGGGTCACAGCGGGAGCCAGCTGGCGACGCCTGCTGCCTCTGTGCGCTGCGGTGTCGCGACCCGGTCGGCCGCCATTTCGCCGGGCGGAGCAGAATTCGGCAGCGCGGACTTCTATTGTTTTTCATCCGACGTCGCAAAAAAAAAGAGAGAAAAAGCTGCGCCGCTCGCGGTACGGCGAGGTTTCGGCGGACGGAGTGACTGACAGGGGAATGGAGCAGCACGCGGCTGGAGCGCTGGAGGCGCCCCCCCCCCCTGCTCCCCCCCTCTGCCCAGCCACCACCTACGCCCTTTTTCGGCCCTCCCCCCCTCTGCCCCCACCCCCTCGCTAGGTCGGCGCCAGTACCGTAGTCCATCACGTGGCAACTAATTACTCCGCCGCCGCCAACGTGCAGACGGGACGCGCTCGTACGTATGGCAGCTCAGAAGGGGGAGGAAGGGGAGGGAAGTGGAACAGAGTGGGGAGGTATGGCGGCGCCCAATCTGGCGGCCACGTTGCCACGTGGCGGGTGGCTGCACGCTCTGTGTCTCCTTCACACGACGAAGGATTCTCGATTTGGACACAGGTATCGAAATGATAACATTAAGATCCGGCGACGCACAGATGTTCCGGTCCGTTGTATTTCACATTAAAATTGCTACGCCACGAAGATGACGTGCAACAGACGCGAAATTTAACCGACATGAAGAAGATGCTGTGATATGCAAACGATTAGCTTTTCAGAGCATTCACACTAGAGTCTTGCATGACCGAGTAAGCGAGCACAAAATACGAGATGGGGCGCGCACACCCTAACTGCATAGGCTGCCCGCACTAGATCTTGTGACCGAGCATAGAAGCCGTGACCGAATACGTAGCACGCAACTTCAAACACATACACGTCTCATTATCCGTGTGAGACTGCAGCCAGTACGGGCTTCTCATTTTCGGTGTGTCTGTAATCGTGCAGCGCGAAGAAACCAGTGCAGTAAGACGTAAGATTGAAACCTATGTTTACACATTGAAGAAATGCGAAGGTCTAAAAAGCCAAGTATGGAGTACATTTCTGTTGGTTGTAGACGAAAACAGTGCGTCTACTGCTCCACATCATTGTGTTTCAAGTCGGAAACCACTTATTTAAAGAAACACAGTTGCAAGAAACCTCACAAAGATACAGTTCATTCAGGGATACCGGCAGTAATAAAAATAGTATTATAGCAAGGTGTGTTTCAATGTGTCCTTAAATATGAGACCTTTTAATGCTGTTTCCGGTGAAGGTTTCAGAGAACTAGGCCAAGAATTAATACATCTAGGTGCGCATTATGGAGAACTTAACGTGGCAGATGTCATGCCACATCCCACTACTATAAGCAGACATGTCAAAGAACAAGCTGATGCAATACGAAGCAGCATAATGCCGTCTGTTTTTGCTTGAGTTATTAATAAAACATATGTTGCGACAGTTGATATGTGGACTGATTCGCATACGCAGGTGCAGTATTTGACGCTTACAACACATTACATTAACATAGACTGGTCTCTAGTGAACAATATTTTATTTGAAGAATGAGCCGCTGTGGCCGAACGGTTCTAGGCGATTCAGTCCGGAACTGCGCTGCTGCTACTGTCGCAGGTTCGAATACTGCTTCGGGCATGGAAGTGTGTGATGTTCTTAGGTCAGTTAGGTTTAGACAGTTTTAAGTACAGGGGACTGACGACCTCACATGTTAAGTCCCATAGTGTTTAGAGCCATTTGAACCGTTTAGATTATACAGAAAAACAGTACATGTAAAAGGAACATTGGTTTTATCTCCAAATTATAAGCCATTACATTCTGAGACAAAAATTGTGGAGCATTATTCACTGAACCACCGTTCCTATTTGGTTTGCTCTACACCTATCGAGACGTCGCAAATGCTTCGAAGCCGCCAGAACCGCATGTCTTGCACGAAATGACGAAGAGCTGTGTTTCTGTACTGAAGTCTTCCATTCGACAGTGCCTTAGCGATGTGAATTCCATTCAGCTGTCACGGAATTCACCCTGTGCTCTGATAAAAGTCCATTACACTGACAGACGCCCCAGATACTGCCGACGCGGTCCCGTCAAGATCATTGTCATCGCACTCCTCTATTGTTTGCATTTTTCCGTCCGTCTGTCCCCTTAGCTTTTCCCCCTCTCCCTTCCACCCCGCTGTCAATATTGTCGTTTCCGTGATAAACGACGTCGGACGAAATAAACTTGGAGCGCCGAAACTTCTCGACCGGTCGCCGTCAGGAAGGCAGGCCCGGGATAAATCTCCCGGCTGTCCAGGTGCCACGTATAAATCTATCGCTTCGCTGCTGCGTTATTTATGGCCACCGACTTGGACGCCGTATTATTTAATACGCGTTTCTTCCCGAAATGCGGTTCGCAGCTCGTTCGGGCGCCGCGCCCGCTTATTGGATATCAATCTCAGACTCTGTATCGGGTACGCAAGCTGCTAGATTAGCGACATATGCTGTAAGCTCGAAAAATTTTGTCATATGGACTGCACACATACCGACATTCGTTCTCTAGAACCAGCATACGTATATCACGTACAGGGGCTATCAGTATGATGGATAAACCTGAAGCAAAGTGTTTCATTCTGTGACAGACTGTCGTTAGTTTGGGGTAGGGCTGTTGATAAAATATCGATGTATCGATTTTCTGCGTTAGCAGAAATGTAGCGGGCCGCTGTGGACGAGCGGTTCTAGGCGCTTCAGTCTGGAACCGCGTGACCGCTACGGTCGCAGGCTCGAATCCCGCCTCGGGTATGGATGTGTGTGATGTCCTTAGGTTAGTTAGGTTTAAGTAGTTCTAAGTTCTAGGGGACTGATGATCTCAGACGTTAAGTCTCTCAGTGCTCAGAGTCATTTGAACCATTTTTTGAGCAGAAATGTAAAAATATGGAAGTCGACATGAAGTGTTCCGGACAAATTGGATATAATCCGAAACCGAACAACGCACCCAGGGGACACCTTTTAATCTGCCACTTGCAGGCAGCTACCATTGTTAGCAAAGTGGTTATCGCCAAGCGTGGACGTGAATAGTTTTCCTTTCAGTTCTTGTTCTAGGGGGGATAAGGAGGAAGCTAGCTTCTTGATGGGCAAAATATGTAAAAAAAAATTAATACTTAAATCGCAGCTCTAAAACCGGCAGTATATTTACAATGTGCAGCAGATATTTTTATAGACCGGCACGTCGACACTTTGATACATCGACTCTGTTTCGATATGTAGAAAGCCCACAATGATAGTTTCAAATATCGATATATCGGATTACCAATACTTTTTAAAATATCAACAGTTCTAATTCGGAGTACAGCTGCACTATTTTTTCTTTTCTTTTCGAACATGTTGAAAGGTCCTGTAGTCCCCTTTCATTATCATTTTATTTACTTTCCAGTGATACAAAACTTTCTGGCAAGCGTGAGTGAATGAATGTGGGTGTGTTTCATGTTGCTGTACGGTGGTTTAATCTGCTGCAGAGAATCAGCGGTAGTCGTACAGATTGGCCAACCCTTGCAGTTTTCAGGTAGGCAAACAGGTTTGCTCTCCTTGTGTGAAAGTTACCGGTGCTAGGTTGGTAGCGAAAGCCTCTTCTCTGGGTTTTCCTGGCCACGGGGTCGCGTGGGAGACGTTGGAGTGTGTGAGACTGTCAGTCTGCTTCCAGCACGCCGAGGGTCTGCAACCGAGCTCTCTTCGAAGGACGGCGAGTTGGTTTAACCGCGTGGCGCGTTGTCTCATAGCGAGAGGGGAGCTTTTACCTCTTGGTCTCGCGTCTTGTCTTATAAAGATGGTTTAACCTTGTCGCAGCAAGGAATGCAAGGCTTCCGCAGACTTCAAGTTTGATTCCTAATGCAGACTTTGATCCGTAAGAAGACAGTAACACAAAGGTGTTGCATATGTAAGAAGTGCGCCCTCGGTTCAGTGTGAATGCTTGTCTGCCTGGAACTGCGTCTGTATACGTTCTAATCTTTCCTGAACCTTAATAATTTTGCCTCTTCGTGAATTTTCTTTGTCTCATTTACCTTATGTCCGTTGAAAGCCATCCACGTGGTTTAGTATTAAAGTTTGTTGGTCCACCACCATCACCCTTTGTCCATTCAAATCCGCATTCTGAAAAATGTTAACTGTTCGCGGCTACGTGGTTTTAATGTGATTTAAACGTGGCCACGGTATGTATAAATTGTGTCTCCGCTAACCACGTGGGCATACGAGTGTGTTTTGAATCGTATACTGTTTCGCAATCTTCCACACACTGTTCACCATGTTTCTCACTCTTTTTTTGTCGTGGACTATTGTTCTTTTGTCAACCGATACAACTATCGACTCCATTACGTGATTCATGTTCTTCGGTATGTTTACCTATTTGTTGCCAACCTAACGAAGTATATGTTCGAAGAGTGAGAAACATTATGAACAGTGTGTGGAAGGCGAGAACACAAAGATGTGATTATTTGATTCAAATGGCTCTGAGCACTATGCGACTTCTGAGGTCATCAGTCGCCTAGAACTTAGAACTAATTAAACCTAACTAACCTAAGGACATCACACACATCCATGCCCGATGCAGGATTCGAACCTGCGACCGTAGCGGTCGCTGGGCTCCAGACTGTAGCGCTCAGAACCGCACGGCCACTCCGGCCGGCGATGTGATTACATGGCAGTGATAAAAGTGGTAGTGCGACCTCCAGACCAGATGTGAGGAAATGCCAATCAGCAAATCGTAAGTAATTACTTCTTTTACAAAAAATCGCTAAGTTACATGTTTGATAATATACAACTAACAAAACTGTATCGTTATAGATCCCACTAATGATACCTTAGAACAGGAGAAGGCGAAACGCATATGGGATAAATAAAGTAACTAGCAGCAGGAAAAGGCAGTTTTATTTACAAAAAAAATGAAGAATCAGTATTCACAAGACGTAAAAAAATGTAAATATCTGAAGATGGAGTGAACGAAAACCAATGTACTCTAATGAACACTTGTTTTGAGGCATAAACTGTTGATGTGGCGGTTGGGAAAGGGGTGTCATTCGCATCAGTGCATTACCCCATAAACATTGCAGTGGCTAGCACACTGGACTCGCATTCGGGAGGACGACGGTTCAATCCCGCGTCCGGCCATCCTGATTTAGGTTTTCCATGACTACCCTAAATCGCTCCAGGCAAATGCTGGGATGGTTCCTTTCAAAGGGCACGGCCGACTTCCTTTCCCATCCTTCCCTAATCCGATGAGACCGATGACCTCGCTGTCTGGTCTCCTTCCCCCAAAACAATCCAATCCAATCCGATCGTATAGTTTTGACTTTATGCGCTAGGAGTGCTGCAATCGCATCACATGAGGGAGCGGCCCACGAGCTTAAGTACCCGAGCCAATACGCACGTAACGTGAAAAATTCGAACTGTTATTCTTATGCTATCAATCTTATTTGCTACTGCTTCTGAGTCTGTTTCCTTCGAGGTGTTATCGGACCATATTTTGTTGGCTTGTAATGCTGTTTTCTGTGACGTGAGCACTCGCCGCCAGGTGGACACAGAACGGCGGCGGCAGGCGGCGAACACCCCCGTTGCACCGAGCCGCCATTTGTTGGCAGGTGAGCGGAAGTGACGTCACGGTCGCCGGCAGCTGAGGCCGCGAACGCGATCTAAGCGCCGACTGCACTGCGTGGACGAGACCTGCGCCGGCCGGCCATGTGGGACGCTTCGCATCACACTTCCATCTGGATGGCTGCCGTTTTCTTCCAGCTTCGTAACGCCATGCAGTGCGTATTAGCACTACACCGACAAACTTGTAATGTTGATGCATTAAGTTGTTCTGAAAGCAGTGCTCATATTCAAGACAATAAAAGCGGGTTAAAAACCGTGAGCTATCTGGGGAAGTTAACCTTGCATTACTGAGCAACTGTTTCACCAGGTATCCAGTATAGCTTACCAAATTCCCAACCGGACTAACATTAATTACAATCTTTTAATAGCCATCTTACGACAACCGGTGATATAGAGGGTGAGTCACCTAACATTACCGCTGGATATATTTCATAAACCACATCAAATACTGACGAACCGATTCCTCAGACCGAACGTGAGGAGAGGGGCTAGTGTAACTGTTTAATACAAACCACACAAAAATGCACGGAAGTATGTTTTTTAACACAAACCTACGTTTTTTTAAATGGAACCACGTTAGTTTTGTTAGCACATCTGAACATATAAACAAATACGTAATCAGTGCCGTTTGTTGCATTGTAATATGTTAATTACATCCGGAGATATTGTAACCTAAAGATGACGCTTGAGTACCACTCCTCCGCTGTTCGATCGTGTGTATCGGAGAGCACCGAATTACGTAGGGATCCAAAGGGAACGGTGATGGACCTTAGGTACAGAAGAGACTGGAACAGCACATTACGTCCACATGCTAACACCTTTTTATTGGTCTTTTTCACTGACGCACATGTACATTACCATGAGGGGTGAGGTACACGTACAGACGTGGTTTCCGTTTTCAATTACGGAGTGGAATAGAGTGTGTCCCGACATGTCAGGCCAATAGATGTTCAATGTGGTGGCCATCATTTGCTGCACACAATTGCAATCTCTGGCGTAATGAATGTCGTACACGCCGCAGTACATCTGGTGTAATGTCGCCGCAGGCTGCCACAATACGTTGTTTCATATCCTCTGGGGTTGTAGGCACATCACGGTACACATTCTCCTTTAACGTACCCCACAGAAAGAAGTCCAGAGGTGTAAGATCAGGAGAACGGGCTGGCCAATTTATGCGTCCTCAACGTCCTATGAAACGCCCGCGTTTGTTACAACACGCAACTGAACGTCGGAGGTTTCAAGCGTCAACTTTAGGTTAAAATATCTCCGGATGTAATTAACATTTTAAAATGCAACAAACGGCACTGATTACGTATTTGTTTATATGTTCAAGATGTTCTAACAAAACTACCGTGGTTCCATTTAAAAAAACGTAGGTGTTTGTTAAAAAAACATACTTCCGTCCATTTTTGTATGGTTTGTATTAAACAATTACACTAAGCCCTCTCCTCACGTTCGGTCTGTGGAATCGGTTCGTCAGTATTTGATGTGGTTTACGAAATATATCCAGCGGTAACGTTAGGTGACTCACCCTATATATACAGGGTGCTACAAAAAGGTAAGGCCAAACTTTCAGGAAACATTCCTCACACACAAATAAAATAAAGATGTTATGTGGACAAGTGTCCGGAAACGCTTAATTTCCATATTAGAGCTCATTTTAGTTTCGTCAGTATGTACTGTACTTCCTCGATTCACCGCCAGTGGGCTCAATTGAAGGAAGGTTATGTTGACTTCGGTGCTTGTGTTGACATGTGACTCATTGCTCTACAGTACTAGCATCAAGCACATCAGTACGTAGCATCAACAGGTTAGTGTTCATCACGAACGTGGTTTTGCAGTCAGTGCAATGCTTACAAATGCGGAGTTGGCAGATGCCCATTTGATGTATGGATTAGCACGGGGCAATAGCCGTGGCGCGGTACGTTTGTATCGAGACAGATTTCCATAACGAAGGTGCCCCGACAGGAAGACGTTCGAAGCAATTGATCGGCGTCTTAGGGAGCACGGAACATTCCAGCCTATGACTCGCGACTGGGGAAGACCTAGAACGACGAGGACACCTGCAATGGACGAGGCAATTCTTCGTGCCGTTGACGATAACCCTAATGTCAGCGCCAGAGAAGTTGCTGCTGTACAAGGTAACGTTGACCACGTCACTGTATGGAGAGTGCTACGGGAGAACCAGTTGTTTTCGTACCGTGTACAGCATGTGCAGGCACTATCAGCAGCTGATTGGCCTCCACGGGTACACTTCTGCGAATGGTTCATCCAACAATGTGTCAATCCTCATGTCAGTGCAAATGTTCTCTTTACGGATGAGGCTTCATTCCAACGTGATCAAATTGTAAATTTTCAAAATCAACATGTGTGGGCTGACGAGAATCCGCACGCAATTGTGCAATCACGTCATCAACACAGATTTTCTGTGAACGTTTGGGCAGGCATTGTTGGTGATGTCTTGATTGGGCCCCATGTTCTTCCACCTACGCTCAATGGAGCACGTTATCATGATTTCATACGGGATACTCTACCTGTGCTGCTAGAACATGTGCCTTTACAAGTACGACACAACATGTGGTTTATGCACGATGGAGCTCCTGCACATTTCAGTCGAAGTGTTCGTAGGCTTCTCAACAACAGATTCGGTGACCGATGGATTGGTAGAGGCGGACCAATTCCATGGCCTCCACGCTCTCCTGACCTCAACCCTCTTGACTTTCATTTATGGGGGCATTTGAAAGCTCCTGTCTACGCAACCCCGGTACCAAATGTAGAGACTCTTCGTGCTCGCATTGTGGACGGCTGTGATACAATACACCATTCTCCAGGGGTGCATCAGCGCATCAGGGATTCCATGCGACGGAGGGTGGATGCATGTATCCTCGCTAACGGAGGACATTTTGAACATTTCCTGTAACAAAGTATTTGAAGTCATTGTATTTGAAGTCACGCTGGTAGGTTCTGTTGCTGTGTGTTTCCATTCCATGACTAATGTGATTTGAAGAGAAGTAATAAAATGAGCTCTAACATGGAAAGTAAGCGTTTCCGGTCACATGTCCACATAACATATTTTCTTTCTTCGTGTTTGAGGAATGTTTCCTGAAAGTTTGGTCGTATCTTTTTGTAACACCCTGTATATATAAAGAGAATTTAAATAAAAAGAAATAAATAAGTTTATATTTGGACATTTATTTTAACATTGATCATTGTTCCGTTAAAATTTCAGCATATTACACTAGATTCATAACTGAACCGATGCCTTATTTAGGATTGTGTAAATGTGAGTTTGTAATCTTACGGAACAAAATATGGAGCCAAAATTGGGAGACTGCATACAACAAGGCATTCATAAAATGACACACGAAGAACGTTGAAACATATGCAAGAGGAAATTAACCTCAACCAACCAATTCAATTTTCACCCAAAGAAGTTACGTTCGCAGCGCAATCCTGTCCGTCATGAAATTACCACACACTGGTATACAAAATTCATACTAACTCTCTGTGGAATCTTCCCGAAAAGAATAGCTTTGATGATTACACCACATGCTTCACGTGGTCAACTTGGTTTACACAAAGAGTGTAACTCCACAATAAATTAGATAATTAAAATAAATTACATCGAAACGCAATTTAGATAAGAAAAACCTCGAACTGGTTACTATCGACTTACTATTAAGCTGATGGGACTAACAATTGTATAAGCATGTTGTACTGGTCTCACAAAGTACACCCCACGTGGGTTTAACATAAAGAAAAGTTGCTATATTGAAAAATATTGTCAAGACGAGACGTTATAATCTCACGCACATTCGAATTCAAGACTGATGATCTTAGTTAGAGTTACGGATCATTAACACGTGGTTCCACTTTACTCACAAAGTAGTGACAAAGCAACTACTGGAAGATATTCTAAACTTCACACTCGAATTACTCTGCGTTGCAATTTAAGATAACATTAGATATTTTAGAGCTAAACCTCAAATAAAGGTGATTAAATTTTCAGTTAGGCTGATCTTAAGAAATGCACTGTCCTACGGACTTATCAGAGACGCGCTTAGCCGGAGATCTTACCACTTCAGACGCTCGCCGCAGACAGACTGCCGTGGTCCCTTCCTGACGGTGCTTCACAGATACAAACGGAAGTGACCAGAGAGGCAGCTTCCTATACCAACATGACAAGGGACGGACAGGACCATATCAAGAATAGAAACCTCTTTGCTTTTAGAAAGCGTAGCTACCTGTTCCGACGTTGGTTCTACTGTTCTCTAGCAGACAGGCTTGTCTGCTACCATCAAGCATGCAACTAGAAATACATTTACTCATTCATCCTTTCACACAGAAGGGAAGGGGGATGACAGTATCTTATCATATACACTATATAAAAGAAAGTGCATGTAGGTTCCATATGAGACTGTGTGACATGAATTACATATAAACTATGTTTTAAAGTGTATTAGTGTGACACGATCGTTCTTGTTTATGTGTAAAGGTAACACTTTCCACCGCTCAGTCTCCTCCCAGATAGTCAGAAACGCCACAGTAAATTTAGAAGAGGAATTTATGCCGTAAATGACAACAGATTTAAGAAATTAACATTAAAGGAATCCAATAGAGACCTTTCAAACTTCTGCTGACAGTATTCACACACAGGACATTGTAGTTTCATGTCAGAGTGAAGATATTTGCGAATGTGACCTTGGCGACTTAGAACTAACGTTTTCAAAGCAGAAGCATTTGTTTTCCACCTCTCTAATGTGTCACTTTTTATAAGGTGTCCATAATACAATGACGGAAAAAAGTCGCAACACCAAATAAAAGTTAATGCACAGTAACGAAATTTCGATAATGCTTTTGTCTAGTGATTACTATTGCAAGGTCACAGGTTAATACAAGCGCGAGATAAATCATAACAAATGTGAAATGCTGGTACGAGGGTCACTCCAAAAGAAATGCACGCTATTTTTTTAAAATCCATCTTATTCTACATGCCACGCTGCTCTAGGCGCTGCAGTCCGGAACCGGGTGACTGCTACGGTCGCAGGTTCGAATTCTGCCTCGGGCATGGATGTGTCTGATGTCCTTAGATTAGTTAGGTTTAAGTAGTTCTAAGTTCTAGGGGACTGATGACCTCAGATGTCCCATAGTGCTCAGAGCCATTTGAACCATATTCTACATGTTAGAATGTTTTACAGTGTGTAGAAACATCCTTTAGGAACAATATTTTCATTTCTCCACCCAATTTCCATCCCTCTCAACTGCCTTACGCCATCTTGGAACCAGCGCCTGTATTCCCGCACGGTAAAATTCTGGCCCAACTTGTTGGAGCCACTTTTTCGCAGCGTGCACAAGGTAGCCATCATCTTCAAACCTTGTTCCACGAAGAGAGTCTTTCAGTTTTCCAAAGAGATGATAGTCACATGGAGCCAGGTCAGGACTGTAAGGCGGGTGTTTCAGTGTTGTCCATCCGCGTTTTGTGATCGAAAAAATGGTTCAAATGGCTCTGAGCACTATGGGACTCAACTGCTGTGGTCATCAGTCCCCTAGAACTAGTTAAACCTAACTAACCTAAGGACATCACACACAGCCATGCCCGAGGCAGGATTCGAACCTGCGACCGTAGCAGTCGCACGGTTCCGGACTGCGCGCCTAGAACCGCAAAAAAATCGTTCAAATGGCTCTGAGCACTATGGGACTCAAACTGCTGAGGTCATTAGTCCCCTAGAACTTAGAACTAGTTAAACCTAACTAACCTAAGGACATCACACACATCCATGCCCGAGGCAGGATTCGAACCTACGACCGTAGCAGCAGCGCGGTTTCGGACTGAAGCGCCAGAACCGCGCAGCCACTTCGGCCGGCTTTTTGTGATCGCTTCCATGTTTTTTTTGAGTGACATGTGGCCGTGCATTGTCGTGCAACAGCAAAACATCCTGCTTTTGCCGATGTGGTCGAACACGACACAGGCGAGCTTGAAGCTTCTTCAGTGTCGTCACATATGCGTCAGAATTTATGGTGGTTCCACTTGGCATGATGTCTACAAGCAAGAGTCCTTCGGAATCGAAAAACAACTCAAAATGACAAACTGGAGCAAAATATTCGCCGAACTGCGAATGACAGACAACTACACAAACATCAATATAATACAGCCTTGAGTTGCTGAGCCATACCTATCACTCTTCATTCTCGGACGTTTATTGGAAGTCTTGAGGATGGAGACTAAACTACCTTCTGTAATATTTTGTGCCGGCCGCGGTGGTCTCGCGGTTCTAGGCGCGCAGTCCGGAACCGCGTGACTGCTACGGTGGCAGGTTCGAATCCTGCCTCGGGCATGGATGTGTGTGATGTCCTTAGGTTAGTTAGGTTTAAGTAGTTCTAAGTTCTAGGGGACTGATGACCGCAGATGTTAAGTCCTATAGTGCTCAGAGCCATTTGAACCATTTTTGTAATATTTTGTACATAATTTATTGGCATTCGACACTAGAAAACGAAAGAACGCCGCCGACGATGGTCAGACTTCACGGAAACATGTAAATGTGTTACGGAATAATTTGTGTTTCCTCAAGGCAGAAACCTATTTCCGTAATTATGAGCCGGCCGCTGTGACCGAGCGGTTCTAGGCACTTCAGTCCGGAACCGCGCTGCTGCTACGGTCGCAGGTTAGAATCCTGTGTGTGGTTTAATCCTGTGTGTTAGGTTTAAGTAGTTCTAAGTCTAGCGGAATGATGACCTCAGATGTTAAGTTCCCATAGCGCTTGGAGCCATTTTTTGAATCGTAACTATGTAGCTATTTATAGGTATTGTAATCTATATTAAATGAAACAGCGCTATTAACGTATGTTTGAATGTGATGATAAAATATGTAGAATGACCTCTTCAGATGTAACAGAGGCACTAGATTATGACAATAGATGATAAGATAAATAAAAGAAAATGAAAGAAATAAACAAAAAATGGCTCTGAGCACTATGGGACTTAACTGGTGAGGTCATCAGTCCCCTAGAACTTTGTACTACTTAAACGTAACTAACCTAAGGACATCACACACATCCATGCCCGAAGCTGATTCGAACCTGAGACCGTAGCGGTCGCGCGGTTCCAGACTGAAGCGCCTAGAACCGCTCGGGCACCCCGGCCGGCAATAAATAAACAAAGATTTGCAGTAAAGCAAGAGGCGGTAGGATAAGGAGAAAAGGAGAGAAAATATACGAGATGAAATCGAAAAAAGTAAGCGTGATAGCGGGAACGTAACATTTGGGAACCGATGTAAAAGATGGAAAAGAAGATTTTTCACTCTCGAAAATGAAGGAGTGGCAACAAATTATGTCAGGCTTGCCGTCGGCGAGCAACGAGATGAATATTCATGAACGCATCCTGGCGAGCACCAACAATAAACGAACGGTAGGAAAAGGCGTCCCGCCATTGCGTCAGCCTTTTGTTTTCCTTTCCCTGGCGGCCACTCCCGCAGACACGGGCAAAAGTAGTCGCGGACCCCTCTCCGAACACTCAGTAAGTTACCAAAAAAAAAAAAATTTAAATCCTTCTCCTGCAGAGGGGCGTGCCCAAGGTCTGTCTGTCCAGAGAAGTGATGGGGCTGGAGGGGTGGTGGGAAAGAAGAACCTCCCTTAGCACAGATCCACGCCCCAGCACAGTCCGCGAGACAGTGTTCTCTTTCCTGCGTGACGGATCACGCACCGACTCGCTTCGAACAGGACGAACTGAACCGCCAAGCGAGCCGCCCCTGTTATTGGGGGTGGGTCCACCCCTTTTATCGAATCCGTTAAAAAGCAGAAAATTGTGATTTACCGCCTGTTATCCTTCTAACCCTCTGCCTCTTCCTCTCTAGTTTTCTCTCCCTCGTTTCCTGTTAGTTGGACTCTCTCCCTCTCTCTCTCTCTCTCTCTCTCTCTCTCTCTCTCCCTATCTCTTCTCTGTTACACTATTCCTCCGCAAACATGCTGCTTTTTTTAACATATCTGCAGCAGCGTTCATACAACTTTCTTTGTGTGTGTTCGTAGAATCTGACATATCACTCACCACGTACACAGACAACACACGTTTATAATTCGACCCCTCCCACACACATACACACACATTTTACCAATTCTTTCTCTCTCTCTCCTTCACACACACACACACACACACACACACACACACACACACACAAACCTCTAGCACGGAAAAAACAGAGCCACCCTCGCTACGCACAAACGAACGGATACCGAAATTAAATTATCAGGGCGAATGCGCGCGCTGTGACGCGGCCGGCTACGGTACATTAAAATACTGTTTAAAAAAGATGGCGCGGCCGCCTCGCGGCGACGGGGAAGGACAGAAAGAGCTAGTTTGAATTATGCTTTATAGGGGATGTCAGCGCGCTGGCCGACTCTGTCGGGGAATGTTTCCCCTCTCTTCGCGGCACTAAATTACGCGCGAACCTGCACGCTGACACAAGCGCAGTTACCCATCAACCACGGAAAAAAAATTCGCTCCTGCCGCATTTGTTTTTAAAACCAAAAAGGGACATATAATGAGCCACGCCCGCTTCCTCAGATCTATAAATTACGGCTAATTATATGCGTCAGAAACGTAAACATTTGCATTTGGCGTAAACTGAGGTAAATTATCACGTTTTTATGTACGGTATAAGAATGTTTTTTACGGCCTGGCATAATTATATTACAAATAACAATATCTTTTTTTTCCTTTTTGCAGGTGCTCGTTTAAAAATACGCTGCGGCTCATCCGGAAAAACTTTACGTGATGTAGAGATTCCATTTTTCATTTCTTTCTTCTCTTTTTTTTCGCGCTGTCGTCACGAGAGTACGGTACGAATTATTTTAATTGTGAAAAAGTATGACCAGTTGACGCATGACATAAGCAGTAAGGTTACTCTCCGCGAGAATGGCTTGTGGGAGGAAAAATAAATGGTACGTGCCACCCAAAAGCATTTATAAACCTGAATTCGATCAAAGCTGTCTGACTGGGATAAGTTCCAAGCATTTTGCATTTTTAACATCATTAGCCAAAGAGATTTAAATTACGTCGGTCAGGAACATGATTTTCTCCTTTATGACGTACACAGCTTATATTTGTGACATCAGCTACTGTCGAATGTGTGTGTGTGTGTGTGTGTGTGTGTGTGTGTGTGTGTCTGTGTTTGTGTGTGTGTGTGTGTGTGTGTGTGAAATCTTATGGGACTTAACTGCTAACATCATCAGTCCCTAAGCTTATACACTACTTAACCTAAATTATCCTAAGGACAAACACACACACCCATGCCTGAGGGAGGACTCGAACCTCCACCGGGACCAGCCGCACAGTCCATGACTGCAGCGCCTGAGACCGCTCGGGTAATCCCGCGCGGCTAATGTCGAATGCCAATAAATAACGTACAAAATATTACAGAAGACAGTTTAGTCAGCATCCTGATGATTTCCAATAAACGTTCAAGAGCGAACTACGATAGATATATGGTTCAGCAGCTCAAGAGTCCTTTTTTCTGTAACAGTCAAACAGAGTTCAGCAGTACGCTTTCAATGTAACAACAGGAAGGCAATCCAGCGTACAGTGCAGACATATTCTCAACGATCCTATACGGGTCAGTTTAAAACTTCCTGAATACGAATCATAGTTTAATTAACTATACTTGTACCTAGATATTTCTTCGTGAATTTTGTTCCCAGGCGCGCCACCGCTATCTTTTTTATACCGGTGTCCAGCACATCATTCAGTATCTCAAATCTGTTTAAAAATAAAAATATTCGGCTTGTCATTTACTGACATAGTTATTACATGTCCTCCTGAATGACATCGCGCCCAATTCTGTTCAAGGGGCGAGTTTAATCGTCAAAACCCTGACCTAGTTGGAGGACCTGCCCATAATGCTCCAAATGTTCTCGACTGGAGAGAGATGCGGCGACCTTGCTGGCCAAGGTACGGGTTGGCAACCACGAAGGCAAGCCGTAGAAACTCCCGCCGTGTGCGGGCGCGCATTGTCTTGCTGAGATGTACGCCCAGGACGGCTTGTAATGAAGGACGGCAAAACGCGGAACAAAAGGGGTCTTGCTATGAAAGAAATGGCACCCGAGACCATAACTCCCGGTTGTCGGGCAATATTGACGGGCGACAGGCAGGTTTGTGTTCCATAGCTGTCCAGGACGCCTCCAGACATATCTTCGCTGGCCGTCTGATCTGAGTTCGAAGCGGGACTCACCACTGAAGACAAATCTATTCCATTCAACGACATTCCAGGCCGAATGTGGCCAACAGTAGTCTGGAGATTGCCCGAGTGGTAATGAGGCAAAATGTAGACTGCGCTTGATGAAATGTTCTCGGATCATCAGCCGAGTCGTGGAATCGTGTCGTCGCAACGTTTCAACGAGTTTCCTATTTGTCATTTTCAAGCGGCTCGTTTGATAAACCAAGGAGATTTCATCAATGAAATTCACCGGGAGAGCCTGCAGTCCCATATTTCATCCTCCCTCTTTAAAACAACATCAACAATGTCATGATGCATTTACAATATTATAGAATTATTTATCAATATTACTGAATTTTGAAGTTACTCCGATAGAAGTAGATTTTGGCACAGATCATTCCCCACGAACAAAATTCGTTTCAAGGCCTTCTGGTGCAAAGAGTTGCTGTTACAATATAGTAAAACATACAACTATTCGTACGTTACCCTCGTCTGCATTTGTCAAATTCTACATGAAGTACGTTCAATGTCCTTGAACATGTTAGTCATTGATGTTGAAAGAATTTCATTCCGGGAATCTCAGTATGCTGGTTTATGAATGTTCAGTGATGACTATTTTCGCCCACAATACCATCCCAAGTCTATGGTAATATCTTTATACTAAATATAACCGTCATGTGTAACAGCAAACGATACCGAACTATCCTTATAAGGTTTTTTTAATGCAGTGGTATTTACGTAGACTTCAGAATGGAACTTTTGTCGACCCTAGTCGTCGAAAAACATTTATTATAAAGCAGCTTATGGTGAGATCTTTTCACGAAATTTTAGTCACCAACTCTCTCTTCCGAAAGCAAAGATACATCTATAAATGAATATTGGGGTTTTGACGATTTATAATATTTATTGCATTAAACTTACAGCTATAAATGATATTTCAGATGAAAGAGAAACTCATACTGTTTTACCAAGAACCTTACAAATGTTCAATGTGAGCACCATTTGTAACACGGCACACATTAAGTCTGGATAGGCCGCAAGGGGCCCAATGAAAGGGCTTGCTTTGCATGGCCTCCACGTTCACCCGACCTAACGCCATGCGATTTCTTCCTTTGGGGCTTCATCAAGGATCGTGTGTATGTGCCTCCGCTACCAGCAGACCTCCCTGAATTAAGAAACCGGATTGAAGCACCTGTTGCTACAATCACTGAAGACACACTTACCAACCTTTGGGAAGAACTCCGCTATAGACTTTGTGTGTGCCGTGTGACAAATGGTGCTCACATTGAACATTTACAAGGTTCTTGGTAAAACTGTGAGCTGCTCTTTCAAAAAATCAAATGGTTCAAATGGCTCTGAGCACTATGGGACTTAACATCTATGGTCATCAGTCCCCTAGAACTTAGGACTACTTAAACCTAACTAACCTAAGGACATCACACACATCCATGCCCGAGGCAGGATTCGAACCTGCGACCGTAGCAGTCGCGCGGTTCCGGACTGAAGCTTCTAGAACCGCTCGGCCACCGCGGCCGGCTATTATGGCACACCAAGTATCTTTTCTAGAATGCTACACTACACTTCAAAGTGACGTAGATACGGGACACGAAATTCTAATAGTCACCAAATCTCTATAAACTACGGTCTGAATTTTCCATCTATCGTTTAACTCCTCGAATTCGCTACTTGGTCACGGAGCCATACGAGAACCGCTGTCTGAACATCTGCGTTGCCTTGGTCAACTTCTTGGCACCATTTCACTATGCCGGCCGAAGTGGCCGTGCGGTTCTAGGCGCTGCAGTCTGGAACCGCGAGACCGCTACGGTCGCAGGTTCGAATCCTGCCTCGGGCATGGATGTGTGTGATGTCCTTAGGTTAATTAGGTTTAACTAGTTCTAAGTTCTAGGGGACTAATGACCTCAGAAGTTGAGTCCCATAGTGCTCAGAGCCATTTGAACCATTTCATTATGGCTGTCTGTGACTTTGAATTTAATCGATACTCCGCCACAATTTCGCGGTGAATATGTGTCCAATTTAGACGTTTTGCCCACAAGACTCGCACTGTGCCACGAAGTTTGGAGGAAGTTTCCACTTGTCACCCCATCTGACTTCCACAATGAAATACACCTGTTATCCACACAACAGTAGCACTGCATGTGTGTGAAACCTGGAACATATACTCTAATATGACAATGCAGCACTGTTGCTGCGCTGTGGTGGTGGTTTTAAGCTAGGAACGACATGTGTGATTTACATTTTGATGTCCCCTAGTATTACGGCTGTGAAAACTTAAGCTACAAGTCTTTTTCTAACAGTTGGTACATCATGAACTTGGTAGAAAATTAGTTTAATCTTTCGCTAATCGACTCATTATTCACGGAACATAAAAAAGCTTTAGAGGAAGACGGCGAAGGACGAGTTCATAACTTAATTACAGTGAGTAGCGCACGCCGAGGGTACAAACCAGAAAATTTCAGCAATTATTTAATTAAACGGCCACAAAGACCCTTTTCGGACATTAAGAACGAAATAATCTCCGCCAGCCGATACGGGGTCGGAGCGATAGGGAATGGAAGGGAGGGTACAGTGGGAAAAAAAAGAAGAGGAGAAATTAGGGGCGAGTGAGACGGGAGAAGAATCTGTTGGGGATGGTGGGCAGCGGTGAGGGGGTGCAGACGGCGAGGGGTGAGTTCTGTCGGCGACCCTCGGCCAGCGGAAGCGGAAAACAAAAATTCAATACACGGAGCGCCACTCGGGGTGGTATCAGCGACTACGCTGGGGAGGCCAACACGGCGATAAGGGCGAAAGACACATGCAGCGCCGCCGGATTACGCGACCTTAAAGCGACTGCCGCCAGGGGTGGTGCCGCAGGGGGGGGGGGGGAGGGGAGCGGTGTGTGGCGGGGGGTGAATGCTACAGACTCACTCCCTAGGCTTCTCGCTGCTGCCGCGCCATTCGCCGATGTCTTAGATCGCTGTGTTACTTGCTGGGTTCTGGGACATTCGGGGCCACTGGAGTACAGGCAAGCATTACGAATTAATCTGAAAAATGATTCGAGAAGGTGAGAAGTTGTAAGCGGAATGCATTTGGGAGTAGAAGGGCTAGGGGTCAGAGAAGTAGGAAAGGATTGTTGCTGTCTCTGGAACGAGGACTGATTTGCTGCAGCTCTGCACGTTGTATGAGTGCCGAAATGACAAACACTGATAAGGCAAGGCGCTGTAAGCGGTGGCAAGAATGGGTACCTGCTGCTCCCGCCCTCCCTCTGGAGTATTCTTCACACGCATACTGAACAGAAAAAATCAAGTCTCTGGAATATGTGTCAACCCTAAAATGTAGTTATTACCTAATGACGTGTCTCGAAACTGTTGAACTCATTTATATCAAAATTGGCAATTTTGAAGCCTTGCGCCACCAGCCAGCCGCCCCCCCCCCCCCCCCCACACACACACACACAAATCCTCTCCCGGACGCGTCCACTCTCGTGGAAAAATTGGCACGAGACAGGCATAGTGACAAGGGACTGAAACCGATCCACAGATTTAGGGAGAATTTTTGTCCGCAACTTTATTCGCTCAAGCTCATCTCTCATATATATCGTGTATTCTTAACCCATATCACACATATTTCTACACGTATTTCGCTGGTGTCTTTAGCCAATTTTACCGTGCAGTTTCATTTTCAAGCATCCCATTGTTTATGATGTCACATCTCCTGAATTATGTAAAGCACAACGACATAATTTTGTAAACACATTCAGCGGCATATGAAGATACTGACAGCGAAATGTGTTGTGAACAGAGCTATAGAAACAAAGAACTAATAAATTTAGAATGTCATGCGTTAGTTTTTCTGGCCTGTCAGTAATTATGACGTCATATCTCCTTAACTATATATCGTACGATGATATTTTTCAGAAACATAAAGTGGTATATGCTAATACTGACTGGAAATTGTGTTGAGAATAGAGGGAGTAGTAAAGTGTAATATGTTGAAAGGTCTTGCTTCATGAGGCAGTTTTATTGCATGAACAGCCAAAACGCAGTAAGCGATAAACTTTATTCATTTCATAATTTTGTGGGGGTTTCAGCGAGAAAAAGATTTGAAATTATGTGTTGGGGGTTGTTGTGGGGGAGGAGACCAAATAGAGATCTCATCTGTCCCATCGGATTAGGGAAGGACGGGGAAGGAAGTTGGCCGTGCCCTTTCAAAGGTACCAGCCCAGCATTCGTCTGGAGCGATTTAGGGAAATCATGGAAAACCTACATCAGGATGGCCGGTCGCGGGATTGAACCGTCGTCCTCCTGAATGCGAGTCCAGTGTGCTAACCACTGCACCACCTCGCTCGGGAAATTACGTGTAAATTTCGTTGCAAGTGAGTAAGTGGTCTCATTCACAAATAATGGATGAATAAAGCTACAATGGTTTTTCACCCCCTCCGCTACTGCTTACGCCCACTATGATCCTTTCCACACAGTAACAAAATTTGTTTCAAAACGATTCAGTAGTTTAGGAGGAGATGTGAAACGTACATATATACAGGGTGCGGCTCTTAAATCCGGACAACTATAACTCTTTTCTAAAAGCAAGTTTACTAAAACAAAATACAAATGAAAATAAAATCATTTTACATGTAAGTAGTATGTTTCAAGAGTAACATTACTCGATGTAGCCCTCTTCAGCCGCAATGACCGCCTCCGGTCTTGTCCTGAAGCGATCGCACGCGTTCTTTAAAACAGCGCTGTCCATATTCGAGAATGCTGCTTCGACAGCGGTGCGTAGAGATGCGTCATTAGGGTGCCTTCTAATATTTTTAACTCTTTCGACCACGCTCCAAACACAGTTGTCGAGGGGTCCAAATCCGGGCCATTCGGGCGCCAGAATTCCTTTGACCGAAACATGTCAACGTTAGCCGAGAGCCAGTTTTAGACTAAATGGCTTGTATGACGTCCTCCTCTTCCATCCGAGGCATTGTTCGCTCGCTGATGTTCAATACTGAAGTTAAAACCTTCTGGGTTATTAATCCGCGTCATGTTTCTTCTAACGTTTCGACGTTTCGACACCTCTGCTGGGATCTTCCTCAGGATCTTTTGGTGTCCACTACTGCTAGAACACTGCGATTGCCCGGGGTCCGCCGAAATCAGCTCCCGAGTCTTTTCGATGACTGTCGCAGTTTGTGACACGCGTTTCATCGAATGATGTTTCCTCTCTGGGTTAGCAGAACCTTCCGCAGACTTCTGGGAAGCGTTAAACTTGGCCACAATATCGTAAGCGGTTGATCTCGGGTACCCGAAGAATCGAACTATTTCATTGGGCGAACGCCCAGCGCGATGACTTTCAATAACCGTGGCTCTTCGGCTGTATTCCGCACTTGTCCGTAACATCTCGGTCATTTTGAGGTTCTGACTGTTTACTAGATGCCTATGGCTTTAAAGAACCATTAACGGGACATCCTCCTCTAGCATTACTTTTCCTTAACAGTAGTTGTCGATACCAGTATTATTTTTCGAATTTTGGACAGGTCAAAACTATCTCAGTTGCTTATCTGAAAACTTTTATATTATTTTATACACAATATATTTCAAGCTGGAATTTGTGAAAAGGAATTACTTTATTTTCGATGTTACAGTCGGTAAGTATTAGCTCTAAGTGTACTGTTAAAAGTATTTTGTTAGAAAAATTTTAAATTAAGAAATATTTGGCACACTTAAAATTTCTATTGTTACTTAGGCATTCTAGTACTGTGTACTATGTTTATTTCTGTATTCATTTATGAAGTAATAATAGAAATTAACAGAAATTCATTTGGCGAGAAAAACTGTGAACACTATGTTATATGGTTATTACTGCAAGGTGAAGTAATAGTACGCATGCCTCTGATGTGATCAGATATATTTTTGTATTTTAGGAGAACAATGTAATTTCGGCTTTATTAATGTGAAGCTTTTAAAAGACTGTACGATATACTAAAATATGACAAAATATATTAATTCAAATTGAAATCTTTTCGGATTTAAGCGCCGTACCCTATGCAATGCATTGTATTGTACTGTACAGTATGTATTGTATGTTAACCGGGGACCTAGAAACGACGGAGAGGCTCCGTCCCCGCCGCAGCCGCAGTGGTCCACAACCCCACGACGACTACCGCAGTCCACTTCACCCCTCCGCCGTCTCCCACACCGACCCCAGGTTTATTGTGCGGTTCGACCCCCGGTGGACCCCCGCAGGGAACGTCTCACACCAGACGAGTGTAACCCCTATGTTTGCGAGATAGAGTAAAGGTGGTGTACGACCCTATACATACTCCTACATACTATTTTATAATATTTGTGGAGTTACTCGTTCTAGTCTCGTTTCCAGATGTCAGCAGATGACCGTGAAAGATCAAATTACATTTCCACAAAGCGTTTGCTACTAATTTTTAGAGCTCTTTCTTTTTATACTGAATCTTGACCACGTTTTCGTTTTTATTCTGTCCGTTTTATTCGGTTTCACTAAAATTTTTGCAACCTGTGCAACTACAGTTACATGTAAACAATAGCAATGACAAGACAACAGCATATTCAAAAACATTTCTAGCTTGCAGCCGGTCGTCGTTAGCTTCCATCCACGATATATCGGAAGCCCACACATACTGATTTGTATTTAAATTCGTCCAGTTGCCATCACCCATCGCAAACAATGAGTGTACTTAAAACACTTGTACACAGAGCTCATGTAGTGTCAGATGCAGATAGTTTGTCTGAAGAGCTTGCCACCTGAAGAGGGTCTTCAAAGAGAACGGATATTCTGCCCGGCAAATTAGCAAGACACTTGCAATTAAGCCAAAGAATGAAGGATTGGAGAAAGAAGAGAGCACGCCTACTAAATCTTTAGCTTTTCTTCCCTCTGTTGGCAACATTTCCTTCAAAATTGCAAGAATCCTCCACGGTTTCGAAGTGAAAGTGATTTTCCGTCCACCATCGAAAATTTCCGAGTTGCTGCGATCAGTGAAAGACGATCTGGTATTGCGGAAGGCGGGAATTTATAAAATACCTTGTCAGTGTGGCATGTCATGCATAGGACAAACAGTGGAACAGTGGAAGAACGTTGCACTGAACATTAACGCTGTACTCGCCTTTTGCAACCTAGCAAGTCTGCAATAGCTGAGCATTGCATTTCCACTGGACACTCAATGGAGTTTGACAAGATAACAATTTTGGCCACAGCAACATCCTTTTGGGACTCCGTCATAAAAGAATCAGTGGAAATTCGCATGACAGACAATCTTATGTACAGTGACAATGGCTACCAGCTAGATAATGCGTGGAACCCCGTCATCTCTAAGATCTGCTCCAGACGAAGACCTCAGAGTACTCCGATGGCCGCGGCAATTGACAACGCCGAAGACAGCGAGTTCTGCAGTTCGACCAGCGAGGGCGCTGCCGGCGGGCGGCGTGGTTCGTCTGTCAATATGATTTTGACGCATGCCCGGAATACTCGCTGCACGCTATACAGGGTGTTACAAACAGGTACAGCCAAACTTTCAGGAAACATTCCTCACACACAAAGAAAGAAAATGTTATGTGGACATGTGTCCGGAAACGCTTACTTTCCATGTTAGAGCTCATTTTATTACTTCTCTGCCGGCCGAAGTGGCCGTGCGGTTAAAGGCGCTGCAGTCTGGAACCGCAAGACCGGTACGGTCACAGGTTCGAATCCTGCCTCGGGCATGGATGTTTGTGATGTCCTTAGGTTAGTTAGGTTTAACTAGTTCTAAGTTCTAGGGGACTAATGACCTCAGCAGTTGAGTCCCATAGTGCTCAGAGCCATTTGAACCATTTTTTATTACTTCTCTTCCATCGTGCATGAACCACATGGTGTGTCGTACTTGTAAAGACACATGTTCTAGCAGCACAGATAAAGTATCCCGTATGAAATCATGATAACGTGCTCCTTTGAGCGCAGGTGGAAGAACGGGGGCCCAATCAAGACATCACCAACAATGCTTGCCCAAACGTTGAAAGAAAATCTGTGTTGATGACGTGATTGCACAATTGCGTGCGGTTTCTCGTCAACCCACACATGTTGATTGTGAAAATTTACAATTTGATCACCTTGGAATGAAGCCTCATCCGTAAAGAGAACATTTGCACTGAAATGAGGATTGACACATTGTTGGATGAACCATTCGCAGAAGTGTACCCGTGGAGGCCAATCAGCTGCTGATAGTGCCTGCACATGCTGTACACGGTAAGAAAACAACTGGTTCTCCCGTAGCACTCTCCATACAGTGACGTGGTCAACGTTACCTTGTACAGCAGCAACTTCTCTGGCGCTGACATTAGGGTTATCGTCAACGGCACGAAGAATTGCCTCGTCCATTGCAGGTGTCCTCGTCGTTCTAGGTCTTCCCCAGTCGTGAGTCATAGGCTGGAATGTTCCGTGCTCCCTAAGACGCCGATCAATTGCTTCGAACGTCTTCCTGTCGGGGCACCTTCGTTATGGAAATCTGTCTCGATACAAACGTACCGCGCCACGGCTATTGCCGCGTGCTAATCCATACATAAAATGGGCATCTTCCAACTAGGCATTTGTAAACATTGCACTGACTGCAAAACCACGTTCGTGATGAACACTAACCTGTCGATGCTACTTACTGATGTAGTACTGTAGAGCAATGAGTGGCATGTCAACACAAACACCGAAGTCAACATTACCTTCCTTCACTTGGGTCAAGTGGCGGTGAATCGAGGAAGTACAGTACATACTGACGAAACTAAAATGAGCTCTAAGATGGAAATTAAGCGTTTCCGGACACATGTCCACATAACATCTTTTCTTTATTTGTGTGTGAGGAATGTTTCCTGAAAGTTTGGCTGTACCTTTTTGTAACACCCTGTATACTGCGGAACGGAGGGCGTCCTCGTCAGACTTCGATGGCTCGCCTGAGGATGGCTAGCAGTTTTCCAGTCGAAATATCGTGGATGGAAGCTAACGACGACCGGCTGCAAGCCCGAAATCTTTTTTTAATATTTAGTTCGCCGGGAAAATTTTAAATTTCACGTAAGACAAGAGCAATTGCTGCTATTAGAAACGTTAGTAGGCCCTTCTGCTACTACGACAGTGCAGATAAATGTTCATAAAGTCGCGGTAGCGGCTGCCGAGTATTTGACGACTCGGTAAGATATCCCAAGACGTTAACACAGCCGCACGCCGCTCGGTAGAAACAGAGTGTTTCTCAGCGCCAGAGGACGCTCTTGGCAATGGCCGCAGAATTGATGGCGCCTGACAGGCTGAACGCGGTACGAGTGCAGGCGGTCTCAGCAGGGGCCTCTTACAAATGGGCGACACTTGTTGGCTCCTATCGCCCGCTGCCACAACAATCTCACTACGCTACCCAGTCGCCATGACCGAATTTCACAGATCCTTGTTGCGATACGCTGCTACAAGCGAGGACCGAGATAACCGTGGAGTCACTAATTTGATTCAACCACTTCCATTAGCGCGAAAGTAATGCCGAGTGTCAAATCAGTTTGCGTTATTGCAGGTCGCGATATCGCGCATAATAATCTGCTTTAATTACCGCAATCAAACTGCAATTATTCTTCCGCTGTTTAAAGGACCAGGCAGTGCAGGGACTAGAGCGCGGTACGCTAGACAGCGGCCCATATGCAGCACACCTACTCAGAGTCAACACGAAAGAAAGACAGATACATATCAATGGGGTCACACATGGGACACCCGTCCTAATCATTTATAGCTGTTGTTGTCGTGGTCTTCATTCCAGAGACTGGTTTGATGCAGCTCTCCATGCTCCTCTATCCTGTGCAAGCTTCTTCATCTACCAGTACCTACTGCAACCTACATCCTTCTGAATCTGCTTAGTGTATTCATCTGTTGGTCTCCCTCTACGATTTTTACCATCCACGCTGCCCTCCAATACTAAATTGGTGATTCCTTGACGCCTCAGAACATGTCCTACCAACCGATCCCTTCCTCTAGTCAAGTTGTGCCACAAACTCCTTTTTTCCCCAATTGTATTCAATACCTCCTCATTAGTTATGTGATCTACCCATCTCATCTTCATCATTCTTCTGTAGCACCACATTTCGAAAGCTTCTATACTCTTCTTGTCCAAACTGTTTATCGTCCACGTTTCACTTCCAAACAAGGCTACACTCCATACAAATACTTTCAGAAACGACTTCCTTGCACTTACATCTATACTCGATGTTAACAAATTTCTCTTCTTCAGAAACTCTTTCCTTTGCATTGGCAGTCTACATTTTATATCCTCTCTACTTCGACCATCATCAGTTATTTTGCTCCCCCAAATAGCAAAACTCCTTTACTACTTTAAGTGTCTCATTTCCTAATCTAATTCTCTCAGCATCACCCGACTTAATTCGCTACATTCCATTATCCTCGTTTCTTGATGTTAATCTCATATCCTCCTTTCAAGACACTGTCCGTTCCGTTCAACTGCTCTTCCAAGTCCTTTGCTGTCGCTGACAGAATTACAATGTCATACGCGAATCTCAAAGTTTTTATTTTCTCTCCATGGATTTTAGTACCTACTCCCAATTTTTCTTTTGTTTCCTTTACTGCTTGCTCAGTATACAGATGGAATAACATCGGAGAGAGGCTACAACCCTCCCTTTCCAACCACTGCTACCTTTTCATGTCCCTCGACTCTTGTAACAGCCATCTGGTTTCTGTAAAAATTGTAAATAGCCTTCCGCTCCCTGTATTTCACCCCTGCCGCCTTCAGAAATTGAAAGAGATTATTCCAGTATTATAGCTACGATGTCTATAATGCAAATTGGGAACGTGTAGAGACAAGACAATCCCTATACGAGCTTCTAATAAATAGGGAACGCTGGATCACAACAGACATGTCTCTAGTATTACAGTTCCACCTCGCCCCTCCCCCTCCCCCACCACACACACACACACACACACACACACACACACACACACACACACACACACACACACACACGTAAGCGCGCAAGCAGTCACGACTAGGATACAACCAACGTGCCAGGATATGACGCATGTCAAATTCCCATCCATCTCCCCCGTCACCCACCATCCCCTACTAAAACGAAAAAAGATCCCACAGTGCATACTCATAAGCAGCAATCAGAGCATAGCGCGAATGTGCACTTCATTTAGAATACCGACAGGTTGGTGGGTGCATCTGGTGTTGTGGCGAGTGTAGACGAGGATTATGTGAATGTGAGTGCTGCGGAAGATGTAGACAGGTATTATGAGACTCTTAGTGCTGTGTCGGAGAATGTGCATTGACCATTTCTGCCGACCCATCATCTCAACCTAACATTCGATGCAAGACGGATCGGCAGAAATGTCACGTTCCTTGGTCACAGAGATCCTTTTACCCTACTTTATTTCTGTAAGCTTGGTTTGAAGGTGAAGTCTACCAAGAAAAATTAAAGACAGGACACGAACTCGCCGTTCGGATTACGTATCTTGCCGTCCTCATAAAAAACGCCAAGACGGCATTGCAAGAGCTACATGTCGTGTTGTCAAGAGAATTCGAAAGTACGTTGGACTCAGAGGTGGGCCTTATGAAAAACAAAAAAATGGCTCAAATGGCTCTGAGCACTATGGGACTTAACTTCTGAGGTCATCAGTCCCCTAGACTTAGAACTACTTAAACCTGACTAACCTAAGGACATGACACACATCCATGCCCGAGGCAGGGTTCGAACCTGCGACTGTAGCGGTCGCGCGGTTCCAGACTGACGTGCCTACAACCGCTCGGCCACAACGGCCGGCTCCACAGAAGTCACAAACAAATGCGCATAAAAAGTGAGCATGTTTCCTAATAGTTTGTAATATGTGTAGTTCCTGGCCCAATGTAAGGTAAGGGCGCAGTGACCCTAATCTGATAAGGCTAAATAAAACAAACAATAAAATAAATAATAACAATAACCTCTCGAGTTGTTCTCTGGGTTCCGAATCCTGTCGAACATGCACGTTTAGATTTTTCTGTGATGCTCAGATTCCATTAAGGCGAATTCCAGCATGGTTTCAACCAAAAGAACTCAGCGTATGTCATCCGCCAATATTATCCCACGCATCATCGTGCCCCATCCCTTAGAATGCGGTTATTCCAGGGTCGTTCAACTGCAATCTTCCTTGCGTCTTTTACACAATACACCACTCTAAGCTTTTAGATGACGGCGTCAGTGGGGTTATGTTTTCTGGTCAACGGCCTGAACTCTATCGCATGACGTGAAGAAACAGCTGCTGTTCATTTTTGCCCAAAGAGCCTGGCAGGATGTGTACTGACAGCAGGAGACATGGAAGAGATCAGTCGGAGAGACACGCGAGGGATAGAAAGCGAGAGTAATGGAAAAAGGATACAAAACATATATAGTGTTCTCTCTCATGTCCCTCTACCTCTCTTTCTGCGTCACCGTCTCTCTCTCTCTCTCTCTCTCTATCTCTCTATCTCTCTCTCTCTCTCTCTCTCTTTCTCCCTCTCACTGACCGCTCCACAGCGAATAAAAAATAATAATCAGATAAACGCTGACGCCCCGCGTAACAAAAGGCAGGACGAAAACGAAAAAAAAAAAAAAAAAAACAAAATGGAGCGAATATTAATGAAAACCTTCGGCCCAGTGCGAATCGCTGACAAGCGCGACATTATGTCCTCCGCGCAATAAAATTACTGATAATGGCTGTACTCGCAGTGACGAAACGCTAGCAGCGCGGCAACAGAAAAAAAAGTTAGAAAAATAACAGACCTCGGTTCCGAATCTGCGTTTCCGATCGCTGGAGTCCCTTTCCGGGAGCTGGCGCCGAAAAACTCGCCACCGCTTATCAGATTTTTGGAATCTTCGCTCAAAAGCGAGGGGGGAACCGCTGCGGTTTTAAAAAAAACTGGTGCGACCGACGGCCTTGGAAAGGCCTGTTATTGCAGTGTTTTTTGATTATTACGAGGCTCGCGCAGGAAGTGCGAAAACACACACACACACATTCGTGCAGATATGGACTCCCGGTGCTCGCGTCTGCTTTTGCAGACATACATCACTTTTTGTCCGATGAAAACGAGGGAAAACGAAAAAAAAAATTTGCGCTTCGTTTTCTGGCGCCATATAAATTCATTAGTGGCCCGCTGCGAATGTTTGACCAAAAAAAGCCAAGTTTTGCGGGCGAGAGTTACGTCATCTCTTTTTTTTGCCACTCTCCTACAGCAAACGCATCAGCAGTGAAACATATAAAGCATAAAAATTTTAGAAAATTCGTCCTCTTCGATGGATATTGAAATTCCCAGACCTTTCTGTCATACAAGTTGTGAATGCCTCGATCGCGATATTTATTTAATTTGAAAACGGTGCATACCTAAACAACTACGTATCTTATGACCAAATCATAGCCGGCCGGAGTGGCCGAGCGGTTCTAGGCGCTACGGTCTGGAACCGCGCGGTCTGGAACCGCGCGACCGCTACGGTCGCAGGTTCGAATCCTGCCTCGGGAATGGGTGTGTGCGATGTCCTTAGGTTAGTTAGGTTTAAGTAGTTCTATGTTCTAGGGGACTGATGACCTCAGAAGTTAAGTCCCATAGTGCTCAGAGCCATTCGAACCATTTTGAACCAAATCATAAGTAGTCAGGTGGAACAGGAACTAAATCCATGCCCGGACATTCCTATCTATTTTCCGTAGTTTCCTCGTGTCAGGACAGGGCAAGGGGTGAACCCAATACAGCTGATGTTAAGAAATTCGCAATAACCTAATTAGTTTGGAAGCACTTACAGCACAGAGGACGGCGTTTCGACAGTAGTGCTAGCATTGGTTAGCACTTCCCACTCTAGGCAACGTTCTGGGTTCAGTCCCCTACGTGGGACACAGTTTTAATCTGTCGAAAAGTTTGAAAACAGCACACACTCAGATGCAGAGTGAGAGGTCCATTCTCGTGAGTAGGGTATAATTTACATCAAAAGTTAGCTATGAACAAGCGTCCTGCAAAGTATGTTCAGCATTTGTCGAGTGCTGACATTAAGTAAATATGAAGAGGAATTTGCTAGCAACCTTATTTTTTTTATGCGGCATTTAGTTACTGTGGACGACAGTTGTGTCAACTGGTTCACAGAAAAGAAATACTTCTCAAAGCAGTGAGTGGAACAATGTTGCGGTAATTCACAAAAGTCGTACCACCTGCAGGGCAGTTGACATCAAATGTTTTTCTGGAAAGCGGAACGGATTCTTGTTAACTGATTGTACAGGAGATGAGGCAATAATTGGCGACAATGAGCGAGTTTTCTGGACTAACTGTACAAAAAAAAATGGTTCAAATGGCTGTGAGCACTATGGGACTTAACATCTGAGGTCATCAGTCCCTAGAACGTAGAACTACTTAAACCTAACCTAAGGACATCACACACATCCATGCCCGAGGCAGGATTCGAACCTGCGACCGTAGCGGTCGCGCGGTTCCGGACTGTAGCGCCTAGAACCGCTCGGCAACCCCGGCCGGCGCCTAGAACCGCACGGTCTTACCGGTATAAGGCGAAGGTAAGGAAATTAAAGACAAAATAAAACAGAAAGAGAGTAGGGTGATTGTCTGCCAAAAATGTTGTTGGAGAAATGCACGATTGGTGGGTGGGGGCATGAGGGGGGAGGGGGCGGCAGGAAGACAGCTGAGCAGCGAAATTACCTGCCCCGCCCCTTCCGGTGTAATTATTTCCTGCCTGCCTTCTCCGCTTCCGGCCCCAAGATAGCTGGTCAAAGGTTGCGTGCTACCCGCTGTGTGTATCTCTGATGTAAAACAGCCTTCCTTGTGTCTTTTCTTTTCTTTTCCGTACGGTCGCACTACAATGGAGGAACGTTTTCCCATTTCGTAACCTATGTGGAACGACATAAGGAGAAACGAAGCCGTGAAATATTTCTCTCTCAGCAGCGAACTGCAGTCACAGTGTAAGCGCAATATCAGTACACGAACTGCACAACACATTCTCAGCTATAGAGGGCATAATTTTTTTAAAGCTTTGAAATATCGAATTTTCGGTTCGTCGAGTGAGTGATGTCGATGCTGGCGGTGTATCGAAGGCAAAGCCGGCCGCGGTGGTCTCGCGGTTCTAGGCGCTCAGTCCGGAAGCGCGTGACTGCTACGGTCGCAGGTTCGAATCCTGCTTCGGGCACGGATGTGTGTGATGTCCTTAGGTTAGTTAGGTTTAAGTAGTTCTAAGGTTAGGGGACTGATGACCATAGATGTTAAATCCCATAGTGCTCAGAGCCATTTGAACCATTTTCGAAGGCAAAATATCGATACTTCCCAACCTGCCAACTGTCTCGGGTAAAATCGACACGCCACCTGCTGCAGTATCCAAACAACGTGCTGTAGCGCCATGCCGTGACGGCGCCCGGTGTGCGGACATTTGCCACGCCGGACATTTGCCTGCTCCGAAGGGTTGGCTCCCTTGTCTCCCCCTGCTCCTCCTCATCGCTGTCGCGCAGTAAAGGTACTTACTGAGCCTTTCCGCTGGTTTACTTAACATAGGACCAGAATCTCTTTGGATTTTCTGCCGCATTTCTAGAGAGACTTTCGTTGTGGAAACTAGTAAATACATCTCGCATTGAAATCCGCACCAAATTTCGAGCCTCAGTAAAACTTCGCCAATCTTGGAGATTTTGCTTTCGTCTCAATTATACGTGCCTTTTTCGGTGCATCTGCTGCAGCTTTCTGTCGTGTTTTGTGTACCATGGGGGATCACTCCAGTCTCTTATTAATTTATTTGGTATGAATATCTAGAGTGCTGTTAATATTTTTTCTTTGAACTTAAGCCACATATGGTCTACACTTACATAGTTTGAAAGGATTGTAGACTGTCTCTTAGAAAGACGTCAACCGAATTTTTAGCTGCTTTTATAAACAGATATATTTCGCGTTTAGTTTTGGTGAATTTCTTTGTTACGGAATTGAGCCTCGCTCACTAATCCCTGTATCCGTCGTGATGCTCAGGATTATTTGTGGCTAAGAGGTAAAGTGTGTTTTCGTAACCATTTACAATTTGAATGGCCTCGTGAACTAATTGTTCAAAATAATTTCAAAAAAAGCATTTAGAACAATTACAGAAGTTGTTTTCTATCTACAATGGAGTCTAAATTTTTGTCAACATACGGACGGTAGACTGCAGTCACTACCAACTATAATTGTATGAGTAGCGTACCTATTTGTGATGAGACTCTAGTTTTCTATGAACTATTCAGCAACTGTTTCATCTGAGACCGGGGGTCGGTAAAAGGAGCCGGTTATTAATTTATTCCGTTTGAAGAATATAACATCTGCCCATACTAAGTCACTATCCGCTTCAATGTCGCTTGTGAGCTGAAACACACAATACATTATTTTTCCTTAAGTTGTGCTTCTTGTTTCTGTTGTAGTGCAGATCATTATAATTACGGCTTTTCCTTCCAAAACTTAGGATGCTTTCTCTGTGACCCTGTAAATACCAGAGCTAAACAATGTAGAACAACAACTTACGTTACAAGCATAGCAATCTGTATTACTTCATTTTCTTATTTCTAACATTTTAAAATTGTACGTCGACTTTAGATGCCATGCCAGTCATAGATGTTCTTATCTCAATTTAGTGGACGTATTTTCAGTCATGTTTTGAACATTGTCCCGCTACACTTTATTAACTAATGTTTCGCCGCAAGGGATATCGGATTTTAGAGAGTAAATTAATATCGAGTATGTCGTTCTTCTTTCCAAACATTCACATTTCCATTTCTTCCTTCCTTATAGTCTTTTGGGCATGCAGTTGTAGTAATTAAAGTAGGCACAAATGCAGTGACCAAAAGAAATGATTAGCGTACATTCGCATTCTCTTTACATCGTTCGTTCCTTGTTGCTCCCCTGCCGATGGAGTGTTTCTATCGCAATCAGTAACCATGAAAGGAAGCTACCCTACAGACAGAGGGATCTGTATTTATACTTGGCAGAACTAATTACATACAGACATAATCGTCGGTATTGATTTCGTCTCCCAAAAGTTATAAATATTTAGATTTCGGAAAAGAAGCTCTGTATTTGGCCAAGATGTCGAAGAAGAAGGTCCCTTACATACTGGTTGTATCGAGTAAGATGTGGAGACGGCGGTTTGAAAGCGGACAGAAGGAGTACGGGGAAGGGCGTCCCTTACCTGAGGGATCGCTTCTCAAGCTACCTGGCGAAGGGGTAAAGCCGTCGGCACACGGACCTTGCTGTCGAACGTTAACGTTGAGCGTGCCAAGTTGAACGTGCTGCTGAACGCTCAGGAACGATGCAACTTGTGCATACGGTACGTGGGCCCCAACGTGGTATACGCGATCGCAACGCACTCCAGCGGCAGTTGAGGGATGTTTCTAGTTCGTAAATAAAACTGTTTACTCAACGGGAGCGCGTAAAATTCCCACGTTAGGTGTATTAAAACGCATATTTGCTCCATTGTCCACGAAAAGGAAAGTACCATGTCCAATCAATGAGGACACAGGCTTACAAAAGTTCCATTACAAACAGTGCATTACAAATTTGGAATACTTTTCCGCATAAGATAAACATTATTTCATCATTCTCACATTTTAGTAAAACCCCAAGGTCAGTCTTACTTGATCGCTGTTCCTACCCAGTAGCAGAATCTTTGCAACATGTGAATTGCGAAGCGTAAAAGAAAAAGGAGCAAAATATCTTTGTACAAGTAGCGCAAGCTGTCCTGTAGATTAAGCCAATCGAACAAAGTCACCCCTCAAAAAAAGGAGAACTTATATGTACGTAACATCAAATATTATAGTATATATTTATATTAAAGTAATAATAAAGCATCAGAAACTAATAAAAACGCGAATGTTAGGAAAAAAAATTTGGAAGTGTCGAGTCGCGAACCGCCGCCCTTAACTAACTACTCTTTCCAGGACAGTGACGGTACTCATTACGCTGAACGAACATCATACAGTATATGTAATATATTATGTTACCCTTTGCTGGAAACCTTAATCGTAGATATGTTACTAACTGAAATTTAATTATAAGAAATTGTGCCAAGAACAATACGTTTTGGGTGAATCTTCAGTATGTCGCTGCCTTCAAATTGCCTACTCTCATAATACGCAAGTTACAATAATTCTTTTGCCACGAATATGATGTTTCTCATTATTTTATTGGAACGAATCACAGATTTAACAACGGGTTTTCCAACGATTCTCAATTTGCTGGTGCTCAGAAATGGCATATATACTTGTAGGCTTCAAATGAATGCCAATATGGCGCCTCACAACTCTGTACCGAAGGGGGACGGCGTGCGTGTGACGTAGGTGGCGTTGTGCCATCTCATTGGTCAACGCTCAGACCCACGCTCTTAATATCTGACATGCCAGATATTGCTCTGCACGTTCGGAAAGACTCCCGAACGTGCTATTCCACGCTATGACGTCAGAAACTCGGCACGCTCAACGCTCAACGTTCGGATGCACGGTCCGTGTGCCGACGGCTTAAGTGTGGCAAATGTCCGGCATTCACGGCGCCCTGCTTGCGGCGGAGTATGGGCTCCCCCTCAGTTACTAAGGGGACGCTTGACTCATACTTGCTTCGGGCAGCACTATCGTAAGCATTTTCAGAAAGTTCCCAGAAATAACTGTGCACGTCCCTAGATGCCTCTCCACCACAGATAACAGTTGCAGATTAGGTAGCAGTATGTAGCACCCGAGATTACGACATAGCTACAAGACTGCGCGTATGCGGAAAATGCTATCCGTGTCACATCCAAAATTGACAAATCAGCGACCGCAAGTCACTTATCGCCATCCATGAATATTACAATTGTGTAAACCTCTTTAAATCGATCCATACACCGGAGATCTGATGCAAAACTCACGCCTGGCCTGAATATTCAATTTATGAAGGCGGACATGATTCGCGCTCCATAGACTACAAGTTCCTAGAGAGCGATCATGACCTCATTTTGGACGGGATACTGTCTGTGATATACCATGTTATCGAAAGAATCCAGACAGCTTGCAAGTACTCTCCACCTTCACTAAACCTTCAGAAGTGTTTCAGTTTAGCCGGCGAGCCCGTAGATGGTGGTATAAAGGGCGTACAGTATAAATGGCTGCGCTTTCCTACCCGAGATTTGCGATAATTAAGTCAGTCCGTTCTTGAACTTAGTGATCCGCCACGAAGGAATTCTTCGCGCTTGCTATATGGAGATGCTCTCGCAGCTTTATGTCCTATTGTAGAACCATAGCAGCGCCGTCGGATTCTGAAAATGGAATACTACTGTCTATGTTTTGCGTAATCAAGTTGGAAGAAGTTTTTTGTGCAAATAATTTTTACACGGGATGCGATTTTGGTGTGTTTACTTAAGAAGCACTGTAAAATGAATTTCTTCACACTTACTATAAGCTAACTATTAACGGTACGAGATCATGGCTACCGCATGACTAGATCGAAAAGCATCGTATCCACGACTGCAGATTATGGTGCACAGTCTGTAACCTGAGTGTACAATCGATATACGAGGTGCATTCAAGTTCTAAGGCCTCCGATTTTTTTTCTCCGGACTGGAAAGAGATAGAAACATGCGCATTGTTTTAAAATGAGGCCGCGCTCATTGTCAATACGTCCCAGAGATGGCAGCACCGTATGGCAGATGGAATTTTACCGCCAGCGGCGAGAATGAGAACTGTTTTAAATACTTAAAATGGTGACGTTTTCCCTACTTGAACAGCGTGCAATCATTCGTTTTCTGAATTTGCGTGCTGTGAAACCAATTGAAATTCATCGACAGTTGAAAGAGACATGTAGTGATGGAGTTATGGATGTGTCGAAAGTGCGTTCGTGGGTGCGACAGTTTAATGAAGGCAGAACACCGTGTGACAACAAACCGAAACAACCTCGGGCTCGCACAAGCCGGTCTGACGACATGATCGAGAAAGTGGAGAGAATTGTTTTGGGGGTTCGCCGAATGACTGTTGAACAGATCGCCTCCAGAGTTGGCATTTCTGTGGGTTCTGTGCACACAATCCTGCATGACGACCTGAAAATGCGAAAAGTCTCATCCAGGTGGGTGCCACGAATGCTGACGGACGACCACATGGCTGCCCGTGTGGCATGTTGCCAAGCAATGTTGACGCGCAACGACAGCACGAATGGCACTTTCTTTTCGTCGGTTGTGACAATGGATGAGACGTGGATGCCATTTTTCAATCCAGAAACAAAGCGCCAGTCAGCTCAATGGAAGCACACAGATTCACCGCCACCAAAAAAACTTCGGGTAACGGCCAGTGCTGAAAAAATGATGGTGTCCATGTTCTGGGACAGCGAGGGCGTAATCCTTACCCATTGCGTTCCAAAGGGCACTACGGTAACAGGTGCATCCTACAAAAATGTTTTGAAGAACAAATTCCTTCCTGCACTGCAACAAAAAAGTCCGGGAAGGGCTGCAGGTGTGCTGTTTCACCAAGACAACGCACCCGCACATCGAGCTAAAGTTACGCAACAGTTTCTTCGTGATAACAACTTTGAAGTGATTCCTCATGCTCCCTACTCACCTGACCTGGCTCCTAGTGACTTTTGGCTTTTCCCAACAATTAAAGACACTCTTCGTGGCCGCACATTCACCATACTTGCTGCTATTGCCTCAGCGATTTTCCAGTGGTCAAAACAGACTCCTAAAGAAGCCTTCGCCGGTGCCATCGAATCATGGCGTCAGCGTTGTGAAAAATGTGTACGTCTGCAGGGCGATTACGTCCAGAAGCAACGCCAGTTTCATCGATTTCGGGTGAGTAGTTAATTAGAAAAAAAATCGGAGGCCTTAGAACTTGAATGCACCTCGTAGTTCGTATGAGATCGTATATCTTCGGTTATGCCGAAGTTATTCGTTTATTTATTAATATCAACCTTTCCCGACATTTTAAAGTTACTAAAAGATAGTATTTATGATGCGTAGACTACTCCTAATGTCTGAGTGGCAAAAGGTAAATTTTGCTAACAAGCATTGATTAATAACGATTACTCGATCCGCGCCAGAATAAATGCACTTTGCCTACGAATCTCTTTGCTGACGTCACGAGCGATTTCTACATCGGCACCTCGTGCCACTGGCTCTGACAGCGCCGGATGGCCAATCGTCTCTGCTAGCCAATGTGGGAACCAAACGGTCGCTCCTAACTGTGTATGTACTGGAGCACTGATAACATTGACATCATATATGTGAAATAGCAAAACTGGAAATACAGCAAGATGAGCTCTTATCTGCAAATAAGGGATACCTTACAAGCAGTGTATAATGTGCAATTGACGACCAGGTGTCAAGAGAGAGGGACGCCCCCAGTATAAAAGGAGTTGGGGTGGGGGTGTTCTGCTGTCGGTAGAGCAGAAGGAACAAGAGAACAGGGACTTTAAACTTGGAATAGTCATTGAATGTTACCTGAGTACCGAATCCATCAAGAATATTTCAATCCATCTAAAGCTGCCCAAATCGACTGTTTGTCATGTGGCTGTAAAGTGGAAGCGTGAAGGAACGAACATAGCTGAACCAAGACCAGGGCAGAGCCAATGTACTGCTGGACGTGGTCCATCGAGCATTGTGGAGGACGGTAGTAAAAAGTGGCGTGAAATCAGCTAAAGGAATCAGTCCCGTCATCCTCTGAAAATTGGACGACTGAAAAACACTGATGTGAAACGATGAATTGCGCTATACCCTGCTGCAGGCCGATGGAAGGGTCTGGGAGCGGCGAGTGCCTGGAGAATGTTACCTGTTAACAGGGAAGTACAGAGGAGGTGGTGTTACGCTATGGGGTGTTTTTCGTGGTTAGGGTGTAGTCTCTTTACTGCGTTTAAGAAAATGCTGCATCCGGAAGGATAAGAGAATATTGTACAGCAGTGGGTACTGCTGGCAGTAGAGAAACAGTTTGGAGATATAGGAACTGGTGTAAGGACCATGAAGATATGAGTCCAATGGATTCAGCGCCCTAGAACAAGCTTTGTAGAAGATTTCGATAATTTCGTAACTGACCTGTTGACCTGTGTCACGGAGACGGAACAAGCAGGTGCTTAGTGATTGTATGTGAGACGACGGCTTCTGTTAATGTAAACAGAACTAGAGTGACTCAGAGTTAACACTGGTACCCAGGAAGTGCGATGTACGTCTAAATCTGCGGAAAAAAATCAGGAAAATAGGAACGTCCCCATTTTTAGTTGTTGCAGATGCTAACAACGCCTCTACGGACTACAGGATACTGTGCATTCGAGCCACTATAGCGGCTCAGTTAACAACTAGCTTAGCACCCGCTCCTTCGCTCCCGTCGGCACATATTTTTATTTACTTTTCAGTGTTTGTTTTTCTGTAATCGAACTTTCGTGTTGTCACACATTGCAACTCCTTCTAAGCTTCTCAGGCTAACTAAGGCATAGAAGCATGGACTCTTCCGAATACACTTCTGCCAAAGAAGGAATTTTGGTAGCTATTGTCCAAGGCTTTTGTCACTCATGCCTATGCGTTCTTGTGGTAATATTTTCATAGGAACTTTCAGCCCCTTACACCTATTTATCTGTATTTATCAATTTTCATAGTTTTAGCTCTAAATTTTTTAAATATATTCATTCCCTAACTCACTCTATTAGTGGCTGAGTCTGAAAATAGTGGAACATGTATTTTTAAATTTCTGACCAAATACCAATATTCGTAGTTCTGGCTTCAAAATTGCATTAAAAGTGACATGTTTTCAAAAGCCTTTCGTCCCCTATTTCACCCTCTTAGGAGCGGAATTTCCAACAATCACATCTCAAACGATGCCCTTCTCAAACGATGCCTACATTATAAGATCCACACCCTCTGCAAATTTCGAGTTTCTAGCCTTAGCGATTTGGGATGGGTGGTGATGAGTCAGTGGATCAATCTGGCCCTTCTTCAGCGCCTTAGCGGTTGAATTCCAAAGCCTGTTAAACTCGTATTTTTTTTATTTCTAACAGAGATGACAAATACAAATTTTGATAGATTTAGCATAAAAATGCTTGCGTACTGACATATTTCAATAAAAATTTTCATCCCTTATTTCACTCATATTTTGAATTTCCGAAAATAGAGAAAATCGTATTTTTTTACGTCCAACCGAGAAGCCAGATTCAAATTTTCATAGATTTAGCTTTAAAAATGCTTTCACAATGAAATATTTCATAAAACATTAAATCCCCTGTTTCACTCCATTAAAAGAGGAATTCCTAAGAACACTGAAACACGGAGTTTTGTATTTATAACCGAGAAGTTAAATAGTGATTGTCAAAGATATAGCCTCAAAAATACTTTAGCAGGTCTTCTATAATGATTTCTTTTCAAAAAAAATTCACCCACTATTTCGCCCCCATAGAGGTTACATTTCGAAAAATGCTGAAAGATGTATTTCTTTACCTCTGATCTAGATACCAAACAACAGTTTTCGTACGTGTAGCTTCAAAATTGCCTTAATAGTGACGTATTTTCAAAAAAAAAATCCTTTCATCCCGTATTTGACCCCCTTAGCAGTGGAATGTCGAAAAGTCCTCTCTTACACTATGCCTACTGTATAACATGAGCACCCTCTCCGAATTTCAAGTTTCTATCCCTTGCTGTTTGGGCCGGGCGCCGGTGAGTCAGTGAATGAGTCAGTCAGTCGGGAAGTTTCCTTTGTAAGTGTATAGAGATAGTGACAAACGACAGCAGTCAATACTACACACTGCTTGCAATACAAACATAGACAAAAATCTTAATACTGACACTGTCCTGTACGTTTTAACAACAGAGTATTTATTATGGCAGATATCTTCAGATACGCCAAGTCAGTGTTACTGCGTCTGACTGAGGCAGCAGTGCCAACCTTGACCGCCTCGCAGCCGGCAGTTAACCGAAAACAAACAAAGAGGACCGGCGCGAGTAGCAGAGTTTGACTTCACACGCGCCGATAGCCAGAGGATGTCGTCTTGCTCTCGCCTCGCGCTCCATTGATGAGCCTTAATTGATGGGCCGGCTCTCTCTCTCTCTCTTTCTCTTTCTCTCTCTCTCTCTCTCTCTCTCTCTCTCTCTCTCTGTTCCTTTCCGTTCTACAACACAGTTTTTTTTTCTCCTGTTTTGGTTTTTTTCTCCTCGTTATTGTTCATTTACTTGTTTTATTCCCCGTGTCCATGCAGACGCAACCAAGACGATGGAAGGGCCCACGTCCACCGACGGGTGGGAGGAGGGGGGGAGGTGTTGGGTCAGTGGCACGACTCTACAGAGGAAGTGCCCATGAAGTGAAAACGTCGCCGTCTCTGTCTGACGTGAGATCATTACAGGCCGCGTCGATGTCGTCATCTAATCGTCGCTTTGACCTATCTCACGACCTCAGCTCCTGTACTGAAAATGAAATATTTTCCAAGAAATGGACACTTGCTACGCTGAACAAGGAGCACCACGAGCCTGGAAAATATTCCTCCGCCTTTAGACAGGCAAATCAACTTACACGGCTAAAGATGACGAAAGTCCGGTTGCCTATCTTAAAGGGCATTGTGTATTTTCCAGGCAAGTTTTGTTTTGCCCACATCGTGCGAGAGTAGTAATAAAGTTTTCAGTATCCGAGTGCTGTGTACCATTCTACCGGCATGCCCGGCATGTTATGGGCATATGCTGCCCATACAGGCACGCGACAACAAATGCAAGCCACCGTCGCGAAAGAAAGGTATATGGCACCTTCTACCGCTAAATCCAATAATTAACAGGTTGACCCCATGAAGATACAGGATGAAGGCCAGAAAAAGGAGATGATTTCTACATGTGAGATTCCGTTTTAGATATAAGGCCTCTCATAACATGTGTTCCGTAACGAATGTAATGAAAATATCTAGGACGCGTGGTTCGACGAAAGAGAGGGTCTCATGGCCCAGCTCTGAACAGAGCAGAAAAAGTTATATAAATAAAAATATAAATGTTTGTTTGTTCAAAATCGTTAACGACCAAAAGTCTTCAACTATTGCTTTGAAAATTTGACTCGTTGTTGCAGTCGAATATACAAGTGTTTTATATACCTACTAGAGCGTCACTCGTCATAAATATAAATGTAATAAATACAGAGGAACTCTGTAAAGAAACAAATGTTGGTTTGTTGAAAACCTTTAATTTCTGAAAGTTCGTCGCGGATTGCTTCGAAATTATGACAGAACGTCGTATTCGAATACGCGGATGTTTTCATGGGCCTAAACCTATATTTAAAATACATGTAATATATAAATAAAAGTCATATATTAATAAATATGTAAGATATAAAGTGGAAACTTTATTATCGAAAATATCCTGAAGATCTGTATTTTAATATATAAAATATATATATATATATATACACAGTGTCCGCCGGGCGGAGTCGCCGAGCGGTTGTAGGGGCTACAGTCTGGAAACGCGCGACCACTACGGTCGCAGGTTCGAATCCTGCCTCGGGCATGGGTGTGTGTGATGTCCTTAGGTTAGTTAGGTTTAGGTAGTTCTAAGTTCTAGGGGACTGATGACCTCCGATGTTAAGTCCCATAGTGCTTAGAGCCAACTATTACGGAACCTGAGTATGGAATAACAATAAACAAAGCTCAAGGTCAGAGAGAGCGGGGAAGAGGATGTGGACAGAGGGGTGGTAGGAAACGGAGACAGAAAGCGGAATGGAGGAGACGAACAGGGAAGAGATGGCAGAAGGAGATAGAGAGAGGAGTGAGGAGGAGATGAAAACAGAAAGGGGTTAAGAGGTGACGGACACAGACAGGGGGACGGACGATGAGATGTACATAGGGAAGCGGAGTAGGTGATGGACAGGGACAGGTGGGGAGAAAGAGAGTAGGACGTAGAGCTAATTCCCATACCTGTTAGGAAAGTGTGCTTTCTTTATTCTTTCTTTCCCATTTGACCAGACTGAGCCATAGCAACGTGTGCCCGGGAGGATTGAGTAAAAAATAAGTATCTGTGTTATTTTCCATGAGTACACGACCGGATATGCATAGAAGTCGGGTCTGATTCGACAGTTGGTTACGTAGTGCGCTCTGCAGTATGAGCAGTCGAGGGGGTGGCAGACACAGCGGCCGCGGGGTGGGGGCAGGGGAAGCGGAGGCAGCAATTTTTACACCCTCCTCTCCGGCCGCGCTGCCCACCGGAAGTGGGGGCCCCGTGTTTTCCGGCGGCGGCGGGGGCCGGCGGGGGCGGCGGTGGAGGCGGCAAGGTCCTGAGATACTGCCACAGACCACGCGACCCGCTCTGAGGAGAGCCGCCCCAAGATACACATTATTAAATGAAAGCGCCTATCAGGAACTGCGGATCGCCGGGCCGGACCAGTCCACTAACAAATGGCTCTGAGCACTATGGGACTTAACATATGAGGTCATCAGTCCCCTAGAGCTTATAACTACTTAAACCTAACTAACCTAAGGACATCACACACATCGATGCCCGAGGCAGGATTCGAACCTGCGACCGTAGCGGTCGCTCGTCTCCAGACTGTAGCGTCTAGAACCGCACGGTCACACCGGCCGGCCTTCAGACCTCAGTCCGCGCGATTATTGGCTTTGGGGTTACCCGAAGCCGCAAGGGTATCGTGATCGACCGACATCTCTAGGGATGCTGAAAGACAACATCCGACGCCAATGCCTCACCGTAACTCCGGACATGCTTTACAGTGCTGTTCACAACATTATTCCTCGACTACGGCTATTGTTGAGGAATGATGGTGGACATAATGAGCATTTACTGTAAAGAACATCATCTTTGCTTTGTCTTACTTTGTTATGCTAATTATTGCTATTCTGATCAGATGAAACGCCATCTGTCGGACATTTTTTGAACGTTTGTATTTTTTCGGTTCTAATAAAACCCCACGTCAATCCAAGCATGTGTGTCAATTTGTACCTCTCTATCTACACCTCCATGTCCGAGGCAGGATTCGAACCTGCGATCGTAGCAGCAGCGCGTTTCCGGACTGAAGCGCCTAGAGCCGCTCGGTCCCTCCCGGCAGTCCAATAACACCCGCGTACAAAAGTCCCAGCTTCTGATTGCTGGAGGCACTACAATGTAAATTCGTAATGTCCAGCAAGCCCTGTCCAAGTGCCTGCTAAGAAAGCCTTTCCCACTTCTACATCTACATCTACATACATACTCCACAATCCACCATACGGTGCGTGGCGGAGCGTACCTCGTACCACAACTAGCATCTTCTCTCCCTGTTCCACTCCCAAACAGAACGAGGGAAAAATGACTGCCTATATGCCTCTGTACGAGCCCTAATCTCTCTTATCTTATCTTTGTGGTCTTTCCGCGAAATGTAAGTTGGAGGCAGTAAAATTGTACTGCACTCAGCCTCAAATGCTGGTTTTCTAAATTTCCCCAGTAGCGATTCACGAAAAGAACGCCTCATTTCCTCCAGAGACTCCCACCCGAGTTCCTGAAGCATTTCCGTAACACTCGCGTGATGATCAAACCTACCAGTAACAAATCTAGCACTCCCCCTCTGAACTGCTTCTATGTCCTCCCTCAATCCGACCTGATAGGGATCCCAAACGCTCGAGCAGTACTCATGAATAGGTCGTATTAGTGCTTTATAAGCGGTCTCCTTTACAGATGAACCACATCTTACCAAAATTCTACCAATGAACCGAAGACGACTATCCGCCTTCCCCACAACTGCCATTACATGCTTGTCCCACTTCATATCGCTCTGCAATGTTACGTCCAAATATTTAATCGACGTGACTGTGTCAAGCGCTACACTACTAATGGAGTATTCAAACATTACGGGATTCTTTTTCCTATTCATCTGCATTAATTTACATTTATCTATATTTAGAGTTAGCTGCCATTCTTTACACCAATCACAAATCCTGCCCAAGTCATCTTATATCCTCCTACAGTCACTCAACGACGACACCTGCGCCCAGGAAGCGAATGCTGTGTTACCACAGAGAAGCGTAAAGATATAAAGGATATCTCGAGGGAGTTCATGCACTACTCGACGGATGCCACATGAGTAGCATATCCATCAGGGACGTTTCAACCTTTGTACAGCCCCCCAAATCGACAACTGATGATGTGAGTGTGAAGTGGAAACGCGAAGTAACAGCCATAGGTAAACCGACACCAAGCAGGCGCCGCGTACTGACCGACAGGGACCGTTGCGAAGGGCGGTTGTAAAAAATCACATGAAATCAGGAGATGGAATCACTCTTGAGTTTCAAAACGGCGTTAGCAGTCCAGGTAGCACAATTACTGTCCGTCAACGCGAATGGACTTCACTGATCGAGCAGCTCCTCATAATCCACACATTTCTAGAGTCAGTACGTAGCGACGCTTGAGGAGCTGCAAAGAGTTTGAGAGCGCGGATGATTGGAGACCAGTGATCTGGAGCGATGAATCACTGTCTACCTTAGTCAGTCCTACCGAAGGGTGCTGGGTTTCCGAATGCGTGCAATACCTGGTATTATGTCGCGATAGCAAGCACTACGCCTCAAAATGTGCGAGAGTTCCTAAGTGACCAAACTGCTAAGGTCATCGGTCCCTAAACTTACACACGAACAACACACACACCCATGTCAGAGGGTGGACTCGAACCTCCAGTGGGAGGGGACCCGCAATCCGTGACATGGCGCCTCAAACCGCGCCGCCTCACCGCTACGCCTCAACCCTCCTGGTTGCAGTAGGATAAAATGGGCGTACAAAAGCCAGGGCAGCCGTCGTTCTTTTAGGAGCTAGGCGTATAACTGTGGACCACTGAGTGTTACCAGTTCGCGAGCTCTTGAACGTAAGTAAGTACACTACTGACCATTAAAATTGTTACACCACGAAGATGACGTGCTACAGACGCGAAATTTAACCGACAGGAAGAACAAGCTGTGATATGCAAATGATTAGCTTTTCAGAGCATTCAAACAAGGTTGGCGCCGGTGGCGACACCTACAGTGTGCTGACATGAGCAAAGTTTCCAACTGATTTCTCATACACAAACAGCAGTTGACCGGTTTTGCTTGGTGAATCGTTGTTGTGATGGGTCGTGTAAGGGGGAGAAATGCGTACCATCACGTTTCTGACTTTGATAAAGGTCGGATTGTAGCCTATCGCGATTGCCGTTTATCGTATCGCGGCATTACTGCTCGCGTTGGTCGAGATCCAATGACTGTTGGCAGAATATGGAATCGGTGGGTTCAGGAGGGTAATACGGAACGCCGTGCTGGATCCCCACGACCTCGTATCACTAGCAGTCGAGATGACAGGCATCTTATCGGCATGGCTGTAACGGATCGTGCAGTCACGTCTCGATCCCTGAGTCAACAGATGGGGACGTTTGCAAGACAACAACCATCTGCACGAACAGTTCAACGACGTTTGCAGCAGCATTGACTATCAGCTCGGAGACCATGGCTGCGGTTACCCTTGACGCTGCATCACAGACAGGAGCGCCTGCGATTGCGAACTCAACGACGAACCTGGGTGCACGAATGGCAAAATGTCATTTTTTCGGATGAATCCAGGTTCTGTTTACAGCATCATGATGGTCGCATCCGTGTTTGGCGACATCGCGGTGAACGCACATTGGAAGCGTGTATTCGTCATCGCCATACTGCCGTATCACCCGGCGTGATGGTATAGGGTGCCATTGGTTACACGTCTCGGTCACCTCTTGTCCGCATTGACGGCACTTTGAACAGTGGACGTTACATTTCAGATGTGTTACGACCCGTGGCTCTACCTTTCATTCGATCCCTGCGAAATCCTACACTTCAGCAGGATAATGCACGACCGCATGTTGCAGGTCCCATACGGGCCTTTCTGGATACAGAAAATGTTCGACTGCTGCCCTGCCCACCCCATTCTCCAGATCTCTCACCAACTGAAAACTTCTGGTCGATGGTGGCCGAGCAACTGGCTCGTCACAATACGCCAGTCAATACTCTTGATGAAATGTGGTATCGTGTTGAAGCTGCATGGGCAGCTGTACCTGTACACGCCATCCAAGCTGTGTTTGACTCAATGCCCAGGCGTATCGAGGCCGATATTACGGCCAGAGGTGGTGGTTCTGGGTACTGATTTTGCAGGATCTATGCACCCAAATTGCGTGAAAATGTAACCACATGTCAGTTCTAGTATAATATATTTGTCCAATGAATTCCCGTTTATCGTCTGCATTTCTTCTTGGTGTAGCAACTTTAATGGCCCGTAGTCTTAGCGCTTGCAGCTGCGACGCCCCTCCGGCTCGGCGTCTGCTGCTGCAGTGGTGGCTCGCGCCGCTCTCGACTCTCGGCTCTTCCGGAGCATAAATTAGAGGCACAGCGGGCCGGGTGACGTCCGCGCCGTCACAATTTCCCGGCTAATTTCCTTTCGTATTTTTCCCGCGCCGTCGCTGCCGCTATCCCGGCCAGCGCGTGGCGTCTGCATTAAACATGAGAAATCCCGCCACTCTGCTGCGCTGTTCCACACTCGCGCATTGTGGCGCCCTGGGCCACAGGGCGTGCAGTAGCGATCACAGTCCCCCGGTAGTACCGTAACCCTGCTGTTTAGTTCTTCCTGTTACCTTTACACTCAACCATAGAGTACGATTCCTACCGGGTGGTAACAGTTAAGTGCAGCTGCTCACAGAAGTTCAGTGTCGGCTCTGATTATCGTATGACAGCGAAATTTAGTGGATTTGCTAAAGCGTTAATGCGGAATCGATTTATTCAGGAAAATAAATTAGTTCCAATTGTGGTCACCAGATGCCACCCCGGCGCTGAACATTGTTTCAAATGTGTGTGAATTCCTAAGGGACCAAACTGCTGAGGTCACCAGTGCCTGTACATTGTTTCTATGGCGGTACGACATCCACGCTGTCGTTTGACAAGCCGTAACGTCAGTGAACGGTGGTATGGCTATCGACAAGAGAGAACTTGCGCTGTTAGTGGTTCAAATGGTTCACATGGCTCTGAGCGCTATGGGATTTAACATCCGAGCTCATCAGTCCCCTAGAATTAGAACTACTTAACCTAACTAACCTAAGGACGTCACACACATTCACGCCCGATGCAGGATTCGAACCTGGGACCGTACGAGCAGCGCCGTTCCGGACTGAAGCGCCTCCAACCGCTCGGTCACAACGGCCGGCGCATCATTATGGTTCGTCGGTTTACTCACTGTTGAGTGTCGTGACTTCATCTCCTCATTCACTTCTTACCTAATTGTATCTTCCGTTAGACATCTCCGTCCACAGTGATCTTCACCATTTCTCGATTTAATGGGAAGGGGCCGGCCGCTAATCTCTCTCTCTTGATCCAGCGACCTATTTGCCGCTCTTTTTGAGCACCTCGGACTTCGATTTAGCCTTGCAAGGTGGTCTTTTCTAAATTATACTCTTCTCTTCTTAAAATGGGCCAAAACTGGAACTATGTTTGGCTGACGCACGAATATGAACTTCTTGTGACGCTAAGTTCTTCCAGGCTATATCGTTTGCGGAAGTGTTGTAATAACAAATTTACCTGCAGGTTGTGCTGCCTTCCAATTTGACTGTTAACTCTCTGGTTCTATCCCTTCCATATTGTCGCACCGAATTAGATATCTACGGGCGAAGAGACGTGCAACTGTTGAGCAACTGACCGCGCAAATGAACCAAGGGGCTACCAACAATGTGTCCTGAACGAGCCTTCAGCGAACTTTGCTGTGTATGGGCCTCTGCTGCAGGTGCTTGGTTCGTGCATTAATGCTGACAGACATTCATCGCCGACGAAGGCCGGAATATACACACAAGTAGCGCATGAGTGGTGACAGGTGGCCTTTTCAGAAGAATCACGTTTTATACTGCACCGGACAGATAGCCTATGGCGTGTACGGCATAAAACGTCTGAAAGACAAAAGCCTGCAACATTCGTCGGAACCGTTCAGGGCAGACGGCGCTGCCTGGGTGATCTCGCCTTTCTGGAAGGCACTACACCGTCTACTCTCGGAGAGCACCTCCACCCCTATATGCAGTTTCTTTTTCCTCAGGCAGTGGCATCTACCAGCAGGAAAATGCAACGTGACACACGGCTCGCAGTGTACGTGAGTACGTGAGTACTTCCCTGACCACAAAACTCTCATGAATTAAACCCAATCGAGAATCAGTGGGACCACTTCGATCGGGCGGTTCGCACCGTGGGTCCTCAACCGAGGAAACTAACGCAGCTGGCCACGGCATTGGATCCGGCATGGCTCCCCAACTCTGTCGGAACCTTCCACAAACCCACCGAGTCTCTCTCTGCACGTGTCGCAGTCGTCCGCGCCGCAAAAGGTGTTTACTCAGGCTTCTTGCAGTTAGTCACATTAATGTGTCTGCACAGTGTACAGGGGATATTCGGGAAGTAAGGTCCGAAATGGAAACCCCTGTGAAAATGAAAAAGTTTTGTTAGCAGTATTAAGCTGTACCTTCCGGCTACTTCTCTACATAGCCGCCCCTCCGACTTAGACATCTGTCGTAGCGTTGTACCAACTTTCCAACCTTCTCATCATAGAAGACAGCCACTTGTGCTTTCCGCCAATTTACTACAGTGGTCTTGCAGCTCGTTGTCTGTGCTAAAACGTTCATCACAGCCAGCGCTTCACGTGAGCAGAGACGAACATCAGAGGAAGCCAAGTCCGGGCTTTATAGGGACGTTCAAACACTTCTCATCGAAGATACTACAGGGGCATCCTCATACGTTATGTGGGGTTGCATGCAATGAGGCGAAACCTCTCAGCGGGCACCCATACTTGGCGGGTGACAGTACTGTTCTGGGCACCTTTACGTGCTAACTGTGCCCTTAGGACTGGAAAGATAGACACAACGCAGTCAAAAGGCACACTAGAGACATTCCCCAACACATCTGTGCTAAGCTCCATCGGATTTTCACTATCGTATCCATTTCGGGACCTATTGGACCTTTCTTTCCCAATAGCCCTTCTGAAGAAGAACTACCAGGGTAACCCCAAAAGTAAGGTATCCTATATTTTTATAACTACATAGACCAGTTTATTTATACAATCGTTTACATTAGTTCACAGCTTGAACATTTAGCTATTTTTTGATATTATCACCATTTCTGTCCGCATTCGGGAGGACGACGGTTCAATCCCGCGTCCGGCCATCCTGATTAAGGTTTTCCGTGATTTCCCTAAATCACTCCAGGCAAATGCCGGGATGGTTCCTCTAAAAAAGGGCACGGCCGACTTCCTTCCCCATCCTTCCCTAATCCGATGAGACCGATGACCACGCTGTCTGGTCTCCTTCCCCAAAACCAACCAACCAACCATTTCTGCCGATGCATTTTTGTTGATGTTGTGGCAGTTTTTGTATGCCCATGTTATACCAGCTCGCCGCCATGCTGTTCAGAAGGTTATGAAGGTCTTCTGTCACCTCGTCGTCGGAGCTGAATCGCTTTCCGGCCAAATATTCTTTTAACCTAGGGAACAGGTGATAGTCACTGGGCGCCAAGTCAGGACTATAGGGTGGGTGGGTGATTATGTTCCACTGCGATTGTTACAGGAGAGCAACGGTTTTGTCGAGCGATGTGTGGGCGAGCGTTGTCATGGAGAATGTGTACGCCCTTGCTCAACATTCCCCTTCTCCGGTTCTGAATTGCTCGTTTCAGTTTTTTCAGAGTCTCACAGTAACTGTCAGCGTGAAATGTGGTCCCAGCGATTCAGCTCCGACGACAAGGTGAAAGAAGAGGCATGGCAGCGAGCTGGTATGACATGGGCAAACAAAATCTGCCACACCGCCTACAAAAATGCATCGACAGAAATGGATATTTTGTCGAAAAATAGCTAAATGTTCAAGATGTAAACTGATGTGAATCATTGTAGCAATAAAAAGGTCTATGTACTTATAAAAAATAGGAGACCTTACTTTTGGGATTACCCTCGTACATAAGTTGCTGAATGGAATGAACAGTCTAAGGAGTATAGAACATGGATTGAGAGTAAATCGGGGAAAGACGACAGTAATGAGAAGTAGCAGGAATGAGAACAGCGAGAAACTTAACATTAGGATTGATGGTCACGAAGTAGATGAAGTTAAGGAATTCTGCTGAGTAGGCAGTAAAATAACCAATAACGGACGGAGCAAGGAGGACATCAAAAGCAGACTAGCGCTGGCGAAAGGGGCATTCCTGGCTAAGAGAAGTCAACTAGTATGAAACATAGACCATAATTTGAGGAAGAAATTACTGAGAATGTACATCTGGTGCACAGCACTATATGGCAGTGAAACATGGACTGTGCGAAAACCGGAAAAGAAGCGAATCGAAGCATTTGAGATATGGTGCTGCAGATGAATATTGAAAATTAGGTGGACTAATAAGGAATGAGGAGGTTCTGCGCAGAATCGGAGAGGAAAGGTGTATGACAAGAAGAAGGGACAGGATGGTAGGACATCTATTAAGACAGCAGGGAATGATTTCCATGGTACTAGAGGAAGCTGTACGGGGTAAATACTGTAGAGGAAGAAAGAGATTGGAATACATCCAGCAAATAATTGAGGACGTAGCTTGCAAGTGCTACTCTGAGATGAAGAGGTTAGCACAGGAAAGGAATTCGTGGCGGGCCGCATCAAACCAGTCAGTAGACCGATGACTCAAAAAATAGGCCTATGCATCGAGTATCAAATGCTATCTACGTCCGTGCGAGAACGTCGCCATCTTTTAACTCAATGACCCACTTTGTTGCGACTGCGCCTCCTCGTAAGGCTCACTAATTCCTCTTTCTATTCTATTTTTTTTTTTTTTTTAGCGTGTAGCTGCAGAGGGCGCGTTCCCCGCTGCCAGCCACTGCGCCGCGGCATTACCCCGGAATGCCGACGCGCCGCTTCCCGCCGCCCTTTGATTTTCGCTCCCCGCGGGGGCGCCACACCCCCTCGAGTGGGCGGCGGAGGGTGCTTCGGCGCCCGCCTTTTACCGGCCTGCCTGCCTTCCTTCGCTCGCTCGCTCGCTCCTTGCCTGCCCGTTTTTGTGCCCGCCGCACCAAAACACATAAATTAGGCGACCGCGCCCGGGGTCAATATTTCTGGCGATAATTCAGGGCCAAGGTCGGCCGCAGCTGCCGGCGATTCGTTATTTGCCGTCTCCTTCCGCGATTCCTTCTCCTTCTCCCACTCGTCATTATCCTCCGCACACACCCACACACACACACACGTCACTCTGGTTCTGTCTGGAGATAAAGACCTTTTTCCTTCGCGGCTCAACGAAACACGGAGAGAAGCCAACAGAAAATGCCGTGTTCGGACCGAGGTACCGACTTGTAATTGAATAGAGGCAGCTTACCTCCCCGCTTCTGGAACTACTTGCGAAGGCGTCACCAACACGAATCTAGGTTTCGACGTACAACATTTTTTCTCCTCCGCCATCTTGCTTGCTATTGAACTGGCTGCATCTACAACGTTGCATTGAGTAAAATTGTGCGATAATTTAGTCGTGTTGGCAGAAGAGCCAACACCGTGTTATGAATGGGGGCCGAAATGAACGCGTTTTAGCTCACGCAGGCTGGCGTGAAGAGGGAAGAACTATACTGACGTGAGGTCTGCAACATGACAAGGAATTAGAATTCAGAAAGCGGACGTAATTAGTTTGATACTTAACTTTAATCCATTAATGATGAACGTCGCTCTTGACGGTACATGATTCACAATATTGCCTGTTCAGAATTAATTCTAATTACTGAATATGGCGCCTTGCTAGGTCGTAGCAAATGACGTAGCTGAAGGCTATGCTAAACTGTCGTCTCGGCAAATGAGAGCGTATGTAGGCAGTGAACCATCCCTAGCAAAGTCTGCTGTACAACTGGGGCGAGTGCTAGGACGCCTCTCTAGACCTGCCGTGTGGCGGCGCTCGGTCTGCAATCACTGACAGTGGCGACACGCGGGTCCGACGTATACTAACGGACCGCGGCCGATTTAAAGGCTACCACCTAGCAAATGTGGTGTCTGGCGGTGACACCACAAATTTCACATACGTTGAGCCTATTATTCTCGTGTTTTCTCGTCTCTTCCCTGTCTATATTATACATTTAATTAACTAGACAATCTTGTCAATTGACTGTTACGATGTTTCATCGTTCGTTTCAGGGAACGGCTTGTCGCTAGGTACGAGGGGCCATCTAGCGTTTACGTTCCTGTGACCACTTCTCGCCTAGGCGGCATTCTGGCGGCCACGCCAACAGAGACCACTGATTGCTTGCTATTACGTTCTGTTTTCATTTATTCGGCTTCTTTCCGTATTTATTTTATCATTTTTATATTATTCTGTGATCTCCGTAAGCTTGTTTTTATGTATGTCATTATATTTTTATCCACAAGTCGCCACAAGAGCGTATTAGAGTTATTGTCACTTAACTACTTCCTTTTTAACATTTTAACTTTGGTCATGTTTTAAATTTATTGCATTTTAGTACTGTAAAGGCTTATACACCTGGTGAGCCCACGACAGATTTTTACCGATTGTACTATTATATTTATTCCATATCGTACAATCACATGATTGAAGAATATGTGAACGCCTACATTAGCGACATCTGGCAAGCTTGCGACACAAACACATCGTGGCTACCGTACAAGAAATGGCTCTGAGCACTATGGGACTTAACTTCTGAGGTCATCAGTCGCCACCGAGCGAGGTGGCGCAGTGGTTAGCATACTGGACTCGCATTCGGGAGGACGACGGTTCAATCCCGTCTCCGGCCATCCTGATTTAGGTTTTCCGTGATTTCCCTAAATCGCTTCAGGCAAATGCCGGGATGGTTCCTTTGAAAGGCCGATTTCCTTCCCCATCCTTCCCTCATCCGAGCTTGCGCTCCGTCTCTCATGACCTCGTTGTCGACGGGACGTAAACACTAATCTCCTCCTCCTCTCCTCATCAGTCGCCTAGAACTTAGACCTACTTAAACCTAACTAACCTAAGGCCATCACACACATCGATGCCCGAGGCAGGATTCGAACCGGTGACCGTAGCAGCAGCGCGGTTCCAGAATGAAGCGCCTAGAAACGCTCGGCCACAACAGCCGGCAGAATTCGTTGCCGCAGTTGAGACACCTCTTACCTTCCATGCTGCGTAAGTCAGCTGAAAAATTCGAAAATTGTCATATTTTAAAATATAAACGCCTTCAGCTAAAATCTTCAACCTCTGTTGTTCTGTCGTCCTCGGCTACGTGTAATATTACGGTATTTCTTTCTTTTTTTTTACCATCTACTTACAAAATACAATTTTCGTGCCACACTCGTTTCACCTTTATTCTTTGCATGGAATCTTCAGTGGCAACTTTCGTAGATGTTGTTCCTGGTGCTGAGAAATGTAAAAAACTACATTTTAAATGGCAGTTCTAAGAAGAAGAACAGCTCCAAAAATGGAACAAAACCACAACATATAGAATAACACCTACGAAACCTGCCACTGAGGGTTCCTTGCAAAGAATAAAGGCGAAACGCGTGTGGCACGAAAATCGTGTTTCGTTCGGTTGTAATTATACGGTTCGAAACTTAAAAAACATGAAAACATGAACCTACCGTAATCTTTCGATAAAATGTTTCTTAGGGGTGGGGGCGGGCAGGGGAACTGTCATAACCCGCATGACCTCAGCCTCTACCCCCCCCCCCCCCAATGCCGTGAACAGATGCGCGACGCGCTTGAGAAATGGAGCCGGCGGAGCGGTGAAGGAAGCGGGCGCGCCGTAGCAGGTGGATTAATAGACCTGACAGAGCCATGTAGAAGGCATTAAGGCCGGCCAGTGAGAGGCGAGAGAGACGGCCAGACAAAGAGCCACGGGGAAGAGCAAAATAAAATAAAGTAATGATGAGGCGAGGGGAAAGAAGGGGATGGGGGGTTTCCAAATGAGAGGCTGCCAGAGGTAACTGACGTATGGGGGCCGCGAAGCGCCGGCTTCGTGAAGTGGCTGCGGGCGGACCGAGCCGAGAGGAGAAACTCTCCTCATCCAGGTTAGCGCCGTCTGCCGACTGGACGGCGGTTTCATATGCGGCTCGTGAGGAGAGGTCGGCTCACAGCTGCAGCATTTAATGAGGAAATAGTTGCAACTCTGATTTAGTACGTAGTCGAATAGCCGGCCGGTGTGGCCGTGCGGTTCTAGGCGCTTCAGTCTGGAACCGCGTGACCGCTACGGTCGCAGGTTCGAATCCTGCCTCGGGCATGGATGTGTGTGATATCCTTAGATTGGATAGGTTTAAGTAGTTCTAAGTTCTAGGGGACAGATGACCACAGATGTTAAGTCCCATAGTGCTCAGAGCCAATTGAACGTAATCGAAAGGAGTTTAACTTAGCTGCTTTCACCATTGTGCACAACCTTCCATGGCGCAAGCATTGAAGTCTGACACATTTCTATTCCTATCAGCTTGCAGTAGCTACGAGGTACGTTCCAGTTCTAACGTCTCACACTTCTCTTTTTCCTCAGAACAACCGTTCGCTCTACGAAAGATCCGTATCCAAAGACTGGAAAGTTACACATGTCACACCAATATTCAAGAAAGGTAGTAGGAGTAATCCACTAAATTACAGGCCCATATCGTTAACGTCGATATGCAGCAGGATTTTACAACATATATTCTGTTCGAACATCATGAATTACCTTGAAGAAAACGGTCTATTGACACACAATCAACATGGGTTTAGGAAACATCGTTCCTGTGAAACACAACTGGCTCTTTATTCACATGAAGTGCTGAGTGCTATTGGCAAGGGATTGCAGATCGATTTCGTATTCCTGGATTTCCCGAATGCTTTTGACACTGTACCACACAAGCGGCTCGTAGTAAAATTGCGTGTTTATGGAATATCGTCTCAGTTATGTGACTGGATTTGCGATTACCTGTCAAAGAGGTCACAGTTCGTAGTAAATGACGGAAAGTCATCGAGTAAAACAGAAGTGATTTGAGGCGTTCCCCAAGGTAGTGTAATAGGCCCTTTACTGTTCCTTATCTGTATAAACGATTTTGGAGACAATCTGAGCAGCCGTCTTCGGTTGTTTACAGATGACGCTGTCGTTTATCGACTAATAAAGTCATCAGAAGATCAAAATAAACTGCAAAAGGATTTAGAAAAAATATCTGAATGGTGCGAAAAGTCGCAGTTGACCCTAAATAACAAAAAGTGTGAGGTCATCCACATGAGTGCGAAAAGGAACTCGTTAAACTTCGGTTATACGATAAATCAGTCTAATCTAAAGGCCGTAAATTCAACTAAATACATAGGTATTACAATTACGAACAACTTAAATTGGAAGGAACACACAGGAAATGTTGTGGGGAAGGCTGGCCAAAGACTGTCTTTTTATTGGTAGGACACTTAGAAAATGTAACAGCTCTAGTAAGGAGACTGCCTACACTACGCTTGTCCGTCCTCTTTTAGAATACAGCTGCGCGGTGTGGGACCCTTACCAGAGAGGACTGACGGAGTACAACGAAAAAGTTCAAAGAAGGGCAGCACGTTTTGTATTATCGCGAAATATGGGAGAGAGTGTCACAGAAATGATACAGGATTTGGGCTGGAAATCATTAAAAGAAAGGCGTTTTTCGTTGCGACGGAATCTTCTCACGAAATTTCAATCACCAACCTTCTCCTCCGACCGCGAAAATATTTTGTTGACACCGACCTGCATAGGGTGGAACGATCACCACGATAAAATAAGGGAAATCAAATCTCGTACGGAAGGATATAGGTGTTCATTCTTTCCGAGCGCTATACGAGATTGGTATAATAGGGAATTGTGAAGGTGGTTCGATGAACCCTCAGCCAGGCACTGAAATATGATTTTCAGAGTATCCATGTAGATGTACATGAACTGTGAGTAGCTCTGTGTAACATATCATTTCGTAGCCATTTACGTTCGCTACTGTAGTCGTATCGGCTACTTTCTGCTTGCGGGGAGAGGGAGGATTTTGTTCGACCCTAATCCTCCTAAATGTGTGGTGGTCGGAGCCGACTAGGCTGACTTTAATTCCCCGTGGCAGTACTTGTTTCCAACGTAAGTTGCAGAAATTGTTTTTAAAAAATGCTGACTGAAGCCCGCACCTAGCAGAGGCGCTGCAAGGAGGAGCAAAACATGACCAGTGAGGTTGCCTCTGCCCTGCTTCTGATTCTGATTCACTGGAAAGTCTGAAGGTTAAACAATTTTGTGCAGCGGTTTTGTGCGAAATCAAGGAGTCGGCTGGCATATCCCTTGTGGAGTGCAGGAGATGTATGCCTCTGGGGTGCATGTATTGTTTTAGTTGCGTAGGCTACTTGTGAAGTCACGAGTAGGTGATCATTTCTTACCTAACGTAGCTAGCTCTAAATGTAGAACAATGTACGTTGATGCAGATGAGTAGGAAAAACAAACCCGTAATGTCGGATACAGAATTAGCAGTATCCTTCCTGACAGTCATGTCACTCGCACCGTCAGTATTGTTTCGTCCGACGCCAAAGCGACTCCAGGGTACGGACGGAAGCAGCGTTTCGATGGACAGGAACATGGCCTAAAGTAAGTGCGTACACTTTGTTCGTGGATGACACAGATGAAACGCTGTACATCACACATAAGTCTAGCTGCTGCGGCAGGACAGAGGTGTGTTTTTTATGTTAAAAATGGCGACGTTTTCATTACAAGACCGTATAAACATTCTTTTGGTCCGCTTTCGTGATGTGCCCCCGACTGGAATTCCTCGCTGCCCTCCGAATACGACCCCAGTGTTTTGCCGACACACCAACTCACTCGCGAATGCCATGAGATCACAAATTCGATACACACTACGGCGAACAACGGACTCAGCGCTTAGTCATCAAACCGATTTTTTTAAACACTGTCCATTTGGTCTCCTGAGTGTACAGCACCTTCGAGTCAGGGCCGTGACCTAGCTTATAGTCGCAAAGTGGGCGTATCATACAAATTTCGCCCGCCTTCTTAGCCGAGATACGTAAGGCGCGCCTCTGCCATAACGCTAGGTCCAGAGATGCACGACTCAAATTCCGGCAATGCAAGAAACTTTTGCCGCCAGTAGTGTAAGCCCGGGAGAGATGGCACACATTTCCCAAATCGCATATGTGAAATCCCATGGTGCACTGTTGGTAATTTTGTTTGTACGTCTCAACAGATCAGCTGTCTATGAGACACAGTTTCTTTGATTTTTTCACTGTAACATTTAAACATAAATCTGACTATGGAAACATCTTTACATTGAGCCGTCTATCCCTTACGCTATTGGTGATATGCCGCATGCCTAAGAACAGCATTCTTCCCCTTTTTATCTCTCTCTCTAGATACCAGGTAGGTTTTTTAAATTAAAATAAAGGAAGTAGGTACGTTTGAACATTTTATTTCGGTTGTTCCAATGTGATACATGTACCTTTCTGAACTTATCATTTCTCAGAACGCCTGTAAAGACCACATTAACGCAATAAATGCTCAAAATGATGTACGTCAACCTCAATGCATTTGGCAATACGTGTAACGACATTCCTTCCGTAATGTTCGCACATGCATTCACAATGCGCTGACGCATGTTGTCAGGCGTTGTCGGTGGATCGCGATTGCAAATATCCTTCAACTCTCCCCACAGAAAGAAATCCGGAGAAATCAGATCCGGTGAACGTGCGGGCTATGGTATGGTGCTTCGACGACCAATCCACCTGTCATGAAATATGCTACTCAATACCGCTTCAACCGCACGCGAGCTATGTGCCGGACATCCATCATGTTGGAAGTACATCGCCATTCTGTTATGCAGTGAAACATCTTGTAGTAACATCGGTAGAACATTACGTAGGAAATCAGCCTACATTGCACCATTTAGATTGCCATCAATAAAATGGGGGCCAATTACCCTTCCTCCCATAATGCCGCACCATCCGTTAACCCGCCAAGGTCGCTGATGTTCCACTTGCCGCAGCCATCGTGGATTTTCTGTTGCCCAATAGTGGACATTATGCAGGTTTACGTTACCGCTGTTGGTGAATGACGCTTCGTCGTTAAATAGAACGCGTGCAAAAAATCTGTCATCGTCCCGTAATTTCTCTTGTGGCCAGTGGCAGAACTGTACACGAAGTTCAAAGTCGTCGCCATGCAATTCCGTGTGCATAGAAATATGATACCGGTGCAATCGATGTTGATGTAGCATTCTCAACACGGACGGCTTTGAGATTCCCGATTATCGCGCAGTTTGTCTGCTACTGATGTGCGGATCAGCCGCGACAGCAACTAAAACACCTACTTGGGCATCATCATTTGTTGCAGGTCGTGGTTGACGTTTCACATGTGGCTGAACACTTCCTGTTTCCGTAAATAACGTAACTATCCGGCGAATTGTCCGGACACTTGGATGATGTCGTCCAGGATACGGATCAGCATACATAGCACACGCCCGTTGGGCATTTTGATCACAATAGCCATACATCAACACGATATCGACCTTTTCCGCAGTTGGTGAACTGGTCCAACTAAAACATTCATATTTCTTTACCTACTACACGAATATGTGATAAAAAATGGGGGTTCCTATTTTAAAAAAACGCAGTTGATATCCGTTTGACCTATGGCAGCGCCATCTAGCGGGCCAACCATAGCGCCTCCTGGTTTCCCCCTTCAAGATAGACGACTTTCTTTCTATGTAGTTTTTTCGTTTAATGCTTATTTCGTGAGATATTTGGCCCGGTCACTATCAATGGACCACCGTAAGTGTATATATATATATATATATATATATATATATATATATATATATATATATATATATATACTCCTGGAAATGGAAAAAAGAACACATTGACACCGGTGTGTCAGACCCACCATACTTGCTCCGGACACTGCGAGAGGGCTGTACAAGCAATGATCACACGCACGGCACAGCGGACACACCAGGAACCGCGGTGTTGGCCGTCGAATGGCGCTAGCTGCGCAGCATTTGTGCACCGCCGCCGTCAGTGTCAGCCAGTTTGCCGTGGCATACGGAGCTCCATCGCAGTCTTTAACACTGGTAGCATGCCGCGACAGCGTGGACGTGAACCGTATGTGCAGTTGACGGACTTTGAGCGAGGGCGTATAGTGGGCATGCGGGAGGGAGGCCGGGTGGACGTACCGCCGAATTGCTCAACACGTGGGGCGTGAGGTCTCCACAGTACATCGATGTTGTCGCCAGTGGTCGGCGGAAGGTGCACGTGCCCGTCGACCTGGGACCGGACCGCAGCGACGCACGGATGCACGCCAAGACCGTAGGATCCTACGCAGTGCCGTAGGGGACCGCACCGCCACTTCCCAGCAAATTAGGGACACTGTTGCTCCTGGGGTATCGGCGAGGACCATTCGCAACCGTCTCCATGAAGCTGGGCTACGGTCGTGTCGTCTTCAGCGATGAGAGTCGCTTCTGCCTTGGTGCCAATGATGGTCGTATGCGTGTTTGGCGCCGTGCAGGTGAGCGCCACAATCAGGACTGCATACGACCGAGGCACACAGGGCCAACACCCGGCATCATGGTGTGGGGAGCGATCTCCTACACTGGCCGTACACCACTGGTGATCGTCGAGGGGACACTGAATAGTGCACGGTACATCCAAACCGTCATCGAACCCATCGTTCTACCATTCCTAGACCGGCAAGGGAACTTGCTGTTCCAACAGGACAATGCACGTCCGCATGTATCCCGTGCCACCCAACGTGCTCTAGAAGGTGTAAGTCAACTACCCTGGCCAGCAAGATCTCCGGATCTGTCCCCCATTGAGCATGTTTGGGACTGGATGAAGCGTCGTCTCACGCGGTCTGCACGTCCAGCACGAACGCTGGTCCAACTGGGGCGCCAGGTGGAAATGGCATGGCAAGCCGTTCCGCAGGACTACATCCAGCATCTCTACGATCGTCTCCATGGGAGAATAGCAGCCTGCATTGCTGCGAAAGGTGGATATACACTGTACTAGTGCCGACATTGTGCATGCTCTGTTGCCTGTGTCTATGTGCCTGTGGTTCTGTCAGTGTGATCATGTGATGTATCTGACCCCAGGAATGTGTCAATAAAGTTTCCCCTTCCTGGGACAATGAATTCACGGTGTTCTTATTTCAATTTCCAGGAATGAATATATATATATATATATATATATATATATATATATATATATATATATATATATATATAGAGAGAGAGAGAGAGAGAGAGAGAGAGAGAGAGAGAGAGAGAGAGTGTAAGCGAAATTCTGTGAAAACGCTTATTGGTATAAATAAAAGCACATAGAGAAATGTGTAGTTGGTGTATTTCTTATTTTTCTGTCTCAGTACGGTTGACATTTGGTTTAATGGTAACAACCATGCCTGAGGCGGTCACCCAATGGTGCACCCGGCTGTCCAGCAACTTAGGCCGAGTTTCCTCCCACAGCCATTAGCATAGGTCGACAGCCCGAGGGCCTCCGCTGGCGCGCCTCCCGGAGGATCGCCCGGGACTGGGGCAGCTGCTGCTTCCACCACCTGGTGGCCGGCGAAGGCCGAGCGCCGCGCCGCGCCGCGTGATCAGAATGCTGGAGGGGAACAGGTTCCAGCAGCACTCCGGCGCGGCGTCTACCGGGGACCGTTACCACAACACACTCCCAGCTCCACGCCGCAGTCTACAGTAGCGCTGCCTTAGCTGTGCAGCAGTACCGATGAGTCAGATTTGGAATCGCTGAACTTTCAGATCAAAACTATCGGGACACCTATTAGCGCACATTAATATGGAAAGTGTCTAACTTTTGCCCTGCTGACGGCTTGAATTCGAGTGTCAACAATTACATTAAGGTGTCTGAAAGTCTATGGAGGAACGGCAGCACATTCTACCTCAAGTGCTGTAGGGAGAGAAGGTACTTAAGTTGGACAATGGGGTCCGGAGCGAAGTCGAACTTTCCGACTCACTACAAAACTGTTCCACTGGCTTCAGGTTGAGACTCTTAACAGGGCAGACCATTTCAGGAATGTTATTGCACCACAAATAACTGCCTCACACATGCTACTTAATGACGTGGTGCACTATCATTGTGATACAATCATCGTCTCTGAGCTCCCGTTCCCGGGTGCAAGTCTTTCGATTTGACGCCACTTAGGCGACTTGCGCGTCGATGGGGATGAAATGGTAATGATTAGGATAACACAACACCCAGTCCCTGAGCAGAGAAAATCTCCGACCCAGCCGGGAATCGAACCCGGGCCCTTAGGATTGACATTCTGTCGGGCAGACCACTCAGCAACCGGAGGCGCACATCGTCTTTGAGCTATTCCTCTACTGTACACAGCACACAATGTTGTAGAATGTGTTTGATTTCCACTTTCGTAACCAGAATAAGGGAAACACACTCCCACCACACGAACACCTCACCGCATAGAGTGTACACCCTCATACAATGTACAGAAATGTGAAAATCTGCAAATCAACAAGCGGAATGAAGTACAGGACAAGGCAAATAAAATTGTCCCGGAGAACAGAGCTCGATGGTACGAAGAAACACAGCAGAGGAAAGTAAACACTAACCTGACTATAGCAGATGTTGTAAGAGACCACCATTCATCTTTTTGCACTTTTGGGCCCTGGTCAGCAAGTTGCTGAAGGCGGATCGAACTTAGAACTACTTAAACCTAACTAACTTAAGGACATCACACACATCCATGCCCGAGGCAGGATTCGAACCTGCGACCGTGGCGGTCGCGCGGTTCCAGACTCAAGCGCCTAGAACCGCTCGGCCACACTTACATGCCCCACCCTGCAGTTTACTCTGCCGCTTGATTTCCCAATTTCACATTTCTGAACAATTAAGGCAAGCTGCCGTTCTTTGACCACTTTGAGATCTTGTGAGTGAATAACTGCTGATCTTTATAGAGCTAATACTTCATTACAGGAAATTCCACCACCAGGAAAAGTTCTTTACTGTTAGCATGGCGCCAGGTCATAAATATCGTCTACAACAAAGAGCAAGGGTCCGAACACACTTTCCTGAAGTACTCCTGAAATTATTTGTACATCTGTCGCTGACTACCCATACAAGGTAACGTATGTGCTTGCGTAGACGCAATCCGATGACCTGTTATTCTCTTCCTCTACGAGGTCCACACCAGACTGATGCTGGTCTCTGCAGTCGTCGGTATTGATTCGCCTCTTCCAGGGCCAACAGTTAGTAGATACTGTTACTGAAAATCTGGGTTAATGATGCCTAGTTCCGAACCTTTCCATTCGTTATTGATCACAGAACAGGTCTTAGTCTTACGTGCCGTTTCTTAACGTAGACACGGGCATCCTGTACGTTGAGAGGGCACAGGTTTTTGGAATGCCAACATGATATAACTGAATAAAGTTCGGAACCTCTAAGCAACGCAATATTGGAATACCACAAAAACCAGGAGTAATAAATGGCATTTTTTTAATTGGCGTATACACTCTCCTTGCGTCCCGATCAAACCACATTAATATTAATGGACCTGTCGTATTTTCTGCCAGTTTGCCCTCATTTCGTGTTGGCTGTTAAGAACAGACGCGAACCTAAAGACACGTATATACTTTACTGCAAGAGTAGACAACGTCTTATACTTGCCTTATATAGATTATCTGCAATTTCCCTATATGACTTGCGGTGAATGCTGGGCTGTTTCCTTACAGGCAGACACGACCGGCTTCCCACGGGTGAACAGCGAGCAGCCTGCGATACTGCCGGCGTTTTGGTGCTGCGAGACAGCAGAAGGGGTGGTGGTGGATGAGACAAAAGTGCCGGCTGCCTGCTGTATGTCACGCGTGTGCGTGTGTGCGTGTGCGTGTGTGTGTGTGTGTGTGTGTGTGTGTGTGTGTGTGGGTGACTTCTGGCCGGGTAGTCTGCTGCGGGTCCCGGGACAGGAGCTGGAAGCTTCCTCCCTAATGCGCCGTCACCAGAGCACCCCGCTAACGACGTCGCAGGGGGAACGGAGCCGTCTGTGCCGCACGGCCCATTTCTGGGGACCTGTCGTCCGCACCACGCTAACAAGGCGCCCAGCAACAGCCGGGAGAATCGAGCGAATCTAGATGAAATCTTCTCAGGTTATCAGTCGAGTCGCGTTGCCGCGACGTTTCGACCAGTTTCCTACTTGCTATCCTCAGGTAAAACATTCTACATCTGCATGCACACGTATACTCCATAAGTCACTGTACAGTGCGTGTCCGATGTGACTTCATACCAGCACTCTAAATTTACATCTATACTACACTAGCCACCTTAAGGTGTGTGGTGGAGGGTACTATGTATAACACTTCCACTCCGCCTCTTTCCAGTCGCGAATGGTCCACAAAGTTCGGCGACCTTTTTTCCTATTCAATCAGGGTAGCGAGAGAAGGAAAAATTACTAACTGACCTCTGAAAAATGAACGAAACAATGGGATACAGTTACCATGCAATTAAAATAATACATGATTGTCAAGCTAATGGGGATGCAAGGCCCGCCCGGTTAGCCGTTCGGTCTAACGCAAGGATTTCCGGGCGGGAAGGAGCGCCTGGTCCCCGGCACGGATCCGCCCGGCGGATTTGTGTCGAGGTCCAGTGAACCGCCCAGTCTGTGGATGGTTTTTAGGCGGTTTTCCATCCGCCTCGGCGAGTGCAGGCTAGTTCCCCTTATTCCGCCTCAGCTACACTATGTCGGCGATTGCTGCGCAAACTAATTCTCCACGTACGCGTACACCACCATTATTGTACCGCGCAAACATAGGGGTTACACTCGTCTGGTGTGAGACGTTCCCTGGGGGAACCACCGGGGGCCGAACCGCACAATAACCCTGGGTTCGGTGTGGGGCGGCGGAGGGGTGAAGTGGACTGAGGTAGTCGTCGTGGGGTTGTGGACCACTGCGGTTGCGGCGTTTCAAGGTCCCTGGTTAAAATACAATACAACACAAAGGGGGATGCAAGTAACAGAGGAGCGCAGGAAAATAGGGCATCTCTCGCTAAGAGTCTGCTAGTCTGCTAGTCTGCTAGTATCAAATATCAGCGTTAATTTGAGGAAGAACTGTCAGAGAATACAGCTTCTTCTAAGAATTGTCGTAGGGTCAGTATTACCTCGCGCCTTCCTACGTTTTTCCGGAGCTGAATCTGATCTTGTCCAAGGTCGGCTTCTACCAGTTTCTTTATTCTTCTGTAAATAATTCCTCTCATTTTTTCAAGCTATAGCTTACAGGAGTCATAGTACGGCAATGCTAATACCAGTTAGCATCTGGCCTTTTTTTGATCCGAGATTATTACATTCTTCTGCGGAAGGTACCTTTACAAGGGCACCGCCCACTACCTTCCCCATCCTTCCTTAATCCGTTGGGACTGATAATCTCGCTGTTTGGTCCCCTCCCCCCCAAATAAACTATCCAACCTCTTGAAGTCTTAGGGTATATTTGCCTCTCATATGTCTTCCTCAGCGAGTGGAATACTTTCGTCATAACTAGAACTCCGACGGATGTCAGTAGTTATGAGAGAATGCCGTCCACGCCATGGGTCTAGGTGTTCACACAGCATCAGACCCCTATCTCTTCTTATTTCCTTTTTCGCCCTTGTAATATAGTCTTCAATTTCATTTACATTGCGTTTCCTTATATTTCCTTGCATCCGGTATCCTATATTTGAGTAATTATCTGAATTTGTCTTACTGTCCCTGCCAGAATTCCAGACCACCGCCCCACTACAGTCACTTTAGGCATAAAATACGCCATCTTTCTCACGTGAACAAATAATTTTTATGGTTACAACTTACGCCGAAAATTTCCTGTAAGGATTTTGCCTACTTATGGTTTCTAGTAAAGCTGCGATTTCAGTCAGTACATACCGAGTCACATCTCCGTTATAATATGCTTTATCGTCAGGGTGCGACAAACTACCACCCTCTTGGACTAAAATATCAGTTCCTCAAAGTCCACATTTCGTGTGTAGGAAAGTCTGCCGCTTCGACCTAAGAAAATAATCTCAATTTCACCGATTGTCGTCCGAAATCCGTACGCTCGTGCGATGAGATCGGCTGCATTGTGACCGCGCACGTCATGGTGAGCTGATGTGAAAAGATCGACCGTGTTCGTCCGATGTCAATCGTCGACTTGATCGACCTATTTCGGTGCCAGTAACAAGGGTAGACCGCGACACTGGAATCACAGATTTACTTCGAACTTTGTACACCTTTAGTAGGCAATTAAAACAACAAAATGTGCAAGTAGTAAGCTGTAGTACCGCGGCAATCCCGAGAAAATCGTAAGAAAAGTTTTACGCGTCTATTCTGTGCCTGATGTACCTGTGCTAGGAGTCAAGCATTATAGATCGTGGTGGTCAAGTGGTTAGCGTCCGAGCTTGATAAGACTTCTGCTCAAACTTAATTTTTAATCTATATCTTTTTCATCACTTGTCATATTACTCAGTTTATATGACGTTTGAAAGGTGATATAATTTAAAAAAGCACGTGTATTTGGATGATGTTTTAGAGAATTTCATGTCATTTTACTGCTTACTATTTCTAATTAAATTTAATTATTAGAATAAACATATTTGTAACTATCGTCAAGTAAACGAAGAAACGCATACAGTTTTCAAATGCTTCAAAATGGCTCTGAGCACTATGGAACGTGTCGTCTGAAGTCATCAGTCCCCTAGAACTTAGAATTACTTAAGCCTAACTAACCGAAGGACATCACATACATCCATGCCCGAGGCAGGATTCGAACCTGCGAACGTAGCAGTCGCGCGGTTCCGGACTGCAGCGCCTAGAATCGGTCGGCCACCGCGGCCGGCCGCATAGAGTTTTCGTGAATACGGACACCTGTAGTTATTTGCGAAATCCCTTATACATGCAATCTGGAAAGGTTTCCAAACTACGAGGTGCATTCAAGTTCTAAGGCCTCCGATTTTTTTCTAACTAACTACTCACCCGAAATCGATGAAACTGGCGTTACTTCTCGACGTAATCGCCCTGCAGACGTACACATTTTTCACAACGCTGACGCCATGATTCCATGGCAGCGGCGAAAGCTTCTTTAGGAGTCTGTTTTGACCACTGGAAAATCGCTGAGGCAATAGCAGCACGGCTGGTGAATGTGCGGCCACGGAGAGTGTCTTTCATTGTTGGAAAAAGCCAAAAGTCACTAGGAGCCAGGTCAGGTGAGTAGGGAGCATGACGAATCACTTCAAAGTTGTTAGCACGAAGAAACTGTTGCGTAACGTTAGCTCGATGTGCGGGTGCGTTGTCTTGGTGAAACAGCACACGCGCAGCCCTTCCCGGCCGTTTTTGTTGCAGTGCAGGAAGGAATTTGTTCTTCAAAACATTTTCGTAGGATGCACCCGTTACCGTAGTGCCCTTTGGAACGCAATGGGTAAGGATTACGCCCTCGCAGTCCCAGAACATGGACACCATCATTTTTTCAGCACTGGCGGTTACCCGAAATTTTTTTGGTGGCGGTGAATGTGTGTGCTTCCATTGAGCTGACTGGCGCTTTGTTTCTGGATTGAAAAAAAGCATCCACGTCTTATCCATTGTCACAACCGACGAAAAGAAAGTCCGATTCATGCTGTCGATGCGCGTCAACATTGCTCGGCAACATGCCACACGGGCAGCCGTGTGGTCGTCCGTCAGCATTCGTGGCACCCACCTGGATGACAGTTTTCGCATTTTCAGGTCGTCATGCAGGATTGTGTGGGCAGAACCCACAGAAATGCCAACTCTGGAGGCGATCTGTTCAACATTCATTCGGCGATCCCCCAAAACAATTCTCTCCACTTTCTCGATCATGTCGTCAGACCGGCTTGTGCGAGCCCGAGGTTGTTTCGGTTTGTTGTCACACGATGTTCTGCCTTCATTAAACTGTCGCACCCACGAACGCACTTTCGACACATCCATAACTGCATCACCACGTCTCCTTCAACTGTTGATGAATTTCAATTGGTTTCACACCACGCAAATTCAGAAAACGAATGATTGCACGCTGTTCAAGTAAGGAAAACGTCGCCATTTTAAGTATTTAAAACAGTTCTCATTCTCGCCGCTGGCGGTAAAATTCCATCTGCCGTACGGTGCTGCCATCTCTGGGACGTATTGACAATGAACGCGGCCTCATTTTAAAACACTGCGCATGTTTCTATCTCTTTAGAGTCCGGAGAAAAAAAAATCGTAGGCCTTAGAACTTGAATGCACCTCGTACTTTGCCCCTCGATGCTTCGAGCTGCAGACACAGTGGCAGGCCGCATTTGGTAGTTAACCTGCGTAGTGGTGAGACGTTGCTAATGCAGCAAGGACGAACAGTGTAGGTGCAAATTTTTTTTAATATCACAGAACGCTTCAGACGCGTTCGTTATACGACATTACAGCTCTAATCACTTGACAACAACGAACGCTAATGTCCGCCACCTACGCACAGGTACATGTGTTACATAAAAGGCGCGTAAAACTTCTCTTGTGATTTTCTCGAAATTGCCAGAGTACTGCACCTTACTACTTGCACATTACATTGTTGCAATAGCCCAGTCAAGGTGATGCTGAGGGAATCAGATTAGGAAATGAGACACGTAAAGTAGAAAGGAGTTTTGCTATTTGGGGGGGCAAAATTACTGATGATAGTCGAAGTAGAGAGGATATACGAGGTGCATTCAAGTTCTAAGGCCTCCGATTTTTTTTCTCCGGACTGGAAAGAGATAGAAACATGCGCATTGTTTTAAAATGAGGCCGCGTTCATTGTCAATACGTCCCAGAGATGGCAGCACCGTACGGCAGATGGAATTTTACCGCCAGCGGCGAGAATGAGAACTGTTTTAAATACTTAAAATGGCGACGTTTTCCTTACTTGAACAGCGTGCAATCATTCGTTTTCTGAATTTGCGTGGTGTGAAACCAATTGAAATTCATCGACAGTTGAAGGAGACATGTGGTGAAGGAGTTATGGATGTGTCGAAAGTGCGTTCGTGGGTGCGACAGTTTAATGAAGGCAGAACATCGTGTGACAACAAACCGAAACAACCTCAAGCTCGCACAAGCCGGTCTGACGACATGATCGAGAATTGTTTTGGGGGATCGCCGAATGACTGTTGAACAGATCGCCTCCAGAGTTGGCATTTCTGTGGGTTCTGTGCACACAATCCTGCATGACGACCTGAAAATGCGAAAAGTGTCATCCAGGTAGGCGCCACGAATGCTGACAGAAGACCAAATGGCTGCCCGTGTGGCATGTTGCCAAGCAATGTTGACGCGCATCGACAGCACGAATGGGACTTTCTTTTCGTCGGTTGTGACAATGGATGAGACGTGGATGCCATTTTTCAATCCAGAAACAAAGCGCCAGTCAGCTCAATGGAAGTACACAGATTCACCGCCACCAAAAAAATGTCGGGTAACCGCCAGTGCTGAAAAAATGATGGTGTCCATGTTCTGGGACAGCGAGGGCGTAATCCTTACCCATTTCGTTCCAAAGGGCACTACGGTAACGGGTGCATCCTACGAAAATGTTTTGAAGAACAAATTCCTTCCTGCACTGCAACAAAAACGTCCGGGAAGGGCTGCGCGTGTGCTGTTTCACCGAGACAACGCACCCGCCCATCGAGCTAACGTTACGCAACAGTTTCTTCGTGCTAACAACTTTGAAGTGATTCGTCATGCTCCCTACTCACGTGACCTGGCTCCTAGTGACTTTTGACTTTTTCCAACAATGAAAGACACTCTCCGTGGCCGCACATTCACCAGCCGTGCTGCTATTGCCTCAACGATTTTCCAGTGGTCAAAACAGACTCCTAAAGAAGCCTTCGCCGCTGCCATGGAATCATGGCGTCAGCGTTGTGAAAAATGTGTACGTCTGCAGGGCGATTACGTCGAGAAGTAACGGCAGTTTCATCGATTTCGGGTGAGTAGTTAATTAGAAAAAAAATCGGAGGCCTTACAACTTGAATACACCTCGTAAAATGTAGACTGGCAATGGCAAGGAAAGCGTTTCTGAAGAAGAGAAAGTTGTTAACATCGAGTATAGATTTAAGTGTCAGGATGTCGTTTCTGAAAGTATTTGTATGGAGTGTAGCCATGTATGGAAGTGAAACGTGGACGATAAATAGTTTGGACCAGAAGAGAATAGAAGCTTTCGAAATGTGGTGCTACAGAAGAATGCTGAAGATTAGATGGGTAGATCACATAACTAATGAGGAGGTATTGAACAGGATTGGGGAGAAGAGGAGTTTGTGGCACAACTTGACTGAAAGAAGGGATCGGTTGGGAGGATATGTTCTGAGGCATCAAGGTATCCCAAATTTAGCATTGGAGGGCAGCGTGTAGGGTAAAAATCGTAGAGGGCGACCAAGAGATGAATACACTAAGCAGATTCAGAAGGACGTAGGCTGCAGTAGGTACAGGGAGATGAAGAAACTTGCACAGGATAGAGTAGCATGGAGAGCTGCATCAAACCAGTCTCAGGACTGAAGACCACAACTACAATAACTTAAGTAAATCCGTGATCGCAACGTCGTGGCCTCCACTTGTGGGACTGTAGCCGTGGCAACGCCGTCAAGGTGACAACAAAGTGCGCTGCGCGCCCGCAGCGGCAGGAGTTTTTCGCACTTAGGCCTCCGCGGCGTCGCCCCGACCCCGCTGTTCGGCGGCGGCAGGCAGGAGCTCGCCGTAGCTGGCACGGCCGTGACGTGGCGTGCCGCTAACAACCGTTTGGTCGATCCCTGCAGTCGCGCTCACATATCGACCTCCACACACGCGCCCGCTGGCTCTGTGTTGTCCCTCACCACGTCGTCCGTCTGCCTCTGGGCCTCAGTGTGCAACACCAGACCATACCAGACACACAGTGGTTAGAACCTAGTTACTGAGCACAGATCAGACCTTCCCTCCACTTTGTTGGTAAGTTTGTTGCGTGTTCAACGGAGAAACGCGAAGGTCCGACCAGGCACTCTTCAAAACCTCTCACACACGAATTTAGAGAGAGCTACCTAGTATCCACCTTGTATGCACATTTAGAACGGAAGGTAGAGGCATCGTTCGGCGGTAACCGAGAAAGACGTGTTACGAGCCACGTTACAGGCCATATAGGGGGAAATGAAGTTCGATCTGGACAATTTTTGCTTAAAAACCATAAATTAATAATGCTATATTTCATCAAATGAAATGAATCTGTTTTTCTGGAATACGACTGGCCGACAGTTAATGATACACAGTCTGAGTGTGAATTTAAGTAAGAAGCCAGCTGTTCCCGGCCACCCTTGGTGTGGCTCAGTCTGGTTAAATGGAAAAGAAAGAAAAGAGAAAGCACACTTTTCTGATGTGTATGTGGAAACTGGAAATACGTTTTCACCTCCTCCTCTCCCGTCTCCGTCCATATATTCTTCTCCCTCTCTTTCTTCATCTCTTCCTCCTCTCTCTCCAACTTTCTCTGTCCATCACCTCCTGTCCCCTTTCTATAGTCATCTTCTCCTCGCCAACTCTCTCCATCTCCACTGTCCATCTCCTCCTTTTCCTTTTTTACCTTGATTTTCTCCAGACCCCTCTGTCCATATCCTCTTCCCACCTCTGTCTCAGCCTGAGTCTTGTTTATTATTTTTGCGTATTCAAATGCTGAAATGTGTGTGAAATCTTATGGGACTTCACTGCTAAGGTCATCAGTCCCTAAGCTTACACACTACTTAACCTAAATTATCCTAAGGAAAAACACACACACCTATGCCCGAGAGAGGACTCGAACCTCCGCCGGGACCAGCCACACAGTCCATGACTGCAGTGCCTCAGACCGCTCGGCTAATCCCGCGCGGCTTTTGTGTATTCAGACTCTATAGTACTGTTCTAATCGAAAGCCGATAAGCCGTAAATACAGTATTCTTGTTTCCTACAAACGTTTCACTACTTTTATATATATATACGGCTACAGTCCCACAAGTGGACGCCACGACGTTGGGATCACGGATTTACTTAAGTTGTTGTGGTCTTCAGTCCTGAGACTGGTTTGATGCAGCTCTCCATGCTACTCTATCCTGTGCAAGATTCTTCATCTCCCAGTACCTACTGCAGCCTACGTCCTTCTGAATCTGCTTAGTGTATTCATCTCTTGGTCGCCCTCTTACGATTTTTACCCTCCACGCTGCCCTCCAGTGCTAAATTTGTGAAACTTTGATACGATATTCAAATGAACATTCATATATATATATATGAATGTTCATTTGAGTATTGTACAATAATTTAAGGTAAATCAGACAAGAACTTTTCCAGATTTTTGGTAATAAGGTTCACTGTTATGTATTACATATTTCGTTATATATAATATACATTTAAAATACGGACAAAAAGACTCGCGTTTTCGACTGCAGCGTTGTGTCGAAACTTCAAAGTAATCGGTGTACAGCTCTGGAAGACTTACGATTTTGAACAAACAAACATTTACATTTTTATTTGTACAGTCTTAGATGGATATAACATGATTAGCTTGAAATGTGTGGTCGGATGGTTAGTTAAAATGGTGATTAGTATTTACGTACTCGCCTACTCGTCGACTTCTAGGTCAATCGCGACACAGCATTAGATAGGAAGAAAAGGATAAAACGAAATAAGCCGTGATCTTCTAATAATAATTCCCTGTGACTCAACTGTCCGGTGCCACTCTTTCACTTTGCCTACTTATGTATCCCTAACCTTCGCTAGTAAAAGACTACCGAGGAGAGCTGACCTGTACTTTCACACGGAATCCGAACCACGTGTAGCTCGTGGAGAATCTTCATATCGCCGAGACGTGAAGGCAGATAGAAAATTTCCGTGGTCCGAGCTGTATTCGATCCCGCGACCTTTCCATTTCCTTTACCACTGGACCACAGGCCCGACCAAGATCTTGTAGAAGCAACATCCCTGTTCTCATCTCAAGTTACCTAGAGAGATTACGTTAAAACAAAAAACCAAAACTCGGATTTGAGCAACGTTTTCCGTCACTTACCGTAATCATAACCATAAAATTCTGCTTAGCTTCTGTCTCGACAATCTTTATAAAAGACATTTCATGTTTACCACCAGAAAACCGCTGAAGTCTTTATTATGTTACACCTAGTTTTGACAGTGTATGTCGTCATTTCGCAGACCTCGACATAATACACGACATATAGTTTTATGAAGGAAAAAATATATGTAATTCTATAAGGATATTATATCATTAAGCAATGGTTTAAAGTACTTTCACCACACAAAATAAACTATGTGTACTTTTAAAATACGAACATGTGGTATACACAATTTTAAAATTCTTAAGTACCTTCTCCGTGATATAATTTTACAACAGTATTAGATATGTCTCTTCCTTCTTGCCTTAAGGCTTCTATTGAAGTGCTTCTAGTCATGATACAACAATCGAAAAAAATGAGCCACTAGGAAACGAAAAATAGTTAGAAATCAGTAGTGATTTACTAGCGTGGATGCTTCGATAGCGGGATCAGTACGAGTATTGGAAAGCTTTTGAGCTCGACAGTATATTGTTACTAAAATATTTTCTTCGCCTGTATTCTTTATATTGAGTACAATAAGAACGAAAGACGAAGGATGACATGCTCGGATTAATAATGGTATAGGGACGTTCTCTATAGCCCCCACTGCTCAATGACGGGAATGAGAGAAAGGTTCAAGAGTCAGATTAAACTTCAGGATAAAAGGAAATGAACAATAAGATTCGCTGATGATACTGGTATCCTCAGTGAAAGTGAGGAAGAATTGTAGGAGTGCTGAATGGAATGAATAGTCTAATGACTACAGAACAAGGACTGAGAATAAACCGAAGTGCGAGGAAAGTAACGAGGAGTAGCAGAACTGACATTAGCGATAAATTTAACTTCAAAACTGGGGACCTCGAAGTAGACGAAATTAAGAATTTCTGCTAATTTGAAAACAAAATAACATACGACAGACGAAGCAAGGAGGACATAAAAAGCAGATCGGCACAGGCAAAGATTGAATTCCTGGGAAGGAGAAGTTGGCAGCAGCCTTAAAATAAGGAAGAAATTTTCTGAGAAGGTACGTTTGGAGTACAGCATCGAATAGTAGTGAATCATGGACACTGGAAAATCGAAAAAGAGCAGATTGCGAGTGTTTGTGATGTGGTGCTACAGGAGGGCGTTAAAAATTAGGTGGACTGACGGAAACATTGAATGTTCTCCAAAGAGTCGGCGAAGAAAGTAACATACGCTGAGAAGAAGATGGGGGAGGGGGGATAGGACATTTGTTAAGCCGTCAAGGAATAAAGTAGAGCACTTGCCCGCGAAAGGCAAAGGTCCCGAGTTCGAGTCTCGGTCCAGCACACAGTTTTAATCTGCCAGGAAGTTTCATATCACCGCACACTCCGCTGCAGAGTGAAAATCTCATTCCGTCCAGGAATAACTTCCATGGTACTAGACGGAGCTGTAGACGGTAAAAAATGTAAAGGCAGAGGTTGGAACACATCCAACAAATAATGGCGGACGCAACTGACTCTCTGAAATGAAGAGCATGGCAGAAGAGAGGAACAATGGCATACCGCATCGAACCTGTCAGAATAAAAACTAAAATAAAAATAAATAAAACGATCAAAAAACGTCAGAATAAAAACAAAAGTAAAAATAAATAAATCAATCAAAAAATTTGCTCTTTTACTTGTTCGCACATCTCGAAATGGCGAGTTGCCACAAAGGTAAAATTCCGTGCCAAACGAACGGCTATGCATTACTGGCTCCTCCATTGGTGGATATCAGTTCAAATGGTTCAAATGGCTCTGAGCACTATGGGACTTAACATCTATGGTCATCAGTCCCCTAGAACTTAGAATTACTTAAACCTAACTAACCTAAGGACATCACACAACACCCAGTCATCACGAGGCAGAGAAAATCCCTGACCCCGCCGGGAATCGAACCCGGGATCCCGGGGGTGGATATCAGTGGGACCATGGCTAGATCACACGTTCAATAGACCGAATGGATACCTCCTTTATTATGCTCTGACTGCATTATTCTGATGTCAAATGATTAGTAAACTGCGTGTGAGCCGCAGCTGTGACATCGTTTGCGGTGTGCGGTAGGTCATGCACCTGTAATAGAGTGTTGGATTATCCGAGCATAAATTCCTGCTCGCTAAGCGATAATAACGCTTCATCGTGACCGCGAGATGCAGGAGGGAGAGGTGCAAGATTGATGGGGAACGGGTTGCCAGACGGAAGGGCGGGGATTCCCCGCCTTGGCCACGCTGCCTGAGCCACCCACGTCGCCCAATCAGCAGCCGCGGGCCGCGGCTTCAGGCGTAACGCAGCCTCACGCACCGAGCGTTTCCTTTGTAGTGTGCCGCCCACATGCGTCTAGATCGACTAATGCGCCACGTACGTCCGACCGTTTCGTATCAGAATTTTGTATTGGACGTAACGAAGGAACTTGGTACGTGGCACACCAAGATAGCACGTTCCACTTTGATGCGAGAATAACACACAAGAGAGTGGAGAGCAATACACGGCGAACAGATTCTCACAAATTTTTACTGCATGTTCTACCTGTCGCACATCCGTAACGTAGAGTTTACATCGCTGATTCACGTTCTGTAGATAGTAGCCGGCCGCTGTGGCCGAGCGGTTCTAGGCGCTTCAGTCCTGAACCGCGCTGATGCTACCGTCGCAGGTTCGAATCCTGCCTCGGGCATGTCTGTGCGTAATGTCCTTAGGTTAGTTAGGTTTAAGTAGTTCTAAGTCTAGGGGACTGATGACCTCAGACGTTAAGTCCCATAGTGCTCAGAGCCATTTGTTAAGTCCCATAGTGCTTAGAGCCATTTACATTGTAGTTTCTGGTTCAGCTGACCTCAGTTATTTCTCAGGTAAGAAAATTTGGAACAATATATTGGGCGTCGTTATTCCGATTTAGATATTACTGGAGTACGTAAATCAAAGTTCGCATCCGACTGTAAACTATGCAATACTCATTTATAGCCTGGAGAACCATTCGGCCAATAGACACACAGTTAGGGAATAGGCTACCTGTATTGACGTCAAGTATAGCACGCAGCAACAAGGAACGTCGATTTAAAGGAGAAGGTAATAGGATTAGGGTTTTACATTCCGTCAACAAGAAGTCGTTTAAGAAGCGGGTCAAGTTGCGACTATTCAAGGTAACCATCTTGGCATTTTCTTCAACCGAGTTAATAAAATGGTTCAAATGGCTCTGAGCACCATGGGACTTAACATCTGAGGTCATCAGTCCCCTATTAGAACTGCTTAAACCTAAGGACATCACACACATCCATGCCCGAGGCAGGATTCGAACCTGCGACCGTAGCGAGTTAAGAAAACCGCGGAAAATTTACGACAGGCGATCAATAAGTAATGTAACACATTTTTTTACAGTTATCAGGTTGCTTTTATTCAGATTTCCAATACACCAAATAATTTCCCACTCTTTTGGCTAGAAAATGTTGTTTTTCAATAAATATCCGTTCAATGAGACGACTTTGCGCCAAGCAACTCGGAGAGCCTGTATGCCCGGACGGTATCACTGTACTGGTCGACATCGGGGCGACGTCTTGCTGTATGAGTAACCTCCTCATTATCCACGATGAGGAAGGAACAGTCCACTGAAGTCTTATGAGCTGCTCTCGGGTGCGCAGACGTAAGGCCTTGCATTGTCAAGGGGGAGACGTTCGCTTGCATTTTTGTAGCGACGAACACGATTGAGTCGTTTTTTCAGTTCCCTGAGCGAAGCACAGTACATTTCAGAGTTGATCGTTGCACGATGACGCAGGATATCAAACAGAATAACTGTTTCAGAGTCTCAGAAGACAATCGCCACGACTTTACCGTAGGAGAGGCGGTGAGGCGACACTCCACGGTTACCGGTTTTGTTTCCTGTTCGAACCCATGTTTCATCGGCGGTGACGACAAAAAATTCTCACAGTCAACGACGTAACACACAAGCAATTCCGTTCCTCTGTGGTCTTCTCGGCGAGGAACCCAACGGACAGACACCTTTGAGGACGAGTGTGTCAGCACTGCCAACAGACGTGCAGTTACGCAGAGAGATGTTTGATTGCGATCCGCCGAGTCTGCGATCGTTCGAACATTGCATTAGCCACAGCCGTAAGTGGCCGGAAGGCACGCGGGACATCCGACAGGTTTGCGCCACCTCGATGCGTTGATAGACGCCTCGCCCGACGACTCACCGTGCTTTTGTTCACCGTCAGCTCTCCGCAGACATTCTGCAAGTGTATATGAATATCTACGATGCTCTGATTATTCAGCAAAAAGAAACTCAATGACAGCTCTCTGGTTGGAACGCGCCTCTGTTAAGGACGCCATTTTAAAAGGAACTTCATGAAACAACAGGGACTGAAGCAACAATATTCCACAATGTCCCACAGCAAATTCCATACTTTTTCAAGCAAAATTCGCCTAGGAAAAAAATGTGTTGCATTATTTATTGAAAGCGCTTCGTACATCTATCTGGATATCTAGACAGAGATCTGAACCCACCTACTCCCCATATGGGAGTCCAGTGAGCGGATCACCTGCATACCTTCATACCCGGTATCTTCCCCGACGGCGATGGCCGCTTCCATATTACAAGACCAGAATCGTACTACAGTGGTTTCAGGAGAACGACAGCGAACTCACGTCGATGTCTCGGCCCCTAAATTCTCCTCATCTGAACCCTATGGGACGGATTTGAGACGCTATCCGGTGGCATATCCTCGCTTACAAGCGACCGGCCTACCAACAGGGACTGAAGCAACAATATTCCTCGATGTCCCACAGCAAATTCCACATTTTTTCAACAAAAATTCGCCTAGAAAAAATGTGTTACATTATTTATTGAAAGCCGTTCGTACATCTGGATGTCCAGACAGATATCTGAACTCACCTACTCCCCGTATGGGAATCCAGTGTGCTGATCATCTGCATACCTGGTATCTTCCCCAACGGTGACGGCCGCTTGCCTATTACAAGACCAGAATCGTACTACAGTAGCTTCAGAAGAACGACAGCGAACTCAGGTCGATGTCTCGGCCGCTAAATTCGCCTCGTCTGAGCCCTATGGGACGCATTTGGGACGCTATCGGGCGGCAACTACTCGCTCAGAAACGACCGGCCTACAGTTTACGTAAACAGCATGATCTGTGCGTAGACAACTGATGCCGCGTACCTCAGGAAACCTATTAAGGAGTTATCGAATTCATGCCGAACTGCATTCCAAAGGCCATCAAGCAACTGGAAGGTAGGAGACGAGGTACTGGCAGAAGCAAAGCTCTGAGGACGGGGTGTGAGTCGTGCTTGGGTAGCTCAGATGGTAGAGCACTTGCCAGCGAAAGGCAAAGGTCCCGAGTTCGAGTCTCGGTCCGGCACACAGTTTTAAATTGCCAGGAAGTTTCAGTGCCATTAGGCAATGTTGGATGTTGTGGTTCATCAGTATATATCCTTACAGGTTCCCGCACAGCCAAAGCTCTCGTGAGTCAGCAGTTACCTGCAATGTGCTGGCGCTCCGCCTCCCTCCCCCCCCCCTCCCTCCCCCGATCCACCCTCCACCCCTTCCCACTCACACACAGTGACACAAGAGGCGTAACGAGTCCTCACGACATATCTTTGGCTGACCAACAGTACTTCTGGCGCTCGCGTCCTTCAGCGGCGCACCTTTGAGGTCCTTTGTCGGAAGCGCTGGTGCGCCTTTTGTCCGTGTTTTTTGTCCGTTTGTTGCAGAGGACGGGACAACGAGGGCCGCGTGTGAAGTTCCGACGGCCGACGTGAGCATCCAAGGCCAGCCGGCCTCCACAATGAGGACTTCGCCAGCGCTTCCCGGGCGGTCTGCCGGTAAGACTGGAGGTCGCCTCGGCCGAGGGAACCACACCTGAGTCCGTAGGCATACAGGTACGACAGACAGGACACGAACCTACTGCCAATACTGAACTGCAATGGGTGCAGGCAGCTCAGTGTTCAAAGTAATCACACGGGAAAATGACACTGTTGTCCGTGGGCGTGAACCTCACGAACGTCCAAAGACCTTCGTTTAAATTCAACCTTGGTAAAAAAAAAAATTCTAAAGCCAAGATCGCATAAGTATTTTTTTCATTTACAACAACCGGTTTCGACACGCTTTACTGTCATCTTCAAGTTTTCATCTAAGGTGGAGCATCTATGATTAGAACGCGTCCAGCTAGCGTATAAAGAAATGCTACAATGCATTTTATTGAGCACTCTGATTTTTATGGGTAACAATTATCTGTAAACGCTAAATGTCTGAACATGGTAATGTGCACAAGGTGCTTTTTTGGTTTTAAATACTCCATTTATGACAAATCTTTGGATAATGCGCTGTGTTTTATCCACTAATGGCAACGGCCTTACCGCAGTGGATACACTGTCGGGTGTGGCCGACACTCGGATGGGTGACCATCCGGGCCGCCATGCGCTGTTGCCGTTTTTAGTGGTGCACTCAGCCTCATGATGCCAATTGAGGAGCTACTCGACCGATTAGTAGCGGCTCCGGTCACAGAAAACTGTTATAACGACCGGGAGAGCGGTGTGCTGACCACACGCCCCTCCTATCCGCATCCTCATCTGAGGATGACACGGCGGTCGGATGGTCCCGATGGGCCACTTGTGGCCTGAAGACGGAGTGCTTTTATCCACTAACGTGACAACTTGGCGTGATGTTCAAACTCAAAATGAAAACGTTGTATCACAAATATTTTTATTGACCTGAAGATGACAGCATAGCCTGTCGAAACCGGTTGTTGTAAATACAGAGCCGGCCGTTGTGGCCGAGCGGTTCTAGGCGCTTCAGTCCGGAACCATGCGGCTGCTACGATCGCAGGCTCGAATCCTGCCTCGGGCATGGATGTGTGTGATGTCCTTAGGTTGGTTAGGTTTAAGTAGCTCTAAGTCCACGGAACTGATGACCTCGTGCTTAGAGCCATTTGAACCTTTTTTTTTTTTTTTGTAAATACAGAAATGTTTATGCGATCTTGACTTTAGAAAGTTTTTACTGAGCAAAACAGATCGCTCCTTCAGAAATCTCAACACGAGAAAATTCAATTAAATTCAGCCTCCATCTTTGCATGTCCCAGTGCAACTTTCTCAGGTGAGTGATTCCATCACTGCCATCCGGCTGGAGACCCGAGGTTTTCATCAACCCATCCGGTATTTAACTACAAGTTTAATCGAACAGAACTGTTAATTCCATTCATCATAATTGATGTCGCTTTTTCTAAAAAAAAAAAAAAAAAAAAAAAAAAAATAGAAGCCTGCAAATGTGTGTATAATTATTCATTATAATATTATAATACATGACAAATGTAGCGGATCTGACTGCATCCAGACTCTCTGGGAGGCGACCCTGTCCTAATATCTCTGTACTACATTTTGATGGCCGTTTGCTGGTGTGTGGATTTCTGCAGAACGAAGCAAGCAGATAGACGATAAATACTATTTCTTAGCATTAGCACGTAAAAGAAATCACAAGAGTTATATTTTACGATTGCAGTAAAACGATAAGTAGGCGACTGCAGGAGAAGAGAAACAAAACACTCACGCAAAAGTCACATGAAATACCAGTGTAAATGCTTCCACGTAATAGTCAGAATAACTTCTCGAAACGTGTCATGCCATGCGTCAACAAGAAACACGTGAGGTGCATTGTTTTATTAATTAAATCACGAACAGAATTCTGCAAAATCATTTACTTACACTCATATTCTCTCTCTCTCTCTCTCTCTCTCTCTCTCTCTCTCTCTCTCTCTCTCTCTCTCTCTCACACACACACACACACACACACACACACACACACACACAGAGAGAGAGAGAGACAGAGAGAGAGAGAGAGAGAGAGAGAGAGAGAGAGAGATGAAAACGCAGCTTTTGCGTGGTCCAAATAGGTTCCAGTGGCACATAATGGCACACACCTGCAGTTCTCGTGGAAATGAGAGAGCTCAAGAGAATGGAGGGAACGGAGTTATAACAAAGTTTTGTATTTGGCTAACACTACTGTGTGATACTAAAAGATTTTCAGTCAACAGGGTGACACAAAGTCTTTTCCTGATTACAAAAATTTAATTTATTTCTAAGGAACTATGCCAGATGAAGCTAGGCAGTTTGTTAAAAACAGGAGATTAATTCTTAAAGATTTTTATGGATCTTACTCCACACACGCAGTGAAAGACAGCATCTCATCTCTCATCTCTCTCTCTCTCTCTCTCGTTACGTATAGCACCCCTACACTGCGGGTTATTTGTTCTCTAGTCCTTGGATGAAACTTTTCCAGACACAGGCATCGGCAGAGCCGGACCAACATCATTCCCACCCCGTTCACTGGACGTAACCCGTCTTGACTCTTTCGTGGGGTTACGTTAAGGATAAAGCGATGAATTCAGCAGTTCTTGACGTGCAGACTCTTATGGCACAGATATGAGATTCTGTATAGGCGTTGACGGAAAAGGTGTTGTCAAAAGCAGGAGCTGAATTGTATCCACACAAAAAAAATGCATATATTTAGTTAACATTTCCAACAAACCGCGTAGCTGTATCTAGCATAGTTCCTTCGAAACAAATACTTGTTATCAGGGAAAGCCTATACAAGGTGTATAATGATTAATGGCGTAAACGCATACAGTTGAAAATACACGACACTAGAAGCGAAAAAGTCTCAGTAAACAGGGTACCTAAAACGTATAGCTTAACAGGTATGAGCACTTGTTCATCTTCGCTATTGTGAAACACCTTTCTTCTTCTGAACAAGTGCTCATAGTTCTTAACGTATGCATCTTAGGTACCATGTTTACTGAGACTTTTTTCGCTTCTAGTATAGTGCATTTTCAAATGTATGCGTTTACGCCATTAATCATGATACATCCTGTATTCTCACCCTATACAGGATCCTCGGAAATTCCCATTACGAAATTCTAGGACTTGTAGAGTCGAGTGGGTACATAATATTAAGAACAGGAACCCAGTTCGAAATCGTGCCGTTTTCATTTCGAGATGGTTTCAATTCAGACGCTTAGCTCATCTACTTCTGCCTGAGGGAGTGAATTAGGCGCGACGAAGTACAATTATTCTAAAATAAATATAATCAGTTAAGCGCTTTCGCTTGTATTAACACTTGGACATTACGTAGTCCAAAGCTCGTGGTCGTGCGGTAGCATTCTCGCTACACACGCCCGGGTTCCCGGGTTCGATTCCCGGCGGGGTCAGGGATTTTCTCTGCCTCGTGATGACTGGGTGTTGTATGATGTCCTTAGGTTAGTTAGGTTTAAGTAGTTCTAAGTTCTAGGGGACTGATGACCTCAGATGTTAAGTCCCATAGCGCTCAGATCCATTTGACATTACGTGTTTACGTTATTCCAAAACAAAAAAACAACCCAGCATATTGAACGTACGGAATAGTACTGACGCATTACAACAGAGGCTCCATGTGGCAACCATCAACACTGTTACCTGCGAAGCATTTTCTGGTACACAATCTCCATCCCACGTGGCGTCTCCCTAGTTTCCAGCGCAGCGGCCAGAATTCGTACCAGCAAGATCTTCCTCCATCTCTACAGGAGTCTCGTAAATTAAACTATGCGTAAAACCCCACGAGAAGTAGTCCCTACGAGTTAATTCTGGCGATCGCGGCGGCCACGCGGTTGGACCACATCCTTCTATCCACCTTTCAAGATATCGTCTGTTGAGATGTCTTCGAACGCACGTGAGAAGTGATGTGGTGCACTATCACGCTGAAACCACGTTCTCTGGTGGACATTCAGGTGCATAGCCTTCAAGAACGGATCCTACACGTTTCGTAGGAAGATTAAGTACGCAGAATCAAATGGTTCAAATGGCCCTGAGCACTATACGACTTAACTTCTGAGGTCATCAGTCGCGTAGAACTTAGAACTAATTAAACCTAACTAACCTAAGGACATCACACACAACCATGCCCGAGGCAGGATTCGAACCTGCGATCGTAGCGGTCGCTCGGCTCCAGACTGTAGCGCCTAGAACCGCACGGCCACTCCGGCCGGCTACGCAGAATCAATTAACTTGAGTATAAGCAGAGTTGGACGCGTTAAATATCTGAACTAAGACGTCCACCGTTTACCGGACATGGTTTCCTGTTGAAAATATTACCTAGTCACTCCCCTCTAAAGGTTCTACAAGTCTGTAACCGGAACGTTCGAAATTCCTGCATACTGTGTGCATCGTATGTACGTTTTCAAAACAGAAATACAATTTCTTTAATTTCACGTTGTAAGTAGTGTTGCTTTCATTTCTGTCTAATAGGAAATAGCGTTGAACAAGTAACCACATATGGCCACAGAATCAGCTGCTCAATGTTGTAGAAGGTTTATGCAGAGTCGGTCTAGTTTACAAATTTGTGTGGAGTACGTACAGCGCGCATTCGAGTTATGTCATCTGTGTATGTAAAGTAGACAGGAAGTGGCGCTATTTACCGGGTGATCAGAAAGTCAGTATAAATTTTAAAACTGAATAAATCACGGAATAATGTAGATACAGAGGTAAAAATTGACACATGTGTTTGGAATAACATGGGGTTTTAGTAGAACCAAAAAAATACAAACGCTCAAAAAACGTCCGACAGATGGCGCTTCCTCTGATCAGAATAGCAATAACTAGCATAACAAAGTAAGACAAAGTTAAGATGATGTTCTTTACAGGAAATGCTCAATACGTCCACCATCATTCCTCAACAATAACTGTAGTCGAGGAATAATGTTGCGAACAGAACTGTAAAGCATGTCCGGAGTTATGGTGAGGCATTGGCGTCGGATGTTCTCTTTCAGCATCCCTAGAGATGTCGGTCGATCACGATACACTTGCTACTTCATGTAACCCCAAAGCCAATAATCGCACGGACCTGGGAGGCCAAACATGACGAAAGTGGCGGCTGAGCACACGATCATCACCAAACGACGCGCGCAAGAGATCTTTCACGCGTCTAGCAATATGGGGTGGAGCGTCATCCTGCATAAACATCGTACGTTCCAGCAGGTGTTTATCAGCCAGGCTGGGGATGATGCGATTCTGTAACATATCGGCGTACCTCTCACCTGTCACGGTAGCAGTTTTGCTGTCCAGCGCCATCTGTCGGACATTTTGTGAACTTTGTATTTTTTTGGTTCTAATAAAACCCCATGTCATTCCAAGCATGTGTGTCAACTTTTACGTCTCTATCTGCATTATTCCGTGGTTTATTAAGTTTTCAAATTTATACTGACTTTTTGATCACCCTGTAAATGCAGAACACAAACAATAATACCGACTCCGTTGCAAGGACGGAAACCTGACCACCCTTATACGGGGGTTGTTCGTAAAGCAAAGACCGATAGGTGGCGAAACAGAAACGACAGTGTAAATCCGATGAAGCGTTGCACAGATGTGTGGGGTAGTGTCTCTAGTATGCCCGCAGATAGCATCACGTCGCTCTTTCCAGTTCTGAGTCAGGGTGAGCGCATGAAGATGCCTAGCCCTGCTGTCAGATTTCACCTGATGTTATGTGGCCCCACATAACGTACCCTGTCATGCATTTCCCTCTTCATGACATTTCTCGGCCGCGCATTGCAGGAACGACAAGGACGCTCCTGTAACGTCTCATGTTCATCCAGGCTCACACGGACCGCAGGCTACGAAGACAACGAACTGCAGACCAGTGTAGAATAGTACCAAGAGTACTAGAAAGTTGATAAAACGCTATGACAAATATCTAAGTCGAAGCGGCGACTTTGTAGAGAAGTAGCTGGAAGATGTAGCTAACTGTTGCAAGTAAGACATTTTTGATGTGACTCTTGAAATTTTCCCGGCGTATCGAATATTCCATAAGATTTCGGGATTGCAGCCGGATCTCATTCCATTTCTTCAATGGAAAGGGCTGCGCTGCGCAAGTTACGGGAAGATCCTCAGACGGTGGTCCTTCCGGCGGATAAGGGGAATGCTACTGTGCTGTTGCCACGTGATATGTATGATCAGAAGATATATAGTTTGCTGAGTGAGACAACGTACAGGAAGCTTGATAAAGACCCTACTCGGAAAGTAGAAAGGAAAACGTCAGAGTTGCTAAACTCCTCTTCTCTGCCGCAAGAAGTTGTGAAAAGATTGTGACCTCACAGTTCGGTTCCACCTAGGTTATATGTTCTTCCAAAGATCCATAAGGATAATGTGCCCTTACGCCCCATAGTGAGCAATGTCAGTGCTCCAACATATGATTTATCTAGTCATTTGGCTTCGCTACTGAGACCTTTCGTTGGCAAATGTACGCACCATATTCGCAACTCTGCGGACTTTATCAATAGACTGAGAACTCTACAGCTGAAGGATTCGGACTTGTTAGTAAGTTTCGATGTCGTTTCACTCTTCACGAGGGTCCCTCTTTTGGATTCATTGTCACTTATCGGCAATAAGTTTACGGCCGATATAACGGCGCTGTTTCACCATGCCCTGTCCTCTACTTACTTTCTATTTAATAATGAATATTTTGAGCAACTTGACGGTGTTGCCATGGGCAGTCCTCTGTCCCCTCTGGTAGCCAACTTTTATATGGAAGACTTTGAGGAGAGGGCTCTCGATTCGGCGATGTTGAAACCAACAGTCTTCTGGCGGTACGTGGACGATACCTTTATAGTGCGGCCTCACGGTGAAGAAGAGCTTTCACGGTTTTTACAACATCTGAATTCCATCCACACAAACATTCAGTTTACGATGGAAGTTGAAAAGGATGGTTGCCTACCATTTCTGGACGTCATGGTTAAACGCAGGGTGGATGGGTCATTGGGGCATTCTGTCTATCGAAAACCCACGCATACGGATCTGTACCTACAGGCGTCAAGCTGTCATCACCCGTCACAAACTATGGGTGTTCTTCGAACGTTGGTGCATAGGGCACATGTCGTGTCTGATAAAGACAGCCTTGCAGACGAATTAGAGCACTTGAAATCGGTATTTCAACATAATGGATATTCTGCACATCAGGTCAGTACTGCTTTAAGGAGGAAAAAACGTGACCTCCCACAAGATCAAGAGGATAAGGAGGTGTTTAAGTCCAGAGCATTTCTCCCATATGTCGGGAACATTTCATCGAAAGTAGACAGAATTGTAAAGAAACATCGTGTGAAAGCAATCTTCCGGCCACCTACAAAGACTCGTGCTCTTCTGGGCTCAGCCAAGGATGATCTGGGATTGCGGAAGGCTGGAATTTATAAAATACCTTGCGAGTGTGGGAAAGCCTACATTGGTCAAACCACACGCACAGTACACTACCACTGCGTTGAACATGAGCGCCACACTCGCCTTTTACAGCCAAGTAAGTCGGCCATAGCCGAACATTGTATTTCCACAGGACATACTATGGATTATTCGGCCACGAAAATCTTGGCTCCACCGAGATCCTTCTGGGATTCAGTTGTGAAGGAATCCGTCGAAATACGTTTAGCGGAAAATCTCATTAATCGTGATGGCGGCTTTTTATTGAATAAGGCCTGGGACCCGTTGATGTCTTTACTTTCAACCAAAAGAAAACTTTGTATGGCTTCTGACATGTCGAGCGACAAGTAATTTTAAATTTAATATTGAAATTTTCCTTTTATTGTTTTGGACACGTCTGCGTGCATGTTTTACTTTTCTCACGCATTCGTTGGCGCTCCATAGATGCAGTAATATTGTAGAGGGCCTTGAAATCGACAGGTGGCGCGCATGCTACGGTAACTTGTGCATGCGCGCCTGCGGCACTTTTAAGTATAAATAGAGCGACTTGCACTAGCAATCTCCAGTGTCAAACACTCGCCTGAAGATGGCTGTAAGGTTGTCAGCCGAAATATCGTGGAAAGAAGTCGATGAGATCCGGCTGCAATCCCGAAATCTTATGGAATAAGACATTTTTGATTTTCACTGTGGTTTCCACTTCGCGATCTATCGGACCTTACTTTCCGAATAGGCCTCGTACAACGTTATGTCAGTGTGTGTACTGTGTAATGTCGTAAGCGTAGCGAAGACCTTTACTCTTGCTCATATAGCCAGGCTACTGAAGGTACGTCGGACGGGAATAGGCGAAGGGGTATCCGATGTCAGAAGCGTCGCCTCGGCCCCGGCAGTGACGTCACGGCCGGAAGGGCGTCTGTGACGTTTCCACGAGCGGTTGGCCACGCGCCGAACGGCTTCCGCCAACCGCGGCAGCTGGCAGCTCAAGTGTAGTGTAGTGTAATGTAGTGTAGTGAACACCTGGGCTTAGCGTAGAATATCGGATTCTGAGCATACTGGGACAACGAGACGATAGTAAGGAGACAAAATTTCGGGCGGTACAGAGTCTTCACTGAGTAATGTGTGTGAGCCGCTACGTATGTTTCGTAACTAACAGGTGCTTGCTGCATTTACTGCGGTAGTCCTATCTTGAGAAACGACACACAGTCACCTGTGATGCTGAAAGTAGAAGGTGGACTCTCTAGATTTTGGAAATTTAATGTGTCCCTACTATGGGAATTTGTGGTTTATGGCCGTGAACGACGTCCTTGCCTGTGCCGGATTGGTCTTGGCTCATGTGGACGAGGTGAGGAGCTGGCTTTTGCCATAGCAATACCAACGCGTTTTCCATAACGTGCATTACCAAGGGGCGGGGTGAGTGGGGGGGGGGGGATACTCTACGTCCAAAGACAAAAGATCAAAATTTCGTTAATTGTTGTTGACCTATACGGACATCATACTTTTTGAACGGGTACTGAAGTGTAAATAGGGTCCATACAATTAAACTATCGGTCAGCAGACTCTTAGCAATATCATGGTACTTTCAACTATGTGTACTACCCACTGTACTATGACCACCACAAATAAAAGTTTCTAAAATGCAAATTTCGTTAATTATCGTTGACGTTTACTCACCACGTAATTTTTAAGGGGATACAATGTGTGAGTAAGGTCCTATGACATGGAAATGTTGAATATGACATTCACTGCGGAAAATGTCATCTACTACTAAGACTTAAATTTTTGGGTTAATATGTTGTTTTTACAAATATTTTAAAACATTTCTGGACTCTCGTAGAAGAATTCACTAAAAACAACAAATTGTAAAATATAAGAAACTGGGTCACAATACATCTACATCCATACTCCGCAAGCCACCTGACGGTGTGTGGCGGAGGGTACCTTGACTACCTCTATCGGTTCTCCCTTCTATTCCGGTCTCGTATTGTTCGTGGAAAGGATTGTCGGTATGCCTCTGTGTGGGCTCTAATCTCTCTGATTTCATCCTCTTGGTCTCTTCGCGAGATATGCGTAGGAGGGTGCAATATACTGCTTGACCCCTCGGTGAAGGTATGTTCTCGAAACTTCAACAAAAGCCCGTACCGAGCTACTGAGCATCTCTCCTGCAAATGGTGGACGTAAAGAATCCCCCCCCCCCCCCCCCGTTGGCATTGCGTGGGCTAATAAAGGCTGGAGTAAGACAAACTGATAACAAGTTCAGAGCAGGCTAGGAGACGTGAATCAAGTGAAATTTTCCAAACAACCAAGGTTAGGAAATGCGGCGATGTGGAGATTTGGCCGTAAAAGGATCGCCAGTTGTTGACGAGCGCGTCAAAGTGTGTACTTTTGAAAGAACTTCCTCCAGCCGACTTATGTTATGCAAAAGAGCGCTGTAAGTAATTAAAGCGATTGAAAATAATGGTTTCAGGAGAACAGTCAATGCTAGGTTAACTTTAAATTCCTATCCACTTTTAGTTAAGTTAAATACGAATTTTCTGTCATGTTCTCCAGTAAGGCCCAACTTTTAAATCAGCCACACTAAAAAGTGCATTACTTTTCTTCCTTTGTTAAGATAATAACCTGTATTGCTTACTGTAGCAAGACAGTCGATATGTGGTACTGAAAGGTACAATGTTATTGATACTGAAATATAAAGCAATTTCTAGCGTTTGCAAATATAGAGAGAGTTTGATCGAACGTTTATTCTAAACGATAAAACAGACAGTGGTGGCAAAGAAAAAAGAAATTAAATTTTGAGCACTCTTCTTCTGTCAAATATTGTTTTCTACAGCAAATAACCGAAATTACTACCTCCAACATTACAGTACATCACACACCAATGAGCACAATTCAGAACTGAATTAAATTAACAGAAGGTAGAATGAACATTTGCAAAGAATATACCCTGAAAGACTAACATTAAAAATAAATAAATACAAAGTAAAAAGATTATGATATTCTGGAATATAAATAGGTTAGAATGAGAAGTGAATAACGTGAACAACCACTTCCTTCTGTACTTATAACGTGCAAGGAAGTTTAGCAGATTTGACAGGCAGTAATGTCTTAATGTTGTCAGCTACTATTTGCATGTAGTGTTGGCACTAAATTCCCATTATGCAAATATGATTCCAAAATAAAAAAATTGAATATATGCCCTGTAATGCCATACTAATCCTCACTGAAACGACAAAATTAATATAAATGAAATTCCATCACTGGACCGTTGTTATCTCAGTCCCTACTTTACGGAGAGAGTGGTAGCGGACAGTGATAGAAAAAGTCCAGTCACATACCTTGAAGTGCTACTCAGCCATTAAGCACACAGCAGAAACATTGCGGATGGGAGCAGTTCTTACCTGCAAAAGAAAAAACGGAAGATCGTTACAATACATCTTTACGACTCTAAAACTGTGAACATACTGTCTTATGAGTTGTTCATATTATACTGAATTCAGATAGACACTTTCAGGAGATAACAACCTACCATTTTCAGAACGAGCACTCAGATGTTGCGTCAGTTTATGGCGTTCAGAAGGGTGTGTCTGTCCGAAAGTTGAGGCTGGGTAGCCTAGTTGCAAGTACACATTCCTCGCAACGCAGAAACGCTTGGAGTTGTCTCACGATACTTTTCAATGTTCACTGCTATTTCACCTTAGGCAAAGATATTATTTATGAGTACAGCCACGAGTAAAGATATTAAGGTGTACATGTACATTCGCGAGCAACCTAATTAAAGACAAGTACAGTACTGGATGGAAAGCACTCCTACGAGCACGGGGAATGGAATCATCAGCTTCCCACTGTGACTAGACTATTGTCAGAACACGCACTGGCCGTCTGAGTGGCAGCCAAACGAAAGATTTACATCGACACACTTACTCCTGCACTATAGTGACTTTTACACTACTGGCCAGTAAAATTGCTACACCACGAAGATGACAAGCTACAGACGCGAAATTTAACCGACAGGAAGAAGATGCTGTGATATGCAATTGATGAGCTTTTCAGAGCATTCACACAAGGTTGGCGCCGGTGGCGACACCTATAACGTGCTGACCTGAGGCAAGTCTCCAACAAATTTCTCATACACAAACAGCAGTTGACCGGCGCTGCATGGTGAAACGTTGTTGTAATGCGTCGTGTAAGGAGGAGAAATGCGCACCATCACGTTTCCGACTTTGATAAAGGTCGGATTGTAGCCTATCGCGATTGCGGTTTATCAACTCGCGACATTGCTGCTGACGTTGGTCGAGATCCAATGACTGTTAGCAGAGTACGGAATCTGTGGGTTCAGGAGGGTAATACGGTACGCCGTGCTGGATCCCAACGGCCTCGTATAACCAGCAGTCGAGATGACAGGCATCTTATCCGCATGGCTGTAACGGATCATGCAGCGACGTCTCGATCCCTGAGTCAACAGATGGGGACGTTTGCAAGACAACAACCATCTGCACGAACAGTTCGACGACATTTGCAGCAGCATCGACTATCAGCTCGGAGACCATGGCTGCGGTTACCCTTGACGCTGCATCACAGACAGGACCGCATGCGATGGTGTACTCAACGACGAACCTGACTGCACGAATGACAAAACATCATTTTTTCGGATGAATCTAGGTTCTGTTTACAGCACCATGATGGTCGCATCCGTATTTGGCGACATCGCGGTGAACGCACATTGAAAGCGTGTATTCGTCATCGCCATACCCGCGTATCACCCGGCGTGATGGTATGGGGTGCTATTCGTTACACGTCTCGGTCACCTCTTGTTCGCATTGACGGCACTTTGAAGAGTGGACGTTACATTTGAGATGTGTAACGAACCGTGGCTCTACCCTTCATTCGATCCTGGCGAAACCCGACATTTCAGCAAGATAATGCACGACCGCATGTTGCAGGTCCTGTACGGGCCTTTCTGGATACAGAAAATGTTCGACTGCTGCCCTGGCCAGCACATTCTCTCACGTCTGGTCAATGTTGGCCGAGCAACTGGCTCGTCACAATACGCCAGTCACTACTCTTGATGAACTGTGGTATCATGTTGAAGCTGCATGGGCAGCTGTACCTGTACACGCCACCCAAGCTGTGTTTGACTCAATGCCCAGGCGTATCAAGGCCGTTATTACGGCCAGATGCGGTTGTTCTGGGTACTGATTTCTCAGGATCTATGCATCCAAATTGCGTGAAAATGTTATCACATGTCAGTTCTAGTATAATATATTTGTCCAATGAATACCCTTTTATCATCTGCATTTCTTCTTGGTGTAGCAATTTTAATGACCAGTAGTGTTAATGAACTCTACGTTAGATGTAACTTATACACAGTCCATTCACATTAATGTGGCCACCTGCCAAAAGCCTGAATAACCACTTGTTGCAGCGCGGACCTATGCGAGACGTGCAGGAAGAGAGTCAAGGAGGTTCTGGAAGGTATCGAAAGGGATGTGGAGAAATACTGACTCCAGTGGCAGGGCCATCTGTACTAGGTTTCTCGGTCAAGGATCGATAACGCGAACAGTCCGATCCAAGTGGGCCCACAGATCCTTGATTGGGTTTAAATCCGGGAGAGTTCGATGGCCACGGGAGTACGGTAGATACTCATCCCGGTGCTCCTTGAACGACACACGTACACTGTGAGCTGTGTGAGCCGGCCGTTGTGGCCGAGCGGTCGGGAACTGCACTGCTGCTCTGCTATCATCGCAGGTTCGAACCCTGCCTCGGGCATGGATGTGTGTGATGTCCTTAGGTTAGTTAGGTTTAAGTAGTTCTAAGTTCTAGGGGACTGATGACCTCAGATGTTAAGTCCCATACTGCTTAGAGCCATTTGAACCCTTTGAGCTGTGTGACACGTCGCATTGTCCTGCTGGTAGGTGCCATCGTCCATCGTGCCGAGGAAAAGCAAACTGAATTTAGGGATGTACATGGTCCCCAAAGATAAATATAAACCTTTGTTGATCCACTGTGCCTTCCGGAATGACGAGGTGAGGCGGGGAATGCCACGAAAACATTTCCCAGGCCATAGCGCCCCCTCCTTGTTTGCTTTCAGACGTTTGACACAGTACACGCCAACGGCCATCTGTCCGACGGAGCACAAATCAAGATTCGTCTGTCGATACTCAGTGGACACCCAGTTGCAGTACTGGGGTGCAAATTCCAGCCATCGTCGCCAGTGAGCAGCACGAACCAGGCGCCTGCTCCGGAGGCCCAAACGCAGCAACGTTCGTTGAACGGTCGTTGATGACACATGGTTGGGAGCCCATTGGTTAATCTGGATCATTGGTGGTCCAACAGTGGCACGTCTGTTCGCCCGTACACGTCCCCTTTGGCTGCCCTTCACCCCTGTCATCGACGGCCCGTGGTACAGCACTGGTGTCTAAGTGTTCGCTTTGGATGGGACCATTTTCCCATGCACGGTATACTTTAACCATGGCGGCGCTGGAACAGTTTAAAAACTTGGACTTTTTGCAAATGCTTCCACCCTTGGCTCGAAAGCCAACGATTACGCCATTCTGGACATCAGAAAAATCGGTCTGTTTGAGCACTGTGACAACAACAGCACTCTTTGTCGCGTCCCCAGAGACGTATTTTATACGAGGTGCGACAATAAAGTAATGACACTGTTTTTCTTTGCAAAATGTGGCAACCCTGCAGGCTTGCGCAGGCACAATATCTTTGAACTTGGTCTTTAAGCTGCTTCTAGTCCAAGCGACACATCGATGCAACTGCTCAGTCGTGAGTTGCACTGTAGTAAGTTAACACGTGTTTCTGTCTCTCATCACGGAAAGGGAACCACATAATATTGCGCAGTGGTATGGCATTTCTTTTTGCATTAAATTGGGTGAAAACGCGACAGGAACTTACAGTAAGCTTCGGGAGGCTTTTGGAGAGTTTATGTTAAGAGCTCAAGTTTTTCGTTGGCATAAGATGTTTAGTGAAGGCAGAACGAATGCTGAAGATGAAGACCGCAGTGGACCATCATCAACCTCGCGTACGGATGTCAACTTGGTAAGGGTGCGTGAACTCGTACGATCTGATCGAAGATTATCCATGAAAATGATTGCAGAAGAAATGAACACCAATCAAGAAACAGTCTAATAATAACTGAGCAGTATGGGACTTAACTTCTGAGGTCATCAGTCCCCTAGAACTTAGAACTACATAAACCTAACTAACTTAAGGACATCACACACATCCATGCCCGAGGTAGGATTCGAACTTGCGACCGTAGCGGTCGCACGGTTCCAGACTGTAGCGCCTAGAACCGCTTGGCCACATAGGCCGGCGAAGATCTTGGTATGAGAAACATTTGATTCTGCATCACGATAATGCTCCATCCCATACTGCTGTCAGTACAGCAATTTTCAACCTCAAAACAAATTTCAGTACTACCACAGCCACCTTTTTTACCAGATATCGCTCCGTGCGAATTTTTTCTATTTCCAAGAGTCAAAACGGCGGTCAAGGGACATAATTTTCAAACAACACAAGATGTCCAAAAAGCTGTGACGAGGGTCTGGGAGGATATTACAGAAGATGAGTTCCAGAAATGTTACCATCAATCAGAAGGGTACTACTTTGAAGGAGACAAAACTAAGCTTGACTAAAACGGTAAGCAACATTTTTTTTTTCACACCAGTCTCATTACTTTATTTTCGCACCTCGTATACCCTCCAATGCTAGTTTTGCCACCTGCCGTCTGCGAGTGGTTATTCCACTCTGACGTCGAACTTTGGCGGTGGTCACATTAATGTGACTACACTGTGTAATATGCTTATCGCAACAAACGCGATCTGAAATATGTAAAGTGCCTAGGTAGATGCAAGTGAGGCCTGACGTCCTCAGTCATGCCAGGTAAACGAAATAAAGCAAACGTGGCAAGTATAACTCAGACGGTACTTCCCTTGTGCCATATACTAGAGATTTTTTCTGTTCAGCTCAGGGTATCATTCTGTTCAATGAATCGGGGTACGAATGACTGTTTAAATCACTCGAATCATCCTATAATTTGCCTACTCTATCACTATACTGCAGTCTAGTAGGGACATCTGAGACATCTATGTCAGTTCACCTCGATCCTAGTTAGGACATCTCTAATGGCCAGGTAACCTCATTCCTACGCAGGACGTCTGGGACGCCACAGAACTACATGTTCATGTGATGTAGGCAACAGTTGATGACTGACGATTGCACGCTAACGGATTATTCCTCTCAAATTTATTTACTTACACGCTACCAGTGACGTACGAGGGCAGTTCAATAAGTAATGCAACACATTTTTTTTCTGTAACAGGGGTTGTTTTATTCAGCATTGAAATACACCAGGCTATTCCCCAATCTTTTAGCTACACAACACTATTTTTCAACGTAATCTCCATTCAATGCTACGGCCTTACGCCACCTTGAAATGAGGGCCTGTATGCCTGCACGGTACCATTCCACTGGTCGATGTCGGAGCCAACGTCGTACTGCATCAATAACTTCTTCATCATCCGCGTAGTGCCTCCCACGGATTGCGTCCTTCATTGGGCCAAACATATGGAAATCCGACGGTGCGAGATCGGGGCTGTAGGGTGCATGAGGAAGAACAGTACACTGAAGTTTTGTGAGCTCCTCTCGGGTGCGAAGACTTGTGTGAGGTCTTGCGTTGTCATGAAGAAGGAGAAGTTCGTGCCTACGAACACGCTGAAGTCGTTTCTTCAATTTCTGAAGAGTAGCACAATACACTTCAGAGTTGATCGTTTGACCATGGGGAAGGACATCGAACAGAATAACCCCTTCAGCGTCCCAGAAGACTGTAACCATGACTTTACCGGCTGAGGGTATGGGTTTAAACTTTTTCTTGGTAGGGGAGTGGGTGTGGCGCCACTCCATTGATTGCCGTTTTGTTTCAGGTTCCAAGTGATGAACCCATGTTTCATCGCCTGCAACAATCTTTGACAAGAAATTGTCACCCTCAGCCACATGACGAGCAAGCAATTCCGGACAGATGTTTCTCCTTTGCTCTTTATGGTGTTCAGTTAGACAACGAGGGACCCAGCGGGAACAAACCTTTGAATATCCCAACTGGTGAACAATTGTGACAGCACTACCAACAGAGATGTCAAGTTGAGCACTTAGTTGTTTGATGGTGATCCGTCGATCATCTCGAACGAGTGTGTTCGCACGCTCCGCCATTGCAGGAGTCACAGCTGTGCACGGCCGGCCCGCACGCGGGAGATCAGACAGTCTTGCTTGACCTTGCGGCGATGATGACACACGCTTTGCCCAACGACCCACCGTGCTTTTGTCCACTGCCAGATCACCGTAGACATTCTGCAAGCGCCTATGAATATCTGAGATGCCCTGGTTTTCCGCCAAAAGAAACTCGATCACTGCCCGTTGTTTGCAACGCACATCCGTTACAGACGCCATTTTAACAGCTCCGTACAGCGCTGCCACCTGTCGGAAGTCAATGAAACTATACGAGACGAAGCGGGACTGTTTGAAAATATTCCACAAGAAATTTCCGGTTTTTGCAACCAAAATTGGCCGAGAAAAAAAATGAGTTGCATTACTTATTGAACTGTCCTCGTATATTAGGAGCAATCCCTTATGGCAGAAACCAAAGTTAGTTTACATATGACTTACTTCGCACATACAATACATACACTATGTGATCAAAAGTATCCGGACACCCCCAAAAACATACGATTTTCATATCAGGTGCATTGCGCTGCCACCTACTGCCAGGTACTCCATATCAGCGACCTCAGTAGTCATTAGACATCGTGAGAGAGCAGAATGGGGAGCACCGCAGAACACATGGACCTCGAACGTGGTTGGTTGATTGGATGTCACTTGTGTCATATGTCTGTACGCGAGATTTCTACACTCCTAAACATCCCTGGGTCCACTGTTTCCGATATGATAATTAAGCGTAATCGTGAAGGGACACGTACAGCACAAAAGCGTACGGGCCGCCCTCGTCTGTTGACTCAAAGAGACCGCTGACAGCTGAAGAGGGTCGTAATGTGTAATAGGCAGACATCTATGCGGAGCATCACACAGGAATTCCAAACTGCATCAGGATCCAGTGCAAGTACCATGACACTTAAGCGGGAGGTGATTTCATAGTCGAGCGGCTGCTCATAAGCGACCCATCACGCCCATAAATACCAAACGACGACTCGCTTTGCGTAAGAAGCGTAAACATTGGACGACTGAACAGTGGAGAAACGTTGTGTGGAGTGACGAATCATGGTACACAATGTGGCGATCCGATGGCAGGGTGTGGGTCTGGCGAATGCCCGGTGAACGCCATCTGCCAGAGGGTGTAGTGCCAACAGTAAAATTCGGAGGTGGTTGTGTTATGGTGTGATCGTGTTTCTCGTGGAGGGGGCTCGCACCCCTTGTTGCTTTGCGTGGCACTATCACAGCACAGGTCTACACTGATGTTTTAGGCACCTTCTTGCTTCGCACTATTGAAGAGCAATTTGGGGATGGCGATTACATGTTTCAACACGATCGATCACCCGTTCATAGTGCACGGCCTGTGGCGGAGTAGTTACACGACAATAACATCTCCGTAATGGACTGGCACAGAGTCCTGACTAGACTCCTATACAACACGTTTGGGATGTTCTGGAACGCCGACTTCGTGCCAGGCCTCACCGACCGACATTGATACCTCTCCTCAGTGCAGCACTCCGTGAAGAATGGGCTGCCATTCCCCAAGAAACCTTCCAGCACGTGACCGAACGTATGCCTGCGAGAGCGGAAACTATCATCAAGGCTAAGGGTGGGCGAACGCCATATTGAATACCAGAATTACCGATGTAGGGCGCCACGAGGTTGTAAGTCATTTTAAGCCACGTGTCCGGATACTTTTGATCTCTGTACAAAACATTGATATCCGCAAACGAGTAGAGATTTCAGTACAGAGAAAGTGAAGCCATCAGCTCGCCTCTTCGACCTCAGACGCCTCATTGACAACTGATCGGTTTCTCAGAGTACCGTTGCAGTTGCAACAACCGCTGAACAGAGCAAAATGAACGTTTCCACTCGGCACAAGGGACTCGCAAGAGATACGTTGTAGAACGTTGCGCCAGCTTTCTCGCTCGCGGTGCCCATATAGGTGCCTGGCGCGAATGAAGCAGAATGCTTGGTGAGTAACGCAAAGTCTTACCGACGCTCAGCGTTTCGCCACTTCTCGTTTGACGGGGAACGCTTTCAGGTGTGTGCAAGACGCAGAAACATTTCTTCAACCACGATGTGCGTGGAATGTTGGCGAACGACTGGGATTGTGCAGTACGATTGGGCAATAGTAATTAATGAGGTATGCACCCCATCGCCCTTTAATTAGTCATCCACAATTACCGGCAAGTTATCACGTACAGGCAGTTCAAGCAACTAACGATACTTTCAGGTTCAGACGTTTCGAATTCTACGGAAAAGTAACTGTTATTTTATTCACTCCTTTTTCGGTAAATATATGCAGGGAACAAGTAAATTACACATCTCCCACGTTAGAGCCCTTGAGTTGCAAGAATGGCGCATGGTCAGAAGGCGGTTAATGCTTCCGGTTTCCTGCAGACAAAGTTCCGCTGTGGTATGGGTAACAAGTGGATCACGGTGTGGGAGTAAAATGGCGAGGCAACTGGAAGCGTAGTCCAAAGTTGAAGTACGAGGAACAGCACGATTCTTGTGCACAAAACATCTAAATTGCAATAGGTTTGTTTATAAATAAATAAATCTTCTGCTACCAGTCACGATTTTTCTTTATTTTACTATTCGCACGACGCGTTTCGAGAAATAATTCTCATTTTCAAGTGCGTTTTTTTGATGTGTGTTAAGCCATTTCTTTTGATGTTGTCAGTGTGTGTGAGTCTGCTTCATTTTGTTGACTTTTAAGTTTTCTAATGGTCCATTTGTGTAGAGTCTCACACACACTTAACATCACACACAACTTGTACACTTTACACATCGAAAATATCTTATATAAACAAAACAGTTTATATAAGATATTTTCGATGTGTAAAGTGTACAAGTTGTGTGTGATGTTAAGTGTGTGTGAGACTCTACACAAATGGACCATTAGAAAACTTAAAAGTCAACAAAATGAAGCAGACTCACACACACTGACAACATCAAAAGAAATGGCTTAACACACATCAAAAAAACGCACTTGAAAATGAGAATTATTTCTCGAAACGCGTCGTGCGAATAGTAAAATAAAGAAAAATCGTGACTGGTAGCAGAAGATTTATTTATTTATAAACAAACCTATTGTATCTACAGTCGCAGGCTTTCAGAAACCATTTATAATGGATCAAATCAAATCTAAATTGCAGATAAATTCACCGTGAAATTCTGCCGGTATAGGAAGCGCACACAATTTCGCGTCCAGCTACAGTGAAATGGTCACAACTTGAGCGAGACAACACAGACGTGGCTGATGCTGACCGGGAAGTTCAGATCTTGCGCCAGGCAATATCCGTCTTTTCTGTAAGCTGAAAGAACACCTGGGGGCGGGGGAAGAGATTTTCCACCAACGACGGCGCTTACACGGCCGTTGAGGAGCGACTCCGTGACCATTATATCGTCGAGGAACTGAACTATTCCGACCGACAGAAATTCACTGACTACAGTGAAAAATAGTATCGTGCATCTCTGTAAATCTGAAATGTAGTGCAGTATTCAGTGAAAGATACTTAGGATCTCATAATGAAGTGTAACTTGGTTTTGAAATCCACTCGAAACTATAACAAACATATCGAAAAGTATGTAGTTAAAAATGTTTCTATGTGTTTACAAATACTACGAAGCAGCGTTATCGATCTCGATGAAAGCGGAAGTCTGAAGAAGAAAAGTAAAAAGTTCGGTATCACGTGCCCTTGTCAGCTCTAAGATAACTCGTTCTGATATTTCTAAGGTTTCCCTTTCTACATCTTCCCTGGTTATGTACTCGGTCGCCACTGTAATTTTTCCTCCTATCTATGTAATTATGTAGTTATGTAGTTCTCAATTCGTTCGAGCAATCAATCATTCATAATAGGAAACACAGTCATAACTCACTCAAAATGATTCAGAAATTTTACTTGTTAGAATGAAATCAGGCGATGATTCTTCTTCTCTGCAGGCTCGTCCTTTGCGGCAGTCTGCTAATCTGTACAAATAAAATGCCTCGTATTTTTGGGAGCGTTGTATAATCAGTCGGGAAACCTCAGATCAAGCGGATATTTGGCTTTGATGAAGTTTAACCTTCCGAAGAAGTAATGCAGCTCTTGGATTATTAAATGCAGGTTCGTATCCAGTCTTTCGGAAGTTCCCTTCTGATTAACAACTACGCAATATATCGATGAATATCATTAATTCTCAAATGTCAAATAATGTAAATTGTTACACACCTTTTGTATGAAGGAGCAATATATATAATTTCGTATCAGTTATCTTTTGTCATAAATCTCAATATTCAGATTACAATTCTTCAAACAATGCTCAGGCTACTCGGCACGAAGACAATCTCGGAAGCTTTTGTTTCTAACAACCAGCAGAGAGAGTACTACAAAGAATAATTATGCGCTCATGGCATAGCTATTGTATGAAACTACTTTGCGCATGGGTTCTGCGAGTATGAAGATAGAAAATTTGTAAACGTCATTCAAGGGTAGAATTGTATCAGAATAATTCATCGAATATAAAGAGATATTACACCTTGCAACTCATAACAACAGGTAAATACGTTACTGTAGCCACTTAACACGCCACGCTGAACGTATTGATACTGTACAAACGCAGATCAGCTCTGTAGTAGGGCTGCATGCTATCGCCAATGGGTTCGGGGTTTCACTATGAAAAACGTTTGAGCTAGTTAATAAATAGCGCAACCCGTCACCTTTCGCACATAATTACTCATCCACGAAGCGTTCCAAGAAGACCGCACCTTTCAGAATTTAATTTACGTTTGCCTTGCGACGTTTCTGCTGTGAGACAAAGTTCGCGTACTCGTGTAAGTCTCCAGGTCGCAAAAGATAGCGTTTAATAAGAGGTAAGTTGGCATTCTGCCTGCCACAGTAGGTCCCAGTGCCCCTGCCGACGCAGACGTCTACGACCTCGCCGTGGTTTCGGGTCGTCACGGCACACCAGCGCTCGTGTCTTCAGCTGCCTTCCCCCTTCGAGTTCCCAAATCCGCCCCCTCCCCACACCCGCAACCACCGCCCGCCGTATTCCTCTAATTAATACTCGCCTGGAGGCAGGCGGATCCGTTCCAGATCTCCAGCCGGTTCCAGGGAGCGTCCGCGGCTACCGAACTGCCGGCACGAAATAACGGCGCTGCCTCTGAGCCAGCGCACGCCGTGTACATCGGCAGTGAACGAGCTCATTATGGCGTGAATCAGGTCTGATACAGAGAAATAGAGTAAATTCCAAGAAGCGTTTCATATGCAAATAATTTAATATGTTACTCTACAAGTAAAACTAATAAAAAGTCCATATAAACGTCGGCCCGCGAATGTTTAGTTACGGAGGTACGGCTAATACAAGATTTTGCCTGAAATTTAACAACTTCGCATATACGAAGCCATCGCAAAACTGTACGAGGTTAAACTAAAGTATGATTGGTTGTTACTGGTCTGGGGATTCTAGTAGAACATGCCCCAGACGTGTATCTGAAATAGTTTTCCAAGACGTCCAGGGAAGCAAAGATTATTATACAAGTAAATTTGTTTACTTTCCGTTAAGAATGTAGAAACGTTTATGTCATTCGATTAACTTCTCATGATTGGGATTCACAGTCATACAATATTTTTTAAAAGACGTCATAGTCGCTGTTGACTGTATAAAATATTTATTATCACGATTGCAATTTCGGCCTTATGGCCATTTTCAAGTAACACTGCAAAAGTTACCTAAACACAAAAATACAAAAGTGAAGCACAGGGTTTACATACATAATTACGCAAACATTTCAATAAGAAAATAGCTCAGTTATAAAAATTGGTGAGAAATGTACATACATCTATCTATATCCGGATCCCGCTCCAGCTACTGCCGGGTCTGGGTGCTGACGAGTCCTCTCCATTTGGCTCGGTCCTCCCACCACTTTTCTTCCTCCACTTGCTGCCAGGTCACACCTCTTCTTTCCACAGACATACTCACTCCCACTTTCCACCGTGTTCTTGGGCGCCCTGTAGGTCTTTTCCCATCCATCTTTAGTTCTTCCATGATTTTGCGGAGTCTCTACCCATGCATCCTCTTAACATGCCCATACCATCTTAATCTCTTTCTTTCAATTTCTTTTCTTATACTTTCTTGTTTGAGGTCCTTTCTAATCTCTACATTCCTTACTCTGTCCATTCTTGTTTTTCCCGTAACTGCTGTCAGAAATTTCATTTCACCTGCTTGCAGTCTGCTCCAGTCCCTTTCTGTCATTGTACATGTTTCTCCACCATAGGTGACAATAGGGATGTAATAATTCTTATGCATAAGGAGTTTTGCTTCTGAAACTTCATTATTCCAAATCAGGTGTTTTATTGTTTGATAGAAATTGCCTCCCTTCTGTAACCTCCTATTAATTTCGTTCGTTATTCTTCCATCCCTAGATATTTCACTCCCTAAATAAGTAAAATTTTCTACCACTTTGAGGGGTTCTCCATTCAAAGTAATATTTCTGTTGATTCCTTTCTCTCTTCCAAATACCATTACTTCACTCTTATCTTTATTTATTTTTAATCCATACCTTTTCATTATTTCCTTCCACGCATCAAGCTGTACCTGTACATCTACCTCTTTACATTACTTACATACTGTCAGAAAATAAAACACATACAAGTTCAGGTGCACTGACAACATATGGAGCTAAGTCAGTTGGCGTGAAAATACATTTACTAAAGATACTGCCTGTGCACGTAGCAAAGATAGCACACACCAGGGATACGACTTCTGAGCTGTATACCGTAAAGTCTTTTCGACATCATACCGCTTTCTAAATAGTGCTATGATTGTAAAGGGCAGTAGGATAGAATGGGAATATTTATTTGTAACATAATAGAGGATAAAACCTGTGTTATCTGTTAATAAGCTCTCACATTAACTTAAGTGCTCGTAAATGAGATGAAGACAGAGCTCAGATATATAACAAATTTTATGAATATGAATGGCGTAAAACGCTCGTCAGCAATCCAATTCACTGTGCAGCACAACAAATTCTCACAAAACATCACAATGCCTCCGCACGAACGCATCCTGTAGTAATCGGCTCGGCCGCTGCTTCTGACGTGATGGAGCAATTTGCGACTTGCAACAAAATAAGGTCAGAGTCCAGGGTCGAAAAATAGTTTTGCACTAATAAGTCGTGACTGATATTTACTTACTAAAGGGAAGAACCTCACATCTCTTGTGTCGAGGTGCTATTCCGATCGGCTGATCATAGGCACTCACCTTTACCTCGACAGCCTGTGGATGTTCTCGAAATCGCAGCCACGGTGTTGTAGCAGTAACACTAGACACATTCACAAGATTTTTCATAACATACGCTGGGTTCATGCACGGAAACGCGAAGCTTAGCTGCTCGGCACAGGGCGTCAGCTACGATGATCGTACAGTCTCGTAGCAACGGCTGCGCGCGAAATAAACAATGGATTCCTGGAGATGCAGCAGCTGTCTCTGACACGCCGGTACTGAGAGACTGGGTGTTTAAACTTTTTTTGGTTGATTTTCTTCATGAAAAGATTAGGAGAAGAAAAAGAGATCTACTAGCTTCCGTAGTGGTCTTTCTCCCACCCATCCCGTGCTGTTACTATTATTTCTATGAGAAGTCAGTCACTGATTGATCGCCTAAAGAAGTGCCTTATAATCTGGAATCTGAGTTGTGAGGTTGGTAAAGCAATGTTATTAACCGTATATACGTCAGTTTTGGCAACAACGGTGGCTGAAGGCCATGCTACTTTCCTATTTTAATTTTTTTTAATTTTGGGTTTTCCGTATTGTGAATGATGGTACGGCTCCATGAAAGAACATAAAAAAAGACTCTAATCTTCGTTTATGGTTTCACGTTTCTTCTTCTTCCCAAGTTTTAACTTAACACGGAAAAACCATCTTGACTGAATTCTCATCCGATCGGTACTGGAAAAATTAAAGGTAGCAGATCCTGGCAAGAGATTGGGCTTACTGAACAACATCTATTATGGGGGAAGTCATTTGTAAAAATCGCACAAAAGTGTTCGCGAAAACGTTATAATGGCCACCGATAAACTCTTCACATGTTACTTAATTCAGAGATACGGCAACGATTATAAATTGATTGTGAACGTTTCGACAACGCGCTGATGTTTTAGACTGCCTTTCTACAGATATTTATGTCTAATATCTGGTTATTTCTCTGTTGTTCCTATCAGACACCAACAGTAGGCTAGAGAATACACCTCGCTTCGTTCATGAATGGGTTCACCAATAATTTTATCTTTGTATGAGAACTTAATACCATTCTAACATGAGTGTAACACGACCACATGAAGTCAGTAAAATCGTACGTTTCATCACGTAAGATACAAAACTTATTGACTGACCAGCAATGTTCTTTTCTGTCTATTTACTTCTTTTGTTGCAGGTACAGGACGCAGTTTGTGTATATCACAGAATTGCTCTGGGAGATTCTACGCTCGCTTCAAAGGGATCAGTTTTGCTTTTCCATGTGAAGGCAAAGAAAACATACCAACCTACACAAGCCGATGCAGATTCCATTCACTGAAAGGAATGAATTGGAGAAAATATGCAGCATTCTTTTCCTTTCCTAGTTATTCTCTATCTCCCTGGAGAAAAAAAAAGTTAGTATTCTCTTACAGAACTGTCATGCAATAAGCAAAATTGTGACCCTCTGCAAACGTCTCTGTATTTCTCACGGAAATTATGTAAACTTATAACGGTACTGAGGTTGGAAAAGTAATGAAAGCATTACTGGAACCAATCAGAAATTGATTTTAACGTCTTTGGTGGTAAAGCCACCCTGCATGACGTAAATATGAGTACTCAGCTGTACCCCTGAAACTGTCACTAATCTTCTCGCATCCTTTACTCCAGTAAAAAAATCTGTATATCCAGTGGAAACAAACGACACGCCTTGGTCGAAGCAAATGTGCCTTGGTGCCTTTACCATGTGGTAATCAGTACAAAGCGAATGGTTCCGAAACCGCGCTAGAGAAAACTTGAGCCGTACTGCAAAAACAGCCATTCTGACCGTTGATTCTCTGTCGATTTCTTGGAAGTGTAGGCATCGATATTCCTGCACCAAAAACTGAGCCAAGTTCTTCTCGATCGTCGTCAGACATAAACAGCAATCTACCTCAAAACGATTTCGATAATTAGAAGACATAAATATCGAAAAGAGGAATGTGAGAGATATTTACTTTCACACTGAACAACTGTGTGAGTTTCAGTCGTTCGGATCAGGTGCGAACACACTTGTGTAATGATAACTTTCACAGATTCTCTCAGCTGTACACGTTTTCCGATATTCGATTTCATTGTAGACAGCAGTGCGCTCATACACAGCGGACGAACATCACGAGAGATAAAACACTTCACTTTTTCGTTCAATTCTTAAATCACAAACACATGTAGCTGACCTTGAATACTCACCTGAGATAACAGTAATTCAAGATAAGGTGCTGGGTGTTTATGTACAGACCTGCCGTTCAAGGTGCAACTCGAACGAGTACACCACCGTTAGCAGGTAAGTCGAGGTAAGTTTTTTAAAGGACTGGAAGTATATCTGAAGAACCCAAAACGAAAGGCAAGTAGAAATGCGTGAGTATCAAGCTCCTAGTATTACAAGCTCTATTGCTTCAAAGATTTTCCTTTGAGCCTACTTTAACGACGAGCAGTATTTTCGTTATCTAAAAACTACCACGTTACACCATGGTTCCCGTTCCATGGAAACTGTAGGTCCCTCAACAACCGATTAAATGAGATTTCTCAAACCGCAGGCAGGCAAGGGAATACATACTCCAATAGCATCGTGTCTAGTGAAGCTTTTTAATGTGCAAATGAACCATTCTGTTGAAGAAGACTTTGACACTAATAACTCTACATTTGTATTTTGTCTTACATCCAACATCTGATACGTTCAGCACACACAAATATGACGTTTGACCTTAGACATCACAAAACACATTCAACAGTAAACATGTTATCATGGTGGAAGAGCATGAATCCCTTTCGTGTCCTTTGCTGAAAATTGTATCTAGTGGTACAGGCAAAGCAACAGTTTACCAGCAGGACAGCATGAGTACATTTACAGTAACATCAATAGACATAGTCACCAATTATGCCCTAATAAACAGAGGCGAACCACATGCAGCAAAACACATATTGCATTTATTCAATTGCACAGCGACAGTCGTAACCCAAGTAATTATTAATATAATGTTAATAGTAACTTCTCAAGGATATTAAAGATGGTGAGTAGTTACACCACCGAAGCATTACCTCCGACGCACAGGGAACAGCGTAAAGCCCAAGACACACGGACCGTGCATTCGAAAATAGAGCGTGCCTAGTTTCTTAGGTCGTTAGAGAGTCTTTCCGAACATGCTTAGCAATATCTAGAACGTCAGCTATTATGAACGTGCGTCTGAACTTGGACCAATGAGAAGGAAGGACGGCATCTACGTCGCATGTAAACCATCTCTCTTCAGTACAGAGCCACAAGACGCCATATGGCTTTCAGAAGAAACGGGTATGTATGTACGCCGTTTCTAAGCACAATCAAAATGAGGATCTCTTAAAAACCCGTTGTTAATTGTACGATCTGTTCTGAGAAAATGGCCGGCCGTTCTGGCCGAGCGGTTCTAGGCGCTTGAGTCCGGAACCGCGCTGCTGCTCCGGTTGCAGGTTCGAATCCTGCCTCGGGCATGGATGTGTGTGATGTCCTTAAGTTGGTGAGGTTTAAGTAGTTCATAGTTCTAGGGGACTGATGGATGACCTCAGATGTTAAGTCCCATAGTGCTTAGAGCCATTTGAACCATTTTAATCTAAGAAAATGACAAGAAACGTCGTATTGGTGGTTAAAGAATTAACGTAACTTGCATATTCTGAACCTATGCCATTTCAAGGCAATGGCACATCGAGGATCGACCAAAAACGCGTTGGTCTTGGTACAATTTGTTACAATTAAATGTTATTTATTAATATATGTATGATTAAAGCTGGAACATCCTCTTACAAAAGTTTATGAATGACAGTGCTGGTAAACCTCTTACGTTATTTGATTTTCAAACTGCTGAGCAGAACTGAACGTACTCATTTTTAGACATTTCTCTCTTTACTTATTCTGATCATCACTAAACTGGCACACAATATTTTTAGCGCAACGCAATCTGACTTTCAATAATCCCTACAATGGAATGGCCCTGACTAACAATAACCTATACCTTTCATGAATCACTTACTTCACAAAAATCTTCGTTACTCCAACTACTGCAATACAGCGAGCGCCAATACTGCCAGCTAAGTAAAAGATTCTAACTACTGAAGGCACTAACTACTGATAGGTATACTTAGCAAATGAAAGATTTTGATAGAGCACAAAAAATTTATTTACCTTAAATGTTCAGAAGTCGTAATATACATAAGAGTTCATGACATCCAGTCTTACGAATTTACTCTTTCTGATGGACACACGTCCAGATCGTCCGCTCTCAAAACTCTGCCATCTCTCTCCCCACATCCACCACTGCTGGAGGCTCACCTCAAACTGCACAACGCTACGCGCTATTCACATCCAACTGCCCAACACTACAATAGCAAATATTCGAACAATGCAAACCAGCCACAGATTGAACACAGCGCAGTCAGTGATTTTTATACAGAGCGCTACGTGGCGTTACCAATATAAAAACTTACAGATGGTAAGATGCAAGATACAGTTATAACTCGTTCATGGTCGGTGCAGTGCAATGATTGGACATGCAGAAATGTTGGATAAGAGGCGATGTGTTACTAGTTCGCGTCTCACTAGATCCAAACAATTTTTCTTCTTCTAACGTTCGCGTTTTGTAATAAGTTCCGATCCTTTCTTATTAGTTGAAATTTATTCTACAATATTCGATGTTTTGCAAATATGAATGCGCTGTTTCTGAAGAGTCAGTTTGTTCCATTGTCTTTATCTACAATACAGGTTGCCCTACTTTTAATAAGATATATTGTTTCAGATTGTATAATTTACATGTTGTAAAAGTTCTGCTGTGGAATGGGAACAGTGATCAAGTAAGAATAACCTTAAGATTTTGTTAAAAAGTGAGAATGTAGTGAAATATTGTCAATCTGTATCGCAATGTGAAAATTTTATAAACCGATGTGACTGGACATTGTGCATTCCTTAATGTTTTGTAGGGAGCACATAGTACTCATGTGGGAGTGATCTAGATGCTTGTAAGACAATAAACTGGTAGCCAAGATCGCAGGAATTCTTTTTATTTCATGATTACCGGTTTCGACGAAACTAAAGCCACCATCATCGGATCTATGGAGGACAGAAAGCAGTATAAAAGTAGGATTGGACTCCAATTATATAACATGTATACAAATAAATTTAGTTACGTACCTTAGGACACATACAGATTTGCCTTGATTTTGTAACCTGTATGTGTCCTAAAGTATGTAACTAAATTTATATGTATACATGTTATATAAGTTCTGTTGCACAATTTTCTTGGATAGTGAAATTTTTATTTATGTACATTACAGACAGAACAACGTGACTAGTATATAGACAAAGGAAGAAATGTGTGTTTTAATGGAGCTAACGCAGGAATTCTACGTCCGTCCATTTCGTAAACAAACTGTGTGGTATCCGATCCACATACAGCCGACAACTGCCGCTCGAGCGTGGATGCGATCGCGTACACCACGTTTCGGCGCACGCCCCGTGTGCACAAGTCGCACCGTTTCTCAGCTTTCAGCAGCACGCTGAACTCGGCACGCTCAACTACAGGCTGGCGCACGAAATGTCTTACCAATTGTTTCTCTCACAATTTACGACGCACATTAGATATCCCGCTGGGATCTCTACAGCAGTACCAGCAGAGCTTGGAAAAACAAATGAGATACGAATTGACGTGTAATTGACGATACTGCCGCTAGGAGACTAGTAAGCAGCAATGGCTGACAATGGAAGACTGACGACACAACGACGATTGGCAATTGTGTTACTTTTTCATGAAACGAAGAGCCTTGTCGTGACTCAGAGGCGTTTTCGACAACAGTTTAACACACGGTGGGTCCCTTGCAAGAAGACCATCCACAGGTTGTACGATAAATTTGTACAGGAAGGAGCAGTATTGGAAGCGAAGCGACCTCGGCCTAAGCCTGTTTGTTCGCCGGAGAATATTGAACCGGTACGAGTTGCTGTACAGAGAAGTCCCGGAAAATCGTGTAGAAAGGCAGCAGTGCAACTAGGAATATCCAGACGCTCTGTTCAACGCATTCTTAAAAGTGACCTCCATATGTACCCATACAAGATGACCTGTTTGCACAGAAGCTCACTGAATAACACAAGCAGCAGACTACTGTTTGCTCAGTGGGCGGAGGATAGGGAATAAACTCTCAACAACGTTTTTGTTTTCAGAAGAGGCGCATTTTCATTTAGACGGTGTGGTTAACAAACAAAATGTACGCTTTTGCGCCACTGAAAACCCACAAGTGCTTCATGAACGACAACATTATGCTCCGAGGATTACAGCGTGGGCAGCAATTTCGTCACGGACTTACTGGACCCTTTTTCTTTGAAGAAACTGTGAACAGCGAGCGTTATTTGAGCGTGCTTAGCAATAGCTTCAGTCCGCAGCTTCTTGCTACTGCCTTGCCCTTTAACACGCAAGATGGAGCAAGGCCACATACTGCATACACTGTGTTGGAGTTTTTACACGAACATTTCGACAAGCGGACCATTTCACTCAGGTTTCCAGGTCGCTCAATGACGGACAAAATTGGCCCCCCAATAGTCCATACCTCAATCCACGTGACTTTTTTCTCTGGGGGTACCTAAAGGAAAACATTTCCCCGAAACGTCCACGTGATTTAATGGAGCTCAGAAGACTTATTCTTCAAGCTTGCAGTAAAATTACGGAAGACATGTGACGTAGGGTAATCACTAACTTCAGTGTTCGTTTCAAGGAAGTGGTGGACATATTGAGCATGTGCTGAGTTACAACAAATCTCCATGGACGGCTCTTCATTGTAGTATATGTTCCTTTCAGATTGTATTGACAGTAAAGTTTATATTCAAAAACAAAATGGTAACACATTTCGTGCGCCACCCTGTATGACGTTCGAAAGCACAGTCCGTGTGCCGACGACTTGAGCCGCGGGGTTGTGGTAGCGGCTGTGTGGCGGGCATCTGGGCGTCGAACCGTCGATAAACAAACAGGACAGCGCGCGGTCGACCTCGCGGCCTTGACTCGCGGCCGAGGAATCCTTATACGAGCAGCGCGCGCCGTAAAACCGCGGCCGCTCTTTTAAGGAGACAAAAGGACGACCGGGGTTCTTTTACGACTGCGGCGCGAGGCGAGGGGGTCCCTCTGCGGGGGTGGTCTTCCTCGCTGCTCGCTGTCCAAACACACAACGGCCCGGCCGGACGTTAGCACCGTTACACGGGGACAAGGGACTCCACAGCGCGCTGTAAAACCCTAAGTCGGGCATTTTTTTTGTCCGCTTCGCTCCGTTTTCCGACTCGCGCCCTCGATGCGGCAGTCCGTATTTGGTTTTCGTGGACGAAGTTACGTACTTCCCGTATCGCGAGTATCGCGAGCGCGCCTCACTTGCCGAATACGTGCGCCGGTTCTTCGACTTCCTGCCTGGCCGTCTCAGGACTACTATCCTCACGTAAGTTACTTTCATCCACTACGATAATTTCGTGTGTTTCAACAGGGTTTGGACGCAGTCTAACATAACAGTCGCGACACTCACTGCTGTAAAAGTTGTTACCGTTTGACAGATGGAGGGACACTAGCGCTCCAAGCGCAGAGTAAAATGAACGGCAGACGTGTCGTAAGCATAACGTTTGCTTTGCATCCATTTCCTACGTAATTTACGAAATATGAGTTATTTTCTTTCCTCTAAGGGTTTGTGCAGTATCAGAAGGCATATATGTTTCTAAAAATGATTCTAAAATAAGCGGAAGTATGGACAAAAACCTTGACTCGAGTGGCAAGCTACAACACATTCGTGAAGAAACACTTGTGACATTGGATAGAATTGCAGCTTACCACGTTGATATCAAAAGAATATAAACACACAGATTCACAAGTAAGAAGCACAGACATGTACCTCTACATGCAAAAGCGATCGACAGCTCATATATCGTTCTGTAGGCCTACTGTGTTTGTCATTGTTGTCGCCTGTTGCCATAAGTACGACCTTCATCTAGATAAGTATGACCGACTATTTGTTAATTAACATTTATAGTTGACAATAAAGATCGCGTCATACGGAATTTTAAAAGTGCACCTGTACAGAGAAAACCTATGAAGTCGTCCTCGACGCCTGTAGACAAGCAACTGCTTGACACCCGTCTGATTCGAGATGCGTACCTGCAGGTGTCTGGAACTACTTCATAGATTTTCACTGTACAGGTACACTTTTAAACTTTTAAAATTCCCAATAAAGCTGAGCGGGTGCCACTGAGGGTGTTCAGGTATTGGGGCGGGGAGGGGGGGGGGGGGGGATTGGGACTCTTGCTGTTGTATTCACGCTGGTATCAAAGTTGCAACCCCCCCCCCCGTACCGAACCAACAACGACTCAAAGGGAGGCCTCGGCGCTTGTTGGTGACGTCACGTCAGCTAGGCACGGCGAACGCCAGGTCTGTTGCAGGCAGAAACGCCTGGGCGTGCTTATCACTATAAATCTCTTATTTTTGGACAAAATGTTAGGTATTGTTTTGGATTCCGCAGTTTTATTTAGAAGAAAGATTTTCTTACTGTCGTAAAGCTACAAATGAAGATCATGATTCTGTAATACTGAATCCTATCGAAACAAACGTAGATCAATATGAGAAGATGCTTTCCCCCCTTGCAAGCTCTTGAAATTTTACATTCAAGTAACTATATTTACTTGATCCATTTTGTTATCGAAACTTACCCCAACCCCCCTACAAATAACTCGTTTCTTTTATTTATTTAATTAGTTATTTTCGTTTGACATCGTCACTGGAAATGTGAAGTAATTTACATGTGTAAATCTCCAACTGTTGCCTGTCATTAGATTACAGTCGTTGTCAACGAAAGGAATTCTAAACAGGAAACAAAATAGCTTCATACACCGAAAATACTGCTGAGCTTAAACTTTTTTAAACATGCACATTAGAAAAGATAAATATTTCCCTCTTGCAACTGAAAGGAGAAACTTTATAAGATAAAAAAAATTATTTGATAAAACAAGTATCTCTCTTTTTGCCTCTTCTCCTGTCCCCCACCCCCTCCCTCAACGTGTACAATCGCAAGATATTTCATTAACATTCACTACTCCTCACCCCATAGTCAACCGAGACACCTAAAGAAGAGCACCAGTATGTTCACAGTTTCTTATAAAAGCAACGCAGTACAAACGTAACGTCCTCAGATTTACAAATAAGGTAAAGAAGCACGAATTCTGTTACTGCTGGACCATGAAGTTGCTTTGTATGTCAATTCTTAAAACAGGTAGAAATTTAAGTTCAGGATTACACTATTTGTTAAGAAGTGTAATGAATTGCACAATTAATTGATTGCAGAAATCTCTGAGAACAATGTGTGTTGGTCAACTACCGCCAATAGTTTCACATTTTCCTGTGTCAGGGAGGGACACACCACCATTATGAGTGTGCCTGCAACAGACCTGGCGTTCGCCTTGCCTAGCTGACGTGACGTGACGAACAAGCGCCGAGGCCTTCCTTCCAGTCGGTGTTGACCGAACACACCACAAGCGCATGCGAAACGGGAGGGATGAAAAAGCATAAACACCATGTGTTTATACTGATCACGTTTACAGGTCACGTGATGTTGAACGGAATATAGAGGATCCAACCTGTACACTAGATCAAAAAGTGCGCTCGCCTTGCGTTCACGTTCAGTAGGGGTGCAACCTTACCCTGTCCTCAGAGAAGAGTTGGAAGGTCTCGGAGGGTCAAAGGTAGCTAAGAACGTTTTCCTGTTATTCATCGCACTGTGAACTGTCGTTTTCGAACGCGAAATGTGGGGGAATCAGTACCACGAGGAAATTTGTTTTTGGAAATATGTGGTAAGTTCCTGTGGGACCAGACAGCTGATGTTATCGGTCCGTAGGCTCACACACTATTCAATATAACTTAAACTAACGCTAAGGATGACACGGTCATCCATACCCAAGGGAGGACTCGAACCTCTGACGGGGCGACCGGGAGAGGGGGGGGGGGGGGGGGAGCCGCGCGAACTGTAGCAAGGCACCTGAGACCACGCGGCTATCCGGCGCGGCAGTATCATGAGGAAAAGGTGTCTCACTGACACCCTTTGTGAAGGCACCCCCTGAGGACTTCTCTTGTCGATTCTGAGCAGCGGTGTGTCTGAAACGATTTCCTCGCCCGCCCATAAGAAAGCCGCGCGGTGTCAACGGCAGGGGTCACGGTCCTCACAACAGAGGCAGTGGCAGTTGACCCTAAATAATGAAAACTGTGAGGTCGTCCACATTATTGCTAAAAGGAACCCGTTAAACTTCGGTTACATGATAAATCAATCTAATCTAAAAGCCGTAAATTCAACTAAAAATCAAAAACTGTTCAAATGTATGTGAAATCTTATGGGACTTAACTGCTAAGGTCATCAGTCCCTAAGCTTACACACTATTTAACCTAAATTATCCTAAGGACAAACACACACACCCACACCCACACCCGAGGGAGGACTCGAACCTCCGCCGGGACCAGCCGCAGAGTCCACGACTGCAGCGCCCAGACCGCTCGGCTAATCCCGCGCGGCTAAATATCAAGGTATTACAGTTACGAACAACTTAAATTGGAAGGAACACATAGAAAATGTGGGGAAAGCTAACGAAAGACTGCGTTTTATTGGCAGGACATTTAGAAAATATAACAGACCTACTAAGGAGACTGCATACACTACGCTTGTCCGTTCTCTTAGAATACTGCTGCGCGGTGTGGGATCCTTACGAGATAGGAGTGACGGAGTGCATCGAAAAAGTTCAAAGAAGGGCAGCACGTTTTGTATTAACGCGAAATATGGGAGAGAGTGTCACAGAAATGATACGGAATTTGGGCTGGAAACCGTTAAAAGAAAGGCGTTTTTCGTTGCGACGAAATCTTCTCACAAAATTCCAATCACCAACTTTCTCCTCCGAATGCGAAAATATTTTGTTGACACCAACTTAAAAGGGAGGAACGATCACCACGATAAAATAAGGGAAATCAGAGCTCGTACGGAAAGATATAGGTGTTCATTCTTTCCGAGCGCTATACGAGATTGGAATAATAGAGGATTGTGAAGGTGGTTCGATGAACCTTCTGCCACACACTTGAATGTGATTTGCAGGCTACCCATGTAGATGTAGATGTAGAGGCGACAAAATAAGGGGTGAAATGTGGTTAAGAATTGGTATGACAATGTTCCTGTTAGGTATCCACAGTGACGTTGGGCAGAATTGTGGTGAAATTTGGTGGCAGTGCCACATCGTTAATCCGCCTTAAATGTGGTATCAACTTCTGAGCGCTGGCCCTTGTTTGCGTGTATGGACAACTTTCTCTTTGGAGCGCCGTCGAGTCCATGGTGACAGTCGGCGCCACCCTTTTGCACACTGCAGAGGAAGTTTGTAGACACCTGAGCCCAATTTCAAACTTCTGCGTCGCAATGGGAGACAATTACAGGTGTGGAAAAAGCGATCCTTTCATTGCGCAGCACAGTGTATTTTCTTATTTGAGTATGCATTATGGGAAGTCTACGACCACATCATTCACCTTATTGCTATATGGAGGTGTTCCGCAGTTCGTTGTTCCGTCGTTCGCCTCTGCTGCCACGGCGTGAAGTCTAGACCCGTGTCCTGTCTGCAGCGCTATTAAACGGAAATGAGGAACAAACCCAGACTAGACCCATTAACGGCGACGACTGCTAAAAGTTCTTTCGTCCAGATGGCGGCTGTAGATTACCTCTGCAACGGACGCAGGTTGGCGGCGCTTCCATTGCGCGCTCGGAAGAGGAGAAATGTTTCAGATATCAGTTGGCGTGGCGCGGGGAGTCCGTAACAGGTGGCATCCGCTTACACGGCGGCCGCTACGTAAATTGGAAGTAATGGAGGCGGCGGTGACATCAGACGGGCGGTGTGTGGTGCACGGCCACACACGGCCCCGTCCGCTTCCGGTAGGCGAGGACAGCGCGTTCGTTGCCTCGCACCTGCAGGCGGCCATACGAATACCCGCCTTCCAAGTCAGCCAATTATGTCAAATGACTACGAAGTCTTTCGCGACTGAGTCCTTGCATAAAAAGTTCTCGGTTTACTTGCCGCGTCAAATTTGGATAACATCCCAAGCTTTCGATGACTACCTCCGTCATCTTCGTCAGGGGTAAAACTGACGAAAATGACGGAGGTAGTCATCGAAAGCTTGGGATGTTATCCAAATTTGACGCGGCAAGTAAACCGAGAACTTTTTATGCAAGAATGTCAAATGCTCATTGCTCCTAGCTATTCATAGGTAGACTGACCCATCAGCTTCCCATCCTGCAACTGTACTACTAAGGTCATCACAGGGCGTGTGGCAGAGGGTACTTCATATGTAAATGTAAACTCCGTCCACAGGCCTGGCACCGACCGACCGCCATGTCTTCCTCTGCCATTGGCGTCACAGCCCTGGGATCGACCGACCGCCATGTCTTCCTCTACCAGTGGCGACACACCCCTGGTACCGACCGACCGCCATGTCGTCCTCTGCCAGTGGCGTCACAGCCCTGGTAGCAACCGACCGCCATGTCGTCCTCTGCCAGTGGCGTCACAGCCCTGGTACCGACCGACCGCCATGTCGTCCTCTGCCAGTGGCGCCATTGGATGAGGAATGCGCGGCGTGGGGTCAGCACACGGCTCTCCAGGCCGTTGCCAGTTTCGTGATCTGGAGCCGGTATTACACGAGCAAGTAGCTCATCAGTTGGCTTCACGAGGCTGAGTGCGCCCCCTTATAGTCTTCCCAGCAAGGGAAAATCCCTGGCAGTACCAGGAATAGAATATGGATCGCCGCATGGCAGTCAGTCACACCATTCAGCTATAGAGGCGGATAGAGAGTACGCCATATACCATGATAACTTCTCTCCCCCTATTTGCTGTCCCATTCGCGAATAGTGTGGTTAGAACGACTGTTGGCCACCCACCGTGCTGTTACTTTCCACTAGTAATTACTTATGAGAATAGACCGACCCTCCCAGAGTACCGAGCGCGCTAATGTGCCGACTTCCCGGCCACCGGAATACCATATTGTCACATGAAAAAAATGCATACTGTACATCAATAATAAAGGACGAAGTATCTAAATAAAAAACTATTCTATTTTCTGTTTCCTGTTTCGCGTTTTGGTACCAAGTTTTATACTCATTTTCTTGCGATTAGTGGTTTAAATAAAAAGATATTATTTTTGTCAAAAGTTATGATCCAATATTGATTAATTAGCATTAATGGCTCTAAGCACAATGGTACTTAACATCTGAGGTCATCAGTCTCCTAGACTTAGACCTACTTAAACCTAACTAACCTAAGGACATCACACACATCCATGCCCGAGGCAGGATTCGATCCTGCGACCGTACCAGCAGCGCGATTCCGGACTGAAGCGCCTACAACCGCTCGGCCACAACGGCCGGCTAATTAGCATTTACATTTTGTAATAAACATAGGATTTAAATAAAAGGAAAAATGCCATTAGTACGATTCGAAACAGGGACCTCACTATTAAAGGACGTGTACGCTACGCACTGAGCTGCCAGCAACTTTAGTACAACAGAAAACATTCTTGGAAGCCTGAAGGTTTGTTTACAGCCACAGGCAGCATCTACCCTATATAACGAGGCAGAATGAGCGGGCGAACATAAACGAAACTAGGAGCGTACGAGAGGACGTGTGTACGCGAGAGGAGCAGGTTGGCGGAACAGAGCTGGGGGTACCGCCCCCAGGATGAGGAAGAGGATAAGGATCTGGCGCGTCCTTCGGCGCAGGCAGCGAGCAGTGGGCGCATGCGCACAACCGACCGGCCGTATAATTTACTGCGGCGCGGGGTAATCACACTCACACACAGGTAAACTCACGGCTACAGCTGCTCAAGTATCATAACGGGCCGCGCACCGGTGCGGTCGTGCGCGGAATCGAGAGACACGACCCGTACTCTCACTTTACGTGTCTTAGACCCTGGAGACCTCCTCCGTGCGAAACAGCACACATCCACGGATAGTCGGAGCGTCCTAGTCAAGCACAGAGACTACCTAAATATGGACAGAGCTGCGGTTTAAAAAAATTTTATTTAAATCATATCATTACCGGTTTCGGATTTACTGCAAATCCATCTTCAAACGGCTCTCATAGATTTCCTTACTTTCCTGCTGGGGATTCGTTTTGTACTCGTTACTGGTTTGGCGCACTAAGCTGAACAAGAAGTTTTTCCGTTCATATTTCCGTTAATATACGAGAGATTTTTCCCATCTGACCTTCACAGAAACATTTTCAGTCCGGAACCGCGCGCCTGCTACGGTCGCAGGCTCGAATCCTGCCGCGGTCATGGATGTGTGTGATGTCCTTAGGTTAGTAAGGTATAATTAGTTATAAGTTCGAGGGGACTATTGACCTCAGATGTTAAGTCCCATAGTGCTCAGAGCCATTTGAAAATTCATGAAATGATTTTAAAGTGAATAAAACTCAAATATGGTGAAACCATACATAGTGTACATTTCTGTGCGAAGAATTCATTTCGTATTTGACTTCTGCATTTTAAAGTGAACTCATTTTGGTACGTACACTACGTGAGTGCAGCCGGCCGCTGTGGCCGAGCAGGTCTAGGCACTTCAGTCCGGAACCGAGCTGCTGCTACGGTCGTACGTTCTAATCCTGCCTCGGGCATGGATGTGTGTGAAGTCCTTAGGTTGGTTAGGTTTAAGTAGTTCTAGGGGACTGATGACCTCAGATGTTAAGTCCCTTGGTGTTTACAGCCATTTGAACCATTTGAACTTCGTGAGTGGTGTTTAATTTCCTGGAAACTGCTTTAGCGTGCACCATTATGTGTGTTATATAGCATACATGTTCAAATTCACAAAACGTGGCCCAGTTTAGCGTGAGTGAAAAAAAAATAGTTTCAAAGGTGTTGGAGTGGTGAAGATGTTAATACGGAACTGATGTATACAGTGTACGGTCAAAGTAAAATATGTCTCTGATATAGCAATGAAATTAATTTGTAAGTCGGAAAGAGAAGTAAAATTACGTACAGTAACTTCTAATACTCCATTATACTGAATGACTAACATTAAGCAAAAAAATTCATACATATTATAAAAATATATATTCGAATGTGCTGTATGTATGTATATTCCACATTTCCTCCTAGACCGATGGACGATTTCAAGCAAATATGATGCAATAAGCTTCCTTTAATTTACGTCTATGCTCACAAACTTTTTGTTAACAGATTACCGGTTTCGGTCTATAGTGACCATCATCAGACCTGTTTATAAAAACAAAGTCCTAATGTACTGCAGCCACAGTAGCATCGTCAAATGTTAAATGCAAAATCAGCACCAGCATCGTCAAATATACATAAATAACATCGTATGCACGAGTAATTTTGTCAGTAGCTACCGACATTCTTCAGCAGGCCACCAAACTCCTCACAAATGAATGTTATTGAGCATATCTGGGATGCCTTGCAATGTGCTGTTCGACACCCTCTTACTCTTACGGATTTATGGATAGCCCTGCAGAGTTCTTGGTGTCAATTGCCTCCAGCACTACTTCTAGTTCAAACCATATCGTGTTGAGGCACTTCTGATATTAGGCAGGTGTACTAGTTTCTTTGGCTCATCAGTGTAAATGTTGGATGTTGTGAAAATAGCTTTGGCGATATGTTTATCCATTCGAGAAAATATCGCACTTCAACGCAATTAGGTGACCTCGTAGTTTCGTCAAAAAGTTATATTAAAATCTTCATTCCTTAGGGTGTCACACAACACCATGATAGAAGCGAGTATAGCAGCTGAGCCAACGATTTTCAGAGTTATTTCCTGAGAAGTGTTTGAAACACTTCTGAAGATAGACAAAGACAGTACTTTTGTAGCGGGTACGAAGTTGTGCTGGACTACTACTGTGCAGACACAGCGGCGGCCGGAAGTCTGGCCCGGGCGGGAAGGCGCCGGTGGGCGGGGCCTCGCGGTGACGTCACGGCTGGCCACGCCCCCCGGCCGCACGCACGCCTGCGCCAGCCACACACGGCCTCGTGTTTATCTGCACGCTCTGCTTATCAGGGAGGGCTCATTAGCTGCGCCAGGAAAAAGTCATGTCTCCGCTTATCACCCTGAGCTTCCCGTCGACAGCAGGCATACAATGAATTTACTATATTGTCATGCGGAACTGTGTAGTACACTTTCACAGTATCGTTCGACCACAAGTGCGCTGGATCACACGCGACGGAACTGTCTCATAGCACAGGTGTACCACAAGTATTAGTATCGGGTCCACTTTTATTCTCGGCTCATACAGATAATTTCATGTCATTAATGAAAGGCGTTTAAATCATTCTTTCCTGTTCACGATACGAGATTTAAGGTCATCTCCACCGAACATTCTTCGGCACTCAAAATGACAAATGATCTTTTTAAGAAATTATTAAATTGGTACTCTGTGGACAGATGTTCTCTAAACTGCAATAACGCCATGTAATCATTCCTGTGAAGCTCCAACACCTTACAGCGATACAGGGCACAGGCTTCTGGCAAAATAATCAGTAGTTTAACTTGGTACTCCGAACTGTGGTAGGCTGGTGCACGCAACTTCCATCGCAGGAGGCTGTGACGTTACACACTGAGTGCTGCAAGGCCTCACCAGATCGATATGGTGATATATTTATTTTGGCAGGCATCAGGGTCGCACGTAGGAGTATAGTTGCCCAAGAAGTTGTTTTTATAAATCACGTTGACTGTCCCTGGGACTTTTATTTTGCTCTTAGTTAACAATCTATTTAAAACTGATTATATGATCAGAACTTCTCGTTAATAGTAGCGATGCTGTCCATAAACGTTCTAGGTGTAAGACCGAGATGAACAATAATGAATACTTCCACTGCATGTCGCAAATTGTGAACCTTCTTAAAAATTTAGGAAAATACTACGATTTTGCTACGAATAACAGTAGAATATTGAGAGGGATGTATCAAAACATTTTATTTTCCCTGTTCGCATCTATTTGTGCTCTGCAGCATAGTCTCTGGAACTTCTCTTCGTACTCGAAAATAAGTATCAGCTGTCGAGAAATGAGAAAAAAAAATGAGTAGGAGATCGGTGTTCAACATCATGTGCACGAGGGGGGCATAGGCGACTGTCCTCATGTTCAAATTGGACAAGAATGAGGAATGAAGCTTGCTGTGTCTTTCCACAAAGAAACGTTCCGTTATTTATCTTAAGCAGTTCAGAGACACATTTCAAATACAGATGTAAAATTTCGTGCCCATCAAGTACTGAATCAGAAAAACATTCCCCACAACTTTGCCTTTGTACAGCATAGATACAATATAAGAGCAGCTACGAAAACCAGTTAACGATTCACCCAATGGTCTGAAACGTCCAATGGTTTACAGGAAAACAAGGAGCGAGCACGAAACCTGTTTTAGGAAACAGTGTTTTCGGTGAAAAATCAGTGACTGTACGACCACATTAAAAATTGAGGTAGCTAACTTAACGCCTTTAAGTAACGTTGAGTTCCTAAATCTATTGTAGAAATATGCAGAGCAGCTGAAAATACAGCATCAGTTCAATAAGACAAAAATTAAAGGGGGTTAAAGACTTAATACGATGACAGCTGAATCCCCGAGTTCACAGTGACAAGAAATTTACAGGCATGGCCTAGTTGACATTAGGTGAGCTGATGGCAAAGTTCAACTTTATAGTCATTTACGATCCAGTTAAACCTTTTCTGTAACACAGATTGACCTTTTTGTTCTTTTAGACTTTAGAATTTCATGTGTGATTTAGCCCTCTACAAATTTCAACGAGCAAACTGCAAAGATATTCTTGTGGAGCTTTATAATTTTGTAAAGCAAAATACAATATTGTTTAGCGTGAAGGAAGTTAACAAAACAACCTCCAGAAAAAATTATAATTTGGAAAATGCCTACGTGCCAGATACTTCCGGGCACGCCCTAATCATGGCCATTATTGTATGTCCATAGTATATTATACTACACAGAACTGTGAAATAATTCGGTCAGTTTCTACTAAATCAACTATTTTCATTAACTATGTACAGTTGTTGACTGCAAGGTCGACCTTGTTAAAAGGCAACATTAATAAACAAAAATCCGATGTGTCCCTGTGAAACTACGGGAAGCAAGTAAGTTGTTGAGGGAGGACTTCCTTCGTAAGTGGCAGGAAACATTAAAAAAGAAGTCCAGGACGTGGGATAACGCGTGATCGAAAATAGTAATGGGCCTAAAACGCTTGCTTGTGAAACATTTCACGCCTGATGATGACACACAAGTGCAGAAACAGTTTGAGTAAAAGCACGAAGAGGCGAGACTCGCGCCAACGTGCTCGCGTTGTGATTTGCACGCGGAACTGTGTCCGCCATGGCGGCTGGTTGCCTTTTGTCGTGCGGAGACGCCGGCTGGGTCGTAAATCACAGGGAGCGGGTCAGCGGAATATTAATAAGCAGTGAGACGGCGCGCTGCCCTTCGGAATTTATCTGGCGCCGAATTAATCTCTAGCGGGCTGGGGATCCATTCCGGCGGGCCCATTACAGTCCCCGTAATGGGCCGCCGCGTCATACCGACCTGGACGTCTCTCGCCTGCGGAAAGGCTGTACGTGGCGTGACGAACGAAGGCGTACAATACCCTGCAAGACATTTTGCCTGCTTCTCCCTTCTGTACAAAAAACACAGTCGTTCTTCTTGGTTTTACGGAGTATAGTTTCTGTACTTGTGTGTCATCTTCAGGCACGAAATGTTCCACAAGGAAGCGTTTTAGGTCCATTACTATTTTCGAACACGTGGCATCCAACATAAACAGGACGTCATTTAGGCCGACTTGACACATATACTTTTTTTTATTTGTTTCCTCTTTCAAGATTTCTCTGCATAAAAGTGTGACACGACACCACACCGCTTACAGGGCAACAGCCAACTACGACGTCAACATCAGCAAGCGTTACTTAATGTATTTGGCTTCTTTCGAATGCTGTTATAATGGTATAATGTTCCACTAAAAACGTATCTGAGTTGATACAATAGGTAAGCAATTAAAGATGGAAAAATCTGAAATTCACCTGTAAGTATGCAAAACAGTGTTGTTAACCTTAAGTAAGGCCAGTATCAAAACAGACTAAATGACACCCACCCAGATGCTAGCAAAACCCGACAGCGCTCAACTTCAGTGATGTGGTCGGAATCGTTGTTACCATTGCGGCAAGGCCGTTGATATACAGGATGGTCTATTTAATCATGTCGGTGCAAATATCTCTGGAACCACTATAGGTGGCTGTCAGAGGTATGAATGTAAGGTGGGGGCTCATCAAAGTAAATACAATGGGACATTCTAAAGGGTAAGCGATATTATTTTCAACGCAAACTTTGGACATCCCTTATTATTTCTTACCAAATCAGTGACATGAATAATCACAGAAAGAATGGGGTTGATTGCGTCACAATACGCCAGTCAAATCCCGAGAACCTGCTAAGCAAAGTTGAAGCTTGAAGTAAACTAAACACGCCGCTATTGCACACTCCGAGATGCAAGCGTGAATCCCACGTTGCTCTCACGATTTGATTGACGTACTACGATGCAACAAAACGTCGTATTTATTGTTAGATATTTACACTGTTATTAAGTGGACTGGAAAGAATACACATGTCAAGTCACATACAATGAAAAATAAGGAAAGGATTCACTCGCTCGCACTTTATTGAACTATACTACTGTACTGGAATGGACATAACGGTAACGGAAAACCGAGTATCAGCGGCCAGAGCAAATATAACTAATGGCTGACCAAGGGTCTAACGGAGAATGGCAGTTGTACGTAGCTGCGTGACTGGACATTTGTGTTGTTTCCAGTCCACTTAATAACTATGTAAATAACAATATGTACAACATTTGTTGCGTCGTAGCATGTCAATCACATGGCGATTACCAGCAACGCGGGGTTCACACTTGCATCTCGGGATGTGCAATAGCGGTGTATTTTTTTTTTTTTTTGTTTTTACTTCAAGCGTCAATTCCACTTAGCAACTTCTCTGGATGTAACTGACAGGTAGAATGTCTCATTGTATTTACTTGAATCTCTCCCTTGCATTCATACCAGCGAAAGTCGTTTTTCTGTATCTGTTGTGGTTCCAGAGAAAACACTTGTGCTGAAACGTTTACGTGGACCACCCCACTCTGCGACTTCTATTCCCACTCGATTGGTATACGTCTATAGATGATATTTACAGGGTTGGTTTGCCACTGCCGACAATATATTCGTTTTGGAGCGTTAATTTCTTTTATAAATGCCTTTTTTTTTTAGCCCTAATGTCGTAACCTGTTTTGTTGTCGTTGACGATGTTGCAGTCTTCAGTCTGAAGACTAGCCTGTCGCAGTTGTCGACAGTACTATATCCTGCGGAAGTCTCTGCATCTTTTCATAACAACTTACGTCTACACTCATAAGAACCTGCTCCCTACGTCTGAACACTGGTCACCCTCTACAAGTTTTACTACAGACACTTCCCTCCACTGCCAAACTGACGACGACTCGTTGCAGCCTCGGGATGTATCCTACAGTGAACCCCTTCTTTTAGCCAAGTTGTGCAATTAATTTCTTTTCTCCCCAATTTCATTCAGCACCTCTTCATAAGTTACGTGAGCTACCCACCTAACCATCAGCACTCTTCTGTAGCACATTTGAAAAACTGCTATTTTTCCTCTAGTCTGAATTGTTTATCGCCCGCGTTTCACTTCCATACGAGGTTACACACTATACAAATACCTTGCAAGAAGACCTTGAAACGTCCCCTTAGAAAAATTATACATGACTATGCTTAAACTGACACACAGTACTTTTAGCGCAACGCAATCGGACTTTCAATAATCCCTACAAAAGAATGGCCCTGACTAAATAACCTATACCTTTCATGAATCACTTACCTCACAAAAATCTTCGTTACTCAAACTACTGCAATACAGCGGGCGCCACTACTGCCAGCTAAATAAAGGATTCAAACTACTGAAGGCACTAACTACTGATAGGCACAGTTAGCAAATGAGAGATTTTGATAGAGAACAAACGATGTATTTACCTTAATAGTATTCAAAAGTTATAATATATATATATATATATATATATAAAAAATGCATCTCCTCGAACACAAAAATCAGACACTACTGCGCAGTAATTAAGCCAGCAGCACTATATGCTAGTGAAACGCTCACACTCCACACAAAATGTGATTTAGAAAAAATACTAAAAGAAGAACGAAAAATTATGACAGAGATTTTAGGTCCAAAATTAACAGAAGAAGGATACCGGATACAATCAAGAAGAACCACAGAAACTATATCAAACCTGGCAGCAGACATAAGAAGACGAAGATTAAAATTTTATGGACATGTCACTAGACTTCCCCCCACACGACTCACCAACAGAATTCTCACTTACATAGAAAAAGTCAAATCAACAACACCATGGATTAGCCAAGTAAAATTAGATTTACAAAAAGCAAATATTGAACTTAAAGATGTCAAAGATAGAAAAACTTTTAGAAATAAGGTGGAAAAGTGGAATGTATTGTCGGAGAAGGAAGCACTAAAGGGACCAGGAACAAAATGGACAGAAGAAAGAAAAAGAAAACATGGAGAACGAATGAAAGAAGTATGGAAGAAACGACGTCAGAAAGCTTTGCGTGATCCTTCTGGGTCCATTCACGATAAGTAAGTAAGTATATGTCCATGATATCCAATATTACAAATTTACTCTTTCTGATGGACACACGTCCAGATCGTCCGCTATCAAAATTCCGCCATCTCTCTCCCCACATCCACCACTGCTGGCGGCTCATCTCCAACTGCGCAACGCTACGCGCTGTTCACATCAAATGGTTCAAATGGCTTTGAGCACTATGGGACTTAACATCTGAGGTCATCAGTCCCCTAGAACTTAGAACTACATAAACCTAACTAACCTAAGGACATCACCCACATCCATGCCCGAGGCAGGATTCGAACCTGCGACCGTAGCGGTCGAGCGATACCAGAGTGACGCGCCTAGAACCGCTCGGCTACACCGCCGTCGCTGTTCACATCCAGCTGTCCAACAAAAAAAAAAGCCTACTTACAACTTACTTGCACTTAAATTTACATTCGATGTTAAGAAATTCTTCTTTTCCAGAAACTGTTTTCGTTCTATACGGAGTCTGGATTTCGTAATCACTCGACATCGCCCATTATGACATCATCAGTTATTTCTCTGCTGAAACAGAATAAATCATCGACTACTTTTAGTGTCTCATTTCTTAGTCTAGAAATGTACATCAGCATCGACTGCAGCTTATTGCTCCTATTTTACGTATACCGATGTTCATAACGTCTTTTCAAGACCACATGCATTACATTGAATACCTCTTCCAGGTTTTGTCCAGTCGCCGAAAGACTTAGAATGTCATCGGCGAAACCATAAGTTTGTGTTTGTTCTCCGTGATCTTGTCCTTGTGTAACCTGTACTATTAATATCCAACCGACATGTCTCAGCTGAAACCATAATGAAAACAGCCCCACTGTGAACGATTTGTGGCGACCTTTGGGAGCGGTAGCCAATACAGTACGCTACGAGCTGTGGCGTCACTTTAGTGGCGTGATGATCGCAGCTTAACATCAAAGAAATTGACCTGTGCTGAGGTAGGTTAAATTCTTTCCATATCTCCACCCTGCACACATGGAGCTGTTTTTCCTGTCTATTACTTTTGATTATTTCCCTTTAGGAGAGAGTGTGAATTTGGGTCGGTCACAGCTTTACTTTCTTTTCTTCCCAAAACCTCTTCATTAATAATTGCGTTTTTCTTCGTTTTTCCTCTTTCTCTCCACGTTGTTTCCTTCGTTGACACCTCTTCAGTTTTGTAGTATCTGATTTTACTTCTGAATTGTTTTCCGTTTTCTATTTCTTCTTCTTAAATTTTCGGTTGTTCCAAGTCTTCTTGCGTTTCTTTTATGGAACTTGTCTCTAATTTGCTTCTATTAACGATGCTAAAAATTTCTCTAGTGAGTCGGCTTTCATCCATTCTACTCAGGTGGCGATAGAACTGAAGGCGTCTTTTCCTAAATTTATCTTTTATTTTGTCTGTGTGTTCGTTCCGCTTTTTTTTTTATGTCGTCTGACCCAACTTCTGTCTCGGAGTACAAAGCCACAGTTTTTTCTAAGAATTTTTCGTTCCTGTTTCTCTGTGTCACGAATCTTTGTCACCCCTCTAATAACTATGGTTTCTGCCGAATACAAAGCTCCTGATAAAACAACGGCTTTCTAGTGCCGTAGTTCAGCACTACATGTTTTTCTTTTGTTATAGTGATTTCATGCCAGTTTGTACGCCTTTTGCAGTTTGAATATACTTTCTGTGTTGGAGATTGTGCCCAGTCCAGGGGGTTGGATGGTTTCTCCTAAGTATACGAAATGAGTCACCTGTGATATGTTTCCATAGGGTGTTTTGAGTGGTAGGTTTCCAGTCGGTTTGGTGTCTGTATACAGAGCTCTTTCATAGGAAATTTGGAGTCCGGACAGTTCCACAAAGAGAGGGAGTCTCTTTCTCCCCCCCTCTCTCCCCCCCCCCCCTCTCTCTCTCTCTCTGTGGAACTGTCCGTCCTTTCGTGCCGCCCCCTGCTCTCCCCGTCAGAGTGCGCCGCCGTCTTCTGTGTTTTGTTATTTCGGGCGGGAGGTGCCTTGGCGGGGGCGGTTTTCTTTTTGTGGGCTCTGGCGGTAAATCAGTCATACGCCGGGCGCAGACCGCCGAGATTTATGCCGCCTGTCGGCGACGGCCAGCCCGGAAAGAGCTCGGGGGCGGCGTGGGGGCGGCGTCGGGGGCGGCAGCGGGGGCGGTGGAGGCCGCGTGGGAGAACGCAACGGCCGCGCGTCATACCACGCGAGCGGCTTCCGACACACAGTGACGTGTGACGTCACGAGAAGATGACATCGACAGTGTGTTAACCTTGACAACTGAAGCAACACCCGAGAAAATTTGATGGGTCTTCGTAGGATCTCAAAGTGGCAGACTCTGCAAGAGAGGCGCTCTACATCGCGGTGTAGCTTGCTGTCCAGGTTTCGAGAGGGTGCGTTTCTGGTGTCGAATATATTGCTTCCCCCTTCTTATACTTTACGAGGAGATCACGAATGTAAAATTAGAGAGACTCGAGCGCGCACGGAGGCTTTCCGGCAGTCGTTCTTCTCGCGAACCATAAGCGACTGGAACAGGAAAGGGAGGTAATGACAGTGGCACGTAAAGTGCCCTCCGCTACACAAAGTTGGGTGGCTTGCGGAGTATAAATGTAGATGTAGATGTAGGACTTGCCGAGCTAAACAAAATGAAGCATTGGGCGCGTAAAATGGTGCAGGGCAAGAGTAAGCTGCGAGGAAAAGATGGGAAATAGACAATGTGAACAAGAATCAAGAGTACAATACAAATCGAGAACCAAGAACGGAGTGGTCGGATAAGAAAGAGCGTGAAACAGAAATTCAGTCTTTCACCCATGTCGTGCATCGAAGAAGTAATGACGCAAATGAAATAATGTTTCGCGTGTGGAATTAAAATTCAGCCTAGACAGAAGAGCAATGACAAGACACGGTGAAAGACAGCCCCGTTCTCTACTTTGGCTGTCATACAATCTTTGTCGATTGCTCCACACCGGCAGTTCATTTCGGCAACCTGCCGTTTTTAAATGCTGACTGGTAGACTAGTAATCTTACGCAGTCACCCTCTGACGGTGTACACAGTTGTGCGTCTGTCATATATAAGCGCCATCGTAGTAGACTCGAGCGGGCCGGAAATAAGAACATGGTACTACCGAATCCACACACAGGGTGACGATATGACATTACGACAGTAGACGCAGCATTTGAACTTGCCAAACTTGCTTCATCTTGCGGCATAAATGACAGCGATAGTGACAGTGGTCTGACATCCTTGAAGTGAAAAATTATGTAAAATATGTGGTTTACAATACATAGGGTAACTATGAATGTGCTTCGCGTCATGCGGTCTCTCTCTCTCTCTCTCTCTCTCTCTCTCTCTCTCTCTCAAGTGTGAGTTGTCATTGTAAATAATTTACAAATTAAGGCATGGAACACGCTGATGCGAATAAATATTCAAACGTCGAATATCTGGTAAAGTACCATTCAGAAGAAGAAGCATAAAAAGACTGACAAATTTGCATCAGAATTAAGAGACAACTTAGTCTGAGCCATCTGAAAGTATATAAAAGACAATTAACGAGCTAGTGCTTTTTAAGACAATTCGTTTCCAAACAAACGCCTTCAGTTAAACTGTAAGTAGCCTGTTTAGGTTTCATGCTGGTAATGACATTTAGTGCTCTGTATGAAAATCGCTGACTGCGCTGTGTGCAGTCTGTGGCTGGTTTGCATTGTTCGATTATTCGCTTGTGTAGTGTTGGGCAGTTGGATGTGAACAGCGCGTATAGTTGTGCAGTTGGAGGTGAGCCGCCAGCAGTGGTGGATGTGGAGAGAGAGATGGCAGAGTTTTGAGCGGACGATCTGGTCGTGTGTCTGTCAGAAAAAGGAAATTTGTAAGACTGGATGTCACAAATATATATGTTGACTTTTGAACGCTATTAAGGTAAATACATTGTTTGTTCTTTATCAAAATCTTTCATTTACTAACTATGCCTATCAGTAGTTAGAATCCTTTATTTAGCTGGCAGTATTGGCGCTCGCTATATTGCAGTATTTCGAGTAACGAAGACTTTTGTGATGTAAATGATTCATGAAAGGTATAGGTTATTGTCAGTCAGGGCCACTCTTTTGTAGGGATTATTGAAAGTCTGACTGCGTTGCGCTAAAAAATATTGTGTGTTGGTTTAGTGATGATCAGAACAAGTAAAGAGAAAACTGTATGAGTACGTTGAATTTTACTCAGCTGTTTCCGTATCAAATAACGCTTGCATGAAGTCTTGTGAATTGCAGTTACTCAAGGAATATGGAAGTCCAGTACAGAACCCCGCTTGCAGCATTAGAAAATTGCAGCGAAATGCAGGAAGATCAGCAGCAGATAGGCACTTGGTGCAAGGAGTCGCAACTGACCCTTAACATAGACAAATGTAATGTATTGCGAATACATAGAAAGAAGGATCCTTTATTGTATGATTATATGATAGCGGAACAAACACTGGTAGCAGTAGCGTCTACTGTACAGATAGCCGTACCGTAGGTGCAACCACAACGGAGGGGTATCTGTTGAAAGGCCAGACAAACGTGTGGTTCCTGAAGAGGGGCAGCAGCCTTTTCAGTAGTTGCAGGGGCAACAGTCGGGATGATTGACTGATATGGCCTTGTAACATTAACCAAAACGGCCTTGCTGTTGTGGTACGGTGAACGGCTGAAAGCAAGGGGAAACTACAGCCGTAATTTTTCCCGAGGGCATGCAGTTTTACTGTATGGTTAAATGATGATGGCGTCCTCTTGGATAAAATATTCCGGAGGTAAAATAGTCCCCCATTCGGATCTCCGGGCGGGGACTACTCAAGAGGATGTCGTTATCAGGAGAAAGAAAACTGGCATTCTACGGATCGGAGCGTGGAATGTCAGATACCTTAATCGGGCAGGTAGGTTAGAAAATTTAAAAAGGGAAATGGATAGGTTAGATATAGTGGGAATTACTGAAGTTCGGTGGCAGGAGGAACAAGACTTCTGGTCAGGTGAATACAGGGTTATAAATACAAAATCAAATAGGGGTAATGCAGGAGTAGGTTTAATAATGAATAAAAAAATAGGAGTGCGGGTAAGCTACCACAAACAGCATAGTGAACGTATTATAGTGGCCAAGATAGACACGAAGCCCATGCCTACTACAGTAGTACAAGTTTATATGCCAACTACCTCTGCAGATGATGAAGAAATGTATGATGAGATAAAAGAAATTATTCAGGTAGTGAAGGGAGATGAAAATTTAATAGTCATGGGTGACTGGAATTCGAGAGCAGGAAAAGGGAAACATAGTAGGTGAATATGGATTGGGGCTAAGAAATGAAAGAGGAAGCCGTCTGTTAGAATTTTGTACAGAGCATAACTTAATCATAGCTAACACTTGGTTCAAGAATCATAGAAGAAGGTTGTATACATGGAAGAATCCTGGAGATACTAAAAGGTATCAGACAGATTATATAATGGTTAGACAGAGATTTAGGAACCAGGTTTTAAAATGTAGGACATTTCCAGGGGCAGATGTGGACTCTGACCACAATCTATTGGTTATGAACTGTAGATTAAAACTGAAGAAATTGCAAAAAGGTGGGAATTTAAGGAGATGGGACCTGGGTAATCTGAAAGAACCAGAGGTTGTACAGAGTTTCAGGGAGAGCATAAGGGAACAATTGACAGGAATGGGGGAAGGAAATACAGTAGAAGACGAATGGGTAGCTCTGAGGGACGAAGTAGTGAAGGCAGCAGAGGATCAAGTAGGTAAAAAGACGAAGGCTAGTAGAAATCCTTGGGTAACAGAAGAAATATTGAATTTAATTGATGAAAGGAGAAAATACAAAAATGCAGTAAATGAAGCAGGCAAAAAGGAATACAAACGTCTCAAAAATGAGATCGACACGAAGTGCAACATGGCTAAGCAGGCACGGCTAGAGGACAAATGTAAGGACGTAGAGGCTTATCTCTCTAGGGGTAAGATAGATACAGCAACAGGAAAATTAAAGAGACCTTTGGAGAAAAGAGAACCACTTGTATGAATATCAAGGGCTCAGATGGAAACCCAGTTCTAAGCAAAGAGGGGAAAGCAGAAAGGTCTATACAAGGGCGACGTACTTGAGGACAATATTATGGAAATGGAAGAGGATGTAGATGAAGATGAAATGGAAGATACGATATTGCGTGAAGAGTTTGACAGAGCACTGAAAGACCTGAGTCGAAACAAGGCCCCCGGAGTAGACAACATTCCATTAGAAGTAGTGACGGCCTTGGGAGAGCCAGTCCTGACAAAACTCTACCATCTGGTGAGCAAGATGTATGAGACAGGCGAAATTCCCTCAGACTTCAAGAAGAATATAATAATTCCAATCCCAAAGAAAGCAGGTGTTGACAGATGTGAAAATTACCGAACTATTAGTTTAATAAGTCACAGCTGCAAAATACTAACGCGAATTCTTTACAGACGAATGGAAAAACTGGTAGAAGCGGACCTCGGGGAAGATCAGTGAGGATTCCGTAGAAATGTTGGAACACTTGAGGCAATACTGACCCTACGACTTATCTTAGAAAATGGATTAAGGAAAGGCAAACCTACGTTTCTAGCATTTGTAGACTTAGAGAAAGCTTTTGACAATGTTGACTGGAATACTCTCTTTCAAATTCTGAAGGTGGCAGGGGTAAAATACAGGGAGCGAAAGGCTATTTACAATTTGTACAGAAACCAGATGGCAGTTATAAGAGTCGACTGACACGAAAGGGAAGCAGTGGTTGGGAAGGGAGTGAGACAGGGTTGTAGCCTGTCCCCGATGTTATTCAATCTGTATATTGAGCAAGCAGTAAAGGAAACAAAAGAAAAATTGGGAGTAGGTATTAAAATCCAAGGAGATTACCAAATAAAAACTTTGAGGTTCGCCGATGACATTGTAATTCTGTCAGAGACAGCAAAGGACTTGGAAGAGCAGTTCAATGGAATGGACAGTGTCTTGAACGGAGGATATAAGATGAAGATCAACAAAAGCAAAACGAGGATAATGGAATGTAGTCGAATTAAGTTGGGTGATGCTGAGGGAATTAGATTAGGAAATGAGGCACTAAAAGTAGTAAAGGAGTTTTGCTATTTGGGGAGCAAAATAACTGATGATGGTCGAAGTAGAGAGGATATAAAATGTAGACTGGCAATGGCAAGGAAAGCGTCTCTGAAGCAGAGAAATTTGTTAACATCGAGTATAGATTTAAGTGTCAGGAAGTCGTTTCTGAAAGTATTTGTATGGAGTGTAGCCATGTATGGAACTGAAACATGGACAATAAATAGTTTGGACAAGAAGAGAATAGAGGCTTTAGAAATGTGGTGCTACAGAAGAATGTTGAAAATTAGGTGGGTAGATCACATAACTAATGAGGAGGTATTGAATAGGATTGGGGAGAACAGAAGTTTGTGGCACAACTTGACTAGAAGAAGGGATCGGCTGGTAGGACATGTCCTGAGGCATCAAGGGATCACAAATGTAGCATTGGAGGGCAGCGTGGAGGGTAAAAATCGTAGAGGGAGACCAAGAAATGAATAAACTAAGCAGATTCAGAAGGATTTAGGTTGCAGTGGGTACTGGGAGATGAAGGAGCTTGCACAGGATAGATTAGCATGGAGAGCTGCATCAAACCAGTCTCAGGACTGAAGACCACAACGAAACAACAACAACAACAACAACAAGGGAGGTGCCAGGTTGAGATTCATTGGGAGAGTCCTTAGAAAATGTAGTCCATCCATAGAGGAGGTGGCTTACAAAACACTCGTTCGGCCTATACTTGAGTATTGCTCATCAGTGTGGGATCCGTATCAGGTCGGGTTGACAGAGGAGATAGAGAAGATCCAAAGAAGAGCAGCGCGTTTCGTCACAGGGTTATTTGGTAAGCGTGATGGCGTTACGGAGACGTTTAGCAAACTCAAGTGGCAGAGTCTGCAAGAGAGGCGCTCTGCATCGCGGTGTAGCTTGCTGTCCAGGTTTCGAGAGGGTGCGTTTCTGGATGAGGTATCGAATATATTGCTTCCCTCTACTTATACCTCCCGAGGAGATCACGAAAGCAAAATTAGAGAGAATCGAGCGCGCACGGAGGCTTTCCGGCAGTGGTTCTTCCCGCGAACCATACGCGACTGGAACAGGAAATGGAGGCAGTGACAGTGGCACGTAAAGTGCCCTCCGCCACACACTGTTTGGTGGCTTGCGGAGTATAAATGTAGATGTAGATTAGACTCCTGCAAGACAAGGTTCCTCTGCAGCAAGTTTTAAGCCTTGTCCAGAGAAGTAACAACAAAGGCTAGCGCCTGCGGGCAGAACGCCTGCCTGTTGGAGGCGGGGCAGCCGCTTTGACGGAGTGACAGCTGCGGTGCGTGTGGGGGCGTCCAGGGAATTGATCCCGGCGGGCCTGATGGAGGGTTGGGACGGGGGAGGGGGATATTCGTACGTCAACGACAAAAGTAATTTAGGAGGCACTGCCGGCCGAGCGGTGAAGGATGACGGGAGTGGGGGCGGAAAGGTTGGGGGGGGGGGGGGTCCGCCGTAGGAGGAGCACGTGAGAGTAAAGGAACAGCTGCCAGGCAGATACACGCCGGCGCCACACCGTGCCCCGCAAGTCCGTTCCTCCAACGAGCTTGTGTCGAGTTATGTGATCAAAGACACCAACATATCTCATGTGGCTAAAATCACCCAACACTTTCAGCACAACTTTCTCAACAGTTACACGTGGGACACACAGTGGCAAGTGCTAATTTAGTCTGAGGTTTCAAAACATCTAGTATTATCACTAAAAGGTGTTTGCAACAGTCATACTGTAAGCGTGGAAGTCGACGGTGAATACTTGTTTGTCGATGTGACAAATGGAGTCATAGAACGTTCTGTACTGTCACATCTGCTGTGCAACATCTATGCAGAGAATATCATCAGGGTCGTATTGGATGGCTCGGTTGGTGGAATATCATGTGGCGGCGGAAAAACAAAAACAATCAACGCTTTTCGGATGGTACTACCCCCATTGCGAGCAGTGTTAAAAAAAAAAGTATGTGAAATCTTTTGGGACTTAACTGCTAAGGTCATCAGTCCCTAAGCTTACACACCGAGCGAGGTGGCGCAGTGGTTAGCACACTGGACTCGCATTCGGGAGGACGACGGTTCAATCCCGCGCCCGGCCATCCCTATTTAGGTTTTCCGTGATTTCCATAAATCGCTCCAGGCAAATGCCGGGATGGTTCCTTTGAAAGGGCACGGCCGACTTCCTTCCCCGTCCTTCCCTCACCTCATGAGACCGATGACCTCGCAGTTTCGTCTCTTCCCCCCAAAAAACCCAAAAACCCTAAGCTTACACACTACTTAACCTAAATTACCCTATGGACAAACACACACATCCATGCCTGAGGGAGGACTCGAACCTCCGCCGGGACCAGTCCATGACTGCAGCGCCTCAGACCGCTCGGCTAATACCGCGCGGCTTGCGAGCAATATGTAAGCCTATATGGACATAGCCTTTTGGAAAAGATGTTGTTTTTTTATATTTTAGTGATTGGAAACCTTTATAATGTGCTGAGTTTCATTCACTTAATATCTTGTGCATGAGGTCAGAGTAAAATGAAAATGTTTTACTACAAAAAAAGTGTTAGACCTGAAGATACCAGCTAAGACTGTTGAAACTGGAGTCTTGAACAAAAAATATTTTGTGCTATCTTGGCTTTTGAGTGGTTATAAACAATTACAACTGATCGCCCTTCAGTACTCTCATAATGAGAAATTCAGTCTCATTGCAGGAAATGAGGAGGAACTTTGCGACCTTTTCTCCAGAGCGAAGATTGTCAGTTTAAATTTCGGTATAGAGACAGACATCAAAAGTATCCAGAGGTTAGATGACATCCGACTTCTTGGCCGAGCGCAATGGTTAAACTCTCTATGATCTGGCAAAGCCAGTAATATCCCATACAACGTTGGTTTCCCCTGTGTTCTCGTGAGAAGGGGATATGTTAGAAAAGATCATCTTGCGAGGCAAAATCGAAGCCAGAAGACCACGAGGGAGAGCATTAAGAAGCCGCTTGGACCAAGCCAAGAATATTTCTCCCCAACCTCTTCTCATTATATTACGAAGAGCTGAAGATCGCTGTGCATGAAGACTTCTAGACGATGATGCAGTTACTAAATAAATGAATCAAGAAATGAGATCACTACATTCAGCAATGAACAAACCTACTGATGATGCTGATGTAAAGATATTCTGAATACAGTACAGAGTCTCGAACAAGTACACTACACGACGAATATTGCTGAAATTAAGAAATGCATGGTGTGCGATACAGAATTACATGGTCTCTTAGGCGGCTGGAGCAGATGAGATGTGTTCAGATTCCAGAATTCCGAATCTGCTCCATACACCTGACTGCATTCTTTCTCCACAGCGCTCGTACCCAGCCCGATGAAACCAGTGCAGAATATCTATACAGAGATTCCCCGTCTACAAAAAATTGGGAAGAGGGGGTGATTCTTTTGGGTAGGGCACATCGGAATTCGGGGAATGTAGCAGCCAAGAAGCAGTTGTAACAAGGTGATTCAGTGTCTCGTCACCCGACATGTTTATCAACAGGCCTTTCAGGTGCAGATTCGTGTGGATCTGGGCAGGATAAATGGCTGGGAGCCACAGCCACAAACTTGCAGCCGGCCGGTATGGCAGAGCGGTTCTAAGCGCTTCAGTCTGGAACCGCGCGACCGCTACGGTCGCAGATTCGAATCCTGCCTCGGGCATGGATGTGTGTGATGTCCTTAGGTTGGTTAGGTTTAAGTAATTCTAAGATCTAGGGGACTGATGACCTCAGATGTTAAGTCCCATAGTGCTCAGAGCCATTTGAATTAAGCTGCACTCCGTGAAATCGCTGTTGCAACCGTGGCGCACTTCTCCGCAGCCACACTACAAGTGGTATATATATACGATTACTCGGTTAAAACTGCATACTACAAGTAAAATATATATATATATATATATATATATATATATATATATAATATCACTCGGTTCAAACTGCATTAATTGTAAAGATTGAAATGGACGGCGCGACCTGCTTTTCCACGTTTTATGGCCTGACAACACGTAATCGGCACAGTAGTCGAAAGAATGTGTTTCTTCTTGTATACTTTTCCCCAGAGTAACAGTATTGGATGTTCTGCCGGAGAGGGTAGCCATAAAGCTCTGCTTACCACTTAGAAAAATTACGTCACGTAATTAAATTTTTGTTGTATGTAGGTACCTGTCTGTAGTGCTGGTACCTGTGAAATAACAGCCCTACAGTATCGAAGCATGCCGCTAGAGACGAGAGATTAAATTGAGGAATCTACAACCCGTGTTCGGTTTTCGGCTGGCGTTCGGGTCACTCGTTGGCATTATGGTGCGGTCTTTTGTCTTGACCGCCGACTTTAGGGAAAGCGTTGTTAACGATTCTACCGCAGCCAAATATTTGACAAGTAAGACTACAAATGCCACTTCTGTGAGAAAAGCTCTCACGTTCCTATCTAACCAAACCGCCTTAAATCGCGACATATTCGGAATAAACAGGAGTATTCGTGAAAAGGAAAAGGAAAAATTTTGCTGTTGCTCGTTTCACTAGCAGCAATTTCATACTTCGTTTTTTAATCACACTGAAGTAACAATATCGAAGAAAATCGTTCATGGGAGAGTGCACTCTTATGTGTAAATAATATTAAATATTGCCGAACGTATTTGTATTACATGAATAAGAAATAATGAGAATCTATTACAAACGCAACGATAAAAAAATATTAACATTCTGTAACTGCATCTCTTTAAGCTCAAGATCACCAAGTACACATACCTCTGTGAGCATTATAATCGTGTATCTTGCGATCTGATAAAAACTTTTACCGCTAACGTGTCGTTAACTGACATTTAATAGTAACTTATCGTACCAAGTGCGACGTGTTTGTGATAAATCTTCAGTGCGCATTTGCCTTGAAACACCTACACCATATTCAATATTAAATCCTGAAGCTAATTCAGATTCTCCTTCAGCTAAATCAAAATGGGTTCGAGTTAGCTTCGGCAAATGTGGACGTACTGTCGAAACACGCACGTTATAATACGCATACAACCTAAGATGACGAAATTCAATATGGCGTCTTCGAAGTAACGTGCGAAGGGCGTCACGTGACGCGACCCAACGACAGTTGTAGATTCCTTATTTTAGCCTCTCGTCCGCTAAAGAAACAAAAAAAACATGAAGAAGAAGAAGAAGAACCAGAAGTAGAAGAACCAGAAGTAGAAGAACAAGAAGAAGAACAACAACAACAAGAACAAAAAGAAATGGCGTAGGGGATTGACAATATGGAGTACCGCGCGGTAATTAGTTTTCTGTAGCAACAGAAATGTTGCAGCCGTTCTGGTCTATCCAGACGGCTAAGGAAATCAACTCTAGCGTGAGCACGCTACTGTGGGGCGGAGATTTCAGTCTGCACAAGGCGTGGAGATATTTCCCCGCAAACAAAGAAAAATTTAATGATTTTACATTGGTGTGGAGCCACAGTCACATAAAACTTTTTGAAAGATATATCCGCCATTTGACTGTACAACAGGTTTTATTTCACAATCTAGATTGCGGCCTTAGACCATTACATCTACATCTACAATTATACTCAGCAAGCCACCCAACGGTGTGTGGTGGAGGGCACTTTACGTGCCACTGTCATTACCTCCCTTTCATGTTCCAGTCGTGTATGGTTCGCGGGAAGAACGACTTCCGGAAAGCCTGCATGCGCGCTCGAATCTCTCTAATTTTACATTCGTGATCTCCTTGGGAGGTATAAGTAGGGGGAAGCAATTTATTCGATACATCCAGAAACGCACCCTCTCGAAACCTGGACAGCAAGGTACACCACGATGCAGAGCGCCTCTCTTGCAGGGTCTGCCACTTGAGTTTTCTAAACATCTCCGTAACGCTATCACGCTTACCAAATAACCCTGTGACGAAACACGCCGCTCTTTTTTGGATCTTCTCTATCTCCTCTATCAACCAGACCTGGTACGGATCCCACACTGATGAGCAACACTCGAGTATAGGTCGAACGAGTGTTTTGTAAGCCACCTACTTTGTTAATGGACTACATTTTCTAAGGACTCTCCCAATGAATCTCAACCTGGCACCGCCTTACCAACAATTAATTTTATATGATCATTCCACTTCAAATCATTCCGCACGCATACTTCCAGATATTTTACAGAAGTAACTGCTACCAGTGTTTGTTCCGCTATCATATAATCATACAATAAAGGATCCTTCTTTCTATGTATTCGCAATACATTACATTTGTCCATGTTAAGGGTCAGTTGCCACTCCCTGCACCAAGTGCCTATCCACTGCAGATCTTCCTGCATTTCGCTGCAATTTTCTAATGCTGCAAATTCTCTGTATACTACAGCATCATCCGCGAAAAGCCGCATGGAACTTCCGACACTATCTACTAGGTCATTTATATAGTGAAAAGCAATGGTCCCATAACACTCCCCTGCGGCACGCCAGAGGTTACTTTAACGTCTGTAGACGTCTCTCCATTGAGAACAACATGCTGTGTTCTGTTTGCTTAAAGCTCTTCAATCCAGCCACACAGCTGGTCTGATATTCCGTAGGCTCTTACTTTGTTTATCAGACGACAGTGCGGAACTGTATCGAACACCTTCCGGAAGTCGAGGAAAATGGCATCTACCTGGGAGCCTGTGTCTAATATTTTCTGGGTCTGATGAACGAATAAAGCGAGTTGGGTCTCACACGATCGCTGTTTCCGGAATCCATGTTGATTCCTACAGAGTAGATTCTGGGTTTCCAGAAATGACATGATACGTGAGCAAAAACCATGTTCTAAAATTCTACAACAGATCTATGTCTGAGATATAGGGCTACAGTTTTGCGTATCTGCTCGACGACCCATCTTGAACTGGAACTACCTGTGCTCTTTTCCAATCATTTGGAACCTTCCGTTCTTCTAGACCCTTGCGGCACACGGCTGTAAGAAGGGCGGCAAGTTCTTTCGCGTACTCTGAGTAGAATCGAATTGGTATCCCGTCAGGTCCAGTGGACTTTCCTCTGTTGAGTGATTCCAATTGTTTTTCTATTCCTTGGACACTTATTTCGATGTCAGCCATTTTTTTGTTTGTGCGAGGATTTAGAGAAGAAACTGCAGTGCGGTCTTCCTCTGTGAAACAGCTTTGGAAAAATGTGTTTAGTATTTCAGCTTTACGCGTGTCATCCTCTGTTTCAATGCCATTGTCATCCCAGAGTGTCTGGATATGCTGTTTCGATCCACTTACTGATTTAACGCAAGACCAGAACTTCCTAGGATTTTCTGTCAAGTCGGTACATAGAATTTTACTTTCCAATTCACTTAATTCGTAATGATCTTTAATTCCTTGTAAAACTTGATAATGTCCTAAGGTCGAAATCTAGATTGTGGAATAAAAGCCGTTGAACAATCAAATGGCGGTTATATATTTCGAAATAAAAATTTAACGGAAACTTCCTGGCAGATTAAAACTGTGTGCCGGACCGAGGCTCGAACTCGGGACATTTGCCTTTCGCGGGCAAGTACTCTTCAAGCACGACTCGCGCCCCGTCCTCACAGCATTAATTCCGCCAGTACCTCGTCTCCTACCTTCCAAACTTCACAGAAGCTCTCCTGCGAACCTTGCAGAACTAGCACTCCTGGAAGAAAGGATATTGCGGAGACATGGCTTAGCCACAGCCTGGGGGATGATTCTAGAATGAAGCCAGACTAGCACTCCTGGAAGAAAGGATATTGCGGAGACATGGCTTAGCCACAGCCTGGGGGATGATTCTAGAATGAAGCACTTGCCCGCGAAAGGCAAAGGTCCCGAGTTCGAGTCTCGGTCCGGCACACAGTTTTAATCTGCCAGGAAGTTTCATATCAGCGCACACCTCGCTGTAGAGTGAAAATTCATTCTAGTAACATCCCCCAGGCTGTGGCTAAGCCATGTCTCCTCAATACCCTTTATTCCAGCAGTGCTAGTTCTGCAAGATTCGCAGGAGATCTTCTGTAAAGTTTGGAAGGTAGCAGACGAGGTACTGGCGGAATTAAAGCTGTGAGGGCGGGGCGTGAGTCGTGCTTGGGTAGCTCAGTCAGTAGAGCACTTGCCCGCGAAAGGCAAAGGTACCGAGTTCGAATCTCGGTCCGGCACACAGTTTTAATCTGCCAGGAAGTTTCATATCAGCGCACACTCCGCTGTAGAGTGAAAATTTCATTCTAAAAAATTTAACTACCTACCATATAACCTGCGAATTCTGCTCCAGTAAAAGTCTGCTATATATTTAGGTCAGCTAAAGAAGCCGCGAAGAAATACGACACGGCCTCGGCGGTTGCCTCACACACGCACACACACACATAAACACGTACACACACATGCCCGCAAGCCCGCACGCCCGCAGTAGCCGCGTAACCTGTTTGGCCGCGGGACCATAATTCCGAGTAACGGCCATTTACGTCGCCGTAAGACCGACGCTCCGCCAGCTAGCCTTGGGCGCGCGCGCCCGCTCTTGACATTGCTCCTCCGGGAGGTCCCGAGAGGGAAAGTGAGCGACCAGCCCGCTTATTGAATAAAACGCCTCATCGACACCACTTTGCGCCCACACGCGCAGCGTGGCGGAGGAAAATTTATCGAGCGGTTCCGCAAAAATGCGTGCCGAGTACTCGGCGGCGCTGGCCCGGGCCGGTATGCAAATCGCTGCGGTAACGAGAGACCAGAAAGAGAAACAGGAAGGAACGAGAGACGAAAAAGGATGGTCGAAGGCAAAGAAAAAGGAAGGACAGGGCAGGGAAGAGGGATACGACCAGCTGGTACACCAGTGTGTGCGCTCAACCGCTAGCGTGCGCTTGTTACGCCACATTCCGTGAAGCGGGTTATTCCTCTAATACGACTCACGTGTTTCCATTGCCCGCCGCCGCAAAGTGGTTATGGCTGGTGAGTCCGAGAGCGAGTGAGGGGCCAAAGACCGAAGCGCCGTTCATTATTCACAGCGTACGCATCTAGCGAAGAACTCTGGTCCGCATGAACCATAGACGAAGTTCTCGCATTTTCGTAGCTCCTGGTAATTTCTGAATTTTTTTCTTAACAACTAGTCTGTTAAGTTTAAACGATAAGGAAGAAAACGACAGACTGTAATATTCCACGACTTCCCCCCCCCCCTTTTTTTTCTTCAAAAAGGAAATGTCCTCACGAAATCACCAAAATATGTTGTAACGCGTATTAATTTGCCGAACACCCAATATGGTGTAGAATCCGTCTTCAAGTCGCCCGTACATTAACAAGAATCGTATAAGAAATTGTACATGTCAAAGTGATTAAATTGAACTAATGTGTATAGCAGATGTTGGTTGGTTGTTTTGGGGAAGGAGACCAGACATCGAGGTCATAGGTCTCGTCGGATTAGGGAAGGAGGGGGAAGGAAGTCGGCCGTGCCCTTTGAAAGGTACCATCCCGGCATTTGCCTGGAGCGATTTAGGGAAATGACGGAAAACCTAAATCAGGATGGCCGGATGCGGGATTGAACCGTCGTCCTCCAGAATGTATAGCAGATGTTCCAGAATACCATTACTTCGTATCAGAGGAATAGTTCTAATCGTCAAATATAAGATTATTACGTTGTACCATCTAAATGAAATAGTAAAGTATGCGCAAAGGCATTAAAAACATAGTATACATACATATAAACATTGTATACATACATATGAACATTGTATACATACATATGAACATTGTATAAAAAATGGCTCTGAGCGCTATGGGACTTAACTGCTTTGGTCATCAGTCCCCTAGAACTTAGAACTACTTAAACCTAACTAACCTAAGGACATCACACACATCCATGCCCGAGGCAGGATTCGAACCTGCGACCGTAGCGGTCGCGCGGTTCCAGACTGTAGCGCCTTGAACCGCTCGGCCACTCCAGCCGGCTAAACATAGTATACATACATATAAACGTTAAAGATATACGCGACTCTATGTTGGGAGCCGGCCGATGTGGCCGAGCGGTTCTAGGCGCTTCAGTCTGGAACCGAGCGACCGCATCAGTTGCAGGTTCGAATCCTGCCTCGGGCATGGATGTGTGTGCTGTCCTTAGGTTAGTTAGGTTTAAGTAGTTCTAAGTTCTAGGGGACTGATAACCTCAGATGTTAAGTCCCATAGTGCTCAGTGCCACTTTAACCATTTGATTTCTATGTTGGGCATCTCTCACTTACACATACGGCCATTGTCTTACACATACGTCTGTTATTCACTAAGTGCACAAACTAATAGTTTGCTGCACTGTTATGCCTACTGCCTCACCAAAGCAGAATCTGCTGGACCTTGTCTTAATACCAGCACAGTGATTGGCTTACAAGTCAGTACGATCTATCGTAGCTATAATAAAGAGGCTTCACGATGTGGACGACGAATAAAACTAATAAAACAAAAGGAAACCAATCTAACGCAGGTGGAGTGTTCTGTACATTAAATAATTTACTTATGTTTTCACTAAAAGTGGCCTGTTTCATAAGTAATTTAAAAAAAAAAAACGGCAACTTGTAGAAAGAAATTTATGGGGAAGTACGTTTGGATGATGATGATATTTGCTTTCAGATATATGGCGACTTTGTGCAAGAATACTCTACGAAAATATCCAAGTCCTCAGGGAACCTTTGCACTGTATCACTAAAACAAAGCAAAAAATTAAAACAAAGAAAGAGAGAGATGAAGAGGACACAAAAGCACAAAATCCACAGCTATGTCGACGACCCGTCCCCTCGGCGAACCATGTGAATGCCACAATTTGAAATGCACTATGCACTGTTCCACTTCGTGCAGTCATGTGTAAATCGCAAAATTTCTGTAGCCCTCATTCCACAATGATTCAAGAATTATAGTGCTTTCTCTATCATACGTCAAATTTAACGACCATACGGAAGGGAAACCGAGTGTTTTTCTTTCCGTTAACCATCTGCGAACAGAATAGCAAGGGCGAAAAGTGGTCGCGGCTGGGGACGAGAGGAAACTATGTTACTAAACGGCTGAAACGGTCATCCGGTTCCCATCCCCTAACTGCAGGTTACCTGTGTAACGGCTTCTAGAAGCAACAAAAATTTGATGTTCAACGTATCGTGTAACTGCTGATCGAACTTAAAAATTTATATTGCTGTCATGATCTACGTATGAACCCTTTCAGCACCAGTTGTTTCTACCTGAAGCCACTACTTAATTTTTAATTTTTTGAGGCAGCAGTGTCTATCGAGCCACCGATGCTGTCGGAAGACAGACTTGTAGTGGTACACTAAGGTACATCTATGAATTATAGTGCATTGCAGCAGTCACTTAGAGCGTTGAAAGCAACAGCGAGTACGGAGAGCGTGCTACATGACTGTAGGAGCTTGTGCCATGTGGTTCTTTTTATGGTGACCATACTGAGGAGAAGTATAATAAGCCACAGCTGCAAAACACTAACACGAATTATTTACAGACGAATGGAAAAACTACTAGAAGCCGATCTCGGGGGAAGATCAGTTTGGATTCCGTAGAAATACTGGAACACATGAGGCAATACTGACCTTACGACTTATCTTAGAAGAAAGATTAAGGAAAGGCAAACCTACGTTTCTAGCATTTGTAGACTTAGAGAAAGCTTTTGACAACGTTAACTGGAATACTCTCTTTCAAATTCTGAAGGTGGCAGGGGAAAAATACAGGGAGCGAAAGGCTATTTACAATTGGTACAGAAAGCAGATGGCAGTTATAAGAGTCGAAGGACATGAAAGGGAAGCAGTTGTTGGGAAGGGAGTAAGACAGGGTTGTAGCCTCTCCCCGGTGTTATTCAATCTGTATATTGAGCAAGCAGTACAGGAAACAAAAGAAAAATTCGGAGTAGGTATTAAAATCCATGGAGAAGAAATAAATACATTGAGGTTCGCCGATGACATTTCAATTCTGTCAGAGACAGCAAAGGACTTGGAAGAGCAGTTGAATGGAATGGATAGCGTCTTGAAAGGAGGATATAAGATGAACATCAACAAAAGCAAAACGAGGATAATGGAATGTAGTCGAATTAAGTTGGGTGATGCTGAGGGAATTCGATTAGGAAATGATACACTTAAAGTAGTAAAGGAGTTTTGCTATTTGGGGAGCAAAATAACTGATGATGGTCGAAGTAGAGAGGATATAAAATGTAGACCGGCAATGGCAAGGAAAGCGTTTCTGAAGAAGAGAAATTTGTTAACATCGAGTATAGATTTAAGTGTCAGGAAGTCATTTCTGAAAGTATTTGTATGGAGTGTAGCCATGTATGGAAGTGAAATATGGACGATAAATAGTTTGGTCAAGAAGAGAATAGAAGCTTTCGAAATGTGATGCTACAGAAGAATGTTGAAGATTAGATGGGTAGATCACATAACTAATGAGGAAGTATTGAATAGGATTGGGGAGAAGAGAAGTTTGTGGCACAACTTGACCTGAAGAAGGGATCGGTTGGTAGGACATGTTCTGAGGCATCAAGGGATCACCAGTTTAGTATTGGAGGGCAGCGTGGAGGGTAAAAATCGTAGAGGAAGACCAAGAGATGAATACACTAAGCAGACTCAGAAGGATTTAGGTTGCAGTAGGTACTGGGAGATGTAGAAGCTTGCACAGGATAGAGGAGCATGGAGAGCTGCATCAAACCAGTCTCAGGACTGATGACCACAACAACAACATACTGAGGAGATCAGTGACAGCGAAACCCAAGTGTCTCAAAAGTGACTGTAACGTAAATTTGATTTTGCACTACTGCTGTTATGGATGGTTTCGAAACAAATCCGCTGTACCAGTGCATATTGGTGACAAATTTATTAAATTTTAGTCTGGATTTCGTTTATTATTTAGGACTATAATCTGTTTTCGGTATTATGAGCTTATGGAAGCTTCGAGATGTGGTTTTTGTCAGGAAAAATGAGAAATTACTTTCAAACATGTCTCAGGAAATGATGGTTGGTGAAAACTGTTCTTCCCATTCGTTCCACAGTGAAACCACAACTTCAATACACCTGATTGTATAATGCTTAACAATTTCTTCTTGTAGGCCTATTAGTCGCTTACTAAGATAACATAGTTTAATTTATGAAAAATTTAAAAATTTAAGGCCACAGTGAAACCACTTCTTTAAGATAATCGCTATTTTCTTTTTGCAAATGTCTTCTACTAGCCTACTTGTTGCTTACTATGATGATAATAAACAATTTTGTAAGAAAATTTTAAAATTATTATTTTTTATATTTTTCGGACTCAAAGCGTCAAGATGTATAATATTAACTTAAAGATCTCACACAGTAAGGCAGGTACTACAGTTAGAAGCTGCTTATACGAGTATGTCATCACGCAGCGTTAACCCAGGGCGCGAAAATCGCCTTGACTATATTCATCTAGGATTTGACTATTAGAACACGTACCGACTTCCGAGGAATTTTACACTTTATTTTAGTATTTATAAAGTTTGTTACCACTGACAATCACCCTCCCCCCTCCTCTCGGCACAAAATAATGAAAGGCAAAAAGGTTCTTGTTTCCTACATTTTTGCTGCTCATACACTAAAACTGCAGCATCAGACATGAAAATTTAAGTTATTGCTTCTTTATTAGTAAATATATTCGCAACACATTTTGTAGTTAGGATCCACTAAATGTATCTACAGAATTATACCACTGTACGACACGTAACTGAGGAGATATGACGTCATAAACACTGAGATGCGTAGAAAACTAGTGTTTTCAACCACAAAAAGGGTTTACACGCTTAACGTCAAACATTTAATGCACCAACTCATTCGTAAGATGATCAGTCGTTTGAAGCTGTTTTTTGCCTGAGAGTTTGATTCATGATGAACATGGTGGGGGGAGGGGGGGGGGAGAGGCGGGGTGAAATGGTAATACTCCCTAATACGAGTAGGCGATAAACCCTCAACTAACACCGTATCGTGACTTAGCGAGCGTACGCACCATAGTAGACGTACTGTTCCCATCATGTGGTTTTTTGCTACTCATCTCTCGCTAACAAGGGAACCTCCCCATCGCACCCCCCTCAGATTTAGTTATAAGTTGGCACAGGGATAGGCCATGAAAAACTGAACACAGATCACTCGAGAAAACAGGAAGAAGTTGTATGGAACTATGAAAAAAATAAGCAAAATATACAAACTGAGTAGTCCGTGTGCAAGATATGTCACATTAAGGTACCTGTTCACTGAGGAGCACCGTGGTCCCGTTGTTACCGTGAGCAGCTACGGAACGGAAGGTCCCTGGTTCAACCCTCCCTCGAGTGAAAAGTTTTAATTTTTTATTTTCAGACAATTATCAAAGTTCATGCACTCAGACATGATCAACTTTGCTCTCCAAAATTCCAGGACATGTTCAGATTTGCTTGGACACATGCAGGATTTGACGGTCTACACACGGAAAAACTTGAAAACGTTAAAAACGTTTGTTTTGACAGAGCACAGGGAAAACTGTGCGACTGTGAAACTGTTGCATTCATTTGTTGCCGTTTATGCGACAAACTCAATGTTTTCATCACTTTTTTGGGAGTGATTATCACATCCACAAGAAAACCTAAATAGGGCAAGGTAGAAGAATCTTTTTACCCATTCGCCAAGTGTACAAGTTAGGTGGGTCGACAACATATTCCTGTCATGTGACGCACATGCCGTCACCAGTGTCGTATAGAATATATCAGACGTGTTTTCCTGTGGAGGAATCGGTTGACCTATGACCTTGCGGTCAAATGTTTTCGGTTCCCATTGGAGAGGCACGTCCTTTCGTCTACTAATCGCACGGTTTTGCGGTGCGGTCGCAAAACACAGACACTAAACTTATTACAGTGAACAGAGACGTCAATGAACAAACTGACAGATCATAACTTTGCGAAAATAAAGCAAAAAATTTTTCACTCGAGGGAGGACTCGAACCAAGGACCTCTCGTTTCGCAGTTGCTCACTCTAATCACGGGACCACGGTCCTCTTCGTGTTACATAGTCCTAGATGTTGGATATGTTACACTTGGACTACTCAGTTTGTATATTTTGTTTATTTTTTCATAGTTCCACTTCTTCCTGTTTTCTCGATTGATCTGGGTTCAGTTTTTCAAGGCCTATCCACTGTGTCAATTTATAACTAAATCTGAGGGGGGTGCGATGGGGAGGTTCCCTTGTAAGTAATTGAGCTACGGATGAATAATGGCGGACGGAGCGCCTCGGCTGTTGGTGGTCACGGCAGACAGGAATCAGAGGTGTGGAGGAGAGAGTTGGAGAAACCAGCCCGATTCGTTTCGTAAACACGCGTGGCAGTTGCGGAATCGTTAAGATCGATTACGCACGCTGCGTCGAAAGTGGGACTGCAGCGGGGAGCTCGCGTGTGACAGCCTGTCTGCTCTTCGGGAAGGAAGTGCGTCCCGAAGAAGAAGTGGAATGTGTCACGAGTGTGTATTGGTTCTGGGTCGGGTTGGCGTGCATGCGTGTTGTTCGCTTAAACTCGAGATGTCAACTTTCAACCTATCATCACACGAAATTCATTACCCCTAGGAGGCAAATTTTTACAAGCTACAACATACTCGCAATAAACACAGTGACCAAGGAGGAACAGAATTTATTTCCTTTATCTCAGTCAATGATAACAATCAAATTCCAACAAACTATCGATTTCGGTCGGTAATGACCATCTTCACATGTGGATAATGTTACATTATTCTGTCTATGTTGCATCGTCATATTATGACGACACTTTATTTTAATCATACGATAATATAAGTCTTCTAATACGAGTATTTTACTGAGATCCGAACATGATCATTACGGATCGAAATTAAGAGTATGACGCCGGTTTGTTTTTGACTACTGTCTGGAATTAAAGAAAGGAAAACAACATCCTTTTACACTATTGGCCACAAACCATTAAAGAAGTCCAGAGTGGTTCTCCACTAAGTTGTTTTAGAAAAGGCACATTTTTCCTTGCTAACAGTGAACACTGTTCATCTGCCGGCCGCGGTGGTCTAGCGGTTCTGGCGCTGCAGTCCGGAACCGCGGGACTGCTACGGTCGCAGGTTCGAATCCTGCCTCGGGCATGGGTGTGTGTGATGTCCTTAGGTTAGTTAGGTTTAAGTAGTTCTAAGTTCTAGGGGACTTATGACCTAAGATGTTGAGTCCCATAGTGCTCAGAGCCATTTTTTTTAACTGTTCATCTACATCTACATGGATACTCTGCAAATCACATTTAAGTGCCTGGCAGAGGGTTCATCGAACCACCTTCACAACTCTCTATTATTCCAATCTCGTATAGCACCCGGAAAGAATGAACACCTATATCTTTCCGTACGAGCTCTTATTTCCCGTACTTTATCGTGGTGATCGTTTCTCCCTATGTAGGTCGGTGTGAACAAAATATTTTCGCATTCGGAGGAGAAAGTCGGTGATTGGAATTTCGTGAGAAGATTCCGTCGCAACGAAAAACGCCTTTCTTTTAACGATTTCCAGCCCAAATCCTGTATCATTTCTGTGACACACTCTCCCATATTTCGCGATAATACAAGACGTGCTGCCTTTCTTTGAACTTTTTCGATGTACTGCGTCAGTCCTATCTGGTAAGGATCCCACACCGCGCAGAGTATTCTAAAAGGGGACGGACAAACGTAGTGTAGGCAGTCTCCTTAGTAGGTCTGTTATATTTTCTAAGTGTCCTCCCAATAAAACGCAGTCTTTGGTTAGCCTTCCTCACAACACTTTCTATGCGTTCCTTCCAATTTAAGTTGTTCGTAATTTTAATACCTCGGTATTTAGTTGAATTTACGGCTTTTAGATTACGTAGTCAACGTGATCCTATGTCTCATATTGGACCTTGTATTTCCATAACGGTACGGTGTAGTTCGGTGAGTAATACTACGTCATACTTATCAAGAGTGAGACAAGCTTGGAGGATTATACAAGTACTGCATTACTGCAAAACACAACAAACTACAGCAAATTATATATACACAGAAACCTTCGGAAGATTACTGACGGTAAGTTTGCGCACTAAATTACCAAATTCTAAAGAAATTGACATAAAAGACAGAAGCACGCCCACAGTTGATAATAAGATGGCAGAAATAAAATTACACATGTTACAAAGGAAAGGTGTTTTCTCTCTCTTTTTCATTCACTACAAACGCGACAAACAAGCAGCACAACGAGAATCAAACGCATGTGATACAAGATCATTTGGAACAACAGAAACTTTAATTCTAATTAGATACCTTCAAATGAAACTGAACAAGCGAGCAGACTAGGCATTTAACGTAGATGGAAAGAATCTGTGCTACTACGCGAAACTTTTTTTTCTTCGTGTTTTCCAGTTAGGATCACTTAATAACTCCAATTCGTCTTCAGCCTTCGTTGTCCCCTATTTTTCCAGTACCCCACCGTCTTCATTCCACGTTGTCTTTTCCTTCCTTCTGTCCATGTTGTTCCCGATTTAGCGTTACTTCGAACTTGAAAGACTTCTAAATTTTGTATTTTACTGTTAAAAACGGTATCTTTCTGTTATTTCCAATTATTTGATGTTGTTTCTTTCCAGTTCTTTTCTTATTTCGGTAACCCATACTTTTGTTTATTTATTTTTCCACAAATACAAGAATAGTTGTTTCGTCTGACTGTTCTCAGACTTTCAGTGAACATGTCCAAAGAAGATTGATCTTAGATTTTCCGTTACTGCTGACATTTTCGTAGATCTTTTCGTTTCTTCCCATTTCCCAACCATCTGCAGTTTGTTTTAGTTGCAGCATCCGTCTAATAATCCGCTTACCAACTACCTCTATTCGGTCCAGCTCAAACTCTTCGTTAAGCTCTCGCATGCAAATAAACGGTTATTCATTTACTTTTTTGTCAACTTCTACCCCAGCGTACATGACTCAAATTTAAAAAAAAAATCAATAAGATATGCAAATAAATTACACAAAATTGAACTTCGCTTGCTGTTCCACTGAACATGGGAACAATATTAAGTCTTGAAGTCACGTGCTAATGAAAAACTAGTAATCCACAGGTATGGCGTCAAATCATCTGTCAATACTGCGATTTTACCACTTTTTTCATCCTTGGTAACCATTTAAATATGTGGGAACTAGCGAACCGCACCGTAGCCACGTTATGTTGTAGGACCCCCCAACAGGTTCAGTAAATCATGCTAATATGCTTGATGCTTCCTTCCAGATTTGATGGTGTAACTGATTTAAAGCACGAAAGTACAGACGAGAAAGGATCAACAAGAGTATGTGATTCATTCACATTTTAAGAAGACGCTTGAAACTTAAACCATGGCTGCTGCACACAATCTGATGATCAGTTACGTTCACTATCACCCTTCAATCTCTTGACATCAAGCAATGAAAATTGAATATTTCTTTCGCATTAGGATGCAAGCCATGTGTACATCAGAATCATGCACCAACATGTAACTACGTTGCAGGAAAAAGTAAAAACAATTCAGTTGGAGCGGTGCTAAAATTGTTCTGCCATTGCTGCTGTGTATATTTATTCTTCACGCTAAATGTTTCAGAAGGTATCTTTTATCTTCAGGTGTTTTTACGAGAAATATCTAGATCAGTGTTTCCCAATCTTTCTTAGACCACTACCCCTGAGTGCAATCAGACTAGCTGGTAGCCCCCCGTCCCCACCGCCCGCAACCCCACATTATCACCAGCCTTAGCACCTAATTAAACTGTAGAATGAAAGACTTTTCGTGGAATACCTGTAATTTTAAAACGATGAAAGATAAATAATATTTAGTTTATATATATACCGGGTGATCAAAAAGTCAGTATAAATTTGAAAACTTAATAAACCACAGAATAATGTAGATAGCGAGGTAAAAATTGACATACATGCTTGGAATGACATGGGGTTTTATCAAACAAAAAAAAAAAAAAGTATTGCTAGACGCGTGAAAGATCTCTTGCGCGCGCCTATTGGTGATGATCGTGTGCTGTGCCGCCAGTTTCGTCATGCTTGGCCTCCCAGGTCCCCAGACCTCAGTCCGTGCGATTATTGGCTTTGGAGTTACCTGAAGTCGCAAGTGTATCGTGATCGACCGACATCTCTAGGGATGCTGAAAGAAAACATCCGACGCCAATGCCTCACCGTAACTCCGGACAAGTTTTACCGTGCTGTACACAACATTATTCCTCGACTACAGCTATTGTTAAGGAATGATGGTGGACATATTGAGCATTTCCTGTAAAGAACATCATCTTTGTTTTGTCTTACTTTGTTAACCATGTCATTCCAAACATGTGTGTCAATTTGTACCTCTCTATCTACATTATTCCGTGAGTTATTGAGTTTCCAAATTTATACTGGGTTTTTGATCACCCGATATTTTACAGTCAGTATGGATGATTTCGTTGAAAACGCGATAAAGGTCGAACATATTATCACTGTTTCACCACGTTGCCACGGTGGCCACCATTCCATCTACGGAGGTGAACTCGTGTGAATGTTCCTCTACTCTCAAGCTAATTTTTCATACGTAAGGCACACAAAGTTTCTGTAAGATGGTATGTTTCAAATGTTTTATGCAATAATTCGGCTTTTTTTCTAGTTTGTTTATTATCAAGAACTACTGTTAGTGTCTCAGTGACCTGCGTCCCAGTGATCAGGGGCCGAGGGCCGCTACACGTCCGCGGTTCCCCGTGTAACTGGGGCGTTGAGCCGAGTGTGGCGGAAGGCTTGGCTGCCGGGCGAGCCGGCAGAACGGGACCCGGGGCAGCTGTTGCGCTCAGCTGGGAACTGGTTCCGCTGATTTACAACCGCGGCGCCGGATCGGAAAGAAATGCGGCCGGGAAAACGCCACGTGCTGCCCGCCGGCGCAGAGGACGCCCACAGCAACGGTCCGCCGCTCTGCCCTTCTGCTCGAAAAACACCCTGTTGCAAGGGATAACCCCACGTCCCTTACTGGATGCCACACACTGCTCAATCACCTGCGCATGGTGAACCTTTCTGGAATGCCACTGAAGGACGATATTGTTTGATTCGTAATACAACTCCACGCTGCTCGTATGAAGGCCATTATTGCTTTGGTAAAACTGTTTTCTAGCGAATAGATTCCACCTGTCAAGTGAGTTACGGAAGATTTGCTAAATACTTATCGACAGCCCGCCCGGCTAGCCGCGCGGTCTAACGCGCTGATTCCCGAACGGGAAGGCGTGCCGGTCCGCGGCACCAATCCGCCCGGCGGATTAGCGTCGAGGTCCGGTGCGTCGGCCAGCCTGTGGATGGTTTTTAAGGCGGTTTTCCATCTACCTTGGCGAATGCGGGCTGGTTCCCCTTATTCCGCCTCAGTTTGTCGGTGATTGCTGCGCAAACACTTTCCCCACGCGTACACCATAATTTCTTTACCACGCGAGCATTTGGGGTTACACTCGTCTGGTATGAGACGTTCCCGGAGGGGGGTGTCCACTGGAGGTTCAACACAGCACAATAATCCCGGGTTCGGTGTGGGGCGGCGGTGTGGTGGGTGGACTGCTGCGGCCTGTTGCGAACCACTGACGGCTACAGACAGCAGGACGGAGCGTCTCCCTCGTTTCTAGGTCCACGGTTTAACACACACACACACACACACACACACACACACACACACACACACACACACACAGAGAGAGAGAGAGAGAGAGAGAGAGAGAGAGAGAGAGAGAGAGAGAGAGAGAGATCGATAGCTGTCATAACTTACTCACTGCCGGCCGTTGTGGCCGAGCGGTTCTAGGAGCTTCAGTGTGGAACCGCGCTGCTGCTACAGTCGCAGGTTCGAATCCTGCCTCGGGCATGGATATGTGTGACGTCCATAGATTAGTTAGGTTTAAGTAGTTCTAAGTCTAGGGGACTGATGACCTCAGATGTTAAGTCCCATAGTGTTCAGAAACATTTGAACATTTTTTTCTTAACTTAGTCACTGAAATCAAAACATTTCCAGCCACAGGTATCTTTGGAGATGCGAATTAGGGGAATAAGAGGATGCAAATCTGGTGAAAGAAATAATCTGCATTGATGGGAAAAGAAACTGTAGCACCAAAAAGTAATTAATGTAGAGTAATGAAATTTTTGGAATACATTTGTCTAGGAAAATGTTTAAGTGATTAACATTGCAAAATCACAGTCTAATGTATCATTCAAGAAAGATTATTCAAGAAAAATGTACAAAATTTACCTTCAAACGTTTTTTTTTCTAGAATGACTTCAAAACTGTGGTCTCCAGTGAAATTGCATCCCAGTAAAAGGCCGGCTGGAGTGGCCGAGCGGTTCTAGGCGCTACAGTCTGGAACAGCGCGACCGCTACGGTCGCAGGTTTGAATCCTGCCTCGGGCATGGATGTTTGTGATGTCCTTAGGTTAGTTAGGTTTAAGTAGTTCTAAGGTCTAGGGGACTCATGACCTCAGAAGTTAAGTCCCATAGTGCTCAGAGCCATTTTTGAACCCATCCCAGCAAAAAACTTAATTGCATTAAATTTCCTACAAAAGCATCCTGTTAATTGTTTCTCAGAGACCAATAGTCTGCGCATAGCGAGCGAGAGAACATGAAAACCCCATACGTAATTTTTGAAACTGTTATTTGTTGTATATAACCAATAGGTAGGGGCAATTGAACCAGCACTGCGACGACAAATTTCGGAGATGGTAATATGGACCAAATCAAGGAAAATTGTGCAGTAAACATGGACTCTACACCGGATACTTAAGAGCTACAAACACTTGTTCACTTTCACTTCTGTGAAACAAATTTCTTCTACTGAACAAGAGCTGAAAGACCTTTTTCTTGTTTTGGTCCATACTATTCATCACGTGCTTCATAGTTTCAAAATCGAACAGTTGCTCATAGCTCTCAAGGTAAGCACTATAGAGCCCATTTTTACTAAATAGTTTTTTCTTACTTTGGCCTGAAAGTTTGTCGGTGTAGCCCTGGCTCACCCTGCATACAGGCTGAACTAGACCTCTCCGACAAATGTCTGAGAGGCGTATTATGAAGCAAAACAATAAAAATGTGTAGTGAAATACGTACATTAAGAGCTGTGAGCAATTCTTCATGTTTGATACTATGAACACATTCCTTTTCTTACACTTTTCAAGGTAATCAATAAGGTGAAACTCTTCCTGCATTTCAGACAACACACGCCGTAAGTGTTTCGGCAGATGAAATCGACTTTGTCTTCCTTGGTTCAGGCCATTGTATTCATTCTGTTGCGTATATTATGGTTTCGTTTCTAGATGTATCATTTCACGATGAAGTCAAGTATTATACAAGAAAAATCGTTCGGAACGACATGGTTGCCTGACTTTCCAAATATTATCAAAGGAACCCTCCTTTACGTTCCTGACGTAAGGCTTCATTGATAATTAGTATACCGGCAAACTGCCCAGTGTCTGTGAAATATAGTACGCTGTTTATAAAAGATTTGCTCGCGTTCAGTGCTTTAGTACATCAGTCTGTTGGGACGTGCTAAAGAAAAGTGAGTGTACAGGAACTTCATGACCAACAAATGGCAAACCCAAATTTACAAAATCCAAGCAATCAGTAGTTCGACCCTCAATTTTGTTTGTCATTATGTTCCCATCTATTGCCCTTTATTTAAGAATGTAACGTCCCTGGGGTGTCACTGCGTTACCATGCCCGCGTTAAACGCCTCAGTTAGTATCCATCGCACTGAAATGCTCACAGATCAGTAGAAAACAGTGATGCAAATACACATACACCTGCATACCCTACAAACATCTGTACCTGCGTGTGTTTAACCAAGCGAAATCAATATGAGCATGTCTTGCGATTTAGTTTTGAGCATCTACACAATCATGTTAACGTAGATAACTTAGTGGTATTATGTTACTTTCTTTTTCAAATGGTTAACGAAATCTCTCACTTTTCTACAATTCCCGTGTGCTCAAAACAGTCCTTTTATGCTAACTAGAGTTATAAAACGTATGCTGTAGTAGACTGTCGTAAGTAAGCATAGGCTACGATAGCTTTCCTAGTAGCTTTGCTCAGTTAAGGTTGCAACCGCGTTGTCTGCACGTTAGAAGTGTTGCATACCTATAGGGCGTTACCTCATTTCAATTGGTTTTATTGTTGATCCGATCAGCGTCTCACTAGGCTTCCCTAAAAACCGGAACGGTGAAACGTCTACAAACTAAGTGAGGATGTATAAAGGGACACTTTGGTAGTGCATGGTTCTCCTCCCGCCTGTTGCTTAAAAACAAAAAGAATTTTGAGCAAAACTGAAATTGTCAATGTTTCATTCAGGTTTTATTCGAAAACTGTTGATTTGTATTGTCAGACGGGGGGCATGCTGTAGTAAAGATAAGAAAAACAATGCTGATTTATCACGTAACATCAGAAAACGCAATTTCCTCAAGAAAGGGTAAAATCAAAAAACACAAAGAAAACAAAAACATATCAAACATCGCTTCAATACTTCGTCAAGCTTACATAAATCATGTCTGTGTAATTCATATACAATGTTAGCACTTATTATTAATAATAGAAAACTCTTGCCTTTCACCATGATGAAGAACGTTCTGTTCAGTATAGTATAATAACAATAATTAAACAGATGTTTTTTTAACATTAGTGCATGTAATCGCTTTGTCTACGTAAAAGCGCAGAAATTTCGAGATTAACTAATTTTCTATAACTTATAAAATCCAATTTACCTCTTGTAAGTGTATACAATACACAACGGTGTAACAATGAACGATGTCCTGTTCCAATTACGTGCAAAACAAAACAAAAAAAAACAAAAAAAAAAAGAAAAGTTATCAGCTCCCATTTTCTGTCAGGTATTCCTTTGTGTTTCTTCTCCTACCAGTGCTACCAATATTACCGGTAATAACCAAACTATGGAAACGTAGTTTCGGTAGAATGGAACTCTAGAACAAAATTACTTCAGTTAATAGATTAACGACCATTGTGTACCGAGATCCTTTGTTATCTGCATCTTTAGAGACAGCCAGCGAATTTACAGCTAGCAACAACAATAATGTGCTACATTCACTTCGATGAGAAACGTTTTGACAGTTGCGGATGAGATAAAGAGTTAGAGAAGTGTTATCGTCTTCAGGAATCGCCAAATGAAATACTATTGCGCAGTCGTTTCGTTAACTAGTTACGCCCTGCTACAGAGACAGCATACTGATTCGCAAAAGCGATAACCACAGCGATTGCATTTACAAAGTCGTGTGATAGCGGATCAAGGAAATAAATGGCAGCAAAGAAACAGTGGTCCCAGCATGAGACCTTGTGGGCCACCTCGGGACAACCCGCTGTGTACTTAATACTGTTCCTTTCTATCCATGGAGCGGTAAAGCAAAGAAAAGATTTTTCCCTATACCGCCAAAAAAAACGTTAATCAGGTCATTAGTTTTGATGCCACAGCGGAACATTCCAGAATAAATAACGCAAAGAAGTAGTAGTATCGGTCCAAGAGAAGCAGCCACACAGGAGGAACATTAGTTACTGAAATTAGTTGGCAACCTCAAAAGCGCCGCAAGCTAGTAGTGGATGCAACGCAGACGTCGAATTAGGACTACCTCGACTAGGGACCGTCCATCATACAGTTTATCGACGGTGAAGATTTACAACGTGTTACCTTGTTGGCGAAATGGCAAGAGCGCTGCGTAACATAATATGAAGACTTCGATTTGATTAAACAGAAAAATTGCTACCTTCCACGGTATCGTAATGCAACAAAATATGTTTGTCTGTTGCTGACAGAAGTGGGAAACGACAAGTTATGGCGTATAGAAGCGAGAAAATGAGGAACTGAGTTGCGACAGCGTTTGCATGTCCGCGTAAGCGAAGCAGTGTGAAATATGCGGAACGTCGATACGTGTAATGCGATAAACACAGCGATCAGTTTCGCAGTGACAGCGTGTCTGTTTACCAGAGAAAACCGGCGCACGCAAAATATTTCTGGCCACTTCTCTTCGCAATACCTGTTGATCCATTCGCTTGTCGATAGCTGCTCTCAATACGTCGAGCAAAAATCATTTCTCGTCTGCACGACCCTAAAAACTTGAGCTTCTGTGTCCGTCATCGTGAAATGCCGAACTGTTTCACTCTGTCTGTTGTTGAAAACATTAGTATGGTATTTTGACCACGTCTCCTAGCAATGTAAAGGCGTGTCTTGATGTAATAAACAATTGACGTAACCACAGATTCTTGCCAAGGCAATTTGGTTATTTGTTGGAAAATTTAGAAATTGTAAAAATTTTAACTCAGACGTATCTTTTAAATATGTGTATTACAATCTAGAAACACCCAGCAACACGTTGCTGTAACTCAGTCTTGTTAAATGGAAAGTTGCTAAACAGGCTATGGATGTGAAGGGGATATACGTCCTAATCTCATTCTCCCTTCTGTCTCTGTCCATTTCCTTCTCCCCCTCTGTTTGTCCACCCCCTCCTCCTTCCCCTCTCTTTGTCCATCCCCTCCTCCTTCTCTCTCAACTTCTCTTCCCCTCTCTTTCCATCTCTTTTTGCCTCCTCTCCCTCTCCTGCTCTCTCTCGATCACCTCCTCTCCCTCTCTTTCCATCCCCTCCTGCCCCCGCTATCTATTAATCTCCTCCTTTCAGCTCTCTCTGTCTATTTCCTCCCACCTCTCTATTAATTTCCTACTCTCCCCCCCCCCTCTCTCTCTCTCTCTCTCTGACCTTGAGCTTTGTTTACTCCTATTGGAAATTCACATTATGAAACAGTATTCTAATCATAAGCCGATAACCCATTTATAAAACATTTTTTGTTTGCTAACGACCTTGCACTATTATAGGTTTGCTATATATATTTATATATTACATCCATTAAAACTATGTAACCTGTATGTGTCCAAACGTTTATTACAGTAACGTGTGAAATTGAAGTAAATCGGTCGAGTTGTTTTTGAGTGTTTTGGTTACAAAGTTTCCCCTTTATATATTACATATATATTAGAAAAACGTATAGCCTGTGTTCGTCTGACTATTCATTAGAGAGTCGCGTAAAAGTTTTAGTAAATCTGTCAGGAAAATTTCGAGAATTTTGGTAGCAATATTCCCCATTTATGTGTTACACATTGGTATAATACATATATTAGAAATATATAGTCTATGTCCATTCGAATGTTCATTACAGTCGCTACGGTCGCAGGTTCGAATCCTGCCTCGGGCATGGATGTGTGTGATGTCCTTAGGTTAGTTAGGTTTAACTAGTTCTAAGTTCTAGGGGACTAATGACCTCAGCAGTTGAGTCCCATAGTGCTCAGAGCCATTTGAACCATTTTTTTGTTCATTAAAGTATCGTGTAAAAATGAGTAAATCGGTCAACAACTTTTCCGGATTTTTGTAGTATCGTTTCCCCTTTATATATTTATTTATATACTACACAGATTAAAAATAAGTTAACAAAAACCACGAGTATGTGAATCCAACGTTATGTCAGTCTTTCACGTCAATCAACCAACTATTTTTCGAATTCTGGGAACACAACCATACTCAGGCTGAATTCTTACATAGGAAGATTTTCGGCTATTGTAACGGGGTCCCATTATTTTTTTCTTTTATTTGTGGAAAATTCTAGGTTTCGTCGCCATTTCTGGAAGAAATCGTCGTGAGGGACTCAGGAAATATCGGAAACTCAAATGCACGGACCTTTTTGCCCCCAGTGGAATTTAGAACAGCACCTCCGACAAAAGAGTAATATTATATAAACATAGCAGATAGAGTGAACAAAGCGTACGAAATGAAATTGCTAGAGGAAGAATTGTGTGTCTAGCTAAAACGGTACGTAACGTTAAATTAAAAGTTTTGATCCGCTATAGTTCTGCCTTAGTTGGACGACTGTGGTTGTGTGAAACTTATTAATTTTTACTTTATTCTGGGTGTTGCCAAACCAATTAATCATCTGATAAGAGAATGAGTCTTAGCCGACAGAGCAAGAAAACTGATGAACTCCATTTCCTTGGGAAAGAACTGTAATCGTGTGTCAAGCGCTTTGGCAAAGAATGAGAACTTTAGATACTCGTTCGCTGACGTTAGAAGGCCGATACTCCAGTCAGGAAGAAATCACAGTTGTATATGGGAGCCTGAAAATTCAAAGGTACGGAAAATCTTAGGAAAATGAAACATCTCAATATGCAATGTGGTACTGTCACGGTGTACGTGGATACGGAACAAGGAAACAGAAATACGGAATTTTGCCTGGGAGACCCCAAGTTTCTATCTGAAAATACCTAGAATTATTACGATCTAATGCACAAAATTTTAAACTAATTAGTAACTTTAATCGGAAAGGGGAAGGACCGTAGACGCTTAATTCAGGGACTGAAATTTGTTCAGAAATATGAACATTCAAATCCTGTGGGTACTGGGAAGAGCGAAGAAATTGACATTTGTGGATCATTCTCCGTTCAACACCACTGCTTGCCGTCATATGGTCAGAAGATGGTCACATTTTTACCGGAACCAGTTACGTTTGCCGACAAATATTTTATTGCAGTAAAGACTGTTTTCAATTCAATTTTAAAAAGTTTTTTCTGTCAGAAAGAACCAAATAAAAGCATAATGAATACGACTTTTAGTTTCATCTTGTCACCGTGTTTTCCTTATACGTTTTATTGAGCGCTGTGTCGATAACATACCTAAACAGACCTCATCAGTAAAGACGTGTACCAATGTTTTTGATGTTAAGGATAAGCTCCATTTGAAGAATCGATACAGTTAATCGTAACTGAATAATAAATAAAGCAAAGGTAGAAAGACGAACAATAAAACAATGTGACCTTTAATGTGAATTATCGTTTTGTAGCGGTTAAGACATACAAAAGAATCATTTGTAAACGTTATAAATACAGCTATTACGTTCTCAGTGACATAGGTCCATGAGGTCAGCTTGATAAGGAGAGGTCGAGAGTCGATTGTCCCTCACACAGCTAGGGTGAATCAACGCTACATCATAACTGGAATAAATGAGTTCATCGGGCGAGTTGTAATGCTGCAAACTAAAATACTGACGAAGTGCATCACAACAAATACAACGCAAATTTGTATTCTGTACATCACTGGAAATCAGAGTCAACAAAGAATGGTGTGAGAAAGCAAACCTGTTGTAGTACGAGCCATTTTTATGAAACTGGTCTTGTTACAAGCTTAACTTCTTTATCTGCCACAAACAAACAGATCCCTGTTCCATCCCACATTTTTTTTTGCCAAGCAGAATCCATGGCCTTGACAAAACAAAAATTAGATTTAAAAGTATACCTAGATTGAGGTCATGAAAAACGGAACCCGTGCTCATATAGGAAAAATTTGGAGAATGAAATGTTCAGTATTCTTCTAAAAGGGACCACCCCACATTTTTTTGCCAGACAGAATCCATGCCCTTGCCAAAACAAAAATTAGATTTAAAAGTATACCTACATTGAGGTCATGAAAAAAGGAACACGTGCTCTTATAGGAAAAATTTGGAGAATGAAATGTTCAGTATTCTTCTAAAAGGGACCACACCAACTTTGGTCTTGATCAATATAAGGAAACTGCAGGAAACCTAAATGTTGATGGCGGGACAGGGTTTTGAATTTCGCTCCTGGGCGGATCTAAGTCCCTTGCGCATTGTCCACTTCCCTCAGTAGTGCTGGCGATAGTTCGTCCTCAAGTACACGAAGAACCGTAGCGGTCACGCGGTTCCAGACTGTAGCGCCTAGAACCGCACGGCCCTATCCGCATCCTCCACGGAGGATGACACGGCGGTTGGATGGTCCCGGTAGGCCACTCGTGGCCTGACGACGGAGTGCTTTTTTTTTAGGATTACTAAAAGATTGTCCAGGAATGCACTGTTGTGGTAGCACAAGACGAAAACTGTTTAGAGAAAATGCAAGATTTCTGTGCTAAACAGCGTTACACGACACTCATCGATTAGTTCACTGCACTTTAACCCAATATATTACAACAACTTGCATTGAAAACGAATTTCTGCGCGTCAAAGTTAAGCTGCTTGGTCCAGGACTGCATCCTTGGGGCAGGAGAAAATGAAGGATGCAAACAAAAAAGTTAATCTCAAGCGAAAAACAGTGTTACATGACGCTTCTCAAATTATTCTCTGCGATATGATCCGTGGCCAGAAAAATAATAATCCCGTTCGCAGTCACTACACTGTAAACAAGTTTCTGCGAGTCAGAGTTAATAAACACTGGACCGTGAACGGATCCCTGTGGTAGCGCAAGACGCCGCTTGCGCTGGCAGGCGCGCGGCGCGCGTAATCCAATCTAGCCTGATGAGGCGTGTTACCACAGGTCGTAAAACTGCGGGCAGACTCCCCCCCCCCTCCCACCATTCCGCCACCACTTTCCGACCGTGATATCTCGCGTCGGCGGCGTCGGGAAGCAAATAAATAGAGCGGCGGCGCGCGTGCGCCCGGACCGTTTAAAGTGTCGTAAACGTCTCGCCTAATGCCGGCATTAATGTCATCGTAGCGGCGGGCCGCCAGAGATTTACAGGGCAGTAAACTCTAACAGCCGCCCAGCGCCCGCTAACAGGTGTCCCTGCACGTGCTGCGCCGCCGAGATACGCTCCGATCACGTGCCTAACTCTTTCACGATCACGTTTTTTCCGCCTTCACTTCCTCTACGAAGCAAGCTCGTTCTGACACGTCACTACACGCAAAGTGTATGGAAATTTCTGTTCGGGAGAGTACATGTTGGAAACCACCTGTTGAAACTGCCCCACCATAGAAGTGCCTACATCATTTTTCTTCTTTTGGAAAGGTCTCTGCAACAATCTCATTAAAATCCATCTTGGTGTACCGCAGCGTCCTCCTGATGGTTATACTATATGCTAAGAGCCATGCTTTCATCAGCCTCTTAATACTGACTAGTTTAGTTTAGTAAAGGTGTTGTTTGGTTGACACATTCTGTAGGAGGAAAGTTCGCTGTAAAAGCGGTTCAAAAAATGGTTCAAATGGCTCTGAGCACTATGGGACTTAACATCTGAGGTCATCAGTCCCCTAGAACTTAGAACTACTTGAACCTAACTAACCGAAGGACATCACACACATCCATGCCCGAGGCAGGATTCGAATCTGCGGCCGTAGCGGTCGCGCGGTTCCAGACTGAAGCGCCTAGAACCGCTCGGCCACACCGGCCGGCACGGAAAGCGGCTATCATCTAGTTCTTATTACATTATATTGCAGTCCCGACCACTGAACTTTATAGTTTTATAATAAGAGGCTGCTAAAGCTACTTACAAGGTATAGCCGTAATTTTTACTTATATTCTGTAAACAAAAGATCGAATATATAGAGCAGCACCCGAAAACAGTTCTATCTTCAAATAATAAAGAAGTTACCTAACTAAATTTCCATTTTCTTCTCTCTGTAAGGCAGCTATTAGAGCTGTCCGACCATGTTTATAAGCGATCAGCGCTACTCCAAATAATTAATGTGTTCCTCAAAATTTGAAACAAAATGTCAGTAAAACAAATGAAAGCAACTTATGAGTACTTTTCCAGATTTAAAATCACCAAGGGAATTTTAATTTCAAGCTTTCTGACGTCGGAAGTCGAAACTGTGACATTCTTATCACATAACCCGTACGTTTCATCTACACGGCACTGTATTTTTGTTGAGAGAACTTCTACTTCACAAGTGTAGTGACTCATTTCGTTAAGTCTGCAGCGATAGTAATCCAGCCCCATAGTATACTGGGACCTATACAACTCGAGAATGAAGAAAGAGGGCTGTCAGTAACACAAACGTTGTCAGAACAGAGTGCTATACGATGGTACATCTTCTCCGTATACGAGGGCACTGTATTTACTACTGCGCCATCCTTTTCGATAAAAGTAAGAGACGTAGAAAATTTCTAAATCGATTTCTTTAGAACCAACAATTTTCTTGGATTACTGTTTTTAAAAATTGTGTGAATAGAATTCTTAATGTTACTCGTCGTATTACACGACTGAAATGCATAAGTACTTAATGTGTTGAGGGAAAACAGTAAAGCAAGTAACTAGGTGTAAGTGAAACATGATGTAGCAGAAGTACCTTAAAAAACACGTGTAAGTGTGAAGCTAATTGGAACTCGACAGATGCGACCGAAAAGACTGGTACACGTATACGGGCGTGCGGAAACGATTAATTTTACAATAACAAAAAGCAGGAAAGACGAAACTGCTGGAAGAAATGAAGACCGGAACATGCAGAGAATAAATGGAGTAACATGGTAAGGAGCGAAATAGGGAACGGCGCCAGTTACACGAAAAGACTGATCAGCTAAACGTCGAGAAGGATTATCTTTAATGCCACGTGAAAAAGAGCTAAGAATGCCATATATCACACTGCCACAAAAATTATGACTGGTTAGTGATTAATATAGTGGCAGAGGTTTCTATGCAGTTATCTGAACAGACAGATGTGCGAACACATTCTTCCTACGCGCGCCTGCAATATTTTGACGTCAGCTTATAACTTTTTATCTAAAACATATTCATCAGAGTCAAAGCGAAGCATTCTTCATGGGGAAAGAAACGTGTAAAAAAGTTTCTTTAAAGAGAGTAGAAATATACACAGTCATACATTTTTGACACCGCCGTGTAATTAGTCCTAATAATATGCATGGCTGCCGACGTATCAGGCCTACTATATTTATGTGCACAAAACTGAGACGTGAGCAACACTTCCGTAAGAAATATTATTTCCGTAGAAAACGTATATGATGAATGATAGAAATAAAGCAGTTATCTACTAGCATGAGCATCGTAACGCTTTTTAAGGTTCGGTTTCATTTGAGGATAATCTGAACTAAAGCAGGTGAACTTTATTGTAGCTGCAGATGAGGTTATGGCAAGCGTCTTATGTCATGCACGAAATATTCCTATTATTAACTTGAAAACGGCGAGGGAAAACAAAACTGGCGAATATTGTACAGTGTTTTCCATATGCTCCTTTCTTCGCAAATTCTGCACACTACCTCTTCACTCCGTACCTTATTGGTCCACCTAATTTTCAACTTCCTTCTACAGGACGCCAATGTCAGACTCTTTGTCTCTTATGTTCCAGTTTTCCCACTGTCTACGATTCACTGCCATACAGTACTGTGCCCCAAACGCGTATTCTCAGAACTTTATTCCTGAGATGAAGGCCGAAGTTTGGTACTAGCACACTTTTCTTGGCGAGGAATACCCTTTCTGCCTGTGCTAATCTCATTTTTGAGGTCCTACACGTCCTGTTATTCTTATAAAGTAGCAGAATTTCTTAACGTCATCTACTTCGTGGTATCCAGTTTTGATGTTACGCTTGATGCTAATGTCATCACTTTCGTCTTTCTTCAGTTTATTACTGATCCATGTTCTATATTCATTATGCTGTTCTTTCCATTCAACAGAGCCTGTATTTCTGTAATATCTGAGGATAAGGATGACATCTGCGACTCTTGTTATATGCTTTAAACCCAATCATCCATCTCTCTTTTATTTCCATCACTGCTTCTTCGATGTGTAAGTTTGAACACCAGGGGAAAAGAGGACATCCTTCTCATATACTCTAGTCCGGGTAATGTTCTCCGGCTTCCAATCTTGGTTCTGCTACATACTGTGTATTACCTGTATTTCCCTGTAGCTTGCATCTATTTTACTGAGTGTTAAGAATATCTTGTTCCTTTTGACACTGTCGATCGATTTTTCTGGGTCGACAGATACTATGAAATTGTCTACATTTTTCTTTAGTCTTAGTACCTTATCAAGAGTACCATCAAGGTTGCCTATGTGGAACATTTACCTTTGATAAAGCCAAACTGATCGTGAAACACATTCTAAAATCAGTTGACACGGAACGCCACTGAAGAATCTTAACGAAGGTAGGAGCATACGGAATAGCTTCAAAGATATGTGAGTGGCTCGAAGGTATCTTAAGTAATACGAAGGCTATGCGGCAAGTAAGATCCGATCAGTTGCGCAATGGAAACCACTGTAAAAATCCGATGTTGGGTAGTGTCCCTAGTATACACATCAATAACGACGCATGCTCTTTTCAATTCTGAGTACACAGTGTGCTCATACAGATGCCTAAAATTAGTGTCTCCCTCCAAGTATGAGGGCCTGGTAAGAGATTTTCCCTGGTGTCATGCATCCCACATAACATAACTCATACGTGTTTCATTCTTCATGACAATTCTCGGCCGCAGTCTGCAGGGTCAATGAATATGCTCGTGCAGCGCTTACAATGGGAAGTTCAAGTGGTCCAAATGCCTCTGAGCACTATGGGACTTAACATCTGAGGTCATCAGTCCCCTAGAACTCAGAACTATTTAAATCTAACTAACCTAAGGACATCACACACATCCATGACCGAGGCAGGATTCGAACCTGCAGTCGCACGGTTCCGGACTTTAGCGCCTAGGACCGCTCGGCCGCTCCGGCCGGCTATGAACGTTTTAATTGGGTCACTTTTTGCGCTTTGTGATAGATGCCGCTGTAATAGTCACAAACGTAGAAGTACGTGGTATAACGTAATATTCCGCCAGTGCGGACGGTATTTGCTTCGTGATACATTACCCGTGTTCAAATGGACCGCTTACCAATTGCGGAAAAGGTCGATATCGTGTTGATGCATGGCTATTGTGATCAAAATGCCCAACGGGCGTGTGCTATGTATGCTGCTAAGTATCCTGGACGACATCATCCAAGTGTCCGGACCGTTCGCTGGATAGTTACGTTATTTAAGGAAACAGGAAGTGTTCAGCCACATGTGAAACATCAACCACGACCTGCAACAAATGATGATGCCCAAGTAGGTGTTTTAGCTGCTGTCGCGGCTAATCCGCACATCAGTAGCAAACAACTTGCGCGAGAATCGGGAATCTCAAAACACGTCGGTGCTGAGAATTGTATATCAACATCGATTGCACCCGTATCATATTTCTATGCACCAGGAATTGCATGGTGACAACTTTGAACGTCGTGTACAGTTCTGCCACTGGCCACAAGAGAAATTACGGGTCGATGACAGATTTTTTGCACGCGTTCTGTTTAATGACGAAGCGTCATTCACCAACAGCGGTAACGTAAACCGGCATAATATGCACTATTGGGCAAGGGAAAATCCACGATGGCTGCGACAAGTGGAACATCAGCGCCCTTGGCGGGTTAATGTATGGTGCTGCATTATGGAAGGAAGGATAATTGGCCCCCATTTTATCGATGGTAATCTAAATGGTGCGATGTATGCTGATTTCCTACGTAATGTTCTACCGATGTTACTACAAGATGTTTCACTGCATGACGGAATGGCGATGTACTTGATGGATGTCCGGGACACAGCTCGCGTGCGGTTGAAGCGGTATTGAATAACATATTTCATGACAGGTGCACTGGTCGTCGAAGCACGTTCACCGGATATGACGTTCCCGGATTTTTTCCTGTGGGGAAAGTTGAAGGATATTTGCCATCGTGATCAACCGGCAACGCAAGACAACATGCGTCAGCGCATTGTCAATGCATGTGCGAACGTTAGGGAAGGCGAACCACTCGCTGTTGAGAGGAATGTCGTTACACGTACTGCGAAATGCATTGAGGTCGACGGACATCATTTTGAGCGTTTATTGCATTAATGTGATATTTACAGGTAATCACGCTGTAACAGCATGCGTTCTCAGGAATGGTAAGTTCACAAACGTACATGTATCACATTGGAACAACCGAAATTGGCTCTGAGCACTATGGGACTTAACTTCTGAGGTCATCAGTCCCCTAGAACTTAGAACTACTTAAACCTAACTAACCTAAGGACATAACACACAACCATGCCCGAGGCAGGATTCGAACCTGCGACCGTATCGGTCGCGCGGTTCCTGACTGGAGCGCCTACAACCGCTCGGCAACCCTGTCCGGCTACAACCGAGACAAAATGTTCAAACGTACCTACGTTCTGTATTTTAATTTATAAAAAACCTACCTGTTACCAATTGTTCGTGTAAAATTGTGAGCCATATGTTTGTGACTATTAGAGCGCCATGCTAAATAGAACGCGTGCAAAATATCTGTCATCGTCCCGTAATTTCTCTTGCGCCCAATGGCAGAACTGTACACGACGTTCAAAGTCGTCGCCACGCAATTCCTGGTGCATGGAAATATGGTACGGGTGCAATCGATGTTGATGTAGCATTCTCAACACCGACGTTTTTGAGATTCCCGATTCTCGCGCAATTTGTCTGCTACTGATGTGGGGACTAGCCGCGACAGCAGCTAAAACACCTACTTGGGCATCATCATTTGTTGCGGGTCGTGGTTGACGTTTCACATGTGGCTGAACACTTCCTGTTTCCTTAAATAACGTAACTATCCGGCGAACGTTCCGGACACTTGGATGATGTCGTCCGGGATACCGAGCAGCATACATAGCACACGCCCGTTGTGTTGGGGTTGAGTTGTTTTGCGGGAGTAGACCAAACAGCGTGGTTATCGGTGTCATCGGATTAGGGAAGGACGGGGAAGGAAGTCGGCCGTGCCCTTTGAAAGGAACCATTCCGGCATTTGTCAGGAGCGATTTAGGGAAATCACGGAAAACCTAAATCAGGATGGCCGGACGCGGGATTGGAACGTCGTCCTCCCGCCCGTTGGGCATTTTGATAACAATAGCCATACAACAACAAGATATCAACCTTTTGCGCAATTGGTAAACGGTCCATTTTAACACGGGTAATGTACCACGAAGCAAATACCGTCCGCATTGGCGGAATGTTACGTGATACCACGTACATATACGTTTGTGACTATTACAACGCCATCTACCAGAAAGCGAAAAAAGTGGTGCAACTAAAACGTTCATAGTTATTTACGTACTACACGAATATGTAATCAGAAAGGGGGTGTTCCTATTTTTAAAAAGACGCAGTTGACATCCGTTTGACCTACGGCAGCGCCATCTAGCGGGCCAACCATAGCGCCGTCTGGTTTCCCCCTTCAAGCTAGACGAGTTTCGTTCTTTGTAGTTTTCTCGTTTGACGCTTATTTCGTGAGGTATTTGGCTCGGTCACGATCAATGGACCACCTTTGTAACGTCCCCATAGAGAAATTTATGAACGATTGTGCTGATAAACCTCTTACATTTTTTGATTTTCAAACAGCTGAGCAAAATTGAACGTACTCAGACATTTCTCTCTTTACTTATTCTGATCATCAGTAAACTGAAACACAATAATTTAGGGCAACGTAATCTGACTTTTAATAATCCCTACAAAAGAATGCCCCTGACTAACAATAACCTATACTTTTCATGATTCACTTACCTCACAAAAATCTTCGTTACTCGAACTACTGCAATACAGCGAGCGCCACTACTGCCAGCTAAATAAGATTCTAACTACTGAAGGCACTAACTATTGATAGGCATAGTTAGCAAATGAAAGATTTTGATAGAGAGGAAGCAATGTATTTACCTGATTAGTGTTCAAGTTCATGACGTCCAGTCTTACAAATTTACTGTCTCTGTCCAGATCATCCGCTCTCAAAACTCCGCCATCTCACTCCCCACATCCACCACTGCTCGCGACTCACCTCCAACTGCGCAACGCTACGCGCTGTTCACACCCAACTGCCCAACACTACAATAGCGACTATTCCAACAATGCCCACCAGCCACAGACAGCACACAGCACAGCGAGTGATTTTCATACAGAGCCCTACATGGCGTTACCAGCATAAAAACCTAAACAGCCTACTTACACCCTGTATAGACGCAGATGTGAATTCTCGTGCTTTAAGCTCACCGAAGAGGTGGTGGCACAGTGAAGGGTAATCGTGTGACGGCAGGTACGGAAACTGTGACGAGTCAAGAGTGGGACACGCGCGCACGGTGAAACGACCCGGCGATTCGGATGCGGCGCGGATCTCGGCGTCCGCATGAATAAAGCATGGCGGCGGCGGCGACACGGGGCGTGCGCGCGAGGTTGGCACGGCGGACCACCGCGACGACCCAGGCGTCGCGGCCGCCCGCAGACCTGCTTCCCAGTGTTTACGGCGGGCGCCGTCCGGCCACGGTGATAGGGGACGCCTCGCCACCCTCCGAAAGACAGGCTGTCTTCACTCTCCAACTCGGCGCACTTTCCATTTTTTAACTACAAAACCCGCAATTGCTCAATACCTATGGGAACTGCACATACATCATAAATTTCTGGCCCCCTCTACATTTATTTCCGTCTGAATGTTCATTAGACTATCCCGTGAGACATTGAACGTGATCCGTCAAGATCTTGTCGAGATTTTTGGTAAGAATGTTCCCTCTTTATATATGACATATACATTTATACTATACTATACTATTTCCGTCTGAATGTTCATTAGACTATCGTGTGAAACTTTGAACGAGATCCGTCAAGATCTTGTCGAGATTATTGGTAAGAATGCTCCCTCTTACACCACTATTCAACGTAACCTCCGTAATTTTCCAGGCATTTCTCACTGAGTGGTATAAGCTTATGTACACCCTCGTGATAGTGTGTAGCCACCCGTTACCCTAAGTAGTTTAGCCTAAGTATATTTGGTTAATTTTTCTGCTTGTTATCTTCCTAATTGTGAGAACAAGGTATTTATGTAAGAAAATTTTTAGAAAATCTACGGGAAAAGTCGGAAATTAAAATGAGTTATGAAGGATCACTACTTCAGAACGGCCGGACCAATTTGAAAGATTTTGTTGTTGTTGTTGTTGTTCGTAATTGTGGATGGTAATGTTATTTTCGGAATAAAAAAAGAAAAAAAATAGTTTTGCATATATATATATATATATATATATATATATATATATATATATATATATATATATATATATATATATATATATAAACTGATTTTTTTGTTATGAAACATGTGACAATAGAATTGTGAAACTGAATGCAAAACTGTTTTTTTATTTTTTTTTCATTCCGAAAATAACATTACCATCCACAATTACGAACAACAACAAAATCGTTCAAATTGGTCCGGCCGTTCTGAAGTAATGATCTTTCATAACTCATTTTAATTTCCGACTTTTCCCGTAGATTTTCTAAAAATTTTCTTACATAAATACCTTGTTCTCACAATTAGGAAGATAACAAGCAGAAAAATTAACCAAATATACTTAGGCTAAACTACTTAGGGTAACGGGCGGCTACACACTATCACGAGGGTGTACATAAGCTTACACCACTCAGTGAGAAATGCCTGGAAAATTACGGAGGTTACGTTGAATAGTGGTGTAAGTGTATAGATTATTGTGAAACAAATTGCTTTCTATTTCTGTATTCTGTTCCTTCTTTACTAAAAAACGGAACTCACTTTCCTAGCTGCCCTCGTACTTCATAATTGGATTTTATTAATAATAATTTACGTCTATTAACAATAATATTCATTCGGACTGGATTCAGTACGTTCTGTTGAAGCTATGTAGTGTTAGTGAAAAATGCCTGGACGACGCTTGATGAGAACAGTGAGACGCGACTGAATTCCTCCGTGTACAAGGCAACGTGCGCCGTGCGCAGTCGGAATACTTACGACGAAGCAACGGTGCACAGAGCACTTCCCTGTAGGTAACGCACTGCAGGAAAAAGTAGTGGACGGCAGACTCCTCTCGAAATACGAGCACTAGACGTCAGAAATATTTGGCAACTTCAAATGGAAGTTAGAGAAGGGGAATAATATACACTCCTGGAAATGGAAGAAAGAACACATTGACACCGGTGTGTCAGACGCACCATACTTGCTCCGGACACTGCGAGAGGGCTGTACAAGCAATGATCACACGCACGGCACAGCGGACACACCAGGAACCGCGGTGTTGGCCGTCGAATGGCGCTAGCTGCGCAGCATTTGTGCACCGCCGCCGTCAGTGTCAGCCAGTTTGCTGTGGCATACGGAGCTCCATCGCAGTCTTTAACACTGGTAGCATGCCGCGACAGCGTGGACGTGAACCGTATGTGCAGTTGACGGACTTTGAGCGAGGGCATGCGGGAGGCCGGGTGGACGTACCGCCGAATTGCTCAACACGTGGGGCGTGAGGTCTCCACAGTACATCGATGTTGTCGCCAGTGGTCGGCGGAAGGTGCACGTGCCCGTCGACCTGGGACCGGACCGCAGCGACGCACGGATGCACGCCAAGACCGTAGGATCCTACGCAGTGCCGTAGGGGACCGCACCGACACTTCCCAGCAAATTAGGGACACTGTTGCTCCTGGGGTATCGGCGAGGACCATTCGCAACCGTCTCCATGAAGCTGGGCTACGGTCACGCACACCGTTAGGCCGTCTTCCGCTCACGCCCCAACATCGTGCAGCCCGCCTCCAGTGGTGTCGCGACAGGCGTGAATGGAGGGACGAATGGAGACGTGTCGTCTTCAGCGATGAGAGTCGCTTCTGCCTTGGTGCCAATGATGGTCGTATGCGTGTTTGGCGCCGTGCAGGTGAGCGCCACAATCAGGACTGCATACGACCGAGGCACACAGGGCCAACACCCGGCATCATGGTGTGGGGAGCGATCTCCTACACTGGCCGTACACCACTGGTGATCGTCGAGGGGACACTGAATAGTGCACGGTACATCCAAACCGTCATCGAAGGAAGGAAACGTGTCCTCAAAGGAACTTGCTTTTCATTTTCAGTAAGACAAACTACGCAAATTCCGCATCTCAATGACCAGACGGGATTCGAACCCACGCTCCTCGAAAACGCGTGTCCAGCTCTCACACGCCAGAGAAAACATTCACGCGACCCTCTGCAAACTCTAAACCCAACGCCTGTGTTCCGAGAGACACACACACTGAGCTACCAAGCCACTGGTGTTCCAGCATTTAATAGTGTTTCACATCAGGAAATGTGTAGAGCTGCAAGTCAAAGGAATGACAATACGAAACTCAGGAATACCTCAAAAATATGAGTGCAGACTGAAAACAAGGGAAAATACTTTAAGTTAATATCACACTCCAATAACTTAGCTAACGAACGGTTTGTAGCTCTGGAATCAAACCTAAATTGGAAATATATTTTCTTCCAGATAAGTTGTTTTAAATTAAGAAAAAGGAAGACCTGTGGCAAAATACACATACATTTTTAGTAATAGTGAAGACGGATTTTAAATAATTTAAATAATATGAAAAACGGTTTTTAGATTACGAGACAATGATTAAGGAAGGGCAAAAAAAAGAATGTTAGGTTTTTTACGTCTCATCGGTTTCGACGTCATGAGAGACAAAAGTATTAGGTTCAACTGCACAAAAATAAGAGACGAACTCAGTTGTGATCTGGTATTCCAGCCTGTGCCTCAAATGGCTGTTTCTGTTCTCACTAACAGATGGAATACTGGAGACAAAAGGAACACGGTAAGGTTCAAATGGTTCAAATGGCTCTGAGCACTATGGGACTTAACTTCTGAGGTCATCAGTCCCCTAGAACTGAGAACTACTTAAACCTAACTAACCTAAGGACATCACACACATCCATGCCTGAGGCAGGATAACACGGTAAGGTTTCCGACTTGTGAAATTCTCTTTCACAAGCAGTTTTTAACATCGATATTCATAAACTCCATAAAAAAATTCAAATTCCGAAATACATCAGGGAATTAAATGAGATAAACAACGAATCTGCAAAAGATAAAGTTATGACTCAGGAAAGTGAAAATGGTCACCACGTACAGAATACAATCTTAAAAATTTCCTTGCATAAGACGATAAAAGTAGCTGAGTATAACAAGAATATCATTTTGTAGGGACATCAATAAAAGTTAACCCTTGGCTTTCGGCTACTTTAATAACTCATAACCACACCGGAAATGGAAATGAGGTAAAGTTCAAAATAATCACAGACTGTTGTAGCCGCTATTTGAAATTGAAGTAAGTTTATACCTAACTTGAAATGGTTCGTTATTTTATGATAATTGCGTATGTGTGCAGCTACAGCTCAAAACCGCATAAGGGAGTTGTAAAACGCTAATATGTAGTAGGATGGATACTGAATAGAAAGAAGCGTGGGGCAGTCAACTTTCACGTCCTCCGTAAACAAACTCTACGCAGACGTTTACTTAATTCAGACGTTTTACTCCTTGAAGACTATCATGCAACGGAAAATACTCTAGAAACAAAACATTAGCTTAAATTATTAATCGTAGGTGTTACTGTCAAGATAATTATCGTCAGATTTTTTCAAAGCTGGTGAATCACGTTTTACCGAATTTTCTTTATTATTTTTGCATGATAACGCTTTCCACGATTACAGGCCCTTTAGTGTGTGTGTGTGTGTGTGTGTGTGTGTGTGTGTGTGTGTGTGTGTCGCCCACACCTGTCCGACCCCATTCTGCTGAATATGCGCTGGACGTATATTGTACCCGGTGTTTATAATCAAAGTGAAAAAAATAATAAATAAAAAAAATAAAAAAAATGGCTCTGAGCACTATGGGACTTAACGTCTGAGGTCATCAGTGCCCTAGAACTTAGAACTACTTAGACCTAACTAACCTAAGGACATCACACACATCCATGCCCGAGGCAGGATTCGAACCTGCGACCGTAGCGGTCACGCGGTTCCAGACTGTAGCGCCTAGAACCGCTCGGCCACCCCGGCCGGCATTAAAGTGCAGGTGGAGATCTAGTGTGGGCTGTAATTATCGTATGGCAGCGAAACTTTGTAGACATGCTAAAGCATTATGCGGAACTTATTTACGCTGGAAAAAAGTTCCAATTTTGACCAGCAGGTGCAAATCAGGCGGTGTACGGCATCTCGTTGACGTCTCTGGTGCTCATACTGAACCAACTGCGTGAACGACAGTTAATAACAAAAACAACAGTAATCCTTTCTCACTTGTTAGATTTCTCCAACGTCCTGTTCCAAAACCATTACATATGGAAATATTTCTATACGTCTTTCTTGCGGTCACAGCGCCAGCTTTGCACCTGGTGGCCAAAATTGGAACTAATTTTTTCCAGCTCAGATCGGTTCTGCATTAAAGCATTAGCATATCTACCACGTTTCGCTGCCATTCGGTAATTACAGCCCACACTTGACCTCTGCGAGTCCCTGCACTTTTATTATAACCACCCGGTACAAAGGCATTGGTGCGGGGCTCATGGTCTAGTGGTTACCGTATCTGTTATTAAATTGCAGGTTACTGGGTTCGCTTCCCGCACGGATCGGAGCTTTTTTATCGCTCGGGGACTGGGTGATCCTGTGGTCCTAATCATTTCATCTCATGAAACTTCCTGGCAGATTAAAACTGTGTGCCGGACCGAGACACGAACTCGGGACCTTTGCCTTTCTCCGCAATATCCTTTCTTTCAGGAGTGCTAGAATACAAAAGTCCAAAATTGCATTTAATTGGAGAAGGAACTTACTCACCAGCAATAAAATCAGTCTGAAAATAAGGAAACGTATCATGAAAGGTTTCGTTTGGAGTGTGGCCCTATACGGATGTGAAACTTGGACAATTGGAAGAGAAGAGCAAAGACGGCTAGACGCCCTGTAGATGGAATGATGATCAGCTGGAGAGACAAAGTAACAAATGAAGAGGTGCTTAGAAGAGTACAGGAAACCATATCTCTGTAGACCAGTGTGCGATTTGCAGGGGTGGATGGGGGGGATTTCCCCCTCTCTGCATCAGACCATCACCTCCTCTGGTTTTAGTTTATGCATCCCACCTGGGATGTTTATTTCCCACGCACTGGAGTAAAACTTTACATATAATTTAAATTCGTGGAGCCAAACACTGAAAGTTTTTAATACAGTCTTACTAGTAAAACTATTAATATGTTTGCTTATTAATTTTGAAAAAGGGTTATGTAGTAGTTATTGTTGTTGTCTTCAGTCCAGAGACTGATTTGATGCAGCTCCCCATGCATGTAGTAGTTAAGCATTTCAAAACGTTAAGAACTAAATCATCGTTATCATGTTATCATTGTTGCTTTCGCATAAGGTGCGTCATCCGTTTACCTGCGAGCTTGTGTCATGATGGACGAAAGTACAACGGTTTCCAATGAAACTTGTTTAATAATATATATACGGTTGTCGTTTGAGGGAGTTGCTTGCGATTATTTTTTTGACATTGTTGAATTAGAAAGTGGGACAGGAGAATGCATTTTCAACATACAGTTAGCAGCTCTTGAAAAGTATGACATTACAAATGAACTAAAAAATCACCTTGTAGGTATCGCAACAGATGGTGACTCAACAATGCTTGCACCTTACAAAGGCGTAGCCGCTCTACTGCGTAGACATTTATATAAGGATTTAACTGTCGTTGATTGTATGAACCACAAAATGAAATTAGCTGTCCACGATGTTATGAATGATGTAGCAGATGTATACCATATACAGGTTTTTGTAGATTCCTTATAATCTGTTTTTTCTCGAAGTTCCAAAAATCAGAGACTACTACAAAGTGTTTAACAAGAATTATCCTCGCAGCTATTAAAACTAGGCGGTAAGTTTCGCGTACGTTGGGTTGCTTCTTCATTTAATGCTTTTCGAACTTTTCTTGAAAGTCACAGTTCTCTAGTCCATCTTTTTGAAAAACTGAGACATGATGGTTCCTGATCAACTCAGGAGAGATCTAAATTTGAAGGTTTACTAAAACATCTCACAAAGTGGCTTTTCTGATAGCGCATACGCGTGAATAGTGAGTTTCGGCGTTAACATCTATTTATAAATAACTGTTTAACCATGGGTAACGCCACGGTCCAAGCTAGTAACATATGTAATTACACTAACCCCCTAAGACTCCCCCCCCCCCCCTGGTAAAAGCACAAATCGCACACTGCTGTAGACGCACATCGAAACGAGACAGACTTGTAGAGCACATCCTACGACACAACAACATCATTGGATCAATAGCAGAAGGAGCTATTTAGGGAAGGAATCGGCGGGGGCGACCAGGGATATCACACATGCAACAAATCATGAGTGACGTTGGATGTAATACATACGTGGAAATGAAGAGGAAGGCAGACAGAAGAGAGGAATGGCGCTCTGCTGCAAACCAACCTCAGGGTTGAACATTAAAAGAAAGAAGAAGTTCTGCAAGGTTCGCAGGAGAGATGCTGTAAAGTTTCGAAGGTAAGAGACGAGGTATTGGCAGAAGTAAAGCTGTGGGGACGGGGCGTGAGTCATGCTTGGGTAGCTCAGTTGGTAGAGCACTTGCCCGCGAAAGGCAAAGGTCCCGAGTTCGAGTCTCGGTCCGGCACACAGTTTTAATCTGCCAGGAAGTTTCATATCAGCGCACACTCCGCTGCAGAGTAAAAATCTCCTGCGTTTCATCTGTCCTTGATCACAAAGACACGCAAGGTGCCGAAGCAGCGTCAAAATAAAACGACCTCCAAAAGACGGCTGAACAACATAGCCTCTGGGACAATAATGTTATACGATCATTTTCAGCTCATTTCATCAAGAGATAAATAATGCAATTATTAGTCGTACCATTTCATCATACTTAACAGAACAGCCAAATTAGAACGGTGATATTTCTTTTACATCGGGCACATTACTTTGCGAACAAGAGAGAAATAAGAAAAAAATTTTCTTTTCGCAACGCGTGTCTAGACATAACAACGCCAGCAAAAATTTCTCGCCAGGCACTTTGTGTTCTTTGAGAATGTGGGGAAAGGAAACTGGGGACGCGACTATCGCCTGTAGCAGAGGCCTCCACGCGTCGTTTCAGGAGGCGCACACACACACACACACACACACACACACACACACACACACACACACAATTACGGCGCCAAGAATATTTTAAGATTCCACAGATATAGACGAGAGAGCGGCGGTTTATTTTTCGTCGCAGAGGGAAACGCCGCGCGCCAGAACACACACACACACACACACACACACACACACACACACGTTGCGTGGCTCGTGCGACGCCGCTGGGCAGTCTTCCAGGAGCCGTGCTGACGTCACCTGCGTGGTGACACGCGAAGGACAGCCGCAGAGGCTGCCGGGAAATGTATAGTCCGCCGCGGCGTTTACCCCGCCACGGGGAATTTAACTCCCGAACGCTGAAACCGGTTCTCCGCACCCGGGAACAATCGCACTTCATTATTCCGTTATCGGAACCGGCGGCTGCCAAGTTTCCGGAACACCTCAATGAACTTACCCCTGTCGCAAAGAAATAAAACGGTATCGAGTCAAGGACGTAGCGGCAAGCAGCAGTGATACGTGTCGCCATCGAGATTAATACTCTACAAGCAACCATATGGTGTACTGCATATAACAGCATTATTTACCTCTAATCGTATACCGTTCTCGGGTGCTGTGTGCAGAAAACAGATGACCTCACGGTCCGTCATCGTTCATTGTTCTCTTTGCTACATTTTGTCTTCGTGTGATGCAAACGAAACATGTAGAGCTCTAGTATTTTTTAAGTAACAAAGGGGAGATTCACAGAGTGTTCGGAAACTCCCGTTACAATGTTCTACGACTTATAGATGGGAGTGAGTAAATAATATTTTGAATAGCAACCCATGTCCGGAAACGTCATACAATTAATTCCACTCGACAAGTCCTAGAAGTTTGTAATGGGAATTTCCGAACACTCTGTGTGTAAAATTAGTCAAAAATGTTGAAACTTTTTTGCCAGCAGATAGTTCTGTTGCAGATTAGAAATACTGTCTCCAGTTTTAAAGTCTGATTCGAGTCACAAATGCTATAAAAGACATCTTGTTTGAAACAATGCTCAGTGCCACATCCCCATTCCTACACCACTTCGTCCTTGTTTGCGATATTTTATTATTCGCTCAATCTGAAAAGACATCTCTGCACTATAGAAGGCTATACGTTGAAGAGACGCCTAAAGACGACATTTTTCGCATCTGCTATTGTTATGTGATGGTTGGTTCAAATGGGCTCTGAGCACTATGGGACTTGACATCTGAGGTCATCAGTCTCCTAGAACTTAGAACTACTTAAACCTAACTAAGGACATCACACACATCCATGCCCGATGCAGGATTCGAACCTGCGACCGTAGCGGTCGCAGGGTTCCAGACTGAAGCGCCTAGAACCGCTCGGCCACAACGCCGGCTATGTGATGGTTGTCTGGCGTTAGATGATGGTAACAATGGAAGAATCAGGACTATTATGACACTAGAATTTGATGAAGATTGCTTCACTGAAAACCTATTGGAAATGTGAGTATTCCCAGTTCGGAAATATCATGAACGATATTGCCACAAGGGCATGCTAGAAGAATCAGACTAGAAGAAAATAGCTACATCAAGACTAAAGAAAGATCAAATGCCCGCATCTCGTGGTCGTGCGGTAGCGTTCTCGCTTCCCATGCCCGGGTTCCCGGGTTCGATTCCCGACGGGGTCGGGGATTTTCTCTGCCTCGTGATGGGTGGGTGTTGTGTGATGTCCTTAGGTTAGTTAGGTTTAAGTAGTTCTAAGTTCTAGGGAACTGATGACCATAGATGTTAAGTCCCATAGTGCTCAGAGCGATTTGAACCATTTGAAAGATCAAATGTATGCTTATGACGAACATTATGGTACTTTTCTCTGGCATAAATGCAAGTAAAATCTTTTTTTTTTTCGCATTTCCCGCAACTTTCATTTTTCAGTGCGCAAGGAACATTTCCTGCTGAACCACAGCAGACCAAATGGTGAAATTTGCTGCAGACTTTGCAAAGACTGTGACACAACTTCCTGTCTTACAAAATTTTTCAAAGTGCGTTGCTATCAAACATATTTAAAATTTTTTGAATGAAGATTACTACCTGTGATACGATTATATTTAAAAAAAATTATTGTGAGAATTCTCAAAAACTGCTACACCTTTTTTTTTACCAAAATACTGAGAATAACCTACCACATTCTGAAAGTAATAAGTAAAGTAACCTCTGAGAAAACGTTTCTCATGTGGCTGTACGTGTTTCTGAAGTATCCGCCAACGTCCTGATCCAATTTGCTGATTAAAGAAAATGAAAAAAAAAATCTATTTCCAGCCAATAACATAAAGACAAGATGTGCAAAATTTGGTTCAATTATCTCTCAACCAGTAAAAGTTACATTACCCTATACGTACCCCCGTATTTTTTCATACGCCCCCCCCCCTTAAGATATCGAAACAATTTTTTACCACAAGTGTTTTTTTCAGAAATGGTCGAGGATTTTAATGTACAGAATGAGTGACAACTCTACGACCAAATATTCGGAAGGTGTTAAGGGATATTTTCTGCGTATTTTGGTATAAGGAACCCGCGATATCTGCCACCTCGTTACAGAATTTGATTCGATTTCTTAACACTTCTTTTCTTTTCATTTGCGCAGAACAGTGTAAATGTTGACCATATGCGTTGCCGGTCTGCGTTTTCAGTTCACTAGCGACAATTATTGTTAATAACAATAACACCAACTTTACAATTCATCCTCAAGCTTCCATTCCGTGTTGCTCAGTTCCGTCTCAAGTTTGCCTTCCGCGCTGTGTTCTTGTACGTTATCGGGAATAAATAGCGACAAGAATTGGTTTACTGAGGAACAATAAACCATTGTATACCTCGCTTATGGGTTCACTGAATGATATGGAAGAGTGGCAAAACCTCATTACAGAAGAACATATAAATCGTATATTTCTACAATGTCCGCGGAACATGTATCACGTAGACGTCCTTGCAAGTATTCTTCAGAGCCATGGTCATCAGTTACAAAAGAGCTTCCTAGCCTTGTTAGCATCCAACGATATAGCAACGTATAATCTATTGAACGAGTTCATCAACAGTACGCTACTAATTTCATGCCCTTGGTACTTAGAATGTCAGGGGAAAACCGAAAGATCAATTAACTGACCGTATCCCCATGTGCTACTCTGCAGAATATGGTGGAACGCTCAGTCTTTAAATGCATGCCACTATGCACCTCCTATACGTATGTGTCTTAATACTCGTGTGTCTGCAGTAATACACGACTTTGAGTCTGGTAAACTGTTCTCCCGTTCTGTCTAGATGATGCTTATAGTCCTGCACAGATATTCAATTCTCTGTCCACAGGTTTTAAAACAATTCTCACAGGACATAAAAAGATCATTTTATGTTTAATTTAGACATTTAGTCACAATTAACATGGACTAAAGTGAGAATATCACAGATGTGTACCAATAGTGATTTATCATTTCCTATTGTGTCACCAGTAGGATGTTTACAGTATACGACCAATGCGTATCTGTGTTCGCTTTTCGCCCTGTTGTCTCGTGTTAGTACACTCTGAGTGTAAATCTTGTTTGATGTCGAATCAGTACTTTGTTAATCCTATGTAACTTCGTATCATGGTACAATTTAAAATAATCTCTACTGTGAAATGTCAAAACAAATTATAATACATTATTTTGTTTGTTGAGATAGTTGTATGTTCCGAAAGCAAATAAATTAAAATAAAATAAAACAAAATAAAAGACAGAGCCAGCAATCAAATCATAACTCTATAAAAGTTTGGTGTGTGTTTTGGTGACTGCATATTACAGGTTGTTTCAGTGTTATGAAGGTATTATCACAAGAAACAAAGGTAATTCCTTAACTTATGTCTGGGGTTCACAGACACGTAGAACTTTTTAAAAGACTTTTATTGTATGATTATATGATAGTGGAACAAACACTGGTAGCAGTTACTACTGTAAAATATCTGGGAGTATGCGTGCGGAACGATTTGAGGTGGAATGATCATATAAAATTAATTGTTGGTAAGGCGGGTACCAGGTTGAGATTCATTGGGAGAGTCCTTAGAAAATGTAGTCCATTAACAAAGTAGGTGGCTTACAAAACACTCGTTCGACCTATACTCGAGTGTTGCTCATCAGTGTGGGATCCGTATCAGGTCTGGTTGACAGAGGAGATAGACAAGATCCAAAGAAGAGCGGCGCGTTTCGTCACAGGGTTATTTGGTAAGCGTGTTGGCGTTACGGAGACGTTTAGCAAACTCAAGTGGCAGACTCTGCAAGAGAGGCGCTCTGCATCACGGTTTAGCTTGCTCGCCAGGCTTCGAGAGGGTGCGTTTCTGGATGAGGTATCGAATATATTGCTTCCCCCTACTTATACCTCCCGAGGAGATCACGAATGTAAAATTAGAGAGATTTGAGCGCGCACGGAGGCTTTCAGACAATCGTTCTTCCCGCGAACCATACGCGACTGGAACAGAGAAGGGAGGTAATGACAGTGGCACGTAAAGTGCCCTCCGCCACACACCGTTGGGTGGCTTGCGGAGTATAAATGTAGATGTAGATGTAGACTGCGCTTCAGTACAGATCAAACGTCAAAAATCATACGACTTGTTCACATGGCATCATCGTTGTAACAACGTTACCATCCTCTACGGAAGTCCTGTTTGTATTTGTGTTATAATATTGTTGTAAGTTTGAGATGCGCCGATGACATTTGTACATGTCGGATAAGTTATGAAGTTTGACTTGCTTTGGAACACAGTCGTTTGGAATACACCACATGCTACTGGCCTTAATGCAACGTTGCAGTTGTGAAAACAAATACTCTCTACAGTCAATTCTGAATATAATGTCTTTTAAAGGAGATGAGTAGGTAAGAAATCGAATAAATCATAATTACGTTACGAGATCGCCTAAGACTGATAGAACATTCCTGAACGAACACCGAAGTTTTGTCGCTGGCGATTCCGATTCGCCCTGTATTATCTCCTTCACTAACTAGATATTGAGAGTACTTTGACCATTTTTTAGATGACGTAATGTTTTTATAATGACAATTGACGAGTCTTGAAAAGAGTGTTTTAGTGGTGTAACACTCACGTTGCTCTATAGTTTCTATCACACATTTGTAGGAACTGTGAAGAGGACTTGGTAAATAATGTTTTACGCGGGAATATGTCCACGAAGATGGAGTATTTCCATGGAAGAAGGAAAACAAAACGCATTCTCTCACATGCTCAGTTCTCGCAATAATACTGGTTTTCCGCATACAGTTATTTTATTATTATTTTAAATTTTTATGCATTGTGGTTTGTGTTGCAGCCTTGTTTGAGTTACATTCGTAAAACGTGAAATAAAAAACACCTACCTACTGTAATAAATCGTGGTTCTTATTTAAAATCAAGTCCTATATGCTAGTCTTCGGATTTTTAATACGATTAATTAATCTGCAACTTATGACAGAACCATACAGTGACTTCTGTAAAAAAAACCTTACTTTAGTTGTTTCATCAAGACTAAAACTGTTTTTGAGTAATAGCACCAGTCGAAATTTCTGTGTACGTTAAATGACGACGTGATGTTAAACACCTGAAAATGGTAAAAAAAATAGCTCTAAGCTCTATGGGACTTAACATCTGAGGTCATCAGTCCCCTAGACTTAGAACTACTTAAACCTAATTAGCCTAAGGACATCACACACATCCATGCCCGGGGCAGGATTCGAACCTGCGGCTGTAGCGGCCGCGCGGTTCCAGACTGAAGCGCCTAGAACTACTCGGCCACATCGGCCGGGTTTAGCGATTGCCCTCATCAGCATACACACATTTGGCTGTCAAGGTCCGCAGATTTTAATTCCGCAGTCGCAGAGAGGCCTGGTTGCAATGATTATGGGTGAGGCAGAAACGATTCACCGAATTGGACGATCAGAGGCAAACGTAAGGAGATCCAGACAAAATTTCTGCTTTGTGTGACGAAAGGATGCTCTCTTTAAACGCGAGTAAATCCAAGGTAATGCTCACAACAAAATTTAACACCACATAGTCTTCTATTACAAGGTTTGTGGTGGAAATAAAGTCTTTTGCCTATTTACGGGTAATGCTACGAAGCGACACGAAATGAGACGGAGACACATCTGTAGTGAGGAAAAGACTTGGACTCGTTAGAAGCTTTCTGGGAAAACAAAATGCAGATGTGAAGGAAACATAGATTCTCGTGCGATTAATTCAGAAGTACTGCGCCAGAGTTTGAATTGCTTATCAAGCCGGCGTCTGCATTACCACACAGCTAAAACGGTGCACGGTACAAGGATCCAGTCGCAGGTTGCCTAGCTGACGACTTACAGTGGCAACCAAAAATTTGATTTTCAGTATTTTACATAATTACTGACCGAATTAAATAACTTAAAATGCTGTATCTTCTCATTAAGAGGTATAATATTACGTTAAAGGTTTAACACGGCAAGTCAAGTATTAACGTTACGAACTGCAAATTACCCAGACTATATTCGTACAGTATTTGAGAGCGAGAGTACTTACTCACTCCGAACGTATGTTAAACATAATTTCAAACTTTTTCGAAACTCGTTCAACCTGACACCCACCACAAAATAATGAACGGAAGTAAGTTTATCGCTTACTACATCTTCACTTTTGATACACTAAAGTTTCAGCATGAGCCACAACATTTGTAATTAATTTTTCTTTACTAATAAGTCTATACCCAACAAATTTTGCAGATGGTATTTACATATACTACTGAAAGCACCTGCAAAATTATGTGACTTCACAAACATTCGCATGTCTGACAAAGTAGCTTTTGCTTAATATTTCTTCTAAACTTTTCCTTAGTCTATGAGTGAATAATCAAGTATAACGGAGATGTTGGGAGATCTTAAAAAGAGAACTCCCTTTCAAATTCAGAGAACCGGTCTTCCGACAACACCAAGCGACCCTTCTGCTGCCTTCGGAGGGGTCGTGAGAATAAGATAAGAGTGATATAGATGCATATAGACCATCATTTTTCCCTCGCTCAATACGCGAATGGTACATTACATAAATTCTTTATTATTGATACGATACAGCCTCCGCCACACACTGTAGCACGACTTGCGGAGTATGTGTGTAACTGTTCGCCATTTATGAGAACTTACTGCGGAAATTCAATGTGTGCGACGGTGGTTATTTCGCGTCATTGTTGTAGACAAGGTACGTTACGAACATGAATTTTGTTGTGAAGGTGAGAACGTCTGTCAATTTTGTTTGTCCTGTAACGGACACGAATCGTTTCTGGACATACGTTCCTGTGTATAACAAGAACATTCCGGGAGTAGACAGTTTGTCCATTGGCATAGATTTTCCTTTTTATGAAACCTGTCACATAGTGGGAACAGAGGCAAAGGTACAAAAAAAGCCGTGCAATGATGTCTCTGATTTCTACAACATATCTACATCGCATTAAATGTCAATTCAGAAAAATTGCTTAGTGTCTTAAAATTATTCGCACTTCAGAGCTGCACTTCTGATATTCAAGTTGCGAATTGGGCGGTTCACCAAGTAATCGAGGAGTAGGAAACGGTATTTCGATTTGTGTCTGGGAGAAAGCCAGACCAAGGCAAATTAAAAGAAACTAATATAGTAGGTTTTTACATGTAGGTAATGATGGAGAGGACGTGAGAAAATATTGATGATCGCAGAAAAAATACTTATTATATCACCGCTGCCAGTAAAGAAACTAACCATGAAACTCAAATTATAACGACAATAATGAAGCAGTGAGTGTTCTCGTGATAAGATGAAGAATGAACAGCAGAAGTATTATTAAGACTGGACGAAGAAAAAGAAAGAGAGACAAATTAGAGGAACATATGTTAAGGCTTTCAGAATTAATTAAACTGGTTGCAGAATTAGTAGTAGCGCTTGAGAAGAGTACTGTTGCCCAAAGTTCAAAATATGTAAAACGGATACGCAATTGGGTATGAACAGCCGGAAAAATAAATTGCGGCAGAATCGAAGGAATAATAAAGTTTTCCTTTCTGTAGGCGTGTTTTCGTACAATAGTCCTAATTGTTTTATTCTGTATTCTTTAGTGGGAATCTATGCTCCACACGAGGGCATAAATGTAATATTTTTATTTTATTACATCTTTTTAATTAACTTTAAAATCAAACCAAATGCTGTCCCAAGTAAACTGATTTATTTTCTGGTAATTCTTGCACACACAGTTACCTCTCAACACGAGCGTGTTCTATCAGATAATTTTTCAGTCTCATCTCTTATTGTTATATGTCGTTTTAGTATTTGAGAAAGAGCTGCGTAATTTGTTTTTTCTTCTCAATCAATCAGTTCTTGTTACAGTAACAGTTATAGGACTATACGTAAGAGAACAGACGTTTTCTATTCTTGCCAGTGGAATACATTTCGTCGTAACGTCTCCCGCATATATAGATCAATGCCGTAATATTATGCCACTGTCAACAGCATTTTCCGGGAGTTAGTTGCATTTCGTATATCTACTGTACTTAACTATCGTTAGATCATGTTACAGCTGTTTCGCAGTGTGTAAGAAAACGCAAAGTTCGTAGAACATATTTCTGAATAAAGTCATTCCAAGAATAAATAAAAAGATCTGAACCTGACAGTTGTCAAGTATCGTCAAAAATAGGACTTTACCTACTTCTGAATTCTCCTTCCAAACCTTTAGAGCAGCAATGTATAGTTCATTTTCAGGTTGATTTATGTCACGTGTGACGGTAAGTATGATTGCACAGATTATTTTTTAAATTTTAACCTTCATTTCGCTCCTACATCGAAAAGACAACCGAAGATTTCTTATACAGCTAGGCAGTTCATCAAATAACCCTGCGAGAAGTGCCTCAGAGATTTCAGATTTCTTTTATTTCTGCATATCGTATGTCTCAAATGCCAAGAATATTTGCTTTTTATTGAACTAAGCATTGCATGTGACGGCACATTATCTAAGTGTGCTCAGGGGTACGAAAAGCAGATGTGTCCCTTCTTTTGTTTTTATATTCGTGCTATTAAAGGTTATTTAGATGTGTTCTGAAAAATATTACCGCCATCACAAGATAAAAGATTGTTTACGTATTATTCTGAAACACCTAAAACCTCGTCATACCTCTTACTGCAGTCAGCTGAGTTACGTCACTGCTGGATTTACAGCATTATTTCTGAGAAAAAAGACATTTCTGAAGACACGCTACATAAGTTCTCCCTGAAATATACGTGTTTGGTTTCTGAAAATAAAATTCTCCCGATATCACTATGGTCTGCTTTTGTAATGGGATTACCGCTGATGTGTTACGGCTTGTTTCTAGGATGCTGACACAACAGTCGCGAAATTACGGAGCGGTAACTTATATGCTGTCATTTCTTAAAATGCAGTGAAACTGTGTTGAAATTTTAAGTATTTAATAATAAGAATTCAAGCGGATTTTTTTTACAACAATCAGTTTTTTTTAAAACAACGTTAAACCACTTGCACGATAATATTTCCTGCCAAGGGTTTGATCTCAATGTATATAATTTTTCTCTCCGTGTTCTGAGACAATTGTATTCTATGTCGCTGTTCTCGTATCAGTGCAAAAATGTTGTTTGCCATTGGGCGATAAAAGTTTTCTCGCTATTACGATCCAGTATCAGAACTACAATAAACACACGCAATCTTCGGTAAGCTTTTCAAGATAAAACAATGTGATATTTCACAGACAGCATGTCTGTTTCCAAAAACGAGTGCATCTTTCAGGCATGCGTTACTTTCCCCTCTAATACACAACGAAACACTCGACGAAACGACACAGCAAAAACTATCGAAAGGACACGATTGTTTCGAAAACAAAGACGCACGTTAACGTGACTGCAAAGCACAAACAAATCAATCGTTACTTAATAAGTTTATTTACTTGGAAAGTGAGTAAAGACAATGGCAGACTTGCGCAGTAATAACTGCTAAAGACTGATAATTTCACTGATAATCACGTTTCATAGTGTGCGGTTCTGATATTAGCTTTGATTCACTTGCTTAAAATACGAAGTTTTGCGTGCAAAATATTACTTCGCTGGATACGGAGTCTCTGTTATACATGACATTCAGAAACACATTTAATTTTTATACACTGCAGACCAAATTCTATGTGAGCTGTGCGATTGCAGAATCGTTGTACACCGTATCACACCCAAATAGCTTGTTCTGGGAACGGAAACACACGAACCAAGGAATCGCGGAAAAATGCGAGCTTTTCGCACGAATGCAAAAGCTCGCGTGCTCTCAGGTCGGACGTGCTTTGCCAAGTGCGGAGAGTCAAGACCCGTTTTGTCCAGCCGAGGCGTGCAGAAATCTGGAAGGGAACGGCACACGTGACCGGTGAGATGGTCGCTGATTGGTCCGGCGGCTGGAGTAAAGGACTTTTTATTTACGCGGCGGCCCGCTGAAATATCTGATCCGCGTGAGCGAACAGAACCTCGAGCTGCTCTGCGGTGTGTTTTCGGTCGCACGCACTTCACTTGTTCCACTCAGAACTCGGCACTGGTTCGTCGTCAATACGCGTGGGTGGTTGTCACTCGGAAACAAATGTACTGTGACGTCGCACAGAGATATTGTATGCATATGAACACTTGATGCGTACGAACCTTGGGTCAGAGTCCGCGGCTTTCGCGCAGTGAGGAATCTCTTCGGCGTTTACGAGCTGGTGCCACGCGGCGAGCGAGCGCCACATAAAATATCACGTAGCACAGTGTGAATTCTAGCTACAGAATGATCGATTGAGTCAGTTCTCGCGTGCACGCCGGCCCTCTCTCCGTCTCCGTCTCTCTCCCTTTCCGCGCCGTCTCCCTCCTCCTCTTTCTCGCCGGCCCAGTCACATGTATCGCTCCATCTCGCTCGCACTCGCCGCCCCGGACAGAGAAAGAGAACACGCGGTCGCCTCCGGCTGCTGGTGCGCCACTGTTCGCGAGAGATGGCAGCACGGTGCGGCGTGCAGCGCCGCCGTCGGCCGCAGTGGCGAACTACGTCGGACCGAGCTCCCGCCGGGGCGGCGCCATTACGAATTTCGGGCTGGCAGCTGTTGGCGAGGGGAGGGACTGCAGTGGTGGGGGGTGTGGTGCGTAATGGAGGGAGGAATGGTGGACCACACATTCTGTTCCAATTTCACGAAATTAACACATCTCCTCCGGTGTACACCTCCTAAATCATGGTAGAAAATTTGTTCTCATTTTGAGAAGACATTTAAATCGCTCATTCTCCTCTTCTATAGAATATTTCGGCCGTTGCCTGAGATAAATTTGTCAGAGGAAGACATAAATTATAACTTCCATTTTCAGCAATATTTTAAATAAATTATATTGTCATATTTCAATATATTAATAGTTACTGGCAGTAAAACAAGTCTCAAAGTATCTCATACACCTCTCAAGCGCCCATCTCAGTCTCTCAAATATTACACAATGTCTATCGAGGTTGCGTGATTATGTTCTTTTATTTTATTTATTTAATAAGGCAGAGCCATATGGGTATTTCACAATGACGTACCCCACATGTTTTTAGATATTTTTACGATAGTCACATGAGCATTATACAGGGTGTTACAAAAAAGTACGGCCAAACTTTCAGGAAACATTCCTCACACACAAATAAAGAAAAGAAGTTATGTGGACATGTGTCCGGAAACGCTTAGCTTCCATGTTAGAGCTCATTTTAGTTTCGTCAGTATGTACTGTACTTCCTCGATTCATCGCCATGATTTCATACAGGATACTTTACCGGTGCTGCTAGAACATGTGCCTTTACGACACAACATGTGGTTCGTGCACGATGGAGCTCCTGCACATTTCAGTCGAAGTGTTCGTACGCTTCTCAACAACAGGTTCGGTGGCCGATGGATTGGTAGAGGCGGACCAATTCCATGGCCTCCACGCTCTCCTGACCTCAACCCTCTTGACTTTCATTTATGGGGGAATTTGAAAGCTCTTGTCTACGCAACCCCGGTACCAAATGTAAAGACTCTTCGTGCTCGTATTGTGGACGACTGTGATACAATACGCCATTCTCCAGGGCTGCATCAGCGCATCAGGGATTCCATGCGACGGAGGGTGGATGCATGTATCCTCGCTAACGGAGGACATTTTGAACATTTCCTGTAACAAAGTATTTGAAGTCACGCTGGTACGTTCTGTTGCTGTGTGTTTCCATCCCATGATTAATGTGATTTGAAGAGAAGTAATAAAATGAGCTCTAACATGGAAGGCCGGCCGCGGTGGTCTCGCGGTTCTAGGCGCGCAGTCCGGAACCGTGCGACTGCTACGGTCGCAGGTTCGAATCCTGCCTCGGGCATGGATGTGTGTGATGTCCTTAGGTTAGGTTTAAGTAGTTCTAAGTTCTAGGGGACTGATAACCACAGCAGTTGAGTCCCATAGTGCTCAGAGCCATTTGAACCATCTAACATGGAAAGTAAGCGTTTCCGGACCCATGTCCACATAACATATTTTCTTTCTTTGTGTGTGAGGAATGTTTCCTGAAAGTTTGGCCGTACCTTTTTGTAACATCCCGTATAAGTGCTTTCAGCATTCTTGACAACGCAGCGGAAATGCTTCCAGCATGTGCATGTACTCTGAAGATGGAGTACTAGCTGGTCGAAACGATTTATTACAGATGTGTCAAACCTATTAGGTCACCTCAGCCACAATGGAAGAAGACGGAAGAGATGATTATTTTTGGGCCATACATAATGTACTACACACTAACAATAACCGCTAAGAAAAAAATGGACCAATCAGAGAAGAGAGAATCGTGGTGGGGAGCTTCAAATTGAAAATATTCAGTTTAACCTAACTTTACGTAAATGGAGTTTTATGGAATTTTTTTCCCAATCGTATGATAGATGCTCACTACTTAGGCCGCATTGATGATTGCTATTTCGAATTCACAGTAAAGACAATTTATAAGGGGTCACCAGACTCAGCGAAGCGTATATAATAACGTGGAATCACTACGATATACCTTGTTGCGAAAGTTCCAACATTTCAAGCAGTTGTTTTGGCTAGGTCACTCAAATCCTGATGAAGGTGGACGGAAAGAGCGGAAAATTCTCAGAAAAGAATGGTCCATTAATATAATCGGCATGTAGACAACAGAATAACGACAGACCTATACACAGCAACAGACAAGATCTCTGATATAGTATGTAGAAGACGCCTGAAGTTCTGTAGTCACCTCTGCAGAAAGGACAACCCTAGATTGCCTTGAAAAATAATTAATATAATCAGTTCAAAACAGGTAAAAATCACTTGGTTATTTGAAATTATGTAGAAGCTGCGAGTAATAAAAGCCACAGAAGATAGTGTCAGAGAGTGCATAGCCTTTGGAATCGTAGATACAGCTAACAGGATAGCTGGAAAACAATGGACAGGGGAACAAAGGAAAGAACATAGCAAATTCAGAAGAGGTTTTTGGAAGGTAACAAGGAAATGAAGGTGTTTTTTTTTAACTGAGCATTACGAAGAAAGACATGAAAGAATCTACCGAAGTCTGCCCTCATTGTCAAACATATCAAACATCCCGTAAATTACAAGTGAACGTGTAGCCAGAATAGAAACAAGTTACTTTTTTTGATATAAAGAAGTACACTAATTTTCAGTCATTAGGCCACCAACTCTCAATACGGTGACTTCAACGGAACAAATACCACACATTCAATGAGTTAATCGTGAAGGGAATCGTTCTCGTTGTATTGGCGTCATAAAATGTTTTCCTCATTGTTGAGACACAGTTGTACAACGATTAATATTAGCTAGTGTTGTGACATTTTTTTATATTGGCGTGACCATGTTGTTTCAGTAAATATTACAGGAAGGAAGTAGCTATTTGGAAATTCATTCGTCACAATGCCTTTCATTTCTTATTAAATTTTGACAGTCTATTGATCTCGACTTAAATTATAGATTCTCAGTCCCTGATAATCTACATCACATATTTTGCCGTTCCTACATTTATTTCTTCTCAATTGCTGCCTCCAGCCTCAAGTTCATTTCAGTGTAATATGCCTTACAAAAATCAGTCCCTTCAAGGATTTAGCATAAATTCCTCGCACGACCCTCCTTATTTCTTATATTCTCTGTACGATTAATTTTTAGCAGCCTTCTGTAGCGATGAAATTCAAATGCTTTCGACTGTCTTTCTTTCGAGATTCCTCACTGATTACGGTACACTTTGGCGCCAATGTTGTCAAGCAAATGAAAGTCTCAGAGATGCAGTCCTCAACTGCGAGTCAGTATTTGATAGAAGTTGATTTACATTACTTAAGAAAATTATCTTTGCTTGGATCGTTCAATAGTTTATATTCCTTCATTTGTCCATCTCATCTAAATTTGCTTATTAGCCCAGAACAATACGTTAAAGTTGTCACTTCGCTGTTACTTGTCCTTCATGCCGGCCGGTGTGGCCGTGCGGTTCTAGGCGCTTCAGTCTGGAACCGCGTGATCGCTATGGTCGCAGGTTCGAATCCTGCCTCGGGCATGGATGTGTGTGATGTCCTTAGGTTAGTTAGGTTTAATTAGTTCTAAGTTCTAGGCGACTGATGACCTCAGAAGTTAAGTCGCATAGTGCTCAGAGCCATTTGAACCATTGTCCTTCATTTTCGTCTTGACTATGATTAAATGGAATTGAGAAGATGCTTACCCGTTGACACCTAGCAAACTGACAATCTCACACGAACACGTAAGCTAGTATTTCTCCTATCATTACTTGAGAACATGTGCCGATTAAACTAGTGTTTCTTCAGTTACGTATTGAAGTCTAGTACTCAATGGATCTATTTTTTTTCCTGTACCTATACCCAAACCACTTTCGGCTAATATACATAACGAGCAGTTTTGTTTTTTCTGGGTAATATTTTTCACTATGCCTCTCTTACTTGTACCTGTCCTTGTGCGGTTAACATTCATACATCGTACAGCCTTATATCTATGAACCTTGCCCCTTCTTTTGCCTTCAAACATTAAATTTTTAATTCAAACCGTTCCTCACTGATACGTCAGTACCTAGTATTAGAACATTTCCTTGTTTGAATGCATTTGTCTCTCTGTTGGTTTTTACTTTTGTCACTTTTCATCCACGCTGTGTTTCTTGTATTCTCACTATTAAATAAGTAGTGTTACTGGTTTTCTTCGCCATTCTAGACACTCGTTATATTCAGTTAACAAACCGTGTTGCTCTAACAATAAATCATTTATTTACAGAAATGATTAGAATAGGAAATCTTATAAAACTTTATGTTGGTTACTTAGTAAGCCTGTTCTTCGAAGTCTCTTTGACACATAATAAATAGCAAAAGAACATCTTCAAATCAACTACAGGCCGACTTTAAGAACAAACGTCCCACAATACTAAATTTGGTGTAGATATGCTGCATCACAGTCGCATAATATTAACGATTCCATGTGCTCGTTTCACAGGTGCAAAGCGGAACTAGAAAGTCAGTATATGTGGGAACTGCACACATCCTCGCGTACAAAGTCGGAATGAGGGCTTAGATGTCGATTCGCCAAAATACAATCAGCGCAATCTCCAATTACTATTCCCTTCAGTTTTTTCCCGTTCATTTGCATCTCTGACGCAAGTGGTACTAGTATCTCTACAAGCTCTGCTACCATGGCGACACAGAAATTTTCCAGAACGATAGTAAGTATGAAACGTAAGCATGGGCGGTGTGAAACCCACTTCGAATGGGAGTAACTGACGCCTTATTTGTACATTTGTAAAGCAATATCAAAATTTTTCCAATCTTAAGACGCCCAATATCTCGCGAAGACATAGTTTTAACATTCCTAGAAACGACTGTTAATCAAGTCGTCTAATAGTCTCCTTATGCGCACCGCGATGTCAGAATCGGATTAGTGAAAAAGGGACTTGGTGTAATCCTATTAAGCAATGACTGAGGAAATACTCTTAAAATGCAGTGGGGGAAAATGTTTTATGTAGTGCAATATTTTAAAAATAACATGCATACTGTGGCAAATGGTGCAGTTCTGCTGTTTAATTTACCTAACTATACCTCAAATGATGTTTATATTTAATGTAAATAATTTGAAGAATCCATTGTTAATGCTTCAGCTTGGTATCAACAAGTGTAGCATATTGTACTCCACCAAAATAAAACGATTTCTGAAAGAAAAAATGGTGCAGTGCTCAACACACCGAATTTACAGTTAGGAGTATATTGGTACAAATTCCCGTGCAGACAGACTGCATTAAGGTCGGGACACACACGTCCGGGCCGTGTCAGGGCCGAGCGTCGGACGAGTGACGGCCGTGCTCCGGTCCGTTCCTGCAGGGGCCACACATGACCGGGGCACGTCCGTGTCTCTGTTGTTCCTTGTAGTGACTCGGACGCGGTGAGCTGTGTTTCTGTTTGGGAAAGCTGTAAAACATGTTCACTAATTTTCGTAATAGTGAATTAGGACTTATAGCACTTGCTTTAGACGAAGAGGAAAACGAACGAAGGCAAACAAGAAAAAGAAATTATGGATCCACAGTGCCTGGAAAACAAGACCAGTACAGGGAGAGTTTCGAACACTATTTTCTCACCTCGTAGATGATGAGACTAAGTTTTATGAATATTTTAGGATGACGCAGTACACCTTCTGTGAACTTCTAAAGAAACTAGAACCAAGGCTGAGAAAAAATGACACGTTCTGGAGAGTATCAGTTTCACCCAAAGAACGAATGGCTGTTTTTTTACGGTAGGTTAAAGAAAAGTACACAGTACACAAATAAGTAAGAAGTTTTAAGGACAGCATTTTTATTTTATTACTTTAGTAATTGAAAGATAAATACATAAGTTAGTAAATAATACAGTTAAATTTCTACTACCCTAAGAAAAACAAATGAGGACTATTCAGTGAATTAGTTTCTGAAGCTGATGCGGATGCAGGGGAACTTGGAGGATGATGGCTTTGGTTATTTATATACGAATTGTGCGAATCCCTTTGCAGGTCCAAAAGCTGCTGTGTAGGTTCTGTTGACTCGTTTCCCACAGGTGAAGGATATGGTGTTGAAACAGATTTTGCTGAGGAATTGGAGGATGATGGAGTGAATTGATGGACTGATACGTCATTCATGAGTTGCTTCAGTTCAAAGTCTTGTACAATTGAAAAAATCCTACTTTTAGCTTGATGAAACAGTAGTGGATGCAATGATTTTAGGGCTGGTGCTATACGAGCCAAAAAAGCATCAACTGGGTTTTGTATATCTCTCTGTTTTTCAGCTTTTTTCTGCCAAAATGTAAGCCATGAGCTGGCTTGATGCAGATTCTTGTGGTTTAACCTCACGCTGAAATTTTCGTTTCAGTGGTGGTTTCATAAACGTGTTCTTCTTTGAAGTGACGGACGAATGAGCTGAGGGCGTCTGGGAATGCCGAGTGCGCTCTATCAAATTCTCTGTTTCACTATCCTGGGTTTTAATGATCCATTCTTCATCTGCAATGTCTTCTTGTGTAGACACTTTTTCGTTTTCAACAATCGACTACTCCTCTTGGGAATCTGTATTTGATTCTTGTTTATGCTCATTATTGTCTTGCGTGTAAGGAACATTGGAAACTGTTTCTCGTTCTACCATGTAAGGTAGCAGGAACGTTAAGAGATCTTCATACTTGTATTTATGTTGATGAACAGCAGCTTGTCCTGAAACAGTTTTCCTTGTCTGCAAGGTCTTCCTTAGTTGGTCACGAACAAATGCCCATTTTTTTTTGCATTCCTCTATTCCACCTGTAGCAAAAATATTTTAAATCGCGTATTTATATTACAATGTTTAAAATGCTGCAAATATTTTATAGATTATACAGTATTTCTCATCTTATACATTCAATTTTTTTCAGGTTCCTTGCTACAGGAGATTCCTTTAAAACTATTTCCTTCAGCTACAGGTTGGGAAAATCCACAGTTGCAGCTATCGTCCATGACACCTCTAGAACAGTTATCGATTTATTGTTAGAAGAGGTGATGCCTGTGCCGAATGAAGAAAAATGGAATGCTATAGCTGAGGAGTTTTGGACAAAATGGCAGTTTCCAAACTGCATTGGATCTTTAGATGGAAAGCACGTAACAATACAGGCTCCAAACAACTCAGGAAGTCTCTATTGGAATTACAAAAAAACATATTCCATTGTGCTTCTTGCTCTGGTTGACCCATGTTATAATTTTATTGCAATAGACGTGGGAGCGTACGGAAAAAACTCTGATGGAGGCATTCTAGTAAATTCAAATCTTGGAAAGTCATTGGAAAACAATACGCTTAGCGTCCCAAAGAGTAAAACTTTACCCGGAACTGATGTTGAACTTCCAATGGTAATTGTAGGCGATGAAGCTTTCCCTCTCAAAACATACTTGATGCGACCATATCCTGGCAGGAACTTAACAAATGACAAGGCTATATTTAATTATCGTTTGAGTCGGGCAAGAAGAATATCCGAAAATGCATTCGGTATATTGCAACAGAAATTTCGAATATTTAGAAGAATCCTTCAGGGAGATCCTAATAACCTTACAATGATTGTGACGGCTGCGTGTGTACTGTACAACTTTATTCGAAAAATGGAAGGTTATAGGGTGCCCGAACAGAGGATGGATCAAACGGAAACTGCTGAGGGATGCGGAAGTTCATCAAATCTTCGAAACCTACCTCGAATTCGTGGGAGATCAACAGATGCTGCATTTGCTGTACGAGAACAACTCAAAAAATTCCTGAACTCTCCACAAGGGACTGTGGAATGGCAAGAACATGTCGCCTTGGCGATATAACGATGACATAAACCAAACATCTGTTTGTAAAATAAAAAGTAAATAAATATCTTTCGGGTATTAAAACTTGTATAGTTTTTATCTTACCTTTGGCTTGTAGATCTGTTGCAATTGTCTTCCAAACTCTGTCTTTGTACTCGATATTCCTGTAATTTTCACTTCCCTGATCGTAAAGAACAGGAAACTTACGAACTTCCCGTATAAGTCGTTCCACATCCATGTTTTGTACACAGAACAGTTTTGCGCAGTTGCACAGCTCACAAGACAACCCCACCGTCAGGCCGTGTCCGTCACGTGAAAATTTAAACACGGCGAATCCCGCTCGGCCCGTTGACGTTCCCCGTGCACGGCCCGGTCAAGTGGGGCCCGCTGCATCTGTTTTAATGTTGTATTTCGTAGTCCGGGTGACGGCCGTCACTCGTCCGACGCTCGGCCCTGACGTGTGTGTCCCGACCTTTACACTTCCTGCAGCTTTCCCCAATCGCCTTTGGTAAATTTTGTCACGAGTCCTGTGAAAAATATCTTTCTCCAAATTCGAGATTGTGGTTTGTCTCTAATAGAAGCGTCGTTGAGAGGAAATTACATTCTACGTTTCTCCCTTTGACTTCTTATGATGCACTTCCGTAACCCCTATGAACTGTTTAAATTATGTCAGTTTCCTGTTCTGCCTGCAGGAGACTCTGTTCTGCTATTACAGTTTCGGTACTACGGCACTGTCAAGCATCTACAAGCATAAAAATACAATACTACGTATCAGCCAAATGAGATACGGAGACAACAGCAGTATAAAAATCACACTGCGAAATCTGTTAACATGCCCTTATTCACAAATATTGGATGCTGTTAACGACACAGATACAGTCGCGTGGACAGAAATATGGAAACACCAAAAAACACATCACCATGCCTAGTATGGTACAGGAAAGCGATTGTCATTCAAAACAGCTTCCAGTCGTCGCGTAATGGATAATACACGTCCTGTGTGAGTTTCAAGACAATCTTATAACGTTTTTCCTGCAAAAGAGTGACAACTTCGAAATGGTTCAAATGGCTCTGAGCATTATGGGACTTAACATCTGAGGTCATCAGTCCCCTAGAACTTAGAACTACTTAAAGCTAACTAACCTAAGTACATCACACATATCCATGCCTGAGGCAGGATTCGAACCTGCGACCGTAGCGGTCGCGCGGTTCCAGTCTGAACCGCCTAGAACCGCTCGGCCACAACGCCCGGCTACACCTTCAAGTATCAATGGTGAAGATGGATAGCGATCACACAGCCATCTCTCCAAAGTCGACCACAAAGACGCAGTGATATTGAGATGTGGTGGTCAGGAAAGATGCAATAGTTAATGCAAGTGCTCACAAAACCAGTACTGGCCAACTCGAGCTGTGTGAACGAGAGGCCTACCGTCTTGGAACGCAGCATGACCATTGGGGAACAAACGTTGTACCGTGGAATGGACGTGATCAGCCAGAATAGTCACATAATCCTTTACAGTAACGCGACTTTGCGGTATAACTATGGGGCTTATGGAACACCACGATATGGCTGTCTAAATTGTCACCGAACCGCCAGTGTGTTTAGTTCTCGGAACGTAAACGCGGCCAGAAGTTGGGATCAGTGTAAAACAAAACTTATCCGAACAGCCGCGCGGGGTGGCAGCGCGGTTTGAGGCGTCATGTCACGGACTGCACGGCCGCTCCCGCCGGAGGTTCGAGTCCTCCCTCGCGCATGGGTGTGTGTGTTGTTCTTAGCATGTTACTTTAAGGTAGTTTAAGTAGTGCGTAAGGGTAGGGACCGATGACCTAAGCAGTTTGGTACCTTAGGAACTCACACATTTATCAGAACAAATGACTTAGTTCCAGTCCTCCAGAATCCAGGCTTTATGACTTCTGCACCACGTTTTCTTGTGCATCGCACATGGGTGGCTTTGCAAGTCCAAATCCCTACTTTTAGAGCTCCTTTCGTGTTGTTTTGGTGCTGACAGGGTTCGCGATTGCGACATTTATTCCTGCAGTAACATTTGCTGTCGTCCTCTCATTTTTCGTCACAGTGCTCTACAATGACCGTTTTGACGATCACTCAACACACATCTGTGTTGTCACTTACCGAACGATGTTTTTCCACTTTCCCTATACACGGGTCCGCAGCTCGTGGTCGTGCGGTAGCTTCCCACGCCCGGGTTCCTGGGTTCGATTCCCGGCGGGGTTAGGGATTTTCTCTGCCTCGTGATGACTGGGAGTTGTGTGATGTCCTTAGGTTAGTTAGGTTTAAGTAGTTCTAAGTTCTAGGGGACTGATGACCATAGATGTTAAGTCCCATAGTGCTCAGAGCCATTTGAACCCTATACACGGTATAAATTTTCGATTCGGTTCCTCCTGAAACACGAAACATCAGGGGTCCCTTGGCTACACAAGGAACCACCACACAGGCACCAACAATTTGCCTGTTTTCGAATTCCCTTACCTCCTACAAACTGCACTCAACACAACTGCACAGAACACTTTTCTGACCACGGCTGACACTTGAAACGCATTAAGGACATTTTGCAGGCGGTCAGATAAAACAGGGCCACGTGCATGCTTGGGTAACATCAGTATTTATGTTCAAGCATGCTTTGTTTCCATGTTTTTGTCGAATCCTTGTATAAGTTACAAGAACGTTGCTCTTGTAGATTACCTGGTATCTGCTACACCACAATGGGGGAATATAACTAACGCTAATTTTAAATTTTTAACGAAGCATGGAGAGGCGCACAACTGTCAGTCGTAATCCCATTAGCTTTTATTATTCTTATAAACCTAGATTTCGGCTATAAATAGCCATCTTCAGTGATTCTCGTTACATTTCAACAGCTTCCCGGCAGTTCATGCCACCGTATGTTCTTACAGATGTATAGGCAGAAGTAATGTAAGCACAGAAGACGGTTGTTTATACTCGAAACCTAGATTTGCTAGAATAATAAAAGCTAATGAGATTGCGAGCGACTGCTATGTGCCTCTCCTTCCTTATAGTCTACGGTCGCTATGCACAACGGTTTCTGATGAAATTGAAGTCAGTTTATTAACAAAATAAATACCAGTTCCTACCAACGTTTGACACACGCTGTTCAAGAGTGGAACGGTAGAGCAATAGCTTGAAGGTGGTTCGATTAGCCCTCTGCTAGAATATAATTGTGAATTGAAAAGTAGTCGTGTAGACACAGATATGGTTGCAAGCGAGTTCGTTATTTCTGCAATCTTCAGTTCGAAAATTGGTTTGACCTATCTATCCTTTGCTAATCTCTTCATCTCTGCATAAGCCTCACATCTTTTGCAAATGTTGCAGTTATCTATAACGAACGTCTGTCAAAAGAAAGCTGGACAAATATTCTTTCACATCTGATAACAAAAGAATTGCAGAGGTTGGGAAACTGCTTTTAATTGTCAGAAACGTAAAAACTTTATCCTATGACTACAGTCAGTTCGAGAGATGGCATTGGTCAGCTCATACACGTACCTGGGTGTAATACTTTGTAGGGATATTAAATGGAACACTTACGTAGGGTCAGTCATAAGTAAAGAAGGTGGCAGTCTTCAACTAGGAGAATGCAGTCAGTCTGCAAAGGGGGTTGCTTACAAAACACTCGTGTGACCCATCCTAGAATATTGCTTAAGTGTGTGGGAACTACACAAGATAGAGCGAACAGTGTATACACAGAGAAGGGCAACACGACTGTTCACAAATTTATCTGGTCATTGGAAGTGTGTTCCGGAGATGCTAAAGAAACTGAACTGCCAGACACCTAAAGAGAGACGCAAACTTTCCACAGAAATAACGTACTGCATCCTGCCTTTTACAAACAAAGACATTTCAATATTGTATTTATCCTCCATTACCAGGCTAGCGACTTAACCTTCAGCAAGTGTACGAGTGCAGTTAATGACGTATGGACAATGGCATATGGAAGTTTGGCTTTGGCCATGAAGCGTGCACAGATAGCCGAAATTGTTAAGCTGATCGCTCGCGACAAGCGGGATATCCGGGTTCTAATCCCAGTCCGGCACAAATTTTCAATTTCGCCATTTCATTCTTCAGTTGGAAGTTGGCCGATTCGCAACTACGAATATATTTACTGTGTATCCACAGGAATCCTGCTTACAACGTTACAAGAACCGGCTAGGAATACACTACGTAACTGTCCGGTAGAGATCGTGAAGACAGAATCATACTAATTACAGCGGCTCACACAGGCAATCAGTCATTTTTTTCCTGCGCTCCTTAAGGGGCTCCGGAAAGGCTCAAAATCATGAAAAGTTCAATTTTTACTTTTTTGCGTTTTCTGAATCTGCAGACTATTACCTTTTAATAGATATATAATTTATTCAATTCCGAAGACTACAACTATTTTTAAATTTTTTTGAAATGTCTTCTACATGGGCGTGACCCACTGTGGCGCTGTTAAACTGCTGTCAAATGGTGTTATTATTAACGTCCGTGTTCATCAGGTACATTTTAGTGATGTGAGATATACTATGTGTTGTGGCTAACCTGTGATGGTTCAATATACATCGCTGGTGTGATTGTCGATTGTTTCATGTTTATTTACTCTGTCGCTATCTCGAAAATATTCGTAATTAATTCTGTTTCTTGAGTCTCTGTTTTGTTGAAGTATAATAATGAGTAAAAGTAAAGTTATTAGAAATCCTCTGAAGGCTTTTAAGAAAAGCAGAAATGTTGGAAAGCCAAAGGTATGTGTTATTACTGTAAACAATAAAGACGATGAAAATCCCCAACATAGCTTGTGTCCCAAAGAAGAAGACTGTGGTGTCACCGCCAGACACCAGTGAGATAAACTATGTGTTGTGGCTAACCTGTGATGGTTCAATATATATCGCTGGTGTGATTGTCGATTGTTTCATGTTTATTTACTCTGTCGCTATCTCGAAAATATTCGTAATTAATTCTGTTTCTTGAGTCTCTGTTTTGTTGAAGTATAATAATGAGTAAAAGTAAAGTTATTAGAAATCCTCTGAAGGCTTTTAAGAAAAGCAGAAATGTTGGAAAGCCAAAGGTATGTGTTATTACTGTAAACAATAAAGACGATGAAAATCCCCAACATAGCTTGTGTCCCAAAGAAGAAGACTGTGGTGTCACCGCCAGACACCAGTGAGATAAACTATGTGTTGTGGCTAACCTGTGATGGTTCAATATACATCGCTGGTGTGATTGTCGATTGTTTCATGTTTATTTACTCTGTCGCTATCTCGAAAATATTCGTAATTAATTCTGTTTCTTGAGTCTCTGTTTTGTTGAAGTATAATAATGAGTAAAAGTAAAGTTATTAGAAATCCTCTGAAGGCTTTTAAGAAAAGCAGAAATGTTGGAAAGCCAAAGGTATGTGTTATTACTGTAAACAATAAAGACGATGAAAATCCCCAACATAGCTTGTGTCCCAAAGAAGAAGACTGTGGTGTCACCGCCAGACACCAGTGAGATAAACTATGTGTTGTGGCTAACCTGTGATGGTTCAATATATATCGCTGGTGTGATTGTCGATTGTTTCATGTTTATTTACTCTGTCGCTATCTCGAAAATATTCGTAATTAATTCTGTTTCTTGAGTCTCTGTTTTGTTGAAGCATAATAATGAGTAAAAGTAAAGTTATTAGAAATCCTCTGAAGGCTTTTAAGAAAAGCAGAAATGTTGGAAAGCCAAAGGTATGTGTTATTACTGTAAACAATAAAGACGATGAAAATCCCCAACATAGCTTGTGTCCCAAAGAAGAAGACTGTGGTGTCACCGCCAGACACCAGTGAGATAAACTATGTGTTGTGGCTAACCTGTGATGGTTCAATATATATCGCTGGTGTGATTGTCGATTGTTTCATGTTTATTTACTCTGTCGCTATCTCGAAAATATTCGTAATTAATTCTGTTTCTTGAGTCTCTGTTTTGTTGAAGTATAATAATGAGTAAAAGTAAAGTTATTAGAAATCCTCTGAAGGCTTTTAAGAAAAGCAGAAATGTTGGAAAGCCAAAGGTATGTGTTATTACTGTAAACAATAAAGACGATGAAAATCCCCAACATAGCTTGTGTCCCAAAGAAGAAGACTGTGGTGTCACCGCCAGACACCAGTGAGATAAACTATGTGTTGTGGCTAACCTGTGATGGTTCAATATACATCGCTGGTGTGATTGTCGATTGTTTCATGTTTATTTACTCTGTCGCTATCTCGAAAATATTCGTAATTAATTCTGTTTCTTGAGTCTCTGTTTTGTTGAAGTATAATAATGAGTAAAAGTAAAGTTATTAGAAATCCTCTGAAGGCTTTTAAGAAAAGCAGAAATGTTGGAAAGCCAAAGGTATGTGTTATTACTGTAAACAATAAAGACGATGAAAATCCCCAACATAGCTTGTGTCCCAAAGAAGAAGACTGTGGTGTCACCGCCAGACACCACACTTGCTAGGTGGTAGCTTAAATCGGCCGCGGTCCATTAGTACATGTCGGACCCGCGTGTCGCCACTGTCAGGATCGCAGACCGAGCGCCACCACACGGCAGGTCTCGAGAGACGTACTAGCACTCGCCCCAGTTGTACGACGACGTTGCTAGCGACTACACTGACGAAGCCTTTCTCTCATTTGCCGAGAGACAGTTAGAATAGCCTTCAGCTAAGTTAATGGCTACGACCTAGCAAGGCGCCATTAACCATTTGTAACGTTGCATGTACCTCAAGATAGAGTCTCACTTGTATCATCCAGAATGCTGTATACCAAAGGACAATATAAAAGTTAAGTGTTCTAGTAGCTACGTTCTATTCTTTATCACATTCATTACGAATCCTGTTCCAGACTTAACGCCAGACGGCGTGAGTTGACGCGTGCCCTTTCGGCTACTTTACTGTGGACTGGCTGCCTTAACAGTCTACTACAAAGACAGTTGGTGTAAATATAACAAAGGATTGCTAACTGGTGAAGTGTACACTCATAAGCATAGTCTGCCTCATGCAATGATGGAGGTGATAAAACCTATTTTCAGAGACTTAGCAGCACCTGAACTGTTGAAAAAGTGTATTCACGGAAAAACTCAAAACCCCAATGAAAGTGTGAATAGTGTTATATGGTCGAGAATCCCCAAGACTGTATTTGTTGGAATAGAAACACTTCACTTTGGTGTGCATGATGCTGTTGCGACTTTCAATGATGGCAACATTGTAAGGTGCAAGGTATTTAGAAATATGCGAATGAAGATAGGTTCTAACATGGTACGAGCGATGCTTGCTTTAGACAAGGAACGCCTTCGCGCTGCGGACAGGGCTGTAAAGAGTCTAGAAATACAAGCAAGAGTAAACAGGAGGAGGAACAAGAGGAAGCTGGAGGAGGAGTTTGCAGAGGATGAAGATAATCCATCCTATGGACCTGGAATGCACTAAAAAGTTAATCCAATCTTTGTCGCTCGATTCCCAAAACTTTTATTTTCTCATACTAATTACATGTTTTCTAAGGATCTTCCAAACATATTTGTTTCAAACTTTCAGTAAATGTTACACAGTACCTTCTGCATAATTTAACACAGCCTTTTTCCAAAAAACTGTATATTTTTGAATAAATAAAAAATTGCAAAAAAATGTTGTGAATTTTCATTACAATTGAAAAAAATCATCTTTAATAACTGAACTAAAATTTTGTAAAATCCCTGTGTTAAGTTGTAGCCCATATTCCAATAAATAATCTGTAAAAAGTTAAACTTCCTACCTCAAATACTTTGTGAGGAAAGATGTAATTTATAAGCGTTATTTTAACATTGCAAGTATAGGGCGTTCCGGAGCCCCTTAAGCGTAACTTCAGGTGTGCCCCAGGGCAGCGTAATAGGTCCGCAGCTTTTTACGATTTACATGAACGATCTGGTTGATGGTATTGACAGCGGCATTAGACTGTTTGCCGATGATGCTGTAGTCTACAGGGAAGTAGTATAACACGAAAGTTGTGAATAAATGAATGAGGATTTGCAGAAAATAAATGCGTGGTGTAATGACTGGCAGTTATCTCTCAATATTAGTAATTGTAACCTACTGCGTATAACAAGACGAAAATCCTCATTAATGTACGAGTAAAAATTAAATGCCCAGTCTTTGGAAGTGGTAACATCCGTCAAGTATCTGGGTGTGACTATTCGAAATGATCTCAAATGGAATGACCAGATTACCCAAGAAACGGGAAAGGCGAACTCCAGATTGTGGTTTATTGGTAGAATACTGAAGTGATGTAGTCCTTCAACAAAGGAAATTGCTTACAATACTTAAAGTCGTCCAGTCTTAGAGTATTGTTCGTCTGTATGGGAAACTTACCAGTTGGATCTCATTCAAGAGATTGAAAAGGTCCAAAGAAGAGCGGCAAGATTCGTGACTGGTACATTTAACCATCGCGAGAGCGTTACAAATCTCATAGAAAGTTTGCAGTGGGATACACTTGCAGATAGACGACGCGCTAAACGGAAGGGGCTGCTCACTAAATTCCGAAATCCGATCTTCGCCGAGGATGTAGAGCATATGTTATTACCACCAACTTTCAAATCGCGTAATGATCATCATTCAAAGATAAGGGGAAATTAGGGCTCATACTGAGGCGTTCAGTCGTTTCCCCCTCGTGCGAATTGTGCCCTCCGCATCACACCGCTTGGTAGCTAGCGGAGTATATAATTAGATATGTAGATGTTGAAGTGAATGGAACAGGAAAATCCCCTAATAATTGGTACAGACGGAAGTACCTTCTGCCATGCACTTTACAGGGATTTGCAGAGTGCGGATGTAGACTAGATGTAGATGAAGATGCAGAGCAGGCCGCGGTGGCCGAGCGGTTCTAGGCGCTTCAGTCCGGAACCGCGCGACTGCTACGGTCGCAGGTTCGAATCCTGCCTCGGGCATGGATGTATGTGGTGTCCTTAGGTTAGTTAGGTTTAAGTAGTTCTAAGTTCTAGGGGACTGATGACCTCAGATGTTAAGTCCCATAGTGCTCAGAGCCATTTGAACCATTTTTGAAGATGCAGATAAGTACTGCAGCCTACATCTGAACATGGTCTCACTCTACGATTTTTACCCTTCCACACTTCCCTTCTCTACAAAATTAACTACGGTATTCCATTATAAGTCACGATGTGCCCTGTCAACACACCCCTTCTCTTGGTCGATCTGATGAACAAACCTCTGCTCTTCATAATTCGAGTAATATCATCTTTATTACCGCCTTATCCACTCATTTGCCTTTCGTCAGATTTTCAGTACCACCACATTGCGTAGCTGTTTCCGTGTTTCACGTTAGATGTGACTCTTTAGTGGACACCGACACGTTAGAGGGTAAAAATCGTCCACCAAATTCCAAAGTCCAGCGTCCGATCGTTGGTCGAACCTAAAAAATTTTCCTGGCTTTCACGTATGGCAAAATTGTTTGTTAGAACTAGTGGGTCGCTGGCTGAAGAATAAACCATTAATGTCGGACATGCAACGTACTACTATTCGACTTTTTATGTATTACAGAACGCTTTTACGATAAAATTCACAAACTGTCGCGATTTTGAATTTTAGTATACATCGTATTAGCGTAATTAATCCTTTCGCGATTGATGGGATACATACGTCCCACTAAAGTACTACTCAGTTTTGAGCGTTGGGACTTCTGTATCTCATATCTGTTTGCTGCTAGCATGTAGCGAGATGCTTTCAGAAGGTGGAGAAAAATATTAAGGACCACGGTATGGATATATAGAAGGCTGTGAGCAATCAAAGGGGACGGCTTGTGTTGATAGGTGGCACAGTGCATCTGTTTCAGGAAAATCAGATCAAATCACCATCTTCTCCATTCCAAGAATGTCTGAAGTAACCAGTTGTGTTTTCTTACGCCTCATATGCATTGTTTTGAAACATTACTACACACCTTAGTAATTATTCTGATTTGTATATAGTTGGAATGTAGTGGGACGTGTATGTCCCAGAAAAATTCTTAGAATGTAAAAAATATTGGTATGTGCCATGTCAAACCCATCTTCATCTGTTAAGTGCGAAATTTCGGGTTTTTTATAGTCAGGAGAACAAATGTGTTTTAGTACTGATTTGTCATATATTTACCATACTGATAAAATTATTCTAAAATTTAAAAAAAAATCTCTGATAATCCTAGATTCACATGAAAATATGGTTCTAGTTAAGTTTGTGTCCCACTTCACCGATTTTCAAACCTTGTCACATTAAAACTTCTTTGGTAGTGAAAGTGTGTTATTTATCACAAAGGCAGATCGTTTTTCAGTCCTTGTTTTTCTAATACATGCAAAATAAATTTTAACCATAAAAAGGTTAAAATTTTATGTGCGAAGTTTGAGAATGGCGAATCTGAGTTTGTTTTGAAGTATAGCTTAGGTACAATATTAATCTCAAACATCCCACGCTTCTGATAAAAATTCCATGCCGCCGAAGACACAAAGCGATCACAGTTCTTCCAGTCGAATAACGTAGTAACAGTAGCTCATTAATTGTTTATAAAATAATGTACATAAAAGACGTAAAATCTTTCTACGAGTTCTCAATTATTGTCACTGGTTAACCTCATTCTCCTTCTATGCTTTTAAATCTTACGCCTCAGATGTATAATTTTTTAGAAAAACTAAAAAAGTGAAGAAAGCCGGTAATTACATTACGTAGGTTTTAAAAATATTTTCGAAAGAGAATGCCAATGCTTATTACTTGATGAAATTGACGTTCTACGCTAGGGGAGATCGGTAACAAAAGCAACAAAAAACACAGGAATTCGAAGCGCCGAGTTTCAACGGTCGGTCGCTCCCACCCCACAGTTCTGGCGCCACGCCGTGGACTGCCCGCGCGCGCCGCTCAGCGGCCGTTCCCTGAACCCTGCAGTTCGCTCGGTTGCTGCCAGAGGGCTCTGCGCTGCGACCACCGAAACGTGCTCTACCACGTGCTCCTCGACGCTACAGAAAAACACGAGATAACAAATATGGCCGATGTTGGTTCTTATATTAAAAAGTATTCTTGTCGTCGCTTACCGCTTGTATCGCGTACTTGCATGCGAATACAGGTAGGAGAGTAATTTGTACGGAAGTATTTATATAAATATTACACGATATTTCTCACACGAGATAAAGCGATTACCCATTAATTAAAATACAGGATAACCTAAATACTGTGTCCGATATCAAAAAAAGATACTCACAAAGCCCTGCGCCTAATGCAGTAATTTTAGCGAATAAATCCCTGTAGACAGATTAATACATGTTTATTTTCATTTATCAAAATGTTTCGGCTACTACCAACATCAGAGCAAAACTGAGAACCAATTTCAAGATGAGCTGCAGTGAAAACTATTCCTGGACCACCGCGGCTCGCTTTTTTAAAAGTTTTTACTGCAATTGGCACTTGACGCCCAGCCTGGGTATTCGTTTTATAGTAACTGACCCTGAAATTTCTTTTCCGAGTTTTGCTCCAAAGATGGCAGCAGGCGGAACGTTAATATACGAAATTACGTCTAGACGGTTTTGGTGTTAGAGCTTAGTTACGATCACCGACTCATTTAAGGGATTAATTTCGTTCCCTCACGATTTCGTAGGAAAATTAATGTGCTGAACGGTTGAAGTGATGAAAATAAATATTATCAAATGACTTCATCCTGCGGCAGGTACATTATAGATGATGCACCACGTGACCAACGAGGCAAAATAAGACAAGGGGGAAAAGGTTATTTACGTTATTTTACTAACGTAATCCATACTTTAGTTTACACAGTTGAAGACACAAGATTGTTTTAATGATGTCTCATTGCTGTGACTTACTGAAATGACAAATATTAACAAACATTCCAAAATGTATATTTTCCGTTATATTGTCCTAAAAAATGTTGCAAAATAGTAATATTAAGGTAGCATGAAAGCAACTCTGTTGAAACAATTTCTTTCTGAAGTAAGGCAAACGAACGTCTTACATTCTGAACGCCTCACATTTATTAGTGTTGCTCGCTCTTTTTCATTATGCACTCCTCTCAAGAGTAAAATACATTAGGCCTGTATGTTTTGGGGCGAGGGTAGTAGTTGCTTACATATTCTCCCTTTTATTCCTCTCTTTCAACTTTCCTCTTCCTTTGTTACTAGATTTCCTATGGCAATGTTTTGTGATTTAAGACAAAATTAAATGTTGCTTTAACTATGAGTGAATAGGGTTTTTATGGTAACGACCGGCAGGTGCGAATTAAGCACTGATTACGGCTAAATGGTAATAAAAGACAGTGTTACGGAAATCAGGGAGAAGTTTTTGGAAGTATGCAGGTGGAGCAAAGCGTTATATCAAGTTAATGGTGGGCCGTCTGAAATTCAGAAGGGAAGAAACTAAATGCATTTGATATGCGGTGTTATCAAAGAATATTAAAAATTTATTGTTGGTGGTGTTGTTGTGGTCTTCAATCCGAAGACTGGTTTGATGCAGCTCTCCATGCTGCTCTATGCTGTGGAAGTCTCATCATCTCCGCGTACTTACTGCAACTTACATCCTCCTGAATCTGCTTAGTGTATTCATCTCTTGATCTCCCTCTACGATTTTTACCCTCTGCCCCCCCGCCCCCCCCCACACACACACTTCACTCAAGTACTAAATTGTTGATACCCTGGTGCGTATCCTACCAACCGATTCCTTCTTCTAGTAAGGTTGTCCCACAAATCTCTTTTCTCCCCAATTCTACTCAGTACCTCCTCATTTGTGGCAAGCCTTGACTGGAAGAAGGGATCGGTTGGTAGGACATGTTCTGAGGCATTAAGGGATCACCAATTTAGTATTGGATGGCAGCGTGGAGGGTAAAATCCGTAGAGGGACCCCAAGAGATGAATACACTAAGCAGATTCAGGAGGATGTAAGATGCAGTAGGTACTGGAAGATGAAGAAGCTTACCGTACACAGGATAGAGTAGCATGGAGAGCTGCATCAAACCAGTCGCTGGACTGAAGACAACAACAACAGCAACAACAACAACCTCCTCATTAGTTCCACGATCTCCCCATCTAATATCCAGCATTCTTCTGTAGCACCACATTTAAAAAGCATGTATTCTCCTCTTGTCTAAACTGTTTATTCCTCTCTTTCAACTTTCCTCTTCCTGTGTTACTAGATTTCCTATGGCAATGTTTTGTGATTTAAGACAAAATTAAATGTTGCTTTAACTATGAGTGAATAGGGTTTTTATGGTAACGACCGGCAGGTGCGAATTAAGCACTGATTACGGCTAAATGGTAATAAAAGACAGTGTTACGGAAATCAGGGAGAAGTTTTTGGAAGTATGCAGGTGGAGTTCCATACATGGACACGCTCCATATCAATACTTTCAGAAAAGACTTCCTAACATTTAAATCTATATTCGTCAGAAAAGTTTTTCTTGCCAAATATGGCGTCTGACGTCTGGCGTTTACAAATGTGACAGTATACATGTGATGTGTTACGACAGCGAAAGGAACCTGTGACCACTGGAGGCAGTGCCACAAGTTCCTCCAAAAAATCGTAACACAACACACACACAAATGTCGTACTAACTAATGTAAATCCACCCGATGATGGACTAAACCTTTGAAACGCGTCGTGGAAATAAATAAAACGGTGACTGGTAACAGTAAAATTGTTGTTTCATTTAATGTTGGGTTCTAACAAAATCTAACAAATTTTTATATCTATATAACAGCGGTGTTTTACATTTTATAGTTAGTTTAACAACGCATGAACCTGTGTTTAGTGTATGCCGCCTTTAGGTATGAACTATATGTATTTCGCATCAATTCAGTTAGATTACTAATAAGCGTGGTTAAACATTGCACTTATTTTAGCATCTGAAGATGGTCATTGTACGGGCGAAACCGGTACGACTATGTCATAAACATGTGATTGTGTCTATAAATAAACAAAAAAAAATTTACAAGAGAATCAATCACGCACCGCCCAGTGTGGCCGAGCAGTTCTAGGCGCTTCAGTCTGGAATAGCGCGACCGCTATGGTCGCAGGTTCGAATCCTGGTATGGATGTGGGTGGTGTCCTTAGGTTAGTTAGGTTTAAGTAGTTCTAAGTTCTAGGGGACTGATGACCTCGGATGTTAAGTCCCATAGTGCTCAGAGCCATTTGAACCATTTGAACCAATCAATCACGCACTCCATAGACAAAATGTGTTTTTTTCCAAAAACTCGACATCAGTCTGAGCGCCGTTGTCTACGGCGCTATGGCTCAAATGGCTCTGAGCACTATGGGACTTAACTTCTCAGTTCATCAGTCCCCTAGAACTTAGAACTACTTAAACCTAATTAACCTAAGGACATCACACACATCCATGCCTGAGGCAGGATTCGAACCTGCGACCGTAGCGGTCGCGCGGTTCCAGACTGTAGCGCCTAGAACCGCTCGGCCACTTCGGCCGGCACGGCGCTATGGATCTCATTGAGGAACAGATCGAGCTGAGATTCGGAAGATGTATGTTTGGGGAATCGATGTTCCTTCTTATAGAAGAGATTTTCGTTCCCTTTAAAAGTCACGATTCTTGCGAATAAAACATGTTCCGTAATTCTACAACAGATTGGCGTCAACGATGTTGGTCTATAACTATGTGCGCCTGTCCTAGGGTCCTTCAAAACGGGAATGACCAGCGCTTTTTTCCAGTCGCTAGGTGCCGTCCTTTGCTCCAGTGACCTACGATTAACTGCTGCTAGAAATGGACAAAATTCTTTCGCGTAATCATTGCGGAATCTACTAAGAGATTGTCGTTACTATTCCACGATTGGTTATCTCAATATCTGCCATTTCGACGTTTGTACGAGGCGTGTTTTTTTTTTTTTTAAAGTAAGTACCGTTTTGAAATTAAAACAAGACGTGCTAAGATATCTCAATAATTTTATTTTTACAAGAAAGCATGTACCTTAATCTACGCACTGACGCCATTACAGTCCGATTCTTCCTTGTTTACGTTGTGTGCTGAGTGTTTACGATGCCTCCGAAAATCGTGAGTACCGCCGACTGTGAAGTACGGGCTGTTATAAGATTTCTTAGTGCTAAAGGCCTGAATGCGATGTATATTCATCGTGAGATATGTGCAGTTTACGGAGAAAACAATATGGGTGATGGAATGGTAAGAAAGTGGGTGAGAGCATTTAAAGAGGGGCGCACAAATGTGCGTGATGAACAGCGGAGTTGGCGTCCTTCGGTCGTTAATGAAAGTTTGCTGCAGGAAGTGGACAATAAGGTGAGAGAAAACATACGCTTTACGATTTCCTCCTTGCGGGATGACTTTCCTAATGCTTCTCGTAGTGTTTTGTATGGCATTGTGACCGAGTGCTTGAATTACCAAAAACTGTGCGCACGTTGGGTACCGAAAACGTTGACGGGTGTGCACAAAATCAAACGTTTAGACAGTGCATTGACTTTCCTTGAGGGGTACCACAACGACGGTGATGATTTCTTAAGCCAAACTGTTACGGGCGATGAAACATGGGTGGCCTACGTCACACCAGAATCAAAGCAACAGTCCATGGAAGTTGAGCAAGACAATGCCCGTCCGCATGTGGCGAATCAGACCAAAGATCTCTTCACATCTTTTCGATAGGAAACTCTAAATTATCCTCCGTACAGTCCCGATCTAGCGCCCAGTGACTACCATCTGTTCCTGCACTTGAATAAACACCTGGGCGGTCAGCGTCTTCAAGACGTGATGCAGTGGTTAACAAGTCAGGCGGCAGACTTATATGAGGAGGGTATTCAATTGCTGGTACAACGTTATGACAAGTGCCTCAAAATTGACGGAAATTATGTAGAAAAGTAGATTAAGGTACAGGCTTTCATGCAAAAATAAAATTATTGAGATATCTTAGCACGTCTTTTTTTAAAATTTCAAAACGGTACTTACTTAAAAAACACGCCACGTACGATCTTCCGCGGTGAAACAATTTCGGAAGGCCGAATTCAGTATTTCGGCTATCTCTCTGATATCTTCTTTTTCGGGGCAGTATGGGCAGTGAGACAGTGGGATTTCAAACCGAGGACTGCTAGCTTTTCTCGTTCCATTGTCCTCATTTACGCCCACTGTGCTTACGGTTTGATGACAGGCGCGGATGTTTGCGCTGTAGCTCCATCGGTTATGGCTGCCGCTGTGTCCTTGGCAGCCGGACATGACGGAGGGTTTCACGCGCCGCGTGAACGCGTCCTTCGCCGCCGCATCGCTAACTTCGCAGTCCGCCCCGTGCGTGGGCGCAGGCAGCGGGCGGTACGCACGTGCGTCCCTTGCGCAGTGGACAGACGCCCACACACGCGCTACCCACCACTGGGAAGCGTGCGCTGACGACATACTTTGGCAGTCACTCGAGAGGGCGTAAATGCTCGCCGTCTGCCGCATGCGTATTCGTACAGCTCAGCCGCCCCATCAACTGCTGTCAGGTTTAAGTAAACCGTTGAAATTCTGACCTATTTACACTACTGGCCATTAAAATTGCTACACCACGAAGATGACGTGCTACAGACGCAAAACTTAACCGACAGGAAGAAGATGCTATCATATGCAAATGATTAGCTTTTCAGAGCATTCACACAAGGTTGGCGCCGGTGGCGACACCTACACCGTGCTGACATGAGGAAAGTTTCCAACCGATTACTCATACACAAACAGCAGCTGACCGGCGATGCCTGGTAAAACGTTGTGATACCTCGTGTAAGGGGGAGAAATGCGTACCATCACGTTTCCGACTTTGATAAAGGTCGGATTGTAGCCTATCGCGATTGCGGTTTATCGTATCGCGACATTGCTGCTCGCGTTGGTCAAGATCCAATGACTGCTAGTAGAATATCGAATCGGTGGGTTCAGGAGGGTAATACCGAACGACGTGCTGGATCCCAACGGTCTCGTATCACTAGCAGTAGAGATGACAGGCATCTTATCCGCATGGCTGTAACGGATCGTGCAGCCACGTCTCGATCCCTGAGTCAACAGATAGGGACGTTTGCAGGACAACAACCATCTGCACGAACAGTTCGACGACGTTGTCAGCAGCATGGACTATCAGCTGGGAGACCGTGGCTGCGGTTATCCTTGACGCTGCATCACAGACTAGAGCGCCTGCGATGGCGTACTCAACGACGAACCTGGGTGCACGAATGGCAAAACGTCGTTTTTGTGGATGAATCCAGGTTCTGTTTACAGCATCACGATGGTCGCATCCATGTTTGGTGACATCGCGGTGAACGCACATTGGAAGCGTGTATTCGTAATCGCCATACTAGCGTATCAACCGGCATGATGGCATGGGGTGCCATTGGTTACACGTCTCGGTCACCTCTTGTTCGCACTGACGGAACTTTTAACAGTGGACGTTACATTTCAGATGTGTTACGACACGTGGCTCTACCCTTCATTCGATCCCTGCGAAACCCTACATTTCAGCAGGATAATACACGACCTCATGTTGCAGGTCCTGTACGGGCCTTTCTGGATACAGAAAATTTTCGACTGCTGCTCTGGCCAGCACATTCTCCAGATCTCTCAGCAACTGAAAACGTGTGGTGAATGGTGGCCGAGCAACTGGCTCGTCACAATACGCCAGTCACTACTCTTGAACTGTGATATCGTGTTGAACTGCATGGGTTTGCTGTACCTGTAAACGCCATCCAAGCAGTGGTATCAAGGCCGTTATTACGGCCACAGATGGTTGTTCTGGGTACTGATTTCTCAGGATCTGTGCACTCAAATTGCGTGAAAATGTAATCACTTGTCAGTTCTAGTGTAATATATTTGTCCATTGAATACTCGTTTATCATCTGCATTTCTTCTTGGTGTACCAATTTTAGTGGCCAGTTGTGTACAATCCCGCCTTGTAGCATGGTAACTGCCTGTGTCACAAGGCCAGAATGGTGCAACAGTGATGTGAGGGAGCACCTTTGTGTTTTGCTTTGTTTGTCATTAACCGACATTCTCTGCTACGTACGCAGTGCGCTGCTATCGAGATGTCATCTGTTTCTTCCTCAGTTCCTGCCAGCAGTGAATGTTGTCTTCGAACTTACATACAGCAAAGAAATGAACCTCCCCCATACGTCCACTAGATTAGATGTGTATCGTCGCTGTCAGGGGTGACGAAACGTGACTGCAGGTGCCTCAGCACAGGGAAGCTGTTGCTCTACACCGTTACGCCTACATTAACATGGCACCTTAATTGGAACGCAGTGCGTTCCACGTCAACAATGGGGCTGCCGAATGTTTGACGACAAGGGTTAATCCAACCCTCCGATACCGAACATCGGATGACGTTACGTGAGACGTCACAGCCCGCAAACAGAAGGGGAATAGACAGTAAGAGGATATTTTGTTTTTTCGAACCGAGGTTGCCGTGTCAGGTGTCGTGGTAAGGGTTTAGTTGAGAGTTGGCGTCTTTTTTTTAAAGTCATTATCCTTCTGACGCGTTCCATGCGGGCCGCTACGCATTTCTCCACTTGCAACCTACGTCCTCAGTTATTTGTTAGATTCATTCTAATCTCTTCCTTACCCTAAAGTTTTTACCTCTACGATAGAAGTGATGATGTAGTTTATTGCCTCGCTAATGTCCATGTCATTGTACGTACCACTGAAGTCATTTCCTGATGTCTCAAAACATGTCCTATCTTACTGTCCATTCTTCTCGTCAGTGTTTTCCATGGGTGCCTGTCTTCACCGATTCTGCGAACAACCTTTTATTGCATGCGTCATTAGTCTACCTAACTTTCAACATCCTCCGACGGCACGCTTCGATTCTCTTCCTTTTCCTCAGCCCACGATTCACTACCATACAATGCTGCGGTCGAAACGTGCATTCTCAGAAATTTCGGATTATGGCAGATGTTTGATACAAATAGACTTCTGTTGCCCAAGGAATGTACTATCTCTTCCTTGCACCTTCTGTTACGTGTTATTGAGCTTGAACGGTAAAAGACTTACTTCACTTTGTTTTTCTTTGCGGTCCCAAATTTTAATGTTAACTCTATCTGAATATGATTTGTGTTACTCCTCATCACCTTCGTCTTTCTTAGTTTTACTCTCAGTTCACATTCTCTACTCACTAAACAGTTCATTCCATTCAACACAATCTGCAGTTCTACTTTTCTTTCACGGAGTATAGGAATAGGCTGTAACTTACTCCTAGTTCCAACATCTTGCACCACTTTACATTGTCGCAAGCTTTTTCCATGTCTGGAAATGCTATTAACGTGTACTGATTTTTCTCAAGTCCTGCTTCCAGTATCAGCCGCAACGTCAGGTCTCTCTGATGCGCTTACCTTTTCAAAATCTTTGCCGGCCGCGGTGGTCTAGCGGTTCTGGCGCTGCAGTCCGGAACCGCGGGACTGCTGCGGTCGCAGGTTCGAATCCTGCCTCGGGCATGGGTGTGTATGATGTCCTTAGGTTAGTTAGGTTTAAGTAGTTCTAAGTTCTAGGGGACTTATGACCTAAGATGTTGAGTCCCATAGTGCTCAGAGCCATTTGAACCATTTTTTCAAAATCTTTAACATTAGCATTGTCAACGAATACTATACGGAATCCTATGTGATGACATAGTTATCTGCACCGTAGCCCGACGTCTAGGTTAGGCTGAACCGTGACAGTTTCTTAACGGAATCGCATTCTTCAGTTGCTGCGACAGCCTGGTGCCGTGGCTGAGCGTCTACCGCCAGCGCCGGCGTGTGAAGAGGGCAGGGACATTCCGGCGAGGTTCTCGGCCCCCGGTCAGGGTGAAAGCACTGTGCGTCGCCAGGAAGTGGGCAGGAGGCGCTGTCCGCCATAAAGCGGGCACGCGCGCGGAATGCCGGGACCACACAGCGGCAGCTCGCCTTGCCCTAGGACCTAACCTCCCAGCTCTGCCTACCCAGCCACTGACGCCTTCCCAGCCAATGGCCGCACCGAACACTGCGGACCCCGCATCGCGACAGATGTACCGGGGTGCTGATTTGTCTACAACAGAGGTTCCCAACATTTCTGACGGCACTACTGCTGAGTGTAATCAGGCATTAGCAAATACCCGACCCCACCATCATCAGGAAAAAAATAAACTCCGTCCAAACAGATCACGAAGCCCAACGGTACTGACCGACCGCCGCGTCATCCTCAGATCAGTGTATGTGGATATGGAGGAGCATGTGGTCAGTACACCAATCAACCGGCCGTTGTCAGTTTTCGAGACTGGAGCTGCTTAATCAAGTAGCTTCTCAGTTGGCCTTACAAGGGCTGAGCGCACCCCGCTTGCCAATAGCACTTGGCAGTCCCAGACGGTCACCCATCCAAGTGCTAGCCAGATTCCGTGATCTAACGGGAACCGTGCTACCACTGCAGCAAGGCTGTAGGCACACCACCCTCAAAGTTACAGCCTAAGAAAACTATAGAATGAAACAGAATTTTATTTTAAAACGAAAGATAAATCATATTTAATTTTTTAGGTGCTTCGTTAAACCCCGATAAAATGACATGTGTCAATTGGTGCTGTGTATTTCCGACAACTTTGTTTATTTTAGGTTTTCTTCCAATCCATATGTGGCATACAGCAAACCAGTGCTTAACAGTATTGGTTAAAAACAGTCTTGGTTGCAATTTTAGTTTTTTTTTATTTTTCAACGACGCGTTTCGCCCTATTTAGGCATCTTCAGGTTATCCTGAAAAGATAACCTTGCTTGGTTGCAATTTTAGTTCTTTATTTTTCGACGACGCGTTTCGCCATATTTAGGCATCTTCAGGTTATCGAAGATGCCTAAATAAGGTGGAACGCGTCGTTGAAAAATAAAAAACTAAAATTGCAACCAAGCAAGGTGATCTTCAGGTTATGTTTTCAGGATAACCTGAAGATGCCTAAATAAGGCGAAACGCGTCGTTGAAAAACAAAAAACTAAAATTGTAACCAAGACTGTTTTTAACCAATACTTATTTTAGGTTGGTGTATAAGTTTGTAGCGTTTTTGTTTTGCATGTTGTATTCCGGTTGCTTTGGGTTTATTTATCGACTGTCGTTTTTTATTTGTAGTTCACAGTTGCTATTTCAGTTAACATATTTTCATTTTGTCGTTTGGAGATAGTGAGTGGAGCTGTGTACGCTACAAAATGGAGTGGCAAGTGGATAAAACTGAAACACTTCCGACACATTCTTCTGTTTGAATTCAGTTGAGCGGTGACAGCAGCAGAGACAGCCAAAAGCATTTGCGCAGTGTACGAGCATAATGCCACTGGACAGAGAACGACAGGAAAATGGTTTGCTCGTTTTAAGGACGATCGATTGGACATTAGTGATTCTTCAGCTTCAGGAAGACCTTCGGGGTTTGATGAACACCGTTGAGAAGTATTCACAGTGATCCACGTCAGCATACTTGAGAACTGGCAAATGTGATGAACTGTTCAAAAATGGCTCTGAGCACTATGGGACTTAACTTCTGAGGTCATCAGTCCCCTAAAACTACTTACACCTAACTAACCTAAGGACATCACACACATCCATGCCCGAGGCAGGATTCGAACCTGCGACCGTAGCGGTCACGCGGTTCGAGACTGTAGCGCCTAGAACCGCTTGGCCACCCCGGCCGGCTTTCAGCATCAGGCTTCACGTTTTAATTCATTACACTACTTGCAACACATTTCGGATGGAGTGTATTCACACACCACTGAATGTATCTGCCAAATACTATACAGGCAATTCTGGGGACACGCACCGTAAACAGTGAAATGCTTGAAAAACTAGCTTTATCCAAACTATGCTCATTCAGTATTTTATGCGAACAGCTGTAATCCTGAACATGACACTGCACCACATCGCTTAACATGCTTTAGTGACACGTGGTATGAGGTTTATGTTTTTCTGATAATTTCTCCATTGTTAAGTTTTTTCTTTTTTTTTTTTTTGTACTGACAGTTGTAGTATATTAAGTAGTTAATTTCTCAGTACCCAGCTGAACGGGATGTCTGATGACGCGGAACAGCCGTGGCCGAAATTTGCGAGGCGGAAATTGAACCGCAGCGCTGAAGTATCTGACGGCGGGGTGGACTTGTGTTATGATGCATCGCGCCCCTAATCATAAATCTGGCCCGGGCGAGAATTAAAAGCCCGGAGTGTGTGCGTCTGTTCGTGTGGCCGTGTGGCACACACACATACGGTACTTGTGGCGCGTGCATCCTGCGACCCTACTTTTAATTTTTTTTATTATTATCCTAAATCGTCATGAAAAATTATTTTCGTAGTAAAGGAGTGTAAATTTAATTAGAGGGCAGTTATTAAACTGGTAGCTCGTCCTATCTTTATAAATGCGGGTAAATTAAATTTCGGTTTGCCTGCCCGCCCTTTGGTTTCAAGCCGCAGAGGGTGAGAGCTATGAAAAATTACCCCCCCCTCCCCCCCCCTCTCTCTCTCTCTCTCTCTCTCTCTGTGTGTGTGTGTGTGTGTGTGTGTGTGTGTGTGTGTGTTTGTTTCTTGTAACATTCAAACGAGCTTAAATAATTACACTTTTGCAACTGAATGTTTTATTTGCGTGTACCAAAAATGTTTCGCCTATTCATGCACTGCATGTATTTAAGCGACTAGTTACGAAGCAACTGGTTCATTCTCAAGGCTGACCTGATGAGGCTGCACTCAAATGCCTGATCTTAATGACAACCATCTGAAATTAGCAATACGTGCACTGTGACGGAAGATAAATGTCGCAATATACAAATTTCCCCATAAAAATCAGCATCAAATTTGTTCTGCCATTTGACGCGAACTCCCAGTAGACTTCTTCACAAAAATAAAAGAAGGTAAAACATGTAAACGAATATGTTCCGCATCTCAAGTTGACACTCCTCTTTCGTCACTGGGTCATTGTTTCGACACAAGAAAATATACGGAGTGAATCAGCTGACCATACCGCTTTCGGTTTACGCAAACTACAATGTTTTAGCTGGTCTTCATAAACCACGCGTCAGTTTTTCATATTCACTCGACCGCTACGCGCGAACTGTTAGTCCTACAGAAAAAATTTATCTAGTTATATTTTGTACTGGGATACTTCTTCGGTAAAGTTCTTAGTTTTCGAGTTATTCAAGGAAAAAGTACAAAAGTGAGCTTCAGACGCACTCCAACACTCAATCTCACCCCTCCTTCCCCTTGTCCCCATCCCCCATCCCCCACCCCCACCACGCTTCAGGACTCCAAGTAGTATATTGTTCATGACACTCCCTCCTACCACTACGCAAATATTTGTGACTACACCAATTATTTCAAACATTTGACCTTTTTTGGACTTCATATTACGTCACCGACTTAGTCGAGTGCTTACAAATTGTAAAACTGACGCTTGTGTAAATTTTACCCAACAGTTTTCTCAATTTTAACAGCACAAAATAAACAATTACATCGTTGCATCCACCAGGCTTCCTGACTATGAAATTACTATGCTCGTAAGGATTAACTTTGGATCGAATTGTCAAGTATTTAGTTTTAGCGTAACGTTTACAAAAGTCTTTTTTTCCTTTCAATCCCCTCACGGACAACTTTAAATGAATAATGTTTAAATTAATAAGTAGCTAACTGTGCTGATGGCGCAACAGCTCTTTCAATAGAGACCAAAAACTGTCGAATATCGGAAACTGTTCGTGTCGTCGGAAATTTTTGTACGGTGGTGAGAGGGAGTGCCACGAACAACATACTAGAAATCCTGAGTGCTGATGGTAGAGGTGTCAAAATTGGAAATTTGTGGTAATGTCTTAAGGGACCAATCTGCTGAGGTAATCGGTCCCTAAGCTTACACACTACTTAATCTAACTTACACTAACTTACGCTAAGGACAACACACACAATAATGTCCGAGGGAGGACGCGAACCTCCGACGCAGGGGTCAGCGCTGACCGCGACGGGACGGTCTCCGACCGCGCGGCTAACCCGCGCGGCGTAGAGGTGTCACTTTTGTACGATTTTCTTGGATAACTCGAAAACCGTGGCCTCCGGCGAAAACGTATTCCAGTACAAAATTTAACTACACTAAATTTCCTACGAAAATGTCCTTTTAATTTTTTCTGTCGAACCCACAGTTGGTGCGTAGGGAGCGAAAGAATATCAAAATCTCGCACTTGGTTTATGAAGGCCATGTTTAACATTGCGGGTTGCATAATACGACATCGGTAGGGACAGCTGGCTCGCCCTGTATATACAGGGTGTCCAATTTATCCTGACCATCGGAAGTAACTTTTTGTTCGGAAGCAAAAGGAAAAATGTATCAATCAAATGTTTAGTTTCCAGGGGACATTAACCTACAAGACTACTTTTCTTGTAACTTTGTTCGTCATGAATACGTGAGCAGCAGTTAGTCTTCTTTAGCTAGCATACTATATGTTTATTCGCTAACTCGCTTTTCAAAAAATTATGACTCTGAACCATTGTCGTAAACATGAAGCTACTAAAAACGAAACACGAAGTTTACATTGACTCCCCTGCACTAATTCGTTAACTTGCTCGAGTTGGCAGGAAACAAGGAAAATGCACAGCACTTAGTCGCACACGTGTCTTCAGTAAAAGGCTTGTGAGAGTACAATGTTCACAAAGGAAGAGAAGGTGGAAATGGTACTCAAATACGGAGGACGTAATTTGGCGGTAGAGTAATGACCGATGTGGATTTTATTTGTGTTTTCGTTTGTTTACTGTCTACTCCAGTAAGTAGACAAGAGCGTAATCCCGGCTACCTCCACTGCGTCCTATTATACGAGAGCCAAAGTAAATTTTGTTCTTATGTTTTAATAACATCGTGTTTTCTGTGATACGCTCCCGAACAGATCTAGAGGATAGGTAGTTCATTACCGAACAAAAGACGTAGTGTTCCATTAAAAAAAGATGTATCGCAATTCGTATCTTCGTAACGAACAAATTAACAAGAAAACGACCTATAAGTCAACACATTAACTACAAAATGTTGTTGGAAAATTTTTCATTATTACTATTCATTTATGTCCAGATGGTAAGGAATAAGCCAATTTCCAACTACTGAGAAATTTCAAATTTCAGTCCGACCCCCTAATGAGAATTTGCATCCATTGTAACCATTAGAATTACCCTGCAAAGAAAAAAATGCTACTGTCTTAATAAACACTCGCTATCAATCAAGGAAGAAAGCCGCGGCGACCAAAGTAAGCCTCGATCTGCAACGTCTGATCTGCCTTCAGAATTCACGCATTTGTTGTACGAAGGGCCGACTGGAGTGAGAAAAAGAATAATCGTTCTCAACACAAACCACGCACGTAACCACTTTATGTTCGCTGCTATACTCGGAATACTGCGGAAGCTGTGAATGTCCTACTTTTCCCTCTAAACACATGGCATTACAGTAAGATGTCAAAACCCATGTGATACCTCCCAGTATCATGAACGGAGCTACTGCTGCCCGGCGTGTAATGGCCTCAGAAAGTCGTCGTAGATCCCCCGCAGAGATAATGAACCATGCTGTCTCTACAGCCATCCGTAATTGCGGAAATATCGCCGGTGCAGGCGCTCTTGCACGAATTGAATTCTCGACTACGTCATATAAACGTTGTAGAGGATTCATGTCAGGCGATATGAGGGCCAAATGATCCGCTCTAACTGTCCAGAATGTTCTTAAAACCAATCGCGAACAATTCTGACTCGGTGATATGACATCGTTGTTTGGAAACCAATGGCTGCAAATTGTCTCCAAGTAGCCAAACAATACCATTTCCAGTCAACGATCGGTTAAGTTAGATCACAGTACCCAGTCCATTCCACGTAAACAGCCCGCACCATTATGGAGCCACCACCAGTTTGCACAGTGCCTTGTTGATACCTTGTGTCCATGACTTTGTGGGGTGAGTGCTGCATGGGGGCTTAATTAAAATAAAATGCAAATAATTTTAATTTTTTGCTTTAGTAGCTGTCTGTCCGATTACGAAGTCTCGTAAACGGTTGGCCCTGACTAGTATTATTACGCAATCTGACTGCATAGAACAACAACAAAGAATGAAATGGAAATTTTCATTAACACAATTAATTAATTAAGTCCCCAGCAACTATAAAACCTACGAAACCAAAGCACAAGTGTAACTGTTCTGTGTGTGGAAGTATGATTCAATGTATGCATCTGGCACGGTTCTTCTTCAATAACACAAGAAATTTTAAATATCATTTATACTGAATTAATTAAAGAAAATAGAAATACCATAATTACTCAAGAAAACCAGAATTACACTCTAATACAAGAACACAAGCCAGATGTTTTGTTGACTGAACCTGTAATGACGCATTATTTAAGACACTGAAATAATGAAAAAAAAAAACACAGAATATTTTACCTTCATATATATTGACGAAAAGCACTCTGATCATTACAGTATTTCCATTTGAACCATCTGCTGTCTATCCCATCAAACAACTGCATAAAACATGTAACAAGCACTCCTTACTACAACATCTCGACAAGCCTTGCCCACTAGCACATCTCAACACGAACTGACTACTACGAGTCCTCGACAAGCACTGCCCACTACGACATCTCAATAATCACTGCCAGTGGAGGCGGCGGAACAATACTCTCTAGCGCGATCTCTGGCGCTGTGGCTCAGTGTAGCCACCTTTCATTGCCACACTGGAACGCTACCATCAGCTCTCACCAACCGAAATAGGGACTCATCTGACCCGGCCACGGTATTTCAGTAGCCTTGGGTCCAACCGATGTGTTCACGACCCCAGGAGAGGTGTAGGAAATGTCGTGCTGTTAGCAAATGCACTAGCAACGATCTTCTGCTGCCACAGCCCATTAACGCCAAATTTCGCCGCACTGTCGTAACGGATACGTTAGTCGTACGCCCCACATTGATTTCCGCACTTATTTCACGCAGTGTTGCTTGCTGTTAGCACTGACAACTCTATGCAAACGCCGCTGCTCTGTCGCTAAATGAAGGCCGTCGGCCACGGCGTTGTCCGTGGTGAGAGGCAATGCCTGAAATTTTATGTTCTCGGCACACTCTTTCCGGAACGTATAGCTCCAACTATCATTCCGCTTTCGAAGTCTTGTTAATTGCCGTCGTGCGGCCTTAATCATGTCGCAGTCCTTTTCACTTGACTCATTTGAGTGACAGCTTCGCCGGTGCCCTGCCTTTTTATACCTTGTACGAGATACTACCGTCATTTATATATGTGCATATCCCTATCCCATGATTTTTGCAACCTCACTGTTTCAGGCAGCTTAAGGTGCGTGGTACCCAACCGGAGACCCGTGGCTGCCATTATGTTAATGTTACCCTTGTAGCTAAACGCCGGCCGCTGTGGCCGAGCGGATCTAGGCGCTTCAGTCCGCAACCGCGATGGTGCTACGGTCGCAGGTTCGAATCCTGCTTCGGGCATGGATGTGTTCAAATGGTTCAAATGGCTCTGAGCACTATGGGACTTAACATATATGGTGATCTGTCCCCTAGAACTTAGAACTACATAAACCTAACTAACCTAAGGACATCGACAACACCCAGTCATCACGAGGCAGAGAAAATCCCTGACCCCGCCGGGAATCGAACCCGGGTGCGGGAAGCGAGAACGCTACAGCACCATGGATGTGTGTGATGTCCTTAGGTTAGTTAGGTTTAAGTACACTACTGGCCATTAAAGTCGCTACACCACGAAGATGACGTGTTACAGACGCGAAACTTAACCGACAGGAAGAAGATGCTATCATATGCAAATGATTAGCTTTTCAGAGCATTCACACAAGGTTGGCGCCGGTGGCAACACCTACACCATGCTGACATGAGGAAAGTTTCCAACCGATTACTCATACACAAACAGCATCTGACCGGCGTTGCCTGGTAAAAGGTTGTGATGCCTCGTGTAAGGGGGAGAAATGCGTACCATCACGTTTCCCACTTTGATAAAGGTCAGATTGTAGCCTATCGCGATTCCGGTTTATCGTATCGCGACATTGCTGTTCGCGTTGGTCGAGATCCAATGACTGTTAGCAGAATGTGGAATTGGTAGGTTCAGGAGGGTAATACGGAACGCCGTGCCGAATTCCAACGGCCTCGTATCACTAGCAGTCGAGATTACAGGCATCTTATCCGCATGGCTGTAATGGATCGTGCAGCCAAGTCTCGATCCCTGAGGCAAAAGATGGGGATCTTTGCAAGACAACAACCGTCTGCACGAACAGTTCGACGACGTTTGCAGCAGCATGGACTATCAGCTCGGAGACCATGGCTGTGGTTACCCTTGACGCTGTATCACACACAGGAGCGCCTGCGATGGTGTACTCAACGATGAACCTGGGTACACGAATGGCAAAACGTCATTTTTTCGCATGAATCCAGGTTCTGTTTACAGCATCATGATGGTCGCATCCGTGTTTGGCGACATCGCGGTGAACGCACATTGGAAGCGTGTATTCGTCATCGCCATACTGGCTTATCACCCGGCGTGATGGTATGGGGTGCCATTGCTTACACGTGTCGGTCACCTCTTGTTCTCATTGACGGCACTTTGAACAGTGGACGTTACATTTCAGATGTATTACGACCCGTGGCTCTACCCTTCATTCGATCCCTGCGAAACCCTACATTTCAGTAGGATAATGTACGACCGCATGCTGCAGGTCCTGTACGGGCCCTACTGGATACGGAAAATGTTACACTTCTGCCCTGGCCAGCACATTCTCCAGATCCCTCACCAATTGAAAACGTCTGGTCAATGGTGGCCGAGCAACTGGCTCGTCACAATACGCGAGTCACTACTCTTGATGAACTGTGGTATCGTTTTGAACCTATATGGGCAGCTCTACCTGCACATGGCATCCAAGCTCAGTTTGACTCAATGCCCAGGCGTATCAAGGCCGTTATTACGGTCAGAGGTGGTTGTTTTCAGGATCTAAGCACCCAAATCGCGTGAAAATGTAATCACATGTCAGTTCTAGTATAATATATTTGTCCAATGAATACCCGCTAATCATCTGCATTTCTTCTTGGTGTAGCAATTATAATGGCCAGTAGTTTGTTCTACGTCTAGGCGACTGATGACCTCAGATGTTATCCCATAGTTCTTAGGGCCATTTGAACCAATTGTAGCTAAAGAACATTCGCTTGACACTTTTTTTTTTTAAATTTTGCTTATACGCTGCAGTTTGAATAGGCGATCTTGATCCGGAAGTTACTCAGTGTAACGTGTACGTTGCGTGATTCGAGCGGCCATCTTCAGCTGCGACGTAGCGAGACCTTCTGCGAAACGGCCTCGCGTGCCGTGAGCAGTGATAGAGCACCCAGATGACAGAGCCACACATAACCGAAGAGCTCGCACGTTCTTTTCACACCTGCGCCGCGCTGGGCCATCAATTGCTCGCAGTGCGGCCAACTGCTGCCAGCCAAATTGCCCCGCCGCGAGACACGGCAGCTGCGCACAACGGCGGCTGTATTTACCGCCCGTCTCCGTGCGGCCACTAATTTCCCCGCCTCTCCCCATTACGCCGCTCCTACCTGTGGCTGTTCGTTAGAAGACCTCTTGATCTTTTCTGAACCCGACTGCTTCCTGCGGGTCCTGCGCCTGTCGCCTTCTTTTATCCGAGAAGGCGACGGTTGGCGCGTTCCTAATTTCCCAGCCAATTGAATTACCGCCCCGAAATTCCCGTACTGCGTCCCCTGAAATAAATTCCCCCGCTGGCGACGCCTTTGAAGAGCTGGCCGAGAATATATTTGAAGCCACTTTGTGTGCGAGGCGAGCGTTCACGCACATACCGCACTGCGGCCGCGCCCATTCCTCATTCCATAGGTATGCCACACATACGTGGACTTCATTTGCGGTAAACAGACTCCGCATACATCATAAAGGCGATACGAGGTGGCATTACACTTCTGCCAGGGCCAGCGTAGTACACATCGAATTCAAGTGGCAGCGACGAGATTACCATTTCTCGAACATCAGTTATGTTTTAATAGTCACATCGAAAAAATTAACTCACATAAATAATTTTTTATAACGCCTGGCGTGGTAAAGAACGCGGAAAAGATCTTAGTTTTTAATGTTGTTGTTGTTGATGTTGTTGTTGTTTTTCTTTTTGTGGTCTTCATTCCGAAGACTGGTTTGATGCAGCTCTCCATGCTACTCTATCCTGTGCTAGCCTCTTCATCTCCGAATAATAATGATTAGCGTATGGCATTGGTTCAAAAATGGTTCAATTCCTGAGGTCATCAGTCCCCTAGAACTTAGAACTACTTAAACCTAACTAACTTAAGGACATCACACATATCCATGCCCGAAGCAGGATTCGAACCTGCGACCGTAGCGGTCGCGCGGTTCCAGATTGTAGCGCCTAGAACCGCTCGGCCACTCCGGCCGGCATATAGCATTGGTGGCCGCCGCTCCACAGTTCTTAAACGCCACTACGGCGACTTGCGCGTGAATGAGGATGAAATGATGATGAAAGACACACAACACCCAGTCACCTCGAGGCAGAGACCCCGCCGGTAATCGAACCCGGACCCCGTGCGCGAGAAGCGAAAACGCTACCGCAAGAACACGAGCCGCGGACATCAAATAACCACTGCAAACTACGGGGTGTTGAAAACGTCTCTCCGCAATGCCGTATGATTGTTAGCCGCGCGTTCCGTGTGATTGTTCGCCTGCCTGGTTTACTTCCTTTCAAGTGGACTCACCCAACATTCCACTGTTTCGTTTATCTCAACCAGCGTCAGTAATATCGTTGGTGTGTGTCGTCACGTGTTGACGTAAACGTTTAAGTTTAGTTCCTTTGTTCGTTTCTTACGTTTTGGTCACTGTTAAAATGCTAACCATTGAAGACCTCGGGAACAAGTGTTCAAATCTGACGGTAAATACACCGTTTCAGTTCGTCAGATGCTTAATTCATTCCCGTAGATAACACTCCCACATCGCGATACTGTGCGAGATTTGATTAACAAATTTCGAAGTACGGGTTCAGTGACAGATGCACCGAGAAGTGGTCGTCCTAGCGTTTTGGTCTCTGAGCACTATGGGACTTAACTGCTGAGGTCATCAGTCCCCTAGAACTTACAACTACTTAAACCTAACTAACCTAAGAACATCACACACATCCATGCCCGAGGCAGGATTCGAACCTGCGACCGTAGCGGTCGCGCGGTTCCAGACTGTAGCGCCTAGAACCGCTCGGCCACTTAGGCCGGCCCTAGCGTTTTGTCTGAGGATAAAGTACTCGATATTTCCGATAAAATGTCCACGAGTCCGAACAAGTCAGTAACAAAAGTGGCCCAGGAAATAGTGTCGGAACGGCCAGCACAGCTGTAAGGAAAAAATTAGAACTTTTGCCATACAAAGTGACAGTGTTGCAAGAACTGAAAAATACTGATCATGGCAAGAGACTGCATTATTGTCAATGGTTCAAAAATTTCGTTCAACAAAATGGAAGGGAAATGCGGTTCAAACAATAAATAGATTGTTTACAGATTCTTCCGTGAGAGCAGCGGAGGAAGGGAAGCCCTACTCGGTCGGGAGCTACTCGCTACTCACTACTCGCTACTCGGCTATCGCGCGGCTCTCAGGCGGCCGGCGTAAACAGCGGGCCCTGGGGCGGCCTCTCCAGCCAGGAATCTGTAAACAGCGGCCGAGTGCATTTACTAAACACTGTGCGGCGCTGACGGCGGCTGTCGACCTCCGTATAAACAAAACAGCCGCCAAGTGCGGTGAACTCGACTCCGTCCCTCGCAGACGAAAACACGGCGAGGGCCGCCGCAACACAAAGGAATTCCGAGTCACTCAAGTCGCCTATCACAGGCTGGCAGCCATTAGCTGCTCCACTAAGGCACCAACCACGCCACTGCCTTGGTAGCAGGACGAGTTGGGCTTACAGTAGAGATGGGTAGTTCGCGAACGAACGAGTGCAAAGGTACGGTTCACCAGAATGAACGAAAGGACCGAGGAACGAATTCCAAGGAACGATCGGTTCATAGTTCACTTCGGTCGCGGCGGTCTACTTATAGTTCTCGGGAACGAGGAACGATCGGTTCATAGGTCACTTCGGTCGCGGCGGTCTACTTATAGTTCCCGGGAACGAGGAACGATCGGTTCATAGTTCACTAGTTCACACCGGTCGCGGCGGTCACTTCGGCAGTTCTCGTTCCTGCCTCGGTCGCGTGCTCGTCTCAGTCTCGGTCTCCCTCGGCCGCACTCGTTCTTCGCATGACCACCTGTCTCAGTTCCACTGCCGACTGCTCCTAGTTAGTTCAGTATCCAGTTGTTCGTCTCGTTCACTTTGCTCGTCCATTTCACATGTGTTCCAAACTGTTCTTGCACTTGGTTCTGGCTATTCAGCGTCTACGACCGGTAATGGCTCTGAGCACTATGGGACTCAACTGCTGAGGTCATTAGTCCCCTAGAACTTAGAACTAGTTAAACCTAACTAACCTAAGGACATCACAAACATCCATGCCCGAGGCAGGATTCGAACCTGCGGCCGTAGCGGTCTCGCGGTTCCAGACTGCAGCGCCTTTAACCGCACGGCCACTTCGGCCGGCTACGACCGGTAATCAAAAAGTTTTTTATAGTTACGTAAATTACATAAAAATTACGTTGTATGTAATAGGTACGTCTTTTCACGTAGCAAAAGAGCATATCAGCTCACTTCATTATATCGATGAACAGCAGAAGACATACTTATAACAAAGCAAGTTTTTTTGTTATTCATATATTTTTTGGTTTCATCGACTTGATTTAGCAGCTAACTTTCAATAATTTGCTTAATTTTTAGTGTAAGGAAATTCATATAAAACGATTTTCGTGTATCTTTCATACACAAAATATTACATTTAGGAAGGCTCTAATTATTTTTAACTTTGGCTGTTTCCAATTTGCATTACCTGCTAGTTTGGTTTCTATGAAAAAAAGTGGGTTGTGGGTCATTTTCGTTCAGTAGGAAAAGCGGTGCCTCTCCATTTGAAAAGACAAAGATTGCCATAAAATCGTATTTATTTATTATCTCAAAAACATTTGTTCAGAAGGAGCTTTCAAACCAAAAACTTTGTTACTACAAACTTAATTATTATTATTATTATTGCTGCATTAACTTTAATAGTGCAACATAAAAACTTAATTTTTACTAAGCGTGTGGCGCAAGTATGAGAAAACCACATTTTATTTTATGCTTCCATAAAGTCTCTACTTCGCCTACGAACTCAGAAACAACGTGAAGTATATATAGGGTGTAAACGATTATTGCTTACAACGTAGCATAGCTATGTAGTGGAAGTCGAAACGAAGAATTTTATACAAGACGCTTGTGGTCTATTAAGTTGGGAAACAGCCACCAACAATTTTACAAGACTACATGAGCGTCGCGTGAGATTTTCATGTTCTTGTCTGTTTGTTGTATCTGCTCGTAACGGGCAACACATCGTCCGTAATTGGCGAGCAGTCTGTACTCGGGGCCGGATTTCCGTGCGCTACCCTATATTATTTCCCTGCGATCAGCCACACAAGGGTACGGTTGGCTAAAGCAGAGGTTCTGCAGAATCACAGAAATTACTTCTAAAAGTGCGTAAGAATTCTGTAATGAATAAAAACTCTATACTACAGGGGGGGGGGGGGGAGGCAAGTGCCCCCTCTTGGTGCCCTCCATCCTTCAGTCACCTACACTACTAGTTTTCAGTTTTTCATAAGAACCATAAATACCAAGCACAAATGAACAGTGAACGAGTAAAAATGAACGGTTCCCAAAAAAGAACGATCAGCAGTGAACTAGTTCCCAAGGATGAACGAGTTTGCCCATCTCTAGCTTACAGGCATTCGGAACTTATTTGCCACCTATCAGCGTCACTGCTAATCTATCCAACTTTCAACGTACGTAGCTCACTTTACAAAGAACTGCTTCCGTGGTCTGCCAAACAGGAAACAAGACTGCGTATTTTTTTTCACTCACAGTTTTTTTTTCCATGGCTGAATAGAGAATGACGTAGTATAAGCTATGGTCCTCAAAATTTCTGCTGCACAACGACTTTCTAACTCGTTATTTATGTACATTTCGGTCGTTCTGCCATTCTCAAGTGATCCTGCAGTATTAAAACTTTGCCGTGCGGCGACACCACAGTGGTGTCGTGTGCATAGTATCGCGCAGTGGCCGGTGACAGCACTTTAGTATCTTTTTCATTCTATTGGTGTTTTGTTTAAGAATAAGTTACAAACGTCAACAAGTTTTTTTGTTTTTATAAGTACTTGTGGACTTTCATCTTGGCAGACGAAAGAGACGATTACAATTATTTACGATGAAGGCGCGGACGTCTTGTCTGACGTTCCAGACGACTTCGCCGATTGGGAAGAAGACATGGGATATAAAAAAAAATGAAAGTGAAGTAGAATCGTTGGAAGATAGTGAAATACGTCCAAGAAGAATTCGGCGAACGTTACGGTTGCCAACTGATTGGGATGAATCAGACGAAAAACAGACTATGATTTACTGAGGACCAGTAATAAATTTGAAGGATCTCCTGGTCCACACTTATTTCCCAAACATACACAGAGCGTCGTGGATATCGTAGAATTATATATTTGGCACGATGTAATTTAAATATATTAGCAACGAAACCAACAAGTATTACAGTCAAAATTGCAATAGAAAGAAACTGGATTTTAAAAAAATGCCAAATTTGTCGACTTTACGGGACCCGAACTTAGAAAATGGTTTGGGCTTGCTATCCTTATGGGAATTGTAAAGAAAAAGCAAGGATCGATGATTTCTTCAACGAATCCGTTGACAGACACACCGATATTTCGCAAAACGATATTCTGCAACCGATTCAGACAAATATTATCATTTTTACATTTTTCCGGCAACAACAATGAACCGGATAATGCCGACCAGTTTTTCAAAGTGCAATTCGTAACTGATTATTTTTCCAAAAAGTTTAAAGAAACGTTTAATCTAAGTCAAAATCTCTCAATTGATGAAGGAGTGATACCGTGGCGTGGACAGATAAATTTTAAAGTTAACAATCCGTCGAAAATTAAGAAATATGGCATACTCATTCGGATGCTGTGTGATTGGAGTACGGGGTACATTTCCTCATTCAAGATATATTCCGGCGCTGGACAACCTTTAGCAAAAACAGTGATGGAACTATTGACACCTTCTTTTATTGAAAGTGGCGTCACCTCTACATGGATAATTATTGTGACAGTGTAGAACTTGCAGAGAAGTTACTTGAAAAGAAAATTCGAGTATGTGGAACGATACGGCAAAATAGAGGATTCCCGGAAAAATTAAAGCGCGCAAAAGTCAATGTGTTTGAAGCTTGTCATCAACGGAAAGGTGACAAGCAGCCGGCGACAAGGCAAGTAATCCGAATTAGCGCTGCCGGCGCCAAGCGAATAAATTTGTACGAGACGTGCGGACGGCAAAGTGTTAATAAGGAAAAAAGGAAGGAAGGAAATTGGATCGACATCGAAGTCATTAGAGGCGAAGCACAAGCTCGGATTGTGTCAAGGATGCGGATGGCAATCGGCAGTGCCCTTTCAAAGGCGCCATCCCGACATTTGGTGGAACGATATAGGGAAATAACGGAAAACCTAAATATGAATGGCCGGACGGGGGTTTGAACCGTCGTCCTCCCGAATGCGAGTCCCGTGTGCTAACCACTGCGCCACCTCGCTCGGTGCAATATTAATGATGGTACAAGTTTTTGTATAAAGGTACAGAAGTATATACTGAGTAGCTTAGTCTGTGTTGGCAATTATTTGCCCTACATTTTGGACTTGCAGTACAGTGTTCTGTGCTGCTTTGCTGCAGTTATTTCGTACCTTTTGGGCTGTCTGAATCCCTCATAAATTTACGCACGTTGTTGGCTTTTGTATTTAAACCTGTGTTCATTTTGCAGGAAAGTTTACTCCACTGATCATTGTATGATTTTTCCCTAATATAAATTCATTAGAAACACTCATGCGTCGATTGAGAAAACACTGTTGTCAAATGAACATAGGTGCAAATACAAAAGTGAGCACCGTCCGTAAATTTACGAGAGATTCCAACAGCAGAAAAACTGAGAAATAACTTCAGGAAAACACTGCAGGACGCTATATTATCATGTCAACAACGCAAGACGAATAATTACCAACACACTGTAAATACTACCATTATTCGTATATGCAGGATCACTTGAAAATGGCTTAATGGTGGAAATAAGACTGGTCGTGTGTAGATAACGAATTTAAAATAAAGTCATTGTGCTGGAGAAACTTGTAAAAGCACAGACTACGTCATTAATGCATGTTCCGGTCCCATCAGAAAAGAAACTTTTTGAATAAGAAATATTTTATCCTTAATTGTATGAACTTTATTAGGACAATAAGCTGAGTACTGGAAAATGCTTTGCTTTTTACTTGAGACGAGTATCTCAGCAAAGCAAATGGATTGGAGTGTATAGGTTTATCCAAATCGGAGGTATTTAGCGCCTGGGACGAAAAACATCTCGCATTAACCGCTTGTACACCAGAAAAAATCATTATTTCCATTGTACAAGTTAATTTGGACTTGAAGTAGTTTGTAAGGGTTCTTCCACAAGATTGATCCTGCTTTAATTACCTTTCTATGATGTTTCCCTTCATTGGTCAAGAACCATTACCTACTGGAATTTTTATTGATCCCCAAAATCATAAATTGATGAAGGATTACGAATTTAAGAGTACAATAAATGTTAGAGGAAAAGATGCATGGACTGCCTTCATTTGAGTTAGTGAAAACTTTCTATGGGAGAAAAAATATCCAAATTACAAGGACACTGTGGCAAATTTCAAGAAGCATCTGGGTTGTAACACGAGCGCAAAAAATTCACTTCCTACGCGCGAATATTAACTATCTCCGCGAAAATCTGAGCTATTATAACGAAGAGCACGGAGAAGGCTTGCTTGAGCACAATAAGAAATTGGAGAAGAGGTACCAGGCAGCATAGCATGAAAGAATGATGACCGGATGTTGATGGAGGTTGAAGAGGGACAGTACAGGCAAAAATTCCGTGACAAAATAAAAAATGAGGCAGTTTAAGTAAATAAATTAACGCGGTACTCATAATATTGTTAAGAGAACTTTTTGTATGTGCCTACGAACATAAAACAATAATTTTAAAAATGTAGAATTTGATCGAGATTATAATATACGTGCTTCACTTAAATCATTAAAATTTATTTTGTGAAAAATTCTGACATGGTCAACCGAAATAAAAGTAATTTTCTGAATCAGCATTATAAAATAATTCTATATCTCTAATTTTTGAGAAATCACCAGTAAAAAATTTTAAACAACAGGCTCGTATTATCTGTGACAACTGATAATGTTCCAGTAGAATGCTGAAAACATAGTGGGCAGATCGGGTGAGTAAATGAAGAAGATACTGAATGGAATTACGGCGTAAAGATCTTTATGCACAACTTGACCAAAATAAGGGAACTGCTGATACGACACTTCCTGACGCATCAAGGAATAGTAATTTGGTAATGTACGGATATATATATATATATACGGATATATATATGTACGGATATATATATGTACGGATATATATATATATATATATATATATACGAGACACACATTCAAATGAGAATAGGGTGCAATAGTTATGCAAATACGAAAATACTAGGAATACACAGCGAAACATGGGAGCTTGTAGTTTTTCACTTTTGTTATCAGAATTTCTTGAAATGCGCCGTTGACAACAAAAATGATCGTAAAACAAGCTGTATGCCGCCAGGATACACTACTTTGTTTTTAATTTAAAATACTGTAAGTTGTAAATTTGGAGCCACGCCGTGCAGCGATCAATGAAATGAGGAAGTATTAACTAAGGAGATTACAAAATGCAGAATTCTCAAACATAATGCCGAAATATTCGTGGCATATTACCCATCGCGTGCATTTGCTTTCATTTAGTTGAACATGTAGATACACCCACTCGGAAGCAACGGTACAAAAAATCAGTGCCACATTTTACATTTAATTTTTGAACACATAAAAACGCAGATACATCTCCATCTAAATGGACGGAGAAACTGGTCCATCACAAACCACTGCATCTGATATTGTCACTTAGGACTCACATTAGATGACGCCAACGCTAAAGTTTCTTTATTTCATGAAACTTAGCATCACAGGTGGCCATCACTGCCTCTTTCTATCTATTTAATTTTAAAATTACGGAATGTATAACATGCGTTACTATTCTTCTTGTATGATGAATACATCTGCACAGAAGGCTGCAGAAATAAGCAAAATGTAAAAGACATTTTCGAGGACATTCTACAACAACTCGCACGATGTGAAATCGGTACCTCACACGCAGCACCAGAACAGTCTTCAGGGAACACTACTAATCCACCACCACAAGTACCACAACGTACTACAATACAACTTTGGTCTGCAGCATCGTGTTCAATGTATCCATAATTGGAAAGTGACACTCTGTGGTAAATTAGGCTAAAGTCAGGTATTTCATACGAAGTCTACTTACTGTTGCACGATCTTCTGTGTCTAGAGCTTCCGGAGGTGTACTCACCTGTAACAAAAGACATAAGAAATCAGTTTTTATCCGTGGAGATGGATATAATGTGAACACAAGGTATTCAGATTGTGTGAATTACATTTGTATTTACCAACAATTCAGAGCCACGCTAATATTAGAAGAGAGACCAAACAGTAATTGGAGGGAGGGAGAGAGAGAGAGAGAGAGAGAGAGAGAGAGAGAGAGAGAGCTGAAATTGTTAGACTCTGTGATTACTTTACAGTATTTTTGGACATGCATGTTAACAGAGTTTAGATCAATTTACGAGGGTTGGAACTTAAATAGTGGCAACTATTTATTCACAACCGATACATAAAAGGTACATGTTTGCACTCGCTACTGTCCTTGAAAGTAGTCACCAGCGTTGTGCAGAACCCGTTGCCAGCGATGTGGAAGGCGTAGTAAGCAGAGACTGTTCTGTTGATGGTGCGAATGGAGCAGTCTACTGCCTGAAGCGAATGCCACGAAATGGTTCCTTCATCTTCGGAATCAAATCAAAGTCACAAGGACGTAATACCGGGGAGTATGGTGGATGGTACAGTACTTCCCAGTCCCATCGACCAAGCAGGGCAGCCACAGCTTGCGCTGTATGCGCCCGCGCACTGTCGTGCAAAATGATGGGTGGGTTCCGCAAAGTGTCGCCGCTTCTTTCGCAAAGATGGTCTCAGGTGATGCCCCAAAAACGAACAGTATACTGTGCATTCACGGTCTGCCGTGGAGGAACGTAATGCGTTAGGATAGCACCATCACAGTCGTACATGAGAATCACCATAACTTTAGACCGCTCCAGTCACACCATCAACAGAACAGGCTCTGAGAACGGTATACTACGCCTTCACATCGCTGGCAACGGGTTCTACACAACGCTGATGACTACTTTGATAGACAGTAACAGGTGCAAACATGTAACTCTTTTCTATCGGTTGTGAATAAATAGTTGCCACTATTTAAGTTCCAACGCTCGTATTAACCATAAATCGATTCCACTGAACCAAAGAATCGTTTCTGAGCTGTGTGTGTTTCATTTATGAATGACAATTTTTGTAATGAGATTAGTTGTCGTCTTTACGTCTTTCAGTGCTCTGTCAAACTCTTCACGCAGTATCATATCTCCTATTCCATCTTCATCTGCATTCTCCTCCATTTCCATAATATTGTACTCAAGAATATCGCCCTTGTATACAACCTTAACAGTAAATAGTAGAGCTATTCGGACAGTGAGGTCCGACATGTCACGAAATGGAAATAACAATGAAAATGCGATGAAACTTTCCACAGATGCATTGGCCAAAGTCTCTAGTGCGCATATCGATCGCGTCACGTTGCTCTTTTCAATTCTGAGCACACAGTGAGCACGTAAAGATGCGTAGAACAATAGCGTCTCCCGCCAAGTATGGGTGCCCGCTGTGGGGCTTCGCCTGATTTCATGCAACCCCACGTAACGTACCTGTCATGCGTTTCCTTCTCATGACAGTTCTCGGCCGCGCATTGCAAAGACAACGAGGACGTCCCTACAGCGTTTTCGATGGGAAGTGTTTGATCATCCACCATACAGCCTAAACTTGGCTCCCTCTGTTGGTCGTCTCTGCTCAAATAAATGGCGTGTGACTAGGGGTTCCCGTCAGGTATACCTTTCGCCGGGTGCAAGTCTTTTGATTTGACGCCACTTCGGCGACTTTGGCGTCGATGAGGATGAAATGATGATGATTATTAGGACGACACAACACCCAGTCCCTGAGCGGAGAAAATCTCCGACCCAGCCGAGAATCGAACCCGGACCCTTAGGATCGACATTCTGTCGCGCTGACCACTCAGCTACCGGGGGCGGACTCTACTCAAATGACCCGCTGGCTATGAAGCCAACGTCTTGGCACAGACCAGTTGGAGAAGTGGTGGAAAGCACAGGCGGCAGCCCTCTATGACGATGGTATTGGAAAGATGGTGCAACGCTACGACAGATGTCTAAGTCGGAGCGGCAACTATGTAGAAAAATGTTGCAAATAAAACATTCTTGACTTTCACCGTGGTTTCCTTTTCACGATAGGCGGCGCCATAATTTTCGAATAGCCCCCACAAATGGCTCTGAGCACTATGGGACTCAACTTCTGAGGTCATCAGTCCCCCAGAACTTAGAACTACTTAAACCTAACTAACCTAAGGACAAAACACACATCCATGCCCGAGGCAGGATTCGAACCTGCAACCGTAGCGGTCACGTGGTTCCAGACTGCAGTGCCTAGAACCACTCGGCCACTCCGGCCGGCTAGCCCCCACAAATTCACAGCTGATAGGAATGTTTCTCATCCCATCAGCTCTCACGCTTTCGTGTTCGTGCAGTTTAGAATAATGAAACCCTCCTAAAAGTCGGTGGTGATGCTGACTGGGGGGTTGTTTGCGGCTGTGTTTTACGGTCAAGATTACATGGAGTGTTTCGAGAGTCAGGTGAACTGGTTCTTGTCGGATGGAGTGATGTAGGGTTCCATTGTGGCTGACGCTCGGTGCTCGCGGCAAGATGTAACAAGCTGGCGGTGATGATGAGAGGCAGTGGCAGGTGGGAGGGAGCGAAAGGCGGCCAGCACCACAAAGCCACAGCGTGGCCCTGTGTGGCGCTCTTAATTGAGAGGCTAATTCTGAAGAGGACGCCCATAAATCTGACTCGGCCGGCAGCTGCGCCCGGATGTCGTCTGCGATCGCCGGCGGGCCAATACTGTGTGCGCGCGTCACCAGACGGGGTCGCGCCCTACTCTTCAGATGACTGCTTCGATAAGGATAGAAGTTCAATTAATGAATTGAAATTTGTGCCAAGACCAGAACTTGAACCCGGGTCTCCACCTCACTAGGCAGATGTGTTATCCACTACACCAGCCTGGCACTGTGACCAACACAGTTGCATGAACTACTCTAGTCCAATGCCCTCCTTAACTGATGATTTAAGAACGGGAAAATCAAGACTGGCTGAGGCGTAAGTTCGTGTTGGCATTGGACTAGGTTAGTCCATGCAAGTTTATTGGCTATAATGCCAAGTTGGTGTTAAAAAATATATCGGCTCAACCACTTGTTTATAGTGTAAAACACTAAGATTGACGCGTTTCGGAAGTCAAGCTTCCATCATCAGAATAATAAAAAGTAAAAGAACCTGTTAAAACTCGCTATACTGGAACATGCACCAGGCACAATAAAATTGATAATAAAATTAAAACATCGTGGCTACTTCCCTTGTTGCAGCCGTGTCTTCCAAGGTACATCTCCACATAGTCGTCAAAATATTAAAAAGCTCTAAAATGGTGTCGTCTATGGTGTTCAACATCTAACCACATGGCTCTCTCCTCTATCGTCGTAAACCGCCCTTGCGTCTTCGTTGATACCACACAGCACGTAGCCAAACACGACACTGAAACGCGAGTGAGCTCACGCGCAAGTAAACAAGGAACGGCCGAACTTCAGCACGTGGTATATTTTATTACGAGTAACTGTTCCGAAATTAGACATTAAACCAGGCACAAATGTAAGAAATTTTAATGGTGCAATAGCAGAATGATTTTTCCGTCACGAAATAAAATTAACTCGGCAAGGCAAGAAACCCTCTCTAGGAGCTACGAACTGTACTCACCAACCGCTAGCTGCAGAGTGTCCTCTCTCCACCGAGCTTCGCCTAACTACCGGTGCAACGGAAGCTACGAGAGGGGTAGGCTTCCGCCACCTACCTGACAGACAAACCAACCTCAGACTAAAAGGGGTAAACCTCTCTGTCCAGGTACTGGGATCCTAAGTTGGTCATCCTGTGCTACCCTCCAAACGAGAAGCAAACATCACCTGCTCCTAGTAGACGACAACCAACTCAGCGTCCCCCACAGAAGAAACTCATTCAGTCACATTCACGCACACATAGGGTAGGGTGAAGGGAAAAAAGTAATAAATACGGGACATGAATTCCTATGGAACACAAAAAAATCAAACACAATATCATTTAATAAGCCTTAGTTTGATTGCTCAGTCTTTCTGGGAGAGTTAATAAATTAAACCGCAATCAGGCGGTGGACAGAATAGAATGCACAGAATCCATTGAGACAAGCGTCTATGAAACGACTCCACAGAAGCATTTCAGTATTTACTTAAAAATTTACTGTAAGAAATCGCTCAGTACACTGATAATTACGGCGTAACTCTGTACTCAATCGCCAGTCACTAATACAAATTCACGCTACCGTAAACACCATTGTTTTCATTCGTAAACGCATTTACTGCACAGTACGTTATGACAACTGCGGGCTACTGAGCGCTGGTAGGGTTCACTATGACGTCAGCGGCTCGGCTTGCTACTGCGCATGCACCCGTGATCCCTACGTGTATTCCAGTATCTATCAGTGGGCATTTTCTAAGTGCAAACTTTACCGGGCTCAGTTTCCAGGCGTTAGGTAGGACACTGGCCCCCATTAAGATTAGTACACTACTGGCCATTAAAATTGCTACACCAAGAAGAAATCCAGATGATAAACGGATATTCACTGGACAAATATATTAACTGACATGTTATTACATTTTCATGCAATTTGGGTGCATAGATCCTGGGAAATCAGTACTCAGAACAACCACCTCTGGCCATAATAACGACCTTGATACGCCTGGGCATTGAGTCAAACAGAGCTTGGATGGCGTGTACAGGTACAGCTGCCGATGCAGCTTCGACACGATACCACAGTTCATCAAGAGTAGTGACTGGCGTATTGTAACGAGCCAGGTGCTCGGTCACGATTGACCAGACGTGAGAGATCTGGAGAATGTGCTGGCCAGGGCAGCAGTCGAACATTTTCCGTATCCAGAAAGGCCCGTACAGGACCTGCAACATGCGGTCCTGCATTATCCTGCTGAAATGTAAGGTTTCGCAGGGATCGAATGAAGGGTAGAGCCACGGGTCGTAACACATTTGAAATGTAACGTCCACTGTACAAAGAGCCGTCAATGCGAACAAGAGGTGACCGAGACGTGTAACCAATGGCACCCCATACCATCACCCTTAGTGATACGCCAGTATGGCGATGACGAATAAACGCTTCCAATGTGCGTTCACCGCGATGTCGCCAAATACGGATGCGACCATCATGATGCTGTAAACAGAACCTGGATTCATCCGAAAAAATGACGTTTTGCCATTCGTGCACCCAGGTTCGTCGTTGAGAACACCATCGCAGGCGCTCCTGTCTGTGATGCAGCGTCAAGGGTAACCGCAGCCATGGTCTCCGAGCTGATAGTCCATGCTGCTGCAAACGTCGTCGAACTGTTCGTGCAGATGGTTGTTCTCTTGCAAACGTCCCCATCTGTTGACTCAGGGATCTAGACGCGGCTGCACGATCAGTTACAGCCATGCGGATACGATGCCTATCATCTCGGCTGCTAGTGATACGAGGCCGTTGGGATCCAGCACGGCGTTCCGTATTACCCTCCTGAAGCCACCGATTCCATATTCTGCTAACAGTGATTGGATCTCGACCAACGCGAGCAACAATGTCGCGATACGACAAACCGCAATCACGATAGGCTAGAATCCGACAAGTTGGAAACGTGATGGTACGCATTTCTCCTGCTGACGCGAGGCATCACAACAACGTTTCACCAGGCAACGCTGGTCGACTACTGTTTGTGTTTGAGAAATCGGTTGGAAACTTTCCTCATGTCAGCATGTTGTAGATGTCGCCACCGGCGCCAACCTTGTGTGAATGCTCTGAAATGCTAATCATTTGCATATCGCAGCATCTTCTTCTTGTGGGTTAAATTTCGCTTCTGTAGCACGTCACCTTCGTGGTGTAGCAATTTTAATGGCCAGTAGTGTACTACGCTACGAGTGACAGGAACGTACAGTCTCTGCTTGCTTGGAGACGTACGAACTTTGCAGGGCAGAACGGCGTGGGCGCCGGGCGAACGCCAGACAGAAGCGGCCCTTCTGGGGGCACAGTGCGGCCCTTGAGGGATCGCCTTACAGCCGCCTGAACTGGACGCCTCATGGCCGCCGTCTGGGCTGATCTCGCCGCGAAAAAGGACCGCGCCGAGCGGTTCTCCTCCGAGCCGCGCAGTCTTAGCCTCTCTCTGATACACCGGCCGTCTTGTCGAGCGAGATACACGACTGCCTACCGCTCGAAAGCTATGCAGCAATTGAAAATTATTCTGCTAGCATTTTTCCTGTAAGGCGAATGCATACTTCTAGATTGTGAAGCTCATCCAAGACTAGTTCTTAATGCGTTAACAGGGATACGCTGCTAGCCTTCCCCATTTTCGTACACGAATATTTCACAGCCAGTACTGCATTGTATCGAAAGCAAGCCGTCGTAATGTGCATGAAATCTACTTTGCTTACGTCCTCGCTATGAATGATACTATAAAACCTAACCTTAGATTTATCCAAGTTGTATGAAACTGGTCACGGTCGGCGGTTGTGACCCAAAATTTATAGTGGGTGTTTCACAGATCATGTTACACACTTCTAAAGGTTGTAGAGGGGACTTAGTAGATCCAAGTTTTGCATAGGAACCCATGTCAGGAAACGTCATACAACGACGCTACGGAACGTCAACGTTATGCCGGCACCTCTAAATGTACGTATACAACAGGTGATTCCGCGATGATGTTACGAATTTTCTAGTATGTTTGAGAAGGATAAATGTATCAATTTAAGGGAAGGGTCCCTGTAACGTGAACGAACGAGTCGATAGTTATATGCGAAAACCGTTCTGATACCTCGGACCAAAACAAGGAAAAAAATGTTCAGTAAACATGGGCTCTAAAATGCATACCTGAGAAGTGCTCATAGCTCTTAAGTTAGACATTTTAGAGCTCATGTTTATTGAACAATTTTCCTCTTAAAGTTGTCTACACTAAAATCTTGGCAACAACAGCACAACGACATGTTTTCCACTATCAGCGGTATCAGAAAGGTTTTTACTTATGACTATCGACTCGTTACTTTGCGATAAGGGACCCTACCTCAAATTGATACAATTATCCTTCTCCATTATCCTAGAAAGTTTGTAACATCATCAGGGTATCACCCTATATATGTATATAAATGAGAGAGTTTCACAATTCGTGTTATGTATATTTTTTCTGGGACTAAAGTGCTGAAGTCATCGGTCCCTACCATACAATACATATATGGCGCGCCAGTAAGTATATAAAAACACGGGCGTGTTCGAATGGCAACACTGCGCCAAAATTTCGAAGCATTCGGTGAATAACTTTCAGAGATTTACCATTATGTACGAACGATCATTTACATCTATATAAACAAAAATGAAAATGTTTGTGCATTCAAAATCTTAAATCTCCGTATGTTCCTCACCGATTGGTTTGAAATCTTGACACAATGTTGTACTCGAATACGGGTGTGTTTTTATACTCTAATGAGTATTCTAGTGAAACGATGTTGGGAAACATGGAAGTCGTATTTATGGGTTACAGGCTTATGATTGAAATACTACTACAGAATCTCAGTATGCAAGGACAATAAACAAAGCTTAAGGTCAGCGAGAGGGGGGAATAAAAGATGGACAGGGGTGGGAGGAAACGGACAAAGAAGTCAGAAAGGAGGAGTAGGACAAATTAGGGGGCTGGTCAGGAGAACATGGAGAGAGGGGGAAGGAGAAGCTGGACATAAAAAGGGTGGAGAAAGTGATAAGCAGATAGAAGGTGAGAAAGTGGGGGCAGGAGAAGATAGATAAAGAGGGGTGAGGAGAAGATGGACACACAAAGTGGGGAGGAAGTGATGGACAGAGAGATGAGGAGAGACAGGGGGCAAGAGGAGATAGAGGGGGGGAGCAGAAGATGAATATTTAGAGGGGAGGGGGGGGAGATTGAGCTGCAACAGTGTGTGGGCGTACAGAAGAAATAGGTCAAGTTTTTCGAACGTTGCCAATGTCACCCTTTCCCCTCTCGTTTTACTAGTCCCAAATTTGCGCAAAGCATCCTTCGAAGCTTCAGGTAAACGACCCAGATTGACTCTGACACGACACTTTAGAGATTAAGTAACACACACGAACTGTCACAGATAATTACATAGTAACTATTATGTAAACCCTTATTTCGTAGACCACAGTTTTAAGTTAGGTGGGCACTGCACAGAAGCGCTTTAAAATTGAAGGTGTCAGGATAATGTGGCGGTTGCTATGCACTACAACTGGGGTAGTCAATCTTTTTTACCTACTGCCCGTCCGCCCCCGGTAGCTGAGTGGTCAGCGCAACAGACTGTCAATCCTAAGGGCCCAGGTTCGATTCCCGGCTGGGTCGGAGATTTTCTCCGCTCAGGGACTGCGTGTTGTGTTGTACTGATCATCATCATCTCATCCCCATTGACGCGCAAGTCGCCGAAGTGGCGTCAAATCGAAAGACTTGCACCAGGCGAGCGGTCTAGCCGACGGGAGGCCCTCGTCACACGACATTATTATTATACCTACTGTCCACTTTTTTTTTATCTCTGTTGGTAGCAAACCTTTTTAATCGCACACCAGTTCCGCAGTGATGGTGGATATACTATCTGAAATTTGTAAAGAAGAGTTAGAGCAAGTTCAAGAACAAGCGCTGTCAAGTGGGGGGTGCCCCAGGGATCAGTATTGGGGCCACTCCAGTTCCTTATTTATATAAACGATATGCCCTCTAGTATTACGGGTAACTCTAAAATATTTCTGTTTGCTGATGACACTAGCGTGGTAGTAAAGGACATTGCGTGCAACATTGGCTCGGTTTCAAATAGTGCAGTACATGACCTAAGTTCATGGCTTGTAGAAAATAAACTAACGCTAAATCACAGTAAGACTCAGTTTTTACATTTTCTAACACACAATTCAACAAAACGTGACATTTTAATTTCACAGAACGGGCATATCATTAGTCAAACTGAACAGTTCAAATTTCTAGGTGTTCAGATAGATAGATAGCTGTCGTGGGAAGCCCACGTCCAGGATCTTGTTCAACGACTTAATACTGCCATTTTTGCTATTCGGACGGTATCTGAAGTGAGTGATCGTTCGACACGAAACTTAGTCTACTTTGCTTATTTTCATTCGATTATGTCGTATGGTATTTTATTTTGGGGTGACTCTTCCCACTCTAAAAGAATATTTTTGGCTCGGGCGGTTCGGGCAATAAGTCGTGTGAGTTCACGAACCTCTTGTCGACCTCTGGTCACAGTCTGGATATTTTGACATTGGCCTCTTAATATGTGTATTCCTTATTGTCGTTTCTTGTAGATAGTGTCGGAAGTTCCATGCGGCTTTTCGCGGATGATGCTGTAGTATACAGAGAAGTTGCAGCATTAGAAAATTGCAGCCAAACGCAGGAAGATCTGCAGCGGATAGGCACTTGGTGCAGGGAGTGGCAACTGACCCTTAACATAGATAAATGTAATGTATTGCGAATACATAGAAAGAAGGATCCGTTATTGTATGATTATATGATAACGGTGCAAACACTGGTAGCAGTTACTTCTGTAAAATATCTGGGAGTATGCGTGCGGAGCGATTTGAAGTGGAATGATCATAATAAAATTAATTGTTGGTAAGGCGGGTGCCAGGTTGAGATTCATTGGGAGAGTCCTTAGAAAATGTAGTCCATCAACAAAGGAGGTGGCTTACAAATCACTCGTTCGACCTATACTTGACTATTGCTCGTGGTATCCGTACCAGGTCGGGTTGACAGAGGAGATAGAGAAGATCTAAAGAAGAGCGGCGCGTTTCGTCACAGGGTTATTTGGTAAGCGTGACAGCGTTACGGAGACGTTTAGAAAACTCAAGTGGCAGACTCTGCAAGAGAGGCGCTCTGCATCGCGGTGTAGCTTGCTCGCCAGGTTTCGAGAGGGTGCGTTTCTGGATGAGGTATCGAATATATTGCTTCCCCCTACTTATACCTCCCGAGGAGATCACGAACGTAAAATTAGAGAGATTCGAGCGCGCACGGAGGCTTTCCGGCAGTCGTTCTTCCCGCGAACCATACGCGACTGGAACAGGAAACGGAGGTAATGACAGTGGCACGTAAAGTGCCCTCCGCCACACACCGTTGGGTGGCTTGCGGAATATAAATGTAGATGTACCAATATTAGTTTATTCCCAAGAATAAGCAGCTTTCACTCAGTTAATATTCGGCAGAAATCAAACCTGCATTTGGATCGGACTTCCTTAATTCTTGTGCAAAAAGGTGTGCAGTATACTGCTGCATCCATTTTCAATAAGCTGCCAACTCGAATTCAAAAATCTTAGCAGTTATCCGCGCGCTTTCAAATCGAAACTGACGAGTTTCCTCGTGGGTCTCTCCTTCTATTCTGTTGTGGAGTTCCTTGAAAAATTAAGCTGATTCGTATTGTATTGCTGATAGCGTGTACTTAAATTTATGGACTTACTTTTTTCACATTCATGAACATTTATTTTTATATGTTATTACTTTTATGTTGTAATTTCATGTACTGACACGTCCCATGACATTGGAGATTTTCTCCTCAATTTGGTCCTACGGAAGTTGACATGTAAATAAATAATAGTCACTTACGCAATACGTTGTGTCAAAATATTATGAAAACCTACTGAAAACATTTTCAAAACATGTTCCCACTTACCGCCCGGCAAGAAAGCTGAGACTCTCGCTACTGAGCAGTAGTAAACTGACTGACTACCCGTGCTCTACGTGTCTAATTCGGTACGTCACTGGCGTACCCTGGAGGAAGGGAAAAGCTGCATTATTCTTGCCGTTGCACACAGGGCAGTAGTGGTGGAGAACAGCGCCGGCCGTATTTTCCAAGACTGGCTTCAGCTGAGCCCCTCCCCGCATTTGTCTAGCCGGCACCGCCGCTATCTATTTGTCTAGGCGGCGGTTTTTCTCTGCGGGATAACGCCACTTGTGTGGGCGCCGCGACGGCGCCTGAGTTACTGCTTCCAGGTCTTGCGGACACTAATTTACACCGGTGGCACTTCTGCAGCTAGCGGCGTTCTTTATCCTTTCCTGTACGCGGCGCTGTCTCGTCTAGGGAATACACGAGTATACCTCCGTTCAATTCTTGCCTGTCTTGCAAGCGTCTTTCCTTTCGGTGACACACGTGAAGGTACTCGAGGCAGAACAGGCGTAACAAAGTCAGTAAGTAATTAGCCGATAATCGACGGTACTTGACCACTCATCTACCCCTACGTCATATAGAAGCTATATATGAAGGTATTATCTGTTCCTGAGAGAACAGTTACAGTTGATGACCATGCAGTTTTCGTTAGAATGAAATGATAATTAAATGGACACTCTAGCTGCAAACAGGCGTTGATATACTTCATTGGGGACATGTTGAAAATGTGTGCGCCGACCGGGACTCGAACCTGGGATCTCCTGCTGACATGGCAGACGCTATATCCATCTGAGCCACCGAGGACACAGAGGATAGTGCGCCTGCAGGGACTTATCCCTTGCACGCTCCCCGTGAGACCCACATTCCCAACATGTCCACACCACTACATTCGTAGTGCGCCCAATAGATGTTTGCCCATCATACTCATTACTCGTGGCAGATTAATCTACCAAGTGCCGTAAGAGCAGGAGATCCAGGAAACTTCTTCGCAGATTAAAACTGTGTGTCGGACCGAGACTCAAACTCGGGACCTTTGTCTTTCGCGGGCAAGTACTCTACCAACTGAGCTACCCAAGCACGACTCACGCCCCGTCCTCATAGCTTTACTTCTGCCAGTACCTTGTCTCCTACCTTCCAAACTTCCCGAGTTCGAGTCTCGGTCCGGCACACAGTTTTAATCAGCCAGGAAGTTTCATATCAGCGTACACTCCGCTGGAGAGTGAAAATCTCATTCAGGAGATCCAGGGTTCGAGTGCCGGTCGGCGCACACATTTTCAACATATATATACGCCTGTTTGCAGCTAGGGTGTCCATTTAATTATCATTTCATTCTAACGAAAGCTGCATGGTCATCAACGGTAACTGTTCTCTCAGGAACAGATACTACCTTCATATATAGTTAAAATATGGCTTCCCGGCCATTGACATTCTTGTGCGAAAGCACACGCTTGGCCAAACTCTAACGGGACTTGTATATTGCGAACAATAATGGCCCCCCTTGTAAACAAAAATGGTCCAAATGGCTCTGAGCACTATGGGACTTAACATGTGAGGTCATCAGTCCCCTAGAACTACTTAAACCTAACTAACCTAAGGACATCACATACATCCATGCCGAAGGCAGGATTCGAACCTGCGACCGTAGCAGTCGCGCGGTTCCGGACTGAAGCACCTAGAACCGCTCGGCCACCGTGGCCGGCTTGTAAACAGTAACAGTACTTCTTGTAAACTGCAAACACTAATGCTTCTCTATGTACATCATGAACGGTAATGCTTCTGCATGCAGGCCTATACCACGAGCAATAGTACTCCTCCTTGTATAGTGTGAACAATAATAGTCCTATTTTTATATCATGATTGCTACCATTCATATCTCTCTTCCCTGAAACACTCCGGACGTTACGACGAGCAGACTAGCGCCGTGGTTAGCACACAGGACTCCCATTCGGGAGGACGACGGTTCAAACCCGCGTCCGGCCATCCTCATTAAGGTTTTCCATGATTTCCCTAAATCGCTTAAGGCAAATGTCGCGTTGTTTCCTTCCAATGGGCACGGCCGCTTTCCTTCTCAATCCTTACGTTATCCGAGCTTGTGCTCCGTCCCTAATGAGCTAGTTGTCAACGGGACGTTGAGCACTAATCTCTCCTCGTTCTGCGGACGCTGCTTCCGTTTCAGATGACGTCTCCCCGCGAACAACATAGCCCAGCGACCTGTTCTAACGTCGCTCAGCTGCGTACGTAAGTGAGCTGTAGCGAGCACGGTAAGAAACAATTGCAGTGAAGGTATCGGAAGTCATGAAGCTACCCTGGAACAGCACTCTCATACCGAAAAACCACGCGTGACGTCACCAGAGGGAAGGGAAGAAGTAGCCGCGGGCAGGCTGTCGGCGCTGCTCAAAGAAGTTCCGACGTTTCCTATGCGAATCAGAGAGCGCTGTCGTTCGAGATTTGTCCGCTTGTCCGCCGCGGAACTCCGCGGACGCGCGGGCACTTGCCGTGAAGAAACGGAAAGCAAAAACCTATTGGCAGCCGCCTGCGTAACAAGTAGATAATGAGAGGCGTGGAAAACAAAGGTCGCGGTTTGCCGCTGGAATTTTAATGACGCGCGCTGCACGGGAATGCAGCGCCGGGACGTGGAAATTGTCCGCCTCGCTGAACCGACTGCACGCAGACAAGTTTATTAGCCACCTGCCGCGTGCTCCATTCGATCGGCAGACTACCGCGTTTGCGCAGTTCTGTCTCAGTGCTTCCGCGAGAATATCGATCACTGGTTGCGTTAAGAACTTCGTGTGCATACATATTCTGCACGGGGCTCTACAGTACCCTGTACTGTTATTAATCCCTCCCTTATCAGTGCCAGTTACAAATGCACTCCGTCTTCAGGCCACAAGTGGCCCATGGGGACCATCCGACCGCCGTGTCATCCTCAGTGAGGCTGCGGATAGGAGGGGCGTGTGGTCAGCACACCGCTCTCCCGGTCGTTACGATGGTTTTCTTTGACCGGATCCGCTACTATTCGGTCGAGTAGCTCCTCAGTTGGCATCAAGATGCTGAGTGCACCCCGAAAAACGGCAACAGCGCATGGCGGCCTGGACGGTCACCCATCCAAGTTCCGGCCACCCCGACAGCGCTTAACTTCGGTGATTTATTTATTTATTTACACGTCAAGTTCCGTTGGACTAAATTGACGAGCAAATCTCCAAGGTCATGGAACGTGTCAGTACATGAACTTACAACATAAAAGTAATAACAGATAAAAATAAATGTTCATGAACCTGAAAGAAAATCAGTCCATAAGTTTAAGCAAACGCTATCAGCAATACAATGAGAATCAGCTTGATTTTTCAAGGAACTCCTCGACAGAATAGAAGGAGTGACCCTTGAGGAAACTCTTCAATTTCCATTTGAAAGCACGGCGATTACTGCTAAGATTTTTGAATTCGAGTGGCAGCTTATTAAAAATGGATGCAGCAGTATACTGCACACCTTTTTGCACTAGAGTTAAGGAAGTCCGATCCAAATGGAGGTTTGATTTCTGCCGAGTATTAACCGAGTGAAAGCTGCTTGTTGTTGGAAATAAACTAATATTGGTAACAAGAAACGACAATAAGGAATATACGTATTGAGAGACCGATGTCAAAATACCCAGAGGTCGACAAGAGGTTCGTGAACTCACACCACTTACTGCCCGAACCGCCCGTTTCTGAGCCAAAAATATCCTTCTAGAATGGGAAGAGTTACCCCAAAACATAATACCATACGACACAAGTGAATGAAAATAAGCGAAGTATACGTGTCGAAATATCACTCACTTTCGATACCGTTCGAATAGTGAAAATGGCAGTATTAAGTCTTTGAACAAGATCCCGAACGTGGGCTTTCTACGACAGCTTACTATCTGAGCACCCAGAAATTTGTACTGTTCAGTTTCACTAATCATATGCCCGTTCCGTGAGATTAAAACGTCAGGTTTTGTTGAATTGTGTGTTAGGAACTGTAAAAACTGAGTCTTACTGTGATTTAGCGTTAGTTTATTTTCTACAAGCCATGAACTGAGGTCATGTACTGCACTACTTGAAACCGAGTCAATGTTGCACACAACATCCTTTACTACCTAGCTACTATCATCAGCAAACAGAAGTATTTTAGAGTTACCCATAATACTAGAGGGCATATCGTTTATATAAATGATCTGACGGGAACCGGTGTTTCCACTGCGGCAAGGCCGTTGCCCAGTTACAAATGAATTAACCGAAAAAATGCCTCCAGAAGCGGTGAGGTCATCGATCTATTACTCATCTTCCAGGACGAAATCAGAGAACCCCATCTCTCTGCATCCACAGTAAATTCTGTGTGCAAGTACGAGAAACTTTTACGTATGTTGTGCACCGTGTATCCGCGGATGGACGCGGCTAACAGCCCGGCAGTCACCTAGTGGAATGCCGGCCGGGATGGCCGAGCGGTTCTAGGCGCTACAGTCTGGAACCGCGCGACCGCTACGGTCGCAGGTTCGAATCCTGCCTCAGCCATGGATGTGTGTGATGTCCTTAGTTTAGTTAGGTTTAAGTAGTTCTAAGTTCTAGGGGACTGATGACCTTAGAAGTTAAGTCCCATAGTGCTCAGAGCCATTTGAACCATTTGAACCCAGTGGAATCTGGGAAGTTGCCCGGCACACGAGCACTGATCGTTGATCCGCCGGGGGGACCTCCCCTTTCCTGAAACGTGTGTTTTAACACGCACGGCATACGGACGTAGCTGAGATAATACGAGGCGTGTTTTTTTTAAGAAAGTACCGTTTTGAAATTAAAAAAATACGTGCTAAGATATTTCAATAATTTTATTTTTACATCAAAGCCTGTACCTTAATCTACTTTTCTACATAATTTCCGTCAACATTGAGGCATTTGTCATAACGTTGTACCAGTTTTTCAAGACCCTCCTCATAGAACTCTGCCGCCTGACTTGTTAACCACTGCATCACGTCTTGAAGACGCTGACCGCCCAGGTGTTTATTCAAGTGCAGGAACAGATGGTAGTCACTGGGCGCAAGATCGGGGCTGTACGGAGGATGATCTAGAACAGGGCTTCCCAACCTTTTCAGCTGGCGGATCCCTTCTTCAGTCGAAAATCCATGGCGGACCCCTAGTCAGTCAAGAGCACAGTAACTTTAAAGGTCAGAGCGAAACCCATGTGAACTGGAAGTGCCATGTTCCTAATGACCCTCCCTCCTCCCACCCTCCTCCCACCCCCCCCCCGAATTATCATTAGTCTTTGGTTTAGAGATGAATGAAAACAACTTGAAATTAACGACCCAATTTGAATTCCCACTGTATCCAGAAACTTACTACTGGATTTACTCCCTTTGTTCAACACACTACAGCCTGATTAAAATTACTTGGTAATTGAAATTTCACACGATGGAGCTGTCTTCCTCAAAGAGCAATCAACGTCACGTCCAAACTGTTCGTTGTTGACAAGTTGCCGCTTATGGTCTGTTTACTTCTACTATTTGGCTACTGTTGTGTAAGGAGCATGCATATTTCGTAACAGTCGTGTGTGTGTGTGTGTGTGTGTGTGTGTGTGTGTGTGTGTGTGTGTGTGTAGTTTTTCGTGAAATCCGAAGAAAAATGTTGAAGTGTACGTAAAGTCTTCCTTTGGTCGTCCTCCCTCCTCATTCATTTCAACTGGAAACTTCCCTCGTTGTGCAGGCGATGGAGAAACTGCACCCTTCTTCAATGATCCTGACTTCAGCCACCTATCCATGTTAGAAGTAATAAACTGGTCAAAAATCGACTTATGAAATAGGTAGTGCACTGACAAAGCAAGATTTAATGATGCCTGGGACCGCATACGTGCCAGCGAGCGCTGTTATTGGTCGACAAAGCGCGCTCCGCGCATGCGTAAAAGGTTTCAGCGCATCTAGCGCCGTGAGCCGGCGCACAAACGACCCCCGTATAGTTCCGAAACAATCAGGGAAACCGCATTCTGCGGCACTAAACTGTGTATACGTTCTCACTTAGGAACCGCAAAGGCTGCTTGGGGATACGACTTGAAGTAAAAGTACACATGTTTTTCACACGAAAAAAAAAAAACAGTGATGAATTAGATTTTCACATTTTTATTCAATAATTTTACTCATTATTTTACACAATTTGGTGAAAGGTGGCCGCGGACCCCCTAGAAAGAGCCGGCGGACCCCTAAGGGGTCCGCGGACCACAGGTAGGGAAGCCCTGATCTAGAATTTCCCATCGAAATTCTGGTCTGATTCGCCACATGCGGACGGGCATAGTCTTGCAGCAAAACGATGCCCTTGCTCAACTTCCATGGACTGTTGCTTTGATTCTGGTGTGACGTAGGCCACCCATGTTTCATCGTCCGTAACAATTTGGCTTAAGAAATCATCACCGTCGTTGTGGTACCGCTCAAGGAAAGACAATGCACTATCTAAACGTTTGGTTTTGTGCACACCCGTCAACATTTTCGGTACCCAACGTGCAGCACAATTTTCGGTAATTCAAGTGCTCGGTCACAATGACATACAAAACACTACCAGAAACATTAGGAAAGTCATCCCGCAAGGAGGAAATCGTAAAGCGTCTGTTTTCTCTCACCTTATTGTCCACTTCCTGCACCAAACTTTCATTAACGACCGAAGGACGCCCATTCCATTGTTCATCATGCACATTTGTGCGGACATCTTTACATGATCTCACCCACTTTTTTACCATTCCATCACCCATAACGTTTTCTCAGTAACCTGCACAGATCTCACGATGAATATCGATCGCTTTTAGGCCTTGAGCACTAAGAAATCTTATAACAGCCCGTACTTCACACTCGGCGGGACTCACAATTATCGGAGGCATCTTAAAGACTCAGTACACAACGTAAACAAGGAAGAATCAGACAGTAATGGCGTCAGTGCGTAGATTAAGGCACAGGCTTTCATGTAAAAATAAAATTATTGAGATATTTTTTAAATTTCAAAACGATACTTACTTAAAAAACACGCCTCGTACTACGTCGGCACTAAAAACATGAAATGCAAAATCAAAAACACTTCAGCCATCAATCTATATTTTGAATGTAATTTTTTTATGCGAAGAGCTTCGGCGCCTCTAGACCGAGCAGCAGAAAGAACCCAACTTCATGCGTAGTCTACAGGGGATAGGCAAAATAATGTGAACACCTGTGCGTACTTGGGAATGGTTTATTAATAAGGGGCTGGACCCCCATTTACCGGTAATACAGCTACGATTCCTGTTGGAATACTGCCATATAATGATTGTATAGTCTCCAGTGGAATGTTATGTCACATTAGGATCAAAACCTCTTCTAACTAGTGACGAGGGAGGCGGAAATCTGCACTGGAGTCTGCGCTCCAATGCCGCCCACAAGGTTTCAAAAATGCTCAAGTCCGGGGACTGTGCTGGTCAGGGAAGACGCTACAAGCTCCTCACACCACGATTGTACTGTCCTGGCTGTGTGAATGGATGCATTATCTTCCTGGTATATGGCATCATTGTTGGGGGGCAACAATTGAATAATGGGGTGCATCGGATCACCTAAAATGTTGACCTAATCGTTGGCTGTAACACGATCTTTGAGACCAATGATGGGACCAGCATTCATGATATGGCTGCCCACTCCATCACTCTTCCACCTCGATGCTTAACCGTTGGAATCAAGCAACCTGGATTGTGGGCCTCTTTTGGCGTTCTCCAGACGTAAAACCCACCCGATGTTGTAAATAACGAAACCGTTGACATGTTTCCACTGATCAGCCGTCCAGGATTTATGCTCCTGGCTCTATGCTTTACGCTTCTTTGCGTTGGTTGTCGTCAGTAACGTTTTCGGTGCAGCAGATCGTCCATGAACATTCGCTTTATGGAGTTTTTGGCGGACAGTGTTGCTAGATACGAGGTCTCGAAGATGGCTATTGAGCTCTGCAGTTCTTCTGACACAATTCGTGGTAGCGTACGACATATCTGCTATTTAGTTCTGATCTGTGCCCACTATGTCTTTCCATCTTTTGTGTAGGCTCTCATGACTGTTGAAATAGCTGCTCGTGAAACACTGAATAAGTTGGCTCTCTTGGCTAGTGATGCTCCAGGTAATCGACCCCCCACAATCTGCCCTCTTTGGAATTCTGTTAGGTCTTTCATGGCACGTCGACCTCGGGCTCTGAACGCAAATACAAAGTGTTTAGTAGTCGTAAACTACCTGTACTGATGCCTAGTAGGTACTGAACAGGCACAGTCCAGCGCCACGCGTGCCTTACCTTCGTTATTGATCGTCAAGCACAACCACCCCATTACTACCACTGTTCACACTATTTTGCTATCCCCTGTAAATAGGGACTGAATTCAGTAACTGGCACACGTAACTTCTTTTTCATCCAACGAACATATCGCGTCGTTGGAAAAGAAATCTAGGGGCGGCACCACTTACTGAATGCGGGCCCGTATTTAGATCGCACGTGAGGTCTTCTTACACGACGGTCAGGGGACCTCAAGACGGCGTAGAGAAACTTCCGAACTGGTTGCATAACTAAATTCCAGATATAGACTGCTGAAGGTAGTTTTGATTTTACGTTTTATATTGAACATCAGAAGTGCCTCAACCGTCCTGTACAGACAGACTTACGTTTTATATTGAGGTTGGTCGCTGAGGGAAGGAACTGTTTGTTGTGGTGTGTAGAAGTGTAAGTCTGAGTTGTGTGGCAGCGGGAAATGATAGGACGGATTGGTTCCAGCAAACAAGTGGTGTGAACCAGGACAGTGTATTGAAACTTAATCTTTTAATTGTGGTGTTGGGAGAGAAAGTCAATAAGGTGGCAGAAAAAGACTGGAGAAGACAAGATGAAAGCAATAGCGTCCGCAGATGACGACCTGGGGAAACAGGAAGGAGGAGATTCGGAAACAGATGGATGCTTGGGAATAAACTGTGAAACAATATGGAATGAAACTTCCTGGCAGATTAAAACTGTGTGCCCGACCGAGACTCGAACTCGGGACCTTTGCCTTCGCGGGCAAGTGCTCTACTATCTGAGCTACCGAAGCACGACTCACGCCCAGTACTCACAGCTTTACTTCAGCCAGTATCTCGTCCCGAGTTCGAGTCTCGGTCGGGTACACAGTTTTAATCTGCCAGGAAGTTTCATATCAGCGCACACTCCGCTGCAGAGTGAAAATCTCATTCTGGAAATATGGAATGAAATTTAAAATACAGGGTGAGTCACCAAGTATTGCCACTAAGAACAACTCCGAAAGTATGATAGGAGCTGAAAAGTTTGTGGGACACAGGTTGCTTGGGACAACGGGGGCCATAATATGACGTTGATTTTTTATTGCTCCAGAGACATGAAGGTCAACTTTTTTTTTTAATGGGATGCTACAATTCGGTACTTCTGATAGCGGCTATCGAGACGAATCCAATGCTAATATAACTGCGTAGGGTTCCGCGGCCAGAGTCAGTCGACATAAAAGTTTTCTGGGTATGGTACCACGTAAAAAAACTTCTGCTGCTGGAGAAAAACCAACGTTTCGGCCACTGTTGCAGCAGCCTTCTTCTGGTTTATTTTACATTATGACGCGGTACCATACCCAGAAAACTTTTATGTTGAATCCAATGCAATGTAAGAGTAAGGTCAACGAAGGTCACAAAGGTGGCATGATCGTCCATTTACTAGTGTTCCAAGTTATGACCATTGGTATCAATGCAGTGTATTGCTCTTTATGATCTTTCGTTAGGCACGCACCTCTGAGTACCGCAACTGATGCAGGAGAGTGTCAGCCCTGCCAACAGAGGCGTCCAGTTGTGGAGAGAGGTGTTTGCGATCCGTCGATCACCTCGAATGAGAGTGTCCGCACGTTCCAACATCGCAGGAATCACACGTGTATGCGGCCGACCGGCACGTGGCAGTTCGGACAGGTTTGTGGGGCCTTGTGCTGACCCACTCCTCGCCCAATGATTCACCTTGCTTTTGTTCACTGCCAGCTCTCCATCGTCATCCTGGAGCAGCCTATGAATACCTGCATTACTCTGATTTTCCGCCAAAAGAAACCAAATGACACCTCTCTGAGTGGAATGAAGTACAGCGCCGCCACCTGTCGTAACTTCAATAAACTGTACGAGTTGAAGCGGGAATATTCCACGATGTCCCGCAACAAATTCCGCATTTTTTTAGCCGAAATAGGCCGAGAAAAAAGTGAGTTGCGTTACTTACTGAACGTCCGTCGTATCTAAGGAATAGAAGTGGACCAAAAATTGAAACCTGTGGTACTCCATTTGTGGATAATTTTTTTTTTTTGCCCCACTTACTAAAATGTCCTCTTCCTCCACCATTGTTTGAATTATTCAGTAGAACTACTTGCATTCTGTTTATTAAGTATGATTCGAGCCATTAGTGTGCAAAGCTATCAGTTTCGCTAAACTTTTTTTTCCCCTAAGTAATGCCGAGACAAGGAGTCTTGCACAGGATACATCTACATCTACGTGATTGCTCTGCAATTCACATTTAAGTGCTTGGCAGAGGGTTCATCGAACCACAATCATACTATCTCTCTACCATTCCACTCCCGAACAGCGCGCTGGAAAAACGAACACCTAAAACTTTCTGTTCGAGCTCTGATTTCTCTTATTTCATTTTGATAATCATGCCTACCTATGTAAGTTGGGCTCAACAAAATATTTTCGCATTCGGAAGAGAAAGTTGGTGACTGAAATTTCGTAAATAGATCTCGCCGCGACGAAAAACGTCTTTATTTTAATGACTTTCATCCCAACTCGCGTATCATATCTGCCACACTCTCTCCCCTATTACGTGATAATACGAAACGAACTGCCCTTTTTTGCACCCTTTCGATGTCTTCCGTCAATCCCACGTGGTAAGGACGCCACACCGCGCAGCAATATTCTAACAGAGGACGAACGGGTGTAGTGTAAGCTGTGTCTTTAGTGGACTTGTTGCATCTTCTAAGTGTGCTGCCAATGAAACGCTACCTTTGGCTCGCCTTCCCCACGATATTATCTATGTGGTCTTTCCAACTGAAGTTGTTCGTAATTTTAACACCCAGGTACTTAGTTGAATTGACAGCCTTGAGAATTTGTACTATTTATCGAGTAATCGAATTCCAACGGATTTCTTTTGGAACTCATGGGGGTCACCTCACACTTTTCGTTATTTAGCGTCAACTGCCACCTGCCACACCATACAGCAATCTTTTCCACATCGCTTTGCAACTGATACTGGTCTTCGGATGACCTTACTAGACGGTAAATTACAGCATCATCTGCGAACAATCTAAGAGAACTGCTCAGATTGTCACCCAGGTCATTTATATAGATCAGGAACAGCAGAGGTCCCAGGACGCTTCCCTGGGGAACACCTGACGTCACTTCTGTTTTATATTGTAACAAATAAGCCCTCGGTCACAAATATTAATTCAGAATTGACCTGGTTTCGACTCTACTATGAGCGTCGTCTTCAGAATTACACTAACTGTACTAAAACATTAGGTATATAGTAACATATTAAAAAAGATCTCAGCCGGAAAGGCGACGTCATGAATAGTTGTAAATAAGATGGCGAGACGCTAAGGGCTGCTCGTACTTGAGTGAACAAGGGTTGCAAGAAGGCTGAGGTGCCCACGTAGGAAGTGTGGGCCAGTAAACAAGGTGTTGCTACGAGCGCCATCTAGTAGCCGCAGAAACAACTAGGCTACTGTACATACAAAATTACACACACGAAATTGTGATACAGCTGATTCAGGCATAACGTAAGCATTAATAATAACAGGATGAAGTTACATATTTATCTGCTTTAAACAGAGATACATTTTGTAACGTAAAAATGTTAGTTATGACATACAAGAAAACAGCAAAGATGTGACAGGAAAACAACATTTCGGTAAACTGCATGAGGAAATCTGAATCAAAGATCAAATGGTTCAAATGGCTCTGAGCACTATGGGACTCAACTGCTGTGGTCATCAGTCCCCTAGAACTTAGAACTACTTAAACCTAACTAACCTAAGGACATCACACACACCCATGCCCGAGGCAGGATTCGAACCTGCGACCGTAGCAGCAGCGCGGCTCCGGACTGGAGCGCCTAGAACCGCACGGCCACCGCGGCCGGCTAATCAAAGATCAAGCAATGGCTTTATACAGTGAAAAATGTTTTTATTTCGCAGCTGCAGCTGTTCGTTGAGAATGAGGCCATCATGACGAGTGATATGTTTGAAAATCTCCAATTCCTCTTAGACATCTAACCTACGCCCCTTCTTTTCGGTATGCAGAATATTGTTATCGCCTATGGCTTTAGGCACATGTCCAGTAATTAAGAGATGATCGGCAAAGGATGAATTTAGGGGACTGGTGCCATTCTTTCTTAAAAGATGTTCTTTATATCTGATGGTGAAAGCACGTCCAGTTTGCCCTATATAATAGGGGAGCAGGTATCGCAGATGATGTTATAAACGCCAGAACTTTCTGTAGGGGAGCGAATGGATTTCAAATTATGAATGAAGTTTCTCTTTAGATTATTATTAGTAGAGAAGGCAACATTGCAGTTGTATTTGTTGCGAAGCGTGCGCTGAATCTGATAGGAAATGGGTCCAGTGAAAGGAATAGAAAAACGTTTTTTTGGATTAATTTCAGTGCATGAGGTGCTGAGCGTGGTAGTTCTTGCAGTTTTCTCTTTTAGGATATCGTCCACTATGTTAGGCGTATATTCATTATTGACTGTTATGGTTTTAAGTAAATTAATCTCCTCATTAAACTGTTCTGTTGAAAGTGGTATGGAGGTGGCTCGGTGGACGGCAGAGTGAAAAAAGGCCATTTTTTTGACTGTGGATGAAAAGAGGAAGCAGGCACTATTTGGTCAGTACACGTTTCTTTTCGAAAAATATTGAAAGTGATGTTATTGTCTTCTATTGTAAGCGTCAAGTCTAAATAATTTAATTGTCGGTTATCGTTTTCGAGTTCAATAGTGAAAGAAATTTTTTCATGGAGGTCGTTAAAAAGTTTAAATATATGATCAATTCTATCGGCGGGTCCGTTATAGATGACTAGAATATCATCAACGTATGTTGTGTAAGAAAGGATACCTAGTGAAGCGGCTGAGACACGGTTAAACAGCTTTTTTTCCAAGGAAATGATAAAGATGTCGGCGAGGATGCCGGCTAAAGGGTTGTCCGTCGAATTCAAAATAGTTGTACTTGACAACGACATTAATGAGATTCATAAAATCAGTAATCTGTTCATCTGATAGATCTTTTTTAAATTGACGTAAGTTTTCTTCCACAGTGATGAGCGTCTCATGTACCGGGACATTGGTATAAAGATTTTTATTTTCTAAGGAAAAATGCTCGGTGTCTGAAGTGCATACTAAGTTTTTAATATTTTGGACCAAAATGGAATAATTAGTTTCGAAAACGAAGGATTTTTTTCAAAGTTTCGTGTAGAAATCGGGCCAAATCGTGATATGCGCTATTCATGCTATTGGAGATTGGACGTATTGGATGAATAGGTTTATGAATTTTCAGTTTTACTCGATGATTTGCCGTCTATTACTACGAACTGCGACCTTCCTGACAGGAAATCACGAATCCAGTCGCACAACTCAGACGATACCCCACAGGCCCGCAGCTTGATTAGAAGTCGCTTGTGAGGAACGGTGTCAAAAGCTTTGCGGAAATCTAGAAATACGGAATCAACTTGAGATCCCCTGTCTATAGCGGCCATTACTTCGTGCGAATAAAGAGCTAGCTGCGTTGCACAAGAACGATGTCTTCTGAAACCATGCTGATTACGTATCAATAGATCGTTCCCTTCGAGGTGATTCATAATGTTTGAATGATACATAAGCGTGGAGAGGTGCATCAAACCAGTTTCGGGCCGACGACCGCGGCAGTATAGCACATTAACGAGCGACAGATTGAAGATTCCGAGGACACGAAAGGAGAGCCCAGACCAGACTCACGACGAGGTCGTCGCAAAGTGAAAATGAGCCTCCGCCATTCGCCAGTGTAGACCTGCCCAGCGACACGTGCGGCTGCGGGCCGGCCGCCACTGGCATACTTGAGACGCATCCGCGTGCGGGCGTGGTCTACGCTGCGTGATGCTGGCTGCCGCTGGCGGGAAGCGGCAGTAAATTTAGAGCGGCCACACGGACCGGGAGTCGCAGTATATATAGCCAGGGCGGGGCTAACTGGGGACGGCCAATACACGCCGCCACTGTGGCAGCCTACCGCTCCTTCCACTCGTAACAGTAGTACACACTAAGCAGCGCGACTGTACTACTGTCTCAGTCTCCACATTCTACACGCACTGTCTGTCTGTGGATGAAGTGAGGCTATTTTATTTTAACTGCCATTCCTGGTATTGGAAGAATTACGCCATCTTGAGGTAGCAAGCAAAAATACAGGTCGGGTTTTAATAACCGCTTCAGTTCTATTCGGTCCTTTATTACTGTACCACTACCGGTTTTGTAACGCTAAAAGCCACATCTTCAGGCGATTAAAACATTAGAGCGGAAAAGCTCGAAATCTTTTTGCCCCCAACAATCGTTTTCCGTCAAAACAAAACACCGCTAAAAGACGGCATGTCATGAATTAAAAACCGCCAGATTCCAATATAGTGGATGAGTGCAAAACAAATGGTATCATAGTGATCGCTTCTCCGATCTATTTGGAACCGCGTTCCATACAGCTTCCGATATAGCGGATGGGTCCAAAATAAATCGTATCACAGTGATCGCTTCTCTGTTCTAAATATAACCGCGTTCCATATAGATTCCAATATAGTGAATGGGTCCAAAACAAATCATATCATAGTGATCGCTTCTCCGATCTACATGGAACCGCATTCCATTTAGATTCCAATATAGTGAATGGGTCCAAAACAAATCGTATCATAATGATCGCTTCTCTGATCTATATGGAACCGCGTTCCATATGGATTCCAATACAGTGGATGGGCCCAAAATAAATCGTATCATGGTGATCGCTTCTCCGATCTATATGGAATAGCGTTCCATATAGATTCCAGTATAGTGGATGGGTCCAAAATAAATCGTATCATAGTGATCGCTCCTCCGATCTATATGGAACCGGGTTCCATATAGATTCCAATATAGTGAATGGGTCCAAAACAAATCGTATCATAGTGATCGCTTCTCCGATCTATATGAAACCATTCCAGTATAGTTGATGGGTCCAAAACAAATCGTATCATAGTGATCACTTCTCCGATTCCAATATAGTGATTAGGTCCAAAACAAATCGTATCATAGTGATCGTTTCTCCGATCTATATGAAACCATTGCAGTATAGTTGATCGGTCCAAAACAAATTGTGTCATAGTGATCGCTTCTCCGATCTATACGGAACAGCGTTCCATATAGATTCCAATATAGTGGATGGGTGCAAAATAAATCGTATCATAGTGATCGCTTCTCCGCTCTATATGGAACTCGTGAACTGGATCGTCAAAATTGCGAAGTGGGTAAGGGGATGTGCCCAAACGATCTCAACTGGGGAGAGATCTGGTGACTTATATAGATTCCATATAGATTCCAATATAGTGGATGAGTTCAAAATAAATCGTATCATAGTGATCGATCTATGTGGAACCGCGTTCCATATAGATTCCAGTATAGTGGATGGGTCCAAAATAAATCGTATCGTAGTGATCGCTTCTCCGATATATATGGAACCGCGTTCTATATAGATTCCAGTATAGTGGATGGGTCCAAAATAGATCGTATAATATTGATCTCTTCTCTGATCTATATGGAACCGCGTTCCATATACTCTCCTGGAAATGGAAAAAAGAACACATTGACACCGGTGTGTCAGACCCACCATACTTGCTCCGGACACTGCGAGAGGGCTGTACAAGCAATGATCACACGCACGGCACAGCGGACACACCAGGAACCGCGGTGTTGGCCGTCGAATGGCGCTAGCTGCGTAGCATTTGTGCACCGCCGCCGTCAGTGTCAGCCAGTTTGCCGTGGCATACGGAGCTCCATCGCAGTCTTTAACACTGGTAGCATGCCCCGACAGCGTGGACGTGAACCGTATGTGCAGTTGACGGAATTTGAGCGAGGGCGTATAGTGGGCATGCGGGAGGCCGGGTGGACGTGCTCAACACGTGGGGCGTGAGGTCTCCACAGTACATCGATGTTGTCGCCAGTGGTCGGCGGAAGGTGCACGTGCCCGTCGACCTGGGACCGGACCGCAGCGACGCACGGATGCACGCCAAGACCGTAGGATCCTACGCAGTGCCGTAGGGGAGCGCACCGCCACTTCCCAGCAAATTAGGGACACTGTTGCTCCTGGGGTATCGGCGAGGACCATTCGCAACCGTCTCCATGAAGCTGGGCTACGGTCCCGCACACCGTTAGGCCGTCTTCCGCTCACGCCCCAACATCGTGCAGCCCGCCTCCAGTGGTGTCGCGACAGGCGTGAATGGAGGGACGAATGGAGACGTGTCGTCTTCAGCGATGAGAGTCGCTTCTGCCTCGGTGCCAATGATGGTCGTATGCGTGTTTGGCGCCGTGCAGGTGAGCGCCACAATCAGGACTGCATACGACCGAGGCACACAGGGCCAACACCCGGCATCATGGTGTGGGGAGCGATCTCCTACACTGGCCGTACACCACTGGTGATCGTCGAGGGGACACTGAATAGTGCACGGTACATCCAAACCGTCATCGAACCCATCGTTCTACCATTCCTAGACCGGCAAGGGAACTTGCTGTTCCAACAGGACAATGCACGTCCGCATGTATCCCGTGCCACCAAACGTGCTCTAGAAGGTGTAAGTCAACTACCCTGGCCAGCAAGATCTCCGGATCTGTCCCCCATTGAGCATGTTTGGGACTGGATGAAGCGTCGTCTCACGCGGTCTGCACGTCCAGCACGAACGCTGGTCCAACTGAGGCGCCAGGTGGAAATGGCATGGCAAGCCGTTCCACAGGACTACATCCAGCATCTCTACGATCGTCTCCATGGGAGAATAGCAGCCTGCATTGCTGCGAAAGGTGGATATACACTGTACTAGTGCCGACATTGTGCATGCTTTGTTGCCTGTGTCTATGTGCCTGTGGTTCTGTCAGTGTGATCATGTGATGTATCTGACCCCAGGAATGTGTCAATAAAGTTTCCCCTTCCTGGGACAATGAATTCACGGTGTTCTTATTTCAATTTCCAGGAGTGTATATGAAACCATTCCAGTATAGTTGATGGGTCCAAAACAAATCGTATCATAGTGATCGTTTCTCCGATCTATATGAAACCATTGCAGTATAGTTGATCGGTCCAAAACAAATTGTGTCATAGTGATCGCTTCTCCGATCTATATGGAACAGCGTTCCATATAGATTCCAATATAGTGGATGGGTGCAAAATAAATCGTATCATAGTGATCGCTTCTCCGCTCTATATGGAACTCGTGAACTGGATCGTCAAAATTGCGAAGTGGGTAAGGGGATGTGCCCAAACGATCTCGACTGGGGAGAGATCTGGTGACTTATATAGATTCCATATAGATTCCAATATAGTGGATGAGTTCAAAATAAATCGTATCATAGTGATCGATCTATGTGGAACCGCGTTCCATATGGATTCCAGTATAGTGGATGGGTCCAAAATAAATCGTATCGTAGTGATCGCTTCTCCGATATGTATGGAACCGCGTTCCATATAGATTCCAGTATAGTGGATGGGTCCAAAACAGATCGTATAATATTGATCTCTTCTCTGATCTATATGGAACCGCGTTCCATATAGATTCCAATATAGTGGATAGGTCCAAAACAAATCGTGTCATAGTGATCGCATCTCCGATGTATATGGAGCCACGTTCCACTTGGATCGGAGAAGCGATCACTATGATACAATTTATTTTGGACCCATCCACTATATTGGAATCTGGCGGTTTTTAATCCATGACATACCGTCTTTTAGCGGTGTCTTATTTTGACGGGCAACGATTGTTGCGGAAAAAGACTCCGAGCTTTTCCGCTCTAATGTTTTAATCATACGTCACCTGAAGATGTGGCTTTTAACGCCAAGAAACCGGTATTGGTATGATAATAAACTACCAAACACAGCTCAAGCGGTTATTAACACTCAAGATGAACACATATAGCTGTCGTTGCCCCATCTACAAGGTCTCCTGCAAAAATACAGGTGTACTTACTGTCTTTTGATCAGTGTTTTACTGTGCCAGTGTATGCATTTCGAAGTTACAGCTTCACCATAAATGATTCAATTGTTACGTGCGGACCTTCACTGCGACTTCAGCATGACAGAAATGTGTGTGTCTGACGTGCCCTTGGCGCCAGGATTTCACCCGGAACAAGTCCCGCCCATTCACCCCCCTCCACGCCTATCCATAGTGTGAGACCCTCCCCTAAACAGCCGCCAGTTCCACAAACTGGAAGCTACATCAAGGTTGTTATCGTCACAGTCCAACACATGTTGCACTGTGATGAGATTCAGTAATGATAAGAAATTTAAATTTTCCTGGATAGTAATATAATATGAATGTGCATTATTAAAAAAATAAAAATATTTATAGAGAATTGAAAGCATCGCCAGCAATAGAAAACAAAAAACAACGTGGTGTTATTTAAGGGCAATAATGAAAAATTTTCATCAACTAATTCACTTATTATAATACGTTTATTTGAGGGAAACAGCAGAGCAAACATACAGTGCGAAAACAGTGGTCTTGAATCTGTCATGTCGGTAGTAAAGCCAAGGATGCAGTCGACTAACTCAGTTGTCTAAAATCAACATAATATAGAAATAAGTGAAAATCGTTTTGTTTACGGTATGTAGGCCCTCATAGTAGCTCACGAAAATTAAAGAATATAAGAATGCCATAAAGTAGAAATGCCTAATGAAAGCAGTAAGATATTTGCTTATATGCCATATTTCGTTAGTATTTGCATGGGTAATGGGTGAATTTTAACTTGTAAATTATTCCAATGCCATACCTGCTCATTATAAACGAGGTTACAAGGAATTGTGGCTGTTTCTGTGTGATTAGTGACCTATATGCTGTTGCAAACATCTCTGGAAAATAATGTGTCGTTACTCTGTTTTTAACCAAAAGATTTATTAATTTCGTAAATATCATTCAAACCATTTTTTAAGAATAATAATGTGATGTGTATGTTTGTCACAGAGCAGTTATCGAGGAAATAAATGCTGCAGTGTTTCACAGCTGTAGAACGTCCTTCACGTTGTGCTAGTTCTTCTTCCACCCGTAAGACTTTTCAGCAAAACTATTCAGTGAATAACACGCAAAAACAGCTTGGATCGATCTAGCAGGAGCAAAGTAATTTTGATGCCATCTGGAAGTATAGTGAACATTGGTGCTTGTTTCACATATACTGTCTGAGTTCTGAAACTTAAGTGTCAAGTATACTGTGGTTCCTCTTTCTCCAAGCAAATTAATCTTTGAGGGTAAGTTTATCCTGTTTTAGTTTTGGGTGCTTTTTCTCACATATATGTTTCCTCATAGGCTATTCATCTGAATACTGAGTTCCCGTGTTTAAAGAATTCAGTGCTAAATTGTTTTCTCTTACGTTTGCTGTGGAAGTACCTGGCACAGCTGAGGCATTGTGCACGTTTTTTTGTAACGTAACCTGGCAAAATTTAAGACCTAGCAAGATATTAATTTAACATTCACTCCAAGTGCAGCCGAACGCGGTAAACCACGTGGGTCAACTGAAACGATGCCCAGGCGCCGAACAAAGACCGGGGAAACCGGGGGTGAGTGGGGCGGGACTTGTTCCGGGTGAAATCCTAGCGCTAACGATTCCTGTGTCTCTGGGACTATTATTGCTTTCTTAACTGGAATTCCCGAAATTGTGTCACAATATACACAGAATTACAGAAGATTAAACACTCTAAGGGGGAAAAAACTACGCATCACGAAGTCGTTATCCGAATGGGAAGGAAATCAACAGATGTGATGTACATGCACAGACAAACAAATGATTACAATTTCAGAAAAATTGGATGATTTATTCATGAGAAAGAGCTTCACGAACTGCGCAAGTCAATAACGCGCTGGTGCGCGCCTAGGCATTACGCTAGCAGTTACTCGGCTTGGCATTAATTGACAGAGTTATTTGGTGTCCTCCTGAGGGATAACGTGCCGAATTCTGTCCAACTGGCGCGCTAGGTCGTCAGAATTCCGAGTTGCTTAAGAGGCTGTGCCCAAACGATCTCAACTGGGGAGAGATCTGGTGACTTCTGGTCAGGGAAGAGTCTGACTAGCATGAAGAAAAGCGGCAGGAACCCTCCCCCCCATGTGCAGGTGGGTATTATCTTGCTGAAAAGTAAGCTCAGGACGGCTTGCCACGAAGGGAAACAAAACGGGGCGTAGAACATCGTCGTCGTACCGTTGTGGTGTGAGGGCGCCGGGTAACAACCAAAGGAATCCCGCTATGAAGGAAAAAAAAAAGAAAAAAAATGCACCCCAGACAATCACTCTTGGTTGTTGGGCCCTGTGGTGGGCGACAGTCCAGTTGGTATACCACCGCAGTCTGAAGCGTCTCTAGACATGTCTTCGGCCTGGAGTTTCATTGAATGGAGTAGAACGATTATGAGCCCCGCTTCGAACAGGGTCCCAATGAACAGCGAAATGCCCGCATCTCGTGGTCGTGCGGTAGCGTTCTCGCTTCCCACGCCCGGGTTCCCGGGTTCGATTCCCGGCGGGGTCAGGGATTTCCTCTGCCTCGTGATGGCTGGGTGTTGTGTGATGTCCTTAGGTTAGTTAGGTTTAAGTAGTTCTAAGTTCTAGGGGACTGATGACCATAGCTGTTAAGTCCCATAGTGCTCAGAGCCATTTGAACCATTTGAACAGCGAAATTTTCTGAAATTGTGACCATTTGTTTGTCCGTACATGTACGTGTAATCTAACTATTTCCATCCCATTCGGAAAACTGCTTCGTGGCGCGGTATCTTTTCTTTATTTTTATTTGTTATTCATTTATTTGTGTTTCAGAACGTATGATAGGTAGGAAAACATCCCAAAGTATCGGCAAACGACTTTCTTGAAAAATCAAAGAAAAAAACTAACAAGAAATGAATGAATGATATTTCCCCTCTGTAGCGGAGTGTGCGCTGATACGAAACTTCCTGGCAGATTAAAACGGTGTGCTGGACCGAGACTCGAACTCGGGACCTTCGAATTTCGCAGGCAAGTGCTCTACCGATTGAGCTACCCAAGCACGGGTCACGACCGGTCATCACAGCTTCAATTCTGCCAGTACCTCGTCTCCTGAATTACAAACTTCAGAGAAGCTCTTCTGCGAACCTTGCAGAAAAAATGTTCAAATGTGTGTGAAATCTTATGGGACTTGACTGCTAAGGTCATCAGTCCCTAAGCTTACACACTACTTAACCTAAATTACACACACACCCATGCCCGAGGTGGGACTCGAACCTACGCCGTGACCAGCCGCACAGTCCATGACTGCAGCGACCTAGACCGCAGGCTAATCCCGCGCGGCGAACCTTGCAGAACTAGCACTACTGGAAGAAAGGATATTGCGGAGACATGGCTTAGCCACAGCCTGGGGGATGTTTCCAGAATGAGATTTTCACTCTGCAGCAGAGTGTGCGCAGATATGAAACTACAGAACACTAGCCCGCGAAAGGCAAAGGTCCCGAGTTAGAGCCTCGGTCCAGCACACAGTTTCAAGAAATGAATGGAATAAAGAATGGGCACAGTCATCAAAATCAAGAAGTCTACATTACGCCACTATATTACTATTAATGCCGAACAAACCTTGGTACAGGAAGAATTGTTATGGTTATATTCATTGCCGGCCGGGGTGGCCGAGCGGTTCTAGGCGCTACAGTCTGGAACCGCGCGACCGCGACGATCGCAGGTTCGAATCCTGCGTCGGGCATGGATGTGTGTGACGTCCTTAGCTTAGTTAGGTTTACGTAGTTCTAAGTTCTAGGGGACTGATGACCTTAGAAGTTAAGTCCCGTAGTGCTCAGAGCCATTTGAACCATTTTTTTTGGTTATATCCATTACACCACAACTGAGCTTCATTAATGCTTGCTTCCAATACCATTTGCACGGAATCCATGTTTCTGAGTTACCACTTTGTAGATCTCCAGACACGAAGGTTGTGAATCAATTGTTCTACTGATCCGGCAATCGAAGACATTAATCCGTTACATTGAGACAGAGTCTGGTGCTTTAAAATCTGCTCTTCTGACATCTGTGTAGACGGTCTTGGTGGGTAGACAAGGAACTGTTTCTTCTCTTGTGTACAGAAGAAACGTACATGCGAGGTATGAGAGGAAGTTCCTTTGTAAGACACAGTGCAGCAGCAAACCGCAGCTAAGAGAAACAGCCGGGGGCGAGCAGTGTAGAAACTTGGCGGGCCAGAGGCGGAAACTTGTTGCAACTCCTTGTTCCCGTTCCTCTCCTTATCTTCGCGCTCAATAACTCAGGGATGCAACACAAGGGAGGAGAGAAAGGCAGCCGAGGAAGGATGGGATGTGGAGGAGGGGGTTAGCGGATGGAGCGACAGGCGGGCTAGGGCGGCAAAGAGACGGGGAGAAGTCGTTTCTCATTGGTCACACGCGCTGCGGTATCATTAGTCTCTGTCAGCGCGGCTTGCGGAGAAAGGGGTGGGGGAAGAGCGCGAGGAAGCGTGGAGGAGCGGCGGAAGAAAGTGGCGCGGCGCAGGAAAAACTGCTAATATTGGCACCGGAGGTGGAAGCGGCCGTCTGGACAGCGAAGACAAGGGAGGAACGAGAGAAAAAAAAGAGATGGAAGAAAAGGGAGCGCGAAGAAAGAAGAGAGGCACGAAGTTGATGCAGTCCTGCCGCCGGCTGAAGCGAATAAATCTCGCAGCCTACTCCAATTTCGTGGGAGGGACCAGAGCGCCCGAGCGTCCTTGAAATGGGCGCTACCTGATATTTGAGAAACTTACCTTGTTTCCCATTCCCTTTCGCTGTATTAAGGATGGCGAATGTTAAAGTAATAGACAGATTAGGCGAGTCCTCGAGAGAGGTATAAGTTTCAAGTGGAAATTGATGCTTTCGTACACTTCGATGTTCACAGATACTTAGAGTTTCCCTGAGTCAAAACTACAATGCGTTCGTTTCGGCACACCACATACATGAAGTAATAGATGGTAGGATTACCAGTAGTGCTTGGTAGCATTGGTAGGGAAAGCGACATAAATGAATCTGTGAGAGAGAATCTGAGAGCCGATCACTTCTCTTTGGTTTTTGTTTTGCACATAATTAGAACCGCACATCATTCAGTGTTAGTCCACTGTGTATTTTGTATCCTTACAGAACATAAATTGTGTCTTTTAAGTGCCGGCCGGAGTGGCCGAGCGGTTCTAGGCGCTTCAGACTGGAACCGCACGACTGATACGGTCGCAGGTTCGAATCCTGCCTCTGGCATGGATGTGTGTGATGTCTTTAGGTTAGTTAGGTTTAAGTAGTTCTAAGTTCTAGGGGACTGATGACCTCAGTAGTTAAGTCCCATAGTGCTCAGAGCCATTTGAACCATTTAAGTAATCAAAATTAGTAGATCTCGTAACATCTGCGGTGTTATGTAACCAAAGCAATTACTTTTGTTGGAAGTACTGTTTGCATGTACAAAAATAAAATTGTTACTGTTAACAATGTTCATCATGATCAAAGGTAAGATTCCCTGTTACTGTTAATAAATGCGGGTACTGTTTACGAATAATAGAAACATGTTTTATCTGTAAGCTCGAAGAAGTGTTGAATCGATGTTTGATATACTTCTGTTATGCGCTTTTTTTTAATTTCATCTTTTTGTTCAGGAAATTGCGTTTTTTAGGGTTAAATCTGTATTCTTTTCTCTAATTTTGATACAAAATTACTCGCTTTCGCCTTACAAATCAACAGTTGAAGAATAAAACGTAAATTAAAAAGGTTTAAATGGCTCTGAGCTCTATGAGACTTAACATCTGAGGTCATCAGTCCCCTGAAACTTAAACCTAACTAACCTAAGGACATCACACACATCCATGCCCGAGGCAGGATTCCAACCTGCGACCGTAGCAGTGGCGCGGTTCCAGACTGAAGCGCCTAGAACCGCTAGGCCACATCGGCCGGCTTGTAAAATAAACATCGATAATTCGGAAATTTGGAAATTTGTGGTAAGATCTTACGGGACCAAACTGCTGAGGTCATCGGTCCCTAAGCTTGCACACTACTTAATCTAACTTAAACTAACTTACACTACGATCAGCACACACACACACACACACACACACACACACATGCCCGAGGGAGGATTCGAACCTCCGACGGAAGGAGCCGCGCGAACCGTCACAGGACGCCCAAGACCGCGCGGCTACCCCCCCTGGCATTGACAATTTCAATTTTCCTATAGATACTGTTCATTCGTAAGTAACAGACAAGTGGATAAATGTGTAGAACAAAAATGTTCAGTAGATTACCTGATTTTTTATAATTAAATCCTCGCTCAGTTACTAGTCGATTCACCGCTTCCAGTTTTTAGTGGACTATAGAACGACATTGATCGCATACGTAAAGAAAGCGATCGTTATGAGGTAACGCCCGATAGGTATGCAACACAGCTAACGATCAGGTACTGCTGGTATGCCCTCAACTGACCAAAGCTAGTAGGCAAACTACCGTAGTCTGCACTTACTTAGGACAGCCTACGGTAATTTATAACCCTAATGATACTGTGTGGAACTTGAGTTTCCCTTGGTGTGCAGAATCCATTACACGCCAATATTTATTGCTCAATAACGAGTATGAACCGTATAAAAGCGGTGCTGACAGTCCGTGTAATATACTGAAGCACAAGTCCGCTCCCGGTAGCTGTGTGGTCAGCGCGACAGCATGTCAATCCGAAGGGCCCGGGTTCGATTCCCGGCTGGATCGGAGATTTTCTCCGCTCAAGGACTGGGTGTCGTGTTGCCCTAATCATCATCATTTCATCCCCATCGACACGCAAGTCGCCGAAGTGGCGTCAAATCGAAAGTCTTGCACCAGGCGAACGGTCTACCCGACGAGAGGCCCTAGTCACACGACATCTACATTTACTGAAGCAGATTGTGGTGCCTTAAAAATATTGATGTACGCTCAATATATTGCGCAATATATTGAACCATGTATGTGTGATATTGCGCAATACGTGGCAGTACCTGCCGAGACTTCGTGGTTTTAGGATATATAAACAACTGACAGAGAGGCGCAATATGAATACATCAAAATGGCTCTGAGCACTATGGGACTTAACATCTGAGGTCATCAGTCCCCTAGAACTTAGAACTACTTAAACCTAACTAACCTAATCACATCACACACATTCATGCCCGAGACGAGATTCGAACCTGCGACCGTAGCGGTCGCGCGGTTTCAGACTGAAGCGCCTAGAAGCACTCGGCCACACCGGCCGGCTATGAATACATCAGGAGAGACAGATGGAAGGAATCATTTTCTGAGGTGCGCCGCCGAGGTGGCCGAGCAGTTCTAGGCGCTACAGTCTTGAACCGCGCGACCGCTACGGTCGCAGGTTCGAATCCTGCCTCGGGCATGGATGTGTGTGATGTCCTTAGTTAGGTTTAAGTAGTTCTAAGTTCTAGGGGACTGAAGACCTTAGCAGTTAAGTCCCATAGTGCTCAGAGCCTTTTGAACCATTTTTGCTGAGGTCCGTTTAGGGTAGTAGTTTGATTAAATATTCAATATGTCTTTAGTTATTTGCTGTGGAAACATACGACAGAAATGAAACTTCCTGGCAGATTAAAACTGTGTGCCCGACCGAGACTCGAACTCGGGACCTTTGCCTTTCGCGGGCAAGTGCTCTACCATCTGAGCTACCGAAGCACGACTCACGCCCGGTACTCACAGCTTTACTTCTGCCAGTATCTCGTCTCCTACCTTCCAAACTTTACAGAAGCTCTCCTGCGAAACTTGCAGAACTAGACCTTTGCCTTTCGCGGGCAAGTGCTGTACCATCTGAGCTACCGAAGCACGACTCACACCCGGTACTCACAGCTTTACTTCTGCCAGTTTGGAAGATAGGAGACGAGATACTGGCAGAAGTAAAGCTGTGAGTACCGGGTGTGAGTCGTGCTTCGGTAGCTCAGATGGTAGAGCACTTGCCCGCGAAAGGCAAAAGTCCCGAGTTCGAGTCTCGGTCGGGCACACAGTTTTAATCTGCCAGGAAGTTTCATATCAGCGCACACTCCGCTGCAGAGTGAAAATCTCATTCTGAATACGACAAAAATGTTTAAGTGCAGGCAAATAACACTGTAACAGCTTATTTGTTCACTGCAGAAGCTTGAAGGCATAACAGCACTACCTACCGATCTTCTACATCTTATCCTACTTTTTCATGTTTATAGATCGTCTCCAGCATTGTGGAAAAGGAAATCCGACGAAAATGTGAACAGTCTCTTTTTCTGTGTACACAGGGTAGAACGAAGTACACCAATTCTTTGAAATATTTCTCGGTCAGTCTTAAGCAGTTCCGATAGTCATCTGACTCTGATGTAAGTTCTCTTAGCATGTTAGTATGGCCGTGTGTAGAACGACTTCCGTGCCAGTTTTTCACCCAACGCCGCTTCCTGTTGCTTTTCTTTTAGCAGCACGTAGCGACTGCAGTCGGAGTACATGCAAGTTCTGCATCGTCGAACGCCTACACGTTCGCTACGAAGACAGAGCTGTGTCTACGCGTCCTTGGAATAAATATTGCGCAATAATATTGTGCCGTTCTTGGCAACACATTGACAGAATGCTGTTGCACAGTACGCGCAGAGCATTCGAGGTGCCCTTATAAATTTGCAGCCGGTGTCTTCGACAACTGCCGATTTTCGACGTGTCAGTACAGTGATCCACACACCGGTTCAGAGCGCGGTGCAGGCCCATTTACACAATATTCACGCCTGACAAGAGTTATTAACAGGGATCAGTCTGCTCGCGGCCCTAGCTGGCCAATCAAGTCACCTGATCCGTCAAAGTGCGATTACTTTCTGAGGGGAGCCCTCAAGTCTAACTAGTATAGCAACAACCGTCATAGTCTTGAGGAACTGCAGCAGAACATTTCTAAACGTACGTCGCAAGTGCAAATAACTGGGTGCAGTTTGTGGCCGGATATTCGAAACAAACTTTCGGAAATACAAAATCATCAATTCTGAACAGTCATATCGTTCTTATATATTCACGCTATGTCTGTTTCGAGAAAAAATAGCATACGTTAATTCGGGTAAGTTTTCTCGTCGTGTACGATAACGTATGTATAGATGCCATTACTACCAAAGTTGCATTTGAACCAGTTCCATTTAGGAAGTGGTCCCACGGCGTACGAAGTGGCTTATCATTCACACGTAGAGAGTTATAAAAAGATAGCTTATGTTAATGCAGCTGTAAGGACTGACACTCTCGAAAGATGCGTGAAATTACTCTAGAACTGTAAATGAATTCTTTTTTTACATATCACTGCGCGTTATCAACCGTTACGTAAAGAGCCATTACCGGACCAGACCCATCTAGCGGTAGCACTGCGAACTGCCAGGACCGCTGGCGCTATGCGCCTGCGCAGGAGCTCCGGAAAGAGAGAGAGAGAGAGAGAGAGAGAGAGAGAGAGAGAGAGAGCAGCCACGGCGGGGTAAAAAGGAGCAGGGCGACGCGAGAAATAAAACAAGAAGGCAAAAAAAGTGAGGGACGACGAGGGAGAATGAGAGAGATAGCGAATTCGCGCCGGCAACATGGTAGACAGCAGCCATTGATCGAAAAACCCATAAAGAAGAGGGCGCGCTCGGCGAGCGATTGCGCCATTGTGTTAAAGCGGAGGCGTGTAGAACAAAACACTTTTCGGTGAGCTCCCTAATAGAGTGGCAGCCCTGCTGTCCGACAAGCCGGCAATTGTCAGCTTTATGCGCTGTGGGCGCCAGAGTACACGGGTAGGCCAGCGCGTGTTTTGCACGCATTTACATTTCACAGGCTTTCGGGAGCGCGCGCTTCCACCGCAGCTGTCAACGTTGTTTTATTTCTTGTGTTCGTCACAGATTTTTCTATGAGTCGTCACTTTTCTAATACTAACTGATAAAGAAAATAGCGTAAGAAAACAGTAGCAAGGAGGTTAAAAAGTATCTGCCGCTAAGCACACGGACACCACCTAGCGGCTAAAAAGCTAACTGATTTTAGTAACAGCATAGCAGTACGCCATGTTCAGTACTATCTGTTATTAGTCATTCGTTATTCCAATGATGCAAGAGATGTACATTATTCTATTGTTACAAAAATATTATTTGTACAAATGTCTTACAAATACGTACTGCTAATAAAGAAATTTTGTAGTGGATGTAAACGGGAAATGCCTTTATGGACGCTCCCATTAGCCACCGCGCCGAGTGTTAACTGTTTGCTCTTTTAGCATACGGTTAGTACATAAGTTTTAACTGTGGCTACACACGATAGACACGCGTAGCGCAAGGTAAGATCGTCTACAGAATCGTGCAGTTTGCTCGGATATTTTTAAAAGCAAAATTTCACCTCTCAGGAGAGTTATACTGGGTGATCAAAAAGTCAGTATCAATTCGAAAACTGAATAAATCAATGAATAATGTAGATAGAGAGGTACAAATTAACACACATGCTTCGAATGACATGGGGTTTTATTAGAACCAAAAAAATACAAAAGTTCAAAAAATGTCCTACAGATGGTGCTTCATCTGATCAGAATAGTAATAATTAGCATAAAAAGTAAGACAAAGCAAAGATGATGTTCTTTACACGAAATGCTCATTATGTCCACCATCATTCCTCAACAATAGCTGTACTCGAGGAATAATGTTGTGAACAGCACTGTAAAGCATGTCCGGAGTTACGGTGAGGCATTGGCGTCGGATGTTGTCTTTCAGCATCCCTAGAGATGTCGGTCGATCACGATACACTTGCGACTTCAGGTAACCCCAAAGTCAATAATCGTACGGACTGAGGTCTGGGGACCTGGGAGGCCAAGCATGACTAAAGTGGCGGCTGAGCACACGATCATCACCGAACGACGCGCGCAAGAGATCTTTCACGCGTCTAGCAATATGCGGTGGAGCGCCACCCTGCATAAACATCGGTCCAGCAGGTGTTTATCAGCAAGACTGGGGATGATGTGATTCTGTAACATATCGGCGTACCTCTCACCCGTCACTGTAGCAGTTTTGCTTTCCAGCGCCATCTGTCGGACATTTTGTGAACTTTGTTTTTTTTTTTTTCTAATAAAACCCCATGTCAGTCCAAGCAAGTGTGTCAATTTTTACCTCTCTATCTACATTATCCCGTGGTTTATTAAGTTTTGAAATTTATACTGACTTTTTGATCACCCGGGATATCTACATCTACATCTACATTCATACTCCGCAAGCCACCCAACGGTGTGTGGCGGAGGACACCTTACGTGCCACTGTCATTACCTCCCTTTCCTGTTCCAGTCGCGTATGGTTCGCGGGAAGAACGACTGTCTGAAAGCCTCCGTGCGCGCTCTAATCTCTCTAATTTTACATTCGTGATCTCCTCGGGAGGTATAAGTAGGGGGAAGCAATATACTCGATACCTCATCCAGAAACGCACCCTCTCGAAACCTGGCGAGCAAGCTACACCGCTATGCAGAGCGCCTCTCTTGCAGAGTCTGCCACTTGACTTTGCTAAACATCTCCGTAACGCTATCACGGTTACCAATTAACCCTGTGACGAAACGCGCCGCTCTTCTTTGGATCTTCTCTATCTCCTCCGTCAACCCGATCTGGTACGGATCCCACACTGATGAGCAATACTCTAGGTCGAACGAGTGTTTTGTAAGCCACCTCCTTTGTTGCTGGACTACATTTTCTAAGCACTCTCCCAATGAATCTCAACCTGGTACCCGCCTTACCAACAATTAATTTTATATGATCATTCCACTTCAAATCGTTCCGCACGCATACTCCCAGATATTTTACAGAAGTAACTGCTACCAGCGTGATATTGGAGTGAATTAATGAAGATACCTTGTCTCTCTCGTTTAATATGAGTGACTACCTTTTAAATCGGTATGGGCAGTTCGTGTCGGCGGTTGGTCGGTTCCTACACTGTATTTCACGGCAACAACAGACTGTATTTCAAGACCAGTCAAGGAAGTGCCCAGCATTTTGTCAAAGAGGGTATCCGATTTGTCCCTGAGAATATTACAAACATTCATGTTTCTCATTTATTCTGAAAATTTCCGTAACGAACAATAAACCATTTTATTCGAAATTTATCTTGGAGTTCTCACCAAGCGGGGATATAATCTCGTTACTCAGGAGTGCTGTATATTGGGAAACGAGTGAGAAGCAGTCATGCTCTGATTTCCCTTCATCATCCACAGTTATTTTACACTCTTCTTCTTTCAGTCCGAATTTGACTTGAGGAAATGATCAAGAATACACAAGCGCAAATTTTTTGGAATACCATTATTAATACCGAGGGGGGTTTTGGATTAGAGAGATCTCTGTTCGATAGAGAAGCTAGAACAATTTTCTGGTGATGAAATGCAAAGGATGTGGAATTATTCAAACTTACTCTTTCCTGCATTAATGAATAGTCCGGCAGAGCATTTGGATTATTGTTTATTTATACGCGGCTTTTAATGTCGGGAACCTCCAAAGGTATTTAGGCAGAGGCGCTGCATCTTTAAGGGAAATGGAATCTGTCAGGACAGAGACGTGTTCGGAAGGAATTGGCTGTGGCATATAGTAAGAAACAATCCTCGACATTTGCCTAAACTGAATATGGGAAACAAATGAAAATATTTCCTAGGTTGCCGGCGAGTGGATTCATACCATCTCGCCTCCCGAATCCAGGGATTGCTAGCTCGGTGGCTCAACACGCAGAGGTACCCGAAGTCGGCAGAGAATTTGGAAACAGGTTGCTGAACATTGTTTTAAAATAAAATAAAATGCATCACAACACAAGACTGAATTCTGACATTTCACTTTTTTCCTTTAATTGTGCATGTTCAGTAATTTGGTATTGGATAAATGCGTGCATATTTTAAACCTGTTGAGGACAAATTTGGACTTCCACAAGCCATATTAACTTTCCACCGCTTTTACCACCATCTTGTTCTTTCTTCTGTGGCTGTTTCCTCAGTATTACTGCTTTCTCCGTCGTACTGCCCCACAAATCTTCATTTTCTCCTAGCGTATCCATTTCACTTTTTTAATCTCTGACATCTTGTTACAAACATTTTTGGTCCTGTGGCTCTGAGCACTATGGGACTTAACTGCTGTGGTCATCAGTCCCCTAGAACTTAGAACTACTTAAGCCTAACTAACGTAAGGACATCACACACATCCATGCCCGAGGCAGGATTCGAACATGCGACCGCAGCGGTCACATGGTTCCAGACTGAAGCGCCTAGAACAGCTCAGCCACATCGGCCGGCCTTTTGGTCCTTTCAATTTCGTTTTACCACCTGACCACATTTCACACTCTAGCAGTGCTTCGATCCAAACTAGCAGTTTCCAAAACTTCTTACAGTATGTGATCAAAAGTATCCGGACAGCTAGCTGAAAATGACTACAAGTTCGTGGTGCCCTCCATCGCTAATGCTGGAATTCAATATGGTGTTGGCCCACCCTTAGCCACGATGACAGCTTCCACTCTCGCAGGCACACATTCAATCATTCTTGGGGAATGGCAGCCCATTCTTCACGGGGTGCTGCGCTGAGGAAAGGTATCGATGTCGGTCGGTGAGGCCTGGCACGAAGTCGGCGTTGCAAAACAGCCCAAAGGTGTTATATAGGATTCAGGTCAGGACTCTGTGCAGGCCAGTCCGTTACAGGGATGTTACTGTCGTGTAACCACTCCGCCACAGGCCGTGCATTATGAACAGGTGCTCGGTCGTATTGAAAGATGCAATCGCCATCCCCGAATTGCTCTTGAACAGTGTGAAGCAAGAAGATGCTTAAAACACCAATGTAGGCCTGTGCTGTGATAGTGCCACGCAAAACAACAGGGTGTGCAAGTCCCCGCCACGAAAAATCACGACCACACCATAACACCACCGCCTCCGAAATTTGCTGTTGGCACTGCGCACGCTGGCAGATGACGTTCAGCGTGCTTTCTCCGTACCCAGACGCTGCCATCAGATCGCTACATTGTGTACCATGATACGTCACTCAACACAACGTTTTTCCACTGTTCAATCGTCCAATGTTTACGCTCTTTTACCGGCGTGATGTATGGCTTCTGAGCGGCCGGTCAACCATGAAATCCAAGTTTTCTCACCTCCTACCTGTCATAGTACTTGCAGTGGATCCTGATTGAGTCTGGAATTCCTGTGTGATGGTCTGGATAGATTTCTGCCTATTACACATTACGACCCTCTTCAACTGTCGGCGGCCTCTGTCAGTCAACAGACGAGGTCGGCCTGTACGCTTTTGTGTTGTACGTGTCCCTTCACGTTTCCACTTCACTATCACACCGGAAACATCGGACCTAGGGATGTTTAGGAGTGTGGAAATCTCGTGTACAGACATATAACGCAAGTGACACCCAATCACCTGACCACGTTCGAAGTGCGTGAGTTCCGCAGAGCGCCCCATTCTGCACTCTCACGATGTCTAATGTCCGGATAATTTTGATCACATAGTGTATGTAGTTCTAAGCCGCTAGACGGTAGCAGACGGCTTTACTGAAAACTTTTTCTGTCTCTTGAAAGACATCATGTTTACGTCAGTGACTGTTAAACTTTTTATTTCCACTACTGCAATTTCGTCCTTAGGCCATTATCAAGTGCAGCTGAAATACAAAGTGCTGAATTACAAACGAACGAACATTTTGTATTTCAGCTGCACTTGATAATGGCCTAAGGACGAAATTGCAATAGTGGAAATAAAAAGTTTAACAGTCACTGGCGTAAACATGATATTTCAAGAAATTTCACACGTACGAGGGCTGCTTCTGTTGCTCTTCCAACAACTTGACGTGCGCATCGATGATGTTATTCCCATTACTGCCACACCGCCATTTTTTGTCTTGCTATTTATGTTTTCTTTCACGCAGTATTTTAGCGAAGCTGTCGCTCCATTCCATTCAACACTTTTTTTCTAAAGTCTCTCCAACTTATGCCTAACAACCAATATATTCTTCGATTTTTCACTATTTTTATCTGCTCCCCTCACATCTTTATAGCTGTATTCCCGTACCGGTTCTTTTTGATATTCAGTTCCTCCAGTAGCAATAGCCTCCCCTACCAGGCACCTGTATATATTCATTCACTTTCTAGTCGTGTCTGCACGCATGGAATGCTAAGATCAAACAACATACGAATGAAACGTCGAACTCTCTACGGCACTGCAAGATGATTGCTCAGGAAAAGCGAAATGCTAAACAGCGAATGAAATTCTGCATTAACACCACAACTGCTACATTACGTTCCCAAGTATGGAAGCAAGAATGCATTAGCAGCCGATTTGCTGCCCGCCATGAGAACACAAAAGGCCGACAGACTTAACTGCTTAGTTCCGCGTCGGCTGATCGCCAGCAAAACCTGTCGAACGGTCTGCAACTGTCCGCGCTGTTGATAAGACGGGTCTGGTCTGGAAACACGCCGCTGCTAACAACTTCATGTCCGACCTACGTCAGCCGACTACAATTTTCTTGTCTTTTAAGGGCCGCTGCCACGAGAACGACACGAACACGAAAAGTGTATTATCCAAGTCGAGGTAACACGATGCATTTTCCTTACGGCGGACGGGACAGTCGACTAATTTAATGACTCTACAGATGCTTACCATAATATATTCGGAATAAATTCCTCTGTAGCATTCGCGAAAACACGAAAATGGGCTTATAAATTACCGTCAACTGCTTTGTCCCAAATGACGTCTCGGAAATACACTACTATAGCGCCCATTAAGGTAGTTCCGCGATCTGTTTTGCAGCAAATGCGATAATCCTAAACTGTTTTGATTAGTTCTAGATGGCGCACTCTGTTAAGATACTAGCAAAAAGCTCTATTTACATAAACACTCCGTAATCCATTGTACTGCGCGTAACGGAGGAATGATCTTACCGATATTATCGATTTTCTTTCCCAGTCCTTTCGCGTACTGAGCGAGCAAAAAGAGTGTCTGTATGCGTGTTAATCACTCTTATGTCGTTATCATGATATCGTACGTAAGATATAAGATGCAGGCAGCAGAACCGTCATGCAGTATTCTTCGTATACAGATTCTCTGAATGTACCCGAAGTGCTCGCAGTAAAAAGGCTGTAATATATGGATGCAATCTTTCGCCCCTACTGTACAGCATACAACGAAGAAGCTACGATGGAAATAGATGAAATCTTCAAGTCTAGGATTAAAATTCAGCGCAAAAGGATATTAGTAATAAGATTCGCTGATCACATTACTATCCCAAGTGAATGCGAAGATGGACAACAGGCTCTGTTGAAAGGTTCAAAATGGTTCAAATGGCTCTAAGAATTATGGGACAACGTCTGAGGTCATCAGTCCCCTAGAATTTAGAACTACTTAAACCTAACTAAGGACATCACACGCATCCATGCCCGACGCAGGATTCGAACCTGCGACCGTAGCGGTCGCTCGGTTCCAGACTGAAGCGCCTAGAACCGCTCGGCCACTCCCGCCGGCTCTGTTGAAAGGGAGGAACAGTCTAATAAGTGCAGAATACGGACTGAGAGTAAATCGTAGAAACATGGAAGTAATGAGAAGTAACAACATGAGAACAGCGAGAAACTGTCAGAATTGGTGACGACGAAGTACAGGAAGTTACGGAATTCTGCTACGTAGGCAGCTAAATAGCCCATGAAGGACGGAGCAAGGAGGAAACAAACAGCAGACGAGCGTTCACAAAAAGGGCATTCTTGGCCAAGAGAAGTCTACTAGTATCGAATTATCCTTAATTTGAGGATGAAATTTCTGAGAATGTACGTTTGGCGCACAGTACTGTACATGAACTGTGGAAAAACAGGAAAAGAAGAGAATAGAAGCATTTGCGATTTGGTGCTAAAAATGAATGCTGAAAATTAGGTGAAGATAAGGAATGAGGAGGTTCTCTCCAGAATCGGCGAGGAAAGGAATATGTGGAAAATACTGACAAGAAGAAGTTACAGGATGGACATCTGGTAAGACATTAAGGAATAACTTTCAAGGAACTAGAGGGAGCTGTGAAGGGTAAAAAATATAGAGGAAGACAGAGATTGGAATGTTTCCAGCAAAAAATAGTTTAGGACGTACGTTGACAGTGCACAGGAGAGGAATTCGTGGCGGGCTACATCAAACCAGTCAGGAGACTGTAAGGTGTCAGGCAAATCCAACACCTTTCATGAAAACCCTGACATGATAGCAAATCCGACAGTATGTCACATAGTTCCGAATAAATCCTGACATTAAATTAACCAAAGTAATACGATGAACGAGTGAGCAAATGGAATACCACAGACTAACACAAGAACGCCTAAATGCATGTCATACCTTCCCACCGTGAAACAGACGCAGTTCCGAGAGGAGAAACGAGAGCAGGAGCCGAAAGCAGAGTCGTGTAGGGTAGGAGGCCCTACGATAAGGGAGGGACACCCACGTCGCCAGCCGACCGCCAAGACCACCCCCCAGACCATGTCAAAAGATAGAGCCCTCCAGAAGAACAGTATAGATCTTATGATAACACTAAAAGGGCCACACCAGCTTCAAGTTTTAGCGTGAGACTATACGCGTCTCTGTTACATTGCAAACAGTAAAAACATTGCCCCACCACAAAAAGTATAACGTTTCCCATTGGATAGACAGAAGTTTTGTGGGCGGAGCTTAAAGTTAACATTGAGATGCTGATTGGTCAGTTTAAAACACAGCCAGATACCTTTTATTAAACCAACTTCGGCAAAAATTGTAGTAAGGAGAGGTTAGAGGGAGTTGCTTCCGAGACGGCGAGGTGTGTGGAACTGCGCCGCCCGCCGCCCCCTGACGCTGCCTAACCAACGACAAGGTAATGAACGCATGCGATGCCGCATAAGAGTGCATAAGGCTTCACTCAGAACTGTAGAAGTCTCATCTGTTACACCCCCTTTTTACGTAATACTAGTGTCGATCGTCAATTAAACTTCATTGTATTCACATTTGCTATTAGAAATTAAAAATCTGAAACGCGATGATTTTTCTGTTATATAATTATTGAGAAGCCACATCAGCCACTGTAATTTACGACAAGTTAAATAAGTAATTAAAGGTAATTGAGGGTCACTGTAGACCATTTTTGATAGTTTTCTCTTTTATGAAACTTAATTTAAACCTGGATTATAGATGTGATATGGCATAGGTCATCCTTTGATCCATTGTAGAACTTGGAAACCCATTCAGGGAATATTCGTTCACATTTTTGTTGAACGCAGTTGGTTTTTATCATCCTGTATTAAATTATTTCCTTTTATCAATAGTGCAATTTATAAACAATGTTTTATTAGACGAATAAAATTTCCAATGGTAAACTTAACTGCCTTTTCGACGTTATTTTACCAGCTAACTAAAAATAGGAAAGCCTTGAACCCCTTCCACTAAATTTAGTTAGTATTAAGATTCTTTTACAGGGAGTGCAGTGGAGCTGACGCTGAAATCATTAAGTATTTGATTATATCATCGCTAGTCTCACTGAACTCTTCTGAACTCTACATGTCATGTGTGATCTGGCGTCTCACCAGCAACAGATCCCAGGTTCAACTTAGTCAATTCCCTAAAAAACACGCTCAGAGCGTCGTTGCGCGAAAGAGGTAGGGAGATACGACTTAGAACAAACAGACACCACGCAGAATGTTAGAAGACTTTTGACAAAAAAAGAAAATAACCCAACAGTGTTTCGCGAGAGCTACGTCCGTCTTCCCATTCAATTTACCAGAGCGTTTCTCTTACAGTTTTGTGTGGACTATACCCATCTCTTGCAATCCTAGCAGCGCGTGTCTGAATTTGTTGGAAGTGTGTCGTCGTGCTTACATGGTCGCACTAGCGTCTTGTATGCGGTTACTTTACGAGTAAAACGGAGTAAAGATCAGCGATCTGGCCCAGACTGGCCGATCGGGACCGACCGACCTCCGTGGTCATCTGTCATATGGCGTCATGGGGAGGGGTCCAGCACTCCACTCTCCCGGAAGTTGTTCACTTTCTTGACTATGGAGCCGCAACTTTTTTTTTTTTTATCGTTGTGTTTGGTCGTTGCGGACGTCACATGACTTCCGTTCAAGTTCGTTTGTTGATCCTTCTACTCAGTTTTTTTTTTTTTTTATTACAGAGGCCAACCGGCTCTCTGACCGAACACGCTGAGCTACCGTGCCGGCTACTCGTCTTTCAAGCAGCTCCTCACCTGGCACCACGAGAGTGCGTGTACCCCGTTCAAGCGTTCCTGTCCTCCCACCAAGGAAAAATTCCTGCTAGTACGGAATCGAACCTGGGTCCATCGCATTGTAGCCAGCCACGGAGGCCAATGATTACCTTCACATACGCAATGCGTTTGCAGAACTGACGAATCTTCCCTCGAGGTGATGGCTTTGTTATTTTTAGGAAGTCGGGAAAATTTTGAAATTTTTTCGTGAAAATTTTAATCTTACTGTAAAAATAAACCTTCAGAACGTTGGCTGGTTGGTGGATTTGGGAGAACGTGTCAGTAGGCTGTTTAGGTTTTTATATTGGTAACGCCGAGTAGCGCTCCGTATGAAAATCACTGGCTGTGCTGTGTGCAGTCTGAGGGTGGTCGGCATTGTTGCAATATTCGCTATTGTAGTGTTGGGCAGTTGGATGTGAACAGCGCGTAGTGTTGCGCAGTTGGAGGTGAGCCGCCAGCAGTGGTGGATGTGGGGAGAGAGATGGCGGAGTTTAGAGAGCGGACGATCTGCACGTGTGTCCATCACTGATATATATATATATATATATATATATATATATATATATATATATATATATATATATTGAACACTATTAAGGTAAATACACTGTTTGTTCTCTATCAAAATCTTTCATTTGCTAACTATGCCTATCAGTAGTTAGTGCCTTCAGTAGTTAGAATCTTTTATTTAGCTGGCAGCAGTGGCGCTCGCTGTATTGCAGTAGTTCGAGTAACGAAGATTTTTGTGAGGTAAGTGATTCATGAAAGGTATAGGTTACTGTTAGTCGCGGCCATTCTTTTGTAGGGATTTTTGAAAGTCAGACTGCGTTGCGCTAAAAATATTGTGTGTCAGTTTAGTGTTGATCAGAATAACAAAAGAGAGTAATGTCTGAGTACGTTCAGTTTTGCTCAGCTGTTTGAAAAGCAAATAATGTAAGAAGTTTGCCGGCCGCGGTGGTCTAGCGGTTCTGGCGCTGCAGTCCGGAACCGCGGGACTGCTACGGTCGCAGGTTCGAATCCTGCCTCGGGCATGGGTGTGTGTGATGTCCTTAGGTTAGTTAGGTTTAAGTAGTTCTAAGTTCTAGGGGACTTATGACCTAAGATGTTGAGTCCCATAGTGCTCAGAGCCATTTGAACCAATGTAAGAAGTTTATCAGCACAGTCATTCATTAATTTTCCTAAGGGGACAAACGGACCAAACAACTAGATCATCGGTCCCATCGGAACAGGGAAGGATGGGGAAGAAAGTCGGCCGTGCCCCTTCCCTTTGAAGGCATTTGCCTGAAGCGATTTAGGGAAATCATGGAAAACCTAAATCAGGATGGCCGGACGCGGATTTGAACCGTCGTCCTCCCAAATACGAGTCCGGTGTGCTAGCCATTGCGCCACCTCGCTCTGTCCCAGAGCGTTGGCAAGGTGGAGCGCATGAGATAATTTTTACGGTGGAAGTGCATGCTTTTCTTTCGCCTACAAAGATGTGATCGTGGTGTCTAATCAGTCAGTCCGTCACATGAATCAATAACGTAAAAAAATGTACGTGGGTAGGATTTGAACTGATAATGCGAAAGTGGTACCTCTCAGCCTCTGCTGTTGCGCCACGTTGACTTGATCGCAACGCAACTATCGTTACGGATATAGAGGTAGGCATAAAAACTTAGCATCGATTTTCTGTGGAACTAGGGGCCATCGCATGTAAAGCCACTAATCAGGTGCTTAGGACCGTTCCCTTCACATCATAACTAAGACTCAACGAAATACAATACTAACAGATCTCATGGACCTCTTGTTAGCTACAGCGGGAGGATGTTTCCAGGATTAATTTTCACTCTGCAGCACTCTGGAATTTTCAAATCAAGGCACACTCCGCTGAAGAGTGAAAATTCGTTCCAGGAGCAATTCACCACCAGGTTGTGACTACGCCATGTCTCCGTAATATCCTTCCTTGCAGGAGTGTTAGCCCCGCAAGATATACAGAAGAGACTGTGTGAAGTTTGGAAGGTAGGTGGCGAGGTACTGGCGGAAGTAAAGCTGTGAGGGGGAAGGTGTAGGTGCTTGGATTGCTCAGTTGGTGGAGCATTCGCCCGCGATAGGCGGAAGTCCCAAGTTCGAATCCCAGTCCGGCATACAGTTTTAATGTGCCGCGAAGTTTCGTTTACTTATACTGAAAACATTATAGAGCCAGTTACGCTTCATACTGGCACACCAGACGTCCAGTAAAACCTTGTGGTATTCATACCTATCGTTGATTTCAAAATCTATTCAAATTATTGTGGTCTTCATGGATGATAATAGGACGTTCCTGCTTCTTGGAATGAGCTATTTTCTATCAACGGAGAAAAGCGCTTGCATATTATATGTTTCTCTTTAATTTAGTCATTCTATCAAGCATGAAATTTCTGTATTTCTGGATAGGAGCAGTAACATTTTGGAACGTAACCTCACTGCTTCACCTAGCAAAATAAATCTCTTCGCACGTCACAAGAATCTGTAATTAACTGCTGATATATAAATAAGAGTTAAGTGCCTGATGATGGCAGCATGTTGCCGAAATACATCACATCAAAACAACTAAATACTAAGTAAAATAAACGCTACTGGAGATGAGAAAGTGGTACTTTGTAAGTTTCGTAATACAGTCACAAGCCTCGACCAATTCTTGCAGCATCGGCAGATTAAAGTTCAAATTAAATTTGTCGCACGCTAGTCTTTTTATGTTTGGCTTTCGGTCGACACGTTTCGAAGCCTTACAGCGTTGTATAATGGAAACGGCAATAGCGGAAGGAAGGTGAGGTAGGGAGGTAGACTGCTTGGGATATTTCCATTGAGGCAAGCGATGTCCTGTCAGTACACTGCCAGGTGTCGTTCTGGGTCTGTGATTTGGGGATATGGACATGCCTTCTGATCTGGGGAAGTGCATTTCGCTCACATACGAGGCCATGCTCTACAGAGCGCGGCGTTCGGGCTGAACGGATGTGGGCTTCTGTCCGCTATCTACCCGCCGTCCAACGTTCCGCAAGAAGAGACCGAGACAGGCAGACATCAAAGGCCACCGTCGTGACAGCGTGACACAAGAGGGCGACTCGTGAAACGGAACTGCGGCGCATGCGCACTGCGTGCACAGCGTAGCCGATAGGAAGTGGATGACTGATGCATTGCAGCTTGGTCTCTGAACTGCTGCAACTGAGGCTAGAGCACTGTGAGGGGAAGATAAGTGAAGGCAAGGGACAGGAAAAGGGAGGGAGGGAGAGAGAGGGAGGGTGGCAGGTGGAGGATGGGAAAGAGGGTGAGGAGAAAGTGAATGAGATCCCAGAGAAGATGTCAGATAGGGTCAGAGAAGTGTGAGAAGTAGAATCAGGTAAGAAAGAAAGACAAAAGAAGAGAAATGTGGAGAAAGAAAGAGGACGGAGAGAAAAAATGGAGACCACAGATAATAGACAGATGAATAGGAGAGGGAGAAAGAGAGACATTTATAAGAACGGAGATGGAGACCGAGAGAGAAAGCCAAGATTTAATAAAGATTAGTTAATCGAAACCAGTGTGGTCATTAAAGAACTTGTGCTGTCGCCGCCAGACACCACACTTGCTAGGTGGTAGCCTTAAATCGGCCGCGGTCCGTTAGTATACGTCGGACCCGCGTGTCGCCACTATCAGTGATTGCAGACCGAGCGCCGCCACACGGCAGGTCTAGTCTAGAGAGACTCACAAGCACTCGCCCCAGTTGTACAGCCGACTTTGCTAGCGATGGTTCACTGACTACATACGATCTCATTTGCAGAGACGACAGTCCAGCATAGCCTTCAGCTACGTCATTTGCTACGACCTAGCAAGGCGCCTTATTCAGTTACTATAATTACTATCTTCAAGGATGTATTCTGAACAGATAATATTGTGAATCCTGTACCTTCAAGAGCGGCGTTCATCATTAATGGATTAAAGTTAAGTATCAAACTATTTACGTCCGCTTTCTGAATTCTCAATCCTTGTCATGTTCCAGACCTCACGTCGGTATAGTTCTTCCCTCCTCAGGCCAGCCTGCGTGAGCTAAAACGCGTGCATTTCGGCCTCCACTCGTAACACGGTGTTACCTCTTCTGCTAACACAAAAGGGCTTATGTGAGCATTTCATTGAAATAAACTTTCGTGTTCAAAGTAAGACAATGCGTTCACTAATGGTTCCTGTCAATAGCATGGCAGACGTGAACAAGGCCGAGATGAGGAGGAAATCGACATGGGTGTAGGGGGCAAATGAGAACCATAGAGAAACTAACAAAGAATAAGTAGACGAAGGAAGAGAGAGGAAGAGAAAGAGAGAGAGGAGGGAGAAAGTCTAAAAATAAATCAAGAGCGTTTTGTAACAACTTGTATCTAACATTTGTTACAGATGTGTGTCTTCACTTGGCTTCTATGGGACCAAATGGTTCAAATGGCTCTAAGCACTATGGGACTTAACATCGGAGGTCATCAGTCCCCTAGACTTAGAACTACTTAAACCTAACTAACCTAAGGACATCACACACATCCATGCCCGAGGCAGGATTCGAACCTGCGACCGTAGCGGTCACGCGGTTCCAGACGAAGGGCCTAGAACCGCACGGCCACACCGGCCGGCTTCTATGGGGCCAGTAAACCACCCACCGAATTACAGAACCGAATTTCCATAAACAAAACAGTTGCGTTACAAATATGTTGATGTGTTAAATATTTAACGTTAAGCATGTAAGCGGCAAAGATTTGAAATTATGTTCAAGTTTACTGGAAGTCGGGTACAGCATTAGTAGTCACATCGCACAAATGTCTGGTCGTAACGTTGCAAAGTGATATGAAATGGAACGACATGTGAGTACTGTGGTAGGGAAGGTGAACAGTCGACTTCGGTTTATTGGAGGAATTTTGGTAAAGAGCGATTCACCTATAAAGGAGACCGTTTACGGGACGGTAGAGCGACGCATTCTTTAGTACTGCTGGAGTGTTTGGGATCGGTAACTGGTCGGATTAAAGGAAGACATCGAGGCAGTTCAGAGGCGGGCTGCTGGATTTGCTACCGGTAGGTTCGAACAGCACGCAAGTGGTACAGAGATGCTTCGGAAACACAAATAGGAATTCCTGGGGGAAAAGTGACGTTCTTTTCGAGAAACACTGTTGAGAAAATTTAGAAAAGATACATTTGAGGCTGACTGCAGAACAAATGTATTGCCGCCATCATACATTGCTCTTAAGGATAAGAGAAATTAGGGTTCACACGTAGGCATATAGATAGATGCTTTCCCTTCGATCAAAGGACATGATTAGTACAGGGTAAGCCGGCTGGGGTGACCGAGCGATTCTAGGCGCTACAGTCTGGAACCGCGCGACCGCCGTTGTCGCAGGTTCGAATCCTGCCTCGGGCATGGATGTGTGTGATGTGGTTAGGTTAGTTACGTTGAAGTAGTTCTAAGTTCTAGGGGACTGATGTCCTCAGAAGTTAAGTCCAATAGTGCTCAGAGCCATTTGAATCATTTAGTACAGGGTAACCTCTGTCACGCATCGAATCGTGGTCAGTGACGTAGTATAGTACATATGTAGATGCAGAAGTTAAATATAGACGATTCTCAAATACTGGATGAATTCCAATTTAATATCTCTGTTACAGGGTTAAACGTTTAACATAAGATTCTACCACTTAATTACTAGATTATGGCAGCATTTTAAAATTTCAAAATAGTTCAATATTTATATAAAATACTAACAAAAATTTTGACGCCCCTGGAAAACGTTACATGAGCATTTTGGAACTGGCAATCGGTTTTAACCGATGCCGGTATTTTAGTAATGGATAACTGGTATTTTTCTGTATTTCTTTGGTCTCGGTTATAACAGATACTTTTATTTCTTATCTGCTAACTGTTTATAACACCGATATATCAATTTGCATAATAGTGGTGCTAAAATTTGTTTTTACATAAAAGATTTCTAAAAAATGACTTTGATGGGAAGTTCTGCTGCTTCTGAAAGACTGGTATCGTCTTTGATAATATTGATGAAAGAAAACAAGTTAGGGATCAACACATTATACACTCCTGGAAATGGAAAAAAGAACACATTGACACCGGTGTGTCAGACCCACCATACTTGCTCTGGACACTGCGAGAGGGCTGTACAAGCAATGATCACACGCACGGCACAGCGGACACACCAGGAACCGCGGTGTTGGCCGTCGAATGGCGCTAGCTGCGCAGCATTTGTGCACCGCCGCCGTCAGTGTCAGCCAGTTTGCCGTGACATACGGAGCTCCATCGCAGTCTTTAACACTGGTAGCATGCCGCGACAGCGTGGACGTGAACCGTATGTGCAGTTGACGGACTTTGAGCGAGGGCGTATAGTGGGCATGCGGGAGGCCGGGTGGACGTACCGCCGAATTGCTCAACACGTGGGGCGTGAGGTCTCCACAGTACATCGATGTTGTCGCCAGTGGTCGGCGGAAGGTGCACGTGCCCGTCGACCTGGGACCGGACCGCAGCGACGCACGGATGCACGCCAAGACCGTAGGATCCTACGCAGTGCCGTAGGGGACCGCACCGCCACTTCCCAGCAAATTAGGGACACTGTTGCTCCTGGGGTATCGGCGAGGACCATTCGCAACCGTCTCCATGAAGCTGGGCTACGGTCCCGCACACCGTTAGGCCGTCTTCCGCTCACGCCCCAACATCGTGCAGCCCGCCTCCAGTGGTGTCGCGACAGGCGTGAATGGAGGGACGAATGGAGACGTGTCGTCTTCAGCGATGAGAGTCGCTTCTGCCTTGGTGCCAATGATGGTCGTATGCGTGTTTGGCGCCGTGCAAGTGAACGCCACAATCAGGACTGCATACGACCGAGGCACACAGGGCCAAAACCCGGCATCATGGTGTGGGGAGCGATCTCCTACACTGGCCATACACCACTGGTGATCGTCGAGGGGACACTGAATAGTGCACGGTACATCCAAACCGTCATCGAACCCATCGTTCTACCATTCCTAGACCGGCAAGGGAACTTGCTGTTCCAACAGGACAATGCACGTCCGCATGTATCCCGTGCCACCCAACGTGCTCTAGAAGGTGTAAGTCAACTACCCTGGCCAGCAAGATCTCCGGATCTGTCCCCCATTGAGCATGTTTGGGACTGGATGAAGCGTCGTCTCACGCGGTCTGCACGTCCAGCACGAACGCTGGTCCAACTGAGGCGCCAGGTGGAAATGGCATGGCAAGCCGTTCCACAGGACTACATCCAGCATCTCTACGACCCTCTCCATGGGAGAATAGCAGCCTGCATTGCTGCGAAAGGTGGATATACACTGTACTAGTGCCGACATTGTGCATGCTCTGTTGCCTGTGTCTATGTGCCTGTGGTTCTGTCAGTGTGATCATGTGATGTATCTGACCCCAGGAATGTGTCAATAAAGTTTCCCCTTCCTGGGACAATGAATTCACGGTGTTCTCATTTCAATTTCCAGGAGTGTAGAAAGAATATATATGAACAGAATGGATCATAAATATTAGTCAATGGAATAATTGATTGTTGAAAATTTAACTACTGTCATATAATTGTTCCTCGAAAATGCTATATTTTGTCTAGTGTCTAAACTATCCATCTGAATGTTTTGAAAGAGCAGTTTTTGTTTTGTGAATAAGAAATCAACTGTATTCAAATTCCCATTAAAAAGTGAAGATATATATTTAACTACAAACGAGTTTTTCATCCGAAATAACTAAAGAAAAAGAACGTTACAATTTTTAGACAAAAGCGTATTGTTTATCTGTCGTTTCTGTGGCGTAACAAAGGAGAAGGAAGTTATGGCAACAGTAATAAATTAAAAATTCACTATTCATTCATAGTTTACCATAGAAAGCTGCTGGCCTGTTATCTCTCTGGACATAATATGCATTTATCTGCTTGTACCCTTGGAAACGTCAAACTTAACATGACAAGTAAAGATACCGAACCTGAGTTTTCACTCTATACCGCCGACTATTCGTAAAACAAATAGTGGTGTGACTATCGATTACAACATGCTTTTTGAGGAGAGATTAAAAAAATTGAAACCAATAGGAAGATAATAGCGAATTTTGTGTAGTATTCAACCGCTCATTACTTTGCTTCAGAAGGGACGAACGGTGGACAGAATTAATTTTTCTTTTATGTACCTGTTTATTTTGTATTCTAATTATATGTAATCTTGCCAACGGCCTTGCCGCAGTGGTAACACAGGTTCCAGTCGGGTCACCGAAGTTAAGCGCTGTCGGGCTGGGCTAGCACTTGGATGGGTGACCATCCGATCTGCCGAGCGCAACGGCAAGCGGTGTGCACTCAGCCCTTGTGAGGCAAACTGAGTAGCTACTCGACGGAGAAGTAGCGGCTCTGGTCTCGTAAACTGACGTACAGCCGGGAGAGCGGTGTGCTGACCATATGCCCCTCCATATCCACATCCAGTGACGCCTGTGGGCTAAGGATGACACGGCGGCCGGTCGGTACCATTCGGCCTTCGAAGGCCTGTTAGGGCGGAGTTGATTATATGTATCCTGGAATACATGACGCGAATCTTAGAATTTTTCAGTCTTTATTCGATGTCTACGATTATTTTTGGAAATAACGTCAATAAAGAAAACAAATATCTGTTATTTCAGAAATGGGTTATTTTGATCGTTTTTAACAGTCTGGTTAAACCGGAGATGAAATAAAAAACTATGTAACCTCAAACCGGTTGTTTCAGCGATAACTGCGATCCCTAGCTGGAATTGGAGATGCGCGATGAACGACTTCGGGGATGTACTAGCGTAACATGACTACAGGGAACATGGATAGCTTTGGCGGCGCGAACCCTTTTGCAATTCCACCACAGCCGGTCTTGTGTAGGCGCTGCCAAAGAGGTGCATCGCCACGTGCCGAAAACATTCTATTTGTGTCAAAAACAATTTACGGGCACATAAATACGTCAATGGAATGCTGCTAGTCGCTCGCCGTTTGCACCATCAAATAGCCGCGACCGCAAAATAAAAAATAAAAAAAAGAAGGAACTGCGAGCGTCAATTAAAAGGGGAGGAGAGCAAAAAAGGCGGAGGAGTACAGGCAGAGACGAGATACGCACTCGCAGACAGATAGGCGAAAAATTAAAAAGGGGGCCGGTGTGGTGTACAGGGCGTGAGCGTATGAAAGGGCTTGCGAGCCGCAAAGTCGGCGGGCAAGGCGAAGGCAATTTGTTTTCCTTTCATCAAAACACTTTGAATACATAGATCTTATCGCCGGGAGTTCATTACGCCGATGATTTAGCGCTTATTTGCGGATGAAACCGTTCGGAAAAGAGCGGGCGCGCGTGCATTGGAATCGTGACAGACGGCGGGCTCACATCGCGGCCGGTGGTGGGGGTACGGAGGGCGAAGGTGGTGGGGGAAGGCGTCGGCTCAGGAGAGGGGAAGGGGGGGAAAGTTCACAGCCTCCACCGGACAAGGGACCCATTCACAGAGCTGGCGCACCACCGAAATCCTAACTGCTCTTCTCAAATTATCATTCCTGGAACATAGCTCCCTGTTGGTGTCAGATATACTGAGTGATCAAAAAGTCAGTATAAATTCAAAAACTTAATAAACCACAGAATAATGTAGATAGAGAGGTAAAAATTGATACACATGCTTGGAATGACGAGGGGTTTTATTAGAACCAAAATGTCTGACAGATCGCGCTGGACAGCAAAACGTCAGTGACTGTGCATGACAATCGTGTATAAAAGGAGCTTGGCCTCCCAGGTACCCAGACCTCAATCCGTGCGATTATTGACTTTGGGGTTAGCTGAAGTCGCAAGTGTATCGTGATCGACCGACATCTCTAGGGATGCTGAAAGACAACATCCGACGCCAACGCCTCACCGTAACTCCGGACATGCTTTACAGTGCTGTTCACATTATTCCTCGACTACAGCTATTGTTGAGGAATGATGGTGGACATATTGAGCATTTCCTGTACAGATCATCATCTTTGCTTTGTCTTAGTTTGTTATGCTAATTATTGCTATTGTGATCAGATGAAACGCCATCTGTCGGACATTTTTTGAACTTTTGTATTTTTTTTTTTTGGTTCTAATAAAACCCCATGTCATTCCAAGCATGTATGTCAATTTGTACCTCATTATTCCGTGATTTATTCAGTTTTCAAATTTATACTGACTTTTTGATCACCCGGTACGTACGGAGAAGTCGCGTGGAACCACGTCTCTACGAGTTCGTTTTGGGTTTTTCTATTTTTGTCCCCTGTCGTTTTCTTGAGGTGGATTCGTCTTTAAATTTATCTGTATGCAGACTTCGGGAGCCATTCCACAGTGCATGGCGGAGGATACTCTGTAGCAATATTGTCGAGATCCTTTGCTATTCCAATCGCGCCTTGATTTAAGAAAAAATGGCTGTATCTGCATCTATATCGACACCTGCATCCATACTCTGCAAACCACACAGACAATCCCAGATCATCCTTTTTTTACAACCACTGTGAGGTGCAACAGTACCTCCCATCGTTAGGGTTTCTTATCGGCCCATTCGCGTATGAAATACGGGAAGAATGCTTACATACCTGACACGATCCCTATGGAAGTAATACGTAGGGGGTCGCAGTGTGTTCTTAGAGTCATCATTTAAAGTCGTTTCAAGAAACTTTGCAAGTAGAGTTTCTCGGGATTGCGTCTGACTTCATGTATCCACCAGTTCAGTTTTTTCAGCATCTCAGTGACAGTCTCCTATGTCTGAAACGAACATGTGATCATTCGTGCTGCCGTTCACTGTATACGTTGTAAGTACGCAGTTTTTATGTTGGTAAGGCCATGTACTGCTCTGTAGGAAAATCGCTGACTGCGCTGTGTGCAGTCTGGGGCTGGTTGGACAAATTGCTGGAATATTCGCTTGTGTAGTGTTGGGCAGTTGGATGTGAACAGCACGTAGCGTTGGGCAGTTGGATGTGAGCCTCCAACAGTGGTGGATGTGGGGAGAGAGATGCCAGAGTTTTGAGAGGTTTCTATAAGCGGACGATCTGGACATGTGTCCGCCAGAAAAAGGAAATTTGTAAAGACGGATGTCATATATATATATATATATATATATATATATATATATATATATATATATGATGTTGATGAAGTCCCATACTCCGTGACGGAGCGTAGGGGAACGATGTGGAAACCCGCACCGCTTTACTAGACAAGGTCCTAGTGGAGGTGGTTTGTCATTGCCTTCCTCCGACCGTAATGGGGATGAATGATGATGATGATGATGACGACACAACAACACCCAGTCATCTCGAGGCAGGAAAAATCCCTGACCCCGCCGGGAATCGAACCCGGGACCCCGTGCTCGGGAAGCGAGAACGCTACCGCGAGACCACCATATATATATGATGACTTTTGAACATTATTAAGGTAAATAAATTGTTTGTTTTCTATCAAAATCTTTCATTTGTAACTATGCGTATCAGTAGTTAGTGCCTTCAGTAGTTAGAATCTTTTATTTAGCTGGCAGTATTGGCGTTCGCTGTATTGCAGTAGTTCGAGTAACGAAGATTTTTGTGAGGCAAATGATTCATGAAAGGTATAGGTTACTGTTAGTCAGGGCCATTTATTTGTAGAGATTATTGAAAGTCAGATTGCGTTGCGCTAAAAATATTGTGTGTCAGTTTAGTGATGATCAAAATAAGTAAAGAGAGAACTGTCTGAGTACGTTGTGTATTACTCAGCTGTTTCTGTATCAACGTAAGAGTTTTTTCCAGCAATGTCATCCATAATTTTTCAAAGAGGACGTTTCAACGTTCAAAAAATGCTTCAAATGGCTCTGAGCACTATGGGACTTAACATCTATGGTCATCAGTCCCCTAGAACTTAGAACTACTTAAACGTAACTAACCTAAGGACATCACACAATACCCAGTCATCATTCAACGTTCAACATCCCCTGTCGGTCCTATCAGGTACAGGTCCCACGCGCTTTAGCAATATTCTAGAATGTTCGCATGAGTAATTTGTAAGCAAACTACACTGACTGCATTTCGCTAGCATTCTGTCGATAAACCGTAGTCTGCCACAACTACTCACGACCGAGCGTGTGTGATCGTTGTTTCATAAATGTACAAAATCTTACATCCAAGTGTTTGTATGAATTGACCGAATCCGCTGTGGCTCGTTGATTGGCTAGTCATCGGATACTATGTTGTTATGAATTGCCGGAATCCGCTGTGACACGTTGATAGTGTAGTCATCGGATACTATGTTGTTATGAATTGACCGTATCCGCTGTGACTCGTTGATAGTCTAGTCATCGGATACTATGTTGTTTCTTTTTGTGAAGTCACAGTTTAACATTTTTGATCGTCTAGCGCAAGTTGCCAGTGTTTCCAGCACATTTAAATCTTACCAAGATCTAACTGAATATTCCCGCATCTTTCCTCATTATATAAGCGGCAGTCAAATGAAAAGGAGACAGATGGAAAAAAGTAAGAAACTATTCATTATTTCAAAAGTAACTGCCGTAACTGTTAATAGATCTATCGCACTGCTAAACAAGAGGTTTGACTACCAAGGGCCCTCTCTGACATTCTGGAACACGACGCCACAGTCAACGCATAGTGGTGTGTGGACACTACAAAAATTGAAGTGCGCCATCAAGTACAAGCGCCCAGGAGTCGACGTTCAGAAGGCTTTCAATCGTGAAAGCCGTGACGGCCTATGGAAGTTTACATCAGAATGCGGATATCCTTATACCTAATAGAGGTAGTGAAAAGTCTTCTCGAAACTACACGCATTGAACACGGGTAGGTATCGATTAGAAGAAAGAAATACTAACCAAAGTGGAGAGGTTGAAAACATCAGCCAACCAGTTGCAAAACAAATGTTTATTGGCTCTTGACCAAGGTTTCGATATTTTTAAAAATATCTTCTTCAGAAAGAGTGGGCCTCGTTACATCACTCCTTCGGAAGCAGTTATTTTTAAAAATATCGGAACCTTGGTCAAGGGCCAATAAACATTTGTTTTAAGCTGGTTGGCTGATTTTTCAGTCTCTTCAGATATACACAGTTGTTGTTTCGCAGCCAGGCTTAAGATCAGCCAAGGTATTAGCGAAGGGTGTGGACTATTACTTGCCCCTTTTAATATTTACACTGACTTCATTCTTCGTAATTGTAAATGGAAAGTATTAAAGGAATGAGGAATACCTGAATGTACTTTTGTTAGGTAATGTCATTATTATTCAAAAGAATGAAGATGAACTGTTAACATCAGTATACCAGATGGACAAATTTGCGAGAAGTACAACTTTAAAATCTCTAACAACAAAACAAAAATGTGGGCATTCATAGGGAAATATCGAGTCAGATTGAAAATTCTTTTGGATAATTCAGTTTTAGAACAAGTGTCTCAGGTCTCTTGTTTAGAGTGTGCTATAAATTTTGATTTTGACTCTGATATGGAAAACAAAATACACAAATTCCAAGTGGTCTGTGGTAACGTTAGTAGAACACTGGGCCACAAAGTACGAAATGAAACCACCATGAAATTGTATAAAGTAATGGCGGTTACTGTGTTATCCTATGGAAGCGAAACCTGGGTTCATCTACATCTAAATGAGTACTATTCACAATAAAGTGCTGGAAGACGGTTCAATGAACCACCATCAAGCTGTCTCTCTACCGTTCGTCTCTCAAACGGCGCGCGGGGAAAATGAGCACTTAAATTTTTCTGTTCGAGCCCTGATTATCTTATTTTATCGTGATGATAATTTCTCCCTATGTAGGTGAGTGCCAACAGAATGTTTTCGCAATCGGAGGAGAAAAATAGTGATTGAAATTTCATCAGAAGATCCCGTCGCAAAGAAAAACGTCTCTGTTTTAATGATTGCCACTCAAATTCACGTATCATGTCTGCGGCACTATCTCCCCTATTTCGATATAATGCAAAACGAGCTGTCCTTCTCTGAACTTTTTTGATGTCAGTCCCACCTGATGCGGATCCCACATAGCACAGCAATTCTCCAGAATAGGGCGGACAAGCGTGGTGTAAGCAATCTCTTGACTCTTTTCTTTATTACCACAAAACCTTTCAGATTACGCTGATACAATAGCTCCCTACTTAGCACTCATATACAACCGCTCGCTCACCGATAGATCTGTACCTACAGATTGGAAAATTGCGCAGGTCGCACCAGTGTTTAAGAAGGGTAGTAGGAGTAATCCATCTAACTACAGACCTATATCATTGACGTCGGTTTGCAGTAGGGTTTTGGAGCATATACTGTATTCAAACATTATGAATCACCTCGAAGGGAACGATCTATTGATACGTAATCAGCATGGTTTCAGAAAACATCGTTCTTGTGCAACGCAGCTAGCTCTTTATTCGCACGAAGTAATGGCCGCTATCGACAGGGGATCTCAAGTTGATTCCGTATTTCTAGATTTCCGGAAAGCTTTTGACACCGTTCCACACAAGCGATTTCTAATCAAACTGCGGGACTATGGGGTATCGTCTCAGTTGTGCGTCTGGATTCGTGATTTCCTGTCAGGAAGGTCGCAGTTCGTAGTAATAGACGGCAAATCATCGAGTAAAACTGAAGTGACATCAGGTGTTCCCCAGGGAAGCGTCCTGGGACCACTGGTGTTCCTGATCTATTTAAATGACCTGGGTGACAATCTGAGCAGTTCTCTTAGGTTGTTCGCAGATGAGGCTGTAATTTACCGTCTAGTAAGGTCATCCGAAGACTAGTATCAGTTGCAAAGCGATTAAGAAAAGATTGCTGTATGATGTGGCAGGTGACAGTTGACGCTAAATAACGAAAAGTGTGAGGTGATCCACATGAGTTCCAAAAGAAATCCGTTGGAATTCGATTACTCGATAAATAATACAATTCTCAAGGCTGCCAATTCAACTAAGTACCTGGGTGTTAAAATTACGAACAACTTCAGTTGGAAAGACCACATAGATAATATTGTGGGGAAGGCGAGCCAAAGGTTGCGTTTCATTGGCAGGACACTTAGAAGATGCAACAAGTTCACTAAAGACACAGCTTACACTACACTCGTTCGTCCTGTGTTAGAATATTGCTGCGCGGTGTGGGATCCTTACCAGGTGGGATTGACGGAGGACATCGAAAGGGTGCAAAAAAGGGCAGCTCGTTTTGTATTATCACGTAATAGGGGAGACAGTGTGGCAGATATGATACGCGAATTGTGATGGAAGTCATAACAGCAAATACGTTTTTCGTCGCGGCGGGATCTATTTACGAAATTTCAGTCATTAACTTTCTCTTCCGAATGCGAAAATATTTCGTTGAGCCCAACCTACATAGGTAGGAATGATCATCAAAATAAAATAAGAGAAATCAGAGCTCGAACAGAAAGGTTTAGGTGTTCGTTTTTCCCGCGCGCTGTTCGGGAATGGAATGGTAGAGAGATAGTATGATTGTGGTTCGATGAACCCTCTGCCAAGCACTTAAATGTGAATTGCAGAGTAGTCATGTAGATGTAGATGAAAAAATAAAATTCAAACAACAGAGTTTCTAAGAAAGACGGGGATATTAAAGCAGAATTAAATATTTTCAGCATGAATGAAAAAAATTCAAAAATATGGTGAAGATTGGAGACAACACTCATGAGAATGCCAGGTCACAGAATTCCTCAGAAGATCCTGAACTGCAAGCCGAATGGGAAAAGAGATATTGGAAGACCTAGAAAAAAAAAGATTTTGTTAAGAGTTCGGAACAGCAAACATCCTTATCCTTGAAACGAAGATGATGACGGTGCAGATGATGATGCCTTGATATGTTGAACGTGCTATGCGAAACATGGCTCGCAAAGAGGATTACGTGGCTGGACCAGCGGGCCGTGGTAGAGCTAATAATTGCGATCCCGCAGTACAGGGTGTGCCGCAAGCGGGAGACGCTTTGGGTGTAGCCTGTACCGCCCCCAGCCTGGTTTCCATCTTGGGGAAGCCACCCCTGGTGTCTGCCAGCTGCCCGACGCGCAGGGGTGCCAACCTACCAGTAGCACCGCCCCCAGCCCACACTCAGGGGTGAACACTGCTCCACTTAACGAGTGAATTACTACTGCAGCTAAACGGTATGGTGACAAGCACTGCGTTCTGAGTCAAACGAACTATTCAACGTTTAGTAGAAGACCAGTTTGGATTTAGGAAAGGAAAAGGAGTCAGGGAAGCTACAACGGCACTACGAAAGACGTCAAAAAGATATTATTCTTGAAGAATCAAGATTGCCAAGGTCGGTAGTAATTTTTTTTATTACTATTACCGGTTTCGACAAATCTCGCTGCACCATCGGATCTTGTAACATTATTAGATGTACATACCTTTTACAACACTGAAATTCACATAGTCAAATGGTTCAAATGGCTCTGAGCACTATGGGACTTAACATCTGTGGTCATCAGTCCCCTAGAACTTAGAACTACTTAAACCTCACTAACCTAAGGACATCACACACATTCATGCCCGAGGCAGGATTCGAACCTGCGACCGTAGCGGTCGCGCGGTTCCAGACTGTAGCGCCTAGAACCGCTCGGCCACAAAGGCCGGCTGCTTTGGTTGTGAAAAGGTAGAGATGTGGATATGTAGGACAGCCGCGAAATTATTCCGAACTGAAAGAGAAAGTAATAAATAAATACTAAAATAAACTGGAGAGAAAAGAACCTTTAAATTAATTGGACACCTAATTCGACATAACAACTCCATAAAAGAAATCTAACAAGGAAAGAAAAATCGTCAGGCACGCCCAGAAAAACCGTATTATAATGTGTCATCAGTGGAATGAACTGCAGCAGACTCAACCAAATGGTAAAGAAGACACAACCAAAAGCAAAAGATGGTGAGAGACAGAGAAGGTAATGATTTTCTGTAATCAGTAACGTGACAATACCGCTTCCTATTCAGCTTGTACAATCTGTGCGTTTCGGTCACGACGCGTACCGAAGTTTTGTCTGATGTTACAGGAACTCCTAGATATGCAGTTAAAAAGGAAGGAAGAAAGATCTGACATTGACATCCCGTCGACAATGCGAGAAAGAAAGAAAGAAAGAAAGAGAGAGAGAGAGAGGGATGGAAACCAGAAGGTTCGGAAAGGACGTGAAATGAAATAAAAGACGTCAATTACGTAGACTTGCAGGACGGAGAGGTATTCTTTTTAAGAAGGTTTTGGCGGCCGGAGTGGCCGAGCGGTTCTAGGCGCTTCAGCCTGGAACCGCGAGACCACTATGGTCGCAGGTTCGAATCCTGCCTCGGGCTTGGATGTGTGTGATGTCCTTAGGTTAGTTAGGTTTAAGTAGTTCTAAGTTCTAGGGGACTGATAACTTCAGCAGTTAAGTCCCATAGTGCTCAGAGCCATTTGAACCATTTTTAAAAAGGTTTTTTCATTACATTAAAAATGGTAACTATGTGGCACTGTTTGTTTAGGTGCGAAATAAACTGTAAACATACTTCGTATTGTACTCACTATAAACGAGGTAGTCACACTTCAACGTAGCAATTCTTGGCGTACCCGACAGACTAGATCGTATGGAGATATTAGGCCTACTACTCTATGCGCATTTTGTGCCCTATAACCTGTCACGTCCAGAATCGATAAGCATTTCGTCGGCCAGCGGGGCGTTATCTCACACGTAGCGACTTTTTAAACGATTGTTAGTAAAAACGGCTTTTTGAATACCAGATCCCTTCCACACCCCCTTCGATGTGCAGTCCCACCCGTCAACATAAAAAAAAATAATAAAAAAAAGGAACGCGCCGGGGACTGGTCCAGCGTGACAAGGCAGCGTGTAGCGATAAATCTGCCACCGGGCCATCTGCCGATGCGATACCAATAAATGTTTAATGGCTTGCGAAATTTTCTCGAACCGACCAGGTCCTGCCTGTCAACCTCCCCCATTCTCCCTCCCCCTCCCAACAAGCCTTTTCCCCTCCGTACCATCCCCTCTCGACCAGAACTCTCGGTATTAAAATGGAAATGGCGACTCTCAGCCCCATCAATACGCGCTTGGGACGCCGAGTGATGGAAAATTGAGCTGAGAGGTACCCCACGCCCCACACCTAACCTCCTACACACACACACACACACACACACACACACACACGTTCCTTCCCCTCCCTGTCGCCACATGTGTGTACGGCGCCGCCGGCAGCAGTTGCTGCGGGAGAAAATGCCGATAAAATCGTTCCGGATAGCTTTCTAATACGCCATCAAAAGGAGATGCTTGTTCCCTGGGCGGCGCCGGGACAAGAAAAGCGCAATTTGGCGGGCTGGCTTCTGCGGCTTCGAAATGGATCTTTGAAGCCTTAATTGGAAACGATTTCCGGATCCATTAGGGCTGTAATGGCCCCTCTAGTATAGCACGGTACAATCTGTACATGTCTGTTTACGGAGACGTACGTCCTACCAAATTTGAACTTTGAACTTATTTGTACTACGGCAGTGTAACTTTTGCATTACGATAAAAAAAACTGACGTAGAATTGACCAATCGGGCTCTTAGTATAACCATGCCAGGATTCCACCGAAGACATTTAGAGAATGGACACTAAAGGGACCACCCTGAATAAAACGTAACTCAAAAGAATTCCAGCTTGTTTAACCCACCGATCTTTAGACCACACCCCACAGACAAAAAAAAAAATGGTTCAAATGGCTCTGAGCACTATGGGAATTAACATCTGAGGTCATCAGTCCCCTAGACGTAGAACTACTAAAACCTAACTAACCTAAGTACATCTCACACACCCATGCCCGAGGCAGGATTCGAACCTGCGACCGTAGCAGCCGCGTGGTTCCGGACTGATGTGCCTGGAACTGCTCCACCACAGCGGCCGACTCACAGTATTAGCAGACGCTACTAACCAAGTGTGCTGCATTTGGACAGTACATGCGTGAGTGAACTGACAGAGATTCTGAGCAAGAAAACCTAGCGGATAAAGGTACCTTGTGGTTATAATGAAACTGCGGCTACTCACAGGTCTACTGTGGGCTCTCACTATCGTATGGCAGCGAAACTTGGCAGACATTCTAATACATTAACGTGGAAGCAATTCACAGTGGAAAAAATTAGTACCAATTTTGGCCACCATATGCCAATCTGGCGCTGTGAATGCGAGAAACAATTACAGAAATGTTTCCATGCGTAACTGGTTAGGAACGGGACAAGGACAGAGAAGGGCAAACAAGTTAGAAAGGCATAATGCTTTTTTTATTATTAACTATTGCTTTCACAATTTGTTTAATATCACCAATGGAGACGTTGACGAGACGGTGCACAGCGCCAGATTTGCAGGTGACGGCCAAAATTGGAACTAACTTTTTTGCACCATAAATCGGTTCTGCATTAACACATTAGGATATCTACCAAGTTTCGTCGCAACAGGGAACTACAGCCCACACTGGACCTCCGCAAGAAACTGGATTGTAATTATAATCACAACGCGGTATCTTGGAAACAAATCAGTAACTTCAATCCTGCTGTGAACGTCCGCCACGTTAGCTGCGCAGTCAGCGCGGCGGATTGCTAAGGAAAGCGGCTGGGTTCGATTTCCGCTTAGGTCAGATGTTTTCTCCACTCGAGGACGGGTGCTGTGGTCCTTACTTTCGTATACCCATAACTGACATTATTATTGAAATGTCTGAATGAACTCGGCGCGAAAGCAAATGAAAAAAAAAAACGCTCTTCGTTCCCCCTTTCATATAGAGCAGATGACTGGAGTATAGGCAACACACAACGCATAGGAGCACTGCACAGTGGCTACGCCCCGCCACTTCTCAGGGGCATAACCAATATTTGAGGACGAACATTTCGTCTGTGACGAAAGTTGTTCCCCACGACGTGATCCATCACCCCTTGTACAGGAGTACAGACCCAGACCCATCTTTCCCTTTTTCATATAGAGCAGATGACTGAAGTATAGGCAACACACAACGCATATGAACACTGCACAGTGCCTACGTCTCGCCGCTGCTCAGGGGCATAACCAATACTCGAGGACGAACATTTCGTCTGTGACGAAAGCTGTTCCCCACGACGTGATCCATCACCCCTTGTACAGTAGTACAGACCCTGACCCATATTTTGTTGGTATGCCAGTCATTCCCCACTGAGTGAGTCACGGAGCGCGGCCTCTGGCCGTTTTGCAGCCTCGGCAGTAATCAGGCGGCGGCAGATGGGGGACGCTTGCAGCCCAGACGGACGGCTGAAATATGCACGCAGCGCTGCGCGGGGCAGTTAGCGTCCAATATGCGGCCGGCGCAGATTGCTGAGCCAGCCTAATCTGGACGCGGCGCCGGACACCTGCTCTGCCCATCGATCTGATCTCGCGGCCCTCCGGCTGGCCAGGCTTCCGCCGATCACCGCGCGTGCATAAACGCCGCACTGCGTAACCACACCGTCGCCACCACCTGCGTACAGCACGGCGCGACACTTGTTTAAGGGGACGAGGCGGTGGCGAAAAGTTCAGGGTCAGGTCCCAAAAAGACCACGTCGTACAGGTCGACGTACATTACAAACGGGACAACAGGGATAGACAGCCGTAGGGGAGAGATGGCCAATGGCTGTGATTCTGTAACGAGCCGCTTTGCAGCACTGCCATCCAGTTGATAGTGAGTCTTTGTCGCAAGTGACATGTTGATGCTTCCGTGACTCTCTATTTCAACAAAAAGCACTGTTAACACACGCGGCATCTCTCGCATTTTCGACAAAATGAACATGTAAAGTAAACTAAGTTGAGATAAGAAAATTATGGACATGAACGAAACAAACTTATGAAATATGCTAGCACTTTATTTCTACATTTGGTCTTGTTTCTTTAATAAGGTATCTTTCTCCGCTAGATTTTCTTCATCAGAATCTCTGTCACTTCACTCAGGTATGTACTGTCCAGATCTTGCACACTTGGTTAGTAGCCCCTGCTAATTCGGTGAGCCGGCCGGAGTAGCCGAGCGGTTCTAGGCGCTACGGTCAGGAGAAAATCATTCGGGACACGTAATTGTCCCGGTTTTAATCAATAAATAAAATGAGTGCAATAATAATTCTCATTTAAAAAAGCAAGTGCAAATGGCTCTGAGCACTATGGGACTCAACATCTTAGGTCATAAGTCCCCTAGACTTAGAATTACTTAAACCTAACTAACCTAAGGACATCACACACACCCATGCCCGAGGCAGGATTCGAACCTGCGACCGTAGCAGTCCCGCGGTTCCAGACTGTAGCGCCTTTAACCGCTTGGCCACCCCGGCCGGCAAAGCAAGTTCTGTAGAAGTAGAACGTTATAGAAACATATATTTTCACAATACTTCCCTGTAGGCCTACCGCATTTGGTTTAAGCCGTCTCTTATGCCTAAGAAAGAGTAAGAGATATGATGAAAAAAAATCAGGGACTACTTACACGCGCCTCTTGCTGGCATTCCACCTTATGACCCTCCAAACAAGTAAAACCAAAACCAAATGAGGTACAAACGAGCATTACTTAAGCCATTACTTTTAACGGGACTGCAGTATATGGAAGTTCATTTAGTCGAAAATGCGAGCGATGTCGCTTGTGTTAACACTGCTTAATGAATACTGTTTCACATGTCTGACCGAGTGAGGTTACACCGTGGTTATCACGCTGGACTCGCATCCGAGACGACGATGGTTCAAACTCGCGTCCGTCCATCCGGATTTAGGTTTTCCGTCATTTCCCTATAAATGTCGGGACAGTTCCTTTGAAAGGGCACGGCCGACTTCCTTCCACATCCTTCTCTTATCCGATGGGACCGATGACCTTGCTGTTCTCTCCCCCAAATCAACCAGCCAACCAATATGTCTGCACGCTTGTCCTAACAGTCTAAACTAAAACTTGAATTTTAGTATGAAATGTATAATTTGAATCTGATTACTGATTAGTAATATTACACAGCTTTTTTGATCAACAAATTGCACCTGAGTATTAAGTACCTAAAAATTACAGAAACTGTATCCAGGATGTTACAATAAAAAAGTACATATCAGTCTTTTTTAATTTCTGAAGAAAAGAAGTTGATTTATGTGTTATATACCTACACGTCCCTCTCCAATTTACAAAATGAAGATGCATTCCTGCCATGGGTTTCACAGATGCTATAGTCATAGACCTATTACCGATTGTAACGTCCCCTCAGAAAAATTAATGAATGGCTGTGCTGTGTGCAGTCTGTGGCTGGTTTGCATTGCTGTTCGTGATTGTAGTGTTGGGCACTCGGATTATAACAGCGCGTAGCGTTGCGCAGTTGGAGGTGAGCCGCCAGCAGTGATGGATGTGGGGAGTGAGATGGCGGAGTTTTGAGAGCGGATGATCTGGACGTGTGTCCATCAGAGACATATATATATAATGACTTTTGAACACTATTACGGTAAATACATTGTTTGTTCTTTATCAAAATCTTTCATTTGCTAACTATGCCTATCAGTAGTTAGTGCCTTCCGTAGTTTGAATCTTTTATTTAGCTGGCAGTAGTGGCGCTCGCTGTATTTGCAGTAGTTCGAGTAACGAAGATTTTTGTGAGGTAAGTGATTTATGAAAGGTATTGGTTATTGTTAGTCAGGGTCATTCTTTTGGAGGCATTATTATAAGTCAGACTGCGTTGCGCTACAAATATTGTGTGCCAGTTTAGTGTTGATCAGAATAAGTAAAGAGAGTAATGTCTGAGTACGTTCAGTTTTGCTCAGCTGTTTGAAAAGCAAATAACGTAAGAGGTTTATCAGCAGTCATTCATTGATTTTTCTGAGGGGACGTTACACAATTTCAAGTCCACCCCCGTTAGCTGAATGGCCAGCGTGGCGGATTGTCAATCCTCTGGGCCCGCGTTCGATTACCGGCTGGGTCGGGGAATTTTCTCCGCCCAGGGACTGGGTGTTGTGCTGTCCTCATCATCATCCTATCATCCTCATCGACTGCAGGTTGCCGAAGTGGCGTCAACTTGAAAGACCGGCACCCGGCGAGGGTCCCTAGCCATACGATTAAATAAATACCAATTTCAAAATATTATAACAACTGACAAGAAAGGTAAGCGTAAGTATGGTAATGAAATTAGGCATGAAGCATAAACCTAAGTGTCCCGGTTTTTTCTGTTTGAAATCTGGTCAGCCTAATTATGATACCATGTGTTTCATACCAAAAACTGAGAATTCTTGTAAAAAAACGTTACCTCTCACTGCAGCTAAATGGTCGCGCACCAGCTGAAAACTAAAGAATCCTTGCCAAAACAGTACGACACCACGTCGAGATCATCATCAGTCGCGTACGTGATGATAGCAGCTTGGTCGCTTGCCGTTGAGACCGCTGGACACACATTCGGCTGCTTACCAATGAAATGCAGGGTGTATCAAAAAGAATCATCCGATCTATAAAAAAATCATAACTATTATGTTATTTGAGATATGTGTATGAACAACGTACTGCTGGAAAGAGCAAACTCTCGAGTTTTACATGGTTCCCAACGCGCTGGCATCTGGAAGCGCGGGAATTTTTAAATCAATGCATTACTGATCGATGGATCGGGCGCACTGGGCCAAATGATTCAGCCGTACAGTACGGGCATCCAAGCTCACCGGACCTGACTCGAAGGGATTATTTCTTGTGGGGGTTTATGAAAGACTCCGTTTACGTGCCTCTGTTACCAACAACAATGAATGAACTGAGACACTGCGTAACGGCAGCTGTGGAAGCTGCAACCCAAGACATGCTCGATGCAGTGTGGGAAAAATTTGAATACCGCACTCACATATGCCATGCATTTTCATATCGAACATCTATGAAAAGGTAGAAAAAAGACTTTTTGAGTTTCCCGTTCATAAAAAAATAAAAAACATTGTATATGTACATTAGGTTCAGAAATATAGACGTGCCAAATCGGACGATTCTTTTTGATACACCCTGTATATTGGCACGAATTACATGTAGATAGTCCCTACCGCCCTCGAAATACGACGGTCGTCCACTAACAAGGGGAGGCCGCCAATTGTGAAATTCAGATTCGATTCATACTGCGCATAATAAAAGCTCATGGCCAGAGGTGTAATGTGGCAAAGCACCAAGATGCACTTCTCAGCCGTTGTCGAGAAAATCGACAGTTAAAAGAAACCGTTGCGGTGAAATACTCTCTACGATTAATTGTTTTCTACAGCGTCGTGGCGCAGCGGTAAGCGCTCGGGTTCGTAATCCGAAGGTCGCCGGATCAAATCTCGCGCCATGAAATTTTTTTATTATTAGTTTTTTGTAATTCAAATATATATATATAAGCTATTAATGAATTGCTTATGCATGTTGGTGAAGGCGGATCGCTCTCCAATTGTACCGCCTCCATTTTTCCGTTTTTTTAACAGGGTGTACCAAAGCTCTCCCGTCCGCACTGATTTTCGACGATTTTATAAGTTGCGCTAGGGACCGCATCTACCTTCTTTCGAAGTTAGCAGGCAACTACGCTGTTATGCGGCGGCTCGTTTCGGCCCATTCAACATCTGTCCTTCAAGTGTAACGAGCGAGTAACGGAGTTTATATTTCATACCTGGCACAGCGAATTTGTGTTCGTGGGGTCTCTATTCTAATTCGAACGTTTGACTTACGCTATACGTATTCGTTTCGGAATATCGTTTCTACGTCTTCCGTTGACTATACGTGGTTAACATTATGAAGACAATTAATAACATTTGTGAAATACAACTTTGTTTGCGGAAAACATAATGATGTTCGAAGTCGCCAATTTTTCCACGACAAACGACTTTCAACAACTTATTATATGCATAATTGTTGCAACTGAGTTACGTTTCTCTCTCTATCCGCGGCAGCGCTGCGATCACAGTTCCGAGCATGCGCGGCAGTTACTCCGACTCAAGGAGAAGACATGTGCGCCATTTTCAGATCGCTGCTGCCGACGTGTGCTTTGTAGTACTTCTTTATAACGTCAGCCGTAACTGAAACTGTGATTCGTTTTCTAACTGAAATTTCGAAAACTTTGCTCAGCCGGCCGGTGTGGCCGAGTGGTTCTATGCACTTCAGTCTGGAACCGCGTGACCGCTACGGTCGCAGGTTCGAATCCTGCCTCGGGCATGGATGCGTTGTGATGTCCTTAGGTTAGTTAGGTTTAAGTAGTTCTAAGTTCTAGGGGACTGATGACCTCAGATGTTAAGTCCCATAGTGCTCACAGTCATTTGACCTATTTTTGAAACTTTGCTCACGTTGGGTACCAAAAAATCTTACTGAACAACATAAAAAGCAACGGAAGGGCAGTGCACTTCAGTTTTTGACACGCTACAACGAAGAAGACGATGGTTTTCTTTCTCGGATAATTATGGGGCTTGAAACTTGGGTATCGTACGACACCCCTGAAACAAAACGGAAATCAATGGACTGGAGGCACACTTCATCCCCATATTATGCCTAAGCAAATCTTGACACCTCGAAAAGCCATGTGCACCGTTTTTTGGGACAGAAAAGGCATTTTGCTGATTGATTTCTCACCGTGAGGCCAAACAATCAATTCACATGGTTACTGCGAGACCATTAAGAAAATGCGCCGCGTCATACAGAACAAGTGCGGAGGATTACTGTTAAAAGGTGTTTTTCCCACGATAATGCACGACCTTACACGGTTAATGTGACCAAATAACTCTTTCGGGAATTTCACTGGGACGCGTTTGATCACCCTCCGTACAGCCGGACCTCTCTCCTAGCGACTTTCATCTCTTCTTACGCCTAAAATATTTCCTTGGTGGCCGGCCGGTGTGGCCGAGCGGTTCTAGGCTCTTCAGTCTGGAACCGCGCGACTGCTGTGGTCGCAGGTTCGAAACCTGCCTCGGGCATGTTTCTGTGTGATGTCCTTAGGTTAGTTAGGTTTAAGTAGTTCTAAGTTCTAGGGGACTGATGACTTCAGATGTTAAGTCCCATAGTGCTTAGAGCCATTTGAACCATTTTTGTCCTTGGTGGTCAAAACTTCAACGATGATGACGAGCTGAAAGAACATGTTACCACGTGGTTGAATACAAAGGCGGCAACCTTCTATGAAAAAGGCATACAAAAACTTGTGCCACGTTATGACAAGTGCCTACAAAATTCCGGAATATATGTAGAAAAGTAGTTTCACAGTAGTAGATTTTTGTACAATAAATGTTTTTTTCTATATGTGTACATGTTTGTTTTATATAACCATACGGAACTTCCTTTGTGGGCGACATTCGTAAAAACTGTGTTTTCAGCGGTCATGACACGCTGACCCGTTGTCACAGATAAACGGGAGCGACCGACCCTGTCACGGTCGCCAGTTTCCGCCGCCGCTGTGAGGAACAATAAGCGCGAACAAAACGGGGATACCCGTCGTGTCTGGCTAGATAATGACGATGCCGGTAAGCCTTACACGCTGTTATTGTTGTTTGCTGCTGCTGCAGTCACCGTCCGTGTATTGTTCGCTCACACTGCATTCATGCCATTGCTCCCAATTGTGAATCCGTAGCGCGCCTGTCCCTCTGTGTTTCCCTTTTCGGCGCCACTTGATTAATTGCCCTTTTTCCGGTGCCTAGAGAGCAACGCGTGTGTATCACCGTGTGTACGGATACGTGACAGAAAGACGGAATGCTACAGGGGTGTGGAGAGGAGGGCGAGCGTACAGAAGAAATTTAACAGAGACCAGCTGATGTTACAGCTGCGCTCTACAAAGCTACGCACATGAATCCACATGCGGTATAACTGCTAGATGTTCAGCGTCAGACAGTGTACACTGAAGCTGGTGATACCCTAGTTGCAGAAAACAGAAACAAGTGTGTGTGTGTGTGTGTGTGAACACATATTCCTCCATAACAAAATACCAGCGCTTGTGGCGGTAAATAGCGATCGGTCTTTAGTCAATAACAAGAAAATGTAGCAAGGCTTCAAAATGTGTTAAGTGACGAAGCATAGAGGGGATGTGTGAACGAGGTAGTGCATTTGTGAACGACATAGTTGTTGTTGTTGTTGTTGTTGTTGTGGTCTTCAGTCCTGAGACTGGTTTGATGAAACTCTCCATGCTACTCTATCCTGTGCAAGCTGCTTCATCTCCAGTACGTACTGCAGCCTACATCCTTCTGAACCTGCTTCGTGTATTCATCTCTTGGTCTCCCTCTACCATTTTTACCCTCCACGGTGCCATCCAATGCTAAATTGATGAATCGTTGATGCCTCAGAACATGTCCTACCAACCGATCCCTTCTTCTAGTCAAGTTGTGCCACAAACCTCCCCAATTCTATTCAGTACCTCCTCATTAGTTATGTCATCTACCCATCTAATCTTCATCATTCTTCTGCAGCACCACATTTCAAAAGCTTCTATTGTCTTCTTGTCCAAACTCTTTATCGTCCATGTCTCACTTCCATACATGGCTACACTCCATACAAATACTTTCAGAAACGACTTCCTGACACTTAAATCTATACTCTACGTTAGCAAATTTCTCTTCTTCAGAAACGATTTCCTTGCCATTGCCAGGCTACATTTTATATCCTCTCTACTTCGACCATCATCAGTTATTTTACTCCCCAAATAGCAAAACTCCTTTATTACTTTAAGTGTCTCATTTCCTAATCTAAATCCCTCAGTATCACCTGAGTTAATTCGACTACATTCCATGTGCGAATAAGACAGAAAGTCTAAAATCTTCTACGTAAACTCTCAATCCAGAAGCTGATGATGCTGTGTTCTAGGAATTTCGATCTTCGAAGACATTTTAGTAAAAATTCTTTGCGGATGGGTCTATTACTTAAGCGACGGATAAAAATGTATACGTTGTCGCTAAAAAGGCAGGAGAGTTTTACACAGTCTCATGAAAAATCACGAAGACTTAAAGCGGCAAGGAGAAACTGAACAGAACAAGAACATGGAATCCGGGTTACTACAGGTTTCTTACAGCTCTGGAAATCGTAACACCGAACGATAAGTTCACTTTACGGAATTTGTGCTACAAAAGTTGATTCTAACCCCCCCCCCCCCCAAAAAAAACAGAAAAACACGACAAAATGTAATACAACAGCATATTACATCTACTGCATAAAATGTTTATTGTATGTATAAAAGCAAACACGTATTTCAGGCCACTGATGATACTTCCCAAATAAAAGAAAACTACTTAAACCTAACTAACCTACGGACATCACACACATCCATGCCCGAGGCAGGATTCGAACCTACGACCGTAGCAGCAGCGCGGTTCCGGACTGAAGCGCCTAGAACCGCTTGGCCACAACGGCCGGCGAAACGCGTATGGCAATAAGCAAACTGCCTTCATTTAGTTGCATAGACGGTACATACCTCCACGAATTATGGACAAATGTTACGAAGTTATTCACAACCCATATTATGCATCACATTATCAACTATTAATAGGCGTCCCTCCCGTAGAGAAATAAGTTGTGCTTGTTGACTGCTAACGATTTCGACTAGGAGGCTTCCCACTGTGACTATTTGCGCGGACAAATGGAACGATCACTAACTACGACCTAAAGCGGCCCGGTTGCAGTAAATCTGGGGCCTTGCGCGTTCCGTCTGACAGCCGGTTCGTCGCCAATATTCTGGCCCCATAGCGCCCCAACAAAGCACCTCTGTGTAGTCCTCTAGCGGGGATCGATATCGACCCTGCAAAGAAAGCCCGTCTGAATGGCTGTCGATCAGTGGGGGTGCAGTGATTGATGCCACCGCGGCTGTTCTGTTTTCTCTGCCCAGCGGTAGGCTGTGACGCCGTTGCGCAATTGGGGGAAGCTGATAGTCATTTACCAGGCAGGACGATAAGTTGCCCCTTCTCAAGTATCAACGGTGTTCTTTAAGGTTCGCACCTTAGCGTCTTGCTTCAGAAAGGTACTTGCAACTGACATTTATTACTATATACTTCCTTTCGAAATCCTCATGAGATCGTAATTTACCTTTTGTAAAATTCAAATGGCTCTGAGCACTATGGGACTTAACATCTGTGGTCATCAGTCCCCTAAAACTTAGTACTCAAACCTAACTGACCTAAGGACATTACACACACCCATGCCCGAAACAGGATTCGAACCAGCGACCGTAGCGGTCGCGCGGTTCCAGACTGAAGCCCCTAGAACCGCTCGGCCACAACGGCCGGCTACCTTCTGTAACCTTTGTAATAAAAGTGTAATAATAGTGTTTTGCAGAGCATAGATGCACTCCTATAATATGTCCTGCATACGTGTTGCACGGAGTGGCCAAGCGAAAGTAGGACGGATGTCTCGTATTGGCTGCAGAGGCATTTTGCGCAAGTTGCGGAGTTTGTTTTCCTAGCCGTGTGACTGAGTTGGAATGGAGTCTCTTGTCTTATATATATATATATATATATATATATATATATACGAGGGCCGTTCAGAAAGTAACCTCCAGTTGATTTAAAAAAATACACCAAGTTAAATAAAAATATTTTAATATATACATCTTACAACTACATCTTTGCACTATTTTTCTACATAGTCTCCATAGCGATTGAGGCACTTATCGTATCTCTTCACAAGCTTTGAAATTCCTTCTGCATAAAAATCACCCGCTTGTGCCTGGAGCCAGCCTGTGACCGCATCTTTGAGCTCTTCGTCGTCATCAAACCGCTGTGACCCGAGCCATTTCTTCAAATGCATGAAGAGGTGATAATCACTTGGCGCTAGGTCTGGGCTGTAAGGTGGATGGTTGATAACGTCCCACTTGAAGGACTCAAGAAGGGTCGTTGTTCTGCGAGCAGAGTGAGGACGGGCGTTATCGTGCAAAAAAACGATACCGGAAGTCAGCATACCACGGCGTTTGTTCTGTATAGCCCGTCGTAACTTTTTTATTGTTTCACAGTAAACGTCTTGATTAATGGTCGTACCACGTTCCATGAATTCAACCAACAACACCCCTTTGGCATCCCAAAACACCGTTGCCATCAGTTTTCTGGCAGAAAAATCTTGCGAGGCTTTTCTTGGTTTGGTAGGCGAATTTGAATGTGCCCACATCTTTGATTGTTCTTTTGTCTCAGGGTTCACGTACTTAATCCAGGTTTCGTCACCGGTCACAATTCTGTTTAACAATGGTTCTCCTTCGTCCTCATAACGTGACAGAAAGTCTAATGCAGAGGCCATTCTTTGAGTTTTGTGGTGGTCGGTAAGAATTTTGGGCACCCATCGTGCACAGAAGTTACGGTAACCCAATCTTGCTGTCACTATCTCGTACAAGAGAGTCTTAGAAATCTGTGGAAAACCAGTAGACAACTCCGACATTGAGAAACGTCGATTTTCACGAACTTTTGCATCAACTGTCTGAACGAGTTCGTCAGTCACCAATGATGGTCTACCACTCCTCTCTTCATCATGAACGTTTTCTCGTCCACTTTTAAATAAACGTACCCATTCACGGACAACTCCTTCACTCATAACTCTTGGTCTGTACACGGCACAAAGCTCACGATGAATAGCTGCTGCAGAATATCCTTTGGCTGTAAAAAACCTTAGCACGCACTTCACATTTGGCGGGGTTTTCTATTGCAGCACACATTTCAAACTGCCACAAAAACTAAACTAGCGCAGGTACGACGTTCACTCGACCACGGCTTGATGCCGACTGACCTGTTGAGTGCGTGAACGCACAGATGGCGTCGCTACTCCCCCCACAACCCGCACTGTGACCAATCGGAGGTTACTTTCTGAACCGCCCTCGTATATATATTCTCTGCTCCTTCCCCCCCCCTCCCCCCCCCTCTCCACCCTAAAAAAAAAATTACACACGCTCAATCATCGGTTGGCGACATTTACAAATTATACAGAAAATAAGTGATCAGAAATAAACACTGTGCTTAGTGCGTCACGCGTGAAACGACAATACTATTTCTTTTGTGAAGTTTTACAAAAGTGAAGTGAATTGCAAAAAATAGCGAGAAAAGTGAGTGCAAAAAAGACGAAAAACTGCCAAACAATGTAGCCAAGTTTCTTTCGACCTCTGGCCGAGCGGTTCTAGGCGCTTCAATGTGGAACCGCGTGACGGTACGGTCACAGGTTCGAATCCTCCGTCGGCCGTGGTGGCCAAGCGGTTCTAGGCGCTTCGGTGTGGAACCGCTACGGTCGCAGGTTCGAATCCTGCCTCGGGCATGGATGTGTGTGATGTCCTTAGGTTAGTTAGGTTTAAGTAGTTCTAAGTTCTAGGGGACTGATGACCTCAAATGTTAAGTCCCATAGTGCTCAGAGCTATTTGAACCATTTTTTTCTTTCGGCCTCAGCCTCTGCTAACAACGAAGGAATAAGCAGTGGTTTGCAGAATATCTAAACAAGAGGCAAAAACGTCATAAGTACGAGTAGTATGTACGCCGATTTTATGAGCAAATACTGCTTTTAGGCTATAAACAACAAGATGTAGAGACATATAATACATCCATATTTCCACAAAGACCACGGACGATGGTTTATGAATAAAAGCGAAACAGTTGTGGTGGAAAATGCTCCTTAATTTTAGTGATTTAAGCTAGAAAGAACAAATAATAATTGATAAGTTCCCTTTAATTTACGTCTATGGTCACAAACGTTTGGTTAACAGATTACCGATTTCGGTCTTTAATGACCATCATCAGATCTGTTTCATAAAAACAAATGTCCTAATGTACTGCAGCCATAGTGGTATCGTCAAATGTTAAATGCGGAATCAGCACGAGTCATGTGATGTTATTTATATGTATTTGACAATGCTGGTTCTGATTCCGCATTTAACATTTGCTCTATTTGCCTCTGTGTGGGCCAGGAGGCATTGTCGCGTCCGGCCGCCGCGGATGTATAGACATTTCGCCGCTGTGCCATGTTACAGCGTTGCCCGGGGTACACCATCTAGGAGGTTGTCTACACTTCGTACCTCCAAAATCCAGCTAAAAACAGCCGAAAAGAGAGAAATTTCCCAAGAGCTAAGCAGTTTATTGCTTAATAAGCCAACCAACATGGGCATTGTAAAAGAAGTGGAGACAGAAGAGATATCCCAGGCCTTGAAGCTAATGAAGACAGGAAAAGCAGCCGGACCTGACAACATCCTACCAGAATTCTTAAAGGAATTGGGAACTTTAGGAAGAAGGTGGCTGGCCAAAATTTGTACGGAATGGATAAGCACGGGGGTTGTGCCTAAGGAATGGAAAGAAGCAAAAGTCATCGCAGTGCTAAAACCCGGAAAGACTGGAGATAATCCTAGGAATTACAGACCAATATCCCTGCTATGTACCTCCTATAAATTATTCGAGAGAATATTGCTGACTAGATTAACTCCATACATCGAAGCCAACCTCCCAACATACCAAGCGGGTTTCCGAGCAGGTAGGAACTGCTGCGATCAAGTGCTGTCCCTCACAACCTATATTGAGAAAGGCTTCCAGAACAAGATGAAAACTGGCCTGGTCCTCATAGACCTCACATCAGCTTACGACACAGTATGGATTGAAGGGTTACTGCTTAAGCTAACTAGAATCATAAATTGCAATGAAATGTATAATTTGAATCTGATTACTGATTAGTAATATTACACAGCTTTTTTGATTAACAAATTGCACCTGAGTATTAAGTACCTAAAAATTACAGAAACTGTATCCAGGATGTTACAATAAAAAAGTACATATCAGTCTTTTTTAATTTCTGAAGAAAAGAAGTTGATTTATGTGTTGTATACCTACACGTCCCTCTCCAATTTACAAAATGAAGATGCATTCCTGCCATGCGTTTCACAGCTGCTGCATAGTCATAGACCTATTACCAATTGTAACGTCCCCTTAGAAAAATTGCAAGCAGACTTACAAACTACTCAAGAACATACTAACGAACAGGAAAATCAAGGTCTCACTCCATGGCACGAACAGTAAGAGCATGGTTCTGAATAATGGTCTGCCACAGGGTTCGGCACTAGCACCCGCTCTCTTCAATCTATATATATAGCTGACTTGCCAGAAACTAAATCACGCAAATTTTCATATGCAGATGACCTGGCCATCATATCAGAGTAAAAACTACAACGATCTCGACGAAACACTGAAGTCCTGAACACCTATTACTCCAAGTGGCACCTACTTCCCAACCCCAACAAAACAACCAGCACTATAATGCACCTCAACAACAGAGAGACACACAGAAAATTACAGATCTTTTCGAATGGCCAAAGCATAAGACATGAGGATAAGCCTAAATATTTGGGAGTGAAACTAGACCGGACCCTAACGTACAGCTCACACCTCGACGACACAAAGCAAAAATTAAACTCCCGCAAAGCTATCCTTTCAAAACTGGCTGGAACAACATGGGGATGTGGAGCGAGTACTTTGAGAACTTCAGCACTAGGCCTTGCCTACAGTGTAGCTGAATACTGTTCACCAGTCTGGAGGAGAAGTGCAGACGTATCTAAAGTGGATGTCCAGCTGAGGGAGAGAATGCGAATAATCTCGGGAACACTCAGGGCCACCCCCTGTGCATGGCTTCCTGTACTGGCGAACATAGAGCCTCCAGAAATCAGGCGATCACAGCTAGCCCTAAAAACCTACAGGAAAATTATAGACAACCCGGACCTCCCTATCCACCAAGATCTGACACCGACAAACAGGCTTAAATCCAGATCACCCTTTTGGAAAATCGGTGAAGAACTACAAGCCTTTGAGCGGAGAACGGCCTGGAACGAAGTATGGTCGGCAAGTGAATTTAAGAACAAAAATTTAGTACACGATCCGAACAAGAAGATTGATGGCTTCAACCTACCAAGAAGAGTGTGGACAGCTCTAAACCGGTCAGAACGAGTGTTGGGAGATGTAAACACCTGATGAACAAGTGGGTGAAATACAGACAATGGACCATCTACTCGTGTGCAAAGTGTATGGCTATGGTGGTGAACTCATGGACATACATAGACTCAGTGACTCAGCCATAGAGTGGCTCAAAAACATATCTAATATAGTGCAGAATTATACTGTTTTCTTTTTTAGTATATAGTGATAAGAATATTGTAAATTATGCCTCTGTGATGCCGAACGAGTAAATAAAATTTTACATTTGACGATGCCACTATGGCTGCAGTACATTAGGACATTTGTTTTTATGAAACAGATATGATGATGGTCATTAAAGACCGAAATCGGTAATCTGTTAACAAAAACTTTTCTGACCATAGACGTAAATTAATGGAAACTTATTACATACGGCTCACTGTTTTTCTCGAGACGATGTCGCAGCTTGTGAAACAATAATTGTTTAGAACAGCTAGAGAAAACAATCAGAGAATGGAAAGTTTTATACCCAAGGTCTCCGCCAAAATGTGTCGTATTGAAGGGTGGATGTGTAGAGAAGGACTAACAGCGTCACCTATTTTCGTAGTTAGAACTTGATTTTTTTTTCCGAGGTGATGACGAAAACTTTATGACTATCCCGCCGTATCTTCTATTTCCGACCACGAACTGACGTGAACGCAGCACTACCCAAGTTCCCACAACCGCGTGTAAAGTGACATTCTGCCCCTGTAGCATGTTGGTGGACCACGGCTAGCAAAAAGATTTCTGAGAACGAGGCGTCTCTTAAAAACCGCCCTTTGTGGCAGTCGAGGGTGGACACACACACACACACACACACACACACACACACACACACACACGCACGCACGCACACGCATTCCAGCGAGCGCGGCCACGCCCACGACCGTCCCGTTAGCCCTGGCGACACATGACAGGTGTCCCGTGACCGCCTTTCTATTGTGTCGTAGGCGAGCGCCCGGCGACAAAGGACGAAAGAATGCGACGCCAAAAAACCGCCGGGCCCAAAAAAATAGAGCGGACAGACAAGGGAAGAGCGGCGGACGGCCCGGCCACGTCTGATTTTCGTTTCTTTTGGCGTCGCGGGGTGGCGGCGCGATTGTTCTCCTGAGTCCGACGTGCGAGCGGCAGACGCTACCCGGCCTCACGGAGAACACGGACACGGAAATAGTATGGACACTCCACAGCCTCGAAGCAGAACCCCTCGCTGCTGTCTTCTACCCGCCTCTGCGACGAGGAATGTTCAGCGAGCAATAATTCTGCTACAGAGCATTCACACCACAGCTACATACGTCGTAACTAAATTAATGGACATACACTACTGGCCATTAAAATTGCTACACCAAGAAGAAATGCAGATGATAAATGGCTATTCATTGGACAAATATAATATACTAGAACTGACATGTGATTACATTTTCAAGCAATTTGGGTGAATAGATCTTGAGAAATCAGTACCCAGAATAACCACCTCTGGCCGTAATAACGGCCTTGATACGCCTGGGCATTGAGTCAAACAGAGCTTGGACGGCGCGTACAGGTACAGCTGCCCATGCAGCATCAACACGATACCACAGTTCATCAAGAGTAGTGACTGGCGTATTGTGACGAGCCAGTTGGTCGGCCACCATTCACCAGACCTTTTCAACTGGTGAGATATCTGGAGAATGTGCTGGCCAGGGCAGCAATCGAACATTTTCTGTATCCAGAAAGGCCCGTACAGGACCTGCAACATGCGGTCGTGCATTATCCTGCTGAAATCCAGGGTTTCGCAAGGATCGAGTGAAGGGTAGAGCCAAGGGTGGTAACACATCTGAAATGTAACGTCCACTGTTCAAAGAGCCGTCAATGCGAACAAGAGGCGACCGAGACGTGTAACCAATGGCACCCCATACCATCACGCCGGGTGACACGCTAGTATGCCGATGGCGAATACACGCTTCCACTGTGCGTTCACCGCGATGTCGCCAAACACGGATGCGACCATCGTGATGCTGTAAACAGAACCTCGATTCATCCTGAAAAAATGACGTTTTGCCATTCGTGCACCCAGGTTCGTCGTTGAGTACACCATCTCAGGCGCTCCTGTCTGTGATGCAGCGTCAAGGGTAACCGCAGCCATGGTCTCCGAGCTGATAGTCCATGCTGCTGCAAACGTCGTCGAACTGTTCGTGCAGATGGTTGTTGTTTTGCAACTGTTGACTCAGGGATCGAGACGCGGCTGCACGACCCGTTACAGCCGTGCGGATAAGATGCGTCATCTCGACTGCCAGCGATACGAGGCCGTTGGGATCCAGCACGGCGTTCCGTATTACCCTCCTGAACCCAACGACTCCATATTCTGCTAAGAGTCATTGGATCTCGACCAACGCGAGCAGCAATGTCACGATAGGATAAACCGCAGTCGGTATAGGCTACAATCCGACCTTTATCAAACTCGGAAACGTGATGGTATGCATTTCTCCTCCTTACACGAGGCATCACAACAACTTTTCACCAGGCAACGTCGGTCAACTGCTGTTTGTGTATGAGAAATGGGTTGGAAACTGTCCTCATGTCAGCACGTTGTAGGTGTCGCCACCGGCGCCAACCTTGTGTGAATGCTCTGAAAAGCTAATCATTTGCATATCACAGCATCTTCTTCCTGTCGGTTACATTTCGCGTCTGTAGCACGTCATATTCGTGGTGTAATAATTTTAATGGCCAGTAGTGTATGTTCGCTGAACGTACAAATAAGAAAAAAAGGTGCTGTCTTTCGGCTAGAATTTAATATTTGAATAATGGCAGCAGAGATCGAATTTCTCAGAATCAGGAAGGAAGACTTTTCAGACGCTTCAGATAACAAATTTTTAGCCAATTAGGAGACTGTTCCAGTACCTATATGGGCATCGATCATAGTCTACATCATTACCACAACTCGTGCTCACTGCCGTGCGTCGTGACTTCATGAATCAAGCTTGTCCACCCCGGGCAGTTACCAGCGGCTCTTAGAGCCTGCTGGAGAAGTACACGAGATCCTCTAGATTTGACCCGTCCATCTGCTCGATGCTCCACATCCCACCCCCACCCCCCACCCCCGCCAAACCCCTCTGCTCCTCTCCCACCACGGTCTCGTGCCCTCCATCTCTCTTTCCATCATTATTTTCTCTAGATTTTCTCCAGCTGTACTCACGATACGGCCAAAAAACTGGTGAATTTTTCGGTTGGCACGATAAGAAACAGGTCTGTAGATAATGAGTATTTACATCCTACGCCAACAGCAAAGCTCAAATGCATCAATACGCTATTTGTATCTGACCTGAAGGGTTTATGTCTAACAACCGTAAAAAAGGGAAAACGCGAGTGCATCTTGGCAATATCCTCCATAGCCACTCCCTCTTCTATCTCATCTTGACAGCTTTGCATGTCGCAGATAGTTGACCCAATATAGACGAAAGAATGCTCTAATTATAATTAACTGAGTTGGACCTGTACTCCTTGATCAATTATGATGTGTTTAGACTTGCTGAGGCTGATTTCTAAACTATGTGATGAGAAAAACATCTTTTACTTTTGGCACAACTTTTTTAACAGCTCCGGATGTTCGTCTTTGCTGCTGGCTAAAGGGATGGTGTCATCAGCAAATCGGAGGTTGTTAATAGTTCTTACACCAATGGATTCACCTTCAGCGGTCAGACCATCAAGGGCGTTCCTAAAGATAGCGTCAGCATACCTGTTGTACAGTTAGGGGCCTAGTACACAATCCCGTCTGACACCTGTTGATACACTGGAGAAACCAGACGTGTCAGCACGTGTTTTGACAGATGGGAGGTGAGTATTGTATAGACTTACGATCAGTGTTATCAAGTGTGTTGGGACACCAAACTCTGCAAGCACCTGCGACAACTTTGTCCAGTGGGAAAGGCCTTCCAACAGCCTAGGAAAATTATTGGCTCTGAGCACTGTGGTACTTAACATCTGAGGTCATCAGTCCCCTAGAACTTAGAACTACTTAAACCTAACTAACCTAAAGACATCACACACATCCATGCCCGAGGCAGGATACGATCCTGAGACCGTAGCGATCGCGCGGTTCCAGACTGAAGCGCCTAGAACCGCTCGGTCACTACGGGCGGCACCAAGGGATCCTTTTATGAAACGCTTAGCAACGAATCGTCATTGTTTGTGAAGTGTGTATATGCAGAAGCCGGATTCATACAGCTCACAGTGTAGTCATTCAACTACATCGGTAAAGCTAGAGGAATCGGGGTCGTCGAGGCATAGGAGCCTTTCGTCACAGCGACAGTGAGCGATGTTTCTGGAGATGTAAATACCGGAATAGGTGTGGCGAGAGTGACGCGGAAGAATCAGTCCGCAGCAGACAAGTGTGTGTATTAAAGCAGGCACAGTGATGCATACTCTGTGGCACTCGCTCCGGGGTAAATTGCGGACTATCGAAGTGGATTTAGACGTGGAGAGCGAGTGAGAATGCGACGCGGAATAAGCGGTCGCCGCAGACGATCAGGAATGCCTTTGTGGCGGCAGATATACGCGCGTCTTTAGGCCCCGCGAGTGTGTTACTCACACGCTGTTTGTTATCTGCGGGCCGTCCATTACCTGGCCGCTTGTTAGGAGCCCCGCTACGTGCCTGGCGCGCCTCTGACGCCGCGCGCTTTTGGCAAAAGGGCAATCTGGATTCCTCCCCAGCCCTCATTATATTCAGTCGCGCCCGCCAAGGTAGCTAGCCAGTCTACGCGTTTTCCGGGAGCTTTGAATCGCTCCCGCTTAACAGCAGCCTAAGGGAGGGGTGTGCAGTGAATAGCTCATCAGTGGAGATACGCTTATGTCACCACGGAAGAGAGGGGTTCTCAAATGGCTCTCAGCACTATGGGACTCAACATCTGTGGTCAACAGTCCCCTAGAACTTAGAACTACTTAAACCTAAGGACATCACACACATCCATGCCCGAGGCAGGATTCGAACCTGCGACCGCAGCGGTCACGCGGTTCCAGACTGACGCGCCTAGAACCGCACGGCCACACCGGCCGGCAGAGAGGGGAAGATGGGTCCTTTTCTCTTATCTGCAAAGTGTTTATTACACAATTTTTTGCAAAAACAGACATAATGTCTGATGGGACAATAGCAATCACTGATTTTATAATGTTACTTATAATCCGTCTTGATTGCAAATTTTTTATTCATATGCCCGGTTTCGGTTCATTCAGAACCATCTTCAGATCTGTAACAATAATAATACTAATTTACTATTTCACGGAAGCAAATCATTTTCATCCTATCTAATCAAAATCAAATATCAGGTACGTTCTGGTACATTTGATGTTGATTAGATAGGATGAAAATGATTTGCTTCCGTGAAATAGTAAATTAGTATCATTATTGTTACAGATCTGAAGATCTGAATGAACCGAAACCGGTCATTTGAATAAACAATTTGCAATCAAGACGGATTGTAAGAACTTTATTACACAAGACTGACGTTGCCAGTCATATCAGTCACAATATATCAGTTCTCCTGTATGCAAATAATCTACATCTACATTTATATTTACATTTATACGCTGCAAGCCACCCAACGGTGTGTGGCGGAGGGCACTTTACGTGCCACTGTCATTACCTCCCTTTCCTGTTCCAGTCGCGTATGGTTCGCGGGAAGAACGACTGCCGGAAGCCTCCGTGCGCGCTCGAATCTCTCTTAATTTTACATTCGTGATCTCCTCGGGAGGTATAAGTAGGGGGAAGCAATATATTCGATACCTCATCCAGAAACGCACCCCTCGAAACCTGGACAGCAAGCTAAACCGCGATGCAGAGCGCCTCTCTGCCACTTCAGTTCGCTAAACATCTCCGTAACGCTATCTCACCTACCAAATAACCCTCTGACGAAACGCGCCGCTCTTCTTTGGATATTCTGTATCTCCTCTGTCAACCCGGCCTGGTATGGATGCCACAATGATAGGTCGAACGAGTGTTTTGTAAGCCACCTCCTTTGTTGAAGAACTACATTTTCTAAGGACTCTCCCAATCAATCTCAACCTGACACCCGCCTTACCAACAATTAATTTTATATGATCATTACACTTCAAATCGTTCCGTACGCATACTCCCAGATATTTTACAGAAGTAACTGCTACCAGTGTTTGTTCCGCTATCATATAATCATACAGTAAAAGACTCTTCTTTCTATGCCACATTAGAACAGAAATCCGAGCTTTCGAAATGTGCACCATCTTCGTAGCTATCTCCTGACTGTGAGGAACATGCAAATATTCGAAAGCTAGAGATTACATTCAGAAGGTCCATGGCGACATGGGTTGAACACAGAGAATTTTGTAGCAGAATGCAACTGACTTAACAACTGGTGGCAACAGTACTGTATAGTTTGCCAACGTATGGTAGATGGCAAAGGATGTTTCCTTTCCATTCTCTATCAGATACCGAGCGAGGTGTCGCAGTGGCTAGAACACTGGACTCGCATTGGGGAAGACGACGGTTCAATCCCGCGTCCGGCCATCCTGATTTAGGTTTTCCGTGTTTTCCCTAAATCGCTCCAGGCAAATGCCGGGATGGTTCCTTTGAAAGGGCACGGCCGACTTCTTTCCCCATCCTTCCCTAATCCGATGAGACCGATGACCTCGCTGTTTGGACTCTTCCCCCAAACAACCTAACCCCTCTATATCAGATCGAAATGTTTGCAGAACTTTGGAAGAAGTCTGTGTACAGCAGTGAATGATAAATAGCTAATAATAATGATGATGACGATGATGATGATTGTAAAATACGTTGAACCTACCAAACTGTATGATAATAAGAACTGCAAATCAAAAATCAAAACAAACATTCAATCTAGAAATAGTATATTTTACATGTTGTTGCTGCCGGCCGGGGTGGCCGAGCGGTTCTAGGCGCTACAGTCTGGAACCGCGCGACCGCTACGGTCGCAGGTTCGAATCCTGCCTCGGGCATTGATGTGTGTGATGTCCTTAGGTTAGTTAGGTTTAAGTAGTTCTAAGTTCTAGGGGACTGATCACCATAGAATTTAAGTCCCACAGTGCTCAGAGCCTTTTTGAACATGTTGTTGTTTTGTTGCTGTTGTTGTTGTTGTTGTTGTTGTCTTCAGTCCAAAGAATGGTTTGATGCAACTCTCCATGCTATTCTATCCTGTGGAAGTCTCTTCATCCCCGTTTAACTACTACAAACTACATCTATCTGAATCTGGCGATCCAATGATGTATTCCGTCTCTAATGACCTCAAAGTTGAGTTGACTTTACTTTCTAATCCTTTTAACGTATTTTTTTTACTCTCTAATTCCAAAATCGCTACAACCACCGATTTCGACATCTCATTTGCCTGGCCTGTTTAACTTCCCAATGTTTAATCTTCGCTGTTGCAATTAATTATTGAAAACTAGTGTATGCCGACATTAGCGACATCTGGTGAACTTACAACACAAACATCTTGTGGCTACTGTACAGTAGCTTGTTTTAAACAGTAGTACTAATGACAACATGACTCGTGCATGTGATGTTATTTGTATGTATTTGACGATGCTGGTGCTGATTCCGCATTTAAAATTTGACGATGCCACTATGGCTGCAGTACATTAGGACTTTGTTTTTATGTTTGTCTTCATGTTTAAAGCGTACAAATGTAAATTTTGTCAGTACTACTTTTCATTATGGTCCATGTATTGTTCTTAAGCAGTATACGGTTTGCGAGGGTATTTATGTTTTTCCCATTTTTGCTGCAGATCTGATGATGGTCATTAAAGACCGAAACCGGTAATCTGTTAACAAAAAGTTTGTGACCATAGACGTAAATTAAAGGAAACTTATTACATATACGGGTGACGGTTTTTTCGCGACGATGTCGCAGCTTGTGAAATTCGACGATTCAGTCGGACGAGCATCTATTACGATTCATCCTTGCTAAACAATCAGTACATTCCTTGAACATTCCTTTAACTTTCCCCACTGTAAAGTTTACGTCGGCGATTCGTTTTGCGTCTTTTCAGAAGATCACGCCAAAGTTTTTAAGTGCCTCACTCCCTGTAGAGACTTATCGACGTTGCTATACTGATTACGCCACGTAATGACAGCATTCATTATTTTTATGGAAAGCTACCAGGGTCCATCTTATATAAAACGCACCCAACTTTGGAACAGTTTTAACACAGTAAACGTCGCGCGGGATTAGCCGAGCGGTCAGGGGCGCTGCAGTCATGGACTGTGCGGCTGGTCCCGGCGGAGGTTCGAGTCCTCCCTCGGGCATGGGTGTGTGTGTTTGCCCTTAGGATAATTTATGTTAAGTAGTGTGTAAGCTTAGGGACTGATGACCTTAGCAGTTAAGTCTCATAAGATTTCACACACATTTAAACGCAGTAAACACAGTGGACGAGTGGCATCGGTAAGCAATCTTGATACGCGCACAAGGAGAAAAATTTTCGCACTGGCCAGGAGATAGTGTTGATACCAATCAAGTTTCATTTTGTTTTTTGAGTGTGTGTGTGTGTGTGTGTGTGTGTGTGTGTGTGTGTGTGAGAGAGAGAGAGAGAGAGAGAGAGGGAGTTGAGAATGAAAGAGAGCAGGAGAAAAAGAGAGAGGAGTGTAGCGAAAGAAAAGAGCATAGACGAGAGAGAAAATTTTAGTGCCAAAAGGACTATATACACGATATCGGTGCCGGTGCTACCTAGCATTACCCGGCGATAAAAGTCGGCCGAAATTGAATTAAACTGTCGCGTTATTGAATATTTTAGCGGTGCGCAATATGCGCAGCGTGCTACGTGTGGCCCGTGAATTGCTGATAGCGGGCACCGTGGCTTGTGATTGGCTGATAATGCCCTCCGCCCACTCTGTTCGTGACTCGAGTAATTTTTTTTAAATTTTTTTTCGACCGAAATCTGTGAGCATGGAACGTGATGGTTGTCACGTATCACCTGGAAAGGGGTGAAGGAGGAAAGAGGGAGGCAGTGAGGGTGGGAGGGGAGGCAGCAGTTTGAATTGCTGACAAACTTCCGTGCTCACGACAAACTAGCTCCTTAGGTAGGTGGCTTATTAGGTGTTGCCGAAAATAACGGCCGCAGCGAGAGATAATTCGCAATTTAAGTTCGCCTTAGACACGCAGCCGTTGAGTTCCTCAGCATCCGACACGGATCTCAGGATAATATTACCTGTACATTTACGTAACGCGGTACCCTTATAACGTGTAGTGCTAGGCTGCTGGTGTTTAGTTTAACAACTCTGTCCCGGCAAGCACTGACAATCGTCTCCTAGGATATGACTGCTCACGTTATCTCGGCGTGACTGATTAACCCTTAACCCGTCGTTTATTTTAAATGTCGAGTGTGGCAGCACTGCAAAAAAAGCGCAGCTTCACTTGCCCAGTACCTTCGCCGCGTGTAAAGCAGCAGTCAACAATCACGTTTACTTTGTCAGTGAAGACATACAGAGTATTGTTTGGAGGAGTGTGCGAAGTTGCGTGCCTGAGATACCGCATGTTTCGTATTACGTACAACAATTTAGTACGTCCAATAGACAGCATGTTTCTTATTACGAGATATTCTGCTTTCAGTGGCTGTTATGGCGTATTCTTCTATGCGTGAATTTACGTCATATTTCAGGTATAACGTGGATCGACTTTCTGAGAAGAGTATCTGCAGCAGATCAAGATTTGGAAGCTTGGGTCCAGGGGCAGTTACGGGATTTAGATGAACAGGAAAATGGGATCGATGACTACACATTTGACGATTCTGATGATGATGATCCAAATTTCGTGATAGTTGATAGTCACCGTAAAACAGAGAGTGATAATAGTGAAGAAAACGTTTTATTGGAAAATAGAGCCTGGGGCGGTGTATACTACAGATAATACCTCACAGCAAACACAGTACTTTTATGTTAAAAATAATTTACAATGGGAACGTTCTGAGCGTGTTAGAGCGAGAACAACACCAGAGCACAACATTCTGAAAGGAGGAAAGCCTGGCCTAACAGCCAAACGTCGAAGATTGGGACGAAGTCCTACTAAATCTCAAATATGGGAGAATTTATTTGATGATGACATGATAGAAGAAATAGTTCTACATAAAAACGTGAAACTGAATGCAATAAGGGCAAAGTTGCAGGAATCAACTAATCCGTCCAATTAGAGAGCTACTGACAGCGTTGAAATCAAAGCTTTCATAGTCCTTCTAATGATGACATCAGTATTCAGATAGTCTCATGAAGATATGTTCTCTCTTCTCGAAAAGGATCTGACCGGTCTTCCTATATTTGTGGAGATAATGTCGGCAAAACGCATTGAAATACTTCTAAGCAGCCTGAGACTGACGATGCGACTACCAGAGACGAAAGAAAGAAGTCAGGTCGCGCAGCTGCAACGTCAAACATTTTTGAGAAATTCATTTTCAATTCTGAGCAATTATACTGTGGAAAAGGCAGCGTTACAGTGGATGAAATGTTAGTACCATTCAGGGGAAAATGTCCTTTCCGCGTTTATATGCCTAGCAAACTAGCCGAATACGGCATAAAAATTGTGTGCCTGGCAGACTCTGGAACGCTTACCTCTTTAATGCCTACATATATTCAGGGAAAGATAGTGATGGATGTGACCTGACATACGTCTGTGCAAACAACAGAAACATTACCGCTGACAACTGGTTTACAGCTATAGAACTCATTCGTGAGCTGAGAAAGAGCGGACTAACATACGTAGGAACGGTCAGAAAGAACAAACGCGAAATTCCCCAAGAGTTTTTGGCTGATAAAAGTAGGCCAGTTGGGTCAGCGTTATATGGATTCTCTGAGAATACAACACTGGTTTCATATGTTCCTAAGAGAAACATGTCAGTAATTCTTGTGTCATCAATGCATCATTCCACTGAAAATGATTCCATAAAAAATAAGCCAGAAATTATTGATTACTACAACGCAACGAAATCTGGAGTCGATTTGCTCGACATGAAATATGCCAATTATTCGTCAAACAGGCGCTGGCCAATGGCAGTCTTTTACACACTTGTAAACATCAGTTGCGTGAACAATCTTGTTCTGTATTTGTGCTACAGAGGAAACCCCATGCTAACTCGTCTCAAATTCACCAAAAGTCTGGACAAGGAGCTAATAGAGCCACATCTAAGAAGACTCCTGGAAATTCAAAATTTACCTATAAATATCAAGTGAAGGCATAACAAGTGATATAGTGGACAAAAGGAAGATGTATATGAAGTGCCCTGCGTCCAAGAAGAGGAAAACGGCGTGTAAGTGCATCAAATGTGGTCATACAGTTTGCCTGGATTACAGCAGAAAAATGTGTGTCGACTGTGCAAAAGAGATGTGATTTAATATTTCAGCTCAGTTGATTATTATCTTTTTTTACATTTTCTGCAATATTTTATTTATCTTTAGGAATACAGTGCCTGTTATAACAGAGGTGAAAGTCATATGAAATCTCACAGTGACGAACTGCCCGTACTTGTGATATTTCGTGTTTATTTTATATAATTTAAACAACAAAGTGTTTATATGGGCTGAAAAGTATTAAATTTACTTATAACATGAATTAACTGACTATTTACTTGATTTCAGTCAACTTACATGGAGTTCTGGAGTTAGGTGGTCTGAGAGATCGACTGTTTCTAGGTACGCACATTTCAGAGATGTTTCGGGTTAAGGGTTAATGATGAGCTTCCGGGACGTGCAGCCGAGATATTGGTTCCATTTTGAGCAAAACGTTTCGACAACTGATCCAGTCGCCTTCTTCAGGTGCTGCGCGCTGTTTACTCGCTGCCTGCACCCCCACCAGACTGTTAACTAATGTTGGTTTCGCGCAGCTGTTTATACTTGAGTTCGATTCCAGGAGCGCACTACGTCCGTTGCTATTCATATGTACAGGGTAAAATGTGAAAACGTACTAATTCAAGAAATAATGTGGGTACAGAGATAAACCTTGACACATATGACTGAAATGACGTGGGATTTTATTGAAACCAAAAACGAGTGCAAAAACCTGCTACCAGATAGCGCTGGACGTCTTGTGGACAGACGAAGCCCACGTCACACTCCGTGGGTCTGTCAACATCTACAACTGCAGAATTTGGGCTACTCAAAATCCTAGAACTGTCCTGCAAAATCCATTGCACGACGAGAAGGTCACGGTGTGGTGTGGATTTACCACGTCAATCGTGATCGGCCGCTTTTCCATCGAGGAAATGCTTTTCAATCTGTCGATGTGACGGATGCGAGGTATGCCGACATGTTGCGGAATCGCCTCATCCCTCGCCTGGCTGATAAACACCTACTGGGAGCCATGACTTCAATGCGGGGTCGCGCTCCACCCCAAATTGCTACACGTGTGATGAATCTCTTGGCAGATGGTTTGGCGAGGACCACGTGTTAAGCCACCACTTTTGTAATGCTTGGCCTCCCAGGTCCCCAGACCTCAATCCATGTGAATATTGGTTGTTGGGGTTTCCTGAAGTCCCGAGTCTACCGCGATCGACAGACCTCTATGGATGCTAAAAGACATCAGACGGCAGTTTCTCACCCAGGCCCCCACAACCGCACGAGTGGTCGACTGTGAAGAGCGGACAAATTGAATAGCTGGCCGGCGGCCATTAGAGTGGTAAACTGTCGCGCTGAGTTCCAGTGTTTATACATCGCTTTTGGTTATAAAATGCCTTCCCTTGAGTTAGGTCACAAACATAATGCCTCATTTACATACGTTACTGCAATATACTTTTTAATTTATGAACAAACAGCAACTAGTCACTGTTTATGAATTTATCTTACGTACTACATGGAATCTGCCGTAGCTAAAAGTTATGTACTGGACCCCTAGCATTTTTCGTAGTTCATTTACGATAGATGTACGCAAAATGCATCAAAATTCTCGAAGATATACCCACTATATTAATAGATATTTTCTGACTCTACCTTGCTTTAGATTTTATGACGAGAAGTGCGTTATATATGGCATAGTGCTTTGGCAACTCACGACCAAATTATCAAGTTTCAACCTAACCTAGACCATGAAAACACTACAGATCAGCCAACTTTCTTCAAAATGATCAGAACATATAAAATGGTATTCTGTCGGTCGGAAATCTTGCCTCCTGACAGCGTGTAACCATTTTTGTAACAGCTGTCGTTTTGAGAAAGGAAACCTGCAAATAGATGCACAGCCATTATGCTAATACCGTGTTACAAAAACATTTATTAAGCAAGTGCACTGACATACAAAACAACTTAAAATATTCACATACCTGTGAAATGTAATATTCGTTCCTTTCTCGAATTTAATTCTACAATTAATCGCTGCACAACTCTTCACCATTGTACTTCTTTTGATTGGAACGTACAGACAGTACAATTACGAGTAACAAATACTGTATGTACGCCCCAACAAATATACAACGTTGAATCAGGGTCTTCATAAACAACAATACTAGACAACACATCAGACTACAACCACTATATTGGCGTCCAGCGGAAGGTTCCAATTATCCCGCGACTGCAGCGCCATCAGTGAGTCTAGTTATTTTTTACAAGGTCTTTGTTCTCACCATACCTACTGATAGGCTGTACAGCGCTCAACACTATTCCTCGACTATAGGTACTGATACGAATGACGGGCGACGTGTTGAGCTTTTGTTATAAGGAACATCGTATTTCCGGAATGAGATTTTCATCTCCAGCGGAATGTGCGCTGATATGAAACTTCCTGGCAGATTGAAACTGTGTGCCGGACCGAGACTCGAACTCGGGACCTTTGCCATTCGCGGGCAAGTGCTCTACCATCTGAGCTACCCAAGCACGACTCACGCCTCTTCCTCATAGCTTTCTTCCAGGAGTGCTAGTTCTGCAAGGTTTGCAGGAGAGCTTCTGTGAAGTTTGGAAACGAGGTGACGAGGTACTGGCGGAAGTAAAGCTGTGAGGACAGGGCGTGAGTCGTGCTTGGGTAGATGCTAGATGGCAGAGCACTTGCCCGGGAAAGGCAAAGGTCCCGAGCTCGAGTTTCGGTCCGGCACACAGTTTTAATCTTCCAGTAAGTTTCAACACAGTCTTTGCTAAAAACCAATTGTTATACTAATTATTGCTTTTGTATCACGTGAAGCGCCATCTGTTGGTCATTTCGAGCACTTTTTTTGCTTTCGATAAAAAACCAATGCTATTTCATATATATGTATCAATTTTCTACATCTCTACCAATATTATTCCCTGAGTACAGAATTTTCAAATATTTACAGGCTTTTGGGTCACCCTGTATTTCAGAATTCGCTCTGATATCCCATGAAGCGCACATTCTTTCAGCATTTCCCAGCTCTGACTGATGAGAATGCCGTAGAAATCGTAATAACCTGAGTGCCGGACCAAGCCAGTTCGTGAAATCAATGCTAAATATGTGGGCTCTACCACGTTCAACAATGTACACGTGGCATTCGTATCGGAAAGGTGGACGGGCCGACATTTTAATAATCACGAACTCGTATCCCTCAACCACAAAATTCAGTTATGATGCTGACTGGGATACACGCTTCGAAATTCTGCAGGTAGCAGGAAACGAAAGATTATTTACATCTTGTACAGTAACTTCAGTTATAACAGTCAGAGGACGCGAAAGGGAAGCAGTGGATGAGAAGGGAGGGGGACAGGGTTGTAACGTATCCCCGATGTTATTCAGTCTGTATGAAGCAGTGAAAGAAGAGAGCTTAGGAGAAATTTGGAAATAGAACTAAAGTTCAGTGGAAAGAAATAAAAACACTGTAATTGTGTTGTAATTGTGTTGCAGACGGCAAAGGATTTGTAACAACAGTTGAACAGAATGGATACTGTCTCGAAAACAGTTTATAAGATGAACATCAACAAACGTAAAACAGGAATAATGGAGTGTAATCGAATTAAGTCAGCAAATGTTGAAGGAACTGGCTTAGGAAATGAGAAATTAAAACTGTGAGTTTTGCTGTTTGTGTAGTAAAATAACTGGTTAAGGCTGAAGTACAGATGATATAAAATGCAGACTGGAAACAGCAAGAAAAGTATGTCTGAAATATTCTAGTATCAATTTGTCAGAAAGTATTTTCTGGAGGCATCTTAGTTTAGCCCTGTACAGAAAAGAAGCGTGGACGATAAGCATTTCAGACGAGAAGAGAATACAAGCTTTTGAAATGTGGCGCTACCGAAGGATGCTGAATATTAGATGGGTAGATCAGTAACTAATGAAGAGGTACTTAATCGAACTGAGAAAAAAAGAAACTTACGGCATTGCTCTACAAAACGAAGTCATCAGTTGTGACGACACATTCTGAGGCATCAAGGAATCATCAATTTAGTACTGGAGGAATATATGGGGTAAAAATTGTATACTGTCACCAAAGCTTGAATACAATGAGCACGTACAGATGGCTGTAGGTTGCGATAGTTATGAAGAGTTGTGAGAGGTTTGCACAGGATAGGGTAGTATGGAAAGCTGCACCGAACCAGTATTCGGACTGAGAAGGACGACAACAATAATGTGATCCATGATGGCGTCGAAGTGTAGCAACTGATTGCTAACCAAAGGGAACGGTTTCGATTCCCAGCCAAGTCGAGGATTCTCTCCCCTCAAGGACTGGGTATTGTGTTGTCCGCACGTTCGTATGGTCATAACTGACATTCCATTATTGAGCTAGCTGAAAAAAAAAATAAAAAGATCCTACGGAATAAAAAATTAAATCACTTGTCTTACGTGCCAAGACACCAAAAAGTTTCCGTAAGATTGATGCCTTGTTCCAAAGATGGTGGAACTCATGAAATACCCGCAACAAGGAAACAGTTTATTTCGGGTCCTCCGCTAATGGAGACTTTTATCGCGCACTTTATTAACAAGACAGTCAGCTATCTGCGTGCGTGTGCGTGTTGAAGGGTAGGCGGAGTGGTAAACCAAGATTACGCCGTTTATCATTGATAGGAGCCACTAATGTTTCCTCGGAGGCGTAACAATATAAGTCTGAATGCCGCCAGGTAATCAAGACATCAACGCGGAAAGAGGAGAAGAAATTTAGATAACGAGGACCTAAATACAATACTTATTTCGTCCGCTCCCTCAAAACCATTATTTTTCTCGTAGCAGCTCTATCAGTCCCCCTCCAACCAACACCCCGGAGTTGAATTTCGCGGGAATGAATTCACTGTGTGCCTCAGGCTCTCGCATCGGCTGCCTTATTTCTCTTTCCTCCTTTTTTCTTTTTTTTTTCTTTTTTGCCGGCAGAACTGCTCTCGGAACGGCGAGAAGAAAGGAGAAGAAGAAGAAGAAACACGCATTAGCATCGGCCATATATCACGACGCACGACGCGCCATTCGTCTTTGTAGGAACAGTCGCGACTGCGCATGCGCGCGGCAGCGGCCGTGGACAGGGGTGGGGGCAGAAGGGGTGGCGGCTAAATTGTGAACCGAAGGGAGACGGCGGGAAATGCAGATCCGGCGAGGAGAAAAATTTCCCCCCCGCACTCAATCCTCAACTAGGTTCATTCTCGCCTCGCGAGCCGATCTGCCCCTAAAAGGGCAAAAAGGGAAAGGCTTGGCAGCTCTGCAAGAATTCACGCTGGATGCAGACGAGGCGGAAAGCGGAAACCGCGTGTAACGGCCTGTGGATACACTTGCCCGTGCAGTACGACTCGGAAATGTCTCAGAATCCAAAGCATCTTCAAACCATTAATCCGTGGCCTTTTCATCTGACCCTGGAGCTGTGCCATGTAGCAAAATACACACATACATACACACACACACACACACACACACACACACAAATATATCAACGGGGCGAGTAGAGGACAATGAAACAAGCAAATAATTCCGAGCAACATAGTGTAGGTCCAGAAACGAATGTCTCCGGGATACGACTCAGCCCATGTTTACTAGACCTTTTCTTCTCGTTTTGGTCCATCCCACATCTCAAAATATGGATAGGTTCAAATGGCTCTGAGCACTATGGGACTTAACTTCTGAAGTCATCAGTCCCCTAAAACTTAGAACTACTTAAACCTAACTAACCTAAGGACATCACACACATCCATGCCCTAAGCAGGATTCGAACCTGCGAACGTAGCGGTCGCGCAGTTCCAGACTGTAGCGCCTAGAACCGCTCGGCCACCCCGGCCGGCTTGCGTGTGTGAATAGGTGTACTTTTCCTAGAAAAAAGGCAAAAGCTCGAAAGCTAGAGTGAACAGTATTTCATATTACATGTTTCTACGCTCCAGACAGTCTCATATATGAGAGCGATTGCATTTCAGTCTATACATAACGGCCATTCAAATGAATAGACAGTCGGAAAGAAGTGAGAAAGCTGTTTATTATTTCAAAAGTAATGGCCACAACTGTTAATTCATTTATCCCACTGTGAAACAAGACGGTCAATGCCTTTATGAAAAAATGTTTGCGGCTGCTTACGGAACTGTGATTGTACCTGGCGGAGGTTCGAGTCCTCCCTCGGGCAAGAGTGTGTATGTATGTTTGTCCTTAGGATAATTTAGGTTAAGTAGTGTGTAAGCTTAGGGACTGGTGACCTTAGCAGTTAAGTCCCGTAAGATTTCACAAACATTTGAACATTTTTTTTTTTTTTTGTGATTGTACCCAGGCGCTCGCCTCTTCGTCCGAAGCAAATCGACGGCTACGAGTGTCTTTCTTAGGACTCCAAACCTCTGCAAATCGCATGAGGAGAGATCGGGATTATACGGAGGAGGTGTAACAGCTTCCCAGCGAAACTTTTGCAGGGTATTCGAAACTAACTTGGCGGCATGTGGGCAGGTTCACATTCTCCAGCTCTCCCCATGCGATTTCCTTATTTCTTTATATGAAATATTGAAAATCGAAATTGTTGTTGGCCCTGGAAACCGTCAGGCAGCAACCTCCAACTCTATCCTCTTCCCGTGGTGCGGTATTGTCGGTTATAATAATATGCAGACATTTGTTGATGGTGTTAGGACAGCAACCAGCCACAAATTTACTTTCAGTTCCTTTATTCAAAGGAAACCGTTACCGGTTTCGAATCGTGATTCATCCTCAGACGGTTTACACGCTTTCATTATGACATTTGGTGTGTTTTTACATATTAATTGTCCTAAAATACAAATAAAACGTAATTATAAACACGCCACACACAGATGGTTGCGTTACAGATTTTCGTTGCATGTGACTTACGTGAAACGTCGGTTTCGAGTGTTTGTTTCCATAACATTTGTCCAACAGATGTAAATGCATTCCCCACTGCATCCTCGTTGTTCCACACGTAAATTGTTCTCACTGTACACTTTAGATTTGTCGCTGAGATCATTTCAATCATGCACCACATGTTTTGATGCATACAAAGAGCTTAGAAACATATGAGTATCACAGATGCTATGATATATCGTAACATTTGACGATGATGTCCTATGTTTGGAAAGGATCATATATTCATGAATATAGGACATCATCGTCAAATGTTACGATATATCATAGCATCTGTGATACTCATATGTTTGTAAGCTTTTTGTATGCATCAAAACATGTGGTGCATGATTGAAATCATCTCAGTGATAAATCTTAAGTGTTCAGTGAGAACAATTTACGTGTGCAACAATAAGAATGCAGTGGGAATGCATTTACATCTGCTGGACGAATTTTATGAAAACAAACACTCGAAACCGACGTTTCACGTAAGTCACATGCAACGAAAATCTGTAACGCAACCATCTGTGTGTGGCGTGTTTATAATTACGTTTTATTTATATTTTAGGGCAATTAATATGTAAAAACACACCAAATGTCATAATGAAAGCGTGTAAACCGTCTGAGGATGAATCACAACGATTCGAAACCGGTAACGGTTTCCTTTGAATAAAGTGACTGGTTGCTGTCCTAACACCATCAACATTTGTCTTCAAACAACAGCCACGGTCTCCATCATGTCATCATATGACAAAATTGCATGCAGACACTTGCTGAGATGGGACCACGTAGTTGATCGTTGCCTTGGCCCTCACATCTGCACTCGTAAGCAATTGGCCTTCATGAAGACGCTGCGGTACAATGACGAACGTCGGTCCGCCGTCTCCGAAACCGTCGCATCCCTCGGCGACAGACGACGCACGCGCCAGCGGCACCGGTCGCACAGATGGCGTATTTAGGAACCCGAAACGCGACTCGAGAAAAGGAGGCAAGTCGGTCGCCGTAGAAAAAGAATGAGGTAGACAGAGAGAGGGGGAGAATGCTAAGGGGAGCGAAAAAACGAAAAGAAAAGCAAGGGAAGCAAAAAAGGAGCGGCAGTTCGGCGACTGCGGCGGCGCAAAGAACATCTCTACCTGCGAACCCAAAAGAGATAACACTCGCCCGGGCGCTGTGACGTACGGCGGGCAATCTAGCAACGCAGGGGCGGCCGGCGCATCTCGGCGATCGCACAAATCTTCATTCGATCGCGGCACGCGGACGTGGTTAGAGCGCCGCGTTCTTATCTGGCCGCATCAGCTCCCCCCCCCCCCCCCCCCACACCATCCTCTTTGGAACCCAATAACAGCCTCCCTTTCGGAGCAATCCCTCACGTGCCCGAGCGCGCGATTGGCTCATAAATTTTCAGGGGGGTCCGTTTGTTGGGGTGGTCTAACCGGGAGGGAGGGGGTTGCGCGGGATCTGAAGAGCAGAAGGGGGTCGGATTGGGTTTCGACGGTAGGGCGGGGGACGGGGAGGCAGTGACAAATTCCCTGGTGGGTAGAATTATAATTTGCGCAATAAACTTGGGCGACTCCATTGGTATTAATGGGGGTGTCTTCAGGCGGATAAAGAATGGCCAACGTGTGCGCTCTTGCAGTCCGCGCAGAGCCTCGTGATCGGTAAATCGCCGGCGCCGATGCTGATGAACGAACGAGTCGCCTTCCGCATCCGAGCGGCGGTAAAATCGCCTGCCCTGAAAGTCGAAAGCAGTTCACTGCTAGCAGTCTTAGGATTCGAACCGAGTTCCTTTCGTAAAATGTCTTTGGCTTCGTGCCTGGCGATGCTGGTAGTGTCCCCGGGAACAAATTAATCACATTAACCATAGTAAAGATAGTAAGCTGTTGTCCAGTTACTGCTCTACAATTGTCCAGCAACGAAACTTCACACTGGACGTCTATGGGACAAAACTGAACGGAAGGCAACGTAACGAAGGCAAAGCGAACACATCATACCATTTGCACAAAATTTCGAAGTATTCTAACACAAGTGAGGAGCTACCAATGACTGTGTTCATTAATAGCCAAAGCAAAATTTATAATGATGTTCTTGACGAAGGTTGTATGAGAAGTTTTCCACACTGTTGGTAAGAGAGAGAACAGAAAGAAGTGTCTACAAAGAATTTCAGAGCATCGAGATTTATTTGCTCTAGGAAATATTTACTAGGTGATCAAAAAGTCAGTATAAATTTGAAAACTGAATAAATCACGGAATAATGTAGATAAGAGGTACAAATTGACATCCATGCTTGGAATGACATGGGGTTTTATTAGAACCAAAAAAATACAAAAGTTCAAAAAATGTCCGACAGATGGGGCTTCATCTGATCAGAATAGCAATAATTACGTAACAAAGTAAGACAAAGCAAAGATGATGTTCTTTACACGAAATGCTCAATATGTCCACCATCATTCCTCAACAATAGCTGTAGTCGAGGAATAATGTGAACAGCACTGTAAAGCAAGTCCGGAGTTATGGTGAGGCATTGGCGTCGGATGTTGTCTTTCAGCATCCCTAGAGATGTCGGTCGATCACGATACACTTGCGACTTCAGGTAACCCCAAAGCCAATAATCGCACGGAGTGAGGTCTGGGGACCTGGGAGGCCAACCTCCTTTTATACACGATTGTCATGCGCAGTCACTGATATTTTGCTGTCCAGCGCCATCTGTCGGACATTTTGTGTACTTTTTTGTACTAATAAAACCCCATGTCATTCCAAGCATGTGTGTCAATTTTAACCTCTCTATCTACATTATTCCGTGGTTTATTAAGTTTTCAAATTTATACTGACTTTTTGATCACCCAGTACATACGAATACATCAAACAATAGTTACAATGCAATTTATCAAGCATTTTACGTTATGCGTTGTGTTCTGTTTCCTCTGTAATTACCAAGAAACGACCAAGACATCTGTAATTTTCTCCTTCAAAGGAGCTGACTTTTAACTGTTAAATAACAGTTTTCAATGAATTTTTTTTCACATGAACACCTCTGCCCAGGTACTGTAAAACCTAAATCACTTTTCGTTTTCAGATACTGGCCTCATTTTTGGAAGGACTCTGATAGGAAAAGTCCTCGAGTTTTTATGGAAGCTTCGCAATGTCCCACGAAAATGAAGTAGGCTATAAAATGAAATGAGTCAGCGCGACGGAATTGGCGAACCTCCCATATTAGCAGATGACGTCACCAACTAACATCAATACATTTCTTCCCGAGAGTCCTTTACGTCGACGTTATGTGCCCCACAGACATTTGCTGTATGTTTTGTATATTAACCACCTGGCAGATAATGTTAAGAGTAACCTCAGGCGTTCTGGACATGATGCAGTTATCTGTAATTAAGTGCTGATGGGAAATAAGCAGCACAGAGTTTCAGCCTGATCTTGATTAAATTTTAAAGTCGCGCAGATACTAACAAGGTGCTTTATATATTCAGATATGTAGCACTAGCCACTTCACAAAATGAAAAAAACAAAGTTCCGTTCTTAATAATCCTGGCTTGGTAGTCTCTTTTCTAAATTGAATCGATTGATGCAGATATCTCTATTTATCCGTCCGATTTCTTTTTTTTTCATATTTTCGCGTTTCGTGATTTTTGCTGGGGAGCCTCGTTTTTCCTTATTGCATTCATCCATTATTACTCTTTATTTATTCTTCTTGATATTCATGAGAACATTCAGTACGATGTTTATGTGAGAAGACGTGTACCTCAGAAAACTCGTCATACTGCTATTTATTACGATCGGTTTACACAAAAATGAATAATGTGATACTTCCTGTAAAGTGCAAATGGTCTAATGAAACAAATTATTGTATGAATATAAAATTTTTTCGACCATAACGAAACACAGATAACATATTTTGGTTCAATATAAACATCCAGGTGTATCCAGAATGAGATTTTCACTCTGCAGCGGAGTGTGCGCTGATATGAAACTTCCTGGCAGATTAAAACTGTGTGCCCGACCGAGACTCGAACTCGGGACCTTTGCCTTTCGAGGGCAAGTGCTCTACTTGCCCGCGAAAGGCAAAGGTCCCGAGCTCGAGTCTCGGTCGGGCACACAGTTTTAATCTGCCAGGAAGTTTCATCCAGGTGTATCTTTGGAGTGAGATTGTCTTTGGACTTGAGCACACGCCATTACTTGTGGTTAGTTGATTTTGAATATCGGAGACATACGATGTCTTATGTATTTTACTGAGACTGTTCAAAGTTGTAAATGTCGGAAACAAGAATGAAGATTATTACTTGTGGATATTCTGCTTCTGAGGGAATGGTTGTTTTTTCAAGTGTCTGAATGGATATCAACCTGCAATAAATCGCCGAGATAAAAGTGAAAAATGTGTTTCATTCGTAAGTAATTGAAAAACCTGGGCCGTGATAACAGAATGTATGGATTCGTCATTTCGGTCCCTGGATTACTGCATTCATTCACAAGGTAAGCAGAGACTAACTTTTTAACTCAAATCAATGGACTATTGCTACGCTGCGAAAATGTTGATGTACTAAAGCAGCATTCTATAAGTTTTTATCGACTATTGTCAGTAATACTATTGTGCTGGGTAGTTATGAAGCGCGTAACTATAATATCAGTGGGTAACAACTGCAGTCTACAAATGGCGTCCATTTCTTCAGTGTCAGTATTTGCAGAGTAACTTACAAAAATCCTACTTTGAAAAAAAACCAGTTCGACACTGAAAACTCGGCACTTATCGAGTTTAGGGGGACAAAATTTTCGGAAATATTTTTTCTCACTTTTTGATCAGTTAGACTGTGTTGATGTCGAAGATGTGATTTATTTTCATCCCCGACAAAAATTTTTTAATATATCGAGAGAAAAATTTTTTTAATGATTTTTTTTCTCATTTTTGACCGGACCACGAATATGTTATTTGCAAACATCATTGAAGCCAAATCGTAGCACATCAAAGAACTCGGAAAAAATCGCCTCATTCAGTTTACACTGAAGTCAAATAACTGTAGTTAAGTGTTAGTTCGGTGTTTGTTGTGTGCGTTTGTTCTACTAACCCGTAATGACTAGAATTTTCCTTGATTTGACCGAATTTCGTATGGTAAATTTGTTATGTTGTTGTATTGTTACATTTTGATTAAATGACAATATGCTGTTTTACTGTTTCCAAACTGATGAAAAATATGTCATATTCGTGATCAGCATAGTCAAATTGACGATAATCGGTAAAAAATCAAAGCTTTCATGGGTGTCCCCCTAAACTCAATAAGCGCCCAAAACTCCGTGGTGAGTGCAGAACCGATATTCATGTCTCTGCTGTTATCAATAGCCCATTTACAATGTCTGTTTTCGTCAAAGTGGTAATCCTACGCTGCAGTCGGTGATTGTTAGTGACATTGTTTTCGCTTCGGAAGTAATGCTTTGCTTTGGTGGCTTTGCACAACGCGGAAATTGGTGGGCTTTGACAAAAGGAGGAAATTGATGGTATCGGTGAAATTCAGTTGCAGATATATGTCGTCTGAAGGCTTCTGCAAATGTGTGTTCATATTTTTGGTAACTATCTCGTGTGATCTGAGTGAAATACATTACTAAGGTAACTTTTACTGTATCTGTGCAGCATTATTTTACATAATGTGTATTCTTTTTATCATTCACTCATAGTCCAAACTGTAAACCTATACTAACAACATAAACGGCAATTTCTCCCGAAAAAATAAGTAACATTTCGTTACATGCTTTAAGTGACATTTCCGCGCCGGAACTGTCGACCAACAACTGATCACTGCTGTCAATTGTTGTACAAAAAGCAGCCACGAATTGGTTCTAGGTTACTTTCTGAATAAAGTACCATTACCTGTTTCAAATTTTTCACAATTCATCATCAGACGTTTTTTCATGTTTCCATCAGAAATAATGATACTTTGTTTCTGTGAGTTGCCAAAGGATAAACAATAATTCACATGTACAAATATGTAACGAAAATGGTTGTGCAACCATTTTTGTTACACTTTTGCAACTGTGCTTGTTCTTTATCCTATGGTATCTCACAGGAAATCAATGTCTCATCTTAACCCTCCTGGAAGTTTCAGTGTACCATTTGTTTTGACGAAAGCATGAAAAACTGTGAGATGATCAACTTAAAAAATTTGAAAACGGTAACAGTACTTTTTGAATAAAGAAACGAAAAACCAATTTGTAGCTGATTGCTGTACACCATCAACAATTTATTTGCTGTAACAGTCAGTCTCCAGCCATGTCTTTATTTGACAAAATTGTATCATCATTGTTAAGCAGAGATTTCTTTTAATCGTAGCTTCATCCACCAGAGATGGCGTATGCTCAATATCGATAATCAGTGCTCGCTAGACGCTAAAATTCTCGACTTTTGAAGATGCGAAATCTCACGGCATTAAGTAAAACGTCTTTTGTAAGCTCTCTCCTACATTTTAAAATTTCTAAATGGCAACTCTATTGACACGAAGCAGCTCCAGTACTGACTGAAGCACAGTTTCGCTCGGAGCTTCCATCTACGATAGTAAAGGCAACGTCACCATCTCTTGCGTAAAACGTAAACACCACTCACGGGTAAAGTTTTACGACTGTTGTTTCTGGCCGACTGCTGCGTACAAGGCAGTATGAGAGACGATCTATGATCACGGGACTTTTAATCAGTATCGCCCAATTCCTCCAGCCATTACTGCCAGTAGAAGAACCCGGGTGATACCGCCTCTTCTTTATTCAAGTAGCACTTAATTCCCCTCAGGAGGCAGAATTGACCCGTACCAGACCTTCCCACCTCTGAAAAAATATGATGATGTACCTGGAATCGAACGCGGGTCTTTCCGCACAGAAGGCGGCGACTCTAACTAAATTTATTTTTATTATCATTCTTTCGGTTTCCATCTATCGTATCAGTATTCGATTAATAAGCGGCTATTCGTTATGGAGCGGTCTACCATCTCTTACTTAACTGCAGTCGGCCGGGGTGGCCGAGCGGTTCTAGGCGCTACAGTCTGGAACCGCGCGACCGCTACGGTCGCCGGTTCGAATCCTGCCTTGGGCATGGATGTGTGTGATGTCTTTAGGTTAGATAGGTCCTAGGGGGCTGATGACCTCAGATGTTAAGTCCCCTGCCGGCCGAAGTGGCCGTGCGGTTAAAGGCGCTGCAGTCTGAAACCGCAAGACCGCTACGGTCGCAGGTTCGAATCGTGCCTCGGGCATGGATGTTTGTGTGTCCTTAGGTTAGTTAGGTTTAACTAGTTCTAAGTTCTAGGGGACTAATGACCTCAGCAGTTGAGTCCCATAGTGCTCAGAGCCATTTCAACCATTTTTTGTTAAGTCCCATAGTGCTCAGAACCATTTGAACTTAACTGCAGATTACGTCTGATATACATCTCAGAATGCTTTTTTATTTCAGTCTCTGATCACAATATCAGTTCTTTAGACGATGACCGGTTTCAGTCTGTATTGACCATCCTCAGATCTTTTTTCCACCATGTCCTAAAGTGATACGGCCATAATGGCATCGTCAAAACACATAAATATAATCAGCATAGCATCGTCACATGGATCTAAAATATGGTGTAGAATAGGAGGCACACAACCATATTTTAGATCCATGTGACGATGCTATGCTGATTATATTTGTGTGTTTTGACGATGCCATTATGGCCGTATCACTTTAGGACATGGTGGAAAAAAGATCTGAGGATGGTCAATACAGACTGAAACCGGTCATCGTCTAAAGAATTCATATTGTGATCAGAGACTGATATAAGAAAGCATTTTACAGTATTGGATCACTGTTTGTATATGCGATTATGTCGCAGTTGGTGATACATCTCAGAGACTGCGAATTTTTGTCGACGCGTAACACGCGACACGCTTACTATAAGCGAACTCCCGTCGGTGCGACACCGTTTGCATGGACGACGCACGCCATTCCCACGACAGCACGGGCTGTAAACGACGGGCGGGAAATGACGCCGTTCCCATGGTAACGCTTGCAGCGATTGCCGTTCGAGTACATCGGTTTTGAGCGGGTGGGGGAGAGGGGGGAGGTTGGAAACGGATGTTGCGAAAGAGAGTGGGAAGCGGGATCGGCGACATAGCAGCCAGTCGCTCTCCTCTTTGCGGCGGATTTATCGACAGTCCCCCGCTCGCCGACACTTTCACGTCTGCCACCCACGCCACGCCGGCTGTCGACGTTTCAATCTCGCTTTGCAGACCTGTTGACTGGCTCGTTTCCAAAGCGAGGTATCGATACATGTTGCGCGACCTGTGGGACCTCTGCAAAGCGAGAGCACAGTTTGTAGCTACTTGTTAACCCTTCATGGGAAAACCTGAATATAATTAAATACTCATACAAAATTAATATTTTATTGATAGCTGATATTTTTTCAACAACTGTATTTTATGTTTCAGCATAAAATTCAGTCGGTGGGTGCACAGATATTTTTATTGCGCTTTACCTGTTTCAACAAATTAATGCTGTCATCTTCAGAAACCTCCAAAGTTAAGGATATTATAAATCATTAGGCCTTGACCAAAACTTTATATAAGACAATTTCTTATAACACACTTCTTATACTTCACATAAATGTGTGGCCAAGGTCTAATGATTTATTTAATATCCCTAATCTCGTAGGCTTCTGATAACAAATTAATCTGTAGAATCATGTAAAGCGAGATATAAATATCTGTGCAACTGACGACTGAATTTTATTCTGAGATGGTATAAATCGATTTTCATTTATTGTTGAAAATGCAGGCTGTTCCTCACAAGTAACGTAATTACTATAATATTACACTTTCAGACATTTCATCAAGGACTGTACGTGACTAAAATCTATAGGTCAAGAATATTTATGCTAGTAGTACGCCGTCTTGACTCAGTATTCCTAACAAGTGAGCACTCCGATTCTTTAGAGAAACGAATTGCCCTGTGTAAAACAGCTTAGGGTGACCGATTATTTTACAGTTGAATCTGTTGGTGGTCACTGACTACTCTCATTTTCAAATACTATATGAATTGAGTAATTTCCACACCATGTCTTATGGTGCCTAGAGAAATATACACAGATTCTAATTTCAATTTTAAATTTTTGTGTAAGGTCAACAACTTTATTGAATACTGGAAAGCAGATTTCTATTGCCCATACGAAGCAGTAGGATAGGCCACCTGCCACTGAGATCATCTACTGTTTTATCCGTCTAGTGATACATATCGTTAGCGTAACACATGAACTGAAATAAGTTAGGGCGGTGGCAGTTAATTATTCAAGTAATGTATGGTGAAAAAGCGCAAAAGTAGAATTAAACATCCTGTCGACGGTATGGTCTTTAGAGACAGATCACAAGCTCATATGGGGCGGCGATGCAGAAGACACTATCCTTGCATTCGCATTATCGAATTGGAGAAAACCATCTAACACCTGGATGTCTGAATGGCTATTTCACCATGGAGTCCAATCACTGTTGCACTTTGTGTAGTTCCCCATGTGTTAGGACAGGTATAGAACACGTTAGGTCACGGAAACTAATCGTAGGATCACTCGGTGATAGAACTCTTGCAATATTGAACCTACAACATTCACGGTTAGGTCGCGGGTCCAACGCCAAATCTTCGGCTGTAAATGCAGTCTCAGTAAGCACTGTTTCGCCAAAACTGCAGATTAAGAGGGGCATAGCATTACAAAACATGAACTCAGTAGTAAAAGAATGATAAAATACGAAGTCAGCCAAGGCGTGAAACAAATTCAGGCCCCTGTTGTTTTCTCTGAACAGGACTTTTCCTGCATCTGCCCTCGTAAGGCAGCGTGTCTCGTCTATATATTCTTCTTTCGCTAGCTGGTATGAAACAAGAAACATCTACGACTGACGAACAAACGTGCTGCTGGTAGTCACGGATGTCGCCACGTGCGTATAAGCTTCCAAATACCGGTGTCACTGACTGCAGTTCGCTAAGCAGAAATAGTAGTATACAATAATAATATATGCTAGTCGGATATTCGCAGTGTTTTTCACTTTGCTACTAAAATAGCGCATTACATTTGGCAGAATTTTTTAAAATCTGTACTATCTTGCGATTGTTATTCCTTGCGGTGAGAAGGTACACATGTACGAACATTGAAGTTGGTACTGAGGTTAAGGCTCCTACATAAATAACGTTACTTACTCCGACACACTTGAAGATAAACATTTTTTATCTAAAGACTACGTACTGCTTGTAACCTATTGTATTGAACGCAGAAAAAAGGGTACAGACCGTCAAATATTAAATGTTTATGGATTTGCGTTCAACGTAGCGAGGGAAAACCTGAAGAACTTTCGTTTTCAGCAAAGCGTTACTAAGGAAGTAATGACGCAGCACGAGATAAAATTACACACATCTCAACGTACATAGTGATGCAGCTGATGTGCAAAAATCCATATGTACAAGATACAGGAATGTTTTTATTAATTTATTTTTAGCTCGTGAAGGTACAGGAATTAGTTTGGACTTCCCCGCAGAGGAACAAACAAGCTGCGAAATAATATCGTATATTTAACACTAATTAATACATTCTGAAGGTACGAAATGGTTTGTAAGGAAATAACGCACTATAAAAATAAACTGGATGTATGTAGACCCGTTAAACGCCATTAGCCCCCGAACAAATTTGTAATTACATTAATATTACTTTATTACGCACAGCAGAAAACCCATGGGCTCTGAAAGTCGAGTTTTCTTGCGTATTTAACATCCGAAAAACTTCATTAAATCCAAGGAAATAATGTCCGTTAATTCCGCCAATGTCCGTTAATTCCGTCAAAGAGACGAAGTTCTTTGTTTTCCTTTTAAATTTCTGTCTTAATCACTCTCGTACAGTTTTGTCTCCACCGGAAGATATTTCATCATTTGGAACGAAAATTATTACTGCACTCAAATGGTGGAAGGACGAATACGCTGATTTGTGCGGGAGGCAAATGAGTTTTAATTACGTGGAACAAAAGACTGGAAATAACCTGCTCTTTGCATAAACGACAAAACAAAGAATTTGTTCCGTATTGTTATGTTCCCTTTTTAACACGAAATTTCGCGTAATCTCTTTCCAGGTAGCCCACTAGATTATGTTTTATGCGTTATAGAATTCACTTGGTTCCTTCTGCTTCGCGTGTGCGCAATTTTTCTTTCTTGCTGGTAGGCTATGAATATTATACTTCAAAAATAAATTATATTTTTCTTCCAGTTGAATACTCTCAAAACATGTACCTCCTGTTAAATTATTAATTGTTATTGTGCTTCTGCATTATTATTTATGGTAAGTAACAAACACTTATAACCGTTCAACAGTCTCATGGCTGATACATCTAGCCAGCGTAAAAAGATGATAGAAATTATTGTAAATGTGCCAAATTATTTGAATTTTTTCTTGGAGCTCTTAGTCTATTTCGGGACTAAATAACTGATTTATTTGACACGGAAGAATTACTTATCACTCAAATGGACAGTACTACATATAATTTTCATCGTTATTGCGGCAGCTGTTAAAAAGCATTTCTTCTTTTTGAGATGCTATGACGAGTAAAATTTTCCGCTTGGAAAAGTGATACTGATGTCTTCGGATTTTCGGCGGTTGTTTTCCTTGTATATATCAAGTTTCAACGATAGGTCACCATTCGCTTGTCTACGTGAGCGGCTGTAGGCATATTAATATGAAAAAATCAGTCATTTTTTAAAAAAATTCCCATATTACTCGAAGGTAACAGCAACGTAGTTTTGTACAAAAACAAAACAGCCGTTTCCACCCAAAAAACGCAGCAAAATTAATCAGCAGTAAGGCAGAAAAAAATCCCCCCTTGTCGAAGTATCTAAGACTAAATAGAGTATTCGCCCGTTGGAGCAAACACGTAAGAGATAATGAGATTTTAACGATAAACAGGAAAGCACAAAGAATAGGATCACGTCCTGAGACATTTCTTCTCTCACTTCTTGTCTAGCAAGTGTTACTCTTGTGAACCGATAAAATAGTAAGGGCTTAGTATAATGAGAAACTTTTTTCTGTTCTGCTGGTCCCCAGCTAACAACTATTATCATGAGTAAAGCGCCGTTTATTACCTTAAGATATTTTCCTGCATCCAGCGCCATTTACTTTCTGATCGATACTGGGCATAAATTGGCTTAAGTTTCACTCTGAAGACATAACATGTGAAAAGAAAAACGAATATCATGATTTCTCTTTTTTTCTGTTCGGCGATTAATTTCAGTTGTACTGCCACTGTTGCCTATTTTCGCTGTAACAAAATCTTCGCTTAGGTGGACGAGCACAAATACTACATCAGAAAGTCTTCATGATTGAGAAATTATTTGCGTCCATCTATTTTGGATTCGTAAATTAAGTTATCTCAAAGTTTTAAAATGCCCGCTTAATTTGCATTAAGCCGCATGAATGACCTAACATGATGTTTATTTTTCATCATTATTATTTTACGGCTGTATCGACTGTTATGCTAGTCGCTGCCGTAATTACGTAGGCTCTGCAGCTAATTTCTTATTATTCTAAAGTTTTACACACAAGCAAAATTTACATTAGGTGCTAGAAGACGGTGGCAAAATGAATTTGTTCGGTATTTAATCATTATCATCGACAGACACCGTAAGCAAATAATTTGTCTACCTAGAAAACGTATAAAACGGAGAGAGACGGCAAACGCTTCCCACTTGAGTTACATCTGGTGTATTATTTTGTATTCAGTACGTTTGGCTGCGAGGAATATTGAGCTACAACTTCTCCTGTGACATCTGAGTTCCATCGCTGAACGAACACTGAAAAATTCTGCATTGAGGAAACGTGCATTCTAAAAAGTCACTGTATTTGTGATATTAAGCCTTGCGCAGCATCGTACGACTAGCTAAATCTCAGTCTTTCCCTTTTCGAATGAAGTAACTTCACTGCTCTGAGAAAAGAACAAAAAGTTTCCCAGTCGTTAACATTAGGGTCAGTTGCTAGCAAATGTCATAAGAAACGTCTTAACAGGTATAAAATGTAACATCGTACAAATATATTTGTCACATTACGCAACACAAGAATTTAGCTGCACAAGGTTACGTCTTCCGTTTATCTGCAGGAGCACACGTGCGCGCTCGGTAATATTGCGCAATAGCAGTTTAATAATTTCTTGTTTGTGGTCAAGTAATTTTTTTTGCCTCTGTTGTGTAAGAAACAAGTAACTTGCGAGCTGGTTCATGCAGTTGAAAATTCATCATACGTTTAATAACGATGAACTGTTCGTGATCTGGACTTGGTTGCGTTGCAACTACAGAAGTTTGTTTTGTGTGTGTGTGATGGTGAAATAACTAAGTAAATGTATAGCGTTTTCGAAGAACAAGATATTTTCTTTGGCTGCATGCCATGAGTATTTAACTTTCGTAAAATAAACCCAAGCAGCTACACCTGCTCCGGAATACTTGACTATAAACCAAATATCACCTTACAGAGCTTACTTTTATTGTTATTACTGTTTCTTTCTTCTTTTTTTTTTAGGTCTTATGGCCCTCATTAAGCACGTATCTGTTTGATTAATCGCTGTTTTACGCCATTTAACGAAAAGTTTGTATAGCCTACTCTACAAATTAACATTTTACTTTTTGAGACGGAGACTGGCAACTCCCGGAACGACAACGTTTTTAGCATGTACACTCAAACAGCCTGCCAATCTATAAAACACCATTACGCCCGGAAGTGGGATTCTTATTACAACTGACGCTTCTAATAAACTCATTTCAAGAAATAAAATAGAAAACTGATAGTAATAAACCACAGGCAGCATTTGATGGGATCAGGTATTTAAACTTTTGGCGAGTTGCGTACCAGAGTTTCGAAACAAGAACAGCGAAATCGTACGAAGTGTTCGGTAAATACGGCTGACAGGAACGTTCGTATACCTCACATACGCGCTATCTTTTGCTCTTCTGTGACCATAAGGTATGTCAAAAAGTTTAGTTGTTCATAGTTTGGAAGAACGTAGTTCCCAGAAATATACCGACGAAACTAAGAAAACAAAAACTGGAAATTCCATAATTGATTCCATGAGGTACGAGTAAAATGCACTTCATGTTTACTGTGCTGTAGCTCGATATAAATTAAATATTTCATAGTTTTCTATGACTCCACGTGCTGTTTGGTATTGAAACGTTATACTAAAATCGATTCCCAAACGTTGTCCCAGCTATTAATGCCGAAAAATGGTGAAGGAAATTTCCGTCTTTGACATCATCGTAATCAAAAATAAACGAACTGGGAATATGGAGCTGAATTAGTATTTTATCCATGTCGAGTGCATACTAACTGTCCGACTGTAATGCATGTAAAAGGCGACAGTCCACGTAGAACGAAGGAATAGCATGAATTATGGGCACTAGAGCAAAATAATGACATTAATTCGAAACAGGGCAACGAGAGTGGCAGGATGAAAATATTCTAATAGAATATGAAAATGTTAATAAAACACATGGAAAATTTATGTTCCACAAATACAGTTATGGAAAGAAATATCAGTGGCTAGAACGAAAGTAGTTTTGTAAATGCTTGCAGACTTTAGTGCACCGAGATGAAAAAATAAAATAAGTCAGGGTGTTAAGAAATAACTGTAGAAATACTACGGGTCAGTGAAATTAATATTTGCTTCTCCTTGGAAATTATGAAAGTTATTTGTAAAATTACTACGAAGAAACCTCGATGTACACTTGCGCTATGTCTCGCTTTTTACAGCGGCGATAAAACGTCTAACCATGAATACATTTTCGGAACAATACTCTTACCTTTCACGTCACTTCCACTGCAATGCGTATTGAAGTGAATTGTTAGGATATATAGATACAAGCACACCATAGCAGTCTTCAGAAATCGCCACGCCCAGTAAAGTGATACGTTGACTGCTGGCCAAGACTTATGGTTCTGACACATCGTTGCTTTTTAATGTGTTCAAAAATTTATTTCTAAATAAAGAATGTGCCTTCAGCGTAGTTTTTTATTCATGCTTCGATCGAAATCCGATTTGCGATCCACCTGTTCGAATATTTAAGCGACAAACTAGTTCGCAATATGACAAATTTGTTTGTGTCGGACCACGGCGGATTTATGTGAGGTAGGGCAAAATGGTTACTTTTATCGAAAAATCAAACGGTAGTTATGTCACCATGTTAGCACACTAATGCTACTGCTGATAGAGGTGTTGGGGAAAAAAAGCCGGCCGATGTGGCCGAGCGGTTCTAGGCGTTTCAGTCTGGAAGCGCGCGACCACTACGGTCGCAGGTTCGAATCCTGCCTCGGGCATGGATGTGTGTGATGTCCTTAGGTTAGTTAGGTTTAAGTAGTTCTAAGTTCTAGGGGACTGATGACCTCAGATGTTAAGTCCCATAGTGCTCAGAGCCATTTGAACCATTTTTTTTGTTGGAAAAAAGTTTTTCGTGTCTGTTTCCTTCCACAGGCGCGATGACAATTCATTGTAGTCAAGACCAATATTTCGACAGGACGTAGCTGTGTTTCACAGGGGCAAAGACGACCTCCTTGGAGGTCCAAATTGCCGTTCTCCAAATATATATTTTGACATTCGTGACAATCTATCGAGACTACTATAAACATTTTACCAAACGTCCCTCACGGAAGTTAAATGTTCTGTTGTTGAACTGGTTATGGGTGTTACAAGCAAGAAGCGTTGCAGCCGTTCAGTTAGCAATCGCTCACAGTCAAAATACTCTGCAGGTAAGTAAATCTATTTGGTTGCTCAGTTTTGCAATCATCCTTTGCCCTCTCCTCGACAGAGGTCAACGGCAATTAGCAAAGTTTCTCATCGTTAATTTACTATCTAACAATCCTGCGATTACAAAATCACAGAAAATTTGTCCGTGTGCAGTACTGCAAAAACATGCTGTATCTTGGGTATCATTGTCTCAATAATCTGCGGTCGACGCATTCTTAATCTGGACTTCTTGTGCGGATCGCTACACAACTACAGCTGAGAAGCAATATCAAAACTCGGTATCGATGAACGAACAATACGCGGAAACCAGCAAACCACGTTTTACACAGAACAGAAATGTGTGAATAATTATTTTATTTCATTTCAGTATACTCCGTTCGGGTCTGAATGCGCAAAAAGCTGACACTCTAACTTCTACGTTTCGGTGTAAGCTATTTTTTATTATGATATCTACCAAACGTCCTAGAGGCAACAGCGTATACGTGCGTATACCAAACAAATGTATCCAATATCTTCTAGACAGCTCTTCTATCGATGAGCATTTTCTGACAAAACGTTTTCCAAACGTTTCTGAACAAGTGTGTTACGACATCCGAAAAATGTATTCGTTCTCCATAGATACGGTTCAAATGGCTCTGAGCACTATGGGACATAACTTCTGAGGTCATCAGTCCCCTAGAACTTAGAACTACTTGAACCTATCTAACTAAGGACATCACACACATCCATGCTCGAGGCAGGATTCGAACCTGCGACCGTAGCGGTCGCGCGGTTCCAGACTGTAGCGCCTAGAACCGCTCGTCCACACCGGCCGGCCGTCCGTAGATATGTGGCTTGTATATGTGATACGACAAAAGTACTGCACAATATTTTGTGAAGAAGTCGCAACAGTTCCTTCTTCCAGGTAGCCCTGCATCTTCACTCCAAAATATATTAACCCCTCCGTTCGTCAAAGCGCCACGCAGTCTTCTATAGAGATGATTAAGTGCCGAAGGTTACTATCTCGGAAAGCACCGAAACGTGATACAAGAGGCGACAATTTTAAACGTATAACACGTGGTATGTCCATAATGTTCTGTACAAACTGAAATTCGTTCAATCTGAGTATGCCTGGTTAGGTGTAAGAGAGGTCCTGAAGGCTCTAATCTTGGCAGGTAAAATAAATGCATAAATAAATAAAATAAATAAATAAAGCGGAGTAACGTTTTACCGATTTAAGTGTCTTTTTATTGCGATATTAAAGAAATCTTGTCACAAATATCCCTTGTTCACCACAGACCAAACAATGTAAAGTGTACGTGTTTTGGATTGTACAGAAATTAGACGTATAACGGAATGGTTAAAGAAAGGTACTGAAAGACATGACATAATGTCAGCCGAATGAGACGAGAGTGGCGAAGTAACTGAATTGATTAACCGAGACCCTGGTTGTATTTACTGTGCTGTTGCAGCTTGTGCGTATGTGCCATTGTCAGGCATCTACAAATGTAAAATACAAGGCACCAAGAAAAATATAACTGAGGAACAACAGGATGTACTCCAAATTTGCTATTTTGTCATGTTTTTCTTGGTGTGTTGTATTAAATGTTTGTTGACGCCTGACAGTGATACAAGGCCGAAACTGCAGAAGTACAATAGAAACAGTTACAGCGAAAGCGGAATATGACGTAATTTAAAGAATTTATAAAGGCTGTGGGCCCCTGTTAATACCTGAACTGGGCTACGCAGTTCGCGGGGGTCTATGTATTAATTACACTGTTTTGTAACATCGTCATACAACAGCCGATAAGATGTGGGGGAATTTTGCTGTTGCACCATCTTTTTTTTTTTTTTTTTTTTTTCCTTTATTGAATTTCGATTCCCCCCGAAGGGGACGAGCAGGCAGCAGCTTTGTATGCCGCTCTTCAGCCTACAGACTTTGTTTGAATAAGATGAAGAGAATAAATAATAAAAACAGGCGATTAAAAATCGGAGACTTAAATAGTGACAGGGATAAAAAAATTGTGGAACTTAAAACATAGAACAAAGGGGTGATGATGCTAATAAAATACATACGAAGCAGACAGGTAAAATAATAGACAGACAATTAAAAAAATACGGCGACAGTCTGGTTTCTGTTCACAAAAGACATAAAAGTCACACCCAGTTACAGCGTGGGTTCTGTTCGCAACACTAGAAAGACGAACAACACTGAACAGAACATTCAGTGGAACACTGCACTAAAAAGTTGGCAAATTTGACATACCACTGCCGAGAGCAGGTTGGGGGGCGGGGGGGTTGCACCACTTGTCGGGGGTGTTTATATCGCGATAAAGTAGCAACCCGAATTTGAGCACGGATGTTAATAGCGCAAGGAATTGAGACGATACTGGACATAATGTTTGACGCCCGAAATGCGTCACTAAAGCTTTTATAGCAAGTGCGTTCTTGTTCTTTGGCGACCTGATGGAGTGTCAAGGCCTTGCTGAGCTGATAGAAACAGAGACTTGACGACTGCCGCTTGCCCGATTGTCAACAACGCCGCGCGCGGCGGAGGCGCGAATCGCGCACAGTGGTTTCGGCGGGGGCGCCGGAGTGTTTTGTTTACCTGTGTTAGAGACGCCATGGCGGCAAACAGGCTCGGCACACAGTGGTCGCGGAGGGCTGCATGTTGACGAGCGAGGCTGTCGGGCACTGTAGCATCCACACACTGAGCCGGCGCGGCGTCACAGCATCCTCGTGAGCACTCGCGGCCACCGCCGTCTGCGGACCGCCGTCAGCGACTGAGCTGTCTGCGCGGCCGGCCATCGGGGCCCGAACCCGTCCCGTCCCGTCCCTGCCGTGCCCCCCCCCCCCCCACTATTACTACTACTACTGCCGCCCCCTCCCTCTACCCCCTCTCCAAACCCCCCTGTGATCCTTCGATATACATGGGCGGCCGCGGCCCTTTTAGCCGCAGGCTGCTTAATTCGTCGGAACGCCAGGGGGAATCCCCCTCCCCGCCCCCCGCGACAGGGCCGACAACTTTTGCTCGCTCGACAGGAGAGGGGAATTCACGACCCTTCCTATTGTCGCACACGCGGTGCGTCCCCAGCCGCTGTTGTCGCTAGCACGCGAGATCTCCGAGGGCGGCGAAGGGTGGAATTCTAACGGCTGATGGCTGACGGGCCTGCCGACAAAAACAGCGTCTTCTGCCCCCTCCCGCTGAGACACAATCTTGCCTTCCCTTCCTCTCTCCCTGATACCGCTACCAAATAATAGATACATTTTTTTCTCCCTCTTCCAAGTGCTGGGCTGGCGGCCAATTTTTCCTTCTGAGGGCGGTACCACCGGCTGCCTTCCCTAGCGGCTTCACGCTTCTTGCAGAGCATCCGTACGCGTCCCTTTCTTGCTGCTTCTCGTGAATGACTGAGTAATTTCGGCTGAAGATGGGGATTTTACCATTGATGTTCAACTGTAACACTAACCGCGCTGGCTGACGGGAGTAGCTGTTTCGACAGACTCTGAAGACGATGGACACTTCATACTTTTTGTTCATTTAGCCTTCTATTTTGTTCAACATCCCATCTTTGAACTTCTGTAATTAGTGTATGTTTAATTCGATACTGTAATGAAGTGTTATCTCTGTAATATGCACAATATAAGCAAATGATGTTTTGTCTTCCTCATATAATCTCTTTGGTTATCTTTGAGGTTGAATAATTTTGCTTAAATAATTTTTTGTAGAAATTTCAATATGTGCAAATGTTCTGTTATATTTAATATGTTTGGTTGCTATTATGTAAACTGCTGACCTTCACTTAGGGTTCTTAGTTATTTCATATGTAAAAGTTGATGTTGTTCCCCTCGGGAACTGAACTTCGTAGCGCGCGCAAAATATGGTTGGCATGGATAAAAAGGTGGAATAAAGAGTCAGTCGGGGACGAGCTACCAAACTATCAACTGCTCATGTAAAAGTTGTGTATTGTGGTGGTTCCGAGAGAGGCTTTTCCTGACGCTTTCCACTGCCTCGGATGGATGGATAAAGAGCTGGACTATTCTGGAATTGGTATCTATCATCGCCACCAAGAAATGACAGTCCAGCAATTCTACCTGCAAATCCACCTACCAACATGCAATCGCCACCACATTGCGCAATCACTGTAATGGAACACTATAGTAATGTACAGTGAAGGATCAGCTCGTAGGATGTTATAGTGTACCCAAATATAAGGTAATATTTGACTGAACTCTTGTACACCGTGATTTATCCACTTAGGGTCCCTCCCACGCCAAAGTGTTTACCGAGTGTCCTTTATTGAAAGCATATTAAAATTATTATGGCAATAGAGTGTACTAAAATTAAAATTGTTTGTTGAAAGGATCTTACAAATATCTCAAATTTGTGTTTCACTGCAGTAAAAGTTCAGAACTGCAACTGTTGAGAGTTACACGTTCATGCTTGCTAAGTACTTGTGTCTCTAGTGTACTGAAAATGTGTATAGTTTGCTCTGCTGCAGTGGTCAAGATTAAGGGCCCCCCCTCCATTGAAAGTAGTTCAAATGCACAAAGTTACTTAATTATAGAAAGTTTTAATTACTCTTGCTATTCAAGTCAAATTCTGTACAATATTGGGTTGCTCTTGTGTATTGAAAGTGCGTGCATATTAATAGTGTAATAGGACCCACAGTTTATCCTTTATGCTCATGAAAAATAACAATTAATAGGAAGACTACTATCTATGAAAACAGTACCTTTTTTATTCAAAATTCAGCGAGAAATTGTTTGTTAGTGAAATACATTTAACTTTCATTCTAAATAGAAAAGTATTTAGCTGAGAGAGACTTAATCTATAACCAGTTCATAATTTTGCACTGAACTACATTTGCAATTTTTTGTCAGACAGGGAAATGTTTGAAAAGTAATACTGAACCTATGTCCAATTTATGATTCTACAGCGAATATTAATAGTAATGTTATAAAGACCATTCAGTTTGAATAAGCCCTGAAAGTAAGAGTGTGTATTGTTATCTGTTATACTAATGCAAATAGTTTGTTCTGCTCTGTCAGATTCAGCCTTACCGTGAACATATGCAGGTGTCAGAGTTCATTGCACTCTCGAGTGACAAAAGTATGGGCTGTGTTTGCCCATTGAAGTTACTTATTTTCAGTTGTTGGTTATTGTTTAAATATTTACGCAATTCTGACTTTCACTTGCGATAAGCCACCTCCGTTAGGTACATCACGGTCAACACAACAAAATTCCTTTTCAGGAGGTAACACTGCTCTGCTTCTTTATACTGTAATTGCTTTAATAAAAATAATTTCATTATACAAACGGCCTCCAGCTTTGAGGTTATAGTATAGCAGTAGCGCACAATAGTGTTATACCTGGCTTTTCCGTGACAGGACTACTTTGTTGTGATGGGGCTTAGTACGTAATAAGCCAAACTTGGTATTTGATTGTACAAGCTACGTAAATGCAGACGGCAGTGTTATAAGCTTAAGAGCCCAATTCTCGTAATTCGCGGGATGTTTCAGTTTTACACTTTAACTTGGTGACATCTGCGGCTAAGGCTCATAAAATGCTGGGTAAGACCATCGGCGAGGCACCTATTAGAGAAAGAAAGCGCAGAAAATGGTTTCACCATTTCAGGAACGGTGATTTTGACGTCATAGACTAGCGTGGTGGTTGAAGAAAGTTTTCGAAGCTACTGAAACAGACGGAAAGAATCACAGGAGATCGCTATCGAAAGCAATTGATGCGTTCTAGCCGAGCCCTAGAAGGCAGACGGCTACAACACAGCGACAAACATAAGGTAATTTTGCAGCTTGGCAGTGCTCGATCCTTTGTCGCAAAATCTGTTAAAACATTCTTGGAAACGTTGAAATGGGAAGTCCTACCCCTACACGCTATGTTCTCCACACACTGCACCCTCTGGCTACCACCTTTTTAGATCAGTGGAACATGGTCTGGCTTACCATCACTTCTGGTCATATGAACAAGAGCAAAATTAGATCGATTCGTGGAGATTCGTATGCTGTCCGAAATACGGAAGAAAGTAGTGGCCCGACGGCCGAAAAGCTTTTGTAAGATATTCACAATAAAGCCTCGTACTTCAACGAAAAACGGCGAAAGCAAAGTTGCAGGCCTTATAGAACGGTAATTTTTTATTTTCGTAGTTAGACATACTTTAGTGTTACATGTTTGCTTCGTTTCTGCCGTTTTGTTTTCAAATTCCCAACTTGTTTCTACAGGTCCAGCTGGGGTGGCCGAGCGGTTCTAGGCGCTACAGTCTGGAACCGCGCAGCCGCTACCGTCGCACGTTCGAATGCTGCCTCGGGCATGGATGTGTGTGATGTCCTTAGGTTAGTTAGGTTTAAGTAGTTCTAGGGGACTGATGACCTCAGAAGTTAAGTCCCATAGTGCTCAGAGCCATTTGAACCATTCTCCAGATATGTTCTCATTTCAAATGTTTGTTTTGGTAAGTGTTAGGTTAAAGCCTTCCTATGTTTATCTTACTTGCCATGGCACTAGTAAACAAACAAAACCTCTTCGTACTGAGAGCACAATCAGTAATGAAGGCTTACTCTGCACTTCTTGTTTAGTTTGTATTGAACATCCTTCCGTCCCTGGAATCGGCTGAGAGGTGCGCCACCGAAGAAGCGTGCGTTAGCTGCCTCAGCTGCAGAAAGACATGCTATGTCTGACTTCCACTCACGGGTGTGACACCTACTCGGACGTGTTGTTATCGGACTTTATGTACTGTACTTTTCTGGCTAAAATGTATTCCAGTCAGCACTCGACGGACATACTTTGCAGTGCGTGTGAAGCCAGACGTTTGTACGCTGAAAGATTTCCTGATAGACTTTTACCAAATAATATTATCTTCCCAGGAGTACATGAACGTGTGGAGCAGACAGGCTCTTTTGAGGAAAGGTCATTCCACTGTGGAAGCCCAAATAGTGTTAAAACATCTGATCTGTGAAACTGTGTAGTTCATCGTACTGAAAGTTTTCTAGTTGATTTTCGGTACTCAATGAAAGTGTTGTGAGCTCTTTTTATTTGATGTGTCATTCCTGATATCCGTACACTTGACATTTTTGAAATAAAAGTCCTCAGTAGTCGATATGTTGTGCCACAGAGATTCCGAGTAAAAGCAGTTTTCTTTTGTTGTCAGTAGAACGGTGGTTGCCAGCAGCATTCGATGAGAAGTAAGTGAGGAAGTCGGGTGTTGATTACACTGCCATTTGGTCTGGAAATAATTAGTAGAAGACAAAGATGCAAAAGGAGAGGCTACCACTTTTCGGAAATATGATTTTGTAAAGATTGATTTGAAAAGTCAGAAGAGGTTCAGATAATGTTACCGCTGCAGTGCTTGCTCACGCGTAATTTATCTTGGTTTGAGGAAGTCAAAATTTAGTATGATTTTTACTTACAGGTTCAGATCAGTTGGTTTTATTGTCAAACGTCATTAAATAAAGTTATCTCCTCACATAGCTTGGAGTCAGTGCTATACATTCACCACTGTTCCGTCATTCTGTTAACTAATTTCATGACAGATTCACATGTTATTATAGGTGATTTTTGTAATTGTTAAGGAATGAGATTTGTATTACAGTTTTGAATGCTACTCTCTTTTCGTTCATTCAGTAACTTTAGTTTCTCCCACCATCTCCTCAAGAAAATTTTGTTTTGCAATTGTACGTCGCCGCACTGCACGTAGCGGAACGGATTTGCTCAAAACATTAACCATGATGTGGTTCAAATGGCTCTGAGCACTATGGGACTCAACTGCTGAGGTCATTAGTCCCCTAGAACTTAGAACTAGTTAAACCTAACTAACCTAAGGACATCACAAACATCCATGCCCGAGGCAGGATTCGAACCTGCGACCGTAGCGGTCTTGCGGTTCCAGACTGCAGCGCCTTTAACCGCACGATTAACCATGATGTGCTTAGCGTTGGTATTTCTCCTTGCATTAAACTCGGACAAGGCTTTTTCTTTTCTTTTGCCAATTTGCTGCTCCGCTGCATTTTAATTTTCACCACTTTCGAGCAGCGCCGAGTTTCCGCTGCGATGAGTTAAGTCATCAGAATTTATTAGGATCAGTTTAACATCACACTTACGGCACAGTAAGATCATTCACAGCTATGCACTCCCTTCAAAAATTATCTCCATGGTCAGTATAGGTAAAGTTCAGTTGAGATTCCCTTTCTTATGAAGACATTCTTACTGTTACAGCGCAGTGTTACATTAGGATGTGTATCATTTAACGTTTGAAATTTTATTTAGTCAGTTTCCGTGCATATATTTACAGGGTTCAAAGTTGTTCAAATGCCTATGAGCACTATGGGACTTAACATCTGAGGTCATCAGTCTCCTATACTTAGAACTACTTAAATCTAATTAACCGAAGGACATCACACACATCCATGCTCGAGGCAGGATTCGAACCTGCGACCGTAGCGGTCGCGCGGTTCCAGACTGAAGCGCCTAGAACCGCTCGGCCCCACCGGCCGGCATTTGCAGGGTATTTTCACTGAATTTCACTCTATTTAAGGTAGTTATTCTTTCAAAGTTCATTTTGTAATTTAATGTAAAATTTTTACTGTTAGTTTTGTGTGGTGGAACTGCAAAATAAGCACTGTGACGTCACGCACCGTAACACTTATCACCGCACTGCACGATACAGAATTTCACAGAGCATTTTCTTTAGTGTACAGATTTACGTTTTCATATTACTTGTGGGGAATGTTAATTGTAATATAATTACACAGTTTCATACGGATTTGACGACTCTCTTTATCAGATAGCGTTTTCATAAGCACACCACTTGCACTGTTCAGGTTCACTTTACGACACAGACACACACACGCAAGTTAAAGAACAGGAAGGCAACTTGCATACACAACACCAAACAACAATAAAAATACTGAGGTCAGTAATGGCAACAGCACCACAGAAGTAGCAGGAACTGAGAATGTGAGTATGACAGTATGGAAAGTGTGACGAGGGCAACTCCTTTAGCCATACCATCTTCAGAGAGTGCGTCTTATTGAAACAGATTTTCAGTCTAGAGAAGACCTTTGTGCTTGATTGGGGATGTCTGCTCTGGACCAGAACTTTCTGTCTTCCATACTATTCACTGATGCAGCAAAGTTTACCGGGAATAGAGAGCAGAATTTTAACAGCAGTCAGGTATGGGTGGATGAGACCCCTTTTGCATTTTCCTTAAGAAGACATCAGCAATAGTTTAGATTAAGGTATGGGCTGACATTATTGGAGACAGATTAATCTATCCTTTCATTCCCCACGGGGCACTGACTGTTGCAACATACAGTGAATTTTTTAATGGCACATTTAAATGTTTTGATGGAAGAGGTTACACTACACTTGAATCACAACATATGGTTCTAGCATTGTGGAGCACCACCACAATTTGTCCTGCAAGCAAGAACGTTTTTAAAGCAACTATTCCCAAGTAAATGGATAGCTCGTGGTGTAACAACATCTTAACCTGCTCGATCTCAGTCCACTGGAGTTTTATTTTTCGGGGCATTTAAGCGAGATAGTATAATCGAGCAATCAAGAAGCATTTCGGCAGATAGCTATGGTATGCGTGTGAGTAAAACAGTCCATGATACGGCATTTAGAACCTTGTTTTGGGGCTATTGGTAGACATTTAGCCGTCAGAAGGCAGCACTTGAAACGAAAAGATAACCTATAGAAACAAGCTGGGAATTTGAAAACAAAGAGCCAGAAACGAAGCAAACGTGTAATAACAAAAAAGAGTCTGTAACTAAGAAAATTAAAAATATTGCCCATATAAACTGTTTTGCTTCGTTTTAAGTCCTCTATGCATTCTCCGGAAGTTTCCCACGTACCAGATATTATTAGTTAATACGGTGCGTAGTTGCTTTTTCGAGTGCGTAGTGTAGACGCACTGAGTACAGCGTCGTCTGCTAATTGAGGTACGAGGCGATTTTTTAAAGTAAGTACCGTTTCGAAATTAAAAAAATACGTGCTAAGATATCTCAATAATTTTATTTTTACATGAAAGCCTGTACCATAATCTACTTTTCTACATGATATTCGTCAATATTGAGGCACTTGTCATAACGTGTACCAGTTTTTGAATACCCTCCTCATAGAAGTCTGCCGCCTGACTTGTTAACCACTGCGTCACCACTGTTTTGACTTCGTCATCGTCTTGAAGACGCTGACCGCCCAGGTGTTTCTTCAAGTGCAGGAACAGATGGTAGTCACTGGGCGCAAGATCGGGGCTGTACGGAGAATGATCTAGAGTTTCCCATCGGAAAGATGTGATGAGATCTTTAGTCTGATTCCCACATGCGGACGGGCATAGTCTTGCAGCAAAACGATGCCCTTGCTCAACTTCCATGGACTGTTGCTTTGATTCTGATGTGACGTAGGCCACCCATGTTTCATAGCCGGTAACAATTTGGCTTAAGAAATCATCACCGTCGTTGTGGTACCGCTCAAGGAAAGTCAATGCACTGTCTTAACGTTTGGTTTGGTGGACACCCGTCAACATTTTCGGTACCCAACGTGCGCACAATTATCGGTAATTCAAGTGCTCGGTCACAATGCCATACAAAACACTACGAGAAACATTAGGGAAGTCATCCCGCAAGGAGGAAATCGTAAAGCGTCTGTTTTCTCTCACCTTATTGTCCACTTCCTGCACCAAACTTTCATTAACGACCGAAGGACGCCCACTCCGTTGTTCATCATGCACATTTGTGCGGCCAACTTTAAATGCTCTCACCCACTTCCTTACCATTCCATCACACATAATGTTTTCTCCGTAAACTACACAGATTTCACGGTGAATATCGATCGCTTTTAGGCCTTGAGCACTAAGAAATCTTATAACAGCCAGTACTTCACAGTCGGCGGGACTCACGATTATCCGAGGCATCTTAAACACTCGGTACAGAACGTAAACAAGGAAGAATCAGACTGTAATGGCGTAAGCGTGTAGATTAAGGTACAGACTTTCATGTAAAAATAAAATTATTGAGATATCTTAGCACGTCTTTTGTTAATTTCAAAACAAAACTTACTTAAAAACACGCCACGTATGAAGGAGTAAGGCAAGTGTCCTTTACTGTGCACACTATTTGACATACATACAAATACCATTGTCAGCAAATGGCAACAAAAAACGAAAGATTCCTATCCACCAAGATGGATAGTATGTAAATCCTTTTAGCAGATGACTAGGTTATGCTGGAAACGTAAGACGACCCACGACGAGCTGCTAGTCCTAATACATAATGAGCAAACATCATTTAATCATATCCACAAAGAAAAATAAAGTTCTGGTCTTTTGTAGAAAATTGCTGTCGAGAACGACATGTTGAAGCAAGTCTGTATATTCAACTACTTGGGCTGTGATATCTCACATGCTTGTGATCATGATCCCGAAAAGAAACTGCAAAGTTACTTACACTTGTTAGATACTGTACTCCCGACCCTTAATTTGTTTCATGCTGCGATTCCTGTTTGGGATGACTTTGAGCTTAATTTTAGAAAGGTAGTGGTCTGAATCCAAGTTTGCACCCCTGAGTACCCTTACATTCATGATTGTTTTATATTATTAATCTGTTTATTCTTTCCTAAACATGTCGCCATACGCCCACAAAAGCTTTTACACACTGCAACAGGGTGGGATTCGCAAAGACTACACAGTATCTTGTATGCCCCGTTTCCCCACTGTATCATTGGAGGATTAATTATCTTGCACATAAAATCACTTGAAAAAACAGACATAATGTCTGATTGGGATAACAGCAATCAGTAATTTTATAATGTTACTTATAATTTGATTGCAAAATTTTTTTATTCATATGATGTGACGCAGCATGTGAAATTTGCTGGATTTGGACGGGTTAGCCCTGTAACTGAAATATCAGATCTGAAGATGGTTCTGAATGAACCGAAACCGGTCATATGAATAAAAAAAATTTGCAATCAAGACTGATTATAAGTAACATTCTAAAATCACTTGCTTAACCCTCTCATGGAGGGGGGGGGTCCTATGTATAAGGTGTGCCAACCACAAATAATACTGTGTTGTAGCATTCCATTGTTGTTTTACAATTTCGAGCCTGCACCTATTCCTTCACTATTGCTTCAGCTGACTTGTGATACGCCATGCTCTCATATGTCCAAGTGAGCAACAGTAAAATAAACAGTAAGCTAGGTGAGAAAAAAATTATAATTTGTGCAAGAAAATGAACCAGATTCCAAGGTAGTAGCGCAATTTCACAATGAGGCAGTTGTCTACAAAATAATTAGCACTCGAATAAGCGGTAGGCTGGGGTCTAATGAAATTGCACCTTTTAATGCTTCGAGTGAGTCTTTACTATGGGGGTGACATTTGTGAGTGGCAACAGGGTGATATAAGGAAAGTTTATTTTAATACTGCTTAATAAAACAGTGAGTTAGCCCATGTAATTGTAAGTTTATTTTATATTGTTTGATTAAACTTAGGTTAAAGTGTGACTCTGGTCAAACATGTTTACCTTGATAACCTAAAGTCAGCTATTCAATAATACTATGACTGTATCTTTAACGCTCTATGCATCCAGAGCACGAATTTTAACAACCAAACAGTAACAGAAAACTGAAGCGACAGAAACGAGACTCCTGAGACATTTGGCAGGATACAAATTAGATCATAAGAGGAACAGTGAGATAAGGGAGAAGCTCCACGTTCTAGAAATTGTAGGAAATATCCGACAGTACTGCAAGGAATGGCATGACCATATATTGGGCGTGTATTGGAAAACCTATGGCCGGCCGTAGTGGCCGAGCTGTCCTAGGCGCTTCAGTCTGGAACCGCAGGTTCGAATCCTGCCTCGGGCATGGATGTGTGTGATGTCCTTAGGTTAGTTAGGTTTAAGTAGTTCTAAGTTCCAGGGGACTGATGACCTCAGAAGTTAAGTTCCATAGTGCTCAGAGCCATTTGAACCATTTTTTGAAAACCTGTGACTACAGACCCAAGGGCAGGAGCGGGTACGATCAGCTTCCAATTACTTATCTTCGGCACAGGCAAAAGTGTATAACCCGAAAATATACGTGACGACGACGATGAATGGAAAGCAGTGGTGGGCGTTCCTCGCGGGTAGGGACGGGGGCGTGTTTGTGCGGCCCCTCCCAGTTTTTGTAGCGGCGTGCATCTGGCGGCGGCTGGGAAGCTGACAGGGCCGGGAGACGAGTCCAATATGGCGGCGGCACGGAGGGTGCGTCCACCCCTCCCCGCCGTAGCCAACTGGCTCCCGTCTGCGCGAGATGAGGGGTGCGCCTCCCCCGTTGTCCGAGAACAGCCCGCGCCGTTCTTTTTCCGGCGGTTCATCGCATTCTCTAACAATTCTCGGAAAAGCCCGTGACCCCTCCCAAATAACATCCTGCTCGCTGTACCACGGGAGAGGACATCTCGAGGGAAAAAGACGATACTCATCGTTCTTGGCCGAATACTTTTTCATCAAGGGGTCTTCGAGAGACCAAAACAATATAGCACAAGAATGAAATTTTCACTCTGCAGCGGAGTGTGCACTGATATGAAACTTCCTGGCAGATTAAAACTGTGTGCCGGGCCGAGACTCGAACTCGGGACCTTTGCCTTTCACGGCCAAGTGCTCTACCAACTGAGCTACCCAAGCACGACTCACGCCCCGTCCTCACAGCCACACAGTTTAATCTGCCAGGAAGTTTTATATCAGCGCACACTCCGCTGCAGAGTGAAAATCTCATTCTGAAACCCCCCCCCCCCAGGCTGTGGCTAAGCCATGTCTCCACAATATCCTTTCTTTCAGGAGTGCTAGTTCTGCAGGGTTCGCAGTAGAGCTTCTGTAAAATTTGGAAGGTAGGAGAAGAGGTACTGGCAGAAGTGAATCTGTGAGCTGTCGTGCGTGGGTAGCTCAGTTGGTAGAGCACTTGCCCGCGAAAGGCAAAGGTCCCGAGTTCGAGTCTCGGCCCGGCACACAGTTTTAATCTGCGAGGAAGTTTCAATATAGCACAAATTTTGTGTCAAATCTCGGATGAGCGAACAGGGTGAATACGGATGTCAAAAAATGGTTCAAATGGCTCTGAGCACTAAGGTCATCAGTCCCCTAGAACTTAGAACTACTTAAACCTAACTAACCTAAGGACATCACACACATCCATGCCCGAGGCAGGATTCGAACCTGCGAGCGTAGCGGTCGCGCGGTTCCAGACTGTAGTGCCTAGAACCACTCAGCAATCCCGGCCGGCAATACGGATGTCAGCTACCGTATGTCACTTGGGAGGGCTTTGCGCTATAAGGAAAGTAGGAAGGATAGAGGATGCAGGAGTGATATGAGAAGAGAGAAATACTGACGCATGAAAATTTATTACGTGACTTGAGGATAAGCGAGCCAATTGATTATCGGACCTTCCCGGGGATGGACGCTCACCTATGTACAATTGCTTAGACTTATAGTTGTAACTAAAGCTGCGTAATATTTATTTAGGTTCAATTTTAAAAATACAAGAAGCACACACATTTTTATTTAAATTGCCCAAAAAAAGTTTAGACTTTGCAAAAAGTTCACTACACCAGCGCACCAAGGTGTTGGCTCCGGTATCTTGTCAGGACGCGTTACGCTTTTCGACACGCTCGTAATTCCTTTCAGTTCAAAAATGGTTCAAATGGCTCTGAGCACTATGGGCCTTAACTTCTAAGGTCATCAGTCCCGTAGAACTTAGAACTACTTAAACCTAACTAACCTAAGGACATCACATACCTCCATGCCCGAGGCAGGATTCGAACCTGCGACCGTAGCAGCAGTGCGGTTGCGGACTGAAGCATCTAGAACCACTCGGCCAAAGCGGTTGAACCTTTAAGTTCTTCCCTGTAATTCGTCCATAATGAATTCCGTTCTGTTCTGGTCTTTCTTTACTAAGTGGAGCCTATCTGCTTTCGGTTGCATATCCCAGAGTTCGACAACTGATCGTATTGCTCTGTTTTCTTTTGGCGATTACTGTACTCGCTTTATTTAACACATGCGGCTGGTAAACCCTTATTTACTTCCAATAATTCTAAATACGCGTTCCGCTGATTTCGAAGCCATTTCCACCTCAAAACAGTAAAAATCGCGCAAAATAAACAGTTTAGCTTACGAGACTGAGCTGACAGAAATATGCGGTGTCAAATACTGCACAGTCAAAATCGTTTGCACAATAAAAGCTGTAATTCCAATAGATCCGTCAATATTTTGTACAATATGGTGTACAAGTTTCAGTCGTATCTACAGACAGCCAATAATATTACACATTATGAAATATAGCACCATATTGTTGACGGTCTAGGCGCCGCTTAACGAATGCACGGCTTACAATAACTCTCTGCTGTGGCAGAACGATTTCGATACTAACAATACAACACTCCGTTACTTACTACTAGACAGTCAACAAGACATGCTAATTTTTGGCAAATCGTCCCAAAACACGTTTCTAAAGTGAAGCAAATATATTGAAATTTAATTCCGACAATCTCTGGTGGTGCCTCAGCGGATGTGCTCGAATAGAATAATTCATAGAGCGCTAGCTTACGGAAGAGGGAGGTGAACCAGAGCCGGATCAAATCACCACGACAGATTAACGAGCGTTGGTGTGGCACAAATGCCGGACTGATCCCTTAATTCTCGCCGCAGAAAATATGACGCGCAGGGAGTCCGCATACGATGATACACAGAAGGAAGTTCACGCATAGCGTAAGACGTCCCTAACTTAGGTGGCCTCAAGAAAAGCAACCACCCGCGAAAGCCAAAATAAATTTGCCAAAACACGAAGACAGAGAAACTCGAACTACATGGTACATATTCTAAAAGATAGAATCTTCCCACTGTCCAAGGTCCGTCTCTATATTCATCTTTGGCCGTGCGGTTAAAGGCGCTGCAGTCTGGAACCGCAAGACCGCTACGGTCGCAGGTTCGAATCCTGCCTCGGGCATGGATGTTTGTGAAGTCCTTAGGTTAGTTAGGTTTAACTAGTTCTAAGTTCTAGGGGACTAATGACCTCAGCAGTTGAGTCCCATAGTGCTCAGAGCCATTTGAACCATTATATTCATCTTTAGGTTGAAATTCACTGTTGTGTCCGTGTTTGCTTTCAAATGAGTTTGTTTTCTGGATAGGTTCCGTGTTGAACAGACATTTTTGTCTTATTTCCTACCCAGAGATGTTTCGCTGAAATTATGAGCATTATCAATTTTTTTTCATTTTTCCTATTAAATAATGGAACAATTGGTTTTCAGCACTGTACATACAAAATTTTAGTTTTTAAGTACATTATTCACAGTTCTGAAAATAAACAAGGTTTTTATACTTACGGTGTCAACTCAGGCTGCGTTTTTTGTTTATAGTTTCAGTTAAACAACTGGCCATCCACAGTGTGTCCCAGGAGGATTGGTCAGTATTCAGGAACGATCGGACCAAGCAAAAAATTCTAGTAAACATGGCATCTAAAATGCATTCCTTAAGAGTTAATGTGAGCTCTTATTCATGTTTGATACTGTGAGACAAAGCTCATCTATGGCAAGCTCTTAGCTTTCCATATTTTGAGAGATGGTAGTATGGTCCAAAAAAAGGAAAAAAAACCAGTAAACATGCGCTGAAAACTGCTTAGCTTAAGAAATTTGAGCACTTGTTGAGGAAGTGAGATGTGTTTCACAGTCACGAAGACGAACAAATGCTCATAGCTCGTACCATATGTACGAGGTGTGGTTAGAAAAAAACCGGACTAGTACTGGTGAAACAATAAAACGAATGCAATAAGGCTGAAAGTCGCGTGGCCTGTCACGTGACTCTCGCTCCGCCTACTGCTCGAGTTTCATCTGCCTCCTGCACTCAGTCTGCCCGTGGCGTCTGTTTTAAGTAGTTGACGTTTTGTCTGTGCGTCGGAAAATGTTGAGTGTACAGAAAGAACAGCGTGTTAACATCAAATTTTGTTTCAAACTAGGAAAATCTGCAAGTGAAACGTTTGTTATGTTACAACAAGTGTACGGCGATGATTGTTTGTCGCGAACACAAGTTTTTGAGTGGTTTAAACGATTTAAAGATGGCCGCGAAGACACCAGTGATGACACTCGCACTGGCAGACCATTGTCAGCAAAAACTGATGCAAACATTGAAAAAATCGGTAAACTTGTTCGACACTTTCCTTGTCAACTCCTGTTAACTCAGACACTGCTCTGATTGTTAAACGGCGATCTTGTCCAACAAGTTTACCGATTTTTTCAATGTTTGCATCAGTTTTTGCTGACAATGGTCCGCCAGTGCGAGTGTCATCACTGGTGTCTTCGCGGCCATCTTTAAATCGTTTAAACCACTCAAACACTTGTGTTCGCGATAAACAATCATCGCCGTACACTTGTTGTAACATTACAAACGTTTCACTTGCAGATTTTCCTATGTGAAACAAAATTTGATGTTAACACGCTGTTCTTTCTGTACACTCAACATTTTCCGACGCAGACAAAACGTCAACTACTTAAAACAGACGCCACGGGCAGACTGAGTGCAGGAGGCAGATGAAACTCGAGCAGTAGGCGGAGCGAGAGTCACGTGACAGGCCACGCGATTTTCAGCCTTATTGCATTCGCTTTATTGTTTCACCAGTCCTAGTCCGGTTTTTTTCTAGCCACACCTCGTATTTCAGAGCCCATGTTTACAGCACTTTTTGTTTTTTTTTTGTTTTTTGTTTTGGTCTACACTACCACGTCTGAAAGAGTGTCGGTGGAGTTCTGGCCAATTCACTCTAATTGTCCTAAGGCACATGACTATTGAATTATCGTGTATATTGGTTGACTCTCCTAGGAACATGCGCTCTCTGAACATTAAACCCATACAGTGACGAAGAACGCCTCTCTTGCAGCGTCTGCTGGCCCCTGTGACCGAGCGGTTCTTGGTGCTTCAGTCTGGAACCGCGCTGCTGCTACGGTCGCAGGTTCGAATCCCGCCTCGGGCATGGATGTGTTTGACGTCCTTACGTTGGTTAGTTCTAAGTAGTTCTAAGTTCTAGAGGACTGGTGACCTCAGATGTTAAGTCCCATAGTTCTCAGAGCCATTTGAGCCATTTTCTTACAGCATCTGAGCAACTCGGTTACGCTTTCGCGCTTCGCTTACTAAATCAAGCTGTAACGGATGTGCAACTCTTCTTTGGGTCTTCTCTATTCCCTCTACGGACCCTATCTGTTACGGACCCAAGACTTGTCCGTCTTCACTATTGTAAAACACATCTCCTCCACTGAACAAGTGCTCACAGCTCTTAAGGTATGCATTTTAGGCTCCTGTTTACTACACTTTTTTGCTTCGAATCATCGTTCCTGTTACATACCTCAATATTGACCATTCATCCTGCGACAGCTTCTGTAGATATCTGACGATAGTTTGTTGCTAGACCGAAACTGGTAGCTTTAATAGAGTGACATACAGCTATTGTGCCGGAACGTGATTTTTCAAAAATGTTTAAAAGCTGTAAATCGTCATTTCCTTACAACAATGCGTTCTCTTCGTAATCGTCTTCGCTTCACCCGCAGACAAAAAAAAAAAAAAGAAAAAAAAAGGCTCTGAGCACTATGGGACTTAACTTCTGAGAACTACTTAAACCTAACTAACCTAAGGACATTACACACATCCATGCCCGAGGCAGGATTCGAACCTGCGACCGTAGTGGTCGCGCAGCTCCAGACTGTAGCTCCTAAAAACGCTCGGCCACCCCGGCCGGCATCGAAATTGGTAGCTTTAATAGAGTGACATACAGCTATTGTGCCGAAACATGATTTTCCAAAAATATTTAAGGGACTCCGGAAAGGCTCAAAATCATGAAAAGTTCAATTTTCACTTTTTTGCGTTTTTTGAATCTGCAGACTATTACCTTTTAATAGATATATAATTTATTCAATTCCGAAGACAACTATTTTTAAATTTTTTTTTAAATGTGTTCTACATGGGCGTGACCCACTGTGGCGCTGTTAAACTGCTGTCAAATGGTATTATTAACGTCCGTGTTCATCAGGTACATTTTAGTGATGTGAGGTAAAGTATGTGTTGTGGCTAACCTGTGATGGTTCAATATATATCGCTGGTGTGATTGTCGATTGTTTCATGTTTATTTACTCTGTCGTTATCTCGAAAATATTCGTAATTAATTCTGTTTCTTGAGTCTCTGTTTTGTTGATGTATAATAATGAGTAAAAGTAAAGTTATTAGAAATCCTCTGAAGGCTTTTAAGAAAAGGAGAAATGTTGGAAAGCCAATGGTATTTAGAAATATGGGAATGAAGATAGGTTCTAACATGGTACGAGCGATGCTTGCTTTAGACAAGGAACGCCTTCGGGCTACAGACAGGGCTGTAAAGAGTCTAGAAATACAAGCAAGAGTAAACAGGAGGAGGAACAAGAGGAAGCTGGAGGAGGAGTTTGCAGAGGATGAAGATAATCCATCCTATGGACCTGGAATGCACTAAAAAGTTAATCCAATCTTTGTCGCTCGATTCCCAAAACTTTTATTTTCTCATACTAATTACATGTTTTCTAAGGATCTTCCAAACATATTTGTTTCAAACTTTCAGTAAATGTTACACAGTACCTTCTGCATAATTTAACACAGCCTTTTTCCAAAAAAACTGTATATTTTTGAATATATAAATAAAAAATTGCAAAAAAATGTTGTGAATTTTCATTACAATTGAAAAAAAATCGTCTTTAATAACTGAACTAAAATTTTGTAAAATCCCTGTGTTAAGTTGTAGCCCATATTCCAATAAATAATCTGTAAAAAGTTCAACTTCCTACCTCAAATACTTTGTGAGGAAAGATGTAATTTATAAGCGTTATTTTAACATTACAAGTATAGGGCGTTCCGGAGCCCCTTAAACGCTGTAAATCGTCATTTCCTTAGAACAATGCGTTCTCTTCGTCAGCGTCTTTGCTTCAGTCCCAGACACACTGGAATTTTGTGGTAAGGTCTTTTGGGACCGAACTGCGGAGATCACCGGTCCCTAAGCTTACACACTACTTAATCTAAGTAACTTACGCCAAGGACGACACACACACCCGTGCCCGAGGAAGGACTCGAACCTCCGACCGGTGGGGTGGGGTGTGGGGGGGAGGCAGGCTTTCGGATAGTGCAAGACGCCCACGCGGGCAATCGCAGACAGAGCCGTGTTCCAAAGACAGCTTCTCATGAAAAATTTTTTTTCCTCTCAACGTTTATGCTAGTTCAACTAGGAAATGAAAACGTTACAGCACTTTCCTGACTGAAAGAAACATCGGAGATAGCTCCAAGTTGAGCGCACGCTAGTACCCGCGCAGTAGCAGGCTAGAACAATTGGGACTGGTGAGCTGATTTCTTCGACAAATGCGAGAAACGATGAGAGGTAGTAATCATTTCAGAGCGTACAGAAATCCCTCACCAGCAGAATCTGTTTCCTAAAGCCGTACCTAACACGCGACCAGCCCCTCTGCTCTTTATGCTGGCTTTGCGGTTTTGTCAGCCGGGAGCGAACCTGCAATACTGACACAATTCGTAGGGTGCACCGCAGCTGTCTACCTGGGCGCTTCAGCTGAGGCGCGTGATAAATATACGGCCTCTTTGATTACAATTGGAGTCGGTGCTATCCCCTGGAGCATGTACCTCTCCTGACAGTGACAAAACTTAGCCTTCCCCGCGAGATCTATCGCCAAACAGTACAGTGGCTGCAGAGGTAATAACACAAAGGTGCAATCTTCGTCTAATGTAATTTTGGTGTATTGTGGCTCTGACAGACAGATGCGGCGGTTATGTCTGCCTTGGGCTGCTTTAAAAAATGAAGGGGATGGTGTCACAGGAAATCTCTTACTGTACGCAGAATGTCGACGTTCCAACATTTTCCCACACGCATCCGTGAGAAGGGAATCAGATGTTGCACATTCAGCGTTGCGGAGTACTTCGTGACTGGTTACTTCCCATTTGTCTTCATTTCATTTTCCACGAACATAAGAGTGAAGGTAAATAAGTGATATAAAGGTGCATGTATAAAAATGGCTCTGAGCACTATGGGACTTAACTTCTGAGGTCATCAGTCCCCTAGAACATAGAACTACTTAAACCTAACTAACCTAAGGACATCACACACATCCACGCCCGAGGCAGGATTCGAACCTGCGACGTAGCGGTCGCACGGCTCCAGACTGAAGCGCCTAGAACCGCTCGGCCACACCAGCTTAGTTCCTCCAGTGGTGACTAGCATAGCACGCAACAAATTTCCCAACAACGAACTCGATGAACTACTAGGTTTTCAGGTTTCTTTCATCTCATAAAATATACTGAAGATCATTTGCAAAAGTTCCTTTCCAGGGGTTACAATGTCTTCTAATTATATATTCATCCCGTTGGTTCCAGCAACAGTTCTCATTTGGGGATTCTTCTATCTTTCATGTGTGAAACGTGCCCCACAAGCTTCAGTCTTTTCCAGCAACAATTTTGTGCGGAATGCATACACCATTTCTTCCCAGCACATCGTCATCTGAATCGTGTTCGCAGTATCAGATCTTCAAAATTCGCCTCAGAAATGGTTCAAATGGCTCTGAGCACTATGGGACTCAACTGCTGAGGTCATTAGTCCCCTAGAACTTAGAACTAGTCAAACCTAACTAACCTAAGGACATCACAAACATCCATGCCCGAGGCAGGATTCGAACCTGCGACCGTAGCGGTCTTGCGGTTCCAGACTGCAGCGCCTTTAACCGCACGGCCACTCGCCTCAGACATCGTTGGTTTAAAAATCACTGTATGCTGATATTCTGACTTTTCCAGTTCTCACACGCATATATGGCGATCGGTAGGATGACAGTGGGGTATAGCCAAAGCTTCATAGGCATACTTGTAGAGCCTAATTGGCATATGGATCGCATTCGTTAGAACATTGCTGAAGTTTTCTCAGTTCTGTTTCTGATGTCTGCACTTATCCGTCATTAAGTAGTGCTGCCGGGATATGGAGATCTTTTAGTACCTTCTGTTGCACTGTAAACTGTTTAGATACAGTTTCACTATTTATATACTTTATGTATGTCTTCTCACCATTTATTTTTAGCCCTACAGAACAGACCATTCCATTCAGCTTGGTAGTCTTTAGTTGTAAACTTTTTGTGTGTCTCCCCTAAGAACAGTGTCATGAGCAAGATCAAAATCTGTAAGCGTAGAGTACTTATTCCGACGTATGCCCACGTTCGAGCTGTGAATAGTTTTTCTGTGTATGAAATCTTTGACTAATATGAAAAGGAATATCAACAAATGCATTCTAGCCTGGCGCCTGTCGCACTGGTAACGAAAGGGGTGTTCCATCTTCTGTTCTTATACAGCAACAAGAGTCTAGATACGAGTTTCTGAAAAAATAAATGAGATGACCAGGAATTCCTTATAGGTTTATAATATTCCACAGTGATTCTTCCTTTGCCTGTTTCAATGGTTCACATCATCATCTTCACGTGCAAGAATTATACACTTCGGTTCTTGGTAAAAATGATAACCACAGACCTATTTTCCCAGCATTCGGCCAAGTGAAAAACAGGTTATGTTTCGCCTTTTGCAGATAAAAAAGAATGTAGTTTCTCACGAAGAGCACTGCCGAAGTTGAAACATAAATTACAAAAATTGCTTTTTTTTAGTCATTTATCTTACACGATACAGCTCGACAAGAGTTCATCTCTTGCACCAGTACGCTAATTCGTCAATTTTATGAATCCCAATCTCTATCTACTCACGCACTTTTCACTCTCTACAGCTCCCTTTACTACTACCACGGAAGTTAACTCTTGATGCCGTAACACGTTTTATCATCCCGTCCTTTCTTGTTGGCAGTGTTTTCCATATGTTTCTTTCTTCGCCGATTCTGTTAGCGCTTTGCATTGGATCTCTGACTGCGCTTTCTTTGTAGGAGACTCCTATGGCTGGTTGGACTCGGTGGGAGTGATGGAAGTACTGTTGGGCAGTTGGAGGTGAACAGCCAGCAGTGAAGGATGTTAAATGTGAGAAGTTGAAAGGTGGCTACACTGAGCCACAGCGCCAGAGATCGCGCCAGAGAGTTTTGTTTCGCCGCCTCCACTGGCAGTGATTATTGAGAAGTCGTGGAGAGAGTGCTTGTCGAGAACTCGTAGTAGGCAGTGATTATTGAGATGTTGCGGTGGTCAGTGCTTGTTCAGAACTCGTAGCAGGCAGTGATTATTGAGAAGTAGCGGAGCAGAGTGCTTGTCGAAATGTCGCAGTAGTGTGTGGTTATTCAGAGGTAGCGGAGGAGAGTGCTCGCTGAGATGTCGTAGTGAAAAGTGTTTGTTACATGTTTTATGCAGTTGTTTGATGGGATAGATAGCAGATGTTGTTCGAATGGAGATATTGTAATGATTAGAGTGCTTTTCATCAATATATATGAAGGTAAAATATTCCCTGTTTTCTTTTTATTATTTCAGTGTCTTAAATAATGCGTGATTACAGGTTCAGTCAACAAAGCATCTGGCTTGTGTTCTTGTATTAGAGTGTAATTCTGGGTTTCTTGCGTAATTATAGTATTTCTATTTTCTTTAATTACCTCAGTATAAATGGTATTTGAAATTTCTTGTCTTATTGAAGAAGAACCGTGCCAGATGTGTACGTTGAGTCATACTTCCACACACAGAACAGTGACACTTGTGTTTTGGTTTCGTAGGTTTTATAGTTGCTGGGGACTTAATTAATTAATTAATTGTGTTAACGAAAATTTTCATTTCATTCTTTGTTGTTGTTCCATGCAGTCAGATTGCGTACAAAAACTAGTCAGGGCCAACCGTTTACGAGACTTCGTAATCGGACAGACAGCTACTAAACAAAAAATTTAAAAGTATTTGCATTCATTTTTTATAATTAAGCCCCCATGCAAAGTTAGCATTGATGGAGGGTAGAGGTCTGAAGTGTTAGAGTAGACTAACGATTTGGAAGTATCCGACTTGGAGATTGAAAATTATTCATGATTATATACCTTTGTACTGGATGTCATTGACGATTTATATTCGTGTTTGAACTGGATGTCACATTATTAAGGAAAAAAAACACATTATTTGCTTTGCAACAAAATCTTTCCTTTGCTAACCATGCGCCTATTAGTAGTTAGTGGCTTTTGTAGTTACAATCTTTTATTTAGCTGGCAGTATTGACGATCGCTGTATAGCAGTAGTTCGCGTAATGGAGATTTTTGTGAGGTAAGTGTTTAATGAAATCTATAGGTTATTGTCAGGATTGCTTCTTATTCAGGGCCATTCTTTTGCATTAATTATTTGAAGTCAAGTTGTAATCTTTTTTGAGCAGTCAGATGGCGTTGCGCTAGAATATTGTGGGTCAGAGTAGACATGAAAATGAAAAAGTAAAGAGAAAGTAGGCTCAGTACTTTCAGTTTTACTCAGCTGTTTCAGAATCAAATAACGTAGAAGTTTCATCTTCTCAGTCGTTCAGCAATTTAAGTACAGACACACTCATTTAAATAAAGAAGTTTCACAGCACCACATCTCAAACACTTCGATTCTCTTCTTTCCCTTCTCTCGGCCAGGAATGCTCTCTTGTCATGCGACCCAGTTTAATATTGCCTCCTTGCTTCATCCATCATGTTTTATTTGGCTTCCAAGGTAGAAAAATTCCTTAAATTCCACTTCATAGTCCCCAACTATGAAACTAAGTTTATAGCTAAACTCATGGCTTTCGTCTTTCTTCGGCGTACTCTCAGTTCATATTCTGTACTCATTAGACTGCTCATCCTATCCAATGGGTCCTATAATAATTCTTCGCTTTCAGTATTTTGTACTGACAGGTAATATACAAACGCTCGCATGCCTCTTCTTTGTCACAGAACAAAACAAAACAAAATGGTGTCTTCAGAGAGAAATGGAATGAAGAATATTGAATGTAAATGGAAGTTACAGAATGGCAAATAGACCAAGTGTAAAGGATGATTTGACCCAAGGCCAAACACTGAAATGGCACTGGGTAGGTCATATCACGAAAAGAACTTACTGGCTGATCAAAATTGTGAGCGGGACCTTGTAAGGTGCCCATTATCTGGGAGAGCGCATTTTACTTTACTTCGTTTTGCTATTTCACCATCGTGAAGTGAATGTATCAGCGTTGCAGTACGTACGGAGTAAGGAGCGAGCGGTAGTTTCGCACACTGGCTAGCAGAGGCGGTTGGCCATCTGCCGCTTTCAGAGTCAGATGCAGAAATTGCTCGTGATGTCACCAGAGAGATACGTACGGAAAGTACATTTATTTTGGCGCGATTGAAGCAATTTTTACTAATAAATATTTGTAACACACGTTACCTTTTGGCACTCAGACATTAGGAATAGGCTAGGGACTGTAAAAACTACCTTTCAGTAATTTTACAATGCCAGGAAACACTGATATTAATAAATAAAAAAATAGTTCAAATGGCTCTGAGCACTATGGGACTTAACATCTGAGGTCATCAGTCCCCTAGAACTTAAAATTACTTAAACCTAACTAACATAAGGACATCACACACATCCATGACCGAGGCAGGATTCGAACCTGCGACCGTAGCGGTCTTGCGGTTCCAGACTGAAGCGCCTAGAACCGCTCGGCCACCCCGGCCGGCTATTAATAAATAAATCAATAACTTTGGGATAACCTAATATGTACGATCTTATATGAACTAGACCGATTTTACGTTCAAGTTACAAAACATAGTTGTCAGTCGTCGATAGGATGCCTTTCGATCTAGCCATGCGGTAGACCACGCTCTTGGTTATCGTTAATAGTTAGCTTATAATCAGGGAGAACAAGTTCACTTTACGGTGTTTCTTAAATAAACCCACCAAAATGGCACCCCGTCTAAAAATTGTTTTCACAAAAAACTTCTTCCCGCTTCATTACGTAAAAGACAGCAGTATTGCACTTTCAGAATCCGACGGCGCTTCAACGGCTCTGCGAGGGGACATAAATCCAAGAGATAATCTCCACATAACAGGTAACAAGAATTCCTACGCGGTGGCTCACTAAGACAGTTCAAGGACGGATTGGCTTAATTAACACAAAACTCAGGTGAGAAAGCTTGGCCAGTTATACTGTCCGCCTCTTATACCACCACATACGGACCCACCGGCTAAACTGAGACATTTCTGGAGGGTTAGTGCAACCTAGATTCGAACCCGGGACTTTTGCCCTTCGTAGGCGGGTGCTTTTGCCAGCGAAAGGCAAAAGTCTCCGTTCAAATCCTGCTCCGGCACATAGTATTGATCTGCAAGGAAGTTTCATATCAGGGAACATTCCGCTGCAGAGTGAAAACTGACTCTGAAAAGTACTGCGCAAATGGCTCCAACTCTGCGATGCGTCTTCTAGCGTTAACTGGTGAACTTTGCGGTCTATTCCTAGGAGTGCTAAACATTGGAGAAGTACTCAAACGAAACTGCTTGATTTACACTTATCTTTAGTTTTAGGAAATCTGCGTCTTTGAGCGCGTATTTTCCTTCAAAATGGCCTTATCTGATAACGCTTCGTCACTTCCCCTAAGTACATCTTCGGGAACAAGTGGGTACAGGATTGGGAATTGAAAGAAATGATGTACGGCGGCTATCCCCAGACTTGTAAATTCTCGAAAGCAGTTGGCGTGCTGGAAATTTCAAGTCGCTGTTAGCGCGTGTAGCGCATAATTTTCTGTTACTCGGCGCGACGAAGATTTACGGTTTCAGAGCGCTAAACGCGGGATTTATGCACCAGCTGTAAATCAAAAGCAGCCGCATAATCAGAAACCGATGCGAGCTAAGGTTGCGTGCCTCAAATTGTTTCCGATCACTGCCGAAACAACCTCCTACGCGAGGGTACCGAAGGACGACGACCTGGCTTGTGAACCATGACGCGATTCCCACTAATCGACCCGATAAAGGTTCTCCGTGTTTTGTATTTACTGTTTATAAGACAGGCAGCCTTCACATGTGTTTCACGCATAAGCAGATTTTTTTTTAAATTCGTTCTTTCCATTAATTGTACGCTTAATGAGAGGGTCTCACTACGAAACTGAGAACGAGTATACAAACGACTTGAACTGTTCCACTGAGATTTGGCTTCAGTTAACTGATCACACACTGCATGAAAAAGGACGATATTTGAATCAAGCAAACGGACAGGCATAAGGGTGTGATTAGCGGAATGTGTTAATTGCAAGTCGAAAACGACTACATTAATGGCCGACGGAACCGATACCCTGTTGAAGGTTGCCTATCTAACAGCTGCCAGAGGGACCAACATTTGATTTTCAATATCCATACATATTATAAAAATGAATGTTTACGTATGCATCTGCGTGCGTTTTTCCCCACATCTCTTCCTAAACTAGTGGACTGATCTCAGCCAAACTTTGTGCATATTCCCCCTCACAGTCAGGCAACTGTCGCTGTGGGGGTACGAACTACCTACATATCATAGGTCAGTAGATACGACGCCATAAACAATGAGATGCTAGAGGTTTGTCTTCAAGATTTAAATTTAAAAGACATGAGAGGTGCTTTTTATCGACTGCTGCTCTATTAGTTAAAAATCTAATTCTGTCTTCCCGTATTATTACAAATACAACGTGGTGTTTTAGTATTAATGGCTCTTGGAACAAAAACTTTCCTCCTTTTTTACGCTGGCTGTATACAAAATACGAACTGACTCTTGCAATGAAGGAAACAGCCATCAGCCACGGTTAATAATGACATTAATTTACACAAGCAGCACCGTTGTCGCTTTATAACCGAACCGATAGGTTAATATCAAACGGCTGTTCACATTTGTATTAAATTTATTGTTGTTTGCACTAATTGCTGAAAAAACAGTCAACAACTAATGTAAACAACAGCATGTTTGCATTAATTGCTGAAAAAAAAACAGCCAAAAACTGTAATATAAACGTGAACTGCCGTTCACCTATCGATTCTAAACCGATAACGGCGCTGCATGTGTAAATAAACTGAGTTATCAACAGTGGCTGATTGCTGTTTTCTTCTTCGCAAGGAACAACTTGCAAAAAGTTTCATTTTGGCACTGAGAATCAGTCAGTTTCCTGGTACGGCGCTTATAACATTCTTAGTGTAGTATTTATTTTCTGATTTCATCCATTATTTTTCAGGGTGGTGTGGTGAGTAGCATAATACTGTGATATCAGAATGGCTTCTAAATTTTTCGGGTTCAAATAGTTAGATACAGTCTCTTATCCTCATACCAGATACGACACTTACACCCAAACCTCCAGATGTCAGACTTTCAGATCGGTATCAAACGTTGTGTGTCGATACAGTGTAAATCAAAACACCGATTCTCTTCGTGCTGTGTGCTGTCGTCCAGTAGAAGGTGATTACAAGTAACACCAGATCTCCGAGTATGGCAAAGCCACAGGTGTGATCCGTAAAAGTGCTCTGGTAGGTGAGTTGGAAGAGCGTCAGATCGTCGTACTGAAGGTCCCGAGTTCGATGATAGTGACTTTTTCTTTTTAACAATTTACGCGTGAAATTGTTGTATGGAAGAATATTTTTCTGACATGTAAAAGGACGTTTCGGAGTTTGTAGCGCTCTTTTCTTGGCATTTTGCTTTCGCTTCGTTTGTTGAAAGTAGCAAACCTGTAGCGTCCATTTGTGTAGATAACACTACACCTATCTACACAAATGTACTCCATAGGTTTGCTAGTTTCAATTAATGAAGCGAAACCAGACTGCCAAAAGAACAGTGCTACAAACTCCGAAACGTCCTTTTATATGTCAGGAAAACGTTCTCCCATATAACAATTTCACATGTTGTTGTTGTTGTGGTCTTCAGTCCTGAGACTGGTATAAATGCAGCTCTCTATGCTACTCTATCCTGTGCAAGCTGCTTCATCTCCCAGTACGTACTGCAGCCTACATCCTTCTGAATCTGCTTAGTGTATTCATCTCTTGGTCTCCCTCCACGATTTTTCCCCTCGACGCTGACCTCCAATACTAAACTGATGATCCCTTGAAGCCTCAGAACATGTCCTGCCAACCGATCCCTACTTCTAGTCAAGTTGTGCCGCAAACTCTTCTCCCCAAATCTATTCAATACCTCCTCATTAGTTATGTGATCTACCCATCTAATCTTCACCAATCTTCTGTAGCACCACATTTCGAAAGTTTCTATTCTCTTCTTGTCTAAACTATTTGTCGTCCATGTTTCACTTCCATACATGGCTACACTCCATACGAATACTTTCAGGAACGACTTCCTGACACTTAAATATATACTCGATGTTAACAAATTCCTCTTCTTCAGAAACGTTTTCCTTGCCATTGCCAGTCTACATTTTATATCCTCTCTACCTCGACCATGATCAGTTATTTTAGCAAAACTGGCTCAAATCGTTCAAATGGCTCTCAGCACTATGGGACTTAACATCTGAGGTCATCAGTTCCCTAGAACTTACAACTACTTAAACCTAACTAACCTAAGGACGTCACACACATCCATGCCCGAGGCAGGATTCGAAACTGCGACCGTAGCAGTCGCGCGGTTCCGGACTGAAGCGCCTAGAACCGCTCGGCCACCACGGCCGGCAATAGCAAAACTCCTTTACTACTTTAAGTGTCTCATTTCCTAATCTAATTCCCTCAGCATCACCCGAGTTAACTCGACTACTTTCCATTACCCTCGTTTTGCTTTTGTTGATGTTCATCTTATATCCTCCTTTCAAGACACTGTCCACTCCGTTCAACTGCTCTTCCAAGTCCTTTGCTGTCTCTGACAGAATTAAAATGTCATCGGCGAACCTTAAAGTTTTTATGGATTTTAATACCTACTCCGAATTTTTCTTTTGTTTCCTTTACTGCTTGCTCAATTTCACATGTAAACCGTTAAAAAAGTCGCATTCAGTGAGTTTCGAGCTCGGGACCCATAGTAGACGATCTGAAGTTCTACCAGCTCACCCACCAGAAATCTTCACATCAGAACCTCAGTTGGGACACACTCTAGTTGTGGCGTTACTTTTAATTACCGTTTACACACGTTCAACTATACATAACACACAGCACGAACTGAATCGGTGTTTTGGTTGGTACTCTACCGACGCACAATGTTTGGCACCGACCTGAGGGTCGGTCATCTGGAGTTTGGGTGTTAGAACGTTTTCCCTTTTCACTCTTCATATGTTGTGAAAGATTTTAGGAGTTGGAAACATCGAAAAAGAGGACGGTTTCACCTCACAAATTTAACGTCATAGGACAGGTCGGAAAGTGGCCGTGTCTTAAAAGAATATGGGCCAGGCAGTATGAAACAGAGCCGTGTCTTGTAGTTAGGCCTAGCCCACGGTAAAAAAAAAAAAAAAATTGGTTCAAATGGCTCTGAGCACTATGCGACTTAACTTCTGAGGTCATCAGTCCCCTAGAACTTAGAACTAATTAAACCTAACTAACCTAAGGACATCACACACATCCATGCCCGAGGCAGGATTCGAACCTGCGACCGTAGCGGTCGCTCGGCTCCAGACTGTAGCGCCTAGAACCGCACGGTCACTCCGGCCAGCAGCCTGTGTCTTGGATCCAAGGCTACTGACCGCAATGACAAAACACTGCTGCTCGCTACCTGTGCGCTTCTTGAGGCGTTGTCCACGTGGGGCGAACGCCCTGCTATTCTTTGCAAAAGTCGTCCCGCAGCGAGTCGCGCTCACCTAATTCGGCTCCCCTGTTGCGAGGACCAACTAAAAAAAAGTGACCACTGACCTCGCAGTGCGGGGCTGCGCTATTTTTTCGCCTCTTGTGTGCCTCAGGTGACAGGTAAGCGAGCGGTCTCTGCCCCCGCACAGCTCCGGAGAACAAAAGGCGCACTGTATTGTTAACAACACGCTGTGTGGGTGGCTTTGCGCCGCTAGACAAAACCGCGGGTATTGGTGCGCACCCCTGCGGAGTGTGCGGCTCACCCTCACTGCCCTACATTTCTGGGGCAGTTTACAGCGATTCTCGCTACCCGGCAAGGGGGAGTTGGCCCCGCGCTAGGGGTAGCTGCTGCCCGGTTTCCGGGGACGGACTGGGGGTTGTCGGCGTTGCCGGTACGGACTTCGGAGTCGGCAGATGTCGGTCGGTGGGTCAGTTCGCGCCAGACAGCTTCCGAACGAGCTGTGGCGCTTGTGTTTCTGTGGAGGGCGACTGTTGTCAGCGGAAAGCGCACTGTCGTTCTGTGTTACGCAACGCACTATTCCAGCAAGAGTGTGACGAGACGCAGAGATAGCAGGTACGGTGTGAAAATCATTGCTCTTTATGATGGCAGTATACCCTATTTCGTGGAAGAACTCACTCGAGTTCATTAATGAAATAAGTGACTTCTCGGTCGTAAAAGTAATTTCGGGGATGGAAAAAATGTTCAAATGTGTGTGAAATCTTATGAGACTCAACTGCTAAGGTCATCAGACCCTAAGCTTACACACTAATTAACCTAAATTATCCTAAGGACAAACACACTCACCCATGTCCGAGGGAGGACTCGAACGTCCGACGGTACCAGTTTCGGGGATACCCCAAGGATTTGTTATCGAGCGTTTATTGTAAACGTTATAGAGAGAGTATCAAAACAGATGAAATTAACACGGGGGAAATTATTTAAGGAAGAACTAGTTCGCGAAAATCATCAGCTGTAGAACTAATTTCGGGAGTACCACAAAGGACTATTCTAGGAGTTTATTTTCCACATTATGTAGGGTGTATAATAATTAATAGCGAAAAATGACTCAGATAAAACCGTTAATGAAAAAAGTAACTTGCAAAAACAGTCGGTTGTAAAAGTCATTCCGAGAGTACCCCAAGAGACTGTTTTAGTGCCCGTTGCTGTTCACGTTACATAGGGTTTAACATAATTAACTGCGAAATACGATACACAGGTACGATAATAGACGCAAGATAGTAGAAGCAAGCGCCGGCCGGAGTTGCCGAGCGGTTCTAAGCGCTTCAGTCTGGAACCGTGCGACCGCTACGGTCGCAGGTTCGAATCCTGCCTCCGGCATGGATGTGTGTAATGTCCTTAGTTAGGTTTAAGTAGTTCTTTCTAGGGGACTAATGACCTCAGCTGTTAAGTCCCATAGTGCTCAGAGCCATTTGAACCTTTTTTGTTTACTAGAAGCAAGCACTGAAAGGCGTTCAAAACAATAGCATACCACGTACTCAAAGGACATCGATTGTGTATCCCCATTTTATTATTAAGCGCCGGATTTTGTTTTGTTTTATCTACATTTTTCGTAGTTTCAGTTGCGCGCAATCTAATTCCAAGATCGCTATCGTCCTGATTACATTTGAAAATACAATGTATTTTTGTGTTGTAAGTCTTCAGGGATTTATCAATTGTGTTAAAAGTTTCTCTGAGCCATTCGAGCTGAAACGGGTTCAGATCTGAGAATAAAAACGTAACAGTCAATTGTTTACTGCTTTTATCTAAGTTGTGAGCTGCGTTCGCCCATATAAAAACAATTGATCTTGATCTTCTGAAAAGATAACGTTCTCGAGGACGTTCAAACAGACTTTGAAATGACTGACAGCTTATTGAAGTACCGTATAATGGGATTCTACGTAAAATAAAATTATTCTGTTTCAGTAACCGGGGAAAAACAATCATGGGGAAAAAAGTTATAACCTGCACCGAAACGTAACATATCATTAGCACTGTTTTATCAGACTGAAACACTGAACTCCACCGAGATATTGAAAACGCTATTACTTTAAATTCCTACGCCCTGTAACAATAAACATAGACAACTACTAGAACCTTCTTTTTGCGTAACGAATCTGCTGTGTTTACAGTTTTGCTTGTTCGAATTTACGTTACGTTAAAAAAATCTTCACAATTTCCTTGATCAAATTAAAATTAAGAACTTTTATTACGGAAACGTAACATATCATTAGCACTGTTTTATCAGACTGAAACACTGAACTCCACCGAGATATTGAAAACGCTATTACTTTAAATTCCTACGCCCTGTAACAAGAAACATAGACAACTACTAGAACCTTCTTTTTGCGTAACGAATCTGCTGTGTTTACAGTTTTGCTTGTTCGAATTTACGTTACGTTAAAAAAATCTTCACAATTTCCTTGATCAAATTAAAATTAAGAACTTTTATTACGGAGGTATTAGGATGTGATAGTAGCCGTTATGAAAGATGATTCATTTGAGAATAAATAGCATTGATTTAGAGAAACATCATTGCCGGTTTTTTCTTGATTGTTTGCATTTCAGGACGAAAATTTGATTTATTCACTGCATCTTCTTCATACAATTTTTATGTTAAACAGCAGAAAAAGACTTACGTGTGATATTCTGTTCAAACTATGGACTTGATTTTTTATGTTTCCTCATCATGTTGGCCTTCATAGGCTGATTTATTGGAGGTACTAAACTTCAGTATCAACACGAAAAAGAAGAACCTAACCATCAAGGCAGGAAGCATATTTCGGCGTAATTCAATATCGAAAATATTTGGTAACTGTCGACAAACGAAATATCTGCGGGGAATAATATAACAATTGATTCTTTGAAGCTATGAGCGTAAGGCAATATGTACATGTAATGTTCTCAGAATATCTTAATAGTTCTTTTAACACCCGTCGTGATTTCTGTATCAATATTGAAGCGCTATCACAATGTTTATTATTGCAGATATGGTTCCCGATACCGGACTTTGATCAACATATCTTCATTTTTTAAATGAAAGTAGCTCCCTCAAAAAGCCCCTTGTACTATATTTCGTCGACAGACATAAAATAATGATAAAATCAATAAAAGCTACGAATTATCTCCATTCCATAAAATAATTTTGTCTATAGTGATATGAAATAGCGATATATAATCGTATCACAGTAGCAATGAAAGAAAATATGAACAATTGTAAAAGGCAGCATTGCCATCTAGGGGAGAACACTGGTGGTTTTCTTTTGGCGAAAATGTCCTGGTTTAAGAAATGTTATTTGTCTTTATTATGTTTTCGTAACTCAGTCACTAATAACAGAATCGTTTGGAGAGCACTTTGTTGTCCGTCAGCCTACCCCTCTGTTAAAACAGCTTTTTGCTCAGGAACAGATAGAGTTATCAAACTGTAATTTGTATCAAATACTGAAATCTACGGTTCCTTGGCGGTATAAAAAATTCAAGCTTCGAACTCACTGCAATCAAAAGGTACGGCCATTTTTGTCATTTGGATACCCGCAAACTCACACATCGGAACCTACAGCGTACTTCCTGCTGACATAGAATAACGAAATTTAGTAAGAAGTAAGGTTTCGCGATACAGGTGAAGGAAATAATCCTAAAATTTTGTCTGTCTGTCTGTCTGTTATAGGATCCCTTTTGTTCTGACGAACGAGTAGAGGTATCAAGCTGAAACATACGTCAAATATTGAGGTCTACCATCTCTTGGTGGTGTAAGAAGTTGTAGCATCTAAGTCAGTGCTTCTGTGAGAGACTATGAATTAGAAAGTAATCACGTAGTTGTAGAAGTACTTTGATACACACAAACTTACTCATCAAAATTTGTAGATGAACTATATACATGAAAAAGTTTGTACGGAACTCTTAGCCCATGAGCTCTACTCGCATTTCCGTTTCCGTTTTTTAAGTGTTTTAAACTACCTCCTGTTTGTAAAATCATCACTGCTTTCCAATTTGTGTTTATATTGTGAAGGTATCTTCTTGTAATGTTAAAGCAGACGTCTTTTATACGTAATGTGCAACATGTTGAGCTGACGAAACGCTTTCTGAAACATAATTACTATCCCAAACGCTTTAATCGATAGCTCTATAATACGTCGCAAAACCATTAAAATACGGTTCGTTAGACTTAATGAATACCATATGCGGGCAAGTTAAGCAGCAATAACTTCTGCTGAAACTCGAATTAGGGCCGCATTAATAAAAATGTCATTATTCGCAGTAATATACAATTAATTGACTGTGAAACTAATTTTCGCCCCCGTAAAAATCCGTTTGCGCGGCTTTCGCTGAAAAATGGCGTTTGTTTAATCGGTCCCGCGGCGGGGCGATGATATACGTTCGGAGGAAAAAAGTAAATAAATAAACGTGAAAATTAACAACAGAAGGCGAAATCCTCCGTGACAATTGTCGCGTGAGCCATATTTTATGCCTCGTGGGTCGATTATATCTTCTAGCCTTAGCAGGACTACGGCCACGGTAAGTTCGGATGGAAAGGTAATCTGGCGTGCATCTGGAGACACGTAAAATTACCGCCGAGGTGCGGGTGTGTAGGTCAGACAGCATGCGGACAGCGGGTAACGGCCAAATACCACGATTTACGACCTCGGGAAATATGTCTGCGAACCAGATTAGTTGGGAGTTTAGGCATTCTCGCCATTACGGGTGATGCATTGCGGCGCCATTGTACCTAAAACAGATTTCTTACTTTGCTAAGGGACCAACGTTGAAATATAGAGGCTGTATTTTAGGAGTAGGTGTGACTGCCAGTTGTCAGCAAAAAGAATTAATACAAACGTGTGAACAATTTCCGTTACCTCTATGCTTCGGTATCAGAGTACAGATTCAAAGTGTAGAGTATAGTGTGTAGTATATAGAGTGACTGTGTAGTGTAGAGTATAGTGTGTAGTATATATATATATATATATATATATATATATATATATATATATATATAATTCCCGGCAATCAGTTGCAACAATTATGCATATAATAAGTTGTTGAAAGTCGTTTGTCGTGGAAAAACTGGCGACTTCGAACATCATTATGTTTTCCGCAAACAAAGTTAACGGAAGACGTAGAAACGATATTCCGAAACGAATACGTATAGCGTAAGTCAAACGTTCGAATTAGAATAGAGACCCCACAAATTCGCTGTGGCAGGTATGAAATATAAACTCCGTTACTCGCTCGTTACATTTGAAAGACAGATGTTGAATGGGCCGAAACGAGCCGCCGCATAACAGCGTAGTTGCCTGCTAACTTTGAAAGAAGGTAGATGCGGTCCCTAGCGCAACTTATAACATCGTCGAAAATCAGTGCGGACGGGAGAGCTTTGGTACACCCTGTTAAAAAAACGGAAAAATGGAGGCGGTACAATTGGAGAGCGATCCGCCTTCACCAACATGCATAAGCAATTCATTAATAGCTTATATATATATATATATATATATATATATATATATATATATATATATATATATATATATTAATAAAAAAATTGCATGGCGCGAGATTCGATCCGGCGTCCTTCGGATTACGAACCCGAGCGCTTACCGCTGCGCCACGACGCTGTGGAAAATTATTAATCGTAGAGAGTAGTTCACCGCAACGGTTTCTTTTAACTGTCGATTTTCTCGACAACGGCTGAGAAGTGCATCTTGGTGCTTTGCCACATTACACCTCTGGCCATGAGCTTTTATTATACGCAGTATGAATCGAATCTGAATTTCACAATTGGCGGCCTCCTCTTGTTAGTTAAATTCTCACTTCATGTGATCATTACAGGTCTAAGCAACAAGTTGGGTTTTTCTGACACAACTGTGTTGCAAGAGCGGTTACTTAGAAACAAATTCAATGCTTCACCACATGCCACCGTCAACCAAAAACAACTTTTGCAGAATGGCTTTAAAAAGGCATAATGGACAGCGGCCGATATAGTCAAGATCTTTTTCCTTACGTTTTTACTCTTGTTTATGCGAACAAATATTCAGCAGTGACAACGAGAAGGAATCTGGAGGGTTTATCATTTTTACCTTTAAACAAAAAGAAAATGGCGATTTACGACCATTACTTAGTGTCGGAGACAAGATTTTTCGATATGGTACTTACGGATGTACGATTCGCTGCATTTGAAATGTCAGAGGAGAATAATCTTACGTATAATCTTGATAAGAAGACCAGAATGGCAGAGAAGGTGTGGATTGCTGGGTTCCGGAAAGAGTTTCCAAACACTGAGATTGTGGTCAAATGCTCAGGATAAGCATATGGGCCAACGAACAGTGCACGGCCACTGTTGAGAATGACAATGAATATTAGTGCAACAACTATGCCTAAAATCTTTTATATCACTATACTTTTCTCGATGGTAATAAATAATTTTTCTTTGAAAATAAATGATTATGTTATATGATGAAATTTTTAATATCGACATTTCATTTGTACTGTAAATAAGTTCTTTTTTTCTTTCAATACATTTTTTCAATATTAAATCCGGTTCTCTCAATTTCTTTAGCATTTTTTAGCTATTGGATCATTAAGCCCGTTTAGGGCGGATACTTGGGTATTTTTATATTATTTAGGTAGCTTGCTCTAGTCCAACGAAAATGATAAAAATAAGACAGGCCGGAGAACAGTCTGACTATACGTCCTATGATTTTGGAGGTCTTAATTCAGTTGCAACTTATCTAAAAAATTCACCAAACCCTAGGGTGACCGTTAAACCCTCCCTTTTTCTACATGCTCAGTAAATATTGGAGTCATAACCCTGCAACTTCCAGCTGCCTTGGTGTTCAGTAAACCAAGTTCCTATTCTCTACCGGATTAACCAATACAAAACTTACCACACTTAGAAGAAGTGAAGTTATACACACCGCAGTCAACTCACAAGGGAACGACGGGCATAAGGGAACCCTAAGGTTCAGTGTTTCTTAGACTAGTGCAATTAATTTAAGACCTCAAAAATCACACACCGTATGGTCAGACTATTTCCTACCTGTCCCATATTTTTTATTTTCGTTGGACAAAGGAGACCATCTAAATAATCAATCACGTAAAAAAATATCCGAGCATCCGCCGGCATAAGGCTTAATGGCCAGATAGCAAAAAAATGCTAAATAAACTTCGAGAATCGGATATAACACTGAAAAAGTGTAATAGAAAAAGAAGAGCTTACATGCGGTACAAATTAAATTATGAGATTAAAAAAATTATTACATAATTATTTGTTTTTTCTAGAAATATTTATTATTATTACCTAAAAAAAAGTTATTTAAAAAATTTTAGGCACAATTTTCGCCAAATAGTCATTTTTGGCCACATATATAGCTGCGCAGTGTTTGTGGCCTACACTGACCACAGACTCCGTGTTGCGTTGAAATTCCCCGGAACTTAGCAATGCACAACTTCCCAGCCATTCTGGTCTCCTTATTAAAATTATACGTAAACTTATTCCCATCGGACAGTCCATATGCTGCACATAGTACATCCGTAACTATCATGCCGAAACATCTTGTCTCCAACAGTACAATATGATTGTAAATTCTGTTTTCTCGTTTAGAGGTAAAAATGACTGAAACCCTTCGGACGCCTTCTTGTCACTATTCCGTATCTGTTCGCATAAGCAACAGTAAAACCGGAAGAAAAAAGCCTCAATCAAATCTGTCGCTGTCTGGCCATTGTGCCCGCACGGACGCCATTCCCCAGAGGTTGTTTTTAATCGGCGGCGGCCGCTGATGCAGCAGTCTTCGACATGGGAATTTCTGTCTGACGAGGGAACCTTTCGGCGTCGAACGCTCGGAACCGCCCGAAACCATGCTTAACCCAATACTCGATCATAAAAACATCAGTGGTCAGTGTAATTTCCTTGCAAAAATCCCGCAATTGTCTGCTAGCGCCATCAGATGGTAGCATATTGTAGCAAAATAACACATGCAGATAATTTTAAATCAAGGGCAGCTACATCTAAAATACTTATATACTCGTCATAGTTTACAAAACTTTCAGTCAGTAAAGCTCAGATGTTAAAATAGTTGAACATACAGCTGAACGAAAGCTCGTTAATCCACTATTGGAGGGTTTTTGGCTCTGTTGATTGGAAATGTAATTATACACTGATGACGTTTAGTTACGTATAATTTCCCTCCTGTGGCATTGATATCATGTTACTTTCTTTCTCTCTATTAAGTCACACGTTCTGCATTGAAATAAGACAGACCACTGTCTTTTTTTATAATCGAGTGATTGCTAGCTTGGTTTCGTGTGGTCGCGACCCTTCTAGGTCAAATGTGTCGCTTGTAAGTAACCACTCTATCAACGCACTTGTGTCAGGAAAACCTAATTTGTCTCGTAAAATTGTAATAATTACAGGAACCGAAAATTTAACTAAGGGTAGAGAATCTTGAAACTATACGAAATACGACTGCGAGACAACGCTATATTTTGGCGCCTTGAAGTGACTATGCGTAAATGAGATCTCGAGTGACACCTTTATGCAGTTGCTGCACGATTGCAGCGCTATATTCTGAAACTGAAGTAGTCGTTATGCCCACATTGGCCATTATATGCCCCCTCTTCCGCTACGTTGTGAAGGATACAGTAGCTGTACCAACTATCTTTCCATGTTCCCCACTTAACAAACAAAGTACAAAACCTCATCCTTGAAATAAACCAACATCTGACCACAATCGTGTAAAATTACAAAACACAGCTCAACGCTTTCCCTCTCCTAAACTTCACTTGAGGCCCACATTTCTCTAATTGTTCCCTCACTGTCTATTCATTTTCGTTCCTCCGTTTTTCCTGTAATTATTTATTCAGCTACGACTGTCTATATACTCCATATATCTTTCCTAAGGTAAGAGAAATTCTTCGCGCCACTGGTATGTAACTCAGTTTATGTATTTTCTGTTACAGCTGCCAGTTCTATCTTTTCTCTGTTTCTGCATCACCTTCCATGCACTGTTACTCAGAAACAGTCTGACAAGCGGAAGGCGACACGGCCAACCGATTCGGCTTAAATTTGGCAGGTCGCTTGTGTACAATCTAAAACGGACTCTTAAGATATTTTGGGTCAACACCCCCACAATTTTGAGAAAATCACCCCTAAAGGTTATGACGAACAATCGACTCAAGATTGGAGGGATCGATAGAGAATTGTAAATAGAGCATTTTTCATCATCAGGTATGTTGTCCGCAAACGCATAATTTTCCAGAAATCGAGGAAAGAAACTTTTACAACTGCCTCTTCTGTACCCTCACGGTAAACGCCTTTCGCCGACAGCACCGATAGCGCAATGACCAAGGTAATTGGCTGGGAATCGGAAAACCCGGGTTCGAATCTCGAAGAAACGTAGCGGATGTTATTCTTTTCCTTTGTATTTTTCCATATTTCAATTGATAGGGACAGGAAGGTTAATAAGGTAAGTCAATAAGGAATGATAATAATACGTACCTCATTAACCCTCCTATCCCTATTAATTGAGATATGAAAAAATACAAACGAACAACATCCGCCAGGTTTCTTCGAGGGTCGAACCAGGGTTCTCCGAGTCCCAGCCAGTTACCTTGGCCGTTGCGCTATTTTTTTTTCAGAAATGTGGCAAAAAATATTACAGTTAGACGCGAACTGGCGACTATAACTTTAGGATGCACGACGATTAACACTTTTTTTATCTAGCGCTTTATCACTTTTTTTAAATTTTTTTTGTTTTTATTGTTTATTGAACTAAAAAAAGAAACTAAGTGCGACGCCACTTTTCAGCCTATAACAAAAAAATCTGGTCCACTTCAGGCGTTGGCTTCCGACTAAACCTACCCCAGACAGCTGCCTATATACCAGGGGAGATATGGGAAATCAAGGTTAGCGCTATCCTTACAAACAAAACAAAATCTTCCTTTTTCTGAATTTTATTTTTATTTGTATATATATATATATAGTGTAATTGAGCAGAGGCCTTCTGCGCCCCGCTGGTAATATGTGGAGTCACGTCTTCTCGAAATTGATGTGTTCCGTTCAATTGTTCAGAAATGTTCATTGGTTCAAACAGGAAACCTTCTCTCTTGGCTTAACACATTCCAGCTGCGAGGCGGGTCGTGGAAAGCACTCCCAAGGAAGTTCGAGAAAAATTGTCTGTATTTTGGGTGACGGACAACGACATAATGACGGTCATTGAGGTATGTCCAAAAATCGAGTGCAGAGTCTACAGTTTGTCTAAATAGGTAGTGAATGGCATGTCCGCGAATCCAATTCACAACATTGGTCTTTGTCCGAGGAAAATAGTCACGACGATATCGGTGCTGTCGGCGAAAAGCGTTTACCATGTGGGAACAGAAGCGGCAGTTGTAAAAGTTTCTTACTTCGATTTCTGGATAACTATGCATTTTCGTTGGTTGGTTGGGGGAAAGAGACCAGACAGCGAGGTCATCGGTCTCATCGGATTAGGGAAGGACGGGGAAGAAAGTCGGCCGTGCCCTTTGAAAGGAACCATCCCGGCATTTGCCTGCAGCGATTTAGGGAAATCACGGAAAACCTAAATCAGGATGGCCGGACGCGGGATTGAACCGTCGTCCTCCCGAATGCGAGTCCAGTGTCTAACCACTGCGCCACCTCGCTCGGTATATGCATTTTCGGACCCGATACCTAACGATGAAAAATGCTCTATTAACAATTATCTATCGATCCCGCCAATTTTGAGTCGATTGCTATTCATAACCTTTAGGGGCGATTTTCTCAAAATTGCGAGGGTGTTGACCCAAAATATCTTAGATTCCTTCGTTTTAGGTTGTACACAAGCGACCTGCCAAATTTGAGCTGAATCGGTTGGCCGTGTCTGAGGCCTTCCCCTTGTGAGAAGCTTGTGACAGTCTGAGAAGCTTGTGGCGATGTAGCAGGTTAGGTTGTGCCGAGCAAAAATTGTTCAGAAAAAAAAAATTGGTACGTTGCACCACTATCGAGTTAATAGGCACAGATGTTAGACAGTCAGGCCGTTGCACACACAAATTGAAGCGGCCCGCCAGAGAAGACGTAGACAAACTTGTTCTTCATTTGGCTTATTAAACCAGAACAAGGGAGCGATACAAAAATTGGACATAGTATGGGAGTAAGAGTCGAACCCCACCCAGAGGATGAGTAGTCGCGCGCACTGTCATCTACGCCATGAGAACAGCTGACACTAATTGTTCTGGCAGGTCCCTGGAAGTTGCACACGGAACTGGCTGATTGGCTAAACTCAATGTTAGCTAACTCGGAAACGCCGCAACGAATCGGATATTCTCAGAAGACCTATACTGCAACACCCTTACAAACTTTTCAGACAGTTTCTGATCACCCCATATAATACCTTCAAGCTCTTCTTCACTACTCTTGCTTATATTCAATTTGTTTTATTGTGATAATCCACTTTGATGTGTTTCTGATTTGTTGCCTTTATATTCATTTAATATTTCTTTGAATGGTGTTTCACTGCCAAAGATGACAATTACTCTATTTTGGTCCCCATTCTCCATGTACATCATCTTTGAAGACGACAGTCCGTTAGGCCTGATGATCTTATAATCCGAAAACCGGTTAACAAAATAAATTAATGATCGCGAAAATTCTCAGTTTTCTGCTTTTCACGTTAAAGAAACACAGAAGCATACAGAAGGAAACACAACGAGCACATCAGTTGATCGGAGGATGACGGACTGTCAAAAATACTACACAAACACAAACCAACACGATGAAAAAACTTTTTCTTTTGAGTCATCATCACTTTTTGACTGGTTTCATGCAGCCGCCTACAACGTCCTCTCCTGTGCCAACCTCTTCACCTCAGAGTAGCACTAGCAACCCACGTCCTCAATTATTTGCTTGCTGTATTCTAATCTCTGTCTTCCCCTACAGTTTTTAGCCTTTATAACTCCCTCTAGCACCACGGAAAGTTGTTCCCTTATGTCTTAACTGATGTCCTATGATCCTGTCCTTTCTTCTTGTCCGTGTTTTCCTCTGGGATTAGCGCAGAACCTCCTCACTCCTTATCAGTCTACCTACTTTTCAGCATTCTTCTGTTGCACCATATCGCAAATGCTTCGTTTGTCTCCTGTTCCGGTTTTCCCACAGTCCGTGTTTCACTACCATATAAAACTGTGCTCCAAACGTACAATCTCAGAAATATCTTCCTCATATAAATGGCTATGTTTGATACTGTAAGACTTCTATTGGGCAGGAATGCAATCTTTGCTTGTGCTAATCTGCTTTTTATGCCCTCCTTGCTTCGTTTGACATGTGTTATTTTGCTTCCAAGATGGCAGAATTCCTTCACTTAGTCTACTCCGTGATCATCAAAATGGTTCAAATGGCTCTGAGCACTACGCGACTTAGCTTCTGAGGTCATCAGTCGCCTAGAACTTAGAAATAATTAAACCTAACTAACCTAAGGACATCACACACATCCATGCCCGAGGCAGGATTCGAACCTGCGACCGTAGCAGTCGCTCGGTTCCAGACTGTAGCGCCTAGAACCGCACGGCCACTCCGGCCCGCCGTGATCATCAATTTTGATGTTAAGTACATAGGTAATCTCATTTCTGCTATTCGGCACTTACATCTTTCTTCAGCTTACTCTCTCAATCCCTATTTTGTATTCACTAGTCTGTTTATTCCCGCCGGCCGCGGTGGTCTCGCGGTTCTAGGCGCGCAATCCGGAACCGTGCGACTGCTACGGTCGCAGGTTCGAATCCTGCCTCGGGCATGGATGTGTGTGATGTCCTTAGGTTAGTTAGGTTTAAGTAGTTCTAAGTTCTAGGGGACTGATGACCACAGCAGTTGAGTCCCATAGTGCTCAGAGCCATTTGAACCATTTTTTGTTTATTCCCTTCAAGGGGTCCAGAAATTATTCGTGGCTTCAGCGAGGATAGCAGTGTCATCAGGGAATCCTTATCACAGATAGTCAGTCTGAATTTGAGTCCAACTCCAAAACCTTTATTTAAATTCCGTCATTGCTTCTTCGATATACAGAGTTAACGGTAGGGAGGAAATCCTACAACGCTACCTTACACCCGCTTTAAGGGCTTCCATTCCTATCGTTCCCTCCTGGTGAAGAAACACAGGAAGACTCAAAGCTAGGTGGAAGCACTTGGACTAATCTCTAGATTAGATTATTTTTTTCGTTCCATAGATCCGTGCTGAGGAGATCCTCATGGATGTGGAACATGTCAATTTTTTTTAAAGCTGAAATAACAATACTAATAGTATGAATATATACAATACGTCATTTGTTCCTATTAAAAAATTCGTCAATGGAGTAGAAGGAGTTGGCCAGTAGTAAGTCTTTCAGGCTCCTTTTAAACTTATCTTTATTTGTAACAAAATTTTTTATGTTTTCTGGCAAATTATTGAAGATGAGTGTTCCTGAGTAGTGGACCCCTTTTTGAACTAAAGTAAATGCTTTTAAGTCCTTGTGCAGATCATTTTTGTTTCTGGTATTGTATGAATGAGCAGTTTGTTGGAAAAAGAGATATATTATTTAGGACAAATTTCATTAAGGAGTAAATATACTGAGAGGCAGTAGTTAGTATACCCAGTTCTTTGAAGAGGTTTCTACAGGACGTCCGTGACTTTACTCCACAAATAATAAGCAAGCTTTTTCATTTTTATGTCGCCAATGTCTGCTAACACTCGAATTGCAAACGAACTCTGCTTCTGGCAGTGTAACTGATGAGAGATCATTAATGTACACAATAAAAAGCAATGGCCCTATGCAGGCGTAACGGGCAAAGCCTAATTCGTGCAGGACAGGAGTACTGATTATAAATGAGGTTAGATTGAGGGGAAAACAGGCGAAGTTTGTACCGTCCCTGAGGTGCAGAGGGCATTGGAAACGAAGGATGAGTAGGGAGCACACTCTCAAGATGGCGGCGCGGCAGCTTGAAGGCTGACATAGGTGTGGGGTTCGCCGCATGCATGCCATAGCCGGGTCGCCGACTATGCATCAGCGCACGGTTGGCAGCCACATACATCACGGGGGAGATAAGCGGTCGTCCATTAAAAAAACACTCCGTATTCGGAAGCACAGGGCGCGCGGGGAGGGAGGTTCAGGAGGGGCAAATTCTCTCCAGAATGTGTAATCGAATTATTTCCTCCCCCTCCGTTTCCTTTTTATTATACAGTCGGAGTAGGCAGCTGCTCAGCGACGTAAGGTGCCTGAGCTTTTGACGCGGCCATTAATTCTGAGGCGGATTAGGAAACAGCGAAAAATACTTAGCTCCCTACATCATGGGGAGAAATAACGCCACGCGACCGGCAAACAAAGTCTTGCCGCCGGAAAAAAAAGAACCAAACTTATAACGCAGAGGGACTCTACGGCCGGAAGGAAAATTCTGGCTTCGTACTGACATCATGACTTTAAGTGAATCCATAGTGTACGTGGCTGGAAATAGGAAGGAAATACGAGACAAATGAGGAAACGCAGTAAGAATGAAGAATTTACGAGCTTTTCCACATCCTTGATACAGAGTCGTATTGTGATATAGCAGCAGACTGGATAATCATTTTAGCCCGCATCTCGTGGTCGTGCGGTAGCGTTCTCGCTTCCCACGCCCGGGTTCCCGGGTTCGATTCCCGGCGGGGTCAGGGATTTTCTCTGCCTCGTGATGGCTGGGTGTTGTGTGCTGTCCTTAGGTTAGTTAGGTTTAAGTAGTTCTAAGTTCTAGGGGACTTATGACCACAGCAGTTGAGTCCCATAGTGCTCAGAGCCATTTGATTTTTGATAATCATTTTAATGATTATTGTAGCTATTAACGGGGACGAAATGGTTCAAGTGGCTCTGAGCACTATGGGACTTAACATCTGAGGTCATCAGTCCCCTAGAACTTAGAACTACGTAATCCTAACTAACCTAAGGACATCACACACATCCATGCCCGAGGCAGGATTCGAACCTGCGACCGTAGCGGTCGCGCGGTTCCAGACTGAAGCCTAGAACCGCTCGGTCACCAAGGCCGGTGGGAGGAAATGTTGATATTCGTTGAAATTTAGTTTGTTCTGTAGGCACACGTTGCGTAGTAGCATGGTTATATTCTTTCTAAAAAGAATTTGATTCACAAGAGAAACTCCCCGTTGCACCCCCCTCAGGTTTAGTAGATGACCTACTGGATAGCCTGTCAAAACTGAACACAAATCAAGCATGATAACAGGATGAAGGAGCACTGAACTGTGGATAAAAGCAGAAAAATACAGTGAACGGTCCAAGCTCAACATGTACAGCATCCAGCTGCTGTGGTGTCGTGGTTATGTGGTCACGGTGTTGGAATGTGGAGGGGGTATCCGGATTCAAAACTCTATCATGCCCCCCCCCCTTTTTTTTCCACAAAATTATGAACTGTCATTGATGTGTCTGTTGGCTGTATTAAAATTTGTGTCTTACCGTGGTGTGACGTCCGTCTGCCACAGCGGCATGTAATGAAGGAACCTCCAGTCGTACGTACCTACTATTTTTTCTACACAGGTACCGCATATTATGCCTCTTGCGTTCCGTTTTGGAAGTTTTGACTCTTGAATTGCTTCGTGCTGACATAGTTCACACCTGTTTATTTGCTGTTTTCATTCGTGTGGGAGGTCTACGAGACATCTCGCCTGCTCTCACTGTTCATCACATTTACTTGCGACAGTAACGTATTCTTACCACATGACTCATATTCTACAACCAGTGTATACGAGGGTCACTCCAAATGAAATGCACACTATTTTTGTAAAAATACAGTTTTCATTCTGCATGTGAGAAGGTTTTGCAGTGTGTAGATACATCCTTCCCGCTTGTTTTCAAACTTAGTTCAACCTGTTCCCGTGAGTGGCGCCGTCGCAGCGTGTCTTGCAGGTGGTTGGCTATACTTGACGTTCGTCGGAAGCAACGTGCTGTCATAGAATTCCTGTGCTGTGGAAACGAGACAGTGGGAAACACCCACAAGAGGTTGAAAAAGGCGTACGGAGATGCTGCTGTCGATCGCAGTACAGCCGGTCGGCATGCAGGTTACGCGATGAAAGCGGGCACGGCAATATGGAGGATTGTCCTCGCAGCGGCAGGCCTCGTACTGCACACACTCCAGACAATGTGCAGAGAGTTAACGAATTGGTGACTGCTGAGAGACGCATCACAGTGAACGAATTGTCACGCTACGTTGGGATAGGGGAAGGAAGCGTTTGCAGAGTACTGAAAGCGTTGGCGTTAAAAAAGGTTTGTGCCAGGTGGGTTCCCAGGATGTTGACAGTGGCTCACAAAGAAACAAGAAAAACGGTATGCAGCGAACTTTTGGAACAGTACGAGAATGGTCGAGATGAATTTCTTGTAAGAACTGTGACAGGTGATGAAATATGGCTCCATCATTATTCACCAGAGGCGAAGAGGAAATCAGTGAAGTGGCATCATGCAAATTCACCTAAGAAAAAAAAAAATTCAAAACCACACCTTCTGCTGGAAAAGTTGTGGCTACGGTGTTTTTCGATTCCGAAGGACTCTTGCTTGTGGACATGATGCCAAGTGGAACCACCATAAATTTTGTTGCATATGTGACGACACGGAAGAAACTTCAAGCTTGACTGACTCGTGTTCGACCACATCGGCAAAAGCACGATGTTTTGCTGTTGCACGACAATGCACGGCCACATGTCAGTTAAAAAACCGTGGAAGTGATCACAAAACTAGGATGGACAACAGTGAAACACCCGCCTTACAGTCCTGACCTGGCTCCACGTGACTGTCATCTCTTTGGGAAACTGAAGGACTCTCTTCGTGGAACAAAATTTGAAGATGATGATTCATTCCCTTGTGCACGCTGCCAAACAGTGGCTCCAACAGGTTGGTCCAGAATTTTACCGTGCGGGTATACAGGCGCTGGTTCCAAGATGGCGTAAGGCAGTTGAGAGGGATGGAAATTATGTGGAGAAATGAAAATATTGTTCCTAAAGAATGAAAGTTTTACAGTGTGTAGATACAAACATGTAGAATAAAAGATGGATTTGAAAAAAAATAGTGTGCATTTCTTTTGGAGTGTCCCTCGTAGTATGACAGTAACCAAGACTGCAGAAGAGAACAGACACGTCAATGATCGGACGGACAGTTCACAAATTTCTAAAAAGAAAGGCAGAAGGGAGGTTTGAACACGGGTCTCCCGCTCTACCGCCCTACACTATGGGCACACAACCAAGACGCCGTTGTTCTTACGAGTCGCTTGATGTTGCACATCTTCAATTTGGACCGTTCACTGTTCCTGTCTTGCTTGTTTTTTAACTCTTCAGTACACCTTCTTCCTATTTTCATGCTTGATGTGCATTCAGCTTTTTAACGAGCTATCCACTCAGCTATTTTACCACTAAATCTGAGGAGGGTGCGATGGGGACTTATCCTGGTTAGTACCACATTTGCACTTATTATCAAAGTACAATCGTATGGTGTATCAGGCGAAACTTGTGGCAAGATTGAGGTTTTGGTAGGAAGGACGCAGCGAGTTATCTTGGACGGAGAGTCATCGATAGATGTAGAAGCAACTTGAGGTGTATCCCAGGGAAGTGTGTTGTATCCCTTGCTGTTCATGTCGAATATTAATAACTCCGCAGATGATGCAGTTAGATGAAGTGAAGTATTGTCTGAAATTCTGGTAAGATTTCGCGATTCTGCAAAGATTGGCAGCTTGCTTTAAATCTCCGGTTACTTGCGGCTGTAAAGTTGCATTTTTCTATGACAGTAAAAACGACTTAATTCAAGTACTGTTGAATCACTGGATTCTTAGCGAGTGATTTATGGAGAACTCCTATTAAATTCATACAAGTGTTTGGTTGTAACACTTCGTAGGGACATCAAGTTTAGTGGTCACATAGCCTCGGTCGTTGGTAACTTACTAGGGAAGTGCAATCAGCCTACAGAGGAGATTACCAACAATCGACTCGTGGAGAATATTGCGCAAGTACGTGGGACCCGTACTAAACAGAACAGGAGATATAGAATGTTTACTGTGAAGGGAAGCAAGGAATATCACAGGTCTGTTTGACCCTTGGGAGTCACAGTGATGTTGAAGAAACTGAAATGGCAGACACTTGAAGATAGATGTAAACTGTCCCGAGGAAGTCTGCTTACGCAGCTTTAAATGATGAATCTAGGAACATACTGCAAACGCCTATTTATCGGTCACATAGGGATCTTGAGGATAAGATAGAATAATTACTGCACGCACAGAAGCATTAAAACATTCCGCCAGAGCTCCATACGTGAATCGAACGGGAAGAGGTCCTAATAACATACAATGAGAAGTACCTCTACTACGCACAGGCCAATGGTTTGGGGAGTACGTATGTTGCTCTAGATATGATGCAGAATACTTTTATTTTTACAGTTCAGAATGTAGTCGTATTACATCAGTTCCGTGAAAATGGCTTAAGTCACACTGACGTACGACACAGTGATTTAAGACCCGCAGATCATTCTCAACATAATGACAACTCATCCCGAATTTCTTCCGTCGCCTAGGAATTTTTGGACAAATATTCCAGCAGGCTGAGTGTGGGGTGGAGAGAATCTCAAGCGGGAATGTGTCGGAGGGGATGCCCAAATCCTGCATTCGCCTGGGAACAACGGAATCCTCCTCAATAACCTTAATCCGACCGGGGGATTAGTACTTTTTTTGGTAAAACGTTTGAAATAGACCAGCATGAGGTCTAGTTTCGCAAAAAAGTGTTTACTTGCAGTAATCAGGGTAATTAAGAAAAAAATTTTGTCTGAGTTTTCATAGGCACACGAAGAGTAGGAAGTACCGGTGGTGGTTAGTGTTTAACGTCCCGTCGACAACGAGGTCATTAGAGACGGAGCGCAAGCTCGGGTTAGGAAAGGATTGGGAAGGAAATCGGCCGTGCCCTTTCAAAGGAACCATCCCGGCATTTGCCTGAAACGATTTAGGGAAATCACGGAAAACCTAAATCAGGATGGCTGGAGACGGGATTGAACCGTCGGGAAGTAGTCAAGTGGGGTAGCAAATAGACCAACGTGAGGTCAATTTTTGGAAAAAGGAAGCTTTAATTATTTTAAAGTAACCACGGTAGTTAAGAAAAACTTAATTAGTGATTCGAGGGAAAACTGTATTCCACGAACGGTTGCTGTTGGCTATGTAAATGAAGTTTTAGAAAGTCCGTCTCTTCGAGGTCTAGGTATTTTACGCAGAAGCAGTTACGTTGGTGTGGTATTTAGCGCTCAAAAAGGTTTTCTTCGAATGGAGTTGCAAAGTTAGGACTTTCGGGAACAGAAGACGCTAGAAAGACAAATGACGTATCAAGCAATTCATCTTCAAGTGTGTAGCATAAAGAAAGTTGCATTGGTGAGATATCTGATTTTTAAAACAGCAACCTTCGAATTAAGAGCTGAATTTCGGGAATTTCTAGACTAGCAAATACTACGAAGGCAAATGAGCTGTCAAAAAGTTTGTCTTTTCAGAGTCTAGCTATGTTGGCCTTATCAAGCTACACTGGTGTGATATTTAACAGTCAAAATGGCTTCCCACGAATCAAGTACTAAATTCAGGACATTTCTAGGACGTAAGACACTAGGAAAGCAAATTGTCACTAAGGGCATGCATTTTGAACAAAACGTTAACAATAAAAAACTTTAAAAATCGCTGAAATATCTTGTGATATGATTTGTCCGCAAGTAAAAAATGAAATAGATTAGAGAAACATTGGACGCGCGGCTTTGAATGATGTCCGAAATAATGTACAGCAAATTACGTTCGTCAAATATTTCTATAACCTATTTCTTACTTTTAGACAAATCATTTCACAAAACATTCGACTAACTTCTCTTCAGAGTTTTTTATTTTATTTAAGTCTGCAACAATGTTCTCTGTTGTGCCAAATAAAAATAAAAATTTTATGTACCTGCATATGTTTGTGTACACGTGTATATACGGGAAATTTCTCTGGTAACTTGAAACAAACTGACGCTTTCCGTCAACACCGGACGTCCAATAAAAGACGTGATGAGCAGTAACCTATTTTTTGGGGGCTAACTCCAATTACACAATGTAAAACGCAATTCCGAATTTCTGGCGAAACACCAGAGAAAAAGCGCCTGGTGACCCTCAACGGAGATACACTTTATAACACTTTATATGTGTGTGTACGTAAGTAACGACGTAAGTGTGCTAGGTATTGCATTTGTCACGTTAGCGCAAGAAAAGATGGTATTACGAATTTACTCCTGTTACGTATTTTTTCGAACAGGTAACTTCAGCTAGCATAAAGCGCCGTATGATAAAAATATTTACGGCGCAGCCGTTGACAGAAGGTAGCCACAGGTACGTACTGGTCCGTTGCGGGCCACGAAAAACAGAGCGACGCTAGACGCTGCCGTGACTGAACCCTGCCCACGCGGCTTGTTTCTCGAACTGCTGTAGCACAACGGATGTCTTATTCCAGCTGCGGCGGAGCACCAAGGCCACACGCGCACCATCTAGCGGCCGGAAACGAAAGTCCAGGTCCTTATTTTTAGCGCCGCATTACGTACGCTGGAGCCGATGATAGGTCATACGCGCCGAGGCGTCGAATAAGATTAGCCCGACGAATGTGCCTCATGAATTTTGAATCGCTCAGGAAGTGGACAGTCTGAGACACCAAAAACTTGACACTTCTCTGGATTCCAAGAAAAGCGAGGATATTTCTTACTGGTCCCGGATTTATAGTAAATATTGTCGTACCTGCTGAGCGACCGAAGAACCTCGGCGGATCTTATGATGAGAATGGTCTTCGTGCCCTAAATCATATCTCAGCATAAAATGTAAAACATCTAGGACCAAAATTTGGTTCAAATGGCTCTGAGCACCATGGGACTTAACATCTGAGGTCATCAGACCCCTAGAACTACTGAAACCTAACTAACCTAAGGACATCACACACAACCATGCTCGATGCAGGATTCGAACCTGTGACGTAGTGGTCGCGCGGTTCTAGACTGAAGCGCCTAGAACCGCTTGGACACACCGGCGGACCAACATTTGGTTTTGAAGCTCCAACAGCGGCCATCTTTGCACGTTAAATTATCGGAATTCAGGTCTCTCTGTTATGCAAACAACTGTTCATTTAAATACGTAGCCATGTTTCAGCCCTCATCAATCTGGTCAGCCTGTGGATTAATAGGTACTTACTGTAAGAACATGTTCTCACTATTGTTTCACGGTTATGGTGTGAAGCACAGCAGACGTCGATTTTTTTTTGTACCCTCTATGATTATCCAGAATCCACATCCACATAAAGGGGCCTGAACACGGCGTAATGAAACTCCGAAGAAGATTGCGTAATAAAATAAGACCTGTAGAAGTTTCATCCGTATTACTTAAATATGGAAAACACCGCGGGAAAAGCATCCTTGAACACAAACACAGATGCTAGCGAAGTCTGCAGGTTGCGCTGTAGTATTTGTCCACGAAGTACTCCTGTGTCATCTGCTCAATACGTTGCAAGTGTCGATCGTGATCAGAAAAGTGTTGTGTGTAGTTGTGAGTGTATTTTCTCGGAGCTAAGTGATTTCAAATGTGGGAAAACTGTTGGCGCTCGTATGGTGACTGGTTCCGTAGCCAAGGTAGCCGAATGTTTTGTGTTTTAAGAGGCACCGTTTCGACCATTCATGTCCACATACAAGGAAAGCAGAAACACTTCATTCCCTAAGTCACAACGCGAAAGAAGTGTATCTTGAGTGACGGTCTTTGAAGAAGATTGTAGGGAATAATATAACATGGTATTTTTTGTGATCTCTCCAAGGCATTTGACTGTGTGGATCATGTCACACTCTCAGAAATACTAAGGTTTTATGGAACTGAAGACTATACACACAGCTGGTTTGAATCATACTTAATGAACAGAAAGCGAAAAGTTGTGCTGAATAACAGAAATAATGTTGGAAGGGTTGTAAATTGTAGTGTATGGGGAGTTATCATAAAGGGACTCCCACAGGGTGCAATTTTAGGTCCTCTGCTGTTCATTATTCATGTGAATGACCCCCACTTAACGTTCAGCAAGCGGAACTAGTACTTTTTGCAGATGAAAAAAATGGTTCAAATGGCTCTGAGCACTATGGGACTCAACTGCTGAGGTCATTAGTCCCCTAGAACTTAGAACTAGTTAAACCTAACTAACCTAAGGACATCACAAACAACCATGCCCGAGGCAGGATTCGAACCTGCGACCGTAGCGGTCTTGCGGTTCCAGACTGCAGCGCCTTTAACCGCACGGCCACTTCGGCCGGCCGTTTGCAGATGACATGAGTATTATAATAAATCCCATTCCAGAAAAAGCAGCTGAAGATATTGCTAAGGAAATGAGTGTAGAGGATTGGAGGGGAAGGGAGCCCTGACGATAGGTCTTATAGGGCGGGTATATATCAGGGCGGATGGCTCTGAGCACTATGGGACTTAACATATATGGTCATCAGTCCCCTAGAACTTAGAACTACTTAAACCTAACTAACCTGACATCACACAACACCCTGTCATCACGAGGCAGAGAAAGTCCCTGACCTCGCCGGGAATCGAACCCGGGAACCCGGGTGCTAAGGATGTCTTTCAAAGAATTATTAAGTGGTTCTCAGAAAATGGACTCTCCCTTAATTTTGAAAAAAATCACTAGATCCAGTTCTGTACAATGAGTAAAGTCATGCCGACAATTGATGTAACATATGAACTGGGCTCAGTTAACAGGGTAGATTTCTCCAAATGTTTGGGTGTTCACATTGATGACAACTTAAACTGGAAGAAGCATATTACTGAGCTTCTCAAACAGCTAAGTTCAGCTTCTTTCGCTCTCCGAATAATCGCTAGTCTTGATAATAAACAGATCAGTCTCCGAACGTACTTTGCATATTTCCACTCAATAATGTCTTACGGAATAGTTTTCTGGGGTAACTCACCACTTAGACAAAGTATTGATTGCACAAAAGAGAGCAGTGAGAATAATTAGGACGTCATGTAGGCACCTTTTCAAGGAGCTGGGTATTTTGACTGCACCATCAGAGTACATATATTCGCTAATGAAATTCGTTACAAATAATCCATCTCAATTCGCGAAGAACAGTGCTGTTCATACGAACAATACTAGAGGAAAATTGACCTTTCCTATCCGTAATTGAAGCTGTCAGTCGCTCAAAAAGAGTACATTATTCAGCAACAAAAATCTTCGATCATTTGCCCAAGAACATAAAGAGTCTGGCAGGTAGCAGATCAAGTTTTAAATCTAGCTTAAAATCATTTCTTTTGGACAACTCCTTCTACTCGATGGACGAGTTTCTGTTTCAGAAATGGTAAAAAAAATGTACCTCTAAATATAGTAGCATGTGTAGAGCTAAAAAAGTAATATTAATATTAGCACTATTCATGTGTGTATACATATCTTGAAATCTGACTTGTCCACATCATATCGATAAAATAATCGGGAAAATTATCTACGGAACATGACATAACTAAAACTAAAACAGGACAACGGCAGTAAAAATCACTGCATAACTGAAAGTCGGAATCGTGAACTCTTTCAGTACGAAAACCACACGGAAGGAGCTCAATAAGCTGGGAAATGCAGGGCAAGCTGGAATTCTAAAAGCATCCGTCAGATGACCCAAATACCTTTAACGGGAAAATGTTGTACTGGTGCCATACAACCTGGAATGTGGAGGAATGGAACAATGTCATTTGGTCGGATGAGTCTTGTTGCAAACCGTTTCCAACTTCTGACCGAGTTTACGTCCAAAGAGTCAAACAGGACAGGATTGGAGGATGATTCGGCCAGCCATATTATGGTATTTCACGGAGCCCATGGTTGTTCTGCAATGTCTTATTACTATCAACGATTATATGACCATTTTGGCTGATCCGATCCATCGCATGGTACAGTATTCATTGTCCAGTAGGAATGCTATGTTCCAACGCGACACGGCGTCTGTTGACGCAGCAGGCGGCATCCAAGATTCGTTTTGTCAGCACGAGGATGAATTGTTGCATCTCGTCACTGCAATACGGCAGCCGAACTTCCCCGGATGGGGCCTCCCGGCCAACAATGCCATACGACCATTTTTACCGCAGTCACCACAATATTATTGATCGTCTCCGTTGGGGACAAGCGTGCTCATCGCTATCAACCTCTTTCATCGTTACCTGAACTTCGCACTATTTTTGCAGGAAGAATGGTATAAGATTACCATGAAAACCTTGCAGGATCAGTCGTTATCAGTGGAAGCTGTTATTAACGCCAACGGGTCTCCTGTACTACATTAGGCATGATAATGCGTTATGTTTTTGGGGTTTCCATATTTTCTTGTCCACCCCCTGCAGTAACAGCCGTCTTCCAATAGGAAAACTGATGTACTGTGACCGTATATGAGGATGAAATTTTGACCGAAACGTTTCAGATGAACTTTGTTGTTGTTGTGGTCTTCAGTCCTGAGACTGGTTTGATGCAGCTCTCCATGCTACTCTATTCTGTGCAAGCCTCTTCATCTCCCAGCACCTACTGGAGCCTACATCCTTCTGAATCTGTTTAGTGTATTCATCTCTTGGTCTCCCTCTACGATTTTTACCCTCCGCGCTGCCCTCCAGTACTAAATTGGTGATGCCTTGATGCCTCAGAACATGTCCTACCAACCGATCCTTTCTTCTAGTCAAGTTGTGCCACAAACTCCTCTTCTCCCCAATTCTATTCAATACCTCCTCATTAGTTATGTGATCTACCCATCTAATCTTCAGCATTCTTCTGTAGCACCACATTTCGAAAGCTTCTATTCTCTTCTTGTCTAAAGTATTTATCGTCCACGTTTCACTTCCATACATGGCTACACCCCATACAAATACTTTCAGAAACGACTTCCTGACACTTAAACCAATACCCGATGTTAACAAATTTCTCTTTTTCAGAAACGCTTTCCTTGCCATTGCCAGTCTACATTTTACATCCTCTCTACTTCGACCATTATCAGTTATTTTGCTCCCCAAATAGCAAAACTCCTTTACTACTTTAAGTGTCTCATTCCCTAACCCAATTCCCGCAGCATCACCCGACTTAATTCGACTACATTCCATTATCCTCGTTTTGCTTTTGTTGATGTTCATCTTATACCCTCCTTTCAAGACACTGTCCGTTCCGTTCAACTGCTCTTCCAAGTCCTTTGCTGTCTCTGACAGAATTACAATGACATCGGCGATAATGAGGAATACAATACAGAGATAATATGCTGGCTTATTGTTGTTTAGTCTCACATTCTTTCGCGATTGAACTGGCACTTAAAACGAGCCCTGCGGCACTACAAAACGAAGGTAATTTGAGATAAAATAGCTTGGCCGCACAGTCGGCTATCGCAGGGCAGGAAAACACAGATTCTCGTCGGAGCTGGGAATGCCGGCAAGGGCGCGGAGGTTGCAGCCAAATTGCAGCCTGCATGCCGGCCGCTGCCCCGGTAATAACTCAATTTGGTGTGGGCTCCCGGTAAGGCAAAGATTGGCCGGTAAATCACGGCGGGCCTCCTCTCGTTTTCCTCGATCGCGGAAGGCCGTCGCGCCGGCAGTATCGATCATCGGCGCCGGGGATCCCCCAGCAGGGAGCGTGTACCGGTACTGTGCCGCAGGGCGCGAGTAATCGATGTTTGCGACAAGGCTAATAGCACCCGCCTCTGGGACCCGCTTAAAGCCGCACCGCGGGTTAATATGTACTACAGCTGTAATCAAGGGAGTGACACAGTCTTGATTTCTCCAGTTTCAAACACTTGTTTCCATCAATACAGGTGGGAGAAAAAAGCCAAACTTAGCAATAATTCGGGGAAACATACGGACGTTGTCTCCTTATGCATGCAGGATGCTGATGCGGCAATTTTAGATTTATATTTACATAATGCTAGCTGAGTACCCGGCGTTGGCCGGGTATGTATTTAGTTCATTTTTCAATTATACCATCTCCTCCATTTCCTTCTCTCTCTCCATCTCCTCCTTCTCTCTCTCCGTATCCTCCTTCATATCCTATATGTCCACCAACTCCACCCCTCAGTCCCTGTCCATCTCGTCCTTCCGATCCTCCTCTCCATCCATCTCCTTCTGTTCCCTCTCTGTCCATCTCCTTCTGTTCCCTCTCTGCCCATTTCGCCCACATACACTACTGGCCATTAAAATTGCTACACCACGAAGATGACGTGCTACAGACGCGAAATTTAACCGAAGAATTCTATGCTTACCGCTTAACAATCAGACGCAATGAAACATACAATCACATTCTTAACACTAGCCGTTTATTTCAACAATTCCTGGTAAATATGTGTGCAACAATAGAAGCAGAACGGATGCTTTACTTAAGACTCAATCAGAAGAAACTACGCTCGGAAGAACACTTTCGAGACGCATTCATATATGACGGAAACATTGACGACATTGGACCATACATAGGAAAGTCCGGGACACATACACTAATACATTCAAGATGCCACAACCTACATAAGAAAATGTGAACGACCTGACCTCTTGATAACATTTGCATGCAACCTGTCGTGGCCAGAAATCAAAGAACAACTAAAACACGGACAAACCCCCATGCATAGACACGAAATAACAGCTCAAGTTCTCTGACAAAAACAAATGAGATTTGTTGAAGTCATCACAAACTATCACATCTCTGGAACCTTTAGGTGCTGGATGTACACAATCGAATGGCAAAAACCAGGGCTGCCTCACTCAAACAATCTCTTATAGCTACACGACATAATTCATCCCACAAATGTCGACAAAATCATCCAAGCAGAATTTCCCAATCCACACGAAGATCCGGAACTGCATGACACAGTAGTGAAAAACATGGCTTAAGGACCATGCGGGTCATTAAACCCCATTTCGTCTTCTATGAGTGATGGTAAATGTACAAAAAATACCCGAAACCATATATGGACGACAAACAAACCGGGGTTGATTGCTATCCCAAATACAGAAGACGATCACCCAAAAACCGTGACTTCACAACAAAAATACGAATATGAGGCAACGGTGAACTGGTAATAGATAATCAGTGGGTAATACCGTGTAACACACTGCTTTCCAAAATGTTCCAAGCACATATAAAAGTAGAATGCTCCAATTCAGTGAAATTCATCAAATATGTCTAAGTATGAGAACAAAGGCAATGACGTGGCAGTATATCAAACAGCCAAAGCCAGCGAACAAAACAGAAACGACGAGCATCCCATGTACAAATGGGAAGATACATAAACAGTAACGAAGCAGCGTGGCGGATTTTCAGATTTCCCAAACACGAACGCGAACCTACTGTGCAACATCTAGCAGTACATGAAACCGATATTCATGTAACTGTCGTCATATTTCCTGAATAGTCGTGTATTTGTGTCTTTAGAACTGCCTGATTATTTGAAATTTCACGTTTTCGACCTAGATTTAAAATTTTTTTCATGCTGCCAGTGACACACAAATCACAGAACAAAGAAAACAATTAAAACAGACCTACATTCGGAAAATGGAACCTTCGAACTGACTGTTATTGAATAAAAACAAATGATTCATGCAACACTTAATTTTGCGGCCCGCTAGATATCACTTCTAGCGCAAATGTTGTTCCGTTACTCAGAAAGCCAACACCCAAATAATTAGTTTTATGAAACAACAGCGGCGCCCCGATTGCTAAGGCCGCAACGGTTCTGGGAATCACGACTTGCAGTCTGAAAACCCCTGAGTAAAGTCAAGAATTGCGGATCAATTTTGCGAGTACACATTCGTAACGTCAACTCGCCAAAGTGGCCGAAACAGAAGTGGTACACACTCCACTGCTGTCTCATTAAAACGACGGTATTCAACTTCAGATTTCGACTGAGCTGTAAAATTTTGTCTAACGGGCAGCGAATATGAATTTAGAATAAACCGAAGTAACACGAAAGTAATCAGGAGTAGCAGAAACGAAATTAGCGATAAATTTAGTATCAAAATTGGAGATTACTAACCGGGCAAACTTAAGAAATTCTGCTACCTTGGAAACAAAGTAGCTCATACTGACGAAGGAAGATGGGTACAGAAAAGTAGATTAGCACAGGCAAATGTAACATTTCTGGCCAAGAGAAACAGCTGCTTGTATCAAATATCAGCATTCATCTGAGGAAGAAATTACTGAGAATGTACGTTTGGAGCACAACATTGTACAGCTGTGAGTCATCGGCTGTGAGAAAATCACGAAAGGGGCATTTGATATGTGGTGCTATAGACGGATGTTTGAGGTTGGGTGGACTGTTAACATACGTTTTGAGGACGTCCTGAGTGGAAAAGAAGACATGAAGAAAACTGACTAAAGGAAAGGACAGAATAATAGGCGATGTCTTAAGACATTAGGGAATAGCTTCCATCGTATTAGAGGGAGCTGAAGGGGGTAAAAATTGTAGCGGGAGACAAATAACTGAGGGCACAGCGTGCAACTGCTACTCTTAGTTGAAGACGTTGGCACAAGTGGAATTCGTGGAGGACGATTACGAGAATCCGACCGTTGTGGCTGAGCGGTTCTAGGCGTTTCAGTATGGAACTGCGCTGCATCTACGGTCGCAGGTTCGAATCCTGCCTCGGTAATGGATGTGTGTGATGTCCTTAGGTTGGTTAGGTTTAAGTAGTTCTAAGTCTAGGGGACTGATGACCTCAGATGTTGAGTCCGATAGTGCTTAGAGCCATTTGAAACACTTTGATTAAGAGAAGAGCATGAAATGAAATACGGATGCACATTGTGAGATTGTGTAATAAACGGGACATTAGATATTGGTGGATAATTTAATCAGCGCTGCCAGGAGCTGCAAACACTACTACTTGCCGAGATGTCAAAGTTCGTCAGATCATGACACGGGTAGGCTCTCAGAAGAACTTTACTCAAAAAACATTGTTCTGTGCTCCAGAATTGGGAAAGTAATTTTTTCCAGAATCATGCTTAGTTAGATGCTGAACATTTCTGGGAATACTGGTACATACCTGATGTCATTGAACGGAGATCGTCGCAAAATGTGTGGGAACCATTCATTAATATGGGGCATGTGTGCACTTCGCCTTTACGTCGGCTTTAACTCTCCTGGCGACACTTCTAAAGAGATGTGGGAATGTCTGTGGAGGAATGGCAGCCAATTCCATCCCTAGCGTCTACGTCAAAGTAGATGGTGCTGTTGGACGCTGGGGAAAAGTCTATATGGTATTATAGATGTTACATTACGTTCATGTTGCGGCTCAGGAAGTATCATTCCGTTTCAGGAATGTTATTTTTCACAAACCATTGCCACAACGATGCAGCTTTATAACAGGGTGCAGTATAATCCTGAATCAATCAATCATCGCCTGCGAACTGTTCCTCTACTGTACGCGATAATGGTAAAAGAAACGTCCATATCGTTCAGCATATATTGTATATACCTTGAGACTTCAAGAACAACATAATAATTCCAATCCCAAAGAAATCAGGTGTTGACAGATATGAAAATTACCGAACTACCAGTTTAATAAGCCACGGCTGCAAAATACTAACACGAATTCTTTAAAGACGAATGGAAGAAACTGGAAGAAGCCGACCTCGGGGAAGATCAGTTTGGATTCCCTACGACTTATCTTAGAAAATAGTTTAGGGAAAGGCAAACCTACGTTTCTAGCATTTGTAGACTTAGAGAAAGCTTTTTACAATGTTGACTGGAATACTCTCTTTCAAATTCTGAGGGTGGCAGGGGAAAAATACAGGGAGCGAAAGGCTATTTACAATTTGTACAGAAACCAGATGGCAGTTATAAGAGTCGAGGGACATGAAAAGGAAGCAGTGGTTGGAAAGGGAGTAAGACAGGGTTGTAGCCTCTCCCCGATGTTATTCAATATGTATATTGAGCAAGTAGTAAAGGAAAAAAAAAAGAAAAATTCGGAGTAGGTATTAAAATCCATGGAGAAGAAATAAAAACTTTGAGGTTCGCCGATGACATTGTAATTCTGCCAGAGACAGCAAAGGACTTGGAAGAGCAGTTGAACGGATTGGATGGTGTCTTGAAGGGAGGATATAAGATGAACATCAACAAAAGCAAAACGAGGACAATGGAATGTAGTCGAATTAAGTCGGGTGATGTTGAGGGTATTACATTAGGAAATGAGACACTTAAAGTAGTAAAGGAGTTTTGCTATTTGGGGAGCAAAATAACTGATGATGGTCGAAGTAGAGAGGATATAAAATGTAGACTGGCAATGGCAAGGAAAGCGTTTCTGAAGAAGAGAAATTTGTCAACATCGAGTAGATTTAAGTGTCATAAGTCGTTTCTGAAAGTGTTTGTATGGAGTGTAGCCTAGTATGGAAGTGAAACATGGACGATAAGGCAAGAAGAGGATAGAATCTTTCGAAATGTGGTACTACAGAAGAATGCTGAAGACTAGATGGGTAGATCACATAACTAATGAGGAGGTATTGAATAGAATTGGGGAGAAGAGGAGTTTGTGGCACAACTTGACAAGAAGAAGGGACCGGTTGGTAGGACATTTTCTGAGGCATCAAGGAATCACCAATTTAGTATTGGAGGGCAGCGTGGAGGGTAAAAATCGTAGAGGGAGACCAAGAGATGAATACACTAAGCAGATTGAGAAGGAGGTAGGCTGCAATAGGTACTGGGAGATGATGAAGCTTATACAGGTTAGAGTAGCATGGAGAGCTGCAGCAAACCAGTCTCTGGACTGAAGACCACAACAACAACATATTGCTTCACTAAGTGTCATACGGAGACCACACCCTAACCAAGGAAAACAAATATACAGCTCAACAACACTTATTTCACTGTTGGCATTACGCATGATGGCCGATAATATTCTCCAGCCATTCGCGAAACTCAAACCCTTCAGTCGGCTTGACAGAGGGTATAGCATAATTCATTACTCAGAATAGTATCTAGTCATACACTGTCCAATGGCGTCATTCTCTGCACCACCCCAAGCGCCGCTTAGCACTGACTTCTGAAATGTCTGACTCACGGGGAGTTATCAAACCACTGTAACACATCCGTTTTAAGTCACTACGCACATCACTGTGCTAGCACGACTGCTGGTGGCAGTTCCGAATTCACGAATGATTCTTTCCGCTTATTTTATGCGACCCGTTACGACCAGCGTCTTAAATGCTCGGACGGACGCTCTCCGTCAGTACGTGAGGTCGCCTAGGTACATGTGCGCTGTAGTTGTTCATTCGCGTTTCCACATCACAATTCCATCATCAGGAGTTTTAGAATGGCTGAAGTGTCCTTGATGGACTTGTTACTCCAGTGACTAGTCCACGTTCGAAGTGACTGAGCTCTCCTAACCGACCCATTCTGCCGTCACTGTTTCTCTAGCGACAACACATGTGCCCCGCCTCCTTTCGTACTGCCGGGTTAGAGAGCCCGTATACAGAGGGAGTGGCCATAGGTGAAGTTGCCCGTGATTGGTTGATTAGCTTTGGCGCCATTTTTCTGCCAAACGTCTCTCGCATTTCCTATGTTCGCCGTGGTTTTGAGTTGAATTGAAGTTCAGGGGACTTTTGCAAACGATTAAAAGGTATTTGAATTACTGAGAGACTTGTTATGCGTTGTGCATGCATGTTCGATTTAGGTGTATATCGTTTTTAGTACGTAATTAGCGTTTGCTATCTTAAATCCCAGTTGAAATAATGAAGCGTTTTGTGATGAAGTCGGTAGGCCTACATGTTTGAAGTAAACACGTTAGTAATTGTACAGTATTGTTTTTGACATCTGTAATTCGTTCTGCAGACGTTCGTGAACGATACCAGGTTGTGCTGCATTTGGTTGTTCCAATAGAGGCGAAGGTGGATTTCGCATGTTAGCATTTCCACGCAATGGTTTCTGAAACATTATTCGTAGTAAATAATTGTAGGTAATCTTGAAGACAGTTTTTAATAGGCCTACGTGCTGTGGGGTAGAAGGAATACGGTATTTTTCTTGTTATATTTGGTCGTTATTACAGTAGCCTATATTTAACATTACCTGATTTTTGTAATCTTTCTCGTTTGTTATCTTCGAGAGGTATTCAGTATGAAAGAAAGTCGTAAGCAGTTCTTTACTTATGACATGCAAAATTTTTGAAGACGTGACAAGAAGTACTAATACGTCTCACACGTTCTGCATGTTACAAGTAAACATCTGCTTACGACTTTCTTTCATCTGACGTAATACAGGTACGTTAAATCTTTAGCGTTATGCAATTCCGATACAAAACAAATGCTATACACTATATATTTTTATTTACGTTACTTTCATTGTAATATGTCTCGTAAACGAACTTTAAAGGAGATAAATGCAAGTAACGAATAATTTTTACAGTCACTGTATCAAAATTTCCTGTGCTGTACTATGAGTATATTATAGCTGTAAAGAAAGGCATTTAACGAATTATTTCGCCATATTGTCTTGTGGTTCTGATTCGGTGAGTGTGTACTCCACTGGCAGATGCTATTTTTCTTGACTTCCGGAAGGCGTTCGATACAGTTCCGCACTGTCGCCTGATAAACAAAGTAAGAGCCTACGGAATATCAGACCAGCTGTGTGGATGGATTGAAGAGTTTTTAGCAAACAGAACACAGCATGTTGTTATCAATGGAGAGACGTCTACAGACGCTAAAGTAACCTCTGGCGTGCCACAGGGGAGTGTTATGGTCTTTTCACGATATATATAAATGACCTAGTAGATAGTGTCGGAAGTTCCATGCGGCTTTTCGCGGATGATGCTGTAGTATACAGAGAAGTTGCAGCATTAGAAAATTGTAGCGAAATGCAAGAAGATCTGCAGCGGATAGGCACTTGGTGCAGGGAGTGGCAACTGTCCCTTAACATAGACAAATGTAATGTAATGCGAATACATAGAAAGAAGGATCCTGTATTGTATGATTATATGATAGCGGAACAAACACTGGTAGCAGTTACTTCTGTAAAATATCTGGGAGTATGCGTGCGGAACGATTTGAAGTGGAATGATCATATAAAATTAATTGTTGGTAAGGAGGGTGCCAGGTAGAGATTCATTGGGAGAGTCCTTAGAAAATGTAGTCCATCAACAAAGTAGGTGGCTTACAAAACACTCGTTCGAGCTATACTTTTTGAGTATTGCTCATCAGTGTGGGATCCGTACCAGGTTGGATTGACAGAGGAGATAGAGAAGATCCAAAGAAGAGCGGCGCGTTTCGTCACAGGGTTATTTGGTAACCGTGATAGCGTTACGGAGATGTTTAGCAAACTCAAGTGGCAGATTCTGCAAGAGAGGCGCTCTGCATCGCGGTGTAGCTTGCTCGCGAGGTTTCGAGAGGGTGCGTTTGTGGATGAGGTATCGAATATATTGCTTCCCCCTACTTATACCTCCCGAGGAGATCACGAATGTAAATTAGAGAGATTCGAGCGCGCACGGAGGCTTTCAGACAGTCGTTCTTCCCGCGAACCATACGTGACTGGAACAGAAAAGGGAGGTAATGACAGTGGCACGTAAAGTGCCCTCCGCCACACACCTTTGGGTGGCTTGCGGAGTATAAATGTAGATGTAGATGTACTGGCCATTCAAAAGTCCCGGCCGCAATTTGGTAGAAAAATGGCCTCCGTATCGTCCGATTGGCCACACTCTCCCTATACAGGCTCTCTATGCTGGGTTCACCTCTGGTGACATGTAGTGGTGAATTCTAGATTACATACGGGTGTCCGGATAATTTTGATCAGATACTGTAGATAAAGACGTATTCCATACCTGTATTTGGAGAATGTTAGAGACGATGGCGGGGGGGGGGGGGGGGTGTTATTATATAGATTGGAACAGTGTGCTAAGGGCGCTGGTAGGCTTTGGAGTTAAAGAAGGGAAGAGGGTGTTAGTATATGCTTCGCAGATGTGGTATGGCGCAAGTGTCACAGCTTGGTGTGTGTGTGTGTGTGTGTGTGTGTGTGTGTGTGTGTGTGTGTGTGTGTGTGAGCAGAGGCCCGTGTAGGGGTGGAGCAAAGGAACACATTTATTACTACTAGGATGGTGGGCGGAGAGCTCTAGATTTAAAACCAGATCCGAAAATATCGCGCAAACTCTCCCCGGCGAATCCGCGCGTTCGGTATTAAGTTGTTGCCTCGTTCGCGTATGTGTTTGCGTCTGTGTGTGCGCGCGTACGTACGTGTTTACGGGCACCTACGCTGCCGTCGGCGTTTAAGTTAGATTTATCGTGGGAGAGAATTATGCCGCATTCTCTCCCTCTCTCTTTCTCACACACTGATGCTCCCGCTCACCCCCTTCTTCTTTAGGGAGCTTCAGATACATGCGTGTTTCCACTGGGTCCCCGCGAACTGGTGGCGGGGCTCTGGTGAAAAATCTTCAGCTCGCCGTATATATTAAAGGGATGATTTCTAATGCAAACGGCTTAAGCTAGGCAAAAAGAATGCGTGTTTGTCCGGCCGTAATTCTGCATTTATTATTCACGGGACCGTCCTGTTTTTCCCTAAAAAGCAGATTTTTTTTTTACGACTGCTAATACCACTTTGTACTCGTATCTTGCCAGCCAGACGGTACGCCAGAGAGTGGAATAAATAAACGAACCGCGAGCCTGGATGTTTCATTCCATGTACAGAATTATCAGTGACAGATTAGCAGTTCGCCTATATTCGGTATCGTAGTTATGTTCTTCTCCCCAGACCGAAGTTTAGAATGCGCTCTCACACTTTTTTCTCTGTTTGAACCTAATCTCCTTGTTTTCCTGTGTATCCGTGTATACTGCCAACTTCATTCTCGTCCACGAAACATGGAGGTTATTGTTGTGTTAAGGAATTTGTTGATATGCAACATACTAAAATATGGCGTTTCAGTCTTCGATCGCTATTCTTTATTTTCAATTACCGGTTTCGGGCTAGTAGCCCATCTTCAGATCATATGTTGTAGTTACAGAGTAACTTGTCCGTACAGTACACACTGTTCACTGTCATAATAATTATGACAGTGAACCGTGTGTTCTGTACGGACAAGTTACTCTGTAACTACAACATATGATCTGAAGATGGGCAGCTAGCCCGAAACCGGTAATTGAAAATAAAGAATAGCGATCGAAGACTGAAACGCCATATTTTATTTAATGAACGAGCGCGGAACTCCCATTGAGACAACCATGTCTAGTTTTGATGCAACATACTTTTTTGTAATAGATAATTGCTTCAGTAGATGAAAGGCGATGACGGGGAAGTTGTCTGCAGGTAGAAGTAATTCGCTATGACGAAACGTATTCTCACTATAGGACGCAAAATAGCGTAATTTTCAAGTGAAGTGCACAGAAAAGCTCATTAGTACGTTCGCAAGATAGCGTACACTTCCATTTTAGCCCTAACCAAAAGGAGCACTGACGGATATAATCAGCGTGCACAAGTAACAGAACCCATTCATTAGAGGTAAGAGTATCGTCAGGTGTGGCCAGGGAAGTGTGCTAGGGCTTTTATTCTCTATACCCTTAACAATCTGACGGATGAGGTCTGCGACTGTTTGCTGGTGACGCTGTATGCGTGCGAAAGTGGTGTCAAGTAACGGTAGGAGAGTACAGGGACGAGTTGGAGTTATTATTTGGTGTGCTGAATGGCAGCTCCCTCTAAATGTAGAAAAATGTAAGTGGAAACAAATGAGCCGGCCAGAGTGGCCGAGCGGTTCTAGGCGCAACAGTCAGGAAGCGCGCGACCGTTACGGTCGCAGGTTCGAATCCTGCCTCGGGCATGGATGTGTGTTATGTCCTTAGGTTGGTTAGGTTTAAGTAGTTCTAAGTTGTAGGGGACTGATGACCTCAGAAGTTAAGTCCCATAGTGCTCAGAGCCATTTGAACCAAAACAAATGAGTGGAAAAGCGATGCTGTAAAGTTCGATCAACTATCTAGATGGAACGCTGTAAAGTGATATGAAATGGAACGAACATGTAAAGTTGCTAAAAGGGGAATGGGAATGGTCGACTTCGGTTTATTGGGTGAGTTCTAGTAAACTGTAGCTCATCTGCAAAGGAGGCCGCTTTTGGAGGACTGCATGAGTGTTTCGGATCTCATTAGGTCAGGTTAACGAAAAACGTAGAAGCAATTCTTCCTAGACTTGTTGCAGTAGGTTCGATGAACACGCGAGACTTACGGACATGCTTCGTGAAGGCAAATGAGAATCCTCAGAGGAAAGACGACGTTTATTTGTGAAACAGTACTGAGAAAATTTCGAGAACAGGAACTTCTTCTGACTGCAGCCCACTGCTGCCAACATAAATTTCGCGTAAAGGCACCAAGGCAAAGGAAGAGAAATTAGGCCTCGTATGTAGTGATATTGGTAGGACATGTTCTGATGCATCAAGGGATCACCAATTTAGTGCTGGAGGGCAGCGTGGAGGGTAAAAATCGTAGAGATGAATACATTAAGCAGATTCAGAAGGATGTAGGTTGCAGTAGATACTGGGAGATGATGAAGCTTGCACAGGATAGAGTAGCATGGAGAGCTGCATCAAACCAGTCTCAGGACTGAAGACCACAGCAACAACAACAACAACAACAACAACAACATGTAGTCATGTAGACAGTCGTTTTTCTCTCGCTACATTTCCGAGCGGAACAGGAAAGAGAATGGGTTCTCTACACCTGAATACAAAGATGATATACAGGCTGCAATGCATTTCTTTTGCTCCACTACACGTTGTAGCATATAAAACGTACTGTTCCATTGGGTTTCGGTATCCTGAATCAATTTATGAACAGGATTTTTTCATTAGATCCTGGATCTCATGGAGTTTTTCATTAGCATTGCAACTTGTTTTAAAACAGCTAACAATTTTTCTGGCCTTTTTCCCGCATGCACCATATGCTGGCTTCCGGAGTCTATATGTAGATATGAGGAAACTTGCTCTACTCTATCGCAATACTTCAATTGCTTGCAGTGTATACTGGTCGCTGTTGTACTGAGTGGTTATTATTAAAATGCAGCTACTCGCAAAGGTCCGGTATGGACTGTTATTTTCGTAAGACAGAGAAACTTGATGGATACGTTAATGAGGGACCGAATTAGACTGAATAAAATTAGTTCGAATTTTGACTACCAGGTGCAAATCTGGCGCTGTGAATGCAAGAGATATGTATAGAAATGTTGCCATATGTAACGGTTTAGGAACACGACAGGGGCAGAAAAGGTTTAACAAGTGAGAAGGGCAGAATGTTAATTTTTATTATTAACCGCCACTTTCACGTTTCCTGCACTGTGAGCACCAGAGATGTCGACGAGATGCTGTACAGCGCCAGATTTGCATTTGGTGGCCAAAATCGGTACTATTTTTTTCCAGCGTAAATCGTTTCTGCATTAACGCATTAGCATATCTACCAAAGTTTCGCTACCACACGACAATTGCGGCCCAAACTGGACCTCTGTGAGTACCTGCACTTTAATTATAGCCACCTGCTAGAAGCTACTCCCGTGCTATCGCGTGAGAAGTGATCTGGCGCAGTGCTTCCGTGATTAAGAGTCTGGAAGGAACGTTTCGTGGTACGGAATAGTTTCTGGGCCTAAGCGAACGACGGCGATAGCACCTGCTGGCTAGGGAGCACTGCGTCCCCTTCCCTTCACAGCTGCCTGCTCTCCAGGGCTGCCAACGTGACGGCTCGGCGCAGACAGGAATTTACGAGGTCACCAGCGGGGCTACGCCTGCTTTCTCCGAACTGGCGTGTTGACGTCAGGCGCTCGTGTAATGGCTCTGCGTGTGTCCGCGTCTGTATGCAAATACAGCCGTTTCATAGCCCGTGAGTGGCATTCGACTTGGGTGGATATATCGCTACCAGCGCTCTAGATTTTGGAATTCGTTCCTCTTCGTGAGTCCTCATAGACACAGCAACGTTTGTACACGACAACACGGGTATCGCGAAGTGCGGCGCATTTTGGTTGCGGGTTACCCATTTAAAGACTCCTAGGAGCCACTAAAATTATGTTTTCTATATTTCTTATGATCACTGGCCGAATTTAAAAATATAAAATGCTGTTACAATCTCTTCTCTTCATTAAGAAGTATAGTATCATGTTCAAGGTGTAAAAGAGTAGCCGGCCGCTGTGGCCGAGTGGTTCTAGGCGCTTCAGTCCGGAACCGCGCTGCTGCTACGGTCGCTGGTTCGAATCCTGCCTCGGGCATGGGTGTGTTGTTGGGTTTTTGGGGGGAGGAGGCCAGACAGCGAGGTCATCGGTCTCATCGGGTTAGGGAAGGACGGGGAAGGAAGTCGGCCGTGCCCTTTCAAAGGAACCATCCCGGCAGTGGCCTGAAGCGATTTAGGGAAATCACGGATGGCCGGACGCGGCACATGGATGTGTGTGATGTCCTTAGGTTAGTCAGGTTTAAGTAGTTCTAAGTTCTAGGCCACTGATGACCTCAGATGTTAAGTCCCACAGTGCTCAGAGCCATTTGAACCATTTTGTAAGAGAGTGAAGTTAGAAACGGGATACATGTCTTCATGCAGCGTAAATCAATGAGCGTAGTATTTGATAATGAGAGCAGTTAGCTACTTACAACAAACTTCATAAATAATTTAAAAGCTTTCGAAACTACTTCTCGCCAACATCCCTCCCCACTCCCCTGCGTCAAGCGTGACGTTTTAATTTATTATTTCTTCACTATTGGCTCTATCCGCAACCTATTTTTCACACTGTATCCACGTATATCATTTAATTAAGTCGCAAAACTGTATCATTGAACGGCAGACTGCTAGAGTCTCGGAAAGTAAGATCTTGGAGTTTTAACAGACAAGCTCCACGTCAACCATTACTCTTCTTTACAAGTTCTGACACAGTCACGAAAAAATACAATCTTGTTTGTTCGACGAAGCCCAAATGGCTAATGATTTTGACTGCACTTTCGTTCGTAATGGCGTGCTATGTACCGGGTGATCAAAAAGTCAGTATAAATTGGAAAACTTAATAAACCACTAAATAATGTAGATAGAGAGGTAAAAATTGACACACATGCTTGGAATGACATGGGGTTTCATTAGAACCACCCCATATTGCTAGACGCGTGAAAGATCTCTTGCGCGCGTCGTTCGGTGATGATCGTGTGCTCAGCAGCCAATTTCGTCATGCTTGGCCTCCCTTGTCCCCAGACCTCAGTCCGTGCGATTATTGGCTTTGGGGTTACCTGAAGTCGCAAGTGTATCGTGGTCGACCGACATCTCTAGGGATGCTGAAAGACAACATCCGACGCCATTGCCTCACCATGACTCCGGACATGCTTAACAGTGTTGTTCACAACATTATTCCTCGACTACAGCTATTGTTGAGGAATGATGGTCGACATATTGAGCATTTCCTGTAAAGAACATCACCTTTGCTTTGTCTTACTTTGTTATGCTAATTACTGCTATTCTGATCAGATGAAACGCCATCTGTCGGACATTTTTTGAACTTTTGTATTTTTTTTTGTTCTAATAAAACCCCATGTCATTCCAAGCATGTGTGTCAATTTGTACCCCTCTATCTACATTATTCCGTGATTTATTCAGTTTTCAAATTTGTACTGACTTTTTGATCACCCGGTATAACGCAAAAAGATTCTATTCAGGTCTGGAGATGATCATTGCCGACCGAAATTAATAACCTGATTACAAAGAAACATAGTGATCCAAGACTGGAATTATAATAAAAGAAACATGACTCTCCTCTTGCAACGTCTGCCTCTGATTTTTGATGAGCTTTGCTAAACGTACACCCAACGAAACGCACTGCTGTTCTTTCGATCTTCTTAGGAAAACGCACGGCTCAGACCCCGCCTGCAGTAAGGGTAACAGAAGTGATCCCAAAATTACCGTCTAATGTCTTTTGACATCCATCTGTGGTAGATTCCTAGAAAATATTCTGAGCTAAAACGTAACAGGGTATTTCGAACAGAGTGACCACTTCGATGCCAAACAACATGGATTCCGAAGACATCCGAAATCCAACTTGTTCTTTTGTCATGTGACATCCTGAAAGTCGGGGGTCAACAAAATTACGTGGATGCAGTATTCCTTGACGACCGAAATGGAGTTGACGTGCACGACCGCTACGGTCGCAGGTTCGAATCCTGCCTCGGGCATGGATGTGTGTGATGTCCTTAGGTTACTTAGGTTTAAGCAGTTCTAATTTCTAGGTGACTGATGACCTCAGATGTTAAGTCCCATAGTGCTCAGGGCCATTTGGAGTTGACGCGGTAAAACATCAACGTTTAATTTCGTAGGCTTTCACGGCCAGTCAGTTAACATAAGAGTTTTCTGGATGTGATGCTGTCTCATATTTCAAAATTCGTATTACTGAACCAAACCGACCATTTCGTGACGGTTGCAACGGCCTTCTTCTGCGTCTGCTGGTGTACTTTGTTGTCACCAAATTTCGTCATGACCCTCTTTTGAGACTATCATAATTAAAAAAAAACTGTGATTTGATTGTTCTCCTGTTGTGGAAGGCCAGCAGCGACACGCTCGCGGTATCAGATGCGTTGCGGGCAGCAGAAAAACTGGCGGTGGCTGAAGAACAGAAAGACTACGCAAGAAAATAATATTCAACGAAACTTGCGTGCTTGCCAAGCAGCCAAGGGCGGTGGAGCGCAAGGTAAGGGACGCCGATAAAATATTAAAATATCCTAGCAGTACGAATAGGGAGGATGGCTACAAGCCTGCGCTATCACGGATGCCAACAATCAGAGCTTAAGTGGACGACAGGCAACTAGAGACGCGAGGGCTACCAGAGAGGAAAAATAGAAATCCACACCAAATATGACTATTACTGCGAGAGGCAGTACACAACAGCAGACATTCGCTTCTTTCATCAGAGATAAGGAAAGTAATAAATTCTTCACTCTTTCGACAGCAGGAGACCAGTAATATAAACGGTTTTATAATTGGGACGTAACGTCATGCTCAGTGGTGATAACGAAATGTAATGGAGTGTAGATGCAGAGGGACGCAGCAGCAGCCGTGGCTGAGACGTTTGTGTTATTCAGTGACAGTCACTTTATCATCCGACGCGACACCATTCCCGTGTTTACGTCAATCTACATCAACATACATACTCCGCAAGCCAGCATACCATTGAAACTTCCTGGCAGATTAAAAGTGTGTGCCCGACCGAGACTCGAACTCGGGACCTTTGCCTTTCGCGGGCAAGTGCTCTACCAACTGAGCTACCGAAGCACGACTCACGCCCGGTACTCACAGCTTAGCTTCTGCCAGTACCTCGTCTCCTACCTTCCAAACTTTACAGAAGGTCTCCTGCGAACCGCCAGGAAGTTTCATATCAGCGCACACTCCGCTGCAGAGTGAAAATCTCATTCTGGCAGCATACCATTGCCAATCATTCAATTTCCTGTTGCACTCGCAGACAGGAAAATGTCTATATGCTTGAGTACGAGCCCCGATTTCTGTTGTATTCGCGATCCTCATGTGAGATGTACTCTGACTGGAGTAGAATCGTTTTGCAGTCCGTCGTAAACGGGGGATCACTTTGTCAACACTAGCAACACTGAAACTTTCCCGGCAGATTAAAACTTTGTGCCGGACCGAGATTCGAACTCGGGACTGTGGTGTCACCGCCAGACACCACACTTGCTAGGTGGTAGCTTTTAAATCGGCCGCGGTCCATTAGTATACGTCGGACCCGCGTGTCGCCACTGTCAGTAATTGCAGACCGAGCGCCGCCACACGGCAGGTCTAGAGAGACGTCCTAGCACTCGCCCCAGTTGTACAGCCGACGTTGCTAGGAAAGGTTCTCTGAGAATTACGCTCTCATTAGCCGAGACGATAGTTAGCATAGCCTTCAGCTTAGTCAATTGCTACGACCTAGCAAGGCGCCATTTATCCTTTGCTATGTATCTAATGAAGCATGTGCAGTAACAAGACCAATGTTCACCAATTGTTGATTAAAGTTAAGTATTCCAGCAGCTACGTACTTTTCTTTATAGCATTCATTAAGTATCCTGTTTCAGACCTCACGCCATCCTGCGTGAGCTTATAGCGTGCATTTCGGCTTTCTCAAACAACACGGTGTTGGCACTTCTGCCGACACTTCAGGGACCTTTGCCTTTCGCGGGCAAATGCTCTGCCAACTGAGCTAGCCAAGCACGACTCACGCCCCGTCCTCACAGCTTTACTTCTGTCAGTATATCGTCTCCTACCGTCCAAACTTTACAGAAGCTCTCCTCTCGTTCACTACCAACATTATTTCGCGGTCTTCATCCTTCCAAGCATTTTATTTGAGTTCACGGAGCATTTCTGTAACGCTCGTCTGTTGCTCAAACTTAACGGTGACAAATCTACTAGCGCGCCTTGGAACTGCTTCGATGTCTTCCTCCAAGCCAACTTGCGGTGATCCCAAATACTCTATCAGTACTCAAGAACTGGTGACTCTGGTGTTCTGTACGGGGTGTCCTAGAACTCTCCCATTAAGCCGAAGACGACCATTTGCGTTCCCAACAACCGATCGTACGAGCACGTTCCGTTTCACGTCGCTTTGCAGTGTTACACATGTATGTGTAACACAGGTGACTGTGACAAGCACCACGGCACTGATCTGCATTCTAACGTTACAGTTTGTTTCTCCAATTCATTTGCATTAACTTGCATTACCCCACATTTAGAGCAACCTGTCATTCATGGTACCAAATGCAAATTCTCTCGAAGTCACACCGTATCTTCCTGAAATTCCTCAAAGGCGCTTATTCTGCACATTACAGCGTCATTAGGAGTCTCAGATTTTTTGAGTACAGAGGTGTAAATGAAAGGGGCGAATACAGGATAATGAAACAAGCAAATGAACCTAATGAACATAGGTCTGGAAACCAATGGTTTTCCCGATACAACGTATGCACAAATACAGTCATGTCACTGTAGATGTCTAAGGCTACGTACTTTCCGAATCACCGCAACTGAAGCATATGGTACAAAGTGATGAAATGTCCTTGTTAGTTCTTCTCATGACTTCGGATACAGGAGTTAGCAACAAACGTGTTTGTCCAGGGTCGCAGTTACTATGATCTCCCAGGTTCCTCGACTTGAACCCGTTGGAATTTTTTTTTCTTCTGTGGTGGCACTTGAACGCTCGCTTTGGTGTTATCGAGCACTGCTGATAGCGTCGATTAACTCTGCATTTGAATTGTGGATGGTTATGAATGCATTTGGAACACGCCTGGTAAAATGTGAGGAAAATACGTCCTAAGGCCGGACTTCACACGAATAGTTACAATACTTTTGTAATGTGTTTGTCCTCAAGTGAATATCTTAAGTTTGTGTCTTCGGAGACACTCTTCTGAGGTGTTCATGTACTCAATCGTAATACGAGTATGTCATACCGGGGAAACCATTGGATTCCGGACTTACGTATACTAGAATTGCGTGCCTGTTTCATTGTCCCCTGTTCTCTCTCATTAGGATCAGGCTTAAGTGGGGCACTAGTGACGATAGTGATGGACCTTCGCCTTCCACACCGAAGCGCCAAAGAAACAGGTACAGGCATATGTAATTAGGCAGAATACGGCACTGCGGTCGGAAGCCTATAGAAGACAACAAACGTCGCGCAGTTGTCAGATCGGTTACTGCTGCTACAATGGCAGGCGATCAAGATTTAAGTGAGTTTGAACGTGGTGTTACAGTCGGCGCACGGGCGATGGGAAACAGCATCTCCGAGGTAGCGATGAAGTGGGGATTTTCCCTTACGACCATTTTACGAGTGTACCGTAAATCTCAGGAATTCGGTAAAACATTAAATCTCCGACATCGCTGCGGCCGGAAAAAGACCCTGCAAGAACGGGACCAACGACAAATGAAGAGAATCGTTCAACATGACAGAAGTGCAACCCTTCCGCAGATTGCTGCAGATTTTAATGCTGGACCATCAGCAACTGTCAGCAGGTGAACCATTCAACGAAACATCAGGCTTTCAGAGCCGAAGGCCCACTCGAGTACCCTTGACGGCTGCACGACACAAAGCTTTACGCCTCGAATGGGCCCGTCATCATCGACATTGGACTGTTTGTGACTGGAAACATGTTGCGTGGTCGGACGATTCTCACTTCAAATGGACGTGTACAAGTATGGACACAACCTCATGAATCCATGGACCTTGCGTGTCAACAGGCGACTGTTCAAGCTGGTGGAGGCTCTGTAATGGTGTGGGGTGTGCAAAAAATGGTTCAAATGGCTCTGAGCACTATGGGACTTAACATCTGAGGTCATCAGTCCCCCAGACTTAGAACTGCTTAAACCTAGCTAACTTAAGGACATCACACACATCCATGCCCGAGGCAGGATTCGAACCTGCGACCGTAGCAGTCGCGCGGTTCCGGACTGAAGCGGCTAGAACGTATAGCTACTACTCTGACAGGTGACACGTACGGAAGCATCCTGTCTGATCACCTGCATGCACTGATGTCCAATTCGCATTCCGACAGATTTGGGCAATTCCAGCAGGACAATGCGACACCCCACACGTCCGTAATTGCTACAGAGTTGCTCCAGGAACACTTCTGCTGGGCACCAAACTACTCAGGCATGAACATTACTAATCATATGTAGGATGCCTCGCTACGTGCTGTTCATTAGATATCTCCATCCCCTCTTACGGATTTATGGGCAGCCCTGCAGTATTCATGGTGACAATTCTACATCTACATCCATAGTCCGCAAGCCAGCTGACGGTGTGTGGCGGAGGGTACTTTGAGTACCTCTATCGTTTCTCCCTTCTATTCCAGTCTCGTACTGTTCGTGGAAAGAAAGATTGTCGGTATGCCTCTGTGTGGGCTCTAATCTCTCTGATTTTGTCCTCGTGGCCTCTTCGCGAGATATACCTAGGAGGGAGCAATATACTGCTTGACTCCTCGGTGAAGGTATGTTCTCGAAACTTCAGCAAAAGCCCGTACCGTGCTACTGAGCGTCTCTCCTGCAGAGTCTCCCACTGGAGTTTGGCTATCATCTCCGTAACGCTTTCGCGATTACTAAATGATCCTTACATCCCACACTGGTGAGAAATATTCAAGCAGTGGGCGAAGAAGTGTACTGTAACCTACTTCATTTGTTTTCGGATTGCATTTCCTTAGGATTCTTCCAATGAATCTATCTGTCTGGCATCTGCTTTACCAACAATTAACTTCATATGATCATTCCCTTTTAAATCACTCCTAATGCGTACTCCCAGATAATTTATGGAATTAACTGCTTCCAGTTGCTGACCTGCTATTTTGTAGCTAAATAATAAGGGATGTTTCTTTCTATGTATTCGCAGCACATGACACTTGTCTACATTGAGATTCAATTGACATTCCCTGCACCATGCGTCAATTCGTTGCAAATCCACCTGCATTTCAGCACAATTTTCCATTGTTACAACCTCTCGATATACTACAGCATTATCCGCAAAAAGCCTTCCGATGTTTTCCACAAGGTCATTTATATATATTGTAAACAGTATCGGTCCTACGATACTCCCCTGCAGCACACCTGAAATCACACTTACTTCGGAGGACTTCTCTCCATTGAGAATGACATGCTGCGTTCTGTTATCTAGGAACTCTCCGATCCAATCACACAATTGGTCTGATAGTCCATATGCTCTTACTTTGTTCATTAAACGACTGTGGGCAACTGTATCGAACGCCTTGCGGAAGTCAAGAAACTGGGCATCTACCTGGGAAACCGTGTCTATGGCCCTCTGAGTCTCGTGGACGAATAGCGCGAGCTGGGTTTCACCAACACCGACTCAAAGTAAGGCCTCGGCACGTCACTTCAGCTAGGCATGGCGAACGCCAGGTCTGTTCCAGGCATACTCATGTCACCCTCTCTCACACAGGAATATGTGAAACTATTGGCGATAGTTGACCAACACACGTTGTTCTGAGAGATTTCTGCAATCAATTAATTGTGCAGTTTATTACACTTTTTAACAAATAGTGTACTCCTGAACTTAAATTTTCACCTGTTTTAAGGATTGACATACAAAAACAACTTCATGGTACAGCAGCAACAGAATTCCTGCTTCTCTACCTTATTTGTAATTCTGAGGAAGTTACGTTTGTACTGGGTTGCTTTTACATGAAACTGTGAACATATTGGTGCTCTTATTTAGGTATCTTGGTTGCCTATGGGGTGAGGAGCATTGAATGTTAATGAAATATCTTGCGATTGTATACGTTGGGGGAGGGGGTGGGGGATAGAAGAAGAGGCAAAAGAGAGATACTTGTTTTATCAAATAAAATTTTTTTATCTCATAAAGTTTCCCCTTTCAGTTGCAAGAGGGGAATATTTATCTTTTCTAATGTGCATGTTTAAAAAAGTTTAAGCTCAGCAGTATTTTCGATGTATGGAGCTATTTTGTATCCTGTTTAGAATTCCTTTCGTTGAAAACGACTGTAATCTAATGGCTGGCAACAGTTGCACATTTACACATGTAAACCAGTGACGATGTGAAACGAAAATAAATAAATAAATAAAAGAAACGAGTTCATTGCAAGGGGGTTGGGGTAAGTTTCGATAGCAAAATGGATCAAGTAAACATAGTTACTTGAATGTAAAATTTCCGAAGCTTGCAATGGGGTAAAGCATCATCTCACATTGATGTACGTTTGTTTCGATAGGATTCAGTAATACAGAACTACCGCTGGGCTCGCACTGCCTGCTGCTAAGAAAATGATTGTTTTTGCTGATATGACTTGCAATAACGACTGCGCGAAACGCCGCTATCTCGTTCGGGATGCTGCTGCAGACACCCTCTCGAGCACCCCGAAGACTTCTTGAGCCCTCGGCTGTGATGGGTTTCAGGCTGTCAAAAGAACTATGGTGTGTGCATGCGCGGACGAGAGAAAGGCTGAGGTGTCTTCGAGTGCACAAGGATGGACTCATCGTGTCCGTCGTTTCCGTAGTGTAGCGGTTATCACGTCTGCTTCACACGCAGAAGGTCCCCGGTTCGATCCCGGGCGGGAACAGTATTTTCCTGCCTGTGTCGCATTCTACTCCAGTGGGCCCCGTCATGTGTGGATCTGCTGCAAGTACCTTCGTTATGCGAGTGCCGCATTTATCGAATTTTCAAGTTACGATGGCAACCTTGGTTCAAATGGTTCAAATGGCTCTGAGCACTATGGGACTTAACATCTATGGTCATCAGTCCCCTAGAACTTAGAACTACTTAAACCTAACTAACCTAAGGACAGCACACAACACCCAGCCATCAGGAGGCAGAGAAAATCCCTGACCCCGCCGGGAATCGAACCCGGGAACCCGGGCGTGGGAAGCGAGAACGCTACCGCACGACCACGAGATGCGGGCGATGGCAACCTTGTTACAAGTTCTCTGTGAAGTATGAATCACAGCAGCCGTTTCCGTGGTGTAGCGGTTATCACGTCTGCCTAACACGCGAAAGGTCCCCGTTTCGATTCCGGGCGGAAACACTTTTTCATCACTTTAAACAAGACATACCGACAAGCATTTGCTACGATCTGTACCGAAATCTTCGTTATCACCTTCATGTGTCGGACCAGAGAGTCAGTTGCTTACAGCAAATATGAAATTCATTTTATATCGACGGGCAGCTTTTCGCGCTGACTCAGCAACCGACGTGCGACCAGTTTGCACAAAACAAAAGCTTTACGATAGTAAGAAAATCTTTCATCTAAATAACACTGCAGAATCCAAAACAGTACCAAACATTTTGTCCAAAAATAAGAGAGTTATAGTGATGAGCACGCCCAGGCGTTTCTGCCTGCAACAGACTTGGCGTTCCCCGTGCCTAGCTGACGTGACGTCACCAACAAGCGCCGAGGCCTTCCTTTGAGTCGGTGTTGGTTTCACACGATCTTTTCGAAACCCTGCTGATTCCTACAGTGTAGATTTCTTGTCTCCAGAAAAGTCATTGAACATAATACGTGTTGAAACTTCCTGGCAGACTAAAACTGTGTGCCAGACCGAGACTCCAACTCGGGACCTTTGCCTTTCGCAGGCAAGTGCTCTACCAACTGAGCTACCCAAGCACGACTCACGCCCCGTCCTCACAGGTTTACTTCTGCCAGTACCTCGTCTCCTACCTTCCAAACTTTACAGAAGCTCTCCTGCGAACCTTGCAGAACTAGCACTCCTGAAAGAAAGGATATTGCGGAGACATGGCTTAGCCACAGCCTGGGGGATGTTTCCAGAATGAGATTTTCACTCTGCAGCGGAGTGTGCGCTGATATGAAACTTCCTGGCAGATTAAAACTGTATGCCCGACCGAGACTCGAACTCGGGACCTTTGCCTTTCGCGGGCAAGTGCTCTACCAACTGAGCTACCGAAGCACGACTCACGCCCGGTACTCACAGCTTTACTTCTGCCAGTACCTCGTCTCCTACCTTCCAAACTTAACAGAAGCTCTCCTGTGAACCTAGCAGGACAAGCACTCCTGAAAGAAAGGATATTGCGGAGACATGGCTTAGCCACAGCCTGGGGGATGTTTCCAGAATGTGAGGACGGGGCGTGAGTCGTGCTTGGGTAGCTCAGTTAGTAGAGCACTTGCCCGCGAAAGGCAAAGGGCCCGAGTTGGAGTCTCGGTCCGGCACACAGTTTTGATCTGCCAGGAAGTTTCATATCAGCGCACACTCCGCTGCAGAGTGAAAATCTCATTCTGATAATACGTGTTCCTTCCAACACTGCTTCAGACAGTAGTCGAGTCCACGCCACGTCGTGTTGCGGCACTTGTGCGTGCTCGCGGGGGCCCTACATGACAGGTGTAGCAGTTTCTTTGGCTTTTCTGTGATTCTGCTAGGTGCGGTGTATTTCCTGAAACGTCCTGGAGCAACTCATATATCTGCGAACATATTGTGTACACTGGAAGTTTGTTTAAGAATCTGCAGTGTGGCCCATACTCGTCGCCTTGGCGCAGAGAGCGCAGCGTGAAGTTCGGAGCGCTGCCGTGAGTCGTCCAGCAGTCCAGCGGCGCCGGAGGAAGCGCGTCGCTTGCTGCGGCCAGCGGGTGCCAGCGTCCGCATGCGAATCGCCGTCGTTTGGCAGCGTCGCGGCGTGGCGAGGCGGGACCACACAGGCGCCCAGGGACCACCGAGGCGGCGCCCTGCCCAGCCTACCAACGCCTCGCCATACTGCTTCCGGTGTTGCTCAACCCCGCCGGCGTGTAGGCGCGTCCCTCTGTGCAGTAAGGCGCAGGTGGATTCCACGAGGCTCCGCGCCCACCACCCAGCCTTCTCAATACACGGGGCAGTTAACGATTACAAATCTATGCCACTCACAGATAAACATTATTACAGACTAGCGACACGGCCTGGCTTCACACGGAAGGTCCTAATTTCGTCACCTTAGTACCTTACGACCTGTGTAAACCCTGAAAGGTTACATAAAAGGCTACAAATTGGTGTATATATTCCTGAATTCATGCTCCACTTTGTAACGGAACATTCTCCTCTAGCATTACTTTTCCTCAACGGTAGTTGTCGATAGCAGTACTACTTGTCGACTTTTGGACAGGTCAGTATTATCTCAGTTGCTTTTCTGAAAACTTTCTACATCTACATCTACATACATACTCCGCAATCCAACATACGGTGCGTGGCGGAGGGTACCTCGTACCAAAACTAGCATCTTCTCTCCCTGTTCCACTCCCAAACAGAACGACGGAAAAATGACTGCCTATATGCCTCTGTATGAGCCCTAATCTCTCTTATCTTATCTTTCTCATCTTTCCGCGAAATGTAAGTTGGCGACAGTAAAATTGTACTGCAGTCAGCCTCAAATGCTGGTTCTCTACATTTCCTCAGTAGCGATTCACGAAAAGAACGGCTCCTTTCCTCTAGAGACTCCCACCCGAGTTCCTGAAGCATTTCCGTAACACTCGCGTGATGATCAAACCTACCAGTAACAAATCTAGCAGGCCGCCTCTGAATTGCTTCTATGACCTCCCTCAATCCGACCTGATAGGGATCCCAAACACTCGAGCAGTACTCAAGAATAGGTCGTATTAGTGTTTTATAAACGGTCTCCTTTACAGATGAACCACATCTTCCCAAAATTCTACCAATGAACCGAAGACGACTATCGGCCTTCCCGACAACTGTCATTACATGCTTGTCCCACTTCATATGGCTCTGCAATGTTACGCCCAAATATTTAATCGACGTGAATGTGTCAAGCGCTACACTACTAATGGAGTATTCAAAACATTACGGGATTCCTTTTCCTATTCATCTATATTAATTTACGTTTGTCTATATTTAGAGTTAGCTGCCATTCTTTACACCAATCACAAATCCTGTCCAAGTCATCTTGTATCCTCCTACAGTCACTCAACGACGACACCTTCCCGTACACCACAGCATCATCAGCTAACAGCCGCACATTGCTATCCACCCTATCCAAAAGATCATTTATGTAGATAGAAAACAACGTCGGACCTACCACACTTCCCTGGGGCCCTCCAGATCATACCCTCACCTTCGATGAACACTCACCATCGAGGACAACGTACTGGGTTCTATTACTTAAGAAGTCTTCGAGCCACTCACATATTTGGGAACCAATCCCATATGCTCGTACCTTAGTTAGGAGTCTGCAGTGGGGCACCAAGTAAAACGCTTTCCGGAAGTCAAGGAATATGGCATCCGTCTGATACCCTTCAGATAATTTTATACGCAGTATGCTATATTTCAAGCTAAAATTTATGAAAAGGAATTACTTTACAAAATATTTTAGTTTCGATGTTATAATCGACAGCTACTAGTTCTGAATGTACAGTTAAAATTAACTTTTTTTTTAAAAACATTTGAAATTACCAATCATTTGCACACTTAAACTTTATATTATTCATTATGCAGTCATATAATGTTTACTATGCTTATTTCTGGATTCATTTATGAAATAATAACCGAAATTAATGATGTAACGAAAACTAGTAGGAATTCATTTATTAAGAGAAATTGTAAATCCTTTGCAATATTGTTATTTCCGCAGAGTGTGAGAGTCGTAAGCTGGCCTTCTATGTCATCGAACGTATTTTTCTACAATAGGTGCGAACAAAGTAATTTCGTCTGTGTTAATATGAGAAACCAAAATACTGTGTGATATACTAAAATGTGATAAAATCAGTGGAAAATATATTTATGTAAAAATTTCTGTAACAACAGTCTTCCAATTTATTTAGTTCAAACCAACCGTGAGGACCTGATGTTAGATTTTCAGCTTCAAGAATCAGACCCCTGGACAAGAAGAACTAGAGCCTTGTCAATATGACAAGCTAAGTAACCTTGAAAGTTTACTGTAATCTTCGCTCCTCTCAAATCTTCATAAAAGACTTTCGATGTTAATTACTTGGACTAGGCATTGTTTAATGTGGATAATAGACGGAAGAAGGAAGTAGGGGGGGGGGGGGGGAGATTTCCACTTAAAGACCAAGCTCAGTTAAATTATTGTAACATGCTATAGCCAATATTTGACAGAAACGTTAACACTGCAAAAACAGAGATACAAAAAAGTATTCGTATTTTCGTCCACCGCAAAAAATTCTCGAAATTACAATCCATTTAAATGTATTTTTCCTTTCTAACATTGTCAGGCAGTTCCACTCACTTGAATGTCATACGTGAACGATGTTTTTAGGTGTTTTCAGCCTTCCAAAGATAGGTACCATATGAATTTGTATGTTTGTGTAGGTAAACAGCACGTTTCGGGATAACAAACTAACCATTTGATGCAGCGAGTCCGTATCTCCCCTTCCGTTTTCCCATATCGGAAAATATAATGATCTTTATAAATAGCAAATAAAATCAGTGTGTAATACCAATTCCAAATTTCGTCTCCAGGACAAAAATAGGAACTGCGCCGGGAGCGAACTTGCGAATAAGCACAGATTTACTATATTGACCGCTACAGTAACGTCGGCCATATCCTTGACTATAACGATTACACATCAGGAACTACACCACACGACTGAAATACAGCCCAATATTTGAACACAAATGAGTGCTCACATTACAAATTTGCAGGCTGTTAATTTGACTGACACTCCAACTCATCACAATATAAAAAAATGAATTCCTTCGTACACGCAAACTACATGTGCTCCACACAAACCCTCTCAACCGTACAATGTGCACACAGCTGAACATTTGTAACAACTGGCGAAACCGAAAATTCCCAGGGGGTACGTAATTAGGAGCGGGGACGATATGAGGGTTCCTTACTTTATTTAGGGCCGGAGGACTTATCATATGTGGTGAAGAGCAATATAATGTAAGACGCTCTCGATCACAGTTACGTCGTGCCTCACCTTCGGAAGGAGTTTCCAAAGAATAACTCAAGCCGGATGTCATCGACCTGCTGCAAGTCTCCACCATGATCGCACAGTCCTCAGCATTTTAGCTGTTCTAGTGTACTGAGAAGGAATCTGCCATTTTCTAGGTATGTTTAATCGTAAACATAACGAAATCAAATTGTAATAAGTAGGTGCCCAAATCACAAAGCATATTCAATAAATTAGTTTTTGCGAGCCAAGATGTCAAACACAAGTAATTTTTTGAAGAGATAAGCAGTCTTGGCTGCGAAAGATGTTATATATATATATATATATATATATATATATATATATATATATATATATATATATATATATGTGTGTGTGTGTGTGTGTGTGTGTGTGTGTAAAATAGTGAAACTTGTTTTGCAACCGAGAGTGTTTATCTCTTCAAAGCATTTATCACTGGTTGCTGTATCATCCAGCCATCATAAGGTGAAGGCTACGCGCCGATAAGAAGATATTTGAATCTACCGAGCTATCTCACTTTAAAAGATTTTTTGATAAAACAAAGCAGTAGGGTTTTACCAGAAATATTGAGCCTTAGACAATGTGTTTAATAGTGTATTTTAAATACGACAGAGTGCCATCTTAGGCATTGTATTACATTAAAACACTTGATAATGGCATTTGAAGGCGAAATCATGAACGTGTAAGTGTAACACTGCAAATAGAAAAAGTCTAATGGCGGTACTGACATTAAAGATGGTCACAATTTTTACACAGTCCAATTTTTTTCTCAGTGCAGTCTAGCGACTGTCACGAATGATGACGATGACGATGATGATGATGATGATGATGATGATGATGATGATGATGATGGTGGTGGTGGTGGTGTAAAATGATGAGGACAACAGAAACACCCAGTCCTCGGGCAGAGAAAATCCCCAACGTGGCCGGGAATCGAACCGGGACCCCGGGATCCAGAGGCAGCAAGCGATCGAAATGAGGTAACGCCCATTCGGTACGGAACAGACCTTAACGTTCAGATAATGTGGGTACGATCTTAACTCACCAAACCTAGTAGGAAAACAGCCGTAGTTTTACACTTACTTTAGACAGTCTACAACTCTACTAAGGTCCGATGATGCAGCTGTGACTTTTAAATGTACGTTGACACAGTGTAAACGCTACCCGACAGGTTAGCCGAGAGCGCTAACGCGCTGCTTCCTGGACACGGGTAGGCGCGTCTGCCCCGGAGCAAATCCGCCCGGCGGATTAACGACGACGGCCGGTGTGCAGGCCAGCCTGGATGTGGTTTTTAGGCGGTTTTCCACATCCCCCTAGGTGAATGCCGGGCTGGCCCCTACATCCCGCCTCGTACTATTCCATAGATTACACTAGTCGCAGACAGTTGGGGTACACTAACTCAGTCCCAGGGGGTACGGGGGGGGGGGGGCAGGAAGGGCATCGGGCCACCCCTTCCACTAACATTGCCCATGCCGACCCTGCCTAACTGCAGGAAAAGGCACAAGCGAATGAAAGAAAGTTGACACAGTAGACGGGGTTTATTACTACTTTTTCCATTCATTTCACTCTTTTTAGTTTTGTCAGAAACGCCCACTGCGACTGCGGCTTTCACAGCGTAATCAATGCCGTTGAGATCGTTTTTGGATACGGATAACAAGAAAGGTCCTGACGACACCTTTCTCTCACGATCTCCGTGCACCCAGGACAAAGTATTGGGTTCTGTCTCTCGAGAGTCTCGGAGCCTGTCAAGTGTTTCCGTATGCTGGGGAGCAGGCAGACAAGAGTGGCACTTGCGGGCGAGATAAGCAGCTGTCCCCCGGGCCTGGTACTGCCGCCCTTGCTAGGGGAGCCGAGGTGAGGCACAATGACGGAAAAAGAAACAAAGGCAGGTGTGGGCGCCTCGGCCGACGGACGGCTGAAGTATTTACTGCGGCGGGAAGCGCGGCTCGCAGATTAAACGCCATTGTCCGCTTAAATTGCGCGCCGGCCGCCGTAAGGCGAGGCGCGGCACCATTCTTCTTGCGTGGGCTCCGCATACACCTTTTTCTGTTCGCCTGCCCCGCGCGCTCCTACAGTGCTGTCTCCGCACTCGCCGTGACGCGATCTTGTCTCGGTCCGACAATGGCTGCCGTAAATTCGCCTGTATTTGACGTCCCGATCGACTTGACCCTCCTCGGGTTTATTACGCCACTCCAATTTCCCTATCAGTCAGGCTCAATAGGGCGCAGTATTTCTGCGGATTGCAGCAGTTTTACTGAGTGACACTTTTGCGAAGAGTCGTTTCTGTGGGTCCTGACACTCTTGCTGGGACAAGCGGCTTTTCTAGCTGGGATATTAGCTCGCTAAGGGTTGGCTCTGAGCACTATGGGACTTAACTTCTGAGGTCATCAGTCCCCTACAACTTAGAACTACTTAAACCTAACTAACCTAAGGACATCACACACATCCATGCCCGACGCAGGATTCGAACCTGCGACCGTAGCAGTCGCGCGGTTCGAGGCTGTAGCGCCTAGAACCGCTCGGTCGACCCGGCCGGCGCTAAGGGTTGGATTCCTGTCCAGCAGCGTAACACAGTGTGCGGTAGTCTACGACACGTGTTACTATAGTTCGATTAAAATTACCAGACAGCTGACGTCTGTCACTTGCCGCTACAATCTTGCCACATCCGTTGCCGGCTACCGCTTGCTTATAGGCGACACACAAACGCGTCGAGTCACTTCACAAATGGTTATAAAGTGTAACGCGGAGCGATGTCGGAAGTGGTCGTCGCGAGATATGACGGAAATCCTTTATACAACAAATGGTTCCAATGACTCTGAGCACTATGGGACTTAACATCTGAGGTCATCAGTCCCCTAGACTTAGAACTATTTAAACCTAACTAAACCAAGGACATCACACACATCCATGCCCGAGGCAGGATTCGAACCTACGACCGTAGCGGTCGCGCGGTTCCGGACTGGAGCGCCTAGAACCGTTCGGCCACACAGCCGGCCCGATATACTCTACCGACAGCTGATAGTGAGTGACCAGTGACAACTTCGGCAGACGACGCATTCTGTAGCTTTGAATTTAACCTCATGTCCTAACCTAACCACAACCTCGTGACGTGCAGTGTTCCGAGAAAACGGTGCTCAACAATCGGCGCCAGAACTGAAATTATGATCGCTTTTTTCACGGCGATTAAAGTTAACCTCTACGAGCGAACACGCCAGAGAATATTTCAGTTTCAGCGCTAAAGGCAAACGAATTTCTCGGTAACACTCTTCCTCAGAAACTATCCTTACACGAGCTGCCGTGCTACGGACCGATGAGCAATCCTGATTGATTGGCACATGGTTGCAGTTTATAGGCGACACAGGCAGATTCCAAACGGGAGAAGAATGTTCGGAAGAAAAATACGAGCAAATAAGAAACTTAATACAATGATGAAAAAGACACGGAAAAATACTACAAATAAGTCTTTTGATTAGATTTTGAAATGAAAAAAGCCGGCCGCTGGTGGCCGAGCGGTTCTGGCGCTACAGTCTGGAACCGCGCGACCGCTACGGTCGCAGGTTCGAATCCTGACTCGGGCATGGATGTGTGAGATGTCCTTAGGTTAGTTAGGTTTAAGTAGTTCTAAGTTCTAGGGGACCTATGACCTCAGCAGTTGAGTCCCATAGTGCTCAGAGCCATTTTTTTTTTAATGAAAAAAAAAAAAAAGAAAATAGCTGCGTCGAAAGCTTTTCGAACCGGCGTTGTGCTACACATCAGGTTAGCACGCTATTACTGTGCTATGGCTCTATCATGCGATGAAGCATAACGTTTATGACTTGTCACCCAGCTGCAACGATGAACTGCAGCCTTGAAAAAAATTAGGTTTCACGCAACAAAGATTATCTAACGTAATCCCATCTCTGTGATAATAATAAGTCTATGTGATGCTGAATCGCGCGTTTGTAGTAGTGTTTGGTTAGTGGTGCGCATGAGATGCCTGTGTATGAAACACCGGAATTTCGTTAGCATCGTTGTGTGTGTGTGTGTGTGTGTGTGTGTGTGTGTGTGTGTGTGTGTGTGTGTGTGTGATATGAAACACTAAATAAAAGAGCCAGGCCCAGGATTCGGGATCCAAACACATCAAGAAAGAAAGCCGCAAAAGAAACGGGGAGTTAACTGACGTATTGTTGTGCCACTTCGGCAATTGCGAACAGTTAGGGAGTGACGCAGAGCGCTCTGATTGGAGGAAACCAGCTCCAATATCAGAAGTGTCAACTATCAAATAATTCTACTCTAACTGTAGGAATTGGTTTTACCTTACGTTAAAATGTTGAAAAACTTGCCATGAGTCATATTATTATAACAATTTTCTTTCCCGTTTACCTGCTTCAGGCCTGTTTGCCCATTTTCAGACGAGGTCTACGTTAATATGGAGTGTAACAGTTTGACTGTGACTTGGCAAAGCCAACGAAAGTCGAAGGAAAAAAAACTGTTCCATTGACAGACTGGTATGTAACTTCTCCCAGTGTGTAGGTTAAGTTGCAAGAAGACAGTCTCTTTGAGAGTTTCCGACCTCAGTTAATGTGGAATTAATGTGAAATGTAGGGACAGACTGAGCTACAGCTTATCCCGAAATCTAGGTTAGGTCTGAATGTGACAGTCTGAACGTTACTTGGGGAAAATCCTGATTGTCAAAAATGGTTCAAATGGCTCTGTGCACTATGGGGCTCAACTGCTGAGGTCATCAGTCCCCCAGAACTTAGAACTACTAAAAAGCTAACTAACCTAAGGACATCACACACATCCATGCCCAAGGCAGGATTAGAACCTGCGACCGTAGCGCCTATAACCGCTCGGCCACTCCGGCCGGCTCCTGATTTTCGTTAAAGACTTTCTCCAGCTTAGTTCTAGGTGTAGGGTAGGTTGGAAACAGACACTTCATTGGTTGGCGAAGCCAGCGAATGTGAAAGCAGAAGACGTAGTTGTGGGGACAGACATTTCTGGGGCTTATCCTAATGCCAGATTAATGGCATAGGAGCTTGGAATTCAGAAAAGTTAGTGGACTCAATGAAACTGGAGAAGAAAGGAATATTCGGGAAAAACTCTTCAGAAGGAGGGACTGGATGATGAGACATATTTAGATAGCACAGATTAACTTCCTTGGTACTAAAAGGGCCGTAGATTGCAAAACTGTAGGGGAAGGCAGAGATTACAAAATATCCCGCAAATAATTGAGGACGTGGGGTGTGACTGTTACTCTGAGATGAAATATTTGGCGCCGAGTGGAATTTATGGCGGACGGCCTTACAAAGTCACTCAGCCAGAAGACCGATGAACACACGTTCTAAAAAGAGAAAGAAGGCTTTCTAATGGTTGTTATCTTATTCTCGTCACACCTATGCGCAACATACGACGAAGACAGCGATTTTTTGAACAGAATTCTTGGAATAATTGTACGCAACGCGACGGGGTACCGCGAAACGATGCCTTTATTTCATAAATTACGCAGCCCAGTTGTTCTACGCCTATCGGGTTCTTATTCCGAGCGATACGCGTTCCATCGCGGGGTTGACATAAGTTCTTTGACAGTGTATCGATTTACACGATAGTGAACTTACGCTCTTTCATTATTGTTGATGCGCAAGATAAAAAATTCTTAAGATTGCGGAAACAATCTTCTAGATTGGATACGTTTAGTAACTACGGGCTCCGGTTAATAATAATCATTTTGGTTTTGTTGGAGTTTGAGCAATCCACAAGAAAAGAGATATGTACGAAAAATTTACGCTATCATATATTTAGCTTAAGAACTGGCGTATTCATTCCCTCTTGTCGGTGAATGTTTCAGTAACTAGGGCGTGTAGCGTTCTGAAGATTATCTATGTTAGTCTGTAATGCTGCGGTCATTGTGTTACAGGTTCTACAGTTTCCGCACTGAAGAAACTGTGTTGAGTTTAAGAACTTCTCGTTACGGAACTACAAGATTCTCGTTACGGAACCATAAGATTATCGTTGTTGGTAAGTAGGTTATCTAACATTTCATTAATACGGAATTAGAGTAGGACAAGTGTCAATAAAACAAAATTAGAAGTTTATTCAGCTTATCGTATACCTGTGACAATAAAACAAAATTAGAAGTTTATTCAGCTTATCGTATACCTGTGACAAAATATTTATTTATTCAGCGAACTACTTTTTAGAACTCTTTCGGAGAAGGTCACTGTTTATTAAGACGTAGGAACACTGGTTTTCAATAACAAACACTCAGTTCTTTCAAATTTTGTCACGCTTGAAATGTGCATATGTGAAAACTTGCACTCCTAGCTTATTGAATGGCTTAATCTGTGACTCAAAAGCTACGTGCAAGTTTACTTTTGCACAGTTCTCTGTTCTACATTTCAGAGAACAAAGTTAAATTTTATCTTGATACGTTTTCTGAAAAATGATGTGGTGGAACACGCAAGAGCTGTGTAGGAGGCGTCCATTGTCTGATGAGCACAAATAAATTTGTGTTTTTCTACGAACTAAACTGTTGTCTTAGAAGACAAAGGAGGGAAAATGTTAAGAAGTTTTTCTCCGCAGAGATTCAGACGCTCAGGAGTATATACAGTGGCAATTTGTGGATGATAAAATTGACTGTCATTAAGTCTCCGTTAAGAGTTTGTGATAAAATATCGGAAAGTGGTTACTTTATTGAAACAAAATGAGTGAAAGAACGGGGATAAATTGAGAAAGTATTGGGGGCGGCCCTCCTTTTTGAGTAGTATTTGCCCTCAGAATGCTTGACTGATTTTTTTTTTATCATAAAAAGACTAGAGACACTGAGCGTTAGACATGTGTTCTGGAGGTCACAACTGAACAAATAGCAAGGAAAATCAACGATGTTGTGTCGGGAAATGACTAGGTGATCGTCCAGATGATGCTGCAAGCTGTCAGGTCTCAACTGCACGTATAATATCCTATACGAAGATTTGGGGCCGCGCGGCCAAGGCGTCATGTCACGGATTGCACGGCCTCTGCCTCCGGAGACTCGAGTCCTCCCTCAGGCATGGGTGTGAGTGTTCTACTTCGTATAAGTTAGCTTAAGTAGCGCGTACGTCTAGGGACCGATGACCTCAGCAATTTGGCCCCTTAGAAATTCACACACATTTGAACATTTGAAGATTTGGGTATGAGGAAGCAGTTGTTTGCATTATCTCGGAGTCGAGTCGACACACATTTCTCAGTTGTGCTTACAGACAGTAACTATGAGATTTTCAAAATACACGCCATCGTTGACGAAATCTATACATTATTTCCAATTTGAGGGCATCGAATAACTACGCCTTGCTAATGTGCTCCAGAACAAAGCGAGAGACGTTCCATTAGTTGCGAAAGTGATGTTGACAGCAACATGTTTACTGTTTAAGATTCTCGTAGTGCAATATCCAACACCTACTTGGAAATTGGACTCAATGCTTTTATTGGATAAATTTTCATAAAAAGTAGCAGGAAAAGCAATCCCACGTAGCGAAGAACATGATTTTCCTTCATAGTAGAAAGCACACGCTACCAGATCTGCATTACTAAAACTATCAAATTACGATATACTTTCTCATAACAAGGCCCCTGAGCCTTCAAGAAGTTTCTCGAAAGGAAGAAATTCTCGTGTCGAACAGATCATATTCGAAATCCCTTTTTTTCAGAACTGGTACAAGATTTATATTTGCTAACATTAATAATGCTACAGAACTATAAACGAAGCATACAAGGTTGGAAAAAAAGAGTGTTCTAAAAATTAATTGAAATTTAACACGAAAGAACCTTTTCTCATTTAAAAGTGATTGACAGGGCAGTGAAGTACGAGCTCGTATTTTCCGAGTCTACAACTGTCTTTAAACTAAATGTGAACACATTGTGTCAAACAAAAAAGTTAAGTATTGAAATTCTGCCACCGTATGACAACTGGTGCAATGAATTAAACCACCTTTTAGTCGAAAACGCACTCGCAGAATATGAAGATATTGTTTACAATGTCAGTTCAAGTTATATGAAAACAAAATGTCAGTCTTAGAAAAGACCAAAATTCTAACCAACAAATGTTGTGAGGACATATCGAAGGGTTCTTACGGGTGTAAATATATTGCATTCTCAAGTCATTGGTCTTTTTTTTAAAAAAAAAATCTCCCAGGAGATTGAGGTGAACATTTGACACACCAAACATAACCGATATGTTGAAAGTAAACTATTTTTGAACGTGTTTGTCTAGATCTCGTTACAGTCAACTTGACTGCTTTCTCGACGTCCTTTCTCAGAACGCCCATAAGCGATTCCTGGTGTAGCAATAATACTTAACGTGATCTTAGTCTGAATGCTTGTGTATTTTTTTTATATAGCTATACCTACATTTCGCCATCGGCACAAGTTAATTGCAGATATGCTGGCATCACATACTTGAATGTAGGTTAAGAATACAGTTTTGTTTGCGTTACATATTGTAGTGCTGACGTTCGGCTCAGCAGTTACTGATTTGTTTTATACCGTCCCTATGCTAATCTGAAAGTTAAAATGCTCATCATGCAGTAGAAAGTTAATCTTGCCTAGTTTTGTGAGCTCTCGTATAAAATAAAATCATATGCAAGTATTTTTTCAGCAGCGGTAACAATGTAAAACAAGCAATAATTTAGTAGGAGATAGTGTACTTACGACGCTGAAGATACCTAGGACTGCAACGGGAGTCACTACTGCAGTGAAAGCCTGGTCCCACTAGCGTTCAGACGTCTTACCTGAAACGGAAAAAAATATGTTGAGCAATCAGACTTGAGTAATCTATTGACGGAAACAAATATATAAATAACTTTTGCATTAGAGGCCGTAACGAGGGGGTATTGGTCTATTTAATGTCTCTTTGGTTACGCCAAAGGTGGTCATTATGTGCTATCGAGTGTGTTTATCTGCAAATGATGCGCATTCAGAAAACTGAATTACTAAAAGGCTAACCCGTGACACGGTCCCTTTTCCACGTTACCTGTCTTAACAGCTACCAAGCGTAATGAAAATTCGATTTTCAGTATTTAATATAAATAAAGACAATACTGAAAATTTAAAATCCTGTCGTAATCTACTCATCAAGAGGTACAACCTTACGTTATAATTTTAGTACCATATGACAAGTATTAAAGTTAGTGATTGTGCACGTACCAACTCACTGCGTGCAAATTACTCAAACTACAGTCATCCTGTATTTTAGAACGAGACCACTTAGAAACTTCCAACAGACTTTACACATAATTTCAAACTTTTTCGGAACTTTTTCTCGCTCACACGCCAAGAAATTGGTGAAAAAAAAGATAGTCGCTGTTCATGCAGTTAAAACCTTAACATTAGACAGGACGATTTAATTTATTACTAAATCTCTTCGCAAAATTATATCATTATACGACACATAGTTCAGGAGGAATGACGTCACAAACATTGAGATGCGTGAAAAACCAGCGTTTCCTACAAAACAAAAAAAAATGGTTCAAAAGGCTCTGAGCACTATGGGACTTAACATCTGTTGTCATCAGTCCCCTAGAACTTAGAACTACTTAAACCTAACTAACCTAAGGACATCACACACATCCATGCCCGAGGCAGGATACGAACCTGCGACTTTTCTACAATGGACAGGAAATTAATTATATATGATATATGTAGTATAGAAGACAGTTCTTATGTTGACTTTGTCATCAGTCTGTGGGTGAATAATCCTAAACAAATAAAACCAACGAAATTAGGGTTTTGCGTTACCAACTGTAAAGGTTTTACATGCTTAACACCAAATATTTACTACATTAACTCATTTGCAGAATAATGAGGCGTTTGAATGTGTTTTATACGTGGGCGTTCGGTTCTTTAAATAATCGAGGGTGGTGGGTTACTGGCTTGGTAACCGACTCATATGTATCTGTAGCTGTTATTATGCAGGCACACTAACGGAAGTAATGGAGGAGATAGAATTAGGAGCAGCGCGCCCGTCACGAGATTGATGCTATGCCACGGAATCGTTTAAGGTAGTAAGCGTAAGACTGCCAAGTTCATCTAAGCGGACGACGTCGCATTTTGCTACATATTTACCTCATTAGAGGCTGGTGTGACATAGCGACAAGAACTACTTCCAGATGTATTTCATTTCGTTAACTGTGCCTAAATGCCGGAAGACGAAGCCCTTCGAAATCGATTGCAAATTGTTGAAACAACAAGCGCAGTTAATTTGAAATTTAGTATCAAATTAGCGTGTCTGCTTTACAACACACCCCTCCTTTGAAGAGCTGTTAGGCGCATTTTGTCTGGAATTTGGCATTTAACTGCAACTTTGTATACGCGGTTTTGCAGCTGGAGTCACACAAACGAATAGTGCCATCAAGTGTTTCATGTGACGACCAGTTCGATATGTTACTGGTTCAAGATTCGTTTTATCGGTGTGTATTAACAGGGACAGTAAAACACGAAGAGTAACCAATAGTAGCCACAACATTGCCCTGGCCCGCGGTGATTGCTTCCGGCATGCAGCAGCGCTGCTCAGTCGTAGCTGGAGTACTGTTTATTCGTTTTGATATCCCTGTAAATACACTACTGCCCATTAAAATTGCTACACCACGAAGATGACGTGCTACAGACGCGAAATTTAACCGACAGGGAGAAGATGCGGTGATATGCAAATGATTAGCTTTTCAGAGCATCCACACAAGGTTGGCGCCGGTTGCGACACCTACAACGTGCTGACACGAGGAAAATTTCCAACCGATTTCTCATACACAAACAGCAGTTGACCGGCGTTGTCTGGTGAAACGTTGTTGTGATGCCCCGTCTAAGGAGGAGAAATGCGTACCATCACGTTTCCGACTTTGATAAAGATCGGATTGTAGCCTATTGCGATTGCGGTTTATCGTATCGCGACATTGCTGCTCGCGTTGGTCGACATCCAATGACTGTTACCAGCAAAATATGGAATCCTTGGGTTCAGGAGGGTAATACGGAACGCCGTGCTGGATCCCAACGGTCTCGCATCATAGCAGTCGAGATGACAGGCATCGTATCCGAATGGCTGTAACGAATCGTGCAGCCACGTCTCGATCCCTGAGTTAACAGATGTGGACGTTTGCAAGACGACAACCATCTGCACGAACAGTTCGACGACGTTTGCAGCAGCATGGACTATCAGCTCGGAGACCATGGCTGCGGTTACCCTTGACGCTGCATCACAGACAGGAGCGCCTGAGATGGTGTACTCTACGACGAAACTGGGTGCACGAATGGCAAAACGTCAGTTTTTCGCTTGAATCCAAGTTCTGTTTACAGCATCACGATGGTCGCATCCGTGTTTGGCGACATCGCGGTGAACGCATATTGGGAGAGTGTATTCGTCATCGCCATACTGGCGTATCACCCGGTGTGATGGTATGGGGTGCCATTGGTTACACGTCTCGGTCACCTGTTGTTCGCATTGACGGCACTTTGAACAGTGGACATTAAATTTCAGATGTGTTACGACCCGTGGCTCTACCCTTCATTCGATCCCTGCGAAACCCTACATGTTACAGGTCCTGTACGGGCCTTTCTGGATACAGAAAATGTTCGACTGCTGCCCTGGCCAGCACATTGTCCAGATCTCTCACCAACTGAAAACGTACGGTCAATGGTGGCCGAGCAACTGGCTCGTCACAATACGCCAGTCACTACTCTTGATGAACTGTGGTATCGTGTTGAAGCTGCATGGGCAGTTGTACCTGTACACGCCATCCAAGCTCTGTTTGACTCAATGCCCAGGCGTATCAAGGATGTTATTACGGCCAGAGGTGGTTGTTCTGGGTACTGATTTCTCACTATCTATGCACCCGAATTGCATGAAAATGTAATCACATGTCAGTTCTTGTATAATACATTTGTCCAATCAATAGCCGTTTATCATCTGCATTTCTTCTAGGTGTAGCAATTTTAATGGCCAGTAGTGTTATATATCGATAAAACGATCGCCGTGGTAGATGAATTACGGACCAATCTATCGATTGGCGTTCTGATTTAACACTCATTTTATTTGTAACAGGAAGCAAACCGACAATTTTCCTCGACGCTCGGTGTCGCATGAAAGACGTGATGAGCAGTACAGCAGCTACAAATCGCAAAACGAAAGTTAAAATTTATGTCGAAACAGAAAAGAAGTTGTGCCTAACGACTCTACAGGGGGCATCCGGTATACTGTGGCTAACAAAGTTTATCCCCATTTGTAGAGGGTGAGCAAAGCAGAACTGGCCACTTTATTGCACTTTAATGTAGGCAACCCAACTTATATCATTTGCAACTGAGCTGAATTATGTAAGTGCAGTTGCCTATCGTAGGGTGGATAAAAAAATTTTACGGCCCGCTTGCCCACCTTGTATTTCTGATTGTTGCAAAGTGTTCAAAGCTCTTTGTACGGCTTTGTTACCCTGCATACACTTGCAAAGGGAGCGATCTTGAGCGAGTAGTAGTTCACAATCTGAAGGAAAACTTCAGAGTTCATTTTCTGTCGGTACAGAATGCACATGCAAAATACAGCTGCCGCGTCCTAACGCGGCCGACACCGTGTTTTGCCCGCGACACAGGTTTCTTTCAGCTGGGGTGAAATATTAAGGGCGGAATTAGGTGCGAATGAAATTTGCACGGTACGGCGCGGCGCGGCACCGCTGGCCACGGCGGACTCGTGGGCCGTGAATCAAGCCGTGTAGCGGCAGCGCGGCCGCCGCTGTCGTGTTTTGCCCGCTCTCGTCGCAGCGGCCTCTGCCGGCTCCCGGGAGACCGGGGATTCCCCTGGGACTGCGTGTAGCCCCGGCGCCTCCCACGCTTAATTACTCCGCGCCGGCTCTGGAGCCTGGGCGGGCTCCACGGGATTCTCTCCAGCGCCGGGATCCGGGCTCCAGCCAGCTCCCTGTTAATTACGGCCGGACCTGGACAGCGCCGCTCGGGGAATCCCCGGCACCGGCGAATCTCCAGCGCCTCTGGCGGCAAGTCTCCGAAACGAAACGACATAGGCCAGCCAAAACGCGCTTCCCTTGTCCCGAACGGATGCACTTCCGGGCCACCGAAAGTGATGTCAAAATGACTTGTCACTAGATGCGACCACGGAAGTCGATAGCAGTCGAACCAAAATGCCCCGAGAGACACAGCTGAATGTATGTGACAAGCTAAAATATAACGGTCACTGCTGCGAGTGAAACGAGCAGTAATTTATGCTGTGCTGTATGGTTCTTGTCTAAGCATACCATCGAAAATCGTGACGTATTAATGGGAAATGAAGGTATAAAATGTTCGCGTAGACAGCCTCGCCATGTCTGATGCGAGGGACTTAGTTGCAGCTGGCTACCTCAGCTGGGGCCTGGTAGGAGGAACGTGGGCAGCGTGACAGAAGCACTTTGCGAGGAGGTGAGTCACGGCTGTGAACGATGGTGCAGTCACAATAAAAGTGGAAACGAGGAAAGGACACCGCAGGGGGCAGGCAGAAATATCGGAAAAAGCCGGACCAAAGCGGCGTCGTAGTGTATCCTGGGAAATAGCCGCGTTATGCCTCGGCGGGCTTGCCGGCTGAATATTTCAGGCGGCGCAGTGGGAGCGGAGTTCTGGCAGCGAGACGTCTAAGGGAAGGGCAGAGGGCGCTCAGACCTGCCGTACTCATGTCGCACACGTTGCTGTCATAGACCGTGTTTCTAGCTTAACGCGCAAAGGAGTTGGTTGATTCGGGGGGAGGGAACCAAACAGCGAGGTCATCGGTCCCATCGGATTAGGCAAGGATTTGGAAGGAAGTCGGGCGTACCGTTTCAGAGGAACCATCTCGGCATTTGCCTGAAGCGACTTTATTGAAAGCACGGAAAACCCAAAGTAGGATGGCCGGAGGCGCGTCTGAACCGTCGTCCTCCCGAATGCGAATCCATTGTGCTAACCAGTGTGTCAGCTCGCTCGATCGCAAGACTGTCACAGAGTATTACGTATATAGGGCGTTTCACAAGTTCCGTTATAGGCTTCTACAGGATGTAGAGGGGATTTAGGATAAGATTTTGGTAAGGAACCCATGTCCGGAAATGTACCCTTTGCATGTAAAACAGTTTTGAAGATCGGATCCCTTTCAAATCTGCCACTTCACGGCACGCACGCAAACTAAGAAGAGGGCGCCGTCGTCTACATCTACATCTACATTTATACACCGCAACCTACCCAACGATGTGTGGCGGAGGGCACTTTACGTGCCACTGTCATTACCTCCCTTTCCTATTCCAGTCACGTATGGTTCGCGGGAAGGATGACTGCCGGAAAACCTCCGTGCGCGCTCGAATCTCTCTAATTTTACCTCTCCTCGGGAGGTATAAGTAGGAGGAAGCAATATATTCGATACCTCATCCAGAAACGCACCCTCTCGAAACCTGGCGAGCAAGCTACACCGCGATGCAGAGCGCCTCTCTTGCAGAGTCTGCCACTTGAGTTTGCTAAACATCTCCGTAACGCTATCACGCTTACCAAATAACCCTGTGACGAAACGCGCCGCTCTTCTTAGGATCTTCTCTATCTCCTCTGCCAACCCGACCTGGTACGGATCCCACACTGATGAGCAATACTCAAGTATGGGTCGAACGAGTGTTTTGTAAGCCACCTCCTTTGTTGATGGACTACATTTTCTAAGCACTCTCCCAATGAATCTAAACCTGGTACCCGCCTTACCAACAATTAATTTTAGATGATCATTCCACTTCAAATCGTTCCGCACGCATACTCCCAGATATTTTACAGAAGTAACTGCTACCAGTGTTTGTTCCGCTATCATATAATCTTACAATAAAGGATCCTACTTTCTCTGTATTCGCATTACATTACATTTGTCTATGTTAAGGATCAGTTGCCACTCCCTGCACCAAGTGCCTATCCGGTGCAGATCTTCCTGCATTTCGCTACAATTTTCTAATGCTGCAACTTCTCTGTATACTACAGCATCATCCGCGAAAAGCCGCATGGAACTTCCGACACTATCTACTAGGTCATTTATATGTATTGTGAAAAGCAATGGTTCCATAACATTCCCCTGTGGCACGCCAGAGGTTACTTTAACGTCTGTAGACGTCTCTCCATTGAGAACAACATGCTGTGTTCTGGATGATGTAATATGACGTCACATACCATTTTCATCTGACTTATTAGGAGGGTTGACTGTGTTGCTTCACGGACGCGACGCACTCTCGTCTTTGAGCTGGAAGTCCTTCGTCACACAGAGCCAACCCGATGAGGAGTACTCGAAGCATTCCCGTGTCGTGTACTCCTGCAGAGCGTACCGTGAAGCTGGGGTGTGAAAGTTATACAATCTTCAAACTTCAAATTTATTGTACGTCCAAACGGTACATTTCCGGACATTTAATCCTTATCAGAACACCTCTTAAAGCCTGTGACAGAAACTGTGACATACCATGCATACATTTTCGGCAAAGCTTTGTGTCATTTACAAGATCCCATCTCAGTTAACGTTAGAAGATGAAAAGAGGCGGCTGATTAGATAACTAAAAACACACAGAGCTTTGAGATAAGGTTTGGCCAGATGGGCAACACATAGAGAATCGACACAAACATTATTCGAAGCCACGTGACCGACAAAGCCACGTAGCATTTGTCGCGAGTTTGCGTCCGAAGTTCACGAAATTTGAAGAAGACAGGGGAAGAATTTTCCAGAACTTCGCGAGTTACGAGTATGTCCGAGAATTTTTTGGAACATTATAGTGATCTATCTAATACCGCGTGCATTGATATGTATAACACAGTTTAATAAGGGATACCTCATACCGTCGAGTGGATACATTTTGAGGACCTACTTCGAAGTGGGACACAGCTGCCAAACCGCACTCCAGTCCCCCCACAGAGGGGAGAATACACCTAAGTCTGACGGACTACGTAGGCTCGAATACTTAAGTACACTGGTACTCTAACAGAGCTGTACAGTAACATCTGGGACTAGCCGATTATGTCCCAGTTCGAGGTAGGTCCTCAAAATAAATGTATTGGACGATGGGAGGCTTCCCTTCTTACCTTCTTACGTGTGATGTATGTGCCTAAGCATACGGCACCAGTAAGGTTTCTAAAAAGTTACAAAGAATTCTCGGACATATTCGTAATTCGCGACCGTCCGGAAAATTCCTAGCCTGGCCTTTCCATTCAAATTCCATGAATATTGGGCGGGAAATCGTGACCAGTCCTACGTGGTTACTCTCTCGGTCACGTGGCTTCGCGTACTGTTTATATTGTTTGTGCTGATTCAGTGCGGTACTGCCTTACCTGCCACCTGAGCAAACCTTAACCCAAAGCCGTGTATGTTCTTCTCACTTATCCTATCAGCCGCCTTTTTTCACTTTCTAACACTGACTGAGTGTTTGAGACCTTATGAATGGAACAATGCCTTGCCGAAAATATATGCATGTAAATATCCTGTGACACTTTCGCTTATTAAGCTACAAACAAGTTCTGTGTCAACATATTACACAAATCGAATTGTAACCTGCCCCACCACACAGACAGACTTATTAGTCTTAAGGAAACCAGACCATATTGTGGATACTGACTAATAGCAACCTTACGCACAACAGTACGTCGTGAAATCCCAAAACTATTTCGTATTTCGCTACTCCCCCCCCCCCCTAAATCTCGGCCCCACTCACCTCATATTTTGGGTATGCTCTCGGCTAAAGCCAATATGGAAACCTTTGCCGTCAAAGATACAGGACACGAACCTGTGCTACAAGTAGGAGAAGACGTCTAGATCGCTTGTGGAAAAAATAACAGCGTACCTTCCAGACAGCAGAACAAGTTGCAATATATTCTTGTCGCATGTTTATTAATTTGCATCGTACAAGAACCTCTCCTGAAAGCGGCCACTAATTCTTTCCCATATTAGCAGTCACCATCATCGGTTTTCTGTTCCAGTTGGGAGGTTTTTATTTACGAGCGCTGTCAACTTCTGTGTGTCCATGTATCATTCTTCCGTCGGGACTGTATCCCATCTGTCTCATCCTGTTCCCATATCCTTCTCTTGCCGGTTCAGCCATCTCTTCTTTGGCCTCCGTACCCGTCTTCTACCAGTCGCATGTGTAGCCGTTCTTTTGTTATCCTTCTTTCGTCCACTCGATTAACATGGTAGAAACATCTCACACGGGCCCTTGTGACTTTTCAAAGGTGTGTACAGTTCAGCTTCTTCACTTATTTTATTCCATTTCTTACCCTATCCTCCCTAGTTTGCTGCACCACAATTCGTAAGAACTCCATTTGTGCGGAAAGCAGTTTGTTGTCGACGTCTTTGGCTGTTAAAAATGGTTCAAATGGCTCTGAGCACTATGGGACAACATCGATGGTCATCAGTCCCCTAGAACTTAGAACTACTTAAACCTAACTAACCTAAGGACATCACACAACACCCAGCCATCACGAGGCAGAGAAAATTTGGCTGTTATGCAGGTTTCGAGGCCTTATATTATTATACCGATAATGAATGAATATTGTGATCTTATAGGGACTTTTTCTTTCCGTAATAGATTAAGAATTTCGTGGTAGGACTGAGCTGATTCCTTAGTTCGGTTATTGACTCCTTGCTGTGTCTTGTTATCGCATGAAATTATATTTATACTTTTTTTCAAAGAAAATTCCGCACTGGCTGTATGAATGATTTTTATTAAATCTGCGACCGGTTCCGCACCACTTATCGGTGCATCCTCAGGCAACATACGCTGTTTAGAACATAGTAACGTTGAACATTGCCCTGTAGCCAATCCCCACCATTCACGTCCAATATATCGTCATCTGGTGAAAGCGGAAGTAAAAATTTAAACATCTTTCTAAAAAAAATTTTTTAAATGATGGGAGCAGCAATGATCGTGCCGTGTCCGCTGCCGCGCGGCTCCTCTCAACTTGCACGGTCATTTAGAAAAAAATATTAAAAAAAGATTTTTAAATTTTTACTTCCACTTTCACCAGATGACGATAAATTGGACGTGAATGGTGGGGAGTGGTTACAGGGCAATGTTCAACCTTACTATGTTAGAAATAGCGTAGGCCTATATTGCCTGAGGATGCACCGATAAGTGGTGCGAAACCGGTCGCAGATTTAATACAAATCATTTATACAGCCAGTGCGAAATTTTCTTTGAAAAACCGAGTGAGGTGGCGCAGTGGTTAGCACACTGGACTCGCATTCGGGAGGACGACGGTTCAATCCCGTCTCCGGCCATCCTGATTTAGGTTTTCCGTGATTTCCCTAAATCGCTTCAGGCAAATGCCGGGATGGTTCCTTTGAAAGGGCACGGCCGATTTCCTCCCCCATCCTTCCCTCACCCGAACTTGCGCTCCGTCTCTAATGACCTCGTTGTCGTCGGGACGTTAAAGACTAATCTCCTCCTCCTTCTTTGAAAAAATGTCGAAAATTGGCTGTGGTTACCCGCCCTACAAAACAATATATTTATACTGTTCTACTGTTTCAGCTCTTTATCTTTCAGTCTTCTTTATGCTTTCTTGTTCTGCCAGTTAATTAATAGTGCAACCCCTTTTTTTTGTTTATTTAATCCGAATGCTCTCAGATGGTAGTTTAGGTGGCCAGCCTTTGGATTTTTTTTCCTCTGTATTACCCGCAATTATTACATGATACGTAAATGGAAATGCGTTGATGTCCTTATTGTTGTTCTGATATTTTATAACTTCATTCTTGGCAGCGATAGAAAGTAATGCGGAAAGGGCATTGCCACAGTGTGTGGTAATATTGGTTCTGTACGGCGGATTTCTTTCGGACAAGGCATCCGTTCCTTAACCGAGAACACTGACGCAGGCCAGATAGTTGTCGAACATGTGGACGTTCTCCTCCCAAGTCGCGAATTCCGAGAAGGCGACGGAAGGTCCTCGAGAGAGAGGCCCAGAACGGCGGGGCAATAATGACGGAAGCGGCGGCGCCATCGCCGAACTAGTTAACAGTCCCCTATCCCCTGTCCTGCGGGCTGGGAGCTCCCTGCTGGAGTCTCGGCTATCTGGTTCCCCCAGCGCCGGCGCTGTCCCCAGCGTCGCGAGATCTCCCCGCACTCCACTGCAGGGCAGGTGGCCACAAATCACGGCTTCTGCCGCGTCCAGATAAGGGACGCTGCCCGCACACCCCCGCCTCGCGGGTGCGGGGGAAGAAGAACACAAGGAAAGGAAGTGCCCTCGGCCACCGTCTCGTTCCCTTTGTCTCGCGGCCCGGTCGCGCCAGGTGGAGCGAATTACGCCGCAAGAAATGAACAGAAACAAGAAAAACTTATCTGGCGCTCGCGTCGCGCGCCGCGCCGTCCAAGGGCCGGGTTATCGGTCGGACGGCGCGGAAAATTAGAACGGAGCCAGTGCTCGTCGCTAACTAGCGCCCGCCGCCAGAGGACGTGGGCTGCGGCAGGAGAAGACGCCGAAGAGTCAGCCAACGCGGGGGCTGCTATGCCGCACTGTTGGGAGGATCAGTTTTTATAATTTTCAGGTTTTGGCGGCGCAAAGGCTGTTCCATTAAGTTTCGGGTGTGCAGCCGCGAGAAATCTCCTTCTTCTTCATCTAATATTTCGGCTGTATAACGTTCAGTCATCTTCAAAGTGAGCCGCAAGACTGCCGCTCCATTTTTTTTTCTTTATTGATTTTCAATTCCCCTCGAAGGGGGTGGGCCGGCAGCAGCTTAATACGCTGCTCTACAGCCTACAGACTTTTTTTGTAAATAAAGGAAGAAGAAAGAAACAAGAAAAAACAGGCGATAAAATGGTGACTTAAAGTGGAAAATGGCGTAAAAATGCGGAAAGTTAAAACAGAAAGCAAAAGGGGTTGGCAATGTTGTTAAAATACACAGGAATCTGACAAGTAACAGACACACAATTAAAAAACATGGCGACAGTCTGGTTTCTGTTCGCAAGAGATAAAAAGAGCACACCCAGCGACAGTATGATGGCTGTTCGCTACACTTCCCAAAAGACACAAAACGGAACACTCACTGGAAAAACACACCGTAAAACACTGCACGAAAATGGCGGCACAAAGATGGCACTCCCGATCCAAGGCAGAAGGGGGGGGGACCTGGAGTAGGGGGAAAACAAGGAGGGAGGAGAGGAAAAAACGAAAAAAAAGGGGGGGGGGAACCAAGGAGGGAGAGGACTAATAAAAGGGGGAGAAGGGCAGATGCGAGAGGGAATGAGAGGACGCAGGGGAGGGAAATGTAAAAGGACTCGGGGGAGAGAAGGGGGCAAAGAGAGGGGAGGTGTGGAAGAAAGAGGATGGAAGGGGGGGAGAGGGAGCCCGGGAAAAGGACAGAGGAAAGGAGGGGGAGTGAGGATCAGAGTTGATAGGAGGGATAAATGGAGGGAGAGAGGGCATCAACTGGGAGGGGGAGTTGATGGAAGCCACCTTGGCAAAGGAGATGTAGGGTGTAGAGATGGAGGGTAGAAGGGACACAACGGGGAAGACGTGGCAGGGGGCGGGGATCGGAGAGGAGAGGAGCAACCAGGGGGTGAGGGGGTTCAAGACGGCGGGAGGTGTAGAGGATGCGGATATGTTCGAGGAATAGGAGCAGATGGGGGAAAGGAATGAGATCACAGAGAATCCGCGTGGGGGACGGGAGGCGTATACGGAAGGCGAGGCGGAGTGCATGACGCTCAAGGATCTGGAGGGACTTATAGAATTTGGGGGGGGGGGCAGATATCCAGGCAGGACTAGCATAGCAGAGGATGGGACAGATTAAGGATTTGTAGGTGTGGAGGATGGTAGAGGGGTGCAACCCCCATGTCCGGTCGGAGAGGAGTTTGACGAGTCGGAGGTGGTTGTGGGCTTTGGATTGGATGGAGCGGAGATGTGGGATCCAGGTGAGGTGACAGTCAGTGGTGAGGCCAAGGTAGGTGAGGGTGGGGGTGAGGCGGACAGGACGGGCACAGACAGTAAGGGAGAAATCCAGGAGTCAGAAGGAGCGAGTGGTACAACCTACGATGATCGCCTGGGTCTTGGAAGGGTTGAGTTTCAGGAGCCACTGGTTACACCATGCAGCAAAAAGGTCAAGGTGATTCTGGAGAAGGCGTTGGGACCGTTGGAGGGTAGGAGCAAGGGCGAGGAATGCGGTGTCATCAGCATATTGCAAGAGGTGTACTGGAGGGGGTGTTGGGGCATATCTTCCGTGTACAGGAGGTAGAGGAGAGGGGAGAGGACAGAGCCCTGGGGCACACCTGCAGAGGGGTAGAAGGTGTGGGAATTGGCATTATGGATGGTAACATAGGAGGGGCGGTGGGAGAGGAAGGAGGCCACCAGACGGATGTAGTTGAGAGGAAGGGCGTAGGTGTGGAGTTTAAACAGGAGACCGGGATGCCAGACACGGTCATAGGCCTTTTCGAGGTCAAGGGAGACAAAAATGGCGGAGCGACGGGAGTTTAGCTGGAGGGAGAGGAGATGAGTGAGGCGGAGGAGTTGGTCATCAGCAGAGAAGGAAGGTCGAAAGCCACATTGGGTGTGTGGGAGGAGGTGGTTTTGGCGGAGGTGGTGATGGATGCGCCGGGAAAGGATGGATTCCAAGAGCTTGGTGAACACCGATGTGAGACAGATAGGACGATAGGAAGAGGCATCAGATGGAGGCTTGTTGGGTTTGGAGAACATCAAGATACGGGAGGTTTTCCACAGGTCGGGATAGAAGCCAGTGGCAAGGATGACATTGTAGAGGGTGTCAAGGATGGAAAGGAACGAGGGAGGGCAGTGTTTGAGGTGGCGGTAGGTAACGCAGTCGTGGCCGGGAGCAGTGTTGCGTTTAGTGCGGAGTGTGAGGCTGATGTCCTGGGTAGTGATGGGAGTGTTAAGTTCAGATGGTGGGGTGTGGTCCATGTACTGGAAGCTAGGAGCAAGGGGAGGAACAGTGGTATTCGTACGGTCCATGACATCAGGGAAGAGGGAATAATCAAAGTGGCGATCATCTGGGATGGAAATAACATCAGAGAGGTGGGAGGCAAAGTGGTTGACCTTACTGAGGTTGTTAGGAAAGGGACGGTCATTAAGGAGGAGAGGGTACTGCGGGGTGGGGCGGTTCCCAGTAAGGCGGTGGAAAGCAGACCAATACTTGGAAGAGTTTATGGGGAGCGTGGTGTTGAGTTGCGTGCATGTCTGGCGCCAGGCACGGCGTTTCTTCGCAGTAAGCAGGTTGCGGATGTAATTGCCGGTGGCGGGGAAGTGTATCCTGGTCACGAGTGCGGAGAAAAGAGCGGTAGAGGCTAAGGAGAAGAAGGACGGCCTGTGGAGGCAGGGCGGGGCGGTGAGGGAGGATGGCTTTGGTGGGGATATGGGTGGCGACGGCGTCAGACAAGGTATGGTGCAGGAAGGCAGCAGCGCGAGAGATGTCATCATGAGAGTGGAGGGTAAGGTCGTGGCCGTTAACCTGGGTGTGAATGGAGTCCCGGTAGGCATCCCAGTTGGCAAGGGAATAATCATGGAGAAGTTTAGGAGGGACGTCAGGGCGAGGAGCGTTGCGGGGATGGCGACCATTAGAGATAGTGAGGAGAACAGGAGCATGGTCACTGCCAATGAGGTCAAGGACATCTGCGGTGATGCGCCCAAGGAGGTTGGGAGAGGCAAGGACCACATCAGGAGTGATGTTGGATTCGCCGCTCCAGTGCTCGCTTCATCCCTTTATACTGTTGTACCGCACGACTGCGCATGCGGCCTCAGATGCAAATGCGCCAGAGGCGTTGGTCGGCAGCAGAGACGTACATAATGCGCGAGTTGTATCTATGATTCCGCAGTTGATCTGTGTTGGCATATCGAAATATCATTGTGAGCTGCACTGTGACGATGTCTTTGCGAGTGGGTCGACAACATATTCCTGTCATGTGACGCACATGCCGTCACCAGTGTCGTATAGAATACACTCCTGGAAATGGAAAAAAGAACACATTGACACCGGTGTGTCAGACGCACCATACTTGCTCCGGACACTGCGAGAGGGCTGTACAAGCAATGATCACACGCACGGCACAGCGGACACACCAGGAACCGCGGTGTTGGCCGTCGAATGGCGCTAGCTGCGCAGCATTTGTGCACCGCCGCCGTCAGTGTCAGCCAGTTTGCCGTGGCATACGGAGCTCCATCGCAGTCTTTAACACTGGTAGCATGCCGCGACAGCGTGGACGTGAACCGTATGTGCAGTTGACTGACTTTGAGCGAGGGCGTATAGTGGGCATGCGGGAGGTCGGGTGGACGTACCGCCGAATTGCTCAACACGTGGGGCGTGAGGTCTCCACAGTACATCGATGTTGTCGCCAGTGGTCGGCGGAAGGTGCACGTGCCCGTCGACCTGGGACCGGACCGCAGCGACGCCCGGATGCACGCCAGGACCGTAGGATCCTACGCAGTGCCGTAGGGGACCGCACCGCCACTTCCCAGCAAATTAGGGACACTGTTGCTCCTGGGGTATCGGCAAGGACCATTCGCAACCGTCTCCATGAAGCTGGGCTACGGTCCCGCACACCGTTAGGCCGTCTTCGGCTCACGCCCCAACATCGTGCAGCCCGCCTCCAGTGGTGTCGCGACAGGCGTGAATGGAGGGACGAATGGAGACGTGTCGTCTTCAGCGATGAGAGTCGCTTCTGCCTTGGTGCCAATGATGGTCGTATGCGTGTTTGGCGCCGTGCAGGTGAGCGCCACAATCAGGACTGCATACGACCGAGGCACACAGGGCCAACACCCGGCATCATGGTGTGGGGAGCGACCTCCTACACTGGCCGTACACCACTGGTGATCGTCGAGGGGACACTGAATAGTGCACGGTACATCCAAACCGTCATCGAACCCATCGTTCTACCATTCCTAGACCGGCAAGGGAACTTGCTGTTCCAACAGGACAATGCACGTCCGCATGTATCCCGTGCCACCCAACGTGCTCTAGAAGGTGTAAGTCAACTACCCTGGATCTGTCCCCCATTGAGCATGTTTGGGACTGGATGAAGCGTCGTCCCACGCGGTCTGCACGTCCAGCACGAACGCTGGTTCAACTGAGGCGCCAGGTGGAAATGGCATGGCAAGCCGTTCCACAGGACTACATCCAGCATCTCTACGATCGTCTCCATGGGAGAATAGCAGCCTGCATTGTTTCGAAAGGTGGATATACACTGTACTAGTGCCGACATTGTGCATGCTCTGTTGCCTGTGTCTATGTGCCTGTGGTTCTGTCAGTGTGATCATGTGATGTATCTGACCCCAGGAATGTGTCAATAAAGTTTCCCCTTCCTGGGACAATGAATTCACGGTGTTCTTATTTCAATTTCCAGGAGTGTATATCAGATGTGTTTTCCTGTGGAGGAATCGGTTGACCTATGACCTTGCGATCAAATGTTTTCGGTTCCCATTGGAGAGGCACGTCCTTTCGTCTACTAATCGCACGGTTTTGCGGTGCGGTCGCAAAACACAAACACAAACACTAAACTTATTATAGTGAACAGAGACGTCAATGACGAACGGACAGATCATAACTTTGCAAAAATAAAGAAAGTAAAATTTTCAGTCGACGGAAGACTTGAACCAAGAACCTCTAGTACCGCAGCTACTCACACTAACCACGAGTCCACGGCGCTCCTGAGCTCACGTTCTCCTTGATGTTGCCCATCTTGCGCGTGGACTACTCGGTTTGTATATTTTACTAGTTTTTTCATAGTTCCACACAACTTCTTCCTGTTTTCTCGGTTGATCTGTGTTTTAATCTTCCATCTAGAAATTTATTCAGCCGCTAGGAGCGGCTGCAGTCTTATTTTCAGGCCGCTGGTGTTCGGACTGCCATTCGAGACTCGTTAGAACGTCGTCAGGTACTGGGTCTGTTGTCTGAGGTACCATTTGACGTGAGTCCTTTATTACAGGTTATGACGATCTTCGACGATTAAGTTGACGAGAAAATCCCAATATCAAATCCCAAATCCTGCTCCTTGCCCATGTAACACCAAACATCTCGCCAACCTCAGGCAAATACCAGACACATACAGAACAGTCATCACATATCACAGACACGAAAAAAGTACAGAAAAAATCATACACACACGTACACAGGGGAGTAAAAGCCGCAAGGCTACAAACTCCCCCTCACACTTCCAGAAAGAGGGGAAAGAAAAAAAAGATGAGAGCAGCTGTTTATTACAGGTACTGGGCAGTTTTCTCTAACTCCAGCTTCACAGTTGTGTCCTCTGTGGTCTTAATGTTGCCTTCGTTGCGTTTTCAGAAGATTGAGTGTCGGGTTCCAAATGGTTCAAATGGCTCTGAGCACGGTGGGGCTTAACATCTGAGGTCAGCAGTCCCTTAGAACTTAGAACTGCTTAAACCTAACTAACCTAAGGACATCACACGCATCCATGCCCAACGCCGATTCGAACCTGCGACCGATGCGGTCTCGCGGTTCCAGACTGAAGCACATAGAACAGCTCGGCCACACCGGCCGGCTGTCGGGTTCCAGGCAGAGCTCAGCTGGAATCCGATGTCACGGTTACTGAGATTCTCCGCGACAATCTCAACAGATTCTTTTATAATGTTGTCCCAGTATCTCAATGTTCGTTTTAGAATCTTGGCATCACTGTAGTTCATAGAATGACTGAGTTATAAACAATGCTCGTAGTCGCCAGTCTGTCTGGTGTGCCTTTGGTGTTCTTCGCACCTGATGTCAACGGTCCTAGTCGTCTGGCCGTCGTATGCCATACCACATTCACATGGTATGTGGTAACCGCCAGGTTTCGGCAGACCCAGGTCACCCGTCACCCCCCCCCCCCCCCCCAACAGAGGCCTAATCTTGGTGGGTGAATGGAACACGCTCTTGATGTCATGTCCAGGAACACAGGAGGGCTTAAATGACGACTGTCGGAAGATAAAATGTCTAGCACGATTTGGACGTCATTCAGAACTTCACACAGCAAGACTGACAAAGGATAATAAACACGAAATATTCTTGAAAATTTCTCGGGGTTTCAACCGGGTAGCGTCGCCCAAAAGGCGCCATCTTCAGGCGTTCTTGGTGTCAACAAGAACGCCTGAAGATGGCTAGGACTTGCAGAAACATCGCGCCTTTTGGACGACGCTACCCGGCTGAATACCCGAGAAATTTTCAAGATTTCTGTACGCCGGGAAAACCTCAGATCACAAATCACGAAGTACGCACACAGTCTTCGGAACAGCCGCGGCTAGGGCAAAGCACTATAGTCGTTGGCTATTGGACAGCGCACACCACGGATCGCACACCAGAGCGCCTGACGCGGCGCGAACCCCAGACGGAGCGCCCAGCACACCATCGGCACAAATACTGGACTCGTTTCCGTTGGAATCAGCATCAGACGGCACCTGAGGAAGACCGTGAGTCGCGCAGTTGTAATATCGTGCAGTAAAGACGCAAATAACGACATAAACGCGGTTCTTCAACATGACAACTGCTCGTCGGGAGAGCCTGAAGAATTGCATTAGAAGACTTTACGGGGAGGATATGTACTTGAATATTAGAAAACTGGGTAAGTTTCGACAAAGAAAGGGAAGAATGCTCAGTTCTCTCTGTTTCTTGCTGAAATGACGAGAAGAATACGTGGTTCCAGTATTCGCCAGAATTAAAAATTACGCCAGTTTCAGATCGGCCGACAGGATTAAACATCGAGGGAGCTTAGCTTAGCACTGGGCAGGGAGAGAGTACGTGACGTGCGTCAGTGACTTGCTGTCTCTATACCTTCTTATAGCAAACTCTCTAACCAGACTAGACTTGCAGCGAGATGATGGCATTTCTTGCTCCTTAGCGGATTGCACTAGGAAGAAATCAGCGTCCTGTCAACTTGTCCAGTTTGAACGTCTCATAAAGAAGGCGCAGCAGATGGAGGAGGCTGCCACGGTCGTCAACCTTCGCGTGAAGGAATTCAACGCAATCAACTTGAATGTACAGAGCAAGGATCGTAATTTCGCTGTTACCCCCAGAAATGTTCCTGTTGTACGTTTGGATTACAGCATAGGATTACAGCATAGGATTCCAGAGAGTCATGAACTGTAGTAAAACTGGTCAGAAGAGAATCGAAGCGTTTGAGATGTGGCTGTACATAAGAATGTAGAATATTAGGTAGAGTGATGAGGTAAGGAATGTGGAGGTGGATCGCAGAATCGGCGGGGAAAGGAAGATACGGAACACACTGACAAGAAGAAGGAACAGCGTTACAGAAGATATGTTAACACTTGAGGGAATAACCTCCGTGGTAGTAGAGGGAGCTGGAGAGGATAGGAACTGTAGGGGGAAACGGAGATTGGAAAACATACAACGTGGAATACTCTCTTTCAAATTCTGAAGGTGGTAGGGGTAAAATACAGGGAGCGAAAGGCTATTTACAATTTGTGCAGAAACCAGATGGCAGTTATAAGAGTCGAGGGGCATGAAAGGGAAGTAGTGGTTGTGAAAGGAGTGTGACAGGGTTGAAGCCTCTCCCCGATGTATATTGAGCAAGCAATAAAGGAATCAAAAGAAAAATTGGGAGTAGGTATTAAAATCCAAGGAGAAGAAATAAAACCTTTGAGATTCGCCGATGACATTGTAATTCTGTCAGAGACAGTAAAGGTCTTGGAAGAGCACTTGAACGGAATGGACAGTGTCTTGAAAGCAGGATATAAGATGAACATCAACAAAAGCAAAACGAGGATAATGGAATGTACTCGCGTTAAGTCGAGTGATGCTGAGGGAATTAGATTAGGAAATGTGACGCTTAAAGTAGTAGATGAGTTTTATTACTTGGGGAGCAAAGTAACTGATGATGGTCGAAGTAGAGAGGATATAAAATGTAGACTGGCAATGGCAAGGAAACCGTTTCTGAAGAAGAGAAATTTCTTAACATCGAGTGTAGATTTAAGTGCCAGGAAGTCGTTCCTGAAAGTATTTGTATGGAGTGTAGCCATGTATGGAAGTGAAATGTGGACGATAAATAGTTCGCACAAGAAGAGAATAGAAGCTTTCGAATTGTGGTGCTACAGAAGAATGCTGAAGATTAGATGGGTAGATTGCATAACTAATGAGGAGGTATTGAATAGAATTGGGGGGAAAAGGAGTTGGTGGCACAGCTTGACTAGAAGAAGGGATCGGTTGGTAGGACATGTTCTGAGGCATCAAGGGATCACCAATTCAGTACTGGAGGGCAGCGTGGAGAGTAAAAATCGTAGAGGGAGACCAGGAGATGAATACACTACGCAGATTCAGAAGGATGTAGGCTGCAGTACGTACTGGGAGATGATGAAGTTTGCACAGGATAGAGTAGCATGGAGAGCTGCATCAAACCATTCTCGCGACTGAAGACCACAACAACAACAACGTGGAGAGGAATAGAGGCATTCGTGGTGGGAAAAATCTAGTAATGGAGAAATTCACTAACGCAAGGGACTTTAATAAAGGGCAGTTAATTATGCCTGGCTTCTGGAAACGAACATCTCTGAAACAGCAAATATGGTCGGCTGTATTCATGCTGCTGAGGTGGGTATCCATGAAAAACGCATGAGGGACTATGCAACGACGAGAGATCCGTAACAGACGGTTCGTACGTGTTCCCATGTTGACCCAGCGACATTGTCAATGACGATTGAAGTTGGAACGGGGTCGTCAGACCTAGATGGATCATGGTAAACTCGACGTTTGTTCCGATCAAATAAGTGTCTTGTTATATCAGGTCGAAGGTCGAGTCCGGACACGCTGTCATTCGGGCAAATGGGTTCTCAAAACGTGTATCGCTTTGTGGAAACAGGTCGATGGGGGCAGCGTTAGGTTGTGAGGGACGTTAACCTGGGCTCCCGTGGAACCTGGGAGAGTAACAGCTGTCGGACTACGTTAACATTCATCAATAAACACTTCCGGGCTAAATTGCCGTGGTCGATCTGTAGAACTTCTTCTCCCTGACGTTTCGTTCTCAACTACGGAGAACATCTTCGGAGGTGAGACAACGACTGGCTGCTAGGAGCTGGGGCCGCCGCTTATATGGATATCGTAGAGGGCGCCATCGCACGTCACGTGGCGTCGATGTGCAGCTATCTCTGGCTATCGTCTGTTCTCTCGATTAGAGACAGCAACAACCATCAGCTGGAAAAGTATTTCTTCCGTTCATCCATAATATCACGGATCGCATTGGGAAAGTACTAGCCAAGTTTCACGTAGAGACCATTTTCAGACCTACTAAGAAAATTAGTGAATGCCTAAGATCAACAAAAGATGCTCGTCACCCCCTAGCCACCCCAGGGGTATATAAAATTCCGTGCAGTTGTGGCAGGGTTTACATAGGAACTACAAAAAGAAGCATCAATACACGGTTGACGGAGCACAAAAGAAACTGTCGCTTGGGACATATCGACAAATCGGCAGTAGCGGAACACGTTTTTAAGGATGGAGATCACGAAATAAAATTTGGTGAAACAAGCGTGCTAGCGAGGACGTCACATTATTATACGCGTATGTATTAAAGAGGCAATTGAAATCCACAAACATCAATACAATTTTAATCGTAAAGAAGAAGGATTAAAATTGGATAAGATATGGCGGTCGACGTTGCATCAATCACGTGACAATCGATTGCCTGCAATCGAGAGAACAGACGATAGCCAGAGATAGCTGCACATCGACGCCACGTGACGTGCGGTGGCGCCCTCTACGATATCCATATAAGCGGCGGCCCCAGCTTCTAGCAGCCAGTCGTTGACTCACCTCCGAAGATGTTCTCCGTAGTTGAGAACGAAACGTCAGGGAGAAGAAGTTCTACAGATCGACCACGGCAACTTAGCCCGGAAGTGTTTATTGATGAAGACGCCGGTCGTGAAAGCCTACATGGAATGATACGTGAACATTATTGCGGAGCACTTGCGTCCCTTCGTGATCGAAGTGTTCCTCAACAAAGACGGCATCTTCCAGCAGGATAATTGACCGTGTCACAAAGCCAGGCAGTGGCACAGTAATTTGAGGGGCGTGACATTGAACTTACACTTATGTGTTGGCCACCACATTTTCTTAGTGTGAACCAGAACGAAGTGATCTGAGACGCTGTAGGGCCCTACACAGAAACTGTGCCAGCTTGGTGCCACGTACCTCCGGAAACCAACCAAGGACAGAATGAGATTTTGGCTATGCAGCGGAGTGTGCGCTGATATGAAACTTCCTGGCAGATCAAAACCGTGTGCCGGACCGAGACTCGAACTCGGGACCTTTGCCTTTCGCGGGCAAGTGCTCTACCAACTGAGCTACCCACGTACGACTCGTGCCCCGACCTCAGAGCTTTACTTCGCGTCTCGGTTCAAGATGGTTCAAATGGCTCTGAGCACTATGGGACTTAACGTCTGAGGTCATCAGTCCCCTAGACTTAAAACTACTTAAACCTAACCTAAGGACATCACACACATCCATGCCCGAGGCAGGATTCGAACCTGGGACCGTAGCAGCCGCGTGGTTCCGGACTGAAGCGCCTAGAACCGCTCGACCACCGCGGCCAGCTCACGCGTCTCGGTCCGGCACACAGTTTTGATCTGCCAGGAAGTTTCATTTCAGCGCACACTCCGCTGCAGAGTGAAAATCTCATTCTGGAAACATCCCCCAGGCTGTGGCTAAGCCATGTCTCCGCAATATCCTTTCTTTCAGGAGTGCTAGTTCTGCAAGGTTCGCAGGAGAGCTTCTGTAAAGTTTGGAAGGTAGGAGACGAGGTACTGGCAGAAGCTGTGAGGACGGGGTATGAGTCGTGCCTGGGTAGCTCAGTTCGTAGAGCACTTGTCCGCGAAAGTCAAAGGTCCCGAGTTCGAGTCTCGATCCGGCACACAGTTTTGATCTTCCAGGAAGGTCAACAAAGGACTTGTCGAATTGCGCAGAATCGCCGCTGTATTGCGGTCCGATGATTTACCAACACGCTATTAAGCGTGAGTTAATGTTTTTATTGACCTTACATTCTCTTTACTGCAGTTTATCTGCTTAAGAAGTGTCGTTTTCCTGGCCCACTGAATGTTGATGTCGGAGAGTGGCGGATATGCGTGGACACGCAGAGTGCGGCCGGGTCCCGCTAGGCGCGGACGATCGCCTGCCGTTTGCATTCAGCGGAGCCCGCGGGCAATTAGCCTGATTACGCGCGCCGGAATGGTAACCAGGCGGCGCGCGGGGACACGTGGGCGCGCACGTGCTACCGGCCAAGAAAGGCACGGAGGGGCGGCGAAAGGGCGCCTGTGCCGCGCATGCGCTCTGACTCGCAATTGGCGCGGCGAGCGGCGGCCGGGAGCGGCATCCAGGCAGCTGATGACCGCTCCAGTTAAATACACTACTGGTTATTAAAATTGCTACACCAACAAGAAATGCAGATGATAAACGGCTATTCACTGGACAAATACATTATACTAGAACTGACATGTGATTACATTTTTATGCAATTCGGGTGCATAAATAGTGAGAAATAAGTACCCAGAACAACCACCTCTGGCCGTAATAACATCCTTGATACGCCTGGGCATTGAGTCAAACAGAGCTTGGATGGCGTGTACAGGTACAGCTGCCCATGCAGCTTCAACACGATACCACAGTTCATCAAGGGTAGTGACTCGCGTATTGTGACGAGCCAGTTGTTCGGCCACCATTGACCAGACGTTTTCAATTGCTGAGAGATCTGGAGAATGTGCTGGACAGGGCAGCATTCGAGCATTTTCTTTATCGAGAAAGGCCCGTACGGGACCTGCAACAAGCGGTCGTGCATTATCCTGCTGAAATATAGGGTTTCGCAGGGAGACCGAGACGGGTAACCAATGGCACCCCATAACATCACGCCGGGTGATACGCCAGTATGGCGATGACGAATACACGCTTCCAATGTGCATTCACCGCGATGTCGCCAAACACGGATGCGAGCATCATGATGCTGTAAACAGAGTCTGGATTCATCCGAAAAAATGACGTTTTGCTATTCGTGCACCCAGATTCGTCGTTGAGTACACCATCTCAGGCGCTCCTGTCTGTGATGCAGCGTCAAGGGTAACCGCAGCCATGGTCTCCGAGCTGATAGTCCATGCTGCTGCAGACGTCGTCGAACTGTTCGTGCAGATGGTTGTTGTCTTGCAGACGTCCCCATCTGTTGACTGAGGGATCGAGACGTGGCTGCACGATCCGTTACAGCCATGCGGATAAGATGCCTGTCAACTGAACTGCTAGTGATATGAGGCTGTTGGGACCAAGCACGGCGTTCCGTACTACCCTCCTGAACCCACTGATTCCATATTCTGCTAACAGTCATTGGATCTCGACCCACGCGAGCAGCAATGTCGCGATACGATAAACCGCAATCACAATAGGCTAGAATCCGACCTTTATCAAAGTAGGAAACGTGACGGTACGCATTTCTCCTCCTTACACGGGGCATCACAACAACGTTTCACCAGGCAACGCCGGTCAACTGCTGTCTGTGTATGAGAAATCGGTTGGAACTTTTCTCGTGTCAGCACGTTGTAGATGGCGCCACCGGCGCCAACAAACTTTAAACATACTTTCTAAATATTTCCTAAACTCTCTGAAAAGCTAATCATTTGCATATCACAGCATCTTCTTCCTGTCGGTTAAATTTCGCGTGTGTAGCACGTCATCTTCGTGGTGTAGCAATTTTAATGGCCAGTAGTGTAGCTGCCAACACCAGTAACAAGGTTTTTTGTGTATAACACTGCATTGCTAGCCATTGTTCAGCTGGGACAACGAAGGACGGTAAAAGCGTGACGTCTCGTTGGTGCTGATGACGTCAGGTATAAAGTGAAAGCTAGGGGTGGTCAAGCCAGGAGAAGGAAACGTTCAGTTTCCTTACTCTAATGGTATGAGTACACGGCCCGTAACAACTGTTACAGACGTTTTTGGACGGGCCTTACTCCAAATTTAGACAGAGTTAGTTAAGAGCGATACCAAATCCTTTACGCATAGATACACCTATCTGCAGGGCATGGGCTTTATTCTAGACATTGTAAATGTGTTTTCGCAAAATTAGTTACAGCGACGTCATCATTGAAAGGGTTTTACTGCTGGAATAATGCCTTTTAAATTATTATCTTCGCGTGCCCTCTTTCGAATACGTAATACACAGTGCATATGCCATGTATTGAAAGATACTGCTAAATTGTATACATAACATGAAGAGCAATGAGTCGGAGAAAGGACAATATGAAGTGTGCTCCTTCCGATTTGATGTTATAAAGGAGTATGCACTCCAAAATGTCGAGGAGCTAAGTTTGTTTTCTGACGGCTGCGTTGGGCAAAAGACATATTGTAAGATCCTGGTATGTGTATCTTTGGTGAACAAACATTTTTATAATCTACATCTACATCTACATTTATACTCCGCAAGCCACCCAACGGTGTGTGGCGGAGGGCACTTTACGTGCCACTGTCATTACCTCCCTTTCCTGTTCCAGTCGCGTATGGTTCGCGGGAAGAACGACTGTCTGAAAGCCTCCGTGCGCGCTCTAATCTCTCTAATTTTACATTCGTGATCTCCTCGGGAGGTATAAGTAGGGGGAAGCAATATATTCGATACCTCATCCAGAAACGCATCCTCTCGAAACCTGGCGAGCAAGCTACACCGCGATGCAGAGCGCCTCTCTTGCAGAGTCTGCCACTTCAGTTTGCTAAACATCTCCGTAACGCTATCACGGTTACCAAATAACCCTGTGATGAAACGCGCCGCTCTTCTTTGGATCTTCTCTATCTCCTCCGTCAACCCGATCTGGTACGGATCCCACACTGATGAGCAACACTCAAGTATAAGTCGAACGAGTGTTTTGTAAGCCACCTCCTTTGTTGATGGACTACATTTTCTAAGCACTCTCCCAATGAATCTCAACCTGGTATCCGCCTTACCAACAATTAATTTTATATGATCATTCCACTTCAAATCGTTCCGCACGCATACTCCCAGATATTTTACAGAAGTAACTGCTACCAGTGTTTGTTCCGCTATCATATAATCATACAATAAAGGATCCTTCTTTCTATGTATTCGCAATACATTACATTTGTCTATGTTAATGTAGAACAGTTTTTTTTTCCTGTTCGTGGGCATTTGTATAAAGTATGTGAGAGGAAATGTTCCATGGTGAAACGGGTAACCAGAAGAGCTCATCGAGTGTAGAAGGTGAAAGAAAGTTGTGAAATCATTGCAAGTGCTTCCTAACATCGCGAGCTCACTGTAAAGCTAACAGAAACTGAAGATATCTACAACTTCCGTAAGTGGTGACCAGCATACTACAGGAAAGGACTGTTGTTCAACAAATCAAGTGTAGACATGTGCCAAAATGCCAAAAAGCCAGGTTTCCGCCAATTACTTTGTGCATTTTCAACATAGTAAGTAGTATTGTGGCTTCGGAATACATAGGAGGATTACAGAAGCTAATTCGACTCTTTATTTTTGTAAGCGCCTGTGGGTTTTAATTTGGACCAAGTGCTATTAAGAGGAACAAAACGCAAGCCCTTCTCTTCCTTCAGTTCGGACGTCTCATGCAACCAGTAATAACGAGTCCTATAGTCATGTGAAGGTACGAAGCCTGAGTTTACTATACCTTGATCACAACGACGACGTGGCCGATAGTTGAACACGGAAAGGAGGGATGTCGTTTGTTCGCAGCATACGCGCAAGTGCAATATGCAGGGTGGGCGAAATAAAAATGGCTCGGAAAATTCTTTATCTGCCTCAGGACAGGCAACCCTACTTACATTAAAGACACGCGCGGGTTTAATGATGTAAGCTGGGTTCCAATTCACACTTCGCTTTACCCATTTCGTAAAAGAAACATACACCACAGTGAAACAAAAGTGACCGCTGTTCTCCTCCGTAGCTGATTGTTGACTGGCAGCTGAGGCGACAGAGTGATGTGACGGCGGTGCACCTTGCGGAAGGTGTAACCAAACTCGTGTTCCGACTGATCGTTGCTGTGGAATTTGTCCTGTAAGCAACAAGCTGACAGTCACTTCGTTATTCTGATCCAGGTATACTGCAGGCACACTGCAACACAACGATGTCATCGAGGTTACACATAAAACACAAGGTCCTCATTTTCTTTTTAAAAAATTGGATCATGTTATCCCCGAGGCAAGATGAAAATGGGTTTAATCCCAAACACATTTTTCGGTCGGCTTTCGCAGATTCTTAAGTGAAATGCCTTGACTAGTAATTCTAATACTCCATTTCCGGATCACTGTGTTTTGACTGAAAAGCATCGACCTCTACAATAGACCGGACTATGTACACGAAAGTAAAAAATAAATATCTGGTTTATGTTACCATTGGCGCCGAAGTCGTTTTGGGATGCCGTCAAATCATAGCTTCGAAGAGGATGCGATAAGGAATCGATTGGCTTCTTTTCAAAGGGACCATTCTGCCATTGGACATGATTTTGGGAGGTATCGGAAAACTCAAATCTGGGTGGCTGGGCGAGGATATGAACCCCCAGGAATCCGAGACCGATGACTTAATAATCATCCTCTCGTCACATGCAAGACATATCCGACACGCAGTGTACTAACTGCGTTATGAGGGGAAAAGATCGAAGTAGAGAAGAGGCAGCAGAATGTTGCGAACAGTGTGGTGCTTAACTGGATGTGAAATTTGCTTTTCCTTATCTTCCTCAAACGGACGACCCAAATGATCTTGCGTGTCGAAGGACGATGTACAGCTCAACATTGAATCGTAAACTCAGCACAGGTCGGTAACGCATTAACGTTATCTTTCCTGGCTTGAATGTTACGCTAAGCCCGAAACTTAGTATGACCATTTACATTTCGATATCTCTACTGATGCTCAGTCGGTCGATACCCATCGAACTGGTGACACTGCCCTCTTACTGGTAACGAGAGGTTGCAATTGTTACGATTTTAAGCGAGAATGCGTGTTTCACTGTCCAGTCAAATTAATGTGAACACCTGCCAAAAGCCTGAGTAACCACATTTTGCAGGCCGGATTGCTGCGTGATCTTCAGGTGGAGAGTCAGTGCGATTACGGAAGGTACCGACAAGCGTATGGATTGGGTTTAAATCCGCGGAGTTTGGTGGCTCATTCTGGTGCTGTTCGAACCGCTCACGTACACTGCGAGCTGTGTGACATGTTGCATTGTCCTGCTGGAAGAGTCCTCCGAGTGGAGGAAATACAAACTGCATGTAGCGGTGGACATGGTCCCCGTGGATAGATGCGTACTTTTCTTGATCCATTATGCTTTCCAGAAAAGCGAGACTACCTAGTGAATGCCACGAAAACATTCCACGAACCATAATTCTCCCTTCTGGGTACAGGGTGGTTGTTTTCAGACGTTTCAATCCGTAGTATGGGTGCATGAACCAGGCGCTTGATGTGGAGGCCCACACCCAGCAATGGTCCCCAAACGACCGTTGAAGAAACGCTGTTGGTAGCCACTTGGTTCATATGGGCGGTCAGTTGCTCAACTACTGCTCATCTGATTATTCGTACACATCTCTGCAGCCGTGGTTCACCCGTTTCGTCTATGGTTGTGATGCATCACAATGGCCTCGGCGATGGTTTTGGGTAACGCCCTTTTGCCATGCACATTATACTGTAACGACAGTGGTATGCGAACAGTTTACAAAATTAGCCGCTTCGGAAATGCTTGATGTTAGATAAATCGCTCAGTTTCCGCATCGCGACAGTAGCTGCACTCATGGCACCACCATCTGGTTCAAATAAAATGGCTCTGAGCACTATGGGACTATTTGAGGTCATCAGTCCCCTAGACTTAGAATTACTGAAACCTAACTAACCTAAGGACATCACACACATCCATGCCCGAGATAGGATTCGAACCTGCGACCGTAGCAGCAGCGCGGTTTCCGACTGAAGCGCCTAGAACCATTCGGTCACAGCAGCCGGCCATCGCCATCTGGGAAGGCGTCGAGCGTGAAAGTATCCAGATGGTCCTCAATAATATTGAAGTAGTACACACCTGCCATGGTGCCTTCGATTACAACCACTGGTTCATGGAAGCTCAACTGTATGTTACCCACACCATAATACTGTCTTCACCGTTCTGGGACCGAAGCGCGGTCTGCGTTTCGATCATACTTACGACTGGTCGATTGCGTATCGGGGAACGCCCATCGACCTGATGTAATAAAGTGATGCATCCGAGCAGATGACATTTTTCCATTGATCCGCAGCCCAATTTGGACTATCTAGTACGCACAGCAGTCATAACTCACGATGTCTCCGAATCAACACGCAGCGAACCCCCATGTTGAAAAATGTGGGCAAGACGATGTTCTACGAAACTTCTTTGCGTACACCAGCATTGCATTCTGTCATAGTATGTGCCAGATCGCCACCTATCCTGATTTACAGAGCGGACAAGCCTCCGACCTTCATGTTCTGTGTAATATCCGGAGTTCCTCAAGGAAGCATTTATGCCCTCTATTGTTCCTGATCTATATAAACGATATAGGCCGTTTGCAGTTGATGCTGTCGTTTACCGTCTTGTAAAGCCATGATCAAAACGACTTGCAAAATGATTTAGATAAGATATCTGTATTGTGCGAAAAGTGGCAATTGACCCTGAATAAAGAAAAGTGTGAACTTATTCACATGAGTACTAAAAGAAATCAGCTAAATTTCGATTACGGCGTAAGTCACAGAAATCTGAAGGCTATAAATTCAACTAAATACTTAGCTCAAATGGCTCTGAGCACTATGGGACTTAACATCTATGGTCATCAGTCCCCTAGAACTTAGAACTACTTAAACCGAACTAACCTAAGGACAGCACACAACACCCAGTCATCACGAGGCAGAGAAAATCTCTGACCCCGCCGGGAATCGAACCCGGGAACCCGGGCGTGGGAAGCGAGGACGCTACCGCACGACCACGAGCTGCGGACTAAATACTTAGCGATTACAATTACAAATTACCTAAATTGGAACGATCACATAGATAATATTCTGGTTAGAGCAAATTACGATTCATTGGCAGGACACTTAGAAGGTGCAACAGGTCTACTAAAGAGACTGCTTACAACACGCTTCTCAGCCCTATTCAGGAGTATTGCTGTGCGGTGTGTGATCCGCATCAGGTGGATCTGACGGATGTCATCGAAAAAGTACAAAGAAGGGCAGCTCGTTTTGTATTATCGCGAAATAGGGGAGATAGTGTCACAGACATGCTGCGTGAATTGGAGTGGTAATCATTAAAACAGGCGTTTTTCGTTGCGACGGGATCTTCTCATGAAATTTCAATCACCAGTTTTATCCTCCGATTGAGAAAACATTCTGTTGCCACCCACCTACATAGGGAGAAATGATCATCACGATAAAATAAATCATAGCTTGCACAGAAAAATTTAAGTGCTCGTTTTTCCCGCGTGCCGTTCGAGAGAGGAACGGCAGAGAGACAGCTTGAAGGTAGTTCATTGAACCCTCTGCCAGGCGCTTTATTGTGAATAGCAGAGTAATCACGTAGATGTAGATGTGATGGCGTGTGTCTTGTCGCGTCCTCGTTGTTTGGCCATCCTTCGACCATTTTCCGTGGATGCTCACGACGATAGCACGCAAACAGCTGACCACGTCATGTTTCCTCGACACCACGCGGTACGCAGTGGTCATGATGGAACTTTCTGGCAGATTAAAACTGTGTGACGGACCAGGACCCGAAAACGGCAACTTTGCCTTCCGCGAATGAGTGCTGTACCAAATGAGTTACCGAGCGAGGTGGCGCAGTGGCTAGCACACTGGACTCGCACTCGGGAGGGCGACGGTTCTATCCCGCGTCCGGCCATCCTGATTTATGTTTTTCGTGAATTCCCTAAATCGCTCCAGGCAAATGCCGGGATGGTTCCTTTGAAAGGGCACGGCCGACTTCCATCCCCGTCCTTCCCTTATCCGATGAGACCGATGACCTCGCTGTATGGTCTCCTCCCCCAGAACAACCCAACCAAACCCAAATGAGTTACCCGAGCACGACTCATGCCTAGGACCTCACCTCCTACCCTCTAAACGTCCTGCGTAGCTCGCGTGACTAGCACTCCTGGAAGACAGGATACTGGGGACATGGTTTAGCCACAATTTTGGGCGGCTGTTTTCAGAATGGTCTCATTCTGAAAACAAGTGCTGAAAATGTTTTGGCTCGTCGGTGGATATGCACGAGAAGCCGACAACATTGCGAACTTGCTACTGTCGGAGTAGCAGAACGGATATAGGAAGGGAAGGTGTTGTAGTGTTCCTATTCGCAGCAAGTCAGGTGGCGCGTATGTGAACTGGTAGGGCTAGAGCGGCGTACGGCCCAGGGTAGCGCCAGTGACGCATTCGCAGCTCGGCGCACGCGTCCGTCTGTCCAACTGTTTAGGCATGCAATTACCGGGCCGGGCCCCGGGGCCAGGTCGGAGGCAGCAGGCAATATGCCGGCCTAATTGAGACGAGTGACCGCGCGCCCATCTAATATTTAAAACTCGCTCACCGGCCGGGAATTGGGTCCGGCGTGCCCGCAGTTCGCCGCGCTACGGTACGGTGCACAGCAGTCCGACGCCGCAGACATTATTAGCGGCAATCAGCGCGGCGGCGCGAGGACGCGCTAACAACGCGACGGCAATCACGGCGCGTCGCGACGCCACCCCGCCAGCGGTCGGCATCAATCTGCAGCCGCTCGCGGGGGCGTGCGTAGTCCCAGCGCGTGGCGCGCTGTTGCGCTCTGCCGTTGCTGGCGAGAAAGTTCTGCCCGTGGTGGATTACACCGAGAAGGCTGTTTCGGGCAACAGGCGCCAGGTAAGGTGTAACGTTCCTGGCTATTACTTTATCCCTGTGCGAGTACGTTACGCGTGAGTTGAGCGAAGCTGTAACAGCAGACGTATGAAGACAGATAATCATGTCATATCGGTCAGCGGCTTGGTGCAAGTCTCCCATCTGGTCGTCACATGGGCAACTTGAGTGTTCCTGCATCAAGTGGCACCCGGCGTCTTCAGACGGTCACCCATCCAAGTACAAACCAGACCGAACGTTTCTTAACTTCGGTCATCGGGCGAAAACCAGTGTATCCAACGTGGCAAGGCCGTACGACAACAAACTAATCTACGGAAGAGGGAAGTATAAAAATATTCAGGGAAAGGTAGACATACAACAATACACAGGGTGGTCCATTGATCCTCACCGTGCCAAGTATCTCACGAAATAAGCGTCAAACGAAAAAACTACAAAGAACGAAACTTGTATAGCTTGAAGGGGCAAATCAGATGGCACTATGGTTGGCCCGCTAGATGGCGCTGCCATAGGTCAAAAGGATACCAACTGCGTTTTTTTTTAAATAGGAACCCCCATTTTTATTACATATTCGTGTAGTACGTAAAGAAATACGAATGTTTTAGTTGGACCACTTTTTTCGTTTTGTGATAGATGACGCTGTAATAGTCACAAACATCTGGCTCACAATTTTAGACGAACAGTTGGTAACAGGTAGGTTTTTTGAAATTAAAATACAGAACGTAGGTACGTTTGAAGATTTTATTTCGGTTGTTCCAATGTGATACATGTGCCTTTGTGAACTTATCAATTCTGAGAACGAATGCTGTTACAACCTGATTACCTGTAAATACCACATTAACGCAATAAATGCTCAAAATGATGTCCGTCAACCTCAATGCATTTGGCAATGCGTGTAACGACATTCCTCTCAACAGCGAGTAGTAAGCCTTCCGTAATCTTCGCACATGCATTGACAATGCGCTGTCGCATGTTGTCAGGCGTTGTCGGTGGATCAAGATAGCAAATATCCTTCAAGTCTCCGCACAGAAAGATATCCGGGGACGTCAGATCCGGTCAACGTGCGGGCCATGGTACGGTGGTTCGACGACCAATCCATCTGCCATGAAATATGCTACTCAGTACTGCTTCAACCGCACGCGAGCTATGTCCCGGACATCCATCATGTTGGAAGTACATCGCCATTCCGTCATGCAGTGAAACATCTTGTAGTAACATCGGTAGAACATTACGTAGGAAATCAGCATACATTGGACCATTTAGATTGCCATCGATAAAATGGGGTCACTTATCCTTCCGCATCATACATTAACACGCCAAGGTCGCTGATGTTCCACTTGTCGCAGCTATCGTGGATTTTCCTTTGCCCAATAGTGCATATTATGCCGGTTTACGTTACCGCTGTTGGTGAATGACGCTTCATCGCTAAATAGAACGCGTGCAAAAAATCTGTCATCGTCCCGCAATTTCTCTTGTGCCCAGTGGCAGAACTGTGCACGAGGTTCAGAGTCGTCGCCATGCAAATCCTGGTGAATAGAAATATGGTACGGGGTGCAATCGATGTTGATGTAGCATTCTCAACGCCGACGTTTTTGAAATTCCCGATTCTCGCGCAATTTGTCTGCTACTGATATGCGGATTAGCCGCGACAGCAGCTAAAACACCTACTTGGGCATCATCATTTGTTGCAGGTCGTGGTTGACGTTTCACATGTGACAGAACACTTCCCGTTTCCCTAAATAACGTAACTATTCGGCGAACGGTCCGGACACGTGGATGATGTCGTCCAGGATACCGAGCAGCATACATATCACACGCCCGTTGGGCATTTTGATCACAATAGCCATACATCAACACGATATCGACTTTTTCCGAAATTGGTAAACGGTCCATTTTAACACGGGTATTGTATCACGAAGGAAATACCATCCGCACTGGAGGAATGTTACGTGATACCACGTACTTATATGTTTGTGGCTATTACAGCGCTATCACAAAGCGAAAAAAGTGGTCCAACTGAAACATTCATATTTCTTTACCCACTACACGAATATGTAATAAAAATTGGGGTTCCTATTAAAAAAAAAAAAAAAAAAAAACGCAGCGCCATCTAGCGGGCCAACCACAGCGCCATCTGGTTTCCCCCTTCAAGCTAGGCGAGTTTCGTTCTTTGTAGTTTTGAAGTTTGATGCTTATTTCTTGGCCCGGTCACTGTCAATGGACCGCCCTGTATACAGCGTAATTCCGTGATATCGTTAACCTGTTTCAGGGTTGAAAGAGGAGAATAATATACTAAATTCAGATAAGAGCCCTGGTCCGGAAACGACCGAGTCGATAATTATAAGCGAAAATTGTTCTGATATCTCTGGCAGTGAAATACGAGGTGCGGCTAGAAAAAAACCGGACTGATGCTGGAAAAAACATTTATTTACAATTATTTACAATTTCATGTTATCTCCTTCAATGTACTCTCCTCCTCGGTCTCTACACCGCTCCATATGAATTTTCCACTGTTCATAGCAATGGTGCAGATCATTTTCGTTAAGTCCATACATTACTTCCGTCGCTTTTTCTTTTACTGCTTCAACAGTCTCAAATCTAGTTCCTTTCAAAGCTGACTTGACTTTAGGGAAAAGAAAAAAGTCACAGGGGGCCAAATCAGGTGAGTAGGGTGGATGATCTAAGATGGGAATGTTGTGTTTTGCCAAAAACGTCTTCACTGACAACGCACTGTGAGCTGGGGCATTGTCTTGGTGAAGGATCCATGACTTTTTCCTCCACAAATCGTTCCGTTTTCTCCGTACTCGCTCAGGTAGGGTAGCCAGGACGCTAATGTAGTAATGCTGATTCACTGTTTGTCCCTCTGGTACCCAATCAATGTGCACAATCCCTTTGATGTCAAAAAAAAACAATCATCATTGCCTCGAATTTCGATTTTGACATTCGTGCTTTTTTTTGTCGTGGAGAACCAGGAGTTTTCCAATGCATCGATTGGCGTTTAGTTTCGGGATCGTAAGTAAAAAACCACGATTCGTCGCAAGTAATAACATTTTGTAAGAAGGTGGGATCACTTTCAATGTTTTCCAGGATGTCAGAACAAATCATTCTTCGGCGTTCCTTCTGTTCAATTGTGAGACACTTTGGAACCATTTTTGAACACACTTTGTTCATGTTGAAACTTTCATGAAGAATCTGCCTAACACTTTCCTTGTCAACTCCTGTTAACTCAGACACTGCTCTGATTGTTAAACGGCGATCTTGTCGAACAAGTTTACCGATTTTTTCAATGTTTGCATCAGTTTTTGCTGACAATGGTCTGCCTGTGCGAGTGTCATCACTGGTGTCTTCGCGGCCATCTTTAAATCGTTTAAACCACTCAGACACTTCTGTTCGCGATCAACAATCATCGCCGTACACTTGTTGTAACATTACAAACGTTTCACTTGCAGATTTCCCTAGTTTGAAACAAAATTTGATGTTAACACGCTGTTCTTTCTGTACACTCAACATTTTCCGACGCACAGACAAAACGTCAACTACTTGAAACAGACGCCACGGGCAGACTGAGTGCAGGAGGCAGATGAAACTCGAGCAGTAGGCGGAGCGAGAGTCACGTGACAGGCCACGCGACTTTCAGCCTTATTGCATTCGTTTTATTGTTTCACCAGTACTAGTCCGGTTTTTTTCTAGGCCGGCCACGGTGGTCTCGCGGTTCTAGGCGCGCAGTCTGGAACCGTGCGACTGCTACGGTCGCAGGTTCGAATCCTGCCTCGGGCATGGATGTGTGTGATGTCCTTAGGTTAGTTAGGTTTAAGTAGTTCTAAGTTCTAGGGGACTGATAACCACAGCAGTTGAGTCCCATAGTGCTCAGAACCATTTGAATTTTTGAATTTTTTTTCTAGCCACACCTCGTATATATACCGGTACTGTTCCTACTAAGATTGTAGGATAAGTAGTTTTCAGAGGCGACAGAATGGATCAAAACAAGATAAAAGCGTTTTAAACGTGGGCTCTCAACATACCTTAGAACTATGGGCACTTGTTCGTCTTCAGTACGGTGAAACATATCTCCTACTGAACAAGTGCAAGGTATGCATTTGAGAGCCTGGACCTTTTTCCGTGTTTTTGCCCATAATACCGCCTCTGAAAGTTACCTATACTACTGTACAATCTTAGCCACAACAGTGCTTGTGCCTGTATTCCACTGCTGGAGGTAGCTGAATGATTTTCGCTTATAACTTGGTCATTTCCGGACCAGGGTCCCTTATCTCAAACTGGTTTCCATCATTCATGAAAGTGAGTGTCGTCATCGCAGAACCAACCTGTATTCCACTAAACGGGTAAGCCGGGACACGGCGCGCGAATCCTAATCCAAGTGACCTGTCGAATGACTTGCATGGGCAACAAAGGTTTGATTTTCGTATTTCATATGATCATTGGCGAATTTAAAACTATCAAATTCCGTCGCAATCTGCTCATTGAGAGCTACATACAATCTTAGAATAGTAATCTATTTTCAGCAACGTGTATTACCAAGGTGAGGTACGTTACGTCCCTGCTAAAAAAGGTCAACAAACGATTTAAAGAGGCACTGATGTGCAGGTAGGGTCCAGAACTTGGACTTACCTTTTAACACACTCTTAGAAGCACCAACACACCTTCATCAACATATGACCACAAAAAAAGCAAAAAGTTCGACGATTATTGTTGACTTTTACTCACAACATACTTTTTAAACAGAGATTGATGTATAACCAGGGTCTTGAACTTGAAAATGTTGAATGCGAGATTCAGTGAGAAAAGTCACATCTGCTACTGAGACCTAAATTTATGGGTTAAATTTAGGTGAAAATTTTATAACACTTGTGGAATCCGGTAGAAGGCTTCATCAAAAACAGTAAATATTTTTCATCAACTTTTTAAAATGTAACGTACCAGACTAGAAATATTTTTAAAAGATGGACACAAAGTACCGACCACCTCTTGGTATTGCACACGTTAAAGGTTTTACACTTTAAAACATGTATTACCATTGGAAGCTGTGTCTCTCTCTGGGGTCAGCAAATTACCCAGACTGTATTCATCCAGTGTCTCTTAACGAAAGCACTTAGCGACTTCCAACAAATTTTAAACATTCTTTCAAAATATTTCCTAAACCTTTTCTCACTTACATGTTTAAGCTCAAATTTTTACCACATTAACTGATTTGTAAGGTAATCAGAGGTTTGAAGCTGTTTCATACATCAGATTCGACTGTAGAGCATCACTGGCGAATCAGTAGGCAATGAAGTAAACATGAAGTGTAGAGAAGCTAAGGCGAAATGACTGCAGAAAAAATGTGAAGAAATCGAAAAGGAAATTGTCGTTGGAATGATTGATGTAGCAGATACAGGAGTAAGGACAGACTTCGGTGAAATTAAAAGCGAGGGTGGTAACATTAAGATAACGGGATTAAAAAATGGGTGTATGACAGGATCGCAGGCATGCAGTCTTTCGCCCATAATGTTCAGTCTACGTATCTGAAAAGCAGTATAGAAAATAAAACAATTCACAGTGAAAACCTATCCATGATAAAATTCGACAATGACATTGGCATGCTCTGTGAAACTGAGGAAAAACTCTGGACCTATTAAACTCAATGAAGACTCTAATCAGTACAAGATATGGATTGAGAGTAAACCGAAAAAAGACGAAACTAACAGAAATGAGAGTAACAGTAAACGTAACAGCAAAATTCGTGACGACGAAGTAGGTGAATTAAGAAATTTGTTGCGTCCGAAACGAAGCAGCACATGACGAACAAAGCAAGGAAGACATAAAAAAAAGTAGACTAGACCAGTCGAAGAGGTCATTCCTGACCAAAATAAGTCTACTGGTCTCAAATACACGCCGTAATTTTAGGAAGAATCTTCTGAAAATATAAATTTGGAGCGCATAATTTTGTGGTACTGAATGATGAACTGTGGGAATATCAGAAAAGAAGGAAGTCTAATCGTTTGGGATGTGGTGCTACAGATGAACGTTGAAAAGTAGATGGACTGATCAGATAAGAAGTGAAGAGGTTGCGCAGTAGAATCCGCAAGGAAAGCCATATATAGAAATCACTGACACGAAGAAGGGACAGGATGGTAGGACCTGTGTTAAGATACGAGGGAATATAGAGGGAGCTTTAGAGGAGAAAAACCGTAGGGGAAGACAGAGGTTGGAACACATCCAACACACAACTGAGGTTGAAGAGATTGGCACAGGAATTCGTGGGGTATCGCATCAAACTCTCAAACTAGGCAGAGAACTGATGTTTACAAAGGATATTGGACAGAAAGTGAGTGACAGACCTAGCGCCACTTGCGAGACATTGCTGCAAGAGAAACTGCGTGTTCTCTGGTTGGCTGCCGTAGTGGAAGCTAGAGAGAAGTATCCTCTTGCCTGCGCGCCAAACCGCTGTTTCATTTATTACTACGAGGCCTGTTCAGAAAGTAAGCTCCGATTGATTGCCAAATTGAAACCACAGTGAACATCAGAAATGTTTTACTTGTAACAATTAGCTACACCTTTCAGCTACTTCTCTACGTAGTCGCCGTTCTGACTTAGACTTTTGTCATAGCGTTGTACCAACTTTTCAATAGCCTCATCATAGAAGGCAGCCGCCAGTGCTTTCCGCCAATTCTCCACGCTGGCCTACACCTCGTTGTCTGTGTCAAAATGTTGTCTTCAAAGACAGCGGTTCATGTGACCAGAGATGAAACTCAGGGGGAGACAATTGCGGACTGTATTGTGGGTAATCTCACATTTCCATTTGAAAACGATGCAGGAGCATCTTCATTGCCCCTGCAGAATGCGGCTGAGAATTGTCTTGAAGAAGAAACAGCACGACAGTTATGTAATGTTAGCTGCATAGCTTCAGGCGAAATTTCTCACCAGGCCCTCGTACTTGGCGGCAGACACTATTTTCTAGACATCTTTACGCACTCACTGCGAGCTCAGAAATGAGAAGAGCGACGTGATGCTAACTGGGGTTATACTAGAGACACTACCCAACACATCTGTGCAAAGCTTTATCGGATTTTCATAGTCGTTTCCATTTCGCGACCGATCGGAGCTTACTTTCTGAACGCCCCTCGTAGCATCTCCATTCATCTTCAGATACAGTCCAAAGTGGAATGGGAGACTGCCCCAGTTCTGTAGTATTATGACGTATTCAGACCATCATTTTACATGTAATTTTATAGATAAACAGTTGAGATGCTATGGAGATACGAATCACTTTGTGCATCATCGTCAGCGTAACAAATGACCGCCCACCGAACTGGTACTCGCCAAGCATAATAGCGGGGCGTTCTGCTGTTAATTTCGGTCATCTACGAGCAAAGCAGATCATATTAAGAGTTTAGAAATGTATTATTTGTTTCGATATCTTAATAAGAAGCAGTGCGCAATTAAAAAGTGTTGAAAAACCGAAATTTAACTAACGAGACTGTTGGATAATGCACCCCGTGAACTTGATATGTGTATGTAGGATTGTGCAGTATTACAAAACTAAGCTTGCTCTTTAACCTGGAGGAATATGTTTATTATAAAAATAGCTGGCATGACTATGAAGTACCAACTTCGTTATGTAGATGAACCTCAGCCAGTTTCTCTGTAATTCCATAAAGCCTCTCGTCACTAGCAACGAACTCGACGCCTACGTGCTACTTCTGCGCTGGGACAACGACATCGCATGAAGACGCTATGTTGGTGGAACTCTTAGAACTTCTTGTTCAGGTGAGACAAGGCACAACTATGTGCTTTAAACGTTCTGCTACTCCTGTACAAATGGAGACAGTAACATTCTGTTTGTGGCAACGCAGAAGGGAAAAACTCACAGCTTCTACAACCACGTGATGTTTACAGGATGGTGCTCAGCTGATGGAAGGTTCGTAGGGATGAACTCTGCCATGTTTCTGACACACAGCGTTCAGTAGCAACAAAGCGGTTGGGCACCCCAGCAATGTGCGTACATCACAACGGTAGTCCGTAAGTTCAGGCATGTCGTGTTTTTGGCCAACATTTTGTAATTAATCTGAATCGATCGGTGCCGTCTATCTGTGCAACTGAAAAGTGGGTTCACAACTCTGAGGAGACTTCGTCAATGATGACAAAGACGTCTGGCAGAGTTGCAATCGAAAGAACCGTGGGTCGCTCAGCTCGTCGGCGTGGCACTACATTTGGTATTTCCCACAGAATGGTTAAACTGATATCATACAACTATCTACACTGTCATCCTTAAACGAGTCAAATTGTTCAGGCTCTTAAAGAAACAGATTACCTGTGTGAAAGACGGTTCTGTGAAAAATTGTGCATTTAATTATTGAAGGTGGAGACATCGTAAACAATATATATATATATATATATATATATATATATATATATATATATATATATATATATATATATATATATATATGTGTGTGTGTGTGTGTGTGTGTGTGTGAGTGACGACACCCATTTCCATTTGTCCGGCTACGTCAGAAAGCACAACATTAGGTTCTGGAGTGACGTAAATCGTTGACAAAAGCGTCAGGAACTGCTCCACTGCACAAAAGTTACTGCGCGGCTGGGTATATATCCATCAGAAATCGTAGGGTTCAAGATACGCAGAGATATCGGAAAACTAATTACTTTTGAATACATTATGGGAGTGAGAGTGAGCAGTGTGTTACAAATATTTATTATCAGAAACAGTCTTGATCACAATTTATCAGGTGACCTGTTTCGACCACTACTGTGGTGATCTTCAGGCCAATGAGTAGTCTCCTTCTGCTGGAGAATCACTACTAGTGACAACAGTATTGGCCGAAACCGGTCACCGTAATAAATAAATTGTGATCAAGACTGTTTTTGATAGTAAATATCGGAAAACGGTCTTACTCCACAGTTTCATGAGTCCAAAGTAAACGAGAAGACATTTTTTGAAGAAGGTGGAGCAACTTCCCAAACGGCAAGAGTAAGAAAGAACGTTGTTAATGCTTTATTTCCAGATCACGTGATCTGTCGGAACGGGGAAATCGCATGGCGTCCCCATTCACCGGACTTAACAACGTGCGACTAATTCTTGTGTGGTTACGTGAAGAGCACTGTGTATCAGGGTAACCCATCACTAAGAGCTGAAGTACAGAAGGTGATTTTAAACACTCAAGTAATGCCGCAGATGTGACAGAACAATGACGATACCTAAACGGTTGTAATATTAGCTAATTTTCTTAAATGCATGTAATTTAAGATAAGGGAAGAAACTGGAAAAATTATTCGAATTGTTTTATAATATTTTCTAAATCTCTTTTTTACTCTACTCCATCCTTTATTTCGAATTTGCTTGTTTTTGTAAAATTCTTTTTGTTATCTAGAATTTGTCTGTTTCCTTGTAGTTATACGACGTTGTTTTTAAAATTGAAACGATTTTTACATGCACATGAACCTCAAATAAATCATTGTTCTTTTTTAAAAAAATTATAGTTGTTGCACCGACTTCAACGTCAATACCTGTTTATATTAGTAAAAAAAAAAGAGAGAGAGAGAGAGAGAGAGAGAGAGAGAGAGAGAGAGAGAACCAGCACCCAGCATACTGTACGTGCAGAACACAGTGTTGAAGTGTCAATACAAACAAATGTGCGTAAGTGATAAATGAGTATTTCGTTAGGTCTCCTGTCGAACTGTTACCTAGTAACGGTACTGCGTCACGCGTAACTCAGTTTCTCAAGCAGAAATGCGTGAGTTAAACATCTGAACTGAAAGCATGGGAGAACGGAAACGGTACGTTTTCCCGATATGGGTTCCTATTCAAAATATTATGTACTCTCTCCTCCCCTCTACAGCTCCTAAAACTTTGTAACGGGAATTTCCGAACAATCTGTATAACTTTGCGTGTAGATTCGTGATATTTGCGGATAATGTCTGCAAATTGTGTTCCGAATGAGGTTGGTAGAAATAAAACGTCATGACTGATGCTGCTGGTTTACTGTAAGAGCAGAAGAAATGTACTCATAGTAAGCGATACGCTTTTTCCCTTACATCGTCTTGTGGTGGGTATAAGCGAGTAAAATATTGGATAGGGTCTGAAGTTCGTTCGAAGTCACCAAGTGCTCCCATTCTCGATACTGGATGAATGAAGTCGGGGTATTTGCGCGCCCTTCCTCAGGACAAGCAGTTTCTAACCGTAATAGCTCTCTTACCGTGTTAAACTTTTTATATAAGACTGTACCTCTTACTGAGTAGATTACGACAGCATTTTAAATTTCTAAATTCGTTTAATAATCACGGGAAATACTGAAAATGAAATTTTTGTTGCCCCTGTAAATCGTTAGACAGTCAACCTGTAAATCGTTCCGGAATAGTCGCTAAGGCCGATATTACACTATCAAATTTCTTTGTCAAAGATGTGATCAAATATTCCGTCAAATATATTTGACAAAGATCTTTGACGTAGCGCTAGAAGGGGTATTACACTGTCATCATATTTTTCGTCTAAGTTCAAGATGGCTGACGACAACAACAACAACAACAACTTGTTATTAACCGCAGCTGTTGCATGTACCACAATTGCACTGTGAGCACGTGCGGAAGAGACGCGGGGGGGGGGGGGGGGAGGGAAGAAAACATACCTAGGTGAAGCCGTAGGTTTTACGACGACACGATAAAAGCCTTCAACAAAACTTGTTACGTGAGCTTATAGTGGACGTCCAGTGATACATCAGTTACTTAAGAATGGATGAGCATACATTTCTGTATGTGCTCAGTGAAGCGTATCCTCATCTCACAAAGCACAATATTCACTTAAGAACTGCTACATCTGCAGAAGACAGGCTCACTGTAACACTCCTTGCTACAGGAGAGGGTTAGGTTAGGTTAGGTTAGGTCTCCAATCTTCTTAATCTATTTTTGTATTCATGGTGCCTCACATTGTAAAATGCCTCATCAGCTTCATACATCTCTATTAATTTTGTAGTTGTCGGCACACACCAATTGTATTTACCGGCAATGTTTACAAAAACACTACAGATGACGTAACGCTGCAGCAATACTAGCGCTCCATGTGGTAACATGTCACACTGCAGTGAACAGAAAGCAAGCAACTTCTTCGATCAAATCTACAGCGATGCCCTAGGTTTGATCAAATATTGGACGACATTTGACAAAGTTCCCTATTACACCATCACATATCTTTGACAAAGATTTTTGACAAAGATATTTGACAAAGAAATCTGACAAAGAAATTTGACAAAGAAATTTGACAAAGAAATTTGACAAATGTAGATACTTCCAACTACTGTGTAATCTGTTGACTACGCTAATAACACAGGGTTGGTCGCATCAAGAGCTTCTGTCCAGGTCCCTGATGGCTGTGAGAAGACTGCTACTTGAGGAGGAAGCATACGTGCCGGTTTCGGTTGAGTTTCAGATCGGAAGCTGAGCCGAGGCCGTCCTAATCCCACGCGCGCATGCGCGTCGGCCATCTTGCCGTATATTATGGCCGGCCCCTCTGGAACATGTGTGTCACACAAGGGTCCGCCGAGCGCAGCCTCCCGGCCGCTAACCCCACCCCCCGTCCGCCCCCTTCCCTTCGTCATTCCCCCCTGCATCCACACACGCATACGAATGGACAGTGACGTGGAAGAAATACCGCTGCCTAACAATTAGAAGCAAATCCCACGACCGCAGAAACAGCTTCACATGACAGCTTTTTAATAAGGCCGGGACAATTGTACAGTGGCGGGTTACGATAGCGTGACGCAGCGAGATGTAGTTACTTCGAATCTTGGGATGAGTAGTCTCATTGAGGGGGAGAGGGAGAAGAGTGTGTTTTGGATGAGTTAAGGCGGGGCCCTCGTTGCGGAGATGGCGGGAGAGAGAAGGCGGGGGGGGGGGGGGGGGGGGTGCGGCCCGGAGAGTGCTTGCGCAAAGTGCGGGCGGATTGGCGCGGTTTAAATTAGCGGCCGGGAGGGAATCGGAAGCAAATGAGACGTGGGCCGGCACTTTTCATTAACACGCCCGCATCCTCTGGGACGCCGGAGAGGGAAGCGGAGTTCTTTTTCCCTCGCGCTCGAGAATAATCAGCTTTATATTTTACTGCCGCCGCCATAAAGCAATTTTGTTATTTATTCGCGAGGCGCGAAGTGGCTCCGGCGCCCCAGTGTGTGTATGCTGCAGCTCGAATTCTGCGCAATTGTTACGGTTGGCACCCACAGGGGGCGGGGGGGGGGGGGTGCTAGAGGAATGCGAATGCATGACTTGCAACGTCAGACGGCGCGAGAATTATAGCTGCGTGGGAGGGGAGCGGATGGAAAACAGGGGAGACTGGCTGCGAACTTAATTAACGGCGCCGGGACTTCTTCAAGGCCTCATCTGCGGCCGTCTTGTATTATTAGTTGCATCCGGGGACTCTGCCCACACTGGCAGTTTCAACGCCTAACTTCGCAGCAGAACGAAGTATCATAGAATTCACACCCAGAAAGTAAGAAGAAAACGGAAGTCAGTGATCTAGAATTGGGAGCTCACGTCTGTTCGATCTCAGATTGCAACGAACGTAGAACGAATTCAGGGGGGTTACAACAATTACGTGGAGAGACATTTCTGCGGAGCATGTGGCTCTTACTGGAACAAGCGGCTTTTCGCAGCGGGTTGTGGTGACAGACTGATACGTAGCTTAACCTGTTGTGATTTTGCGAAGCGAAGAAATTGGAAAGTAAGAAACGTGATCGTGGTGATAGACTGATTTGTAGCTTAGCGCTAGCGGTAGTTTACTGTTTAAAACTAGTGTCCGGTCCATCTGAACCACAGCTACCTGTATATGTATCTGGTCCCTAGATAGTTCACAAAGAAACGATAAAGAATTAGGAAACTAAAGGAAGAAAACAACACCCACGAGTACAATTACTCGCGATAGTACATAAAGGGGCTGGAAAACAATAGGGAACACCGCTTGAAATGCATGCTTGAACATGAACGTAGATGTCAGCCAAGCCTGCAGTTTGCGCTGTTGTATTTGAAGACGAACGGTACCTGCCCAATGTCCTCAATACACTGCAAGTGTTAGTCGTAGTGAAAAAAGCGTTTTGTGTAACTGTGAGTGCATTATGTCGGTGCCAAGTGAATTCGAACGTGGGTTCAAATGGCTATGAGCACTATGGGGCTCAACTGCTGTGGTCATCAGTGCCCTAGAACTACTTAAACCTAACTAAGCTAAGGACATCACACACATCCATGCTCGAGGCAGGATTCGAACCTGCGACCGTAGCGGTCGCGCGGTTCCGGACTGTAGCGCCTAGAACCGCTCGGCCACTCCGGCCGGCATCGAACGTGGGCCAACTGTTGGTACCTACATGGACGATGCTTCGTTAAACAAGCAGCAGAACCGCTTGCTACTTGACGAGACACCAAATATTTATACCGCGTAAAGCGGAAAAACATCATCCGATAGGCCGGCCACTGTGGCCGAGTGGTTCTAGGTGCTTCAGTGCGGAACCGTGCGACCCGTACGGTCGCAGGTTCAAATCCTGCCTCGGGCATGGATGTGTGTGATGTCCTTAGGTTAGTTACGTTTAAGTAGTTCTAAGTTTAGGGGACTAAAAAAAAATGGTTCAAATGGCTCTGAGCAGTATGGGACTCAACTGCTGTGGTCATAAGTCCCCTAGAACTTAGAACTACTTAAACCTAACTAACCTAAGGACAGCACACAACACCCAGCCATCACGAGGCAGAGAAAATCCCTGACCCCGCCGGGAATCGAACCCGGGAACCCGGGCGTGGGAAGCGAGAACGCTACCGCACGACCACGAGCTGCGGGCTTTAGGGGACTGATGACCTCGGATGTTGATAGTGCTCAGAGTCATTTGAACCATCATCCGCTACATCACAACACGGGCGAGAGTATGTGTTGAGTGATCGTGACAGGCGGCCATTAAAGAGAAATAAGACGACGAAGGCTGCAACAGTGGCTGCGGAACTGAATGTCGCATTCGCCAATCCCTTCCACACCAAAATAACATGAAATAGGCTTCATAGCAGAGAGGGCGAGCAGTAATTTCAGAATCAGTCATCGGTAACGCAGATGCCCGTAACAGGAAAACATGGGGCCGCAGTCGTAAGACATGGATTATGGAACAATGGGAGAATATCATTTGGTCGAATGAGTCCTGTTTCACATAGTTTCCTACTTCTAGCCGAGTTCACGGCTCAAGAGTGAAACATGGCAGGGTTTCAGTGACGGTTTGGGTAGCCGTATCGTGATATTCCAGTGCCCCATGGTTATTGTAAAAGGTCGCTTTACTGTCAATGATTATCCGGTCATTTTAGCTGATCAAGCTCGCATCGTCGGCGACTGGTTTTGTGAGTACAGGTGTAAATTCTCACATGTCTCCTAGCCACCACAACCGCGATATATTAATATTATTGATCCTTTACGGTTTAATTTGGAGATAAGGGGGGATGATCGCAATACACATCTATCAACAACTTGGCATTATTTGCAGGAAAAATGGTATGAGATTCCCCTGAAAACCATACAAGAACTGTATTTATCCATTGTGAGACGACTGCAAACTTTCTGGAGTGCCAGTGGTTGTCCTACACTGTATTAGGTCGGGCATTGTGTTTCTGGAATTTCCGTTTCTGTGTTCACCCACTGTACCAGTAAACGATAGACACGTTAAATCGGAAGAGCCCAGATCAGTGGCAAGAACTTCTGTAGGCCTACAGAATACATGATTAAAAATATTTTGGTTCTTCAGGGAGCCTGTTTAAAAAGGAAGTTGCAGAATAGTGAACATCTGTGTTACAGAACTGTGAACAAACTGCAAGTAATTTAGTTTTAGTGGTCACTGTGTGAATATGGTTCAAATGGCTCTGAGCAATATGGGACTTAACATATGAGGTCATCAGTCCCCTAGAACTTAGAACTACTTAAACCTAACTAACCTAAGGACATCACACACATCCATGCCCGAGGCAGGATTTGAACCTGCGACCGTAGCCGTCGCGCGGTTCCAGAATGTAACGGTTGGTTGGTTGGTTGTTTTTGGGGAAGGAGACCAGACAGCGTGGTCATCGGTCTCATCGGATTAGGGAAGGATGGGGAAGGAAGTCGGCCGTGCCCTTTCAGAGGAACCATCCCGGCATTTGCCTGGAGTGATTTAGGGAAATCACGGAAAACCTAAATCAGGATGGCCAGACGCGGGATTGAACCGTCGTCCTCCCGAAAGCGAGTCCAGTGTCTAACCACTGCGCCACCTCGCTCGGTCCAGAATGTAACGCCTAGAACCACTCAGCCACTCCGGCCGGCTGAGTGAATATAGCAGGTGCTTTTGCGTAAGTGCGTGTTATGACCTACAAATGGCAAAGGATGGCCAAGTCTGAATTCCGAAACGCTTGAAGAATGGCGTGCACGATGTTCGCGAACTGATACAACAGACGTTTCTCACTACCCATTTCAGTATATTCCTTGTGAATAGACAGAGTTGCCCCAGAGTACGATGTCATGAGATGTTTACCTCTGTGTCAACGTAAGATGCAGCCTACGCTTGGAAATACGTGTACACCGAAGGAATGCAACAGCAATGTTCACGTTTTGAATTCCGCCCCCTTCCGCAAAGCGAGAATTACGACACCTAGCTGCGCAGAACAACTTTTTCCTCCCTCTCCACATACCGTCTCACTATCTCTTTCTTGCATTTTTTTTTCAATCTCGCCTCGTATTTGTCACTCTACCCTTACAGACTGCCGGTCCTCGTGCCTTTATCTTAAAGTTTCCAGTTATTTTTACCCCTCGCCGCGGACCGGCGCTTCTACTTCTTACGGTCAGAGAAGAGGAACTGCTGTTCTTACTTCTTTTTAAGAACACGGACATCCACCACACAGTAGGAACAGGATGTAGATACCGCTAGATAGGCATAACTTGGAGTGTAACATTAAATATATAATTTAAAGTTCCCAAACAAACCAACTGCGTTTTCTTTTCTGCTAATGTTTGGTTACTTTGAACAGGTTTTCGGCTTATTTGGACTTAGAAGAGTCACTACTGTGAAGGAAACCAGCAAAAAGAAACAAAGATGCTGTCTACACCACAGACTTCTTCGGCCTGACGTCAGGTGAGAAACATCAAATCGGACGCTCATCGCCACCACACAACCAAGATGTTTTTTTTTTCTTTTTTTTTTTTTTTTTGTTCATCAGTCTACTGACTGGTTTGATGCGGCCCGCCACGAATTCCTTTCCTGTGCTAACCTCTTCATCTCAGAGTAGCACTTGCAACCTACGTCCTCAATTATTTGCTTGACGTATTCCAATCTCTGTCTTCCTCTACAGTTTTTGCCCTCTACAGCTCCCTCTAGTACCATGGAAGTCATTCCCTCATGTCTTAGCAGATGTCCTATCATCCTGTCCCTTCTCCTCATCAGTGTTTTCCACATATTCCTTTCCTCTCCGATCCTGCGTAGAACCTCCTCATTCCTTACCTTATCAGTCCACCTAATTTTCAACATTCGTCTATAGCACCACATCTCAAATGCTTCGATTCTCTTCTGTTCCGGTTTTCCCACAGTCCATGTTTCACTACCATACAATGCTGTACTCCAGACGTACATCCTCAGAAATTTCTTCCTCAAATTAAGGCCGGTATTTGATATTAGTAGACTTCTCTTGGCCAGAAATGCCTTTTTTGCCATAGCGAGTCTGCTTTTGATGTCCTCCTCGCTCCGTCCGTCATTGGTTATTTTACTGCCTAGGTAGCAGAATTCCTTAACTTCATTGACTTCGTGACCATCAATCCTGAAGTTAAGTTTCTCGCTGTTCTCATTTCTACTACTTCTCATTACCTTCGTCTTTCTCCGATTTACTCTCAAACCATACTGTGTACTCATTAGACTGTTCATTCCGTTCAGCAGATTTAATTCTTCTTCACTTTCACTCATCAGCGAATCGTATCATTGATATCCTTTCAGCTTGTATTTTAATTCCACTCCTGAACCTTTCTTTTATTTCCATCATTGCTTCCTCGATGTACAGATTGAAGAGTAGGGGCGAAAGGCTACCGCCTTTTCTTACACCCTTCTTAATACGAGCACTTCGTTCTTGATCGTCCACTCTTATTATTCCCTCTTGGTTGTTGTACATATTGTATATGACCCGTCTCTCCCTATAGCTTACCCCTACTTTTTTCAGAATCTCGAACAGCTTGCACAATTTTATATTGTCGAACGCTTTTTCCAGGTCGACAAATCCTATGAAAGTGTCTTGATTTTTCTTTAGCCTTGCTTCCATTATTAGCCGTAACGTCAGAATTGCCTCTCTCGTCCCTTTACTTTTCCTAAAGCCAAGCTGATCGTCACCTAGCGCATGCTCAATTTTCTCTTCTATTCTTCTGTATATTATTCTTGTAAGCAGCTTCGCTGCATGAGGTGTTAAGCTGATTGTGCGATAATTCTCGCACTTGTCAGCTCTTGCCGTCTTTGGAATTGTGTGGATGATGCTTTTCCGAAAGTCAGATGGTATGTCGCCAGACTCATATATTCTACACACCAACGTGAATAGTCGTTTTGTTGCCACTTCCCCCAATGATTTTAGAAATTCTGATGGGATGTTATCTATCCCTTCTGCCTTATTTGACCGGAAGTCCTCCAAAGCTCTTTTAAATTCCGATTCTAATACTGGATCCCCTATCTCTTCTAAATCGACTCCTGTTCCTTCTTCTATCACATCAGACAAATCTTCACCCTCATAGAGGCTTTCAATGTATTCTTTTCACCTATCAGCTCTGTCCTCTGCATTTAACAGTGGAATTCCCGTTGCACTCTTAATGTTACCACCGTTGCTTTTAATGTCACCAAAGGTTGTTTTGACTTTTCTGTATGCTGAGTCTGTCCTTCCGACAATAATATCCTTTTTGATGTCTTCACATTTTTCCTGCAGCCATTTCGTCTTAGCTTCCCTGCACTTCCTGTTTATTTCATTCCTCAGCGACTTGTATTTCTGTATTCCTGATTTTCCCGGAACATATTTGTACTTCCTCCTGTCATCAATCAACTGAAGTATTTCTTCTGTTACCCATGGTTTCTTCGCAGCTACCTTCTTTGTACCTATGTTTTCCTTCCCAACTTCTGTGATGGCCCTTTTTAGAGATGTCCATTCCTCTTCAACTGTAATGCCTACTGCGCTATTCCTTATTGCTGTATCTATAGCGTTAGAGAACTTCAAACGTATCTCGTCATTCCTTAGTACTTCCGTATCCCACTTCTTTGCGTATTGATTCTTCCTGACTAATGTCAGGAACTTCAGCCTACTCTTCATCACTACTATATTGTGATCTGAGTCTATATCTGCTCCTGGGTACGCCTTACAATCCAGTATCTGATTTCGGAATCTCTGTCTGACCATGATGTAATCTAATTGAAATCTTCCCGTATCTCCCGGCCTTTTCCAAGTATACCTCTTCCTCTTGTGATTCTTGAACAGGGTATTCGCTATTACTAGCTGAAACTTGTTACAGAACTCAATTAGTCTTTCTCCTCTTTCATTCCTTGTCCCAAGCCCATATTCTCCTGTAACCTTTTCTTCTACTCCTTCCCCTACAACTGCATTCCAGTCGCCCATGACTATTAGATTTTCGTCCCCCTTTACATACTGCATTACCCTTTCAATATCCTCATACACTTTCTCTATCTGTTCATCTTCAGCTTGCGACGTCGGCATGTATACCTGAACTCTCGTTGTCGGTGTTGGTCTGTTGTTGATTCTGATTAGAACAACCCGGTCACTGAACTGTTCTCAGTAACACACCCTCTGCCCTACCTTCCTATCAATAACGAATCCTACACCTGTTATACCATTTTCTGCTGCTGTTGATATTACCCGATACTCATCTGACCGGAAATCCTTGTCTTCTTTCCACTTCACTTCACTGACCCCTACTATATCTAGATTAAGCCTTTGCATTTCCCTTTTCAGATTTTCTAGTTTCCCTACCACGTTCAAGCTTCTGACATTCCACGCCCCGACTCGTAGAACGTTATCCTTTCGTTGATTATTCAATCTTTTTCTCATGGTAACCTCCCCCTTGGCAGTCCCCTCCCGGAGATCCGAATGGAGGACTATTCCGGAATCTTTTGCGAATGGAGAGATCATCAAGACATTTCTTCAATTACAGGCCACATGTCCTGTGGATACACGTTACGTGTCTTTAATGCAGTGGTTTCCATTGCCTTCTGCATCCTCATGTCGTTGATCATTGCTGATTCTTCCGCCTTTAGGGGCAATTTCCCACCCCTAGGACAAGAGAGTGCCCTTAACCTCTATCCGCTCCTCCGCCTTCTTTGACAAGGCCGTTCGCAGAATGAGGCTGACTTCTTATGCCGGAAGTCTTCGGCTGCCAATGCTGATTATTTATCAAAATTTAGGCAGTGGCGGGGATCGAAAATTCACACAAAACACAAAACATGGAAAATTCGTCTTTCTCTTCCTCGAAAAAGCAGGAAGTAATAGAGAACACATCCACTTCATTCACAACTGTAAACGACGTAACGGATCATGCAGATGTATCTTCCACAACAGCATCACTTCTATCTTTGGGAGGGCCGAAATTATGAGGGTCATTGGACCTTATGACTTCGACGGAAAAATCAATCTCCTCAAGTATTTCATTGCGAAACCAAGACGGATATGTTTCTTCGTCATGATCGGACAAACCGGAAAATGTATTTATGATTTGTCAATTTTACAATGGGCAGAAAATCAAAACATTACCCTGCAATGTCTGGTACAAAGCCAAATTAAGGGAAATTCAAATGTTTGTGAATTTGGAGAATCCCAATTCGAAAGTGACTCAAGCAGCCCGGAATTTGATAACCAGTACACAAATTTATCTGGACAATTTAAATCCAGACCAAATTACAAAAAAAAGTACACGTTTTCAGAACTAGTTAATATCGTAGAAAATCATGTTACTGTTCGAATTAACAAAATACAAAATACATTATTTTGGAGAAATAATATTTATTTATGTACTTTAAATGATAAGATTTTTTCAAATGTTGTAAAACATATTCAAATTATGCTAAGTGATTTTTCTTTATGGCAATTGTATAATTATCTTTTGAATGCAAAGGAAGTGTATTTTCAAGCATATGCACAATAATTTGATTCATATTATTTCAATGAAAAACAATCTTTAGATATAATTAAACTTTTGTTAGAATATCAATTTGATGGTGACTGGGATGTTATTTATGATTTTATCTGTACATTGTACAATGTATTAAACAAAACAAATGGAAAAAGAAATTGTATTCAGTTAATAGGTCCATCAAATAGTTTTAAATCTACATTTGCTCGTGTAATAGCAAGTGCTATGATAAATACAGGATGGTCTAATAAAAATAATAAACATTTTACGTTTGGGTTGATGGAATGTGCTAATAAACGATTAATATGTATGGATGATCCCAATTTTGATCCAGGATCATTTGAACAATTAAAATGTATTTTAGTGGTGATCCTACTAATATTCAAATAAAGTTTGAAGGAGATTTTACTCTTGATAAAACTCCTGTATTTTTATGTTCTAATATTGAATATTTCAAAGGGGATGTATGGGAACAAAGGATTTGTAAATATTATTGGACTACATGGGATATAAAATTAGAAAAACAATTAAATCCATTTTCTTTGTAGAATTTGTTTATTGAATATAAACTGTTACAAAAATAATACATAGTCTTTTATCGTAAATCCGCAACATCCTTTTCACCTAAAATAGGTGATCTACTACGATCACGATTCCTACCTTTTTTTTCTTTATTTTTTGGTACATTTAAATTACTAGAAACACGTGCAGAAGACCCAGGTAATATATCAGTACTATACATTGCATTCGAATCAAAACAAACACCTCTAAAATCATCTACAAATGATTTAGTAGAAGAAGTCATCCACATTTCGTCAGTATGACTTAATGTACGTGTTTGAGAATTATATGTTTCATAATTAGTGCCTATAGTAATTCTAGTTGTCATCCGAATTACCATTTTAGCATTTACAAATGAATTTCCTTCTGTAGGAGTATTATTTGGTACAGGATTAATACCTAAGCTGAAACTAGGTATTTGAGGTGCTTGATGAATTTCATTTAATTTACCTATTTCCTGACCTTTTTCAATACACTGGTCATACACAAATAATGTTATATTATTAGATATTGGTTTTAATTTTTCGTTTTCTTCTTGCATTGCAAAACCAGATGGACCTACATTTTTCATTACAGTTGAAAAAGCAGGTCTGTTCATTGAACCTAACGTATATGTATCATCTGCTAAACCAATACCATGAGCACGCCGTGCTGTTTTAATTACACCTATTTGTGGCTTGTAATTCCATGAAAAAATTTCTGAATTATCAACTGCGCGACTTGCTATACCTTGTGAATATATTTTATTTAATAATACTGGTCCTCTTACTTCATTCTGTATACTCCACATATTCTTTTTTCCTGAACCATTATTATCAAATGGTATAATCCATGAATCATAATTAGGCCAATTACGTACTACTGTTGTACAAGAAGGATAATCGTTATATCCATCTCCCCACATAATTTTTGATACATCTTTCTTTCCCTTAATACCACTAATTAACATTGGATTAGTAGATGTGCTACTTATTTCAACTATTTCATGAGCAACAGCTAAATTTCCACCTTTATTATAAATAATAAATGGTACATATGTTACAGATCCTGATCCACTTAATGTACTACTTGTGGAAAATGAAGCTTCTAATCCAACAGGAATTAAATCAATAGATATAGATTTAACATAGCAATAATCAGGTAAACTATGAAATTGAGCTTTAGATAAAAATTGACTTAATTGATTAGAATACCATTGAGCTGCAGACGTTACATAAGGTTTACCATAAATATTACCTTGAGCATCTTTAACATCTTGCCAGCTGTGTCCATAGCCCCATACTTGGAACAAATGAGTATTAATAAAATGTATATCACCATTTTTAATAGCATCTACACTTTTCCACATAAAAAACTTTGACGACTGATCCACACTATTAGTACCACCATCAGTACCATTGTCACTATTTACAGAACGAATTTGTGCAGAATATTCTTCAGCCATTTCTATTTCGTTACCTGAAGTTTCCTCACGTGGTTGCTTATGTTCTGCTGAATCAGGCCGAAGATCTTCTTCTGCTTTCCGTTTTATTCCAAAATGTTTATCTGTTTCCTCAATAGGTGGAGTGTTTAATTCGCTACTATCAGACACTTCTTGAATAACGTCTCGTGGCTCTTGTGGGTCGTCGTCTAAATTAGAAAACAAATCAACAATAGCGCCAAGCACCTCATCTGTATCAATAGCAGCACGTGTCGCAGATGTAGCTGCTCTTGAAGCATTAATTCTTCTTATTGCAGCCCACGGTAAAGAACGAGTTGCACCTGTCTTTTTGTCCTTCCATGTTTTCGACTTAGGCATTATGTTTCCATTGTCACTGCAATACAACTGAACATCTGCCGTTTACTGCAGTCCTTTTATACCTACATCTGTTTGGATAGCCTTGACTGATCACTTGCCAACAGCAACCCACGCCCCCCCCCCCCTGCGGTTTATGACGTCAGCAAGTGTTCGAAGAACGCGCAAAGCGCACTTGCACCGTAGCAGCAGCGCGGTTCCGGACTGAAGCGCCTAGAACCGCTCGACCACACCGAAATGGTAAAAGTGATCATTGCTATTTTAATAACAATGCCAACAGAAACGAGCAACAAAAAGCTATGGCATTAGAACTGGTGCAGCATTCCTGAGACAATAATGTCCCTGTTACCGTGTGCCGTTTCCTAAGGAACGCGTGTACGTGTGATGTGCAAGACTTGTCTCCACCTGGTCTGTACGGTAGATTTTCGCTGTCGTCGCCACACTTCCCTTGGACTGCAGACTATCACCAAACCTAGACTGGTCATGTTTTTATGAAGTGACCTATCAGTTAAGTACAATCCTCCTTTTGCTTTAACAGATTAAATATCTGTCTGCCATTTCTATGATATAATAAGGACTATAATTATGGTAACAGTAATAAATTCAATACGTAATCTAGACAACAAAAATTAACTTAGCTGATATGTTGCCTGCATCTACATAATATGCCTTTATCTGTTTCCAGCCCTTGAAAACGTATAATGGCACAAAAAATGGAGTTCTTCATCGTCAGTTTTCACCCTTTAGCACTGACAATTCGTAATGCCCAGATAGCTGTATGATCCCCGATTACATGTTTTTGAGTAGAGTTTGAGAACATAATGATGATTTTTTATAGTGTTGAACTACTTATCCCTTTTCGAGAAATACAGCGACTGGTGGACGGACAAGCTTGTCTTCCATTTGCCTCTTTAACTGAACATTTTGATTCTATGTATCTTTGGAACTGAGTCCAATTTTTTCAATCTTTTTCCACTGTAACGTTTATTTACAGGAAAAAATAGGAATACAGGTCTGAAAACCAGTGATTTCGGAAACCGGTTATTTTGAGCGGTTTTAACAGCCGGGCTAAACTGCTGTGTGAAGAAACCGATTCTTTCAACGCCATAACCACTGTCCCTATATATATATATATATAGGGACAGTGGTTATATATATATATAACCTGTGTCTGTCCAAATTGATTAGGGGATCGAGTAGAAATTGGAAGGAACTAGGCCAAGAACTTACCGAGATTTTTGGTATCAACTTTTCCCTTTCATATAAATTGAATACATATATGTTTCAAATCTTATGTAGACAGTGATCTTCCCCTTGTCTTAAAGGTAAAGGCTGCAAAGTTATAAATTTATATGGATTATAGACAAACGGATACTTTTCATTCTACATATGACCTGATTACGTTATTAACCTTCCTACCAGTTCCTACACAGAAAAAAATACAAATGAAGAGTACTGCGGAATACATTTTGGAATCGAACACAGGGTCTCTCTTCTCCCGCCAGATGGCTTGGTTGATACGCCAGCGAATTTTCTTTAAACAGAGTTCATCTTACAGCTACATAAGTGACAGTCTTCAACATTTCTTTCCTCGATTTCTGTCGATCCCCTCAACTCTGAGCCGGCCGGCCGGAGTGGCCGTGCGGTTCTAGGCGCTACAGTCTGGAGCCGAGCGACCGCTACGGTCGCAGGTTCGAACCCTGCCTCGGCCATGGATGTGTGTGATGTCCTTAGGTTAGTTAGGTTTAATTAGTTCTAGCCGGCCGGTGTGGCCGTGCGGTTCTAGGCGCTTCAGTCTGGAACCCCGTGACCGCTACGGTCGCAGGTTCGAATCCTGCCTGGGGCATGGATGTGTGTGATGTCAGGTTGGTTAGGTTTAGGTAGTTCTAAGTTCTAGGGGACTTATGACCTCAGATGTTGAGTCCCATAGTGCTCAGAGCCATTTGAACCATAATTAGTTCTAAGTTCTAGGCGACTGATGACCTCAGAAGTTAAGTCGCATTGTGCTCAGAGCCATTTGAACCATTTTGAGCAACTCTGAGCCGATCACGCGTCGTGAACTTTACGGATGGTTTTCTTCAAAATGGGGGTAGGGGGAAATTTTGAGCAAAAATACCTTAGAGTCTTCGATTTTCGGTTGTGTACAGGTGACTTACTAACTGCTCTGACAGAAAAAAAAAAAAATCGCAACACCAAGAAGGAATTGTGCGAGCTAAACGAAAGTTGGTAGGCGTGTTTCTACTTCTGAAAGATGAAGTCTGTTAAATTTCGCGTCAGTTGTGCTTATACAAGGATGAAAATCAGGTTTGCTTTAAATACCGCTGTAACGGTCGTGAGTGTTAGTTACCTTTGAGATTGGACGTGGTGAGCTGACGTTAGTCGAGAATGCTTCGAATGTGACAACGATGCCATTATCATCACCGCACCGAGTGCGAACGAGGTCGTGCAATAGAGCACCTAGAAGCCGGGTGTTCCTTCTGCGATATTGCAGACAGACTTGGCAGGAATGTAGCCACTGCGGACGATTGCTGGCAGCGGTTGTGACGAGAATGTGCGGACGGCCATTTGTCACTACTGAGGGTGAAGATCATCTTGTTCAGCGTATGGTTCTGGCGATTCGTACTGCATCTGAAGTAGCAGTTTGACCAGCAGTTGGCACCGCAATGGGCCAACGAACTGTTACAAATGGGTTACTTCAAAGACAGCTCCGAGCCACTTTTCCTGTAGTGTGCATTCCACTGCACCCCAGCCACTGCCATTTGTAAATTCAGTGGTGTCAAGCGAGAGCTCACTGGAGTGTACTATAGGAGTGTTTTCTGATGAAAGCTGGTTCTGCTTCGGTGCCAGTGATGGCCGTGTGTTGGTTAGAAGGAGATAAGTTGAGCCCTGCAACCAGTCGGTCTGCTGGACCTACACCTGGAGTTATCGTCTGGGGTGCGATTTCGTCTGATAGCAGGAGAACTCTTGCGGTTATACCACGCATCCTGACTAAATCTGCACGTCAAGCTGGTGATTCGGCCTACTGTGCTCCCATTCATGAACAGCACTTCAGGTCCCGAGTTCGAGTCTCGATCCGGCACACAGTTTTAATCTGGCCAGGAAGTTTCATATCAGCGCACACTCCGCTGCAGAGTGAAATTCACATTCCGGAAACATCCCCCAGGCTGTGGCTAAGCCATGTCTCCGCAATGTCCTTTCTTCCAGAAGTGCTAGTTCTGCAATGTTCGCAGGAGAGCTTCTGTAAAGTCTGGAAGTTAGGAGACGAGGTGCCGGCCGGAGTGGCCGAGCGGTTCTAGACGCTGCAGTCTGGAGCCGCGCGACCGCTACGGTCGCAGGTTCGAATCCTACCTTCGGCATGGATGTGTGTTATGTCCTTAGGTTAGTTAGGTTTAAGTAGTTCTAAATTCTAGGGGGCTGATGACCTCAGATGTTAAGTCCCATAGTGTTCAGAGCCAATTTTGGAGACGAGGTACTGGCAGAAGTAAAGCTGTGGGGACGGGTCGAGAGTCGTGCTTGGGTAACTCAGATGGTAGAGCACTTGCCCGCGAAAGGCAAAGGTCCCGATTTCGAGTCTCGGTGCGGCACACAGTTTTAATCTGTCAGGAAGTTTCATTCTAAACAAGTTTTTACACAGGGATACAATTTGGTTCAACAATAACTTAATATGATATGTAGGTAATATAATTATTAGAGTCTATTCTTATATGAAAGGTGTTTCGCATTTCTGTCTACCCAATATTTCTTCATTCTTTCAGATATTTTCTTTCTTTCTTCTTCTGAGACAATTCTTCCTGTACCCCTTTTATTGATTTTCATTTGTAGTCTGGTTTGCGGATCTTGCAGTATTCTGGTTTTCTCTGTCTTGTTTTTTAGGTCATCTACTGTAATTTGAAGTTCGTTTATATCTTCCTTAATTTCAGTGATCCATTTAATGTCGCTCTTGCTATTCCACAATTTTTGTATTATTTTTTTACTAATTCTGTTTTCTGGAGTTCTCATCAGATGTCCAAAGAACGAGATGCGTTTCTTCCTGATCGTGCTCATGACTGGTTCTATTTTCTTATATACTGTTTCATTTGATGCTATTCTCCAATGTCCATTTATTTTATACTGTTTATTTACACATGTCCTAATTATTCTTCTTTCTATTTTTAGTATTCTGTCAATTTCTGCTGTATTAGTTGTTTTGGAGATAGTTACAGCTGCATACGTTATTTCTGGTTGTGTAACTATTTTATAGTGCTTTAATTTTGCATTATAGATAGGCTTTTTTAGTTGTATGTAGTTTTGGTAATGTAATATGCGTAGTTCAGTTTTTTTATTCTATTCTGTCATGATGGCTTCTCATTTAGATTGCATGTTATTATTTCGTCTAAATATTTAAATTTATCAACAATTTTGATTTCCTGTTCTCCTGTTGTAATTTTGTTTGAAAGTGGTGGATCGGTTAGCATAATCTCCGTTTTTCCAAAGGTTTTTCTATGGCCTACTTTCTCTGCTATTTCTTGTAGTGATTTCACTTATTGCCTGGCTTCTTGAACGGTGTTGGCTAGGAGAGCAAGATCATCAGCGAATCCCAAGCAGTTTAAGCTAATATCATCTTTTGCACTTCCAATTCTTATCCTCTTTGGATTGTCCTTGTACCATTCTCTCATTATGTATTCCAGTGCACAGTTGAACAGTAATGGTGATAGGTAGTCACCTTGTCTTAAGCCTGTTTTTATGAGGAATGGTTCCAAAATTTCTCCTCTAAACTTCACATTAATTATATTTTGGTGTTGTGATTTTTTCCACAGCTGTGTGCGAGCCAAATCGGTTGGCCGTCTCTAAGGTCTTCGCCTGAGGCCTGATTCTCTGGTACGGCACAGTGGAGGGTGTCCCGCTTGGACCAAAACCCTAGCTCGGTTCTGCCTAGCTCATTAACATGCAAGGTGTTTTAATACCTTTATCTGGCGGGCACACACGCAGGGCATTTCTCTTCTTCAGGCGCGCTATCTTCCCACGCCAGCCGCGCTGTCCTCGCTCACAGGTCTTCATCTGCCACCTCGCTGCGCCCCGCCCTTTATCCTCCTCCTCCTCCTTCTTCTCCTTCGGCCATTCTTTGCTCCCCTCCGCCGCCGGCGCGCTCTCGCAACCCCCGGGCAGCCAGCAGCGAGCGCCTCTCGCAAGACGGATCGCCCTCCCATTCTTGCAATTTCGCTGTCGTATCGGCGCTCGTAAATCTCCGGAGAGTTATGGGGACGGCGGCTAGGCGCTGGAGCGCACAGTGTTTGGCTGGGGTGGCGGCGGTGGTGGGGGCAGCGCCGGCCCAGCCAGAGGGATCGAAATCTTCTCGCGCTCGGCCCGGCCGCGCGCGCTCCACGCACCGGCGCCCGGCGAGGCCCGCCTGATATAAGACGCTCATTATTCATGTCCGAGATACGGCCGACCTCGGCCCGCGCTGATAAATCTCCCGCGGCGGCCAGAAAAGTTTTGTCGTGTTTGTCCGGCCGGCGGGCTCCTCCAGCGCTGGAGGACCGTCTCCCCGGCGACTCCTCTCACAGCGGGAGACGGCCCAGCCGCGTGCTCGGGGAAGGCAGGCGCGTGAGCTTCTTGCCAGCATCCACGGAAAATGTTGCGCCGTGGCAGTATTGGTTGCGTCCCAACATTTTCAGTCAAACACACTGATGATAAAGCACACTGATAAGGTACACGCTGCGGGGTTGCACGGCGCGGCAGAAACGCCGCGTCTCATTTTGGGACGGCGCTATTTTGCAGCTCGTTTCTGTCGGGTCAACGGAAGCGTCCGATACCACCCGTCTTCTTTGACCCATGACGTAATTGTGTTGTGTATGACGTCATTATGGCGCGGAGTTTATGAGATGGTTGTGTTTGTAGATGTCGTCTTGTTGTGTTTGCTGATGAAAAGTAGTTTTTTTTTGGTCTACTTTTCTCAATTTGTAATGGTCTGTGTATTTATTGTGCATTGAATTTGTTTTAATTTACGTAGGGATGTTTGACGAGTTTTTGAGGTGTTTTTGTTTTGTTTTCCGTAGTCGTAGGTGTTGGTTTTTTCGTATCAATATTAAAGGAGTTTTGCTATTTGGGGAGCAAACTAACTGATGATGGTCGAAGTAGAGAGGATAGAAAATGTAGAGTGGCAATGGCAAGGAAAGCGTTTCTGAAGAAGAGAAATTTGTTAACATCGAGTATAGGTTTAAGTGTCAGGAAGTCGTTTCTGAAAGTATTTGTATGGAGTGTAGCCAAGTGTGGAAGTGAAACATGGACAATAAATAGTTTGGACAAGAAGAGAATAGAACCATTCGAAATGTGGTGCTACAGAAGAATGCTGAAGATTAGATGGGTAGATCACATAACTAATGAGGAGGTATTGAATAGAATTGGGGAGAAGAGAAGTTTGTGGCACAACTTGACTAGAAGAAGGGATCGGTTGGTAGGACATATTCTGAGGCATCAAGGTATCACCAATTTAGTACTGGAGGGTAGCGTGAAGGGTAAAAATCGTAGAGGGAGACCAAGAGATCAATACACTAAGCAGATTCAGAAGGATGTAGGTTGCAGTAAGTACTGGGAGATGAAGAAGATTGCACAGGATAGAGTAGCATGGAGAGCTTCATCAAACCAGTCTCAGGATTGAAGGCCACAACAACAACAACAGTTGTGGTTGACCTACAAACGTAAAGGAAAATGACCGATTCCAATTTTCGTAGTTTTAAATGTAGGTATTGGTGTTCTGGTATCGTCAGCTGTGGTCATGAGACATTTCTGATTCAAATTTCCGTAGTTTCTGCTGTAGGCGTTGGTGTTTTGGTATCATCAGCTGCGGTTGACCTATATAGGTCAAGGGAAATGTCTGATTCCTATAGATTTTTTTTAAATTATTGTTTTGTTCGTGATTTTCTGTGTTTAGGGATCGTGGTGTGTTTTTTTTACTGTTATACACTCCTGGAAACTGAAATAAGAACACCGTGAATTCATTGTCCCAGGAAGGGGAAACTTTATTGACACATTCCTGGGGTCAGATACATCACATGATCACACTGACAGAACCACAGGCACATAGACACAGGCAACAGAGCATGCACAATGTCGGCACTAGTACAGTGTATATCCACCTTTCGCAGCAATGCAGGCTGCTATTCTCCCATGGAGACGATCGTAGAGATGCTGGATGTAATCCTGTGGAACGGCTTGCCATGCCATTTCCACCTGGCGCCTCAGTTGGACCAGCGTTCGTGCTGGACGTGCAGACCGCGTGAGACGACGCTTCATCCAGTCCCAAACATGCTCAATGGGGGACAGATCCGGAGATCTTGCTGGCCAGGGTAGTTGACTTACACCTTCTACAGCACGTTGGGTGGCACGGGATACATGCGGACGTGCATTGTCCTGTTGGAACAGTAAGTTCCCTTGCCGGTCTAGGAATGGTAGAACGATGGGTTCGATGACGGTTTGGATGTACCGTGCACTATTCAGTGTCCCCTCGACGATCACCAGTGGTGTACGGCCAGTGTAGGAGATCGCTCCCTACACCATGATGCCGGGTGTTGGCCCTGTGTGCCTCGGTCGTATGCAGTCCTGATTGTGGCGCTCACCTGCACGGCGCCAAACACGCATACGACCATCATTGGCACCAAGGCAGAAGCGACTCTCATCGCTGAAGACGACACGTCTCCATTCGTCCCTCCATTCACGCCTGTCGCGACACCACTGGAGGCGGGCTGCACGATGTTGGGGCGTGAGCGGAAGACGGCCTAACGGTGTGCGGGACCGTAGCCCAGCTTCATGGAGACGGTTGCGAATGGTCCTCGCCGATACCCCAGGAGCAACAGTGTCCCTAATTTGCTGGGAAGTGGCGGTGCGGTCCCCTACGGCACTGCGTAGGATCCTACGGTCTTGGCGTGCATCCGTGCGTCGCTGCGGTCCGGTCCCAGGTCGACGGGCACGTGCACCTTCCGCCGACCACTGGCGACAACATCGATGTACTGTGGAGACCTCACGCCCCACGTGTTGAGCAATTCGGCGGTACGTCCACCCGGCCTCCCGCATGCCCACCATACGCCCTCGCTCAAAGTCCGTCAACTGCACATACGGTTCACGTCCACGCTGTCGCGGCATGCTACCAGTGTTAAAGACTGCGATGGAGCTCCGTATGCCACGGCAAACTGGCTGACACTGACGGCGACGGTGCACAAATGCTGCGCAGCTAGCGCCATTCGACGGCCAACACCGCGGTTCCTGGTGTGTCCGCTGTGCCGTGCGTGTGATCATTGCTTGTACAGCCCTCTCGCAGTGTCCGGAGCAAGTATGGTGGGTCTGACACACCGGTGTCAATGTGTTCTTTTTTCCATTTCCAGGAGTGTATTTAGCTTGTCCCCTCCCAAAAAAAAAACAAAAAAAAAAAAAAATTTCCCACGGTTATCCCGTTAGTTTGATTGTAGTTTAGGAGGAAGATGTTACTGTCTTATTTATACGTATTTTCGTGTTTGTTGCCGTGTGTATGTAGTGACATCATAGGCGCCATCTTGGAGACGCTTAGAATAGCCATTTCCGCCATACTGATGACGTCATGGGTCAAAGCAGACAGGTGGAATCGTACACTTCCCTAATCCCTTTCTGTCTATGTTGCTCATTTATAGCTAGTTTGTCGCCACGTCGAAAAAAAACGCGACTGGCTGCATTTCCCCCGCGGTTTACATTTCGCAGCACTGAGGCTAAGGCTACAAGTGCGTTTTTAACGAAACAATCTGCCTTTTTCTTACCGCACACAACTGGCTATACAACACGTTAAATAACGCAGGTTGTGAGCAAGTCGACTACACGACCTGTCGTTAACGTTAAGGCAGCACGGTCCACTGTGCACCGACTTGAGTGAAGTATTCGTGTCGAGAAGTACAATCACAGAAATGGGCATAAAATGCTCAAAAGTGATTATTTCGCTGTTGGCTGTCAGACGACAAAAACTGGAAAGTAGTGGAACTGGTTGATACTTCCAAAAACTGTAGACTGACCCCCAGAGAAAAGTTTATAAATATAGTGCACACGAAATACAGAAAAATTCAGCCGTCGCACAGTGGAAGTACCTTTTTTAAAACGTACTTCTCTATCATACTGATGGCTGTAAAGAGTGCTGATTACTGTTTCACATACATTTGTTTCAGCGTGTTTGGAATGGATGGTGACTTAAATGTAGCGAAAGGTAGTTAAATAGGTCAGAAAATCTATTCAGGCAGCCTTAATTTAACTTTACGAGAACCACTTCAAAATGAATCCCATCCAACTTCGTATCTCTTTGTACCTAATAAAGACTTCGCACTTTATCGAAGTGTAATGCTGCCTTATCAAAGACAGTTTCTAACATTCGAAAAATCTTCAGTTATCGGCTCAGCAGAGCCCTAAGATGTGTCGAATGTGCGCTTGGAATACTAGCCGGTAAATGGCCTATTTTTCACCGTCCTCTTGACGTTCATCATCAAAATACAAATTCACCAGGAAATGGTATGGATTCCAGTTTAAAGACCCATTATTTTGTGCTTTAGATAATTATCACATCGCGTAATTAAGGGAAGTCAAAGGGGAATCGATGTACGAGAACATTTTACACCATATTTCACTTCAAATCATGGGTCCCTTCCGTGGCAGAATGATTGCATATAGATGTTGGAACTGAATTGCTTTCTATACAAAATGAGATGTAAGTAATACGCTTAGAATTGATAATATTGTTTTCAAGGCGCAAATAATAACTTGTTAGACGTGCTTCATAACAACAACTTAGTGAGTAGCTTTAATGTCCTTATGAACTTGTTATTGCCCTTATGAACTTGTTATTGCTATATTATTTTAAGGACTATAAATAAATAATTCTACAAAGACTGTCCTTTTTCATTTCCTTCTTCTGCTTCCATATTCCCTCATGGTCTCCAGCAACTGTTTCATATTACAGTCGTCCATGCATCTTGTTTGTAATAATAGTTTTTATGATCAGCGTGTCGAACACGATATAAACATCTGTACTTTTCAACCTTCGTTATAAGCACTTCACTGTCGATAAACTCCGTTGAGTACTCAAGCGTACTAAGTTGAACGAAGAGCAACCCTCAACAACTATGGCCACCGGTAGCCACTTCCCGCAACATTGCGTTATTTGACGCATGTGTAGCCACTACCACTTGCGTTTTCTGACGCTGGGAAATTGTTCCACGCCCATTCATCTGCGGCAAGAACTTGAGAACGCACTTGTCCTTCGACAATTTTCGCTAATTTCCATACCGTGTAGCCACATCTTGTACTTCGACACTGGGTCCATATTTCTAGTGTTATTTACTGCACAAAAGTTGTGTTAAAAACGCCCGTGTTAGCCTAACGGAGAAGAAATAAAAACTTTGAGGTTTGCTGACAACATTATAATTCTGTCAGAGACAACAAAGGACATGAAAGAGCAGCTGAACGGAAAGAGGTTATAATTTGAACATCGCTGAAGTTAAAGAGGGTAATGGAATATAGTCCAATTAGATGGTGAGGGGATTACACGGGGAAATTAGTAGAAGCATTTTACTATTTGGGCAGCGAAACAGCTGACGATGGTACAAGTAGGAGGATATACAATGCTCACTATAGAAAGAAAAGAATTTCTGAAAAGGAATTGTTAACATGGAATATGAATTTGAGTGTTAGGAAGTTATTTCTGAAGATAACTGTGTGGAGTGTACCCTTGTACAGTCGTGAAATGTGGACAATAAACAGTTTAGAAAGAAAATAATAGAAATTTTTGAAATGTTCAATTTCTCCTTGATTTGCTTAAGCGCTTGCTCACTGTACACAGCGCGGATAGGCTACAATTCTGTCCGGCTCCCTTCTCAACCACTGATTCTTTTTCACGCCCTTCGATTCTTACAGCTGCAGTCTTGTTTAAGTACTAGATGTAAGTAACCTGTCGCTTACTATATTTTATCCCAACTACTTTCATAATTTCAATGTGTGTATTCGTATCAACATTGTCAAAAGCTTCCTGGAAGTAAAAAGTGCAGTAAATGTAGGTATACCTCTTTACAGTTTATCTTATATGTCAAAGCTCAGTATGACCTCGCGTGTTCCTACATTTTTCCGGGACCCAAACCCAAGGTAGGCCTCTATCAGTTTTTCATTATTCTGTAAATAATTAGTGTCAGTATTTTGCAAGCATGAGTTATTAAACAGATAGTTCGATAATACTCCCAACTGTCAGAAAATCCTTCCTTTGGAACTGTAATTCTTCTCCTTGAAGCCTGAGGGTGTTTCACTTGTCTCATGTACCTTGCACACCACGTGAAATAACATTGTCATCTAGCTCTCCTTAGATTTTTCAGTCTACCGTAAAACTGTTCTTATAATATCATGTGTGTCATCTCATCTTCATCTAATTACTCTTTTTTTCTGTAATATTGTCTTCTTTTATGCTGTATGCTGTTTTACGTACTGTATGTACAGCATCTGACGTAGAAATTTCCACGTTGAACATTGTCGCATGGAGGCTCTCTATCTCGTGTCTTCCACGAAGTTAAAATCTAGTTTATGGGCTATCCGTTTGGAGAACTCATATGTATTTAGCACGCGTTACCTGTAGCCTCCAATTGCACTATACGGTCACATACGATACCGTCGCGGAACACGTACCGCGTAGACAAGTGTGACTGCCTATGAGCGTTCAGCATCGTGGTAGAGAGCACGTCAGCGCATTGCACGTCTTATAATTCCGAGAACTTTCATTCCGATAGAAGTCAAAAACCATATTTTATTCTCCAGAATACATGTAGTACATATCGTGGATTGTGCGTGACAGTAAATGAGAGTTACTGATAATCTTTCTTATTGTACATCCAGACTGGTGTAGTCAGCGGCATTAATGATGAGCATAGCCTCCGCCGCATGCCATATTAATGGTTTGCGGTGTAGGGATGTAAATGTTTGTGTAGATACACTAGTGCGGAAACTCTTTTCCACATTATTCGTTACGTATTCTCGCTCACAATTTCATAAAGGTGTCTCTAGTGACGCACTTTACTAGCATCTACAGAGACAGGTAATAACAAGTACTAACAAATATACCGGGATCATCAGAATGAAATGGGGCGATGTTACCTGTAGGAAGGCCAGAATAGGCTGGATGTCTTTGGTTCTAGATAGTTCCAGGAATAGCGTTGGACCACAAGACTACTTGCTTGCTCGCCAAAATACCACGGCCTGTGGAATTACAGCGGCGCCTGCAGACACGCCACCCGCTACACTCCGCTACTGGCGTCACCGGCTAAATTTGAAAGCCACAGACGTGACGCCGCTGTGACCAGAGGAATACAGTGGTACAAGGAGGTGGTCTTAGACATGCAAACAACTCGTTTCCGCAAGTTGTGTTCTAACGCGTCTGTAATGCACCATCTTTTTCTTCCCCACTTGTCCTAACCTACGATACAGTGGGATGTATCTTGCCCTGTGGATTGTAGACGTCTGCAGAGAATGACTCAAAACGTTACAATTAGTGCCCACAGCGAGAATGAATACCACCTGGTGCCGTCGTGGACACATGACTCTGTAAGGCACGTACCGGCTGGTTATACTCGTAATTAATGTGCAGCTACCCACGGAGAACCAATGTGGACTGTGAGTATCGGCCGGCCGTTGTGGCCGAGCTGTTCTAGACGCTTCAGTCCGGAACCGCGCTGGTGCTACGGTCGCAGGTTCGAATCCCGCCTCGGGCATGGATGTGTGTGATGTCCTTAGGTTAGTTAGGTTTACGTAGTTCTAAGTCTAGGCGACTGATGACCTCAGATGTTAAGTCCCATAGTGCTTAGAGCCACTTTTTTTTGTAAGTATCGTATGTCAGTGACACTTGGTATATATGCTAATGTGTTAATGTCGAAACGATTTAAACTGGAAAAAATAGTTCCAATTTTTTCCAGCAAATGCAAATCTGGTGCTGTGAATGCAAGAAAGACGTACAGAAATGTTCGCATGTGTAATGGATTAGGAACGGGATGTGGTTGGGAAACGCCAAACAAGCAAGAAAGGCATAATGCTGATTTTATTATTAACCGACGCTTACACAATTTGTACAGTATGAGACTGGAGATGTGGACAAGATGCTGCATCCGTAAAAGGATGTTATCTGAGCAACGTGTGCCTTTATACTGTACTTCAGATCAGGTAGAGATCGTACGTGTCCCTGGGAAACGCTTTCTTTTGGATGTACCCAGAATATATATATATATATATATATATATATATATATATATATATATATATATATACTTGAGTATTGCTCATCAGTGTAGGATCCGTACCAGGTCGGGTTGACAGAGGAGGTAGAGAAGATCCAAAGAAGAGCGGCGCGTTTCGTCACAGGGTTATCTGGTAAGCGTGATAGCGTTACGGAGATGTTTAGCAAACTCAAGTGGCAGACTGTGCAAGAGAGGCGCTCTGCATCGCGGTGTAGCTTGCTGTCCAGGTTTCGAGAGGGTGCGTTTCTGGATGAGGTATCGAATATATTGCTTCCCCCTACTTATACCTCCCGAGGAGATCGCGAATGTAAAATTAGAGAGATTCGAGCGCGCACGGAATCTTTCCGGCAGTCGTTCTTCCCGCGAACCATACGCGACTGGAACAGGAAAGGTAGGTAATGACAGTGGCACGTAAAGTGCCCTCCGTCACACACCGTTCGGTGGCTTGCGGAGTATAAATGTAGTAAATGTAGAACATTAAGATGGTGAGCTATACATGAATCTTTTGATTGGGTTATATACCGGAAAGCTGTTACTTCCATGCCTCCTGTTGCGAAATCTCCTGCTAATTTCGTTTCTTCCTGTGGTGACACACCCTTTATAAGGCAAAGTTTGTGAACCATGTACGAAAGATTAAGTACTATAAACGGAATAACCCTACAGAGATTTCTAATATACGTGGTGACTACATCGATAACTTGACAAATAAAGATTAGAAACAATCGGATAAATGTGACAGAAATAAGGTATATTATGTTTAAAAAAGATAATGTAACTCATGTCAAATTTCACTTGTATATTTTACAGTATGATTCCGGCTGCTAATATTCGCCCAAAGGTCTGGGAGTGAACCTGTATCGATTACACAGCTGTCGGTCGTCTGGATAGAGTTCCATATGAAAAATGCGGGTTGCATGAAACTCTGGGTGTATTCTCTTCAAAGACGAACGGACCGGGGATGCAGTTGGATGTGAACCCAGACCACACAATCACACACGACGAGTCCAATGGCTCTTCGTGTACAACACGCTGATTAACCGTACGACAAATTCGGCAGTTCTGTGCATTCACTGAACTTTGTAGTGTAAAATTTGCCTTGTCACTCCATACAACATTGGCCGGCCACATGTCATCAGCTTCGATCTGTGCCAGAAACCGAAAAGCAAATTCAGAACGTTACGGCAGATCATGAAGTTTCAGTTGCTGCATCGTCTGGATCTTTTACGGGCACCAGTTTAAAAGACCGCGAAACTTTCTGTACTGTCGACCATGGGATGGACAAATCTCGTGACACTGCACGAGCAATACCACCGCCCGGGCTCGTGCTGCACGGTCAGGTACAGCCACAGCAACCTCGTCAATAGCTTCCACCGGAACATAACGCCTTCATCTTCCAGTTACCACACTAACTTTAGCCGTATTTTCGAATTTCATTACCATCATCCTTAAACCCTTTAATGACATTGGGTCTCAGGTCAGACCTTTTAGTCGGCGTTATTCTCACAGCGGAGAGTTGTAATTGCTGCCGTTCAAGCAAAACAATTTTACTAACAGCGCACTGTCTCTATTCACGATAGACACGTTGTTCCCTCATGTTATAGCTTGTCAAATGACAGCGTGGATGTCATACCGCCATACACACAGTGTATACCGCTAGATTTGCACTTGGTGGCCAAAACTGGAGCTAATTCTTTTCCAGCGTAAATCGGTTTCGCACTAACGCAATAGCATATGTACCAAGTTTTGCTGACGGACGATAATTACAAAAAAATGGTTCAAATGGCTCTGAGCACTATGGGACTTAACACCTGAGGTCATCAGTCCCCTAGAACTTACAACTACTTAAACATAACTAACCTAAGGAGATCACACACATCCGTGCCCGAGGCAGGATTCGAACCTGCGACCGTAGCGGTCGCGCGGTTCCAGACTGTAGCGCCTAGAACCGCACGGCCACCCCGGCCGGCTTACGCAAAAACGTACGAAACTAAATACTGCCAATCTTAAGCGAAACCAAGCAGTTTTTTCTGAAAAAATTAGAAATAAATTAGGAGCAGTGTATGGGGTACAATCCAGGTAGCACTAATATTTTCATTTTACAAATAATCATAGATTTTTAGTCATATTATATTGTAACGCCGAAATATAACTACATCGGCAAAGAAAAGATAAATAAAGCAATACGTATGCCATGTTCTGCCAAAAGTATTTTCCAGTAATCATTCACTGTACCATAAAAGAAAATTCCGTCACTTGTAGCTCAGTCGCTTGCAGAATCTCACCAAGTTTAATCACCTGCAATCACCCGTTCTTTCCTCCAACTTTTTTTAGTAACTATTAGTCCCTGACGCGTTCAGATTTTATTTTCTTACAATTGTTGTCCGGAAAATCTGCCTTCATTCCACCTTGCCTGAAAAGTCCCTCAGATTTTAGACGGATATTAATCTCATTGGACATGGCATTCGTACAACAGAAAATGTACAAGTACAAAACTTACGTACGTACAAATTTACGTATTTCATGTAACACTTAACGCTTAAATGCATGATTTTTTATTTCAAGCTGTAAAAATTACCACGTTTAGTTTATAGTGCCTACATTACGAAAAAATATTGAAAAATTTTTTAATTAAATTAACAAAGCATTATTGTTGACAATCGCTACAAACAAAAAAACAGACCTAATTTCAAATCTATCGTAAAGACACTCGAATTAACTGTCTACACCATATCTACTTACGTTATCAAAATACGGTCGCAGTTTCGAATCCTGCCTCGGGCTTGGATGTGTGTGATGTCCTAGGGTTAGTTAGGTTAAAGTAGTTCTAAGTTCTAGGGGACTGATGACCTCAGAAGTTAAGTCCCATAGTGCTCAGAGCCATTTGACCCATTTTGAGCCAAACCCACAAATCAGTGCACCACAAAAAAGATCTCTACTTTCCGCCAAAACACACGCGCGGCATTACATCCACACAACTGATTGTCGAACTGGTTCAGTTCATCCTGCCATTTACGACCGCTGTGAAGAACTACTAGCAGCTTAGCAGCTGCAGTAGGGTGTATACACTGAACTACATAACGAATTTATTGCAAAATGTTGCTCAGTATAGGATACATCGAAGAGTGTAGCTGATCAGCTACACTGTGCATTAAAGGGTTAAATTAATAATTACAGAAAAAGTAAGAAAAATATAGAAATTATCCTGAAAAATCTTTTGCATGACAACGCAATGGTGCAAACAGTGGAAGGTTCAAAAATGGTTCAAATGGCTCTGAGCACTATGGGATTCAACATCTGAGGTCATAAGTCCCCTAGAACTTAGAACTACTTAAACCTAACTAACCTAAGAACATCACACACACCCATACCCGAGGCAGGATTCGAACCTGCGACCGTAGCAGTCCCGCGGTTCCGGACTGCAGCGCCAGAACCGCTAGACCACCGCGGCCGGCAACAGTGGAAGGAGAATTATGTAAACAAAATATTGGTATTGCCGAACTTATTATGCGCCAGTTACTGTAGAGTAAGGGCTTTACGTGATGAAGGCGCCGAAAACAATGTCATATCGCGTGGTTCGCCAAGTGCAGACGACGCTGTGGTTACTGCTCTTTGCAAGACCTGGGTTCAAATCCACGTGCGGCCATTTAGCTTAAGCTTTCCCATTGTTTTCCTAAATTGCTCGAGGTTATTACTGACATGGTTTCGTTGCTAAGGCACAGCAGCTTCCCTTCTCCAACAGGAGCTGGTCCCCAGGCTGCCTGTAACGCCGTGGTGGCCAACGGTGGCCGCTACTGCTGGTATGTGACGCATCTGAGACAGGCCGTCTGTCAGCGGAGGGGCCCCACGCGGCGCCAATTAACGGTGCAATTAGCAGGCAGCAGCCGGAACCTCCCGCAGCAGCGCACAGGCACCTGACAGCCCGCGTCCTCAGCTGGTGGCCAGAGGCGCGCGGTTCCTGCCGTCTCTCTTCTGTCGAGCCACCAGCACCGCAGACTTCGTACGTTTGCAGCCACTACTATATACACAAAAAGCTTCGCCGAGACTCAAAGGCGAAAGCACCAGGTGAATGGAATTAGGCGCGCAGTCCGGAACCGCGCGACTGCTACGGTCGCAGGTTCGAATCCTGACTCGGGCATGGATGTGTGTGATGTCCTTAGGTTAGTTAGGTTTAAGTAGTTCTAAGTTCTAGGGGACTGATAACCTCAGAAGTTAAGTCCCATAGTGCTCAGAGCCATTTGAACCATTTTTTGAATGGAATTAGGAAAAGCCTGCTGCGCCTCATCTGTCTTTTAAACACGTATTCAGAATTTTCCACAGTCTTCTCCTATAGTTTTAAGCGACAATTTTATTTGCTCACCCGTAATTTGTATACGGGCTGAGGCAAAAGTTTGGATACATCCCTATAAAAATCAGGGCAACGGCCTTGCCGCAGTGGATAGCCCGGCTCCCGTGAGACCACCGAAGTTAAGCGCTGTCGAGCGTGGCCGGCACTTGGCTGGGTGACCATCGAGCCGCCATGCGCTGTTGCCATTTTTCGTGGTGCACTCAGCCTCGTGATGCCAATTGTGGAGCTACTCGAGCGAATAGTAGCGGCTCTGGTCAAATAAAACCATCATAACGACCGGGAGAGCGGTGTGCTGACCACACGCCCGTCCTATCCGCATCCTCAATGAGGATGACACGGCGGTCGGATGGCTCTACCCTTCATTCGATCCCTGCGAAAGCATACATTTCAGGAGGATAATGCACGACCGCATGTTGCAGGTCCTGTACGGGCCTTTCTGGATACAGAAAATGCTCGAGTGCTGCCCTGGCCAGCACATTCTCCAGATCTCTCACCAATTGAAAACATCTGGTCAATGGTGGCCGAGCAACTGGCTCGTCACAATACGCCAGTCACTACTCTTGATGAACTGTGGTATCGTGTTGAAGCTGCATGGGCTGCTGTACCTGTACACGGCATCCAAGGTTTGAGTCAATGCCGAGGCGTATCAAGGCCGTTATTATGGCCAGAGGTGGTTGTTGTGGGTACTGATTTCTCAGGATATATGCATCCAAACTGCGTGAAAATGTAATCACGTGTCAGTTCTAGTATAATGTATTTGCGAGCGAATACCCGTTTATTGTCTGCATTTGTTCTTGGTGTAGCAATTTTAATGGCCAGTAGTGTATTTTGTATAGTAACTTGTCTCCATGGGGTGGGTGCGAAGTTACATTTTCGTCTGATTGTTGCTATGAGATACTTACCAGGTACTGTTCAATCCAGTCTTCCAGATGGTCTAATACTCCATCTGTTCTCTAGTCGGCAGTGCGGAATTGTATTGGATGCCTTCCGGAAATCAAGAAACATGGTAGCATCCTGGAAATCGGCGTCTGTTACGACCATCGATCGGGAAGGTTCGCGTGCAGAGGACAATTTCAGTGCTGGGGGGTCGAACCAAATTGGCAGTGGTGAGCCGCAGCCAGTAAAGGCAGTCGGCTGATGGAGGCGTCACGGCTTTGCCCGGTGACAGCATCCGCCCTGTGGCGGGATCTCGCGGAGTCCTCCGTCTCCCCCGGTCGCTAATTGCCAGGCGCCGCTTGCTCGATACGCTTTAATTGACGTCGCCGTAATTGCTTACCTGGCCGGTAGCGGACTGCTCGCTGCACCCGATCTTCCCTCCCCTCCTCCCGGCCAGAGGCAACGCCTCAAAACAAACCCGTTTCAGTTCGCCACACGTGTGTTCCGCAGCTCGCCGAGGCAGAAGACGCCGCAGCTGGCGCGCACCCGCACGGCCCGTCCGAAATGAGACAGACACCGTTGCACCGCGGCCTTACTTAGAATCGGTACAGCCCTTTGCTGAACGTGTGCTGTGGGCGAATTTTCTGATAATTAACCACCAAAATAGATCTTTATAGCGATTTTAGATTAAGAGCCTACAACACATCAGTTAAGCTTTATTCTTTAAGGAGGGTAGGACGTCAAACGGGCCGACTTGGGGCACTATGGAACTTAACATCTGAGGTCATCAGTCCCCTATAACTTAGAACTACTTAAACCTAACTAACCTAAGCACATCACACACATCGATGCCCAAGGCAGGATTCGAACCTGCGACCGTAGCAGTCGCACGGTTCTGAACAGAAGCGCCTAGAACCGCTCGGCCACACCGGCCGGCGGAGCAGGAGAGGCACCACAGGACATTTTAATTTCCACTGTCTATACTTTTACAAATAAATTCATAAAACTTTGAGAGCATGATCAGGAAGGATTCACGATTCATACTCGTAGCAGTGGAAGTTCAAAAACGTACCAAAATACATTTTTTTAGATGTGAAATTTCATCATTACTTCACTTACTACTGGCAAAATTTGTTGCTATAGGTACACTTTTCTTCATAAGTTAGAGAGATTCTTCGATAAATTTTGCACAGCATTCAAACTATAGTCACATGTGTATGTAATTCTAGAGGTTATTTTATTTATGATAAAATGAATGAACTGTTACATTTTAAACTTCATGTTTAGAAAAAAACTCAAATTTTATAGTTAATTATCTCAATTTTTACCACAGTTTTTAATAGATTTGGAATATTCTAGAGTTTCATAAACCTGTAAGTACTGCTTGTATGCTGTGCAAAATTCATCGAAGAATCTCTCTTACTTATGAAGAAAAGTGTACCTACAGAAACAAATGCAGCCAGTAGTAAATGAAAAAATTATGAAATTTCACATGTAAAAAAAAGTATTTTGCTACATTTTTGTACTCCCACTACTATGAGTGTGAATCCTCAATCCTTCCTCGTCATGCTGACAAAGTTTTATGAATTTATTTTTAAATGTATAGACAGTGGAAATTAAAATGTCCTGTGGTGCCTCTCCTGCTCCAAGTCGGCCCGTTTGACGTCCTACCCCCCCTTAACTGGCTGTTACCCGCTACTTCGCTCGCATGCCAATAGTTTTGTAATGATAAGTGGTAGTAAGTACGTTTTACGAGATATCAGTGTATATAGCGGCGTATCTATAACAAAGGGTATGCAATGGCAGTATATTTGTACATAATGAATGTGTTTCTATTATTTTGCTGTATCCATGGAGAAGAAATAAAAACCTTGAGGTTTTGACATTGTACTTCTGTCAGAGACAGCAAAGGACTTGGAAGAGCAGATGAACGGAAAGGACAGTGTCTTGAAAGGAGGATATAAGATGAACATCAACAAAAGCCAAACGAGGATAATGGAATGTAATCGAATTAAGTCGGGTGATGCTGAGGGAATTAGATTAGGAAATGAGACACTTAAAGTAGTAAAGGAGTTTTGCTATTTGGGGAGCAAAATAACTGACGATAGTCGAAGTAGAGAAGGTATAAAATGTAGACTGGCAATGGCAAGGAAAGCGTTTCTGAGGAAGAGAAATTTGTTAACATGGAGTATAGATGTGTCAAGGAAGTCGTTTCTGAAAGTATTTGTATGGGGTGTAGGGAAGTGAAACATGGACGATAAATAGTTTGGACAAGAAGAGAATAGAAGCTTTCGAAATGTGGTGCTACAGAAGAATGCTGAAAATTAGATGGGTAGATCACATAACTAACGAGAAGTTATCTAATAGAATTGGGGAGAAGAGGCGTTTGTGGCACAACTTGACAAGAAGAAGGGTCCGGTTGGTAGGACATGTTCTGAGGTATCAGGGGATCCCAAATTTAGCATTGGAGGGTAGCGTGGAGGGTAAAAATCGTAGAGACCAAGAGATGAATACTCTAAGCAGATTCAGAAGGATGTAGATTGCAGTAAGTACTGGGAGATGAAGAAGCTTGCACAGGATACGGTAGCATGGAGAGCTGCATCAAACCAGTCTCAGGACTGAAGAACACAACAACAACAACAACATGTCGATTCTGAAGGTATGCATTGCATTTTCTAAATATATTTAAAAGTTGCTTTGAATTATTACATTCTTGCAGAAGTAGAGTTTTCAGTAATTTCTCCGATTCACCTAATACTGAATGTGTGGTTTTTGCCACCAGATTAACACATACCAGCCGTCTCTCCCTTCTATTGCTACGCTTTATTGTACCTAAAATATTGATCCCTTCCCCTATGACGACTCATTTATGATTAACGTAGTCAGTTAATATTTCGTAATCGAACGCAGCCTCACCAATAGTCTCCCACGTTCCATATGTAAAGGAACGACTCTGTATTTGTGGTACAGCCTTTAAATGACGCTGTCATTGTGTGTTCAAGTGTCTTGGCAGATGTAAGGGACGCGAGACTCTCAGCGTCCAAAATGCGAATGGTTTGTGACTGATCTCATGTCTCTGTACCCTATCTGCCTCTGAGTTCCGGCAGACACGAGATTGTTCTGTCGTTCATTAAATGCATTCGCATTAAATGCATTCCATCAGCTGTACAATAAAATGACATCAATAAAGATTTGTGCCGGACCGGGCCTCGAACCCGGATTTCCCGCTTATCTCGAGTCGTCGCCTTACCGTTCGGCTATCCGTGCACGACTCACGGCCAGAACCAAATTTCTATACCTCGTCAACCATGCGTCTACGACCTGGACTCGTACATCCATTATGTATATTCCCGTACACGCGAGACATTATACTTGGAAGTCGCTTGCTCGGTACTGGCAGAGGGGAGCTCTCTTATAACTATGTGCTTAGTCAGACTCACGTTTGTGGCGCTTATAGTGTTACTTTTAAATATGGTTTCCGGGATTACCGTCCGATTTTATTGTTGTATCTCCACCAAAATTCTCCAGCTATGCCAGGTGGTGGAGGAGCTCAATATCATAAACCAGGTGCACAGCAACATTGGATTTGCACTGCCACGGAAGAGCCGCCGACAATAGCGTGAGCGTCGTCTGCTCTCCACTCACGTATACCATATTTAAAAACGTGTACAATACTCGAAAAGATACAACTTTCAGAAATAGCCTATGGTCATCTCAGATTTCAAGCTACCTCCGTACCAAATTTTACCAAGTCGGTTCAGCGCTTTAGTCGTGAAAGCGTAACACAGTTACTTTCGCATTTATAGTATGAGCATGGATTGTGTAAAACTTTCCATCGTTGATGGAACGCGAAAACGCAGGCGTATGATAAATGGAGACTAGGACTAAATTTGTCTCTGATTGCAAAAATGTGCTTCAGATTTATTCTGTCATGGTAGAGTCATTGGCTACAAGTGACAACGTCAGAAGCACCAGTTCACTTTAAGAAACTTTAAAGAAATTACATTGAGTCAGTCCATACACAATACGACATCATTAGTCATTCACTATGTGTTACGAGTATTGTGTACGCACTGGTGTAACGCAATTTTCGTCTTAATTTTGTAATGTGAACAGGTGCATCTGACTACGGGGCTGATAGTCACGAAATCTATCATGACACAATAAAACGAAACCGAAGATCAGTTTTGCAGTCAGAAGGAAATTTATTCCTCATCTCAACTTTGATATACGATTTAACAAATTGTTGGGATTGAAATCTTCTTCTCTAAAATTCCTCAGTTTTTACGACGATTAGTTTGTGTTTTATGGTGTTCAGTAATAATACATTAGGAAAGAAAATATGAAAAACGAGTTGTCACAGTGATAGATGTACTCTGCTGTTACGTTGTCGCGATTCGCCTTCTATGACGCGTACAGCCTCCACAGAAGTTCTGTTACTGCGTTATGACATGGGCAACTGTACTCATAACGCTGTTAACAGGTATGCCGATAAATATTTGGGGTTGTTTCAAACTGCTAGTATACTCATAGCAATGAAAATATTTTTAAAAGAAACATTTTTACAGTACGCAAAACAAATAAAAAATAAATAAAACCTTACTGCACATTGCTACAGGACAGCGTATTGGTCAATCTGTTGCGGTATGTGCCAGTCTACCGTCTCGTTCGAATCTGTCTGTTGCGTAGAAGGAGACACTATAGGCAGTGCTGCATGTCGTTACCACACGTCCTGACGCGTCCTTCTGCCCTTCTGTGTGACGCACGCACTCTTTCAAGTGGATGTAGCTTCATTCGGATTGCGTCAATGCATTGGTTACATGCTCCTGTATCCTGTATCGTCTGCACAATGCCGACGGATTGGTACATACCAGTATCTTCTAAACGTTCCTTTAGCCAGAAACGCTACGGACTCAGGTGCGGGGAACGGGGAGGCCAAGCTGCAGGATATCCTAGACCAACCCATCGGCCATGAAACGATGTGGTGAGGTACTGTTTCACGATCTACATCTACATCCATACTCCGCAAGCCACCTGACGGTGTGTGGCGGCGGGTACCTTGAGTACCTCTATCGGTTCTCCCTTCTATTCCAGTCTCTTATTGTTCGTGGAAAGAAGGAATGTCGGTATGCCTCTGTGTGGGCTCTAATATCTCTGATTTTTATCCTCATGGTCTCTTCGCGAGATATACGTAGGAGGGAGCAATATACTGCTTGACTCCTCGGTGAAGTTATGTTCTCGAAACTTCAACAAAAGGCCGTACCGAACTACTGAGCGTCTCTCCTGTAGAGTCTTCCACTGGAGTTTATCTATCATCTCCGTAACGCTTTCGCGATTACTAAATGATCCTGTAACGAAGCGCGCTGCTCTCCGTTGGATCTTCTCTATCTCTTCCATCAACCCTATCTGATACGTATCCCACACTGCTGAGCAGTATTCAAGCAGTGGGCTAACAAGTGTACTGTAACCTACTTGCTTTGTTTTCGGATTGCATTTGCTTAGGATTCTTCCAATGAATCTCGGTCTGGCATCTGCTTTATCGACGATCAACTTTATATGACCATTCCATTTTAAATCACTCCTAATGCGTACTCCCAGATAATTTGTGGAATTAACTGCTTCCAGTTGCTGACCTGCTATACTGTAGCTAAATGGTAAAGGATCTTTCTTTCAATGTATTCACAGCACATCACACTTGTCTACATTGATATTCAATTGCCATTCCCTGCACCATGCGTCAATTCACTACAGATCCTCCTGCATTTCAGTACAGTTTTCCATTGTTACAACCTCTCGATATACCACAGCATCATCCACAAAAAGCCTCAGTGAACTTCTGATGTTATCCACAAGGTCATTTATGCATATCGTGCATAGCAACGGTCCTACGACACTCCCCTGCGACACACCTGAAATCACTCTTACTTCGGAAGACTTCTCTCCATTGAGAATGACATGGTGCGTTCTGTTATCTAGGAACTCTTCAATCCAATCACACAATTAGTCTGATAGTCCATATGCTCTTACTTTGATCATTAAACGACTGTGGGGACCTGCATCGAACGCCTTGCGGAAGTCAAGAAACATGTGATGTTGCGAGGGCCACTCGCTCAAAAAAAGATACAAATGGCTCTGAGCACTATGGGACTTAACATCTGTGATCATCAGTCCCCTAGAACTTACAACTACTTAAACCTAACTAACCTAAGGACATCACACACATCCACGATAGAGGCAGGATTCGAACCTGCGACCGTAGCAGTCGCGCGGTTCCGGACTGAGCGCCTAGAACCGCTAGACCACCGCGGCCGGCTCTGAAATTGTAACCGTTTGTTTGTCTGTACATGTAACTGAGATCTACCGATATCCGTTCCATTCGAACGCCTTGCGGAAGTCAAGAAACATGGCATCTACCTGGGAACCCGTGTCTATGGCCCTCTGAGTCTCGTGGACGAATAGCGCGAGCTGGGCTTCACACGACCGCCTTTTTCGAAACCCATGCTGATTCCTACAGAGTAGATTTCTAGTCTCCAGAAAAGTCATTATACTCGAACATAATACGATCCGTAGAAAATGGGTTCTAGCCGCGCCGAGCATAAACCACAGTCGTTGTTGCCCTTCCTCCGAAACAGTGGTCGGCTGTAGCGCACACCTTCGCGTTGGCAGCTAACTGGGTGGTCAGCGGCTGGAGCGTAGGGACGGAGACGCCGCAAAGTCTGTTCCTCTGCAGAACACATCAAAGCGCCACGTTTCTACGTGCGCCCCACTTTAAAATTAGTGAAGTGAAAATGGTTCAAATGGCTCTCAGCACTATGGGACTTAACTTCTGAGGTCATCAGACCCCTAGAATTTACTTAAACCTAACCAACCTAAGGACATCACCCACACCCATGCCCGAGGCAGGATTCGAACCTGCGACCGTACCGGTCGCGCGGTTCCAGACTGTAGCGCCTAGAACCGCTCGGCCACCTCGGCCGGCTAATAGTGAAGTGACCAAACAGTAATGACAGCAGTACGGCGTGAGGTAGAGGCTTGGTGGGTTAGAAACGGAGGGAGTACGACAGGGAGAGGGATTGTGGCGGTGGGATGGGGGGGGGGGGGGTTGCTCCTGCACTTATCTGCTGGTGCAGTCCGGCAGAGAACGCGCTTATCTGGCGCCGAGGCGCGCCACAAAGGCTTTCAATTAAGAGGCCTGCTATTCGCGTCGCCCGGCGCAGATTCACACAGGCGCTCACGGCACGACACGACACGCCCCCATTGCGTCGCGTTATGATCGCGATGGGCGGCGCTCCACCCCGGATATGACGTCAGCGGCGGCCGTCCGGCACTGCTTTCTTGCGACACTAGCCTCTCTTCTCTCTTCTCTCTCTCTCTCTCTCTCTCTCTCTCTCTCTCTCCCCCTGTTCCGCGCCCACAAGGTAAAGGCAGCAGAGGCTCAGTTCTTGTGAAACGTATCTGGCTCTTTAGTCACACGAAGTAGTGAGTGCTATAGAAGGAGATATCGAATTGATTCCGATTTCTTGATTTCGAGAAAACGTTTTGACACCGTTCCTCACTAGCGGCTTCTAATGTAATTGCATCGCTATCGAGTTACGTCTCAGTTGTGTGAGAGGGTTCGTGATTTACTGCCAGAAAAATCGCAGTTCGAGTTAACTGACGGTTAGTCATTGACTCAAACGTAACTTATATATAGCGTTCCTCAAGCAACTGTTACAGGCCGTCTGCTGTCCTCCATGTACCGGGTGATCAAAAAGTCAGTATAAATTTGAAAACTGAATACATCACGGAATAATGTAGATAGGTATAAATTGACACACATGCTTGGAACGACATGGGGTTTTATTAGAACCAAAAAAATACAAAAGTTCAAAAAATGTGCGACAGATGGCGCTTCATCTGATCAGAATAGCAATAATTAGCATAACAAAGTAAGACAAAGCAAAGATGATGTTTTTTACAGGAAATGCTCAATACGTCCACCATCATTCGACAACAATATTTGTAGTCGAGGAATAATGTTGTGAACAGCACTGTAAAGCATGTCCGGAGTTATGGTGAGGCATTGGCGTCGGATGTTGTCTTTCAGCATCCCCAGCTATATCGGTCGATCACGCTACACTTGCGACTTCAGGTAACCCCAAGTCCATTAATCGCACGGACTGAGGTCTGGGGACCTGGGAGGCCAAGCATGACGAAAGTGGCGGCTGAGCACACTATCATCACCAAACGACGCGCGCAAGAGATCTTCCACGCGTCTAGCAATATAGGGTGGAGCGCCATCCTGCATAAACATCGTACGCTCCAGCAGGTGTTTATCAGCCAGGCTGGGGATGATGCGATTCTATAACATATCGGCGTACCTCTCACCCGTCACGGTAGCAGTTACGAAACCAGAATAACGCATTTCCTCGAAGAATAAAGGCCCTATAACGGTAGATGTGGTAAATCCAACCCAAAGCGTGATTTTCTCGTCGTGCAGTGGAGTTTCCACGATAGTTCTAGGATTTTCGGTAGCCCAAATTCTGCAGTTGTGGCGTTGACAGACCCTCGGAGCGTGAAATGAGCTTCGTCGGTCGACAACACGTTACTCAACCAATCGTCATCTTCCGACATCTTCTGAAACGCCTACACCGAAAATGCCCTCCGCTTCACTAAATAGCCAGATAACAGTTCATGATGCCGATGGATTTTGTACGGATAGCATCGGAGGGTACGCCTCAGTGCCAACCAAACAGTAGTGTATGGAATGCCGGTGCGACGTGCGACTGCACAAGCGCTGACTTCCCCGTGCACAGACGAACCCGCTACAGTGTCCATTTCTTCCTGAACTGTCTCAGCAGCATTACGCCTTGTGCTCGGTCGGCCACTAAGGGGTCTATCGTCTAAACTACCCGTGTCTTCGAACTTCGAAATCATTCTCGCCACAGCTGCATTTGTCAACGGACCTTTACCCGTTCGAATCCCATTCCTATGGCGATAGGATCGTAACGCTGAACTAGCACATTCCCCATTCTGATAATACAGCTTCACTAAAAGCGCCTTTTCAGGTAACGTCAACATGCTGCGACTGGTGGCGCATCTGATTCTCTCTCTCTCTTCTTTTATACACGATTGTCGTGCGCAGTCACTGACGTTTTGCTGTCCAGCGCCATCTGTCGGACATTTTGTGAACTTTGTTTTTTTTGTTCTAATGAAACCCTATGTCATTTCAAGCATGTGTGTCAATTTTTACCTTTCTATGTACATTATTGCGTGGTTTATTAAGTTTTCAAATTTATACTGACGTTTTGATCACCCGGTATATTCAGGTTACATTTTACTTCGCCCAGCCAGTAGATTTCGAGGCCCAAGTACACCACCTCGGTACAGCAACTTTCCACGGATGCGACGCCTAAGTCGACCCTGGCGCCTCAGCTGCGCCCGTGCGGCCAGCGGCCAGTGGCCATCCATCGCGGTCGTAACTCTGCCGGGTCTCGGCGTGGCCCGCTGTGGTGTGGCCGGCTGACGTCCGGGGACAGACGGACGGCGTCTAATTTAGCGGCTCGCCGGCGCCACCTGAGCGCCATCCGTTAGCGCCACCCGCCACCCGCCACCCGGACCGCCACCTCGGACACCACCCGCACCAGCACCACCCACTAGCGGCCCTGCGCCCCCGCTCTCCGTCACCCGAATGTCGCCGCCGCGTCCGCGTCCGCAGAACTGCGAGGCTCCCACTCCGACAGTAGGCGGCTGTCTCGCTTCTCTTCGTCTCTGCTCCTCCGGCGATAACTTGCTAACTCTGCAAATGTTGCACAGTTCTCGTTTGTTTGGGACTGCTCAATACGAGGGTCCAGTCTGGGGATACGCATCTCCAACACAGCTAAGCCGCCTGCGAGTCATAGAGACCAAGCTTCTAATTATCATAAGTAATGATCCAAACGCACTGTGGGCATGCACACTAAATTCCGCTGAGCCGCGGTAAAAATTGCTGTTTTGAAGAGCGCGCCACAGCGCGTAGTGTGAACCAGTCGCCCTCCGTTTCTGACGATGGCGCCGTCGTGGCAGTCGTAGCTTTGGTGTCTCCCTCTGGTGTGAAAGGGGAAGGTTGCATGTCCACGTGCATTTAAGGGGCGCTATGAGCTCGCCACTCGGTCAGTCTGGGTCAGCTGGCCAGCTTGCTAGTCTATCTCTCGTCCGCATTTGTTATGCAGTTCGTGTCTGTCTTTCGGATCAATCTTTAAAGCCGGCAAAATGAGTCTTTCCACTCCGCCAGTAAGACAACTCAGCGAGTGGCCGCCCGGTCGGGGCTTGGTTCCTGCATCTGAGTTTGCGCGTTAGGCCGCCAGTTTGCTCAGGCAGTGGTCATTGGCGGTTGGATTGATCGGTTGGTAGGTCGCGCACTAGGACACAAGATGACTTGTCCGTCTTGAGCGACGGCGTATGTGAGGTCGCCTCTTGAGTCCTGTGGGCCGCGGCGTATAGCGACTTCGCGGTCGACACGAGAGCAACAGGAGTCAACCCACGACATCAGTCTGGCCGGTGCGAGCTGCGACGCCGTGAGATGGGAGATCGACGCGCCTTCCTGCGTCCGTTGATGCGGCTGGCAGCGGACGGTTCTGGAGAGCGATTTGGGGGTGCTGCGCCAGGTCTTCTCCAGAAATCGCAGTTTATTAGAAGTAAAGTGATTGGTGATATGTTGTTTGATTTACTCTTGTTAAATTCTACTTTTTTCTTGGTGAGGTCACCAGCCGTTTTCCTTGGAGGTCGTCCCATCATTCGTCTCCGTTTGCCCACCCGCGTGAAGGTGGTTGTTTATAATTTGGGTGGTCCGTTTTTCCCTTGTGGAGTAGGGGCGGGTTAGAGCAACCTGCAGTTCGGGTTGTTCGGTAATCTCCCTATCAATCTACCGTACGTTAGTAGCTGCCTCTGTCATGTTTGTCGGATTTGGTGTGTTAACGACTTTGTTGCTTGGAGTGTAACGGCCTAATACCTGAAATATGTTTTGATCTTTGGAAACTTTGACATTATTGCCTATGATCTTGAGAGGCGGTATCTGTGTACTGTAGAGCATCTTAACTATTGTTTGGCCAACCTCGTAGAATTTTATATAAGATTGCATTTCATGGGCTTTTATTTAAATGATCATTTTAGTATATAAAGTTGCCACCCTTTCACTGTAAGACTTTTCTTAGAAGTGAAAATCAAGTTGCATCTTCGGTGGCAAGGTTAATATTTTAATTGTTAGTGTTCTGTACCATTTCCATCCCTCCTACGGTAGGGGGGGGGGGTGCATAGTTTGTGTGCTTGTGTAAATTGTTAAAACTCTTAGTTTAAAGTTATCTGGTGTGTTGCAGATTTGCACCAGTGTAGTATTTCAGAGGCTCTTGTGAGCGCTCATAACAACGGCCGTGTCAAAAGGGAGCGGAAAGTTTCTCTGCCCAAAAGCTTATACAGTGAACACTTGTTTCTTTCTGCCTCTGAATAAATTGTAAATTTGATATTTAGAGGGTGCTTTCTGATTATAATTTTAAATCTGTTTATTTTAAAAAAAATGCTTTTAGGCACTATTAAAGTGAATAAAATTGCCATTTGTTAAAAGGAATTTGGTTATGATTTCATCAGCTATTCCCTGGCAACTACTTTCATGCTTACACAATGTGATTAAATGTGTTAATGTTCTTGATGAATCGCTAGTAAATAAAATAAATTATTAAGAATATTCTTGAAAATAAATCACGGTTCATCCGCCTCCGGCCCTCTTGGAGGTAATCTGGGATCTTGACATGCTGCTGTATCAGGCCGTTACGTGCAGGGATCAGAACCGACGATCCTGTAACTCCAACTGGGCTAGATATCCACAGCGTGTCACGTTTGGAAAGCCCGTTAGTCTTCCCGTGTTTTTCAGGTAATAGCAAGTTCTGCTTGCTTCAGGTATGGTGAAGTAGTGAACCAATGACCTCATCGAATGCCTTATACAACGATTGACTTGTGGAAATTGGCACATGAACATTACAGGCACAAGTACGTAAAAAATAGGGCGGACGAAATGACGGCAGAAGCATTTCTATACGATATTACAACTGTGGAGTATAGGTGCAAAATTTGACGTTTTTTTCCTGCTTTCGTCCATAACAACGTCCTCTCAAGGATGCAAACAAGTTTCAAAAACTAAAAATGCATTTCAACAAAATAATGCCTAAAAACGACAAAGTGTACTTTGTATTTTGGGCGAGAGACAGGCTCATCCACCGAAATCCGTCCCGTGCGGCCTGTGGACTGTACAGCAAGCACCGAAATACTCCATTGTCGTGCAAATCACGAAAATCTGCCCATGTACTCAGTGGTCTCGCGGTAGCGTTCTCGCTTCCCGAGCATGGCGTCCCGGGTTCGATACCCAGCGGGGCTCAGGGATTTACACCTGCCCCGAGATGACTGTTGTTGTGTCGTCTTCATCATCATCATTCATCCCCATTACGGTCGGAGGAAGGCAACGACGTCCGCAGCTCGTGGTCGTCCGGTAGCGTTCTCGCTTCCCACGCCCGGGTTCCCGGGTTCGATTCCCGGCGGGGTCAGGGATTTTCTCTGCCTCGTGATGTCTGCGTGTTGTGTGATGTCCTTAGGTTAGTTAGGTTTAAGTAGTTCTAAGTTCTAGGGGACTGATGACCATAGATGTTAAGTCCCATAGTGCTCAGAGCCATTTGAACCATTTTTGAAGGCAACGGCAAACCACCTCCACTATGTTCAAAATGGCTCTGAGCACTGTGGGACTTAACATCTGAGGTCATCAGTCCCCTAGACTTAGAACTACTTAAGCCTAACGAACCTAAGGACGTCACACACATCTATGCCCGAGGCAGGATTCGAATCTGCAACTGTAGCAGCAGCGCTGTTCCGGACTGAAGCGCCTAGAACCGCTCGGCCACAACGAGCGGCCCTCCACTAGGACCTTGTGTAGTGCGGCGGTGCTGGTCTCCCGCTGAGGTCATCAGTCCCCTAGACTTAGAACTACTTAAGCCTAACGAACCTAAGGACGTCACACACATCTATGCCCGAGGCAGGATTCGAATCTGCAACTGTAGCAGCAGCGCTGTTCCGGACTGAAGCGCCTAGAACCGCTCGGCCACAACGAGCGGCCCTCCACTAGGACCTTGTGTAGTGCGGCGGTGCTGGTCTCCCGCATCGTTCCCTTACGCTCTGTCAAGAAGCATGGGATCCATTCCACAAAGGAACCTCGGCAGGTCTAACAGAGTAGATCCGAGGTGAGGGGACTGCACGTTTGTGGGAAAACAGTCCTAGGTCGGCAAGCCGCATCCGTCAAAAATATCCACGGAAGTGGGCCGCGTTTCTGACCCCTGCAGAAGTTGGCTCGTGTGTGGCCCAGTAAACTGGGGAATCACCGCAGATGGAAACATAACTGACGAAAATCGCAGGGAAAAGGAACACTTGCGACAAGTTCAATCTCAAACATGCAGACATGACGTCGGCAAGCTCCTGTATTTGAGCCAATCTGACTGGTCCAGCCAGCTACACGTATACAGACCAGCTTCACTCTCCCACACGGAAGTTCACAACACGCAAACCAAAAACAACACGCACAGGATACTCTGCACCGAGTGGCCAATTTTACAATAATACTGACGTCTCTGATGATAAATTTGGCCTGTTGCGAGACAACAGCGGTTGGCCAGGAGAAATCATCAGTTCCCAGGAACAACGGGAGCTTTCTCACTACGAACAACGCATGAACTTCCCAGATGGCGTATAATCGGCCCATAGCCCTACCAGCCTTTCAAACTTTCAGAGTGGTTTCCTTCCGATGGCTTATTGTGGCACTTTTTCCCGCCGGCTCAAAACCGCCACCCTTTAAAAACACCGGTGCAGTAGCTGTTACGGTGTAAAGTCAAGCGGCGGCACGCCAGTCGGGAACGATAGGGCAGTGAGAAGACGTCAGCCAATAGCACGCCGACCGACCCCTCTCCAGGATGACAACGCTACAGCAGCGGCCCCTATGTGGAGAGGACGTAAGCGCCGCGCCCTACTGGTCGCGACCCAGTCGAATAGCAGCCTTAAGACTAGCGACGTGCATAGAAGCGTCGAAGCTCATTACTTCACTTGAACCCTTTATGTATCAGACAATGGAATTGTTATACTCAAGAAACTTGACTATTTCGTATGTCGCCCCTTGCAATACATCTAAAACAAAGCTAAGTATTGCTGTTGCTCATTTTGTAATAAAACACATTAACACGATTTGTTTCAATCCGATCCGAGAAAGCAGGTCTCCTAGACACCCCAATATCGACGACGTAGCTCAATTTAACAGTAGCTGTGCCACTGAAGAGCGTCAGGTTGCATTCCTTGCAGTCCTATTAAATGTGGTGGCAGCTGCACCCGCTGTCTGGCGTGGGTCCGTTCTGGCGTGCTGCACAATGTAGCGGTCATAAGCTGCTGTAGTCCCCTCTATCGGGAAGCGGTTTCTGTGGTTCGTAACGCTTTCAATGAACGTGAGACAATGCAGGGAGCAATACCAAACTCCTGTGTTATACTCACCACACTTCCTCCTTACCCTACTTCGCCGATCACCCCTCACCGTGTGAAGTCATGGAGAACATGTCTGCGGACCATGTTGTAATGCAGAGCATCACAACAGTGAACTGCAACTGCTCGCTGATTGACACACATTTGACACCATAACTACGCTGACCTCGCCACATATGACGTCCAAGTTTTTGTGCACGACTCGAGGGCTCCCTGGTAACATCTCCAACCCTTTCATTCATTTGCACCGAGTTATTAATAAGAATATAATAATTCCAATCCCAAAGAAAGCAATTGTTGAGAGATGTTACCGAACTATCATTTTAATAAGCCACGGCTGCAAAATACTAACGCGAATTCTTTACAGACGAATGGAAAAACTGGTAGAAGCTGACCTCGGGAAAGATCAGTTTGGATTCCGTAGAAATGTTCGAACACGGGAGCCAATACTGACCCTACGACTTACCTTACAAAATAGATTAAGGAAAGGCAAACCTACGTTTCTACCATTTGTAGACTTAGAGAAAGCTTTTCACAATGTAAAATACAGAGAGCGAAAGGCTATTTACAATCTGTACAGAAACCAGATGGCAGTTATAAGAGTCGAGGGACATGAAAGGGAAGCAGTGGTTGGGAAAGGAGTGAGACAGGTTTGTAGCCTCTCCCCGATGTTATTCAATCTGTATATTGAGAAGCAGTGAAGGAAACAAAAGAAAAATTCGGAGTAGGTATTAAAATCTATGGAGAAGAAATGAAAACTTTAAGGTTTGCCGATGACATTGTAATTCTGTCAGAGACAGCAAAGGACATGGAAGAGCAGTTGAACGGAATGGACAGTGTCTTGAAAGGAGGGTATAAGACGAACATCAACAAAAGCAAAACGCGGACAATGGAATGTAGTCGAATTAAGTCGGGCGATGCTGAGGGAATTAGATTAGGAAATGAGACACTTAAAGTAGTAAAGGAGTTTTGCTATTTGGGGAGCAAAATAACTGATGATGGTCGAAGTAGAGAGGATATAAAATGTAGACTGGCAATGGCAAGGAAAGCGTTTCTGGAGAAGAGAAATTTGTTAACATTGAGTATAGATTTAAGTGTCAGGAAGTCACTTCTGGAAGTATTTGTATGGAGTGTAGCCATGTATGGAAGTGAAACATGGACGATAAATAGTTTGGCCAGAAGAGAATAGAAGCTTTTGAAATGTGCTACTACAGAAGAATGCTGAAGATTATATGGGTAGATCACATAACTAATGAGGAAGTATTGAATAGGATTGGGGAGAAGAGAAGTTTGTGGCACAGCTTGACCAGAAGAAGGGATCGGTTGGTAGGACATGTTCTGAGGCATCAAGGGATCACCAATTTAGTATTGGAGGGCAGCGTGGAGGGTAAAAATCGTAGTGGGAGAACAACAGATGAATACAGTAAGCAGATTGAAAGGATGTAGGTTGCAGTAGGTACTGGGAGATGAAGCAGCTTGCACAGGATAGAGTAGCATGGGGAGCTGCATCAAACCAGTCTCAGGACTGAAGACCACAACAACAACAACTTTATCTATCTCGCCCTTAAGTTTTGTACAGTATTGTACTCTTGTTGACCACAAAATATCGCCGACTGCCGACTTCAGAAACGTTAAATACGAGGGTCACTAGGTATGCCGCCGAAATATTGTGCGCGAAAATGGAACTGTCATCTCGGCAGCAAACCCGAAACGTGCTATCAAGCGAACTCAGCACTGGCCACCGTGCGGCACAAGGCGGCCCTTTTTCAGGGGCGGCAGTTTACATCGGGGCAGCCGGCGGCGCCGCCCCCGCGCCACGTGGACGCCGATGTATCGTCGCGCCGCCGCGTGATGGAGTGCGTGTCAGCGGCGCGTGTGCGCGGCCGTGTGCGTGAGCCCGTGCGTATTCGCATCGCGCAGGGTGGCTGCGACCTCCGGCTGCCGGGGCGGCGGCGGGAGTAAATTACGATCGCTGACGGAGATAAATTAACCTTTTTCGCAGTAATTAAGCGGGCCAGCAATCAACGGGGCAGCCGGCCCTCCCGCCCTCTCCCGGTGGAGGCTACTGTCCCGCCCCCCGCCGCCCCCGCCACCCCCGACCCGCGGGGGCCGAGGCTGCAATAGGGCAGCCCCCGGGAGATCCTGCAGCCACTGCTGGCCCGGCGCTGCGGGCTCCGTCCACACTACCCACTACCGGCCGAGGAAATGTCGCAGTGGTGTGCGTTATGTGAGGTCGGCGCCACTTTCCCACGAGGACTGAGGAGCAATCATTTGCTCTTATTTTCCTCCCTCTTATATCGTGTGCGAAATTTACTGGCAAAGTCGAGGTGAAGCTGAGGAGAGCTCCGCCTTTCATCCTCCAAGGAAGCCATGAGTCTGTATATGGTTATATAAATATAGCCGAAACCGGTCACCTATGTTATTGAGACATAAGTGTTGTGATCAAGACTGAACTTTAATTAAAATTTAATTGAATTAGTTGTCCTGTCTTGTCACACTTATTCTCAGCAGATAAGTCACTCTCCGTGACGACATCGGAGCTCGCCGCTACGGCAAGTTGAAACGTCCCCTTAGAAAAATTAATGAATTACTGTGCTGGTAAACCCCTTACGTTATTTGATTTTCAAACAGCTGAGCAAAACTTAACGTGCTCAGACATTTCTCTCTTTACTTATTTTGATCATCACTAAACTAACACACAATATTTTTAGCGCAACGCAATCTGACTTTCAATAATCTCTACAAAATAATGGCCCCGACTAACAATCATCTATACCTTTCATGAATCACTTAAATCACAAAAATCTTCGTTACTCGAACTACTGCAATACAGCGAGCGCCACTACTGCCAGCTAAATAAAAGATTCAAACTACTGAAGGCACTAACTACTGATAGGCATACTTAACAAATGAAAGATTTTGAAACAGAACAAACAATGTATTTACCTTAATAGTGTTCAAAAGTCATTTTTTATATATATATCAGTTCATGACATCTCTTACATATTTACTCTCTCCGATGGACACACGTCCAGATCATCCGCTCTCAAAACTCCGCCATCTCTCTCCCCACATCCACCACTGCTGGTGGCTCACCTCCAACTGCGCAACGCTACGCGCTTTTCACATCCAACTGACCAACACTGCAATAGCGAATATTCCAACAATTCCAACCAGCCACAGACTCCACACAGCACAGCCAGTGATTTTCATAGAGAGCGCTACGTGGCGTTACCAACATAAAAACCTAAACAGCCTACTTACAAAGTGTTTCTGTCTAATAAGGATAATCAGGGAAACTGAGAAGACCACAAACTCATGACAGAAAAGCGATGAATCAGTGGTGTATGAGTATACTGAACTATCAAAAACAAGTTTAAATGTGAGGTGGCCGGGTCATCGCATTGGACGACGTAAATCTACCATTCTGGATTACTTCCATCAGAAGAAATGAAAGTAGCATGAAAGAACGATTGGATAGGTACAGGAGAAACTGTGACTGCCCATGAAAGACGAACGAGTCGGATGTGGAGGGAAACACAGGTGAATGATGTTCATCTCATAAAGCAAGTTCCATGTGCACGTTCAAAAAATGGCTCTAAGCACTATGGGACTTAACATCTAAGGTCATCAGTCACTTAGAACTACTTAAACTTAACTAATCGAAGGACATCACACACATCCATGCCCGAGGCAGGATTCGAACCTGCGACGGTAGCGGTCGCGCAGCTCCAGACTATAGCGCCTAGAACCGCTCGGCCACTCCGGCCGGCCTACAGTTGGGAACTTCTGTGCAATTACAGTCGCGAAAGCGAATTAAACTGAGGCGACAAAAGTCATCGGATGGCTCTTAATATCGTATCGGACTTCCTTCTGCCCGGCTTAGTGCAGCAACTCAACGTGGTATGGACTCAACGAGTCGTTGAAGACCCTGCAGAAATATTGAGCACTGGTGTCTCTACAGCCGTATATAATAGCGGATGCGTTGCCGGTACAGGATGTTGGTGCACGACCTGGCCTCCCATACGTGCTCGGTGGAAGTCATGCCAGGTGATCTGGGTGGCCAGGTCATTCGCTTTAATCGTCCAGAATGTTCTTCAAACTAATCGCGAATAGGTGTCGCCTGGTGACATGGTGCATTTTATTCATCAAAATTCCATCGTTGTTTGGGAAGGTGAAGTCCATGATCGCCTGCAAATGGTCTCCAACTAGCCCAACATAAACTTTTCCAATCAATAATAGGTTCACTTGGGCCAGACAACACAGTCCATTCCATGTAAACACAGCCCACACCATTATGGAGTCACCGACAGCTTGTACAGTCCCTTATTGACAAAAAAAAGTTCAAATGTGTGTGAAATCTTATGGGACTTAACTGCTAAGGTTATCAGTCCCTAAGCTTACACACTACTTAACCTAAATTATCCTAAGGACAATAACACACATCCATGCCCGATGGAGGACTCGAACCTCCGCCGGGACCAGCCGCACAGTCCATGACTGCAGTGCCTCAGACCGCTCGGCTAATCAGGCGCGGCAAGACTTAACAGACAAATACAATATCAGTAATAATGTCAGTTATCAGAATGAGATTTTCACTCTGCAGCGGAGTGTGCTCTGATATGAAACTTCCTGGCAGATTAAAACTGTGTGCCGGACCGAGACTCGAACTCGGGACCTTTGCCTTTCGCGGGCTAGTGCTCTACCAACTGAGCTACCCAAGCACGACTAACGCAGAGTGAAAATCTCATTCTGGAAACATCCCCCAGGCTGTGGCTAAGCCATGTCTCCGCAATATCCTTTCTTCCAGGAGTGCTAGTTCTGCAAGGTTCGCAGGAGAGCTTCTGTGAAGTTTGGGAGGTAGGAGACGAGGTACTGGCAGCATTGAAGCTGTGAAGACGGGTCGTGAGTCGTGCTTGGGTAGCTCAGATGGTAGAGCACTTGCCCACGAAAGGCAAGGCTCCCGAGTTCGAGTCTCGGTCCGGCACACAGTTTTAATCTGCCAGAAAGATTCAGTTATCTTCGACCTTGGGGATACGCCGATGTGATGCCTAGATGCCGGATCATCAGATGGTGGGGACGAATTCTGTGAGCCGTCAGCTATACTATCGAAGTCGAATTTTGGTTCCCCTTTCTATTCTGGTATGGTCCACTTGTATCCGAAAACATAGTCAAGCGACGTGTTTTCACTTAAATGGGCGATGGTGGAAGATGACTTCGCAGGACCCGCTGATGTTTTTAAGACGCGTATACAGAGTTCATTTCTGATCTCTAGTGCGCATGCGTGTTAAAGTCTCTTGTAGAGTACATGAGTCACTAAAATGAGTAAGTTACATTTGGCGTTCGGCTGGTTGCGTCGATTTGGTTGTGGTGACACTGATCTGTAGCGTAGCCCGAGCTCTAGGTTAGGTTGAAAGGTGAGAGGTTAGTTGTGAGTTAGCGAAGCAAAACGACGAGAATTCCAAATAAAGGATTTGGCAACAAGCAGATCTGTAGCGTAGCTCGCCGGCCGAGGTGGCCGAGCGGTTCTAGGCGCTACAGTCTGGAACCGCGCTGCTGCTACGGTCGAAAGTTGGAATACTGCCTCGGGCATGGATGTGTGTGGTCTCCTTAGGTTAGTTAGGTTTAAGTAGTTACAAATTCTAGGGGACTGATGACCTCAAAAGTTAAGTCCCATAGTGCTCAGAGGCATTTGAACCATTTTTTAAAGTTAATGTTTACGTCGGTGCCATATTTAGTCGGTCGATATCACCCGAAGGCCAGTTGCACCGTACTCACTTCAGCTGCTCGTGTCAGTATCTGCATACTGTCCCCATGCGGAGAAGCGCTGAGAATAAGATACAGGCAGATTCCGGCCAGATCACTGCTGCCAAACTATAGTGTCGTCTTCGGGTGTCATTTCAACAGCTCGCAATAAATATGCACCTTCAAGGAGAGCTCTTTAGAACGATATACTTAACAAAATATTTGGTAAGAATATCGTACTACTGCTGTAAAAGTGGACTGCACAGAAGTCCGCAGCTCGTGGTCGTGCGGTAGCGTTCTCGCTTCCCACGCCCGGGTTCCCGGATTCGATTCCCGGCGGGGTCAGGGATTTTCTCTGCCTCGTGATGACTGGGTGTTGTGTGCTGTCCTTAGGTTAGTTAGGTTTAAGTAGTTCTAAGTTCCAGGGGACTGATGACCTGAGAAGTTAAGTCCCATAGTGCTCAGAGCCATTTGAACTATCTGAAATGCACGGAAAAATAATGAAAACAACGTAATGGACTGCCTGTTTTTGCACTTATAATCTGATGGCTGCATACGTAACACCCTTCAACTCTATAGGATTTAACAAAAACGAAAAACAAATTTAAAAACTTTTCTGTCGCTTCGTTCATTACCACGCGTACAAGGCAGTTTTCACTTCGTTTCTCCTCCGTGCACAAATGTGTCAGAAGGCCCTTCGCACAACGATGTATGGAAGCAGCTAACGTCAATACGAATGCGTCAAATGTATACAGTGCCCATGTCCACAAATTTCGGGAATGTTTGGCTTCGCTTATCCGCCGACAGTCTAAATATTACACTAACGCAGCTCATTTCCCTACGTGACCCGTTTGAAAATAGTTGTACCGCAGGTGTCGTGTGTGCCTAAAAGGTTATAAAACGCCGCTGTACACAAGAGTCTCGGCTGTATATACATTTTTGCTGTTATTTAGACAAGGCCGCTACAACATTTCCCGTTCCGCGCGGCAGTGACGCATGTCGTAGAGGCGATTCGTAAATCAGCGTCCCTTTTTGCCGTTTGTACAGACATCTGATAGCGTTCGGTGTATATTTAGCGGCATAATTAATCTCGCGCCGGTGGCGTATTTCAAACACAGCAGTTGTGGGCGCGTCAGTGGAGTTTATTTTGCCGCTCACCCCGCCGACTGCACACACACGCGGCAACTGTGCGCTTTGCAATCGTGACCGGCGCAAACAAGCGAATAAATACACGAGCGGGCCGGTGGCGGCCGCGCGTCGCTCGCAGGGAACGCCTCGGCGACACCGCGGCGCGGGCGGGGAAATACCTGCACGGGAACTCATTCCGCCATGCCTGCACACGGCGCGGTACAGGTATACGTATATCTGTCATCTCGGGCCCGGCAGTTGCGGTATTGCTCCATCAAGTATCGTGATCACCTGCTAGCATTACTCAACGACTGGGTGTTCATCATTCCAATGTGATGCTATCGATTCCGTTTAATCGTCGACGAACGTCAACTACTACGAGCATACGGAACATCAGAGCAACTGTGTGACTGGGCTAAAAAATTTCTAGCGAACAGAACACAACACTCTTTTCTGAACGAAATCTTCAGACATAAAAGCAACTTCAGGTGTTCCTCAAGGGAGCGTTATAGGTCCATTACTTTTCACAATATACAAGGTGATTTGGCCGCCCCTACCAACGTGGTTTTATGCAACCCCACATAAGAGAACAATATTGCTGGCCGGTTGGCTCTGAAGATGTGAAGCACATCGTCAAGATGTCGCAGAATGACTGATAAAGCGCCGGCCGTTGTGGCCGAGCGGTTCTAGACGCTACGGCCTGGAACTGCGCGACCGCTACGGTCGCAGGTTCGAATCTTGCCTCGGGCATGGATGGGTGTGATGTCCTTAGGTTAGTTAGGTTCAAGTAGTTCTAAGTTCCAGGGGACTGATGACCTCAGATGTGAAGTCCCATAGTGCGCAGAGCCATTTGAACCTTTTGAACTGATAAAGCATACGAAGACAGCTTACACCTGTGTACAGATTTTGTCTATAAAACTACTTTAGAACATTAAGGCGGTGAGTTATATGTCAATCTTTTGATTGTAGTATATACCCGAAAGTAGTTACTTCCATGCCTCCAATTGTGAAATCTGCTAATTTCGTTTTTTCCTGTGGTGACACACCCTTCATAAGGCAAAGTTTCTGAACCGTATACGTAAGATTAAGTACTATAAACGGAATAAGCCTACAGAGATTTCCAATATACGTGCTGACTACATCGGTAACTTCACAAAGAAAGATTAGAAACCATCGGATAAATATGACAGGAGTAAGGTATATTATGTTTCAAAAAGTCAATGTGGCTCATGTCAAATTTCTCTTGTGTATTTTACAGTATGGTTCCGGCTGCTAACATTCGCCAAAACGTCTGAGAGTGAATTTGTATCGATTACACAGCTGTCGTTCGTCTGGATACAAAAAAATGTTCAAATGTGTGTGAAATCTTAACTGCTAAGGTAATCAGTCCCTAATCTTACACGCTACTTAACCTAAATTATCCTAAGGACAAACACACACTACTATGCCCGAGGGAGGACTCGAACCTCCGCCGGGATCAGCCGCAGAGTCCATAACTGCAACGCCTTAAACCGCTCGGCGTCTGGATACAGTTCCATATAAAAAAAGTAATGCGGGTTGCATGAAACGACATCGGTAGGGGCCGCTGAATGACTCCATATGTAAATGACGTAGTGCATAACGTCGTAAGTTCTATGAGGGTTATCGCAGATGACACCCTTATTATATACCGAAAGGTCTCTGTTGGATTCCTTTCATGTTAATTTCTTAAATCTGTTGTCACTTACGGCATAAATTCCTCTTCTAAATTTACTGTGGTGTTTCTGACTATCTGGGAGGAGACTGAGCAGTGGAACGTGTTACTTTTACACATAAACAAGAACGATCTGTCACACTACTACACTTTAAAACACACTTTATATGTAATTCATGTCACACAGTCTCATACGGAACCTACATCCGCTTTTTTTATATACTGTATATGATAAGATACTGTCATCCCTCTTCACTTCTGTGTGAGAGGATGAATGAGCAAATGTATTTCTAGTTGCATGCTTGATGGTAGTAAACAAGCCTGTCTGCTAGAGAACAGTAGGACCAACGTCGGAACAGGTAGCTACGCTTTCTAGAAGCAAAGAGGTTTCTATCTTTAGTGTGGTCCTGTCCGTCCCTCTTCATGTTGGTACAGGAAGCTGCCTCTCTGGTCACTTCCGTTTTGTATCTGGAAGCACCCTTGGTAGGGGCCCACGGCAGTCTGTCCGCGGCGAGCGTCTGAAGTGGTAAGATCTCCGGCTAAGAGCGTCTCTGCTAAGTCCGTAGGACAATGGATTTCTTAAGTTCAGCCTAACTGAAAATTTAATCACCTTTATTTTAGGTTTAGCTATAAAATATCTAATGTTATCTTAAAGTGCAATGCAGTGTAATTCGAGTGTGAAGTTCATAATGTCTTCCGGTAGTAGCTTTGTCACTACTTTGTGAGTAAAGTGGAACCACGTGTTGATCAGTAACTCTTAACTAAGATCATCAAACTTAAATGCGAATGTGCATGAGATTATAACGTCTCGTCTTGACAATATGTTTCAATATAGCAACTTTTCTTTATGTTCAACCCACGTGGGGTGTACTTTGTGAGACCAGTACCACGTGCTTATACAATTGTTTGACCCATCAGGTTAATAGTAAGACGATAGTAACCAGTTCGAGGTTTTTCTTTTGTAAATTGCGCTTCGATGTAATTTATTTTAATTATCAAAATTATTGTGGAGTTACACTCTTTGTGTAAACCAAGTTGACCACGTGAAGGATGTGATGTAAGCATCAAAGTAGCCCTCAGCTATTCTTTTCGGGAAGATTTCACAGAGAGTTAGTATGAATTTAGTATACCAGGTATACCAGTGTGTGGTAATTTCATGACGGACAGGATTGCGCCACGAACGTAACTTCTTTGGGTGAAAATTGAATCGGTTGGTTGTGGTTAATTTCCTCTTGCATATGTTTCAACGTTCTTTGTATGTTATTTTATGAATGCAGTGTTGTATGTAGTCTCCCAATCTTGGCTCCCTATTTGATGTGTTCCGTAAGATTACAAACTCACATTTACACAATCCTAAATAAGGCACCAGTTTAGTTATGAATCAAGTTTGATATGCTGAAATTTTAACGGAACAATGATCAACGTTAAAATAAATGTCCAAATATAAACTGATTTATTTCTTTTTAATTAAATTTTCTTTTTATACATATATATATCACCGGTTATCGTAAGATGAGTACTAAAAGATTATAATTAATGTTAGTCTGGTTGGGAATTTGGTAAGCTAGACTGGATACCTGGAGAAACGCGCAGTAATGCGAGGTTACCTTCCTGAGATAGCTCACAGCTTTTAACCCACTTTTATGGTCTTGAATATCAGCACCGCTTTCAGAACAAATTAATGCAACAACCTTACAATACATAAAAGTTGCAACGCTAGAAAATTGAAATTAAATTCAGGAGACCCTGCAGCCGATCGACGCTTGGGGAACGGATTTTCAACTGGCCCTCTGCATTAACAACTGTAGTAGAGTGCTCATAAATAAGCAGAAAGACCTGTTATCATATGGTTATACGAAGTCAGAACAATCTCTGAGCGCAGTCACACCTATAAAATATCTAGCACTATGCGTATGGAACGATTTAAAGTGGAACTACAACATAAAACTAATGGCAGGTGAGGCAGATGCCAGACGAAGATTCATTGGATGAATCCTCAGGAAGTGATGTCCATCGCCAAAGTACGTAGCTTACAAATGGCTCAAATGGCTCTGAGCACTATGGGACTTAACTTCTGAGGTCATCAGTCCCCTAGAACTTAGAACTACTTAAACCTAACTAACCTAAGGACATCACACAACACCCAGTCATCATGAGGCAAAGAAAATCCCTGACCCCGCCGGGAGTCGAACGTAGCTTACAAAACCTTCATTTGACCAATACTTGAATACTCGTAGTCAGTCTGCGATCCGTACCAGACAGGAGTGATGAAAGAGGCAGAGGAGATCCAAAGAAGAGCAGCGCGTTTCGTTACAGTTTCACTTTGAGAGCTCGAAAGCCCGTCACGGAGATGCTCAGGTAGCTCCAGCGGCAGACGCTGCAAGAGAGGCGCTCTGCATCAAGATACGATTTACTGTCAAACGTAGGAAAGGCAACTTATATATTGCTTCCTCCTACGTACCATGAAGTTAAAATTAGAGAGATTTAAGCTCAAGCGAAGGCCTACAAACAATCGTTCTTCCCGCGAACCGTTCGTGATCAACATGGAAGGAGGCAACTGACACGAAGCACCCTCCGCCACACACTGCAATGTCACTCGCGGAGTGTAGATGTAGATGAGGACGTCATGCAAAAAACATCAAACGGCCATGCGATTGTGTCCTCAATTGGTTAGCTTTTCAGCACAACCGCGCATTTGTGTGGCAGCACGTATCGGAATGTGACAGTGATGGGATAGTTCCTTACCTAAACTGCGGTTTATGGTTCTGCGATGTAGGTGCTCGCACTGGTCGGGGCACCATGACCGTCATACGAGTACGGAATCAGTGAGTTCAGAGACGCCATACAGAAAAATGGTTCAAATGGCTCTGAGCACTATGGGACTTAACATCTGAGGTCATCAGTCCCCTAGAACTTAGAACTACTTGAACCTAACTAACCTAAGGACATCACACTCATCCATGCCGGAGGCAGGATTCGAACCTGCGACAGTAGCGATCGCGCGGTTCCAGACTAAAGCGCCTAGAACCGCTCGGCCACGCCAAAAAGAAACTCGATGCCCCACATGGTCCATTAGTAAACATAAAACCAGCCACCTTTCAAAAAATTTGGCAAAGACTGATGAGTAGATACTGGTTCAGTGTGCTGTCAGCTTCTTCCTCACGTAAACAGAGTGATAGCAGGCGGAGTTTGCAGTGTGCCTACAGACTCAATGTATTCCTTGCTCCGTTCTGCGAGAAAGATTACCGGGAAGCTATGGGAAACCTGATATTACTATACTTCTGTTTTAAACAGCTATCGCATCTTTCAAAAATGTACATCATTTCATCATAATAAAATGAAGCTTCATCAGTGTCTTGAAGGCTATTGTGACAACGACGACTGACCGTAAGCAAAAGTACTTTCTTGTTTGTGTAATACTAGCATGTTGAAAACACAGCTTTCGTGTATTTAGCAGTTTCATTATCTACATGAAATTAGCAATTAATAGGAATCACCTTGTATGATGTAAAAGAAAGGTCATTCAAATTATACGCTTTCAAGACTATAATACCCGTGCATATCAACACGACTCAAATGTAAATCGTAAAGAAGCCACTGGAATATAGAAAAACTTTTTTCAGCGTTCAGCAAGACCTTTATTTACATTAAATAAACAAATAATGTTGAACAGCGTATATTGTGAAAAAGATCCATCATCAAAATACACTGAGGTGACAAGTCGTGGGACAGCAATAGACAGATGACGCTAGTATCGCGTACATGAGGTATAAAAGGGCAGTGCATCGGCGGAGATGTCACTTGTGCTCGGGTGGTTCATTGGAAAAGGTTTTCCACGTGATTACGGCCGCACGACGCGAGTTAACAGACTTTTAACGAGGAGTGTTAATCGAAGCTAGACGCATGCGAATGCAAAATTCTGTTTCAGAACTCTTTAGGGAATTCAATATTGGGAGATACAGATTGTCAAAAGTGTGCCGAGAACACTAAATTTCAGACGTTACCTCTGACCACGGACAACGTCTTCACGTAACGACCGAGAGCAGCGGCGTTTACACAGAGCTGTCAGTGTTAACAGACAAGCAACACTGGGTGAAATGACTACAGAAATTTGGCGTTAACTGGCTAATGGCAGCTGACGACCGACGTGACTGCCTTTGCTAGCAAGGCACAGCTTGCAGCAACTCTCCTGGGCTCGTGACTATATCGGTTTGACTCTAGACGACTAGAAAACAGTGACTTTGTCAGATGAGTCCCGATTTGAGTTGGTAAGAGCTGATGGTGGCGTCTGAGTCCGGCGCTGAAGTCATGGATCAAATCTGTCAACAAGGGACTGTACAAGCTGTTGGTGAGTCCATAATGATGTGTGCTATGTTTACTTGGTGTGGACTATCTCTTCTGTCCCAAGTGAACCACTCATTGATAGGAAAAGTTTATGTTGGGTTAGCTGGACACAATTTGCAGCCGTTCATGGACTTCATGTTCCCAAACAACGATGGAAATAAATTGCACCATGTCACCTGGCGACAACTGTTCGCGATTAGTTTGAAGAACGTTCTGGACAATTCGAGCGAATGATTTGGCCACCCAGACTGCCTAGCATGAATCCCTTCAAACACGTATGGGAGGTCAGGTCGTGCACAACATCCTATACCAGCAACACTTCCGCTATTATGGACGGCTGTAGAGAAACCAGTGCTCAGTATTTCTGCAAGGTCTTCCAGCGACTTGTTGAGTCCATGCTACGTTCAGATGCTGCACTAAGACGAGCAAAAGGAGGTCCGACACGATATTAGGAGTCATCCCATGACTTTTGTCGCCTAAGTTTAATTCGCTTTCGCGACTATAATTGCACGGAAGTTCCCAACACGACTTTACTGTAAGTAATAATAGAGAGATCAGACCACGTACGCCGCCATTTTGAGCCCCACAGTCTCATTTCCACCTTTGCCAACTGCTCAGTCTTCTCATTGTCGGCTATACCAATCTGGCTTTTAACCTACAAATAGCATATTGATGGATGAGCTTTGGACATGGATGTTTTCGGTCTCACCTGTGTAGAATCAACATCAATACAACTGCATGTGACTGTGGCGATGAGCCAGCCGGAGACCTAAAAACTATCAGTGTTTCTCTTACAGCAAGTATGAAGCTGCGAGGAAAAACATATACAGTAGCTGGGTTCCTTGCGCGTCCGGTTACGTGTTCCCACAGAACATAATTGTTCTATAAGACCATAACGTACAAGTTCTTATAACGGTCTCTGAATTCCTACCTCTAAGAATTTTACTGTTTGGATTTAAATGTAAATTAATTTATAACAATTACCACCTTGGGTGATTATGTTGTAAACGGTTGGTTCAAATGGATCTGAGCACTATGGGACTTAATATTTGAGGTCATCAGTCCCCTAGAACTTAGAACTACTTAAACCAAACTAATCTAAGCACATCACACACATCCATGCCCGAGGCAGGATTCGAACCTGCGACCGTAGGAGTCGCCCGGTTCCGGACTGAAGCGCCTAGAGCCGCTCAGCCACCACGGCCGGCATATTATAACCGGTTTTAATGTTTTTGATATGATGTGTGTTTCAACATGTAATTCCTGTTGAGCATTTTGGCTGGTACAGTGAAAGATGTTTGTATCGAAAATTTGAAATTAAAAATGAAGTAATACAAATTTTAAACATAAGAACGAGAGGTTAGAAATATTTAGTTAATTATATTCTGTGTTGTATCACAATACTATGTTTTACACCTAAAAAACACAAGATAGTGTTTGAGAATGGGGTTGTGGCTCAAAAACACGTTAGAGTAAAATATAAAAATAATGTGTGTCTGACAATGACGTGTTATTTACTGAAATTTTCCTGACTTTTAAGCTACATTTACTGATAGCACTTGACGAAATGCCTATTAATAACGAAAAAGGTAGCTGTAATGTAGGGCTGCCAGTAAGCAAATAGGATGACAGTAGGGTCTTGTAGAAGAAATATCAATAAATCAAGAAACCAACAAACTTTCTTAGAAAAATGCCTCTCTCGTAAGCTATGCTGCCGTATGCGGAAGATGACAGCGTCGCAGGTTGAACTATGGCGGTGATCTTCCACGCCAGGCAGAACCCTCCTGCGTCTAGAAAAACAGCTTCACGTCACTAGGGTGGCTGTAGGGGGAGAGGGACGACTGCGGGGGCGGACGATGTCGGACGCAATAAAAAGATGTTGATGCAGCTACGCGGCCGGATATCGATTCTGCATTAGCGTGGGCGGCTCCCGGGGTGAAGGACCGACAACTTTTCCTTCTGACTGCCAGGAGCACTCTACCTTAGCAAGGTAGTGCCTCAAATCGTAACAACTCATTCTTCTCCCTCTTCCAGCTCCTTAACTTACCCCTCTTGTTGGTACCCCTGCCTTCCGGACTCACTTTGTGGTAAATTTAGTGCCCCGCGCGTAAGTAGGCGACAATATCTGATGTTCTCTGATTACGTCACCGCCCATCGGTTATAGTCGTCAATCTCAGCTATCGAATGTATAAGACTTACCATGTCCAAGGATATGAAATGGAGGTAGTGGTTGAGAACGTAGTAAGACAGCGTTGTAGCGTAAGAAATTTTGAAAGAGAATTAAAGTTCAGGTAAAAGGAATCAAAGCCCTGCTGTTTGTTGATGAGACTGTAATTCTGTCAGAGACGGTAAAGGACTTGAAACAGTGGTTGAAAGACGTGTCTTGAAAAGAGCTTATAAGATGAAAATGAAGGATAACAGAATGCAGAGATTCGAAAACTTGACAGTAAAGTAGTATATGTGTTTTGCTATTTAAACAATACTGTTACCAATGATGGCCAAGATAGAGATTCTAACAACCCTACCACAACAAAGGTCAAAAATTAATTATGATTGTAGTGTAGCTCACGCTGCTAAATATTGCATTTTCGGGCAGGAACAAAGTTATATTACGTGGCAGGTGTGATTAGAGCACAGTTAATAAACTCATTTCTTGAAATAATGGATAAACTAAGCACTCATCTTTTCGTGTTTCCCACACTGGTCTCGTTGTCAACTCATGACTCAATCGTCGAAAACCTAGGTAGTGATGATTCCAAGCTCGGATGCAAAAAGGCCTAGGTGTTATTCTGCGATATTCAAAAGTGTTATAGATGTGTTTCATAAACCATTCTTGAAGATTAAACTTTTGCAAGTTAGGACAATGGTGATGTAAAAAAGTAATCAGCATTCCGAATTTAAGTTACACTTCTTTTTTATTACTTTTGTTGCAACATCACTTCACAATATAAAACATATTTGAAAATATCTTCCTCACTGTTAAAGTTCACATTTCATAAACTGACTACAATTTGCGTCTTTTCAACATGACGACCAAGACTTGACTCTCTAATAACCGCTTACGCGCCCAAAAATCAGAGTTACAAGTACGTCAAAGATCATAGTGACAAAAGAAAGAATACACATAAGAATAATATCATTGCAATATAAACAAAGTACCTCTACATTAATGAAATCAAATCTGAATGTTGTCATAGAAATATGTTAACTATTTTACAGAAACACAGTAGAATATTGCTGGTATCGAGAGGTTGAGGTGAGGTGCCGTAATGGTTACGTAATTCAAGTACCGTTACAAGATGATATAAAAAGCAGACTGCCTACAGCAAGAAAAGCATTTCTGAAAATGGGAAATTCATTCTGGAGTGTAGCCTTGTATGTAAGTGGATAGTGGACAATAAGCAGTTCCGACAAGACGAGAATTTAGCTTTTGTAATGTGGTATTGCAGAAGAGTGCTGAAGATTAGTTGAGTATATGGAGATAATGAATAGAATTGGGAAGAAAAGAAAATCAAGGTACAACTTGACTAAAGGAAGCGATTGTTTAATAAGACATATACTGAGGAATACGTCAACAGATGGAGGTAGGCTTTAACAGAGATGATGAGACTTGAACAAGTTAGGCTACAGTAGAGAGGTGTATCAAACCAATCTTTGGACTGAAGGCCACAACAACCACCTTCATTGAGAGCGTTTGGAGGTGGAGCGTCCAGCTGAATTCTATTTGATTATTGTTAGCCCTACATTACAGCTACCTTTTTCGTTATTAATAGGCATTTCGTCAAACGCTATCAGTAAATGTAACTTAAAAGTCAGGAAAACTTTCGTAAATAACACGTCATTTTCAGACACATTATTTTTCTGTTTTATTCTAACGCGTTTTTGAGCTACAACTCCATTCTCAAACACTAACTTCTGTTTTATGCTAACGCATTTTTGAGCTACAACTCCATTCTCAAACACTAACTTGTCTTTTTTAGGCTCATTCAGCAAGGCAGAAGCCACACTCGTCCAATCAGTGTTTGACTTCTGTTCGTCAACCAGGGATTGTTATCATGTTGGTTTAACGGAATAAATTGAAAACAGTCAGCGAAGAAACACACGATCCGTTTTGGGACTGATTAGACAGCGTGAAGGAGCCATAGGAATTCTAGACAATGGTACTCTGAACGTTCCAAGACTACAATTGACAACGTGTATCTAAAAGTAAAGCCGTGTTTGTAGGACTGTGCACCTACGTGTGAGCGGCATACGAAGAAGGAAAGAAAGGTCATTAAGGTTTAATGTTCTGTCCACAGCTAGGTTATTAGGGACGGGGCACACGCTTGGAATGTGGAAGGTTGGGTACGGTAATAGAATGTGCCCTATGAAAGAAACCATACCGTCATTCCCTTACGAGGGTACTACGGAAAACCTAAATGTGAATAGCAGGATGGGGATTTGAACCGTCATCCTCCCAAATATCACAGCTCTTTACCACAGCTCTTACTCGCACGGTATAACAAACTGAAGGCAGTATCAAATTCTGTCGTACTCACTTCGGTGGTCTGCGAGTAAGAGCTGTACATTTTAAAATCATAATCCGCAGACTGGGAGCTTATGTGGTAACTGATCTCATCATGTATGACCCGCGAATTTTCTGTTCTTCCAGACTACTAATCCAAACGTTTGGGGCTCGATCCCCGGTGAGTCTTACGATTTCTGGATGTCACTTCTCACTTCCTTCATATCTGGTCATCATTGTCGATGCGGGAAGTGAACAGTTGCAGCGTGCTACGCCTTTTACGTAAATTTCAGATCTCTCCATAATCGACTGAGCAAGTCACTTCAAAGGTCGAAGGAATGCTACGGCATATACCGCTCCTAGTAGGACCGTGTCTAGTATATGACCGTGTTGTTCAAATCAACCTTCATTTTGATGGATGCTTTCTTTTCTTAATTACGGAGTAATCAACAAGTCTTTATTATTTTCGAGCCATCTAATTATAACTGAATGAATTGTATTTGGCAACAACATCGAAAACATAACACGAAGAGAATGAATGTTGATATCCTAGTACAATGCAGGTGAAATTTCATATATGAAGAAGCACAACAGCTATAAAACCGGAACAAGAACATATATAGAGCAGTAGCTACGGAATTTGCTACTGAAGTACCCTTGTAATTAATAACAGCGAAATGCATAGGACACGAAAAATTCGTGTCATTCAGTTGTAATTAGACGGTCCTAAGTAATAAATAATAACGTAGTATTACAAGGGCTACAGGACAATGACAGTTAAAGATAAGTGTTTATTTTTAGTATCATCGATGTAGCACTGTCGCGCAGTTATGTCACAGCTGTTTCTGAGTATTGGACTGTACAGTGATATACGACGAGTCTTATAACATGTATGTCATAACGAATCCTATATGAAATATGATCACTGCCTGGTTACATGTGAGACAGGGACCTGGTGGTACTAAACAAATGAATAAGTAAAATACTTATCATAACCAGAATAGAGAAAACAACCGTGAATGGCCAGAAAATTGTGCAGCATGTAGCTATGACGGTGAGAAAACAGAACACGAATCTGACGAAGAGAAAAATTTGCTTATAGCTCCGTTTGAAACTACTATCTTGTGTCCTTATGCCTTCATAACTAGGAATGAAAATAATGCGTACAGAAACATGAATTAGAGCATGGTCAAGTGTCCATATAACAAAAAAGTCGCCAACGATCCTGTCCGGCAGTTAACATGTTCTCTGGCTTTCTTTATTCACACTCTACAAAACCCGGAATGTTTCCTTGGTGCAGGTTGCACTCAATTTCTTGTTTCTATTCTAGCCTTATCCAAGTTTGTGTTCAGACTCTCTTCACCTCGTTGTTGGCGGGACGTAAAACACTAATCTTCTTTCCTTTCTTTTATATCCCTGGAGTTATTTACTTATTTGTATGTTCAAAATTTGTCAAACGTTTGGCTGGTATCTCTCTGTGCGTATGCGAGCCTGTGCGGGCGACTGTGTGTGTGTGTGTGTGTGTGTGTGTGTGTGTGTGTGTGCGTGTTTTGATGTGCTAATAGAGCTGTTAACTATTTTAGATTTGTTATAAAGATGCGAAACCAAATTCGTGTAATATTTCAGAACATATGCTTGAGATCAAAGGCGAAACGCGTCTAGGGTAATAAATATCAGCAGATGTACGTATTACTTATAAACAAATATTTCTGTAGCTGCTGGGCTATGAGGTCACGTCAACAGACGTAAATACTCAACTTGTTCCGTTATCTTGTTGCACCAATTGTTATATTTTGTTTTAACCTCTCCCTTAACATAGCAAGTGTTTGAATCATTGCCGGCCGAAGTGGCTGAGCGGTTCTAGGCGCTACCGTCTGGAACCGCGCGACCGCTACGGTCGCAGGTTCGAATCCTGCCTTGGGCATAGATTTGTGTGATGTCCTTAGGTTAGTTAGGTTTCAGTAGTTCTAAGTTCTAGGGGACTGATGACCTCAGAAGTTAAGTCCCATAGTGCTCAGAGCCATTTGAACCATTTGAGTCTGCTGCGAGAATGTGCTTCGTGTCGTCGGTGAGTGAAGAACTTCGATGACGGACGCGCTAAATGGAGAATTAATTTGATGTAAGGTGGTCCTGTTGTGAGTGAGTTTGAAAATGATCTCTAGATGATTTCACAGAAAGACGACACATACGGACAGTTCTTCTTAGCTGCAAGTGCAAGGCGAGTTATTATTGGAGCGTAAAGATCACATTTTCTTCAATGAGATCTACTTTTTGGTATACAGGGCGATCCATCGCTCATCTGTTCTGAATCTTAATTACTGTTCGTCACCCTCTGCTTTTAGTTAATAATGAAGAGTAAATTTGTATCTTAAGTACTGTTTGAATCATTTCTCACTGTGTTTGGCAATGCCACGGAGATATCATAGTTCTATGTTAATATGATTCACTTATGTGTTATTAAAGAGATTCGAATCCCAGTTCAACTTAAAATAACATTTTCATTCATTAACAAACATCTCAGTTAAGTATGAATGCAAATCGTAACAAATACTGCACTTCCCCGTCTTGGACTATCGCGTGGACAGCTAGCTGCAGTTTTTTTAAAGATAGCAAAATTCTCATTCTCAAAAGCAGTTGAAAGTAGATGATACGGAAATTATGGGTGCAGTGATTTATTCCATGTACCTACAGTTCAGCACTTCATATTCTTACAATTATACAGGGCAGCGCAGAGCTAAGTTGCCTGTTGCGCAGGTAAGAATAAATGGGAAGCCCCATAGTGCTCAGAGCCATTTTTTGAATCATTGGGTGCTTGACAAACACAATGAATAATTTTTAAGCGACATGAACAATGACAGAGGCAAGTTCGTCGGACGGTACGAAATCGATTGGAATTCATGTTTAGAGACGAACCTGACTGTATAATGTTTTTATCTCAGAAGTAATTTTGGGGCTTTAAGCTGCGGCCAGCTGGGGGAGACTTTGGGCAGGGTTGAGACGATGCAGGGGAGAGAATAGAAAGCAGATCGCGCAACAAGGGAGGCGTTCTGCAGCCACGAGAGGGTGGGGCGGAAGGGATGAGTTATGTGCGCGGGCATAAGAACGGCCTAATGGAAAAAGATATGGAAATTTTTAATGTAAATTTTGGGATACGCGAAAGCTAATGGATTTTTCTCTGCACCTTCCCTACTTCGGTATTTTCTTTTTTTTAATTCTATTTTCGTTTTTCTGTGCATCCACCTTCTCTGTATCTCCGTCCCTCCTCGGGAAAACAGGATATTGGGATGTGGTGGAGGTTGCCCGCATTAGGTTAAACCAGCTATAAATATGACGACAGGGGGTAGGGTGCTGAGAAGTGACTTCGTAATGCCTATTGCGACCAACACTGGGGGGAGGGTCGTCCTTGATGTATACGAAATCGGTTACCGAGAGAGGATGCAGAGAATTCCGAAAATTAATGATACGACCTTCAGCGAGAAAAACGAATTACACTTCATTTTTCTTATCTGAATTGCTAGTATTTGTATTATTCCTTTCTCGGTAATGTTATTTCTGGAAAAAACTTCCGGCATTTAAAAGCAAACGGGCCATTCGTACGTTAATGAAATATTGTTTTTTGTTTTTACATCGGCAAATTATACTCAGCAAGTATAACTGTCACATTTTGCGATTTCAGTCTTCCAAGCAATTTTATGAGCTCACAAAGCGGACCTTTTTTTTTAATGAAAAAGCACGGAAATAAGATTAACTTAAAGAAATTCTAATTGTTGCCTTTTATCTACTTCTTCTTCAGATAGGAGGATTTTGAATTACCACCTCTAAAAAACGTTAGGTAATTTTTTGTTTGTTTGCAGGCCGTAAGGTTTCTAGCTTATTTTTGGTACTCTATGGAGGGGATATGAGCTCTCCTTTTATTCGATGTGTCATACTACATATCTGTACACTGGATATTTTTCAGAGGTCTTCGATAGTCGATATATTACGCCAGAGAGGTTCGGAGTACAGGCAGTGTTATCTTCGGTTGTCAGTAGTATTGTCATGGCCAGTGTAGCATTCAGTGAGAAGTGAGGGAAGGTGAGTGTTGGTCGCACTGCTGAGCAGTCTGGAAACAACCAGCAGAATACGGAGAGGCACACGCAGAGGATGTTGCTTTCGGGATAAATGATTTTGTAAAGGCTAGTTTGAGAAGTCTGAAGATATTTAGGTAATGTTGTCGCTGCATTGCTTGTTCGCACGTAATTTATGATGGGTTTGTGAAAGACAAATACTTGGCAGTTTTCTCTGTATTGGTTCAGGTTAGTTAGATTGTCGAGACGAGTTCAAGTAAAAGTATCTCTTCACATGGCATCCATTCTGAAATATACCTTTCAGCAACTAATTTCGTGCCAGATTCATAGTTTTTTATAAAGACAATATTGAATGTTAAGAACTGAGTTTGGCTGTATAGTTTTTGAATGCTGGTCTTTTCTACATCATTCAGTAAATGCAATGTGAAATGTCCCCTTACAAAAATTTATGAATGATTGTGCTGATAAACCCCTTACGTTATTTGATTTTCAAACAGCTCAGCAAAACTGAACGTACTCAGACATTTCTCTCTTTAGTTATTCTGATCAACACTAAACTGACACACAATATTTTTAGCGCAACGCTATCTGACTTTCAACAGTCCCTACAAAAGAATGGCCCTGACTAACAATAACCTATACCTTTCATGAATCACTTACCTCACAAAAATCATCATTACTCGAACTACTGCAATACAGCGAGCACCAGTACTGCCAGCTAAATAAAGGATTCTAAGTACTGTAGGTACTAACTACTGATAGGCATAGTTAGCAAATGAAAGATTTTGATAGAGAACAAACAATGTATTCACCTTAATAGTGTTCAAGTCTTAATATCAGTTCATGACATTCAGTCTTCCAAATTTACTCTCTCTGATGGACACACGTCCAGATCATCCGCTCTCAAAACTCCGCCATCTCTCTCCCCACATCCACCACTGCTGGCGGCTCACCTCCAACTGCGCAACGCTACGCGCTTTTCACATCCAACTGCCCAACACTACACTAGCGAATATTCGAACAATGCCAACCAGCCACAGACTGCACACAGCACAGCCAGTGATTTTGATACAGAGCGCTACGTGGCGTTACCAACATAAAAACCTAAACAGCCTACTTACAAATGTCTTCCACCGTCTTCTCATGAAAATTTTGTTTTGTAATTGCGTGTTGCCGCATTTCACTCCGCGGAACACAGTGGCCAGAACTAAAGTTTAGTGTGCTCAGAATAGGTGCAGTGCACTCGTGAATGGCTTTCTTTCTTTAGCTAGTTTGCTGCTGCCCTGTATTTTAATGTTCAACACCTTCTGTCAGTACCGAGTTTCCAGAACCACAAGTAGGCCATCAAAATTTGTTACGACAAGTTTAACATTGCAGACAGGACACAGTAATATTATTTCCAGCCAAGCTTTGGATTTCAAAATTATCATCAGATTTAGTTTACATAAACTTCAGTTTAGAGTTCAGTTCTTATGCAGACATTGTTATTCTTACAACGGAATGTGGTATTTGCGAGTGCTATCATTTGACGTTTCGAATTTTATTTAGCAAGTTTGCCTACGTACATTTAGAGTTTTTCTTTCGAAATTGGTATTGTAATTTTATGTAGGATTGTTATTGTGTAGCCGGCCGAAGTGGCCGTGCGGTTAAAGGCGCTGCAGTCTGGAACCGCAGGACCGCTACGGTCGCAGGTTCGAATCCTGCCTCGGGCATGGATGTTTGTGTTGTCCTTAGGTTAGTTAGGTTTAACTAGTTCTAAGTTCTAGGGGACTAATGACCTCAGCAGTTGAGTCCCATAGTGCTCAGCGCCATTTGAACCATTTGTTATTGTGTGAGTTTTGTGTGTTGGAACTGCAAGTCATGTACTATGACGTTACGCACTGTAGCGCTGTTTACTGCGCCGTTCAATCCAGAATTTCACAGGACACCTTATTTGGTACACAGTTTTACTTTTTCTTATTATTTTTGGAAAAAGTTAATTGCGATACAGTTTAAGTTGAATTGACAACTCATTTAATCTGGTAGCGTTTACGAAATCTCAAAAAAAAAAAAAAGTTCAAATGTGTGTGAAATCTTATGGGACTTAACTGCTAAGGTCATGAGTCCCTAAGCTTACACACTATTTAACCTAAATTATCCTAAGGACAAACACACACACCCATGCCCGAAGGAGGACTCGAACCTCCGCCGGGACCAGCCGCACAGTCCATGACTGCAGCGCCACAGACCGCTCGGCTAATCCCGCGCGGCGCGTAATCTCACCAATTGCATAGTTCAGGTGCACATTCGACACAGACTTACTCGAAAGTTCAAGAATAGGAGACCAGTTCGGTTGAGACCACTTCAGTATACACTGAGGTGATGGAAAGTGATGGGATAGCGACATGCACATACTCAGATGGCGGTAGTTTGGCATACACAAGGTATAAAAGGGAAATGCGCTGCCGCAGCTGCATTTGTACTCAGGTGAGTCATGTGAAAAGGTTTCCGACGTCATTATGGCCTCTTGACGGGAATTAACCGATTCTCTACGTGAATAGTAGTCGGAGACAGGTCACTTCGGAAATCGTTAGGGAAACACACAGTGTCAAGGGTGTGCCGAGGATACCATATCTGAGGCAATACCTATCACCACGGGCAACGCAGAGGCCGACGGCCTTCACTTAACAACCGAGGGCAGCGAAGTTTGCGTAATGCTGTCAGTACTAATAGACAAGCAACAGCGCGTTATATAACCGCAGAAATCAACTGGGGCACTCGACGACCGTAACAGGTCAGTGAGGTGAAATTTGGCATTATGGGCTATGGCAGCAGACGACCGATGCGAGTGCCTTTAATAACAGCATGACAACGCTTGCAGCACCTCTCCTGGGCTCCTGACCATATCGGTTGGACCCTCGATGACTGGAAAACCGTAGCCTGGTGAGATGAGTCCCTATTTCAGATGGTATTAGCTGATGGTAGGGTTCGAGACTGGCGCAGACCCCGCGATGGATCGAAGATTGGGTTTAACATCCGTCGACATTGATGTCATTAGAGACGGAGCTTGAGTTCGGATGGTATCGAGGATGGGGAAGGATATCGGCCGTACCCATTCAAAGAAACCATCGTGGAGCGATTTAGGGAAACCTAAATATGCGTCACCGGACGCGGATTTGAACCGTTGTCCTTCGGAATGCGCCACCTCGCTCGGTCCGACGCCACCAAGCCATGGACCCAAGTCGTCAACAAGACACTGTGCAAGCTGGTGTTGGCTCCACATTGGTGTGGACCGTGTTTACATGGAATGGACTAGATACTATGGATGATCGACTACTTGGAGAGCATTTGCAGCCATTCATGGACTTCACGTTCCCAAACAAAGATGGCACGTTCCCAAACAACGAAGGGATTTTTATGGATGAGAATGCGCCATCGCCGGCCGCGGTGGACTCGCGGTTCTAGGCGCGCAGACCGGAACCGCGCGACTGCTACGGTCGCAGGTTCGAATCCTGCCTCGGGCATGGATGTGTGTGATGTCCTTAGGTTAGTTAGGTTTAAGTAGTTCTAAGTTCTAGGGGACTGATGACCTCAGCTGTTAAGTCCCATAGTGCTCAGAGCCATTTGAACCATTTTGAATGCGCCATCTCACTAGGCCACACAGTTGTTCGCGATTGGTTTGAAGAATATTCTGGACAATTGAAGCCAATGATTTGGCCACCAAGACCGCTCGACATGAATCTCATCGAGCATTTATTGAACATAAGCAGGAGGTCAGTTCATGCATGAAATCCTGCACTGGCAACACTTTCGCTATTATGAACGGCATAGAGGCAGCATGGCTCAATATTTCTGCAGAGGACTTGTCGAGTCTAAGCCAGGTCGAATTGCACTACGTCGGGCAAAAAGAGGTCCGACCCAATAGTAGGAGGTGTCACATGACTTTCGTCAGCTCAGCGTAGTTCACAACACAAACCAATTTAAAACAGTTACACCGAGCGAAGTGGCGCAGTGGTTAGACACTGGACTCGCATTCGGGAGGACGACGGTTCAATCCCGCGTCCGGCCATCCTGATTTAGGTTTTCCGTGATTTCCCTAAATCACTCCAGGCAAATGCCGGGATGGTTCCTCTGAAAGGGCACGGCCGACTTCCTTCCCCATCCTTCCCTAATCCGATGAGACCGATGACCGCGCTGTCTGATCTCCTCCCCCAAAACCAACCAACCAACCAAAACAGTTACAAAAGCGTGTATTTGCAGTCCTGGCAGACGATCAATTACCTGCATCACAGTAAGTAACACGCCACAAGATGAAGCAAAACAAAATGGCGTAAACGATTGATGTAGTCCAGTATTGTGGGGCAATTTCTTTTCTGCATTTGAGGGGGAACAGTACTACAACACTGCATGCTGAGTTGGTCGAAGTGAAAGGCAAACACAGCACCGTCGTATGACACAGTGGCTAGGTGGCACAGTCGCTTCAAGTGTGGTCAAACGAGTCTAAACGTCGAAAAAAACTAACAAGGGGAGGCCGCCAATTGTGAAATTCAGATTCGATTCATACTGCGCATAATAAAAGCTCATGGCCAGAGGTGTAATGTGGCAAAGCACCAAGATGCACTTCTCAGCCGTTGTTGACAAAATCGACAGTTAAAAGAAACCGTTGCGGTGAAATACTCTCTACGATTAATAAGTTTCTACAGCGTCGTGGCGCAGCGGTAAGCGCTCGGGTTCGTAATCCGAAGGACGCCGGATCGAATCTCGCGACATGCAATTTTTTTTATTAGTTTTTTGTAATTCACTATTAATGAATTGCTTATGCATGTCGGTGAAGGCGGATCGCTCTCCAATTGTACCGCCTCCATTTTTCCGTTTTTTAACAGGGTGTACCAAAGCTCTCCCGTCCCCACTGATTTTCGACGATGTTATAAGTAGCGCTAGGGACCACATCTACCTTCTTTCGAAGTTAGCAGGGAACTACGCTGTTATGCGGCTGCTCGTTTCGGCCCATTCAACATCTGTCCTTCAAGTGTAACGAGCGAGTAACGGAGTTTATATTTCATACCTGCCACAGCAAATTTGTGTTCCTGGGGTCTCTGTTCTAATTCGAACGTTTGACTTACGCTATACGTATTCGTTTCGGAATATCGTTTCTACGTCTTCCGTTAACTATACGTGGTTAACATTATGAAGACAATTAATAACATTTGTGTAATACAACTTTGTTTGCGGAAAACATAATGATGTTCGAAGTCGCCAGTTTTTCCACGAGAAATGACTTTCAACAACTTATTATATGCATAATTGTTGCAACTGATTGTCGGGAATTATATATATATATATATATATATATATATATATATATATATATATATATATATTTGAATTACAAAAAACAAATACTAAAAAAAAACGTTTGCATGGCGCGAGATTCGATCCGGTGACCTTCGGAATACGAACCCGAGCGCTTACCGCTGCACCACGACGCTGTAGAAAATTATCAATCGTAGAGAAAATTTCACGGCAACGGATTCTTTTAACTGTCGATTTTCTCGACAACGGCTGAGAAGTGCATCTTGGTGCTTTGCCACATTACACCTCTGGCCATGAGCTTTTATTATGCGCAGTATGAATCGAATCTGAATTTCACAATTGGCGGCCTCCCCTTGTAAGTGAAAGACTTCCTGTAGGAGAAGAACCGGGAGTTACGGAAGAAATGGTGGCTCCGGTGGTCGAAGACCAGCTTATCAAAGCGAGACAATAGTGGATCAGTTTTCATCATTTTCCACGACAAAAGTCGCCCTCCGCTGGATTCCGCGACTGCTCGGATCCAGCGTAAAAACAACCACGCCAAACGGAAGCAGCAGCGGAAATTTTGCATCGGGGTCAGGCCCTTCGAGATGAATTCTTTAGATACCTAATCACTGAAGACGAGTGATGGGTCTGTAAGTATCATCCTGAAACAAATGAACAAGGTAGTAATAGGAACAATCTCCTGGCAAAGTGATGCTGACTGTTTTTCGGAATTGCCGTGGTGTGGTGCTAACAGATTATGTTCGTAACTGGCAAACTGTCACAGGAACGTAGCTACTATCGTAATCTTCTGACGAGGCTACGGGCAGCTGTCATGAGGAACCGCAGAAACCTATTCAAATGTATTTTATTCCACGACGATGCCCCAGCTCATTCTGCATAGGGCACAGCCTATAGCGAACGCGAATTACGGAGACCTCTGAACAATAGCAGATCACGATACTAAGCCTGTTCGATGAAATTTGTGATTCCATCTTTTTACAGCTATGTTTTACCTGAAATTGCAAGTCTGTAGAACAAAAGGGATGCCTATGGGTTCGACGTATTATATGAAAATAATTATTTACATTTCTCTGTTTTCCATGTTTCTGTGTTATACATTCAACCGCTATATTATATTTCACTTTATAGAACTCAATCATCCTGTAAATTCCATTTGTTTCATTTGACAATAACTGGCATATATTTCGCACTTTGCAGCATTTTGGTTACGAAATATCTCTCAACATTTTATTGTCGATCACGGCAAGAACTGTGTTAATCTTTCGAAAATACACATAGTTCTCACAACAGACAGACATGGCAAAGAAAATGCAAACCTACGTATTTTGAAATACAAAAAAAAGCAAATTTTACAAACAAAAAAATCCAATGCATTAAGTTCATTATTAGCTATGTGTGAATGATGAAATAAACCACAATATCATGACAATGCGGAAAGAATTTCCATTTACGTTTAAAAAACCTGGACCTTTATATCATCCTCTAGTAACAAGAAGACGACGTACGGAGCCGCAACTATATCGACGAAACAATATGAGTGTGAAGAGTTTTTGTTTGCCGGTCGCGGTGAGCGAACGGTTCTAGGCTTCAGTCTGGAACCGCAGGACTGCTACGGTCGCAGGTTCGAATCCTGCCTCGGGCATGGATGTGTGTGATGTCCTTAGGTTAGTTAGGTTTAAGTAGTTCTAAGTTCTAAGGGACTGATGACCTTGGAATTTAAGTCCCATAGTGCTCTGAGCCATTTGAACAAACTGGATACGTGGGAGAAGCAGCAGCGAAAAGGCTAGTTTGAATATAATATGGAGATTTCTCAAACTACAGTCGTTGCTTGTATCTCTTTGGACCAGTCTTAATGTTGACGTCATACCTTGTTGGAAAATTATACACTCACTTTCGACTTTCGTTGAGGAATAATGGAGGTAAGTCATGGGCGACTGTAAGAGTAGCAACGTGCAGGACACGCAATACTCAGAAGCGGCTGTTTCTCGCCTGTCCATGAGCTGACTAATTCCCAGCAGGAGTTTCCGCCGGTAGTCGGTGGCCGTAAATTTCGGACTTGTCGCGCCGCGCAGGTGTGTAAGTTACAACGGCGCGGACCCCGGCGCTCGGACGGCGTGTAGTGTATAAGTTACGGCGTTTTGGCAGCGAATACGACGCCCGGCTTCAGGTGCGCTGAGCGTCACGCGGTCATTCAAAGCCGCCCACTTAGGCGGCTGCTTTACAGCTGCCAGGGTCACACCGGATATTAATTCTCGCGGCGGCTAGGGGGTCGTGTTTACTTTGCGCGATCCGCCTCGAGGACGGAGGTGGCGCTCTGACGTCACGCCGCGGGCTCTACCTTACCATGTGCAACTGGAGACTGGGAGCTGGTGTGTTTGTGAGAGGGGGCGGGGCTTATTAAATATTAGCGGTCGCAGGGCAGGGCTAGCGGGCCCCGTTAATTACAGCAACCTGGGATGCGAGCTCGCGAGCTAACGAGGATAAGTGGACGAATAGACGCAGCCGAAGCGAATACGCGCTTGGCGCTAGACAGGAGTTCGCAACAGAAGTTGCTTTTCTTCCATTGTTTCATGAAAACAGTTGCGCCTCTTCAGTGTGAAAGGCAGCCGCTGTGTCGCGGGCGCCTTTCATAAATCGCGCGACATGCGTGAGTTACTTGTCAACTCATAGACGATCCGTCACTAGCTGACTGTGTACGATGGGGACGGACACCTTTGCGGTAGGAACAGGCAGGTAGGGGAGACCGTGGAATATCGAGATGCCATACAACATCGGTGCCGTCGTTTTTGCAGCTGAGTAGCGCTATAGTCACTGGGAGATGGTGCTGCATCATAGCGGACGATGCCAAAAGTAGGGTACACACAGACGAGGAATTTTTGTGATCGGCAGTCTTAGTGTGGCTCCAAAACTTAATTTTTATTGAATTTTGATGTTATTTTTGGTATATGCTTAACTGATATAAGCGTTTCAATATTCTTCTAAAGGTAACAGCTATAATGAAGGTGCATAATATACAGGGTGGCGCAGATGGATCGGGTGGTTTTGAAGTGGACTGTACGTCTGGAGGGGGGGAGCCAGGTGTTCGGCGACTTCGTCCTGTGGTGGGGGGGGGGGGGGGGGGGGGGGTACGGGAAGTTTCAGTTGCAGGCTGGCAGTCAGTCGCGATGGCTACGTGGTCCGTTGAGCATCGTGTTTTCGCAGTGGAAGAGTTCATACGCAATAACGAGTCAATTGTTGCTGTGACGCGTGCCTTTCGCCGGCGTTTCAACATCCCACCTCGCGGTAGTGTTCCTAAGCGAGATACGATATTGAGTTGGGTGCATAATTTCCGCACTACTGGTTCATGTGCTCCAAAATGGACGCCTAGACCGCCAACAATAACAACGCCTGAGAACGTGGAGCGTGTGAGACGCGATGTCACTGCGAGCCCACGTCGATTAACGAGACGTCGTGCTCAAGCTCTTGGAATGTCACGTCGGAGCCTTCAAAGGATTCTTAACGAAGAACTGAAATTCCACCCCTATAAAATCCTGTTGATACAGAAGATTCTCCCAACAGACCATCTTCAAAGGCTTCAGTTTAGCCAACAGATGTTGGAGTTATTGGAAGATGTAAACCTGATTATCATGATGTCTGACGAGGCTCACTTTCAAATTAACGGATACGTAAACAAGCAAAATTGCCGTTACTGGGCCGACACTAACCCAAGAGATCTACACCAACGGCCTCTCCATAGTGACAAAGTGACGGTTTGGTGTGGGGTTTCTAAGGTAGGGATAATTGGTCCTTACTTTTTTGAAAATGAAAGGGAGCAGGCGGTTACTGTTAATTCGCAGCGTTATGTGAACATGATTGAAGATTTTCTTCTCTCACAACTTGAAGAGAACAATTACGACATGGGCAATATGTGGTTCCAACAAGACGGGGCAACTGCACATACCGCTAGGATATCAATGCAAGCTGTACGCGCTCTGTTCCCTGGCCGTTTGATTTCCCGTAATGGAGATGTCCATTGGCCCCCTCGCTCGCCGGACCTCACGGTATGTGACTTTTTCTTATGGGGCTATTTAAAAGCAAGGGTCTACATGAACAAACACCGGACCATTCTGGAGTTGACGGCAGCAATTCACACCGAAATCACATCAATTCCTGGTGATGTGCTTGAGCGGGCAATGCGGAACGTTAAGGACCGACTCCAAGAATGCGTCGCTCGAGAAGGAGGGCATTTGATGGATGTAATTTTTAAAAACTAACATTACTATTTTTTTGTTAATAAACTTCCATTGTAACTACACGTTTTGCACTTTATTTCAATCCAATACCCTTACAATTGACAGTTTGACAAGTATTTTAAAACCACCCGATCCATCTGCGCCACCCTGTATTTCCTAGTACATATGTTACCATGGGTTTGTAACTTTCCGAGAATTATCAAAGCCATTGGGCTCTGTTAACCACCCTGATGTCTGTGTGGGGTTATATCGACAGACGAAGATGGGGCAATGTCGACATGGGGTCGATATTTTTTTCATTAAAACATAGAAAAAAAAAAGTTCACCAGTAAGTAAGGTCCTGCATCTAATTTCTCATGGCTAAAACAAGGGAAAAAAATGAGATAAGGGGGACTAAAGGACTGAAGAAACCCTATAAATGACAGGTAGGGAGATCAGTCAAAGCAGCTGAAGGTAGCAAAAATTTCACTTTATATAGGATTAAAACCAAATTCAGACAATAAATCTTGCTGCAGAAGATGATCTGTTTATACTCTTGCACAAGAACAAGATTAGTGAACCATGGCACTACTCTGGGGCAATTATTCGACGGCATTTCGCTGGTTGAGTTGCGGTGAACTCCCTATGACATTGCTGAAAAACTATGCCTCATGAAAAATTCCAATAAAATGCCCGGAGAAGTTTGAGTTTCTGGTTTTAAAAAAGAGAAATTCTATAAGCTAGGGAACCATCAGCAACAAGTATCAGCAGAGTTCTAGATTTCCAACTTGAACACCGATTTCGAAAAACATGCTGTGTACGTATTTTGATATGTGATATCACAATGAAAACGGTTACTTTCTCAGAATAGGAATTTTATTCTGTCTTATTTCATAATGTTGGTTTTACCCTGTAAGGATGTGGAGGCTACCCAGGTACTCCGAGAAAAATCGACATGTCGCAGCCATGAGAAAATTGTTATACAGCTCCGAAGGTATTCAAGTTTTTTCGATTTTCCTGATGCACCAAATCTACAGAGAGAGTGTCTGTACTATTCATGTCCGTTCTTTTCTGATGTACTGCTATGCGCTATCGCATCCTTAACAAAAAATTATTAATAGACGACATAGAGTTTAAAGAATGGCAGCTCGTTTTGTAGCACCGTGAAGTAGGGGAGTGTGTGTCACAGATATGGTGCGTGATTTAGGATGGTAATGGATAAAACAAAGGCCTTTTTCGTTACAGCGAGAACTTCTCACAAAATTTCAGTTACTAACTTCTTACTCCGAATATCAAAATATTTTGTTGACTACCACATATGTAGGGAGACCATTAATAAAACCGACGAACTGCAGGAACGAATTCCTGACTGGAATTGGAGGAAAAAAGGTCCTACGAACATGTGTCCGAAAATGGACGGAGTGCGTGTACGACAACAAATCGTCCCGGGACACAGTACAGAGCTGCATCGCTCCCACATCACAACAGATGTTCAAAGTAACCTCCATGGGTTGCAATGCAGGCAGCATACACGTAATAGTACCTTGGCTTACACCGTATTGACTGACTACTTGCCTTGCGCTTGGTTTTCGTCTCAATATCCTATAGAACCCAGTCCTTCATATCTGATGTAGCACAACCCGCCTTCTCCCTGCATGTTCGTCTCTCTGAAAGGACCCATGATCACATAAACCCCCAGAATGGCTTGAAATTTTGTGTGATGTGGTTGGTGTCTCTGAGGGTACTTGTTCTTGTATAACCGTGCTGCCTCTCGGCCGTTTCCATCTGCACGGCCGTAAACAAACACCATCTCGGCTCGTTCCCGGCGTAAATACTGGACCATACTGGTGCTTACAGTAATCTGTGTCAATCACACAGCCTACAACACACATGGACCACACGACACGTGGTCAGAGGAACTTTCATTCGTCAGCGCCAATACCGTGGCGAAGACGCATCTCCGGACGCAGATTCGTAGGACATTTTCTCCTCCATTTCCTGTGAGAAATTCGTCCCTGCACTTTATCGGTTTCATAAATTTTCACCCTGTTTGGGGAGAAATGAGTACCATACCAAAAAAGACAAATAAGAGCTCGCACGGACAGATTTCATTTTTCCGCTCACGGAACGGCTTAGGAGATTGGTCTAGTGGATACAGTAATTAAGAAAATATGATGGTGGCCTAAATGGGGGAGCAACTGGCAGGACTAACTATGACTCTCTTAATGCTCTCTTAATGCTCACATGATGCGTCATATACGGACCCTCTCTATCCACTCCTCAGCATCCTAGCGATGTCGAGTGGATGATGGTTCGCTTAGCCTCTCGGTGGGAAATCCTAGCTCTGGCCTTCTCGTGGCAGGAGTCGTGAGAGGTTCTTAGGAAGATTATGCCTCGGTATAGCTCTTCCAAAGTTCCTCGACAGACAGTGGGGTGAATGTTTCGGGGCTTGGGGGTTGCCGCCCCCCCTGCCCCTGTTTCAGCTGGCCCCAACATAAAGAAGAGAGCAGGTAGCGGTACTCCCACAGGAGACGCCGCGCCAGTTGTTGGGTCAGCATCCGACGCCGCCAGTTCGGGTCGAGCCGCAGTGTCTGCCGTCACATGTCCCGAGTGCCACCGGACCTTCACCACGAAGACTGGTCTTGGAGTACATCGTCGCCGTGCCCATCCTGTCGCAGCCAACGCAGAGGTGACCACTGAGAGGGTGAAGGCCAGGTGGTCTAGTGAAGAGCTGCTACGCCTGGCCCACTCTGAGGCAGCACTTACGCTCAAGGGCACCCGGTTCCTAAACCAAGAACTTGTAAAGGCGTTCCCGAACCGTTCTCTCGAGTCCATTAAAGGACAGCGTCGTGGAACTGCCTATAGGAACCAGGTCGCCGAGTTTGTTGCTGCCCTCTCTGCTGTTGGGGTGAGGAAACCTCCATCAGTTGCAGCTTTGGAGCCTGCCGGTTCCTGTGCAGCACCCCCCTCCCCGCCTGCAGCTGTCGATACTGTCGACCAGGCTATCTGGTCGGCTCTGGCAGCCCTCACGTCGTCTGGGCCTAAGTACAGAGCAGTCGATGACATCCTGGCGCTTGGGCCACCTACATCGGCCTCTGTCATAATGGGCATGCTGTCGGCTGCCCTTGACGCCATCGGCAGCAGGGAGCCATCGCAAAGTCCTGTTGCCTCCCGCCGGATGTCAGAGCCACGAGGGACGAAGCGGGCCCTGCGGAGGAGGGAGTACGCCCTCTGTCAGCGGGCCTTCTCAAAGAGCGCTGCTCGCTGCGTCAGCGGCCTTCTGGATGGAACGCTCCTTCACCCACCAGCCCCTATTCCTGGGTTGGTGGAGTTTTGGAAGGATCTTTTCACCCGGCGACCATCTGGCCGGGTGGACCGTCTGGAAGGTCGGTTGTTGCCTTCCTCCATCGAGGTTCCGTTCGAACAGCTGTGGGCGCCTATTACGATGGAGGAAGTTGCTTCAGCGCTCCCCCCTCGTCGCTCTGCTGCAGGCTCAGACCGACTGACACCGGCCCAGATTCGCCGTTTACCCCGTGAGGTCCTCCTAAAAATCCTTAACCTCTTCCTCTTGACCCGTCGCCTCCCATCCCGACTTCTCCTAGCCCGTACATCCCTGTTGCCCAAGAAGGCCGCCCCAGCATCCCCCGCTGACTTCCGTCCGATCACGGTTTGCTCAGTCCTCGCTAGGGTCTTCCATAAGATCCTGGCGGGCCGTCTGATGCGGACCTGTGTGCTGGACGGGCGTCAGCGGGCTTTCCTTCCTCAGGATGGGATGCTGCACAATACGTTCTTGTTGGACTTGGCGATGACTCAGGCCAGGGCGAACTGTCGCTCCCTCTATGTTGCGTCCCTGGATGTGTCCAAGGCATTCGACTCTCTAGACCATGGTGCCCTGAGGCCCGCCCTGAGGGCACATGGTCTGCCTGACGAGTTCATTGGATACATCCTGGGATGCTATGAGGATGGGGTGACGATGATCTCTGGTTCTGGGATGTCACTGGGTCCAGTGCGGCCTTCAAGGGGTGTCAGGCAGGGTGACCCACTGTCTCCTATCCTTTTCAACCTTTCCCTAGACCTCATGCTTGCTCGCCTCCCAGACTACATTGGTGCCAATGTGATGGGACGACGTCTCAACGCTGCTGCTTTCGCTGACGACCTCCTGCTGTTCGCCGAGACTCCAGGAGGGCTCCAGGACCTGATTGATGCAGCAACATCTGCCCTTGGGGACCTTGGTCTCCAAGTCAACCCCGGGAAGTGCTTCACTCTCGCACTCACGGCGTCTGGCCGTGAGAAGAAGATAAAGGTCGATGACACCGCGACCTTCAGGGCTGGATATACCATTCTCCCAGCCCTCGCGATCGAGAGCACTTTCCGGTATCTTGGCCTGGAGTTCTCCACGAGCGGACGCAGCCTCTTTCATCCGAGGCGGGAGGTCGAGCGACAGCTGACCGTCCTGTCCAGGGCACCACTAAAACCACAACAGCGTTTGCATGCCCTCAGAACCGTCGTCTTGCCAGGAATACACCATGGCTTGGCCCTTTTGAGGACCCGCCTAGGAGCCCTGTCAGCAATGGACACCACCATCCGCGCAGCCATTAGATCTTGGCTGTGCCTGCCAGCGGACGTCCCTGTTGGTTACTTCCATGCCCCTGTGTCATCTGGGGGGCTGGGAGTGCCATCAGCGCGCTGGCTCGGGCCTCTTCTGCGGCGGAACCGGCTCGCAAAGATGCGGGCATTGGGTGTCCTATCTGACGGGACAGCAGACGACGTTCTGGGGCGTGAGATTGGGAGGCTTGAGCAGCAATTACGGGGTAACAATACGGTCATACGGACGACGAACCAAATGGGCCGGATGTGGGCTGAACGGCTGGCTGCATCTGTCGGTGGACGGCGCCGCCCTTAAGAAGTCTGCCCGAACACCAGGGCAGCATAGCTGGGTCGACAATCTTCGACCAGCGATCACAGGCCGCGACTTCATCTCCTGCATCCGCACTAGGATTAATGCCCTTCCAACCCGGGCACGGTTGCAGCGAGGTCGTGCTGGTGACACTAACTGCCGGGCTGGCTGCATCGCTAAGGAAACTGCAAATCACGTTGTCCAGCACTGCTTCCGAAGTCACGACGCTCGAGTGAAGCGACACAACGCCCTAGCGTCCTACATCGCGCAGGGACTTTGTCGCAGGGGCTTCGACGTCCATCTGGAGCCCCACCTCAGGACATCCGAGGGACTTAGGAAGCCGGACATCGTGGCAGTTCGTGGCGATGCAGCCCATATCATCGATGCCCAGGTGGTTGGTGTCAATCTTGACATCGAAGAGTGTCACCAGCAGAAAGTCGCGGTTTACAATAGGGAAGCCGTCCACCAGGCGATTAGGAGTAAGACCCCAGCAGCTAAGAATATCACCACCACTTCAGCCACCATCTCATGGAGGGGGGTGTGGTCACCCACATCTGCACAGGACCTGCGACAGCTTGGGTTTAAGAACCACCATTTCGCGGCGATGTCAACGCAGGTACTCATCGGGACTGTGATGGCAGCACGGCGGTTTGACACCATGACTGCCATAAGGCGCACGATGCCCCGGACTGGTGTTGGGTGATGGCCCAATTCTATGTCGTCTACGCTGCTGCCTGGCATCTGTCAACAGGCACAAACCCATCTCTGTTCACGTCTCTTCCTGTCCATGTTTGTACTGTTTTTGTCATTTGTAAACCCACACTGTGGGTATTTATCTCTGTTTGTATGTTCACTTAGACGTGAATAAAGACGGCTGAAATAGCCAAATGACTCGTCACCAGGGAACCTATCGGAAAACCTGAGGAGCAACTGGCTGAAGTGAATATGATTCTCTTAAGGTAGACAGTTAGTTGTGTATCGCTTTTGGTGGACTGGATACAGTAATCATGAAAACTGATGGTGGCTTAAAAGGGGGAGCAACTGGGATGAGTAACTATGACTTATAATTTTAATTAATATTGTGTTTATACTGGTTGCTGGTGAGGAGGAAAGTTAGGTATTAGTATTTTTTTAATGATCTCATTCATAAGCAGCCATATCACAGTCATCACAGTCGCTCAAGAAAGTTATAATTAAGCTTTACTTGTTTAATCAGAATCGGAAGATGACTCTCCTTGTCCGCAGTCTCGATGACTCGAAGCGATCTGCAATCCTGTGTAAATAAAATGTCTCGGCTTTCTTGCGTTGCGTAGTCAGTCGGGAAACCTCAGATCGAGCGGAAAGTTTAATTATCCAATGAAGTAATGGAGTTCTTGGATCTAATAACTGTAGGTTACCAACGAAACGACACCTCCGTGCAAATTTCGAATTAGAGAATACATATATGATGAAATTCCTTACACACCTTTGATGTAAACACTCAGTATATATTTTCTTGAGTAGCATACAATATATTTTCAATCTCTTTCTTCCAGTAATCTCGATAGCAAAGTTACAATTATTCAATGCGGCTATTCGGCACGGAGAAGATCCTAGAAGTCCTCTCAACACACCCGAGAGAATATTACAAAGAGTAACTATGCGCTCATGGAATAGTAATAGTACTGTACTACTTTGCGCATCGATTCTGCCGGTATATAGATGGTCAAGTAGGAAAGGTAATTCACTCATAGAATTGTGCAGGGATAATTAGTAGAATATAAAGAGATATTACAGACTCTCTTAAGGTAGCCAAATGCCTCGTCACCGGACCAAACACATTTCACAAATGCTATTCGTGAGTCAGACGGCCGAGAAAGCGATTGAAGTGTTTCTATGAAATCTCTGCCAAACTTGTAAGTGTTAAATGCAGAGTGATCATGTACTTGTAACTGCATATGAAATCTATTTAGGAAGATCGTTGAGAACCTAAATCAAGATTGCCGCTCAGTAGAATGAACCACTTGCATTAACGGCGACCTGAGTTCGGAAATGTAGCAGAACGAAGCTAGACTTTTCACGAACTCCTACGCACGCTGTCGCACCGGAGGTCGACCCGAGGTGTTGGACGGGTACCGAGATCTTCTTGCGTAACGGAGTCGCGCTGGCTGCTTCATAAATCTCGGCGGTTAATTTCCATACGCGCATTAACGCCAGGCGGGCGTCGGGTCGCCGCGAACGCCTCTGAATCACTCGCGAGAAAAAGAGGCGGCGGCACTTGATCAAGATCTTAAGATTCTCTCCGCGGCAGTGACGAATGTAGATACCTCGCGCCGGACTAAACACTGTTTCTCTGGCAGGGGGTGGGGAAACGTGGAAGAGGAAGGAAGCGCGAGAGGACAAGGATTAACGGCGCAGATCGCGAGAGAAATACAACTCCGTGTGATTTAGCAGTGGATCAACGGCCGCGCATGAACCGGGCTGTCCAGTACAGAGGGTGAGCGCGGCAATGTAGATGTCTCGGCACGTTACATGCACATACTGTCAAAAAATACACTCCTGGAAACTGAAATAAGAACACCGTGAATTCATTGTCCCAGGAAGGGGAAACTTTATTGACACATTCCTGGGGTCAGATACATCACATGATCACACTGACAGAACCACAGGCACATAGACACAGGCAACAGAGCATGCACAATGTCGGCACTAGTACAGTGTATATCCACCTTTCGCAGCAATGCAGGCTGCTATTCTCCCATGGAGACGATCGTAGAGATGCTGGATGTAGTCCTGTGGAACGGCTTGCCATGCCATTTCCACCTGGCGCCTCAGTTGGATCAGCGTTCGTGCTGGACGTGCAGACCGCGTGAGACGACGCTTCATCCAGTCCCAAACATGCTCAATGGGGGACAGATCCGGAGATCTTGCTGGCCGGGGTAGTTGACTTACACCTTCTAGAGCACGTTGGGTGGCACGGGATACATGCGGACGTGCATTGTCCTGTTGGAACAGCAAGTTCCCTTGCCGGTCTAGGAATGGTAGAACGATGGGTTCGATGACGGTTTGGATGTACCGTGCACTATTCAGTGTCCCCTCGACGATCACCAGTGGTGTACGGCCAGTGTAGGAGATCGCTCCCCACACCATGATGCCGTGTGTGCCTCGGTCGTATGCAGTCCTGATTGTGGCGCTCACCTGCATGGCGCCAAACACGCATACGACCATCATTGGCACCAAGGCAGAAGCGACTCTCATCGCTGAAGACGACACGTCTCCATTCGTCCCTCCATTCACGCCTGTCGCGACACCACTGGAGGCGGGCTCCACGATGTTGGGGCGTGAGCTGAAGACGGCCTAACGGTGTGCGGGACCGTAGCCCAGCTTCATGGAGACGGTTGCGAATGGTCCTCGCCGATACCCCAGGAGCAACAGTATCCCTAATTTGCTGGGAAGTGGCGGTGCGGTCCCCTACGGCACTGCGTAGGATCCTACGGTCTTGGCGTGCATCCGTGCGTCGCTGCGGTCCGGTCCCAGGTCGACGGGCACGTGCACCTTCCGCTGACCACTGGCGACAACATCGATGTACTGTGGAGACCTCACGCCCCACGTGTTGAGCAATTCGGCGGTACGTCCACCCGGCCTCCCGCATGCACACTATACGCCCTCGCTCAAAGTCCGTCAACTGCACATACGGTTCACGTCCACGCTGTCGCGGCATGCTACCAGTGTTAAAGACTGCGATGGAGTTCCGTATGCCACGGCAAACTGGCTGACACTGACGGCGGCGGTGCACAAATGCTGCGCAGCTAGCGCCATTCGACGGCCAACACCGCGGTTCCTGGTGTGTCCGCTGTGCCGTGCGTGTGATCATTGCTTGTACAGCCCTCTCGCAGTGTCCGGAGCAAGTATGGTGGGTCTGACACACCGGTGTCAATGTGTTCATTTGTCCATTTCCAGGAGTGTAGTACGGTCGACAACGTCAGGTACAGTTTACATGTCGAACAAGTCATCGACTATTGAGTACACTGTCGGAAAAGAACGCTAAACCAAGAGAGTAGTAGTGCGACATGAACAAAGATTGGTAGGCGTGTTGCTACATCGCAAAGATGGCGTCTGTTCAAATTTCACGCCAGTTCCATTACAGTGGCGCTTGCAACGCCACTATGAGAATGCAAATCAGGTTTGCTTCCAATTGATCCTGCAACGGTCGTGATCGTTAATTACCTTTGCGACTGCAAGGTGGTGAGTTGAGGTTGGTCAAGAATGCCTATATGGAGACGATGACGCCGTTCTAAACGATGCATAATGGGATGTTCCTTTGCGATGTTGCAGAAGGACTTGGCAGGACTGTAGCTGTTGTAAGTGTTTGCTGGCAGCGGTGGTCACCAAAATGTACGGCTGCAAGAAGACCAGGCTGCAGACAACAACAACGTGTCACTACCGAAAGGGAAGCCCGTCGTGTTCGGCGTGTCGTACTGCATCTGTAGCAGCAATCTGAGCATCAGTTAGCTCCACCGTGAGGCAACGAACTGTTTGTTACAAATCGGTTACTCTACTGACAGCTCCGAGGTAGACGCCCTGTAGCTTGCATTCCACTGACCCCAAACCACTTCCGCCACACACTATTCCACTTGCGGAGTATGGTTCAAATGGCTCTGAGCACTATCCGAACTTAACTTCTGAGGTCATCAGTCGTCTAGAACTTAGAACTAATTAAACTTAACTAACCGAAGGACAGCACACACATCCATGCCCCAGGCAGGATTCGAACCTGCGACCGTAGCGGTCGCGCGGTTCCAGATTGTAGCGCCTAGAACCGCTCGGCCACTCCGGCCGGCCATCAAGAGTAGTGACTGGCGTATTGCGACGAGACCGTTGCTCGGCCACCATTGACCAGACGTTTTCAGATGGTGAGAGATCTGGAGAATGTGCTGGCCAGGGCAGCAGTCGAGTATTTTCTCTGTCCAGAAACGCCCGTACAGGACCTGCAGCATGCGGTCGTGCATTATCCTGCTCAAATGTAGTGTTTCGCAGGGATCGAATGAAGGGTAGAGACACGGGTCGTAACACATCTCAAATGTAACGTCCACTGTTCAAAGTGCCGTCAATGCGAACAAGAACTGACCGAGACGTGTAACCAATGGCACCATCACGCCGGGTGATACGCCAGTATGGCGATGACGAATATACGCTTGCAATGTCCGTTCACCGCGATGTCGCCAAACACGGATGCGACGATCATGATGCTGTAAACAGAAAATTGATTCATCCGGAAAAAAGACGTTTTGCCATTCGTGCACCCAGGTTCGTCGTTGAGTACACCATCGCAGGCGCTCCTGCCTGTGATGCAGCGTCAAGGGTAACCGCAGCCATAGTCTCCGAGCTGATAGTGCATGCTGCTGCAGACGTCGTCGAACTGTTCGTGCAGATGGTTTTTGTCTTGCAAACGTCCCCATCCGTTAACTCAGGGATCGAGACGTGGCTGCACGATCCGTTACAGCCATTCGGATAAGATGCCTGTCATCTCGACTGCTAGTGATCTGAGGCCGTTGGGATCCAGCACGGCGTTCCGTATTACCCCCCTGAACCCACCGATTCCATATTCTGCTAACAGTCATTGTATCTCGACTAACGCGAGCAGCCAAGTCGCGACAAGATAAACCGCAATCGCGATAGGCTACAATCCGACCTTTATCAAAGTCGGAATTGTGATGGGACGCATTTCTGCTCCTTACACGAGGCATCACAACGTTTCACCAGGCAACGCCGGTCAACTGCTTTTTATGTATGAGAAATCGGTTGGAAACTTTCCTCATGTCAGCACGTTGTAGGTGTCGCCACCGTCGCCAGCCTTGTGTGAATGCTCTGAAAAGCTAATCATTTGTATATCACAGCATCTTCTTGCTGTCGGTTAAATTTCGCGTCTGTAGCACGTCATCTTCGTTGTGTAGCAATTTTGATGGCCAGTAGTGTAGATGATGTGCGTTGGAGCAATGACAATTCAGAGGATGGCTAGCCAGTGACACGGATGGAGAACTATATATCATTCCATCCCTAAAGCTGATGACGGAAAAATAGAAACGAACCACTTACACGTGAATAGCAAATCGTATCATGCGAACTCTGGTATGTTCGGTGCTGTGGCCGAGGTGGACTTGACATCCGCGAGAGCAAAATAGTGTCGCAACAGGAAAGCAATAAAAATAAGAGAGGGGCGCGCAGCTCGGCTGTCTTTATTTATTGTGGGGCAACGCTCATTATAAAAGCACCCGGCGTGGCGCGGTCGCGTGTAGCATTTCGTGCGGCGGCGCGTAGACGCACAGCGCCGAGTGGCGACCGCGACAGTAATTTAGCGACGGGCGTGAGACTGGAGGCGCGCCCTCTGTCTTGTGTGTAGAGCCAACACTCGCCGGCGGACCCTAGCAGCCGTGGATGCTGTGGTGAAAAAATACTGCGCGGAAAAAAGATCTTAAAATTAAATCAAGACTGAACAATTAGAAGAGAGCAAAATGAATTGCACAGGTGACTGAAGGACGATTCGCAGTCGTCGTCAAAGGAGCGGAAGTCGACGTCCCGTTAAATCACAGTTTTGCAGAGCCAAATTTATTAATTAGCACTCCGTCTTCAGGCCACGAGTGGCCTACCGGGACCATCCGACCGCCGTGTCATCCTCAGTGGAGGATGCTGGTGGGAGGGGCGTGGGGTCAGCACACCGCTCTCCCGGTCGGTATGATGGTATTCTTGACCGAAGGCGCTACTATTCGGTCGAGTAGTTCCTCAATTGTCATCACGAGGCTGAGTGCACCCCGAAAAATGGCAACAGCGCATGGCGGCCTAGATGGTCATCCATCCAAGTGCCGACCACGTCAGACACCGCTTAACTTCGGTGATATCACGGGAACCGGTGTAGACACTGCGGCAAGGCCGTTGCCAAAATTAATAACTTTACAAATTATTTATTGTACACAATAATATTACACCAAGCAATTAAAAGCTACACGCGTAATACGTATTTTGCCTTGTGTTGCACCTGGGATTTCCTCTATGATGTAAATGATGTCTCGACACTTTGAAACATTTCAGTCTTAATCGATTATTGTAGTTGCGTCGTTTTTTTTTACTGTAAAGCGTTTCATGTCTGCAAGATAATAATAAGGTAAACGATATTAAAAAATGGGGCATAAGATAATAATCTCAAGTTAGTAACAATGAGCAGTGATTGTGAAAGGTCGGGTTGACAGAAGAGATAGAGAAGATCCAAAGCCGGCCGAAGTGGCCGTGCGGTTAAAGGCGCTGCAGTCTGGAACCGCAAGACCGCTACGGTCGCAGGTTCGAATCCTGCCTCGGGCATGGATGTTTGTGATGTCCTTAGGTTGGTTAGGTTTAACTAGTTCTAAGTTCTAGGGGACTAATGACCTCAGCAGTTGAGTCCCATAGTGCTCAGAGCCATAGAAGATCCAAAGAAGAGCGGCGCGTTTCGTCACAGGGTTATTTGGTAAGCGTGATAGCGTTAAGGAGAAGTTTAGCAAACTCAAGTGGCAGACTCTGCAAGAGAGGCGCTCTGCATCGCAGTGTAACTTGCTGTCCAGGATTCGAGAGGGTGCGTTTCTGGATGAGGTATCGAATATACTACTTCCCCCTACTTATACCTCCAGAGGAGATCACGAATGTAAAATTAGAGAGATTCGAGCGCGCACGGAACCTTTCCGGCAGCCGTTCTTCTCCCGAACCATATGCGACTGGAACAGGAAAGGGAGGTAATGACAGTGTCACGTAAAGTGCCCTCCGCCACACACCGTTGGGTGGCTTGCGGGGTATAAATGTAGATGTAGATGTTGAAAGGTGAGTCGAAAGGACCATTTTTGTGTCCTAGTTATGTTGCTGTGGTCATTATATTCAGCATGTTGCCAAATAATTCTGCATAGTTCTTATGGAATCTTATTGGTTGGTGCTCCCACTCTGTGCCTGAGCAATAATCGTTGAACGGCTGGTCGATTGTGAATTATGTATGTTGCCATTTGTCCGATCATCCAAATGGGTGCGATGTTTTCGTAACGTCGGTATTGCACTTTTTGCCGCTTTATCATTTAGATTATGGCGATGAAATGTGAGATTGTACGATCGCAGAAATTTAAGATTATACGATCTGTGAAAATTCTCCCTCGCATGTATGAGCAGATGTTAGATGCGCGCAATCTATCAACGAGACCACATGTGCCAGGCGTGAAAGTTGTGCTAAAATGAATATTGTATATATTTTTTTAATTACTACTTTTTCTACATCTACTTCTACATCCATACTCTGCAAGCCACCTGACGGTGTGTTCAAAATGGCTCTGAGCACTATGCGACTTAACTTCTGAGGTCATCAGTCGCCTAGAACTTAGAACTAATTAAACCCAACCAACCTAAGGACATCACACACATCCATGCCCGAGGCAGGATTCGAACCTGCGATCGTAGCGGTCGCTCGGTTCCAGACTGTAGCGCCTACAACCGCAGGACCACTCCGGCGGCGGAGGGTACCTTGAGTACCTCTATCGGTTCTCCCTTCTATTCCAGTCTCGTATTGTTCGTGGAAAGAAAGATTGTCGGTATGCCTGTGTGTGGGCTCTAATCTCTCTGATTTTATCCTCATGGTCTCTTCGCCAGATATACGTAGGAGGGAGCAATATACTGCTTGAATCCTCGGTGAAGGTATGTTCTCGAAACTTCAGCAAAAGCCCGTACAGAGCTACTGAGCGTCTCTCTTGCAGGGTCTTCCACTGGAGTTTATCTATCATCTCCGTAACGCTTTCGCGATTATTAAATGATCCTGTAACGAAGCGCGCTGCTCTCCGTTGGATCTTCTCTATCTCCTCAATTAACCCTATCTGGTACGGATCCCACACTGTTGAGCAGTATTCAAGCACTGGGCGAACAAGTATACTGTAACCTACTTCCTTTGTTTTCGGACTGCATTTCCTTAGGATGACGAGCATGTACGTCAGGACTTTAGCATTAGATAGTACATAGTTGCTGCGTAGGTCCCACTTTAGCGTAAGATAAATCTGCTCTAGATGGCTTTTTATGCTGTTCGTCACTGGAAAGTCATGGATGTGTTTGTTAAGATATACTGTGCATTCTGGTTCTTGTCTGTGTAGCTCGACTCGAAAACAAGTGACTTAATGTATTTAAAAGTTCTTGGTGTCGCTGTTACGTCAGCACAACATAACGTAAAATGGCTCGAGGATACAGAAAATCTGAATTAAAGAAATATCATATTAATTGCCAAAGCAAAATTCATAACAGATAATCCCGACAAAACTGAGGAGTGGAAGAATAAGAAACTCGTCGGTCGTGTAGTAATTTCAAAACATCGACATGTATCTGCCAGGGGAAATATACACATACATATTTGCCAGAGGAAATATACACGAACACAATCAATAAAGAATTTGGAGTGTCAATATTAAGAGCCTCTAACCTTACCCTGTGTGTTTTTTCTTTCTGTGTGCCAAAACATTAAAAATTTGTATTTTTCGCCTTTTTAACCGAACTTTTCGCCGATGAAAAAAGTTATTTAATACATTTTGTCATGATATATTTGCAGGACGTGGTGCCCCACAGCTCGTAGATATTTGTAAAAGTCAAGATTACCGCCTTAAGCAACTAATAAATTCATTATTTGGACAACCAATTTTGTTGGACTGACTTTTATAGCATCATATTGGGCGAATATACACTAATTGACGTCCGATATTAAAATTATTAATTTCTCACTGTTGTCACATAGTAATATGTGGTATGCATTCGTTCATAACATTAACGCTGACTTCTCATATAACACGAAAATATGCAGTGCCTAGCAGTGTTTACATATTGACGATGTAATTTAGGTGAGGATGTGACAGCAGTGATTAATTCAAGGTTTTTTTTACCTGACGTCAATGATTTTATATCCGCCTACTGCGATGCTGCAAATGCTTTTAAGAGCCTGATAACGGTCAATCGACCGAAACTGATTGTTCAGTTTATCAGCAGCTCAAGGCGGTAATCATGACATTTTTCAAATGGTTCAAATGACTCTGAGCACTATGGGACTTAACATCTGAGGTCATCAGTCTCCTAGAACTAACTACTACTTAAACCTAACTAACCTAAGGAGCCGGCCGAAGTGGCCGAGCGGTTCTAGCCGCTACAGTCTGTAACCGCGCGACCGCTACGTTCGCAGGTTCGAATCCTGCCTCGGGGATGGATGTGTGTGATGTCCTTAGGTTAGTTAGGTTTAAGTAGTTCTAAGTTCTAGGGGACTGATGACCTCAGAAGTTAAGTCCCATAGTGCTCAGAGCCATTTGAACCATTTAACCTAAGGACATCACACACATCCATGCCCGAGGCAGGATCCGAACCTGCGGCCATAGCAGTCGCGCGGTTCCGGACTGAAGCGCCTAGAATTGCTCGGCCACACCGGCCGGCGAAATTTTTCAGATGTTTCAGTATAGTCTTATTTATACTGGCCTCGCGGGAGATATCAGCGATTGCGCCAAAATCTGTGAGTAGGGCTGAGCCGCGCCTGCACTGGTGGGTTGGATATCCCACTCGGTGGGATGAGCAGCCTATTCGATGGCACAGGCCCATTCTCTTGGGGGTATTTAAGAATTGTATGTGTAGTTGTAGAATGTACAGGGTGTTTCAAAAATGACCGGTATATTTGAAACGGCAATAAAACCTAAACGAGCAGAAATAGAAATACACCGTTTGTTGCAATATGCTTGGCACAACAGTACATTTTCAGGCGGACAAACTTTCGAAATTACAGTAGTTACAATTGTCAACAACAGATGGCGCTGCAAGTGATATGAAAGATATAGAAGACAACGCAGTCTGTGGGTGCGCCATTCTGTACGTCGTCTTTCTGCTGTAGGCGTGTGCTGTTCACAACGTGCAAGTGTGCTGTAGACAACATGGTTTATTCCTTAGAACAGAGGATTTTTCTGGTGTTGGAATTCCACCGCCTAGAACACAGTGTTGTTGCAACAAGACGAAGTTTTCAACGGAGGTTTAATGTAACCAAAGGACCGAAAAGCGATACAATAAAGGATCTGTTTGAAAAATTTCAACGGACTGGGAACGTGACGGATGAACGTGCTGGAAAGGTAGGGCGACCGCGTACGGCAACCACAGAGGGCAACGCGCAGCTAGTGCAGCAGGTGATCCAACAGCGGCCTCGGGTTTCCGTTCGCCGTGTTGCAGCTGCGGTCCGAATGACGCCAACGTCCACGTATCTTCTCGTGCGCCAGAGTTTACACCTCTATCCACACAAAATTCAAACGCGGCAACCCCTCAGCGCCGCTACCATTGCTGCACGAGAGACATTCGCTAACGATATAGTGCACAGGATTGATGACGGCGATATGCATGTGAGCAGCATTTGGTTTACTGACGAAGCTTATTTTTACCTGGACGGCTTCGTCAATAAACAGAACTGGCGCATATGGGGAACCCAAAAGCCCCATGTTGCAGTCCCATCGTCCCTGCATCCTCAAAAAGTACTGGTCTGGGCCGCCATTTCTTCCAAAGGAATCATTGGCCCATTTTTCAGATCCGAAACGATTACTGCATCACGCTATCTGGACATTCTTCGTGAATTTGTGGCGGTACAAACTGCCTTAGACGACACTGCGAACACCTCGTGGTTTATGCAAGATGGTGCCCGGCCACATCGCACGGCCGACGTCTTTAATTTCCTGAATGAATATTTCGATGATCGTGTGATTGCTTTGGGCTATCCGAAACATACAGGAGGCGGCGTGGATTGGCCTCCCTATTCGCCAGACATGAACCCCTGTGACTTCTTTCTGTGGGGACACTTGAAAGACCAGGTGTACCGCCAGAATCCAGAAACAATTGAACAGCTGAAGCAGTACATCTAATCTGCATGTGAAGCCATTCCGCCAGACACGTTGTCAAAGGTTTCGGGTAATTTCATTCAGAGACTACGCCATATTATTGCTACGCATGGTGGATATGTGGAAAATATCGTACTATAGAGTTTCCCAGACCGCAGCGCCATCTGTTGTTGAAAATTGTAACTACTGTAATTTCGAAAGTTTGTCTGCCTGAAAATGTACTGTTGTCCCAAGCATATTGGAACAAACGGTGTATTTCTATCGCTGCTCGTTTAGTTTTTATTGCCGTTTCAAATATACCGGTCATTTTTGAAACACCCTGTAGGTGAGTGTAGCGGCTACGTGTTTAGTGTAGTGTTACCTCTGTGCCTACGATGATGAGAGATAGGAGAGGGTGAAACCCGGTGTTGGCACATAGCCAATTTCTCTCGAATAGCACCAAAGTAGTGGCCGAGCTTTAAGTCCCCATCCGACGGGCGGTTCACAATCAACAGAGTCATACTCCCTCAGTGATACAAGTTCGGAATTTAATCCAGGACATGGCGCAAAGCCTGGTGGTCAGGAAACTTACGCCGCCACCTCTTCTCTCCTTGCCGGCCAAACACTGGCACTGGAAATTCCTTCCACCACAAGGATTCGAACCGGCTTACCTCTGACTCGAGTGCCACAGCTAAGGTGTATGTCAGTGACCCCGGCTGCGGTGGTGGAAAGTCGGTGCGAGCACTGACCGCGTACGCCAGGGTTCCGGGTTAGAGTCCCGGACCGTGATCCACTTTTAGTCCACCAGGTATCGGTACACGCTGCTCTGCAGAGTGAAAAATTCATTTCAGTAACAAACCAGTTATTTTCATGCAAGAGCTGCTCCTCCTATTATATAGGGCAAACTGGACGTCTTTCACTTTCAGATATAAAGAACATTTTGAGAAAGAACTGCACCAGTCCCCTAAATTCATCCTTTGCCGATCATCTCTTAATTACTGTACACGTGCCTAAAGCCATAGGCGATAGCAATATTCTGCATACCGAAAAGAACGGGCGTATGTTAGATGTTTTAGAGGAATTGGAGATTTTCAAACATCTCTCTCGTCATGATGGCCTCATTCTCAACGAACAGCTGCAGCTGCGAAATAAAAACTTTTTCGACTGTATAAAGCCATTGCTTGATCTTCGATTCAGATTTCCTCATGCAGTTTACCGAAATGTTGTTTTCCTGTCACATCTTTGCTGTTTTACGTCCCAAAATGTACCTCTATTTACAGCAGATAAATATGTAACTTCATCCTATTATTATTAGTGCTTACGTTATGCCTGAGTCAGCTGCATCACAATTTCATGTGTCTAATTTTGAATGTACAGTAACCTAGTTGTTTCTGCGGCTACTAGATGGCGCTCGTAGCAACACCATGTTTACTTGCCCACACTTTCTAACGTGGGCACCTCAGTCTTGTTCAACCCTTGTTCACAGTACGAGCAGCCCTTAGCGGCTCGCCATCTCACTTACAACTATTCATGACGTCGCCTTTCCGGCTTAGATCTTTTTTAATATGACTTGTAAGTACTGCTTCTTTTTCCAGTCAGTACAAACTTTAATTTTGTTAATGTATTATATACCTAATATGTTTTAGAACAGTCAGTCTAATTCTGAAGACGACGCTCATAGTAGCGTCGAAACCTGGTCAATTTTGACTTAATATTTGTGACCAAGGGCTTATTTGATCTAATATAATTCTGACACGGTCACTGAACCTTAGGAGCTATGTTCAAAGTGGCACAACTTCTTTGCTTCCAAAATGATATTCCTGCATACATTAAGTTATTTAGTTGTACATAACCACGCTGCTGTTGCATCTATGTCTTCTATCATTTTCACTTGTCATTCGCCAGTTATCTAAACGTTTCCTGCAAAGAACTTCCTTCTTGCATTCCTCATTACTCTCCTGGCTATTCGTCTTTCCAATGCGATGTCATTTTTCTCTCAATCACAGGTACGTCTTCCACTGTAGTATGTTCCCCAACTATCTGTTAATTTTTGGTTTCCTGCCACCCCGAATAATTCGCAACATGCTTCTCTCCATTCTCTTAGTTTCCGAACTTCGACATTTCAACTTATCCGAAAGAATAATAATACTTCACCGGCGTTGACATTATCGTGTCGGGTCGTCTTTTTTTGTTTGCTAAGTGATATATATACATACATATATCTGACAAAGTCTATCTGGGCCTCGCAGACCCATTTGTCAGCATCGCAGAGCCCTCCCCACGCGTTGGAAATCAGCCCTGCCGTTCGCAGCTTAAACCCGTCCTGTATTTATGAACTGGCAAGATGGGTACACAGTATTGCCCCCGAAACAGTGCAACAAATATAAAAAAAAAAGCTGGGGAGGTTGGGACAGTGGGTTGTGTAGCAAAAAATAAAAGGTAGGAATGCCGGGGAACGAACGCGAGTTTAATGAAAGCCCCCAGCATAGTGAGCTGGGCCGGGCTGGGCAGGTAATTATTCTCTCGGCTCGCTCGTTGCTGCGACAGTATATTTTAAAAGCGAATGATGTTTTGAGGGCTTGACGCTTCGCGACCGAAAAAGAGGGCGCCGTGTGTGTGTGTGTGTGTGTGTGTGTGTGTGTGTGTGTGTGTGTGTGTGTGTGCGAGCGTGCGGTCAGCGGCGGACGCGGGGAGATTTATTCGCCGGCGTGCAATTGCAGAAAGAAATTTAATTAAACCGTAAATCGTTATAGTTAAATATTTTCGGGCGTCGCCTCTTTTTCCGGACGTTTGATTTGCAGCGTATCAGCTAGGCGGCGCGCTCCGGCGCTGACGTTTATTTAAATGGCAAATGAGTCGCCGCGACGAGCGGCAGATGCGGCCGGCACAGCCAGCGAGCCAGTCAGCTGGAAAACGGCTGCAGCCTGGGTGTCTGCTCGCGGCGAGCCGGGCTGCTGCGGCTTTCTAGACGCACCAGTGCTCAAAACGTTAGTAACGACGGCTACATCATATGAGGGTCGTTTCGTAAGTCCGGTAAGAAAAATAGAAAAAAATGTCTCTTTCGTAAACAGTTCACCTAACTTCTCGATATAGCCTCCTTTGAGGGACATACACTTGGACCGGCCGCGGTGGCCGAGCGGATCTAGGCGCCTCAGTCCGGAACCGCTCGACTACTACGATCGCAAGTTCGAATCCTACCTCGGGCATGGATGTCTGTGATGTCCTTAGGTTAGTTAGGTTTAAATAGTTCCAAGTTCTAGGGAACTGATGACTTCAGCTGTTAAGTCCCATAGTGCTCAGAGCCATTTGAACATACACTTGGTCCATCGGAAAAACGACTCTTTCCAACACGACACACTGACCAATTCAGACGGCTGTCACCAATGACATGTACTCTGTACATTGTTCATATCATTTATCATGTTCCGTTATTTCATGCAAATACCAGGTGTCGTACCACCTTCGTCTTAGACGTCAAGGCGACGGAGAGACGTGATCTCTTTGAGAATATCCATATTCGAACTGGTATTTGTAACGTATCTCTTACCAGCCGCCCATGTCACTTAGCACTGTTCAGTCTTTTAGTTCCATAGGCGAGTTTTAGGGTGCAGCGGAAGGGGGGTTTTCGTTCGGCGTGGTGGTTGTAGGCAGGTCTTTCCGTCAGCCTTCTGAATGGGAGGTTGTCGGAGCCGAGAAGGCCGACTGTGTTCTCTAGGGCAGAGGTGGTGGTTTCGTAGTGTATTTCGGAAGTCGGAAAAGGGAGATCCTTCAATCGAGATATTTCTTCAGCGATTAGGTGGAAGTAGGGTTAAATCCCCGTCCCTATCTGGGATTGAACCCAGACCCTCTGAAGCCGCAGTCTAGTGCTCTACCCAGTAATGCACACGGACCCATGTTGCGAAAAGGGAGAATATAAATTATTTATCATTGTTGTTGTTGTTGTTGTTGTTGTTGAGGTCTTCAGTCCTGAGACCGGTTTGATGCAGCTCTCCATGCTACTCTATCCTGTGCAAGCTTCTTCATCTCCCAGTACCTACTGCAACCTTCATCCTTCTGAATCTGCTTAGTGTATTTGTCTCTTGGTCTCCCTCTACGATTTTTACCCTCCACGCTGCCCTCCAATGCTAAATTTGTAATCCCTTGATGCCTTAGAACATGTCCTACCAACCGATCCCTTCTTCTAGTCAAGTTGTGCCACAAACTTCTCTTCTCCCCAATTCTATTCAATACCTCCTCATTAGTTACGTGATCTACCCATCTAATCTTCAGCATTCTTCTGTAGCACCACATTTCGAATGCTTCTATTCTCTTCTTGTCTCAACTATTTATCGTCCACGTTTAACTTCCAGACATGGTTACACTCCATACAAATACTTTCAGAAACGACTTCCTGACGCTTAAATCTATACTCGATGTTAACAAATTTCTCTTCTTCAGAAACGGTTTCCTTGTCATTGCCAGTCTACATTTTATATCCTCTCTACTTCGACCATCATCAGTTATTTTGCTCCCCAAATAGCAAAACTCCTTTACTACTTTAAGTGTCTCGTTTTCCAATCTAATTCCCTCAGCATCTCCCGACTTAATTCGACTACATTCCATTACTCTCATTTTGCTTTTGTTTATGTTCATCTTATATCCTTCTTTCAAGACACTATCCATTCCGATCAACTGCTCTTCATCACTACACATTATCATTACACGTGAAAAATATATAATTAAATAGTCTCTTTTTTCGTAGCTCAGTTCGTCTACTCACACAAAAGGGGCTGCGCGTAAGTGTCCAGAAATCGTTACTAAAGGCAGATAACACCAGTACCTGCACATCAGTACTGAAGGCGATCCGAGCACTGACCGGCATCTTTATTTTAGTCCACAGTGGTACTGATTATAGTTTTTTTTCAAAATGTTGTAAATGAATTTCGTGTGTTTAAGCCTGGTAAATTTCCACGAAAGTATGCAACATTTTTGTTGCGCCTTCATGATTTGTGAACCTGATTATTCCAATGATAGTATAAAGAATTTCAACAATGTACAGTGCACATTTCAATGTCTAGAGCCGTCTGAATTGGACAGTGTGTCGAATCCGATTGCAAATGGAGACAAAACGAGTTTCGTGCTGTTATTAGTGTATACATTTTCATTTGAGCACTTGGACTACCACACAGATCAAAACAGAATTGACTTTTCACGCAGACTTTGCACCATCGTTGAAGACCAATTAATTTTCGATTAATGAATTTAAACGTGCTCGCACAAGTACCTACGACGAAGATCGCTCTGGTTGTCCAGTTGAAGTCACCACATAGCAAACCAGTGTCAAAATCCATGATATGCTAATGCAATACTGCCGAATAAAAATTCGTGAAATTTCTGAGACATCAGGTATATCAACTGAGCGAGTGCGTAATATCCTGCATGGAGAATCGGCTATGAAGAAGCTGTGTGCAAGGTGGATGCCGTGACTGCCAAAAGCGCATCCGGCACAACACTTTAATAGAATGTAAGACTATGTTCAATCGCAGTCCACAACACTTTTTGCGTCGATTTGTGACTGTCGGTGGAATCTGGTTCATTACACACTAGAGTCAAAACGGCAGTCAAAAGGCTCTTAAAAGTGCACCGAGGAAGCCAAAGATCATTTTGTCAACTGGTAAGATGATGGCCATTGTGTCTTTTTTTTTTGCCGGGGATTCCCCAAGAATAATCTTCAGGGGTTCCTTGAACAAAGTCAGACTCATTACTGGAGCCAATTATGGCTTATTGTTGGATTGTTTGAAACTTACATTGGCTGCAAAAAGACCAAGGTTGCCTGGATAATCCGCCATCCCATACATCAGCGATAAGAATGGCGAAACAGCATGAACTGCGTTTTGAGCTGAACCCTCATCCACCCTTTTCAACAGACTTAGCCCCAAAGTCTGAAACTTTGCCTTGCTGGGTAGAAATTCTCGTCAAATGAGGAAGTGATAGCTGCAGACGTTGAATATTTTGCAGAGTTTGGTAGAACCTATTTTTCCGTTGGGGTGGAAAAGCTAGAGGATCGCTTGACCAAGTGTATGTCCGTCAAAGGAGGCTATGTCAAGAAGTAAGTTGTTTACGGCCGGCCGGTGTGGCCGAGCGGTTCTAGGCGCTTCAGTCTGGAAACGCGCGAGCGCTACGGTCGCAGGTTCGAATCCTGCCTCGGGCATGGATGTGTATGATGTCCTTAGGTTAGTTAGGTTTAAGTAGTTCTAAGTTCTAGGGGACTGATGACCTCAGATGTTAAGTCCCATTTTTTAAAAGTTGTTTACGAAACAAACATTTTTCTGGCACGTTTACCAAATTTATCAAACCACCCACGTATGTCAACTCTATTGTAAGTTGCTTTTTACGTGAAGTTGCATGTAGAGGGGGACGTTGTATGCACTTATGGTGTGAATCCTTTCACACTGCACTCGATGGTTCGGAGATTGTTGGAAGAGAGGTCTTCTTGCCTCGCGTCTCGTAAACGTGTCTCGTTGTTACTGGAATTCTTATCCGCAGGTTACAGCTTCTAACATTTCTAGTTTCATCAGTGAAACTGTGGTCAAAGTTTTTCATTTAAAATAACCCAGATGGCAATATATTTATTTGTCCTATCGTGTGTTATATGGGAACACGCGTATCTGCCGACATCCACAAGTCTGTGTTACGATGGCGATGTCTTAACCACACTACGGAACACAGCAACTGTGTCACCTAATAACACAGTATTTTGTTGAGTCACTCAATAATCCATCAAATGTTGTCCGATGCACGTCCAACACTTTTGTGTTACTTGTAACTACGAAACTATAGATTTTTTCATTCATTAACGAGTTACATGTTAACATCACCGAGCCCTAAGTTAGACTGCTGAATGACCACGCCCAACAGTTTCTCACGTGCCAGCGCATGGTGCGTTTCAGTCAAAGAGTGGCTTTCTCCGCCGGCATTCGTCACATTAATTTGATTTATTGGTTTATCTTCCTTACGTTCTTTTTAATAAATGGTGTTGAAAATATGAAATTTCCTTGCGAGCAAGCATTCCAGTATGCCATCTTGGTTCCTCGATAGGTTTTTACCGCTATCACACGAAAGTAAGAATAGTGCTGGCAATTTTGTCGGGAGTTTCTGCGGCCTGCCGTAGCTCTAGGACAAAGTCTCTTAACGACCGAAGCTTTCCCAGACTCTAGGGTCTAGATGACTTCACCTTTTGTCGTAGTGGAGTGATTATCTCCTGTGACATGCACTGCCATATCAGTGAATGTAATTCTGTACTGAAAGTAAATTATCACCAGCAACGTGCCATAAACGCCAAGTGTTAAAATAATTTAAAGAAGTTCAGAAGAAATTGTGATTGTTATCTCTCTGTAAAAAATGACATAAATTTTAACAAACCGTCGGTATCGCGTAACAGCAAGTCTGCCTTGAAATAATGCTATGTACTGGCTTTCTCTCGACTTGTGTAATAAGTCCTTGGGCAGCGAAGATGGTGTCACGTGGGAATCGATATGACAGGGAATGAGGTGGGTACGCTCACTTTTATCTTCAAGCCTTTGTAATTTGCAGTTTAGACACTCAAGCGATTTTCCTCCCTCTTCACTGGTTTTATGTAGTTTGACGTCTCTTTCGGGTGTATCTTCAAGTTCTTCAACACGTTTTGGTATAACCGCTCTTGCTGCACGATTTCATTCGAGCAGAGGATCCGGCCGTTGTGTGATCGGATGCCAGCGTACTTTGTTGCCTGGACTGGCGATAAGTGTATTCTCTGACTGGCAGCAGCAAGCAGCCTGTCCCAGTCGAATCCCTAAGGAATGAGGTTCTCACTGTCTCACGTAGCTCTCGTTGGAAAGCATCACGGCAGATGCAGACCAAGTATCAGTGCGCTGCATGTAACGGCGGAAATGCATATCCTCGTATTTCCATCTACTGTACTATAATTTTTTTTCCTTATTTTGTTACCTGAATATATGACGTTTCTGTATCTTTGTATATTGTAATTGTTTTACTATTTGTATATATATATATATATATATATATATATATATATATATATATATATATATGCATTTATGTCGATGTATAATTGGTTTGTTGTGTAAAGATTATTTGTATTTTTACGCTGGGTCTGGCCTAGGGAAAACTATGCTATCGAACGAATACATCGATAGGTCGTGTGGAGAACCAAAGTGTTTAGGATCTTTGGTAGTGTTAACTCCGCCGCGTGGAGCGCGGGCAGAGCATGAGAGAGTCTGGCTGGAGTAGCGAGTGGAGCAGGTGTGTGGTGTGAAGCTCCCGCGAGTTGCCGCGCTTTCGGGGTTTGGCAGCATGTAATTGCGCTCGACTTGCGATGATAGTTTCTGACATGGTGTCGCGGACGGGAAGCATTAGCTGGCGCACATCAAGAGCCCGTTTCGTCTGGTGACCGTGTCGAGAAGAAGGCGCGCCAACATCCAGCTTCTGCAACAGCGACGGCCGACAATGGGTGACTGTCGCCACATCCTCGATCGACGGCTTCAAACCTTCAATCAACCAACAAGGAAGACTGGAAGCACGTAAAGTTTTAGAACTGTATGGCAGACCGCAGCTTTTCAAACTTTTAAAATTGTTGCATCACAAAATTACAGCTACTTAGCATGAACCTTTGTTGCTCATTGTCCCAATTGCATTACCAAGCAGGGTCCCTTCCTTTTCCGAAATGAACCCGAGTGTCGTTGAAATTCAAACGCCAGCATAATTCCATTTCACTGCTTTAATTTCAAAGTTCACTTTAAGTAATCATTGCTGGCTACAATATTTAGATTACACAAGCACAAATTAAGAGTGCGTGTTTTGTTACCGTATTTTAGCTTACCTGTGACTGCAGCTCAGCTTGGTACGTACTAAATTTTACTATTGTTAATTGTTCAGAATCATTTAATTCAAGTTCAAAGTTAAATCTCTTATTTCTAAATTGCGTAGATTCAAGTAGCTTTTGAAATGATTGTTGAGGTAGTCCAAGACTAACCGTATTTTACTGAATTTCGATGTGCTTCAGAAAGAAAGCTCAGTATTAACTTCAGTCACTAAATTAACTTTCGATTTTCCGGTTTTATTAATTCTTTTGCGAAATTAAGTCAGAGTGTAGCGAAATTTATTACTTCTGACAAACTTTCAGTTTTCACACTACACGTGTCAACCTTCAGTTGCCACGCTTCTAGTGCTAATTATATGTGTAATAACCTTTCTTTTTCAGTTATTATAGTAATTGTCCATAGGACTGGCGACCATAATTTTCCCCAAATCTCAAGTATCTAATTACCGCTAGTTAATTGTTAACGTAACGGCCGTACATTTACTTTCTTTATTAACTTAACCCCTTTTCAAAATTAATTTCCACCAGTTTCATTTGCATTTTTCCTTTCATTTAGATGTAACCCTTTCCTCCCTCTTTACCGACAAATTAACCTCGGTGACGATTGCTTTTCCCAAATTTCCATTAGGTACACGCGGTTTAATTTTTCGCTGTCATTAAGGTCGATAAGTGAGGGGGAGGTTACATGCACTCGTTGTAGCAGCTCTGTGTGCTTGGTGGCAGCGTTGCCCTACACCATAGTGGCGTACTCTCTAATACTACCGAAAAGACGTACCACGAAAGAATTATCCGAATGGGACGAAAAACCGATAAGTGTGACGCACATGTAAAAAAAAAAGAGAGAAAAAAAGAAAGAAAGAAAGAGCATCGCAAATCGAGCAAGTCAGTAACGCGTTGGTCCACCTCCATCCCTTAAGCAAGCAGTTGTTTGGCATGACGCTGATAGAGTTATTGGATGTCCATCTCAGGGTTATCATGACACATTTTGTCCAAGTGGCGCATTAGATCATCAAAATCCGGACTGGTTGGAAGGCCCTGCCCATAATGTTGCAAACATTCTCATCTGGGGAGAGATTTGGCCACCTTGCTGTGCGAGGGAGGATATGGCAAGCATGAAGACATGTATGCGGGAAGGCGTTATCTTGCTGAAATGGGAGCCCAGGATGTCAATATACCTGTGGGCTGTGATGGTGCCGGGGATGACAACCAAAGGGTCCTGCTATGAAAAGAAATGGCACGCCATCACTCCTGGCTGGTATCCCACCGCTGTCTGGAGCATTTCCAGACGCGTTGTTGCTGGTCATCAGGGCTGAGTTCGAAGCGAGTCTCATCACTGAAGACAATTCTTCTCTAGTCAGCGAGATTATATTCCGAAGACAGCGGTGGGACACCAATCTGAGTATCACCGCCATACGGCCTGAGACCCAGGGCTGGCCGCGGTGGCCGAGCGGTTCTAGGCGCCTCAGTCTGGAACCTCGCGACCTCTACGGTCTTAGGTTCGAATCCTGCCTCGGGCATGGGTGTGTGTGATGTCCTTAGATTGGTTAGGTTTAAGTAGTTCTAACTTCTAGGGGACTGATGACCTCAGATGTTGAGTCCTAATTTGCTCACAGCCATTTGAGACCCAGGAGTCATGATCTGGAGTGTCATTTCATTTAATAGCCGGAGCCGTTTGGTTGTCATCCATGGACCCTTACAGTACAGCGGTACTTCGACGATATTCTACGGTCCGTTTTATTGCCCTTCGTGGCAAGCAATCGTGGGATTACATTTTAGCAGGATAGTTCTCACCCGCACACGGAGAGAGTTTCTGCTGTTTGTCTTCGTTCTTGCCAAACCCTAGCTTGGCCACCAAAGTCGCCGGATCTCTCCCCAATTGAGAACTTTGGGACCAATTTGGATAGGGTACTCCAACCCGCTTGGGATTTTGACCATCTAACGCACAAATTGGAGAGGTTTCTTTTTGTTCTTTTGTTTTAGAGTGTATTCAATCACTGGCCTTGACTTCCGGAAAGCGTTTGACTCGTTGCCCCACTGCAGACTACTAACTAAGGTACGAGCATAAAGGAGGAAGGTGTCGTCGTTGAGTGACTGTAGGAGGATACTTGGACAGGATTTGTGATTGGTGTAAAGAATGGCAGTTAACTCTAAATACAGATAAATGTAAATTAATGCAGATTAATAGGAAAAAGAATCCCGTAATATTTGAATACTCCATTAGTAGTGTAGCGCTTGACACAGTCACGTCGATTAAATATTTGGGCGTAACATTGCAGAGCGATATGAAGTGGGACAAGCATGTAATGACAGTTGTGGGGAAGGCGGATAGTCGTCTTCGGTTAATTGGTAGAATTTTGGGAAGATGTGGTTCATCTGTAAAGGAGACAACTTATATAACACTGATACGACCTATTCTTGAGTACTGCTCGAGCGTTTGTGATCCCTATCAGGTCGGATTGAGGGAGGACATAGAAGCAATTCAGAGGCGGGCTGCTAGATTTGTTCCTGGTAGGTTTGATCATCACGCGAGTGTTACGGAAATGCTTCAGGAACTCAGGTGGGAGTCTCTAGAGGAAAGGAGGCATTCTTTTCGCGAATCGCTACTGAGGAAATGTAGAAAACCAGCATTTGAGGCTGACTGCAGTACAATTGTACTGCCTCCAACTTAGATTAGCGCTCGTACAGAGGCATATAGGCAGTCATTTTTCCCTCGTTCTGTTTGGGAATGGAACAGGGAGAGAAGATGCTAGCTGTGGTACGAGGTACCCTCCGCCACGCACCGTTTGGTGGATTGCGGAGTATGTATGTAGTAGAGCGAGACATGACAACGCGTGAGCAGTTTCGACAAGGGCTTAACGAGGGGGAAACCGATCGTAGTCTATCCATCTCGAGAAGGTGTGTTCCGTATGTGAGGCGTGTGTTAATATTACACCGAGGCACAGCCGATAGAAGTGATACAGAAACGCCGCGAAGAATGCGTGCTTGAACGTAAATATGGATGCTAGCCAAACCTGGAAATGGCACTAGTGGCTCCTGATACAGCGTCCTCAATACGTTGCATGGGTCTGTCGTGGTCAAAACAGTGTTCTGTGTAGTTATGAGTGCACTATGTCGGACTTGGGTGAATTAGAAAGTGGGAAAAATGTTGATGCTCGTATGGTTGGTTCATTTGTGACCAAGGTAGGCGAAGTGTATGGTGCTGTAGGAGGCACTATATGGAAGATTTATACCTCTAATGGGACGTCCTCCTCCGGCATTACTTTTCCTCAACAGTAGTTGTCGGTATCAGTATTATTTTTCGAATTTTGGACAGGTCAGTATTATCTCGGTTGCTTTTCTGAAAACTTTCATATAATTTTTATGCACAGTATGTTATATTTCAAGCTAAAGCTTATGAAAAGGATTTACTTTATAAAATTTTTCAGTTCCGATGTTATTATAGGTAATTACTAGTTCTGAATGTACAGTTAAAAATTTTTTATAGAAACTTTTGAAATTACGAATTATTTGCACACTTAAAATCTCTGTTATCAATTACGCAATCTTGTACTGTTTACTATGTTTATTTCTGGATTCATTTATGAAATAATAATCGACATTAATGATGTAAAGAGAACTAGTAGGAATTCATTTGTTAAGCGGACGTATTTTTGTTTAATAGGTGTGAAGAAAATAATTTCGGCTTTGTTAATGAGAAAATCCAAAATACTGTACGGTATACTAAAATGTGAGAAAATCAGTGGAAAATAGATTTACCTAAAAAATTCTGCAACAACGATTTCCAATTTATTTAGTTCAAATCAACCGTGAGGAGCTGATATTAGATTTTCATCTTCAAGAATCAGACCCCTAGACAAGAAGAACTGCAGACAATATCTCAATATGACAAGCTAAGTAAATTTTGAAGTTTATTGTAATCTTCGCTCGTGTCAAGTTTTCATAAAAGATTGCTTATTAATTACTGAGACTGGGCACTGTTTACTGTGGACAGTAGATGAAAGAAGGAGGGAGTGGGGAGGTTACATACCATATGAAGGGAAAGTGGAGAAATATCATACACGAACTCACAAGGCGGAAGAAAAAGTGTGTGTTAATTGATCTTGACAGTCACTGAAGAGGACTTTGACGAAACATACCAGTTACTGCAGAACTGAATGTCGCACTCGCGGTCCCTGTCAGCTCCAAAACACCACAAAAGGGCTTCCATAAGTTGGGAACTGTGCGGCGAACTGGAATTCGAAAACCATTCATCAGCGATGCAAGTACCGGTAACTGGAAAACATGGTGCCGAAGCCTTAAAGCCTGGGCTATGGACCAATGCAAGACGTTCGTTTGGTCGGATAAGTCTCGATTCACACTGCCTCCAATTTATGACCGAGTTTAAGCCCAAGATTGAGACATGGCGGAAGTTGGATGATGATTTGGGCAGCCATACCGTTGTATTCCCGGGATCTCATGGTTACTGTCCAAGGTCGCTTTACTGCCAAGAATCATGTGAGCATTTTAGCTGATCAGGTCCATCTCATGGAACAGTGTTTGTTGCCCTCTGGTGATGCAGCTTTCGAAGACTGCCGGGCTCCTGTCCATACATGTCGCCTCCTCCAGGACCGCTTTTTTCATCATGAGGATGAACTCTCTCATCTCTGCTGGCCGTCACAGTCATCAGATATAATTACTGAGCCTTTGTGGTGTACTTTGGAGAGACGGTTGCTACCCACCTCTATGAACAATACCTGAAACTGCCACTAATTTGCAGGAAGAGTGGTATAAGATTACCTTGGAAAGCGTACAGAAATTGCACTTTTCTATTCCGAGAAGACAGGAAGCTGTTTTGAATGCTAACGGGCTTCCCACACTGTATTAGGCTGGTAATGTGTTGTGTTTTTGATACCAGAGTCACTCCAAAAGACATGCACACCATTTTTTTTAATTCATGTTTTATTCTACATGTTTGAAAGTTTTACAGTGTGTAGATACATCCTTTAGGAGCAATATTTTCATTTCTCCATGTAATTCCCATCCCTCTCAACTGCCTTACGTCATCTTGGAACCAGCGCCTGTATACCCGCACGGTAAAATTCTGGACCAACCTGTTGGAGCCACTGTTCGGCAGCGTGCACAAGGGAGTCATCATCATCAAACCTTGTTCCGGAAGAGAGTTTTTCAGTTTCCCGAAGAGACGATAGTTGGAGCCAGGTCAGGATTGTAAGGCGGGTGTTTCAGTGTTGTCCATCCGAGTTTTGTGATCGCTTCCACCGTTTATTGACTGACATGTGGCCGTGCATTTTCGTGCAACAGCAAAACATCCTGCTTTTGCTGATGTGCTCGAACACGACTCAGTCGAGCTTGAAGTTTCTTCAGTGTCGTCACATATGCACCAGAATTTATGGTGGTCCCACTTGGCACGATGTCCACAAGCGAGAGTCCTTCGCAATCGAAAAACACCATAGCAATAACTTCTCCAGCACAAGGTGCGGTTTTGAATTTTTTTTTTTCTTGGGTGAGTTTGCATGATGCCACTCCGGTGAAAAATGATGGAGCCATGTTTCATCACCTGTCGCAATTCTTCCAAGAAATTCATCTCCACCATTCTCGTACTGTTCCAAAAGTTCGCTGCATACCGTTTTTCTGGTTTCTTTGTGAGCCACTGTCAACATCCTGGGAACCCACCTGGCACAAACCTTTTTTAACGCCAACACTTTCAGTATTCTGCAAACACTTCCTTCCTCTGTCCCAACGTAGCGTGACAATTCGTTCACTGTGATGCGTCAGTCAGCAGTCACCAATTCGTTAACTCTCTGCACATTGCAGAATGAGATTTTCACTCTGCAGCGGAGTGTGCGCTGATATGAAACTTCCTGGCAGATTAAAACTGTGTGCCCGACCGAGACTCGAACTCGGGACCTTTGCCTTTCGCGGGCAGTTTTAATCTGCCAGGAAGTTTCATGTCAGCGCACACTTCGTTGCAGAGTGAAAATCTCATTCTGGAAACATCCCCCAGGCTGTGGCTAAGCCATGTCTCCACAGTATCCTTTCTTTCAGGAGTGCTAGTTCTGCATGGTTCGCAGGAGAGCTTCTGTAAAGTTTGGAAGGTAGGAGACGAGATACTGGCAGAAGTAAGGCTGTGAGACCGGGCGTGAATTGTGCTTCGGTAGCTCAGATAGTAGAGCACTTGCCCGCGAAAGGCATAGGTCCCGAGTTCGAGTCTCGATCGGGCGCACAGTTTTAATCTGCCAGGAAGTTTCTCTGCACATTGTCTGGAGTGTGTGCAGTACGAGGCCTGCCGATGCGAGGACAATCCTCAATATTGCCGTGCCCGCTTTCATCGCGTAACCTGCTTACCCACAGGCTAACTTTACTGCGATCGACAGCAGCATCTCCATACACCTTTTTCAACCTCTGGTGGATGTTTCCCACAGTCTCGTTTTCACAGCACAGGAATTCTACGACACCACGTTGCTTCTGACGAACGTTAAGAGTAGCAGCCATCTTGAAGACATGCTGTGACGGCATCACTCACGGGGACAGGTCGAACTAAGTTTGAAAACAAACGGGAAGGATGTATCTGCACACTGTTAAAACTTTCACACATACAGAATGAAAACTGTATTTTTACAAAAATAGTGTGCATTTCTTTTGGAGTGACTTCCGTATTTTCGTCTACGTCCTTCAACTACTGGTCCATAACACCGAAGATGAGTTTGGATTCCGTTGAAATATCGGAACACGTGAGGCAATACTGACCCTACGACTTAACTTAGAAGCTAGATTAAGGAAAGGCAAACCTACGTTTCTAGCATTTGTAGACTTAGAGAAAGCTTTTGACAATGCTGATTGGAATACTCTCTTTCAAATTCTGAAGGTGGCAGGGGTAAAATACGGGGAGCGAAAGGCTATTTACAATTTGTACAGAAACCAGGTGGCAGTTATAAGAGTTGAGGGGCATGAAAGGGAAGCAGTGGTTGGGAAGGGACTGACACAGGGTTGTAGCCTCTCCCCAATGTTATTCAATCTATATAGTGAGCAAGCAGTGAAGGAAACAAAAGAAAATTTCGGAGTAGGTGTTAAAATCCATGGAGAAGAAATAAAAACTTTGTGGTTCGCCGATGACATTGTAATTCTGTCAGAGACAGCAAAGGACGTGGAAGAGCAGTTGAACGGAATGGATAGTGTCTTGAAAGGAGGATATAAGATGAACATCAACAAAAGCAAAACGAGGATAATGGAATGTAGGCGAATTAAGTCGGGTGATGCTGAGGGAATTGGATTAGGAAATGAGACACTTAAAGTAGTAAAGGAGTTTTGCTATTTGGGGAGCAAAATAAATGACTATGGTTGAAGTAGAGAGGATATAAAATGTAGACTGGCAATGGCAAGGAAAGCGTTTCTGAAGAAGAGAAATTTGTTAAGATCGAGTATAGATTTAAGTGTCAGGAAGTCGTTTCTAAAAGTACTTGTATGGGGTGTAGGGAAGTGAAACATGGACGATAAATAGTTTGGACACGAAGAGAATAGAAGCTTTCGAAATGTGGTGCTACAGATGAATGCTGAAGATTAGATGGGTAGACCACACAACTAATGAGGAGGTACTGAATAGGATTTGGGAGAAGAGAAGTTTGTGGCACATCTGGAGCAGAAGAAGGGATCGGTTGGTAGGACATGTTCTTAGGCATCAAGGGATCACCAATTTAGTATTGGAGGGCAGCGTGGAGGGTAGAAATCGTAGAGGGAGATCAAGAGATGAATACACTAAGCAGATCATAAGGATGTAGGTTGCAGTAAGTATCGGGAGATGAAGAACCTTGCACAGGACAGAGTAGCATGGAGAGCTGCATCAAACCAGTCTCAGGACTGAAGGCCACAACAACAACAACAACAACAACCCCGAAGATGCAAACCGGTCGTAGGTCTGCTGGCAGTTTTATTTCTGGTGATCACCTCGCTCTGGTTTTTCGCTGCGTTTAGCGGCCCATGCTCCTAAGACGGCACAGGCTTGCCGGCGACAACGTCGAGTGATTGCAGGCCGATAACTGAAGGCGAAAATAGCAGTGTCGTCAGCGTGAAGCGCCAGTTCTACTTGTGGCGCTCTCGATACGTTCTAGGTGTACAGAGAGCACAGCAGGGGGCCGAGACAGACCCTTGTGACTCTCCCGCCCTTATCGGTCGTGCTGCAGAAATGCCTTCATCATCACGTGGGTTAAGTCGTGTCACTGAGGATCGACTGGAGCAGGCGACACGGCGTGTGGCGTGTGGCGGCCCCCTGCGTGCGCCAGGTGGCGCGGTCGGGAAGCGAACCGCGGACTACGGACTGCGCGCCGCGGGCTGACAGCCGGCAGACTGATGGCCGCAATCTACGCCGCCTGGGCACTCAATCTCCTCTCCTCTCCTCGCGGCGCCGCCATTCAGGGGCCTCCGCTATCCGTCTACTCCGGCGTCGTCTTGTCCCGAGCGCCCACGGCCCACTCTGCCAGGCTCACTGTGTTAATATCGCGTCTCCAGGCTCAAGGCGCGAGCAGGTGAAGCTTCCGGGTTGTGTGGTCGTGCTCCATGAGTCCTGCTCCATGAAACATTTTTTTGTCCCTGACGTTTCGTTCGAAGCTGCTTGGCACATCCTCAGAGGTGCTCCTGGTCCCGCTAACTCTTGCCGACTGAGGCGTATCTCTCTGGTGTCATAGAAGCCCCACAAGTCAATTCCCGAGAGGTTTCTAGATAGGCCGTTTGAAGGTGGTTTGTTAATTGATCTGTTTTTGTATGTATGATTGTCATCTGTAATCTGCTGTAAACGGTTGCATCCTTCCGCCATTTAACTCTGATATATTCACTGTTGCTCAGGATCAAATTTTAACCTCGAACAGTGAACATGGACTACAGAGAGTTGCCTATGAAATACACTAAATAAGTCAGATATGTAACAAGTTGTATACAGAAGCATCGAAATATATGAAAGTCGGGATAATTTTAAAAGAAAAGAAGCTGCCAAGAAACTTAGTGTTTATGATCAGTAGCTCTATATAAACGATAGAGGAGTTTTGTCTTTGACAGATGACAGTTACGTTTTAACGTTGACAGGGGTTCTCTCCCTTGGTTACGTGTGTACGTCAACCACGTCACATTTTTAAGATATTTATGTCGTTTCCCGACGTCTGGGGCAAAGACTCAGCGGAATCGGGAGCACCTCTGAAGAATGCCAACGCAGCTTTGGACGAAATATCAGAAACAAAAAAGTTTTGTGTAATGAAACCCTCCAATGTATGATTCAAAGCAGATCATTGCCCGAACTGGAGATTAGGTCCAAAAATATTACAACATGATGGGTAAGCGCTTATATTTGAGTGCAAACTTGACTTATACACATATCAAAAAAAGTTTTGCATCACTCTCGGTTCCGAGAGTTCCGGAACCTGTACAGAAAATTTGAATATAGATCAACATACACATCATTTCCGCCCTTTTTATTGCTCATGAAAACCACACATAGCATGTTGTACCACCATACAGCAAGACCTTCAGAGGTGGCGGTCCAGATTGTTGTACACACCGGTACCTCTAATACCCAGTAGCACGTCCAATGGCATTGATGCATGTCTGTATTCGTCGTGACATACTATCCACAGGTTCATCGGGATTGCCCCACTCCTCAACGGTGATTCGGCGTAGATCCCTCAGAGAGGTTGGTCGGTCACGTCGTCCATAATCAGCCCTTTTCAATCTATACCAGGTGTGTTCGATAGTGTTCATGTTGGAGAACATCCCGTCCATTCTAGTCGAGCGATGTCGTTATCCTGAAGGAAGTCATTCACAAGATGTCCACGATGGTGGGCGCGAATTGTCGTCCATGAAGACGAATGCCTCGCCAACATGCTGCCGATATGGTTGCACTATCGGTAAGAGGATGGCATTCATGTATCTTACAGCCGTTACGGCGCCTTCCATGACCACCAGCGGTGTACGTCCGCCCCACACAATGCCACTCCGAAATAGCAGGGAACCTCCACGTTCCTGCACTCGCTCGGCAGTGTGTCTAAGGCGTTCAGCCTGACCGGGTTGCCTCCAAACACGTCTCCGGCGATTGTCTGTTTGAAGCCATGTGCGACACTCATCGGTGAAGAGAACATGATGCCAGTCATGATCGGCCCATTCGGCATGTTGTTGTGCCCATCTGTACCGCGCTGCATGGTGTCGTGGTTGCAAAGATGGACCTCGCCATGGACGTCGGTAGTAAATTTGCACATCATACAGCCTATTGCGCACAGTTACTCCAGTGACAAACCATGTCCTTGTTATTAAAAAGGGTAAGATTTTATTTAAAAGGCAGAGAAGTGTAATAAAATAGAATTCCATGCTACATGAGCATCTTCGGGTGAAGCTGGGGCTATGCCATCGGTAGAGTGTCAACTTGTAGGATGTTCCTTGCCGGTCAGGTCTCGGCGGATGAATCAGACGAAGAATGTCGCAGATTGCTAGATCTTCTCCCACATCGTCTACCATGGTCCTGTTCCCCAACGTACTAGAACCCAAAATGTACATTTCACACCAGAGATTCCCAGTGGTCGCATGGGCGGAAGACATCATGCCAGACGAACTGGCTGTAAAAGCGCTGCTCGACTGTGCTTGATTTCGTTGCAGTCCTGGTGTCTGAAATCACAAGCCTCTCGCTCATGTGCCTTGATGAGTGGTTGCAGAATCACAGTGAGTGGGTTACTTCCTCGCAAGATAAGACCAACATTCAATAAAAATCTCACGTATGCCAGTGTTTCCTGCCAGTTTCCTTACAGTGCTACGGCTATGGTATAAGGAGGGTAGTTGATAGTCTGAACCTGCGCAGTGGCTGTCGGTGTGTTGTGATCACTTCCATGGGAACTCCTTGGACTACTGAGAGATCCCGTCCTGCATGTGTGTATGGGGACGTCTGTTCAGGATGTACTTCGCCAGATCTAGTCACGCTCTCCAACCCTCTATATGTGTAATCTACGAGGCTGCATGTTTCGTGCCAGGATTAGTCTGCTAAGCCATCAAAGGTTCTTCACACCTAAAATGCGATGCGGTACAAAACTGAAGGCCGCCCGGGCTGGCCGAGCGGTTCTAGGCGCTACAGTCTGGAACCGCGCGACCGGTACGGTCGCGGGTTCGAATCCTGCCTCGGGCATGGGTGTGTGTGTTGTCCTTAGGTTAGTTAGGTTTAAGTAGTTCTAAGTTCTAGGGGACCGATAACCTCAGAAGTTAAGTCCCATAGTGCTCAGAGCCATTTGAACCATTTGAACAAAACTGGAAACTCATACAGGCGTATCAGCGGACGACAACGATAGGAGCCCGGCCGGTCATAGGCGAAATTTGGGTATGTCGTTCACCTGGATATAATTTGGTGAATAAGAGTCACTAAAAACAGAGATTATTAAACATAACAATTCCTAGAAAAACTGTGACTACCGGGGGATCTTGTAAGTAGGCTGTTTAGGTTTTTATGTTGGTAACGGCACCTAGCGCTCTGTATGAAAATCACTGGCTGTGCTGTATGCAGTCTGTGGGTGGTTGGCAGTGTTGGAATGTTTGCTATTGTAGTGTTGGGCAGTTGGCTGTGAAAAGCGCGTAGCGTTGCGCAGTTGGAGGTGAGCCGCCAGCAGTGGTGGATGTGGGGAGAGAGATGCCAGACTTTTGAGAGCGGGCGATTTGGACGTGTGTCCGTCAGAAAAACGAAATTTGTAAGACTGGATGTCATGAACTGAACAATATTAAGGTAAATACATTGTTTTTTCTCTATCAAAATCTTTTATTTGCTAACTATGCCTACCAGTAGTTAGTGCCTTCAGTAGTTAGAATCCTTTATTTAGCTGGCATTAGTGGTGCTCGCTGTATTGCAGTAGTTCGAGCAACGAAGATTTTTGGTGAGGTAAGTGATTCATGAAAGGTATAGGTTACTGTTAGTCTGGGCCATTCTTTTGTAGGTATTATTGAAAGTCTGATTGCGTTGCGCTAAAAAATATGTTGTGTGTCAATTTAGCGATGATCAGAATAAGTAAAGAGAGGTTTTGCAGCACTGTCATTTATAAAATTTCTCTGAGGGGATGTTTCAATCTGGTCACACATCTGAGACAGGGCAGGCCTGTTTAGGATATATTTCGTCGGATCCAGACACGCCCCCCACCCTCTACTATGCGTAATCTGTGTAGCCGCCCATTTCGTGCCACAATTGATCTCTTACGGCACCAGTGCCATTTCCACCCATGAACAGCGATGCAGTAAAGGAAACATAGGAGGATAGTGAAAACTCGGATACAGGTACCAGCCTACAATGACATGGGTCAGTTGATCATACTCTTTAATTAGGTATATTGTTCACTTGCATATAAACCAGAATGATTATACCCGGTGATCAAAAAGTCAGTATAAATTTGAAAACTGTATAAATCACGGAATAATGCAGATAGAGAGGTACGAATTGACACACATGCTTGGAATGACATGGGGTTTTATTAGACCCAAAAAAATACAAAAGTTCAAAAAATGTCCGACAGATGGCGCTTCATCTGATCAGAATAGCAATAATTAGCATAAGAAAGTAAGACAAAGATGATGTTCTTTACAGGAAATGCTCAACATGTCCACCATCATCCCTCGACAATAGCTGTAGTCGAGGAATAATATTGTGAACAGCACTGTAAAGCATGTCCGGAGTTATGCTGAGGCATTGGCATCGGATTTTGTCTTTCAGCATCCCTAGAGATGTCGGTCGATCACGATACACTTGCGACTTCAGGTAACTGCAAAGCCAATAATCGCACGTACTGAGGTCTGGGGACCTGGGAGGCCGAGCATGACGAAAGTGGCGGCTGAGCACACTATCATCACCAAAAGACGCGCGCAAGAGATCTTTCACGCGTCTAGCAATATGGGGTGGAGCGTCATCCTGCTTAAACATCGTACGTTCCAGCAGGTGTTTATCAGCCAGGCTGGGGATGATGCGATTCTGTAACATATCGGCGTACCTCTCACCCGTCACGGTAGCAGCTACAAAACCAAAATCACGCATTTCCACGAAGAAAAAAAGGCCCGATAACGGTAGATGTGGTAAATCCAACCCATACCGTGACTTTCTCGTCGTGCAGTGTAGTTTCCACGACAGTTCTAGGATTTTCGGTAGCCCAAATTCTGCATTGTGGGCGTTGACTGACCCTCGGAGCGTGAAATGAGTTTCGTCGGTCCATAACACGTTACTCAACCAAGCGTCATCTTTCGCCATCTTTTGAAACGCTCACACCGCAAATGCCCTCCGCTTCATTAAATCGCCAGGTAATAGTTCATGATGCCGATGGATTTTGTACGAATAGCATCGGAGGGTAGGCGTAAGTGCCAACCAAATAGTAGTGTGTGGAATGCTGGTGCGACGTGCGACTGCACGAGCGCTGACTTCCCCGTGCATAGACGAAACCGCTATACTCTCAATTTCTTCCTGAACTGTCTCAGCAGCATTACGACTTGTGCTCGGTCGGCCACTACGTGGTCTATCGTCTAAACAACTCGTGGCTTCCAACTGCGAAATCATTCTCGCCACAGCTACATTTGTCAACGGACCTTTACCCGTTCGAATCCTCTTCCACAACAAAGGTCAACATTTAATAACGATTGTGGTTTTTTTTTGGTTTGGTTTTAGGGCGCAAAACTGCTATGGTCATTAGCGCCCAGCCTGTGACTTAGGAAATAGTAAAAAAAAAAACGAAACTGAAAATCAGCAGCAATGGGAACAAAGTCATAAAATTGGAGAAACTAAAAGCAGAAGGAAGGCTTAAAAATCCACTACAGAAAGGGGTTGGTTGTCCCCCAAAAAAAAGCTTCAAATGACTGACGTCATTTCACTAGCACTAATAAACTGGAGAACGCGGTCGGCTGAGCGCGTGTCATCTGCTAAAATCGACGATAGATCAGGCGATAGCTGTAGACGGGCGCGTAACGGATTAAAATAGGGGCATTCAATTAAAAGGTGTCTTACCGTCCACAGCTGAGAGCAGTGGGGACAGAGTGGGGGAGGATCGCCGCTTAAAAGATGTCGATGGCTAAAAAGACAGTGCCCTATCCGGAGTCTAGTTAAAAGTACCTCCTCCCGACGACGCGTTCGGGAGGAAGAAGTCCAAGCGCAAGGAAGAGCTTTCACTTCCCGCAATTTATTATTGGGAAGTGTTAACCAATGCGCATGCCATAAATGAGCAACTTTGCGACATAAACCGCTCCGTACATCGGTGAAGGGAAGCGATTGAATAGCTGGCCGAGGAAGAGAGACTGCAGCCTTGGCCGCTATATCGGCCGCCTCATTCCCACAGATACCAGCGTGTCCCGGGAGCCAGAGGAACGCCACCGAGACGCCCCCCAGATGGAGCAAGCGCAGACAGTCCTGAATCCGGTGGACCAGAGGGTGCACAGGGTAAAGAGCATGGAGACTGAGGAGAGAGCTGAGAGAATCTGAGCAGATAACGTACTGTATCCGCCGATGGCGGCGGATGTAGTGGACAGCCTGGAGAACAGCGTAAAGCTCCGCAGTATACACCGAACACTGGTCGGGAAGCCGAAATTGATTTGGGGTGTCGCCAACAATATAGGCACTCCCTACACCTAACGATGTTTTCGAGCCGTCGGTGTAAATAAATGTGGCGTCCGTCATTTGTGCACATAGAGCAGCAAATGCACGACGATAAACAAGTGTAGGGGTACCATCCTTGGGAAATCGACAAAGGTCACGGAGCAGGCAGATCCGGGGACGGAGCAACGATTGTGGTGTTGCTCACGCTGCTAAATACTGCATTTTCGGGCAACAACAGTCATATTATGTGGCAGGTGTCATTAGAGCACAGTTAATAGTCATTTCATGTAATAATGAAAAAACTAGGCACTCATCTTTTTGTGTTTCCCACGCTGGTCTCGTTGCATTATCATGGCTCAATCGTTGAAAATCTAGGTGGTTATGATTCCAAGCTCGGATGCAAAGAGGCCTAGGTTTTATTCTGCTATATTCAAAAGTTTTGTAGATGCGCTTCACAAACCATTCTTGAATATTACACTTTTGCTGGACAATGGTGATGTAAACAAATAGTCAGCACTCCGAAATTAAGTTACACTTCCTTTTAATTGCTTTTATTGCAATATCACGTGACACACAAACATCACTACACAATACAAAACATACTTGAAAACATCTTCCTCACAGTTACTGTTAAAGTTCACATTTTATAAGCGGACTACAATACGCGTCTTTCCAACACTTAACTTTCTCAGCGTCCAAGACTTGACCTTCTCAAGGTCCGACTCTCTAACAACTCAATAACTAACTAACAATCGCTTACGCGCCCAAAAATCGGAGGTAAAAGTACGTCAAAGATCATAGTGACAAAAGAAAGAATACACATAAGAATAATACCATTGCAATATAAACATATCGATGTATCACAAATGAAATCAAATCTGAATGTTGTCTCACAAATATGCCAACGACTTTGCAGAAACACAGTAGAATATTGCTGGTATGGAGAGGTTCAGGTGAGGTGCCGTAATGGTTGCGTAATTCAAGTACCATTACACGCTGAACTAGCACATTCCCCATTCTGATAATACAGCTGCACTAAAAGCGGCTTTTCAGGTAACGTCAACATGCTGCGACTGCTGGCGCATCTGATTCTCTCTCTCATTACAGCTCCTTTTATACACGATTGTCATGCGCAGTCACTGACGTTTTGCTGTCCAGCGCCATCCGTCGGACATTTTGTGAACTTTTTTCTTTTTTTTTGTTCTAATGAAACCCGTTGTCATTCCAAGCATGTGTGTCAATTTTTATCTCTCTATCTACATTATTCCGTGGTTTATTTGAAAGAATACAGTACCGCCCGACATTGAAAATAGGTATAACATTCTTCGTTATTCTTGTCATAACAACATATTTTTTGTAATAATAACCCAATTTCAGTTAATACACGAAGCCGAATACCAGTGTAGGAAAGAAGGATAATTTATTTATTTAATTGATCACATGTGCACTCCCACAAAATAAATCCCTACATCCAGTTTGGTGAGATCTGTGAAATGAATGAATGTATGGTCGTCTGCTAACCGCAGATAGTGAATGTGCAATATATGATGATCTTTGAGACGGTCCTTTGGTCACCTTTGGTGGAACCAAAGAGATGAAATGTACCTGAGCTTTGAGCGCCTGAAATGTGGCTGACCAACGGGTAGCATGGCCTTCCACCACCTCGACGGAGGTGCGAGAGGACCTGAAGAACGGCCATGTTTTCAGCACTCTGCCACTGGATCTAGTGTTGGTAAGACCTGTCTTAGGTGTGCTCCGTGAAGACAAAAGAGTGGAGACATGGTATGCATGTGAAATACTTAAGAGTAGTTTGGAATAATAATTTCTCTATTTCAGGAACTTTTGTGGGGAGAATTAAATGTCAGGCAGGTAATATTAATGGGATCGTAGTAACCTTCGGAAGTGACCAACAGTCACAATGAAACCACGTATAGCAATAAGTTGAAATAGTTCCGAGTTCTTAAGTTAAGCTGAATTGCTAGCGTGTTTACAATAAGATGAAATATTTAAGAAATGGCGTGTGCAGGACTTGAAATTAGAGACGAGTACTTCCACGTGGTGAGTACTGTGTGAGTCTCAATCTGCGTGTGAGACAAAGGATAAAGAGAAGTAGTCGTCCATGGCATCAGTTGAGGACTCAAGTGTGTGATGAATATGTTCTTAATATTACTTTGCGTGTTATGTTTCCGTGTGACGCTTGAGTCAAACTATAATACTCTGAGAGAGAAGCAAGGTGAGTCAGCCGTCTATCCAGCAACGCCACTTGGCTTGCATTGCACAGGAAGACGTGCATAAAGCTTCCAGAGTTCATAGTAGGAAAGAAAAGTTACGAAGTGGGGCAGTGTCGTGCGAAACTGGGATGAATACTAATTGAAGTGGGAAAGCTGAAAGTGACGTGATTATAACGTTGTGATTATTCCTTGATTTGTATTCCATGTTGTCAGTGTGGTGTATTTCATGTAATTTAAGTATGTGTGGTTTGCATGGGAGAGTAGCAAGATAGGTTCAGAGGCAGTGGGTTATGCATGTTCCTTTTGTACCACTCGGTCTGGAGGAAATGTTCGTGATGATGGGATGTGAGAGTCGAAGTGTGAGATATAGTAAAAGATCCACCATCCTACCCAGAAAGTGCACTGTAGCGTTAGATAATTACGAGACCATAAGATAGAGAATCACCAATGTAAAGCCATGCCCCACTGGGCGGAATTTCTCATGTTTTATTGTTGTAGGTTATAGAATTTGTGTGTTTAGGTTATAGAATTTATCGGAATAAATAAGATAGTGAAAAGAAAAAGATTGGTGGCCTTTTCCTTCGAATTGTATGTTGTCATGATATCCAGAATTTGTAATGTGTGCGCCATTCATATTTAGTGCGATGGCCACGTGTTGATGAAAGCCGTTAAATAAGAAAGAAAATGTGGTATTGCCAGTGCGTAGTGAACAGAGTTGTGTAAATTACTAATAGTCAGATGTGCGTTTCCATTTCCGTTGCGTAATGTTCAAACAGGAGAATAACTTGTAGCTTAATTGTGAGTACTAGAGTTCATGTTACTCGATAAATAAGAATGAGTCCACTCGCTTGGCAGACCACTCATCTTGCAGGCCTGACTGCTTGATGCCACAGTATGAGCAATGCATGTGGGTGCCTCTCATTATTCCGTGGTTTATTAAGTTTTCAAATTTCTACTGACTTTTTGATCACCCGGTAAATAACACTTCCTCTCCTTCTGTAATACCGTGGTTAGACAATCGTTGCTCAGAGAGCTACACATTAGGAGGTTAAAAGCACCAATCTGTACCACAGTCAAACTCTTGTACATGTGCGACGTTTCCGACCCCTGTGCGCACCAGTGGACACGGACTCGGTAGGAAGGTGGTCCAGAGGATCGCCTGCTACGGCGTCTGTACAGCAGCTCGCGGCGCTGATGGGCTGACGCTTGGCTGGTGTCAGCGCGGTGCGGCTGTCAGCCTCTGCAGCCCAGGCGGCTCGCCTGGCAGCTGAATGGCGCCGCGAGCGACGGACGGCACAATGGGCAGAGGCGGGACGGCCAATCAGCGGCCGGCGGTGGCCTCGCCTGCCACTGGGCGCGCCCCAGCTGGTCCACCTCAGCCGCTCTCCAGCCCCCGGGGCGGCTCCATTGTTTCTGCACCTCCAGTCCGCCGACGTGTGCCGACCTTCGCCGTGGACCTAGGCGCTCCACGTTTCGGACAAGTGTTACGCCGTGAGTCAGGGCACCGACCTCGAAGTAACCGGATACTGACGATTAAGACCAAGCGTGTTCTAGGTCTAAGTGACATTGAAGATATGCCATTAGCAATCTTAGTGTTGCGATCACCCGGTTCGTGCTGATCAACGTGGTAGGCCTCTGATATGATGAGGATGGGAATGATCCTCTAGAGGAGGAGGCTGGCAGCTTGCTGTGATTTCAATAGCTCGGCAATATACATGCACCATTTAAAAACGGTTCAAATTGCTCTGAGCACTATGGGACTTAACATCATCAGTCCCCTAGAACTTAGAACTACTTAAACCTAAGTAACCTAAGGACATCACACACATCCATGCCCGAGGCAGGATTCTAACCTGCGACCGTAACGGTCGCGCGGTTCCAGACTGAAGCGCCTAGAAACGCACGGCCACAACAGCCGGCAACTACCTGATCGTTTGTCTCACAACGGACAAGCGTACTGTCACGGAAAACATACTGCAGTGTGACATAACATGGCGTCAATAGAGGCCCAGTAGAATTTGACGGTTTCCAGGTAGTAATACCCGACTGGCTCAAGAAAATGAGTGCAGAAATATATTCAATACTGGCCATTAAAATTACTACACCAAGAACAATCGCAGATGATAAACGGGTATTCATTCGACCAATATGTTATACTAGAACTGACTCGTGATTACATTTTTACGCATTTTGGGTGCATAGATCCTGAGATATCAGTACCCAGAACAACCACCTCTGGCCGTAATAACGGCCTTGACGCGCCTGGGCATTGAGTCAAACAGAGCTTGGATGGCGTGTACAGGTACAGCTACACATGCAGCTTCAACACGATACCACAGCTCATCAAGAGTAGTGACTGGCGTATTGTGACGAGCCAGTTGCTCGGCCACCATTGACCAGACGTTTTCAGTTGGTGAGAGATCTGGAGAATGTGTTGGCCAGGGCAGCAGTCGAACATTTTCTGTATCCAAAATGGCCCGTACAGGACCTGCAACATGCGGTCGTGCATTATCCTGCTGAAATGTAGGCTTTCGCAGGGATAAAATGAGCCACGGGTCGTACCACATCTGAAATGTAACGTCCACTCTTCAAAGTGCCGTCAGTGCGAACAAGAGGTGACCGAGACGTGTAACCAATGGCACCTCATACCATCAAAACCGGGTGATGCGCCAGTATGGCGATGACGAATACACGCTTCCAATGTGCGTTCACCGCGATGTCGCCAAACACGGATGCGACCATCATGATGCTGTAAACAGAAGCTGGATTCCTCCGAAAAAATGACGTTTTGCCATTCGTGCGTCCAGGTTCGTCTCTGAGTACACCATGGCAGGCACTCCTGTCTGTGATGCAGCGTCAAGGGGAACGGCAGCCACGGTCTCCGAGCTGATAGTCCATGCTGCTGCAAACGACGTCACGATCTCCGACAGGATTACGGTGTCATCAGGACACACCAAAGTTTTTATTTCTTCACCCTAAATTTTCTTTCGAAATTCCTCGTTGGTTTAGTTTACTCAATGAACAGATTTAACAACATTTGGGATAGGCTAAAAACCTGTTTCACTCCTTTCTCTCATACCAGTACTGTTTTCCTTTGATGTCGGTCTCTTACAACTGCATTTTGGTTTCCATATAAGCTGCAAATAACCTTTTCGCTCCTTGTATGTTATCCCTCCACCTTCAGAATTTCGAAGACGCCATACGTGGTACCGTTCTTTTAGTGACCACCAATTCCTTCCTGGTCAAGGCACTGGATGTTCCTTTCCAGACCGATTCAGAGCTTCGACCATCACGATCTCTTCCGCTTTACTTCCAAACTCTGGAGGGACTGATTTAACGCATCCCAAAGTGATAGCACAGCAGCAGCATATACAGTGAGATGACCAAAGTAATGGAATAGCGGTATGCACATGTACATATGGCGGCAGTATAGCGTACGGATGGTATAAAAGGGAAGCGCATTTGTACTCAGGTGATTCACGTGAAAAGGGCTCTAACGTGATTACAGAGTTTGCAGGTGGAACAGTAGTTGGAGCTAGAGGCACGAGACATTCTATTTCGGAAATCGTTAGGGAATTCAGTATTCCAAGATCCTCACTGTCAATAGTATGCCGAGAACACCAAATGTCAGGCATTATCTCTCACAAAGGGCAACGCAGAGGCCTTTGCTTAAGGACCGAGAGCAGTGGCGTTTGCGTAGAGTTGTCACTGGTAATAGACAAGCAATACTGCATGATAGAACCGCAGAAATCAATGTGGGACGTACGACTAACGTATCCGTTAGGATAATGCGTCTAAATTTGGAGTTAATGGTCCATGGCAGCAGACGACCGACGCGAGTGCTTTCCTAAGAGCACAACATCGCCTGCAGCGTCTCTCCTGTGCTGGTCAGTTGGATCCTACACGACTGCAACCCGTGGTCTGATCGGATGAGCCCCGATTTCAGCTAGTAAGAGGTGATGGTGAGGTTGGTGTGTGGCGCAGACCCCACCATCAATGGACCCAGATGGTTGTTGTTGTTGTTGTTGTGGTCTTCAGTCCTGAGACTGGTTTGATGCAGCTCTCCATGCTACTCTATCCTGTGCAAGCTTCTTCATCTCCCAGTACCTACTTGCAACCTACATCCTTCTGAATCTGCTTAGTGTATTGCTCTCTTGGTCTCCCTCTACGATTTTTACCCTCCACGCTGCCCTCCAATGCTAAATTTGTGATCCCTTGATGCCTCAAAACATGTCCTACCAACCGATCCCTTCTTCTAGTCAAGTTGTGCCACAAACTTCTCTTCTCCCCAATCCTAATCAATACCTCCTCATTAGTTACGTGATCTACCCACCTTATCTTCAGCATTCTTCTGTAGCACCACATTTCGAAAGCTTCTATTCTCTTCTTGTCCAAACTAGTTATCGTCCATGTTTCACTTCCATACATGGCTACACTCCATACAAATACTTTCAGAAACGACTTCCTGACACTTAAATCTATACTAGATGTTAACAAATTTCTCTTCTTCAGAAACGATTTCCTTGCCAGTGCCAGTCTACATTTTGTATCCTCTCTACTTCGACCATCATCAGTTATTTTACTCCCTAAATAGCAAAACTCCTTTACTACTTTAAGTGTCTCATTTCCTAATCTAATCCCCTCAGCACCCAGATGGTGGTGGCTCCATAATATTGTGGGCCGTGCTTGCATGGAATGGACTGTGTGCTCTCGTGGGACTGAACCTATCACTGACTCGAAATGGTTATGTACGGCTACTGGAGATTGTAGCCATTGATAGATTTCAAAAACAACGATGGAATTTTTATGGGTGACAATGCACCATGTCACCGGGCCACCATTGCTCGCGATTGGTGTGAACAACGTTCTGAACAATTCGATCGAATGATTTGGCCACCCAGATCGGCCGAAATGAATCCCATCGAATATTTATGCGAGGTAATCGAGAGGTCAGAAGCTGCAGAACCGGCAAACTTTCGCAGTCATGGACGGCTGTCGAGGCAGCGTGGCTCACTATTTCTGCAGGGAACTGCCAATGACTTCTTAAGTCCAAGCCACGACGATTTGCTGCGTTATGGCGGGCAGAAGGAAGCCCGACACGATATTAGCAGGTATGCCATGACTTTGGTCCCCTCCGTTTACTACACTACTGGCCATAAAAATTGCTACACCGCGAAGATGACGTGCTACACACGCGAAATTTAACCTGAAGAGAGAAGATGCTGTGATATGCAAATGATTAGCTTTTCAGAGCATTCACACAACGTTGGCGCCGGTGGCGACCACACATAATGTGCTGTCATGAGGAAAGTTGCCAACCGATTTCTCATACACAAACAGCAGTTGACCGGCGTTGCCTGGTGAAACGTTGTTGTGATGCCTCGTGTAAGGAGGAGCCGGCCGCGGTGGTCTCGCGGTTCTAGGCGCGCAGTCCGGAACCGTGCGACTGCTATGGTCGCAGGTTCGAATCCTGCCTCGGGCATGGATGTGTGTGATGTTCTTAGGTTAGTTAGGTTTAAGTATTTCTAAGTTCTAGGGGACTGATGACCACAGCAGTTGAGTCCCATAGTGCTCAGAGCCATTTCAACCACTCTTTGTAAGGAGGAGTAATGCGTACCATCACGTTTCCGACTTTGATGAAGGTCGGATTGTAGCCTATCGCGATTGCGGTTTATCGTATCGCGACATTGCTGCTCACGTTGGTCGAGATCCAATGACTGTTAGCAGAATACGGAATCGGTGGCTTCAGGAGGGTAACACGGAACGCCGTGCTGGATCCCAACGGCCTCGTATCACTAGCAGTCGAGATGACAGGCATCTTATCCGCATGGCTGTAACGGATCGTGCAGCCACGTCTCGATCCCTGAGTCAACAGATGGGGACCTTTTCAAGACATCAACCATCTGCACGAACAGTTCGACGACGTTCGCAGCAGCATGGACTATAAGCTCGGATACGGTGGCTGCGGTTACCCTTGACGCTGCATCACGGACAGGAGCGCCTGCGATGATGTACTCAACGACGAACCTGGGTGCACGAATGGCAAAACGTCATTTTTTCGGATGAATCCAGGTTCTGTTTACAGCATCACGATGGTCGCATCCGTGTTTGGCGACATCGCGATCAACGCACATTGGAAGCGTGTATTCGTCATCGCCATACTGGCGTATCACCCGGTTTTGATGGTATGAGGTGCCATTGGTTACACGTCTCGGTCACCTCTTGTTCGCACTGACGGCACTTTGAAACCCTTCCTTTCAGCAGGATAACGCACGACCGCATGTTGCAAGTCCTGTACGGGCCTTTCTGGATACAGAAAATGTTCGACTGCTGCCGTGGCCAGCAGATTCTCCAGATCTCTCACCAACTGAAAACGTCTGGTCAATGGTGGCCGAGCAACTGGCTCGTCACAATACGCCAGTCACTACTCTTCATGAGCTGTAGTATGGTGTTGAAGCTGCATGTGTAGCTGTACCTGTACACGCCATCCAAGCTCTGTTTGACTCAATGCCCAGGCGCGTCAAGGCCGTTATTACGGTCAAAGGTGGTTGTTCTGGGTACTGATTTCTCAGGATCTATGCATCCAAATTGCGTGATAATGTAATCACATATCAGTTCTAGTATATTTGTCCAATGAGTACCCGTTTATCATCTGCATTTGTTCCTGGTGTAGCACTTTTAATGCGGAGTAGCCGTCTTCGGTTCCCAGTAGTGTTACGGATTTTTCCTTAGTGCGACGACTGCAACAGGTTCCAGTTAGCATCGTGACGCTAACTGAGGAGCTACCGCGTCCAAATTAAATGGTTCAAATGGCTCTGAGCACTATGGGACTCAACTGCTGAGGTCATTAGTCCCCTAGAACTTAGAACTAGTTAAACCTAACTAACCTAAGGACATCACAAACATCCATGCCCGAGGCAGGATTCGAACCTGCGACCGTAGCGGTCTTGCGGTTCCAGACTGCAGCGCCTTTAACCGCACGGCCACTTCGGCCGGCCACGTCCAAATTACGCCACTGGCAGATGACGACGCGACGGTCAGTCGGTCCCGATTGGCCAGTCGGAAGCCAGAACGGCGGAGGGTCATAAACTACGCTTTCCTCAGAGATTTCTTTTCTGACAGAGTTCTGTGTGTGTGCAGAGCGTGTGTGCGACTGGCGCTGCCCGTGGGACGGAGCGGCCGGTAAGAATGCGGTGTCCCACACGGCTCCTTCATAGGCAGAGCAGAACGGACCGGTGAGCAGAGGAGAGAAAAATGGAGGCTCGGCAGAAGCGGCAGCGGCGGCGGCACACAATGGTGTTTGTTCGCGGCCGCCCTGTCAAAGGCGCCACGCCACGCCAGGGGCCGGGCCGGGCTCTTTCCTGCTCTTTTTCCGGCGGCCCGTTTTATTGTGGCCCTCGCCGCGCTCAGCTTCTCTTTTTCCCCGGCCCGGCGCGGCGCGCTGGCAGCGGCGCAGGTATTTTGGCAGCCGGGGACCCCGACCGGGCTGGTTCTGGTCGCGTCGCACGCACACGGGTTCTCCCGGCGTCTACTTAGCTGCGTCGTACTTACGAGGGGCGTTTGAAAAGTCCGTGCAAAGTCCCAGAGATGGCACCACTGGCGCGTATCGAGGTCATCTTTAGTTAGTAGCATCTTTGGAAAGAAGGCACACCAAGTTTCAGCCACATTACTCTATTTCTTTGTGTTTGGCATTCGTATGAATCAAGGAAGTCGACTGAATGTCAAAATATGGACGAAAAATAATTTCGTGCGGTGATTGAACATTACTTTATGAAAGGCAAAACGCCTCAGGAGACTAAAGAGAAGCTTGATTAACTTTACGGTTACTGCACCTTCGATTAGAACAGTTTATGAGTGGTTTCAAAATTTTCGGAGTGACCATATGGGCACTAGTGATGCTGAACGTTCTGGACGCCCTGTGGAGGTTATGACTCAAGAAATCATTGATAAAATCCATGATATGGTCAGGGATGACAGAAGATTCAAGGTGCGTGAGATTGCTAGTGGCGAATGGCCTGAGGACTTTCTGACAACAGTAACGATTACATTACCGGAAAAACAAGGCACCAAGAAATGCAGCGAGCACAGGACAATCAGCCTAATTTCACATGTAGTCATGTTAAGAATAATTAATAAAATTGAAAAAGTAATGGAGGAGAATCTTGGCGAGGAGCAGTTTGGCTTTAGACGGAATACGGGCACCATAGATGCAATAGGGCTCCTACGTATCTTGGGAGAAAGGTTTATTGAAAAAGGAAGAGACCTATATATGTGCTTCATCGATCTAGAAAAGGCATTTGACAATGTCGTTTGGGACAAGCTGGCGACTATAATGAGGGAAAAGAGAGTGGACTGGAAAACCAGAAGACTTATAAATTCATTATATCTTAATGAAAAAGTTTCAGTTAAAGTGAGAGGAGAAAGTACAAACTGGATCAGACTAGGAAAAGGAGTAAGACAAGGATGCTCATTAGATGACAAAGGCGTAGAAATTGGAGGAAGAAGAGTAGGGTGTTTGAGATTTGCTGATGACATGGTCCTTCTAGCCACAGGGGAAAAAGAATTACAGTATTTGGAGCTAACGGAAAGAAATACGGAATGAAAATTAACACAAATAAAACAAAAGTATTGGCACTAGGAGGAAATGAGGAAATAAAAATTATGCTAAATGGAGAAACACTAGAACAGGTGCAAAATTTTAAGTATCTTGGAAGCAAGACAGACACCGACTGGAAGTGCACCACAGAAATTAAAACAAGGATAGCAATGGCAAAAGAGGCGTTTTATAAGAAAAGGAGAATCTTCTGCAGCGGTCTGGACAGAGAACTCAGAAAGAGACTCATAAAATGTCTTGTATGGAGTGTTGTTCTATATGGCGCTGAAACATGGACTATGAGGAAAAAAGACAGAGAAAGGCTGGAGGCTTTTGAGATCTGGACATGGCGGAAGATGGAAAGAATAAGTTGGATGGACAAATTAAAAAATGAAGAGGTACTGAGAAGAGTGGGAGAGAAAAGACAGTTACTAGATGTAATAAAGAAAAAGAAATTGGATTGGGCATATATTAGGAAAGAATGACGGACTGATAAAAACAGTTTTAGAAGGTTATGTAGAAGGGAAAAGGAAGCGAGGAAGGAAGAGATTCCAGATACTGGATGACATGATGGACGGTACAACATACAGCAGCCTTAAGAAGGAAGCAATGGATCGCAGAAAATGGAGAGGCAAAGGACCTGCTAATATAGCAGATAACTGATGATGATGATGATGATGATGATGATGATGAGATTGCTAGTGCGGTGGGCATCTCGAATGAACTGGTACATAATATTTTGCATAAATATTTGGACATAAGAAACCTATCCGCGAGTGCTCACGCTTGACCAAAAACGGAATCGTGTGAACTGTTTCAAGGATGGTTTGCAGCTGTTCAGGAAGAATCCACAGGACTTTAAGCGTCGTTTCGTCACTGTGGATGAAACATGGATACACTACTATACTCCTGATACCAAACAACAATCCAAAAATGGGTTACCAAGGGAGAATCTGCACCAAAAGAGTCGAAGACAATTCCTTCGGCCGGAAAGGTTATGGCGACTGTCTTTTGGGATTCGAAAGGGATAATCCTCATCGACTATCTGGAAAAGGGTAAAACCATTACAGGTGCATATTATTCATCGTTATTGGACCGTTTGAACACCGAGCTGCAAGAAAAACGCCGGCGATTGGACCGCGAAAACGTCTTTTTCCATCATGACAATGCACCAGCACACACCTCAGCAGTTGTGGTTGCCGAATTATTGGGAATGATTCCAACTCGTTTCACAACCCCCCTATTCTCCAGGCTTGGCTCCCTCGGACTACTATTTGTTCCCCAATTTGAAGAAATGGCTGGCAGGACAAAGATCGATTTTATTCAAACGAGGACGTGATTGCAGCAACTAATAGCTATTTTGCAGACTTGGACAGTTCCTATTATTCGGATGGGATCAACAAATTAGAACAGCGTTGGACGACGTGTACAAGTCTAAAAGGAGACTATGTCGAAAATTAAAATAGGTTTACCCCAAACAAGTAACCGATTTTATTTTTGCACGGACTTTTCAAACGCCCCTCGTACTTTTCCCCATTTAGACGGTTTCCAGAGCAAAGATGCGGGAGAATTTACCCTCGAGGGCAATTTTAATCATAACCTCAAGGGTTACAAGGTGGTATCACTAATTTTTTGTTGATTCCCAGTTAGACGGCATGTCTACAGTCCCGGTACGAATTGAAAGCCCCGCGTGACAGGACAGTAGAACGCAGATAGAGGACCCGAAACCAAACAGCGCTGCTCATTGATAAACTGGGCTGTCCCATTTTGATATGGTTTCTGTATTGGGGTGCTACTGTTCTGTCACCCGGGGATTCCTATTTGCGCCAAGACTGTAAACATGTAGCCTAACAGCGAATCAAAAAAAAAATAAATAAATAAATAAATAAATAAATAAATAAAAATAAATAAATAAATAAATAAAAATAAATAAATAAATAAATAAAATAAAATAAAATAAAATAAAAAAATAGTCGTGTGCGCTGTACCAGTGAATGAACAGTGCCTAATTTCCATTGGTCCAGCCCTTCTTCATTTTCCTTCCTGGCCAAATCAAGAGGCCGTATTTTCAAGCAATCTGTTCTTGGTAGAATTTGTGATAATTAAATGTCAGTTAGTAAGACATCGGCGACTAAAGCCTTCGGGATATCGTAACGCGAAAGGTCTCATGTTTCACCACTACAGTGAAGCGTAGTGGAGAGAGGTGGTTGGGTTGGGATGTTTGGGGAAGGAGACCAGACAGCGAGGTCATCGGTCTCATCGGATTAGGGAAAGATGGGGAAGGAAGTCGGCCGTGCCCTTTCAAAGGAACCATCCCGGCATTTGCCTGGAGCGATTTAGGGAAATCACGGAAAACCTAAATCAGGATGGTCGGACGCGGGATGGAACCATCGTCCTCCCGAATGCGAGTCCAGTATGCTAACCACTGCGCCACCTCGCTCGGTTGGAGAGAGGGGCCGAGTAGGGGGGCGGTTTCTGAAATTAGCGATTTTCTGGTTCAAATGGCTCTGAGCACTATGGGACTTAACATCTGAGGTCAGAACTTAGAACTACTTAAACCTAACTAACCTAAGGACATCACACACATCCATGCCCGAAGCAGGATTCGAACCTGCGACCGTAGCAGTCGCGCGGTTCAGGACTGAATCGCCTAGAACCGCTCGGCCACCGTGGCCGGCTCGATTTTATGTTTTTTATTGCTGTAATTTCCTGTAATAAACGTAGAAATTGAGCAAAGGTTGAAAAATTTTGGATCTGTTTCAAATACCACAGAATCAAAATATTAAACAGGCCAATAAAAGAAAATTTAATCCGCTCACCGTTCGCTGCTTTTCTCGTAAAGTGGTAAGTGGTGGAATGTTAACAAAAATCATCACTCTCCTGCTGATTCTAAATTTTTGAAAATCTATTAAAAATTATGTTGTAATCGAGGATCGTGGCAGTACAGAGGGGTCCAGGAAAATGAAGATACTCTTTCATAGTCAATATTGATGATGATGATGATGATGAGGTCCCATACTCCCGAGGAGCGTAGGGGACGATGCGGAAGACCCGCACCGCTGACTGGGCCAGGTCCTAGCGGAGGTGGTTTGCCGTTGCCTTCCTCCGACCCCAATGGGCATGAATGATGATGATGAAGAGGACACAACAACACTCAGTCATCTCGAGATGGGGAAAATCGCTGACCTCGCCGGGAATCGAACCCGGAACCCCGTGCGCGGGAAGCGAGAACGCTACCGCAAGACCACGAGCTGCAGACAAAAACAAAATGATATACCGTTACAATTCTTATATGGAGGGAACGCTACTTTACGTGTTCAAAGTGGCCCCCATTAGCAGCCAACAAAGTCGATGCCGCTTAACTGTTGACCGAACTACGACTGTCAGTGTTACCGCTGTGATAGTCGCACAGGACACCTCGATGGTTTCTCGTTGCTCGTTCCATGTAATTGGCTTCTGTTGTTATTCTTAATTTTTCAAAGTCCCCAAAGTTTGGAGACCGTGGTGGATACTCAACTGTCCGTCTTCGACCCATCCATCGTCCAGGCAGATTTTCAGCCAAGTAGACTCTGATATCAGTATGGTAGTGAGGTGGGGCGCCATCTTGTTGTAGGTTAAATCTTTCATTTCCAAACGCCTCCCAGATGACAGGTAAAATCGATGCTGGCAGCATATTAAGGTACCACTTACAGTACCCTCACAGAAAAATGGGCCTATCAAACCGCGCGGATGACAGATCATAACACACATTAACGCCCGGTAGATTAATATGTTCTCAGCAGCTCGGTACACGCCGCTGTGCCCGTTTACTGTACTATTCAGTTTGAACTGCGTCTCGTCAGACCAGATAACCATCCCTGGAAACAGCTCATCCTCGCGAAGCATGTCTTCAAACCAATCGCAGTACTCCATCCGATCCGGGTCGTCCTCGTTCATAGCGTGCAGCGATCATGGAATATACATTTTCCACTTTGCAGCCTTCAGAACTCGCCGTACGCTTGAACGGCTGACCCCGCTTTCACGTGCACTCTGCTTCACAGATTTCTGAGGTGACCTACTAAAATGTTGCAACACATTGGCGCTGGAAGCTGTACTTGTTGATGGGTTTGGCTTGCCAGACCTTTCCTTATGCGCATCCTGAGCAGTACTGCCGGCTTCAAATTTATCCCGAATACGATAAATTGTTGTGCATGTTGGTGGCTGAGTTCTGCACACATTACGCTGTTGGCGTTGTATCTCGATCATGTTTTCGTACTTCCAGTACCACTTCAGTAAGGCACTGCGTTGCTCGAACGACAATCTTATTTCTTTCATCTGCTGCAAAATACAGGCCAAGATCTGTTCACAAAACAGTGGACTACGCCACCGCGCGTAATTGCAACGATATGTCATTTTGTTCTAAAGATATTAACTATCAAAGAGTGTGTATATTTTTCTGAACCCCTCTTTATTTAGGGATTAGAACGGCCAGTGCGGAAGGGTGGAAACTGTGGGCCGGCTGTTGTGGCCGAGCGGTTCTAGGCGCTTCAGTCTGGAATCGCGCGACCGTACGGTCGCAGGTTCTAATCTTGTCTCCGGCATGGATGAGTGTGCTGTCCTTAGGTCAGTTAGGTTCAAGTAGTTTTAAGTTCTAAGGGATAGATGACCTCAGATGTTAAGTCTCATAGTGCTCAGAGCCATCTGAAGCATTTGAAAACTGAGGTTTAAGAACTCTGCTTTTCGTGTTAATTTGTCCGTTTTCAAGCAGATAAAGGTACACAGGCGTGAGATCAGCTACTTTATTTTTATTGTATACTACGAATGAATTGTTAAGTTTGTAATGTATTACTGGAACCTAATTTGCATCGTCTTTTATTCTGTCGTTCGAAGAATCTAAATTTTATGAATAAAAATTTCTTCCTTTTCAAAAAATGTTTATTTAAAAACGACACATCTTATCACTGCTCCTGCAGCTAGTTGATATTTCCGTTTCTGTACTCTGTTGTTAGTAAAACATTAGAAACACCTGTTATAACAGAGACCAAACAGATACCGAAAAATAGGGATTATTCAGAACTAAAATATTTTAACCGGTCCTTTTTTTCCCATCCATAGTGCCGAGTTACGTAATCATGGGTAGCAGGATCGCGTCTTTATGTGTTCGAAGCGCGAGATTTCTAAAAGGTTGTGTCAGATTTTTTAATAATTTTATACAAACATTTTTTGCAGTATTTTATGTCAAGAAAATGTATATGCGGTCTCTCTCAGGAGTCATTTGTTGGTTAATATGAGAACTTTAATATGCTGTCGTCCTGGTCATGGTGCTTTCGTTTTTGTCTTGTAACATGTTCATGGATAGTGAAGCTTTTATTTATGTAAGTTATATGAAGGCTTCACAAAGAGTGTTCTGCGAACACTGGTGTTCCGTGGTAAGTAATTAAGTGCTCTGTGAAAACTATTAATAACGTGGCATTTTCCTTTTTGACATTTTGCGGTTAATAATTATTTTCTTAAAATTTTAATATGATTTTTGTATTATTAGTTATGATTTAAAATTGCAATAAATACTGAAAGAGAGAAGTTTCTCGATTTTTTTAAAATTTGATTAATCTTCGAAATAAACGAGGTAAATATGAGAGTACAGGATTTTCAATGTGTTCCGTCAGAGGAAAAGTTTGGGAAATCCCTGATGTATACTGCAAGCAGGACAACATGATTTGGATATGGACAAGGCGTTTTAACAGGGCTAACGTAGGAGTTTTACGCGCCTCCGTTTTTGCAAATAAAGCGTGTGGTACGCGAGCCAAATAAAGCCGACAGTCTGCCGCCGCGCGGGATTAGCCGAGCGGTCTCAGGCGCTGCAGTCATGGGCTGGTCCCGGTGGAGGTTCGAGTCCTCCCTCTGGCATGGGTGTGTGTGTGTGTGTGTTTGTCCTTAGGATAATATAGGTTAAGTAGTGTGTAGGATTAGGGACTGATGACCTTAACAGTTCAGTCCCATAAGATTTCACATACATTTAAACACTTTTTTGACAGTCTGCCGCTGGAGGGCGCTGCAGTCGCAAATTACGTTAACCAGCTTGCCTCATTGTCAATTACGTTAAGCAGCGCGTCCCATTGCGACAAGAGCGCCGCGTCTCGTGGGACTGTATTTCCGGTCCTCATCCACGTCAAAGTCAGCTGCTCCGTGTGTGAGGAAGGCTTGACGTCGCGTTGACGTTCCGTGTAGCGTGAACAGACCTCAATTGAGCTGTGACGTTCCGTTCGGTGTCGAGGTGGCGTGCGGAGCGCAGGAGTGGAATAGCCAGTGTCTCAGCCGAGGTGGGACCGCAGGATCGCCGCCTCGGGCTGCGGCCACACACGGCGCGGGCTAGGGAGACGAGGCGGCTCTGGAACCTGGAACCGGTCGCGGGATTCCGGCGCGGACCGGGGAACGGTGCCAGCCCGGTGGCCCGGCAGAGGGAGAGAGTTATGAGGTGCGCCGCCGCTGCTATTGCTGACCATTGTTCTCGCCGAATGAGCGATGCGGCCGCCGTCCCCTCATTACCACTGCCCGCTGTCCGCTTATTGAGACATCCGCCGCGCGGCCGTGGGCGGAGCGCCGGCCCCGGCCCTCCTCTGCGCGCTCCGCTCTGTTTCCGCCAAAAAGGAGCAGCCTGCGGTCTCGGCCGTACCACGAAAACCTACAAGGGTTACTCAACGGCACTGCCCGCGCTACGGATGGCGGTTGTCGCCGATACAACCAATTTTCAGTTATATCGGTTTTTCCCATATTAGTTTAAGCTGACAAAGCCACTCAGAATAACCAGCTTGTCCGCAGCTCGTAGTCGTGCGGTAGCGTTCTCGCTTCCCACGCCTGGGTTCCCGGGTTCGATTCCCGGCGGGGTCAGGGATTTTCTCTGCCTCGTGGTGACTGGGTGTTGTGTGATGTCCTTAGGTTAGTTAGGTTTAAGTAGTTCAAAGTTCTAAAGGACTGATGACCATAGATGTTAAGTCCCATAGTGCTCAGAGCCATTTGAACCAATAACCGGTTTCTGAGTCAGCCCCCAGTGGCTGAGTGGTCAGCGCGACGGAACGTCAATGCTAAGGGCCCGGGTTAGATTCCCGGCTGGGTCAGAGATTTTCTCCGCTCAGGGACTGGCTGTTGTGCTGTCCTAATCATCATCATTCCATCCCCATCGGCACGCAAGTCGCCGAAGTGGCGTCAAATCGAAAGACTTGCACCAGGCGAACGGTCTACCCGACTGGAGGCCCTAGTCACACGACATTATTATTATTTACCGGTTTCTGAAGCAAATAATTTTCGGTTTTTTCTGTTCCTATTATTTCAATATTATAGAAATGGAAGAGAATATAGAGGAGGATGAAATAGGAGATAAGATACTGCGTGAAAAGTTTGACAGAGCACTGAAAGACCTATGTCGAAACAAGGCCCCGGGAGTAGACAACATTCCATTAGAACTACTGACAGCCTTGGGAGAGCCAGTCCTCACCAGACTCTACCATCTGGTGATCAAGATGTATGAGACAGGCGAAACACCCTCAGACTTTAAGAAGAATATAATAATTCCAATCCCAAAGAAAGCAGGTGTTGACAGATGTGAAAATTACCGAACTATCAGTTTAATAAGTCACAGCTGCAAAATACTAACGCGAATTCTTTACAGACGAATGGAAAAACTAGTAGAATCCAACCTCGGGGAAGATCAGTTTGGATTCCGTAGAAACACTGGAACACGTGAGGCAATACTGACCTTACGACTTATCTTAGAAGAAAGATTAAGGAAAGGCAAACCTACGTTTCTAGCATCTGTAGACTTAGAGAAAGCTTTTGACAATGTTGACTGGAATACTCTCTTTCAAATTCTAAAGGTGGCAGGGGTAAAATACAGGGAGCGAAAGGCTATTTACAATTTGTACGGAAACCAGATGGCAGTTATAAGAGTCGAGGGGCATGAAAGGGAAGCAGTGGTTGGGAAAGGAGTGAGACAGGGTTGTAGCCTCTCCCCGATGTTATTCAATCTGTATATTGAGCAAACAGTAAAGGAAACAAAAGAAAAATTCGGAGTATGTATTAAAATCCATGGAGAAGAAATAAACACTTTGAGGTTCGCCGATGACATTGTAATTCTGTTCAAAATAGTTGAAATGGCTCTGAGCACTATGGGATGACATTTTAATTCCGTCAAAGACAGCAAAGGACTTAGAAGAGCGGTTGAACGGAATGGACAGTGTCATGAAAGGAGGATATAAGATGAACATCAACAAAAGCAAAACGAGGATAATAGAATGTAGTCGAATTAAGTCCGGTGATGCTCAGGGAATTAGATTAGGAAATGAGACACTTAAAGTCGTAAAGGAGTTTTGCTCTTTGGGGAGCAAAATAACCGATGATGGTCGATGTAGAGAGGATATAAAATGTAGAGTGGCAACGGCAAGGAAAGCGTTTCTGAAGAAGAGAAAATTGTTAACATCCAGTATAGATTTAACTGTCAGGAAGTCGTTTCTGAAATTATTTGTATGGAGTGTAGCCATGTATGAAAGTGAAACGTGGACGATAAATAGTTTAGACAAGAAGAGAATAGAAACTTTCGAAATGTGGTGCTACAGAAGAATGCTGGAGATTAGATGCGTAGATCACGTAACTGATGAGGAGGTACTGACTGGAATTGTGGAGAAGAAAAATTTGTGGCACAACTTGACTAGAAGAAGGGATCGGTTGGTAGGACATGTTCTGAGGCATCAAGGGATCACTAATTTAGTATCGGAGGGCATCATGGAGGGTAAAAATCGTAGAGGGACCAAGAGATGAATACACTAAGCAGATTCAGAAGGGTGTAGGATGCAGTAGGTACTGGGAGATGAAGAAGCTTGCACAGGATAGAGTAGCATGGAGAGCTGCATGGAACCAGTCTCAGGACTGAAAAGCGCAACAACAACATCAGTTAGTCATGGCAGCTAAATTTCACATCAGTCTCATTACTTTATCGTCGCACCTCGAATGTCTGAAGTGTAGCCTTGTACGGAGATGAAAGACGATTAGTGGTTCAGACAAGAAAGGGTAGCTTTTGAAACTGGATGCTACAGAGGCTTGTCGAAGAGTAAATGGATAGATCGCGTAACTAATGAGGAGGTACTGAATAAAACCGGAGAAAAATGTCCTAACTTGACTTAAAAAAATCGATCCGCTTGATATCACTCGTTATAAGAGTTCAAGGAATCACCAATTTAGTATTGGAGAGAAGTGTGGGGAGTAGGTCGTGTCGATGGAGATAAAGAGATGAATACAGTAAGCACGTTCAAAAGGATGCAGATCGCAGTAGTTATCCGGAGATGAAAACGGTTGCACAGGACAGAGTAACGTGGAAAGCTGCTCAAACCACTCTTCACACTGAAGACCACAACAGGAACAACACTTCTGCTTTTCGACACTGGCCGCTACGTATACATTAGAATCATCGGTAGAACTCTCCAGCATTCGTGAATTTGACCAAACTGGTAACAGATTCGCAGCTTTCTATAGTGAAGAACCTACAAGCCACGTACGCATACCCTCTTAGGTTCGTCACAATTCACTCGATTAAAGCTGCTACTATTAGAAAATGACAGGTGGGGCGCTTACAACACTACTCAAGTAAGAGTCGTAAGAAGCTTACTGAAACACATATTGAAATCTTTAATTTCGTCTATAAACTAGCTCACTGAATATTCCTGCTAGGCCGGGAGGCAATCTTGTCCCTAACCTACCATTTCGCAGGGAATGCATTTGCCGGCTGAAATGTCCGGACACAACTCGCGGCTCACCATTACGACTCTTCTCCCGACAGTGCCTCTCTCCCACTTTCCAAGTTAACCTACAAAAATTAAGCTTCTAAGTTCGAGGCCCGCTCCGGCACACACTTGTAACAGAAAAAATTCCAATGTAGAGTTAAATATTAATTCTGGAAAGAAGCTCACTGTTTTAACGAATGTAACTGCGCTGGAAAAGGTGGCGAAGGTTGCTTAAGTTGTCCATCATGAACACACGACAAATCCGCCTAACATTGCTTATGTGTAACACTGTTACCGTAATCTGAATATTATACTACAGCCCTTAATATTCTAGACATTATGATCTGAATAAGTGTATCTACTGATTAGCGTGCCAAAACGTGTTGGGGCAGCAAAAAGATTAGTTGCAGATTCAGTGATTTCTCTGGTTTCCGCCGGATAATACTTGCGTAATTCCCCAAGCTTTCGATCGAAGCAACTGCTCTACATCTTCAGATGGCTGCTGCAATAAGGAGCGACACACAGATGTTGCATTGTCGTGACTAGAGAAGTAGTGTTGTATCTATACTAGTCCGTAGCACAGGTATCTACTATCTAAAAAGTGAGTGATTCGTCGACTTGCCTATTTAACTCGATATTTCTGCAATCCAGGTTCACGGACAATTCTCTGCTTACCTGAAACAAAGAAAAATGTATACGTCAGAAACGAACCCAGAGTCAAAACTCATATATTCTGTTTAACAATTAACACATGCGCAGTAATATTTTCAAAGTCACAATTGGATCATCACGTTGTTATGAGTCTAATCAGTGTCATTTCGTGAATAAAACCGTTTAGCTTAATGTGTGTATTTATTTATAACGCCGTTTCGGCTACTTCCACGATCAGATGACTGTAGCATGCGGCTCACTGCCAGTATCAAGTGAAACCTACACCATATCTCCGTACTATGTCCAAAGCTGCTGAGAGATCCACAAATGCAGTAGATATTTTTAAATTCTGTTGGAAGCCGTGTTCTATGTAGGTCGTGAGTGACATTATCTGGTCCGTACAGTTTCTTTCTGGGCAAAAACCAGCTTGTTCAGTCGGCATTATCTCAAATATTATATGCGAGATTCTTTTGCAGGTGCCGGCCGTTGTGGCCGAGCTGTTCAAAGCGCTTCAGTCTGGAACCGCGCGACCGCTACGGTCGCAGGTTCGAATCCTGCCTCGGGCATGGATGTGTGTTATGTCCTTAAGTCAGTTAGGTTTAAGTAGTTCTAAGTTCTGGGGGACTGATGACCTCAGATGTTAAGTCCCATAGCGCTCAGAGCCATTTGAACCATTTCTCTTTTGGAGATGGTACTTGCGAGAGGTTTGTATATTGTGCAAAGAAGGGCTATTGGGCGGTAGCTTTTCGGCTCGTTGCTTGGTTTCCCCAGGTTAAGGATAGCGACTACGTTAGACATCTTCATTCAGTTCGGGGTATGCCGTATATAAGAAGAAACCGCATTATACAAAATTGTTAAGGCTTTCGTGGCCACTTGTTGACAAACTGCCTATTGGCTTCCGTATCGGGTTCTTCGGCCGATGTTCATCCAATGATTTTACTGACGTTTCGCCAGCACGAGTGGCTGGCATTGTCAAACCTTCACCCTCCATTGCCGGTGGTAAACTGGCAATGGAGGGTGAAGCTTTCACAATGGCAGCCACTCGTGCTGGCGAAACGTCAGTAAGATCATTAGATGAATGTCGGCCGAAGAACCAGATACAAAAAAAAATGGTTCAAATGGCTCTGAGCACTATGAGACTTAACATCTGAGGTCATCAGTCCCCTAGAACTTAGAACTACTTTTTTTTTTAATAGAAGGTGAGGGAGGGCGGGGAAGGCAGAGCGATCAGGGGTCGTAACCCGAGGCCTGGTCACAGTGTCCCCCTCGTCCGTCAAGGAATCAGGGATGGGAAGGGGAAATCTTTTGTGGGAATTATTATTATTTATTTATTTATTTTTATTTAGTGTTTTAATACATTCTTAATGTGGTTTTACTTTATACCACAACAAAAATAAATGTATCTAGCACCGCATCGTGCTCTGAGAAAAAGAAAACAATATCTCGGCACGTTCATATACCGAGGTAATGTATATGGAGAAAACGAAAAAGAAAGTGCTTCATACAGGATGCAGAAGGGTGTGTCGCTACTCTCCTTACGCTTCATAATCCAGGTACGTCTTCACGTATATCATGTTATTCCACCATGAATCGAACTTAGTCTTGTCAGCTCACTCAATGGGTGTCTTCTCCTACCTGTTGATGATCCAGCTGCGTGGAGGGTCGCGTAGGGCACTCCCTAAGTAATTAGAAAAATACTGTCTGTATTTTGGGTTCCGTACGATCTTGCAATGACGTTCTTGTAGGTAGTTCCAAAAGTCGAATACATCTTTAGGTCCATCGTGAAATAAGTAGTGTACCTCATACGCACGGATCCACCTGACAGCGTTGGTCTTGGCACGCGGGAAATACTGTTGATCCGGAAATAGTAGAAACCGAGGTGTAATGTGTTCCGGAGTCACTCGTAGAAAATACGACAAAATTTGTCGCACCAAGCGCCATACGTCTGCTGCCGCGCCACGTGTGAGACGGTGTTCGTCCGTGTCTGGTATCTCGCAGTCTACGCAGAGAGGCGATTCCGCCATGTTTATCTTGTGGAGTCGTGATCGGGTGATCTGTTTACCATTGACTGTGATGTACCATGTGGAGCGGACGGCAGTGTCCAGTGGAACCGTGTGAATAGTCTTCCACACCACCTTCCAATTAACCTGAGGGCTTTTGGTCTCCACGATGTTTGGTGGGCGCCTCTGCTGTAGGACATGATATACATCCCGCGCCGACGCCTGTTTCGTCGGTGGTACTGCGATACGGACATAGCTGTGTTCAATGTTTTAGTTCCCGAAGTAGTAGAAGGGTGGGGGTATGTCTTGCGTCGTCAGTGGGGGCATAAGGGAGGGTGGAGCTAAGGACCCCAACAGCAAACCTGTCAAACTTTCCGGGTGGTGGCGCCACAGCTTGATGTGTGAGCTGACATACAGGGCCACAGCTCTGTCGTGGACATGGACTACACCAAGACCTCCCCTTTCTGGGGGAAGGGTCAGTGACTCATAACTGACTTTGAAGAGCATGCCTGTACTGACGTAGGCTCCGAATAACTACTTAAACCTAACCAACCTAAGGACATCACACATGCCCGAGGCAGGATTCGAACCTGCGACCGTAGCAGTCGCGCGGTTCCAGACTGAAGCGCCTAGAACCGCGTGGCCACACTGGCCGGCAACCCGATACAAACAGGATTATACTTCTCACGGCGCAGCTGGTGGACTTCGCAATAGAGGCGCTTATTTCAAAACGCCACTACAACAAGAATCGTCAGCCGTCTGAGACCTGAGACAAAAGTGCGTACGTTCTACTGCCAACACCTTGTCCTTGAACGCAGTGCTGTCGGCTCAGTACATTTGCTTTCTGAGTATGTCTCGTACGCCACTGGCCGAAACCCAACAGCCGCACGACATAATTCAGCCTACAGACGCGGCACCCCGCCCACTTTTTCGGCACACACCGCCGCTGCCTGAGGATGAGGGACGCGTTGGGACGCGAAACGACGGCAGGTGCGCTGTGCCGGGAATACCGCGGTCTCTTCCCCGGCGCAGGCGCCATCAATCAGCCGGTGGCCAGGTGCCGTGAGGTGAGCTGAGGTGTTTTTAATAGCCGGCGAAATACTGCCGCCGCTTCCCACGTCCGTCTTGCCGCGGGGCGCACGGCATAAATCGCGCCCTCTTCTCTACCCGTCCCTCTCTCTCCGCTGGCGGCGGTATAAACGTCGCCACGATGCGGACAGCACAATGGGACGCAGCTGTGGCCGCCCTCGGCGGGTCACTTGCTAGGCGCGCAGTCTTTCATTTGGGGAAACTCGCAACAGTACAAAGTCCCGTACGACAGGCGGCGTTCCCGGGTCGCCTCACCGCAGCTACGTAGCTCGCGGCTGTGTGGGCGCCGGCGCGTCCGAACGTTGCCTCGGTACGAAAGAAGCGAGAATGCTGGCGTTACTAAGGAATAGCTTCAAAAGACAGTAAATAACAATAATATCGATATTTGCACTGTTTGCACGTGTTATCTCAGTACGACAGATGGTTCAAATGGCTCTGAGCACTATGGGACTTAACATCTGAAATCATCAGTCACCTAGAACTACTTAAGCCTAACTAACCTAAGGACATCACACACATCCATGCCTGAGGCAGGAGTCGAACCTGCGACCGTAGCAGTCGCGCGGTTCCGGACTGAAGCGCCTAGGACCGCTCGGCCACCGCGGCCGGCTCAGTACGACATAGTTGCTAGGACAGGTGTGGACGTGTTCGCTGCCGTCTCACCTGGAAGCCCTCTTACCCATAGCGACAAGTTCAGTTTTTCGTCCGTCAGTGTTTGCTGCCAAATGTGTAGCTTAGCGGCAAGTGCGTCGATCCCTATGACTTCGACGCTCTGTGCCGTCATTGGTGGATGTTTCCAGACATGGGCTGGTGTCTGTATTTCTTTCCTCAAGACATCCTCTAAAGCCCACATAAATTTGCTGGTGTCGTTTTGTTACACCCTATATGTGACTAGGGCCTCTAAAGAAAGACCTGTACAGTTTTGAACATGTCTATCTTTCAGCAACCGTGTTTAACCTTCAACGGAGAAGTAACACAGCCAACCGGTTGCAAATAATTATTTAGTACACTGACCTAGGTTTCGACACCTTTATGGATATCTTCATCAGAATGAAATTCTAAAAGCCGTAAAGTTAAATTACGAAAGAGCAATAGTAAAAAGTTTGAGAGCTGACATACCCAAGTCAAAAAACTAAGAAGGTCTGATGTCGTTCCTTGGAAGGTATACGTACCAAAAGCAAGAACGTTTTTAATTTTTGACTTGAGCATGTCTGCTCTAAACTCTGACTACTGCTTCCTCGCAATGTAGCTTTATGGCATCTAAAATTTAATTCCGATGAAGACATCGTTAGAGGTGTCTAAACCTAGGTCAATGTTTATTTACAAGCCCTTGGCTGCGTTATTTCTCCGTTGTAGCTCTATTTCAGAAGACTTCACCAGCACTCTTGAGACACTTGTTCCAGTGTGAAACAAGCGGTGAACTGTCATCCCGTGAAATTCCTGGGGCTGATTTTTGAACCAACTCCGAAAGCACTGTTCCATCTTTGCGTCCGAAGTGAACCGTTAGCCTCTCAGAGCCTTCTTCAGCCGATTGCAGGGAGACAAACACGGGCAGTATGGTGGGTGATAACGTTTCCGTAACTTATGTGAGCCGAGGGGTCTAAGAAGCTGCAGTCATGGACTGTGCGGCTGGTCCCGGCAGAGGTTGGAGTCCTCCCTCGGGCATGGGTGTGTATGTTTGTCCTTAGGATGATTTAAGTTGTGTGTAAGCTTAGGGACTGATGACCTTAGCAGTTAGGTCCCATAACATTTCACACACATCTGAACATTTTTTAACTTATGTGAACAGCCTTGGATTTTTAAGTTGATCGCGAACCAACACTCTTCCACTGCGGGACTCTGTCGTTTTGCTTGGGTTATAGGTGATGACACCATGGTTCGTCTTCAGCTGCCACTTCTGACAGGAAATCATTCCCTCCTCGAATGTATCTCTCAAGCAATGGCGGCGAGTTTCGGACCACAGCGCACTTACAGGGACCTCTTCCGCAGCCAATGATATGTCGACCAATACAGCGACCTCTTCCGCAGCCAATGATATGTCGACCAATACAGCGGTTTTTATTTTAGAGCCTGCGCCTCATTTCTTTTTTGAACGAATGTTACCTACACTGCGGTGACAAAAGTCATGGGATACCACTTTATATAAGTCGGACCTCCTATTCCCGGCATAGTGCAGCAAGTCGTCGTGGCAATCCCACGCAGAAATATTGAGCCATGCTGCCTTTACAGCCGTCTATAATAGCGAAAGTGTTGCCGGTGCAGGATTTTGTGCAAGAACTGACCTGTCGATTATGTCCCATAGATGTTCGGTGAGATTGTAATAGGACGACCTGGGTGGCCAAAACTTTGCTCAAACTGTCCAGAATGTTCTTCAAACCAATCGCGAGCAATTGTGGCCCGGTGACGTGGTGCACTGTCATCCATAAAAATTTCATACTTCTTCGGGAACATGATGTCCATGAATTGCTGCAAATGATCTCCAGAACGTAACCATTTCCGGTCAATGATAGGTTGAAGCCGGCCGGAGTAGCCGAGCGGTTCTAGGCGCTTCAGTCTGGAACCGCGCGACCGCTGCGGTCGCTGGTTCGAATCCTGCCCCGGGCATGGATATGTGTGTTGTCCTTAGGTTAGCTAGGTTTAAGTAGTTCTAAGTTATAGGGGACTGATGACCTCAGAAGTTAAGTCCCATAGTGCTGAGAGCCATTTGAACCATTTTGATCGGTTGAATTGGACCAGAGGACCAACTTCATTCCACATAAACAGAGCCCACATTATGATGGAGCCACCACTATCTTGAACGGTGCCTTTTTGGCAACTTGGGCTCATGGCTTGGTGGGGTCCGAGCGCGCCACACTCTAACCCTACCATCAGCTCTTACCAACTGAAATCGAGACTCATCTGACCACACCACGGTTTTCAGCTGTCAAGGGTCCAACGGATATGGTGACGAGCCCAGGAGAGGCGCTGCAGGCTATTTCGTCTTGTTAGCAAAGGTCCTGCTGCCATAGCCCAGTAATGATAAATCTGGGCACACTGCCTTAACGGTTACGCTCTCCGTACTCCCTAACTTGATTTCTGCGGTTACTTCACGTAGTGTTGCTTGTCTGTTAGCACCGACAACTCTACACGTACGTCGCTGCTTTGGGTCGTTAAGTGACGGCCTTCAACCACCACATTGTCCATGGTGAGAGGTAATGTCTGAAATTTTTCTCGGCACACTCTTGACACTGTGCATCTAGGAATAGTGACTTCCCTAACGATTTCCGAAATGGACTGTCCCACGTGTGTCTCCAACAACAATTCCGCGTTCAAAGTCTATTAATTCCCGTCGTGCGGCCATAATGACGTCAGACACCTCCTCACATGAATCACCCGAATAAAAATGACAGCTCCACCAGCACACTGCACTCTTATACCTTGTGGTATACGATACTACCGCTAACTGTATATGACTCTTGTGACCTCAACGTATACAGGGTGTTACGAAAAGGTACGGCCAAACTTTCAGGAAACATTCCTCACACACAAATAAAGAAAAGATGTTATGTGGACATGTGTCCGGAAACGCTTAATTTCCATCTTAGAGCTCATTTTAGTTTTGTCGGTATGTTCTTCCACCTATGCTCAATGGAGCACGTTATCATGATTTCATACGGGATACTCTACCTGTGCTGCTAGAACATGTGCCTTTACAAGTACGACACAACATGTGGGTCATGCGCGATGGAGCTCTGCACATTTCAATCGAAGTGTTCGTACGCTTCTCAACAACAGATTCGGTGACCGATGGATTGGTAGAGGCGGACCAATTCCATGGCCTCCACGCTCTCCTGACCTCAACCCTCTTGACTTTCATTTATGGGGGCATTTGAAAGCTCTTGTCTACGCAACGTCGGTACCAAATGTAGAGACTCTTCGTGCTCGTATTGTGGACGGCTGTGATACAATACGCCATTCTCCAGGGCTGCACCAGCGCTTCAGGGATTCCGTGCGACGGAGGGTGGATACATGTATCCTCGCTAACTGAGGACATTTTGAACATTTCCTGTAACAAAGTGTTTGAAGTCACGCTGGTACGTTCTGTTGCTGTGTGTTTACATTCCATGATTAATGTGATTTGAAGAGAAGTAATAAAATGAGCTCTAACATGGAAAGTAAGCGTTTCCGGACACATATCCACATAACATATTTTCCACCCTGTATAAAGAACGGAGAGTGGTGACCTCATCAAAAGCGTGTTGCCCATGGAGCAATAATGAACCTTCATAAAGTGTTCACACATGGATCTCCTCCCATGACGAGGGCTGTGGCACAGCGTACACGGCGCTCCTTCTGTCATTCGGGCCTAATTGTTTTCTGGCAAGTGCGTCCTCAGGCGCAGCGGGGGAGGCGGAGGCGGTTTCCAAAAGAAGCGCCTAATGAACAGCCGCACAGGCTTTCGTTGGCGCTGCGCTGATTAACTCGCCGTGCCGAGAGATCAAAAGCGGACTAATTATAAGCTCCCTGAGCAACATCCCGCGTCTCCCTCCTTCCGCCAGATGGGCAGGCTCGACCGCCGAGCTCCAGCACAGACGGTACTTCACTGACTTTCTGGAAGCCTGTATTCCTCTCCTGGAGACATTGACGGCAAGATTTGTCGTCGGATATTGTTTTACACACAACACGATGCAACCCTGATGGCAGCCGATGGGATTTTGTTGTAGACCAATTTAAAAATTTTGGCCCTCGATAGCGAGCGGGACGGCTCCTTCCGCTGGCAATATACCAGTGGCAGCTGTACAGTACTTGTACTGCCGGCTCCCACTGCGTCGCCACTTCTGCATACAGAGCAATCTTCTTGCCAGGTCTCAGGTAGGAAGCTCTGACTGATGTGAAAATTTGGCCAATTACAAGAAACAAACAACGTAACTCCGACCATAATTAAAATTAAGAATACCTTTTAGTATTCTTGAAGGTACTGCATGCTAGTTTGAGAATTTTTACAGGATTTTTGTAAGAGGTACAGACGTTCAACTTCGTACTTGTTACAAACAACGTATTGACGAAATTGCAAAATACTGGCGTTTTCCGTAGCTTATAGCAAATGCAATGTGATAACGCTATTTTACAGAGCGAGGTACTTTGGTGACCTATGAGATACAAAATCTATTTCAGTTGGTTCAGAATTTTTCGAGATAAAACGTGACGAACATAAAAAGCTTTCATTTTCCCAAAAATATTGTTTGTTTCGAAAGTAGTAACATAATTTCGTCACTAACTAAAATTCAGAAAAGTTTTTGGCACCACTACATACAGTAAAGAGAACCTTACCGTACGTCAATTTTGGTTCTTTATCCCCGACCTGTGCAGGATATGAATAGAAAAGAAATTTGAAAATCTGTAAGATGGCTGTCGCTTTCGGAAAGGCAAATACGCCAGAAGGTCGGTTCTTACATTGCACCTGCTCGTGGTCTCGCGGTAGCGTTCTCGCTTCTCGAGCACGGGGTCCCGGGTTCGATTCCCGGCGGGGTCAGGGATCTTTCCTGCCTCGAGATGACTGGGTGTTGTAGTGTCGTCTTCATCATCATCATTCATCCCCATTACGGTCAGAGGAAGGCAATAGCAAACCACCTCCACTAAGACCTTGCCTAGTACGCCGGTGCGGGTCTCCCGCACCGTTCCCCTACCCTCCGTCACGGAGTATGGGACTTCATCATCATCATCATCATCATCATCATCATCATCATCATCATCATCATCATCAATGGAGGGAAGACTCGTGCCCAAAGAAAAAGAGCAAGACAATATAAAATGCTGCAAGGTGTTCAAAATTCTGAGGAAAACAAGTGTAAGCTACAGGGAAACAAGGGTCATATAGGGTAGAATTGAAGACTAAGAACGAAATGTTGAAATCCTTTCACGCCTACCGCAGTGACGGAAATGAAAGTTTAAAAGTGGGATTAAAATACAGGGTGAAAGGATGTCAGTAACTAGACTCGCTAATGGTGTTGCTAACCTCAGTGAAACCGAAAAAGAAAATAATCACTGGACCTGTTGCATGGAATGAGTAAAAATAAAAATGGCTCTGAGCACTATGGGACTCAACTGCTGTGGTCATAAGTCCCCTAGAACTTAGAAATACTTAAACCTAACTAACCTAAGGACAGCATACAACACCCAGCCATCACGAGGCAGAGAAAATCCCTGACCCCGCCGGGAATCGAACCCGGGAACCCGGGCGTGGGAAGCGAGAACGCTACCGCACGACCACGAGATGCGGGCATGGAATGAGTAAAGAATGTGGATTGTAGGTAAACGGGAGAAAGATGAAAGTAATGAGAAGTGGCATGAATGGGATCAACTTACCCTTGTTCCCCTGTACCTTACGTTTATTTTCCTCAGAATTCTGATTATCTTGCAACATTTTACACTGTCATACCAAGAAGAAGATGAAGTGAAGCCATTCTGCTGCGTTAGAAGCAAAATAACATATGACGTACGAGGCAAGGAGAACATAAAAGGCAGACTAGCATATAACAAGAGGCCGTTTCTGCACAAGAGAAGCCTGACAGTATCAAATATCGACCTTACTTTGAGAGAGAATCCTCTGAGAATGTTCATTTGGAGCACAGCGTCGTATGGCAGGAAGTTATGGACTGTGGGAAAACAGGAAAAGAAAGAACCAAAGAGCGTTTTAGATGTGGTGCTATTGAAAATTAGGTGGACTGATTAGATGAGAAATGAGGAGGTTCTCTGCAGAGCCGACGCAGAAACGAACTTATTGGAAAACTATGACAAGAAAAAGGGACAGTACGATAGGACTGTGTTCAGTTATCAGGGAATGGCTGCCATGGTACCACAGGGAGTTGTGGAAATATTGGGAAAGACATCCACCAAATAATTGGAGACACTGAGTCCAAGTGCTGCTACGAGATGAAGAGGTTGGCTCAGGGTAGGTAAGAGTGACAGGTCACATCGAACGAGTCAGAAAACTGACGACCTCGAAAAAATAAAAATAGTAACAAAATGCCTAAGCGGCAGAGACCTTAGAGCGATTTTCTGTCGCCACGGAGAACTGAGCACTGTGGCAGCTGCCATCAGACACTATTTGTCGATACATTGTCGCAACTTAAACTTCAGCTATTAACTAATATCAATGAGGTTCTACTCACGGGGCTACAAGACTATTGTACGGTGTTCCCACCATTAAGATCGACGAACGCGAGAAGGAAGATTGGGTTTCAGTGACGTCACTGCAGAAAAGAATCAGTCCGCAAGGTGTTCTCATTCAAAGACCCCATCATGTAATTTGCTTTGAGCGCTTGACAGAAACCACAGTGAGCTTAAATCTGGATGACGGGCCGGGTATTTGAACTGCAGACCTCGGGATGTCTCACCCCGAGCCGATTTATGTTTACAGGGAGAAGAGTATAACAGATCATAAAATGCTGATGACACTAGCTTGGTAGTAAAGGATGTTGTGTGGAACATTGTCTCGGTTCGAAATTTGCAGTACATGACATAAGTTCATGGCTTGTAATAAATAAACTAACGTTAAATCACAGTAAGACTCAGTTTTTACAGTTCCTAACACACAATTCAACAAAACATAGCGTTTTAATTTCACAGAATGGGCATATGATTAGGGAAACTGAGCAGTTCAAATTTCTAGGTGTTGAGGTATATAGTAAACTGTAGTGGAAAGCCCAATGTCAGGAGCTTGTTCAAAGACTTAATGCTGCCATTTTTACTACTCGAACGCTATCTCAAGGGAGTGATCGTTTGACACGAAAATTAGTGAACTTTGCTACCTCTTGTCGATCCCTGTTCAGGAGTTTGGGTATTTTGACATTGGCAACTCAATATATACATAACTTACTGTCATTTCTTGTTTACAATATCAGTTTATTCCCAAGAATAAACAGCTTTCACTCAGTTAATACTCGGCAGAAATCAAACCTGCATTTGATTCCGACTTCCTTAACTCATGTGCAGTAAGGTGTGCAGTCTACTGCTGCATCCATTTTCAATTAGCTACCACTAGAATTTAAAAATGTTAGCAGTAATCCAGGCGCTTTCAAATCGAAGCTGAAGAGTTTCCTCGTGGGTCACACCTTCTATTCAGCCGAGTAGTTCCTTGAAATCTTAAGCTGATTCTTGTTGTATTGTTGATTGCGTTTACTTAAACTTATGGACTGACTTTTTTGGGTTCATAAACATTTTATTTTTCTCTCTTATTACTTTTATGTTGTAGTTTCATGTACTGACACGTTCCATGAACTTGGAGATTTGCTCCTCAATTTTTTCCTACGGAACTTGACGTGTAAATAATAATAAAAAAATAAACATATCGGGGCGGAGTAGCACCTTTGTCGATGAGTGTATTTTATGGGCCAGCTTTGCTTTGCACGACGTATATAAGTTAGTTTGATATTTTAATTCAGTTTCCTAGGCCTTTACTGCCTCTTTTTTTCTCTTTTTAACCGGATCATGACCACTTGCTAAGACGTCGAAAGCAGTAAACCGCGTAGCAGACACACGAAAGTTAGCCCCTTGAACTAGGAAAGAGACAGATGATTTTCACGGGTTTGCAGCCGGGTTCCATCGTCCTGACGACAACACGATATTTCGGCGGACCATCTGGCCGCCATCTTCAGGTGAGATTGAGTGCACAATCACGCCGGAACTGAAGAGACCTCAGATTCGGCGGCTCCCTTATACCGCGGGTACTGGCCGTTACCGCGTGCGTGAGCAACGGAAGAGCTGCCCTCTTTGAGGCGAAGAATTGCAGCAGCGCCAGCGGTGAAAACTGTCGAAAGCGAGGAATCGCAAAATTAAAATGCAGCCGGTCGGAAACCAGCCAGTTGTTGTTGTTTTATCTGTGATAAAATAGGATTCCACGTCTTAGTTAAAGGAAAACCTTTATCCCTATTAATAATATCATCAGACAAATGTATTTCAATTTCCATGCCACAGGTTGTCATCCACAACATCTACGCTTGGGAGTTCTACGCACACTGGTCAAGAGGGCTTATGCTGTTTCGGATTCCGATAACTTGAAACAGGAGTTGGATCACCTTAAGGTTGTTTTCAGGCAGAATGGGTGTTCTGATCACCCCCACGAGAACCAACGGTGGACACTTCCAAGTCCGCAGCTCGTGGTCGTGCGGTAGCGTTCTCGCTTCCCACGCCTGGGTTCCCGGGATCGATTCCCGGCGGGGTCAGGGATTTTCGCTGCCTCGTGATGGCTGGGTGTTGTAAGATGTCCTTAGGTTAGTTAGGTTTAAGTAGTTCTAAATTCTAGGGGACTGATGACCATAGATGTTAAGTCCCATAGTGCTCAGAGCCATTTGAACCATTTTTTTCTTTTTGACACTTCCAAATCTGTTGCTTTTTTACCCTTCGTGGGAAGTATTTCTTCGAAAATTTCAAGAATCCTCAGGAAATATATTAAAAGCGTCCTTATGCCTTTGGCATAAATTAGATCCCTTCTTGGATCAGTTAGAGATGATTTGAGACTGAGGAAGCCTGGGGTATACAAGATCCCCTGTCACTGAGGAAAGGCCTACATTGGACAGACTGTTCGTACAGTTCAAGATCGATGTGTGGAACATCAACGGCATACACGTCTGCTCCAGCCGGAAAAATCAGCCGTTGCTGAACACTGTCTTAATGAAGGGTACAATATGTCGTATAATGAGACGCAAATTATTGCCTCGACTTCCCGTTACTGAGATTGCGTAGTGAAAGAATCAATTGAAATACGTTTGTCTGATGATATTATTGTGGTGTCACCGCCAGACACCACACTTGCTAAGTGGTAGCCTTTAAACAGGCCGCGGTTCATTAGTATACGTCGGACCCGCGTGTCGCCACTATCAGTGATTGCAGACCGAGCGCCGCCACACGGCAGGTCTAGTCTAGAGAGACTCCCTAGAACTCGCCCCAGTTGTACAGCCGACTTTGCTAGCGATGGTTCACTGACAAAATACGCTCTCATTTGCCGAGACGATAGTTTAGCATAGCCTTCAGGTACGTCATTTGCTACGACCTAGCAAGGCGCCATTATCAGTTGCTATTGATATTGTGAATCATGTACCGTCAAGACCGACGTTCATCATTAATGGATTAAAGTTAAGTATTCCACCAGCTACGTCCGTTTTTCTAAATTCTAATTTCTTTGTCATGTTCCAGACCTCATGCCAGCCTGCGTGAGCTAAAACGCGTGCATTTCGGCCTCCTCTAGTAACACGGTGTTGGCTCTCCTGCCAACCACAATTATTAATAGAGATAAACGTTTTCCTTTAAGTAGGACGTGGAATCCTATTTTATCACAGATAAAACAACATCGGTCTGGTTTCCGACCGGCTGCATTTTAATTTTGCGGTTCCTCGCTTTCGACAGTTTTCACCCCTGGAGCTGCTGCAGTTCTTCGCCTCACAGAGGGCAGCTCTTCCGTTGCTCGCGCACGCGCAACGGCCAGTACCCGCGGTATAAAGGAGCCGCCGAATCGGAGGTCTCTTCTATCTCACCATCTATAGCCGTCCTATCGCCCTCACCCCCACCCTTAAGTACCTGGCGTCACCCTCGACCGTCGCCTCTCCTGGACTCCCCACCTCCGGACAATCCAAGTCAAGGCACGCTCCCGACTCAGTCTCCTCAAGCTCCTCTCCGGCCGTACGTGGGGTCTGGACCCCTCCACCATCCTCCACACCTATAAATCCCTCATCCGCCCTATCCTTTGTTACGCCCATCCAGCCTGGATCTCCGCTCCCCCTACCTTTTATAAATCCCTCCAAATCCTTGAACGCCATGCTCTCCGCCTCGCGTATCGCATCCGTCTCCCCTCCCCCACGCGGATCCTGTACGATCTCATCCCCTTCCCCCACCTCCTCCTTTTCCTTGAAAGGATACGGATCCTGTACACCTCCCGTAAAGTCGATCCTCCTCACCCACTGGTCTCCCCGATCCTCTCCCGCCCCCGCCCGCTGCCGCGCCTGTATTCCCTCGTCCCACCCGGTCTCCATCTCTCCACCCTCCTTACCCTCTCCCAAGGTAGCTTCCGCCAGCTCCCCCTCCCTGATGATGTCCTCCTCCTCTCCATCTACCCCTCCTATCAACTTTGACGCTGCCCCACCCCCTACTTCCGGTGTCCTTTCCTTTAAGCACCCTCCCTCCCTTCCCTTCTCTTCCCTTCCCTTCTCTTTCCTTTTCCCCCGTCCCCTCCATCCACCCCTCTTCCCCCGGGCTTCCCCTCCCCCTTCCTCCCTCCCCCTCTCACCCCTGCCCGTGGCATCTCTGCTCTCCCCTCTCGCTCTCCCACTCCCCTTCCTCCTCCTCCTCTCTTGGCAGGTCCCCGGACTCGCACACGCACAGTGAACATTCGCGCGCCGGAGATCATCGCCATCAGTGTCTCGTGTGTGTGCCTTCGTTTTGTGTCTAGCGTTCTTTCGCAGTTACACCTCCACTGTTCACATGTGCCGTCGCCGTCCTCCGTGTTCTGTGCGCCGTGTCAACAAGTGTTCGTGCTTTTATCGTCCAGCGTGAACGGCTTCATGTTTATTGTTTTTTGTCTCTACCTTTTTTGCCCGCCATTTTCATTGTATTGTCTGTGTCACCTATTTGTCATATGATTGTACCGCTTAAGGCTGAAGAGCGGCGTAATATGCTGCTGACAGCCCGCCTGTATGCGGTGCTTAAAATTACAATAAAGGAAAAAAAAATCGGAGGTCTCTTCAGTTCCGGCGTGATTGTGCACTCAATCTCACCTGAAGATGGCGGCCAGATGGTCCGCCGAAATATCGTGTTGTCGTCAGGACGATGGAACCCGGCTGCAAACCCGTGAAAATCATCAGTATTTGACACGCCGGGAAAATCTACGTTAGTAAAGAGACAGTTTAGCTGTTGTCTGGTCAGAGGTAACTGCCATAGAGCCAGTCGTTAGCGGTCGTTTCACGCTGATGGAGCCGTAGCTGGGACCACACGACCCCGAAATGTGTGGCGCTGTGTTATCGCCTGAACTGGGGTACGGCCGGAGGGCACGAGGAATGTCTGAGGGCCAAATAAATTAAATGAAGGGACCGCACTGGCAAGGAACTGAGGGAAGACACAAAAAAATGGAAGGAAAAAAAGCGAGCACAGCAGAACAGGAAGCGAGACGGTTAATAATCTGCCGAATCTCAGTGACAGATTTACTGGGCGCGTCGCGTCGCGGGCCTTCATGCCGGATGCGGGGCCGACTTTTCGCTTTAATTAAGCCCCCCTGCCCCGCCCCCCACCCTGTCCTGTCTGTTTCTGCGGCTACCTCGCGGCCGGGCGCCTTATCTCGTGAGATCTTAATTATATACAGTTCGGGGGCACGTCCGCCTTTCGCTGCCTAGCTCCGGCCTCGCTGCTTCCTCTCACCCGCCCCCCTCCCCCACCATTCCTACCGAATTCTCCTCCAGAAGTCCCATCCCACAGCCCGAAAAACTCCCCCCACCCCCGTATCCCCCCTTGACATCCATCCTCGCCACGCGCAACCTTTCCCAGCCTCATTAAATATGTTCACCGACATCAAAGCAGTAGGAATGCTTTGACATGGAAAGAGAGAGAGAGAGAGAGAGAGAGAATCCCACTCAGCAAGAGAAACTATGAACAAGAAATGAGTACAATCATACAAATAGCTAGGAACAACGGGTATGACACACATGTGGTACACAGGCTCAATCAAAAAATAAAAACACAAACACCAAACAAACACAACATTTCCAGAATAGAAAAGAACTCACAAGCTGAAAACTTACAAACACACTCTACAAACACACACAATGACAACACCACACAGAAAAGAACCAGATGGTACACCATGACCTACACGCATAAACTAACACACAGAGTTGCAAACATCCTAAAGAGACAGGGCTTCAAAATAGCATATAAGCCTGGGCAAACCCTTCAATCACACCTAAGCCAGCCAGCTACCAAGAGGGACAAATTCCAACAATCAGGAATATATAAACTTGAGTGTCAAAGTTGTGATGCAGTATACATAGGCATGACATGCAGGAATTTTGAAACAAGATACAAAGAACATATCAAATGTTGGAAGTATGAAACAAACCATTCCACATTCGCAGAGCATTTAAAACACCGTAACCATCATCCTACAAACATGGAACAAGAAATGAAAATAATGAGAATAAGCAACCATGGCAAACATCTTTTACAAACGCAAGAAAACTTCCACATCCAGAAAGCCATAGCAGAAAACAAACATGTGATAAATGAACAGACACACATCAACACAGGCTCCCTAATACACTTAATAAAGGAAATGATAACATAAAACAAAAAACTCTTCCCCACACCATCTCGACACACACACACACACACACACAGCACAAAAAAAATTATATTACACCAAAACACAGACACACACACACACACACAAACGCACTCACAAATGCATACGCGAACAGAACACAGATACTTCAATAATTACACTCGAAAGTTTGGCAATAACATTCGATCTTTGGCAAAAACATTTGACAGTCGACAACAGAAACCAAAACATTGCATTGAAACAAGCGTTCAGTTCATAGTGCTGTGGAATGGGAAAAAACCACAAATTGGCATTCATAAGAAGAAGAACAACACCAAAAATGCAACAGGAGCGTCATATGTAAGAAATTGTCCACGCAACCTGTAAATACAGTTCAAAACATTACTACTTAATAGGAAATACCAACCACCAGAACTGTTTATAACCTATAGGCACAGTGACAAAAATGTAAATTAAATAGCTAACATATGTACATGTTCCAGGCCACTGATGATGCCTTGCAGAAAATATAGGCGAAACGCGTATGGCACAAAAATTGTGTTTTATTCAGTTGCTTTTAGGCGGCCCATAAGTAAAAATTATCAATATACCGTAAGAGAGGGAATAGCTTAAAAACCGTCATCGTCTACCTCGTCACGTGAGCTTGTAAGGTGCCTCTTACGTGAGGCAGACATTTTTACCAGTATTAATAAATTATTGTCTCTTATTGATGCATTCACGATAGTTAGGAAGTGCTGTAGTCCGTAGCCGGCCATGAGTCGGAGAGCATTTCCCACGCTGGCTGGCTAGATGAGAAGCGGCCATATGTCGCGCGTGGTGGGGTGGGGCTCGGCGCTGGACCGTAGCAACAAGCGTCAGCCTGGGAAACATACGTGACGGCAAGTACCGCAACCTTGGCGCCAAATTCACCGATTTTGTTTATTTATATTTAATAATTAAAGTCATATTAGAACAAATAAGCCCTCGGTCACAAATATTAAGTCAAAATTGACCAGGTTTCGACGCTACTACGAGCGTCGTCTTCAGAATGAGACTGACTGTTCTAAAACATATTAGGTATATAATACATTAACAAAATTAAAGTTTGTACTGACTGGAAAAAGAAGCAGTACTTACAAGTCACATATTAAAAAAGATCTAAGCCGGAAAGGCGACGTCATGAATAGTTGTAAGTGAGATGGCGAGTCGCTAAGGGCTGCTCGTACTGTGAACAAGGGTTGCAACAAGACTGAGGTGCCCACGTTAGAAAGTGTGGGCAAGTAAACATGGTGTTGCTACGAGCGCCATCTAGTAGCCGCAGAAACAACTAGGCTACTGTACATTCAAAATTACACACATGAAATTGTGATGCAGCTGACTCAGGCATAACATAAGCACTAATAATAATAGGATGAAGTTACATATTTATCTGCTTTAAACAGAGATACATTTTGGGACGTAAAAAAACGTCAGTTATGACATACAAGAAAACGGCGAAGATGTAACAGGAAAACAACATTTCGGTAAACTGCATGAGGTAATATGAATCAAAGATCAAGCAATGGCTTTATACAGTCGAAAAAGTTTTTATTTCGCAGCTGCAGCTGTTCGTTGAGAATGAGGCCATCATGACGAGAGAGATGTTTGAAAATCTCCAATTCCTCTAAAACAGCTAACCTACGCCCCTTCTTTTCGGTATGCAGAATATTGTTATCGCCTATGGCTTTAGGCACGTGTCCAGTAATTAAGAGATGATCGCCAAAGGCTGAATTTAGGGGACTGGTGCCGTTCTTCCTCAAAAGATGTTCTTTATATCTGACGGTGAAAGCACGTCCAGTTTGCCCCATATAATAGGAGGAGCAGGTATCGCAGATGATCTTATAAACGCCAGAACTTTCTGTAGGGGAGCGAATGGATTTCAAATTATGAATGAATTTTCTCTTTAGATTATTATTAGTAGAGAAGGCAACATTGCAGTTGTATTTGTTGCGAAGCGTGCGCTGAATCTGATAGGAAATGGTTCCTATGAAAGGAATAGAAAAACGTTTTTTTGGGTTAATTTCAGTGCATGAGGTGCTGAGCTTGGTAGTTCTTGCAGTTTTCTCTTTTAGGATATCGTCCACTATGTTAGGCGTATATTCATTATTGACTGCTATGGTTTTAAGTAAATTTATCTCCTCATTAAACTTTTCTGTTGAAAGTTGTATAGAGGTGGCTCGGTGGACGGCAGAGTGAAAGGCCATTTTTTGACACTGTAAATAATTAAAGCCATGTATGACATGGGTGTTGTGTGCTGTCCTTAGGTTAGTTAGGTTTAAGTAGTTCTAAGTTCTAGGGGACTGATGACCACAGCAGTTGAGTCCCATAGTGCTCAGAGCCATTTTCATTTATGACAACATGAATACTAGGAGGAGCATCTGGATGTTTAAAACTATTTATCATAATTTTGCCTCGTTAAAATTCACACCCGTTCATTAACAAATGCAATCTTAGTAAGTACGAACTTGATCGGAAATCCACGAACTGTGACGAAACTAGTAAGAGATACGGACTGCGCGCCAAAGTCGGCAGTCGGCGTTAAGAGCTCTTCCTGTCTTGTTCGATGGTAGCCGTGCTCTCGGTTACGAGTAGTTTGTGACACGAGTGTTTCATTATTGATCTAATAGGAATAAAAGTGATATTACGACATTCTGAAAGTTAATTTCGAGTAAATAGATACCCTAAAGTTGATCGACAGCAATTTGAGATAATTAGCTTCCACCGACAGAGACATCCAATGCGCCAGTGAAGAGTCTGCACGGGACGACATTTACGAGGGCTGCACCCGCGCACAGGTAGGAGGAAATCCGACGACACGACTCATCAAGGTAGGTCCGACTTGTCCGCAGCTCGTGGTCGTGCGGTAGCGTTCTCGCTTCCCGCACCCGGGTTCGTGGGTTCGATTCCCGGCGGGGTCAGGGATTTTCTCTGCCTCGTGATGAATGGGTGTTGTGTGATGTCCTTAGGTTAGTTAGGTTTAAGTAGTTGTAGGGGACTGATGACCATAGATGTTAAGTCCCATAGTGCTCAGAGCCATTTTAACCATTTTGAACCAAGGTCCGACTTACACTAGCAAATTCCGGGTGGAAATGCTGACCAGTTATACTGTACGTCACATATACCACCCTCTACGGGCTCGCGGCTAAGCTGAGTAATAACGGTAGAAGCGAAGGGGTCTTGCAAGCTGTATGAGCTGTTCACATGTTTTGCTCGCTTTCGCACACAACATAAAATTTAGGATTCATACAGCAGCGATATAGCTTGCCTAGTTCGCGCCCTATTCACATAAAGTCTTTTCTGCAGGGGTTGGTCAAAACTGTGTAAACATCGAGAGAATTGCAGATACCGGCCTGGCCTGTAGGTTTTGATCTTCTATTTGTCCACAAACAGCACCTGTAAAATGTCGTCAATACGTTGCAAGTAGCAGTCGTTCTTTGTAGCCGTGAGTGAATCATATCGGGGCTAAGTGACTTCGAACGTGGGCAGAATTGGTAGTGCTCGTGTGGTGGGTGGTTCTGTAGGCAAAGTTAGCCGAAGTGTTTGCTGTTTCATGAGGTGCCGTATCGAAGATTTATACCGCACACAGGGAGAGCGGAAAAACATTATCCGGTGTGTCACAAAGGGACGAAAGTGTGTGCTGAGTGATCGTGACGGGCGGTCACTGAAGAGGACTGTGACGAAAAAAAGAGAATAACAACTACAAAAGTCACTGCGGAACTGAACGTCACACTCGCGAAGAAGGAAATTTCTGGGCGAGCTGGAATTTCGTAACCACTCATCAGTGGTGTGAATGCCCATAACAGGGAAACGAAGTGCCGAAGCCGTAAAACGTATACTATGGAGCAATGGAAGAAGACATTCTGTTGGATTAATCTTGTTTCATAATGTTTCCAGCTTATGACCGAGCTTGCGTCTCAAGATTGGCGGGGGATTGGGTAATGATTTGGGCAGCCGTATCGTCGTATTCCATAGGTTCCATGGGTACTCTGCAAGTTCGGTTTACTACCAAAGATTATGTGACCAATTTGGCTGATTAGATTCATACCGTGGTACAATGTTTGTTCCTCAATGGCGCTGCTGTGTTCCAAGACGGCAGCGGCCCTGTTCGCTCAGTACGCATCGTCGAGGATTGGTTTTGTGAGCACGAGGATGAACTGTCGCATGTTCTGTGGCCAGTACAGTCACCAGATGCCAGTATTATTGGCCTTAGTGGCGTACTTTGGAGAGAAGGGTGGGTGATACCTGTCCACCTCCACCATCGTTACGTGGCCTTTGTACAATTTTAGAGGAAGAATGGTATAAGAGTTACTTCAAAATCATACAGCAGCTGTTGTCATTCGTTCCGAGACGACTGAAAGCTGGTTTGGATGCCATCGATTTTCCTATACCGTATTAGGGCCACGCAATCTAAGGGCGCCTAGTCACGGTTCGAGCTCCCCTCCCCCTCCCCCCTCCTCCCCTCCCCCCGTCGGAGGTTCGAGTCCTCCCTCGGACATGGGTGTATGTGTGTGTTGTCCTTATAGTAAGTTAGTTCGAGTTAGATTAAGTAGTGTGTAAGCCTAAGGACCGATGACCTCAGCAGTTTGGTCCCATAGTCCTTACCACAAATTTGCAAAAAATACCGTATTAGGCATGGTACTGCGTTTGTTGCTGTTTTAATCTTTGCAAGTGTTACGTATCGTCGACACATTCGATGCTGCTAGATGGGTGATCACCTCCGACTCGGTTTGTGGAGCTCTGTCTGAGTCTGACGTGACCTCGTCCACTTTGCGCGTGTAGACCATGTAACATCTTATTTCGTGGTCGCGCCCGTGAGCCCTTCCTTTGCTTATTCTTTACGACAGGATCATGTTGTGGTGGAGCGAGGCGTTGTTCATCCTCGAGCTGAAGGGCTGCTCCTTTTATAATCTTCCTAAACGAGTTGCGGCAGGAGCCTGCACGGCTGGGTTACAGGGACAGTAATTTCCACAGGTCTGCCAGTACTATTTCAGAGTTCACATGTTGACGCTGTTTTGACAGCCACCTATATTTTGTGCAACGATTCCACACGCGACTGACGGATTACCGCTTTTCATTATCAGTTTTTTTCGCAGTGGAAGGCTTTAATGTACCATTATTTTAATTACTGTCGTAGTCAGAAGCAGAAATATGAAAAAAAATCCGCTGTTCCTTTTTCCGACGCTGGAGGAAGAGGTGGGGCTATAATTAAATTGCAGCTACTGACGGAAGTCCAGTGTGGGCTACAATCATCGTATGGCAGCGAAAGTTGGTAGATATGCTAATGCGTTAATGCAGAACCGATTTACTCTGGAAAAAAATTAGTTCCATTTTCTATATGACTTTCATGCATACACAGAGACAGATTTGCACCTGCTCGCCGAAGTTGGAACAAATTTTTTCCAACATAAATCGGTTCCACATAAACGCATTCAAATATCTACCAAGTTTCGCCGCCGTACGATAATTATGGCCCACACTGGACCTGTGTGAGGAACTGCTCTTTAATTATAACCACCCAGTACGTCCCACTAGTATGGCATGGGCCTTGTATGCGGTTTATGAAGTGAGGAACAGGAAAAGTAATGGCAAGAGCTTATGAAAAATCACATCTAATTAACGCGTTATGTCTTCCCTGATGCTGATACAAAACCAACACTGTGTCTCGTTTAACCAGCTCTTGATGGAACTTGAAAATTGCATTCTTTCATAGAAAAAGTCGGTTGGTAGTGGAGTAATATGGCAGAGAATGAAGTTTTGCCCTTTGCATGCTACCATCCCTCCAAATCTCACATCGATATCTCAAATATATTACGAAATATGAAGAATATTGTGGATATTTCATTCCGGCTTTATTGCTGGCGTGTGCACTCACGAATGAGTGTGCTAGATCAGATCAGTTTTCTCAAGATATCTCCCGAATCTACAGAAGAACTCAATGTAAATTTCATACACAGCAACATATCAAGCGAAAAATCATACCGGCCCCTATTTTTCACGGGAAACTATTGTGAGTTTTGCGCAGGTCCTACTTAAATGCAAATGACACAATAATACACTACTGGCCATTAAAATTGCTACACCAAGAAGAAATGCAGAAGATAAACGGGTATTCATATTATACTAGAACTGACATGTGATTACATTTTCACGCAGTTTGGGTGCATAGATCCTGAGAAATCAGTACCCAGAACAACCACCTCTGGCCGTAATAACGGCCTTGACATGCCTGGGCATTGAGTCGAACAGAGCTTGGATGGCGTGTACAGGTACAGCTGCCCATGCAGCTTCAACACGATACCACAGTTCATCAAGAGTACTGACTGGCGTATTGTGACGAGCCAGTTGCTCGGCCACCATTGACCAGACGTTTTCAGTTGGTGAGAGATCTAGAGAATGTGCTGGCCAGGGCAGCAGTCGAACATTTTCTGTATCCAGAAAGGCCCGTACAGAACCTGCAACATGCGGTCGCGTATTATCCTGCCGAAATGTAGGGTTTCGCAGGGATCGAATGAAGAGTAGAGCCACGGGTCGTAACACACCTGAAATGTAGCGTCCACTGTTCAAATTGCCGTCAATGCGAACAATTGGTGACGTGAAACTTCCTGGCAGATTAAAACTGTGTGCCCGACCGAGACTCGAACTCGGGACCTTTGCCTTTCGCGGGCAAGTGCTCTACCAACTGAGCTACCGAAGCACGACTCACGCCCGGTACTCACAGCTTTACTTCTGCCAGTACCTCGTCTCCTACCTTCCAAACTTTACAGAAGGTCTCCTGCGAACCAAGCAGAACTAGCACTCCTGAAAGAAAGGATATTGCGAAGACATGGCTTAGCCACAGCCTGGGGGATGTTTCCAGAACAGTACCGGGCGTGAGTCGTGCTTCGGTAGCTCAGTTGGTAGAGCACTTGCCCGCGAAAGGCAAAGGTCCCGAGTTCGAGTCTCGGTCGGGCACAAGTTTTAATCTGCCAGGAAGTTTCATATCAGCGCACACTCCGCTGCAGAGTGAAAATCTCATTCAATTGGTGACGTGTATCCAATGACACCCCATACCATCACACCGGGTGATACGCCAGTATGGCGATGACGAATACACGCTTCCAATATGCGTTCACCGCGATGTCGCCAAACACGGATGCGACCATCACGGTGCTGTAAACAGAACCTGGGTTCATCTGAAAGAATGACGTTTTGCCATTCGTGCACCCAGGTTCGTCGTTGATTGCAACATCGCAGGCGCTCCTGTCTGTGATGCAGCGTCAAGAGTAACAGCAGCCATGGTCTCTGAGCTGATAGTCCATGCTGCTACAAACGTCGTCGAACTGTTCGTGCAGATGGTTGTCGTCTTGCAAACGTCCCCAACTGTTGACTCATGGATCGAGACGTGGCTGCACGATCCGTTACAGCCATGCGGTTAAGATACCTGTCATCTCGAATGCTAGTGATACGAGGTCGTTGGGATCCAACACGGCATTCCGTATTACCCTCCTGAACCCACCGATTCCATATTCTGCTAACAGTCATTGGATCTCGACCAACGCGACCAGCAATTTCTCGATACGATAAACTGCAATCGCGATAGGCTACAATCCGATCTTTATCAAAGCCGGAAACGTGATGGTACGCATTTCTCCTCCTTACACGAGGCATCACAACAACGTTTCACCAGGCAACGCCGGTCAACTGCTGTTTGTGTATGAGTAATCGGTTGGAAACTTTCCTCATGTCAGCACGTTGTAGGCGTCGCCACCGACGCCAATCTTGTGTTAATACTCTGAAAAGGTAATCATTTGCATATCACAGCATCTTCTTCCTGTCGGTTAAATTTCGCGTCTGTAGCAGGTCATCTTCGTGATGTAGCAATTTTAATGGCCAGTAGTGTATTACCATTAACGAAGTGTTGGTCATATTATGATGAAGCTGACATATAACGCTGTAAGTAAACCAAAAATGAAAATTGTTTGCTGAATAGTTTCAGTAAAGTCCTTTGAGAAAGACTGCAGGTCGTACGCCTCTATTTTGTCATCGCAGTGCATAGCCGACAGATGAACGCGGGCAAACACTGTCGGCCTCCCGTTCCACGAACGAATGAACCCGCCCAGAGCTTCAGACTAAAGTTGATCTCTGCGAAGCGGCCACCGTATCCTGTTCGGACTCCGTTTCCACGTTTTCCCAAAACCCTTTAGAGGAATGAGGTACTGTTTCTCTGTAAGAGAATTAGGTGTGATTGCTCCAATGTCCCTGTAGCGTCCCAGCTTTCCAGCTTTAATGACTGGGCTTGAAGCTCTCACTGGCACACCTCACCTCAGAAGCCCTCCTGGTCAGACAGAGGTACGCATACCCCCCACTGACGGCAGCGCCACCGCTCCTCGGCAGGCTCGCCTCATGAATATGTATCACACGCTGCGCCTAGCGTCGCGCCTAATTATTTCCAGCGGTTCATTTGCTCCCCTTCCAGGCAGCCGCACGTTTTCTGTTGCTCTTTTCGTGGTTTCGCTGCTGCCTTAATTACTATACTGCGACGCGTCCGTCCACACACACACACACACACACACACACACACACACACACACACACACACACACACACTTCATATGCAGAACGACGCCTGTCCAGTGATCGAAGTATCAGCCAGTAAATGTCTTCTCCGACATTTGCTTATCCATAACTACCATTCCAAGTAACAGTGACAACTAATGGTTATTGCAAGAGCCGGCCGGAGTGGCCGTGCGGTTCTAGGCGCTACAGTCTGGAACCGCGCGACCGCTACGGTCGCAGGTTCGAATCCTGCTTCGGGCATAGATGTGTGTGCTGTCCTTAGGTTAGTTAGGTTTAATTAGTTCTAAGTTCTAGGCGACTGATGACCTCAGAAATTAAGTCGCATAGTGCTCTGAGCCATTTGAACCATTTGGTTATTGGAAGAAACCTGATGTTCGTGTCCACTGTTTCCGTAACCTAAAAAAAAAAAAATCGTATGTAACAGACCTTGTGCAAAATGAAAAGCCGTTTCGAGTATTTGTAAACAAAATTTTGACGAAAATTTTCGGAGCAAAAAGGGATGAAATTAGCAGAGTGTGGCAGAAACTGCATAACGAATAGGTTCACGAACTCTATTCAAGCCCTGGCATAATCAGTATTATTAAATCACGTAGGCTGCGATGGGCGAGTCACGTAGCTCGAATGGATGAGGGCAGGGCAGCGCGCAGAGTACTGGTAGGGAACTTACAAGGGAACCTCCCCAACGCACCCCCCTCAGATTTAGTTATAAGTTGGTACAGTGGATAGGCCTTGATAAACTGAACACAGATCAATCAAGACAACAGGAAGAAGTTGTGTTGAACTATGAAAAAAATATGCAAACTGAGTAGTCCATGCGCAAGATAAGTAACATCAAGGATAGTATTAGTTCAGGAGCGCCAGGTCCCGTGGTTTGCGTGCGGAGCTGCGGAACGAGAGGTTCTTGGTTCAAGTCTGCCCTCAAGTGCAAAATTTTGTTTCTTTTTTTCGCAACGTTATGATCTGTCCGTTCGTTCATTGACGTCTCTGTTCACTGTAATAAGTTTAGTGTCTGTGTTTTGCGACCGCAGCGCAAAACCGTGCGATTAGCAGACGAAAGGACGTGCCTCTCCAATGGGAACCGAAAATATTTGATCGCAAGTTCATAGGCCAACCGACTCCTTCCCGGCGGGGTCAGGGATTTTCTCTGCCTCATGATGACTGGGTGTTGTGTGATGTCCTTAGGTTAGTTAGGTTTAAGTAGTTCTAGGGGACTGATGACCATAGATGTTAAGTCCCATAGTGCTCAGAGCCATTTGAACCATTTTGAACAGATTCCTCCACAGGAAAACACGTCTGATATATTCTATACGACACTGGTGACGGCATGTGCGTCACATGACAGGAATATGTTGCAGACTCATCTAACTTGTACACTTGGCGAATGGGTAAAAAGATTCATCTGCCTTGCCAGATTTAGGTTTCCTTGTGGATGTGATAATCACTCCCAAAAAAGTGATGAAAACATAAGAGTTTGTCACATAAACTGCAACAAATGAATGCAACAGTTTCACAGTCGTAGTTTTCCCTGTGCTCTGTCAAAACATATGTTTTTAACGTTTTCATACAACGTCCCCATACTACGGCGCAGTTACTTCGCGTCGGACGGACGAACACAACATAATAATTGTATGAAAATAAAAAATTAAACTTTTCAATCGAGAGAAGAACGAAGGACCTCTCGTTCCGCAGCTGCTCACGCTAACCACGGGACCACAGCGCTCCTGAGCTCATACCATCCTTGATGTTACCTATCTTGCGCATGGACTTCTCAGTTAGTATATTTTGCTTATTTTTTTCATAGTTCCACGCAAGTTCTTCCTGTTTTCGCGATTGATATGTGTTTAGTTTTTCAAGGCCTATCCACTGTGCCAACTTATAACTAAATCTGAGGGGGGTGCGATGGGGAGGTTCCCTTGTTAGAGGGAAAACGTCCTGTGGGGAGACCGAGGCGTAGATGGGAGGACAATGTGAAGGTTGATTTGAGGAGCCTAGGTATTGAAGGTGGATGGAAGGAAATAGCCCAAGACAGGGACAGATGGCGAAAATGGACTCTCGAGTCCGGTATGACCAGTGAGAGAGAAGGAAAACAGACCTTGTCAAGAGCTGCAGCTGATTACATAATTCACACCTAAAAAAAAAAAATCGGTGTTTCGCCTGTACAATCACTCGCATGTACAAGTCAACTATGCGTTTCCGCCGTCATGCCATCATCAGGCATATTACGAAGTTTTTGCAGCAGACCGTCACATATGAAGCACTGTGGCTACGTGGTGTGTCGTCCGAACAACACAAAGTCAGAGCGAAAGCACCACAGGCGCAAAGGTGCGAGCTGGCGCCAGTGCTGTAGAGACTCGCCACTTGCGCCAGTTCCACCAGCGCCAAGGGCGGCGCTGAGGATGAAGATATCGACTTCGCGTAGGCCAGTTGCCGTCGAGCACAATCCGCCAATGACCGGAAGACAATGGACAGAAGCGTGATCGGAAGATACATGACCAGCTCTCGCCCACTTGGTTGTAGATGATTCTCCAGAGCTGACTTAGACGGGGAGAGTCGTTTAGTGAACTCTGAAATGAACTGACATTTGTTGTACCTGCATTTTCTCTGAAGCAGTTGAAAGGTATGTGCTAAGGTCCGATCAGGGTGTATCCAGAACATAAAGTCGGTAGTTGCCAACCGCAAGGTGGAATGAGCGCTCGCTGCACAGTTACACTGAGCAAACTTTAGCACTAAAATGAGAGAAGACATATAATGATTTCAAAATGGTTTTTGTTAGATAATGTTGAGAGTTAGGATCTGAATGTCCAAGGATTGACGCAGTAAGCGTTTTGTAAAATTTTTTGTAAGACAAACTATTAACAATGTATATATTGAGATCATCATTGTGTTTCAATCTAACAGCCTGAATCATAATCCACATCCTTAGCTGCTTGTATTGAATATGAAAATGAGTAGTAAAGTAAAGTTAACCACCAATGAAAGAACGTAAAGAAAATGAGGCCTCTATGTAATATATGTGTGCAGTTCATGGTTTGAATGGTTGAGATTGCTCTGAGCACTATGGGACTTAACATCTGTGGTCATCAGTCCCCTAGAACTTAGAACTACTTAAACCAAACTAACCTAAGGACATCACACACATCAATGCCCGAGGCAGGATTCGAACCTGCGACCGTAGCGCCTGAAGCGCCTAGAACCGCACGGCCATACCGGCCGGCTCATAGTTTGAAACCGATTTTGGTATAACTAACGTTATCAGAGCAAAGTTATTTCAAATAACTAATTTTATGCCATTGCACAACTGGCGTTATTCAAGTCAAGATATAATGTCATTAAGTAAACATCAGGGCCAAAAGTTAATTTTTCAGTACCATCTTAATGCCATTGCACTAACGGCATTATTCTCTTAAACTTGATTGCTGAGTCAAATACATGTTGCAATTCTGGCAAAATGGAGGGGTGCAAGAAACAAGTTCACAGACGCAGTCAGATGCAGGTTTGTTGAACAATCAATAAGGAACAATCTTATCATTGATACTTTCACCAAATAAAAAAGGATACAATTTTGGTAAGATACTTTGACTTTTAAAGATAATGTTATCTGAGATACTTTCACAGTATTGCAGGCTTCAATATTCAACTAGTCACAAAGATAGGTAAACCTTTTAACTCACTTGTGTGATTTTGTTGCTAATTTGTTGGAGTGTTGTAGAACATGCGTTCTCCTATCCTGTTACCTGACCCTGGGCCATATGTGTGTAATAGTGGCAGGGAGAAATTGTCTTAGCGGCGTACTTCACCGGAAGCCGTTTCACAAACAAACTCTCTACCATTACAACAGTAGCGACTAGGCCTTTACAAAACTGGTCACGAGGGTTTACGAAAGCTAGAACTGATAATGGTATTTTTACTTACGTGTACACTGTCTGATAAAAAAAAAGTGAAGCACCCAGAAGCGGAGGAGGAACCGAAACGGAACTTCACGAGTAGAGGGCGTATGCGGTGTCATTTCAGTTATCATAAAATCGAGTCTGAGTTGAAAACCACTTAGCACTATGTGCCCAGTTATCAGCATTATGTTGCACCGCCGCCGTCTTGGATGCATGATTCGGTTGGGAAGGGTGTCGAAAGCCATAGCATGCTCTGCTGAGGCAAGCTCGGCCGCAGCTGTTGTAAATGACCGTTGATAGGCTTGATAATGGCTCTCCGACATAGCTGACATCAGAGTTGATGCAACATTTGTTCCACTGCGGACAGATCTGGGGATCTTGCTGGCCGTACGAGTACCTCGATATCACGCAGACAGGGGACAGGCATACGTACCATACGGCGACATGCATTGTCCTGTTGGAAAATGGTAGCACTGTACTGTAGCGCGAGGTACAGGTCGGCGATGACGTACCTCTCTCAGTTACCACCAGCCGTCACCTGGAGTCATACCCGACGGCTATCCTAACCGTAACGCCAGGAATAACAGCTCTATTCTTCTCTACAACATTTGAAGAATAGTTACTTTCCACACGTAGCCGCCATACTCGCTGACGATGATCACGCATGGCAGTGCAGAAACCCGATTCGTTGGTGAACATAGCGCGACGAGATGTATCAGCATTCCACGCTCTCCGGTTATGGCACCTCTACAGATGCAGTCGTTTCTGCATCTGCATCTACATCTACATCTACGTAGATACTCGGCAAATCACATTTAAGTGCCTGGCAGAGGGTTCATCGCACCACCTTCACAATTCTCTATTATTCCAGTCCCGTATAGCGCGCGGAAAGAACGAACACCTATATCATTCCATACTAGCTCTGATTTCCCTTATTTTATCGTGGTGACCGTTTCTCCCTCTGTACGTCGGTTTCAACAAAATATTTTCGCATTCCGGGGAGAAAGTTGGCGATTGGAATTTCATGAGAAGATTTCTTCGCTACCAAAAACGCTTTTGCTTTAATGATGTCCAGCCCAAATCCTGTATCATTTCTGTGACACTCTCTCCCACATTTCGCGATAATACAAAACGTGCTGCCTTTCTTTGAACTATTTTGATGTACTCCGTCAGTCCTATCTGGTAACGATCCCACACCGCGCAGGAGTATTCTAAAAGAGGACGGACAAGCGTAGTGTGGACGGTCTCCTTAGTAGAGCTGTTACTTTTTCTAAGAGTCCTACCAATATAAACGCAGTATTTGGTCAGCCTTCCCCACAACATTTCCTAAGTGTTCCTTCTAATTTAAGTTGTTCGTAATTGTAATTCCTAGGTATTTAGTTGAATTTACAGCTGAGCTGTTTATATATTCCAGAAAGCGACAACGCTTAACAACGTATCTGGCAGCAGGTAAATAATTCGTCGAAACATGCGGTATCAAATGATGTAAACTACTCTGTCGAACGTTCTAAAGCACCCCACTGATCGTCTATGTGACGTCACAGCAGGTGGTGTACACAACGTGCCAATCAAGGGCGCAAAAATTTCTTTATGCATAGCTATTGGCTGGTGGCGTCACATTAACCAGATTATAAAAATATGCTTCTGACTTACTGGTAGAGTATCCCCCCTCCACATCTCGCCCCCCAGCCTCCCCCCCCCTCCCCCACCCACTCCCTACCGTTTCCGCGCTAAGGAGCACAAGGACATACTTTTTCTGAGCTATTCCTTGGTCCTTATTTGCACTTTGCGCGAAGCGTATCCGAAGTGAGACAACGCATAATTTTCTTGGCGATCCTTGAAAGATTCGCGATTGCTGTTGGCTTTCCGTACTATTTTTATTCCAGTAATTCAAATGCAGTTTAAGCTTTTTGTGTGGCCACGTGGAACCCTCCGCATCTATCAGAGAGTAATCTCGCACAATTAAGCTAATTGGATACCCGCGAAGTAATGATAGTCTTCTATCATTGTGGCAATCTACACAACTATACTCGTTTTCTCGTCAGGTGTCTTTCAATTAACTCCGCTGCTGGGAATAGGCGTGCATCGCTTACGACAGTACTCTCGACCATCATCTCGAGCAAACTACACGCGTTCTTATGTGAGCGGAGTGGCCAGCACGTATATTTAACATCTAGCACCACATCCTGTTCAGAATATTGACATGGCATGTTTGTGATGACTTTGCGTCAGTCTTTAAAACCGTCTTGTATTTTTTTTCTTACGATTTTTTATTTTCTTTGGCGTCTTAAAAGTGCGGTAGAAAAAGTATGTCTGCCTAATCTGGTCGATGGAAGGTTAGCGACGGGGAACGAACTCTGTTCCACCGAGGATGAAGAAAGGAATCGGACACGCCAGTTTCACAGGAACCGTCCCGTCATTTGCGTTAAGCGATTTGGGGAAAGCATATAAAACATTTTGATGACCGAATTTGGATTTGAGCTCTCATCCTCCCGAACGCGAATGCACTTTAAGTGGGTCCCGCTAAACAAGATTCTAAGTTGCTCTGACGTAACAGAACACCGCGAGAAATGCATGCTTGAACAAAAATGCAGACGCTAGCCCAACCTGCGCTGTTTTATTTGACAAAGAATGTTCACAACACGATTCAAGTGTAATTCGTGATCACAACAGTTGTCTGCGTAGTTGTGACTGGCTTATGTTCAGAGTTAACTCAATTCAAACGAAGGTGGTGTGGATTTGGTGGACGAGACCAGACAGCGAGCTCATCAGTTCTCTGCCAGGTGCTACCAGCTATCTTCTATCTTCTTGACATCATATATACATATACATATACATTTATACTCCGCAAGCCACCAAACGGTGTGTGGCGGAGGGCACTTTACGTGCCACTGTCATTACCTCCCTTTCCTGTTCCAGTCGCGTATGGTTCGCGGGAAGAACGACTGCCGGAAAGCCTCCGTGCGCGCTCGAATCTCTCTAATTTTACATTCGTGATCTCCTGGGGAGGTATAAGTAGGGGGAAGCAATATATTCGATACCTCATCCAGAAACGCACCCTCTCGAAACCTGGCGAGCAAGCTACACCGCGATGCAGAGCGCTTCTCTTGCAGAGTCTGCCACTCGAGTTTGCTAAACGTCTCCGTAACGCTATCACGGTTACCAAATAACCCTGTGACGAAACGCGCCGCTCTTCTTTGGATCTTCTCTATCTCCTCCGTCAACCCGATCTGGTACGGATCCCACACTGATGAGCAATACTCAAGTATAGGTCGAACGAGTGTTTTGTAAGCCACCTCCTTTCTTGATGGACTACATTTTCTAAGCACTCTCCCAATGAATCTCAACCTGGTACCCGCCTTACCAACAATTAATTTTATATGATTATTCCACTTCAAATCGTTCCGCACGCATACTCCCAGATATTTTACAGAAGTAACTGCTACCCGTGTTTGCTCCGCTATCATATAATCATACAATAAAGGATTCTTCTTTCTATGTATTCGCAATACATTACATTGGTCTATGTTAAGGGACAGTTGCCACTCCCTGCACCAAGTGCCTATCCGCTGCAGATCTTCCTGCATTTCGCTACAATTTTCTAATGCTGCAACTTCTCTGTATACTACAGCATCATCCGCGAAAAGCCGGATGGAACTTCCGACACTATCTACTAGGTCATTTATATATATTGTGAAAAGCAATGGTCCCATAACACTCCCCTGTGGCACGCCAGAGGTTACTTTAACGTCTGTAGACGTCTCTCCATTGATAACATTGTCCCATCTGTCCGGTGGTCTTCCTCTAGGCCTCCGATGCTCTCTCGGACTCGTCCAGTACTGGCTTCGTCCATCTGTTGTCTTTTCTTCTTGCGACGTGGCCAGCCCACTGCCATTTCAAGGAACCCACTGTCTCTAAGATGTCCTTAACCTTCGTCGCAGACCGGGTGTCATCTGCCCTGTTCCTATCCTTTCTTGTATAGCCCAGCATTGATCTTTCCATGGCTCTCTGTGCTGTCCTAAGCTTCCCTTTCGTAACTGAGTTCAGTGCCCATGTCTCGCAACCATACGTCAGCACATAAGACTGCATTGATCAGATACTTTCTTCAGATTTACTGGCATTTTTTACTTGAATACTGTTGAATTCCTCGCAAATGCTTGCCAGCCGAGCTTTATGCGCCGATAGATTTCTGGCCTCACATCTCCCTTCATATTTATAATCTGGCCAAGCGTTCTGGTCGTTCTGAAGCAAGCGTGGCGATTATGCTTCTCACCTTTAAGTCATGATGTGTGACATTATACGTTCGGCGTTTCCCCCTAAATCACCGCTGTGGAAGTAAGAACCAGCCACCTATCAAAGGAATGAAAAAGCGAAACACCCCAGTATTTGAGTATGACGACACTTAGTGACTTGGAACAGACTTTCCGTATCAAACCTTTACAATTCTTTTTGGCTCTGAGCACTATGGGACTTAACATCTATGGTCATCAGTCCCGTAGAACTTAGAACTACTTAAACCTAACTAACCTAAGGACAGCACACAACACCTAGTCATCACGTACAATTCTTTTTCTCGCTGACGAATTCACCCCCTCCCCCCCCCCCCTTCCATGATGAAAGGAATAAAGTTTATCACTCACTACATTTTCGCCATTCATGCAGTAAAACTGCCACATGCAGCATAACATTTAAATTTATTACTTCGTTACTACTAACTGCATTCGGGACACGTTTTTCAGACAGCATTAACATATAGCACTGAATGTATCAACAAAACTATAGCACTGTACGCCACATAGTTTAGGAGGTCTGATGTTATAAACGTTGAGATGCCGGAAAAACTGCCGCATCATGCATGACGCTGGAATTTATTGCTTCTTAACTACAAGTTCGGTTAACACATTTCGCACACAGTATCCACAAACCTACAAAAATATATCTTTGTGTGGTACATAGTTTAGAAGAAACGACTTCAAATACTGAGACTTGTGATAAACTGGTGCATCGTGTATAACGTTTTAATTTATTGCTCGTTTACTAATAACTGTATTCACAACACATTTCACAGACAATAACCGCATGTAGCACTGGATTTACCTGCAAAGTTATATAATTGTACACGTTATGGTTCAGGGGATTACACATCATAAGCATTAAGATGCTTTAAAATGAAACTCTGAAAAACTACTGCAGTTTACCTCCTCCTGTATCTGCTTGCTGTATTCATCTCTTAGTATCCCTAAACAATTTTTACCTTTCATATTTCCTTCCAGTACCAATGTTAAATATATGTGAAATATATTTTATATGTGCACAAGCAGGGCAAAACCATGGGGAAACGCTCACCCTAAACTCCAGGAATTATTTCAACCAAATTTGTTACACATACAGAGAGGTCCAAAAATATGTATACACTGTTCAAAAGTTCATAACTGGCAAACTAATTGACGGAGTTGTCTCATCTTTGGCAGTGTAATAGTTTGTAGTTCCAACAATCGCCACACAAAAGTTGTATTGCGTTGTTTTGTTTTGTCAGATGACAGTCGCCAGATAGTCAGTGTTTTGTTCTTAGTTGCACCTAGTTACTGTGAGACAGTGTGCCCGTGAAACTGGAGTGAGTCGCTCAAGTGTTCGGTGAATTTTGAAGACAGAAAAGTGGAAGTGCCACATCCCACGATTGCTACACGCAATGAACGAGGACGACCCAGATCGTAGAATGGAGTACTGCGAGTGGTTTACTAACATGGTGCGCAACGATGAAGAGTTTTCAGAGATGATTGTGTGGTCTGATGAGGCACAGTTCAAACTCAGTGGTACAGCAAATCGCCACAACTGCATCTACTGGGCCGCCGAAAATCCGAAAGTCCATGTAGACAAAGCTGTGAGTTTGCCAGGAGTAAATGTGTGGTATGGGTTGTCTTACCGGGGCTCGACTGGGCCATTCTTCTTTGACGGCTGAGGTGTACCTTCAGAAGCTTCAGACATCCATTCTACCTGCCATCCGAGACTTGTATGGAGACAGAAGAATTTACTTTCAAGAAGATGGTGCCCCAGCCCACAACCAAAATCGTGTTAGGGCATATCTCGACGAAAATCTACCAGGAAGATTGAGAGGCCGTAGAGGTGCTGTGGAGTATCCACGTTCCCCAGACCTAACTTCTCTGGATTTTTACCTGTGGGGAACACTAAAGGACGTCGTTTATCGACAAAAGCCACGTACATTGGACGAACTTCGAGAATCCATCGTACATTCACGTGCAAATACCCAACTGAACACGTTGCAGTCAGTAGTTCATGCTGCAGTTCGGCGGCATCGTTTGTGTGTGGCTGTTAATGTTGACCATTTCGAACACCTGCAGTTGGACTTTAAGCTACACTTTCACCAAAAATGAGACAACTCCGTCAATTAATTTGCAAGTTACGGACTTTTAAACAGCGGATACATTTTTTTGGACCCCTCTGTATATTTTATATTGTATATTTTATATTGTATATAAAATATGTGGACAAGCAGGCACAGCCATGAGGAAAACGCTCACCCTAAACTCCAGGAACTATTTCATCCAAATTTGTTACACATATTAGTCACGATCTGAAAAGAAAAACTGTTGGTTGTAAGAACGACCAGCGTCGTATTGGAGTGAGCGTAATAATGAGAGAGAAGAGTGGAGGAACAGATGGGCAGAAAGAGAGGGGGAAGGAGGAGAGAGATAGGAGGAGGAGGAGATGGAGTGAGGGGAGGAGGAAATGGACAGAGAGAGGGATGAGAAGGAGATGGACAGAGAAAAGAAAGAGGTGAACAGGAAGAGGGGAAGGAGGGGGAGGTGATCAGAGAGGAAGCGAATGATGAGATGGACAGAGAGAGAGGGTGAAGGAGGAGATGAACTAATAGAAGGTTGGAATAAATAATATACACAAGATACTCAGGTAGTATACGGGGTGCGTCAAAAAATGTATACACACTTTTAACTGTCATAGAGAATTTATTTCCCGTTCTACAAGGTTAAATATCTGTGAGAAAGTAATGTTATGTTTCTTCAGCAGGTGGCAGCAGTGACAAGGAAGTAACTGCAACATGGCGGACGTGCGTTTGAGCTTTGAAGCGCGGAAGCAGATAATTAAGCGGTACTGGAAGTTTGAGTATGTAGTTGCGGTTCGAAGACAGTGGAGAAGTGAGTATGGTACAGAACCACCTTCAAGGTTAACAATCACACGTCTACGAGACAAATTCGAAACACATGGAACAGTGTGTGATGTGCATAAACGTCCATCAGGGCCATTCGTGCATTATACGGTAATGATGAGTTTTATTTCCAACAAGATGGCGCCCCGCCACACTATCATAGGGACGTACGAGCATACCTGGATCACAATGTGCCAGGCCAGTGGATAGGACGCAGGGGACCAATCGAGTTTCCTGCACGCTCTCCAGACCTCACGCCGCTGGATTTCTTCTTATGTGGCACAGTAAAAGATGAGGTGTACAAACATAAACCACGTAAACTGGACACACTTTGGAATGAGATTCAGGCGGTGTGCGCAGAAATCTCATTGGACACTTTGGTACGATGTACGGAATCAGTGGTCACTCGTACTCAGAAATGTATTGATGCTCAAGGCCACCAGTTTGAACATTAATCACATTTGCAAATTTTTCCAATTCGACTTTAAGCTTTCCATTTCCAGAAATTTGAAATTGTATAACGGGAAACAAAAATTATATGACGCTTCAAAGTGTGTACACATTTTTTGGACGCACCCTGTATAATAAAAGTCAATGGTATTTTATTTCAAGATACCATGAAGCAAATAAGAATAATTTAGCCATGTAGAATCTGCAGAAAAGTAGCTGTTGATACGAAAAAGTAAAGAGAAGCATACAATTAACCAAAAATCACGCCTTAGGGGGAATCAAAATAAGGAAACAAAAATATGCGAACAGTGTCCTGAGGGAAGAAGAAAACCAGAAGCTTTTAATTGCAACAGTTGATAATGGCTGTGGCTACTTCCCGAAAACAGTGATAATAACTTTGGGGGAACGCAGTAGGACACGGGACTGCAGAATAGGGGTAAAAAGAAACGAGAGGAAAGGGGAGAATATTCGAAAACCGCGGCCCGATTGTTGTAGTGAGCAGCGGCTGAGGGGCAAAAAGAAAGAAAGGGAAACGAGATTGCCAGGGCCGGGAAATAAAAAGTTAACGCGCGGTCAGCTGCGATAGCGCGTCTGTAGTGAGGGTATTTACATAGGAAAGCAATGCCATAAAGTGTGGCGCGCGCGCGACCTACGCCAACAGGCGGAACCAGGGCTACCAACCCATTCACCGCGCACCGGCGGCAAACAGGCCTATAAACTACGGGCCCAACACGTGGCCGCATTGCCGGGTGGGGGATAGGGGGGGGGGAGTGGCGGGGAGTCACCGGGGCGAGGGAACGGGGACAGCGGTGGCCGTTTTCATTACAATTTGTTATTGGAGAGGCGACCGTGTAAAAACGGGTTTCCCGCTGAATGAAAGCGCTCCGTCTCTCTCTGGCGGTAGTACGCTGGCGGCAGGGTCGTTATGACGTCGCTGTGACGTCACGCGGAGCCATAAAACGGCCGCCCCTCCCGGGCTCCTTGTGAAGTACTTTATGTTATGGGTCCAACTCCCCCCCCCCCCCCCCCCCCACTGCCCCCTTCCCGGGCCCTAAACTACGGCGACTCCCAGCACGGGCCAGTGTTTTCAGCGGGCTCCGTCTCTCTCACACCCTTTAAGTTGCCGCTCTTCTCCCTCTGTCTCTCTCCCCGGCGTCCCACACACACACACACAGAGACGCACCTACACAGGCGAGCCGAGCCACGAGTCGAAACTTTACGACTGAAAACACGTCATTACTCGCGGCGCGCTGACGCGGCTCGCTGGGGGGGGGGGGGGGAGGAAGGAATCTTAACCTAGTGAAAAGCCAGCCAGCGCCGTCCGCGTTGTGCAGTTAAAGGAACGACTGCCGAGGGGAAGGTAGGGGGGATGTTTATAGGCCTGGCCCCAGCGCCCGCTGCCGCGGCGTACGTACACAGCTTTGCAGCCCGTCCTGTCCGGACTCCGCGTACCTCCCACGGCAACAAGTGGCTCCCACTCGAGGCCGGCGCAGTGTTTACTCGACAGCACGGCACTAACTATCTCACTATAGCACAAAGTAGGGCACAACTAATGTGTTCTCCGTGAATGGACTCTCCCTTAATTTTGACAAAACACACTATGTTATGTGACTTGCTGTACCACGCCACGCTTTGCCGTGCCTCATTCTGCTTAAATGGAAAATGAAACAAAAGAGAAAGCACACGTTTCTAACAAGTGTGGGAATTGGGTATACGTCCTAATGGCAAGGTGAGTGGGATGTAAGTGATAAGGGACGTAGGCTGCACGACTTCCTCCCTGACATAGGGAGCCGTTGAGAATGAGACATATCGATCCCAGCCGCGGTATGGTACATTCGTTAACCGGACACGGACCTTATCCCACGCACTTAAACCGCGTGAGTCTGAGGCAGACACATCCATGCACATGCGGGGAAGAAGGTTCCCCAGAACACACTGTCTATTTCTGCGGGCAATACGCAAACAATAGACAAACACTACACTTACACTACACAGATACGGAAACAGATATATACACAGCAATAAGAGACGAAGAACAATGGGCACAATTAAACACACTGACAAACAGTATTTCAAAAACAACACATCAAGAGTACATGCGGACACGACATTACCGACATGCCTATGTGCAGCGCAACAACAGTCTCCAGAGGGTGAACAGCGATACCCACAGTGACAACAACGAAAATACTGACAATGAGGAGGAACAGGAGGAGGAAGCTGAGATAGTAAATAAGCAAAAGTGCTGGCGTTCTAGCCAAGAAAACAACAAATGCTGTACATGGATGAGCACCTAAAGTAGTTAATACATAGGATTAGTAATAAATAGGATAAGCAACATTATTTCTCTACTAATAGCCATTTGTGTGCGTCTGTGACTGGCGGTCAACGGCTCGAAGAAACCATTCCGACGTATTCACCGTCAGTTACATTCGGTGATGGTACTAACAAATCTCTCCTCTATCCTATCTTCTTTTGATGTTCTTCTTAAAAAACAACAACTTTTTTTTTATATTTCAACCTTAAATTTTTGTTATTTTGAAAAGCATCATTCTTTGTAAATGTTGTAGATAAAACAAAACTGTAAAAAGATGAAAAACGAAAATTGTAAGATGTATGACTCTGTTTGTCCACTTCCTCCTCCTTCCCCCTCTCTTCCCATCCCACCCTCCTCTCTCCAACTCTTCCTGCCTCCCCTCTCTCGCCTTCTCTCAGTCCATCAACTCCTCTCCCTTTCTCTGTCCATCTTCTCCTCCACTAGTCTCTCTCCCTCTCCTCCTGCCCCCCCTCTCTCTCTCCTCCAATTTTCTGTGTCACTTTCCTCCCAGCCTTCTGTCCATCCCCTCGTCCCCACTTTATCTCACCTTCAGCCGTGTTTATCGTTATTGCAAATTCTTATTCTGCACATCTGTTCCAATCATAAACCGACAAGCCACACGTACGACTTTCCTGCCTGATATATAGAATGGTCAAACGATGTTAGCAGGGAGTTTATGACTGGAACACCACTACAGAATCAGAATACAATCACGCACCTTAAAACGCGTCCATATTATAATTAAACGTTGCGTCAAATTTTCAAAGCAATCGGTCAACATCTTTCTGAGATAAACCATTTTGAAAAGACGAACATTTATATTTTCACTTATAGAGATTTGCAACGAACAACAGAACTAGTGTTTCTTTCTCTACGGGAGAGTGAAGTTCATTTTAATAATATATACAGGAAACAAACAACAACCGGCTCTGTTATTCATTGCTCTTCAAATCACTGGAAGCAGCATAAAATGGCTGCTCTCTGTGTAATGGTTCAACGCGCTAATCGAGTTCCGCTCTCGGAACAAGATTACCAGCGCGAACTGGACAGAATTAAATTCATAGCACGTTCTAACGGTTATCACCCAAATGCTATTGACGCGCGTATTGAGTAAATTCAATCGAAAGCCTCACCTACCAACCATTACGAGATTACCGTATCACTCACTGACAAGACTATTTCGAAAAAAATTGCTGTAGGGTACTGCATGTCGGCTTCGTATCTGACAGCAGGATCGATAAATGGCTTAGGAAAGACTTTTATGTTTACAATAAAACGGTATAGTAGCTAGAGGATAAAATAGCTACATTCAGTCAGGTGTGTAACGGATTCAGTGTAGCAATTGCCGGTCTGTCCATTTACCACGTCGGTAAGCTTTACACATGAAGTACAAATGACGGATCCGTCAATAGACTGCCCTTTTATACTTTTTGTACGCCACGCTACCGCCAACCGTATGGGAATATAAATATTCCATTACTTGTGTCACCTCACTCTTTACACATCCTGTAAAGTGATCCGTTCCACGTCACTTCGATTCAAATGGCTCTGAGCACTATGGGACTCAACATCTGTGGTCATAAGTCCCCTAGAACTTAGAACTACTTAAACCTAACTAACCTAAGGACATCACACACATCCATGCCCGAGGCAGGATTCGAACCTGTGACCGTAGCGGTCGCGCGGTTCCGGACTGAGCGCCTAGAACCGCTAGACCACCGCGGCCGGCACGTCACTTCGATAAAAAATCGTTATATGATCTATGGTAAATCTTACTAACTATATAAGTATATAAACTACTGTGACGTTTTCATTTACACACATGAAGCTACAGAACGTGGATTATCTGGTTTGTGGACTATCTGTGTATAGCGTGGCATTTTCTAAAATATTGAAAAAGAGACGAAAGCTATTGTATTCTTTTACAACAAGAAGAAAATTATGTAACTCATGCTTTGCGTATCGAAAGACGATATCTGCTCCAATTCCACCATCAGACATACCTGAAATATTTTTCCGTTGTTCCTCATATTATTTTCGACTAAATGTGGAGCCTCTGTTCAAATGTTCAAATGTGTGTGAAATCTTACGGCACTTAACTTCTAAGGTCATCAGTCCCTAAGCTTACACACTACTTAAGGACAAACACACACACACACACACACACACACACACACACACACACACACACACACACACACACACACATGCTCGATGGAGGACTCGAACCTCCGCCGGGACCAGCCGCACAGTCCGTGACTGCAGCTCGGCTAATCCCGCGCGGCTCTGGAGCCTCTGTCCTTGTAACATGTCACGGATAATTTCCTGTCTACGTTCGTCTGGCGAAATCCCAAAGAACTTAAAGTCGAATCTCTTGAAATAGATTGTGTAAGAACGTTGAGATACCCCTAGCTTCTGGGCATCCGTGAATGTCTACGGGTCTGCAGCTCGTGGTCGTGCGGTAGTGTTCTCGCTTCCCACGCCCGGGTTCCCGGGTTCGATTCCCGGCGGGGTCACGGATTTTCTCTGCCTCGTGATGACTGCGTGTTGTGTGATGTCCTTAGGTTAGTTTGGTTTAAGTAGTTCTAAGTTCTAGGGGACTGATGACCTCAGATGTTAAGTCCCATAGTGCTCAGAGCCATTTGAACCATTTGAATGTCTACGGTAGTAACCACGGTATTTGTAATGTTCGGATTAGCGTGAAACTAACAACAATAGCTCACTAGCGGATGGCTGAGAGATGCTTTGGTCGTTGCAGTAGTGAGGGATATGGTGCCCCTACTTATCTGAAAAGACTTGCTGCTTGTGTAGGCGTAAATGACAGAAACATCCGTGGGTGATTAAACACTAACGACTACGAACCGCGGACATAGTGATCAAAGTGTGTTCGGAAGAGAGCAAAGCCGCGCGGGATTAGCCGAGCGGTCTATGGCGCTGCAGTCATGGACTGTGCGGCTGGTCCCGGCGGAGGTTCAAGTCCTCCCTCGGGCATGGGTGTGTGTGTGTTTGTCCTTAGGATGTAAGTAGGCTGTTTAGGTTTTTATTTGGGAACGTCACGTAGCGCTCTGTATGAAAATCACTGTGCTGTGTGCAGTCTGTGGCTAGTTTGCATTGCTGGAATTTGCTATTGTAGTGTTGCGCAGTTGGCTGTTAACAGCGCGTAGCGTTGCGCGGTTGGAGGTGAGCCGCCAGCAGTGGTGGATGTGGGGAGAGAGATGGCGGAATTTTGAGAGCGGACGATCTGGACGTGTGTCCATCAGAAAGAGTAAATTTGTAATATTGGATATCATGGACTGATATATATATATATATATATATATATATATATATATATATATATTATAACTTTTGAACTCTATTAAGGTAAATACATTGTTTGTTCTCCATCAAAATCTTTCTTTTGCTAACTATGCCTATCAGTAGTTAGTGCCTTCAGTAGTTTGAATCTTTTATTTAGCTCGCAGTAGTGGCGCTCGCTGTATTGCAGTAGTTCGAGTAACGAAGATTTTTGTGAGGTAAGTGATTTGTGAAACGTATAGGTTAATTTAGTCAGGGCCATTCTCTTGTAGGGATTATTGAAAGTCAGATTGCGTTGCGCTAAAAAATATTGTGTGTCAGTTTAAGCACAGTCATGTATAAATTTTCTAAGGGGACGTTTCAAGGATAATTTAGGCTAAGTAGTGTGTAAGCTTAGGGATTGATGCAGTTAAGTTCCATAATATTTCACACACATTTGAACATTTGAAGAGAGCAAAGGACGTCGTGGAACCCGTTATCATGCCCAAGCAGTTTTATTTTCATCATTTGTCTACCCATATGCTTAGAAGGTTATTAAACTAACGTTTCTTCGTAAGTTATGGAGTACAAGGGAATTATTATAATAACTGTAAAATCACAACAGGGCTTCACAGTGTCATATATTTATTACACTGTAAAATATGTGTATGTATGTTACTTTCAGGTGTTACGAGAATATGAGAGTTTACAAAGATTGTATTTCATAATTATATCCACTCTTGATTCTTATATTTTATTTCTGCGTTTATTATTAAGGAAGATTTGGTGCATTCCTTTGGAGGGTACAGATAGTAGGAACATTTGAAACCTAGAATAATTTCCGAACACTATTGAGCATTGTGCGAAGGCAGGTTCACCACAGTGACATTTCTTCGTATGAATTTCACTCGGGATGGAAAAGTCGTTGACAATACTGAAGATTTCACATGTTGACAATAATTTCCCGGCAAACGACCGATCAGCTTTGCGAAAACTGGTGCTTACAACTGATTGCGAATCAAGACACATTACAGAAATTTCACTAAAAGCCAATTTAAAATAATTTTTCCATTATTTTATTTGTTTACTTCATACAACAGACATAGAATTAGTAAACGAAAAAGACGTTATTTCGATGTACTCTGGAAACCATTCATGTTCTACAGACAGGGGTAGATAAATGAAAAACAAAAATTATAATCGGATTTGATTGTATAGACAGAGAAACGATAGATACGGTTATTAGAGAATTTGGTGTTAAATAAAAACTAGCAAACATAGTTCGTGAAACACTAACAGATACAGTATCTAAAGTCAAATTTATGGGAGAAGTATCTCAGCCTTTTGAAATAAAAACGTGTTAGACAAGGTGATGGTTTATCACCTTTACTGTTTAACTGTGTTCTAGAAAAAATTGTAAGGATCTGGAATTCGGAGCTAAAAAATCACAAAATTGAACCAGTAACTCTGGGAAGGAAAACAAATGGAATTAAGGTAAACTGCTTGGCTTTTGCGGATGATTTCGCAATACTTTCAGAAAACCTGACATAAGCAGTTACTCTAATAAACATTCTGGAAAAATTAGCAAACAGAACTGGTCTCAAAATTTCAGTTGAAAAAACAGAATTCATGACAAATATAAAAAAATGCACCAAAATACGCAGAAACACAAATAGGTAAAATAGAGCGAGTAAATAAATTTAAATATCTTGGAGAAACTATACAACAGAACGGACTAGAAAAATTTGCAATAGATGTAAGAATTAACGAAATGAGAAGGGCATATGGTTTGACCAAAAATATTTACAACAAGAAGTGTATATCTAGAAAAACAAAACTAAAACACTACACCACAGTGGTACGACCAGAATGTTTATGTGGATCTGAACACCTAACGATGAACTATAAGATGGACAAACTAGAGGTACTGGAAAGAAGGATTATTAGAAAAATAATGGGTGCAATGAAAATTGCAGATGGTTGGAAATAAGAAGTAATGAGGAGATCTACAAAAATATAGAGAAAATATCTGAAGTAATGGCCAAATGAAGATTAACCTTTTTTGGACGTCTCTATCGAATGGATGGAAATAGACTAACAAAACAAATAGTCCTATATTTCTGGAAGAAGAAATCGACAATAGCATGGATTACAGAAGTAAGAAAAGATCTTGAATGAAACAACAACAAAGAATCAGAAACAGCAGAAAGAAACCGTTTTAAAAACGAAATACTAAATTTGGAAGGCTTTCAAAGCAGAAGAAATAAAAAAAATCGGGAACAACATGGACAGAAGAAAGGAAGAGACTTGATGGGGAGAAAATGAGGGAATACTAGAAAAATAGGAAACAACAACAAAGGAAGAAGAGGAACTGAGGTTGTTAACATGATCCTAGTTGGTCAATACGATTGTAAAAAAACAGGTTTCGTATAAGGGGCGCAAAACTGTAAAGCCACGATGGTAAATTTCGTACCACCGTTCGGTTGAAGTGACCACACGCTAAAAGGCTCTTAAAGTACCTCGAAAACTTTGCCCATCTTTTTCTCGGAAACGGTCGCTTATTTGAACCCGTCTGCCACGGGGCGAAGTTTTCAGGAAATCGGGTTATGGCAGTTACTATATTCTCCTCGTGACTAACTACTCTGTCTCGAATGATGTCGACGTGAACAGGACATTAGGTTCAGAGAAGTTCATGTTCAGCTGTCTCCAAACAGAGACTGCACGGGTAAAGCTGTGTGTAGGAACTGTTGCCTGCTGAACCTGTTGATGGAGGAGGCATTACAGAGACAACGCGATACTGGCAGCTCGTCGTAGCAACACCTGTATCGAGAGAGACGGAAGCAGTCTGGCAGGGAGAGAGGGGCGCCAACTTTACGACTGGGAACGGCCGTTACTCGAGCAATCTGCGAGCCGCGGCAACCAAGCCGTCAGGTTTATAGCCCTGCTCCGCCACTCACCTTGCAAGGCCGGGGGGCGCCGAGTTCGTGTTGATGGCGCGGTTAGTGGCTTTCCGCTTTCCTCTCTCCCTCCTGTTGAGGCGCGGTCGTCATTTCAGTCAAAAGTGTTTCCTACCGACATGCGAACGAGGGGAGAGGCGACGGAGAGGGACCACCAAAATGTTAAGGGAATTCGTCTCGCGTCTGTTGAGGGGAGTTCGTGATGAATTTTGCTACTAGGTGTCTCTAGTGCACAGTGTTTAGAACCGGTGGACCATCCGCGACCAATGAGTCTGTCAACAGTGAGTGCATTTCTAAGGATCGCCTCTGTCGATGATGTGGCACTAGAAAATGTTGTTTATTGCGAACACTGCGACTATACAATGAAGTCAAAGGTACAAATTTGCAGAACTCGGTTTTGTACGGTACAAATCGAAAGTGGAACAACACACAGTCGCACTATTTCTTTTTCATTTTTTCATTGTCGATTAATGCAGAGCGACCGCATCACACACAAAACGTACTGTTTACATTTTCGCTGCTTCAGCCTTCTCCGGCCGAAATTTAAAATAATTTTTTTTGTCAAGCTTAGAGACGCTATAGAGGCCTGTACCACACACGAATTTCAGAACTGTTACGTGAAAATTTAATCTTCATACTTATTACGAGTTAATCAGTGGCTCAAAATAAAAATAAAGGTATTTTTCGGAGTGTTTATATAGAAAACTCAGTGACATATGAAACTCTGGGAAGTCCGTTGCATCTACATCTACATTACTCTGCAATTCACATTTAAGTGCTTGGCAGAGGGTTCATCGAACCACAATCATACTATCTCCCTACCATTCCACTCCCGAGCAGCGCGCGGGAAAAACGAACACCTAAACCTTTCTGTTCGAGCTCTGATTTCTCTTATTTTATTTTGATGACCATTCCTACCTATGTAGGTTGGGCTCAACAAAATATTATCGCATTCGGAAGAGAAAGTTTGTGACTGAAATTTCGTATATAGATCTCGCCGCGACGAAAAACGTCTTTGCTTTAATGGCTTCCATCCCAACTCGCGTATCATATCTGCCACACTCTCTCCCCTATTACGTGATAATACAAAACGAGCTGCCCTTTTTTGCACCCTTTCGATGTCCTCCGTCAATCCCACCTGGTAAGGATACCACACCGCGCAGCAATATTCTAACAGAGGACGAACGAGTGTAGTGTAAGCTGTCTCTTTAGTGGACTTGTTGCATCTTCTAAGTGTCCTGCCAATTAAACGCAACCTTTGGCTCACCTTCCCCACAATATTACCTATGTGGTCTTTCCAAATGGAGTTGTTCGTAATTTTAACACCCAGGTACTTAGTTGAATTGACAGCATTGAGAATTCTACTGTTTATCGAGTAATCGAATTCCAACGGATTTCTTTTGCAACTCATGTGGATCACCTCACACTTTTCGTTATTTAGCGTCAACTGCCACCCGCCACACCATACAGCAATCTTTTCTAAATCGCTTTGCGACTGATACTGGTCTTCGGTTGACCTTACTAGACGGTAAATTACAGCATCATCTGCCAACAACCTAAGAGAACTGCTCAGATTGTCACCCAGGTCATTTATATAGATCAGGAGGCAAGGCCGTAATAGGCTGCAAAAGATACTTGCCAAATATCTTTTATAAAATTTTTGATGTTGTACTGGTGTGCTTCGGTTATAATTATCTTTTATAAAAGAGCTTGATTCTAACTTTTATACACGTGATTCGTCAAACTACTTTGGCTGTGTAAAACACGCCTAAGTACGAGGGATATTCGTAAAGTAACGAACGCTCCGTCGCGAAATGGAAACCACAGTGAAAATCCGATGAAACTTTGCACAGATGTGTTGGGCAGTGTCTCTAGTACGCCCGTAGACAGCGTCGCATCGCTCTCCTCAGTTCTTAGTGCACAGTGAGCGCATTAAGGTGCCTAGAACTGTGGTGTCTCCCGCCAGGTACGGATGCCTGCCGACAGATGTCGCCTGATTTTATGCAATCCCACATAACGCAACTGTCATGCAGTTCCGTCTTCATTACAGTTCTCGGCTGCACAATGTAGGGCCAATGAGGACACCGCTGCAGTGTTTTCGATGGGAAGTGTCTGATCACCCACCGAACAGCCTGGAATTGGCTTCCTCAGATGCTCATCGCTGCTCACATGAACCACTGGCTGTGGAGACAGCATTTTGGCTCAGGCAACGAGTTTTAGTCCAGCGTAGAAAACTGTCTGAAACCACACGCACCTGCCTTCTACGACGAGTGTATTGGAAAGTTGGTACAATGCTACCACAAATGTCTCAGTCGGAGCGTCGAGTATTTAGAGAAGTAGCTCTAAGTTTGTTGCAAATGCAACTCTTTTGTTTTTTGTGGTGGTTTCCATTTCGCGACTGATCCATCCTTAATTCCCGAATAGCCCTGGTAGTTTGGTAATCATCGATACTAAAACGCATTTTAACGAGTTCATTCATTTCTGAGATATGATGCGATAAGTTTCAACTGTTTCCCATGCGGGAAAATTCATCAGACTAAAATTTGACATATCTCAGCCCCTAATCAAAATTAAGAAAAGGCTTTTGACATGCTCAGAGACAATACAGAGGTTATATCGTAAGTTAGTTTTAGTTTCAGAAGATACTTTATAACACCTTCACTACCACTGAGACGTGGTATTACCAGAGAACCAGTGGGAATTTGCTGCATGTTATTGCTACGTATCAATGTCTCACTGTTAAAGTGAACCATGCTAATGATTTGCAGAAGTCTTGTAATTACAGACTGCAACTTCAGGTTGTGTGGTTTGTGCTGACTTCTCGCCTCCGCTCCCTATTGTCACGTTGCGTTAGTTAGCGACTGTGGTAAGGCAACCCAATGAACAGATACGCAAAGCGAGCTACCCGTCGCGCCTTCGCTGACAATTCGTCCAACTGAAATGCACTCACGTATTGACATTTCCCGCGTCCCAAACGGCTCCAGTATTGGGCACCTGTAATGTGGCTTAAAAACTTGGAAGTACGCCTTGTCCAGCGACGTATGTGCATTTTCAGATAAATGTTGAAATGTGTGTGAGAAATCTTATGGGACTTAACTGCTAAGGTCATCAGTCCCTAAGCTTACACACTACTTAACCTAAATTATCCTAAGGACAAACACACACACCCATGCCCGAGGGAGGACTCGAACCTCCGCCGGGACCAGCCGCACAGTCCATGACTCCAGCGTCTCAGACCGCTCGGCTAATCCCACGCGGGTGTGCGTTTTCTGCACGGCCTGTAGTTTCTCCGCAGTCGTAGCCTGACACACCCGAGGCACCTAAGAAGAATAGTCCCCCTCCCCCCACCCCCTCCCACCCCTGCTGGAAAACGAAAAGGCGAGAAATTTTTTTTAAAATATTGCTTCGCTTGACTAAGGCATTAATTAAAGTAACCATACATTGAAGTCTTTCGCCTACCCCGCCCCCAAATAGCGATTTTCTACTACCACTGGGAATGGTTCAAATGGCTCTGAGCACTATGCGACTTCTGAGGTCATCAGTCGCCTAGAACTTAGAACTAATTGAACCTAACTACCCTAAGGACATCACACACATTCATGCCCGAGGCAGGATTCGAACCTGCGACCGTAGTGGTCGCTCGGTTCCAGACTCACTGGGAATGGAGTGCTGTACTGGCAGACACTACCTGTGTGCAAAACGTTGCATCTTGGTGTCTTAAACGCCAGGTGCTCCGTAGTTTAAACTACACTACGCGCAATGTTAACACGCTGATGGGATTTCGAGTATTCCTAAAAGTAAATTGAAGCAACAAATTCCTGTGCGTCAGCTTTGAAAACCTAAAGGTGGCGATGCAGGATCAGTTTTCCTCAATAAATCGTACTACCGTAACAAATACCTGCTCATTCAAATACTTTCTCATTCAAATTTAGGATTTCCAGACGTCCCTGTGGCAGTTAATGCGAATGCTTCGATAGCGCCTACGAAAACGACGCGAGCACTTCCCTTTCAACATTATTTACGTACCGTCTATAATCATCAAGGCATCTTGTGGTGTGTGGTGGCGAGCACTTTACATAACACTCTCTCTTCTCCTCCTTTTCCTATTCAAGTCTAGGGAAGAGCTATTGCTAGGAGCCGGCCGGTGTGGCCGAGCGGTTCTAGGCACTTCAGTCTGAACCGCGAGACCGCTACGGTCGCAGGTTCGAATCCTGCCTCGGGCATGGATGTGTGTGATGTCCTTAGGTTAGTTCGGTTTAAGCAGTTATAAGTTCTAGTGACCTCAGACGTTAAGTTCCATAGTGTTCAGAGTCATTTGAAAAATTTTTCGATTGTTAGGAAGTCTTTGGTTGAGCTCGAATTTATCTAATTTTGCCTCACAGTCTCTTAGCGAGGTACACGTGGGAGGAAGCAATGTATCGACTGATTGTTCTAGGAATGTGTGCTCTAGGAATTTTAACAGTATACCACGCCGCAATTCATAACGTGTCTGTTGTACCGTCTGTCACTGGAATTCACTCAGCAGCTCCGTGACGCTTTAACGGTTTGTATGTGAACTGCTTCGATGTTTCCCTTTATTCCGACCTGGTGGGGACCCCAAAAACTGGAACGGTGCTCGAGCACGGGTCGCACTAGTGTTCTGTACCCGGTAAGTAAAACATTCCTAAAAGTCTCCCAGCAAACCGAACTCGACCATTCGCCTTCTCTACTACCGATCTTACGCGTTTGTCCCACTTAGTATCGCTTTGCAGCTTTATGTCTAGTTTCTTAACCGATGTGTCTGTGTCAACCTGCACACCATTAATTCTGTATTAGGTCATTACAGGATTGCTTCTACTATTCCTCTGCATTAAGTTACATTTTTCTACCTTCAGAGCAAGCTGCTATTCATCACATCAAATAAAAATTTTAACGAAGTAATCGTGTCTCCTTCAACAGTCACTGGACGACGGTACTTTCTCGTGTACTACAGCGTCATCAGCAAACAGTGGCAGATAGGTTCTCACCCTGCCTGTCAGACCATCTATGTATGTACAGAACAAGTGCTTTCCCATCATAATTCACACCAAGCTCCTTATCTGGCAATTTCTCTCTCCTTTTTTATTACTGATTTCCATCTCTTATTCTTTATTTCTTTAACCTTCTAAGTTTTACTATTATGACTCACCCCCCTAGAAAGCATTATTTACTCTGCAGGCGTGTTCACCCTTAATGGCGTTGCAGGGGATCGACTGCGGGTACGGTTTCTTCGTCAAAGACGAGCGAGCACTAGGTTCAAAATGGCTCTGAGCACTATGGGACTCAACTGCTGAGGTCATAAGTCCCCTAGAACTTAGAACTACTTAAACCTAACTAACCTAAGGACAACACACACATCCATGTCCGAGGCAGGATTCGAACCTGCGACCATAGCGGTCGCGCGGTTCCAGACCGTAGCGCCAGAACCGCTCGGCCAGTAGCGGCCGACAGCGAGCACTAGGAACCACTCGTTTGCTCTGACCTACGTACCAGCACAGACTATGTGCTTTTAGTTCTCCTTGAATTATTTCTTACGTCTGGCATCAATATTGGTTTCAAAGCGTCGATTTTACCATTCCTACATACATTTATAACAAGATAAAATTTCCAGCGCTCGTCAGTACCTCCAGGCGAACTACCTCTTGATCGAGGGATGAATGACTGGGCTACACGTAACGTTTTGTCGTCAGTCTTGCATAACAATACCAGATATGTCAAATAAAACGTTACATGTGGGCGAAAGTTAGACAGTCTTGCACGAACTATCGCTAAAAGTCACCTCCGCTGCCAGTCTACTCTAGGTGAAGCTGAAGGTTCCGTCAATTTACTGCATGTGGCGGTGAAAGAAAATGGCACACTCACGACAGTGGACTCCAGAATTTTTCACGGAGTTCATAGTTCTCCTTGCCTCAAGTATCACAGCAATTCAGACAAGAAAAACCAGGCATACGTCGCTTGGGTTAGTAAGTACGAGGAATTGGATCGTCATGCAACAAAAGAGTTGGTCACCAAAATGCTGCCCGCCCCTGGTAGCTGAGTGCTCAGCGCGACAGAATGTCAATCCTACGGGCCCGGGTTCGATTCCCGCCTGGGTCGGAGATATTCTCCGCTCACGGACTGGGTGTTGTGTTGTCCTATCATCATAATTTCATCCCCATCGACGCGCAAGTCGCCGAAGCGGCGTCAAATAGAAAGACTTGCGCCCGGCGAACGGTCTACCCGACGGGAGGCCCTTGTCATACGACGACGACCAAAATGCTCACCTTATTTCGAACAGTTTACGTCAAAGAGAGTGCGAAAATGAAAGCGTCCATGCGATCTGAAGCTGGAACGAAAGAAATTTATAAATCTTCTTTGTGGTACGATGGTTTACTTTTCTTCTCGAATGTCGAAGACCAATATCCGAGAAGATCACGGTCAAATGTAAAAGATTCTGAAAAGGAGGCAAGTAATAAAAATCACTTTCAATTTTCATGGCCATCAACCATTATTTGTTGAGTTCTCCATACAATGTAACATTTTACAGTACATTTCTATGTCCATACGCAAGTAGCTGCGCTAATCTTCTTGTTTCTCTTGTAGTTCTCGCGTAGATGGTTCAAATGGCTCTGAGCACTATGCGACTTAACTTCTCAGATCATCAGTCGCCTAGAACTTAGAACTAATTAAACCTAACTAACCTAAGGACATCACACACATCCGTGCCCGAGGCAGGATTCCAACCTGCGACCGTAGCGGTCGCGCGGTTGCAGACTGAAGCGCCCAGAACCGCTCTGCCACACCGGCCGGCAGTTCTCGTGTAGTTTTCGTGGCCAGCAACCCTTTTTTGTTGAGTTTTTCACACAATGTAACAGGCCGGCGGGGTGACCGAGCGGTTCTAGGCGCTACAGTCTGGAACCGCTCGACCGCTACGGTCGCAGGTTCGAATCCCGCCTCGGGCATGGATGTGTGTGATGTCCCTAGGTTAGTTAGGTTTAAGTAGTTCAAAGTTCTAGGGGATTGATGACCTCAGAAGTTAAGTCCCATAGTGCTCAGAGCCATCTGAACCAATGTAACATTTTACAGTACATTTCTATCAACTGAAGAGCACGTACTGCAGCCTCATCACTAATTTTCGTATATCCACAATTGAAACGAATGACATGGGACGTCAGCCAGTATAATAAATGACGAAATTCCTCCAGCTGCATTGAGGTGTTGGTTTTATTTGCAACTAGTTTCGATGTTGTTACATCATCATCTTCAGGACCATACTTGTTGACAGCAACCGTATGTGTCTAACACTAGTAGTCAGTGGTGAGATAGGCGTGTTCCATCCTCCTATCTCACCACTGACTACTAGTGTTAGACACATACGGTTGCTGTCAACAAGTATGGTCCTGAAGATGATGATGTAACAACATCGAAACTAGTTGCCAATAAAACCAACACCTTAATACAGCTGGAGGAATTTCGTCTTATTTTAATATATTTAATAATCATCACTAATTGTTCTTCCTCCATGACGACGAAGCAACGACTGAGAGAAAAACTGAGCAAACGTTTAAATAGTTTATATGCGCAGTTTGCGTCAGCCTTGTCCTCAGCGTAGCATCATCACGTGAGACAGACGACGAAACATTACGTTTAAACCACGTCCTCGCAGGTAATCTCCTAACCCTCCCCCCCCCCCCCCCCCCAGCCAACCAGTCAGTTTCTGGACATTGTTCCACAGGATAAGCTGTTGGCTGTCAAAACCGCTACTCCTGCGTGTTTTTTCTCCAATGGACGCACGGCCTCCACACGCGTGCTTACTCCCCTTGCTACTCGCGCTCCGGCCGTACCGGACAATTTCGAGTCTGTCACGGGCGGTGACACACTGCCGCTCATCAACATTCGCCACCTGTTCCGTGCTGCGCCTCCCCCTCCTCCGACAGCCACATACGCATCTGCCCACGTGTCCGCAGTACGCGCGACGACGTAAATATATTGGCCACTGCGCAGCAGCCGCTACCAAAGTATGCCCGCGGCGTATGTACGCACGCGCTAGGCGCGCGGAAAAACACGTCATAGCGGGCAGCTTTCTTACATGCCCCGGCCGGCAGGCGGCCATAAATAAGACCCGCCTGATGTACTGCCTGCGTCCTGCCCGGTCTCGATCCGCAGTCGGCGAGATCAGTCAGTCGGCCGGGCAAAACATTCCCGCGCCCGATTTCGTGATAGCGCAGGAAAACCCGTCCGAGAAGATGCCGACACGTGGGTGCCGCGAAGAGTGGAATCCATTCAAAAGTCCGCAGCAGCGTCCCTGCAAAACAGAACAGAGGCTAGCCGGCCACCCTTCTGACCGTCCCGACGTCGTCGATACACTGTCAGGCGATCGAATGAAACCGCAGACTGAAAATATCCTCAAAATTTCCTTAGTCCGTCCAATTCATCAATGGTAATACGTATCTAATGAGGAAGTACTGGACAGAATTGGAGAAGAAAGGAATTGCTGGCACAACTTGACTAAAAGAACTCGTTGAACTTCGGTTACACGATAAATTAGTCAAATCTCAAAGGCGTAAATTCAACTACATACCTAGGAATTACAATTACGAACAACTTAAATTGGGAGGAACAATTAGAAAATGTTGTGAGGAAGGCTAACCAAAGACTGCGTTTTATTGGCAGGACACTTAGAAACTGTAACAGACCTACTAAGGAGACTGCCTACACTACGCTTGTCCGTCCTCTTTTAGAATACTGCTCCGCGGTGTGGGATCCTTACCAGATAGGACGGAGTACATCGAAAAACTTCGAAGAAAGGCAGCACGTTTTATATTATCGCGAAATATGGGAGAGAGTGTCACAGAAATGATACAGGATTTGGGATGGAAATCATTAAAAGAAAGGCGTTTTCCGTTGTGACGAAATTCCAATCACCAACTTTCTCCTCCGAATGCGAAAATATTTTGTTGATACATAGGGACGAACGATCACCAAGATAAAATAAGGGAAATCGGATCTCGTACGGAAAGACATACGTGTTCATTCTTTGCGCGCTTTATACGAGACTGGAATAACAGTGAATTGTGAAGGTGGTTCGATGAACCCTCAGCTAGGCTCTTAAATGTGATTTGCAGCGTTTCCATGTAGATGACATCCGTCCTGAATCATCAAGAAATCATTGATTTTCTAATGAATTCTACCGGATACAAACCGTAGAGAGTGACCGAGACGTTAATACTGTAAGTAAGTTCAAATCGATGTAGGCCGCAGAGGCATATGCAGGTAACAGAGTAGCGTGGAGAGCTGTCTTAAACCATTCTTCTGACTGAAGATCACACCAACAATGACGGTAGAGCTCCGCCATTTGGACTGAATAATATTAAGACGTGCAGAACCATCCACTTTTATATAACTTTATTTATGCCAAGACGCATTTTCAGCAATGTTCAAACTGTATAATGCATTTATACAGGCCGGATAAAATAGAAGTTGCCTGGAAAATATTCCATACACCTGAAGACAGATAACCTAACTTACATCGTCTACATCTACATCCATACTCCGCAAGCCACCTGAGGGTGTGTGGCGGAGGGTACCTTGAGTACCTCTATCGGTTATCCCTTCTATTCCAGTCTCGTATTGTTCGTGGAAAGAAAGAGTGTCAGTATACCTCTGTGTCGGCTCTAATCTCTCTGATTTTATCCTCATGGTCTCTTCGCGAGATATACGTAGGAGGCAGCAATATACTGCTGGACTCCTCGGTGAAGTTATGTTCTCGAAACTTTAACAAAAGGCAGTACCGAGCTACTGAGCGTCTCTCCTGCAGAGTCTTCCACTGGAGGTTATCTATCATCTCCGTAAAGCTTTCGCTGTTACTAAATGATCCTGTAACGAAGCGCGCTGGTCTCCGTTGGATCTTCTCTAGCTATTCTATCAACCCTACCTGGTACGGATCCCACCCTGCTGAGCAGTATTCAAGCAGTGGGCGAACAAGCATACTGTATTGACATCTTCAACTTTTATAGTCCTGTCTTCCTCAGTTGCGTGTAATATTACGGTATATTAAAAATTTTTACTTATGGACCGTTGCTGTCAGACGGTCCATAAGTAAAAATTATTAATATACCGTAAGCATACTGTAACCTACTTCCTTTGTTTTCGGATCGCATTTCCTTAGGATTCTTCCAATGAATCTCAGTCTGGCATCTGCTTTACCAACGATCAACTTTATATGATCATTCCATTTTAAATCACTCCTAATGCGTACTCCCGGATAATTTATGGAATTAGCCGCTTCCAGTTGCTGACCTGCTACGTTGTAGCTAAATGATAAGGGATCTTTCTTTCTATGTATTCGCAGCACGTTATACTTGTCTACAATGAGATTCAATTGCCATTCCCTGCACCATGCATCAATTCGCTGCAGGTCCTCCTGCATTTCAGTACAATTTTCCATTGTTACAACCTCTCGATATACCACAGCATCATCCGCAAAAAGCGTCAGTGAACTTCCGATGTTTTCCACAAGGTCATTTATGTAAATCGTGAATAGCAACAGTCCTACGACGCTCACCTGCGGCACACCTGAAATCACTCTTACTTCGGAAGACTTCTCTCCATTGAGAATGACATGGTGCGTTCTGTTATCTAGGAACTCTTCAATCCAATCACACAATTGGCCTGATAGTCCATATGCTCTTACTTTGTGAATTAAATGGCTGTGGCAAACTGTATCAAACGCCTTGCGGAAGTCAAGAAACACGGCATGTACCTGGGAACCAGTGTCTATGGCCCTCTGAGTCTCGTGGTCGAATAGCGCAAGCCGGGTTTCACACGATCGTTTTTTTCGAAACCGATGCTGATTCCTGCAGAGCAGATTTCTGGTCTCCAGAAAAGTTATTATACTAGAACATAATACGTGTTGCAAAATTCTACAACTGATCGACGTTAGAGATATAGGTCTATCGTTCTGCACATCTGTTCGACGTCCCTTCTTGAAAACGGGGATGACCTGTGCCCTTTTCCAATCTTTTGGTACGCTACGCTCTTCTAGACACCTACGCTACAATGCTGCAAGAAAGGGGGGGGGGCATGTTCCTTCACGTACTCTGTATAAAATCAAACTGGTATCCCATCAGGTCCAGCGGCGTTTCCTCTACTGAGCGACTTTAATTGTTTTTCTATCCCTCTGTCGTCTATTTCGATATCTGCCTGGGTACAGAAGACGTAAGCTGAAATGCCTGCGATACGGTGCATGTCATACTGAAATACACACTAAGGCAAAGAAATCGACGCACCACGAAGGAATTATTGGAATGGCACGGAAATCTGTACATAAGACGTACTTATACACACAAATAACCGTTTACAGCATCAAACAAATTTGATAATTTTTTTTTCAAGAGAAAGCGCTTCACAAAGTGAGAAAGTCAACAGCGCTCTGGTCTTACTCTGGCCCTTATGCAAGCAGTTACTCGGATTGCCATTGACTGACAGAGTTGTCGGATGCCCTCCCGAGGCGTATCATGCTAAATTCTGTCCAATAGGTCGGTTAGATTGTCAAAATTCCGGAATGGTTGAAGGGCCCTGCTCACAAGTCTCCAAACGTTCTCAACTGGAGAGAGATCTAGTGACCTTGCTGGCCAAAGTAAGCCGGCCGGGGTGGCCGTGCGGTTCTGGGCGCTGCAGTCTGGAACCGAGCGACCGCTACGGTCGCAGGTTCGAATCCTGCCTCGGGCATGGATGTGTGTCATGTCCTTAGGTTAGTTAGGTTTAATTAGTTCTAAGTTCTAGGCGACTGATGACCTAAGAAGTTTAGTCGCATAGTGCTCAGAGCCATTTGAACCAGCTGGCCAAAGTAGTGTTCGGCAACCGCGAAAAGTGTAGAGACCCTCGCCGTGTCCAGAAGAGCATTACCGTGCTGAAATGTAAGCTCAGAAGGACTTGCCATGAAAAGCAATAAAACAGGGTGGAGAACATTATCGACGTATCGCTGTGCTGCAAGGGTGTCTCGGATGACAACGAAAGAATTCCTGTTATCTCAAGAAATTGCACCCCAGACCATAACCGCCAGTTGTCGGGCCATATGGAGCGTCACAGTCAGGTTGGTATCGCATTGCCGTCTAGGGTGTCTCCATCACACCTGGTCTGGAATCTCATGGACTGGTGTAGAATTATCCTCAGTGATGAGTCCCCCTTCGAACTGAGCCCTGATAACCAGCGAAGACTTGTCCGGGGACTCCCCAGATAGCGGTGGATACCAATCTGTCACGTACCATGCTCCTCGAGTGCGACTTTTTTTTTCATAGAGCACACCTATATGTCTACGGTATTCTACACCTCGTTTTCTCGTCCTTCGTGGCATGTCATCCTGGGCTTCAGCAAGATAAAGCCCGTCCGCAAACGTTCTGTAGTGTCGGCAGACTTGCCAACACTACGCACACTAATTGAAAGAGGCGGCCAAGATGCACGCGCTAACTCACGAAGGATGGAGTGAGGTCTGAAACAGGAGACTTAATGAATGTGATAAAGAAAATACGTATCTTTCGAATATACTTAACTTTTAATACATCCTTGTATACATCGTTCTTGATGAGACATCTGGAGATTGTGGCATACAAGTGACTCTTTATATACAAGCTATTTAAGGCTAATGGCGCCTTGCTAAGTCGTAGCCATTAACTTAGCTGAAGGCTATTCTGTCTCTCGGCAAATGAGAGAAATGGCTTCGTCCGTATAGTCGCTAGCAACGTCGTCGTACAACTGGGGCGAGTTCTCGTACGTCTCTCGAGACCTGCCGTGTGGTGGCGCTCGGTCTGCGATCACACAGTGGCGACACGCGGGTCCGACATGTACTAATGGACCGCGGCCGATTTAAGCTACCACCTAGCAAGTGTGGTGTCTGGCAGTGACACCACACTTTCTACTGCTCGTCTCCGTGCTTGCCGAATCGCCATCTTGGGCAGCACCGTCGCCAGATCTCTCCCAAAGTGAAAACGTTTGCAGCATTATGGACGGAGCCCTCCGACTACACTCAGGCTCATAGATTACGGATAATACTGATACATGTTGAAACAACGCTCTGGTGGGCGGTCTGCGGGTTTAAATCACCTCGGGGTACGCTAAATCACCTCGGGGTATGACCATGTGGTACATTTGACCTGCGATCGTCGCACGGTGGCGCTGGCAGCAGTCCGCGTACGCAGAGGTATGTTGGTGCACGTCAGAGTACGGGGCAGCGAGCAAGTTTGCAGACGTTTTCAAACATGCTAATGGTGACTGTGTGTTGAAAATGGCTCAGAGAACACATATTGATGACTTTATGAGAGGTAGAATACTAGGGCGACTGGAGGCTGGTCAAACACAGCAGGTCGTACCACGGGCCCTCCCTGTGCCACAGAGTGTGATCTCAAGACTATGGCAACGATTCCAGCAGACAGGAAACGTGTCCAGGCGCTACAGTACGGGACGTCCACAGTGTACAACACCACAAGAAGACCGATATCTCACCATCAGTGCCCGCAGACGGCCACGGAGAACTGCAGGTAGCCTTGCTCGGGACCTTACCGCAGCCACTGGAACAGTTGTCTCCAGGCACACAGTCTACAGACGACTGAACAGACAGTTTCATTCGCCCGGACACCTGCAAGGTCCATTCCACTGACCCCTGGTCACAGGAGAGCCAGTAAAGCCTGGTGTCAAGAACACAGTACATGGTCATTGGAACAGTGGTCCCAGGTTATGTTCACGGACGAGTCCAGGTATAGGCTGAACAGTGATTTTCGCCGAGTTTTCATCTGGTGTGAACCTGGAACCGTAATGTCCTTGAAAGGGACCTGTGTGTAGGTTGTGGTTTTATGGTGTGGTGTGGGATTATGATTGGTGCACTTACACCTCTGCGTGTCTTTGACAGAGGAACTGTAACAGGTCAGGTGTACCGGGACGTCATTTTGCACCAGTATGTCCACCTTTTCAGGGATGCAGTGGGTCCCACCTTCCTCCTGATGGATGATAACACACGGCCCCACCGAGCTGCCATCATGGAGAAGATTTCAGGCGAATGGAGTGGTCTGCCTGTTCTCCAGACCTAAATCCCATCGAGCACGTCTGGGATGCTCTCGCTCGACGTATCGCTGCACGTCTTCAAACCCCTAGGACACTTCAGGAGCTCCGACAGGCACTGGTGTAAGAATGGGAGGCTATACCCCAGCAGCTGCTCGACCAACTGATCGAGAGTGTGCCAACCTGTTTTGCGGCCTGTGTACATGTGCATGGTGATCATATTCCATATTGATGTCGGGGTACTTGAGCAGGAAACAGTGGCGTTTTGTAACACATGTGTTTCGGGACGGTTTTCTCAACTTATCATCAGTACCGTATACTTTAATATCTGTGTCGTGTGTGTTCCCTATGTGCCTATGCTATTAGCGCCAGTTTTGTGTAGTGCCACGTTGTGTGGCACAACATTCTGCAGTTGTTCTTAATTTAAGGGCACGAGTGTAGCTCGGGATTTTGACAATACCACGTGCCATTTGGACAGACTGTGGCACGATAATTCTATGAAAACAATCAATGCCAAGCCGATTAACTGCTTGCATAAGGACCAGAGGTGGACCAACGCTTTACTCACGTAACGGCTTGCGAAGCTACACTCCTGGAAATGGAAAAAAGAACACATTGACACCGGTGTGTCAGACCCACCATACTTGCTCCGGACACTGCGAGAGGGCTGTACAAGCAATGATCACACGCACGGCACAGCGGACACACCAGGAACCGCGGTGTTGGCCGTCGAATGGCGCTAGCTGCGCAGCATGTGTGCACCGCCGCCGTCAGTGTCAGCCAGTTTGCCGTGGCATACGGAGCTCCATCGCAGTCTTTAAAACTGGTAGCATGCCGCGACAGCGTGGACGTGAACCGTATGTGCAGTTGGCGGACTTTGAGCGAGGGCGTATAGTGGGCATGCGGGAGGCCGGGTGGACGTACCGCCGAATTGCTCAACACGTGGGGCGTGAGGTCTCCACAGTACATCGATGTTGTCGCCAGTGGTCGGCGGAAGGTACACGTGCCCGTCGACCTGGGACCGGACCGCAGCGACGCACGGATGCACGCCAAGACCGTAGGATCCTACGCAGTGCCGTAGGGGACCGCACCGCCACTTCCCAGCAAATTAGGGACACTGTTGCTCCTGGGGTATCGGCGAGGACCATTCGCAACCGTCTCCATGAAGCTGGGCTACGGTCCCGCACACCGTTAGGCCGTCTTCCGCTCACGCCCCAACATCGTGCAGCCCGCCTCCAGTGGTGTCGCGACAGGCGTGAATGGAGGGACGAATGGAGACGTGTCGTCTTCAGCGATGAGAGTCGCTTCTGCCTTGGTGCCAATGATGGTCGTATGCGTGTTTGGCGCCGTGCAGGTGAGCGCCACAATCAGGACTGCATACGACCGAGGCACACAGGGCCAACACCCGGCATCATGGTGTGGGGAGCGATCTCCGACACTGGCCGTACACCACTGGTGATCGTCGAGGGGACACTGAATAGTGCACGGTACATCCAAACCGTCATCGAACCCATCGTTCTACCATTCCTAGACCGGCAAGGGAACTTGCTGTTCCAACAGGACAAGTCAACTACCCTGGCCAGCAAGATCTCCGGATCTGCCCCCCATTGAGCATGTTTGGGACTGGATGAAGCGTCGTCTCACGCGGTCTGCACGTCCAGCACGAACGCTGGTCCAACTGAGGCGCCAGGTGGAAATGGCATGGCAAGCCGTTCCACAGGACTACATCCAGCATCTCTACGATCGTCTCCATGGGAGAATAGCAGCCTGCATTGCTGCGAAAGGTTGATATACACTGTACTAGTGCCGACATTGTGCATGCTCTGTTGCCTGTGTCTATTTGCCTGTGGTTCTGTCAGTGTGATCATGTGATGTATCTGACCCCAGGAATTTGTCAATAAAGTTTCCCCTTCCTGGGACAATGAATTCACGGTGTTCTTATTTCAATTTCCAGGAGTGTATTTCTCTCGAATAAATCGTCCAGTTTGCCTGATATAGCAATCACTTCTTTGTGTGTACACGTACATCACATCTATCGATTTCCGACCCATTCCGATAAATCTATCATGGTGCATCGTTTTCTTTGTCATTGAGTGCATTTCAGTATTTGATGCAGCTCAAGGTAGGCAACCCAACTTACAACTCTGTACCCAGCAGACGATGAAGTTGGGTTGCCTACCTGAATGTCAACTATTTTCAGGCCACTTTTAATTTCCTCATCCTGCATAGTCATGAACAAAAGGTATTGTCGACTCCACTTCGAGCGCTGTTTTCTATTTTGTACCTTCTGGCCGCAGTTACATGAGCAGCACACCAAGTTTTCGCTTCTTTGATGCAGCGAAACTTTTTTTTTCGTAACAGATTCACGGCGATCCACCATTCACTTAAACGAGCGTTTAAAAACGCGTGAAAACAACAGTCAGGCTGCAAAGCGTAGCAGACCAAAGGTTGCAAATCCGCCGCTTGTATTGGACCCACGCCCGGGTTCGATTCCCGGCGGGGTCAGGGATTTTCTCTGCCTCGTGATGGCTGGGTGTTGTGTGATGTCCTTAGGTTAGTTAGGTTTAAGTAGTTCTAAGTTCTAGGGGACTTATGACCACAGCAGTTGAGTCCCATAGCGCTCAGAGCCATTTTTTGTATTGGACCAGAGCCTCGTTCACATTCCTGTTCGGCGAATAAGTGCGCTGCGCCTTACGTTACACAATCCGGACAAAACGTAAGAGAATATAAGAAAAATATATCCGCTGCTAAGTTATAGAAAAACAGTGAGCAAGCGGAAATGTTACTGTTATTAGTCGGTGGCTTTAAAACATGTTCAGTATTACTGGCTGCCATAGAAGCTTTGAGCCCACTCCAGCCATGAGATATCGGGGCAGTAAACGCTGACGTCGGTACGACGGAGACTTTGAAGAGTGAACACAGGATAAAAGGAGGCAACCTCCACAGCCACAAGTTACTTTTGAAGAATTAAAAGGGACAGCCTGGTAATAAAATCAGATATTACTTTGTATTCTGAATGTACCAGTCTAGAACTATTGATTTCAGTGCTGGTTCCGGTCTCGTAAACTGACATACGGCTGGGAGAAAGCGGTGTGCTGACCACATGCCCCTCCATATCCGAATCCAGTGACGCCTGTGGGCTGACGATGACTAGGTGACCGGCCAGTACCGTTGGGCCCTCATGGACTGTTAGGGCGGAGTTTAGTTTCGTAGTTTATGGAGATGTCTTTTCCTCCCTAACTTTTTTGTGTACAGTAACTGCAGCTGTAATTTTTCCCGAGGGCATGCAGTTTTACTGTATGGTTAAATGATGATGGCTTCCTCTTGGGTAAGATATTCCGGAGGTAAAATAGTCCCTCATTCGGATCTCCGGGCGCGGACTACTCAGGAGGACGTTGTTATCAGGAGAAAGATTATGTCAGAGACAGCAAAGGACCTGGAAGAGGAGCTGAACGGAAAGGACAGTCTTGAAAGGAGGATATAAGATGAACATCAACAAAAGCAAAACGAGAATAATGGAATGTAGTCGAATTAAATCGGGTAATGCTGAGGGAATTAGATTAGGAAATAAGACGCTTAAAGTAGTAAATGAGTTTTGCTATTTGGGGAGAAAAATAACTGATGATTGTCGAAGTAGAGAGGATATAAAATGTAGGCTGGCAAGAGCAAGGAAAACGTTTCTGAAGTAGAGAAATTTGTTAACGTCGAGTATAGATTTAAGTGTCAGGAAGTCGTTTCTGAAAGTATTTGTATGGAATGTAGCCATGTATGGAAGTGAAACATGGACGATAAATGCTTTGGACAAGAAGAGAGTAGAAGCTTTCGAAATGATTAGATGGGTAGATAACTAATGAGGAGGTAATGAATAGAACTGGGGAGAAAAAAAATTTGTGGCAGAACTTGACTAGAAGAAGGGATCGGTAGAACATGCTCTGAGACATCAAGGTATCACCAACTTAGTATCGTAGAGGGAGACCAAGAGATGAATACAGTAAGCAGATTCAGAAAGATGTAGGTTGCAGTAGGTGCTGGGAGATGAAGAAACTTGCACAGGATAGAGTAGCATAGAGAGCTGCATCAAACCAATCTCTGGACTGAAGACCACAACAACAACAACAACAACATGCTGTGAAAAATCTGCTTGCAAAGTTGTTTAACCTTATAATGAACGCTTACAAGCGAGGAAAATTGTTTATCTCCTTCGAATTTCACTTGTCAGGTCCATTGGTCGAACGGTCTCCGTGCGGCGACGGAATATTAACAAGATTACAGTCAGATGACATAATTATTCCAGTAAATTTTTAGCAAGGCCCCTGTGATTCACGAAACCATAATTACAGTATGCGGACATTACTACAGTCTGTTCCGAACATTGGCGCTCGAGATCAAGGCTGTCTGCTCATTTGAAACAGACGTAGGAAACTTATGTCCCTTTAGGGATTCTTTGTTTAATTATCATGCTGCTCGCAACTAGAACCCAGTCCCTGGACAGAAACAAAACTCAGTTGACCGCCGAGCGAGACGAGATTGAACGTCTTGAACAGTGTGGCTGTATGTATTTGTGTGTGAAGTGGGCAGCGAGTGCCTAGCACATGCGCAGAGCCGGCCAGGAATTCTCGGCCTGTGAGAGCCGTCGCATTCCGGCAGTAAACTCGGTCCACTTAACATAGCAGGCCGGACTTCTCCCAGAACACGGCGCGAGGCCTCAGGTCGGTTACCGTGCTGGAAGCTGAGAAAGACCGGGCCAACACATGTTACGTGCAGAGCATGTTATTCGAGGGCACTGCTCGATGCTCTGTGTGTGACACGACATTTCGTGGAGGTTCACTCGCACTAAACTAGAGCAGTTATCAACATAGATCGCTCAATCTCTGCTGAATCTCCATCTGTCGTAGCCTGCCATGCCCGCTAAGCTTCAGGTTTAGTTCATGTTAACCCTAAAAGATTTTGGTATTGGTTAAAAACAGTCTTGGTTGCAATTTTTTTTTTTTTTTTATTTTTCAACGACGCGTTTCGCCTTATTTAGGCATCTTCAGGTTATCTTTCTAGATGGACGCGAGAGGCACCAAAAGATCTGCATAACGCGTTCCCGTTCACAGGAGCGAGTAACAGAGTAAGATGAGGGCTCAGGTGGCATTATGCTTACTACCTGAGCCCCCATCTTACTCTGTTACTCGCTCCTTGGTGCCTCTCGCGTCCATCTAGAAAAGATAACCTGAAGATGCCTAAATAGGGCGAAACGCATCGTTGAAAAATAAAAAAAAAATAAAATTGCAACCAAGACTTTTTTCAACCAATACTGTTAAGCACTGATTTGCTGTGTGCCACATATGGATTGGAAGAATTCCTAAAAGATTTCCTTCTCGTTTCACAAATTAAATACCCACCTTTAGTACTTTGTCACAATGTACTGAGCTATTTCCGTAGAACTGTGACTTGGGACCTGTCAGGTTACACCGCTGATGTAATACGATACCGACAGGGATGTGGAGCCACGCCAACTCCAGTTTCGCGCGCTAGGTTTGTCGGTTGAGCAACCATGGTGCCTACAGCTCACCTGAGGCGACCCCATAGACACTCGATTAGCTTTTATTCCGGGGAGTTTCGTGGCCAGATGAGTACGGTAAACTCATCCTCGTGCTCTTCGGATGACGCACGTACACTGCGAGCTCTGTGACACGTTGTATTGTCCTGCTGGTAGATGGCACCATGCCAAAACTGCATGTAGGGGTGGACAAGGTCCCTGAGGCTGCATACTTGTGTTGATCCATTGTGCCTTTCAGAATGACGAGATCATGCATGAAATACCACTAAAACTTTCCCCGGACCATAATGCTCCCTCCTTGTTTGTTTTTACAGGTTTAACGCCATACATGCCACAGGCCATATGACCGATGCAGCATAAAACGTGATTCTTCTTCTTCTTGCGTTACGGCCTCTGTAGGACCACGGGTAGTCCCTTCGTGGACTGCATTTACCTCTTCTTCTCCCAAAACCTCTTCATTCTTTGTCTTCTTCTCTCCCGCTGTTCTTCCGAGATCTTCAGTTTCCGATTCTCCTGTCGCCTCCACTGGTGACACTCTAATCTTTTCCTGTATTCTTCTCTGTCATTGATCTCCGGTATATTGGTCGGTGTATATTTGTTCCTCCAATTTTCCTTTCCTTCGACCTTGATCCCCAATTCCAACCAGTCCTTCCGAAGTTCAACTACCCACTTGGTTCCTGTCTTTCCCCTTGTCCTCCCCGTTGTTTCCCACACTCTCTTCGTCATTCTGTCCATACTCGTCCTAACTACATATCCAGCAAACCTTGCCCTTTTGAGTGTGATTTCCCCGGATGTTGTCTCATGTTCCGGTACAATTCTTCCCTAGGTCTTCGAATCCACCTCTCTCCGCCTCTTTTGGGTTGGCTCTGAGCACTACGGGACTTAACCACCTCTTTTGGGACCTAGTATTTTTTTCACTATTTTTCTCTCTTTTTTTCTCTAGTTGTTCTGCCCCATTTCTTCCTAGTGTCATCGTCTCACCAGCATATAATACTGCATTCCTCACCGTTACCTTGTAGTGCATCAGAATCAATCGAATTCCAGTTCCACCACTGGCGTGGAAATTCCAGCGTTCACCGCTAATGAACAGCAGCAGGCATGGGTTGATGAAGCAAGCGCCTGCTTCGGAACCCATACGCAGCAACGTTCGCTGAGTTTTCATTTAGGAGACACTGTTGATAGGCCCTTGGTTCATCTGAGTTGTCAGTTCCTCAATAGCTGCACGTCTATTCGCCCGTACGCATTTCCGGAGCCGTCGTGAAGTTTCCACCCTTGGTCCAAAAGCCAATGATCATCAGCTCCGCGTTTCCGCACGACGACAACTGCACTATGTTACCCGTGTCACCCCCCCCCCTCTTCCCCCCCGACACGTTTTATATACACTCTGTTGCCAGTGTTAACATCTGCCGTCTGTGAGTGGTTATTGCAAGTTTACGTTAAAAGTCGATAATTGATTTTACACCGGCCAGGAATGTTGCTGTCGGAGAATATATGTTCATTCCAAACCAGTTTCCGAGAGACCACTGCGAAGGGAACTGCGTGCAATGGACATTTCGAGTCGGGCCACACAATACAGACGGGACAGGTGCCGATTGGAGATATATAGTGTGGTCCCTTGTCTCTTTTCAAATATCACGCAAGGCGTCGACTCCACCGACAGACCGATGTGTGTAGTCCGCAGTGTGTGGATGGTGTAGTTGAGTCCGGAGGTTGTGCTCTGATGTTTTGGTGCTCTTTTTCGTTCCATGATTTGAGGCTAGTGTTTTAAGTTACCGTGAACCTGAACCACGATTTTTACCTCGACATTCTCTCTCGCCAAATGTCGCGATTCTATCTTCATGACGATGAGCATGCTGCGGACGCTCCCGTGTTCTGAGGGCTGCTCGCATGAGCCCTGGCTTCACGAGCACTCAAGCGCCCTTCCGTGTCTCTACTGGCCCGCTGACCTTTCCGACGCTAAACCCATAGACAATTTCTGGAATTATTTGCGACATAGGGTGAAACATGCCAGTCAAAATTCCCGTTATCTGCTAGCTCTACGGGTCGTAGTGATGAATGACTGGCTTCACCTAGATGTGACATACCCGAAAAAAACTTGTTGCCTGTCTCCCTCGCCGAAATGAAGGCAACATCAAGGTATTGAGGGTGAGTTAATTTTTTGCTCTGTGCGCTTCCAAATCTGATAGAAGAAAATAACACTGAACGAGGTTATCCGCTTGACTAACGGCATGTCGTGCTGTGAAATGAAATGAAATCATCGTACGGCATTGTTGGCCGGGGTGTCCCATCCGGGGAAGTTCGACCGCCAAGTGCAAGTCTCATTTCATTCGGCGCCGCATTGGACAACTTGCAGCCGATGATGAGGGTGAAATGATGATGAGGACAGCACAACACCCAGTCCAGGAGCGGAGAAAATCTCCAACCCGGCCGGCAATAGAACCCGGGCGCAGTGCATGGAAGGCAAGCACGTTACCACCCATCTAAGCAGGCGGACATGTCGTGGTGTAATACTGCGCAACTGTTTTCGGATTTTGAACTGGGTGACACTGAGACAGTTTCATACAAATAGACGGGTTTCTTGTCCCCTTAATTGGCTCGTTCTACGAAACATCTCTATTGGAGCCTCATACCGGATGGTTACAATGAAAGTGCATCTACGCGCGGAGGTCCGCTGTTCGCTGTAATTATCGAATGGCAGCGAAACTTGGCAGATATGCTAATATATTCAAGCGGACCGGATTTACGTTAGAAAAACATTAGTTCTGATAGTAGGCACCAGGTGCAAATCTGCGGCAGTACGCTGTTTGTATGACGCTATGACATCCAGGCTGTCATTTGACAAGCTACGACGTGAGTGAACAGTGTGGTTATCGAGATGAGGGGCCGTGCGCTGTTAGTGAAACTGTTTTACGTGAACGGCATCAACTAGAGTGCTGTGTGAAGAGACTGTCGCCGACTGGAGGGTCTGAGGAGAGCCTAATGTCAGTAAATGCTTCAAAGAAGATGACAATGAAATTCGAAAACACTTGTAAGCTTGGTGTGAGACATGGAACAGGAAGGCGTCCTATACCGGTGGAAGATATTCCGAGGTGGTTGTTGCTGTAACTGACCATGCAGCACATGCTAGTACTCCTGCAGTGTCACAAGAATTGTCCATCCCACGTCCAACAGTACGGAAAGTTTTGCAACCTATTTTACAGTGGTACCCGCAGAAGATCCGGAAGATGCAGCAGCTGAAACCTCATGATCCACAACAATGTTGTAACTGTGCTCTTCGCTTTCTGGCATGGATCAGAGTTGATGGGTTGGCCGGAGTGGCCGAGCGGTTCTAGGCGCTACAGTCTGGAACCACGCGACCACTGCGGTCGCAGGTTCGAATCCTGCCTCGGGCATGGATGTGTGTGATGTCCTTAGATTAGTTAGGTTTAAGTAGTTCTAAGCTCTAGGGGACTGATGAACTCAGACGTTAAGTCCCATAGTGCTCAGAGCCATTTGAACCAAGAGTTGATCACTTGTGGCCGGGGAATGTTATATGGAGCGACGAGGCATGTTTTAAAAAACTGCGCGCAGTGAATACACAGAACAGCCGAATCCTCTTATTGTGCACGAAGGGCGACCGCACTCGTCGCGTGTGAGTCTGGTGTGGATCCACAAGCACGTTTAGTCTCAATCCGTTATTTTTTGAAGGGAATACCCCCAGAGAGCCTGCCAGATGTACCGTGACTTCCGCATGTTATCCAGTCCTCCTCGTTCAGCATGTGTATCCTGCTTTGAAATGCCACAACCGTGTGGAAACCACTGTTTTCATGCAAGTTCAGGCAACACCTCATGTCGCTCGCCCCCAGCGAAGATCCGCTTAATGTAGCCTTCCACGAATGTGTCATTTCTAGAGGTTTTCCAGATGGTTCGCGTGCAAAATCAGCCGATGTGGATTCGTGCGACTTTTGCCTCTGGGGATATCTAACCCTGCGACACGTTCGTTCTCTATCTGAAGCCCAGTAGGCAGAAACACGTTGCTCAGATTGCAGCGGAACTGCTGCGATCAAGTACTGATCAAGTCGTTTTAAGGATACAGCATCGCGTCCTCGACTCCATTGCTTGTACTGAACGAACTGCCCAAGCGGCGGTAAATAATACAGTCAACATTACGCAGTTTCCTTCACATGTCCCGTTCCTAATCCATTACATATGGAAACATTTCTACGGGCCTTTCTTGCATTTACAGTGCCAGATTTGCACCTGGTGGCCGCAACTGGAATTAATTTTTTCCAGCCTCAATCGTTTCAGGATTAACGAATTATAATATCTACGAAATTTCGTTGCCATAGGACTATTACAGCCTACACTGGACCTCTTTGTGTAGCTGTACTTTAATTACAACCATCCGATAAATAGATTTGAATTTCAGTTACCTGACGACAATTGGGCCTCTACCGGTCATAGCTATTGTTTACATAATGTAAGTAGCCTGTTGTTTATGTGTTTGTATGTTGGCAGCGCGATAGGCTGCATTATTAACTCTGAGAGCGCTGTACGCCCTCTGTAAGAGACTCTCTGTGGCTGGTCGGACTCGCAGTTTGAGGTGAACAGCCAGCAGTGATGAAGGTTGGAAGTTTATAGTTAGCAGTGATGGAGGTTCGAGGTCTGAAGCGTTGGCGCGAGCGGACGGTCTGGGCGTGTCCGTCGTAGAAATTCTATATTATTGACAATTATATATTTTTTTGAAACTGGATGTCATGGGCGATTATATATTTTTTGAATTGGATGTCAGATTATTAGGGTAAAATTTGCTAAATATTTGCTCTGCAACAAAATCTTTCCTTTGCTGACCACATGCCTATTAGTAGTCAGAGCCTACAGTAGTTAGAATTTCTTATTTAGCTGGCTGTATTGGTGCTTGTTATATCGCTGTAGTTCGTGTAATGGATATTTTCTGTGAGGTAAGTGTCTTATGAAATGTATGCGTTATTGTTAGGATTTCGTCTAATTCAGGGCCATTCTTTTGTGTTAATTATTTGAGCAGTCAGATTGCGTTAACGTTGTATATTGTGGGTAATAAATGAGTAAGTTCGAGTTGTATTTGTCAGGAACAATTCTGTAGGTCAGTGTCGAAATGATGAGGACAAGCAAAGTGTCAGTACCTGCAGTTTCACTCAGCAGTTTAAGAAGGTTCACTTGAATGCGATTTCACACAGTAGTTTCAGAATTAAATTAAGAAGTTTCACCTTCTCAGTTATTGCAGTTTAAGTAAAAATAATATTAAGAAGTTTCAGTACTTACTGCATGCCCTCAGGCCGCAGTTAGCACTTTTCACATAGCTGTGTAGTTAGCACTTGTTCATATAGCTGCGTGTACGAAACATTTCACATTGATACTCGTATCATAATGCTCTTTAATGGTATGTTTTGACTATCAGCCATGTTATCCTTCTGAATTTCGTTCGTAGACTTAGCCTTCATTCAATAATTCCCATTATTATAACGTTGGTATTTTTTCCAGTTCTCTTTCGGCAGATCTGATGATGACAGTAATACGACACCGGACAATCATCTCCAATGCTAAGCAAGAATTTTTATGTCCAGAGAGAAGGCAGTGGAGTAGTAGTGTTTGGTAGGACTCGGACTGTTATGAGGACTCGTGCGGCAGTGGTCTGGTTCGACGGAGAGACAGAGCAGAAACAAAAAGAAGATAAGGAGTGAGAGGGGTCGGGCGGCGTAGCGACGGCGGAGGAATGCAGCCGCTCTGTTGGTCCCCCGGCCGTCGGCGACTTCTTGTTATTTCGGAGGTCCGCCAGCCGCCTGCTCTCTGTCTGCTGTACCGAGACAGCGGGTAACTCTCACCGGACGGCGGCTCGAAATCCCTGTCCATACATCACGATTTACTCAACTGCCAGTAACACCCTGACCGGGATGCGTTAAAGAACGAACTCCGATGTATAACACGTATCCAAACACCTCAATCATGTCTCGTACGACGATAAAATTTTGCAGCTAATTTCAGTGGTGAATTTGAATACTGTCTGGGAGTGGAGTAAACAAGTAATAAATTAAAACGTCGTGAGTGATGCTGAAGTTGTGCTGCATGAACAGTGAAAATGCAGTAAGCGATAAACTTTTTTCTTTCTATGTTAATTTTTTTTTTTTGGGGGGGGGGGGGGAGGGGGCGGAGAAAAGGTCTGAAATTATGAAATTGTAAAGTTTGTTGCAAATCGGTAAGGCTCTCGTTTTCAAGTACTGGATGTATTTAGCCCTGGTAATTTTCGCGTTGCGTGTTACTGTACCTCAGCATATACAACGAAGAGAGAAAGAAACTGGTACACCTGCCTGACATCGCGTAGGGCCTCCGCGAGCACGCAGAAGTGCCGCAACATGATGTCGCATGGACTCGACTAATGTCTGTAGTAGTACTGGAGGGAATTGACACCATCAATGCTGCAAGGCTGTCCATAAATCCGTAAGAGTACGACGGGGTGGAGATCTCTTCTGAACAGCACGTTGCATAGCATCCGAGATATGCTCAATAATGTTCATATCTAAAGAGTTCAGAGGCCAACAGCAGTGTTTAAACGCAGAAGAGTGTTCCTGAAGCCACTCTGTAGCAATTCTGGACATGTGGGGTGTCGCATTGTCCTGCTGGAATTGCCCAAGTCCGAATGAATGCACATGAATGGAGGCAGGTGATCAGACAGGATGCTTACGTACGTGTGAACTGTCAGAGCCGTATCTGGATGTATCAGGGCACGCATATCACTCCATCTGGACACGCCCCAGACCTTTACAGAGTCTCCACCAGCTTGAACAGTCCCTTTCTGACATGCAGGGTCCATAGATTCATGAGGTTGCTTAATACCCATAAACGTCCATCCGCTCTATACAATTTGAAACGAGACTCGTCCGCTAGGCAACATGTTTCCAAACAGTCCAATGTCTGTGTTGACGGGTCCAGGTGAGGCGTAAAGCTTTGTGTCGTGTAGTCATCAAGGGTACACGAGTGGGCCTTCGGCTCCGAAAGACTATATCGATGTTTCGTTGAATGGTTCGCACTCTCACACTTGTTGACGGCCCAGCACTCAAATCTGCTGCAATTTGCGGAAGGGTTGCACTTCTGTCACGTTGAACGATTCTCTTCAGTCGTCGTTGGTCCCGTTCTTGCAAGATCTATATCCGGCCGCAGCGATGTCGGAGATTTCATGTTCCACAAGACGGTGCCGTCTCCCATCGTTCGTGCGCCCACCATGTGCAGACCAACTTAAATCTTGAAAACTTGAAATTGTAGCAGTAGTATCCTATCTAACAAGTGCGACAGACACTTGTTGTCTTATGTAGGTGTTGCCGACCGCAGCGCCGTATTCTTCCTGTTTACATATCTATGTAATTGAATACGTATGCCTACACCAGTTTGTTTTGCGCTTCAGTGTATTACTCATTTTCCAGCTGTCATACTTTTCTAACTGAGTTAAACCTTTAACATAAGATTGTACCTCTTAATAAATAGATTATGACAGTGTTTTCAATTTTTTATACGAAATACGGATACTTATTATTAGACATTATAGTTAATTTGGAGAGATCCGCTTTGATGTACTGATTATTTATTGAAACCACAATCGGTTTCGGGATTTTAGAATGACGTCTTCAGGTGTATGAAACTGTGAGACACAAAGGAGAGGAGTGAAGAAACCTCACATACTGTCACACGCTTGAGGCAGTTATTTGTGTATAGGCATACAAAAGATCGTTCATATGCTATTATGTTCTTAAATGTCCGTCGCGATAGCTGAGTGGTCAGCGTGACGGATTGTCGTCCTACGGGCCCGGATTCGATACCCGGCTGGGTCGGGGATTTTCTCCGCTCAGGGACTGGGTGTTGTGTTGTCTTCATCATCATCCCCATCCGGCGCGCGCAGGTCGCCCAATGTGGCGTCTGATGTAATAAGACCTGCACCAAGGCGGCCGGACCTGCCCCGCACGGGGCTTCCCTGCCAATGACGCCAAACGCTCATTTCCATTTCGATGTTCTCAAATAAAGTACTGTAGGCGCTCGGAGCAGCCACTCGAAGTTGGCTATATCTGGAGCAACGTATACTTGGTTGTACACCGTTGACGCCTGCGTCGCAACGCGCCCACAGACTTCATTCATTAGTAGTTTCTGGCGTTCCTACCGTGCGGCTGCCCGGAAGACACGGTATGTTGCTTGTTCTCGGCTTCTGTTTACTTGGTATCACCCCTCCAGACCTTACATTTTTAGGTCACTTTGATTATTGGGTCCTCCCTTTTTTGTAATTCAGCTGACACGCAGTGACTGGAGCTGTTGCACTAACTCGACCGACTGCATGTTATGTGTTACCAAATATTGTATGTTTCCGCAGTTTGCTCTTTTGGTTTTTACATATATGTTGCATCATATTTCTTCTCTCTTCTCCTTTATGTGGTATAGTTTCACACGCTCGAAGACGGGATTCTAAAATCCCGAAACAGGTACTGGTTTCATTAAATAATTAGTGCAATTGAAGCAGATCTCAATTGCGGACGTCCTACGTACCAAATCCGTTGTTGTTGTGGTGTTCAGTCTTGAGATTGGTTTGATGCAGCTCTCCATGCTACTCTATCCTGTGCTAGCTTCATCTCCCAGTACCTACTGCAACCTACATCATTCTGAATCTGCTTCGTGTATTCATCTCTAGGTCTCCCTCTCCTGCCCTCCAATACTAAATTGGTGATCCCTTGAGGCCTCTGAACATGTCCTACCAGCCGATCCCTTCTTCTAGTCAAGTTGTGCCACAAACTTCTCTTCTCCCCAATTCTATTCAATACCTCCTCATTAGTTATGTGATCTACCCATTTAATTTTTGAGCGTTCTTCTGTAGCACCACATTTCGAAAGCTTCTATTCTCTTCGTGTACAAACTATTTATCGTTCACGTTTTACTTCCATACATGGCCACACTCTATACAAATACTTTCAGAAACGACTGCCTGACACTTAAATCTATACTCGATGTTAACAAATTTCTCTTCTTCACCAACGCTTTCCTTGCCATTGCCAGTCTACATTTTATATCCTCTCTACTTTGACCATCATAAGTTATTTTGCTCTCCAAATAGCAAAACTTAGTTTCCTAATCTATTTCCCTCAGCACCACCCGACTACATTCCATTATCCTCGTTTTGCTTTTGTTGATGGTCATCTTAAATCCTCCTTTGAAGACACTGTCCATTCCGTTCAGCTGCTCTTCCAGGTCATCTGACAGATTTACAATGTCATCGGCGAACTTCAAAGTTTTTACTTCTTCTCCATGAATTTTAATACCTACTCCGAATTTTTCTTTTGTTTCCTTTACTGCTTGCTCAATATACAGATTGAATAGCATCGGGGATAAGCTACAACTCTGTCTCACTTCCTTCCCAACCACTGCTTTCCTTTCACGCCCCTCGACTCCTATAACTGCCATCTGGTTTCTGTACAAATTCTAAATACCTTTTCGCTCCCTATGTTTCACCCCTGCCACCTTCAGACCAAATCTAGTGGTCATTAATAAGGGATGTATCCGCCCTTCGCCTTTATTATGGCCTGAGCTCTACTGGAGTCACTTTCACTGAGGTGTCCAAACGTCTGTCTTGGAATGCAGGCCATCCTTTTTCAAGAGCCGTAACCAGAGAAGGTAGTGTTGTTGAACAGCAGGGTCTGAACTGAAGTCGGCACTGCAGTTCATATCGCTGGGTTCAGGTCGGGACTCTGGACAGGCCAGTCAGTTTCAGAAATGTTTTCGTCTCACAAATACTGCTTTTTGACAGGTGCACTGCCATGCTGATGCAATAATCTTCTCCGGGCTGTTTATCCACATTGTACAGTCCACAATTCTGTAAAGTAAGTCCGCATGCTTCCGCATTTAGCGTTTTATTAATGGGACTAAGGGAAACGCACCCTAACTTCGAAGACGGCTCCCATATCGTAACACTAACCCCTCCGAACTTCACTTTCGCATTACATATGATGGTACGTGACGTCCTCTGGGCACTCGCTAAACCGAATTTTCCATCGGATTTCCAGAAGGTGTAACTTGACTCATCACTACAAATCGCTCATTTAGAGATCATCCACAGTCTAGTTACGTCGCTCTTTGCACCACCTTAACTGTCATGTAGCATTGCCTACAGAAATTTGTGGCTTACGAGAAGCTGCTCCACCATCATTGTGCTAGATTCTTTTTAGCTTACTATGAACGGTCATTACGCTAGGTAGAGTGCTAGAGTGCTGGTAGGACTTTAAATACTCACGAGTGATTCCTCTCCCCCCCCTCCCCCTCCCGAGTCCACACCTCGTGGTCTACTAGCTAGCGTTGCTGCCTCTGGATCAGGGGGCCTGGGGTTCGATTCCCGGCCGGGTCTGGGATTTTTCGCCGCCTGGGGACTGGGTGTTTGTGTTGTCCTCGTCATCTCACCATCCTTCGGGAAGTGCCGAGACTGGAAATGGAAAGATGCTGATGACCACACACCACCACCACCACCACCACCACCATCATCATCATCATCATCATCATCATCATCATCATCATCATCATCATCATCATAATCATCCTTCCCCCGACTTCAGGACATTACTCATTCTCAGTGGTCAGTGCTCGACGGTCAATGTGCGTTAGTACAAGATGTGTCTGCCTCGTCTCGCTTTAGCTTTGACTGTTTCTCCACAATCACATCACAAACTGTCGACTTCGGCAGCTTTAGAAGGGTTGGATGTCTCCTTTGGATTTGTTTCTCGGGTGACATCCAATGACTAGCAGACGTTCCAAATCTCTGAGCTCTGCTGACCGATCCATTCTGCTGTTACTGCTTCGCTACTTACAAAATTATACTCCTCGCCTCCCTTTATACCAGCGGATCTGCCCAGCATGACCTCTAACGAATAATTCCGCTTTACAGAGGGCTGTCCGGATACTTTCGATCAGGTAGTGTATATTTTCACGCATACCTGTTTTCGTCATTAATTATGAAACATACTGTACACTGCTTCAGCAATTCATTCGCACAAGGAATGACAGTTTCATAACAAACTGGAGATTAATTTATTTTGAAAGTAAGCTCCTGAAGAGGGCGGCGGGTTGTCGAAACACGTCGAGTCGATTTTCGTCATTAGCAATCACTCAAGCGTGTGCAGATCTGAGAATAAAAGCTTTTTTTGTTTCAGTTTTTATATAAGTCGTTTAGCTAGCTACAACTTGGAGAGTTGCACGCACGTCTCCCGAGCGCCTGCTCTGAGGAAATTTTCCCTTGCGTCTGGTCCTCGCGCTCCGCATTTCGGGCCTAACTTTTCTTCTCTCGCGTTTCCCGTCATCTCGGCCAGCCGCTTCGGCCCGGTCCTGTACTAAATAATGCATGAAGCCCGGGAGGGGGTTTCGGCCGGCGAACAGATGACAGGCGGCCCCCATTGTCGAATTCCGGGAAGCGCCGGGAGAGCGCGCGCAAAACTGCTGCCCGGAATGTCGCTACACACACACACACACACACGCACACACACACACAGGGCGGCTTCCTGGCCCCAGAAGAGCCGGGAGTCGCTGGACCATGCGACGCTAGATTGCTGGAAGCTCGAGAACGGGGGGAAGGGAAAAAAGATCTCAAGGAGAAGTTTCCCTACAATGTCTCGTCACTGGGAGCTTTCTGCCTGGCGACCTGAATGTCGCTTTGAAGTGATGCAAAGAAAAATAATTTTTTTTCTGAAACTTTTACAGGACGCCTTCTAGCGGATATTCAACAACAAATCACTGTGATATAGTCTCGTCTAGGACTGGCGAGAGTGTGGATATTCGCGAAGGTGGTGGGCAAAGCTTTTGGCATTTGCGAACGGATTATTTACTTCGTCGGGACGAACGTATGCGAACCGCATAGTTATTTCATTTCTACAGCGTCGACTTCTCAAAACTTGTAAACTACCTTCTTGTTCATCTTTGAGCGAATCCGTCATCGGAAATTTAAGTTCATAAATTCACCACGGCATATTCCGCGAGAAGAATGGGATGCTCTTATTATTTCAATAAGTGGATGGTTTTCCTTTTTTGGAGAGAGAGAAACTTGTTGCCAATGTTTCTTTGGTCCTCCAATGTGTCTTTCACCATTCGGTGTATACGATGAGATTTGTTTTGGTATTCTTTCTTCTTGTATTTTGTTAAGATGTGGGAGCCATGTTTCTGTATGTTCTTTGATACTAGCATATGTATTAAAATTATTCATTTCTCATCGAGCACCTTCATTTTTAAATATGCCCAGTCTTTTGCAGCCTATCACGGATCGGGAATGCCGATTCTGATCCATTTATCTTAGTAAGATGTACAGCACTGGTCATTCATGTCTGTGAGTCGTAAAGCGAACGGCCATCATGTTACTCGATTTAGTTCTCGTTTTCCCTGATAACGTTCTTCAAATTGTGCCCTTATATTGCTTGGTATTTATTCAGTTTGTGATCGAAATCCAGATCGCTGTCTTCTCTCATGGCCAAGCGATTCGAAGGGAGACTTTGCTAATCAGGAGTTGTATAGAGGTATTTCTGTTCGGGCTGGGTAATAGTCTATATAAAGCCACATTCTTCGCCTTTTGTTAAGAGATTTTCATGTTATGTCCAGAGCAGGTAAGTCGGAGATAATACACAGATCTCTGAATATTATCCTGAATTTCTTGAATAACAACCTAACCACCTTTAATTTATTTTAATTCTTGCGCTTGTTCTTAGTTTTCTTTACCTATTTATAACATGCATGTAGATATTAAGAAGTGTAGAAGGTAAGCAACAGACCTTACATACTGCTTTGTTGGTCTGAAGTCCTTTGGATAGTAGGTTTTCTGTTTGCAGTATTACTTTTGTGTCGTGGTATAAGCTTTTTATAACATCCACGATATGGAGAGCATATGCTCGCTTAACTATAATGTCCCACAGGTGTGATCTTGTACCTTTATCAAAAGGATGATCTAGGAGGACAATGCAACTTGCCACATGTACATAGTTACCCACTATTGGCTTACAAATCTTCGATTAGGACGCAAAAGCGTGCATAGCTACCACATTGCTCGGATCTGAATTCACTTGAACAGCTGAGGTACCAATCTCACCGCACGCGTCCGCAAAAAAAGTGAAGATGAGTTTTCGACATCTTGCACGACATTCTGAACGTGACACCAATCGTCACCCACTGGATTCGCGAGTGCTCACAATCATTCAGGAAACATACCGATACGTTGCAGTAGCGGAAATTCTGTATCAGTGTCAGGCCAATCCATGTGGTTACTTTACCACCTGACCGCCGTCGTGGGTACGGAGCAAGAGTTGAGCATTTGTCCCCCTTCCTGGGGCCCTGCATGAGTCCTGTATTTACTACAGACGAGTTGTTTGTAAAACCATCAGTTCCATAAAACTCAACTCACACAACGACGTTGCGTTGCGGGGCTGCGAGGTGTATCGTCGATCTTGAGCGCACGTGGCAATAGTTCGGTAAGTGCGGTTTAGTACGGGGCGTGTTCATCTGGCGCGCTTTTGGAACACTTTACACCTCTTATCCGCGCTGACCTTTAGCAGTAAGGTGATACATTCGTTTCAGTCATGTGGTTACGTAGCTCTGTATCCTTTGTGCACCCGGCCGGTAAGTCCACATCTGACCGTTTTCCAGATTCGGCGGCAGGTGCAAGACGACACATCTCACTACTCGCACCGGTGTTGGAATCGCGAAGTCGCCTCCAGCGCCAATTACGGCTGGAGATTGAGGCGACTGCTGGAGCGCGGATACACGCCGCCAATTACTGGCATCCCGTCGAGGTGCAGCGGGTTGGGCGCTTCGCACGTTGGCAGGTGTCGCATCGCTGCTTCCAGCCCGTAACGACCGGGATGGTTGCCTTCAGGTTGGTCTGCCAGCATATTGGCGTCTTATGTAATGCTGCAGCATCCAGTGTAAGGAGGTGACTGCTGATAGCATTCAGCTATAATTCGCAACACTTTTGGGGGAAAGAGTACTTTGGGAGAACATGCTCGCTCTCTCCCTCTCTCTCTCTCTCTCTCTCTCTCTCTCTCTTTCTTTCTCTCTCTCTCTCTCTGTGTGTGTGTGTGTGTTCAAGAGGTAGCAAGTACGGATACTTGGTTCGATTCCGGCAGGGGGAGGGGAGGGGCGGGAGGGAACTCGTTCGTCCCACAGACGCCTACGAATTTATTAAAAGTAACAATAAAAGACGCTGCCAGAAAAAATAGTGCACCTGGAAAGATGACGTAGATTTTGGTCCGACAACGGCAAATGCCACCTGCGTGACAGTAGATCTACTGATAATGGCATAGCTACCAGAGGGCCATCTGTGTCCACCCTCAACAGGTGTTCGCAGCCAGAAGGCTCAATGTGGCGCAGAGATTTGAAGCAAGTAGGCAACCTAGCCATGAAGATGCACTCGTGCTTCCTACAGCCAACTGAGGGAGATCGAAAGGGGTCAGAATTGTGGCCTTCCGATTGCCGGGTCGGTCCTTTCGGAGAAACGCCACACAAGTTGGACGTGCTGCATCACCTGTAAACAAGCTTCTGCACAGTATGAGATTTTCACTCTGCAGCGGAGTGTGCACTGATATGAAACTTCGTGGCAGATTAAAACTGTGTGCCTGTCCGAGACTCGAACTCGGGACCTTTGCATTCCGCGGGGAAGTGCTCTACCGTCTGAGCTACCCAAGCACGACTCACGCCCCGTCCTCACAGCTCTACTTCCTCCAGTACCTCGTCTCCCACTTTACAAACTTCACAGAAGCTCTCCTGCCAACCTTGCAGAACTAGCACTCCTGGAAGAAAGGATATTGCGGAGACGTGTCTTAGCCACAGCCTGGGGGATATTTCCAGAATGAGATTTTCACTCTGCAGTCGAGTGTGCGCTGATATGAAACTTCCTGGCAGATTAAAACTGTGTGCCGGACGTGGACTCGAAGTCGGGACCTTTGCCTATCCCGGGCATGTGATCTACCGCTCCACAACCGAAACGGCATATCATTAACATACAACATGAACATCAAGGATCCCAACACATTTCCCTGGAGTACGTCCGAAGTCGATGACTCGCCGTACAAATAAGATAGCATCCTACCTCCTGCCTATCAAGAAATCCTCGATCAAATCACATTTCTCGTCCCATGCACGATATGATCCTAATACCATGGCGCAGTGTTGCCGTTCACTGTCCCCAACTGAGCATTCATTTATACAGCGTCGTTTTCTGTCGAGATTAGCTACATTTCATGTCATAGTACTCTAAAAAAACTGTATTAGTGGCATTAACATGTAAGGGGCAATATGATAATCTTGACATATGCTACGACATGAAGTTCAAAAGGACTGTAACGGTATGTTACTTATTAACGGTATACACTGTATGAATTAAATTGTAGCACTGTAATAATGTACTTTTGGTGAAATGCGTATGTTCATCGCTGGAACTCTTGACGGTGGCTACAGAACCGGAATTGCAATACTGTATGCAGAAGGAAACAGCAGTCAGATGACGAAAGCATTGGCATTTCAGTTGTAAGTCAAAACATAGTACACATAGAAAATAAAGGACGAAAACTCGACTTGCTAGACGAATTCGAGATTGATCTTCATGAAAATAAACTTGGTAATATTCTTAACGCGGAAGTGAAAGATAAGCAAGATCGTAAGTAAGATGCAAGTAGTACTTTTCGAAATGAGGGTATGAAGGCGACCAATGTAGAAGCTACATGGCTGAGGCAGTGGTTGCGCGTACGCAGTAATACCTCGGACATGGCAGCTCACAACAAATTCCGGACACCTGGAGACGCGTCAGCTTCACACTCTTCGAGCCCACAGCTGATCTGGAGAATGCGACCTGGTGTGCGGTGATGTGAGCTGGGGCTTCTACTGACAGATGTCGGCGACTTTAAAGTAAAACATGGACTCACAGTTCACTTTTAAAATAAAAAAAATATTTCGTGAACGCTGAAAATGTGTTGGTAGATCTTATGAGCTGATTTTGACAACCCAGTGTCTCTCTAAACGCGTTTTTTAGTTGCTTCTAGGACGTAAAACGGTTGAACGCTACCAGTTACTACTGTTGCTGCCACTGCAAACATGTTACTATTAGTGGTAAACAACCTCGAGCTTGTGAAACCGGACACCAGTCTCAATACAGAGCCTGCCATAGATCGTTTCCTCCCACCTTGCCTACCGCGTTTTTCGTAACACGTGATCAACGCTGGAGGATATGCAAGGGGGCGTATCTGCAAACCGCTGTTGAAAATTTGCAGGGTACCGCCCGGGTGTATCATTACGAGGTCTTGTTTCTGTATTAGATCGTGTGCCAATATGCTACTTGGCTGCACCGTACACCTGTGTTTACTCTGAAGTACAGCAATTGCTGGGCACCGCCTTCGGCATTTTGCACGCCTGGACCTGCAGTTACCTGATCGATAAGCGGTAGAGGCTCACGGGGAACAACCGCATCCAAAAGCAGTTCTTAGTTTGCCAGCGGTATCCGCTACTGACAGTGCTTCTCACATACAGTATACTCTGTGCTGCTGAACATCGCCGGCCGCGGTGGTGTAGCGGTTCTGGCGCTGCAGTCCGGAACCGCGGGACTGGTACGGTCGCAGGTTCGAATCCTGCCTCGGGCATGGGTGTGTGTGATGTTCTTAGGTTAGTTAGGTTTAAGTAGTTCTAAGTTCTAGGGGACTTATGACCTAAGATGTTGAGTCCCATAGTGCTCAGAGCCATTTGAACCATTTTTTTGCTGAACATCGTAAAAAAATGTAAAACTTGTGTGTAATTCGTGTGCTGCAAACACCAAAGCAACTTTAGAAAAGTAAGTCTGACATCATCGCTGGAGTTTCCGTCCTTGCCTCCTGATGATCTTCGACAACATGTCCGTAGTAAACTTCGCATCTGCGCTCAATGAATTTATGCGTTTTGACGAAACTTGTGACAGCGCAACTATACAGTTCAAGACGTTACGATAAACCATTGCTTAGTACTGCGAGTAGTCTCATTTCTCCTCTTGTGAACGGGTGTACTGCTGAGCGCTCGGAGTCTGAATGTGAGAGAGAGAGAGAGAGAGAGAGAGAGAGAGAGAGAGAGAGAGAGAGAGAGAGAGAGAGAAATAAAATGTACAGTTCATAATCAGGTGCGTTATCAGATTCGTAAGAGGCGTGAATGTTATGAGCTGAAACTCGGAAACTATGTGTGACGAAACTTCTTACTTAACAATGTTACTCTATGGCCACTGCTATATAGTTTAGACATTTCAGCAGTAATATGAGCCTTTAGTTTTATGTTTCTATAATGAATGAGAATTTTCCTATCTTTACAAAAAATGCAGCTGGCTGTCCACGCGATAGTGCAAGTCGTGGAAGTGCAGTATTTGTTACGATTTGCATTCATACTTAAATGAAATGTTTGTAAATGAATGAAAATGTTATTTTGAGTTGAACTGGGATTCGGATCTCTTTAATAACACATGAGTGAATCATATTGACATAGAAGTATTGCATTGTCATTCACAGTGAGAAATGATTCGAACAATATTTAAGATACAAATTTACTCTTCACTATTAACTAAAAGCAATCAATCCGCAATTCGTATAATACTTTCTGACAATGTGTGGCGTCATTCTGTTCAAAATTGTTCAAATGGCTCTGAGCACTATGGGACTTAACATCTGAGGTCATCAGTCCCCTAGAACTTAGAACTACTCAAACCTAACCAACGTAAGGACATCACACACATCCATGCCCGAGGCAGGATTCGAACCTGCGACCGTAGCAGTCGCGCGGTTTCGGACTGAAGCGTCTAGAATCGCTCGACCTGAAGCGAGGTGCAGATGGGCCCATGGACCGCTCAGGATTGACATCATGTTCTCTTCACCGATGAAGCCAGACAATCGTCGGAGACGTGTTTGCAGGCAACCTGGTCAGGCTGAACGCCTTAGACACAGTGTCCAGCGAGTGCAGTAAAGTGGATGTTCCCTGCTGTTTTGGGGTGACATTATGTGGGGCCGACGTACGCCGCTGGTGCTCATGGAAGGCGCCGTAACGGCTGTACGATACGTGGATGCCATCCTCCGACCGACAGTGCAGCCATATCGGCAGCATATTGGCGAGGCATTCGTCTTCATGGACGACAGTTCGCGGCCCCATCGTGCACATCTTGTGAATGACTTCCTCCCTATAACGACATCGCTCGACTAGAGTGGCCAGGATGTTCTCCAGACATGAGCCCTATCGAACACGCCTGGGATAGATTGAAAAGTGCTGTTTATGGACGACGTGAGAAACCAACCGCTTTGAGGAATCTACGCCGAACCACCGCTGGGGAGTGGGACAATCTGGACCAACAGTGCCTAGATGCACTTGTGGATAGTATGCCCGACGAATACAGGCATGCACCAAGGCAAGAGGAGGTGCTAATGGGTATCAGACGTACCTTTGAAGGTCTCACTGTGAGGTGGTACAAAATGCATTGCGCGGTTTTCATGAGCTATAAATGCTGCGGAAATGATCTTTGTGTTTATCTCTATTCTAATATTCTGTACAGATTCCGGAACTTTCTTAACCGAAGTGATGCAAAACTTTTTTAATTGCGTACATGTGGTCACACTCTAAAATAAAAATTCTTTTTCAGGTTTCTATTCCACTTTGTCTATTTTTGAATTCTAGATGCCACAAGCTTAAAAGCACTTCATTTGTTTCGTGCTTTTTACTAATTTTGTAGCTGTTGGAACACTAATTTTATTAATTTAATTTAAAAAAGTTATTACTGCCCATACAGTGTACTAAACATATATTTACCCTAACATATTCCCCTTTAGAGCTTTATAAATCGCTTCAGACGTTTCTCGAAATATTTTGGTTATTATGCAATGTGATACTGGAGTGCTGTGCTGTAAACTAGAGTATCTCTCTCGTGTATAAAGAAGTCGACTGTCACTGTTTGCCTGTCTGCTGCACAAATAGCGCTTTTCAAGAGAGTATTCTGTTAATGTAATATGAGATCCACTTTTCTGAGCGAATACTGAAATACACTTTCATCCATTCGTAATTTACATATTACGTCTTCACTTGCTCCTCTCGTAACAAATTTTAATGAAAGCTTTTATTATCTCGAAGTAATACCCGTGACTTCATCCAAGTATGTTTCCTTTTTTCCCCCACTTTTCTTCCAAATACACAGACAATGCACTTGTAGTACTAACAACTGGAGAGCGTAATAACAAGCTGTTCAAACAATGGCTCTAAGCACTATGGGACCTAACATCTGTGGTCATCAGTCCCCTAGAACTTAGACCTACTTAAACCTAACTAACCTAAGGACATCACACACATCCATGCCCGAGGCAGGATTCGATCCTGCGGCCGTAGCAGCAGCGCGGTTCCGTACTGAAGCGCCTAGAACCGCTCGGTCACAGCGGCCGGCAACAAGCTGCTGTCCGCCATTTCGAAATCTGACGAAAAGTAAGGTGACAGTGTAATACCCCTTTTTAGCGCCACGTCAAACATCTTTGTCAAAGAAATTTGACGAATATTTGATCTTATTTGTTTGTCAAATAAATATGATAGTGTAATAACGGCCTTAGCACTCACTAGTGAAATGAGTGTCTTATGAGGAGGAGCACGGCCGTTATATCCCATTCTATTTAACTCCCTACGCAAAACCGTTGTGCCAGATCGACTTCTGGTAGCACTTCGGAACTGACGAGTCAGTCCTTTCGCTGATTTCACGATATTTTTTACAATCACCCATCTCAACGCTCGATGGTCCATGTCCGTCACTACATGAGTTCTGCTTGGTTTTTATTAGCTGTGGTTGTTACTTCGCATTCCCACATGACACTCGCATCACCAACAGTGGACTTGGGCAGCTTCAAAGGGATTGGAATGTGCCGCCGGTGTGGCCGAGCGGTTCTAGGCGTTTCAGCCCGGAACCGCGCGACCGCTATGGTCGCAGGTTCGACTCCTGCCTTGGGCATGGATTTGTGTGATGTCCTTAGGTTAGTTAGGTTTAAGTAGTTCTAGGGGACTGATGACCTCAGATGTTAAGTCCCATAGTGCTCAGAGACATCTGAACCATTTGATTGAAATGTCTCTGACATATTTGTTACTCCGGTGACATCTAATGACTACGTGTTACTGAGTTAGCCATCATGATCGTCTCATTCTGCTGTTACTTCTCTACTGACAACACAACACTTCCTGCCTCGTGTTATGCTGGCGGGTCCGCCTCTGGTGCCATCAAGTGGTCAACGCCGCGCTACACAGGGGTGTCCAGACACTTCTGACAAAATTGTTCAAATGGCTCTGAGCACTATTGGACTTAACATCTGAAGTCATCAGTCCCCTAGAACTAGGAACTACTTAAACCTAACCAACCCAAAGACATCAACACACATCCATGCCCGAGGCATCATTCGAACCTGCGACCATAGCGGTCGCGCGGTTCCAGACTGAAGCTCCTAGAACCGCTCGGCCACACCGGCCGGCACACTTTTGACAAGTCCCCAGCTCGTGGTCGTGCGGTAGCGTTCTCGCTTCCCGCGCCCGGGTTCCCGGGTTGGATTCCCGGCGGGGTCAGGGATTTTCTCTGCTTCGTGATGACTGGGTGTTGTGTGATGTCCTTAGGTTAGTTAGGTTTAAGTAGTTCTAAGTTCTAGGGGACTGATGACCATAGATGTTAAGTCCCATAGTGCTCAGAGCCATTTGAACCATTTTTTTTTTTTTGAACCTTTGACAATTCATGGTACACTGTATCACATCTTCTGAAAGGAGACGATTACTGATTACTCAGCACATTTCCGAATTCTGCTACATGATATACGACGCACGTGGGAGGAATGGTTTCACGGAGAATATCGCGTGTTCTCGTCAGAGTGCAGACGCTCTATTGGGCTCGTACGCACGAGTCCAAATGCACGCGTTTGCGCGGTGGGAGCTGCCGGCGAAGCCGGATTATCTGCCGCTAATTATTAACGAGCCGGCGCGCCCCGCTACAGGTCAATTACGGCGCAGCTGCAGCCGGGATTATACCCCGCTTCTGACGACGACAGCGCTGCGTCGAAACGCGCGGACATTGTAAACAGTCCAACAAAGTCCAGGACTGCAGCGACAGACGCTCGCGATAAATATTTACGCCCGTGGGCAATCAGGCGCCGCCAAACGTGCTCGTGTCTCGCAACACCTCCACAGCGAAGGGCGTGGCAGAGGGTTTTCTCTTATTGTGCCGCACACTCCGACGCATGCGAAAATCACCCAGCGAAAAAGGTAAGCGTGAGTCAAATAAGCTGTGTAACTCAAATTAGCTACACAAAAATATACATATGATGAGGTCCACAGAACGGTACGCTATCTCTGGTAATTAAATATGGGATGGAGATCTCCACGTGCATCAAATTGGATCTGAATATTTTCCGGAAGACGCCTCATATCGAAATCTTATGAGATAAATCTCGACTTTTAGGGAAGCACATAGACAATTGTTTTTCCCTCGTTCCATTTGCGAGGGGAACGGGAAGTGGAGTGACTAACTCTGGTACAAGGTACCCTCCACCACACAACGTATGGGGACTGCCAAACTATGGATGTACACGCAGAAATAGCATCTGGAAATCGTAAACGACTGCTGCAATGGAATACGTCTCAGAGACACAGCATTCAATTAAAAACTGCCGAGCATTCCACACACATCAAAAAAAGTTTTGCATCACCCCGGTTCCCAGAACTACTGATGATAGACGTTGACTGTGGGTACTGTATCACAGACACAGTCTTTTTGACTCTTCAGAGATGTCACTACATCCGCCCAAAGATGTAAACAACCATGCATCAGCAGTGCCTATTAGACAGAGGAGGTCCAACAGCCGGTCACTTCCAATTCCACCAGCTAGGAGGTACACGGTTCTTGTTGTCTGTAGTTCAGCCATGCCTAGACGGTCAATACCGCGGTCCGATCACGTCCGCATTGTTACTTGGTGCCAGGAAGGTCTCTCAACAAGTATTCAGGCGTCTCGGGGTGAACCACACATTCGTCTTCATGGACGACAATTCGCACCATCATCGTGCACATCTTGTGAATGACTTCCTTGTGGATAACGACATCGCTCGACTAGAGTGGCCAGGATGTTCTCCACACACGAACCCTATCGAAAATGCCTGGGATAAATTGAAAAGGGCTGTTTATGGACGAAGTAACCCACCAGACACTCTGAGGTTGGTTGGTTGGATTAAAAGAGGAGGAAAGGACCAAACTACGAGGTCATCAGTCCCTTGTTCTGGATAAAACAATGCCACAAGTGTGATAATAAACCGAACGAGACTGACAACTCAAAACAGAATGAAAGGAAAAATCACAATAAAGATGAAGGGCAACAAACATGGACAAAAGGGGACAAGAAAACCACAGAAAAGCAAGAAACGGGACGAAGAGCTTAAAACAACAGATTACCATGGATGGCTGACCATGAGAATATAATAGAGGAGGAGCCAGCCACTGTGCAACACATTAAAACCTCCACCCTAGAAGCACTGGGGTGGAGGACACAGAGAGACAAAGGACATGCGCTTAAACTTAGATCAAATGATAAAACCCATCCACACGAATAAAACGTAAAACTAAATGAGCCGATGAGGCGTTGTCAGATAAAATTAGCGGCAACGAGTCTGGTAACCCAATATTTCATCGCTGGGCGGTCAAAGTGGGACAGTGCACCAGAATATGGGCCACAGTCAACCAGGCGCCACACCGACACTCAGGCGGGTCTCCAGGGCTCAGCAGGTAGCCGTGGGTCGCCCAAGCGTGGCCAATGTGGAGCCGGCAGAGAACCACAAGTCCCTGCGGGAGGCCCACATGGAGGACTGAGACACATTCGTAGTCTACTTAATGGTACGCAGATTGTTGTTCATACTTAGGTTATGCCATTCCATATCCAAAGCCGAAGAACCCTACGTTTTAAGTCAGAACGCAGGCCAGGTTCAGAGATGCCCATCTCCAGAAGCGGTTGCCACGTAGCCTGTTTGGCCAGCCTGTCGGCAAATTCGTTGCGCGAGATGCTGACGTGTCCTGGTATCCACACAAACGCCACTAAACGATGGGACCAGTTCATGGTACAGATGGACTCCTGGATGGACGCTACCAAAGGATGGCGAGGGTAGCTCTGGTCGATAGCTTGTAGGCTGCTCAAGGAGTCAGTACACAGAAGGAACGGATATACTGAAGTGCACGAGAGATGGCCACCGGCTCTGCAGTGAATCCACTGCAGCCTTCGGGCAAGAAATGCTGTTCAAAATGGCCTCTGTGGACGTAGGCGAAGCCAGCATGACCATCAGCCATCCAGCTGCCGCTGTAAACCACTTCAGAGCCCCGAAACTCGTCTATAATCGAGAGGAAGTCACAGCGGAGACTTGCAGCAATAACGGGGTCTTTAGGGTCATGCGAAAGGTCCAGACAAATCTGTGACCTAGGTGTACACCATGGAGCTGTATGCGGACGGACGTGGTGGTAAAGGGAAGGACTCCATTTCAGACAGAAGGGATCGCACGAGATTTGTAGTCATTAGCCCTGACCTGGGCCATGGGTGGAAAAAGGAGATGGTAATTCGAATGCTCAGGAGAAATATCAATGTGTGCAACGAACTGGCGAGCAGCTGGGCACGTCAGATCTGCAATGGGGGGACTCGGGCCTCCATCAGGACACTGATCACCAGACTCGTTCTAAAAGCTCCAGTAACTAGGCGAACGCCACAGTGGTGCACTGGGTCGAGTACACGCCACTGAACCATAAACCACAGTTCCATAGTCAAGGTGGGTTTGAACAAGGGCTTTGTAGAGCTTCCGCAGAGTAGAGCGATCTGCACCCCAGTTGGTGTTGCTCAGGCAGCGGAGGGCACTGAGATGCTGCCAACACTTCCGCTTAAGCTGACGAAGGTGAGGAAGCCAAGTCAATTGGGCGTCGAAAATCAGTCCTAAGAATCGATATGTCTCAACTACAGTGAGTGGATCGTCATGAAGGTATTCTGGTTCCGGATAAATGGTACGATGCCGACAGAATTGTATGACACACGACTTAGCGGCCGAAAACTGGAAGCCGTGGGCGAGAGCCCATGACTGCGCCTTGTGGAAGGCTCCCTGTAGGCGCTGCAACGCCAATACTGGTGGAGCAGTACGAAATGCAGAAGTCGTCTGCATACGGAGAGGGTGAGACGGAGGGATCTACAGATGATGGTAGACCGTTAATGTCCACTAAAAATAGTGATACACTCAATACAGAACCCTGCGGGACCAACCACAATGGACTGGCTTCCGTGCTGGATATGAGGTACAAAGAAGTCCATGGTTATCGTTGGCACAAAAAGTGACACTGCACAGTGCATGGTGGAAAACGCACCCAGGAAGGTGTCCTCGCCCAAGAGATGGGCCTGCAATGCGACGACGAGAAAGTGGACTAAAGATCTCAATGCACGATGGACACGATGCACCATGCAAGTCACCCTTCCCAAATTGGGTCGCTCTTTGGGAAAATTTTGAAAAATGGAGGTCAAACCCTACAGCGGGCCATCACATAAAGGCCGAAGCATGTGTGACTCCTTTTAGTCGCCTCTTACGACAGGCCTGTTCTAATACCTGGACCTGCAGGCGGCCACTCTGAGGGATCTGCGCCGAATCGCCGTTGAGGTGCGGTACAATCTGGACCAACAGCGCCTTCATGAACTTGTGGATAGTATGCCACGACGAATACAGGCCTGCATCAATGCAAGAGGACGTGCTACTGGGTATTAGAGGTACCGGTGTGTACAGCAATGTGGACCACCACCTCTGAAGGTCTCGCTGTACGGTGGTACAACATGCAATGTGGGGTTTTCCTAAGCAATAAAAAGGGCGGAAATGATGTTTATATTGATCTGTATTCCACTTTTCTTCACAGGTTTCGGAGCTATCGGAACGGAGGTGATGAAAAACTTTTATCCGTTTGTGTACAATGGCCCCTATATTATGTTCTCACTGTCTCCTTATGGGCAAATATCGCAGACAAAAATCGTTTTATGCTGTATGAAAATTGATTTACGCTGTGAGTATAGTGACAACACGTCAACGTGATTTATAGGCCTGGAGATCAGTGGCGGAACAGTATGCATTAAACTACTTGTCGCTCTGACGACTTTACTTACCACGAAGGGGTTTTACTCATCTGTGAACACAGTTTTCAGTTTTTGAGGGGAGTTCTCTCGAAATGCAAATTTTTTAATCCGCACTTCAGTATTAACCCGAAACCCGCTTTTATATTCCATGCCTGTATCTGAAATATCTATTCATCGAACGCTTTGAGTAAAAAAATGCATGCTTCCGCGATCACAATAGTCGTATTAAATAAAATCGATCAGCAATTGATTCGTAATAACATGGCCGTGTAATGAAGCGCCAATAGATGTTCCACATCGAACAAATAATCTTTCGAAAAATACGAAGTGAGTACTCGCTGTCCCTAATTAATAGAGAGGGAAAAAAAATTACAATCATCGTGTTGCTATGGACAACAGCACGCTGCGTGGACTTAAACGCTGAAACCATAAATCTACAACGTCGCCCATTCTTTCCGAAGCATTGCCGCCATACATCATGCCACAATCCCCAATCCCCACCCACCCCCACCTCTTCTCCGTGTGTGTGTGTGTGTGTGTGTGTGTGTGTCCCTCTTTTTTCGAATTATTAAAATACAAATGCGATCCGTTCCCGAGAACACTTTTTTTTCGCCTGTCCTTGTGTGAACGTGCGTCCAAAACGAATGACTGAAAATATTTCTCCTTTTTTGTCTCCCAATCAAGTAATTAAAAAATCTACTCCAAACACCCTTTCCTTTTTTTTAGAAAATAATTCCTTGCAGATGAGAGTTTAACAGTAAATATTTTATCCCTTGACAGTTTTCGGTTATATAGAGAGACACACCAGGACAACAGAGAAAGATGCGCGCATTGTTAGTAATGAAACACTGATATATGGGGTGGACCGGGCGCCGGCAGAAAATTGTGAACATATATTTCCGCGTGTAGCAGATCGGTAAAAGGGGGAAAAAGTAAATAAAGCGAAGAAGAAGAAAGGCATGTATCACTTTGCATAATCCATAGCGACCGAGTGTCGTCCCAGCAAGAAGACAAGTGGAACGGTGGGAGATTAACAAAAAAGGAATAAGCGGGAAAATGTTTTGTTTTCACACATTGGCACCACCGGCGGACGCGCTATCCGCGCTGTTTGCTGCTTTTGTAACCGGAACAAAAGACAGTTGAGGTCTATGTAACGAACGCTTTCTGTTCCGCAGCGCCGGGTGAAGCAGGAAAACGCGAGATTGTTTCGAAATTCTATCTCTCAGTTTCATCATGGTATGTCTATTATACTTCGGATGTTTCACGTTTCCGCTTCTGTTGCAGTTCGAAGTTGGCAACGCTTACGGCAGTGGGCGGGGATTGGGGGAGGAGGGGGTTGGTCCGGCCGGGGGGGGGGGGGGTTGAGGGGTTGGTAGGTCGCGCCCTGGGTATTGAATCCGTTAATTATGGCTCCGACAGAGGTCATTAATCACTTATCATACACTGCCGTTGGTGTTGCGGTTCACTCCGGCAGAAGAAATTTCTGTGGCGCCTGTTGGCACCACTGCGATGAATAATGGCGCGGCTGCGGTGCGGCGTGTGCTTGCGTGTGCACTGATAACAGCTGCAAACCCCGGACGCCGCGAGGTTGGCTGCACTGCGTTCGGCGCCAGTCAGTTGTTAACTGTAGCGAAAAGCGCTGTGGAACGCCCATTCAACCGTCCCCACCACTCCGTATGCAAACTGCACGGAAAACGGTTCCGCCTCATTTCGTGTCTACACTGGTCGAAGGGGTTTTTGTAGTCTGGATACTATCCGCAGTATCACGGTGGAGGACGTTCCCTGGTGCATAATTTACTACAAGTCGTTTTGATAATGATGGTTCGACATTCCACGGATACTTATTAGCGTCCAGTGAGAAAATTACGGTTGACGAATGTTATTAAACCGTGTGCTACTAACAAGGGAACCTCCCCATCGCACCCCCTCACATTTAGTTATAGGTTGGCACAGTGGATAGGCCTTGAAAAACTGAACACAGATCAACCGAAAAAACAGGAAGAAGTTGTGTGGAACTATGAAAAAAATAAGCAAAATATACAAACTGCGTAGTTCATGAGTAAGATAAGCAACATCAAGGAGACATTGAGTTTAGGAGCGCCGTGGCCCCGTGGTTAGCGTGAGTAGCTGCGGAACGATAGGTCCATGGATCAAGTCTTACCTCGAGCGAAAATTTTACTTTCTTTATTTTCGCAAAGTTATGATCTGTCCGTTCGTTCACTGACGTCTCTGTTCACTGTAATACGTTTAGTGTCTGTGTTTCGCGACCGCACCGCAAAACCGTGCGATTAGTAGACGAAAGGACGTGCCTCTCCAATGGGAACCTAAAACATTTGATCGCAGGGTCATAGGTCAACCGATTCCTCCACAGGAAAACACGTCTGATATATTCTATTCGACACTGGTGACGGCATGTGCGTCACATTACAGGAATATTGTTGACCCATCTAACGTGTACACTTGGCGAATGGGTAAAAAGATTCTTCTATCTTGCCCGATTTAGGTTTTCTTGTGGGTGTGATAATCACTCCCAAAAAAGTGATGAAAACATAAGAGTTTGTCAAATAAACTGCAACAAATGAATGCAACAGTTTCACAGTCGCACAGTTTTCCCTGTGCTCTGTCAAAACATATGTTTTTAACGTTTTCAAATTTTTCCGTGTGTAGACCGTCAAATACTGTATATGTCCAAGCAAATCTGAACATGTCCAGGAATTTTGGAGAGCGAAGTTGATTATGTGTGAGTGCCTGAACTTTGATAATTGACACACGATCACGTAAACAATACTGCTCTGTGTACCTCGCATCGGACGGACGGACAGATAACAATTGTCTGAAAAGAAAAAATTAAACTTTTCACTTGAACCAAGGACCTCTCGTTCCGCAACTGCTCACGCTAACCACGGGACCACGGCGCTCCTGAGCTCACATTATCCTTGATGTTGCCTATCTTGCAAATGGACTACTCAGTTTGTATATTTTGCTTATTTTTTTTCCTAGTTCCACACAACTTCTCCCTGTTTTCTCGACTGATCTGTGTTCAGTTTTTCAAGGCCTATGCACTGTGCCAACTTATAACTAAATCTGAGGGGGGTGCGATGAGGAGGTTCCCTTGTGAGTAAATATTAAAATCTGTTAAGGGAGATCGCAACTAAATCCAAATAGTTTTGTGAACGCTTCATGTAAACGCCATGATCGGTTTCGGAGCATTATGCCATGTCCAGAATTCTACTCTGCATTTAGCCCAGCGTCAATTTCGCCAGTATTGTCTGCTCCTGTCCTGCTAAAGAATACGTCCATGTGTCACAGTCGCGTGCATGGTATAGCCGTTTTGTTTACCCCTGTATATTTTGTATTTCTGCTGAAAAAATCACAAAGATAAAGGAGGAATAAAACAAAATCCACTAGAACAAAAATGTGAGAGTATACTGCTCGTTCACTTACTACGGATTTCAGCTGCATGCAGTTTAGCATATGTGAGAGGTTTAAGTTAGGGACCCATGTAGTAGGCCTACATGAATATTCTGATGCAATACAAGAGCAGTCTATACAGTCTGTGTAACAAAACTAGTGTAGCCTCATCGAAATGGGCCAAAACCAAAGGTTTCTTTAAAGTGTTTGTCTTTAATTCAATAACAGCTAATGAGCAGAACACTTGACACACTTCCGAAGCCCGTTGCCTGGCTGCAGGCGCCTATGACTACTCAGGTTTTGTCTGTAAAAGGACATTTTTAAAATTCTTAGTAAACGTGGGCGGGTTCTATCGAGGATATTGCCGAACTGGGGTGCCTAAGACAGGCCCTTTAGCGTGCACCCGTTGCTGGTTCGGATCACGTTCAGATTTAGTCGGATGATTGTGAACGGTCCCTAGTGGCTCTAACCTGTACACGAGAGTTAAAATTACGGTCACACTGTACTACAAAGGGGAGCGATCGCACTGAATGGGGATGCTGCCCTACAGTATCCTTAGAGAGGGGTTGAAACGTCCAAGTGCGTCTGCAGCGCCAGAGGTTCTTTCTATTGCTCATCACACTGCAAACTGTGACCGCGAAATTTGTGGCAGTCTATTCCCCAGGAGAAGGAGTGGTTTCTTTGACGTCCTTTATATCATCTCCTGAGACCTTTGCGTGTCGATTCTAGGCGGCGAAGTGTGTGAAATACGCTACTGGCCGTTAAAATTGCTACACCACGAAGATGACGTGCTACAGACGCGAAATGTAACAGACAGGAAGAAGATGCTGTGATATGCAAATGATTAGCTTTTCAGAGCATTCACACAACGGTGGCGCCGGTGGCGACACCAACAACGTGCTCACATGAGGAAAGTTTCCAACCGATTTCACATACACAAACAGCAGTTGACCGGCTTTGTTTGCTGAAACGTTGTTGTGATGCCTCGTGTAAGGAGGAGAAATGCGTACCATCACGTTTCCGACTTTGATAAAGGTCTGATTGTAGCCTATCGCGATTGCGGTTTATCGAATCGCGACATTGCTGCTCGCGTTGGTCGAGATCCAATGACTGTCAGCAGAATATGGAATCGGTGGGTTCAGGAGGGTAATACGGAACGCCGTGCTGGATCTCAGCGGTCTCGTATCACTAGCAGTCGAGATGACAGGCATCTTATCCGCATGACTGTAACGGATCGTGCAGCCACGTCTCGATCCCTGAGTCAACAAATGGGGACGTTTGCACGAACAGTTCGACGACGTTTGTAGCAGCATGGACTATCGTCTCGGAGACCATGGCTGCTGTTACTCTTGACGCTGCATCTCAGAAAGGAGCGCCTGCGATGGTGTACTCGACGACAAACTTGGGTGCGTGAATGGCAAAACGTCATTTTTTCGAATGAATCCAGGTTCTGTTTACAGCATCATGATGGTCGCATCCGTGTTTGGCGACATCGGGGTGAACGCACACTGGAAGCGTGTATTCGTCATCGCCATACTGGCGTATCACCCAGCGTGATGGTATGGGGTGCCATTGGTTACACGTCTCGGTCACCTCTTTTTCGCACTGACGGCACTTTGAACCGTGGACGTTACATTGCAGATGTGCAACTCGCTCGTCACAATACGCTAGTCACTACTATTGATGACTGTGGTATCGTGTTGAAGCTGCATGGGCAGCTGTAGCTGTAAACGCCATCCAAGCTCTGTTTGACTCAATGCTCAGCGGGTATCAAGGCCACCCACGAGAAAATTGCATGATTTCAAGGCACACATGATGTCGCCGTTCTGACCTCCATGGCAGAGGCGTAAACAGGTAAGGTGAAATGTGGGCAAAGAGGGGGTGTGACGACCTCCGCATTGAGTGACACGTCCCCGGTGGCGTGGGCAGCGTTGTGGTGAAATTTGGTGCCATTGTGACGTCATTAACCCACGTTGACACATCAAGCAATCTTCTGAGCTGTAGCCTTTTTTTCCGCATGCTTAGACAACTTGCTATTTGACGCTTCGTCGAGCCTGAGGATGACATCACAGGGCGCCACGCTTTTGCCCCTTAACATAGGAAGGTTGTCGCCACCTTTGAGCCAGTTACGAGATTTCGAATATGTGATCCTTCAGTTGTGTTGCGCAGTGTTTTTTCGTATTCCCTTTTGAAATGATAGTATTCACCTTATGTTTGTTGCAGTCTTTTTCTGAAATTACAAAAATTACCCCAGATGAGTGAGGTTTTCCCCAACATGAAAAACTCTTCCAAGGCCCACCATGGTCTACAACCTAGGAAAAAATATGCCAATTAAAAAGTGTTGCAGTCATGAAAATCTTATCAGCACTGTACTACATTATTCTGCACTGCACACAAATTACCAGTAAGTGAAAAATTAAGAATTACTTTCAAAAACCAGTTACATATTAAAAACTTTTTGAAATAGCAGCTACTTACATCTGACAAAAATTTCCATTTTCGAGACAGGAAGTACTGTTAAGACATCAAAGAAACTTAATTTCACTTGCAAATATCACGTGTTCCGTCGTAGATGACGTTCAGTTTTAGTGTACAAGATGGTGCACGACGACGAAGTGCGCCTTAACCACCGAGCACGTTATGTAACTGGTTTTAAAAATTTACAGTTTTACTGGCCATAAAACTCCGTTAACTAAAGAGCTAAATATCGTCCATATTGTACAGCGGTTTGACGTGTAGGAATCGTAATATTTACAAATGCTGGACAAAACATAGCCTCATGCCTCCCAACAACAACAACAACAAAAACAGTACAAAATGCCGGAAACTGCTTATGGCGGTCTCTAGTATTCGGTCGTAACGTGATTTTAAAATCGGTCACTAGATTGGAACACCTGTCAGGAAACATCGTGTGTTCCTAGGTACACTGTCCTCCAGGTACCACACTATCCCCTGTATCCAAAATCATGTTTCATCCTTGTTGGAACACCATGTTTCCAGCATCATTGCGGGAATTTAACTTTTGGAACCACAAAGCCAGATTTCTCTTTTTCATGCTTACTTTTCTCCTTTCGGAATGCAAATACAGGAGCACGCACAAACTTCCTGTAGCTCGCTTTCGTCCAGTTCTCGGCTCGCATCAACACTTCTAGCCCAGAGATGTACTCACGCAAACACTGCAGACCAGCCGTTGCCATCAATGTAGCCAAATATGCGGCTGCAATCTGTGTGGTTCGAAATGCAACCGGGCAACACTGTCGAGCCGTATTGAGAGCAATATGCAACTTTTAAGGCCACTGTAAACCTATCTTTGGACTGTGCTGCTACTTAAAAGAAGGAAGTTGTCACGAGAACTTGCCTGTGTTATCTACATCTACATGGATACTCTGCAAATCACATTTAAGTGCATGGCAGAGGGTTCATGGAACCACCTTCACAATTCTCTATTATTCCAATCTCGGTGGTGGTGGTGGTTGTTAGTGTTTAACGTCCCGTCGACAACGAGGTCATTAGAGACGGAGCGCAAGATCGGGTTAGGGAAGGATTGGGAAGGAAATCGGCCGTGCCCTTTCAAAGGAACCATCCCGGCATTTGCCTGAAACGATTTAGGAAAATCACGGAAAACCTAAATCAGGATGGCTGGAGACGGGATTGAACCGTCGTCCTCCCGAATGCGAGTCCAGTGTGCTAACCACTGCGCCACCTCGCTCGGTATATTCCAATCTCGTATAGCGCGCGGAAAGAATGAACACCTATATCTTTCCGTACGAGGTCTGATTTCCCTTATTTTATCGTGGTGATCGTTCCTCTCTATGTAGTTCGGTGCCAACAAAATATGTTCGCATTCGGAGGAGAAAGGTGGTGATTGGAATTTCGTGAGAAGTTTCTGTCGCAACGAAAAACGTCTTTATTTCAATAACTTCCAGCCCAAATCCTGTATCATTTCTGTAACACTCTCTCCCATATTTCGCGATAATACAAAATGTGCTGCCTTTCTTTGAACTTTTTCGATGCTCTCCGTCAGTCCTACCTGGTAAGGATCCCACACCGCGTAACAGTATTCTAAACGAGGACGGACAAGCGTAGTGCAGGCAGTCTCCTTAGTAGGTCTGTTACATTTTCTAAGTGTCCTGCCAATAAAACGCAGCCTTTGGTTAGACTTCCTCACAACAATTTCTATGTGTTCTTTCCAGTTTAAGTTCTTCGTAATTGTAATACCTAGGTATTTAGTTGAATTTACGGCTTTTAGATTTGACTGGTTTATCGTGTAACCGAAGTTTAACGAGTTCCTTTTAGCACTCATGTGGATGACCTCACACTTTTCGTTATTTAGGGTCAACTGCCGCTTTTCGCACCATTCAGATATTTTTTCTAAATCGTTTTGCAGTTTTTCCTGATCTTCTTATGACTTTATAGCCGATAAAAGACAGCGTCATCAGCGTTTGTATAGATAACGAACAGCAAAGGGCCTATAATACTACCTTGGGGAACGCCAGAAATCACTTCTGTCTTACTCGATGACTTTCCGTCAATTACTACGAACTGTGACCTCTTTGGCAGGTAATCGCAAATCCAGTCACATAACTGAGACGATATTCCATAAACACGCAATTTTATTACGATCCGCTTGTGTGGTACAGTGTCAAAAGCCTTCCGTAAATCCAGGAATACGGAATCGATCTGAAATCCCTTGTCAATAGCACTCAACACTTCACGTGAATAAAGAGCTAGTTGTGTTTCACAGGAACGATGTTTTCTAAACCCATGTTGTCTGTGTGTCAATAGTTCTAAAATCCAGCTGCATATCGACGTTAACGATATGGGTCTGTAATTTAGGGGATTACTGCTACTACCTTTCTTGAATATTGGTGTGACCTTTGCAACTTTCCAGTCTTTGGGTACGGATCTTTCCTCGAGCGAACTATTGTATATGATTGTTAAGTAGGGAGCTAATGCATCAGCAGACTCCGAAAGAAACCTAACTGGTATAAAGTCTGGATCAGTAGACTTGCTTTTAGTGATTTGAGTTGCTTCACTACTCAGAGGATATTTACTTCCACGTTACTCATGTTGTCAGCTGCTCTCGATTCGAATTCTGGATTATTTACTTCATCTTGTTTTGTGAAGGCATTTCGGAAGGCTGTGTTTAGTAAATCTGCTTTGGCAGCACTGTCTTCGATAGTATCTCCATTGTTATCGCGCAGAGAAGGCATTGATTGTTTCTTGCCGCTAACATGCTTCACATACGACCAGAATTTTGGATTTTCTGCCAGGTTTCGAGACAATCTTTCGTTGTGGAAACAGTTATAGGCGTCTCGCGTTGAACTCCGCGCTAAGTTTCGAGCTTCTGTAGAGGATCGCCAATCTTGGGGATTTTGCGTCTGTTTAAATTCGTTGTAATTCTCGTTAACCAGACAGGCACCAACAGCCCAGCGCAGCCAGTGTTTCATCAATAAATACCACGTGGTCCGGCAGAGAGGGCCGACATGCACATATATTGCTGCGGGAGGGGCTCAGCGATTTGTTTATCAATTAAGGCTGTACCTGTACGGCTGTGTGTATTCCATACGCGAGTACACGTACATATACGCGTGAAGCATGGGACGCGTCGCGAGTGAATTGCAATAGGCGCGACCGATGAGGCTGCAGTATTTTGTACGTGCGGGGTAGTGTGAACAGTAGTGTGTGTGTGTGTGTGTGTGTGTGTGTGTGTGTGTGTGAGAGAGAGAGAGAGAGAGAGAGAGAGAGAGAGAGAGAGAGATTGTGTATACAGAGAAGACTTGGGAGGAACGACAGAAAGCAAAAAATGGTAATGGAGCATCGTATGATTTACAAGTTGCACCGGCGCTAATTTTAGACGCGATGTTAAACTAGTGAGTCTTTGGGAACAGGTGGGGGCTTTTATTCGTATCGGTAGCGGTGCAACGTAATTCGCAACGCGCGCGTGAAGCCACGCCGGTAAGTGCGAATCGCAGCAGACGGGGGTCGGCCGGGCGCGCGGTACTACGGAACATATTTTGCGCGCGAAATCTGTTTGTTAACATGACGCATGGCCGACTGGACCGGGAATATATTTCTCGGCGCATAGTGCGCTGCATTCGGCGCGACGGCCGAAGCTATTAGGAGCATTAATGATGTCCGTGCGAGTGCCGCATTTGGGTAATTCCCCTTCCCCAGCTGTGCGGGGATTCCCCCAGTAGGACGGAACCGTAAATATGGCCGAAGCACGGCGGGGGTGGGGTGGGGGGAGGAGAGTAGAGGGGGGGAGGGAGCTTCGCTTAGGATCGTAGTGGAGTTCCTGCTGCAGTTTGTCGCTACCGGTTTAGAAACACAGCGGTGGCTCCGGTTGCGAGGGAGAAATAATCACCAGGTGGACATTGGCAGCAATGTACGGGAAATGAAAACACGTGTCGGCCGCCCCTCCATGCTCACCGAGTACATGCGTAACAGGTTGTAACGACACATCCTGTTGCTTTCCATTTTTTTGTTTTTTGTTTCGAATTACTATTCACACTCTGAACTGCGTTCGTGCCCGCAGTGTGCATTATGGGACAGAAAAGCAACACAAAAGCTCAAAATAAATTCATCACACACAGAAAGGTTAGAGATTAACGCTCCGCGATACTGGGGTCCTTAGAGACGGAACAGATGTTGAGTGGTAGGAGCACTAGGAGAAGCTGACGGTGAGACCCAACTGAAGGAATTATCCTGTTTTTACCTGAATATTGAGATGAGGATATCCAGACCGAAATGTGAACATCTCTGTATATAAATATTAGCCAAGCCTGTTATTAACTGCATCACTTTGTTACAATGCAACTGCCTTTACTCGTAAGGTGCATACCAACATTTCGGAGGATGCAATTTTTTTTAATTACGGAAGTAAAATAGCGGCCAGTACATCTCATAAGCCGGCCAGAGTGGCCGAGCGGCTCTAAGCGCTACAGTCAGGAGCCACGCGACCGCTACGGTCGCACGTTCGAATCCTGCCTCGGGCATGGATGTGTGTGAAGTCCTTAGGTTAGTTAGGTTTAAGGAGTTCTAAGTTCTAGGGGGCTGGTGACCTCAGAAGTCCCATAGTGCTCAGAGCCATTTGAGCCATTTCCTAAGGGGCCGACGGCCTTGCCGCAGTGGTAACACCAGTCCCCGTCAGATCACCGAATTTAAGCGCTGTCGGGCTGGGCTAGTACGCGGATGGGTGACCATCCGGTCTGCCGAGCGCTGTTGGCAAGCGGGATGCACTCAGCCCTTGTGATGCAAACTGGGGAGCTACTTGATTGAGAAGTAGCGACTCCGGTCTCGGTAACTGACATACGGCCGGGAGAGCGGTGTGCTGACCACATGCTCTTTCATATCCGCATCCAGTAACGCCTATGGGCTGAGGATGACACGGCGGCCGGCCGGTTCCCTTGGGCCTTCATGGACTTTTCGGGAGGAGTTTAGTTTAATGTCTCTCTCCTAAGCACAACGGGCTCAATTCAGTACTTGACTGCACTTAGAGTCTAGTAGATGAGACCGGTAGTAATGTTACAAGCTAAAAGAACAGAATACATAACTGGTTAATTTTTTCCTTTAATTTGGGCATCTCAGCCGGGATCGTAGAACCATCATTATACACATAATGCTTTATATATTTACAGCAAAGCACATTTTGGATTTAATATACTGTACATCAACATAAATGTAAAATTACTGTAGGATAATGTTAAAAGTTGACCTGCTCTTCTAATAAAAAGGCATATAAAAGTCTTTCTAGCATAGCAGTGACATATATTGGTAAACACAAACCGCTAATTGACTAGACGCTAAGAACGTCACTGTATCTGTTCGTTCAGCCAAAACGATATGACTATGAGTGATGGACAGGAAGAGTATCTAGGCCGAAATGCCAACAAAGCTGCCAAAACGGACGACCTCGTAGAGACCAGGAAAAAGGCAAAAATTGAAAGATCCTGACGTGTCTTACAGGGAGAGACGAAACCATACCGCCTAGGATTTCTACGATTTTCAACATGCTATTAGGGACCATTGCGAAATAACCCATGTGAAAAGTCACTACGTTTCCGGTTTCGAATAAATCAGAATTTAACTACATGACTCAGAAATTGCTGCGCATCAGATGTAATTGTGGAAGCACGCGAAAATAAAGAATTTTTATTTAAATGAGTGAGATCCACAACATAATATACTTGATGGTTTTTGTTACAAGTGCACTAGTCAGAAATTGCTGCGCATCTGATATAATTGTGAAAACACGCGAAAATAAAGAAATTTTATTTAAATGGGTGAGATCCGCAACGTAATATACTAGATGGTTTTTGTTACAAGTGCACTAGGTCGTACTGAAAGGCACATATCTGTGTCTAATATTTCGTCTCTTAATGCTGTTCGCATCCTCTGAGGCTATAAATATTTCGTCAATTCGTTTTCGCACTCAAACAAGCTTGAAAGCCGGTTACGTATAAATAGTTCGGCATACTAGACTTGTTTCAATTCGAAAATTAACTATCATATTCTTTGTAGGTTCCGAGGATTTCTCCAGCATTAGGGGACGCCACATTACGAACAGAAAGATCAACAAGGATGCAAATACTGGTCATCAAATTCTCTGACCGCAACGTAATAGTGCCTGATATAGCTTTGTAATTTATATCCGCTGAACAGGAATCCGTGAGTACAAGATACAAAGTGGTGTGAAGTTGTATATACAGCTGTGAACAAAATGCTTGTGACCGGCTCAAGAAATGCTCGGGGAAAGAACACGCAGGGATTGTGACTTGGGCATTCTGTGAGCTTCATTGTTCGCAAGTGCATGGACTCCTACGAACATGCAACAAATGGTTCAGATGGCTCTGAGCACTATGGGACTAAGCATCTCAAGTCATCAGACCCAACCCAAGGACATCACACACAGCCATGCCCGAGGCAGGATTCGAACCTACGACCGTAGCAGCAGCGCGGTTCCGGACTGAAGCGCCTAGAACCGCTCGGTCACAAGGGCCGGCCAACACGCGACAGAGCCGTTCCCAATATACATGACAGCATCTTCATTTTCAAATAACTTCCGGGAATTCAGCCAGGTAACACTTTCAGCAACCGCCTGTCCGTTGCAGTTTGCCTCGAAAATGGCGGGGTGTTCTCCCGCCGAAATATCGGCGGTTGCTGAAAGTCTTACCTGGCTGAATTCCTGGAAGTTATTTGAAAGTTGTATACGCCAGTAGAAACTCAGGTCTCAGCATCTTCATGTTCGCCTGTAAAACCGATAGCTAGTTGCGCGTGGAGAGTGCCTCATGAGGAACGCGTTCCCGAGGGGTCATGCGCCGCTTGGCTGGCAAGTGTGTGCTTGCAGTCAAAAATCTGCACTTTAAACGTCATAGCGTCTTTGACTTCATATTACATGTAATATTTAAAGCCAAATACAAGTTTGGACAACTTACGAGGGCTATCCACAAAATACATTACGTTTTGGAATTAAAAATAAATAAAGTTTTGGAAATTTTTTTTATTATATACAAATGAAAGCCACACTTAAATACTACTTTTCTACATAGTTGCCATTTAAATTAAGGCACTTATCGTAGCGATGGACGAGCTTGGAAATTCCTTCGTCGAAAAATTCGGCCGCCTGCGCCTTCAACCACCTGGTTGCCTCTTTTGGGACAGAAAAGGTGTGATTTTTGTGGATTTCCTGGAAAGAGGCACTACAATAAACTCTCAAAGGTATTGCCAAACTCTGCACAACCTCAGAAGAGCAATACAAAACAAGCGCAGGGGAAAGTTGGGCTCAAAGATCTTGCTGATTCACAACGCCCGGGCCCACACGGCAAATGCCACTCGTGGAGTTCTCGAATCTTTTAAGTGGGAGTTGTTTCCTCATCCGCCGTACAGTCCCGACCTGGCACCGAGCGACTTCCACTTATTCCCAGCAATGAAGAAGTGGTTGGCTATGCAGCGTTTTGATGACGACGCACAGCTTCAAGAAGAGGTAACCACGTGGTTGAAGGCGCAGGCGGCCGAATTTTACGACGAAGGAATTTCCAAGCTCGTCCATCGCTACGATAAGTGCCTTAATTTAAATGGCAACTATGTAGAAAAGTAGTATTAAGTGTGGCTTTCATCTGTATATAATAAAAAAAATTTCCAAAACTTTATTTATTTTTAATTCCAAAACGTAATGTACTTTGTGGATAGCCCTCGTATTAAACGAGTGTTAGCGAGTGAACTTGTGATACCACGCAGTGTCACTTGTAATAAACTTTTCCATTGAAAATCTCAGACATCATTAACTTAATGTGCATGAATTTTTAATAGTTTATTTTGTATCACGTAATACTTTTGATATCGTTTTCTGTGAAGAGGTCTGTGTTGCATTAGTACATTAATCTAACATTTTTAGTGGATGATCGGATTCTCGATCGTTCTGACGTGATTTTAGAAACTGACTGTTTTTTCCCACTGCTTAGTAAAATCGCGAATCAGCATCATTACTACGGATGACTCGCATGGGAGCCTCGCTCGCTGCTTGCACTAGATATTACAGGTGTGAGGTTTCGATGTGAAACTTTTGGTATTATCATTCTTCGCTTCGATAAGACATCCACATTGTCTGCCATGAGTGTCAACTATTTCTTTGACTTGCCAAGGTACCTTTGACCCATACATGTAGCATAATATATTCTAACCTTAAAGAAGTTGTGCTAGGGGTCCCGCTACTGACTCAACTAAGGCCCTCCTTCTATCGCTCCCGCATATATGGATACTGAACCACTAAACCACTTCTCAAAAGAAGCAGATTAGCGTGCCGGTATATTGCAACTACAGATTGTCTTACACCTGCACTTCGGCGGCGGTGGTTACTGAAATGCTTACGTTCTGCAGGAGTACCTTTCGAAACGTAGAAAAGTATACTTATTTATCTCCACAATTTTTACTTTTTCGAACGCTGTTCGGGGTTGACAGATCCTTCCGTAAAACAGTGCACCCACTTGAAATGCTAATCGGACGTTTAATGTATTAATTATAAACTTTAAGTTTTTTTGCAGAGTTTTGCTGTGGCCTTGAAGTAATACTAGGAAAAACGTGCTGTTATAGCTGAAATGTGCTTCAAACATGAAGAAAGTACTTTGCAAGGCCAGAAAATTTAATATTAGTGCTGCACCGTCAAAACGCGTCATAAGAGGATGCGTGAGTCAGTTCCGTTGCACAGATAACTTTGGCGATGGGCTCAGCTGGCGACGTATAAAATCCTCGTGGAGCGCTGTCAAACATGACAACGCCCGCACATCAGTGGCGAACGGTCCGCAGTTGTCACCTCGTCGTGCATCTCAAGAACCAAATCCTCGTTACACAGAATTCCAACAGCTGACTTACTCGCATATCCTCATAAAATTATGATTTCAAAAGAATTTGCCAGAAAACTGCAGTTTTGCAAACCCCTTATCGGCAGAACAAATCAGTTTCGACAAGAAACAAGATAATAGGTGATACTCCTTTTGACCTCAGTGTCTTTGTCCATAAGCAGAATTGCAGCCCTTGGGACGTAGACCAGCGAGAAATTATCTACGTAGGACCTCTCCCCGAGCAACATGTTACAGTGTAATGTGGGATTATGTCGCGTCGTACGAGGGTCACCCCAAAAGAAATGCACACTATTACTTTTAATCAATCTTTTATTCTACATGTTTGAAAGTTTAACAGTGTGTAGATACATCCTTTAGGAACAATATTTTCATCTCTCCACGTAGTTTCCATCCCTCTCAACTGCCTTACGCCATCTTGGAACCAGCGCCTGTATACCCGCACGGTAAAATTCTGGACCAACCTGTTGGAGCCACTGTTTGGCAGCGTGCACAAGGGAGTCATCATCATCAAATCTTGTTCCACGAAGAGAGTCTTTCAGTTTCCCAAAGAGATGATAGTCACATGGAGGCAGGTGATGACTGTAAGGCGGGTGTTTCACTGTTGTCCATCCGAGTTTCGCGATCGCTTCCATGGTTTTTTGACTGACGTGTGGCCGTGCGTTGTCGTGCAACAGCAAAACATCCTGCTTTTGCCGATGTGGTCGAACACGACTCAGTCGAGCTTGAAGTTTCTTCAGTGTCGTCACATATGCACCAGAATTTATGGTGGTTCCACTTGGCATGATGTCCACAAGCAAGAGTCCTGCGGAATCGAAAAACACCGTAGCCATAACTTTCCCAGCAGAAGGTGTCGTTTTGAATTTTTTTTTTCTTCGGTGAATTTGCATGATGCCACTCCATTGATTGCCTCTTCGTGTCTGGTGAAAATGACGGAGCCATGTTTCATCACCAGTCAGAATTTTTCCAAGAAATTCATCTCCACCATTCTCGTACTGTTCGAAAAGTTCGCTGCATATCGTTTTTCTTGTTTCTTTGTGAGCCACTGTCAACATCCTGGGAACCCACCTGGCACAAACCTTTTTTATCGCCAACACTTATTCCGCAAACACTTCCTTCCCTTATGCCAGCGTAGCGTGACAATTCGTTCACTGTGATGCGTCTGTCAGCAGCCACCAATTCGTTAACTCTCTGCACATTGTCTGGAGAGTGTGCAGTACGAGGCCTGCCGCTGCGAGGACAATCCTGAATATTGCCGTGCCCGCTTTCATCGCGTAACCTGCTTACCGACCGACTGTACTGCGATCGACAGCAGCATCTCCGTACACCTTTTTCAACCTCTTGTCGGTGTGTCCCACTGTCTCGTTTTCACAGCACATTCCTATGACAGCACGTTGCTTCTCACGAACGTCAAGTGTAAAAGCCATCTTGAAGACATGGTGTGATAGCGTCATTCACGGGAACGGGTTGAACTGAGTTTGAAAACAAGCGGGAAGGATGTATCTGCACACTGTAAGACTTTCACACATGCAGAAAGAAAACTGTATTTCTACAAATATAGTGTGCATTTCTTTTGGAATGACCCTCGTACTTATTTGAAAATGCTGGAGGGATGACTCTCACTGTGAATTGGAACGTTCCCCTGATACGTTAAAACGATTTCATAAGACCGTAATTGGCTGTGGAAAACAATGAACAGTGCTTCAGCAAGACGATGCAACGTGCCACCAGGCGAGAACTGTATGCGATTGGTTTGAAGAACATTCTGGACAGTTCGAGAGAATGATTTGGCCATCCAGATCGCCCGACATGAATCCCATCCGACATTTATGGGACAAAATCCTGTATAAAATCCTGCACACACAGCAGCACCTTCGCAGTTATGGACAGCTGTGGTGGCACCATGCCTCAATTTTTTCCGCAGGGGACCTCCAACGACTTGCTGAGTCCATGCCACGTCGAGTTTCTGCACTACGCCGGAGAAAAGAAGGTCCGACACGATATTAAAAGATACCCGTTGATTTTTGTCAGTGTATGCCTAATGCTGTTCGTCAGAAATAAATTCACGGCTGTAGATTATAAATAGCTATGAACGTTTCAAATGTAATACCATTAGTATGCAAACTGTCTCTTGTTCGAGTGGGTACACACGTTTGCAACACCGTGTAGTTTTAAATGTTTTTCAATCCCGGGTGCACTCATTGCGACATCAGAAATTTGCGACTTTGCACAGGCGGTTGCTCGATCGTAAGAGTATCGTACTCGAATGCATACACGAGCCGGTCCGCGGCCGCATTTCCTTATTAGACTGGAGTGAAACAGTGACACTCTTTCGCACTTATCGGGGCGTGTTGGGTCGCTCCCTGGCCGACCTGTGCAGACATGAACGTTTCACGCGGAGAAATCCGCCGCGGTGGCGGGGGGAGGGGCAGTTAGGCGGCCCACATCTGCCAAGGACCTACCGGTTTCGCCCAAAAACGAACAATCCGCGCACGATCGCGGCCGTGGTGCGGCGCGCCGCGGCGAAAGTCCTGTTTGGAGCCGAGGTCGCCCCGACAGCGTCCGACGCCGGACCCGAGAACCTCCCGCGCTGGGAACGAGGCACTCGGTGGGCAGTCGGATTCACACACGTCCATCGTTGGGCATCACGTGGATATTAGGATCTTAAAATACCATATTTTACGGTCCATAAGGTGCAGTATTTCTTCGAAAAATTGTCTAAAAATTCAGCTACGTCTTACACTCGAAATTAATACACTACTGGCCATTAAAATTGCTACACCAAGAAGAAATGCAAATGATAAACGAGTATTCATTGGACAAACATGTTACACTAGAACTGACTTGTGACTACATTTTCACGCAATTAGGTTGCATAGATCCTGAGACATCAGTACCTAGAACAACCACCTCTGGGCGTAATAACGGCCTTGATACGCCTGGGCATTGAGTCAAGCAGAGTTTGGATGGCGTGTACAGGTACAGCTGCCCATGAAGCTTCAACACGATACCACAGTTCAAGAGTACTGACTGGCGTATTGTGACGAGCCAGTTGCTCGGCCACCATAGACCAGACGTTTTCAATTGGTGAGAGATCTGCAGAATGTGTTGGCCAGGGCAGCAGTCGAACATTTTCAGTATCCCGAAAGGCCCGTACAGGACCTGCAACATGCGGTCGTGCCTTATCCTGCTGAAATGGTTTCGCAGGGATCGAATGAGGGGTTGAGCCACGGGTCGTAACACATCTGAAATGTAACGTCCACTGTTCAAAGTGCCGTCAATGCGAACAAGAGGTGACCGAGACGTCTAACCAAAGGCACCCCATACCATCACGCCGGGTGATACGCCAGTACGGTGATGACGAATACACGCTTCCAATGTGCGTTCACCGCGATGTCGCCAAACACGGATGCGACCATCATGATGCTGCACGGATGCGACAGTCATACATCCGCAAAAATGACGTTTTGCCATTCGTGCACCCAGGTTCGTCTTTGAGTGTACCATGGCAGGCGCTCCTGTCTGTGATGCAGCGTCAAGGGTAACCGCAGCCATGATCTCCGAACTTATAGTCCATGCTGCTGCAAACGTCGTCGAACTGTTCGTGCAGATGGTTGTCGTCTTCCAAACGTCCCCATCTGTTGACTCAGGGATCGAGATGTGGCTGCAGATCCGTTACAGCCATGCGGATAAGATGCCTGTCATCTCGACTGCTAGTGATACGAGGCCGTTGAGACCCAGCACGGCGTTCCGTATTACCCTCTGAACCCACCGATTGCGTATTCAGCTAACAGTCATTGGATCTCGACCAACGCGAGCAGCAATGTCGCGATACGATAAACCGCAATCGCGATGGGCTACAATCCGACCTTTATTAAAGTCGGAAACGTGATGGTATGCATTTCTCCTCCTTACACGAGGCATTACAACAACGTTTCACCAGGCAACGGCGGTCAACTGCTGTTTGTGTATGAGAAATCGGTTGGAAAATTTCCTCGCGTTAGCACGTTGCAGGTGTCGCCACCGGCCCAGCCTTGTATAAATGCTCTGAAAAGCTAATCATTTGCATATCACAGCATCTTCTTCCTGTCGGTTAAATTGCGCGTCTGTAGCACGTCATCTTCGTGGTGTAGCAATTTTAATGGCCATTTAATTTACTGTTGTGCACGCAGGATTGAGCGGGTTCGATGCTGCTTTTCCACTGGCTGTGATGTTTCTCTGCCAATGGGAACCAAGCGGATTCTCGCGTATTTTGGGAACTGAAAACTTATTTTGTGTAGACAGATAGAGATCCCATAGTGATCAGACCTACTGATAGGCGCTCCGATGAAAATTATCAATATTGCGATATTTCGGTAGCAAAATGTTTGAGAAGCGAGAGAGTTCGACTGAATACACGGTGTAAAACTCTGAACTTTTTGTGACATTTAAACTAACTTCCGCGTGGCGTGTTGCTAGCTCGCGAACGAAAACATTTCGTTACGTGAGGCTTATTATATGAACATCCGAGCAAGTTATTCCAAAAGAAACAAAGCCTTTTTAAACGTTCTGTGAAGCATAACTAACGGTTACCATAAATTCGCTACGGCTATGAATGATGTGTGCGTGTGGACGTTTCAGAGTAAGGTTTGCTAGTAACTGGTGTAGGTAAGCTTGGCGTAATAGAGTGAAATTTAACGGACATCAATACTTTCGTGTAACTATTATTAACTTTCCACAGACAAAACAATCATTAATGCGACTTATGGTTACGAGGTGAACAGCAATTTTATCTATAGCTTTTCCTGGCTGACTACAGCATTTCAGCAAATTCAAGGAGGCGTGCGTGTGAGAAGAGATTCGTCACAAGGTCAGTCGAACTCTATTCGCAGCAGCACAGCACCGCGCCACCTCAGGGTTATAAACTGGAAGTAATAGAAATGCAGAAGAACGTGGAAACAGTGCAGCTGAGCGGCATTTCGGCCCTCCAAAAAAAGAAGAACTGAAAAAAGTGAGGAAGACTAAATGTACAAATAGAGCACTGAATGCAAAATGGCCAAAACTAGATCATCTCATACTAAAATGGATTGAAGAATACCGTCAAAATGACACTGAAATTAATAAAAAAATTATTTCAAACATGGTCGTAAGCTAGGGTGGAGTTGGTTGCTGCTGCAGGTTATGAAGCAACATGGACTTATCACGCAAACGACAATGAAAATATCTCAGAAAATACCACAAGAGTACGAAGACAAAATATTACCTTTCAATCGCTTTATTGTTCAACATCGAAAGATAACCGGTGTGGACATATGCCATATAGCGAAACTCCTGTGGCATTTGATATGCCGAGTAACAGAATTGTTGCCATGAAAAGTGCTAAAACTGTAACTATAAAAACATGTGGACATTAAAAAATGCACTACACTGTTGTTCAAAATGGTTCAAATGGCTCTGAGCACTATGGGACTCAACATCTGCGGTGGTAAGTCCCCTAGAACTTAGAACTACTTAAACCTATCTAACCGAAGGACATCACACACATCCACGCCCGAGGCAGGATTCGAACCTGCGACCGTAGCGATCGCGCGGTTCCAGACTGAAGCGCCTAGAACCGCGCGGCCACACCGGTCGGCTACACTGTTGTCCTTTGGTGTTGTGTTGACGGTACTAAATCCAATGATCATTTTCAAGCACAAAACCATGCCAAAACGTTTTGAAATACCGCCTGGCGTTGTCGTTCACACACAAGATGAGGGTTGGATGGACGAGACTGTTATGAAATTATGGATTAACAGAATGTGGGACAGAAGGGAAGGTGCTTTATTGCAGAAAGTTATCTTCTTGTACTAGATCCGTTTAACAGTCATTTGAAAAATTCTGTGAAAGATAAATTGAGACAGGGAAGTACAGAGCTTGCTGTTATTCCGGGAGGACTTACTTCACAACTGAAACCTCTTGACGTCTCGATTAAAAAAAAAATATATATGTTTAAAGTGTGCATGAGAGAAGAATGGAACAAATGGCTGATGGATGAAGGCCAACATGAATTCAAGCCGAATGGAGAATTAAGACAGGTGTGTCAGTGGATAAAATAGCCGTGGTCTCGAGTGAGAGAATATCTTTCAAGAAGTGCGGCAGTGAAGACAATCTTATACTCGAAGAGGACAACGATGATGACGAAGAGGAAGAAGAAGAAGAAGAATCAGGAATTTTAAAGATCACTTCGGTTTTATAAACTAAGAATTTTTTTTAGTCTGGCTTTGCAATCTGATAACAAAAATGGTAAAAATGTCATTTTCTAAAAAGTTCCTTAAAAATTAAGGTTCGTCTTATAGTCCGTAAAATACGATGTCGCGCCCATCAGCCACAAGAAGCGAATTAAACTGTATAATGATGCCTTAGTACACAAAACTGTTCACTGTAGTTTCAAAGAAAATGGGGCTCATTATTCGATGACGCGGCATATCACACTCCAATTTTCTGACAGTGCAAGGTGGTTTCATGACAGAGGTGTGCTTTTTCGGTTATCTAATTCTTGGTTCTGAGTGTTCACATATTCCCTAGGGTGAGATCACGTCTTATCAGTGAAGACGACATTATCCATTTCTGCGATTCCAGGGACGTCAACAAATGACAGACTTGAAGCTTTTCTTTGTCTAACCGAATTTCGACACACTGTGGGCGTGGTGTGTACGAAATTTAACTTTTACTTCGCTTTCTGCGCATTACCATACGAAACCTGGGGTAGGACAAGTAGTCACACCAAACTTTTTGAAAGCTAACGTCAAAGTGCAATCTTCATCTCATCCGTCAAAATGACGTCTCCTGGTTCTCTTCAAGAATTCAACTTAATTCGCATTCGCGGACACTGACGATTGGTTTCTTTGTTTCTGAACTGAAGCATTGATGCAAAACCAGGTAAGTCACTTTTACATCAAAACACAAAAAAAAAACTGTCCACAAAAAAAGTCGATCTTGTCTTTTCCGAACCTTCATTAAGGCCTACAGCACACCGTACTCATTACATGAGCAAATAAAGATTTATTATTATATTTACTCCATCTTGAAAATTTAAACTTGTCTCGCTTAACTAAAGAAACAACGACTATCGGCATTTTACAGGTCACTGAACACTGAATTATGAGCGATAAAACGAAATGGATACGATAGTAAAAATCACATTTGTGGACGGTTAATAAGAAATTCACTGTGTTTCTTCTTATACTTAACTGTATGTAGCATACATAACAGTTGTTCTACAGTCGAATTTTTTGTGAAATTCAATGTCCGAGGCTGGCGCATTCTTCTTGGCAATATTCTTGAGACTTTCATATTTCTCAAATTTAACTGACGAAAGCGCTTTATAAAGTTTTTCCCCAGGAAATCTCAATGGAAAAGTCAATGTAGTTGAGGCTTTCTGAACGACGAAATCTTGATAGGTAAGTTTTGGTAATAATGCGTTACAGTGAACTATATGCTTCTGTTAAGTGCTCAAAGACTCTGTAATTTGAAATAATAAACTGCTCATTATCAGCACTATTAATGTTAGATCGAAACAATGTTTTCAGACGGAACTAGTTCCAAAAATACATCTTGAGTAACATCAGCCACAGTTAAACTTCTTCGATGTATTTAACGTTACATCCAAACAGCATTTTTAGATGGGACTAGGTCCAAAACTATATCTTGAGTAACATCAACACAGTGAAACTGCTTGGACGTATTTCCGACCACTGTTTGGTGCACCGAAAAAGGCAAGCTGGTGACATGTCTGGTTCCTTCCCCAAACACAAGATGTCCACAAGTGCATTGCCTATGTTATTGAATTGCTCCCACGGACAGATCTGATTCTTGAACCGTGGAAGAGCTGGCCGCTGTGGACGAGCGGTTCTAGGCGCTTCAGTCCGCGCTGCTGCTACGGTCGCAGGTTTGAATCCTGCCTCGGGCATGGATGTTTGTGATGTCCTTAGGTTAGTTAGGTTTAAGTAGTTCTAAGTCTAGGGGACTGATGACCTCAGATGTTAAGACCCATAGTGCTTAGAGCCATCGGAACCACTTGTTATGGAAGAAGGGAAAAGAGAGGCTAAAACATGGTGCCGAAACACAAGGTACTCCTCTCGAATAGCACCTAAGGGGCCGCCGATCTCAACGTCCCCACCCCGCGGACGGAATACCATCATCAATGTCACATGCCTTCATTTCCATGAGACACTGCGGAGAGATTCGGAATTTATTCCAGGACGTTGGCGGACAGGCTGGTGATCAGGGACTTTACGCCACCACCTCTCCTCCCCTTGCCGGCCAAATATTTGCAATCAGTGTCTTTCGTCACAAGGATCGAACCACCGCCCTCCCGAATCCACCTCGCTCGGTTTTGAGATGGACAGCCGAAGGAGACACATGTGAGATGAGGCAAGCAACGAGAACCCTCCGCCATGCACTTCATGCTGTACTAAATTTCGAAAGTCACAGTGCGGAAGTGTAGCAACATCCCGACACGTGGGGAACACGATGCCGTATCAGCGTCGGCGGAGGTGCGCCAGTAATTTACTCGCCGCGCCGCTACTGCCGCAGTAAGTTTCCCAAGCTGATTGTCTTAATTGTGGAGCTGCGCGGAGGACAGGAAAAAAGCCCGCCAAGGGACACCAGAATTGCCGCTAATTGGAGCGACCGCCACAAATTAAATGAGCGGACAGGTCTCCCAGGGTTTTGCTCGTAACTGGTGGCTGACGGAGCCGCCTGCTCTTGCAGATATTACGATGGCCATCTGTTTGTGCTCACTTTACCTTTTCCTCAGCGCTCTTTCAATTAGTCATATGTGTTAACATAAGCGTCTGAAAGGTGGGGGAGGAACAAGAAGGGCACCCCTCCTCCTATTGTATGTCTCGAGTATTGTGTACATAACAATCAGTTCCCTGGAAAAAAAAATTGCGTCACCTAAAACGCAGTTTTATGGCTACGAACGTCTCGACTCTGACCAACTCGTATACCGGGTGGATCACCTAAAATTTGCACCGCAGATATTGAGGAAATGGAAAGTCCTACTGATGTCCAGTTTCCACACAATGCATTGTTGGTCATGGGCTCATATTGTTAGGCAATAAACAGATTGTAATAATACTTAGAAAGTCCATTTTTTCTGCAAACATACACCTTTTAAATGGAACACTACCTATAGACATTAACAAACTAAAAATAAGGCAAATTAGAATATTAGTGATGGTTCAAATGGCTCTGAGCACTATGGGACTCAACATCTCTGGTCATAAGTCCCCTACTAACCTAATGACATCACACACATCCATGCCCAAGGCAGGATTCGAACCTGCGACCGTAGCAGTCGCGCGGTTCCTGACTGAGCGCCTAGAACCGCTAGACCACCGCGGCCTATTAGTGATGTCTTTAGGAGGAGTTTAGTGCGAGTCGTTTACGGGATATTGCATTTTGAAAGGTTTCCACACTGACACTTGTTTGTGTAGTTCAATCTGCGTAGTTGCTAGGTACGATGTTGTTATGTTTACTTACAGTATGCTTGTGTGTTCAAATGGTTCAAATGGTTCTGAGCACTATGGGACTTAACAGATGTGGTCATCGGTTCCCTAGAACTTAGAACTACTTAAACCTAACTAACCTAAGGACATCACACACATCCATGCCCGAGGCAGGATTCGAACCTGCGACCGTAGCAGTCGCGCGGTTCAGGACTGGACGCCTAGAACCGCTCGGTCACAGCGGCCGGCGCTTGTGTGTTCCTTGGCTGCATTATGACTTGCTAGTCAGTTGGTACCTGGAAGTCAAAGCAGTAGATCGTGAGTGGACCATGGGATTTAGCAATGCAGAAAAAGCCGACTTAATCATGGTGTTTGATGATGATGTTTGGTTTGTAGGGCGCTTAACTGCGGCGTCATTAGCGCCCATACAGTCCCAATTTTTACGCAGCCCAATTTTTGTACACAGTCCAGTCTAATCACTGACACGACTGATGATGATGATGATGATGATGATGATGATGTCAACACAAACACCCAGTCCCTGTGCAGAGAAAATACCCAAACCGGCCGAGAATCGAACCCGGGATTCTCACGGTGTATGGAGAGTGAAGGAAGAATGCAGTACGTTCTTGTACGGTGCATGCGGCAAGGTATCCCAGCAAACGTCAACCACCTCGGCAATTATTTATCATCCTCTTCAACCAATTACGTGAAAGCGGTAGTGTAGCACCTAGACGTCGGAACAGAAGTTAACAAGTGACGACAGAACAGGGGGAAATTAATGTTCTTGCTTCTGTTGCAGTTGATCCGCACAATCGCACGAGGAAGTCGCGTAAGTCACGCATTCTCCATCAACATAGGTTCCATCCCTATTACAACTCTCTCCATGAAGAGCTGCATGAAAACGATGAGAACCGTATTAACTTCTGTATATGGGCATAACGGCAAGGTACTCAAGGCATATCACATATCTTGCTTAGTGATGAAGATGTAAGAGAAGGACGGAAAGCCTTGAATTGATGCAGTTAAATAAATAAGGAAATAAAAATGAATATCTCATTCAGGGGAAATTTCTCAAAACGGTTTTTGCGTCATCATTGGCGAGAGGCACATTATTACATATACTATTGTATTTGTCTTGCACAATGCAGATATTCCTGCTGAAAAAGTCATTCAGGTATTTACAAGATTTTATTTTCAAACCGAGAATAATCCAAAGCACTAGATGTGGTTATCTCAATTAAAATATTCTTTTAATGCACGTTTTTAAATTTCTATAATATATAATAATAAAATAAAATGATATTTAAACCAAGTTACCACAGCCAGTGTATAATGTTAGTTTCATTCTGTCAAGTTGTCTTGACTGCGGATCCCGTTGCAAATATATCAAATCAAGAATAAAGCAAGGCAAGGGAGAACATTTGAAGAAGATGCTGTAGATCATGATGAAGAATAAGGATATGGGCAAGTGGGAATTCTTGAGAGACCAACAAACCTGAAATCATTTCAAATGCAAAGTGGTTTCCTAGAAACACGGATTTTCTGCTATGCATGCATCTTTTCCAAGAAATTTATTCCGATGGACAACAGTGAATAACATCTTCACAAGTGGAGCTCATCTTTAAAGCCTTGAGTCGTAAACGAGGTAGGTGAAAAATTAAGTGAAACTTCATTAAATTGTTCGGGGTAAAATTACCAAGAATCTTATAAATCATTAGGGTGTCGTACACAAAATATTTCCTATAAAATAGTAAATTTTCGAAGAATCTAAGTGAAAAAATCTCTGCAATTCTTATTGCTGAACTCTTTGTGATTTTAGCAGAAAACAAAATAAAGTTTGCATCATTTCCCTGCCACCCTCGCCCCCCTTCGCTCTGATCCCCTTTCTTGTGACTTTTGGAACATTGCTTCGTTGCTCCCCCTAGTGTCGTATCTGAGATATCGAAAAAACGTGCCGTCAATGACACTAGTTTTTAAAACAAAAGAAAAAGCACTTTTAATAGCCTACTTGATCGCCGACGCTTTTTCTGGCGCAATAATCGCCGCGATTATTAACCCCCCCTGTCATATACGCTTCGTAGCGGATCTATGGCAGCGGGAGAAAAAAAGAAAAAAAAAATCACCGAAAAATTCCGGTCGTATTTTTAAATAGAGCTGACCGACCTAAAATAACAGCGGCCGGATTTATGCCTGGGCGTTCATATTTTTCTCGTCCCTCCTTATTGCACGTCCCCGCCGCGGTCCTCCACCTTGCGCCCGGCTGTACAGATTTAAATCGGTGTTTTCGCGATAACTCACCACGCCGCCGGCTGTTTACAGGGCCTGAAACCTCTGCGGCCGAAATGTCCCCGCTCCGCCCGGCGGCGCGGCGTCACGATTTAGAGGCGCTCACGTTTCTGGGTGCGACTATTTCCGCGTCGCATCAGTCATGGCGCCGGCCGCGGCCGGTTTAATTTACGGCGAGCATGTGCGCGTCTCGAGACGTTAACGGCGAACATGACAAACTCGTGGCACCGCCCACAAAAGAAAAAAAAAAGCAGAGACGGGCGCCAAAGAAATGGAGGAGTCTGGTGCCATGTAACAGGTGTGTTAAGCACAGGATGTTCTTCACTTTGAAGCAAGTAATGAAAGCAACACATAATGCGTCGCAGCGATTAAGATCTCCGAGAGATTAGTTTTCCTCTCATTTAAGAACGAGTCTCGTTAATAACTTCATACGATGTTTACAGGAATACACTACGCTTGTCTTTGGTGGGAGCCTTAATGGTGACCTCAGACAACACCCTTCCCTCTGCACCAGTTTGCATTTTTATTACAAAGTGTATTCTTCTGTTCTATTTTTGGTAGATTTCAGTAGCGATTCTATAGAGATTTTGTCAAGAATGTCCTCCTCTTTTAGCAGTAGTTTATCGTAGGTCGTTGGAGCAGAGAATAGAAGCTAGCGACAGAAATAAAACCGTATGTTATTCCCGTTTCCAAGAAGATCCGTAGGACAAATGCAGATAATTACACTACTGGACATTAAAATTGCTACACCACGAAGATGACGTGCTACAGACGCGAAATTTAACCGACAGGATGGAGATGCTGTGATATGCAAATGATTAGCTTTTCAGAGCATTCACACAAGGTTGGCGCCGGTGGCGACACCTTCAACGTGCTGACATGAGGAATGTTTCCAACCGATTTCTCGTACACAAACAGCAGTTGACCGGCGTTGCCTGGTGAAACGTTGATGTAGATGCCTCGTGTAAGGAGGAGACATGCGTGCCATCACGTTTCCGACTTTGATAAAGGTCTGATTGTAGCCTATCGCGATTGCGGTTTATCGTATCGCGACATTGCTGCTCGAGTTGGTCGAGATCCAATGACGGTTAGCAGAATATGGAATCGGGGGTTCAGGAGGGTAATACGGAACGCCGTGCTGGATCCCAACGGCCTCGTATCACTAGCAGTCGAGATGACAGGCTTCTTATCCGCACGGCTGTAACGGATCGTGCAGCCACGTCTCGATCCCTGAGTCGACAGATGGGGACGTTTGCAAGACAACAACTATCTGCACGAACAGGTCGACGACGTTTGCAGCGGCATGGACTATCAGCTCGGAGACCATGGCTGCGGTTACCCTTGGCGCTGCATCAGAGACAGGAGCGCTTGCGATGGTGTACTAAACGACGAACCTGAGTGCACGAATGGCAAAATGTCATTTTTTCAGATGAGTTACGGCCCGTGGCTCTACTCTTCATTCAATCCCTGCGAAACCCTACATTTCAGCAGGACAATGCACGACCCCATGTTGCAGGTCCTGTACGGAGCCTTTCTGGATACAGAAAATGTTCGACTGCTGCCCTGGCCAGCACATTCTCCAGATCTCTCACCAACTGAAAACGTCTGGTCAATGGCGGCCGAGCAACTAGCTCGTCACAATACGCCAGTCATGAGTCTTGATGAACTGTGGTATCGTGCTGAAGCTGCATGGGCAGCTGTACCTGTACACGCCGTCCAAGCTCTGTTTGACTCAATGCCCAGGCGTATCAAGGCCGTTATCAGGGGTAGAGGTGGTTTTTCTGGGAACTGATTTCTCAGTATCGGTGGCTCAGATGGATAGTGTGTCTGCCATGTAAGCAGGAGATCCCGGGTTCGAGTCCCGGTCGGGGCACACATTTTCAACATGTCCCCAATGAAGTACATCAACGCCTGTTTGCAGCTAGGGTGTCTATTTAATTATCATTTTATAATATATTTGTCCAATGAATACCCGTTTATCATCTGCGTTTCTTCTTGGTGTAGTAATTATAATGGCCAGTAGTGTACAACCTTTTGTCACTGACTTAAGTCTGTTGACGAATTATGAAATACTTTTCGTACTCATGCACACTGCTCTACAAAACTTAAGGACGAGATAGATACAGTAACATAACATATTAACTACTCGGTGGAAATGAATGAAAGTGTGAGATCATGTTGCCAGAGGTCTAACAGTCGTGCACAGAAAGTTGGACGTCACACTGCCTGCAGTTAGCGCGACTATAGAGGCAAATGGGGCTGGCTCCGCAACAAGGGGTCAATTAAAGGGACAGGAAAAAGAAGTGTGTGTGTGTGTGTGTGTGTGTGTGTGTGTGTGTGTGTGTGTCATTGGAAAGGGAAGTTGTGGTATGAGACCAAACTGCGGAGGTCATTACACACTATTTAATCTAACTTACGCTAAAGACAACACAAACATCCATGCCCGAAGGACGGCTCGAACGTCCGACGGGGGTAGCCGCACGAAACGTGGCAATGCGCCGCAGACAACGCGGCGAATCAATGACTGGTGCATAGACTGACAGCTGAACCTCGACGTCAATAAGCGAAACGTAAAGGTAAGAGTGTGTGGCGCAAGCCCTTGACTGGGCTATTGGCATGACTGTAGGCGGAGCCGTAACTAAGGGGGATGGAGACCCGCGTGTCGCCGCCGATACACATTTGTGTCGCCTTGTTTTTGCTGAGCTTGCGGCCAGTGGTGTAAACACTTCGCAACCGGAAGTACAGCCGCCTGAAACACGTATCGTACCCGCATCATCACTGTTCTACTTTTGCTAGAAAGATCTTAGTCTCTTTTAATATGAATTCACTGCGTTTGTTATTTACACTCAATATTTGTATACAGGCCAACGGCCTTGCCGCATTGGCAACACCGGTTCCCGTCAGATCACGGAAGTTAAGCGCTGTCGGGCTGGGCTAGCACTTGGATGGGTGACCATCCGGTCTGCCGGGCGCTGTTGGCCAGCGGGGTGCACTCAGCCCTTGTGAGGCAAATTGATTGAGAAGTAGCGGCTCCGGTCACGAAAACTTACAACGGCCGGGAGAGCGGTGTGCTGACCACATGCACCTCCATATCCGCATCCAGTGATGCCTGTGGGCTGAGGATGACACGGCGGCCGGTCGGTACCGTTGGGTCTTCATGGCCTGTTCGGTCGGAGTTTACTTCTAGTCTTTAGTTGTGTACAGGGTCCTGACTGGAAACGGTGAAAAAAAAATGTCCTTGAACATGTGTCCGGGTATGGAAGGCGTCCAACGACACGACAACCCATCGTACCGGAACACAGTACAGAGCTGCATCGCATCCAGGTCACAACAGGTGTTCAAAATGGCCTCCATAAAATGCAATGCACCCGTTCACTCGTCGGTAAAGAGGACTAATAACGGAAATTCTGTAATTGTGGCAGTCTGATGCAAAAACCATCGACATATCCTTCCCGTAGACTGAAAGCCGCTGCGGATAGTCCTTGCACTCGTTGCAGGTAGTAGGGGTCGTAACGGCTGTCATGCGGTACACAAATAATCGTACTTTGGCTTACACCATTTTGGCGGGCCACTTGCCTGGACCACCCAAAATTCTTTAGAGCCCTGTCCTCCAAATCTGGTGTACACAAAGTCCGCCGTCTGCCTGTACGTTCATCTGTCAGAAAGGACCCATGATTATACAAACGCACAAAAAGAGCTTGAAATGTTATGTGGTGTGGTTGGTGTCTGTGAGGGTACTTGTTTTGGTATAGCCCTGCTACCTCTCGACCGTTTGCATCTGCTTGGCCGTACACAAACACCATATCGGCTTGTTCCCAACATCAATACCGGACCATACTGCTGCTTACAGTTCAATCACACAGCCTGCAACACACAAGAAAAACGCGGCATTTGCTCAGAGGAACTTTCATTTGTCAGCGTCATCTGCCGTGGGTTGGGTTTGGTTGTTTGGGGAAGGAGACCAGACAGCGAGGTCATCGGTCTCATCGGATTACGGAAGGATGGGGAAGGAAGTCGGCCGTGCCGTTTCAAAGGAACCATCCCGGCATTTACCTGGAGCGATTTAGGGAAATCACGGAAAACCTAAATCAGGATGGCCGGACGCGGGATTGAACCGTCGTCCTCCCGAATGATCTGCCGTGGCAACGATGCGTTTCCAGACAAATGTTCATAGCGCCTTTTTTCCTCCATTTTCGGTCAGGAATCTGTCCCTACAGTTTGTCGTTTTTTAAATATTCACCCTGTGTATGGAATAACCGTTAGGCCTTTTCTTGTACCTTTGATACATTTGTTGTGTTTTTTTTTTTTTTACATTTAAGTATTTGTCGTGTAGAGAACGCATGCATCCAGCGCAAAGGGTAACGGATCAAAGTACACTACGTTATGCCTACATTATTCCCTGATTTCTGTGAACAGTTGTAGGGCATATTAATATAGGCTTTTCCCTATTTTTCTACTGTAATACAGTGTGGGCCGAAAGCGGCTATAATTGTGTCATAGAAAGTTATAGCGTCATAAATAAAACGAAGTACACACTATTTCAATCACGGATCTCGTTTGAAGCTTGTAGTTTTTCCGGCTTTCAATGCATTAACGAAAAGTAAAGTTGAAAAGAGAAACTGTCACAATTTATTCGTATTTTACCGTCACTGTGCTGTATGAAGTAACTGATACTGTATATCATCATATAAGTTTTATTGGCAAGACACTTAGAAAATGTAACATACCTACTAAGGAAACTACGCTTGTCCGTCCTCTTTTAGAATACTGCTGCGCGGTGTGGGATCCTTACCAGATAGGACTGACGGAGTACATCGAAAATGTCAAAGAAAGGCAGCATGTTTCGTATTATCGCGAAATATGGGAGAGAGTGTCACAATAATGATACAGGATTTGGGCTGGACATCATTAAAAGAAATGCATTTTTCGCTGTGACGGTATCGTCTCACGAAATTCCAATCACCAACTTTCTCCTCCGAATGCGAAAATATTTTGTTTACATCGAGATACATAGGGAGGAACGATCACCAAGATAAAATAAGGGAAATCAGAGCTCGTACGAAAAGCTGCAGGTGTTCATTCTTTCCGCGCGCTGTGCGAGATTGGAATAATAGAGAATTGTGAAGGTGGTTCGATGAACCCTCTGCCAGGCACTTGAATATGATTTTCAGAGTATCCGTGTAGATTTGTAATGACACATTCCGACGCAGAGACATACAATACCTTAAAGGCTGCGCCAAAGATTAAATTGAGAGGGATGTAGAATATAATGTCTGTAATGTGCATATTGGATTCTCTTTTGTTTCATACTCCAAGAAGGAGTTAAGATACGCTTTCGATTGTTGCCTTGTAGAGGATGGACGTAATTTTTGGTGGGTGCGGAAAGGGAGCCATATTGTTAGTGTTTATGGTTTGTGCGACGTGCAGAGCAAGTCTTATTGTGTTGTGAATAAAAAGTTTTACGAGAATTATTTAAAACGACGTAGCATTGTATTCCTTGGTTTCCACCGTCTTCGTGAAGTGAACCGATGCCGACTCAGGAAGATACACACGGTCAACAAAGAGACGAACATCGATGGCGACTAATGAATTAATATTGTGGCAGAAGGACGAATTCGACGCCTAAGGTGAGAACTCTGAATAAATCTACAATGGCGTAGAATTCAAAAATTTAATTAATGGGAATGGTAAATTATATTACAGGCAAATTTCACGCAGCACTGAATTTGTCCACATTCAAGCCAGTCAATACAGTCCGTAAAAAAGCGTTTCAAAAATTCTAAAGTTACAGTTCCATATCATAATTTCTCCTCTTTTTAAAAATCAATAAATTTAATTTTTTTTATTTATTTCGCCACAAGATGTAGACGTAAAAGTGACCTCTTCCCAGTGTCTTGTTGGATGCGGCAGTTAGAAACATGGATAAAATGGGCTGCAACTCGTCGCGGTACGAATGACATTGTGGAAGAGCGGCAGTTGGGAGACTCGTACAGCGGAACAGAAATCGGCGCGCGCGGGTTCAACGGCTGCGGCAGCGCCGCCTCGGCGCGTGACGTCACGGGTCAGTAGCAGCTGGCCAGAGCCGACGCACTTCGGCCACACTCGGAGGCGTTCGGCTGGCCCGCCCGGCGGCTATATTTAGTGCTGGGCTTGAGATTGGCCGCTTAGTCAGCACCACTACGCGTCGCGCATCGCCAATGGCGGCGGCGCCAGGAGAGCGAGGAACACGCGACAGCGATACGGCCCCGGCGACATGTTTATGCTCCACGCGAGTTTTTAAAACTGTGTTCTTCGCTCCGCTCCAGGTTTAATGTTTGGGAGTTACAATGAGGCGTGGATCCGATGGCACTGGGCACTGGAGAGGAAGTGGGGGTGGGGGTGGCGGATGTTGGAAGTGGGTGGGGGGGGGGGAGGGGAGGCGGCCATGAGCATCTTCTCTAACGACCGTTTCTATTATATGCTTTTAAATTTTTACGTTTATCAGTTTCGAAATTGCTCAGCTAACTTTCTGAGAATAAAGCAGCGAAAAAACTAAAAATCTCAAAAATGGGAGAGAGTTCTTGATAATTACAAGTTACGTTTAACACAGTCACTTTCGTACTCCTCGTGGTTGCCTAACGCGGCAGAAGACATTCCAGTTACGAAAAGGCTGGTGAGTCCTAGGGGAAAACCACAATAAGTTGAGAAGGGCAGGACAATCGCTAAGAAAAAATAAATACGAGCACTGAAATTACGAACGGAAGTGGCAACGATTGAAAGACACGCATTCGTACAATTTACATGCTAGGATACCCACAGTCAAAGGCCTAACTTCACAACCATATTGCTAAGTGAAATAGGGCCTACTGATAATGTACAATTGGATTTTATGTCGTGTAAATTATGTCATTGCCGAAGTTGTGTGTCTGTTGCATTTATAGTTAAAAATCACTTGTATAACACACGAACTTGTCATTTTTTCCGAACAATTCTTTTAGAATCATGAATTTGTGTAGATTTCTTAGCAGTTGTGGCATAGCACCGAAGTAAACAAATAGTAGTTATTATTATTATTATTAATCTTTCCTTTCTCAGACATTATGTCTGGTTAAAAAAGGAAAGTGACGCGGCCCTTGATCAAGCGTGACTTCCTTTTAACTGTACGGTATATGTTACATTGCATTTAGGAACTTTCGGGTAATCGAACATGTATAAATAATTAGAGATTTCTGTAATTGTATATATATGTTTGGATGTAGCTGTATTGCGTTTATGTAGTGGTGGATATTGTGTGGTATGACTCCTGTAGTTGGTAGTACAATTGGTATAATGTCAACTTTATCCTGATGCCACATTTCCATGACTTCCTTTTTCAATTTTTTCTCCTGTTTTCTTCTGTATATTTGTTGTATTGGTTATAGATATTTCGATTAGTTGTGTTAATTTCTTCTTTTTATTGGTGAGTATGATGTCAGGTTTGTTATTATTATTATTATTATTATTATTATTATTATTATTATTATTATTATATTACAACATTTTATTTTCTTCTCGTTGTTAAAATTCTGAACATCCAAGTTACCTCAAAAGTGGAGGTGGCGGCAAATTATACTGGGACGAGGAAGGGGGAAAAGTAATAAACAATGAATGCCACCCCACCCTCCTCCTCCCTCCCAGTGCCCAACCCTGGATCGCCGTCTGGTTACAATTCCGAAACGCGACACACTTTGACAAGAAGTGAATTATTACGTTTGTTGTTAAGTTCCCTAACAACAATGCCTGATATTTAGTAGCGGTTCTAGAGAACGTTTATATAAGAAACAATGAGTACATTTCCTTTACTATAGTGACCATTTTGCATAAATGGAATTGAAATGAAAAAATGAAATGAGCGTATGGCATTGTTGGCCGGGAGGCCCCATTCGGGGGAGTTAAACCGCCGTTTTGCGAGTCCTTTTTAGGTAACGCCACATCAGCGAGCTAATGATGACGAAAATGATGATGGACACACAACACCTAGTCCCCTGCCGAGTATCGGACCGAGCTCCCTGCGAATTGGAATTATTTCAGAGATGGCAATAAACGAAAACCAGTTTTCTCTTTATATTTTCAACCATTGGCAAACGAAGCCAACCACGAGGAAACTGAAAACTAGGAACAATTCGTGAAACATCAGAAAACATATGCGTGAGACAAAGCTTACTCTGTGTCATACGACAAAACAAGTATTGGTTACTACATGTAGTTCTCAGATCTCGTACTGGAGGTAATCTCACAGGAATATTATAAGAGTGCTCTAAAAGTGCTAGAAAAGGTGAAACATTTATATTTCAAAGAAATGAAGATCCAAATGTTAGCCTGTGGAGAGGCATCAACGTAGCGAGTCACCACTTTATGAACTATTTGAATATTTCATGGTTTGAATAGGTTTTTAACAATGAATTGTATAGCATAATATAGGAAGTTTGAAAGTAGGCCTATAAACAAATTAAAATGACAATTAAATTATATGTAGCAAACACTTTTAAAAGAAAATAATAAAAATTGACAGTGAATTCACAGATCCAATGGATGAGTGTTTTTTTTTATTTATTTTTTTTATTCTGGATGGTTGAGACCAACGACTAGATGGACGGGAAGAGAAACAACAGAACACTAAAACTGGTACAGACTGTTTATGGGAAAGATGTCAGATGAAAAGTTAACAGTCAGTAGGTATATACCGAGCGAGGTGGCGCAGTGGTTAGCACACTGGACTCGCATTCGGGAGGACGACGGTTCAATCCCGTCTCCAGCCATCTTGATTTAGGTTTTCCGTGATTTCCCTAAATCGTTTCAGGCAAATGCCGGGATGGTCCCTTTGAAAGGGCACGGCCGATTTCCTCCCGAATCCTTCCCTAACCCGAGCTTGCGCTCCGTCTCTAATGACCTCGTTGTCGACGGGACGTTAAACACTAACCGGTTTTGAAGCTGTGACAGTCAGATATGGACTTTTCATGCTAAATGTATAAAAAATGTGAGGGTTGTCGAGAGAGAGATAGAGATTCATGGTGGTAATTACTACTAGAGGCAAGAAGATGAGGAAAGGGAGCAGAGAGAAGCGAAAGACGCACTACACGCTAGCGTGTAGTGGGGGCCATAGTTACAAATCTAGGAATTACAGTCACAGCGCGTAAGTAAGGAAAAACAACGCAATTCTTTAATAATGCGCAGAAATCGGAAAAGCTGTTTCCACCCAGCGACCAGCTGCACCTGGTAGAAGAGATAAACTGTCTGTAGGGAACCACAATCTGAATATGAGCGTACAGTAGCTTGAAAGCTAGCTATTGGAATAATAAAGGTTTTTAAAATGCATTATAATAGCAATGGGTACAAAGTATTCGCAATAATATTACTGATATCTGTGTAAATGGTGTAGCTATTGAGGATGCAACAGTAATGGCGAAACATGTACGTCATGATGAGCTCCATTACTTTCGAAGGATAACTTCACTTTTGTTCCGTAGCTGATAAGGCATTTTTCTGTAAGTAAGTTATTATTTGCAGATCTAGACTTCGTTTTTATTTCACTCGTCTCATAATATTAACGAATTATTCAGTCGGTGCTTGGCAACAATTTGAAATAGTAAACATTTTCCCGAATGTTCCAGAAAAAGAAAATTATTTGGTCAGGAGCCGGCTATTGGCTTCTTTGACCATCGTCAAGTGAAGAGAACTCAAGTTTACAAACACATATAAAGTGATACTACTTAAACAAAACGCACATAAAAAGGATGACACATAGAGTGGAACTGTTAGCCTGTACTTCTTATGTCACGCTGAAATAGTTACATTTAACTAGAAACGAAAATTTAAGTTTTTGAGAACAGATGTAAAATAAGGTTGGTTTACTATTACAAAAGCTGGAACTTAATTTAACAGAATGGAAAAAGGAAACTAAGTTTGGATATTTGCCATACGTTTATAAAATTCCAATATATCCAATAGCGTTATCTTTCTACTTTTCATAACAGTATGTAAACCTTCACGATCTTCATCGTATGGTAGTTTTCTGTTAAAAGATCTTCCTTACAGGATGAATCTGTCTTTCGCAGTCCCTAACTTCCCTCATCTTCTGGTAACCTATTCTCCTCCTCCGTTAAATTAAGTTTGTTACGCAATTAAAATACAATAATTGTAAGTTGAACATTATTTTAGTGTGTTATTAAATGTGGGCAACGGCCTTGCCGCAGTGGATACACCGGTTCCCGTCAGATCACCGAAGTTGAGCGCTGTCGGGCGTGGCAGGCACTTGGATGGGTGACCATCCGGGCCGTCGTGCACTGTTGCCATTTTTCGGGGTGCACTCAGCCTCGTGATAGCAATTGAGGAGCTACTCGACCGAATAGTTGCGGCTCCGGTCAAAGAAAACCATCATAACGACCGGGAGAGTGGTGTGCTGACTCCACGCCCCTCCTATCCGCATCCTTATTGAGGATGACACGGCGGTCGGATGGTCCCGATGGGCCACTTGTGGCCTAAAGACGGAGTGCTTACTATACGCAACGATTTTTCCATAAAAACATTATTTTTCGTTTTCAGTTCAATGTAACAACTCCTGCGTAACATCTTTGGTAACACCGTGTCACCATTTTCTGTATCTTTTGTGTAAGCAATGTCATCATTTTATCTGTGTTTCCGACATTTAGTTGCCACCTGACGACCTCCTATGAAACCTACAGCCTATTCGTCAACAATTTTTTTTTCCAAAATACTGTGAAAATGAAACTTCCTGGCAGACTAAAACTGTGTGCCAGACCGAGACTCAAACCCGGGACCTTTGCCTTTCGCGGGCAAGTACCCTAACAACTGAGCTACCCAAGCACGACTCACGCCCCGTCCTCACAGCTTTACTTCTGCCAGTACCTCGTCTCCTAACTTCCAAACTTTACAGAAGCTCTCCTGCGAACCTTGCAGAACTAGCAATCCTGAAAGAAAGGATAATGCGGAGACACGGCTTAGCCACATCCTGGGGGATGATTACAGAATGAGATTTTCACTCTGCAGCGGAGTGTACGCTGATATGAAACTTCCTGGCAGATTAAAACTGCGTGCCTGGCCGAGATCCGAACTCGGGAGCTTTGCCTTTCGCGGGCAAGTGCTCTACCACCTGAGCTACCGTAGCACGACTCACGCCCCGTCCTCACAGCATTACTTCTGCCAGTACCTTATCTCCTACCTTCCAAACTTTACAGAAGCTCTCCTGGGAACATTGAGAGCTAGCACTAGCCGGCGAAAGGCAAAGGTCCCGAGTTCGAGTCTCGGTCCGGCACACAGTTTTAATCTGCCAGAAAGTTTCGTATCAGCGCACACTCCGCTGCAGAGTGAAAATCTCACACTGGGAAAATGCTTACTATTTCATGATATTCATTTGTCTCTCATACTTGACGACTAGGCTCGCGGTCGCAGTCTCTTTATCAAGCGTTGATTCTTGCGAAGTATTTTAACACCAGGGGAGCCTACCTCCAAAAATATTTCCACGCTAATACCAGAAAAACCGAGTAGCCAGTAGTTACAGCTGATCAGGATGATTGCGGTTGAAATTTTTGTCCAGTTCAGCTGCTAGGCGATACCCTACCCAAAGGTGCAAGTGGCTGCTGGGGAGAGCGGGCCAAACCTCGCTGACCGGTCGAGCTCGCGAAGAATTCACGGCGACGGCCGGCACGGAGGGATCTGTATTCCACACCGCCGGAGACGGGTCCGGCGGCTGCTACTGCCGCGGAGCGTGAGGGTTGGAGGGGGGGGGGGGGGGCGACAGGGCGTGTGCGGACTGGCGAGCAGCAATCAGCGCCAGGCGGCGATGACACGCCGGATAGCGGCGCGGCTGCGAATCGCCGATGCGATCCGCGGGCACAGCCAGTCGCTGCCCGGCGGTCCGCTACCTGCCGCGACCGTTTGGTCGCAAGAAGACCGGGATCCGGACGACCACGTGGCACTACCGACAGGGGAAGACTACTGTGTTCTACTTATAGCTCTGGCTCTGCAGTTGGCACCACAGTGACACAACGAACTGTTACAAACCGATTACTTCAAGGTCAGCTCAGATCAAGGCACCATGCATGTATTCCATTTAAGCCAAACTACCCCCATTTGCGTCATCAGTGGTCTGCAACGAGAGCTCGTTGGATGCCAGAGAGGAGGTTTGTTGTGTTTTCTGGTGAAAGCTGGTTCTGCCTTGGTGTCTGTGATGGCAGTGTTGAGAGGTGGCATGAGCCCCCTCTCATATTTCTATCTTACGATTCTCCTCTCTAGTTGCATGCGGTGGAGGGTTGCTTTTCCTTAACACGCGTACTTCCCACGCAGCGTCTCTCGTCACCCGGGTGGGCCGGTGACAGGCGGGCTCTGTGGAACTGGAGAGAGTTAAGCCGACGTGTGTGAGGCAGTCGAGTGAATGCTTTTCAGACGCCGACATTGTCAAGAGACACGCCCGCTGGGGTGTGAAGTAGCGGCTGGGCTAGAGGTTCCGTTACTTCAGAGAAACTTGCGAAAACACGTTCTGGCGGGCTACCAGCGAGGCGTGGGAATGACTTGTGTACCCACGCAGTTGTGGCGGGAAAATTCCCGCACTTTCTGCAAAATCAGCACAGAAATTGGCGCCAAGAATCTCCATTGGTGGAATGGTAGTGCTCCGGCAATGGAGTGGAATTTCCGCCGGTTTTCGAGTTGCTGATTGGAACGTAACCACGGCCACTGTCGTGGGGGCGGGAATGTTCGGTGTTCGGCCTGTACGGGTGCTCTGAGTAGTCGGCAGTCGCCTTTCGGTCGAGGACGTCGGAGCAACCAGCCCTCGCCTGCGGTACGCCAGATCGTGTTCTGGGAGATAAGAAGACTGTTGGTAATGTACGTCCGCAGCACCGGCAGATAGGGATTTTCCTAGGTGATAATCAGAGCTCAGCAGAGCGCGCCTGTTCATCCTTTTCTAACTTTGTTCAGTTTCGAGTAGCAGCAATTACTATTGGGTTAGCTGTGTGTCTCTCTTGAGATTTGAGTGGAAAGGAATTGGCTCCACATACCACTTCGTCTTAAACCTCACGATCTAAGTTAGGGACAACTTCACCTTTACTGTGTTTGTATGAATCTCCAATTTTAGCCAATTTGATGTTTTATATTTCCTGTGTCTCTTTTACTATTCTGCGTTTAATCTTAATAAATCATATTGTTATTTTGGACAGAACTTTCTTTCTGTTAATCAATAGAGCAACCCTATCATTCCTCACTATGCTAATGAAACCTTTGTTTATTTAACTTATTTATCAAATTAAATTATTGCAGGTGCCAAACTCTCTTCTACTCCACTAGCAGGGTTGATTAGAGTCAGTTCGCGTATTTGTTTTATCCTTGTGCAACAGCAAAAGTCGGAGTTAGAATAGGGGGGGCTTAGAGCATGATTTACACATGTGGATTCTAGTAGAATTTAGTGATAAATACACTACTAGCCCCGGCACCTCGCATAATATGGCGACCCTTGGCCTCGGATCTTTCCTGTGAATCTCTGATAAACAAACAGGATTCTTAGTAGGAACATTCAATTTTTTTTCTCTCTATTTTTTTTAATGATTAATACCCAAGTTTTTTTTGGTAGTTCCGCGTTTAGTTTTAAGTAGCGGCGCATGACTACAGTTTTTGTTTTCAGTGTATATATTTTTTGTTCATTGTTTTTTTTGTGTTTCGCTGATGTGGTGTCTGTACCGCATCGCACTTTGTCGGATTTGTGTGCGGTTTCTGTACCACATCAAATTGTGTTTGTGATTACAGCGTTGGAACAGCGTTGTTGAAATTTTATGTTTATGTGTAAAAAATATATGGAGTAGATTAATTTTATTGTGCATTTTAGATGAATTTGTTTTTATGAATGATAACGAGAAGTAAGGCACGACTATTATCGGGCGAAGCTAAAACAAAAGAGGATAGCATAATGGATAAGGGGCAGTTTACTGACGGGAATAGGTTCGGAGATGAGATGGGCACATTTTTAGCAGGACAGGACGCCAGGGGCATTGATGAGGAAGGTGATTTGGACGCGATCTCAGAGCAGCGTTGCGGCCGTGATTATGATAGTGAAGTAGAGGATGAAACAGAGACAGGCACACAGGTCGAGACGGTAGCAGAAGTTTATAGTCAAACGAACGAGTGCAGACAGAGGCCAGCTCGGTCACGTCAGAGCTCTAGCACCCAGGCGTCCAGAGTTACATCGCCCATGTTTGAAGAGGATCAAGAAGATGACGTAAACCCAATACTGAGCTTCCTACGATCAATGAAAGAAGAAGCTGACGAAAAGCGTAAGAAGCAGGAAGAAGCTGACGAACAGCGTAAGAGGGAGAAGGAAGAAGAGGAGAAACAACGTAAGAAGGAGAAGGAAGAAGCTGACGAACAGCGTAAGAAGGACACGGAGGCAATAATTTCGCATATAGGGGAAATTCGTGGGGAATTACTAACAATAAAGAAAGAATGTGGAGAAGCAAAACAATTGTCAATGGTAGCACAAAAAGTAGCAGGCCTAGCCCAAACGGCAGCAACAGGGGCAATGAAAATCGCAAAAGTAACTTCTCAACTTGTAGGTCGCTTGCGACGTGCGACACAAGCCCACTCAAAATCCCTAGCGTTCTTAAAAACCCAAGGTAATATTGCGGTTACCAACATCACGAAACGAATGAAAGAAGTAGAGAGTCGGATGGCGAAACTAGAGCGAAACGGGCACACGAGCACTGCGCGTTCGGATACCAATGATGGAGTACACAGAAGTGTGTCTCCGAGGAAAAGCCCGCCGTGCTCTAGCCCAGTGACAGAGGGCGGAACTAACAATGCACACGCAGAAACACCTAGTAATAGCTCCAATAATTGTAGCCCACTTAGGAGAGTGAATTCTGAGTGTCACCGCCACTGTGATACAGAGGTAGCACATCACAGTTATCAGCAAGATAGATCAGGACACTCAGCAGACGTGCAAGTATCGGAAACGAGTGACAACACCAGTGCGAGGATCGGACAGGATTTTGATCACAATCACTTCCTGTCGATACTAAAATTCCAAAAGTTCAGAGATAATGGAGGGTCGATGCATCCGAAGAGCTGGGTGACGCAGTTTACTAATTCATTACCGTCATCATGGCCAACCCACGCAAAATTAGAATTCATGTGTGGACACATCGAGGGCCAAGCCGCGGAAAAGAATGCGGGGTGTGGCAGCGACGTGTCGGACCTATCAGGAATTTGTTGATGCATTCCTGCGGACCTACTGGTCAAAGGAAACGCAAGACAGGATTAAAGAGGAAATAATATTTTGTCCTGAACTGGAAGTGTCCGGGCATAAGAACGCAACCAAATTTTTTGATGATTTACTCAAGAAGAATCAGTTTTTAGATAGTCCATATAGCAACGGAGAAATCATTAAATTTTGCTTTTCCAAATTGCCTATTAGGTATCAACAGACACTTGTCGGAAGGTGTGGATCGGACATAGAAGCATTCAAGAGTCTATTGCGCGAACTCGAAGTAGTCTTCGATAAACAAGACGCAAAGGACAGGAAGAAGGCGCAAAATAACAAATACCACGGGCCAGCAAGGGAAGACGACAACAGATCGCAAAATCGCACTCGTCAGTTAGGAAACCAGGGTTACGGAAATCAAGGTTACGCTACTCAAGGTTATGGAAACCAGAGACACGGAAACCAGAACGTCAGGAAACAGGGTCAATCTAGACAAGGAATCTGGGACAGGAGAAATAACGTACGGCAAAGCGACCGTAATTGGAGAGAGCGAAATCAAGGACAACAGGAGAACCAGGAGATTGAAACCAGACCCGCAAATCCTAATGCACGTCAGAGGAGGGGGAGCCTAACTAGGGATTGACGCCAGACTAGTGCGAACACAGGCCGCCGGAATTTCGCACGTAATCTCGGACCTGGCCAACTACGGATGATACATTACGAAGATTTATCAGAAATCCTGCTCGAGGAACATAAAGCAACTCCTCGACATGATCGGCAGCCTCTTATCACAGTAGCAATAGCTGAAAAGAGTCTGAATGCGATAATAGATAGTGGAAGCTACATAACAGCAATATCTGAGGCAGCATACAAGAGGTGCTCTCAGGAGATGGACTGGCCTGTCCTATCGGTTAAGAAAACCAAAATAAAAGGGGCATTAGCGGGTAAATGTACGGAGGTCACCCAACAAACAAGACTGGAATTCTCCTGCCAAGGACACAAAATAGAGTCTAACTTCTGGATCGTGCCAAATCTGGCGATCGACATGATAATAGGAACGGACTTCCTAAATGAACATGAAGCGATAGTTGATCTAGGACGAGGTGAAGTGGTTTTGAGGAAAGGGAATCCCGTCCACATTAAGTTCGACGATCAGCTGATCCCAGCTCAACTACCGTCTAACTGTGTTCGGATAAACTATGCGTGTCTGAAAGACAGAAAGGAAGAACAGGACGACGTTGCGGATAGGGGAGAGGACACGGATGAGAATGAAGTCGGAATAATGGGAGAAATAAAGGAGAAAATAGGAGAAAAAGTGGAAGCAATACAGAATATAAGGGGCGAACACCGCAAAGAACTTCATAAATTACTAGTAGAACATGCGGAGGTCTTCCTTCCCAAGACAGGATCAATAAAGAACTTCCAATATGAATTTCGTGTACGTCCGCACAACCAGTTTCGTGTGCCACCCTATCCAATCCCCTTGGCATATCGACAGAAAGTAGCAGCTGAAATTACGCGAATGCTGAGTGAAGGAATAATAGAACCTACGGCTTCAGCCTATAATAACCCGTTAAGAGTAGTCGAGAAGGCAGATGGTAGTATTCGTTTAGTCTTGGACTCGCGACAAATTAATACCATAATAGAACCCGAAACAGACAGACCGGAACGATTAGAGGAACTCTTACAAAACTTCCATGGAATATCAATCTTCTCATCAGTTGATCTAAAATCGAGTTTCTGGCAGATCGAGCTCCATCCAAATTGCAGACAGTACACAGCCTTTTTAGCATTTGGAAGATGTTACCGGTTTCGTCGTCTACCATTTGGTTTGAACGTTTCATCTGCCGCATTCATTCGGGGGCTGGACGGCATACTAAGCGATAATTTGAAACGTCATGTCACCAGCTATGTGGACGATTTGCTGATCGCGGAGAAATCTTGGGGAGAGCACAATGCGGTCCTCGGTGAACTCCTAGCGACATTCAAGGAATACGGTGTGACTATCAATATCGAAAAATCGAATTTTGGGACGTCCTCTGTGAAATTTCTAGGACATATCATCACGGGTGAGGACATTGCGCCAAATCCCGAAAAGATCGAAGCGATTGAAAAGTTTCCCATTCCTACGACAAAGAAGCAGTTAAGGGGGTTCTTGGGGATCATAAATTTTTACAACCGCTTTATACATGTCAAAACTCAGAGCAGTCCTCGGTTGCATCAACTTACAGGAAAGAAGATTCCTTGGGAATGGGATGAGGCGGCCGAATCCGAATGGAAAACATTAAAATTCGCATTATTACAAGCACCCATCCTATCACACCCTAATTTAGCTGAAGAGCTTTGCATAGTAACGGACAGTTCATACTCCGGTCTGGGTGTCATGGTGTTCCAAGACTATGTACATGAAGGAAACAGGGTGTGGAAGACAATTGCGTTTGCTAGCAGAGTACTAGCCAAGAGCGAGAGGAATTACTCAGTAACCGAGTTAGAGGCGCTGGCTATTGTATGGGCGTTTGAAAAATTCAGATACCTTCTGTTTGGTCGCCAGACGAAAGTCTACACAGACCACAAGGCACTCGAGTTCTTGATGACTGCAAAGCTTAATCACAGGCGGCTCATTAGGTGGGCATCATATCTACAGCAGTACAACTTTTCGATAGAATATATCCCCGGCAGTCAGAACATTATTGCAGACGCCTTATCACGGTCACCGATCGGATTTGAGCACAACATGGAAGAAGATCTAGAGGAAAATCACTACTGCCTTTACTATATGCAGAAAGTAGCCTTTGAGAATTTTATTACCTGTAGTATGCAGGACATCAAGAAGGAGCAAGACAAGGACCCTGCCCTAGTGTTATTGAAGCAGAAATGGATAGACAGAAGACACGCCACCATCAGGCAGTTCTACCTCTTGCGTAAAGGCATAATTTTCCACCGAAATTATACCAATGACACTGAATGGGGGGTATGCATCCCTGAACACCTAATAAACAAGGTTATATGGCATACTCACCTTAGCTATGGACACTTCGGACCACGCAAGTGCAATCTCAAGCTAAGGACCATGTGTTACTTTCGAAACATGGAGCGTCGAATTCGGAGGGTACTGTCGGTGTGTAAAGACTGCCAAAAGGCGAAGCACACCACTGTGAGCATGCAGGCACCATTATACCCAATCGTACCGACCAAATTAAGACAATTAGCAGCAACAGATTTGATGGGACCTTTGCCAAGAACAAGAAGAGGATATACTTACGTATTAGTGTTTGTTGAACTAACGTCCAAATACGTTACCTTTACGCCACTGAAGAGGGCGACAGGACGAACTGTATCACGAGCCCTCATCCGGGATTTCCTACCACAGGTTGGTCATGTGAGTAGAATCATTTCTGATAACGGGCCACAGTTTAAGTCAAAAACATGGAAGGAGACGTTGCGTCGATGTAAAATTGATCCCATTTTTATATCTTCACACCATCCGAGCTCGAATGCTGCAGAACGGGTTATTAAAGAACTCGGAAACTTGTGCCGGTTGTACTGTAACAAACAGCACACGACATGGGACGTTTTCCTTAAAGACTTCCAGGAGGTGATCAATGAGGCACCCCATGGGATAACAAAATTGGCACCCATTACAGTACTAAAAAACTGGATTCCTAAGGACTTGATAACCAAGGTCGTAAACTTCCCACCAAGGGCGCGAACGCAGCACCAAGCCATAGTGGATTTGGCTCTCAAGAGGATACGGGCTGCAGCAGAGGTCAGGAAGAGACGTGCCGACAGGGGAGCTCGTCTACGACACTTCCAAGTTGGACAAAAGGTGCTCGTTAAGTCTTTCCGACTTTCGAACAAACAAAAAATGAAATGCCAAAAATTCTATTCTGTTTACAACGGCCCGTACCGTATAAGGAGAGCAGCTCACCACAATGCTTATGAATTGGAGACGCTGAAAGGAAAGAAGTCCATAGGACTCCACCACATATCTCACATAAAGGAGTTCGTAGAATAGTAGTAGTGTAAGAAATGTACATAGTAGAATAGGCAAATATATGAACCTTTGTTCGGGGAACAATAATCGTTACATTAATAGATTAAGATTGCTAAAGTATTAACACGCTGCGTTGTCTTGCATAAGAATTTACTGCTGCTATCCTCTTTTTGTTTATGTTTGCGATCTCCAATGTCGATGGAGTAGGAGACACTACCTTTTCATGAGCAATGTTTTTGTCCTTTCCTATCTGGTGTCCATGTTAAGGGATAAGGATGAGTGACGAGACGTCGCACAAACGGGCGCATACAAGAACGTGCTCTTAGAAGCGTTCTGAGAGGTCGTGATACGCTCCATAGCGGCCACAACCAGTTCGTGAGACGTTCATACCAATGCTTGCAGGCACGCGTCAGTGCACTGCACGATTGTGGTATATTGCGTGATTTCGAGGGTGAATATGGGCAGTATAGTTTTTGCAGAGCTGCGCCGGTATCGTTGTCTTGCAAGTCGGGGTGAACCTGTGAGCATTTGACTCTAATGGTGCCCTAGACGAGAGAAATGAGGGCATAAAAGCCTACCATGCTAATGTGCTGGTTGGGGATTTAGCGTGCTGCTCGTTTTTGTCACAGATGAATCACCAAGGAATTGTACTTGGATATTCGTGACATACTGTGTAGCTGGCGTGTGTTGGGTGTCTGAATCCTCAACAGGAACCAGTCCTGGCTTGGTCATATTACATTGCTTCTGGAAAGGTGTGCTTTGATCGCGAAAACCGCATCACATAGAGAAGGAAGTTGCAACTATAAATTTATTGTCGTGTATAGCCATGGCTAACCCAGTCTCTGGAGTTTCAGTGAGGCGTAATGAAAACTCGGAGGTCATGTCGTACGGCGCGCACATCACTGTCGTCAATAGCGGCGAGCAGCAAGACACCTCAGCGTAACAGGAACTATGTAAGGGTATTGTATAAGGTAAATAAAAAAAAAAAATAAATAAATAAATAAAATAAAATAAATAAATAAATAAATAAAAGGGAAAGTACGATACTAGGATAAGTTAAACTGTAGGATTTAACAATAACTAGATTAATATTGTGGGGGTTTTCTACCACAAGTGTGGCGCGCGCCTGTTGAGTTGCTATTTTTCAGGTCACCAAACCACAGACCCGAGATGGAGGGACGACGGGCGAGCGAAAGTAGCGTAGTTGCATGTTCTTTATAGCACAGTAAAACTTAGACCTGCATAACAACATAATTTAATTAAAAGACGTAGAATGTAGATCGTTGGGATATGGTAGTTAATTCTTGAAGCATGTCTACTGTCGATCTATATAATTAATAGTAATATTAGTGCGGGCCCGCACATTTAGTTGTTCATCCATTACAAAGCATCAGTTATCACACACCATGTACATACTGAGATCGGTCTCTACACATATATCAAAATAAATTATTTCCATGTCTAGATTAGATGTTATAATGATTGCCATAGATTAATAACTATAAAAGTAAAATAAGAGTGTCTGAAATGACAGACCATCAATGTTTCATTATGTAAATTTATTATAACATAGAAGGTCATGGGAAAAAGTTAGGCATAAGACTTTTGTAAGAATTGTACAGATGACGAGGAACGTGGCAATGCAGAGGCCAGCCAGCGCAAAAACAAGAGGTCTTCGGCTACCTGCTAGAGGGCGAGCGTCCCGTCCTACACGCTGACAGTCACCCGGCTGCCTACCTGAGGGATTACACGGGACCCTCGCCCCGCCACAAGCGAAAGTGGGGCTGGCCGTTGACCCTGACACGCGACAGCCTGCTAGCTCTCCGGACGCGGCAGCCGCTTGGAGGGATTCCCTGCGGCAGACCACGTTGTCGTGAGTACACGAAGAACATCACATATCGTGTCAGAACCTGCGCCTCATGTGCCTCAGGACAGAAAGGGACGCTCTATACTCACCTGTTTGGGTTTTTACAACTCACTAGCATTGGCCGATCTGCATACACAAAGCAGTATCGTGCCACACTAACAAATGTATGGTCTCATGTCTTACTTCTCCTCTCTATTAGAGAGCAGTTTTTAACAATAGTCGCTCCTAGTTCGATCCTGTATGGATGACCTCACACACTTGTGGAGTCACTCCACGTGCCATCATCCCTCGTCGAACTGCAATATTGGGAAACATAAAGTTCTGTCCAGCGAGAGAAGAGACCTAGACTAGTGATGTATCCCAACGAGTAGACCTCAGAGACAATTAATCGACGTGAGGAGAGCCTATCACTGTGTCTTCCTACCATACGGCCGTGATCATATGCGTGGGTCTGACTACAATCTCAACAGCGTACTGCAGACACTCCAGAACTCCCTATTGCTGTTGCCACAACGTAGCAACTACAACCGACGTTTAGCCTTATGTGATGTCAGTACAGTGGAATCAGTGAAGTGCCACGGATATTTCTAACAATGTGATTTAGTGCCTCATTCTCAGCACAGTCGTGAACTTTGTGCAATGTGCACGCACAATTTGATGCCCCATGAACCTTGTTTTTTTGTTTTTCTTAAATTTCTTTCTCTTATGTTGTTTCTGTAATGTATGTTATACCTTGTATGCGTTTGTGTTTTACACTGTAATTCTTATTACAGATTACTGTATTGTTCTCCACATCATGTTTTTTTTGTATTTTGTGTTTATTGTTGTGTGTATGCTAACAGTGTGCCTGAAGTCCCCATAAACTGAAGCAGATACCACCACTGTCATTGTGAATGGACCATCAGTTCAGGGAACATTTTGTAAAGGTTATTCTTGCTGCAGGGAGACAGAATGAATCGGAGGTTGTAACTAGAATCTGAAAACTCACAAAGAGATTGTTAACTTAAATATTATCATGTGTGAGTGAGGTCAGGTTAGTTTAATGATTAAAATTGTTGTAACATCTTGGGCATTTAATTGCGGAGCACTCCAACTCTGATTGTAAAGAATAAACTGCTCCATATTTGGCTCAGATGCCCGGGCCATGTTTAGAGCGTGAATGTCTGCGTGAATCGGTGTTTGGAAGGGGCTCCCTGGGTATGGATGTGTGATGTGAGTGTTAGTGTTCCATATTAAGAAGGTGAAGTTGGCTACATCATAAATAATCCTCCCTCTATGAGCTGCATTTTTCAGTTGCAGTGATTTTCTTTATAGAGTGCGGCATGTGGAGTCACTTTGTAAGATTGTTCTTGGGCGATTGACTCACTACCTTGCTCCTAAGAGCCAACCGCTCACCAATTACAATCTAAAATGGCGTAGGGGCAATGAGAGGTGGCATGAGCCCCCTCTCATATTTCTATCTTACGATTCTCCTCTCTAGTTGCATGCGGTGGAGGGTTGCTTTTCCTTAACACGCGTACTTCCCACGCAGCGTCTCTCGTCACCCGGGTGGGCCGGTGACAGGCGGGCTCTGTGGAACTGGAGAGAGTTAAGCCGACGTGTGTGAGGCAGTCGAGTGAATGCTTTTCAGACGCCGACATTGTCAAGAGACACGCCCGCTGGGGTGTGAAGTAGCGGCTGGGCTAGAGGTTCCGTTACTTCAGAGAAACTTGCGAAAACACGTTCTGGCGGGCTACCAGCGAGGCGTGGGAATGACTTGTGTACCCACGCAGTTGTGGCGGGAAAATTCCCGCACTTTCTGCAAAATCAGCACAGAAATTGGCGCCAAGAATCTCCATTGGTGGAATGGTAGTGCTCCGGCAATGGAGTGGAATTTCCGCCGGTTTTCGAGTTGCTGATTGGAACGTAACCACGGCCACTGTCGTGGGGGCGGGAATGTTCGGTGTTCGGCCTGTACGGGTGCTCTGAGTAGTCGGCAGTCGCCTTTCGGTCGAGGACGTCGGAGCAACCAGCCCTCGCCTGCGGTACGCCAGATCGTGTTCTGGGAGATAAGAAGACTGTTGGTAATGTACGTCCGCAGCACCGGCAGATAGGGATTTTCCTAGGTGATAATCAGAGCTCAGCAGAGCGCGCCTGTTCATCCTTTTCTAACTTTGTTCAGTTTCGAGTAGCAGCAATTACTATTGGGTTAGCTGTGTGTCTCTCTTGAGATTTGAGTGGAAAGGAATTGGCTCCACATACCACTTCGTCTTAAACCTCACGATCTAAGTTAGGGACAACTTCACCTTTACTGTGTTTGTATGAATCTCCAATTTTAGCCAATTTGATGTTTTATATTTCCTGTGTCTCTTTTACTATTCTGCGTTTAATCTTAATAAATCATATTGTTATTTTGGACAGAACTTTCTTTCTGTTAATCAATAGAGCAACCCTATCATTCCTCACTATGCTAATGAAACCTTTGTTTATTTAACTTATTTATCAAATTAAATTATTGCAGGTGCCAAACTCTCTTCTACTCCACTAGCAGGGTTGATTAGAGTCAGTTCGCGTATTTGTTTTATCCTTGTGCAACAGCAAAAGTCGGAGTTAGAATAGGGGGGGCTTAGAGCATGATTTACACATGTGGATTCTAGTAGAATTTAGTGATAAATACACTACTAGCCCCGGCACCTCGCAGTGTGTTGGTTAGAAGGAATCCAGTCGAGAGCCTGCAACCAGCCTGTCTGCTTGCTGGACACACTGTAACTGCAACTGCAGTTATGGTCTATGGTGCGATTTCGTATGACAACACGAGCACTCTCATGGTTATCATGAGTGGTGGCATGAGCCCCCTCTCATATTCCTATCTTGCTCTGTATAATTCGATTTTCCTCTCTAATTGCATGCGGTGAAAAGTTGCTATTCCTTCACACGCGGACTTCCCACGCAGCGTCTCTCGTCACCCGGATGGTCCGGTGACAGGCGGGCTCTGCTGATCTCGAAAGGGTTAAGCCGACGGGTGTGAGGGAGTCGAGTGGATGCTTTCCAGACGTCGACATTGTCATGAGAGCGGGGGCGACACGCCCACATGGGCCTGACGGAGCGGCTGGGCTAGAGATTCCGTTACTTCGCAGAAACTTACTGAAAACACTTTCTGGCGCGGTACCGGCGATGTGTGGGAATGACTTCTGTTCCCAGGCAGTCTTGGCGGGCAAATTCCCGCGTTTTCTGCAAAATTGTAACTGTGATTCGCTTGCTCAGGGGATAGCTCCGTGACGTAGCAAAATCGGCACAGAAATTGGCTCCAAGTATCTCCATTGGTGGAATAGTAGTGCGTCAGCAATAAAGTGGAATTTTCCGCCGCTTTGTCGAGTTGCTGATTGGCACGTTTTAACCACGGCCACTGCCGTGGGGGCGGGAATGTTCTGTGTTCGGTTTGTACGGGTGCTCTTGTGGGGGGTCGGCTCTCGCCTTTCGGTCGGAGTAGGTTACAAGACTGAGCTCTCGCTGCTCTGCACAGCCTGCCTTCCATTGGCTGTCTAATATACTTTCATTTAATTGTAACTGTTTGACGAAGTTGCTGAAGTCTCGACTTCAACGTAACTTTCCGAGTACAGTTGGCAATTGAGCGTTCTGCGTACAAGCAGCCTATGTTGTCTGTCTTGAGCGTTTTGGCTAAAGTTGACTGTATCGGAGTTACTGTGTGACTTCTCTTGTTAAAATCACTCACAGTACCGCCAGTGATTGTGTAGCGAGCCTTCTTCGTCTCCCTCAGAGGCGCATTTGTGTTGCTAGGAAGTCTTTAGTCTGGAACAACCAAACCGGGAGAATTTGTTTCGGGCTATACTCGCGACATTAACATCACCACGACGGGACGTCGAAGCAACCAGCCATCGCCTCCGGTATGCCAGATATTGTCCTTCCAGTTAAGAAGACAGCTTGGTAATGTACGTCCACAGCACCGGCAAATCAGGCAATTTTGCTAGGTGATAATCAGAGCTCAGCAGAGCGCGCCTGTTCGTGTTTTCCAACTTTGTTCTGTCTTGGGTGTTCATTGTCTGAGTTATCACTACTGTAGCAGCAATTAATGTTGGGTTGGCTTGGTGTTTCTCTTAAGATTTGAGTTGCAAGGAATTGGCTCCACATACCACTTGGTCATAAATGTCACAATCTAGTCTATGGGCAACTTCACCTTCACAGCATTTATTTGAATATCCAATTTGATGTATTGTAAATGTTTCATGTGTTTTGTTTATTATTTTGAGTTTAGTCATAATAAATCAAATTGTTATTTTGGACAGAACTTTCATTCTGTTAATCGGTAGGGCAACCCTTTCATTTCACACTACGTTAATGAAACTTTCCTTTATCTAATTAATTTCTATCCAATTAAATTATTGCAGGTGCCAAACTCTTTTTTTCTCCACATGCACGGTCGATTACAGTCAGTTCGCGTTTCTTCTTAATCCATGTGCAACAGCAAAAGTCGGAGTTAGATAAGGGGGGGGGGGTTAGAGCATCATTTCCATACGAAAATTCGAGAAGAATTTAGTGTTAAATACACTGCTAGCCCCGGCACCTCGGAATCCCACCAACCATAAGTGCAAATCTGTGCATCTGCCTGGTGATTTGTTGTGCAGCCATTCATGAACAGCATTCCAGGGGGTGTTTTCCAACAGGATAACCCTCGTCCACCTACTGTTTTTATAACCCAACATGCTAGAGTCGACATGTTGATTTGGCCTGATCGATCACTAGATCTGGTCGGCTGTTGTGGCCGAGTGGTTCTAGGCGCTTCAGTCCGGAACCGCGCTGCTGCTACGGTCGCAGGTTCGAATCCTGCCTCGGGCATGGATGTGTGTGATGTCCTTAGGTTAGTTAGGTTTAAGTAGTTCTATGTCTAGGGGACTGATGACCTCAGATGTTAAGTCCCATAGTGCTCAGAGCCATTTGAACCACTAGATCTCCATCTAACTGAGCATGTATGGGACATCTGTGACATTAATGGATGACAACTCCATCGTCATCCACCAACAGCATTATCCGTCCCTGTGTTGACCGACCTAGTGCAACAGACAAGGAACTCCGATCCACAAACAGACATCCGGCACCTGTACTACATAATGGATGTACGTTTGCCTGTTTGCATTGAATATTCTGGCGGTTACACCCTCTGCCACACACCGTCAGGTGGCTTGCGGAGTATGGATGTAGATGTAGATGTTAACGTACCAGCACTTCACATTTGCAATGGCTTATCTCGTGCTTACGTTAAGCTGAGATCTAGCGATGTTAATCACTCAAATATCTTACATAGACAGATGTATTCCCGAAATTACATAACTCCACATTAAATATTTTTTTGGTTTTCCGATTTTCCCCGTCATTGTGTTTTTAACAGCGAATGAAACGTAGCAGTCAACATCTCCGTAGTTTGACAGAACGACTAGCTTCCGTTAGATATGGCATACTTGGAAAAACTTGTGGACACTCTCCCTCAACTAATTGATACCAATGTGAAGACTGGATGCGGTGTTAAACAGTAATAACCTGTTGTCCCTTGGGGGTAGCTATCTTTATTTTCTTTTTTCGGTGCACTTGTATCCGTTTAGACTTCCAGTCAGGTCCAATTGGACGCGAAGACAGTTACATATGGTCCATACACAAAATCTACATCTACATCCATACTCCGCAAGACAGCTGACCGTGTGTGGAGGAGGGTGCCTTGAGTACCTCTATCGGTTCTCCCTTCTATTCCAGTCTCGTATTGTTCGTGGAAAGAAAGATTGTCGGTATGCCTCTGTGTGGGCTCTAATCTCTCTGATTTTATCCTCATGGTCTCTTAGTGAGATATACATAGGAGGGAGCAATATACTGCTTGACTCCACGGTGAAGGTATGTTCTCGAAACAATGGCACAGTTGCCCCCCTCCCGCGATTTGCTCCCGACGTTTGGTGAGTCGTGTCGTCGCTACAGCTGCCGAGAACGACACAAGGTTCCCCTCATGAGCGACTTCACACTCCGCGGATCCAGCAGATAAGAACAAATTGGGCTCGAGCTTCGACGTGACCGGCTGGCTATTAACCACATAGCGCTTGCGGGGCCTAAAATTGCAGCTCCGCGAACGTTGCTAGCGATGCCACGCTCGGTCAGCTGGGTGATGTATGGTAGCTGTTCGCCCACTTGAAGCGAATTCTCCTCTGAGACGCAAATAACCGCTCAGTCGCCCTGTGAGAATGACGGGGCCGGTTATTACGAAAAGGCGCGTCTGACGTACAAGAACCAGGAACGGCTTCGTGAGCCGGCGCGAGTGCTATCTTCCGTGATACGATTACTGCGGTTAAGTGGGGGGAAACACGTGCAATTTCCATATTATCATGGCGTGATGGACATTTCTAACACAGAAAAACGCAACCAGTCCCGCTTAACGCTGCAGTTTCACCGTTTTGCATAGAGCTATCGGACAAGAAAACTACCCACGCAAATCTTCATTTCGTTCTTCTCCGATTGCGTCTAAAATAATAATTTCAGTCAGTTTCGAAGGAGAACAAAGCGAGTTTTTGCAGGAATATTACATTTTATCAATGAAGGAAATAAATTCCCCAATACAAGATGATGCTTGCAAAGAAAAATACAGTAACCATCCACTGTGAATCTACTTCTACCTCTGTGGTCTGCCAACCACAAGGTCGGGTACTTCAATAAGATGCGCAAATTTCTTGTGGTAAAATTCTGGTATAATCAGACACTTTATGTGTGCCCTAGACTCAATGACCGCAGCAGCCATCAAGCAGGCCCAACAATTAGTCAACAACAGGGACCTAGAGTTGTAAGTTCTTGGAGGGTGTGGCTACAACTACACTGGTGTCCGAAATTAAAGAAGGAAACGGAACTTTTCCAAGGTTGCTTTTATTTTGCCACAAAACAGTATAAACATGTGATAGTAAACTAAAAACAGTGTAAAGAACACAGAACGTAAACATCTGCAACATGCAAAAAAATGGTTCAAATGGCTCTGAGCACTATGGGACTTAACATCTGAGGTCATCAGTCCCCTAGAACTTAGAACAACGTAAACCTAACTAACCTAAGGACATCACACACATCCATGCCCGAGGCAGGATTCGAATCTGCGACCGTCGCGGTCGCGCGGTTCCAGACTGTAGCGCCTAGAACCGCTCGGCCACCCCGGCCGGCTTCCAACATGTATAACGGAAGACGAAAATTTTCTTTATTTTTTCAACGTAGCGGATTTACACTAAGCTGGTTAATGTGCTCGTTGTGGGTTTTGACCACCTCTGGCAGCAATGTGGCATGCTGTGACTGATGTTATTAATCTCATGTTGAGGTAATAATGCCCATTCTTCCGGCAGAGCTGCTCGCAAGTCTTGGACAGTAGTTGGTGGGTGGTGACGTTGTGCAACCCGTATTCCAAGTGTACGCCATATGTGTTCTGTGAGATTCAAACAGGGAGAGCGAGCACATCACGCCATGTGTACAATAGCTTTCTTTTCCAAGAAAACGTCAACCACACTTGCTCTATGAGGTCGAGCATTATCGTCCATTAATACGTAGTCTGGGACCACAGCATCTCGCAGTAACCGCTCGCGAAGTCCCAAGAACTCGCCACGATGGCTACCAGCAATTAAACCTTGCCGATTCACCCATACAGTTTCAAGACGATGTTTTCGAGTGGTCAACATAATCCCTGTTCACACCATTAGCGATCTTCCTCGATATCGGTCTCTTTCCACATCCCTGTTCACACCATTAGCGATCTTCCTCGATATCGGTTTCTTTCCACACTGTTTGGGTCCCGAGATAGTGTTCCACGTTACCTCCAGATGCGAATCCGTCGAGAATCACTCTCCAGATGAAATCGGAACTCATCTGTGAAAAGAATATTGGCGCGCCGTTCGACCGTCCAGGGGGCAGGTTGGCGACTCCACTCTAGACGTTCCCTTCTGTGAAGACACGCCCGAGGTAAACAGACATCAGGTATACGACAATAAAGATCACTCTGATTAAGCCTTCTGCACACCGTTTGCGTCGATACAACACGGCCAGGGGATGCTGCGACGTCTGATGTCAGTTGCGCTGCAGTACTAAGGCGGTTCCGTCGTGCCATTACAAGCCCTTATGTTTGCTACCTCTCTTTCTGATGTCATACGTGGTCAGCCCTGCCATGGTCTTCCGAATAAATTTTCGGTCCATATATACTGTCGTCACATCCGACAAACAACAGAACGATTCACATTAAGCTATCGGACCACATCAATTTGCAACTGTCCTGCTTCAATTCTTCGTACGGCAGTCCACCATACTGCACCGTCTGTGACTGTTTACTCAGCGCTGTGGATGTAGGACTAAAGAGCAAATACTGCCCCGTTTGATATGTCCTGACATACTGGTTGATGTGTTTGTCTGTTGACTGTGTAGACTGCGATCGAACTTACATCTATTGACAGTTTGTATGATTATATCGTGAATTAGACACAGTACTGAGAAACAGCGGTTCGTTGCTTTAATTTTGGACACCAGTTATTTGCCTAAACCGTTTAAGAGTCTGGAAGAAGAAGGTATGGGGAAGGAGCAACAGTGGAACAAGTTGATGAGTGTTTGGGAAGGCGGGTGCCAGGTTGAGATTATTGGGAGAGTCCTTATAAAATGTAGTCCATCAACAAAAGAGGTGGCTTACAAAACACTCGTTCGACCTATACTTGAGTATTGGGTTGAGTTGTTTGGGGAAGGAGACCAGACAGCGAGGTCATCGGTCTCATCGGATTAAGGAAGGATGGGGAAGGGAGTCGGCCGTGCCCTTTAGAGGAACCATCCCGGCGTTCGCCTGGAGTGATTTCATGGAAATCACGGAAAACCTAAATCAGGATGGCCGGACGCGGGATTGAACCGTCGTCCTCCCGAATGCGAGTCCAGTGTCTAACCCCTGCGTCACATACTTGAGTATTGCTCATCAGTGTGGGATCCGTACCAGGTCGGGTTGACAGAGGAGATAAGATCCAAAGAAGAGCGGCGCGTTTCGTCACAGGGTTATTTGGTAAGCGTGATAGCGTTACGGAGATGTTTAGCAAACTCAAGTGGCAGACTCTGCAAGAGAAGCGCTCTGCATCGCGGTGTAGCTTGATGTCCAGGTTTCGAGAGGGTGCGTTTCTGCATGAGGTATCGAATATATTGCTTCCCCCTACTTATACCTCCCGAGGAGATCACGAATGTAAAATTAGAGAGATTCGATCGCGCACGGAGGCTTTCCGGCTGTCGTTCTTCCCGCGAACCATACGCGACTGGAACAGGTAAGGGAGGTAATGACAGTGGCAAGTAAAGTCCCCTCCTCCACACACCGTTGGGTGGCTTGCGGAGTATAAATGTAGATGTAGATGTAGATCCTTGATGGATCTGCTAAAGAGAAATTCGAATTGAATTTGAAGTGTAACCCAGATGAGGAAACATCTTTGGCAACTTTGACTGAACTTCCTTTACGGATGCTGACAAGATATACTCCGACGGTTTCTGTACATTTCCGACGGAGTTTCTCCGTGTATAATGAGTTACTGAGCTCAAAGTGCCAGTAACTTATTGTCAAAAACATCCATATATCAGACCCAAAGTAATTTCTCTGCACATTTCTGTATGTGCTCTCCAAACCCCTTTTCCTTCATTTTGTGACCATAATTTGCACATTAAATCCTTTCACTTACTTAAAATTGTGTGCAGGTTGCAAATAACCTTGCGTTCCCTGTAATTTACGGCTACTGCTTCAAGGATTTCAAAGATTTGTCATTTATGCAGTAGTAACGATACGAAGCAGCGTCAACACTCGACGTCGCTTTTGGAGCACACTGTAGCTGCGCCTGGCTGCGTAACTTCCCCGGCAGGGTGTCCGCGTCAAAACTCGCGCATTGTCCCGTGCGTCACTTTGTGTCGGGCCCGGCTGCGCCCTTCCCGCCGTCCCTGCAGCCCACGAGAGACTACCCAAAACGCCGACAGCGGGGCCCAGCTGAAAGCTAAAAAATAAATAAACAAAAGAGCGGAAAAAATAACAGAGAATGGAAAGCGAACAGAACAACAACACGAGCGGGAGAGCGGACCGCGCACTGCCCCGTTCATACCGCCTACCAAGATATATTGTTTTGTCAGCCCGGGCCCGTCCGGCAAAGCATTAAAATCCTATTAACTCGCCGACAGTTTTTCGAAGCAAATGAGATTACGGACAGAGCAACGCCGAGGAGGGAATCGGGTAGAGTGGGGGAGGAGGGGGGTGGTGGGAGCGGGGGGAAACCAGAGGGAATAAGACTTCATCACCTGCCGCGAGATGCGGCGCTGATTGGTCTTTTTGTCCGCTCGCGCGAGACGAGGGACTTCTTAAGGTCTCGAGCAAGTGACAATGCTTGATTAGTTTCTCTGTGGCAGGTAATTTATAGTCTGAGATCCCGACCGACCCGTTCCGACTCGTTAATGGAAGAGCAAGTACGCGCGCACATTGTTTCCTTTGGTGAATGTGTCAGTAGCATTACGGGGTGCGAGTGGAACCAGTATAGAATTTGGAATCTTATCTCAGACAACGATTATGACGTCAGTGCTTTGTCTTCTGTGGCAGCAACGTAGTAGTATTTTCCACTGCATAGCCACAGTACGAACGGCCTTATCGTACGCTTTCCTGCGGCGAAGCAATTAGCAGTAGCTAATTGGCAAGATGGTCGGCCCGTGTTATCGACTTTCCCCTTCCCCACTGGCATCTGACAACTTTTGCATAACAATTATGGCGAGGCAGCCGCGAAATGAGACGTCAGCCTTTTTTCTCCACCATCGAGGCGGACGCAGCAGGGTAGAACTGCACGTTAAGAACCTGTTAAACAGTGTCCGCCCCGCGGAAACTTCATTACCGCCGTAGGTAATACGTTTTCTTTAGAACTCTGTGAGTTCCACCGAGGAGGCAGTCATGTCTGTATCTAACAGGTTTATACTGTAAGTGAAAAGGTTTAACTTTCTTGTCTTCGTGGGAACCGGATTTTGCGAAAAACTTAATTTTCTTGTCGCGCAAGGTATTCGAACCCCGATTTCTCCCTTGAAGTACGTTTCTCCACTAACGGAGCCTATGCTGGAAACCAGTACATTTTCATTAAATTAACACTTAAAACAGTGCCTAACGCCCAACTCGGTCACATGATGTTATATCTGCCTCTGACCATGGCTCGTGAAAGTCGAGACTGGTGAAGTGTCGTAAGCGCATCCAATGTGATCAGGATAGTCCTGAATAGAAAAATTGTGTTTCAAAATAAATCACGAGCTCAAATTACACATTCTCAAGATTCGGAGATCTTAAGTCGCGACCGACATCCTTTTCCTTGTATCATTTGACCGTTTGAGCTGTCCAAATATGCAAACACGTGGATTAGTAGGACTACTCAAAACTGTGCTCAAAGGACCTTCACTCGATCCGTCTTGTCGTGCTGAGACGTAATTTCACACCAGATTACCGATTATTGATCAATCAAGACAGCTGCCGTACCTCAGTCGGTAAAAACAAGCCCTTATAGGATCACCGTTTTATCTGTGTATCTGTCCGACAGTTAAGAACCATTTTTATCAGCGACAAGTAGAGGTATCAAGCTGAAATTTGTTGCGTACTAAGATCTATGGTCCCACAGCGATGTAAAAAGTAATCTTCAACGTCAGTTTAGTCAAAAGGTACGGCCATTTACGTCACATATTTTTACACTTCGAAACTCAAGTCACCAAAACCTGTAAGGTACCTCCAGGGTACGTCTCGTTGATCTACAGTCATGAAATTTGGCAGGAAGCAAGTTCCCACAGTACACGTATAGAAAAAATTCCGAAAATTATTAATTTGAAATGATATCGTGCGAAAAAATTTAGGCCTGTTTCTTTTTGTCATTGTTATTCTCGAGATTCTGCCTGTCCGTCTGTTACGCCCCTTTCTCTCAGGAACGTGTGGACGCATCTAGTTGAAATTGTTTTTAAAAATGGAAGGAAGATTGGGTTTAACGTAACGTCGACATCGAGGTCATTCGAGACAGAGCACGAACTCGGATTGCGTCAAGGATGGGGAAGGAAATCGGCCATGTTCTTTCAAAAGAACCATCCCCTCTTCTGCCTGGAGTGATTTAGGTAAATCACAGGTAACCTAAATGTGGACGGCGTCACCCGGGTTTGAACCGTCACCCTCCCGAATGCGAACCCAGTGTGCCAAACGCTGCGCTCTCTCGCTCGGTGTTTTGGAATTTACGTCACATACTAAAGTCTACGGTGCCTTGGAAGTCTAAAACCTTTAAGCTTCTACGTCAATGCAATCAAAAAATACGGCCAGATTTGGATACCGTACCAGTACCGATATCGATAACACGCAAAAATCGTCAAGTATCTCTATCCCCGGAGTGGATGAGCAACCTGTATAAATAACTGAGTTTGTGCGGAACCCTCCATATAGCACATTTTTTTCTGGTCTCATCACTTCTGAACTAAAATGTTTCTGGCATTGTACCAACACCAAACTGAAATACAATCCATATTAATTACGATTGAAAGCCTCCGTTTCACTTATGGGCTCGTTGTCTTTCTGTGTCTATTTTCTATTACAGCGTTATCCATTTCGGAATATTGACGCAGGAAATTTTCCATTAGAGTTCCGTATATCGATCGGCGAAAACGGAACACCTATAGAATCACTTTGTCGTACATTACACACGTTTACATCAGTACAACACAGCTGATTGCTTGCTAATTCCGTAGATACATAAACGCTTTTGAAATCTATACTTCGAATGTTGAAATTCACCTAACTATTCTAAGGACATCACACACGTCCATGCCCGAGGCAGGATTCGAACCTGCGAACGTAGCAGCAGAATAGTTCCAGACTGAAGCGCCTAGAACCGATCGGCCACAGGGTCCGGCCTTGCTACCATGAATTGACGATCTATAAAAACCATAGACCGTAACAGGATAACAGGTTTTATGGGAAACTCTACTCATTTTGGTAATTGCAACTTGTATCACACATTAACAAAGGAAGCTATGAGTAAAAAAATTAATTAAAAGACAGTTTTGAAAAATAATGTTTATTGAACTGATGTTGAAGGACAAAAGTTCATGCTTTACCCATACAACTGTAGCTCAAACCCATCACCTGAAGTAATATTACGAAAATATAATTCATTCTATTAAATTATCCATGAGTTTTGAAATACTACAGACTTTAAAACGGGTTTTGGAAACAGCACAGAAAATTCAGTTAAGATGGGACATGTTAAATTTCAAGTCTTATAAGGAATAACTTGAGTGCTAGGTCGCAAAAGGCCAATGGTGATCACAGCATTCGACGCCCCACATATTGTCTACTATGCAACAATAGTACTGGCTACTAATGGCAACACGAGGCGGGACTGGTGGTATCCCATGATGAGCACAGCGTGAGGCTACGAATCGTAGTTGAACTGCTTTGCCGACGAGTAACTCACATCATTGCTACGGTGCCAGTGGTGCTGATACAAAGCAGAGCAATGGCAACGATAAACAAGGCAAACCTTGCATTATATCCACAACAACAGCTGCGGAAGTTGACGTTTTGTCATAAAGGAACCCAAGGAGTTTCGCAGAGAGAGGAGGAAGTGGCGTTTCTGCAAGATGAGTCAGTGGAATGTGTCGTATACGCTCGACTGTGCGGACAATATACGTGAGTAGTACAATGATGACGAATTGTTAACACAGTACTCTCAAATGAGCCTCACTAAAGAGTAAACTTGCGACCTCGCACTCAAGGGATTCCTTGTTAGTCGGTTTAAATTTCATAAAAATTACGTTTATTTGATTTTTTTGAGAGAGTAGAAAGGGTTGTGGAAAGAACATTAGACTTGGGTATGTTTGCTACCAGAGTACCATACCCTTCGGCAAATTTGTTATGAAAGGAAAAACTCACTTAAGCTAGTGAGAACTTAAATTGCAAAAGGCCAGCTTAATTCTACGACGAAGTACATATTTACACTTCGTTTTTATAACCTCACGTCGCTTAAACTGGTCGAGAGATGGATGACTGTAAACAGATTTTACAATCGGAGAGACGCCGAAAGACGTATTGGAGAAAACTGATGTGATTGTCGTGTAGACATACAACAAACATATTTCTGCGAATGGCGTTCAAAAGTAGGTTGGCAGTAGAGCGAAAACATGATCGCTGTTACTGAGAAATTCTTTTGAGAGTTGCGATTATGTAATAAATATTGGAATATGGAGACAAGTTTGCATTTATTAGTGTTTATATGCCACACAGGGCAAGTAAACATTGGAACCGGAAACCAGGAATGGTCTGCAGCCAATTTAACGCATTAGATGTTTATAAGAGTCGAGGGGCATCAAAGGGAAGCAGTGGTTAGGAAGGGAGTGAGACAGGATTGTAGCCTATCCCCGATGTTATTCAATCTGTATATTGAGCAACCACTGAAGGAAACAAAAGAAAAATTTTGAGTAGGAGTTAAAATCAATGGAGAAGAAATAAAAACTTTGAGATTCACCGATGACATTGTAATTCTATCACAGACAGAAAAGGACCTGGAAGAGCAGTTGAACGGAATGGACAGTGTCTTGAAAGGAAGATATAAGATGAACATCTACAAAAGCAAAACGAGGATATGGGAATGTACTCGAATTGAATCAGGTGATGCCTTGAGAATTAGGTTAGGAAATGAGACGCTTAAAGTAGTAAAGGAGTTTTGCTATTTAGGGAGTAAAATAACTGATGATGGTCGAAGTAGAGAGGATATAAAATGTAGACTGGCAGTGGCAAGGAAATCGTTTCTGAAGAAGAGAAATTTGTTAACATTGAGTATAGATTTAAGTGTCAGGAAGTCGTTTCTGAAAGTATTTGTATGGAGTGTAGCCATGTATGGAAGTGAAACGTGGACGATAAATAGTTTAGACAAGACGAGAGTAGAAGGTTTCGAAATGTGGTGCTACAGAAAAATGCTGAAGATTAGATGGGTAGATCACATAACTAATGAGGAGGTATTGAATAGAACTGGGGAGAAGAGAAATTTGTGGCACAACTTGACTAGAAGAAGGGATCGATTGGTAGGACATATTCTGAAGTATCAAGGGATCACCAATTTAGTATTGGAGGGCAGCGTGGAGGGCAAAAATCGTAGAGGGAGACCAAGAGATGAAACACTAAACAAATTCAGAAGGATGTAGGTTGCAGTAGGTACTGGGAGATGAAGCTTGCACAGGATAGAGTAGCATGGAGAGCTACATCAAACCAGCCTCTGGAGTGAAGACAAAAAAATAGTTTATTTGATAAAAACCAGAAGTTGTATTTGTGGCATCATTGAATTCGGGTTTATAATTTTTTTTACTAACCCGAAGTACAGACTGTGTCACAATTTAGCAAAAAATTAAATATTTTTGTTTCAAATACTATGTATCTATTACGTGAAACCGAAGGGATCACTGTGCAAATTTTATGTGACGACGCTGAATACTGTACGACCTCCGCCTGTTCTCTTCCACCGTTACCGAGTATCCCATGCAAGAAAACCGATAATTCAGTAAACTGTTTTATGTGATCTCTGTACGTAACGAGTAAAGTACTAAAAAGCTATGACAGACATTTGTGAACGTTTTACCTAATCCAAAACCACACTGTACTGAAGACGATGATGATGATGATGATGATGATGATGATGATGAGTTGGGTTGAGGGGGCGCTCGACATCACGGCCATCAGCGCCCTGTTGTAAAGTCAACATGAAATCTCTTGGATGGGGACGAAGGCTGTCCCCACATGCAGAGCAGTTTAGAACGTACTAAAGTCTGCCGCCCATCCCCACCAGTTTAGGGATGAGGCCTGACAGTTCACAAAATTCCACCACTCTGTTAACACTGGTATCGGTATCTGCGAGGACGGTGGGCAGATCTCCAGCGAGACCGAGGGCTGCTCTATTACCAGAATACGGGACACACGTAACCACAATATGCTGAACTGAAAGCGGCACGCCACAAACTCGACAGAATGGTGGATCCTCCCGCCGGAGGAGGAAGCAATGTGTGACACGAAGTCAGCCAAGCTTTTGTGGTCGGCTTGAGTGACCGCAGTTTGTTGCAACCTGCACTAAAGACGATAGCAAAGAAAGCCTCTCCTGCTATCATCGGCTTAACTTCTCTCGCATTACATATCCCAGCTGTGTTCTTCCTGTCTGACAGCTGCTTCGCATTTGTCCATTGGCAGCTCTCTCAAAGTGTAATTCGTCCCCTATCTGATTGTGTTCCTTTCTTCCTTCCGAAACCACATAATTTTTCTTCCATTAGCTCTTTGTTACCTTTTCCTGTAATTTTACACACTTCTCCACAGCAAACAAATTTTTATCCGAAATAGTCCCCTCTCATATTTCTGCCTTGCGAAAACTCTTAATTGGGTTAGGGTGCGGATGGAACCGTGCATGTATTCTCCCCACTGAGACTTCGTTGACCAGACAGGGCTTTGAATTGCGCTGCTCCTAAATGAGAGCTCAGTGCCTCGTCAACATTACTTTACTGTCTTTGAGACCACCTGCAGTGATGCTGGCCAGGTCTTCGCCTTCCATCTGCGATGATTGATAGTCGTCTATTGAAAGCTGTCTGTACATATGACCAGTCCTGTCAATTCTTTTGCTGCGTGCGCCCGCACCGATGCTGCGGCGACAGTTGACACTATATTTCTGCGCGGTGGAGTTTCCATTTTGAGAGGGCAGCAGACATCATTAGCAGCCTTCATCCACCTGCCGGACGGCGCGCAGCAAGAAGTGCAACAGACTGGTTCGTCATTGCTTCAGGCCGCCCAGTGTGGTGAAGCAGATAGCCCCGTACGGGTTCCCACGTACTCATCAACAAGACGGTCTCGTACGGATACGTACGTAATACGTACGTATTCACTTCCACTGAATACGTACTTTCGCTTCTAATTGCAACGTGGAGATAACTGAAGTATGTATTGTCATGGTCCATCGTACACGTACAAACCAGGCGGCTATTCTTGTTCATGAGAGTCAGGAATCTACAGGTTTTGGTGGCTGAATATATTATGCGAATTTTGTTTGCGAGTTCGCTGTGTGTGTATTTGTTCGCGAAAAGCCATCCATATTGGTGGGAGCTGCCACCTAGTATAGCCGGCCCGTGTGGCCGAGCGGTTCTAGGCGCTTCATTCTGGAACCACGCGACCGCTACGGTCGCAGGTTCGAATCGTGCCTCGGGCATGGATGTGTGTGATGTCCTTAGGTTAGTTAGGTTTAAGTAGTTCTTCTATGGGACTGATGACCTCAGATGCTGAGTCCCATGGTGCTCAGAGCCATTTGAACCATTTGCCACCTAGTAAACAAAATATGTGTCTATTACCTGCCTTAAGCTGGTGGCCAATTCTAGAACTGTCAGTGGTACTTAACAGGAGCCAAGTATTGGCGGAATGACGTACTTGCTCTCCCATCTCCTACCTCCCACTCCTATTTGAACACCGCAATTGCTGTCCGCCTGCACTGCAGAATTCCTACTCTCGAAGAAACTTGGAGCATGCGTAGAAGCAACTGCTACAGTGTAGTACAGAAGATGGCTGAAAGAAATACGCAGTGAGACGAACAGAAATGACACATTTATTCAATGACAACAATTACACTGAAATTACCGCAATTCGCCATGGTCCCCTGAACATTACAAAAAGCGCGACATAGCTCTTAGCAGGGCGTGTGACCACCACGGTCGATAACACATGTTTTGCAACGCCTTTCCATCCTGACCTAAGACTTGTGGTAGAGCGTTTCATTCCTCCACTAGCGCGGCTGACAACTGCATATATACGTTCTCGGTGGGGTTTAAGGGGACGTTAAAGAAATCGATTTTTTTTAAAATTGTATTTTTCGATCCACAAAAGTGTTTAGCATCCACCCCTGCAACGGTTTTTCCGAATACGGAACGGAAATGTTTGTTGTTCGCGGATGAACAAAAAAATGCACCTGCCTGAAACCGGCCTTTTTCACGCACCAGTTTTTTTTTTCTTTCGGAGGATCAGTTTTTGTACCGGTGCTTGAGAGGAAACACGCAAAATTCAAATGAATGCTTGAGCCCGTGTGTTTGGAAGTTAGCTCCCAAGCATTTGCATTCTGGTGCGAAGACCATGGAGACTGCGACTTTCCTGGCAGTGAGCAGCTTCAACGAAGGATATTCAGCAATTATGAAGACCATAACAACGATGGACGTCACCTGGGACTCTATTCGACGCAGTTCGCCAAGCATTTGGACGAACACCGGATTCCAGGGGCCGAAAACCGCTTGTCACCGGCCGTACGAGCGGCTCTGGAGTAGCGCAGGATGGCCCAGATCGAGCAGAACGCCCTCTATGAGGGAAGAGGAAGGACTAGTTTACGTACCCGGAATAGCAGATTGAACGTAAGTTGCATTATATTGCATTTATATGTAGTCAAAACTTCAAACGCGTTTTTCTCGAAATGACATTTTTTTTATCGCGCGGTATGGTAACCTCAAATTTACTGAACCGATTGGCATGATTCTTTGTTTCCGAGGAAGCTAACTAAATTGTGTAGAAGTTGTACCTCTTTTATTCCGATCCATCAACTACAAATATTTTTACTTGGCCGATGAAGTCGAAAAATCGATGAAAAAACCCTATTTTTTTCAAATGGCCGCCATTTTGTTTCTTATGGTCCAAATAACTGCAGTCCGGAACCGCGGGACTGCTACGGTCGCAGGTTCGAATCCTGCCTCGGGCATGGGTGTGTGTGATGTCCTTAGGTGAGTTAGGTCTAAGTAGTTCTAAGTTCTAGGGGACTTATGACCTAAGATGTTGAGTCCCATAGTTCTCAGAGCCATTTGAACCAACTCCTAAAAACTCTTATCTACTTCTCTAACGTCGACTCAACTTTGATTTCAGACTAGCCGGCTGACCTGTGACGTACCGCGCGTGGAGGTCTACATCGAAATTTTGTTTCGTTCCGACGGCACTTCCGCCTTTGCTCTGCGATATTTCCGGTCGAAAAAATTCCAATTTGTAGACGAAATATCAATAAACATTTTGACCAAATTTGGCATTGATACCTATAACACATCCGGAGAAAAAGATTCTCAAAGAACATGCTTTTTTCGGGCCAAAGATAGTAAACCACCCCTTCCGAGAACACTGAGATGTGGTAACGCGTTGTCATCGATAAAAATAAAATCAGGGCCAAATGGAGCCCTCAAAAGACGCACATGGGAAACGAGTACTGTATTACAATAACGCTGACCAGTAGTCAAAGACTTGGCGATCAGTACGCCCATACAACATTATGCCTCCCCACACGGTAACACCTGGGCAACAAAAACGATCTTGATCCACTGTGGTCCTGGGCGTGTTAGCATAAATCATCCAACTGCCGCCATATGAGGATACGTCCAGCATTATGGAAAATGATCGTTTTTGTGGTCCATGTGTTATTGTGTAGGGAGATGGCTCTGAGCACTATGGGACTTAACATCTGTGGTCATCAGTCCCCTAGAACTTAGAACTAGTTAAACCTAACTAACCTAAGGACAGCACACACATCCATGCCCGAGGCAGGATTCGAACCTGCGACCGTAGCAGTCGCGCGGTTCCGGACTGCGTATAGGGAGACATAATGTTGCATGGACGTACTGACTTCCATATCTTTGAACACGGTGCTGTCACCACAGTGACACTGCCTACCTATGTGTGTCTTTTCAGGGGTGCATTTGGCACTGACGTCGTTTTTATGGATGACAAGACGGGACGCGAACAGGACAGGTGTACGAGCTCTTGTAAAGAGAGGATATTCATCGAATGGACTGCCCTGCCCTTTTTCGCCGACTTACATCCCATCGAAGATTTGTGGGGTGCCTTGGAGAGACGTACATAGCACTTACCATCCAGCAGTTACCGTTCGACTGGTGGAGGCATGGAACATACTACCACAAGAACTCGATACCAACCTTGTGGCTGGCAGATTATACACCCTAATAAGAACGATATCCCGCCTATTGTAATATGCAGGCAACCGTACGCCGTGACGTAAGTGTAACTATTGTCTTTGATTATCATGTATGTTCGTCTCATTACGTATTTCCTTCAGTTACTTTCTGAGCTATATTGTAATAGTCATTTCTATGTTAAGTACAACTTCCACCGAGCTGTATCATGAGCCTAAAGTTACTTTTATTCTTAAGTTTTGCAAGGAAGTGTACAATGCTATTTACTGTCTCAGATGAACGGAAATGAAGGTCATTACTACAGCGCTAAGTTAAAACGATTTTTCGCGCTTGAGTCGGAGTTACAGCACTCCGAATCTTGTATGCAAATAAATAAATTTTGGCCGCTGCTTGGTGGAAAAAATTACCATATACAACTTCGTTACCTCTGTAACTCGGAAACATAGATTTTCCGGTAGGCCTAACATGTTGGAACGTAAAATGTTAACTAGAAGTGTGTGGCAGGGATTTTGTAGAATATTCTCCTGCACAAATGAGTAACGATGTCAGTTCTCGGTGGCTGATCGCGATCGCGGCATTACGAAATTACTTCGAAATACAGAAAACACGCGGACTAAAGTAACTTTTTTGTAATCTAACCTTCTCGGGCACGGTTTGTCTACTAAACCTGCCATTCTCTTTTTACGTTCATAATGTTGTTCCCCACCGCTCCATTACAATTTCACTATGAGGCAATAACTGCCCTGTGAATCTAGAAAAGTTAATAAAAGTAATAAACCCATGTTCGCAGTGACCGCCCTTTGGTATCCACGGCTAAACTGGAACATTCGTTGCCCGTGTGCTTCTGCAGTTGCCCTTCGTTTAAAACAAATATGTTAAACCATAAATCATGTAGATGGAGCTGCCGTATCTTGACTTAAGATAATTAATACAACCTTCAGGAACAGTTGACCCGAAAGAGAGACGAATTCAGTTTAGCAATCTGGGCTGCTTCAGGTCGCAGGCAGGGATTTCATCTACGAGCTGCTGTAAGAATGACATTTCTTAAGACACTGTTCTCCGCCTTACACAAATCACCGTTGTCCAGACAGCATATAAATGCAGACTTGAAGAAGAGAGAGATGTGCTGGAGAAAAAAGATCGACAGTTAGAATGGAATCATGTAGTTTACTTTGGGCAAGTACGAGTGGGTGAATGTGAAAAATGTATGATCTGATTACATCTCTCAATTCTTCGCAGGTAAAGGGGAAAGTGTCCTGCCATGTACAAAGTTGACGCACATATTATTAAAATTTTCTTTTTGTTACGTTGGGTCGCAATTCAGGGTAATGTAACACTTGATTTGCGAAAAAATATTGGTTTCACCGCCACCGTCATAATCGTCATCATCATCTTCATCATCGCAGTTTTCATCACCATCATCATCAAATGAGAGTGTTAAGAGCTGGGTTTCAGATGAACTTTATCCTCCACAGTATTCCATTCCTTATTCTTTCATTTACTTCTTGGCAGCATAGTCCTCCCTACATATCTGGATATCATCCTCTTCTTCCTGTGCTTCTTTTCCCTCATGTATATCTTTCAGCGGTAGAGGTCAGATTTCAGAATCTTTCAGATAGCTCCCCTTTTTATTTCTTATTGTCCAAGTTTCAGAATCACATGTCACTACATACTACTTTAAGTATTAGAGAGATTAAATCTATTCATCATCTTGGTAATATTTCTTCTCGAGTTCTACTGTTGTATAAAGCAGCAGTTTTCCGTTAAAAATGCGTGAAATAAAACATAGTGCCGCCAAAATGAATTCGTGATTTTAATCGGTTTGTCGCAAACGCAAGAACACCCAGTCTTGGTGAAGCTTTATAAGGAGTCTATCCGTGCAAGAAAGAGGTGGTGGCTTCCAAAGTGGTCGTACTTAAGGTGAAGATGATAAACGTGAAGGATGATTGAAAACTGCAGCCAAAGATGCGGAGCATGGGACTAACAGAGATGTATGAGAGGTGATGTCCTAGAAGTAACAGAAGAACGAGTTTCGTACATTCTGAATCTCGACCTGTCAGAAAGGTTTGTGCAAATTAGGTGCGGCAGTTGTTTCTTTATGTGGAGTTTTTAATCCGCCACGTTCATTCAAACGACTGGTCCACGAGCATAAGCAGACAACAAAACGTGGTTTAATATAACTTTCAGCACTGTGAAAACAATATACAATTTATCCTTGAGGTAGGTTATGTGTTTAGCGATCGTCAGAAATATCTCGCATACGAGGTGGGTTATTACGGTAAAATCTAAATCAACTCAATCAGGCCGCAGAGTTGGGTCACCACCGACAGAAGGACCAGTAGACGCTGGAAAGCTACAGCAATACTTGCTGTGGTACTTACGGTCGCGCGGTGTTTCACAGCCACAGGTGCAGACTCACCTGAAACAAGGAGAAAAAAGTGTGCATTATGGCCATGTACTGGTTCAGAATTCACATTCGCAATCCCTAGCGATTACCTTGTGCCTAGTGGTAACAATTACCATTAGACAAACAGTGGTGCGTATGCAGTGAGTGTGGGAGGACAAGGATTTTAAAATTTTCTAAAATATTTGATATATAGTTACATCATTACAACTAAAGACACTGTCCGGTGTAAGTGAAGGGTAAACAATAACAATGCTAACCATTTTCTGGCTCGTTCTATTTGCGAATGGAACAGAACAAAGGTAAGGTAATTTTTCTTATTTTGAAACTTCGTGGAAGATTAAAACTGTGTGCCAGACAGGAATTTGAACCTCAAAAGTTTACCTTTATTATTTTATTTTCATGATGCCTGCGCGAGATATATTCCAGAGGCAGCAGAGTTACCGCACTGTAGTCATGCTAGAACTTCAGTTCTCTAACTTTATACAACAGGATTCCACGAGAACAACTTATAGCCTGTGAGAGCCACGAACATATCCAGTCACAATTCCCTATCGGCCGTATTGAGCTGCTACGAACGCGTCACTGGTTTCGATCGGTATTCTCTGTCATTTTTATCTTGGAAATGATTGTAGAAACTGTGCCAGTAATCTTGAATTAACTGTGTCAGCGTCTTGTAAACCATTTACTTAACAGCTGAATCACACTTTGTCAGAACCCTTTGGACAAATTTAAGTGTTCCATTCACCATCTCTATTACCGACAATTCGAGCGTTCCATTTCAAATCACTTCGTTATATTTATTCAACGTTGCTGGCTCCAAAAGCTGGAAACTAATCTCGTAATCGAGTACTATATGATTCGTTCTCTTTGTTATGGGCGTGCTACAGCTTTTATCCAAATTTGCCGTGTTTTCTTACGATAATTCATACCTGATAGTTTCGTGTTGACGACAGAATAGTCAACGATCGCTCTTGGAGTGCTGATGATTAAATGTGATAAACTGTTCACGTATAGCCTACTGAGAATATTGGAAGTCATATTACGCTTCGGTCGTAAAGATGGGATGTTATTTCGATGGCTCCAGCATATACACTCCTGGAAATTGAAATAAGAACACCGTGAATTCATTGTCCCAGGAAGGGGAAACTTTATTGACACATTCCTGGGGTCAGATACATCACATGATCACACTGACAGAACCACAGGCACATAGACACAGGCAACAGAGCATGCACAATGTCGGCACTAGTACAGTGTATATCCACCTTTCGCAGCAATGCAGGCTGCTATTCTCCCATGGAGACGATCGTAGAGATGCTGGATGTAGTCCTGTGGAACGGCTTGCCATGCCATTTCCACCTGGCGCCTCAGTTGGACCAGCGTTCGTGCTGGACGTGCAGACCGCGTGAGACGACGCTTCATCCAGTCCCAAACATGCTCAATGGGGGACACATCCGGAGATCTTGCTGGCCAGGGTACTTGACTTACACCTTCTAGAGCACGTTGGGTGGCACGGGATACATGCGGACGTGCATTGTCCTGTTGGAACAGCAAGTTCCCTTGCCGGTCTAGGAATGGTAGAACGATGGGTTCGATGACGGTTTGGATGTACCGTGCACTATTCAGTGTCCCCTCGACGATCACCAGTGGTGTACGGCCAGTGTAGGAGATCGCTCCCCACACCATGATGCCGGGTGTTGGCCCTGTGTGCCTCGGTCGTATGCAGTCCTGATTGTGGCGCTCACCGGCACGGCGCCAAACACGCATACGACCATCATTGGCACCAAGGCAGAAGCGACTCTCATCGCTGAAGACGACACGTCTCCATTCGTCCCTCCATTCACGCCTGTCGCGACACCACTGGAGGCGGGCTGCACGATGTTGGGGCGTGAGCGGAAGACGGCCTAACGGTGTGCGGGACCGTAGCCCAGCTTCATGGAGACGGTTGCGAATGGTCCTCGCCGATACCCCAGAAGCAACAGTGTCCCTAATTTGCTGGGAAGTGGCGGTGCGGTCCCCTACGGCACTGCGTAGGATCCTACGGTCTTGGCGTGCATCCGTGCGCCGCTGCGGTCCGGTCCCAGGTCGACGGGCACGTGCACCTTCCGCCGACCACTGGCGACAACATCGATGTACTGTGGAGACCTCACGCCCCACGTGTTGAGCAATTCGGCGGTACGTCCACCCGGCCTCCCGCATGCCCACTATACGCCCTCGCTCAAAGTCCGTCAACTGCAAATACGGTTCCTGTCCACGCTGTCGCGGCATGCTACCAGTGTTAAAGACTGCGATGGAGCTCCGTATGCCACGGCAAACTGGCTGACACTGACGGCGGCGGTGCACAAATGCTGCGCAGCTAGCGCCATTCGACGGCCAACACCGCGGGTCCTGGTGTGTCCGCTGTGCCGTGCGTGTGATCATTGCTTGTACAGCCCTCTCGCAGTGTCCGGAGCAAGTATGGTGGGTCTGACACACCGGTGTCAATGTGTTCTTTTTTCCATTTCCAGGAGTGTATATTTGGTTCATATGGCTCCGAGCACTATGGGACTTAACATCTGAGGTCATTAGTCCCCTAGAACTAAGAACTACCTAAACCTAACTAACCTAAGGACATCACACACATCCATGCCCGAGGCATGATTCGAACCCGCGACCGTAGCGGTCGCGCGGTTCCAGGCTGTGGCGCCTAGAACCGTGGCGCCAGCACTTTGATCGTCCAGTATAAAGTATAGGGTTCCATAAGCCAGTCGTAAATTTGTGCAGATACTCCCTGCTAGTAGCACACTAACGGAAGAAAAAGGAGTTGTGCGGCGTAAACGAAAGTTCCTGTATATCCATTTTTTCAGCGATGGTTGCAGGACTCGGCTGTTCAGTACAGAATGTCAAATCAAACACCTCTCAGCTATCTAATTTCCAAACTGTTCTTTTAGGGGGCTAACCGTTTCGGCGATTTATTACGCCATCTTCCAGAACCCTAACCGACGTGTGGTAAGATTCCAACTTCTATTCTGGTTCAACAGTCGGCAGATGTTGTTTGGAACGGGCGCTGTATCAAGCAGAAATCTACAAACACCAGTTTTTGAATGCTGGTCCCTATTTTGACCGGAACCGAGGTTGGAATCTTCCTACACACCGGTCAGGGGGCATGGAGATGGCGTAATAAATCGCCGAAACTAGTGGCCCAATACAAGAACAGTTTGGAAATTAGACGGCTGAAAGGTGTTTGATTTGACATTCTGTTGTAAACGCAAGTTGGTAGGCGTGTTTCTACATCTAAAAGATGAGGTCTATTCAAATTTCGCGCCAATCGCATAGGAGTGGCCTTAGTAACGCCACTACGAGGATGAAAATCACGTTTGCTGCAAATACACGCTGTAACGGTTGTGACCGTTAGTTACCTTTGTGACTGCACGTGTTGAGTTGATACTAGTCAAGATGCCTCTGAGGTGACAAAGACGTCAGGGCCGGGCGGAGTAGCCGTGCGGTCTGGGGCGTCATGTCATGGTTCGCGCGGCTCGCCCCGCCGGAGGTTCGAGTTCTCCCTCGGGCATGGCTGTGTGTTGTCCTTAGCGTAAGTTAGTTTAAGTAGAGCGTAAGCCTAGGGACTGATGACCTCAGCAGGTTGGGTTGGTTGGGCTGATTTGGGGGAAGAGACCAAAATGCGAGGTTATCGGTGTCATCGGATTAGGGAAAGATGGGGAAGGAAGTCGGCCGTGCCCTTTCATAGGAACCATTCCGGCATTTGCCTGAAGCGATTTAGAGAAATTACGGAAAACCTAAATCGGGATGGCCAGACGCGGGATTGAACCGTCGTCCTCCCGAATGCGACCCCAGTGTGCTAACCACTGCGCCACCTCGCTCGGTCGGCACGTTAGTCCCATAGTCCTTACCACAAATTTCCAAGGACGTCATTATCGACAGCTCACTGAGTTTGAACGAGTTCGTGGAATAGGTCTACGAGAAGCTGGATGTTCCTTCTGTGTTACTGCCGAAAGTCTTGGCTGGAATGTAACCACTGTACATGATTCCTGCAGTGGTGCTTACGGGAACGTACGGTTACAAGAAGACCGGGCTTGGGACGGCCATGAGGCACTACCGAGAGGCAAGACTATTTTCGTTTGCATATGGCTCTGGCCTATCGTACTGCATCTGCAGCAGCAATCTGAGGAGCAGTTGGCACCACAGTGGGACAACGAACTGTTACAAATCGGTACTTAAAGGTCCGCTCCGATGAAGAAAACCTGGCCTATCGCACTGCATCTGCAGCAGCAATCTAAGGAGCAGTTGGCACCACAGTGGGACAACGAACTGTTACAAATCGGTACTTAAAGATCCACTCCGATGAAGGAAACCTGTAGCGTGCATTCCAGTTAACCCAGACTACTCCCACTTGCGAGTTCAGTGGTGTTATGCAAGAGCTCGTTTGATGGCAGGGTGGAGGTCCCTTGTATTTTCTGATAAAAGCTGGCTCTACCTCGGTTGGCAGTGCTGGCCGTGTGTTGGTTAGGAGGAGGCCAGTTCAGGGCCTGCAACCAACCCGTCTGAGTGCTACACACAGTGGACCAACACCGTCATTTCTGATCTGGAGTGCGATTTCGTACGGCCGACCGGAGTGGCCGAGCGGTTCTAGGCACTACAGTCTGGAACCGCGCGACTGCTACGGTCGCAGGTTTGAATCCTGCCTCGGGCATGGATGTATGTTATGTCCTTAGTTAGGTTTAAGTAGTTCTAAGTTCTAGGGGCTGATGACCTCAGAAGTTGAGTCCCATAGTCTCAGAGCCATTTGAACCATTTTCGATTTCGTATGACACCACGAGCACTCTCGTGATTATCCCACGTGCCATGACTGGAAATCTTATGTCTATCTGGTGATTCCACGATTCCACCTGCTGTGTTGCTGCTCTTGACGGCATCCCATGGGGTGTTTTGCGACAGGACAACGCTCGCCTACATACCATTGTTATAGCCCAACATGTTCTACAGAGCAACATGTTGACTGGGCCTGCTCGATCATAGATCTGTCCTCAGTCGAGCACATATGGGACAATATTGGACGACAACTCCAGTGTCATCCACATACAGCATTAACCGTCCCTATACTGACCGACCAAGTGCAACACACCTGGAACTCCATTCCACAAACTGACACCCGGCTCCTGTATAGCACAGTGCAAGCACGTTTGCATGCTTGTATTCAACATTTTGATGGTTACACTGGTTATTCAAATGGTTCAAATGGCTCTGAGCACTATGGGACTCAACTGTTGAGGTCATTAGTCCCCTAGAACTTAGAACTAGTTAAACCTAACTAACCTAAGGACATCACAAACATCCATGCCCGAGGCAGGATTCGAACCTGCGACCGTAGCGGTCTTGCGGTTCCAGACTGCAGCGCCTTTAACCGCACGGCTACTTCGGCCGGCCGGTTATTAAATGTACCAGAAGCTCACATTTGCAATGGCTCATCTCTGCTTTTTCAATGTTAATCACTTAAGTATGTTACTTAGACATATGTATTCCAAAAATTTCAGTACTCTACATTAATTTTAATGCTGGGTTTGTGTGTTCTAGAAGCCGTTATTGATGTGCGCAGGCCCTCCTTCCTGTTGTCACTTGAGCTCTCGGGGACGGTTTATTCCGTCCGTGTACACCAGTTGACAGCCAGCGACGTGGCGCAGTGTCAGACGGCTTTCGGAGGAGGAGGAGGAGGAGGAAGAGGAGATTAGTTTGCAACGTCCCGTCGACAACGATGTCATTAGAGACGGGGCAAAGCCGGCCGCGGTGGCCGAGCGGTTCTAGGCGTTTCAGTCCGGAACCGTGTCACTGCTACGGTCGCAGGTGCGAATCCTGCCTCGGGCATGGATGTTTGTGATGTCCTTAGGTTAGTTAGGTTTAACTAGTTCTAAGTTCTAGGGGACTAATGACCTCAGCAGTTGAGTCCCATAGTACTCAGAGCCATTTGAACCATTTTTTGAGTTCTAAGTTCTAGGTGACTGATGTCCTCCGATGTTAAGTCCCATAGTGCTTAGAGCCATTTGAACCAGAGACGGGGCAGAAGCTCGGATTAGGGAAGGAAGTGGAAAGAAATAGACCGTGCCTTTTCAAAGGAAGCATCGCAGCGTTTGTGTGAAGCGATTTAGGGAAATCACAGAAAGCCTAAATCAGGATGGCCGGACGCGGGTTTGAACCGTCGTCCTCCGAGACGGGAGTCCCCTGTGCTAACCAAAGCGCCACCTTGCTCGGAACGCCTTGCGAAGACCCCACAATAGCCCATCTGCCTCTTCAGCTGCATCCACAGTTCCCAAGTTACGTGGTGTGAACATAAGCAGTGTTCAAGAATTTTTAACATCGTGCAGTCCTGTCAGCAACTGTGATAATTAAACATATAACACGTCGGCCTCAGTTGCAAATAGAAACCAATCTTTACCTAGGTTTCAGACAAAATAATTTGTCCTTCTTCAGAAGCTATTGACACTAAACTATTGCATGCCAAAGTTTGGCCATGTCAAGTATAAAACTATAGCACCGTAGTACCCAGTTATAAATGTACATTACTTACAAAGGTGAAGAGAAACAGCAGGCCCCACTGCGAGGACGAGGTCGTTAGGCCGCGAGAGCTGCGCCCGAACTCGGGTACTACGTGTTATATGTTTATAAGCAGTGTCGTTTCACTCGGGTGCTTTTTCCTGAACCCTCTACCATCCTTTGAAAGCAGTTTCATTTGTTTGAGAATCGTCACGATCTTAAGAGGATGGAACGTGGTCCTGAATAATACAGTAATAAGCATCTCGACCAGCACGATCACGACCCTGACAACCAGCATGGATTGCGAAAACATCGATCATGCAAAATCCAACTTGCGTTTTTGCTACGTGACATCTTACTCGGTAGCACAACAACTTTCATTAGCAAGTACTCGATTAGACCGTGTCGAAGGCAACATGGTCATGAAATGAGGCGTCAATATAACAAATGTGCTTGGAGCCAGCTATCATTTCTTGTCTTTGTGAAGTCATTCGATCTTGTATAAGCATTACTATTTTATACACATATAAAAGTGCCAGTTGTGGCTATATTTTCTCTGCCTCGTGATGACTGGGTGTTGTGTGCTGTCCTTAGGTTAGTTAGGTTTAAGTAGTTCTAAGTTCTAGGGGACTGATGACTATAGATGTTAAGTCGCATAGTGCTCAGAGCCATTTGAACCATTTGAAGTTGTGGCTATTGCTTACGTTTCCACTGGTGAAAATCTGTGTTAACATTTACGACGAATGCTGTGTTTGAGAATGGACAATGTAGGTTGAATAGGCACCACAAACAAAATTTTTTAATGCAGCTGTTATAGAAGTTGCAAAAAAATTAACCATAATAATCCAAACCATCGCTCGTGCATTATGTTTGAACTTTATAAGCACTGTAATATTTACGTATGCCACTGTGTCACCTCTGGCTTGCGGCTGAGCAGAAACAAAGATGGTCATTTGTGTATGTACGTGAGAATTTCGAAATTAATGTAGTGTCTAACAGACATACCAGGAGATGTCAAGTGCCCCTTGGTGTCCTCATATCCGTCCTCTTGCAAAGCCTTTGTACGTACACATAGAAACAGACGTAGCCTACGTTAGGGACATTAGTCTGTAAGTGTGTGGGTATGTTCTTTCACCTCCCTCATAAACAAAAGCGGACAGCTGGCTGCAGATATATTAGGGGCGAGGTCGGGCGGCCAGCTGTGGCGGCGCGACCTTGCGGTGGGCCAGCACTTGCCCTCCGCGGCCTGCTGAAGACGCGGGCTAAATGCGGCGCGGCCGGCCTTCGTCCGCGCCAGCGCCGGCCGCTAGCGACATCTATCACGCGGCACAAATAGAGCCAGCCTCAGCGGCTGCTGCAGACCACACCGGGCATTTTCTGCTGCACCTGCTGCTGACAAGGGAACCTCCCAATCGCATCCCCCTCAGATTTAGTTATAAGTTGCCACGGATCCGAACACAGATCAATCGAGAAAATAGGAAGAAGTTGTGTGGAACTATAAAAAAAAAATAAGCAAAATATACAAACTGAGTAGTCCATGCGAAAGATAGCCAACATCAAGGACAATGTACGCTCAGGAGCGCCGTGGTCCCGCGGTTAGGTGAGCAGCTGCGGAGCGAGAGCTCCTTGGTTCAAGTCTTCCGCCGAGTGAAAAGTTTAATTTTTTTTTCAGACAATTATTATCTGTCCGTCCGTCCGATGTGAGGTACACAGAGCAGTATTGTTTACGTGATCGTGTGTCAATTATCAAAGTTCAGGCACTCACACATAATCAACTTCGCTCTCCAAAATTCCAGGACATGTTGAGATTTGCTTGGACATATGCAGGATTTGACGGTCTACACGCGGAAAAATTTGAAAACGTTTTTCGGTTCCCATTGGAGAGGCACGTCCTTTCCTCTACTAATCGTACAGTTTTGCGGTGCGGTCGCAAAACACAGACACTAAACTTATTACAGTGAACAGAGACGTCAATGCACGAACGGACAGATCATAATTTGCGAAAATAAAGAACGTAAACTTTTCACACCAGGGAAGCCTTGAACCAATGACCTCTCGTGCCGCAGCTGCTCACGCTAACCACGGGACCACGGCGCTCCTTGGCTCACATTATCCTTGATGTTGCCTATCTTGCGCATGGACTACTCAGTTTGTATATTTTGCTTATTTTTTCATACTTCCACACAACTTCTTCCTGTTTTCTCGATTGATCTGTGTTCAGTTTTTCATGGCCTATCCACTGTGCCAACTTATAACTATATCTGAGGGGGGTGCGATGGGGAGGTTCCCTTGTGAGGAACTTGACTGCTTCCTCTAGCTTCCTGAACTATAAGGGGCAACGAAAATGTTTCCATTCGGAGGCCGTACAATCCAGAGTCGGTACGCTAATCAGCCAAAATCGTCTTAGGCGTGGAGGCAATATCACACCGATGCACGAGGTCGAAGAGACCCTTTTGGGAAAACGCGGTGCCCTGCCGCATCAAGAAATCGGTAACTGCCTACTGCACATCCTCCTCCGACCGAAATCTTGACCTCTCAGGACCTCTTTTAAGGAACTGAAAGAGTGATAATCGCATGGGGAGAGATCAAGACTGTAGGGTGGGTCCAAGAGCGTCTCTCACTGATGATGATGATGATGATCGGTTTGAGGGGCGCTCAACTGCGTGGTTATCAGCGCCCGTACAAATTCCCAACCATTGCTCAGCCCAATTTCGCCACTCTCATGAATGATGATGAAATGATTTCCGCATTTACCGCACTGCACATTGGAAAGACGCCAATACCACACTAATCTCTTGCTTGAGACGCGCTGCGTTGCATATACGCTACAGCCCCTTGTAATTAATATTAATAAATATCTCCGTAATTTATCTGGCAGTGAATGCGTGAGAGGGGTGGGGGTGCGGGGTGGGGGGTAGGAGCTCACTATTGTACGAGAAGACTAGCTGGGAACGATTTCCCATGAGATAATTCCATAGACTTTTCCATCCTACCAGCTGTAATATGACACCCCACTCCTGTCGCTTCCAAAACGAGGACTCCAACCCTCTCTCACCCAGTGTAACTGAAATTTTAACGATATGAAGATGGTATCTTTTTTATTTCGGACATGTCCGAAAGAACAGACACCATCTTCATATAGTTAAGGCTAACCGGCCATTGACCTTCTGTGCAGAAGCACACGCATTGCCCGAAATCTTGCGGGACTCGGTAAGATTGTCTGCCGCGAGTAATGAGTGTAATAGGCAGGGGAACTACGAATGTAGTGTCTGGACATTAAGTTCGGAATGTGGGTCTCACGGGGAGCGTGCAAGGGATAAATCCCTGCAGTCACACTATCTTTTGTGTTCGGTCAGAGGGTTTAGCTACCCACTGTAATAAAAAAAAAAAAAAAACTGAGTAAACGGATCAACGAACAACCAGAACGAGTGTCATCGGACGTCCGTCACGAACAAATTCAACGAACAGTACAGAACAAAATGAGATTAAAAAAAAGAGAGAGAGATGGAAAGAGCGTGTGGCATGTAAGCAGGAGATCCCGGGTTCGAGTTCCTGTCGCGGCACATATTTTCCAACTCTCCCCGTTGATGTATATCAACGCCTGTCGGCTACCTAGGGTCTTGATTTAATTATCATTTCTAAATTTTAACCCGTCCCAATTCCAACACTTTCGTGATAAAATGAGTTGAGGAAGCAAGTCAAGGAAACAAAAGTAGACAGTCGTTTCAAAACATCAAGCAAACGAGAAGTGGAAGGAGAGGCGTGTCTCTGATCATTAAGACAGGAAGATGATAATTGACAAAGAAATTATCCTAGAAGGATGAGCAGATTACTATGCTAATCTATTAAATGCTGAAGACCTGGATATTATCCACCAAACAGAACACGGAAAGGGCTTCGAAGCAATTGACATTAGTGAAGACGATGTAAGAAGGGCAATAAAAAGAAGATGAAGAAGAAGTCGTCAGGAGAAGAGCAAATAATATCAGAGATGATAAAGGAGAATGGTAAAGGCCTCGTAAGAAATTCTACCTAATAATGAATTGGGGAGGAGTTTGTGGCACAACTTGACAAAAAGAAGGGACCGTTTGGTAGGACATGTTTTGAGGCATCAAGGGATCACAAATTTGGCATTGTAGGGCAGCGTGGAGGGTAAAAATCGTAGAGGGAGACCAAGAGATGAATACACTAAGCAGATTCAGAAGGATGTAGGCTGCAGTACGTACTGGGAGATGAAGCTTGCACAGTATAGAGTACCATCGGTAGCATGGAGAGCTGCATCAAACCAGTCTCAGGACTGAAGACCACAACAACAACAACAATGAAAATGATACGAAAGAATGAAGAGATGCCAGCAGAATGGAAGATATCCGTCATTGTACCAATACACAGGAAGCAGAGCAAAGGAGAATGTAAGAACATACAGAAAGCTTACTGCTGAATACAAGCTAAAAAGTCTTATCCTGGATAATACTAGACAAACTTAAGGCATACGATGAGGAAATTGTAGTCAATTTCCAAGCACGTCTCAGGTTAGGAAAATCTACAATTTACCATATGTTTACCGTGAGTAAGGTGTGAAGAAAGTACTGGGAGTTTAACAAACCAGTATTCGCCATACTAGTAGGCTTTTCAAAGACATGCGATAATAAGCATAGAGTGAGCCTGTAGGTCATCCTTAGGGAGTTTGGACAATCTAAGAAACTAATCATGCTGGTGTGGGCGTTTTCGCCGCCTTGAAGTATACTTTTACCTTACACCACACGGAACCTCCACTTCTTCCAATTTCTCTTGCCGGAAAAATGATTTTTCTATGAAGAACAACAACATACGTAATCTGGACAATCTGGTTTATAGGCCACACTACAACTCAAACTCAGATTACAATGTAGTCGTTTCACAAGAACATCCCGTCTGACGAATTTCTATCGTCAGTCTCTTCTCTTTTCTTCGTTCTACATTTTTATATCTGAGTTGACAGACACTATGGAAGTTCGTCAGGGAGGAGCTCGAATGGCGCCACGCACGGCGCTGCAAATTCTGTGCGACTACTTGCCGTGACTGAAACACTTCTGGAAGGTGTCTTTCGCCGCCGCACATCGCCCCAGGAGCACTTCGAACATAAAAATTTAACCTCAACAAGTCCAGAATCGTCTCAGTACCTTAACTACCGATAATAATCCTGGTTAAACTCACCTGAAAACCAATTATGAAAGATTACTCAATTACAGTTACTGCTAAGGGTATACGTCTTTCATACAACCACCGAAACAGTAACCAACATACCTGTATCCTTGATTTCGTGGTGTACAACAGATACGAAAGCTAAAGTAAGATATCAAGGACGAATGTCAAACGAAGTGGAGGTACGAAGCCGGGTACAACAAGCAGAAAAAGTTGTACGCGAGACGAAAGAAAAGCAAAGGGCGTAAGTCAGAATGGAAATCTGCAGATGTTGACACATGCAGATGATATGACAGCTATATCAACGAGAAGAATTGATAAAATCAGTGGACGACCTGAGCAGTAGAGCAGGCAAGATGGGCTTGAGAATAAATTCAGAAAAGACAGAAATGATTGAACTAAATAGTAGGATGAACCACAATGTGCCTGGGGATTTACATGTGGGTGAGATGAAATTGAAGATAGTTTAGGGCTTTAAATATTTTGGATCATACCTCAACGGGTGGAATAATGTCCTGTCACAAATAAATCAAGCAATCTTTTACGCCTCCAAATGACTCAACAGCCTGACGCCAATTATGAAATGAAGGATAATCTGAATGAAAGTTAAAATGATGGCATATAATATGTCTTCCCATTGCTGTTATGTGGCATAGAAACAATGAGTACACTTTGAGCGATAGAGAAAACGGATGGTGGAGAAATATTATGAAAAAGATATTCGGGCCAGTATATAAAGAAAAAGGGTGGAGGGTACTGAAAGTAAAGAAATATATGGAAGGAGAGACAGCATTGGTCGTATATTTTTGTTTATTATCGCAAAATCGATTTTCGGTCACTTAGTGACCATCTTCAGTGCTGTAATATATAACTTAAATTAGTAAGCACTGGTGTCAATAAGCTTACGGCGATCACATAGACTGAGGTCGCTGTTTACACCGAGGTCTGCTGAACAAGTGCATGTAAACAGCGACCTCAGTCTATGTGATCGCCGTAAGCTTATTGACACCAGTGCTTACTAATTTAAGTTATATATTTCAGCACTGAAGATGGTCACTAAGTGACCGAAAATCGATTTTGCAATAATAAACAAAAATATACGACCAATGCTGTCTCTCCATCCAAGTATACCCATTATCTGGTCGTAGTGCACAGGACACTATGGAGTCGCCAATCAATAAAGAAATATATGCTGTGATGAATCAGCATAATATGCACGAAAAGCAGAGGTTAAGCGACTAGAATTGACTGCACAGGATGCGAGGATGACAATGATATTCGAAAAGTAGTGTTGACAGAAAGGCTAGAGGGAAAGTGCCCCTAGGCAAGACCACCAACAAGATGGGAGGATGAACTACGGAAGGACATGCAACAAATAAGATTAACAGGAACCTGGATGGAAGGTCCATAGTACGTGATCTGGTGGAGGCGGTTTATAAGGTCGGCACATGGTCCCTGATTGCCGGCTAAGTTAACAAGTAATTCCTACATCCCAGCTATCAGTTCATTCCGCCAGGTACATACCACACATAAAATCTCCGTAACATAATAAATAAATAAGTTCATTGTGGCACCATCACCGTTTGAAGGCAGATTAGCAGAGTGCACAGTAATAATCAGTTGTGCGTGGTAACGGCGAAGACAGCATTTTGAAAAACCGTAAATTTACAAACATTAATATGGAAATATGTGAAAATGGTGTTACCTCGATCTCAACTAATGTCACCGGATGTTGATCTTGTGACCTAGTACGTAACAGAATACTACTTAGGTAGTCGTACGTACAAGAACACAACTTAACTTTAACATGTTTTGTTGTGCTAGAACCTCAAAAATGCTACAATACTTTTCTCGATTTATTAGTACAGAAAATAGATTTCCTGCATGAGTCCGCGATAACTGTGAATATTTTGTGAATAAACCCATTTCGGTTGCTTAGTATATGACTTTATTATGTCTATCCGGCTACTGCCGTCATCGGATCAACGCTTATAACTTGTAAATCAGTGTTCAGCGTCTGTATCTTACGCTTACTGGGGCGTAAATCCTAGTTTAGGCATTTTGGTGGACATGTGATTACAACGTTTCCAGATTACCTTTCTTTGACGTACATTTTCTATCGAGAATATGCACAAGGTGAAATTATATAAGATACACATTTGTACCGTTAGTTTTCAAGGAATGGTGTTGTGGCGTCGGAGTTTGCGAATTTTAGTTCATTCTGTGTACAGAGCATTTCCAAGCTACTGCATCAGACATTTAGGGACGATAGGTCACCTCATGAGTAAGTACTTTTGTTAGAGACAAAATGTTAGCTGACGTTCCCCTGCGGCACTTTCTTATAAATGCTATGACTCTGAGAGACAGAGTATAGCCACATTGCGGCTTTCGTACGCGATGTCTGTTGCCTACAACTCACTGAGCTGCTCCGCGTGAAAAGGGGAGGCTGAGCTTCTAAAATATCTTTCCCCTCTTAGCGGCACACATTCTTGAGATTTTCTTTGGAAAATCATACTGTCGATTTACTGGGATGGGTAAATATGTATATGCAGTACACTTGGTTAGTAGACAGTGCTAGTTCGGTGTAATCTCGTCGTCCCAGGGCCCTCGAAATCAATAAAAAGGAGCCTACCATCGCTGGGAAGCATCGGCGATTATTTTGTGTATAACAAAAGTTGGTCCTCATGACATTATCTGTCACCCTCAGACGTATGATGCAAAACCCTGTTTACGAGGGGCGTTTAATAATTACTTCATTATATTTTTTTCGGAAAGCAGGTTGGTTTTATTGAGGATTCCAATGCACCACATTATTCCCCACACTTTTGGCTACAGAACCCTATTTACAAATATTATCTTCGTTCAGTGCGACAGCCTTATGCAACCTTAGTGGGAGAGCCTGTATGCACTCATGATACCACTGTACTAGTCGACGTCAGAGCCAACCTCTTTCTGCATCAATTAACTCTCCATCAACCACGCACTGGTTCCCACAAAGTGGATCCTTCATTGGGTCAAACAGATGGAAGTTTATAGTCTTCTGTTAGGTGTCGAGGAACCTACTGTTCACGCACCTCTGAGTACCCCAACTGGAGGACGACTGTGTCAGCAGAGACGTCCAGTCGTCCATTTGGAAAGGGATGTGTCCGACTGTAACAGGTCGATCACTTCGAATGAGAGTGTACGCACGTTCCAACATCCCAGGAGCCACAGCTGTGTGCGGCCGATCGCGGGAGATCGGATAGATTTGCGCGACATTGTTGGGATGATGACAGACGCCCTGCCCGGCGACTCACCGTGCTTTTGTTGACTGGCAGGTTTTTGTAGACATTCTGCAAGCGCCTATGAATATCTGTGAAGTTCTGGTTTTCCGCCATAAGAGACTCAATGACAGTTTTCTCCTTTGAAAGTACCTCACGTACAGACGCCATTTTGAAGGCTGCTTATAACCACCTATCTGAACTTCATGAAATTATAGGGGCTGAGGTGGAAATATTCCGCCATGTCCCACTACAACCGAAACTGGATGAGAAAAGAAAGTGTTGTGCATTACTTAATGCCCCTCTTACAATGTGAACAGTGAAGGTCCTGTAATAGTCCGTGACACCTAAGTGTGTGTGTGTGTGTGTGTGTGTGTGTGTGTGTGTGTGTGTGTGTTGGGGGTAAGGACACCAGGCCTAGCAAGTGACGGACTCCAGCAGGTGTTGTGTTGCCTGCTCCCTATCTGCAGACCTGGAATTACCGCCGCCTTTTCGCGCCGTTTCCGGGTGCAGCGCGCATGTGCGTTATCGCACAGTCTTATCTCTCTCTCGCCGGCGCACTTCGGACACTAATTTGCGGCAACGCTTCGGAACGGCCATTCATAACCGTGAATTTATGTGTCTGGAGTTTTGCTGCAGATAACGGCGGATCTGCCGGAAGGGAAGAATTGCGGAGAACTGTACCGTAAGATATCCGCTCTAAGGGTTACTGCCGCACTCGCCGTGTCCCTACTGCGCGAGAACAGCGTGTTTCCCAAGTGTAGTACTCCTTAGTCGCTGAAAAATTTCATCTCCTGCTTGAGCTGATCTAAGACTCTACTTTGTGATTAATCTCTGCCGGCAGGAGTGGCCGTGCGGTTCTGGGCGCTACAGTCTGTCCATAGGTTAGTTAGGTTTAATTAGTTCTGAGTTCTAGGCGACTGATGATCTGAGAAGTTAAGTCGCATAGTGCTCAGAGCCATTTGATTAATCTCTGTCTGGCTGTCACAGCACATAGCTTTAACAATATGAGAGGTTTTCCTTGCTGCCTCTAAGCTAAGCAGTCCCTATTATTTTGAGTTGCGGGCAACCGGAGCCAGCAGTCCACATTTTTTTAGGAACGCAAGAAAAACACCGCTCTGGCTGAAAAATCGTTTTTATTAGAACCACGACCAGTTTGACGCCAATTTAGCGCATCCTCAGGTGATCTGAGCTCACATTACAAAGGTTCAAATTGCTCTGAGCACTATGGGACTTATCATCTGAGGTCATCAGTCCTCTAGACTTAGAATACTTACACCTAACTAGCCTAAGGACATCACACACAGCCATGTCCGAGGCAGGATTCGAACCTGCGACCGTAGCGGTCGCGTTGTTCCAGACTGAAGCGCCTAGAACCGCCGTGCCGCACCAGCCGGCCTCACATTACAAAGGGAGTATTTTAAAAAAATTTCTGTTCACTCAGTAGTATTAAATATTGTTATATGGAGTAGAATACTCTTGACTATTAGGTACTCAAATAAATTATGCCTACAACATTATTTTACGGTGTCCTGAAACCTCTCACCGTCCTTCAGTCATTATAAATTATGACCTGCTAGAAGAGTTTGCCAAATTGATAAAAAGGATCTTAAAACAAAATAAAAGAAGTATTTGATGCGTAGAGAATAAAATAAGCGTGCGAAAATGTATATAAGCACTAAATAAAACACATTCTACTAACATCTGGAGGCGATGCGGGTACGGCAATAGGAACACTGTACTATTTAGAGCCCTAGACCAGCAGCCTTGAGGAAAACTGCATTGGCTGTGGTATCCGAAAACCCAGCGAGATGGCGGTGGAGAAAGAGGGGCTTGCGCATTGAACGGCGAAGCGGGAAAGAGGTGGAGGAGTTGTACATACAGATAAATTACGATTTAAATCACCGACTGATATAAAACATGGACGATCGGTGCGTAGAAAACTAATACGGTAATTCTCGTATGACGGAGACTACTAATATTTATAATGAATATTACTCCACACAATTCGAAAACGAATAGAAATTTATAAATAATAAAAGCTTTTACATGCAACAGAATTTCTCAAAAAAATAAGAATGGGCTATCTGGTTACGTAGTCAACATTACCTAAAATATTCTTATGTCTCAATTCTGTCTGGGTGTTTGAGGTGAGCTCAGGAGATTTTTGTAAGGCTCGAAAAATCGTTATCTCTTCCAAAATATTAAGGTTATTACCCTCATTTTCCAAATCTGAACTATGTTATTTAAACCGAGTTGAAAAACATCTTCCGGTCTGGCCTATACATTTGGCTTCACGCCGGCTGAAGTGGCCAGACGGTTCTAGGCGCTGCAGTCTGGAACCGCAAGACCGCTACGGTAGCAGGTTCGAATCCTGCCTCGCGAATGGATGTGTGTGATGTCCTTAGGTTAGTTAGGTTTAACTAGTTCTAAGTTCTAGGGGACTAATGACCTCAGAAGTTAAGTCGCATAGTGCTCAGAGCCATTTGAACCAATTAGGCTTCACGTTGCTGACAACAGATGCAGTAGACTCCCGATAAACGTATCACGAAGCATATGTTCTTTGTGTCTAAATTTTTGGCCGTTGGTCTTAGTAATTTAATAAGTCGGGGTTATGGTTTTTGAAACCAGTCGTTTGCCTATTCTGTGAGAAATATCTCCAAAGAAAGGAAGCCCATGGTACTCTTTTCTAGTGAAAGCTGTATTGTCTACTATGATAACAGAGCTGACGGTCTTTGGTTCGCATGAAAATTTTGCAACATTGTGATTCATATTTAGCCTTCATACTATGACCGTGTTAACGTTGGCGCAACCGTCCGAGGCTGCTAAAAATTTTATTGCCCGCAACTCACGTTGGAAAGCCGCGGTAGATGGGGTGACACTATGAAGTCTTTTCAGAAGTACTCTAAATACCGCTCTCTTATCAAAATTGTAAAATATTCCTTTTTAATCGCTGTTTAGATCAACTGGGGATGTAGCTACATTGGCGTGAAACCGGTCTTGTTTTTTGTAAAACAACTATCTACAAGCAGAACGATGTTTTTTGCCTTTACCTGGGTTCCTTTCTTTTTCTCACGGCCCTCCGCAACACTTCCTTGTAGAGAATACGGTAACCTGTTTCCTGACCACAGGGCACCAGATTCAAAAGTGTTTACTCGGGTTTTCACTAAGGTGCAATGCCCAGTATTCGTCTTTCTTCAGAAAGTGCAAATGAATAGTCATCGGGATCAAGTACACTTTCCGTTGACATACTGTCTTTCGACAATCGCCCGCATCTCGTGGTCGTGCGGTAGCGTTCTCGCTTCCCACGCCCGGGTTCCCGGGTTCGATTCCCGGCGGGGTCAGGGATTTTCTCTGCCTCGAGATGGCTGGGTGTTGTGTGCTGTCCTTAGTTAGGTTTAAGTAGTTCTAAGTTCTAGGAGACTGATGACCATAGATGTTAAGTCCCATAGTGCTCAGAGCCATTTGAACCATATCTTTCGACAATCACACGCAGAATTAGTGTACGTATAGGTTTTTCTCGTACAGGGATGTGGTTGGATTACGTATGCACGGCGTCTATCGTTTTGATTTACAGCGGATTCAACACCTTCGCGAAGGAGATGAAGGAAGACGAGTGGAATATCGTCGTTGGCTGGTTGCAAATCGCCTAGAAATCCCATTAACAACGTTTACTTCAAAAAATGGTTCAAATGGCTCTGAGCACTATGGGACTCAACTGCTGTGGTTATCAGTCCCCTAGAACTTAGAACTACTTAAACCTAACTAACCTAAGGACATCACACACGTCCATACCCGAGGCAGGATTCGAACCTGCGACCGTAGCAGTCGCACGGTTCCGTACTGCGCGCCTAGAACCGCGAGACCACCGCGGCCGACCACCGTTTACTGACAAAGCAACTTTCACTCGTGACGGCATGAATTGTATCTCACGTCGTTAATCGGACGAAAAACCGCATAACATTGGGGAAACTCCTTTTCAATAATGTTTCTCTATAAATGCGTGGTGTGGCGTGATAGACAATCAACCGATCCGGCCAGCCGTGCAAATGCATCGTCTAACAGGCTCCCGTCATCTACTTTTCTGAGAATATTTTTTGGGTTGAATTCTAACAACTGTATCTTCTTAGTTAGCGAGCAATGGACACATTTATACGGGACGTTTTATTTGAATTATTCCATAATGTCATCTCCCCTTATTTACTATTCCCCCTGGACGTGGATTACAGAAAATGAAGGCCGAAGGAATACTGGTTCAAATGGCTCTGAGCACTTTACGACTTAACTTCTGAGGTCATCAGTCGCCTATAACTTAGAACTAATTAAACCTAACTAACCTAAGGACTTCAGACACATCCATGCCCGAGGCAGGATTCGAACCGGCGACCGTAGCGGTTGCCCGGTTCCAGACTGTAGCGCCTAGAACCGCACGGCCACTCTGGCCGGCGAAAGAATACTACATAGCTCAACTTGGACACCGCTTACGCAGTTTCTATCGCAGTCTTCTTTGTTTTGATAAACAGGCGTGATGTCCTCTGTGTGAGTATTTCAGTAAATAGGTAATTATCTGTCAAGATAGTGAGGCAGTCGTTGTAGATTTGAGATGCAGTCACAATCGTTGCGCAAAAATTTGGGTTGGGTTGTTTGGGGGAACAGACCAAACTGAGGCCGGCCGAAGTGGCCGAGCGGTTCTAGGCGCTACAGTCTGGAAGCGCACGACCGCTACGGTCGCAGGTTCGAATCCTGCCTCGGGCATGGACGTGTGTGATGTCCATAGGTTAGTTGGGTTTAAGTAGTTCTAAGTTCTAGGGGACTTATGACCTCAGAAGTTAAGTCCCAGAGTGCTCAGAGCCATTTGAACCATTTTTGAACCCTCGTACATTCGTTTACGTTGTAAGCTGCCTGTTGAGACAGCCAGAACTTAATCCCCCCATATTCTCAGAATCACTGCCGTATGTCAGCTTAGTACGGTGTGCTGCTAGAAACAAGTTCGACCAAAGACGCCCAGTGTTAAGTCCGACGCCGGCTGCGCTACCGAACTTTGGGAGCTCCCTGTACTCTGAACACTGACCGAGGCAGGCGGCTGTCATCGATAGGGGCCGCTCGTAAAGAAAGCGAACCGAAAACCGAATCCGTATTAACATGGCCGACACACGTGCCGACCGGACGTTCACAAATCAAAACCGAGAAGGCGGCGGAGTCAGCGGTCCAGGGGTCACCACTATACACACACGCGCGTGCGCGCGCTGGACGTGCCGCAGCGCCAGGCCGGAGCCGGGGTTTGTATAAGGGGCGCATACCTGCCTGCTGTCTGGGCAGCGGACTCGACCATTCACGGCATTCCGATCTCGAGAGAACGTATCGACGCGATGTCGCTGTTCTCTGACCAGCATCCTGGGCTACCACGTAAGAGCCTGGGCCACCTGCTGACGTAATGCCTCTGAAATTGGTACCCCATACAGAATCGAAATGAAGCATCATGGATGGAACAGAAAAAGCTGGAACAGTTGTATCGCTAGAGGGAGTCAAAAAACGGAGCGGTCAAATGAAGAAGTGAGTGATGGTGCACCAGCAGTAGTAGTACGGGACGAAAACAAATTATCAGCAGGATTGACAGTTTGGTACAGCGGGCGGGTAAACAACCAGGTTAAGTCAGTTTGGCACTGAAGGGATCAGAAGACGGCAAAGACTGTCGTAGCCTTGGTGCGAGAAGTAATTATTTTTCTTAACTGCTGTCGTCGTGGTCTTCAGTTCGAAGACTGGTTTGATGCAGCTCTCCACGCTACTCCATCCTGTGCAAGCTTTCTGTATCCGTCCCTTGGTCTCTCGCGCTACAACTTTTAGTCACCGCACTTCCGTCGTTAGCAAACTGAGGTCTTCTTGATGCCTTGTAGAGAGTTCTATCCACCGGTCATTTCTTTTAGTCAGTTTGTGCCATAAATACCTTTTCCCCCCATTCGATCCAGTACCTCCTCATTAGTTTGTAAACTGTTTAGGTTTTTATGTTGGTAACGCCACGTAGCGCTCTGTATGAAAATCACTAGCTGTGCTGTGTGCAGTCTGTGGCTGGTTGGCATTGTTGAAATATTCGCTATTGTAGTGTTGGGCAGTTGGATGTGAACAGCACTTAGCGTTGTGCAGTTGGAGGTGAGCCGCCAGCAGTGTTGGATGTGGGGAGAGAGATGGCAGAATTTTAAGAGCGGACGATCTGGACCTGTGTCCGCCAGAGAGAGTAAATTTGTAAGACTGGATGTCATGGACTGATATAAAATATATGTAATGACTTTTGAACACTATTAAGGTAAATACATTGTTTGTTCTCTATCAAAATCTTTCGTTTGCTAACTATGCCTATCAGTAGTTAGTGACTTCAGTAGTTAGAATCTAGCTGGCAGTATTGGCGCTCGCTGTATTGCAGTAGTTCGAGTAACGAAGATTTTTGTGAGGTAAGTGATTCATGAAAGGTATAGGTTATGGTTAGTCAGGGTCATTCTTTTGTAGGGATTATTGAAAGTCAGATTGCGTTGCGTCAAAAAAAAAATATTGCGTGTCAGTTAAGTGATGATCAGAATAAGTAAAGAGAGAAATGTCTGAGTGCGTTCAGTTTTGCCCAGCTGTTTGAAAATCAAATAATGTAAGGGGTTCACCAGCACAGTAATTCATAAATTTTCCAAAGGGGAGGATTCAAGTTACGTGATTTACCCATCAAATCATCAGCTTTCTTCTGTAGTACGACATTTCAAAAGCTTCTATTTTATTCTTGTGTAAACCGTTCATTGTCCATGTTTCACTTCCATACATGGCTATACTCCATACAAATACTTTCATAAAAGACTTCCTAACATTTAAATTTATATTCCATGTTAATAAATTTCTGTTTTTCAGAAACGCTTGTCCTCCCATTGGCATTGTACATTTAATATCCTCTCAGTTTCGGCCAAGATCAGTTATTTTACTGCCCAAACAGCAAAAATAATCTTTTACTTCAAGTGTCTCGTTTCCTGATTTAATTGTATTGCACTGCATTATCCTTGTTTCGCTTTTGTTTATGTTTATCTTACATCCTCCTTTCAAGATCCTGCCCAATCCGTTCAACTGCTCTTCCAAGTCCTTTGCTGTCTCTGACAGACTTACAATGTCATCAAAGTTTTCATTTCTTCTCCCTGAACTTTAATTCCTACACCACGTTTCTCCTTGGTTTCCTCCACTGTACAGATTCTACAGATTTGTACAGATTGAATAACATCGGGGACAGATCACAACCATATCTCTGTCCCTACTCGACCATTCCTATCGATTCCTGTAACTGCCGTCTGCTTTCTGTACAAGTTGTAGATAACGTTTCGCTTCCTGTATTTTCCCCTGCTACCTCTATAATTTCAGTTAGAATATCCCAGTCAACATTGTCAAAACCTTTCTCTAAGTCCACAAGTGCTGTAAAAGTAAGTTTACCTTACTTTAAAGTATCACCTAAGAGAAGTCCTAGGGTCGGTTCTTTCTCGTACTTTCCTACACTTTTCCGCAATCTAAACTGATCTTTCACGAAGTCGGCTTCCACATTTTCCAAAGACGAACTTGGCTCATTTAAAATGGACGACACTGACCTTGACAACTGTTCTTAAGAAATTTTTGTTGTGGTCTTCAGTCCTGAGGCTGGTTTGATGCAGCTCTCCATGCTACTCTGTCCTATGCAAGGCTCTTCATCTCCGAATAACTACTTCAATCTACATCATTCTGAATCTGCTTACTGTATTCGTCTTTTGGTTTCCCTCTACTAATTTTACCCCCCACTTCCCCTCCAATACTAAATTGCTGATCTCTTGATGTCTCAGAATGTGTCCTACCAAACAATCCCTTATTCCAGTCAGGTTCTGCTCAAATGACTCTAAGCACTATGGGACTTATCTGAGGCCATCAGTCCCCTATCTCAGAACTACTTAAACCTAACCAACCTAAGGACATCTAAGACATCCATGCCCGAGGCAGGATTCGAACCTGCGACTGTAGCAGCAGCGCGGTTCCGGACTGAAGCACCTAGAACCGCTCGACCACAGTGGCTCAGGTTGTGTCACAAATTTCTTTTCTCCCCAAATTCTATTCAGTGCCTCCTCATTAGTTACATGGTCTACCACCTAATCGTCAGCGGTCTTGTACGGCACCACATTTCAGGAGATTCTATTGTCATCTTGTCCGATCTGCTTATCTTTCATGTTTCACTTCGGTACAAGGTTACACTACCGAAAATATTTCCTCAGACTTAAATTTACATTCGATGTTAACAAATTCCTCTTCTTCAAAACCAATTTCTTGCTGAAGTCAATCGCCATTTGGTATGCTGTCTATACTTCGGCCATCAACGGCTATTTTATACACGGTAAACCTGATCTTCTACTTTTTGTTTTTCCACTTCCTAGTCTAACGACCCTCAGTATCTCCTGATATTTTGATGACATGGGAGAAAAATAATGTCAGCGTGTTTTAAGCTGTAAGATTAACGGTCTACGGATAACATCCCAAGAGATAAATGATAGACTTCGCTTCACACCTCTACAACTTGCCACAAGTTTCGCAGACAAACCGAACTTACTTGCAGCAATGTTTATATAATACTATTGCAGCCAGCCTTCCATGAAGAATATATATATATTTTTAAATAGAAATGTAAAAATGACTTTCCTGAGCAAGTATTTTAACAGTTGTGTTTCCATTGAGAAGATCTAAGTTTCTACGCCCATTTATACCACGGTATGGACATGTCGTTACTGCGTATTAAATGTACTTTTTAATCCAATCTGTAGTTAGAAAATACCAAGAAGTATGTGCTTGCTTTCGGCCTCTGTGTTTATTACGGCAGAATACTTAAATTTATCAGTATTACAATGAAGTTGCTCGAGGCTTCTGAAAGCCCTACAGACTTCTAAAACCTCGACCTGTCTACTGCCTCACTCTCCTTTTATTACTATACACGGCTCGTTTCGATAACCATTTTGCCATAATTAGCTGCTCAAACCTTGTTAAGAGATAAACGTGTGTGGTACAAGGTTCTCTGAGGCGTGGTGTTTCTAATTTTTGAGCCAATTAATTTATGTCACAAAGTATTAGCCTTAACAGAAAGAAATTATCATAAATTACTTTGTTACAAAGTAAAAAAAATTCACTTACTTGCTGTGAGAGTATGTAATACATTTCTGCCGAAACGCTTCAGCCTCCAAACTGTTTTTGACGACGAAAGTGAGTGGACTGGGAAACGTACGCAGTTGTAAGTATTGTAATAAGGCAGAATATGTTGGTGATGTACCTGATTAATGCCTTTGCAGCACATTCGTTTACTAGACAATTTCCCATCTGTTTGCGAGCGAAAGTTGCGTGCTGAAACTACTGCTGCTTCAAAACAGAATTTCTCTAAAGAAGTCGGTTACAGATAAAATGCATATGGAGTTGTATTCACAGCCCGAAACCAACCGAGATGAAAGTAGTGAGTTGGAACCGCCTGCTGCTGCCAAATTGTATTCCGTTGCAATCTGTTTCCGGTCTTTTCATTTCAGCGTACTATAGTCATTCTCTAAACTGATGAGCGAACAGGCAAGTCCCCAGTCTTAGCTACGAGCTACATCACAAGGGGGCAACTGCAGCCTGTTTCACAAGCTTGTACCGACCCTTCCGCGGGCGCCTTTTTTGTCAGTGGCAACGCACTGTGCTGCCAGACACAACGAGTCTTCGTTTACCGTTAAACGCGTTCACAATATACGAAAAAATGGTTCAAATGGCTCTGAGCACTATGGGACTTAACATCTATGGTCATGAGTCCCCTAGAACTTAGAACTACTTAAACCTAACTAACCTCACTAACATCACACAACACCCAGTCATCACGAGGCAGAGAAAATCCCTGACCCCGCCGGGAATCGAACCCGGGAACCCGGGCGCGGGAAGCGAGAACGCTACCGCACGACCACGAGCAGCGGACCACAATATACGGAATACAGAAATTAGTAACTAAAATAATTAACGCAAGAAAAGCACATCAACAGAACGTAGGTAAACCACAGCGCTGCTAGATGGGAAATTCGTTCTGAGTCATTCTGTACTGTATTCGTAGCGTTGTTTGGGGAAAGGCCATTGCCGTACCGTAAACACTGTCCGCTCTTTAGTTTGCAAACCACAGTGTAACTGAAAAGTCCATGAAATATTTTGAAAAATCAGTGTAGGTGAATGGCTAATCTAAACTTAACAAGTGATACAGCGCCGGTACGCAAAAGACACAAACTTGTTTTCTTTTTTTTAACGTGCTGGCAAGTTAGTTTGAAAAACCACCGACAGGCGCACCATCGACCGTAGTTGCCAAAAATGGTGGCGACACAGGTGGAAAACATTTTGTGTGCTGAAATTTGCCCCCTGCCAGTTAGTAGTGATTATGCCAAGAGCTATTTGGTAAGATTCACAAAACACTATCACTTTACAACAGCCTAGTAAAATTGACGAGGATGGTTGTTTGTGCGAACCACAACTTTCGGATCGAAGGGCGAGACAGAAATTTGACCTTGTGTGGTACGTGATGCTGAGAAGTCCCACAAAGTCTGCCAATCGAGCTAGTGCTGAATTGAATTTCCTCCGTCGACAGTGTGGAAAATTCTTTATAAGCCGCACTAATCGGAATTCCTGCAAAAACATAAGCGATGAAGACAAATCGCGCCGTGTTCAGTCCTGCAATTGATAAAGCAGAACCGTCTTAAAAAATGACGACCTCGCAAGCAAATTAATCTTCAGTGACTAAGTCACTTTTCGTATTTCAGAAAACGTCAACTAACACAGTAGTACGGGTAGAGAATTCACATACGGCTGCCAAATACGTCCAGAATTGCAAGAAACTAAACGTGTTCTGTGTCGCGTCCAACAAGAAAGTTTTTAGACCCTTCTTCGCCTAGAGCACTGCCAATGGTTGCATGGGGGCTTAATTATAATAAAATGCAATTAATTTTAATTTTTTGATTTAGTAGCTGTCTGTCCGATTACGAAGTCTCGTAAACGGTAGGCCCTGACTAGTATTATTACGCAATCTGACTGCATGAAACAACAACAAGGAATGAAATGAAAATCTCCGTTAACACAATTAATTAATTAAGTCCCCAGCAACTATAAAACCTACGAAACCAAAGCACAAGTGTAACTGTTCTGTGTGTGGAAGTATGACTCAACGTACGCATCTGGCACGGTTCTTCTTCAATAACACAAGAAATTTTAAATACCATTTATACTGAATTAATTAAAGAAAATAAAAATACCATAATTACTCAAGAGAACCAGAATTACACTCTAATCCAAGAACACAAGCCAGATGCTTTGTTGACTGAACCTGTAATGACGCATTATTTACAACATTAAAATAATGAAAAATAAATCAAGTTTTGTTACCTTCATATATTGATGAAAACCTCTCAAATCATTACAATATCTCCATTCCATCAAACAACTGCATAAGACATGGAACAAACACTTTTCACTACGACATCTCAGCGAGCACACTCCTCCGCTACCTCTCAATAACCACTGCCTACTACGAGTTCTCGACACGCACTGCCCACCACGACATCTCAATAATCACTGCCAGTGGAGGCGGCCGAACAATACTCTCTAGCGCGATCTCTGGCGCTGTGGCTCAGTGTAGCCACCTTTCATGGTATCACGTGTCTCGGCAGGCTTCAATTGTGGCTCATGGCCGGCCGATGTGGTCAAGCGGTTCTAGGCGCTTCACTCCGGAACGACGCGGCTGCTACGGTCGCAGGTTCGAATCCTGCCTCGGGCATGGATGTGTGTGGATGTCCTTAGGTTAGTTAGGTTTAAGTAGTTCTAAGTCTATGGGACTGATGACCTCAGACGCTAATTCCCATAGTGCTTAGAGCCATTTGAACCATTTTTTGTGGCTCATGTCACAATTTCAGACCGATGGCAGGGATTTCATTTTTCAACAGGATAGCCTCCCTCCGCAACTGAGTACGAGATAGACTGAATGAAATGTTGCCACGTCGCTGGATACGCCGTGTTGGGAGTTAGCACAACGATCACCGGACTTGACAAATCGTGGGGTTACATCACGGATAGCGTTTACTCTCCACCTCTACCACAGAACCTCGAAGACTTCCGCACCGCATCGCAGCAGTTGTCTTTACCCTTACTCCTGATATACTGGGTCAGGTATGGTTGGAATTTGACTTATGATCATGTGTGTGCCGTGTGACGAAAGGTGGACACACAGAACATTTCTAAACATCGTAAAAAACTGAGACTTTGTCTTTCGCATAACGAATCATTTGTTACATTGTTCTTGGTGATTTATCAGTACCGAGTTATTAAACAATTTTCATAGACTTCAAAATTGCCCTGTATACCTACGGGTCTAGCCTGTTCAGTTATTCTGTTTAATATTTTGATGTTATGTTATCCGTAAGATATTTGGACGATATGGAAGACTTCAGAGGGGTCTGGTAATCCGTGAAAGTCGGTAGTCACTTTCCGGCTGTAAATTAGGCCTCTTCTTGCTGTGACCATGGACTTATCTGTTCACTTATAGGCGGACCTGTAGTCTAACATGGACTCCAGTGCAGTTTACCAGAGGTTAAAAAGCAATAAGCTCCAGGAAAAATCGTAAGAGCAGCTAAGGATTGAACTATCGTTTAGCCAGAATTCTTCCTCCTTCCCTACTTTTCTTATTTTCATTTGGTTATTTTTCTTCTTCGAAACTTCATAGCTCTTCCTTCCGCTTGTCATTCGATCGTCTCCTTTGTCACTAGCTGTTACGCAATTTCGAAATAATTCTTCTCGCAAAGTTTCCCCGTCATCTGTGCTACGTAACTGAATGCAAAGGAAGAAAGGGACAAAAAACTGGTTCTGGCCTTATTCCATCTTGGGACTCATTAACAGCACTCTCGAATGTTGTCCAGTCCGGTACAGTAGTCGGTGACAGCGGAAAGCAGAACACAGTACTGGTGGCAATGTTGCTCGCTGTTGTTTTGTAAGACCCCGGTTTCGTCGGAGCGCACATTGTTTCCCCGTGTGTCCCGGCAGGCGCCTCAGAGTCAGAGGACATTTTCGGCCATGGGGGAGAGGGAGGGTGGGAGGGAGATGCGCGCGTTGCGTGGGCGGGCGTGGGTGCGGGCCGGCCCGCGCGGAGACAGGACAAAGGCTGGAGCCGCCGCGTCTGGAGGCTGGAACGGAGCGCTGGAATTCCGCCCCGGCAGCAGGCAGCAGGGGGTCACACGCAGGACCAGCTAACGAGACCGCCACACGGTGCCCCGCAAGTCGCGCGTCGGCCCGGTACGCCCTGACAACAGGCAGAGTTTATGGCCGGCTGTGCCGCCTCCGCAGGTATGAAACACGCCAGTCCCTCGCGGACCTGGCGGCGGTGACGTCACCTCACTCGCCGTTCCTTGGAGAATAAGATTGGTCACAGAGTAGGCATTCTGGTACAGGCGGATTCCAAAAGCTGCACAAAAACCGAAGTGTTACGACAACATCCGCAATTTAGTGCCACAAAGGTCACAGTTCGTAGCAACCGACGACACCAAGAAGAAAACAGTCTTGGTTGCGATGTTGATATAACTGTTTATCTATTCATCAATGACGTACGTTTCGCCTAATTCAAGGCATCTTCAGATTGGCTAATAAATGTTGATAAGCAAGTTACGGACATCGATGATCGATGTTGATAAGCAAGTTATCTACACCGATGATAAACATCGGCAAAAATAAACTGCCCTCGTCATGGCAAGAAATCGACTCATCACTGTGTATGTGGTCGCAGTATGTAGAACGACGTTTCTGGCATGTTTACCAATTCTGCTCCTGTCTTGTATACACTGGACCATATTACGCCTTCCGGCAAGGATACCTGATATTATGCTTTTGATACATATATTTCTCACAAGCTGCGACATTGTGGCGAAAAAACAGTGACCCGTATATGTAATCAGTTTCCTTTAATTTACGTCTATGGTCAAACTTTTAGTTAACAGATTACCGGTTTCGGTCTTTAAGGACCATCAGATCTGTTTCATAAAAGCGAAGTCCTAACTTATGAAACAGATCTGATGATGGTCATTGAAGACTGAAACCGGTAATCTGTTAACAAAAAGTTTGTGACCATAGACGTAAATTAAAGGAAACTTATTACATATATTTCTTCCTCGACTATTGCGTATGTTTTATCGTCGATATCGGTAACTTGCTTATCAAGATTTATCGGCAAATCTGAAAATGCTTTGAAATAGGTGAAACGTGCGTCAGTGATGAATAAAGAAACAATTACGTCAACATCGCAAGCGCAGCGGCCTTGCCGCAGTGGATACACCGGTTCCCATCAGATCACCGAAGTTAAGTGCAGTCGGGTGTGGCTGGCACTTGGATGGGTGACCATCCGGGGTGCCATGCACTGTTACCATTTTTCGGGGTGCACTCAGCCTCGTGATGCCAATTGAGGAGCTACTCGACCGAATAGTAGCGGCTCCGGTCACAGAAAACCATCATAACGACCGGGAGACCGGTGTGCTGACCATCGCGCCCCTCCTATCCGCATCCTCAACTGAGGATGACACGGCGGTCGGATGGTCCCGATGGGCCACATGTGGCCTGAAGGCGGTGTGGTGTGCTGCTGCAACATCACTACCAAGACTGTTTTCTTCTCTTCATTCAACACGCTGGTTGCTGTATCATCATGTGGAGGAAAGCCTTCGACTGGCCGAAAGTTGAAAGATTACTATATCCTTACATGTCATATCACTTATTATTTCTTGGCATTTAAGCTTATTATTGGTTTTGGTAGCGTTTTGAGTATCCACAGTCATGCTGTAACCCTTAATTAAGGTATACCCAGCCGCAAAAAGGAATCTTTGCCCGCTAACAGCGTTTTGTGAAATACCATGTTGACAAACTGCCTATTGGCTTCTGTCTCGGGTTCTTCGGCCGACGTTCATCTAATGATTTTTCTGACGTTTCGCCAGCACGAGTGGCTGGCATTGTCAAAGCTTCACCCTCCATTGCCGGTGGTGAACTGGAGGCGAGCTCGCGGCCGCAGACTATATGTACCTGGCGCGCCAACGTCCGAGGGCTTCTCCGCGGTCATTTCCGGTGCGGTTCTCCTCTTGCTACCTGCGACGGTCGTTCGCTGCAGTATGGGAAGCCAGGATCCGTTTACCTTAAGGCTTTCCTCTTTCTTGTTGAAACTGTTCCCGTGTTTTTGGATTTCTACAGCTTCTCTGAACAAGCGCGTGTGATAGTGCTTCTCTACAGCCAGAACTTCCGTGTCGGCGAATTTTATTACGTGGTCGGTCTCATTCAGTGCGTGCTCTGCCACGGCCGATTTCTCCACCTGCCCCAACCTGCAATGTCGCTTATGCTCTTTGATCCTGGTGTTAATGGATCGTCCAGTCATTCCGACATAAACTTTTCCGCATGTGCATGGTATACGGTATATTTCCGACATTGCAAGTGGGTCTCATTTCTCCTTCGCCGATCTAAGACACTCTTTGATCTTCCTTGCCGATTTGAAAATCGTCTTTACGCCATGTTTGCGCAATATACGGCCGATTCTGTCCGTCACTCTGGGAATGTATGGCAGAAAGGCCGTACCCGACATTTCTTTTTCTGGTTCCTTACTTCGCCGAGTGTTTAGCTCTGTTACACTTTGTAGGAAGAACAAGTTTAACAATAAACAGTGTTGTCTGTTGTTCGTAACTGATTGCTGTAAAAGACGTTATTGTCTGTATCATCATCCATTACTGAAGGATCGCGTGAATCATTATTCGTCTAAATAGAGTCAGCTGGTTATGATTGGCCGATTGGAGAGACAGCTTTGGGGAGTAGTAGTAGTATAGCACCGTGAGTAACGTAGCAGTCGGAGAGTTACAAAATGTAGCGAACCAGGGTCTGCATGTTTGGTTTCCCAGCGAAGTGTTAAAAGCATTCTTCTGCTCTTAACATGTATAAACAAATTAGCAGACACTCTGGGCAAGCCTCTTAGAACATTTGCAGATGATGCCATAATTTAGTCTATTAGAGTCATCGAAGAGCAAGACGAATTACAAAAAAAGCTGTTTAATTTCTGTTACACGATCAATCACACATACAAAAAGGTTGCCGATTCAACAACATGCCTAGGGTTTCCACTTCTGAACAGCTCGAATTGGAATCATCACATAGCAGACGTTGTGGGGAAGGAGGAAACAGCGGAGGTGCAACAAATGTACTGCAGACACCGCCTACAGTTCGCTTGTTGGTAGTCTCCCATAGTATTGCTATTAGGAGTCGGATCCTTACCAGATGGCACTGACTGATGTTATCGACAAAGTTCAAGGAGGGGCTATCTCGTTTCATATTATCATGAAACAGAGGAGTGTTTGTCAGGGGTATGGTGCTGGCAATCATAGAAACCAAGGCACTTATCGTCGTGGTAATATCTATTCACGATATCTGTGTCAGCAACTTGCTTCTCCAAATTCTAAAAATGTTGTTGACTTCCACCCATACCGGGATAGGCTAAGAATAATCGGAGTTTACATGCAAACATTAAGGTGTTAATTTTTCCCACGTGCTATTCGGGACTGGAAATGTTGAGAAATGGAATGAAAATGGTTATGTAAACATTCTGCCAAACACTTCAGTGTGAATTGCAGAGTAATCATAGATGCAAATGTAGTTGGTTTCGAAGTTCATCGTGCAGCTCGACCTAGAAAGAATAGGAATGGATAGATTAAAATTACAGATACCAGACGCTGCCTTAGACCCCAGAATTAATGAAGTGTCGTGTGACGTCATAAGTGAGCAAACAGAAACAGGAAAAAATACTTAAATATTTATTTTGCTTTTATATTATTTTTTGTAATGTTGGTTCACGAGACAGAGTGACCTGTGGAGTAGCACTCTATGTCGAAAGTTTGGTTGCGAACGTGATGTCAGGAGAACAGTTATGGTTGCCGTTAAGGGTACATCTGTCAGCAGACAGAAGGTTCATTTGAACATAACCATGCTTCACGAGGCACGGTCCTGTCTAAAGTGGAACGTCGTTGTTGTGCTCCAAACTTTGACTTACTCACCCAGCCAGTTATAAGGAACCTACCTTGCTACACGGTTTCCTTACCTGCAACGCGGCGTTTTTCATATCAATAAACATTACCAAAAGTAGAAGCAGTTGTAAGTTGGCCAAAAAAAATCCTAAGATTGACAGAGTATCGAACTCGAATGCTTCGGTTCTTTGGTCAACCACCGAGGTAGGGTAATGGCGCCTATTTTATGTATTATATTGGATTTCTCTGAGTGGTTTACATCCGCCATTTTGACTGCTTACATGTCCGCCCCCGGTATCTGAGTGGTCAGCGTGACAGAATGCCAATCCTAAGGCCCCGGGTTCGATTCCCGGCTGGGTCGGAGATTTTCTCCGCTCAGGGACTGGGTGTTGTGTTGTCCTAATCATCATCATTTCATCCCCATCGACACGCAAGTCGCCGAAGTGGCGTCAAATCGAAAGACATGCAGCAGGCGAACGGTCTACCCCACGGGAGGCCTAGTCACACGACATCACTATTATACTGCTTATATGATCAAAGCAGCCGTGTGGTACCGGCAGGTGCTGTATTTCCTTTAACTAGCGTGCGTTGGTCGACTGCGCGGAAAGAAAGTGAATCTTCTCAAGGGCCAGAGACACTCTGCGCTGAACGACGAGAACGAGTGAGGGAAATCCTCTAATTCAGGTGATTGCCTGATACGTCAAGATACGAAGGGCCGCGGTCAGCGAGTAGCATGACGCGTTTACTTATCGTCCTCAGGGAGAGGAGCAGCGCGCAGTTGATTGCGCTGCAGAGTCGCGCGGTGTGGCCGCTGTCAGCTGTCGCTCCACTCCTCGGGCACTGCTCCCCCGGCCGCTCCAGCCGTCCATCCGCCACGGCCGCGCGCCCCTAATTAACTCCAGGCTGACCGCCCGGACCGCGATTACACCTGGAGCAGTCGCAGATGCGCCGACCTCACCTCCAGCTGTTTCGTCCACGCCGCACCTGGTTGTCCTACTGTGACGTCATCAGATGTCCCTCCCTGCGTTCCCTTCCTCTATTGCCTTTGGTTGTGCTTCTCGGTCTCGGTGTAAGCCAGGTCGCACACTCGTTAAGACGCTAAACTAGAGCTCGGGGCAGGCTTAAGATCTCCATCCGATCATCTTTATTTACTTTTACAATCGTGTCCCATAATCATCTACATCTACATTTATACTCCACAAGCCACCCCACGGTTTGTGGCGGAGGGCACTTTACGTGCCACTGTCATTACCTCCCTTTCCTGTTCCAGTCGCGTATTGTTCGCGGGAATAACGACTGCCGGAAAGCCTCCGTGCGCACTCGAATCTCTCTAATTTTACATTCGTGATCTCCTCGGGAGGTATAAGTAGGGGGAAGCAATATATTCGATACTCTTCCAGAAACGCACCCTCTTGAAACCTAGACAGCAAGCTACACCGTGATGCAGAGCGCCTCTCTTGCAGAGTCTGCCAATTGAGTGTATTAAACATCTCCGTAACGCTATCACGGTTACCAAATAACCCTGTCACCATGCCGCTCTTCTTTGGATCTTCTCCATCTCCTCCGTCAACCCGACTTGGTACGGATCCCACACTGATGAGCAATACTCAAGTATACGTCGAACCAGTGTTTTGTAAGCCACCTCCTTCGTTGATGGAGTACATTTTCTAAGGACTCTCCCAATGAATCTCAACCTGGCACCCGCCTTGCCAACAATTAATTTTATATGATCATTCCACTTCAAATCGTTCCGTACGCATACTCCCAGATATTTTACAGAAGTAACTGCTACCTGTGTTTGTTCCGCTATCATATAATAATACAATAAAGGATCCTTCTTTCTATTTATTCGCAACACATTACATTTGTCTATGTTAAGGGTTAGTTGCCACTCCCTGCACCAATTGCCTATCCGCTGCAGATCTTCCTGCATTTCACTGCAATTTTCTAATGTTAATGCAGCTAAAGACCAAGATGATTTCTTAAATAAAACTGCCAGACATCTTCCTCTAACAACTCACTATCGACGAAACATTAAGCTTCTAACAGACGGTAGTCTAAATGTATTCTTCACTAAAAGCCTTGAAGTGTGCGTGGTAGAAGGTACTTTGGGTACCGTTATCATTTCCCCGTTTACATCCGTTCATACTGCCGAAGTCATTCCGAGTACCATTAAAACTGCCCCATATAAATATAGACTTTCCATGAACCGTAAGTCAGTTTATAGAGCGATGCGGTGCAGTCTTCGGATAGCATTGTCATTTTCCCACTTTCTAGTGCATAACGCAAGGTACTTCAAGTGCTTTATGATTTTCACAATTAAGCTACCTAGCGAGCTGGCGCAGTGGTTAGCACACTGGCATTCGGGAGGACGACGGCTCAAACGCGCGTCCGCCCATCCTGATTTAGGTTTTCCGTGATTTCCCTACATCGCTGCAGGCAAATGCCGGAATGGTTCCTTTGAAAGGGCAAGGCCGACTTCTTTCCCCATCTTTCCATAATCCGATGAGATCGGTGACCTCGGTGTTTGGTCCCCTCCCGCAACCAACCAATTATGCTACATCTATACGCCAGAAGCCACCTTATAGTCTGTGGTGGAAGTACTTCGTGTACCACTTTTTCCCCCTTGATGTACATCATTACACATCATGATGCTCGACAGAAGGTACTCGGTGCAGCATTACCATTTTACACAATCCCTGAGCCCCTATGTGAATTTTAAGTGGAAAACAGTATTCGTCAGTAAGTGTTCTCCGATGCAATTTTCACGGATTGTGTGGGAAACGGAATACGCTTCTGTTAACTCTTATTGGAACGTGCGTTATACGAATATTTACAGAAAACTGCCTCAGTTACGCACAAAATCTATTTTGTGGTGTCTGCACAGGAGTCGATTGAGCATCTCCGTGACACTCTTGTAGTTACTAAACAGAACTGCAAACCCAGTGTGTAGCTGTTCTTTGAATCTTCGTCTTCCGTTAATCCTTTATCGTACATGTTGCTCACTGACGGTTGATGCTAACGAATTGCTATGAACGAGGGTTGTGCAAGCGACCTCTTTGATGTTCAGATTACATTCCTTCGGTGTTATACTACTCTATGCCTTGCATCAGTCATATAAGTAAACGGTTATTCGCAAGTACCTCCCGATTTTCAGAAGGTGACTGCGTGAAAACTACGAAGTGCACAGGGAACAGACAGACATCAGTGAATAGAGTACCTTACCGAGGTTTTAACTCACATTACAGGTGCTCAATACGGTCACCACTTACGACACGGCGAACGTGCAATTTACTGAATTCACTGCTGCTACCGCCTGGGATCGCGCAATGCCTTGTCACTGGGTTGCGTCTTTTGCAGGAACAAACTAATTAGATACGACAATACCGAGTGAATAGTTTTTCTGTGTGTTCTGACACACCTACCCTACTAGTGGCACGTTCTAAACATACATCACAGCGCGTATTAGGGAACTAAACTTGGAGAGAAGCTCCATCCACTGATGTGAGTCAATGATCTGTACGTTTTCTTGTTTTCCCGCTGTCGTCTATTGAAATACTTGAAGTTCTTATTAATAACCTGTAGATTGCATGTTTTCGCTTAAGGGGAGGTTTACTATCTTATCGTTCAAAAAATCGATTTTTTTAAATTGCATTTTTGGATTCATAAAAGTGTTTACAATCCACCCATGAAACGGTTTTTCCGAATACGGGACGGAAACGATTGTTATTCGCGGCTGAAAAAAAAAAAAGCACCTGCTTGAAATCGGCCTTCTTCGCGCATCAGTTCTTTTTTTCTTTCGGACGACGAGTTATTGTACCGGTGCTTGGGAGGAAACACACAAAATTCAAAGGAAAGTTTGAACGCGTGTGTTTGAAAGTTGTCTCCCGAGCATTTGCATTCTGGTGCGAACAGTGTGGAGATTGCGACTTTCCTGGCAGTGAGCAGCTTCAACGAAGGGTATTCAGCGATTCTGAAAACCACGACAACGATGGACGTCACCCTGGGACTCTATTCGACGCAGTTCGCCAAGCAATCGGATGACCACCGGATTCAAGCGGCCGAAAACCGCTTGTCACCGGCCGTACGAGCGGCTCTGGAGCAGCGCAGGATGGCCCAGATCGAGCAGAACGCCCTCTATGAGGGAAGAGGAAGGACTAGTTTATGGACCCGGAATAGCAGATTGAACGTACGTTGCATAATATTGCATTTATATGTAGTCAAAACTTCAAACGCGTTTTTCTCGAAATGACATTTTTTTTATCGCGCGGTATGGTAACCTCAAATTTACTGAACCGATTGGCATGATTCTTTGTTTCCGACGAAGCTAACTAAATTGTGTAGAAGTTTCCACTTTTATTCCGATCCATCAACTGCAAATATTTTTACTTGGCCGATGAAGTCGAAAAATCGATGAAAAAACCCTATTTTTTTCAAATGGCCGCCATTTTGTTTCTTATGGTCCAAATAACTTAAGCGAGGAACAACTCCTAAAAACTCTTATCTACTTCTCTAACGCCGACTCAATTTTGATTTCAGACGAGCCGGCTGACCTGTGACATACCGCGTGTAGAGGTCTACATCGAAATTTTGTTTCGTTCCGACGGCACTTCCGCCTTTGCTCTTCGACATTTCCAGTCGAAAAAATTCCAGTTTGTAGAGGAAATGTCAATAAAGATTTTGAACAAATTTGACATTGATTTCTATAAGACATCCGGAGAAAAAAATTCTCAAAGAACATACTTTTTTCAGGCCAAAGATAGTAAACCTCCCCTTAGGCCACTTCACACTCATAATGATTTATGCCTATTAAGAAACTCTAACAAAACAATATCATCCTACAACCTAATATAGTGTATTTGTTTACTACTGACTTCCGTGCCTTTCGTGCAATTTTCTTCTACTGAACATTCTATGAAGCAATTAAATAGTTTTCAGCCACTCTGCGAGGATTTCGCCACAGGCCACTCTTGCCAGGCCTGGCGGCGACGACAAGTGTTTCCGGCGGCGGCAAGTGGTGACGTAACTCAGCGCGGACGAATGGGCGCGTCGGATTGCCGGCGTGTCGTTATATCACGCGCCGGCGCGTCCGAGGTGTTAGAACGCTAGTACCGCCGCCCCGAGAGCCGCCCCCCGCCGCGAGCGCCGGGGGCGGGTAATTAACTCACCCCCAAAGTGCGGGGGTGGATCCAGCCCCCGCTGAGCCGTGCCGGCGACAAAGTGCGCCAACCCGACCGCCCCCACCTGCCGTGTTCGGCAACGCCCACCTTCTTCGCCCAGCGGTTGGCAGCCCTGTTAGCAGGAGGGCGGCGGCGGGCTTAACGAAGGCAGCGAGGGTTGGGGGTGCGGGCCCTCTCCCCCCGGAGCAGCCAGGTGGAAATTTACGGGGTATTTGTCTAATTATGCGCAAGTGCCGCGCTGTTCTGACGTGATGCATGGCCTCTTGTGGGCTGCGCGCGCCGGAGGTACCTGCCGGCTAGCTCCTTGCTGCCGCGCCCGTAACATCGCCAAGTGGCGGGCGTCGGCCGAGCTGAACATCGTCTGCACGTCTGTTCATTTTTATTTCTTCCTCTAATGAGCAGCACTTATGAAATTTTCGTTTCGCCAGTCTCTGGAATATAAAGTATGTGCACTACTGGCCATTAAAATTGCTACACCACGAAGTTGACGTGCTATAGACGCGAAATTTAACCATCAGGAAGAAGATCCTGTGATATGCAAATGATTAGCTTTTCAGAGCATTCACACAAGGTTGGCGCCGGTAGCGACACCTACAACGTGTTGACATGACGAAAGTTTCCAACCGATTTCTCATACACAAAGAGCAGTTGACCGGGGTTGCCTGGTGAAACGTTGTTGTGATGCCTCGTGTAAGGAGGAGAAATGCGTACCATTACGCTTCCGACATCGACGTTGGTCGAGATCCAATAACTGTTAGCAGAATATGGAATCGGTGGGTTCAGGAGGGTAATACGGAACGCCGTGCTGGATCCCAACGGCCTCTTATCATTAACAGTCGAGATGACAGGCATCTAATCCGCACGGCTGTAACGGTTCGTGCAGCCACGTCTCGATCCCTGCGTCAACAGATGGGGACGTTTGCAAGAAACGAACAGTTCGACGGCGTTTGCAGCAGCATGGACTATCAGCTCGTAGACCATGGCTGCGGTTACCCTTGACGCTGCATCACAGACAGGAGCGCCAGCGATGGTGTACTCAACGACGAACCTGGGTGCACGAATGACAAAACTTCTTTTTTTGGGATGATTCCAGGTTCTGTTTACAGCATCATGATGGCCGCATCCGTATTTGGCGACATCGCGGTGAACGCACATTGGATGCGTGTATTCGTCATCGTCATACTGGGGTATCACACGGCGTGATGGTATGGGGTGCCATTGGTTACACGTCTCGGTCACCTCTTGTTCGCATTGACGGCACTTTGAACAGTGGACGTTACTTTTCAGATGTGTTACGACCCGTGGCTCTACCCTTCATTCGATCCCTGCGAAACCCTACATTTCAGCAGGATAATGCACGACCGCATGTTGCAGGTCCTGTACGGGCCTTTCTGAAAATGTTAGGCTGCTGCCCTGGCCAGCACGTTCTCCAGATCTCTCACCAATTGAAAACGTCTGGTCAATGGTGGCCGAGCAACTGCCTCGTCACAATACGCCAGTCACCACTCGTGATGAACTGTGGTATCGCGTTAAAGCTGCATGGGCAGCTGTACCTGTACACGCCATCCAAGCTCTGTTTGACTCAATCCCCAGACGTATCAAGGCCGTTATTACGGCCAGAGGTGGTTGTTCTGTTTTCTCAGGATCTATGCATCCAAATTGCCTTTAAAATGTAGTCCCATGTCAGTTCTAGTATAATATATCTGTCCAATGAATACCCGTTTATCATGTGCATTTCTTCTTGGTGTAGCAATTTTAATGGCCAGTAGTGTATATTGACAGTCCCAGAACATCAGTACAACACAGCAGCTGCGTTCGACTACCAGACTACACTTCTTAGTAGTGTGTACTCCCCCAACAGCATTATCTCCCCTATTGACTAAACTCTAACATAAAAGGTCGGCTCATAAAATACCTACTAACAGGAACAATATATTCATTTAACATACGAAATTTAAATGTCCATATCCCCTAGAATTTATCGCTTTAGCCAAATAAAATAAATAAAAGAAATAAAACTGAATATAAGAAACCGTCCCTAACAGCTAGGTGACAAAACAAAGATGTAAATAAAGAGCAAATGAAAACATCTTTTCTTTTCCACGTAATGTTGGGATAAAAATAACGGCACTCCCCAATTCTCACGGGCAGCACTAGTATCTAAGGAAGTATGGCTTGTCTGGCGTAACGGTGATTTTGTTTAAGGCCAGCGCGTATAGTTATAGTTACAATTTCAGAGAACAGCGTTGGGTAACTAAATATTAATTCCACATTCTAGTATAACTTGAAGCAGCGCGTGCCGGGGACGTTTTCGAGAGGCTGGACTTTAGTCGACAAAAGTCGTCGTTATTTAGCTAATTTGAACGAAATATTTGTGAATTACGTACACAAAGCTTCCTCGTGAATCGATCTATATGTTAGTGAAAACCGTATCAAAATCCCTACAGTAGTTCCTGGGATTAGCCTTCACATATAGACAGAAACGCGGCGGGGGGGGGGGGGGCTTTAATTTAGTAATATGAATAGATATACTGGTTAGAGAGAGATTAGAGGAATGAACTTTTGTGCATCAACAGAGACAATTAGTTAGCATAAAATCTAGTAACTCTCCCTCCATCCCTCCTCCCCCCCCCCTCCCCGGGCAAAAAAATTACTTGTAATCACGCTGTCAACAAACTGCACTGTCTAACATAAGATTGGTTCAAATGGCTCTGAGCACTATGGGACTTAACATCTTAGGTCATCAGTCCCCTAGAACTTAGAACTACTTAAACCTAACTAACCTAAGGACATCACACACATCCATGCCCGGGGGCAGGATTCGAACCTGGGACCGTAGCGGTAGCGCGGTTCAAGACTGTAGCGCCTAGAACCGCTCGGCCATCCCGGCCGGCTCTAACATAAGAAAGCAGCATGGCAGCAAATCATGCGTAAAGTTTCCAAAACAAACAGCCTCTATAGAATAGGGTAGTTATTTAGGTGTCTTCGATAGCAACAACCTAGGGGAAAGCCCACTCTATCAAACAAATGGCCAGCAAACAGCTGTTCCCGCTGAGGTCTTCACTGGCTATACCAGGATGCGGAATTGCACCAGTAAAGAAATGTTAGTGGAGTAAGTACAAACTATGGACAGGACATCTTCATCAGTGGAAAAATAAAATGTTCCAAAACAGAACAAACTTACCTAACCCCAAATCGCCGAGACTGCCTACAAAGAAGTGGCACCATAACAAAAAACGATCCGGTACAGTGCTACACTCCGCAAGTCGTGAAAGTCACCGACCTTCATCCCTTCAAACGTACTGGGCTTTAAATTGTGGTATGGGACATAATCTCCCAGAATAATATAAAAAAGTAGTTCTCACCACCGGTAGAGACCAGGGTTTACGGAAAGTTTCCCTTGCTTGAAAAACAAATTCCGGAACTGTAAATCTCCTTCCAAACACTCTCCATTGCGATTCCCTCTGCCCCAAGAACATCTCTCCTATTATTTCGCGGGAAAACCCCAGACAGTACATCGGTCATTATTATACTTACAAGGGAACCTCCCCATCGCACCCCCTCAGATTTAGTTATAAGTTGACACAGTGGATAGGCCTCGAAAAACTGAACACAGATCAATTGAGAAAACAGGAAGAAGTTTTGTGGAACTGTGAAAAAATAAGCAAATTATACAAACTGAGTAGTTCATGGGAAGATATGCAATATCAAGGACAGTAGGAACGCAGGAGCGCTATGGTCTCGTGATAACGTGAGCAGCTGCGGAACGAAAGGTCCTTGGTTCAAATCTTCCATTGAGTGAAAATTTTAATTTTTTATTTTCAGTTTATGTAACAAACTCTTATGTTTTCATCACTTTTTTGGGAGTGATTATCACATCCACAAGAAAACCTAAATCGGGCAAGGTACAAGAATCTTTTTACCCATTCGCCAAGTGTACAAGTTAGGTGGGTCGACAACATATTCCTGTCATGTGACGCACATGCCGTCACCAGTGTCGTATAGAATATATCAGACATGTTTTCCTGTGGAGGAATCGGTTGACCTATGACCTTGCGATCAAATGTTTTCGGTTCCCATTGGAGAGGCACGTCCTTTCGTCTACTAATCGGACGGTTTTGCGATGCGGTCGCAAAACAAAGACACTAAACTTATTACAGTGAACAGAGACGTCAGTGAACGAACGGACAGATAATAACTATGCAAAAATAAAGAAAGTAAAATTTTCACTCGAGAGAAGACTTGAACCAAGGACCTCTCGTTCTGCAGCTGCTCACGCTACCACTGGACCACACCGCTCCTGAGCTCACACTGTCATGATGTTGCCTATGTGGTCCATGGACTACTCAGTTTGTATATTTTGCTTATTTTTTTCACAGTTCCACACAACTTCTTCCTGTTTTCTCAATTGATCTGTGTTCAGTTTATCAAGGCCTATCCACTGTGCCAACTTATAACTAAATCTGAGGGGGGTGCGATGGGGAGGTTCCCTTGTTAGAGAAATGACAGTGTACTTGGGTTCTAGCCTGAGCCTCATTTCATTGACAAAATTATCTGAGGTGATATGTATTTTTGAGCCAACGGCCTGGCCGCAGTTATAACACAGGTCCCAGTCATATCACCGAAGTTAAGCGCTCTCGTGCTTGGCTGGCACTTGGATGGGTGACTGTCCTGGTCTGCCGAGCGGTGTTGTCAAACCCTTGGTAAACTGAGGAGCTACTTGACTGAGAAGTGACGAAAATGTGACAACGGCCGGGAGACGCGTGCTGAGCTCGTGCCCCTCTGTATCTGCAACCAGTGAGGCCTAAACATTCGACGCCAGGACAGGCAGCCGCTTCGACACCTCTTAGTTGAAGTTTGCAAACCTTCAGGTGCTAGAGAAGCCGCAAGGCACCTCTCACATGAATTGGTGAGCAAGTCTGTGATAGGTATACTTTTAACAGCAAAGATACAGGGGTGCCACCGATTTTGTTGCAGAAGTGGGAATGGGAGGGGGGGGGAAGGGGGTGAGGGAAGGTCCTAGAGGGAGCCTTTCTCGTTTTACTCACCTACATGTCAGCATTATACCCCCTCCAAGATCACGCCTCAGGAGGGCGCGAAATACGAGTGCTGCAAGAGCATTAACACCCTTCGCTGGTCTGGCTCACGTCAAATTTCGTCGAATATTTTTGAATAATCAGTACTGGTTCTTCCCTGTCAACGAGAGCATAAAACTGAGGTCACTCTACACACCAGAGGAGTCAGATAAACGTTCAGTGGGGTTGTAGCCCTGCGATACTCTCAGAGTAGGGTTGACTCGTCCGAGGGGTGTCACCAGTGTCGAGCGTTGTCAAGAACGTCGTACTGTTGCCCATCACACTGCAAAATATCGATTTCAGCCGCGAAGAGTGTGGGAATCAACGCCCGGAGGGAAGGGGTCGTTTTATCGACATCCTTTATGCCACTGCCTGAGGGCTCTTCGTGTTGATTCTAAGCTACTGAATGTCTGACATGTTTTCCTCGGCCATCTTTAAGGAAACTGCGTGACGCCAACGTTGCAGTTCTGGTCTTCACAGGAGGAGCCGGCCGGAGTGGCCGAGCGGTTCTAGGCGCTACAGTCTGGAACCGGGCGAACGCTACGGTCGCAGGTTCGAATCCTGCCTCGGGCATGGCTGTGTGTGATGTCCTTAGGTTAGTTAGGTTTAGGTAGTTCTAAGTTCTAGGGGTCTGATGACCTCAGCTGTTAAGCCCCATAGTGCTCAGAGCCATTTGAACCTTTTTTTTTCACAGGAGGAACGTCAAAAGAACACTTGCTGTCTGAGGACTCGCCTATCCCTAGGGTGGCGCCTCTTTTGTGCCAACAGAGGAAGGCTAGCGGCACCTTCCACTCCGACTTATACATCTGACTTTCCAATAATCTCGTCGTAAAAGGCAGCCTCCTGTGCTTTCCGACAATTTTCTACGATGGACCACACCTCGCTGACTGTGCCAAAATGTTGTCTGCGTAGACAGCGGTTCGTCAGCAGAGACGAAAATCAGAGGAGCGTCCTCATTACACCTGAAGTCTGCGCCAAAGAACTGTCATGAGGAAGGAAATGCATGGCAGGTATGTTAAGTGGGGTTGCATGAAATCAGGCGACATACCTCAGCAGGCACCCATACTTGGCAGGAGACACTATTTTCTCTAGCTGTCGTTACACGCTCAGAACTGAGAAGAGTGGTGGGTATGCCGGAGACAGTACCCAACACATCTGGGAAAACCTTCGTCGGATTTTCATTGTGGTTTCCATTTCGCTACCTATTGTTCCTTACTGTCCGAATAACCCTCATTGGGCCTTGAGGCAGAGTAACGCATGGTGCGCAAATTATGACACTTTACTCATCAAGTATTTGAGAATGACACCACCTAGTGGCTTCCAACAAACTTTATAAGTAATTTCAACCCTTTACGAAACTTTTCTACCGGCCGCTGTGGCCGAGCGGTTCTAGGCGCTTCAGTCCGGAACCGCGCTGCTGCTACGGTCGCAGGTTCGAATCGTGCCTCGGGCACTGATGTGTCTGATGTTCTTACGTTAGTTAGGTTTAAGTAGTTCCAAGTTCTAGGGGACTGATGATCCCAGATGTTAAGTCCCATAGTGCTTAGGGCCATTTGAAACATTTTTTTGCAACTATTCCCGCTAAGAGGGCCACACAGTAATGAAAGGAAAGAAAGTTTTATAGATTAGAACCTTTCGCTCTTCGTGCAAGAAATCAGCATCAGGCACGACATTTTACCCGTATCTCTATTCACAGCAGTTTTGCAGAAAGTATCCATAAATACCAGTGAATACATTTCCGAACTTGTCATTGAAGAGCTGATAGTTCAGGAGATACAACTTGATAAATATTAAGATCCATGAAAAACTAGCTTCACTGAAAATGATTCGCAAATTATGCAGACTACACCTATACTCATCCAGTGTTACATAATAAGAGAATTCAGCGAGTCACAAGAAACTGATTTGCAAGTAATAAGACGTTTCAAATTTTTAATTCGTGAGAGTTCGATCGTTGAAAGAAATGTTCGAGGGGTGGGGGGGATTACTGGTGGGAACAAAAATGGCTGTTTATGATTCGATGTGCGCTCAAGCTTTCGGTGGCCAACGGCGTGTTTGTGTAGACGTAGACGCCGGAATAGCGGTTGCCCCCTCTGCAGTGACAGCGGGCGAGTAATCTGGTTCCAGATGGCTGGCTCGGCTCGGCGCAGCCTGCCCTGCTCCCTGGCCGTGATTCCTGCGGCGGACAGCGTCTGTTTTGTTTCCAGACGCGGTGTGTGTGTGTGTGTGTGTGTGTGTAGGCCTGCTTGCCCACAATCCATCAGCGGCGCCGGCCGTGGATCACCGCCGCTCGTAGCGGGCCGCTTGTTTTATCGCGCCGCGCCCCAAACACTGTACGCAAACACTAACACCAACAAACACGGCGGACCGGCCGCGCAGCGCAAACACCCGGCTCGGCCGCAGCGTTACGGTGGCGTGCAAACACTGGCCGCGCGGGGAGGGACGCGAGAATTGCGGCGATCTGTCTGCTGCAGCCCTCCGGTTGACGCCGGGAAGATATCACAGAGGGGGTGGGGCAGGTGCTTACCACAGGCAGCTCCGGAGAAGACGCACACCCTCTTAACCATTTTAAAATGCTCAACTGGAGCTCACACTCTCACTGACGTGAGTTCAAATGGCTCTGAGCACTATGGGACTTAACATCTGAGGTCATCAGTCCCCTAGAACTACTTAAACATAACTAACCTAAGGACGTCACACACATCCAAGCCCGAGGCAGGATTCGAACCTGCAACCGTAGCGGTCGCGCGGTTCCAGAGTGTAGCGCCTAGAACCGCTCGGTTACCCCTGCCGGCCGTTAGAGAAACATAATACTACCATTTTATGATTTTATTTTTATATAATCGGAAAATGGTCCCGAATTCTAAAATAGCTATTTCCTTATTTTGTCACATGATCACAGCCTTCGACGTTTCTAACCGTCTCCAGTCACAAAAATTAAAAACTGTACACTGAGGTGCCAAAAGTCATAGGACAGCGATATGCACATGTGATGGTATCGCGCTCGCAAGTTAGAAAAGGCCAATGCATTGGCGGAGCTGTGATTTGCACCCAGATACTTCAAGTGAAGATATTTACGATTTGATTATGGGCGTACGTCGGGAGTTAACATGCTTTCAAAGTGGAATGATAGTTTGAACTAGACGCATGGGATATTCCATTTCGTAAGTAGTTAACGAATGCAATATTCCGAGATCCACAGTGGCAAAAGTGTGCTGAAAATCCCAAATTTGAGACATTACCTCACACCACGGACAACGCAGTGGCCGACGGCCTTCACTTAACGACCGAGAGCAGCGGCATATGCATAGAGCTGTCAGTGCTAACAGACAAGCAGCATCGCGTGAAATAACCGCAGAAATCGATGTGGGGCGTACAGCGAACGTTGACGTTTATGGGCTGTGACATCAGACGACCGAAGTGAGTGCCTTTGTTAAAAACACAACAACGCCTGCAGCGCCTCTCATGGGCTCATGACCGTATCGGTTGGACACTAGATGACTGGAAAACCGTGACCTGGCAAGACGAGTCACGATTTCAGTTGGTAAGAGCTGATGGTAGGCTTGGACTATGGAGCAGTCCCCACGAAGCCATGGATCCAGGTTGGGTGAACAAGGCATTTTGTAAGCTGGTGGTGTGCCCAAAATGGGGTAGATTGTGTTTGCATGGAATACACTGGATCCTGTGGACCAACTGAACCGATCATTGACTGGAAATGGTTATCACAGAGTGAAGGCTTTCACGGCGATTGTCCTCAAGGGTGCCTTCCGCAGTCGAAGGCGAAACGTCAGGGAAGGGTCATATATATGGACCACGGCATCTCATCCCGGAAGGCTTAAGTGATGCAACTTGTTATGTTCGGCTACTTGTTTCCGAACAACGACGGAATTTTTGTAGATGACTGCGCGCCATGCCGTTGGCCCACAATAGTTCGCGATTAGTTTGAAGAACATTCTGGACAATTGGGGCGAATGATTTGCACACCCAGATCGGCGACATGAATCCCACGAACATTTATGGGACATTACCGAGAGGTCATTTCGTGCACAAAATCGTGCCCTGGTGGTACTTTCTCAATTATGGACGTCTGTAGAGGCAGCATGGCAACACCTACAACGTGCTGACACGAGGAAAGTTTCCAACTGATTTCTCATACACAAACAGCAGTTGACCGGCGTTGCATGGTGAACCGTTGTTGTGATGCCTCGTGTAAGGAGGAGAAATGCGTACCATCACGTTTCCGACTTTGATAAAGGTCGGCGGTTTATCGTATCGCGACATTGCTGATCGCGTTGGTCGAGATCTAATGACTGTTAGCAGAATATGGAATCGGTGGGTTCAGGAGGGTAATACAGAACGCCGTGCTGAATCCCAACGGCCTCGTATCACTAGCAGTCGAGATGACAGGTATCTTACCCGTGTGGCTGTAACGGATCGTGCAGTCACGTCTCGATCCCTGAGTCAACAGGTGGGGACGTTTGCAAGACAACAATCATCTGCACGAACAGTTATACGACGTTTGCAGCAGTACGGACTATCAGCTCGGAGACCGTGGCTGCGGTTAACCTTGACGCTGCATCACAGAGAGGAGCCCCTGCGATGGTGTACTCAACGACGAACCTTGGTGCACGAATGGCAAAACGTCATTTTTTCGGATGAATGCAGGTTCTCTTTACAGCATCATGATGGTCGCATCCGGTGTTTAACGACATCGCGGTGAACGCACATTGGAAGCGTGTATTCGTCATCGCCATACTGGCGTATCACCCGGCGTGATGGTATGGGCTGCCATTGGTTACACGTATCGGTCACCTCTCGTTCGCACTGACGACACTTTGAACAGTGGACGTTACATTTCGGATGTGTTACGACCCGTGGCTCTACCCTTCATTCGATCTCTGCGAAACCCTACATTTCAACAGGATAATGCACGACCGCATGTTGCAGGTCCTGTACGGGCCTTTCTGGATACAGAAAGTGTTAGACTGCTGCCCTGGCCAAGACATTCTCCAGTTCTCTCAGCAATTGAGAACGTCTGGTTAATGGTGGCCGAGCAACTGACTCATCACAATACGCCAGTCACTACTGTCGATGTAGTATCGTGTTGAAGCTGCTTGGGCAGCTGTACCTGTACACGCCATGCAAGCTCTGTTTGACTCAATGGCCAGGCATATCAAGGCCGTTATTACGGCCAGAGGTGGTTGTTCTGGGTACTGATTTCTCAGGATCTATGCACCCAAATTGCGTGAATATGTAATCACATGTCAGTTCTAGTACAACATATTTGTCCAATGAATACCCGTTTATCATCTGCATTTCTTCTTGGTGTAGTAATTTTAATGGCCAGTAGTGTATGTATTGTTCAAGTTTCATCGAGCTGCGTCAGTTGCCGGTGACACATCATCCGAAAGCTACTTTCGTCCGTATGTTTTGTACAGCAGTGAGCTTGAAGAGGTCAACATCGACGAAATCTGGTTAGATGAAAATACGTTTTGCCTTTGCGCAAGTGGCGCTACTTTCGCAGTGATCGGCGCTAAACGGCAGAACCGCTACGCGCCGCATCCCGCGGCTGCAGTGGACACGCACAGACAGACTCACTCACACAGAGCCCCCTGGCATGCGGCCGGCGCGCTTCTAATTCCGTCACGCCTGGCGCAGATCGCTCGCGGCCGCTACTTGCGCCGCGGCATCCGCGCATGTCTGCCGTCACGGGCTCTCGAGGCGGAGCCAGCCGTTCCTCTCAGGCAACGCTTCTGCCCAGAGACGGCTCCACGTTCCAGTTCCCAGATCCCACCAGACGTAGGAACCTACAGAATCAGCGGCAACCACGTTGGCCTGTTTGCGAAAGCCTCCACTCCCACTGCTCTCATATTGACCTAATTGTCACTGTAGAATATAGAAAATTTTCCAATCCTTATGTGGCATACAGCAAACCAGTGTTTAACAGTATTGGCTAAAAACAGATTGCAATTACTTTTTTTATTTTTCAACGACGCGTTTCGCCTTATTTAGGCATCTTCGGGTCATCTTAATTTGGTATTTCTTAGAAGAATCCGTGAGTCAGTGTAGCCAAAGGGCATCGTCGAATATATCAGGCCAACATCACCTTCGTTAAACTCAGTAAAAACTTTTCTAGATGGACGCGAGTGACATCAAGATCTGCATAACGCGTTCCCGTTCACAGGAGCAAGTAACAGAATAAGATGGAGGCTCAGGTAGTAAACCAAGTTTTTACTGAGTTTAACGAAGGCTATGTTGGCCTGACATATTCGACGACTGGCTACACTGACTAATGGATTATTCCAAGAAATACGAAATTAAGATAACCTTAGGATGCCTAAATAAGGCGAAACGCGTTGTTGAAAAATAAAAAAACTAAAATTGCAACCAAGACTGTTTTTAACCAATACTGCAGAATATGGCGAAGTATTTGAAACTGATGAATTGTGACGTACAAATAAAAAGATCTCCCTGCAGGAAAAATACGAGGACTATTCCGAAAGTAAGGTCCGATCGGTCGTGAAATGGCAACCACTGTAAAAATAAAAAATGTTTTTATCTGCTAGAATTACCTACACCTTCCCGCTACTTCTTTACATAGCCACCGCTCCGAGTTGCACACTCGTCCTAGCGTCGTACCAACTTCCCTGTACCCTCGTCATAGAACGCAGCAGCCTGTGCTTCCCGCGAATTCTCTACGCTTGTCTACAGCTCGTTGACTGTGCCAAAACGTTGTCTACAAAGCCAGAGGTTCATGTGGGCAGAAGTGAAAGTCAGGGGCATCCAGTTCCGGCCAGTGTTGTGCGTGATCAAACACTTTCCATCGAAAAAGCTGCAGGAACCTCTTCGTTGCCTCTGCCGTGTCCGGCCGAGAACTTTCATGAAGAAGGAAATGCAAGACAGTACTGTTATGTAGGTTGCATGAAATCACGCGAAATCTCTCACTTGGTCCTCATACCTCGTGGGAGACACTGTTTAGCCAGGTATCTTTATGTGCTCATTGTGCGCTCAGAACTGGTGCGATCGAAATAGGGAATGAAGCTCTTTTTGAAAGTACATCGCTATGAAGGCAATTTTGTAGAAGAGCTACGAAAATTGATGTTTGGTTTCTCGCTCAGAAATCAAGAAATACCTATTTCAGAATTTTTGGAAATTTAACCACTATATGGATGAAACAGTGGATGAAAGCTTTTTTGAAAATAAATTATTATTAAAGAGCTACTTAAGTGTTTTTAGACATACGTTTACGAAAAGTGGTATTTCACTTCCTAATTAGAAGTAAAAAAATATATATGTTTTAATATTTTTGAATGTTCAAGCCCAAAGGAGGTGAAATGAGGGATAAAAAAATTTATGAAAATATATAAGGTTAATCTAAGAAAATTTGTACTGGACTGCTCGGTTAGAAATAAAAAAAATGTATACTACACTCTTTTGGTGAAATAGGGATTAAATTTTTTATCAAAATATTGCGTTACATTAAAAAAGTTTTGAAGTTAATTCTATGAAAATTGGTATTTCACTTCGGAAGAATTATGTCTTATGGGAAGAAAGTTTCTATGGAAGTTATCACCACAAGAACTCAAAAGCCAGGGTTAAAAAAGACCTCCGACTCCAGCTACCAGTATGAATTTTTGGTCGTAAGTACGTTGGGGAAAGACCATGCTTCTGTGGTCTCAGTTTGCGTTAATACTTGAGAAGATGTTGCAGTTTGTGAATAACATAAACGATTAAAGACAATCAGAACAAAGAAATCAGTGTAGACCATACAGTCAACACAAGCAAAGCAGCGGGCGCTAAGCAAAATATTATGATCACCAGCTTAATATTCTTTTGGTCCGTCTTTCGAAAGCATGACAATAGCGCTTCTGCGTGGTAGGCATTCTAAAAGTCAACGGCAGATTTCTGGAGGTTTGTTGCTCCAGGTCTCTACACATAGGTCACGCAAAAAGCGCAGAGGCTGCCGCCGTGTAGCCTCCCAGATGTGTTCCTTCAAGTTTAGGCCAAAACACCAGCGCTTCTGCGTAGCCTATCCTACAGAGCAGTCAGGTCTCCGACATCGACGCTTTGTGTGGGGTAGTAGACGTCCAAGACTTTGTCGCCTACACGTGGTTTCACTGTCCTTGGATCACTTTCCGTAGATTCTCACGACTTTCGCGCGAACAGCCTACCAGTTTCTCCGTTCCCGACATGTTCATTCCCAGGCGCCGCGCCTTAACAATGTGCCTTTTTTCACAATGTTTTGGCTAATCAGTGTAACGCTTCCATGTTTCGATATAGCACTAATTTCTCGCTTGATAAGAATCCGAGTTTACAGTGCCGTTTTGAAGATAAACGACACCGCTCTTGAGATCGGCACCTTGAGAAATGAACCCCTTGGAAAAAAAAAAAAAACTCTTTCCATTACATCGTACATTATTGTAAAATATCAGGTACGCCAAGATCGTTTGTAAATCTTTTTACTGATTACCAGTTTGGACAAATCTTTGCTGCCGTAATCGGATCTGGGAGTTTAATAAACATACATTCTAAGTCAAGCTGGCTTATACATCTAAAATCTCATTAAAACACTGTATACATTAATGAAGCAGTAGAACGTACCCTGTAACCCATTACCAGAAGATCATGATCTTTACAGACTTGCAAGTCATACAATGATGTTGCGTCGTTTTACAATAAAAGGTAGCAAGGAAGATCAGTATGTCAGACATAATATACCACATATACGAAACCCGCATCATGTTCTGCTGATGTCCTAGCGTACTCGTTCACTAAGACCGCAATGGCGACTGTACTAATACGATAGCCGCGCGGGACTAGCCGAGTGGTCTAGGGCGCTGCAGTCATGGGCTGTGCGGCTAGTCCTGGCGGAGGTTCCAGTCCTCCCTCGGGCGCGCGCGCGCGCGCGCGCGCGCGCGCGCGCGTGCGTGTGTGTGTGTGTGTGTGTGTGCGTGTGTGCGTGTGTGTGTGTGTGTGTGTGTGTGTGTGTGTGTGTGTGTGCGTGTGTGTGTGTGTGTGTGTTTGTCCTTAGGATAATTTAGGTTAAGTAGTGTGTAAGCTTAGGGACTGACGACCTTAGCAGTTCCCATAAGATTTCACACACATTTGAACACGGACTAATACGATATTTGCACAGATGAATCTGTATACAGTTGGTTAAACGGCGGTACTCGACAACCTATATGTACTCACGCAGCCGGCCGGAGTGGCCGTGCGGTTCTGGCGCTACAGTCTGGAACCGCGTGACCGCTACGGTCGCAGGTTCGAATCCTGCCTCGGGCATGGATGTGTGTGATGTCCTTAGGTTAGTTAAGTTTAAGTATTTCTAAGTTATAGGGGACTGATGACCTCAGAAGTTAAGTCCCATAGTGCTCAGAGCCATTTGTACTCACGCAGATCTCTAACTACATGTGCCACAATACTAATTCTTTCTTCATTCTAATCGCATTAAAATTGCTTTTGACAGCCGCTTTCACTTGGAATGTTTGTTTCTCAAATTTCCAGATCTGATGATGACAGCACAGATCTGTCGAAACCGGTAATCAATAAATGATTTCCAAGTCGTCTTGGTGTACCTGGTATTTCAGAATAATGTAACAACTCAAATCGCCCGCAGCAGCTGACAGAATGTCAAAGATGTATAACATTATATCGTACTAATCTTTACCCTTCCATACATGCCTTGTAGCTGACTACAGTAAAAACCAGGTACTTAACCTTCGTGTAGGCCAGCATCATCGAGCTTACAAATATGCTTCCTCTTTTGAAACTTTTCTAACATTCTGCGTGGTGTCTGTTTGTTCTATACCGTGTCTCCCTCCCACTTTCGCGCAACGACGCTCTGAGCGTGTTTTTTAGGGAAGTGACTAGTTTGAACCTGGGACCTGTTGCTGGTAAGGAGACGCCAGACCACACATGACATGTAGAGTTCAGAAGAGTTCAGTGAGACTAGCGATGATATAACCAAATACTTAATGATTTCAGCGTCAGCTCCACTGCACTCCCTGTAAAAGAATCTTAATACTAACTAAATTTAGTGGAAGGGGTTCCTATTTTTAGTTAGCTGGTAAAATAACGTCGAAAAAGCAGTTAAGTTTACCATTGGAAAGTTTATTCTGCTCACAAAACGTCGTTTATAAATTGCACTATTGATAAAAGGAAATGTTTTAATACAGGATGGTAAAAACCAACTGCGTTCAACAAAAATGTGAACGAATATTCCCTGAATGGGTTTCCAAGTTCTACAATGGATCGAAGGATGACCTATGCCATATCACATCCATAATCTAGGTTTAAATTAAGTTTCACAAAAGAGCAAACTATCAAAATGGTCTACAGTGACCCTCAATTATCTTTAATTACTTATCTAACTTGTCGTAAATTACAGTGGCTGATGTGGCTTCTCAATAACTACACTCCTGGAAATGGAAAAAAGAACACATTGACACCGGTGTGTCAGACCCACCATACTTGCTCCGGACACTGCGAGAGGGCTGTACAAGCAATGATCACACGCACGGCACAGCGGACACACCAGGAACCGCGGTGTTGGCCGTCGAATGGCGCTAGCTGCGCAGCATTTGTGCACCGCCGCCGTCAGTGTCAGCCAGTTTGCCGTGGCATACGGAGCTCCATCGCAGTCTTTAACACTGGTAGCATGCCGCGACAGCGTGGACGTGAACCGTATGTGCAGTTGACGGACTTTGAGCGAGGGCGTATAGTGGGCATGCGGGAGGCCGGGTGGACGTACCGCCGAATTGCTCAACACGTGGGGCGTGAGGTCTCCACAGTACATCGATGTTGTCGCCAGTGGTCGGCGGAAGGTGCACGTGCCCGTCGACCTGGGACCGGACCGCAGACCGCAGACCGCAGACCGTAGGATCCTACGCAGTGCCGTAGGGGACCGCACCGCCACTTCCCAGCAAATTAGGGACACTGTTGCTCCTGGGGTATCGGCGAGGACCATTCGCAACCGTCTCCATGAAGCTGGGCTACGGTCCCGCACACCGTTAGGCCGTCTTCCGCTCACGCCCCAACATCGTGCAGCCCGCCTCCAGTGGTGTCGCGACAGGCGTGAATGGAGGGACGAATGGAGACGTGTCGTCTTCAGCGATGAGAGTCGCTTCTGCCTTGGTGCCAATGATGGTCGTATGCGTGTTTGGCGCCGTGCAGGTGAGCGCCACAATCAGGACTGCATACGACCGAGGCACACAGGGCCTACACCCGGCATCATGGTGTGGGGAGCGATCTCCTACACTGGCCGTACACCACTGGTGATCGTCGAGGGGACACTGAATAGTGCACGGTACATCCAAACCGTCATCGAACCCATCGTTCTACCATTCCTAGACCGGCAAGGGAACTTGCTGTTCCAACAGGACAATGCACGTCCGCATGTATCCCGTGCCACCCAACGTGCTCTAGAAGGTGTAAGTCAACGACCCTGGCCAGCAAGATCTCCGGATCTGTCCCCCATTGAGCATGTTTGGGACTGGATGAAGCGTCGTCTCACGCGGTCTGCACGTCCAGCACGAACGCTGGTCCAACTGAGGCGCCAGGTGGAAATGGCATGGCAAGCCGTTCCACAGGACTGCATCCAGCATCTCTACGATCGTCTCCATGGGAGGATAGCAGCCTGCATTGCTGCGAAAGGTGGATATACACTGTACTAGTGCCGACATTGTGCATGCTCTGTTGCTTGTGTCTATGTGCCTGTGGTTCTGTCAATGTGATCATGTGATGTATCTGACTCCAGGAATGTGTCAATAAAGTTTCGCCTTCCTGGGACAATGAATTCACGGTGTTCTTATTTCAATTTCCAGGAGTGTATATAACAGAAAAATCATCGCGTTTCAGATTTTTTACTTCAAGTGGCAAATGTGAACACCATGAACTTTAATTGACGATCGACACTAGTATTACGCAAAAAGGGGGTGTAACAGATGAGACTTCTGAAGTTCTGAGTGATGCTTTATGCGCTGTTACGCGGCATCGCGTGCGTTCATTACCCTGTCGGTGTTCGTCAGGGGGCGGCGGCCAGCCCAGCTCTGCTCACCTCGCCGTCTCGGAAGCAACTCTCTCCTAACTTCTCCTTACTACAATTTACCGAAGTTGGTTTAAAAAAACATATCTGGCTGTGTTTTCATCTGACCAATCGGGGTCTCAATGTTAACCTTAAGCTCTGCCTACAAAAATTCTGTCTATCCAATGAGAAACGTTATACTTTTCGTGGTGGGGCAATGTTTTTAAAGTTTGCAACGTAACAGAGACGCGAAAAAGTCTCACGCTAAAACTTGCAGCTGGTGTGGTCCTTTTAATGTTATCGTAAGATCTATACTGTTCTTCTGGAGGGCTCTATCTTTTAACATGGGCTGGGGGGTGGTCCTGACGTAACGGAGACGCGAAAAAGTCTCACGCTAAAACATGCGGCTGGGGTGTGGCCCTTTTTGTGTTATCGTAAGATCTATACTGTTCTTCTGGAGGGCTCTATCTGGGGGGTGGTCCTGACGTAACAGAGATGTGAAAAAGTCTCACGCTAAAACTTGCAGCTGGGGTGGTCCTAGTGGTTAGCTTGCGACGGGGTGTCCAGTCCGTCCCTTATCGTAGGGTCTTGTAGCTTAACACGGTTCTGCTCTCGGCTACTGTTCTCGTTTCTCCCCTCGGAACTGCGTCTGTCTCACGGTGGGAAGGTATGACATGCATTTAGGCATTCTTGTGTTAGTCTGTGGTATTCCATTTGCTCACTCGTTACTCGTATTACTTTGGTTAATTTAATGTCACGATTTATTCGGAGCTATGTGACATACTACTGGATTTGCTTATCATGTCAGGGTTTTCATGGAAGGTGTTGGATTTGCCTGGCATCTTACACTTTTGGTCAATTTCTGTTGATAAGACCTCGTGATTTGAGTCTTGCTTTTACTGACGACGAGCCATTCTCAAGTTTCTGGTGTGATTTGCCGTTTGTTTCAGAGGCTTGGCGTGAATCTGAAGCGTAGTGGGCCGTGTTCCGGTAGCGACTCTGCAGACGTCAGCCAGGATCCCCCTCGCCGAGTCTCAAAGCAGGGACCGTCTCCAGGAGCGCGACGAGGCGCTGAATCAACACTCTGACTACGACATCGCTGTCCGAGTTTAACCCTGTATAACTACCTCCTAAAATTTACGATTGCAGTTGGTACCGATTGACGGTTCACCGCTAATCTGGTATTCTCAGAGGAGTGTGTAAAACAGGACTTTTGTATGTACATTATATGTGACGCACCACTAGAGACCTTATAATTGTAATTAACTAGTGCATAAAATGTGAGTGATGACACGCTTTGAATAAAATATGGGGTAGTAATATTAATGATGGTTTAGTTATAATGTAACATTTCCCCTCTTCAGAGCTCTATGGTTAAACATGGTAAGGTGGCGAGATCAAAACGTACCAATGGACGAGTTACAAGAGATATGATCGAAATGGGAAATTTCTTAGCTGCGCCGATTTCCACTTGCACGTATTGAGCAAGCAAAACATTTAACAAAACTCTAGCAGAACGCACACTGCATTACACTAGCTGTATTTCATACACTCCGTCGAAAGAGGCAGCTGGAATGTTGAAAGAAGCCGAAGATGTAAACTTCACTTATGTTATATACAGTGTCATGAACTAACGTTACGAAAAATGTATTACAGTCATAATATTATTGTTGAGTAAGCTAAATAATTCATTTTAAGAGTAAATATGTACTAGAATGTATTACGACGAATTTCCCAACAGAAATATCTCTGAATTAGTCTTAAACTCCACCCCAATCATCTACAACAGATTTAACATGCTCTGACAGATTGATTGCTCATAACCTGTGAACTCATGTACCTGTCTCCTTCGTATACTAATATTAATCCCTTGAAGCCTTTTTTTTCTAGTTCTGGAGCTACGTTCTTTGAGGGACGGGAAATGTCGTTGACGATAAAGGACATTAATTATTGTTACATTTTTCGAAGAAGTTGTCAAAATACGAGGTTTCTTGAAAGGGTTTTCGTAGGACTTTCTAAAACTGACACCAGGTATAATTCTTGTTCCACGCTTATGTATTTTGAAATTATTAATTTTCCCACAGAATATTTTCGGAACATAAACTGCTGTCTTTACTGGCAAGTTACCGATGCAGTAATTATGTACATTCCAAACGTAGCTGAACTAAGGCTCTTCTTTACTCTATGTACTGGGTTTTCGAATTAAGAGTGTGATCTATCTGTACCCCCGAAACTTTCTAACGCTTGTATTTCTTTGTTTGAGTGGACTGTTTTTATAGCTTATGCAGCCCTGTGAGACGTTCTGAAGTGTGTGTACCGTGTCTTGTCAAAATTTAACGATCCTCCATTTGCACTGTAGAATCTGTAGGTATTTTCTAATACTTCATTAGCTGCCATTTCTCTACGGACACTGGTAATTCTTTTCATAATAGCACGAGGAGGCTGTAGCGTTCAGCCGAACGCTAGTAATCTGGTAAAATTTGTAAGAAGCTATAGCGAACAAGGAACTTAGCAATTTTAGATTGAGCAATTCCGCTACGCGCTATCATCTCGCTGCTGAATGCGAGGGTCGAGAGGCAGAGAGACAGAAGCAGCTACAGCTGAGAGATAATAGACAGCAGTCGGTGAGATCTCCTGCCCAGGTTACTGAGAAGAGGTGCAGTAAAGGTCACTTTCACTGGGCAAGATGAAAATCTCTCCGTATGTCGGTGAAAATCCGTGAATTGAATCGGTAGTTAGAAGAAGGGAACGAATCCTTTTGTGGAGAATTACTAGAAACTCCCTTCTGTTCTTATATGTAATTTTGTCTTAGCCAAACATTTATATGAGATTCTTTACATTAAGCTCCTCTCTCAGTATCTTGGTAAGACGAATTGAGTGTTCTGAAGGCACATCACAATACTAAAAACAGAGGATTTGTTTCTTTCTTCATACTTATTGTGAACTAGACATTAAAACTTCTTATCACAACATAAAAAAGAGTTATATCCTTGCAGAACATTTATAATAAAAAACATACAGGAAATACCTATCGGCCTACTAATCATATTTTTTGAAAGGATTTCTTATGACGTATCTTTGAAAATCATGGGTCATGCATTCTTATCGTCCTGTGCAGTAGCAGTTGATGGTGTCATTAACAAGTGCTCATAAAGTGGTGTGTACCCACGTGAAATGTATGTAACTACATCAATTATACGCCATTTTCTGTTGGAATCTGGGGCAAGCATGTTCTCTTGCAGCAAGTAAGAGTTCTTCACTTACACGGCCAATGAACTTCACGGTATAAATGTGGTGTCGAACTGTAAAAAATAAACAATTTTACCATTACATGGTGTTTCTCTTATATAATTCGAATGAAAAACCTCACAAGGCTCATAGAAACTGCGTAGAAGAAAGCTATTCCCGTCAAGGTGGAATTTATGGAAGCATCATAATGAACACGAAATGTCATTGGTGTAAACATCATCTGTCAGTTGAGCTGAGAGTTTCCTTTCCTGCGTTTGTCACTGTCCTCTGTGGCATGGTAATTCACTCCAACGTTGTGGAATCTAATCAAGTGTTTCGCCTCAAACAATTTCTCTAAGCGTGAGACAACATTTTCTTCCACTTAGGTGTCTGTGATTACCTGCTTCTCAACACGTTCGTACTGATAATGAATACGCCGTAACAGTTCTCAGGTTAAGTCAACAGTCCATATGCATCCGGAATGATCCAATAATTCACGACCGCAGAACTGTCTGTCTGCGGGCTGATCGTGTGGCGATAATGCGTGGTGACACACACTGGGAACACCTTACTGGCACCCCGTATTCGTTAGCAAGTGTGTCCACCTACTGAAACCATTAATACGCGTCGACAAGCAAATCGTGAATGTAACACGAAGTCTGATTTCGACGAGCGATACAGTGTGCTAACAGGTTACTAATCAGCGAGAGTTATTGTTTGCAAATTGCATCGTAAATATCGGAATTCAAATTTATGCAGCGCCATTTGACCTACAGGCGTTACTGCGACATTATATCCAGACGGACAAGGTGTAACGTCTACACCTAAATGTATGTGCTCGACTCCTTCACCCATTATCGCTCGTAGCAGTCAATTTTCAACAGTCAGTGAAACGAATTGGCAGCTATATTTTTCCTCGGCGCTGACGCCACGTGCGGGTCAACATTTTACACGACAAACAAGACAATTGCGAACTGGCGTGACCCTGTACACTAAACCGGCAACGTTCCTTTGTTGTATGAAGTTCTGAGAGAATGCGGACGAACGCCGGTGCCGTTTGATACACTTCACACTAATGCCTGGAGCTCGTTTCTCAACCGCTCCGTAGGGACACACTTGTGTGTCGCAAATACACGTCAGTTGTCTCGCGAGATTTTTAATATCTTCTTACCTTCCGCAAATGGAATATGTAGATGTATTGCCAAATCGTTGTAATAATGAATAAGTTTCTTTTATTGCATGTCTTATGTTTATGTTCGTATGTTTCTATTCAAGAATCTTATGAAATAAATTTGTAAAATTTGTCTCTCATAGTTGTTTCACAATAAAAAGTTATTGTATGTACTTCCAGTGTTTGCTCTTTTGTATCTAGGAAAAAAAAAATCACATGTAGGGGTGCCACGAAATTTTGAAGTGTGTTTTGGCCTGCCTCAACGGAAAAACGACGTGGACGTTGAGAAGGAGAAACGAACTTACAGAATTCAGGAACGATTAGATATCAAGAGAACAGAATCCAACAGAATGATCTCTTCCATGCCAACCAGGATGGATTTCGTAAACATCGATCTTGCAAAACTCAACTCGCCTTTTCCTCATTTTCTGAAAGCCCTGGATCAAGGTAATCAGATAGCTGAGGTATTCCTTGTCTTCCGTAAGACATTTGGCGCAGTATCACACCAACACATACGAAAATAAGATCATATGCGGTATTAAACGAAGTTTGTCACTGGAGTGAGAATTTCTTCGAAGTGAGGTGCCCCATGAAACTGTGTTGGGACGCTTGCTATTCATGATCTGTATTACTGGCCTTGCAGACATCAGACGTTTTGTTTGTCATACCGCTATCTGCAATGGAGGATTAGGTTTAAAAAATGTACCCAAATGTCCTTCACATCTTGGTTAAATATGAGAGTGATGCTTAGGTTGGCACCTTGCTTTGTGCTCATGAGTAATAATAGTATACTAACCTATGATTACAGTATCAAAGAGTCACAATGTGAATTAGACAGCTTGGTGTAACTACTTTAGGAATATGAAATGGAATGCTCAGTTAGATTCAGTCGTAGGTGAAGCTGGTGGCAGGCTTGGGTTGAAGATAGCGTGAACTATACCGCGAAAGCGTGCTTACAAAGTTTCAACCACGGTATTAAAGGAAATGTCTAGAAATATAGAGCACACTCCTACTTGTCGCTGTCGTACTGATCTAGAGGATAGGATTATAGCAATTACAGCGAGGAAAGAGGGGTTCCCGCGCTCCGTGCACAAATGGTACAGAAAGAAACCCCAACACATGGTGCAACTGACAGTACTCGCCATGCACTTCACAGTGATTCGCTGAATATAAATGCAGACGTAGATGTATATGTGGAAGTTGCTTCTCGAGTTCTCTAAAGGAGTATTGTAGCACAGTGTGATTCCTGAAACACTAGCCGACTGTATGCTCGTAAGTACGCAGTAATGGCCAACATTGATTTCACGGCTGACGATCAATAGCTGGAATGAGTCACGATTGTAAATTTTCTAAGAGTGTGTGTCCGGAGAAATAATGGTTCAAATGGCTCTGAGCACTATGGGACTTAACATCTGAGGTCATCAGTCCCCTAGAACTTAGAACTACTTAAACCGAACTAACCTAAGGACATCACACACATACATGCATGAGGCAGGATTCGAACCTGCGACCGTAGCGGTCGCGCGGTTCCAGACTGAAGCGCCTAGAACCGCTAGGGGACAAAGGCCGGCGGAGAAATAGCACAAAAGGCCAAATTTAGTAACGCAGTTTGCCAGAATCAGGTCCATTTGAAGAATCCTGAGGATGTATAATTCATGCAGAAAGAAGGTAATGCAACGCAGAACCAAATACTCATGCAATGGGTGTTGGAGACGGATGAAGGAATCTCTCATCACAGTCTTACGCAAAGCCATAGTACAGATCGTTTAACAACGCCTTCCTCCGACTTGCTATAAACTTTTGTGTGTGTGTGTGTGTGTGTGTGTGTGTGTGTGTGTGTGTGTGTGTGTGTGTGTGTGTGTAATTTCCGCCTCCAGGATTTGAACCGGCTTACCTTCGAGTCGAGCGCCACCGCACAGGCCTGCGTTAGCGACTTCTTTTTTTTTTTATGAGACTGACGGCACTTTCATGAACATTCAAATGACCATAGTCAAAATCATCGCGGTAATATTAGCTGGAAATTGAGAAAACCAGTCATCATTAGTAACAAAACATGAGAAAAAGATTCTCAGTAAGCAGTGAACTAAGTCACGTCCTACTGTCTACATGGTTATTACAAATGATTGAAGCGATTTGACAGCTCTACAATAACTTTATTATTTGAGATATTTTCACGATGCTTTGCACACACATACAAAAACTAAAACAGTTTTTTTAGGCATTCACAAATGTTCGATATGTGCCCCTTTAGTGATTCGGCAGACATCAAGCCGATAATCAAGTTCCTCCCACACTCGGCGCAGCATGTCCCCATCAATGAGTTCGAAAGCACCGTTGATGCGAGCTGGCAGTTCTGGCACGTGTCTTGGTAGAGGAGGTTTAAACACTGAATCTTTCACATAACCCCACAGAAAGAAATCGCATGGGGTTAAGTCGGGAGAGCGTGGAGGCCATGACATGCATTGCTGATCATGATCTCCACCACGACCGATCCATCGGTTTTCCAATCTCCTGTTTAAGAAATGCCGAACATCATGATGGAAGTGCGGTGGAGCACCATCCTGTCGAAAGATGAAGTCGGCGCTGTCGGTCTCCAGTTGTGGCATGAGCCAATTTTCTAGCATGTCCAGATACACGTGTCCTGTAACGTTTTTTTCGCAGAAGAAAAAGGGGCCGTAAACTTTAAACTGTGAGATTGCACAAAACACATTAACTTTTGGTGAATTGCGAAATTGCTGCACGAATGCGTGAGGATTCTCTACCGTCCAGATTCCCACATTGTGTCTGTTCACTTCACCCTTAAGAAAAAATGTTGCTTCATCACTGAAAACAAGATTCGCACTGAACGCATTCCTCTTCCATGAGCTGTTGCAACCGCGCCGAAAATTCAAAGCGTTTGACTTTGCCATCAGGTGTAAACGGTAAGGCTTCTGCTTTAGCCTTTTCCGTAAGATTTTCCAAACCGTCGGCTGTGGTACGTTTAGCTCCCTGCTTGCTTTATTCGTCGACTTCCGCGGGCTACGCGTGAAACTTGCCCGCACGCGTTCAAACGTTTCTTCGCTCACTGCAGGCCGACCCGTTCATTTCCCCTTACAGAGGCATCCAGAAGCTTTAAACTGCGCATACCATCGCCGAATGGAGTTAGCAGTTGGTGGATCTTTGTTGAACTTCGTCCTGGTGTCGTTGCACTGTTATGACTGACTGATGTGAGTGCATTTCAAGCACGACATACGCTTTCTCGGCTCCTGTCGCCATTTTGCCTCACTGCGCTCTCGAACGCTCTGGTGGCAGAAACCTGAAGTGCGGCTTCAGCCGAACAAAACTTTACGAGTTTTTCTACGTATCTGTGGTGTGTCGTGACCATATGTCAATGAATGGAGCTAAAGTAAATTTATGAAATCGCTTCAATCATTTGTAATAGCCCTGTATTTTTGTATTTTATTTATATATGTTTCGTACTTTTATTTTTTTATTTCTCATGTGTATGAGGAAGAAAATTAAACAAAGTAAGGCTTCGCGTGACTGGGCCCAGTAACATGGAGGAATCAAAGACCACAGGAGAGCTTAATCAACAGCCTGTCGATTAAAAAAAAGGAGAAAGCACATTTGCAAAAAGCGCTCGATAATGTGGGAACCGCAGCCACTTCCCTTGCGCAGTCTTCAGTTACTGGTGACAGATGTGGGGATCAAGGTCGTTCCCTCCTTCAACAACGCAGTAACCCACGAGCCAGACGATTGCATTCGTTATCGTCTGAGGAGAAAGCGGATTCACGCTCTCGCGAAAGAAAAGCCAACTGTCGCGAATTCAGAGCCGATGATCCCTTCCACAAGAGATACGCCTGTGAAGTATCAGTGTGATGACACTCTTCACATTCATCAATCGGGCGGAAGCTTATGCGAAAAAGACGGTAGCCGGTCGGTATCAAACGATGACTGACCCTATACTATGACAAAGCAATCGGTAATGTGGGAAGATCAGACTGTTTTCCAGGATGTTGACGGGGAAGCTATTTCAACAGGGGGGAGGCAAGATGATTGAGCCAGACGGGATAGTAAGTCTCCAGGAGTCAGGTGCGTCTTTGAAAGGATATTACTCGTAGTACCTAAGAAACTGACAATTATAAAATATTCGCGGGTACGTTACAGTATAGGGTTAATGTGTCCATAATCAACGGGAGGGGTCTGAGTGACCGGCAACGACTTCGGTTACGGAGGCTGGCACAAGGGAGGTAACTGCATAGTTTCCAAAACGCGATTATTTCTTGTCAGTAGAATAGCTTTACCAGGTAGGACTTACAGCGGCGATAGTGAATGTCAAAAGAGTAGCAGCCTGTTTTGTCATGGGTCATTCAGTAAGCACGTGAACGTCAGAGAGGCGTTCGTCGAATTGCAGTGGCAGAGGCTACAAGAGTGGTGTTGTACATCACAGACCAGCTCACTGCTGGAATTCCGAGTCCGTGGTAAAGCACAAAATTTTTGTAGGAAGAGGCGTGTTATTCTGGAAAGACCTTTTTGAATACATTTAGAAAAGTAACATTCACGGAAGACTGCGAAAGAATTTTGCATTCGTACATTTCATGTGTGATAGTAGTAGCAGTAGTATTCGTAGTAACAGTACTTCTATTAATCCGCTGATCACTTTTACAAAGTTACTGGATGTGCCTTAGATTACAATTTGAGAAATATCGTAATTCTACACACAGACATGAACAGAATGACAGATCGAGTTTGACAAGAATCGTACACGTAGTCGGCCTTGGCCTAACATTTGGAATCGGCCGGGCATTTGCCGGACGTAATTTAGGAAAACGATGGACAAACTAAATCAGGGAGGCCTGATGAAGACTGAACCCTTCGTCCTGACGAACAGTCGAACAGTCTGTTAAAAACTGTGCTTCCTCAGACGGTTTATCAAGAAGAGAGGGGAGATCAGGAGTGACAGAAGGGCATTCATTTATTTTTTTCTTCGCTCTATTGGCGAGTACAGGACAGGAAGCGACTGACAATGGCCTTCTGCAATGCACTGTACCCGAAGGATGCGATTACGCTTTGTTTTACCAGAAATGTGGTTGTGAGCCCTGGTTGAGTGCTTCGCTGCTTTCTTGGTGGGTAAGTGATTAAATGAAAGAAGAGACCCACAATTACTAATTTTAAGCTGCAGATTATCATTTTTTTTACTTCGTATGTCGGCGCACATTGTTAATACAGAAAACCAGTACTGATGGCACAACAAAAGCGTCGACAAAAGGATTGCTGAGTCCAGAGGAAAATTTAAATAACATTTATCATATAATTAACTTTAACCGTCTGTACATTAATCAGCGTGTGACATGTGAGGTCTCTTATACTCACGATCCCTTTGCGAGATACACGATTTAAGCAGCAGAATGTTCAGTGTTCTTCGAATGTAAGTTCTCAAATATTATCCAGCAGTGTGACAACTTCCAAGCACTTGCATTTAAGTTCCCCGAGCATCTGCTCAACACGTCCAGCTGGGCTGTATCGTTCTGTTACGATAGTAACAGCGCCTCCGTCACTGCGTTCGACGTCTGATATCACCCGCATTATCACTTGTACCCGGAAATGAACACCGCCTAACTTGAAGAGCGCTCTGTTTTGAATTCTAGGAATGTAGTAATTACAGTAAAAAACATACATTAAAGAAAAAAAAAATCGCAACACCATGAAGGAGTTGAACGACATAAACGACAGTTGGTAGGCGTGACTGTGCATCTTAAACATGCTGTCTATTCGAATTTCGCGCCAGTCGCATTAGAGTGGCGCTAGTAGCGTAGTAGCGCCACTATGACGATGCAAATCAGATTTTCTTTGAATACACGCTCTAACTGTCGTCAGCGCTACCTACCTTTGAGATTCGACGTGATGAGTTGATGGTAGTCAACAATATCTTTAAGGCGACAAAGACGCCGTTATCAACACCTCACTGACTTTGAACGAGGTCGTGTAATAGGACTATTTATTTACTTATTTCATTAACAGTACAGTTACATGGAAATATTAAGATATTAGGGTATGCAAGTGATCTAAACATCATTAGCGATAGGAAAGAATCTGTAACAGCAAATGCGAATGCGCTAATCAAGGCTAGTGAAGATGTAGGTCTAAGGATAAGTGAGGACAAACCTAAATACATGGTTACTACTAGAATGCCAACAGCAGTAGATCAGGAAATGTTAAGAGTTGGAGCCGGCCGGAGTGGCCGTGCGGTTAAAGGCGCTACAGTCTGGAACCGCGTGACCGCTACGGTCGCAGGTTCGAATCCTGCCTCGGGCATGGATGTGTGTGATGTCCTTAGGTTAGTTACGTTTAAGTAGTTCTAAGTTCTAGGGAACTGATGACCACAGCAGTTAAGTCCCATAGTGCTCAGAGCCATTTGAACCATTTTTTTTAAGAGTTGGAAACATGCAGTTTGAAAAAGTGAACACATTTAAGTATCTAGGCATGGACATCACTTCGAGAAATGAAATTGAATCCGAACTGAAGAAGAGATTACGGGCTGGAAATACGTGCTACTTCTCACTGAATGCATTACTTTCATCACGGATATTGTCTAGGAATTTAAAGATTAGAATATAAAAAACTATTATTCTACCAGTTATGCTGTATGGGTGTGAGACTTGGTCTCTCACTGTGTAAAATGAAAAGCCGTTTCGAGTATTTGAAAACAAAATTTTGGGGAAAATTTTCGGAGCAAAAAGGGATGACATTAGCGGAGAGTGGCGAAAACTGCATAACGAAGAGGTTCACGAACTCTATGCAAGCCCTGACATAACCAGCATTATTAAATCACGTAGGCTGCGATGGGCGGGTCACGTGGCTCGAATGGATGAGGGCAGGGCAGCGCGCAGAGTACTGGTAGGGCACCTAGAGGGAAAACGTCCTGTGGGGAGACCGAGGCGTAGATGGGAGGACAATGTGAAGGCTGATTTGAGGAGCCTAGGTATTGAAGGTGAATGGAAGGAAATAGCCCAGGACAGGGACAGGTGGCGAAAATACGTTGCTGCGGTAATGGACTCTCGAGTCCGGTATGACCAGTGAGTAAGTAATAAAGTAAGTAAGTTACAGTACAGAGTAACCCACCGCCTTGAAATATAAGGTGGGTCGGATGCTTCTGAATCATGAATAGCACTACGAGAAGCTGGATGTTCCTTCTGTGATACTGCAGAAAGACTTGGCAGGAATGTAGTCACTGTACATGACTGCTGGTAGCGGTGGCCACGAGAAAGTACCGGGCTACCGTTGGCCACCTGGGACTACCGAGAGGGAAGACCCTCGTGCTCGCCATATGGGTCTGGCGTATCGTACTGAACATGCAGCAACAATCTGAGCAGCAGCTGAAGCCACAGTGTCGCAACGAACTGTCAGTAATTGGCTACGTGGAGGACAGCTCCGAGCCGGACGCTGTGTAGCGTTCATTCCACTGAACCGAAACTACCGCCGTCAGCTTCAGTGGTGTAAGGCGAGAGCTCATCGGAGGCCAGGAAAAAATGATCGTGTGGTATTGACGGGCGGGAGGCCCCGTCTGGGGAAGCTCGCCTGGCGAGTTGCAAGTCTTATTTCAGGTGATGTCACACTGGGCGACTTGCGTGTCGGCGGTGATGGTGATGAGAGGCTGATGCGAACAACCCAACACTCAGTCCACGAGAGGAGAAAATCTCCCACCCGGCCGGGAATCTAACCCGGGGCCGCTGCATGGAAACACGTTACCACTCAGGTAAGCTGGCGGACTATTGGAGGGCAGAGTAGAGGTCTGTTACGTTTTCTGATGTAAACTGGAACTACCTCTGTGCATTTTAACTTCAGTGGCCGTGTGTTAGTTACAAGGAGCCCAGTTGCATTCCCGAAGTTTCATTAATTCTAATTAATTATTTTTTGGTGTTGCGATTTTTTTTCGTAAGTTTGGTTCTGTCTGAAACGCCCATACGTTGCTTAAAGTACTATAAAACCACTTAAGTTATCAGGTTTACTCTTCAGAGAGCTAGGAGTAAACTGGAGTAAACTTGCCTGTACGTAAGAGCCTAATCTCTCTTAGAGCCAAAAATCCTTGTATCCTTTACATATTTTCAAAAAAGCCGATAGTCGTGACAGGTAGAGCCACACTATTACCCAGAAGAATTGGGAACTAATAATAACGCAGCTGTAAGTTTTAACCAAATCTTGGCTCACACAATTTCGTAAGTTACATTTTTAACTGAAATACCATTTTGGAAGACAAACAGGTATGGGACACGGGGATGAAGTGTCTCTTCCTTCAGCCAGCTGCATTTTGGAGAAACTAGTACGACACTGCAGAAAAAGAAAAGGGGAGGGAACAAATAAAGTGAAACTAGGGAGAAAGATTGAGAACTTTCAAACGGACTGCCTAGGTTTTGCTGATGATTTAGCATTTTTAGCAGAGGACGTACAAGATGTAAGAAAACAGGTAAACTTCCTCCAACAAGTAGCAGTAAAAGACTGGATTACAAATTTTGTTTGGAAAAAATCATACACATGACAAATGTTAAAGATGCAGCAAAATGGCCTCAGTACATGGAAAAGTAATGCAGTTTTCAGAATTTAGATACTTGGGAGAAACAATCCGCCTAATACCATGGACAACAAGCTGACTTAAACAGAGCCAAAAAATGGAAAACTTAATTTCACTAACAAATGGAACGTGCAACAAAAGAATCTGTATATATTAATAGAAAACTGGGGCGTTATAGTGTGGTGATTAAAACCGGGAGTGTTTATGGCTCAGAATGTCTCACCATAAACATAGCCAAACATTTAAATAATATGAAGAAGAAAGAAACAAGTATGGTTCGAAATGTTGAAAATTGGGAAACAACGAGGAGGTGTATAAAAAGACTGGGAAAATAACAGGTGCGAGGAGAAAGTGAAGGATAATTTCTTATGGCCACTTAACAATAATTGATAATGAACAAGCGACAAAAAATATTCAACTTCTTTGTCAAAAAACCAAATGTCATGATCTAGAGAAGTTAACAAATATCTACAAGAGTTAAGAATAACAGATAAAAACATAGGAAACAGACATTACTGCAGGGAAAAGCCGTAAGAAGTCGAGAATTTCAAGAAGAAAATACAAAATCAAAGAGGTAGGACATGGACAAAAAAACTAGGAGAGCAGCAGAACAAGAATGAAGAAGTATTGGGGGGAAAGGGAAAGAATATGATCTCATAAATCAGCTACAAACGAGATCCAAATTGTTGGCCAATTTGGAATAATACTAACAATACACTAAAGGATAGCACGCTCACTCCCTGTTCAATGACTTGAAGACTAAGGATTCCCTGTGGTGTCAGGAAAAAGCACCTCGCCAGAGAAATATTTGAGATATAGACGGACTGTGTCATCAATTACGGAGTCGGCAAAGCGGGCTGACGCAGTGAAAGGGAAAATGATACACAAACAAGAAATGCCTGACCGGCAGGTTTCATTTCACTTACATGAGTTGGCGGAGTGGAAAGTGGTGCCGGTCCAAGGATTCACAGCGGGTCCGGCCCTGGCAGTGTGTGTGTGTGTGTGTGTGTGTGTGTGTGTGTGTGTGTGTGTGTGTGTGTGTGTCGCTCTGCAGCGCGATCGCCTCCGATGCGGATGCGCGCTCTGCTCTCGGCTGATGGGAAAGCCTGGTCAATGAGCGGGAACATCGCCTCGGTCGCGCAACCTATAATTCGCGAACCGTGTGCTGCTCTCCTCTGCTCGTTTTATTTCTGCCGTCTGTTCATTCGCCACGGCGCTGAAAGTAAAGAGAAACCGACGCTCGCCCCTGCCTCGCACCGGGACCTTCAACACGCTCCAGGGGTCGCCACTTCTGCAGATCTCCCCCTCTGCTGGACACACACCCAACGGCATGATTTTGAAAACTATAGCGTCCACAAGAATTAACCCGGATGGTGAGGATTTGTGAACTGTCAAAACTTTCTCAGCAGCTGTAGATAATGTTTTCAGATATCAAACTGGAGAAATTGGAAGGAACACATCCTCAAATATCATGCACCCTGGTTGGTTGTTGGTTGTTTTTGGGGGAAGAGACCAAAGAGCGAGGTCATCGGTCTCATCAGACTAGGGCAGGACGGGGAAGGAAGTCGGCCGTGTCCTTTCAAAGGAACCATCCCGGCATTTGCCTGGAACGATTTAGGGAAATCACGGAAAATCTAAATAAGGATTGCCGGACGCGGGATTGAACCGTCGTCCTCCCGAATGCGAGAGTCATGCACCCTGTAACACCTGCAATGAGACCGTGGTGCGTGTCAAAGTCTATAGGGGCCGCCGTCCAGCGTGGTCGTCAAAGTCAAGTGGCTTACTAATACTACTTGTGCGTTTCCATTAGTACCGTGATGTTATAATTAAAGTACAGATACTCACAGAGATTCATTGTTAGCTGTAATTATGCTACAGCAGCAAAATTTGGTAGATATCGCAATGCACTAATGCGGAACCGATTTACTCTGAAGAAAAAAAAAAGAAGTTTGTTTCCGGCACCAGCTGCAGACCTGGCGCTGTACCCAGTTATGACGATATGGCATAGATGGTGACATCTGACAAATCGAGTGAACAGTATAGCTCTCTAGAGGAGACACCGTATGCAGGTAGTGCTCTGTTAAGAGGGTATCACCGAATGAAAGATCTGTGGAGACGCCTGATGTCATTAAATGATTTAAAGAAGATGATAATGAATTTCGAAAACATGGGTGATCCTGGCCTGACACCCGCAAGAGGAAGGCGTTATGGCCCCTTAGAAGTACATTAATAGCCGCGCGGGATTAGCCGAGCGGTCTCAGGCGCCGCAGTCATGAGCTGTGCGGCTGGTCCCGGCGTAGGTTCGAGTCCTCCCTCAGGCATGGGTGTGTGTGTTTGTCCTTAGGATAATTTAGGTTAAGTAGTGTGTAAGCTTAGGGACTGATGACCTTAGCAGTTAAGTCCCATAAGATTTCATACACATTTGAACATTTTTGAACAAGTACATTAATGAAGTTGCTGTTGCTGTAACTGACCTTACAGCACGTGGTCGAGGTAGTGCTAATGGCAGTGCTGCGTCACGAGAATTATCAATCCACCGGTAAACGGGAAGGGAAGTTTTGCGGTCTGTCTTACACTGGTACCTGTACAAGATCATGACGGTACAATTATTGAAACCTCGCACTCAGCAGCAATGTTCTGAATTTGCTCTTCGGTTTCTGCCACGGATCGAAGCTGATAATACATGCCCGGGCAATATTTGAAACGTCCCCTTAGAGCAAACTTCATAAATGACAGTGCTGGAAAACCTCTACGTTATTTGATTTTCGAACAGCTGAGCAAAACTGAACGTACTCAGACATTCCTCTCTTTACTTATTCTGGTCAACACTAAACCGACACACAATATTTTTAGCGCAACGCAATATGACTTTCAATAATCCCTACAAAATAATGACCCTGACTAACAATAATCTATAACCTTCATGAATCACTTACCTCACAAAAATCTTCGTTACTCGAACTACTGCAATACAGCGAGCGCCAATACTGCCAGCTAAGTAAAAGATTCTTACTACTGAAGGCACTAACTACTGATAGGCATAGTTAGCAAATGAAAGATTTTGATCGAGAACAAGCAATGTACCCTCCTGGAAATTGAAATAAGAACACCGTGAATTCATTGTCCCAGGAAGGGGAAACTTTATTGACACATTCCTGGGGTCAGATACATCACATGATCACACTGACAGAACCACAGGCACATAGACACAGGCAACAGAGCATGCACAATGTCGGCACTAGTACAGTGTATATCCACCTTTCGCAGCAATGCAGGCTGCTATTCTCCCATGGAGACGATCGTAGAGATGCTGGATGTAGTCCTGTGGAACGGCTTGCCATGCCATTTCCACCTGGCGCCTCAGTTGGACCAGCGTTCGTGCCGGACGTGCAGACCGCGTGAGACGACGCTTCAACCAGTCCCAAACATGCTCAATGGGGGACAGATCCGGAGATCTTGCTGGCCAGGGTAGTTGACTTACACCTTCTAGAGCACGTTGGGTGGCACGGGATACATGCGGACGTGCATTGTCCTGTTGGAACAGCAAGTTCCCTTGCCGGTCTAGGAATGGTAGAACGATGGGTTCGATGACGGTTTGGATGTACCGTGCACTATTCAGTGTCCCCTCGACGATCACCAGTGGTGTACGGCCAGTGTAGGAGATCGCTCCCCACACCATGATGCCGGGTGTTGGCCCTGTGTGCCTCGGTCGTATGCAGTCCTGATTGTGGCGCTCACCTGCACGGCGCCAAACACGCATACGACCATCATTGGCACCAAGGCAGAAGCGACTCTCATCGCTGAAGACGACACGTCTCCATTCGTCCCTCCATTCACGCCTGTCGCGACACTACTGGAGGCGGGCTGCACGATGTTGGGGCGTGAGCGGAAGACGGCCTAACGGTGTGCGGGACCGTAGCCCAGCTTCATGGAGACGGTTGCGAATGGTCCTCGCCGATACCCCAGGAGCAACAGTGTCCCTAATTTGCTGGGAAGTGGCGGTGCGGACCCCTACGGCACTGCGTAGGATCCTACGGTCTTGGCGTGCATCCGTGCGTCGCTGCGGTCCGGTCCCAGGTCGACGGGCACGTGCACCTTCCGCCGACCACTGGCGACAACATCGATGTACTGTGGAGACCTCACGCCCCACGTGTTGAGCAATTCGGCGGTACGTCCACCCGGCCTCCCGCATGCCCACTATACGCCCTCGCTCAAAGTCCGTCAACTGCACATACGGTTCACGTCCACGCTGTCGCGGCATGCTACCAGTGTTAAAGACTGCGATGGAGCTCCGTATGCCACGGCAAACTGGCTGACACTGACGGCGGCGGTGCACAAATGCTGCGCAGCTAGCGCCATTCGACGGCCAACACCGCGGTTCCTGGTGTGTCCGCTGTGCCGTGCGTGTGATCATTGCTTGTACAGCCCTCTCGCAGTGTCCGGAGCAAGTATGGTGGGTCTGACACACCGGTGTCAATGTGTTCTTTTTTCTGTTTCCAGGAGTGTATTTACCTTAATAATGTTGAAAAGTCATCATATATATCAGTTCATAATATACAGTATTACAAATTTACTGTTTCTGATGAACACACGTCCAAATCGTCCGCTCTCAGAATTCTGCCGTCTCTCTCCCCACATCCACCACTGCTGGCGGCTCACCTCCAACTGCGCAACGCTACGCGCTGTTCACATCCAACTACCCAACAATGCAAACCAGCCACAGACTTCACACAGCACAGTCAGTGGTTTTCATATAGAGCGCTACATGGCGTTACCAATATAAAAACCTGAACAGCCTACTTACATATTCTTCGAGGTGAGGAGGCATATTTGACATTAAGGGTTGCAGTGAATACACAGGACTGCCGAATGTGGGGTACTGATAAATTGTGTGTTGTGTTATGTACGAAGAGCCACACGTCGACGTCTGCTTGTACACCATGTGAATAGTGCTTTGGAACAACGCAACTCCGTGGAAGCCACTGTTTTCGTGCATGATGGGGCAACGTCTCATGTCGCTCGCCCAGTGAAAGATCAGCTTAATGCTGCCTTCCACAAACGTGTTATAGCCAGAGGTTTTCCAGACGCATGGTTTGCAAGATCATCTGATTTTAATCCGCGGGACTTTTGTTTCTGTGGATATTGCATGGGGGCTTAATTAAAATAAAATGAACATACTTTTAATTTTTTGATTTAGTAGCTGTATGTTCGATTACGAAGTCTCGTAAACGGTTGGCCCTGACTAGTATTATTACGCAATCTGACTGCTTAGAACAATAACAAAGAATGAAATGGAAATTTTCATTAACACAATTAATTAATTAAGTCCCCAGCAACTATAAAAACCTACGAAACCAAAGCACAAGTGTAACTGTTCTGTGTGTGGAAGTATGACTCAACGTACGCATCTGGCACGGTTCTTCTTCAATAACACAAGAAATTTTAAATATCATTTATACTGAATTAATTAAAGAAAATAAAAATACCATAATTACTCAAGAAAACCAGAATTACACTCTAATACAAGAACACAAGCCAGATGCTTTGTTGACTGAACCTGTAATGACGCATTATTCAGGACATTGAAATAATGAGGAAGAAAAGAAAAGTAGTTTGTTACCTTAATTTATATTGATGAAAAGCACTCTAGACATTACAATCTCTCCACACTGACTCGCTATTACCACATCTCAACAAGAACTTTTCAGTATCACATCTCAGCAAGCACTGCCTACTAGCTCATCTCAACAAACACTCCTCACTACGACATCTCAGCACTGACTACCACGAGTTCTCCCAAAGCACTGCCCACTACGACAGCTCAATAATCACTGCCAGTGGAGGCGGCGGAACAATGCTCTCTAGCGATCTCTGGCGCTGTGGCTCAGTGTAGCCACCTTTCAATATCTAAAAGGAAGTCTTTACCAGGACACTTTCGGTCTCTGCGTGATCTCAAGGCCAATATGCAGAAACACGTTGCTCCGATTCCACAGGGACTGCTGCGAGCAACTGTTGATCTCGTCGTTTTACGAGTGCAGCATCTCGTCGACATCTCCGGTGGTTATACTGAACAAACTGTGTATGCAGCAGTTAATAACAAAATCAACATTATGCCTTTCTCACGTATTTGACGTTTCCTTTCCACGTCCCGTTTTCATGCCGCGACATACGTTTGTATCCGTCTTTCTTATCCACAATGGGATTTTCACTCTGCCGCGGAGTGTGCGCTGATATGAAACTTCCTGGCAGGTTAAAACTGTGTGCCGGACCGAGACTCAAACTCGGGACCTTTGCCTTTCGCTGGCAAGTGCTCTAGCAACTGAGCTACCCAAGCACGACTCACTCCCCGTCCTCACAGCACTTGCCCGCGAAAGGCAGAGGTCCCGAGTTCAAGTCTCGGTCCGGCACACAGTTTTAATCTGCCAGGAAGCTTCTTTCTTATGTTCACAGCTTCAGATTTGCACCTGGTGACCGAAATTGGAACTAACGTATTTCCAGCGCAAATCTAGAAGCGTATTTAGTAAAGAAACTTCCTGACCGATTTGAACTATGTTCCAGACCGAGGCTTGTACCTTCTCTTTCGTGTGCAATCTTTATTACTAAAGAGCTAAAGCGGTGCAAAGTTCCTGTTGCTGGGCGCCTATATCATGGCTTCCTGCAGCAACCAAAATTGGATTTTCAGTATTTAATATAATTAATGACAAAATTTAAAATCTAAATCTCTGTCATAATCTACTTATGAAGAGCTATAGTATTACTTAAAATTTTAACACAATGAATCAAATATTGAAGTTAGAAACTGCGCACATGTCTTTGAGACAGCGGTCATGCAGTTTTTCATAGAGGGCACTTCCAACAAACTACACCCGGAATAAATGATGAAAGGAAAAGAAGTTGATCGCTTACCACAATTTTACCGCTCATGCTGTTAAACCTCAGTGTCAGGCATGACATTTTAATTTATCTTCGTTTACAGCCAACTTTATTCGCAATACATTTTGCAGACAGTATCAACATGTGCCAGTCAATGTATCTGTAAAATTGTATCATTAAAAGACTCATAGTTGAGGATATATGACGTCACAAATATCGAGATGCATGAAAAACTATCTTTTTTGAAAACGGGGGGGAATTATCCAGACTATACTCACCCTATGTGTGATTATGGGAGCACACATTGTGTCTTGCAACATCTGTAAAATGGGTTGAAGGGTGGTGTGGACGGGTACTGGTACTCTGATCGACTGTTGAGGCACGACTCAATACCCACCTTCTGAGTTTTACTCCCTCTGGTACCTCATCTGCCGCCTTCGGAACTCAGCAGCATATCTGCCATATACCTTGCGGGTCTAGCACGCCTTCAAAAATGTCTTAGCGAGAGACTTTGAAGTTATTTTCATTTATGTTAACACTAAATGTGTATGTATATCCCGTAAAGAGACTGGTTCTACATCATTTCGAAGAAAGAATCGCTCGACTGATACATGAAACATCTAACAAACAAATAACAGAACGAATCTTTGCAGCGGTGTATGAGTTTGTTGCGATCTTCCTGCCATGAATGAAGCTTAAGTAAAATCTGAGGCACTATTACAAGAGCTTTCTTCAGAATGTGGTGTAATAATACTATCACGACTGCTGTTGCAGTAATGAGTAAAATCCTATACATGACCCAGAAACAGAAAAAAAGAAAACTTAAAGCAAATGCGGAGCACATTCACGCAGCCAACAGTTGGGTGGTAAATATGGCGTGAAGTACAGTGACATCGCCACGTGAATATTCAATGTGCAACGCATTCGTCATATTATATCCAAAGTAACACTTGACTTACCCCATGCCAGTGTAGTATTTTAATTAAGCACGAATTATTGAACGAATTGTAGAAATTCTCATGATACGTGTTCTTTTGGACGTCTCAACAACGTGAAATAGGGGCTCTCATAATCACCATGAATCATGCAGAAGCTTATAATGGCACAAAAACATTTCTGATTGGAACGTCACACAAGAATTTCGTTGATAAAATTACTAAAAAGAGGGCATATATTCACAGATGTGGAGGTAGCCGGTTTCCAATGCAGTACTTGTGTTTGAAGAAACGGAAGCAATTGAAACGTGTAGCAAGTACCCTTCACCACCGGCCAAGCGGGTGAAGGCGATTCATAAACAAACTAAGTCGGCAGTTATATATAAACTACTAATACTATTACTACCACTGAATTTATGACACCGATAATAACCTAAAAACGTTTTTAAGTGCCAATTACAAAGCGAACGCTTTAAAGTCGAGGCATGTTTACGATGGTATTTGTAGGCACGTCTTTCAATATGATACAGTCACTTATAACTAAACTAGCAAAATATTTTAACAAATCGTGTATTATTTGAAGTAAATGTGTGAACAATGCAAGTTCTACAGTACTTCTTATTACCTTTCTTAACAACAGAACTTTAGGTGACTATCTAATGTATATGCGTCATTTTACTCCTGTGATAGAAATGTTGACTAGAAACGGCGGATCAGTTACACATGCAAACACACATGAACCAGAAGCACTAGAAACGGCAGCGAAGTAATGGAAATGTAATTAATAATACGTACGAACACAGAAAAAGAAAAATCCCTTCACTCAAAGCATTATTTGTACGGATGTTTCTCACTGAATATTCATTTTGTAATGCTGTGAACCTACATGTCGATTGAAATGAAATGAAAATTCGACGACTACACGTGTACATAGCAACAGTTTGGATGAACAAATCTGAAAGTGAAAAAAACATTCTGATACGTAAATTGCCCACGAGTTCAGGGTGCGTTTTTACATAGTTTTGCTAAGCGCTGGCGGTGGATCGATTACGTTACGTAAGAGCTATGACGCAACGGAGCTGTTTATTGGCTCTGGAAGGCCGTTAGCTGTTTCTCCGTGAGACAAATGAGCGTCTCACAAATAAAACACAGTGTAGCTCAAATGGCTCTTACATTTTCGCTCGTCAGTACCGATAATCTGTGAGAAGATGTCTCGATTTTACAGACTCTACTACAAGCGGTGGTTTCAACGTATACTAGCGATCGTTGTGTGATAGAACATGGTGAAAAATAACATCCACCAAGTTCATTCTGTTTGTCTAACAGTTTCAACGTGTATTGTGCCAAGACGAATGAATAACAACTGCTGTATTAACAAAATTACTAATATATCGTTTTTGTTGATCCACTCTAGCTGCTGACATTATTTTCTCTTTTGTTGCTTTATAGCTCAGTTTCGTAATTATAAAATAAATAAATTAATTAATTAACCTACAGTAACGTTTTTTATTGTACGCAAAAAAAGCATGGACACTGCTTACAGAAGAGTGAGTGCATGCAATCAACATTACTTATGATCCGCATCACTAACGAAGTTTTTGGGAACTTGGCATAATGTCCAAGGAGACAGTAGTGATGTTAAGAGTATAATTTTGTGAACGTAACACGTTTATTTTTACTTTTTTTGTTTATCAGAAGTAAAGAAACATGATCTAGCTTGTTTTGTTGACGAAGTTATGAATTGGTAATTGTTAATATTACGCTATTACATGACCGGTATCCGGCAGCTGTGGCCGAGCTGTTCTAGACTTTTCAGTCCGGAACAGCGCTGCTGCTACGGTCGCAGGTTCGAATCCTGCCTCGGACATGGGTGTGTGTGATGTCCTTAGTTAGGTTTAAGTAGTTCTAAGTCTAGGGGACTGATGAACTCAGATGTTAAGTCTCATAGTGCTTAGAGCCATTTTGAACCATGACCGGCAAAAGAACGACATATTCCGTTTAAGACCTGTCAACAATTCTCACCAATAAATTGTAATTAAGAAATTTCTGCAGGGGACTTCCAACGACTATATTAGTCCCTACCATGTCGAGGTGCTGCACTATGCCGGCCAAAGGAGGCCCTAGACGATATTAGTAGGTATCCCACGACTTTTATCACCTCAGTGTATTTTGTCCGGTGAGCTTACGTGTTACCTAAAGCAGGGCTTCCCAACCTTTTCAGCTGGCGGACCCCTTCTTCAGTCGAAAATCCACGGCGGACCCCTAGTCAGTCAAGAGCACAGTAACTTTAAATTTCAGAGCGAAACCCATGGGAACTGAAAGCTTCTTAATGCAAGTGCCATGTTGCCAATGACTCCCCCTCCACCCCCCCCCCCCCCGCCACGAAGTATCATTAGTCTTTGGTTTAGAGATGAATGAAAACAACTTGAAATTAACGATCCAATTTGAATTCCCACTGTATCCAGACACTTACAAATACATTTACTCCCTTTGTTCAACACACTATAGCCTGATTAAAATTACTTGGTAATTGACATTTCACACGATGGAGTTGTCTTTCTCCAAGAGCAATCAACGTCACGTCCAAACTGCTCGCTGTTGAGAAGCTGCCGCTTATGGTCTGTTCACTTGCACTCTTTGGCTACTGATGTGTAAGGAGCATGCATATTTCGTAACAGTCGTGTGTGTGTGGGCGGGGGGGGGGGGGGGTTCGTGTTCGTGAAATCCCAAGAAAAATGTCAAATATATGTAAAGTCTTCCTTTGGTCGTCCTCCCTCCTCATTCATTTCAACTGGAAACTTCCCTTGTTGTGCAGGCGATGGAGAAACTGCACCCTTCTTCAGTGATCCTACCTTCAGCCGCCGATCCATGTTAGAAGTAATAAAGTGGTCAAAAATCGACTTATGAAACAGGTAGTGCACTGACAAAGCAAGTTTAACATTTAATGAGCCTTGGGACCGCATACGTGCCAGCGAGCGCTGTGATTGGTCGACAAAGCTCGCTCCGCGCATGCGTAAAAGGTTTCAGCGCATCTAGCGCCGTGAGCCGGCGCACAAACGACCCCCGTATTGTTCCGAAACAATCAGAGGAGCCGCATTCTCCGGCACTAAACTGTGTATACGTTCTCACTTAGGAACCGCAAAGGCTGCTTGGGGATCACACGAAAAACAAAAAATAGTGATGAATTTGATTTTCACCTTTTTATTCAGTAATTTTACTCATTATTTTACACGATTTGGTGAAAGGTGGCCGCGGACCCCATAGAAAGAGCCGGCGGACACCTAAGGGGTCCGCGGACCACAGGTTGGAAAGCCCTGACCTAAAGGATGGTTTCTAAATTGCTGCCTGCTGTCCTGTATGTGTGTGTGTGTGTGTGTGTGTTTCTGGGGCTATCGGCGGCACGCGCCCGCTGCCTGTTGAGACCTCAGCCACGGCGGCCGCCCGCCGACACACATTACGGCCCGAGCGCGCCGCTTTAGCGCGAGTTACGATCGGAATCCGTTTTAAGAGGCGCGCGCCCACTCGCTACACCGCCGACACGGGGACTGGCGGCCAGCGCTCGTATTTTCCGGCAGAAACTAAATTTCAGAAAAAAAGGAAGATCTGAATACAGCAGGAGGAGAATACTCGAGGGGGGATAAAAAGCGAGCGAGCAAAGAGGGAGAGCGAGTTATATAATAAACAGCTGACGACGAGTTAGCGGCCCGGCGGTACCTTTGTCTGCGACAGTGTGTGTGTGTGTGTGTGTGTGTGTGTGTGTGTGTGTGTGTGTGCGCGCGCGCGCGGGCGCGCGTCGGCTGAGTTAGTGGCCAATTACGTGACGTTAAGACCCCGTGTTCACAAAGCAGTTAGGGATAGATATCTTTATGCGGCGCCCGGCGCGCACAGTAGTTTATGTACAGGCCGCGGGAGGCGCTGCGCTCCGTTCCGGCCAAAATTTATATACTCCGGGCCCACCGCAGCTCCGGACCACTAGAAGACGCACTTCATGAACCGCAGGCCCGTCAACGTCCGAGTCAGCGGTGCTGGCGGCGCGTATCCGTCTCAGTAATGACTTCTTATTTCTTTCTCTTTCTCTCCCACCTCTGTCTTCACTACCTGCATCACTCGCTACGTGTTTACGAAATTAGGATAGCAGCTCACTCATCTGCACTTCAGTAACCAGTAACTTATTTTCTGCCTGATGACCAAGTTTCTTAAGATTATTTTCAGCCTTGACATCAACCATTCAAGCCAACTCCTACACGAATACAGAAAATGCGGTATGAAACAAATTAAAAATCTAATCTGTATAACTCAGTAGCGCCGGCCGGGTGGCCGAGCGGTTCTAGGCGCAACAGTCCGGAACCGCGCGACCGCTACGGTCGGAGGTTCGAATCCTGCCTCGCGCATGGATGTGTGTGATGTCCTTAGCTTAGTTAGGTTTAAGTAGTTCTAAGTTCTTGGGGACTGATGACCTCAGAAGTTAAGTCCCATAGTGCTCTTAGCCATTTGAACCAATTTCTTTCTTTTTTTTTTTTTTTTTTTGACACAGTAGCTTGCATGGGGAAGTACTCACTTACTCATAGGCGAGGGATACTAAAATATGTTCTGCATTCCACTTAGCCAGATACTACCGTCATATGGATCAAAATGGGCGAGTAAAGCTTTACATACAACAGCCAGTATACTAACACAAGAAATGAGAGTGTCGAACGAATACACAACACCATAAAACAAAACACATTTTTGCCATACCTAACGACCTACAGAATACGTCTTCAAAAACAAAACTAAGTTTTAAAAAATCCCTGTTAAAAATTATCTGCTTTTCTCTCGTTCTGTTTACCAACCCCCCCCCCCTCTCTCTCATACACACACACACACACACACACACACACACACACACACACACACACAAAGCATATGAAAACATACGCTCATGCGCTTGTGTATCACCACATCAGTGCCTGCTAAAAGCGTCTTCAATAAACTATTTGCTCACGATCCTAATCGCTGAAGTAATGCCTTTCAAACTGTCATAAATCTTCAGTAACAGTGTCACATTAACAATATTCATGCTGTATACTTTTAAATGCTTCAGTAAATTGGCGCGAAACGGTGGCAAAATTCGACTTGCACCCGTTCAGAACTGCACAGGTGTAAGCACAAAATCGTTAGTGTATTGCTATTAACTTGGCCGGCCGGAGTTTCTCATTTTTTTCAGTACTATTTTCATTGTTACGTTGGTTTGCAACACCGTTTTTTTCATTCTGACTCATCTTCTCCCCCCCCCCTCTCCAAAAGAAGTAATTAGACTGGACTTCAACGCACCTATGTAATTCATGTGCTATTGACTTGATTCTTCTTTCTCAAGTAGCTCATTATCCTAACTCTTTCCAGTTTCCCTTCTGAGGGAAAATACCACTACCTTCCTGTACTGAACACCATAACACCCGCACCTATCAGTCGTTACTCAATCTAACATTTTCAGGGTTATGCGTCTTAGTGTGTAAAAACTGATCCCCCTAGGATCACTTTGTTGTCCGTGTCTGTCTGTCCTACTGCTACAAACCCTTTTCCTCAGGAACGAGTAGTCTCAAGTTCAGATTTAGCCACAAATTAAGGTCTATGGTCCTTTGCTGGTGTAAAACGTTTAAGCTTCTAATTCAACGCAGTCAAAAGATACAGCCATTTACGTCGCGCATTTTGATACTCGAAAAACCTCACTTCAAAGCCTATAGCTTACTTCCCGTTGACCGAGAATCGTGAAATTTCGTAAGAAGCGAAGTTTAAGAGTACAAATAGATGGAACAATCCCAAATTGTTAATATATATATATATATATATATATATATATATATATATATATATATATATATATATATATATATATACCATACGAAAAAAATCTTTATTCTGTCTCTTGTTATCGGACTTCAAACCTGAAATTAAAATACTCTCGAAAGTTTAGGAATCCCTAGAATCGATATGTTGTCAGTAATCCCTGGGACCAATATCTTGTCAGTATCTATGTCAAATAGAAATGGATAAACTTCTTTACACACAATTAAGCTTGTACGGAACCTTCACTACCTGAGCCCTTCATCGTAATTCGACGTTACGGACCGTCTCTTTTTATCGTCTTCTGCTAACGCCCCAATGCAGAAGACAAATTTCGATGGAGTAGAATGCGTCTTGCTAGATACTTATGGCGTAATGAATGCACTGCCTTGTTGGAAATTTATGTATGTCCTGTTTAGTTTCCCTTGTTCTCATGGAACGCTATACCAAGTATGAGAAGTTGCAGCAAATATTTAGCTGGCAAGGAATACTGAACAGCCAATGAGATTGGATATTAGTAAGGAACAATTTGTAATCTCTTACACTTCAGAACAGTTAAAGTTCCTGCTTAATACGACTGTTGGGCACTGTTATAATTAAGTACTTGTAATTACCTTAAAAATAAATTAAAACACAGACTGAAAAGGAGAAGAGTTACAGCTAAAGAATAATTAAACAACAAATAAACAGCAGTAACATAAGGCAGTCTTCTATGTTTTCTTATGTGTTTTGTGGACGGATCTAATTGTCTAAATTTTAAAATAATGAGTCTATGTGCGCAAGAAAACTGCAGTTACACAAGAGCCACAGAACAGTACCGGTAAACAGTAATTATCTCATTCTTTCACAGTTACGTTCTGTAGGACCGGTTTATTATTACCACATAGCTCTGAGTGGAATAAAACCGCAAGGAACGTAACATTTATAAAGTACTTGACTGACTACCACGATCATCACGATTTACATCAGAAGCATAAACTATTATCCCCCATGCAGCTCTTTAACCTCCGTGGGTTTCAAATCTATTCATTTTTAATTCTTCGTTGTTTCCTAGTGTGCTTTTCAGTGCTTTCCATACCGTACATATTTCTGAAAATGCGTTGCTGTCCTTCATGTCAAGATGTTTTTTTTTTTTTGGGGGGGGGGGGGAATATGATAGCCCTCAGTTTATTTCAGGATATCGTCCACCCGTAATTTCAACTTCATTTCTTCGCTTTTTTATATGATTATTATAGATTTCAGAAATGAGGGGAAACTTAATTTTTCGTAGTCGGATATGGTTTTAATTTTATGTATTTAAATAGACGCTTCTTAGGAATGTATCCGCTCTTGAACACTGTTTATAAATTTTCGAAAACTTCTACAGCCTTTATGGCACCAAATAGACTTGGTTCCTTGCAATGATAGAATTTATTGCACGACAGTTACGTCATCTCAGTGCGCAAGCGTTAACAGATCGTTAAAGAATAACATCTCAAAATTCACCACTTGCTACTGAAATATTATTTACCGCGTAACTAAGACTGACCATAATCTCGTGTTGCGTAACATGTCAAACTGCTGCAACAATTTACGATTACGGAACCCACAGAATGTACCTATCTATCTGTTTGATTAGGTTTCTTTTGCATGCCACTTAATTCTCTCTCCTCCCTTTTTTTTTTAAAGCTGCTGTCATTTCTAACATTTCTGAGACACCACAGACTCATTCTCGTATAACCTCTTCTCTGACCATCATAGGCGTGGTGAACAGAATCTAGTTACCGTATGTAGTTCCCTGCGCCGCGTTTCCATCACAAAGTACTCTTCACCTATTGATACATACGGAGCCTCTTGGTGATTATTACACTAGCTCTGAAAATCAATGTTCTGGACAAATTTCAATTCTAGTATCTACAAAGACTGCATGCTTGTGCATATAGCTGGTGATTTTAGCTGCACGAGCATCAGGATGTGATCTAAGGCCTACTTCACAGTGCATACCGTTTTGTCGCCTGATGCTGGAAGTACCAATACACCCTGACAGTACATTCAGACTGGAAGCAGCTCAGCGACCATCTCTGTAGGCGAATCGGTGGCATCGCTGGCTTCGGTCCGGGTTCGATTCCCGGTAACTAGATTTTTTTCAGATATAGGGAGGTTCACTCACCTTTTGTGAGATGAAATGAGGAGCTGTTGGAATGAAACCGCAGCGGCCCGTCACGATTCGTCTGTTGGTAGTAACAGCTGGAGGCACTACAGTTACACCGACCACACGTCCCACGATCATCGACTGCTCCTAGCACTGCCTTGTAGGTAGCATTCGTGCAGTTCAAAAATGTTCAAATGTGTGTGAAATCTTATGGGATTTAACTGCTAAGGTCATCAGTCCCTAAGCTTACACACTACTTAACCTAAATTATCCTAAGGACAAACACACATACCCATGCCCGAGGGAGGACTCGAACCTCCGCCGGGACCAGCCGCACAGTCCATGACTGCAGCGCCTTAGACCGATTCGTACAGTCGGAACAAGCTTAAAGCCTAATCCCTGAATTCTGTTTACTTTACTTTATGGTGACTTTCTGTGAACGCCCTGAAAAGAACTAACAATTTTCATAAAGGTTCGTGACTAACTGGACAGCAGGAGTTCTTCTTGCTAAACATTTTGATATAGAATTAATCACATCAAGTTTTCATACTGACTTTATTACAATATCTTTTGTGGAGATCAGCAAATTGTATGCTCTAGTTGCCGGTCAATACTTGGAATCTATGCACTTTCTATATTACTTAAATGCTTGAAACCTTACGTACATGGTAATAACGTGGCCCTCTAAGAAGCTGACTACAATCATGTCATTTCAGCCCCAAATATTTACTCTATTAATTATTAAATCTGATAATCAACATTAAGGTTACTTTTGTATAACTAATCAGTCCAGAAAGCTTCCTGAAACATCTCAAAAAATCTCAAACCCCTTCCTCAAACAGATTTTTTTGTGTATAAAATAAACATGTCAGAAAAAGTAATTATTAGGAAATTAAATTCGGTTCAATATATTTGATTTGTGGGTCACGCCTATTGTTCTTGGCTTATCATTTCTCTTCCTATCCTTGTTTCTCCTTGTTATTTTGGTGCCTCTTTAGTTGCCTCAAGGACCCAGTTCTCAGCCTCGGCCACTCTGTTGGAATCAACTGCCACCAGTGATTGCCCCATAATGAACCCAGAATATATTCCTGGCAACTCTAGAACTTCAAATCAGTAGCGAAACACTTTTTTGGAAGAGTAATAGTTTTCGATTGCGACAAACTAGCAAAAACTCGGACTAATAAATGTTAATAAGCAAAACTCCTCTCGAAAACCGAACAAGTGAAAACGAAAGACCATCGCAAAACTTATCTCCTAATAGGACTGCCAACTCGAGAAACAGTTGTGTAGTCTGTCTTTCTCGAACGGAAGTCTAATGACAACGTTTGACGCGTAAAAGTAGCGGAAACATGGGTGTGACCGCACAGCGTGAGATTTTGATGTTGATTTTTGAGTCATTTCCCGATGTCCAATTCAGTTCTTTTAACTATCATTTTGTTCAAAAGGCTTTAAACATCGTTTTAAGACAAAAACAAAAAAGTAAATAGTTTGAAGCTGATCCACAAGCAACTGATCTTAAGAAACTCAGCAAGCTGATCTGTTTACGCGTATCCAAGCAATTGTCGGATCGCGACGTCTTTCGTTAAGATTGTGGAGTCAGCCCGACGTGTGTTACACTCTCTGATGATGGCTCCATCATTAGAAGACGAAATATCAGGTACGGAAACATGGTTTATTTCGCGGCCTAACGTCCGTTTTCTAGAAGCACGAAGTATGTGGACATATGCCCTAAAATCCTGCGCAGATTAATGAGAATCTGTTTTGTTAGTGTAATATACTTAACGGTAGAGTATTAATACTTGAAACAGGCTTGCCACGTTTTCTTGGATCCATCCCAAGACATATTACCATTTTTTTGATCCAGTTTAAGACATAATACCAGATTTTTTTGGATCCAGCCCTGGAGATGTACATGAAATTACTTAAAAGTCTTAAGTTTACTAAAACATTAAACTTTGATTATTCAGTTGTATTTTTCACCAGAAACGAGTTTCTTCACAAATGGTTTGTTTATTTTAATTACATAATAAAATTCACAACCAGAAAGTTCTGAATTAATTCTAACGTATAGTAGATGTTTAACAGTAGATACTGAAAGTCTACCCCTTTCTGCTGACCAAATGTTCTCCGGAGCTGAAAAAACTCTCTCGACAGGAATAGGTGTCCTGGGCAAAGACATTGCCAACTCAAAAATTAGAAGTGCTCCAACACGAAATATCAGAGTTTTGAAGCACCGTCAAAAAGTTTTTACAGTTCTCTGCAACAGTTTCTGGTACTTTTTCAGAACTTAGCCACAACCCGTCCTTATATTTTGAACTATCTGGTTCCACAACGTACGTTCATGAAACTGGCAATCAACATTTACGGAACCTCTTACGATTTCATAGACAACGTGTGCACTCTCTTCTGACTCAGATCGGGCAGTTTTATTTGTAAATTTATCTACTGAAACTTACTAATTTTCTAACAAAAAAGTGTTATTCTAACCTTTGGTTTTAAGAAAAACTATACGTTTGTCGAAGCAGTAGCTTTAGTACCACCTCTACGTTTTGCTGTGTTCACGTGGTCTTTAATATAACTCTTTCCTTTATGTGCAACAGAAAATTTTCCAGCACGTAGTTCATTGTTGCTGCAACTAAAAAATTTCAAAGATCTATACTCCTATCGCAGATTAACATTAAACAAACATTTTTTTAGCTAATTTCTAACCGATGAGATAAAAAACCAATAGAGATAAAATGATCAAAAACGTGTAGACGAGTTACTTCACACACGTAGCGCGCGTTGTGTTGCCAAATGACTAGAGTGAAAAGTTGTGGCGGAGCCGGTAGCCACACCTTCCTTCGCTTGCTCCAAGGCATGCAAAGAGTGGCACTGGCGTAAGTGAATGTTCAAAGACGCAGTGTCAAATATCCAGGTCTAAAACAAACAAGAAATCCTCGTCAGTCAAAAAATTCTCAAACCCCTGACTTTTTTGCAGTCTAACTCGAATCATATGCTGTTTGCGCGCGCGCACACACACACACACACACACACACACACACACACACACACACACCTATGCCAGTTTGCTACGTATTGTGACGACCTGCTGGTGTTACAGTCGTTTATATTCAATACAGCTGACTGTGGCTTACCTTGTTGCCGATGTTAACACGGCATTGTCTACTGCGCAACCGCTGTTGCCAAAGTCATTTGCTCCGTTGATTTTTTTCCCCCACGTTGAATTAGTTCTCCCTATATCCTTATTTGTCCTGCGCTAAGTCTCATGAATCCTGATCACTCACACTGACTCATGACTAGTTTACCCGAGTGGAAAATACGAAGCTTCAGGGTTCAATGTCCGATCTACGGCTAGGGTGTAAGAGACGACAAAACTCAGATGGGTCTCTGACGAGGAGCGATACAGGCAGTGTCGTCTTCCAATGTATCATCCCCGCGTTCACGTTAATAGATTTAAGAAAATCGCTGGTAAACTTTATATGGATGTCTGGACGCGGTCAAGCCACGAGTGGAAAGTTATCACCACATACTGGGGAACCGCCATTGACGCAGGGAACAGGTACTTATTTATTTTTTCATTTACTTATTTACTCGAATAACCCCTTAGTTTTGCTTCTTTGTGTTTAATTTTCGATGCTCCCAGAGTTCCTTGTTCCTAAAAGGTATTCTGTTCTATATTTTATCCGTTCTAATTCCAATGTTTTTTTATATCTTTGACATTTTCAGTTTGCAGATGTTTGGTTTGTCGAAGATCTGCTTCGTCAGTATGTTATTACCCTCTCTGAAAGTGTGTCCGTAAAACAGTACTTTTCTTTTTCCCATTACATCAGTTAGCTTTTACATTTTCAAATCGAACCCTCTGATTTTAATTTCTATTCAGCATTACTTTTACTTTTAGGTCCCATTATTTTTCTTAGAAGTTCTTCTTCCAACTTTTTCCCAATTTCTCATAATCTTGACAGTTTAAATGTTCGTGTTGCATATAGTGTTTCAAGCCTTACCACTGTTTGACAGTGTCTTAGTTTTGTGTTCCGGGACAAAGATTTTTTGTCATACGTATTTCTTGTCACTTGCATCCTTTCATTTCAAGTACGCTATTTTCTACCGATGTCTTTTTCTGCATTCTCCTAGGTATTTGAAACACTTTGTTTTTGACGTTAGGTTGTTGTAAATTTCGTATGTAACTTACAGAATGTTGAATGGAGAATTTATTATTAAATGAATTACAGAATTAATGAAACACGAACAATCTGTGACTGATTATAGGAGTAACACATTACAGAGGAAAGTTTTCAGCTTCTGTGATAAATCCCTGCATAAAGTAGAAGGAGTAAGGCACAAAGAAACCTTGCAACTTTTTTTTACCTTGTTTGGTTGGAGTGCAGTGAAACGCTAACGATAAACAGCGAAGACAAGAAACGAACAGCCTCTTTTGAAATACTTACAAAACAGCGCTGAAGAATAGATGTGTAAATTGGATAACTGGTGATGAGTTGCAGAATCGATTCGGTGAGAAAGTTTTACTTGAAAAGTCACTGAAAGATGGGTCAGGCTCATAGGGAACAGTCTCAGACATCACATGGCCACTGTCTATAAGGTGACCGCCTCCCTGTACGGTGCAACTTTTCGTGTATCGCAAACGACTGACGTCAATGTATAGGTGCAGAAATAACTGTAGCTACACACTGCAGCTACTAAATAGCAAATATCCGCCGAAATACCAGAGAAAATACGCTTTACGACTCCAACAGGCTGCAGAAGACCACTTCGAAACTAATCCGTAGAGACAATAACATATTGAAAAAGATAGAAGAAGACTTCAACAAAAACAGCACATGAAATTTTTGCAGAACATTAAGAGAAAACACGACAGGATAACAACCACCGAGTTTATGCTTCAGAAGACAAGATGGAACACTTAAGACATATCGGAAAAAGAACTGTGAAATATTAGCTCAATACTTCGACACACTACTAAACTGTGGTAAACAGATGCAGATTCCATGCCAGAGAAGCCAGAAACTAACATTGATAGCAAACTGCGGACATACGAGGAGATCGTGAAAATAATAAAATCAGTGAAAAATAACAGAGACTCAGGAAAAGAGGGACTGGTGGCGGAAATATGGAAATTAGACCACGAAAACATTGCACCTAAAATGCACAGAATCATCAAAAACATCTGGGAAACAGAATCGGTTCCAGAAAAAGCGCTAATATACCTCATCTTCAAGAAAGGAGACAAAACAGACCCTAGTAGCTACAAAGGAATCTCATTAGTGCCTGTGACATACAAACTCGTATTCAAAGCCCTGTTAAGGGGGAAACCACAGTAGTAGGTTCAAGAAATACGATTTCTTTATTGCATAAATCGTTAGCTTAACTTTACAGGAATAAGCTGTCACAATTTCAAAGCGAAATTCGCATTCGTTTAGATTTTATGAGCATAGAACCGAGTGGACAGAAGGAAATTCTTCCAATATGTGAAGATTTATCAAGGGATGAATTACTCGAGAGATGTTTAGGTGGCCACACACAAAATGCTAAAGAAAGTTTTAATTCCACTATTTGGCCATTAGGTCCTAAACACTTGCACTCCGGACTAAATGTCGTTGAATTGGCATGGTATCTAGCAGCGGGCTTATTCACTGAAGGAAATTCATCCCTTCTGTGGTCATGAAGAAGGCAGGTATTGTAGTGGGCACGCAAAGCTTCAATTATGCCGAACAAATGGATAACCAGCGCGTGAGCCTGCAGAGTCGACTTAGTTTATTGCAATCGAAGGAAGGTCGGAAAGCTCGGAAAGTACTGCTGCAAGCGCAAAACGAAGCCTATGAGAAAGAAGAAGGATTACTATATAATGCTGTAATCGCAGAGTAATCGGTAAGCGTTTTACATTATTGTTAACTTCCTTGAATTTCTAGTTTCCGAGAATTTTTTTTCACATTTGCGCGCAGTCTAACTAAAAAAGTATAGATCCGATCACTATGAAAATTGATAGTATGATTCTTTATAAAATTTCAAACTGTATGAACCAACTTGTGAGATGATATCATGATTTTAAGGGCGTTTTTCTTTTGCAAAATTACAGAAAAAAATCGTGAAAATCTAAGTAAATTGTTCCAACTTCTGCAAAATTTTTAATTTTCATTGTTTTCACCTGCACTCAGGTTCATATTATTAGAAAATAAGTTATTAAGGTAAAATCAAAACCTTCTGGATTTCAGATGAAAATGGGAATGGTTACACTTCACGCAATTGGAGAACTATACTCACAACATTCAGCGGACATTACGGCGTAACTTAGTCATTTTTGGCTGAGATTATTCAAAAAAATTCACAAAAATTGTTCGAAATATGAATGAAATGATGTGAAAATTTGATTAAATTCTAATTAATTCCTCCCACGCAAAAAAATCCCAAGAAATCAGTGTCAAACAGCCTCCTGATGTGGCTTCCCCCCTTAAATCGGCTACAGCCTCAGATACATCCGCAGACATGGGAATACCAAGGAGGGTTCAGAAAGGGAAGATCATGCAGTGAACAGACTTTGTGCGTGAAAATGTTATTGACAACAAAGAGGTCCAGGAACATCACAATACATTCGTCGACTTCAAGAAGGCCTACGACTTCATAGACAGAGAAACGCTTTTCAAGAAACCGGAAGAAATAAAGGTGGAGAACCAGACCAGAAAGTTAATTCATGAAACATCAACAAATACAACATTCAAAGTTAATTTTACAGGAGAGATCTTGGGGCCATTTGAAATCAAGACAGGAGTGAGACAGGGAGATAGCCTGTCAGCCATTTTATTTGATTGTGTTATGGAGAAAATAATCAGAACATGGGGCAAAGGAAACCGTGGATTACAGCTGGAGAGACACAAGGGTAGAAACGTCAACATAAAATGTCTGGCCTTTCCTGATGATTTAGCCACCAGAACAAATAACAGAAAAGAAACCAACGTAGTTCTAGAGTCACTACACGACATCTCAGCCACAACCGGACTAAAAATCTCATTTGAAAATACGCTGTACATGAATCAAAATCTACAGACACCCACTAGTAAGAAAGTACGGAAACATACCGAAGTAGACAGTTTCAAATACCTGGGAGAAGTTATACAGAAAATAGAACTGAATCGACATCCAATGAAGGAAGGATCACAAAACTACAAAAATCATACAGACTTAGAATGGAACCATTACAATAAAAGAATTCGCAGGAGTGCCAAATTAAGACACTACAGTACAGTAGTCTTACCAGGGGCCATGTATGCCTCAGAAACACCGGTAATCAAGGGAAGAACGAAAATCGAGGAGATAAAAAACAAGAGAGGAAAATGCTGAGGACGATCTACGGGTCTGTTCAGAAAAAGCGGATCTGAATAAAGAGATCCAAGAAAGGGCTGTACGAACAGACGGAGACGATTACAAGCAACACCACGGAAAGAAGGGGAAAATACTCCGAACACATACATAGAATGAACGAAAGCAGACTAATACCATGAAAACTAACTGGGTAATGGAGCCGCGGAAGATTTCAAAAAACTGAACATCTCCATCACACAGGGAGAAATACACAGAAAAAAATCTGAAAGTAGCAATTTCAGCCAACGCCCAAAGACAAGAAAATAGGAAAGAATAGTTCAGAAGAGAAGAAGAAGAAATATGGTGAATATATGAGGTGTTTCTGGAAAGAAAAAAAGAATAAGAAAAAAATTTTATGGAAATTGAGTGTATGTTGGTGGTCTTCTTAAGGGAGATTTAGCAATTATATAACTGAAACTGGAAATTACTGTTTCCCGACAGTGGTCAGCCATCCGAGACAACCGATGGAATTCTGAAGGAACTCCTAGTAGGGGTATGGAAACTTCGAGCAATGTATTGGCTTGAAGAAAATTACAGCCTGTTCTAACACAAGATATAACCATGAATGATGACAGCTACGAAAGCCTGTAGAGTCGTATAAAAGTGATCTCTATCTGAAGTTGTGACACTGCCTCGAGATGATTTTCACTCTACCCAGCGGCCCAGTCCGTAGCTGACAGCGGCGTCCTTTTAAGAGTCGGCTGCATTACTGTACCAACAACAAAAAAGAAAGTAACGAAAAGGGGGGGAGAGCCCGAAACGCTGAGACGGGAATCTCATTTTACGAGCGCTTAATGCGTGTGGGCGGGCGCGCGCGTATTTCATGAGAGCGCTTTTAATCTGAGAAGGGGCACGCGCGCGCGAGCGTGTGTGTGTGTGTGTGTGTGTGTGTGTGTGTGTGTGTGTGTGTGTGTGTGTGTGTGTGTGTCTGCGTGTGCGTGCGTGTGCGCGCGTGCGTGCGCCCAGAGTTTCGCAGAGCCTCGGGCGCTCGCTCGCCGGTGGAGACAGTCACTTGTCTTTCGGCGGAATCCGCTGCCGGCAATTGTTTCCGCTGGACAGATCAATTAAAAGAGAGCAAGAGGAAAAGTGCGGTGATCGCGCAAGGGGGAGGGGGGGGGGGGAGGGGGAGGGGAGAGAGAGAGAGAGAGAGAGAGAGAGAGAGAGAGAGAGAGACGCCGTAGCATTGGAATTAGGTACACGTACAGCGAGTGGCTGCGTCAGATGCGATACGGCGGCCAGGCTTGACTTGGCTTGGCTTGAGAGCGCGCCTTCTCTGATCGCAGTTATCTTCGCGGAGAGGCAAATTGCCGCCTTGCGACGAGAGTGTGACCCCGTTTGTGCGAAATTGCTGTTCTAATTACTCGGCGCGCACTTGTTGCTGCTACAATTGCGGGCGCCGGCAAATAACGAGGCGTGTTTACAGTTTGAGACCACTACCTGCTCACACAGCTGGAATGTAGCTGCCTACACCACGCAACGTTTCAGACTTCGGGTAAATACGTATGGAATCAAACAAAAAATATCCGTATATCTAATGGAAAACGGTGTGAAGGAACACCCACAACCCTATCCTGTAATCCAGTAAACGAAAGAATGATATTGGGCTGTTAATGATCCCATACCAAGCAAAGAAAAATTATGGTATTGTCCGAAGGAAGAGGCGACTACAACTGTTACGGAACGCATGAAATGTATACTACAGGCCATTAAAATTGCTACACCAAGAAGAAATGCAGATGATAAACGGGTATTCATGGGACAAATATATTATACTAGAACTGACATGTGATTACATTTTAACGCAATTTGAGTGCATAGATCCTCAGAAATGAGTACACAGAACAACCACCTCTGGCCGTAATAACGGCCTTGATACGCCTGGGCATTGAGTCAAACAGAGCTTGGATGGCGTGTACAGGTACAGCTGCCCATGCAGCTTCAACACGATACCACAGTTCATCAAGAGTAGCGACTGGCGTATTGTGACGAGCCAGTTGCTCGGCCACCATTGACCAGACGTTTTCAACTGGTGAGATATCTGGAGAACGTGCTGGCCAGGGCAGCAGTCTAACATTTTCAGAAAGGCCCGTACAGGACCTGCAACATGCGGTCGTGCATTATCCTGCTGAAATGTACGGTTTCGCAGGGATCGAATGAAGGGTAGAGCCACGGGTCGTAACACATCTGAAATGTAACGTCCACTGTTCAAAGTGCCGTCAAAGCGAACAAGAGGTGACCGGGACGTGTAAACAATGGCACCCCATACCATCACGCTGGGTGATACGCCAGTATGGCGATGACGAATACACGCTTCCAATGTGCGTTCATCGCGATGTCACCAAACACGGATGCGACCATCATGATGCTGTAAACAGTATCTGGATTCATCCGAAAAAATGACGTTTTGGCATTTGTGCACCCAGGTTCGTCGCTGAGTACACCATCGCAGGCGCTCCTGACTGTGATGCAGCGTCAGGGGTAACCGCAGCCACGGTCTCCGAGCTGATAGTCCATGCTGCTGCACACGCCGTCGAACTGTTCGTGCAGATGGTTGTTGCCTTGCAAACGTCCCCATCTGTTGACTCAGGGATCGAGACGTGGCTGCACGATCCGTTACAGCCATGAGGATAAAATGCCTGTCATCTCGACTGCTAGTGATACGAGGCCGTTGGGGTCCAGCACGGCGGTCCGTATTACCGTCCTGAACCCACCGATTCCATATTCTGCTAACAGTCATTGGATCTCGACCAACGCGAGCAGCAGTCTCGCGATACGATAAACCGCAATCGCGATAAGCTACAATCCGACCTGACCTTTATCAAAGTCGGAAACGCGATGGTACTATTTCTCCTCCTTACACGAGGCATCACAACAACATTTCACCAGGCAACGCCGATCAACTGCTGTTTGTGTATGAGAAATCGGTTGGAAACTTTCCTCATGTCAGCACGTTGTAGGCGTTGCCACCGGCGCCCACCTTGTGTGAATGCTCTGAAAAGTTAATCATTTGCGTATCACAGCATCTTCTCCCAGTCGATTAAATTTCGCGTCTGTAGCTCGTCATCCTCGTGGTGTAACAAGTTTAATGGCCAGTAGCGTATTCGCAGTTGCGAGTACGAAACGCTATCGGCTGTATGAAGGAATGACAACAATGAAAATTTGTGCTGGACCGGGAATCGAACCAAGATTTCGAGCCCGAAGCGAGCAGTTTCCTTAATCACGTCGGCAACCCGAGCTCGCTTCACGGCCACACCCGAACTTCCATATGTCGTCTTCCATGTGTCCATAACCTGCACTCGTACATTCACTTTGTACATTCCCGTACAGGACACACATTTTAACTGAAAGTTGCTTGCTCGGTGGCTGGCCCGTGTGGCCGAGCGGTTCTAGGCGCTTCAGTCCGTAACCGCTCGACTGCTACGGTCGCAGGTTCGAATCCTGCCTCGGGCATGGATGTGTGTGATGTCCTTAGGTTAGTTAGGTTTAAGTAGTTGTAAGTCTAGGGGACTGACGACCTCAAATGTTAAGTCCCATAGTGCTCAGAGCCATTGAACCATTTTTTACTTGCTCGGTATCGCTGCGTAAATACTTCAGTGCCGGCATATCCGAAGGAACATCACTGCGGCGACTGCAGCCCTTATGAAATACATGAAATGTACAACCTTTAGATGTATTATATTCATCGCCCGTATTAGCAATTGCGAATACACTTTCATGTAAAGAAAGACGGTTGATACACGAGTCACAACCAATATTGTGCACGAATAGCAAATAATTAACTCCCAATCTCACAGATGTGGTTGCGAGAGACAACTCAGACCATAGAAATGGATCAGAAAAACATGGAAAACATTTTCGCGAGAAACTGTTATTATCACAATCATTATTATTTTGATATCTGTGTTCTCGCTGTTCGAATCCTACTTTTCAGAGCCAACTTCTTCATCTCATGTCACAGCAGCACTTGTAACCAACGTCCTGAATCATTTGTTGGATGTATTTCAATCTATGTCTTCCCATACACTTTTAGCATTCTACAGCGTCCTTAAGCACCATACAAATATTTTCTTGGTGTCTCAGCACACGTCCTATTATCCCGTCTCTTAATGTCACTGGTTTTCACAAATTCCCCCTCTCGCCGATTCTGCAAAAAAATCTGCAAATTTCTTATCTTATTCATTCACGTAATGTTGAACATCCTTTCATAAAACCACATCTCCGAAGCATCGATTGTCTCTTTTCCATTTTTCCCAGAGTCCACGTAATTATTAATAGAATGTGTGTGTGTGTGTGTGTGTGTGTGTGTGTGTGTGTGAAATCTTATGGGACTTAACTGCTATGGTCATCAGTCCCTAAGCTTACACACTACTTAACCTAAATTATCCTAAGAACAAACACACACACCCATGCGCCAGGGAGGATTCGAACCTCCGCCGGTATCAGCCGCACAGTCCATGACTGCAGCTCCTGAGACCGCTCGGCTAATCCCGCGCGGCTATTAATAGAAAAGACCTTATCATCAAACAGGAGTGGCAATGACACCACTGGCCAAGAAACAATAGCGTCAGAGCGTCAGTTAGTTACGAAGACAATTCGTCTTTCACTGAGTAGAAAACAAACTGCACACATACCTAAGTTGGATGCAATTTTTCGGCTCCTAATACAGAGTTTCTGTAAATTAGTTAGATGGAAGTAACCTTTAATTGCAAAAATGATAACTTACAGAAATGTTTGATACAGCACTGAACGCAGTTTATCTTCAAGTTTTCTTCCTGCCCTGCACAGTTAGTTCCTGACGTTCCCACTAGCCGGCATACACGGTGAATTATTGCAACAGCGATCATGGAGTCGAATTACGGTGCACAGCTTGTGCGGTGTTGTTTATGATTTTACGAATCCATATCCGCTACTATACTTCAGAGAAAGTTCAACGCTAAACTTCGCAAGCCATCACCTCAAAGACAGCTGTTATTTATTCGTGCAACCGTTTCATCGAAACTAGTTGTGTATCACACAGGACTCCAGGTCAGGATCGGACACAAATGTCTGACGCAGAAATAAGTTCGGCAACCTTATGTTCGTAGCCTGGGTAAATCAGTGAGACGCGCCGCCTTAGAACCGAGTACGGCCAGTGTTACGGTGTGGATGGTATTACGGAAACGTCTGTCATTCAGACCTACGAACTGGAAGTTGTAAGCTTTAAGAGAAGGTGACGTAGTGGAGAAATCTTTAACAGAATGCAGGCTGAAGATGATTTTCTTAATAAAATCGTGTTCAATGACGAAGCAACCTTCTATACCTGCGGTAAAGTGGATCGGTATGATGTTCAGATATAGGGTGAGCAGAAACAACGCCAATTGGTCTAACATGCACGGAACTCACTTAAGGTAAATGCTTCTTGAGCTGTCAGCTGTAGCAAGATCTACTGTCCTTTCTTTGTTGTCCATTCAGCTGTAACTGGCATGCTCGATCATTATCTACCGCCTCGGTTTCAACAGGAAATGGGCACAGGGTTTATTTTCCGGCAAGATGGCGCGTCACCACATTATCATCTTGAAGTTGTCGCGTATCTCTGTAAGGATGTACCGACTTGGATTTGATATGATGATGGAACAATGTCGTGGCCACCAAGGTCACCCGATTTAACCCATATGGACATCTGTGTATGCGGTTACGTTAAAGACAAGAGTGTTTGTTCCTCCGCTTCCCGGAAACGTCAGCAAGCTGCGACAACTTATAACACAAGCAGTTGTCGCCATACATCAAGACTTGCTTCATAGGATTTGTCAGGAAAGTGATTTCGGATGAGACATTAGTAGTGTAACAAGAGGTACATTCGTATATGAAACTTTAATATATACTGCATTGAGTGATGTATCAAACATTTCAGTAAGTTATTTACCTTTTTAACAATTAAAAGTTACTCTTTATAACAAGTTTATAAAACAACCTGTATTCCAAGCTAAAACAATACCATGAACATACATAGAGGGAACAGAATTGTCTGGACAGCGCACTGTGACCTGAAAGTCTTCTACTATGATGTAACTTTAACTTCGGAGAATGACAAGCCAATGTACGGGTGGAGGATAGAAAGCAAAACGCTTCTGTCCGACAAGTGCGGGGACACCAACACATCGAATCGCCTTGCCCTAGCAAAGGAATCCAGTTCATGAGGATATTTATTTATTTTTTTTATTTATTTTTTTTAAGGCTCAATAAATCAGTTTATCTCCGGTGCGTACTTGTTGCTGCCGAAACTGCGTTCGCCGGCAAATAACACAGGATGTTTACCGTCTGACGATGATGGTGTCTGGTTTATGGTGTCCGCAAACTGCGCGGTCATCAGCGTCCGTACAAATTCCCAGTCTTTACACAGTCCGATCTAGCCACTTTCACGAATGACGACGATAGGAATACCCAGTCCCCGGGCAGAGAAAATCTCCAATCCGGTCGGGAATCGAACCCGGGACCCCGTGATCCAAAGCAAAGCAGCACCGCCAGCCACTACACCACTAGCTGCAGACTTCACCGCCTGACACGCCTACCCGCTCTTATAGCTGGTATGTGTGCACTGAATTGGCCCAGCGCACTCAAAGCTGCAAACCTCTGCTATAAACATTTATATCGAATAAAAAAACCTGAATACTGTATTCTCAAGGTGGGAGAATGAGAGGGTTATTTTTACATCTATTTTTTGTTGAAGGTTTGAAGAAATGTTTTTGGTTCACTTATTTTGAAAACAACGCTGGTTTCGCAAGGGGATTTTTGTTTCCAAAAATGAGCTTTGGGTTATTAATTTTGGTGGAAACAAGACTAGTTTTCCAAAAGTGTTTTTTTTTGTTTGTTTTTTTGCTGGGAGAAGATTCTGGTTTCCAAAAACATATTAGGTTTCAAGATGACTTTGTGGACCAAGAGATTTCAGTTTTCACAGTATGTTTTTACTTCCCACAAGACAGCTTTTCAGATAGACTTTCAAGACGAATTTTATTTTTAAGGTAAAAGTCATGCAACAAGAAAAATTACTTACACAAGAAGACTTCCCTTTTTATTAAATGGCGAAGAAGCCAAGTCGGAAGCGGAGAAGGCGCTGACTGAGGAATATAAGGGAAGAAGGGATCTCAAAAATTATGAAAAACCTGAACAACAAAAAATATTCCGTAAGACGTAGCAGCGTTTTAATAACTGTTGATGTGGTACACTTACTTCGATTAGAAGTAGGTTTATATTATATAACTGTGTATCTGAAATTATGAAGTGTCTATTCTGTGTGATTTAAGCTCCTTGATATGTGGCGAGGAAATTAGTGTTTTGTAATGCATATATGCAAAAAGCAGAAGCGTATGTTAAAACGATAAATTATTATGTGTATGTTCATAAAAAGAAAATGTTTATTAAAAGCTGGATCATGCTTAGAGTACTTGTATTTGTAACACGTAAAAGCTGTAGGTAAGTCCCTCCCGCAACGGAGGTCCCATGTCGCGATGAAAAGCGCTGTTTTGGCGGTCGAACTGAGCGGCCCCTTTATGTGAACTGCACGCTGCATGTGGCCAGCCGTAGCACGGTAACGCTTCGACGGTGCTAAGAGAGGCAATTCGAAGCTGCTTTATAAAAGATTTGCCTCGGAAGTGGACCTGGCTATTATTTGGTATTCTCAGCATATGACAATGGCTCTAATAATGTTGAAAATCCGACGCCAAGAAGAGATTTCATAGAGCATTCGAACATCAAGAGGCGTGAGTACAGGTACCCGCCATGTCGCTTACCACAAATCTTCGCCATTGCTTCACAAACTTCAAACATTCAGTAATGTATATGGCCATGGACCAGTTAATTTGTGTGTTGTTTGAATAGTACTCACAAAACATAAATTCGTGTCCGGAACCATATTTTCTATGCTGACTACGAACCTATACACGGTCCTCACCCAAGGGCTACTAAAACCGGGTATCCTGATCTAAATGAGCAATTCTAGTATTCAAGTGTTTAAAAGTGATTTTGTGTCTAATGTACATAAAAGGAGCAGTAAAAGTTAAAGTTAAAATCACAAAAGTGAAGTTGGATAGGCTTTTGCTAAAGTATTATTAGTTTATTACTAAATACCGTTTTGTAGGATTACAGTGCAAGATTATGTAAATATTATTGTCTGAAATACCTGCTTCAGAGGTGATAAAAAGGCAAAGAAATTAAGCTAAGTTCCAAAATTAGTGCGGTTTTGATTCCTATCATGAATGGTACCTTTTCCGAAGTTAATTAAGCCTGGTGTTGTATTTTATTGTCTTGCAAAGTAAATCATGAACTACTCCAAGTGAAGTGAATGATTAGCTTTTTCAATTAGTCTTTGTTACTGTAATAATCAAAGAGCGTAGACTAGTGAAATTATATTACTTTATGGGCCCCATCATATTCTCCACCTATTAGTTAAAATTACACTGTTACTGTTGTTAAGGAAAACCAATATATGTAGAGGAGCTTAAACAGTGTATTTATTCATCTTTATTTGTTTTTTTTTCATGTCAGTTAAGATAAAAGCCTCTTATGTCCATATTTAGTTCTGCAATTCATGCAGTAACATATCAATATTTGATTAAGTAATGCTCATGAGTGAGCTGTCATTATTATGAACTTGGCGCTAATTTACTTCCTATAAAATACTGGTGTGTGCGTCATTGGTAACTGCTGCTACACACAGTACAGAATGCACTGTGTCAGTTTGTATTCCTTTTGATATTCAAAGGGAAATCTCAACAAGAGTAACTTCAATAATCAATATTCAATTTTCTTAAACATATTTTTTCCAAATTAATGCGCCTAGCTGGGCTGGCGACCGTTCATTTTTTGCATTCATTTATGATTTTGCGACTTTCACTAACTCCCAAGGTTAAAGTCCGTTTGATTTTTCTGTTAATTACACCAAAATCAAAATTAGAGTAAGATACCTTTGTCCATTAGATACACGCGCGGCCAATCTACGAAATCCTGTCAGAGAGTAACGTTAGCGTGTTTCACGCAAGTTAGTGTTATAGGGTCAGCCTGAATTTGGTTGTGAGAAGGTTCTCATTGTTCATTTATTGAAATGCTGGGCCCGTACTCAATTCCTGCCTCAGAGAAAACGATTCAATAACACAAAGAACAAAAATTACGCTATTCACAGGCAGAAGGAGCACACGACTTCTCCACCTTGGGATACCTGGGAACTGTGGCATGTTGAAATAATAATAAAAATAGTCACATCAAGAAACCAACGGATTCTATGAGACGCGGTGAACGTTGGGGAAGAGAGTATAAACTTTCAGGCGTCCAGTCGACATCTAGGTAATCAAAGACGAAGGACTAACTGAAGATTATCGACCTGGTGTTCGCCTAAAGCCGATAGAAAAACCTCGGAAAATTTAAGTTTCATAGCCAGACGGGGTCTTAGCACTCCACTCTCACTGAAACTCCACCTTAGTAACGCGCTATTTGCAAAAAAAAAAAAAAAAAAAACATCTCGGAAGGGGACCGCTCCTACTTACCATCATTGATTTTTCCAATATTTATGGTATATACAGCCGTATAATTGTAAAAATGTGGCGTTCGTAAAGTGTGCCAGATGTCAAGAAAATTATTGCTTCGTCTGTTTTCCGATGGATGTAATCCTTGGATGTGTAAATCATCAACTGTAAAATAATAAAAATATCTAATTTTACATAAAAAAGTCTCGTCTACTCCTTACAACACTTTTCTGGAAATTTATTTGCAGTCCTAAATTTTCCTTTGCCTGTTCTTTTCATGTCTTCTATGAAAATATTAGTAAATGCAGTATACTGAACATTACTTCGCTTAATACGCAGTGTACGTAATGTGGAAATTGAAAAAAATTGCCGTACTGCGACTCAATCTCAGGACCCTCGTATTACCGTTCTGCCCTCTTTCCGCTGTTCCACCTGCTTCCTACTAACTACAACAGAAATGGCTTATGCTTCGCATGACCCGTGCCATGAATGTTATTTTTTCTTAACGCTAGACCATATGCAGCGCCCACTTTCCTCACATTTATTTCTGCCCATGCCCTGCACGTACCACAAATATGGATGAAACCCGTGGTGACGAGTAAGTCTTGTAAGTCGTCTTCAGAAGTAATGGCTGCTTTATAAACAAAGTAGTCCTATTCGAAACAAATGGTTCTTCATTATGGGTGACACACTCGGGACAATGTGTTCCAATAAATCCCAACTACGTTGGTCGATATTTGGAGTTTTTCCGGCGAGCATTTTGCCGCAACTAGCTGCGGCAGTTCATTCGGGTCGTCACTATAAAGAAATTTTTTGAACTGGTGTTACGTTGGTGTTTTCGAGGTTGTATGGTATTGTAAGTTGTTGAACAGCTTCAAACGACTAAACTGTCGACAAATTTAAATTGTTTGTTGTACCTTCTCATTTTATGTTTCGAACAACATCTTCAGACGGCTACAAAACATTAATGGCACAAATTACTGATTATTTGTTACGCTTTTTAAATCCATGATGTGATACATTAAAAAAGTTATTTACAATAGAAATCCCAAGTTCAAATGAAAATAATAGCTAAACTCAGGGTGGACACACCAGTATAAATGTTTAACTTACGCACCTACACAGAAATTTCCTATTTTCTTTCTCGAATTAGACAGGTAAAATTATTCGAGGAAAAAAGTTTCGGAGAGAGGTGTATCTCGCAATAAGAGCTCCAAAGACTGTGGATGACCAGTGCAAGCCAAAAGAAAAAAGAATGCAGTTGCACAGGAATTCTACGGACGTCTTTGTAGGAAGGACGAGAAGCGACTAACAAAACAAAAGTTAGAGACAAATGCTTCCGAGACGATGGGAAAGACTTGGTAAGGTTGCTTTAAAACGAGAGGCCACGTGAAACAAAATTGGGAACTGGTATGAATTGAATAAACACGCCAGCGGCTGGACAGCGGGAAGAGGCCCGGAAGTTGGCGAGAAGGATACGGCGATTCTCGACAGTATAGAAGACCTTCAATAATCTGTAACAAATGCTTAATTTCTGTTTGACGTGGTTTCTCTCTTATAGTACATATTCCTCTGTGACCTAAATTAATCCATTTAGTTTTGCGAATCAGTATAAAGTTTATGTTTTTGCATTCGGCTGCTTCGCGATAGATTAGAGCTGACTTGATTAATTACATCTCTGCTGCCGCCTCGGTTTCATTTGTCGTCAACAGACGATAAAGAAGAAGACACATAAAAGGGATAGACACAGTCATCCGTTTAGCGTCCATATTTAGAGCTAGGCAGACGCCATTGAGAGTACTCAGAATAACGTGTAAGAACTTGTTGGACGGAGTTAATACGAGCTACATTCAAAACTTAGGGGTCGCCTACATTATAGTGCACAAAAAGTATAACCTGCGTTAACAAGTTTCAGCAACATGCAGCTTACAGTCCATCGACGCGCAATTCTTATATCGGCCTCTCCCAGATAATGTCTGTATGTAGAAGGAAGAGAGAGCCACTATAGAAGAGACATACATGACAAATCTCTAAAGATCCAACGGGAAGTTTAAAAGTGTGTGTTATCGCTATGTTCTCATTTGTAAAGAGCAGGTTTCATCTGAGGACATTTTAACATCTTCCATCAAGTAAAGAGCTAAATGGAGGAAATTATGAAAAAAAGGGAACGATGTAGCAGACAAAAACCTCGCCTGCATAATCAATGTTACTTATCTATCAGAAACTGCATTCAGCTCGTTACTTAAGCGCTGCACGTAGAGCTTGTAAGTGAAGGAGAAGTGGGAGTTTTTGCAAAGCGCGGGGAGCTGTTATTTGCCTCAGAATATACAAAAAACCGAGCTCAAGGAATTCAGAAGCAGTTGCCCAGTAATTGGTTTCTGAATTTCTTTCCCCACTCACACAACGCTGCAATTGACGCATCACCGATTCCATCTTTGACAACTTTTAAGCGCTTTTTTTCCGCTTCTGGTAGTTCTAGCTGCTGCACTTTGAATGTCAGTGAAGGATAGCAGCTAGTTTGGTTTCAGTTTATTTCTTGAACGAAGCTTTTTTAGTGGAGTGAATTGTGTTTTGTTATTCTGCAAATGTTTCCAATGACGTTTCACGGTAACAGGGTAGCATTTCTCTCAAATACTCCCATTTACGAATGTTTCAGATTTGCGAGTTCGCAAATAACTGACCACAAATTACGTCATTACTAGTAAGTGCTGCTCATCGAAGGCTCACGTGATAGGCAATTCTGCCCCATATCCACGTTATTTATTCCCATTTCGTCAATCTCGTGTAACAGTGTATATGTGAGCTAACCAACTCCTACTTTCCCGGAACATCCAAAAACATGCACCTGAATAATGGTGCAACAGGCTTTGAAATGTATTGAGCGTAAGTGTTACTGAAAGTGGTTTTCTTACCTCAAAACTTCCCCAGTCAGCACTCATGATGTTATAACCAGAAAAGTGTAACTTAAAGAAACAACAAAAATAATTACAGAAATATTACTGAGACGCTAAACATATAAATGAGGTGATTATTCATTCATGTGCAGTAATTACAGATATCTACTAAATAACAAATTACTTTCAAGTTTCGTATCTATGTTGTGCACTTTTGATCCTCTGCTTCAAGGTTACAGAGGACAGTTTGTCATCCGCCATCATAAAGTCGCAGTTCCTTCACAGACTGTCAAATTGTCAAATTGTGTGTGTTTGTTGGGGTGGGGGGGGGGGGAGGAAGGTGTTTGTAAATCCTAAAATCCTACCGCATGAGCGCATGTATTTGCATTTCAGTGTCGATGCCTTTTGACCGCTTGGAAACGAGTTTTGTGTACAGTGAAATAGTTGAGTCTAGATTCACAAGTACGTTTGCAAATTTTTTGTAAGTTGTTTATAGGATTATTAAGAATTTTTCGAGGGGAAGAACTTTTTTTAGCTTGCTGTCAAATTTAAATTTACTATTTGTATTATTTCATATCAGTAGGTATCTACTTAAACACTCCGATACCATATTATTCACTACTTCCTGAGCTAAAGTCATTGTTATGAATAGAAAAGTAAGTGATTTATGTTAGAATTGTTCTTATGGATATCATAACTACGTATTTTCTAAATTTTTGTAGTTAATTTATAACAAATGTCGTGGAAGCGAAGTAATAGCTACCATACAGAAATCGTTATTCAGGTATCTGTCAGATAACTTCCGGTGGCCATCACATATTATACTTACTGCCCGCTTTTATGCAATAAAATTTTTATTTCTTATGTATAATTTAGCTCATTACATAATGTCATAGGACATTACTGAATGAAAGTAACAAAGTATGTTTACTTGCTGATTTGCTTCTTACCGAGATTCGGTAGAGCAATGTGATTCAGACATGAACCACACTGTAATATAGCCATTTTGCATGCTGTTACTTGTCTAGAATGTATTATGAGTAGCTTAAGTTACGTGCAATTACACATTTTAGCTTAGCTGACAGTACTACTACCCTTTCTCTTAACTGATTTGGTGCTACATAACAATCATGATAATCTTACTGTAGAGGCATACGATAACGCACAGAAATATTATTGGTTCCTCCAATGATACGCCATTGGATGAAATATGAGAAGCAAGTTTCTTTCTGAGTTTCTTTTTTATTTTAGAACATCTCATCGAATAATAGGGTCACATCGACTTTATGAAGGATGCAACACACTACATAATCATAATTAACAGGTTTTTCATTCAGTTATCACCTCACAAAAATGGGTGTGATGGCCTGAGAGCTGCTAGGTACGTTTGTTTAAAACCAGTTGTTCAGGAGTGACGCAGTCTACATGTATGAGTGATAACCCGTTGCTTTTGCCAAGGTTACACAATCTCTGACGAACAATGACGTTTGCATTTTACAACTGTGGCACAATACGCGTGGCGGCAATACAAGGTTGTCGTTGCACCATTCTTACAAGCGTCGTCTTTGTGAACTACATTCCACCGAAGTCCTGATGTAGTAAGGATTGCAGTGTTTAGAGGCGCGTGACATGAATTAGAGATACTTTTAGTTCTTGACAGAACAACATGTCTTCCACGTTTCACCAGAGAAATACGCTACTGTTTCCCGGTTGTTAACGAAGGAAATATTACAGCGCTATTTAATTGCATTTAGTTTCGTTCTGCTCGTGTCCATTAAGTAAGACAAAGTAGTTCCTCCGCGATAAGTGACTCCTATAGAAAGCAGAATCTTAAGAAGCTACGTTTTTATTCTTCGCGTCGGAAATTACTGAAATAGATTAAAGTAATTTTCTACTGCACAATGAGTGCCTGGACTGTCTTCGTATGGAAGTGCGATTATTTCGTACTAGTAACGTGAGACTCAGCCATTCGAGTTACCAGCTTGTTTGCGCAAGTAGTTTATGATCTCCTTGACATGTGGAAATTTAGATGGATAGGGATTAACACGGGTATTGTATTCCGCCCCCTGGATTACAGAGTACAAAAAAGTATCTTGTTAATGTTATTTCACAGCTTCCCTACAGACGATGTTTGACCCACACTGATGACGACATTTGCAAACAGCTAATATACAGAAAAGGAGGCAATGAACACATTTCATTGCGAAAGGCAGCAATGTATCATTACAGTTTCTTATGTCTGTGACAGATTGAACTTGACATTGAGACATGGTACGTAACTTTGAAAGAATAAAAAACAGTTCCAGGCGAACTCGTTTCGTCGTGGTTTCGTGATGGTTACGTTTCTCTCCCGAGAAACGTCCTTCAAGCTCCGCACTAGGACATCTCCTACACGAAGTAAAACGGTTTTGTTGTGTAGCGTACTAGAAATGACGCGAAATTAAAATAGAGAAAAAACTGCGTAATTTCTTAATGGAAAATCCACGATGTAATGTAACAATATTACGAAAAGAGAGGTTGCTACTCGCCATAGATGCTGAGTGGCAGATAGGCACAACAAAAAGACTATCACAAATAAGCTTTAGACCACACACACACACACACACACACACACACACACACACACACACACACACACACACACAAACAAACGCAACTCACGCACCCATTTCTTGGTTTTCTTCAAATGGCTCTGAGCACTATGGGACTTAACATCTGAGGTCATCAGTCCCCTAGAACTTAGAACTAGTTAAACCTAACTAACCTAAGGACATCACACACATCCATGCCCGAGGCAGGATTCGAACCTGCGACCGTAGCGGTCGCACGGTTCCAGACTGAAGCGCCTAGAACCGCTCGGCCACACCGGCCGGCTCTTGGTTTTCTCAGTGCAATAGATAGGCTTAACTTTTCAGATACCTAGCGGACTGACGATAATCATGCTAGCTGGAATACCAAAAACACATAACCTAACAATAATTCTAACTTCTTCATTTTGGATTGTTTGTTGTGACTGAGATGTATACTTTACTTGTGCAGAGGGTAAGGACTATACATTACACTTTTATAGCGTTAGACGACACAAACATTTATTACAATTGTACCTATCGCAGAGCATACCTCAAATTCCCTTTCGTCGGTTTCTGCTAACCCTTCCGGATAGATGAGCGCATTAACGCGCCGATTCCGGGAGTTGAGCCTGACCCGAATCTAACGCGCTTCGCAGATTCCCAAAGAGGGCTCACTGGCCAGCAGGCCGTCCTGGATGTGGTTTTTAGGTGGTTTTTCACATAGAACTACGTGAACGGTACTTACGTCCCGCCACAGGAGGAGAACACGGCAGTGCCATAACCCGATCTCCCAGAAACTTCGTTCAGTGGAAGAGGGCTCAAAATAAGCGAACACGTATCTCGGCTTACCCGTGGAACTTGACGTTTTATGATAAAACGATGGTCAAAGTTTTAGAGGTACTTTATGTGCCTTTTATCAAGTAAATACTTCAGTGGAAGCTGTGGCACAGTACTTAGCGTCGCGGCTTTTGAATTCTGCGCCCCGGGTTTGAAACCCGATTACTGTTTTTATTTATGTAAACTAATTTATTTATTTATTTATTTATTTTTGTGTACTTACCCATTTCCGTAGAAGGCTACTACGTCAGTGTTTCTTATCAAGTTAGGGGATACTAGGGCGCTATATTATTTGTAAAATTACAACTGGATTTCGTGATAAGTGTCATATAGTTATAAGATATGTGTGTATGATGTTTTAGGACGTTACAATATTCCTCAAAAATGGTTCAAATGGCTCTGAGCACTATGGGACTTAACATCTGATGTCATCAGTCCCCTAAAACGTAGAACTACTTAAACCTAACCAACCTAAGGACATCACACACATCCATGTCCGAAGCAGGATTCGAACCTGCGACCGTAGCGGTCGCGCGTTTGCGGGCTGAAGTGCCTAGAACCGCTTGGCCACCCCGGCCGGCGGTTGCACTACTTATTCGATAAAAGGCACATAAAGTACCTCGAAAACTTTGACCGTATGTGTGCGATTTTTCTGACCCGTCTTCCACTGAGAGAAGTTTTCTGGGAATTCTGATTATGCCACTTGTCGTCTTCTCCTCATGAGATACACGATACGCAGACATTTAGAAAACATTCTCACATTTGTGCACAGGATTAACTCTATACATAGATTGATCGGGAACGCAAAATACGTCCTAGTTTTGCCTGTTCAAATCCTTCATCAGCAGTAGCAGCTTCTATCGTCCAAACGTGCCCTATGGTAAAATCCCGCGAAGTTTCAACATTATCTTAGAAAGTATGGATACGTTTCTTAGTTTCATTTGAATTCTGTTTACCATCTAAGAGAAAAGGAAACACTTGTATTACTTATCGAGAGAACGTAGTACTATTTTCGCTTTTCTGCAGACAAAGGAACTGTCGTCGACGATAATATTATCAGAAACTGCACTCGGAAACTTGAAGAGGCAACGAGGGCTTCTCAGTCATATGACGTCAAATGGAGGACGCTACCGTAACTTTGACGGCTAGCTTTTCTAACTTTTTCTGGGAAAAAATTACGCACCAGTTCTAGAATACTGTGTTGCGTCTCAAAACAACATAACTAACGACGATGACGTTAACCCAGCAGTGAATTCTTACAACTAACAATTTTGTAAAACAACATAAAAACGCCTCAGTTTTCATAAAACGAAACACTTTAAAAAAATTTTTTTTTCTTATTTCTGCAATTAGTATTGGTCTTTTGGAGTGCTTTGAGACAGATTTAGCACAAGTATTTTAAGTCGCTAGAATCATCCTAGTAAGCACATAGTAATTATGGACAGTCGGATGAAAATGGAAAAGTTGTAAGAAAATAGGTAAACTGTAAAACTGTTTCCATTCCATGCTGGGCGCCTTGTACAGCGAATGCCTATGAATTTCTTGAAATATGGCAGTAGTGGCTGCAAACGCAACGCGTAGTTGCCAGTTCAAAATGGGACTTGACATCTGAGGTCATGAGTCCCCTAGAACTTAGAACTGCTTAAACCTAACTAACCTAAGGACATCACACACATCCATGCCCGAGGCAGGATTCGAACCTACGACCGTAGCAGCAGCGCGGTTCCGGACGGAAGCGCCTAGAAACGCTCGGCAACAGTGGCTGGCGTTGCTAGTTAATAGATGGAACAATTTGCTACCAAGACTGTCTTATTTCAAGTAAGTAAACTATTTATTATTTCAGAAGTAATCTCCATGACTGTTTACTAATTTATCCACTGTGAAACAATGCAGTCAGTGGTTTCAAGGAGAAATGTTTGTGGTTAACTACGGAACCACGACTGTACCCTGGTGTGCACCTATTATTCCGAAGCAAATCGACGGCCACGAAAGTTATTTTTCAAGGCTGCAAAAGTGTGGAATTGGAGAGATCGGGACTCTATGGAATATGTGCAAGGGCTTCCCAGCGAAACTTCTGTAGTCGAAAGAACAGGCACGCCAGTTGCGGGAAAATCTTGATGACCTTTTCCTTAGACTATAAGGGCCTACTGCTCATTGAAAATATGGAACGCGGCACCACAATTAACGCACAGTGGTACATGGACACCTGGCCAAAAATGAAGCTCGCCATTAAGTCCAAACACTCAGAAACATTAATGAACAGTAGTATTCTGTTGCACGTTTGTCCAATGTTGTTTCGACGACGCTGCAAAAGTTTCGCTGGGAAGCCCTTACACATCCTCCATACTGTCCAGATCTCTCCGTATGCGGCCGGCCGGAGTGTCCAGGCGGTTGTAGGCACTTCAGTCTGGACGCGCGACTGCAACGGTCGCAGGTTCGAATCCTGCCTCGGGCATGGATGTGTGCAATGTCCTTAGGTTAGGTTTAAGTAGTACTAGGGGAATGATCACCTCAGAAGTTCAGTCCCATAGTGCTCACAGCCATTTGAACCATCTCCGTATGTGATTCCTATGTTCTTGGAACCCTGAAGAAAGAAATTCGTGGCCCTCAATTTGCCTTAGTACAGTCGTGGTTCCGTAGCGAACCGCCACCATTTTTCAATGAAGGCACTGGCCGTCCCGTCCGACACCGGGACAAATGTATTAACTGTCATGACAATTGCTTTCGAAATAATGTGCAGTTTAGTTCCTTCTTTCCATCTGTCGCGTTTTCATTCGAGTGTCCGTTACAGATTTCTCACTTAGTTGTGTTTCTCAGTACTTTGATGAAAAATTCACTTATAGTCGATGTTATTCAATCTGTATATTGAGCAAGCAGTAAAGGAAACGAAATAAAAATTCAGAGGAGGTATTAAAATCCATGGAGAAGAAATAGAAACTTAGAGGTTCGCCGATGACATTGTAATTCTGTCAGAGACAGCAAAGGACCTGGAAGATCAGTTGAACTGAATGGACAGTGTCTTGAAAGGAGGATATAAGATGAACATCAACAAAAGCAAAACGAGGATAATGGAATGTAGTCGAATTAAGTCGGGTGATGCTGAGGGGATTAGATTAGGAAATGAGACACTTAAAGTAGTAAAGGAGTTTTGCTATTTAGGGAGCAAAATAACTGATGATGGTCGAAGTAGAGAGGATATAAAATGTAGACTGGCAATGGCAAGGAAATCGTTTCTGAAGAAGAGAAATTTGTTAACATCGAGTATAGATTTAAGTGTCAGGAAGTCGTTTCTGAAAGTATTTGTATGGAGTGTAGCCATGTATGGAAGTGAAACATGGACGATAAATAGTTTGGACAAGAAGAGAATAGAAGCTTTCGAAATGTGGTGCTACAGAAGAATGCTGAAGATTAGATGGGTAGATCACATATCTAATGAGGAGGTATTGAATAGGATTGTGGAGAAGAGAAGTTTGTGGCACAACTTGACTAGAAGAAGGGATCGGTTGGTAGGACATGTTTTGAGGCATCAAGGGATCACAAATTTAGCATTGGAGGGCAGCATGGAGGGTAAAAATCGTAGAGGGAGACCAAGAGATGAATACACTAAGCAGATTCAGAGGGATGTAGGCTGCAGTAGGTACTGGGAGATGAAGAAGCTTGCACAGGATAGAGTAGCTCAGTTCTATCCATAGCGACGGCAACTACATCACAGTAGTACTGTACCTGTCTGAAGGCTGTTGCAGAGCCTTGTATTTTGTGTCGTACATATTGGTGTTGCATATTACCATCTTTGTCACAGTCCTGAAGGTATTTTATCAGAAACAAAAGTAACTGTAATAAACCGATAATATTATCAGAAACTGCGCTCGGAAATATGAAAAGGCAGCGAGCGCTTCTCAGTCATATGAGGTCAAATGGAGGACACTACTGTAAGTTTGACGGCTAGCTTCTCTAACCTTTGGTGGGAAAAATTACGCACCAGTTCTAGAATACTGTGGCGCGTCTCAAAACAACACCCACTGGGTGGTTTGCCTCTGTAGAAGAGTGGTCAGCGTGGAGGATCCGAGTCCGATTCCCAGTACTGTCGGGATTTTTCCTTAGTCCTGGAACGGGGTGTCGTCGTGATGCCGATAAATTTAGGATTTACTTGACTGAGAAGTAACGATTCCAGGTGACGAAAATTAATAATAACGGGGAGATTGCCCCACCATAAGGCACCCGATGGTGCCACTGGCAAAGGAAGACATGGCGATCGGTCTGTACCGATGGCTCCACCAGGGCCTGCGGCCAGAGTTTATGTTCTAACTGGGTACCAAGGGTGAAAATATCACTGCACAAACGCCTTCGAGTTTGGGTTCACCTTCATGTTTAAATATGTAAATCTAGACGAATTAGCTGCACTTTCGACAGGATCCACCTCAAGGAATAATTCATCCTCCGCAGTGTACGCAAAGGAGTACGTGGGGGTCCAGAGAGTCCGTTCGTAAAGTGACGATCGGAGAGCGGGCACCGCGGCGCTGCAGAAACAGCAGACAGCCTGCGGGCTGGCCGTGCCTACGTCAACGGGAAACACTTTGCTGTTCGCCTTGGCGGCAATCAGCCGTCCGCGGTTCAAGGCGACGCCAGGGCTGCAGTCGGTCAGCAGGGACAGACCGGGCTCCTGACTGATGGTTTTCTGACAGCTCACTGTGTGCAGCGGATGCAACGTGGAAAGCGGTCATGAAGTCACTAGCTGAACTGAAGACATGGGCGGGAAAATGGGCTAACTCTCAAATGTGCAAGCTGGGAGATAAGTGTTGCAATCTGTTGCTTGTAGTTGTTGTTGTGGTCTTCAGTCCTGAGACTGGATTGATGCAGCTCTCCATGCTACTCTATCCTGTGCAAGCTTCTTCATCTCCCAGTACCTACTGCAACCTACATCCTTCTGAATCTGCTTAGTGTATTCATCTCTTGGTCTCCCTCTACGATTTTTACCCTCCACGCTGCCCTCCAATGCTAAATTTGTGATCCCTTGATGCCTCAAAACATGTCCTACCAACCGATCCCTTCTTCTAGTCAAGTTGTGCCACAAACTTCTCTTCTCCCCAATCCTATTCAACACCTCCTCATTAGTTATGTTATCTACCCATCTAATCTTCAGCATTCTTCTGTAGCACCACATTTCGAAAGCTTCTATTCTCTTCTTGTCCAAACTGGTTACCGTCCATGTTTCACTTCCATACATGGGTACACTCCATACAAATACTTTCAGAAACGACTTCCTGACACTTAAATCTATACTCGATGTTAACAAATTTCTCTTCTTCAGAAACGATTTCCTTGCCATTGCCAGTCTACATTTTGTATCCTCTCTACTTCGACCATCATCAGTTATTTTACTCCCTAAATAGCAAAACTCCTTTACTACTTTAAGTGTCTCATTTCCTAATCTAATCCCCTCAGCATCACCCGATTAAATTTGACTACATTCCATTATCCTCGTTTTGCTTTTGTTGATGTTCATCTTATATCCTCCTTTCAAGACACTGCCCATTCCGTTCAACTGCTCTTCCAAGTCCTTTGCTGTCTCTGACAGAATTACAATGTCATCGGCGAACCTCAAAGTTGCTAGGTACGGGAATTATCAAAATTGACATTGCTCTCACCCTGTCACACTTAACTATTTTTCTCTACGCGTTTACATTTGAGGGTTACACATTTTTCGCGCATGTCTTCAATTGGTCGTGTGGCGCTATGTATTTGTAACACAGGAAAATGCTCAGAGTTGAAGTGTGAGTCAGACTAAGCGGTGGAAAACCAACAAGGTTGGTGCTTCACTGGACTAAGAACTTCGTCTGGCTCTTGACGATACGGCAGCGGCCTTGCAGCAGTGCTAACATCGCTTCTTGTGCTGTCGGACATTGCTAACATCTGGATGATTGGCTATACGAGGTGCATTCAAGTTCTAAGGCCTCCGATTTTTTTTCTCCGGACTGGAAAGAGATAGAAACACGTGCATTGTTTTAAAATGAGGCCGCGTTCATTGTCAATACGTCCCAGAGATGGCAGCACCGTACGGCAGATGGAATTTTACCGCCAGCGGCGAGAATGAGAACTGTTTTAAATACTTAAAATGGCGACGTTTTCCTTACTTGAACAGCGTGCAATCATTCGTTTTCTGAATTTGCGTGGTGTGAAACCAATTGAAATTCATCGACAGTTGAAGGAGACATGTGGTGATGGAGTTATGGATGTGTCGAAAGTGCGTTCGTTGGTGCGACAGTTTAATGAAGGCAGAACATCGTGTGACAACAAACTGAAACAACCTCGGGCTCGCACAAGCAGGTCTGACGACATGATCGAGAAAGTGGAGAGAAATTTTTTGGGGGATCGCCGAATAACTGTTGAACAGATCGCCGCCAGAGTTGGCATTTCTGTGGGTTCTGTGCACACAATCCTGCATGACGACCTGAAAACGCGAAAAGTGTCATCCAGGTGGGTGCCACGAATGCTGACAGGCGACCACATGGCTGCCCGTGTGGCATGTTGCCAAGCAATGTTGATGCGCAACGACAGCATGAATCGGACTTTCTTTTCGTCGGTTGTGAGAATGGATGAGACGTGGATGCCATTTTTCAATCCAGAAACAAAGCGCCAGTCAGCTCAATGGAAGCACACAGATTCACCACCACCAAAAAAATTTCGGGTAACCGCCAGTACTGAAAAAATGATGGTGTCCATGTTCTGGGACAGCGGGGGCGTAATTCTTACCCATTGCGTTCCAAAGGGCCCTACGGTAACAGGTGCATCCTACGAAAATGTTTTGAAGTACAAATTCCTTCCTGCACTGCAACAAAAACGTCCGGGAAGGGCTGTGCGTGTTCTGTTTCACCAAGACAACGCACCCGCACATCGATCTAACGTTACACAACAGTTTCTTCGTGATAACAACTTTGAAGTGATTCCTCATTCTCCCTACTCACGTGACCTGGCTCCTAGTGACTTTTGGCTTTTTCCAACAATGAAAGACACTCTCCGTGGCCGCACATTCACCAGCCGTGCTGCTATTGCCTCAGCGATTTTCCAGTGGTCAAAACAGACTCCTATAGAAGCCTTCGCCGCTGCCATGGAGTCATAGCGTTGTGAAAAATGTGTACGTCTGCAGGGCGATTACGTCGAGAAGTAACGCCAGTTTCATCGATTTCGGGTGAGTAGTTAGTTAGAAAAAAAATCGGAGGGCTTAGAACTTGAATGCACCTCGTATGGGTCTGCCAGGCGCTGTTGGCGAGCGGGGTGCCCTCAGCCCTTGTGAGGCCAATTGAGAAGCTACTTGATTGAGAACTAGTAGCTTCGGTCGCGAAAACTGGCAACAATCAAGAGAACTATGTGCTGACCATGCGGCTCTCCAAATCTGTGTTCTAAGATGCTTATCGGCTGAGGCTGACACAGCGGTCGGTCGGTACCGTTGGGTCTTACGAGACCTGCTTGGAGAGAGTTTAGGTTTAGTTTCTTGATGATTCATTTATCGTAACTTGCATTTGCATCTACATACTGTAAGCCAAAATACAGTTCAAATGGTTCAAATGGCTCTGAGCACTATGGGTCTTAACTTCTGAGGCCATCAGTCCCCTAGAAAATGGTTGGTTCAAATGGCTCTGAGCACTATGGGACTCAACTGCTGTGGTCATAAGTCCCCTAGAACTTAGAACTACTTAAACCTAACTAACCTAAGGACATCACACACATCCATGCCCGAGGCAGGATTCGAACCTGCGATCGTAGCAGTCGCGCGGTTCCAGACTGTAGCGCCTAGAACCACGCTCGGCCACTTCGGCCGGTCAACACACAGTGAATTTGTGAATCTCTCTCTCTCTCTCTCTCTCTCTCTCTCTCTCTCTCTCTCTCTCTCTCTCTCTCTGTGTGTGTGTGTGTGTGTGTGTGTGTGTGTGTGTGTGTGTGTGTGTGTGAGAGAGAGAGAGAGAGAGAGAGAGAGAGCGAAATGGTTCACAAACTAATTTTTCCTCTTTCCTAAGCCATTCGCAGATGGTACGAGATAAAAGCAGTTGTCAGGAAGCTCCTGTATGCCTCGGATTTCTATAATCTTACACTCGTTGTCGTTAAAAGAACAAGATGAGACAAGACATTGTGACCACTACCGACCACAAGATTTAAGAGCGTCTTGTTGTGCTGCGGGCATATGTCGTGTTAATGAAAGTGTATATGCGGGGCAGAAAAAAATTGGAAACATTTCTACCCACGATACCGGCCGCCGATGAGGAAACTCGCTGACGTAGGCGGCTTTAGCATGTGAAACATTGTTTCTCGGCCACTGGGAACGAGCACCTCGGAGACAACGAAACTAGTCGGTTCTTCTCGTGGTACTGGCGTGAACATCTAGGGAAAGTGGTTGAAGGACGATGAAACCACGAGTAGGCGATGACGTGCAGGATGTCCTCATCACAGTGCGTGGAGGTCGGAGACTCGCCTTGTCTGTAAGACGGGACAGACGACATTTTTGGCTGATCTGGCGGCAGATGCTGGTGCGTCGACAAGTGTTTCGCAGCTGATAAGTGTTGCTCAGGTTCCACTGTTGAGCACGGGGCTCCGCAGCAGATGGGTTCAGATTTGGTCGAACGACATAGCCAACTGCGACTGGATCGTCGCGAATGGATCTTGGATCAGTGGGAGCCACCTGCTCGCGAGAGCCGATGGTCGTGACCGAATATGGCGCCATCCTGCCGAACGGCGCCTCGATACACGCACCGCACCACGGACGCAGTTCCAAGTTGGCCATATGGTGCCATCGGGGACATTAACCTCGGCTACCATGGGACCTATGGTAATAACTGAAGGCACCACGAAAACAGTGCAGTAAGCGCACGTTCTTGCGGACATAGCAAGGACTGCCGAATTAATGCCACGTTTGTGACTGCTGCGTTGCGGTCGATAGGTCGACCAACGCTGTATGGAGCACATGGCCACCATCTTTTCGCTCGTCAGTGACTGTACTGACTCCCAAATTACAATACGTTGGAAGCACAGCTCCATCGAGATGCGGAGAGAACTGTTGGAGGTACTCCTATGGCAACGTGTACTGTTATTACCTACAGAGTACATGTGTCCATAATGTACAGCGCCTTTCTTATAGCCCCATTACGGATTGTTGAGCATTTCTGTGATACTCCAAGCTTGCTTAGGATAACTCTCACGAAGTGTGCACGTTTCCATTAAATGTCCTTTGTCTCTACCATCTGTCAATTCAATTTTCTGAGGGTCTCAAACCCACGATCGGAGTTTACTAACTGGTCTAACTTTAGTAACTTTGCTTGGCGGATATGTATCCTATGCGTTAAAGATGCAGTTGTTCTGAATTTATCATACACATATTTAAATGTACTACGTGTAGGTTGAGTACGTTGAGGATATCTTTCAGTGCATAAGTCTCTAGCTCTCACTGAATTTAGTTGGCATTCTCCTAAATGAGAAGCACATCGACTTGTTCTTCGAAGGAATACGTCACACACATTCACTTGATTCGACGATACTAGTCTTACCGTTCCTATTACTGCTGTACTGCAAAACCGTCGAATGGTGTTTACATGTCAATGACACTTTAGATGGATACGCTGTATTAGGCAAATATTTACTATTTGCACGATATACGACAGAGAATTGTCAGAGCATGAGCTTCGATAAGTGCCGATGTGATAAGTAATACCACTCAATCCATGACAAGAAGGTTGCAACACTGCACTGATACCAATGGTCATCACTTCGAACACCTTCTGTAAATGGACGTTCATGGCACGTTTTCGACCTTCGTTGACCTTCAAAGACCTTACTGTTACACGTCATTGGATTCGTCTCGATAGCTGCTATCAGGAAATAAGTACCAAACTGTAGCACCCCATTTAAAAAAACAAAGTTGACGTTCGTACCTCTGACACGACCCCACTTAGCAACAAAAAACCAACGTCATTTTATGGCCCCCGTTTTCCAATGCAACTTTTGTCCCACAAACTTTTCAGCTGCAATCATACTAGGTGTCAATCGTTAGTGACTCCCCCTGTATGTATAAACATATATCTGCGCCACTCCAGGCTTTGGCATTTAACTACACCTATCTCAACAGTTCTACCTAAACTAAGAGGGGAGGAAAGGAAACGGGAGGAGAAGTTCGTTCGGCTCCTCTGTTACCACAAAAGCCATAACACGTTTGGATAAAATCAAAATAAACGTTCACTTGCAAAGATATTTCTGTTATCTGCATGGCACAGGTAAGTTGTTCTGTTTGTCATCGCACTGTAACTATTTGTGGGTCGTATTTTCTCAGGCTGCGACTGGAGACTAGCCAGGCATTCGCCTGAACGTCTGTGGAAAACCGCCTAAAACCGCACTCAGGTTGAGCTGTGCACCAGGGCAACTGTTAATCCGCCACACCATTCAAATTGTATCTGGCGGATCTCCCTGTCTCGCAAGCTAGCGCTCTATATGAGCAGATCCGGTATGACCCACACTCTCTTGCAGTAAATGAGAACACCCCGGACGCTGTTGACGGAGGAGCTGCAGACGTTCTTTGAGTATGGACGGGAGACCCCTCCGCCGGTGGTCCTCGAGAATTATCCTCAAATCTCGCCCGCGGCTTCTTTGCTGCGGAAACAATTGGCGCTCCGTGACCGCCGCGCTCTTCGACTTCTTCACCCTTCCCTCCCGCCCCCTCCCCCCCTCCCGTTTTAATTCACTCTTGCAGACGCCTATCTGGCTCACGCCATCTGCCCACCCCCTTCCAAGCACCTCCGTCGCAGTTGCGATTATTTCGCCGCGTGCGTCAATTAATAAGCGGACCTGCACCTCTCTGGAAATGTCAAGATCACGGAACTCAAGTGAAGTAAGAACGACGGCGGTCTGTTCTACCGAGAACGCAGAGTTATAAAACTACTGTATGCTACCGCAGACTATAACAAGCAGCTGTAGACTGCGATAGTTTTCTTAGTAGCTTCGGTTAGTTAAGGTCGTAACCACGTCACCTGTACGTCAGGTGTGTTGCATACCTATCAGGCGTTATCTTATCTGAGTCGCTTTGTTTGCGTATGCGTTCAGTGTCTTACTAGATTCTCCTAGTAACCGGTAGCGGGGAACAGGTTAGAAAGTGAGTAAGGGTTTATAAAGGGACAGAACATTTTTGTTCCACATAGTTATCTTCCTGCCTGTTACTTTAAAATAAACAACATATACAGCAAAATTGAAATTGTCAACATTTAATTCCGGTTTTATTCGAAAATTATTGATCTGAAACGTAAAACAGAGAGATGTTGTAGTGAAAATAAAAAAAAGATCTATCACATAGGACTCGGAAACTTGATTTCTTAAAAAAAAGTGGGGTTGCATTCAAAACAGCATAAAACAATGACATATCAAACATTACTTCAATGCTTCGTCGAGCTCACATGAAACATGTATCTGACGTTTCTGTTATTCATAAGAAACTTTCATAGCTATCAATAATAACAGGAATGTCTTGCCTTTGATCATTATGAAGACCGTTCAATTGATTACCAAAACAATAATAAGAATTATAATAATATAGATTTTTTTAGTTTTTTGCTTGCAAACTGCACTTCTATCAGAAGCAATTGCTTTGGTTACTTAGAAAGTGCAGAAGTTACTCGATCAACTAATTTTTCTTACTTATAAAGTGCAATTTGTATTTTGTAAGGACACAGAATACACAAGGAACTAGCACTGAACGATGCCTGGCACTAATTATGTGCAAAACAAATAAATAAATAAAAGACAAATCGAAGGCGTTGGGTCCCTGTTTATGTCATACACATACATATATATTTCTTTCCCTACCAATGCTACCAATACTACCGTAATCCTGCCATTTACTAAGGCATTTATGTGTTGTATCAAAACGACTGAACCATAGTTCGGAGTTGTTGCAGTGAAAAGGGAAATCCCAACTTTCGTTCTCCGTGTTTTTCACAAGGGATGAGCTCCCGCGCCAAGTCATGGTGGAATCTTCCCACCGCTTTCGTCAACATAGGTACTCTTCCGTCTCTACGGACCAAAATGTGGACGTGGCATTATTCTCCCTAACCACTTCCTCTGAATTCATATGGGAGTTGATATCATAAAAATACAATTTTATGCACATGATTTCGCTGGATCAGCAAGGGAAGTAATATATGGAGAACGAGAGCCAGCAAGTGAAGGGATATATGAAAAACACTGACCAAAAGAAGGGAAAAGATGTCAGAACATGTTCCAATGCATCACGGAATAGCTTCTATGGTAGCAGAGGGAGCGATACAAAACCTGTAGGGGAAGATAGAAAAAAAATTGGAAATTTGTTTTAAGTTCCTATGGCACCAAACTGCTGAGGTCATCGGTTCCTAGGCTTACACACTACTTAATCTAACGTAAACTAACTTACGCTAAGCCAACACACACACAAGGGAGGACTCGAACCTCCGACGGGGGAAACCGCGAGAACCGTGCAAGGTGCCCTGTACCTCGTGGTTACCCCTCGCGGTGGGAAGGTAGAGTTTGCAACATATCCAACAAGTGATTGAGGAGGTAACTGAGGACGTGGGGTGTCAGAGTTAGTCTGAAACGGAGAGATTCGCCAAAACAATCAGCAGCCTGACATGAAAATAACTTGGTAATAGCGGCACTTAGAACGACAAACTGGTGTTTAAAAATGTATGAATTACAACTTAAGCCTTTTCGTACTACTTCTATCAAGGTGAACTCGTTCAAACTCTTTGGGACAAGTGATAGTCAGAAAGAGCTCCGTTGATTCTATTTCATCATCTCTATTTCTTCCTTCTTGTCGTTGCTCTTAATTACATTCAGTTGAATGTGTTTGTCAAAACCTTTCTTTTCCTGTGTTGTGCTGTATGATGTAGAACAACTTATAGAAGCGATATCGGAAACGGGCAGGCTATGTTAAGAACACCTTTGAAAGCATGTGTACCACTAGTCTAAAGATCAGCACGCATCGCTGCAAGGGCACCACACAACACTTGTGATTCGGACGTAAGTTGACTTTCACCAGTCACTCTAACTTTTATATCTAATAGCCGCTTCATGATGTAACAACGTCCGTTTTTAAGAATGGTCGTTTAACAGACGTGAGAAAAACTACACGTCTATACTGCTGAAGTCTGTATCTTGTAGAATATGAGATCACTCTACATGGTAGCGTATGATGACATTTCTGGAGACCGAAAATCTCCTCTGTAGAATTCAACAAGGATCCTGCAAACATATATCATGTGAAACTAAACACGATCCGTTCGTCCACGAGACCCAGTAAGCAGTAGATGCAGGCGCCCGAGTCCACGCCGAGTTCATTTACTGCCAGAAGAACTTCGTCACAGCTCCGTACTGTCACCTAATGAACAAAGTATCAGAGTACGGAATACCTTCCCAACTGTCTGATTAGACTGAAGAGTTCCTAGCAAACAGAACACAGCATGTCATTCTTAAGGGAGATAAATCTTCAGCTGGGAAACTAATTCCTGGCGTACCAGAAGAGCGTATTACAGGATTTCACAAGACATACAGGGTGCAACGGGTATCTGCAAAGATATCAGAGGCCAACGATGGAAAAACTTTTTTGCTGAAAATACCTTATTCTTATGTTTTTAAGGGTGGGAAATCAAATATGATACTTAAAAACCTGTATCACCCACCATTTCTTCACATTTTACAGTTAAATTTGCTAAATTAAGCGATTTTTAACGAATTTAACAGTTTTTATATAGTTAAAACAATTCAAAAAGGAGGTGTAATGAATGTAATTGACGTTGGTAGTACTGCTCAAAAACATTTGCTGGCAAGAAAAGGTCGATTCCATTTTTGTGTTAACAGATGGTGTTTTGTTTACTGTCAACCTAACCCCACTTTCCCGTTTCCTGTGCATGTGCTCAGTACAATGTCTAATCGTGGTTGTAGTAAAAACTCTGCTGACAGTTTTTGTTATATTTGTGGTGAATTTGTGATTAAAAAACACCAAAGAAACATTACAGACTATGTGGAAAAGTATTGTCTATCATATTTTGTATCTAAACTTGAGGATCAAGACATATCTTGGGCGTCGCATAAGGTATGTCATATGTGTGTTGAAGATCTGAGAAAATGGTCCAAAAAGGAGAAAAAAAAAAGCCTGTTCCTGTGATATGGAGGGAGCCAAGAAATCATTCCGATGATTGCTACTTTTGCAGTGTTGATATAACTGGACATAATTCGAAAAACAAGAAGGTAATAAGCTTCGCTAACCTTCCGTCGCCATCCGACCAGTAGAGCATGGTGCAGATTTCCCAGTTCCTGGACCACCAGATGATTTAAATTCTATTCCAACAGAAGTATTTTCTGATGTACAATCTGTTTTAGATAAACCAGATGATGATGAATTCCATTGTAATACAGAAAGTCTAGATCCCAAATTGTTTACTCAGACCGAGCTTAAGGATTTGGCTAGTGATCTCGGCTCAACGAAAGGAAAAGCTGAATTGCTTGGCTCTAAAAGAAAAGAATTTACTGGCAGTTGGAACCTGCATATACACGTATAGAAAGAGAGAGCAGCAATTTTCCAAGCTTTTTCAAAAAGAAGGTGATTTAGTGTATGCTATGAAAACCTAGAAATAGTGCTAAATAAAATAGGCTACTCTGCTCATGGTTGGATGATATGTGGCGACCTAAAAGTAACATGCATGCTCCTTAGTCAGCAATATTCCATGTTTCTTGAGTGAATGGGACAATAGGCGTAGGGATCAACACTGGTGCAGAAAGAACTGGCCTGTGAGGGTGTCTTTAAAACCTGGTGAGAAGAACATTCTACACAAAAACATTGTATATCCAAAAAACGTACTTCTACCACCTCTACATATAAAGTTAGGCCTAATGAAACAGTTTGTAAAGGCTTTGCCTAAAGATGGACCATGTTTTAAGTGTGTCTGCCAAAAGTTTCCACACCTTTCAGAAGCTAAACTAAAAGAAGGCGTATTTTTCGGACCGGGCATTAGAAAATTTAATTTTGATGTTAACTTTGAATCCACAATGACCTTAAATGCGAAAGAATCATGGGTATCATTCAAGCAAGTAGTTACAAAGTTCTTAGGACATGAAAAAGACCCAGTATATGTTTCTATTATAGCTACAATGTGAAATAAGTTTAAAGCTTCAGGATCTTTAATGAGCCTAAAAGTTCACTTTTTGAACAGTCGCCTTGATTACTTCCCGGACAATATGGGAGATGTTAGTGAGGAGCAAGGAGAGCGTTTTCACCAGGACATCAAAGTGTTGGAAAAACGCTACCAACGCCGCTGGAACACCCACATGATGGGGGACTACTGTTGGTCACTCCAACGACAAGTTCAGCAAGTAACTAATCGTAGAAAAAGCTACACAAGAAGCCTCAAAGAAAGAAAATAGAAACCAATTCCAGCTGACAAGAGAAACCTCTTTAACACATATCACTATTTCAAGAACCTTACTGTAAATACAAACCATGATTACGTTGTAACAAAGCGTTTCACTAATTTCCCCGTTTACTGTATAGCATAGAATTTTTATACTACATAATAAAAAGCATACTGCTCGAAAAGTGTGGGTGGTACAAAAAAATTAGATTTGGATTCAGCTCATAAAAATCTATAAAAATCAGCTATCAAAGAAAAAAAAAGTTTTAAAAAAATTTTTCGTTCTCCTGTGTATTTTTTTTCATTTTAACATGCATGCATGTCTGCGTGTTGGTTATTTTTTCTCCACATCCAATCTGATGTTTTCTCTACGGCCATAACAGCAGCACCAACTGGACTACGCCTGTCAATATAGACCAATCGTTCTGTGTTCACGTGTGCATACTTCAACACCTGACTTGCTACCCAAGGGGAAAATAAGCATTAATGACATGCTCTTGCCGCATGTATTTGGAGCTACCAAACAAGCTTATTTACAAACAAATGTGTTAACGTAAAATGGCTCGCTCCCCGTTATTCCCTTTAAACTTACATATGATCGATGGAACTTGAAACTAAGTAACTAATTCCAAGAACAGTGACGAACTGTAGCTCACCCACCACTGCAGTAGCTTACAAAATACTCACTCGTCCGATACTTCAATACTGCTCGTTGGTTTGCAATACGCACCAGATAGAAAAGTCAAAGAGTGGTATTAAAATTCACTCACATAATATCTAGTCTGTACTTGGAGGAACAAAGGCCAATTAAGAACGTGACTATGCAGTATTGATGCTGTATAGTAACACTTATTTGATAGTTCGTTATGATCTGGCTTTCACCTTCCTGCGTTATCGTCAGATAACTTAATAGTAAACAGATGGACTACACAACTTCAGCAAGCACAGCGGTACGAAGATCGTTTTTTGAATAAATGTGTCATTTTACGATTATATATCAATACAAAAACACAAGCATAATGTAATTCAGAAAGAATCTCTGAACAAGTAAATCTTAGGCTCAGGGACTAAAAGTATAGGAATATATATGGCAAAAACTTTGTAAAGTGTGTAACAGGGCAGATTACTATGTTATGCGAACCAACTGGTGAGTGTGATAGGCAAGCAGAAAAAAAGAGGGGATGGGGTAGATATAGGAGGGAATGTGGTGCCTGGAATGTGGGTGTGGAACAGTTATAACAAGCATATTATCTAATGATGAGAAAAATATTGATTGGCTGCTGCTACCTTAGTAAGAGAATAATGAAACTGTGTCTTGTCATTACGGATCAGGACAGGACTCTTTGACTGGTGTTTATTAACAGCCACAATTTCTACCTATAGTTCCTCTAAAGAGGAAATCACATTTAGTATCATAATAATGGCATTCATTCAGAGCCAATCCACATTTTATGATAATGATTCCCAATACCCCACAAGCATGAATATAATAGCACCCAAATTGTAGGGGTTACCTAATATATACCCATGTAGTATCTCCAGTTTCAGATGGTTCCCACAAATTTTCCGAGAGGCAGATTTACTACTTAAAATAAAATCCAAATGTCAACAAAATTCGAAATACCTAATTCGCTTGCATTAGTGAAAACTAATGGATCTACCCATTCCACCTAGTGCTAAGCTAGGGTAATTTGACGTCAGCAGCATATTTTGGAATACTCCGGTTGGAGAGGCTATGGGAATTTTAACAGAATTGTTGTATAAAACCATAACGAATCCAGAGGAGAGGGAAAGTCAAGACGGACAGCTGAGACACCCTTAAAGCAAAGCTGTTTCTAGTTTCAACAGGCTCTGTACACACAATCGGATGTGTTAGCAGTGGAATCTCCACTAAGCCCCTTATTAGATGAAATGTTCATGGGTAATTTTGTAGAAACATTTTTAGATAAAGATCCCTTACATTTCCAAATACAATACTGAAGTATGTGCATGTGCGATGTACTGTGTTTTTGGATAGGTACCACAAGACGGTTAAATAAATTTTTCAACATTTAAACTCACACCACGGTGAAAGTAAATAAATTGAAAATGAATTTGGGAGGAGACAACCAACATTTTAGACCTTTCAATTGGCAGTAGTAAGCAACAGCTTTTATTTTATATATACAGGACAGTAACATCTACAGACACACTAATATCTGCCAGCATCCCATAACACACAAACATGCGGCTATGCAGTCCATGGTGTACCTTCTGCTATCTATAGTTCAAACCAAATAAGATTTTGAAAATGAAGCGAAAAAATTAATGAAATGGCATACATTAATAGTTATATCCCTACCCTAATTCGCAACATATTAAGTTGAAAGGAAAGACAGGGGATAACAGCTACTCCATATCCCTCCTCAGAAATGACTAAACCACACTGATAAAAAATTAGCCCCCAATCCATATGCAGGTACTTGCCAGCAACCTAAAAATCCAGGCAATATACTCCATTATACATTAGGAATACTGTTGCCCACATTCCACTCAAAAGTACCAAAAAGATTCCATCTGTACAAAATATGGGAATTTAAAGGATTTCTTGGAATCTGTATGACAAATTATATGTAGGTCAGTCAGGTAGGCCTATAGCTACTAGACAGACCGAACATGAAAGGAGCTGAAGACTAAAAAAGAGAGGTTACACTTTTGCCGAATATTCTGTGAATGAATGTCATTCATATGACATTAAATGTCATGTTCTCCATAGAAGAACCAAAGGCAGAAAACAAACATTACTAGAAATTCTGGCTATTAACATGCCCCAGTCAAAGAATACTAATCGGACCCAAAATATCGAAACACAGTTTCATTATTCACCATTACTGAATTAGCAGAAACTAGTTAATAGTTTTCTTAAGATAATATGCTTGTTATGACAGTCCCACACCCGCATTACAAAGATTCCTTTCTGGTTTATACATGCCTATACTTTTTATCTTCGAGTATAAGATTATTTTTTCAGAGCTTCTTTGTGAATTACACAATGCTTGCATTTGTATCGATAAGTACTCGTAAAATGTCACACATGTTTGAAAAACCTTTGTACAACTACCAACTCTCGCTGATGCTGTGTGGGCTATCTGGTTAGTAATAAGCTATCTGACGATGACTTAGGAAGGCGAAGGCCACGTCATAACAAACCATTAAATAAATATTATTCTGAAATACCGTGTGTTCAAATTTTTAATGTATTATAGTAACGTAGTCTATATCTCATGCTCTTATGTTTTGATTTATAGCTACATTATTAGCTTTCTTTGGATATAATGACTCATTCCATGTCAGATCAGCTATGGCTGACATGGTCGCATCGAACAAGATGAATTAAATTAAAAAAATTGGGCAAGAATGTATTTCTCGGCACAGAGATGCCGTTGAGGCATATGAAACTCAACTTCTTATTCCGTAGATACACTTCGCACATGAATGTGAGGAAAGTTTCATGTCAATGTGCATAGTAGTTCTGTCTGTACCGCATTTTGAAATATTAATGATGCACGAGCACTCGCTCATATGAATAAACTGGGACACTGGGCTGTCTTAAAATTCTTTAGTTTGGACTTTTTGTCTCCATCGTAAAATTTATCAAAAGTTGATAAAATTTTGTATGGAGTCTTCCTCTGAATTGTCAACCAGTAAGAAACTAGTGGCTGGGGTCAAACGCCCCCGTGGTTCTCTTCAAAGCCTTCCTCGAAGTGAAGCCACATATGGAAAAAGTGCACAGTGTTGCACTGGTCACCGTAAATACATTGTACATGTGGACTCATAGAAAATACGTTGTTTTAGGAATTTTCTGATTTACTTTGTGATAAATCTCGCAAGACAACAGTTTGCTGTTTGGTGACAACAGTCATTGTTTTCTTTGGCGCATAAGGATGTAACATACTTCCAATAAAACAATGAGCTTTGTGTTTGTTTGCAAACCCAGGGTGAGTGTAGAAAAATAGGGAAAGGGTGCATAATAAATTACTGGAAAATAGATAACAGAAAGAGTGGTTATCTTATCACCAGAAAGATTCTCGTACACTGTTCAAAGCTTTTTAGCTACAGACGAGACTTAGGTGCACCTGTAACTAAATAGTCACTTCAGTGGGCAGACGTGGAAGGCTTTATTTTCTGTCTGTCCCATGCCTTGTTTGGGTGGTTAATTCGTCGACTAGTTCCCGTGCAGTTTCGCCACATTCTGTCAAACGTAATTGAATCATTTTGGGTAATTACAGCGAACCATTGTCATCACGTCGCATGTATAGTGTAACATTATAACAACCTGTGTATGTATCTGCATAACTGTCACATCCTAACAAATATGTGAACTTTTTAATAAACAGGTTCGTCCTTAAATCAGAATACTTTTGGAAGTAGCGGTGTACATGCAGTCACGTTTTGTTCAACGAAGCGCCCATTGTGGGAATACTTCTGGTTATCTACCGGCAACACAAGTTACTATATTAGCTGTCCATTTATATCAAATGTTACCTGTGTTCCAATAATCTGGCATAACGTCTTTTCCAATATAATTTTATGCATATGGCGTAGCATTTTGTTACTATTACTTTTTGTTTCGTTTTTGGTTCCTGTTCAGCACACCTGTTATATTTGGTAACGATTTTATAAAAAATCGTATGCTAAGGTAAATCTAAAACTGTGTAAACGAATATTAAACAACATCATTCATGTTTTTCGATATGCCGTCCTACATATTAATCACAGACGATAACCAATGAAAATCACGACGCTGTGCTCGCAAGGCAGTCCATCTATCGCTCTCGCTTTATCACTACAACTGCTAACATTTGCTGTATATCAGAATAAACAAAGAATACCTTTCCGTCAGTAGACGCACAGCGCACAGCGTTTGTCTTCAGATTCAGAGTAAATTACCAGTGGAACAAATTACGCACATCACGTAATGCGTAGTACTTCGAACATAGCCTTCGTGATGATGTCGTGTGGACGCAATTAATAGAGGGAAAGTAACAATTGATGAATTCATCTCGGGTTATCAGCCGAGTGGTGGAGTCGTCTTGTCACAACGTTTCGATGAGTTTCGTACCCATCATTTTCTGGAGAAGAATTATTAATTAATATAGTTTACAACTTGCGTATGTTTATGTTGCGGCACCTGCGGTAGTAATCAGTGGTAATTTTATATTGTCAGCTTCTGACGCGTAGTTTAATTATTTTGTGTTCATAAAATCAATAACTGTATTATGAAATACACCATGTAAAAGTATGTTGATAATTTTTTGTTGTAGTTAAACGCTTACGCACATATTTAGTAACAAGCGACAGCCAGAATAAAATAAATCTGCCAGTGTGTCTTTCGGTGTTCCGCTTTTTCTTTCTTTTTGCCACTGTTGAAAGCCCTGCGATAATGCTAAAGCGTCGCTGAATCATATTTGAAAAAAATTGTGTTTTGCCGTAAAGGGCACCAACAAATCCTATATCACTTATAAAATATTACTTACATAACTTTTCTCCGTTAGACGTTCTGTTTAAATTCATTATATTAACAGTACGGTATGGAAATAACAGTATATAGTAAAATGAAATTAAAAGTAAAGTTTCAAATTTTTTTTCACAGTGTGTATTAACATGGCTTTACTCTTATCAAATGCAAGCAGTCTTCTCTTTCTGTTACCTATTTTCCAGTAATTTATTGTCATCTCCCTTTCTGATTTTTCTTTACTAAACCTTGGGTTTTCAAAAAAAAAAAGCTTTTTGTTTTATTGGAAGTATGTTGCATCCTTGGCCGCCAAAAAAAAAAAAAAAAGCAGAAAAAAAAGAAGAAGACTGTTGTCACCAAACAGGAAATTGCTGTCTTGCGAGATTTATGAGAGTGACAAAGTAAGTTAGAAAAGTCCTAAAGTAACTTATTTTCTCTGCGGCCGCATGTACAATGTACGCATTCATAAACAAATGTGCGTTAAATTTACCAACTGCAGCATTACTAGCGTGAATGAGCTAAACATGCCAAGGGTATTACGTCACGTATCGTAAATGGACAGGCATCCACTTTCAGTACCACAGGGGGTCTTCTGTTACTATCACAGCTGAAAATGATTTTTTTTCGTTCCTCTCACACCATATAAGAATGTTGTTAGCTGTCAGTGGTCTAATGAAATCCGCTTTTCCGTAAGGAGGTAGGTAATGTTTTCTTCATAGTTAATTACACCTCACCTTCCTCAGCTACGTAGTGTGATATATCTTATTTAGACCCCATTTGTATTTTATTTACAGCGTGCACTTAATGACACCTTTATCTGTGATCGCTTAACACTCTAGAGGCGTTGTATGCGCGACCCTTTTAAAACTCTGTGAAGCAGTTCTACAATATACTCGCTGACGTAAGAAAGTATAAAAATAATTAGAATAGAAAACAATTTTGTTCGATGTTCTTCAAACTGAATCAATAGGACAGAAAATATACTGTTGTTGTGACATTAAAAGCTGAAGCAGTAAATAAGATACTTCAATGAAATAAATTGACTAGGCTCAAAATTTTAAAGAAACTACAGTCACTGACCTATAAATGAAACAGTTAAATAAATGCTCTTTAAAAATCGCAGCATAAAAGTAGTAAGAGGATAATATGTCATGCATTCGCTTCTGCCTGTTTTGCCAGTTTTGTAGTACGGTCTACGATCCTTTTTATTACGGCAAATTAAAAAATTTGCAGCTTCGAGATAGTTTTCAAAGATTAAATTTTTCCTTTGCATATCGCAACAATCGCATTCTTACGCCGCGTACCGTCAGACAGAACAGGCACTATGATATATTTTCCTCGACGAGGCATGACATATTATAACTTGAATTGTTGTTGAGAAACAGAGGCACTGAGCAGAAAGCGCTTCAGACATGTTGACAGACGCTCTAAGGCGCAAAACGGGCGACGTTTCGTAAGAATTTTGTATCGATGGAAGGGAAAATTATTTCCCATCGCTGTTTTGTTGGAACATGTCCTTTTTTGTCACTGACAATCACGGTGTCGTAATTCGAAAACATGAAAGCCAGAATAGGACTTACATGTGCGGTATGCGAGGGAAATTCATTTCATTTTGGGAGTGTAAAGATGCATGAAGATGGAAAAAGCAGTACTATCTGAGATAAGCTGTTAAGCACGTCCGAAGAACAGACGTTGCTTTCAAAACCGATGATTCGGGTAGCTGAGCCTCGGACTGCCTTGCTTCACGTTAATACATGGACATGCATTATGGTTTCAAAATGGCTCTGAGCACTATGGGACTTAACATCTGAGATCATCAGCCCCCTAGAACTTAGAACAACTTAAACCTAACCAACCTAAGCACATCACAGACACATCCATGCCCGAGGCAGGATTCAAACCTACGACCGCAGCAGTCACGCGGTTCCGGACTGAAGCGCCTAGAACCGCAGGGCCACCACGAACGGCCATTATGGTTTCCAGGTTTTCTAATTAATAACTGGGAAGATTCCGGAGCTTCAACTTCCGGTCTCTAGCTTAACAAACTTTATAATGTGGGTTCCATCCGGCAGTTCTGGAACGTAACACCAGTTTAAGCTTACATACATGCACATTTCAGTATAGGATTGTGAGACTGATTTAAGATTGGCAATGATCCTTATGCGCTGCGCAGTAGTTTCATTACTGCTTCAGACCAAAACTGTGATGCCGATGCACAGTTCGATCTATCGCTCAGAATATCCTGACAATGGAAGATGAAGGGAAAAAACTTCACACTGCAGCCACGCTACATTATACTAGAATGTAAAACGAGAGAAATGTTCTTAAATACGTGGAAAGGAAGACTGAAAAAAATAAGGTCAAAATACTTAAAAATTCGGGAAATACTGGTGACCTGACAACGCTATTGTGCATTTATCTCCCATACAGTGCAGGTCAGACTAACACCCGGGAGGGAAATTTCCCCACAGAGACCCATTTTAACACATAAGGACCTCACCTCAAGAAATGACATGCTTACCTCCTTTTTTTGAAGAGTCATACACGTTGACTCAGAAATTCCGGACTGATTGAATTGTCACGTGGTGGAGTCAACACGGAAACTGCAATGATGCTCCACACGGAACGAAAGGTGACACAAACGGCCACATCTTTTGACTGCATAGAAAGTTTTTTTACTCCGCCAAGTGGCAGTATTTTAACTTGATACTTTAACTCCAACCTGAAAAGAAAGTGTCTTAACAGATGGGCATATGGACATGGACAAGAAAAGTGATTCTATGAAGGTTTCGTTTTTACGTATTGAGGCACAGAAACGTAAAACGTGGTGAAAAAATGTGTATCTGTGCATCTTTCAGTGCTCATCTCTAATTGTTTATTTTTGAAACTGTTGTGGTCTGGTGGTGGTCTAGTGGTTCTAGGCGCTCAGTCCGGAACCACGCGACTGCTACGGTCGTAGTTTCGAATCCTGCCTCGGGCATCGATGTGTGTGATGTCCTTAGGTTAGTTAGGTTTAAGTAGTTCTAAGTCGAGGATGGGGAAGGAAATTGAGCGTTTGTTTTTTCCAAAGAGCTGCCCCGATATTCGCGTCAGTTACTTTTGGATATCCGCACAAAATCTACGAAAGAGTGAAGACCTGAACCACGCTCTTCTTGACTACGTGTACATCGCGCTGACAAGTGCAACGTGCTAACACGTGCGCCACATCGCTCGGATGCGGCTGTTCACATCTGTCACGACATTCTACACACTGGTAATGGTAACTAGGACGGTCTCACCCCATCTGTCCTCCCCCCCCCTTTCTTTGTTCCTAGACAATTAGACCAAAAAATGATATTTTCTATGCAGCAACGAATCGCCATTATTTCCTTATTGTAACTAATTCGGACATTTTGTTGCAATGTGAACACATTCGCTGCCTACTTAATGAATACCAGCGTTGGCTGAGTAAGTGGAATACCTCTGCCGTTCTTTATTTGAAATACTCAAACAGCAGTAACCAGGCACACCATTTATCAGTGGCGCGGCGTATTTGATTTTTATTTTTCTTTTTTTTTTGCATTTCGATCATCACACTGGTTCATTTACAATTAATGCAGAATATATTTTAATTTATTTTGCGTATCATTGCTGGAAAGCCCCTAATGTCATCTATATGTTCGTTTGTTCAAAATCTTCATCGACTGCTGTGAGATTTGGACACAACGTTGCATTCGAATACGCGCTCGTTTTACATATGGCGCTCCAGTAGATATATAAAAACACGAGTGAGTGTTTTCGAATGCGACGTTATTTCAAATGAATCGGAGAAAAACTTTCGGAGATTGATGATTTTCAACAAAAGAACATTTGTATCCATGTAAATAATGCTCAAAAGCTTAGTAAGTAAGTTCGTCACCGATTGCCTTCAAATTTATACACAAAATTACCTTCGAATACGAGCGTATTTTTATATGCCTATTACACCGATGTACCTGAAATTGTTACACAATGGTCTAATTAACATTCGCATGTATAAAAATATATATGACATATAAAGAGAAATGTTTCTACCGAAAATGACGAAAATTTCTTGACCAATTTACTGCACATTTTACGAGGTATTTTAACGAACATTTGGATGGACATAGGCTACATGTTTTTAATAAGGGTAATCTATAAAAACAAGCAGTATATAAAGATGTAATTGTGCTTGCGAAAAATCTCGAGAAAGTTCTTGACCGATGTACTTCAAATTGTTACAAACGGTTCAAATAGCTCTAAGCACTATGGGACTTTTAACATCTGAGGTCGTCAGTCCCCTAGAACTTAGAACTACTTAAACCTAACTAAACTAAGGACATCACACACATCCATGCCCGAAGCCGGACTCGAACCTGCGACCGTAGCAGCAGCGCGGTTCCGGACTGAAGCGCCTAAAACCGTTCGGTCACAACGGCCGGCTTCAAATTGTTTCACAATGCTCTAATTAGCATTCGGACAGACATGGGCTATATACTTACATATAAGGAGAAGGAGAGGGCGAGGAGAAGATTGACAGAGGGGTAGAAAGGGGCACAGGAGGACATAGATGGAGAGAAAATGAGACAGAGAGAGAGAGAGAGAGAGAGAGAGAGAGAGAGAGAGAGAGAGAGGTGGGGGGGGGGGGGGGCAGGTGATGGGACAGAGATGGGGGGAAGCAGGGGCAGACGGGCGAAGACGGGGAGGAGGATATGGACTGATGTAGGGGAAGTAGGACATATAAGAAACGTGCGTTTTCTCTTTTATTTCTTTTCTGACTTACTAAATTGAACCATACCAACTCGTGGCCGGGAATATCTAGTTAGTAGTAAGGCTTCGCTTTTCAGAATTACTTAAGCTCCAATGCAGGGTGAGCTGGAATTCCAAAACCAATCATCAGTGAAGCAAATGCCCGCAACAGGAAAGCATCGTGCCGAAGCCATAAGACTTGCACTCTGGAGCAGTGGAAGAAAGTAAAGTTGTCGGCTGAGTCTTGTTTCACACCTTTTCCAACTTCTGGCCGAGTTTACGTCCCAAGAGTGGAACACATGGCAGGGGTTGGCGATGTTTACGGCAGCCAATCGTGGTATTGCACGAGAAATATGTTTATTCTCCAAAGTCGCATTACTGCTAAGGTTTATGTGAGCATTTTGACTAATCAGGTGCGTCCCTTGGTACAGCGTTTCTTCCCCAGTGGTAGCGCTGTGTTCCAGAAAGACAGTGGCCCTGTTGCCACAACTCGCATCGTCCAGAACTCGTTTTGTGAGCGCGACGATGAATTGTCGTATCTCCCCTGGCCACTACACTCACCAGATCTCAATATTATTAAGCGTTTGTGGTCTCTCTGAAGAGATGAGTGCTCTCCACCACCATCAACGTTACCTGAACTTTATGCCCGCCCGGTTAGCCGTGCGGTCTAACGCACGGCTTTCCGGGCGGGAAGGAGCGCCGGATTTGTGTCGAAGTCCGGTGAACCGACCTGTCTGTGGATGGCTTTTAGGCGGTTTTCCATTTGACTCGGCAAATGCGGGCTGGTTCCCCTTATTCCGCCTCAGCTACACTATATCGGCGACTGCTGTGCAAACAAGTTCTCCACATACGCGTACACCACCATTCCTCTACCACGCAAACATAGGGGTTACACTCGTCTGGTGTGAGATGTTCCCTGGAGGGTCCACCGGGGGCCGGATCGTACAATAACACTGGGTTCGGTGTGGGGCGGTGGAGGGGTGAAGTGCACTGCGGTAGTCGTCGTGGGGTTGTGGACCACTGCGGCTGCGGCGGGGATGGAGCCTCTCCGTCATTTCTAGGTCCACAGTTAACATACAATACCTGAACTCTTCACTATTTTGCACTATTTTGCAGGAAGAATGATATAGGACTCCCTTGAAAACCATACAGGAGCTGTATTTATCCATTCCGACACGACTGGAAGCACTTTTGAATGTCAACTTTTTCCTACGCCGTGTTTGGTATGGCAATGTGTTGTGTTTCTTTGTGTTTCCGTATCTTTTCCTAACCCATGAATAGGATGATGTGATCTGGGAGGAATTTTGGGAATTTTATTGGTAGGAGTAATGTCGACTCATTATTATTTTGCAATGAATGACAAAGAGAGATGAAGTTATTGACATAATTTTATCTTTTCTACCAAACACCGTAAAATTAAACTGTGCATTTACTAGATTGCTCAATTATTCATGCGATTGCAGTCTTTCTCGGCGTATTCCAGTGATGAATTCTCGGGTTATTAGCCGAGTGGTGGCGTCATCTTATCGCAACGTTTCCATGAGTTTCGTACCCATCATCTTTGCCACAATACGACGCCACCACTCGGCTGATAACCCGAGAAAAATTCATCATTGCTCTAATATTTGTTTTTTATCATTGTACCAATTTTTGGCGTTCTCTGTTTGGCTTGGGAAATGAATAAAAGAATCAAACTTGAAGAATCTGCATTGTGAATTTGTAAGTAGGCTGTTTAGGTTTTTATGTTGGTAACGCCACGTAGCGCTCTGTATGAAAATCACTGACTGTGCTGGGTGCAGTCTGTGACTGGTGGGCATTGTCGAAATATTCGCTATTGTAGTGTTGGGCAGATGGTTGGGAACAGCACGTAGCGTTGTGCAGTTGGAGGTGAGCCGCCAGTGGTGGATGTCGGGAGAGAGATGGCGGAGTTTTGAGAGCGGACTATCTGGACGTGTCTCCATCAGAAAGAGTTAATTTGTAACACTGGATATCATGAACTGATATATTTATATGATGACTTTTGAATATTATGAAGGTAAATACATTGTCTGTTCTCTATCAAAATCTTTCATTTGCTAACTATGCCTATCAGTAGTTAGTGCCTTCAGTAGTTAAAATCTTTTATTTAGCTGGCAGTATTGGCGCTCGCTGTATTGCAGTAGTTCGAGTAACGAAGATTTTTGTGAGGTAAGTGATTCATGAAAGGTATAGGTTATTGTTAGTCAGGGGCACTCTTTTGTAAGGATTATAGAAAGTCAGATTAAATTGCGCTAAAAATATTGTGTGTCAGTTCAGTGATGATCAGAATAAGTAAAGAGAGAAATGTCTGAGCACGTTCCGTTTTGCTCAGCTGTTTGAAAATCAAATAACGTAAGGGGTTTACCAGCACAGTAATGAATTAATTTTCCCAAGGGGAGGGTTCAAATTCAACATCATAGTTCGTTGAACTAATTTACAGACTAAGCGGCAATAGCGAAATATTAGGAGTACGCACCGTGCACGAACGGTGATAAGAGTGGTACTACGTCCCGCTAGGCGGCAGGTTCTAACCGACTCAGGCTGCGCGCATCCGATACGGGAGGTCGTCACTCCATAAATCGACCGTTCCACGGCTGGCTATCAATTACTGCCACATCAGTCTTCATAAAATATCGTCCCAGCCCCAGCAGTGGCGGCGCGGTAGATATCAGCAACTAGCACTTGTAGAGTTTCAGGAACTGACATCACTTCCCGCAAGAAAGGTTGACAGTGACTCTTAAAACCGTCGAAAAAATCGAAGTGAGGGTGCGACGTGTACAAATAGTTTTCATTCGATATCGCACAGCTGATGTCAACGGATGTTCGGAAAGTAGACATCTCTACTCTGCCACCCACTTTATGGTGAGCGATGGAGGTTACCTTGTGCGTCACTGTCACTCCTTCCCTCCCCCCCCCTCCCCCCCCCCCTCCCACCGCCCACCCTTGTCCTTTTCCAGTTGCCAGTGCCACTATCTGTGGGGTACAATCTCTCTGATTTTAACCTTCACCACAATGTGATGCAGAGCGCCTCTCTTGCAGCCTTTGCCACTGTGCTCGCATTAGCATCTCCGTCACTCTTTGGCACTTGCTGAACGAACCTGTAGCGAAACGCGCTGCTCTTCTTTGAATCTTCTCCCTTTCCTCTATCAGATCTGCCCTTTCTCGTCTGTTTGTGTGTGGGGGAACGGGGAGGGGAGCCTAAGGGGTGGGGAGAGTACTTCATCAGTTTCATGATTGCACTGACGGGGCCCGCCATGAATTCCTCTCCAGTGCCAACCTTTTCATCACAGCGTAGCACTTGCATCATACATCCTGACTTATTTGTAATATGGATGGTCTGGCCCTGTCACTTGATTTTTTTTCCAGTGATTTTTCCTTCTATTACGTTTTTCTGTATCCTTTACGTCGAATTAGGCTTCCAGTTAATTTAATTTTTCTTCTCTGTACCGTATTAGTCAAGCTCCATTTCTCTTTATTTTGCTATTTGTTCATGAAATCTTAGTTCAGCGAAGTATGTTTTGCGGCCCTTTTCCATTTCCTCATTTAATTCTACTTTTTCATCTTCTTGAAAGTATTTGTATGAAGTGTAACCAGGTATGGAAGCGAAACACGGACGGACGATAAATATTTTAGACAAAAAGAGAATAGAAGCTTTCGAAATGTGGTGTTACAGAAGAATGCTGAAGATGGGTAGAGCACCAAACTAATGAGGAGATATTGAATAGAATTGGGGAGAAGTTTGTGGCACAACTTGACTAGAAGAAGGGATCGGTTGGTAGGACATGTTGTGAAAGCATCAAGGGATCACCAATTTAGTACTGGAGGGAAAGGTGAAGGGTAAAAATCGCAGAGGCAGACCAAGAGATGAATACACTAAGCAGATTCAGAAGGATGTAGGCTGCAGTAGGTACTGGGAGATGAAGAAGCTTGCACAGGATAGAGTAGCATGGAGAGCTGCATCAAACCCGTCTCTGGACTGAAGACCACAACAACAACATTTTCCCAAAGTCCACCCTTCAATACCATAACAAAATATCTACATATAAATGTTTGATGAAATTGTTTCTTGTTTCTGCACTAAAATATATTTTTCTTAATAATTTTCTCTTGTTTCCGAACCTTTGTTTAGTCACTGGAATTTTTCTTTTACTATCCATTATAATTCTCATCCGTTATAGTATTTCCCCTGTAGCAAAATTCATTTACTGGAAAATGTATTTCATTTCCTATCCTAATTTTTACCCTTACTTATCTGTTCGACTAATTTGTCAGCATTATTTTAGTCTTGTTTGTCTTTATTTTCACTTAACGGTGGCCCAGGATATCATATCTCACATCTGTAGTGTTTCATTGCGGGGTGCCTGAAGACTGTTTCGAATTATATTAACTACAGTAGTCTAACCTGTCCAAGCCTCTGCATCTCTGCGTAACTATTGCAATCTACATCCATTTTCACATTTTAACTGTATTCGTCTCTGGGTTTAAAAAAATGGTTCAAATGGCTCTGAGCACTATGGGACTTAACACTGAGGTCATCAGTCCCCTAGAACTTAGAACTACTTAAACCTAACTAACCTAAGGACATCACACACATCCATGCCCGAGGCAGGATTCGAACCTGCGACCGTAGTGGTCGCGCGGTTCCAGGCTGTAGCGCCTAGAACCGCTTGGCCACCACGGCCGGCTCTCTGGGTTTCCGTCTACAATTTTTACACATCACTCTTCCCTCCAGTACTAAACTGGTGATCCCCGGATGTCTCGGAACGAATCCAATCAACCTACACCTTATTTTAGTTAAGTTGTGCCACAAACGTCTTTTCTCCCAAAATTCTGTTCAGTACATCAGTTACGCGATCTATCTATATACTCTTCAGCGTTCTTCTCTAGCACCACATTTAAAAAACTTCTTTTCTTGTCTTGACTGCAAATTTTTCAAGTGTCACTTCCGTATAAGGCTACACGTCACACAAAGTCTCTCAGTTATCGATATCACTGAAAACAAATAAAATAACAAGACGGAATATATGTACAGGGCTGAAACAATCAGAATTCCAAAGTGCCCGAACACGCGTTGGCGAACTGAATCCGCAGGTCGGTCCGACTGCCATTTTTTGGGGTGAGAAACTTCTTCCTAAATGCACAGAGTTGCTCCAAAATATACCGTACAACATGACAGGGGGAAAGTATTCCAAGTAAACGAGTTTTCGCGTCCCAGTGTCACAGACAGTGGCGTTTCGTCTTATAATATAAGGCGGCAGCAGAAGGCTCTGCATCTGACACTATCAAGGGAGCTTTCGATACATATTAATTCCAAAGAATGTAAAATGTTCGACTAAACTTATTTTTTAAGAACCAAGAGTCAACTGTCTCTCCCACGAGATTTCTATGTGAGGAACTGCTTCTTCTGTAGTTAGTCGTATGTAGTCAGTCTGTTTTCTCTAGGACATGAGTTACTGTCATTCACTACCCTGTCTGATAATTCAATTACTCTACATTCCAGGACTTTCACAATGGAACTTGCGTCATCTACAAATAGATTTTCTTTATTACGCTGCCAAGTATAATTGCAGATAATTGCTGTGGAAGAGCGCCGCTGGATGACGAGTGAATGAATAATCACTAAGCTCAAGTTCATACTTGTTGGAGGCACCATATTAAGTGTCCTAATGCTTCGCGAGGTGAGACACTAAACATTAGCCCAGTTAACGCACTGCCGCCAGTTGAGCGTACATTACACAGTAGTTGTGTTCACAGCCTGGCGTATTATGATTTTTTAAATCGTTCAACATAAGCACTTGCAGACTGACAGATGTGACAGTTCGTTATTCTTCACTGTATGCGACGACGTGGGAAAAAATGTAGCTCTTTATTCACGTCTTACTCTGCTTAATCACACTCCGAAAATCAAGGACTTAACGTAGCAAGGTGGCGACTTCATCTCTTATTGAACACTGATTATTTCAATGCAGCTACAGTCGGTAAGGCAGTTAACGGGTTACGGTCTCCTGGCGTTTAACCAGCATGGTTTTGCTGTGGAAGAAACCAAATATCGAGTCCTTACTACGGATCATGCCACAGCTGAAAATGCTGCTGCTCAGGCTGCAGAACCTAAGGACCTGCCCGCAGACACTCCTGTCGAATCTCCTAATGAACATCAGATAGAGCAAAGTGGAGAACCAGAAAATTCAACAAACAGTGCTCACACTCAGCGGAAACACTTCAAAGTATCTTTTTTGTTGTAATTCATTACCTAAAGGAAGACCACGTACGAAAGATAAAATCACAGATCGCAAAATGCAAGTGTTTTAACATGTTCACGCATGAAACAGATGTTGGATGATAAGGATGGACGCAAGATGGACAGCAATATGTAAAAAAAAGGTCTGGTCAGGTGCGAATAGGACTGGATCTCTTAGGATTGCGTACAAGCTTAGTTACATACACAGACAGTTCATCCATCTTGAGATGGAGAACGTCGACGATTTTTGCCTGTTATCGACATTGATACTGGCAAGTTATCGGTCCCTGGAATTCCAAGACTTTCGAGAACGTTTCAAGTTTGAAGTCAGATAATTACAACTTAACCATTACGCATTTTTTCCTTTACTTGTACTGTGAAACGTTGCTTCTTTCAAATTTCACGATTCTAGGTCAACGGGAGGTACCCTATAGGTTTTAATGAGCGAGTTTGTATCAAAATATATGACGTAAATTGTCGTGTCTTTTGATTGCATTCACTTATAAGCTTCAGTTTCTTGCACCGCCGAGGTACTGTAGACTGAAGGGGTCTTAAGTGACGAATGGACAGACAGTCTGATAACAAATGACAAAAAAAGATTTTTTCGTATGATGTAATTAGAGATTAATAATTTTCGTAAGAACAGGTTAGTCTCCCATATGTGATGAGATCTACGTCGATCCACCAGAAGTGTTCCTTTTTGTTTGTTAGTCTTCTAACTGATACAGACCCTCAAAAATTCCTCTCCTTTGTCAACACCTTCGTCTCCGAGCAGCACTTGCATTCAAAGTTCTCAGTTGGATATATTCCTCTCCATCTTCCCCTACAACTTCTACCCTCTCCAGCTTTCTCAAGTCGCATGGAAGCTATTCTTAAGTGTTTTAACACAAGGCCTATCATCTTGCCCCTTCTTCTTGTCAATGTTTTCCATACGTTCCTTTCCTCTCTGATTCTGCGGACAACTCATCATTTTTTACCTTATCTGTCCACATAATTTCCACCATTCTTCAGTCATACCACATCTCAAATGCTTCGATTCTTTTATTTTGGGTAGTGTTGCAAATGCCATATATCGTGGAATGTGAATGATTTTCGTTTATACAAAAAATATTTTTTTTATTTAGAGCAATTTTCCACACAATAATCCTTTCAGTATACGCTGTTCATTAGGATATGCAAAGAAATGTTCAATCAATTAATGGACTGTTTTATACCTTCGAAGAATAAACAAGTATTCAACATTCATCAGTATTATCGCATTAACACAGGTTGTAATACACAAAGTCTTACTTTCCTCAGTAAGACTTACAGAATATATCCAGACAGACCAAGGTCTGCAAATATTTGCTTTTTGTGGTATTAATGGTAACATATTTTACAACGTTCTGAAGTCTAAAAGTCATAAACATGGGTCAAAATTTGATCCAGTCGCTTGTACACAGGCGCATGTAATCTCACAACGTGTGGCGACCATAAAATTCTGACTATACACCAGCAAGCAGATTGGCAATATCTGTGAATTGTAGCTGCTGGTGACTATTGGCCGGTGGATCCGTGTGCTTGTTTTGAAAAATAGAAGTTCCGCATCTGCGCTTCATTATTGTTTCTTTACTATTTATATACTGTATATTACAGTTCTTTGTAGTTAATTTTTAGGGTCGTAGCCCTATTCTTGAGCGATCATGTATAAACTGTATCGTGTATAAATTGTTCGCAAAGAATTGTCATATTAACAAGTAAAATAAAAGTGATAAAGTGTGGCTGGGGAAATTCTGTTTTCAAAACTAATATTTTATCAACTACTGATCAATACAAAGAATTCTCCTTGGAAAATAATGGATTTCCATGTGTTATCCCGATGTTTCTTGTAGCTGTTGTCTACGAGAAACTCACAAGAAATTCATCCTCATTCAGACCTCCAGGGTCTGCTTATGGTATCAAACTCAGAAAGCTTTCTAATTTCCATTGAAAATTCTTTGGACAGTGAAATGAATATTCAAATACTGGAAATCAGACATCAATAATTACAAAAGAACAGGAAAAAAATGTGAATCTGCTATCTATCGGCTCGAACTCATGTAGGATTTGTTTACAATGACAGGATTGACCAGCTGCCACAGAAAGGCGGTGTTTCTGGCCTTTTGATAAACGTCAGTTTAGCATCCTTCAATTTCACGTTAAAGGCACTTAAAAAGTCCAAAGCAAAGTGGGCAGAGGACTGGCGCCTTTCAGTCTGTCAAAGTTCAATGACACGCTGCGATCTAACCAGTAATTAGAATCTCCCCCTAGTATCACGTTTCAGGCCAGCAGGAATCTGACAGTTACCTTGGTATGAATGCGAACCAACCATGGTTGAACTTCCACTTATATCTGATAGAGATGAGTGATAATCCTTTCTGAGAGTATCAGCAGCAAGAAGTAGGAGACTTAAACCACTTGCTTTTTAAATGCACATTCGTCTAAGCACAGCAAAAATAGGTATCGCGAAACCTTCTGAACGGGGCTCCCCCCCCCCCCTACCTCCTCCATTTCTGGAATCCGAAGTACAGAGGTTTCACTACAATAATCATAGACTTCCAGAGGTGAGTGGATAACAATTAGTTCTCTGGGACATAAAAAGTTTTTGTGTCACCCAGGCTGATTCTTTTGGCATAAATTGTCTCGAAACTGAGCAGCCAATGAATATAAAAAAAATGACAATTTTAATGTTTTTCGCCATCTGGATGGATTTTTGCAGAGGGCAATGAAGGTGCCCCTTCTAACAAGTGCGCCGGTTTTCCTGTGCCGTGAAAATATTTCTAATTTTATACGAGATGGTAATGTGAAATTTGATGGTTATATAAACACTCTAATATCCAGGTGTGCGCTCCTCACTATTTACTGAACTCCTTTGTTATATTCTGTTTGCTGTGTCTTTCTCGATAGTGTAAAATAATCTTACATAATTTTTCAAACTCTTGTTTTTTGGTTTCTCTGTATTGACAATTCTGTATTTGTACCAAACAATGGGCAGTACGATTTAGTAAACTTAGAAAACTTTTTAAAAAACAATATGCCCATTCACCTAGATGTGCTACAGCTACAGTACATATCCGAAAGCAAGTAAAAGCGTTTCAGCCACGTTGTCCGACGTGCACTGGTATCCACCGTGATAGGTGGGTAGATAACGAAGGACCAGTTCCTTGGCCTGCACGTCGCCGGGAGCATTGTGTGTGGAGTCACCTAAAACAATGGGTATACGCTGTAGACATTTCTGACGTAGCACCGCTGCGAAACAATTCGGACGTATCTGACACGGTCCAAGAGTCCAAAATCCGACGAGCACGTACGGGTACACATACAGATGGAGAAAATTACAAAAATTTATTATGAGTTTCAGCCATGTGAAAATTGTATCACGTTCTCTCACTGATCATTCTAAATTGAAAAACTTTCTGACGCATGATAAATTAGGTTTCCCCCCCTTGTTTTGGTGATAGGAACCCGACCATTATCATTTTGGAAGTGTTTACGATACAGCATGTAGGGAAAACATGAAACAGTTTTTTAGCTAAAAAAAAACGGACAAAATTTTCGTCTACCGCTTCACAAAGATTATGTACAGCAATGGAGAAGACATCTGATTTATTGATCAAGTGTTTTTTGCCATCTCGTTTATAATCAGTAGTATAGAACGTTGTTTCAAACAGATGCATTCACAGCAAATAATTAAATTTAAATACAGAGAAAAAGACGCACATATTATGCATCTGTTCCAAATCTTATTCGACGCGAATCTCAGTACAATTACATAACAAAAAAGAATGAAGAAGACGAAAACATAGTAAAACAGGGAGTGCCGGGCGGGAAACGTCCCGATAAACTGCGACCAATCGGAATATTTATGTAAATTGTGCGAAGTCGATTACTGCATGCCTCAAGAACATACGAGTTGAGGACACGTTTGGCCTAAAATTATATCCAATTAACTGCCGCTGGTTCCATTTTCCTAGCAGGATAATAACCGGTTGTACTAGCAGGTTGACCACTGGAAAAATTTTCCGCGTTTACGCTTCGTGTTGAACGTGGCAATCACCTACGGAATTCCGTCCTCGCGGAATGCTTAATCGAGTAATATGTTACTTCAACTCCTTTGCTGAACTCCCGAATGTAGAGATGGTTGCACTTCCGAAATGAGCGGACCAAGTAAAAGTAGTTATTATTTCAACTTCAGCGTTGTCCCCTTTACTGCACTAAAATATAAAATTAGCTACGTTCGTAGCGATGTGGAAATTTACGATTTCTCACCACCAATGTGATCGCAGGTAGCTGTTTGATATCTGACTTCACCAGAATCTCTTTTCATACAGCTCTTCCAAAAACAACAACTGTGTTTACAACAATTTTCCTGTTACGCCTGTTCAGAAACTACTTCGTTTCCTCGCTCGACTAATTGTGACAGATACTTCGTTAGTTTCAACAAAAAGACCACTCAAAAGAAAATTTTATTTGAAAAAGTGATGCAAAATTCGTTGCAGTGAAATTTCAGCGATCACATTTGAGTGTCATACGTAATATCAGAAAACCAGTAAAAACTGTCTTGGTCCATTTGTGTTATCACCTAATATCCAAGCATTTGTGACTACAGACCTGCAACCACCGCACCCATTTTTTCCTACACTAGAGAGACGCAGGCGAATGCTAAGGACAGAAATATTCCGCATCACATGAACGAAGAAAAGAGACTCGGATTTACAGAAATGTAATCTCTCGTACTTCTCCATAGTGTTGTCAGTACTAAATACGTGCCGACATGAGGTGATAACATTAAAGAAAAATTGCTATGACCTATGTTCGAGGATGCTCCTGCTATGTTATTTAAACTACATGACATTTTTACCCTTCGAAAGAAATACGCGCGGCGCGGTAGCACAAGCATTGTATGTTAGGAAGAATTATAGAACTGTGACAAGCGGATGCGACACACCGAAAAATAAATTTCTGGAAATAACAATTCCATAATTACACCTTTTCATTATTTGTTTCTTCGATACTCATTCTGGGCTCGCAAAACTACAGTAATCCGCCAAGCTCTCATGCTGCAAAGTGACATAAAAAAAAAACTTAATTACCTGTAATAAATGCAAAATATCAGTTTAATTTGTTACAAGAAGAACATTAATTTATATGTTTTAATACTTTCTAAGGCAAAAGCAGACATACTGTGTTTATCAGTTCTGTGGATTTTCCTCAGCATGTCTGCGTATGAAAAAATTCAACACAAGTTCCATCGTAATTCTCATTACTTTCACAGTTTCTGCAGCATGCTGTCTTTTCTTACTGGTCCATATATATGTGGGAAAATGCCCTTTCAGCAGCAGCGTTAGTAACAGAGAGAAATTCCTCTAATTAGAGTATATTTGAGGAGAGGCACGGAAATGGAGGCACCTCAGCGCATCACTACGAGATTGCCACAGCAGAAGAAAAAAGATGACCACAGCATTGACGAAAAGACTATGTAAACTCTGTATGGCCTTATTTTAAAGTTGTTTTTGTTTGTAATGCCATTTAGCCTGAAGGTGAGGTTTACCTCGAAACATGTTGCTAAATAAATAAGTCATACAATAATTGACAAAGTTTGTGACTGGTAGCGGTAATAAAAAAAAAAGAAAAAAACAAAAAAACTTTACATATTTCTCGAGACTTCAAATCTGATATTTGCACGTGAGTCTGGCTGAAGTGAGAAATCATTTCAGTCCATCTTTGAGTTAGCAAAGTGTTGTTACCAGTCCAAAACATACAGAAACAAGTGAAATAAATGTCTAATTCGGGATAAACTTTGTTGAATCCGGGACGTATAGGTGTACCGGATTATCTTTGGAAAAATTCAGAACAGAACTTAAAAAATCGTAACTACCCCGAAAAGAAAGGGATGGATGGTCATCTTATTAATAAAATAAAATTGTAGAAAAAGGAAACTGGTATTTCTGGACATTTATACCAAATGAACGAGGTAGATTAACTAAACGAATCTGCAAATTTTCGTGGGATGAGAACTGAACAACAAATAGGATGCACGAAGGAATTAGAAATAAATATAACTTATAAAAATTGAAGAAACAGCTGACCGAGGAGTGTTCAGGGAAAACGTATTTGAACACAGAAGGACTCCAGAGTAGGAGAGTGGAAAGTGTTCAGAGGGCAGGACTATAAAAAGTAGTGAAGGGATGAAAGGGAACTGGAAAAAAAGAAAAGAACAATGAAGAAGGAATTAAAATTAGCTCGTGGTACTTACTTGGCCCAGGCAAGAAAAATAAGGAAAAATTTTTTTCGGAATTATTATTTCCAGAAAAACACTTTAGCAATTACGGACCTACATATAAAATTCTCTGTATAAAACATTCGAGAAAATCATTGTTAAAAACCACTAAAAAACTGGAAGGCATGGGTTTGGAGACCCTATTGGGCTGTCTTAATTATTATAGCCAATGCTTACCATCTAATGAGCGTGATGATGAAGGGGAGTAACTCTTAACATACAGACTTTCCATGGTGATGCAAGGCGAGAACGCAGTCGTATGGTAAGTTGAAATTAAAAATAAATATGCCTCTGGCTGCAGATCGATCTCCAATTTTATTTAAGCGTTATCGTTCCTGGGTTACGTGCCCCGCCCTCGCACGGACCTGCTCACATAATTTTATTTTATTTATTTATTTATTATTTTTTTACGAAAAGTTACATAACAGCTGTGCAGACACAATAGAACAGAATTATTCATAGATTGCATGCTACAAAAGGTTCGACATCTAGGGGTTGTGAGATCAGTCAGTGCTCTTATATTGAAGTCAAACTGTTTTTATAGTTAGAATTCCATCGATTCATGGACGAAAACATTAATACACTGAAGTTATTTAATTTAACGGTGCTAAATCACGTCTAATGACCTTGGTTACTTGTTTACATTGTCGAATGAAGAAACGTATTACGGTGACAGTTTGTATATCATAATCTACTGTTATCGAACATTTTTGGCTTTAGAGACAAGGTCTGTATGTGCATAATCACTTAACAATGAAATTAGTTAAACACGTGTCAGAATATGATAATTACATTGCATGTTATATAAAACAGTCCTACTGATTTTAGTAACTATTACTCACTAGGAATTCCTGACAGGTGAACGGTATAACTAATTTCGATATGGGTAGCATAAAATAGCGATTTTATTATGTTTCGGTGCCTTACAGAATAAAATGTCACACTGTTTTATCATAGGGATTTCACCTCGTCCTTAGCTTCAAAAAATGTTGGACGACAGTAGTATAAAATGTAAACTGGTTGCAAGCACTATTCGACGACACTCAACATGCGTAATACACTGCAATGGAATATGCGTTAGACGATATCATTGTACTTACCTTTCTTCCCATACCTGTGTGGAATTGTAGCTTTACGTACAGTTTGATTTGAGCAAAAAAAAAAAAAAAAAAAAAAAAGTTGATCTCACTACTGCTACAGTCCAAAGAATTTGTAAAAAATTGTTTATGAATAGTGCTGTTATGCTGTGTAGTACTACTACTGTAAAGTATGAATTTGTAACAAATAGTAAACCAATAATACTGTTATGTTGTGTATGTACTACTACTATAAATATGAGGATGGGGCTGGTAACGCCGAAATCGATTATGCTGCAGTAAACATATTTAAAATCATTCTGCAGCCAGAGGCAGCGGGAGATTTATTTATAATTTCAACTCTTGACACTATTTTCAGGTAGTTATCGATGAAAGCTCTTAGTTTAAGATGAGCATCATGTCCGTACAGATAGAGGAACTCTTGTTTCCTGAAAGCAAATTGTGTTTGCCGTTTCGGAAAGTAAGTTACGCGGAGTGACAGGAAAAATGGACACCCGGTGCGGTTTTATTACGTAAGCTATAATGAAGCCGTATGCGCAGCTGATAAATTTGCGTATTTACGGCAGATGCACTGTCAGTGAAATAAACAGACATGTTGTAAAATGTACCAGTGTTTAGGCCACATGGAATAAAATGCAACAGAGATCGGAACGTTGTTATGTTCTACAACATAATGCTGTCTGCAACACAGAGGAATTTTATGGAAATTGAGTCCGAGCGCGAAGGTTTAAGAGCTTATAAACAGAATATAAGGTACTTTGGAAAAATAAACAGAATGATGAAAACAAATCATCCGAGCCTCTAGAGCGCGAAGCTTATAGTCCATGTTGGGTTTTAGCAGTCTTTAATTATGGTGGTGAGACAGGGTATTCAGATTGCTAGGAAGAGAAGGAAACAAATGGATGAGGCAACAGAATGAAGCAGAAGACTTAGTTATGCCAAAATTGCAAATTATATGGAAGTAGGCGGTACATGTAGACGGGCGAATAGATAGCACATGAGCTAACTGAGATCTTAGCTGCATTCCAAGACATAAGGGAGATCCCAGAGGAAGAATTAATAGGAGGCGGTCATGACTTAATAAAAAAAACAGGGTTAATGCGTATCAGTGAAGACATTAGCGTATGGAAAATTCCGTTGTATGCCTTTATCCAGTAGAGTATGTCAAATGACTGATGATGGTAAGAAGTAAACAACTGAGTTTGTATTTAGTTGTACTGAATATATTAAAAATCACATAGTGTATTTTTATCCGTCCCTCCTCTCCCATTCTCATAAATAAAGGATGACTAATATACTTACACTGTATTACAAAATGCATTGTTCAAAACTTCCATGCATAAAAAGGAGACTTTACACTAAATTCAAGGAATAACAGCTGCACACAGAAAGTTGTCATGCATCTACAAACAAATGGAGAAAATTCCCGAATTATTTCTGAACTGCTGTCAAAGAGTTCTGTGTAAAATAGTAGTATAAACGTCGTTACAGAGCAATTAATGCAGGGAAAACACACACTTTTTCAACCAGTTTTGTTAAAAGCGACCTTACGGCAAGCCTGGCTGAAAAAGTGGCACGAATATTATTGAAATATGTGTAGTTCGTTTCCGAACTAATCTGATCGTTTTTCGGTATTCCATTTCAACCCAGACATCTGCAGATTTTTATATTTTCTGTGAGGTATTCAGAACGACTGCTATCTGTAAGAAAGATTTATTTCTTAAAGTCTCTGTTTTTCCGCAGTACACGTCGCTTGGAGAAAAGCAAGAAAGGAATTCCGTGGCATCGAATGTGATGCACACAAATCGCTTCAGAACTAGCAGAGACAAACAATGTAGGTGTTACTTCTAACGTCTGACAAAAAATTCACCTAAACGCTTGTCCTAACATAGTAAATTTTATTTAGTTATTTTTTTCGAATTAGTATTTTCCAAGAATTACCACTCTTTCCTTTAGAAACGCAGAAATCCTTGCAGATACCTCTCTTCATATGACGAATATGCTTTTCTATTTATTTATTTTTTTTGGATGAAAATAGTTTTATACGAATGGGAAAAGATCCGCTGTTCCCTTCTGGAAACTTTAGTCTAATGTTTTATATCTTTCGTCGATTTTTGACGTGATTTTTCTAAACCGTTATCAATAGCATTTAAACTTACCATAGATTCGTGCATAGCTGTCAGTAATAGCGCAAACAATCTGACAAACTTTCCGTTTGTTGTCTGCGAAATCTGACTACTAATACTTCTTGCTTACTCTGTATCACTACAAAATTAGTAAAATCTACGATTTCATACGTTTGCCTTTTTAAATATATTGCTAACTGACTGCACGATGGAAAGAACATAGTGTAAACATCATTCGATTCACTGAAGATAAGTTAATCAGAAGACTGACTCTATAGTGAAAATTCTGGCCACGACCTGTAAAATATCCCGTTCGCACTTTTTTTGTGGCGAAATAAACAGTTAGACAGGTGGAGGAGTGTGCTGTGAAGTATCTTCTTCCCATTTAAAAAAAAAATATGTAGCGATCTATTATCATACCGGTATTAAAAGAAATCAGATATCTCTATACATGGTTAGCCTATATGTGATCTGTGAATTTCATATCTAGCCATATATTTGTACGTGCTAGAATACTCTAGTTGTTTCATTCAGTACAGATGTCTTGCCTCCATTTATTTTGTTTTGTGTCTCCTGTCCTCCTGTCATTGTTTGGATACCTAAGAGGAATCCAACGATTTATCGCTGGCATCTGTGTGTTTTAAAATTAGTACCGCGGCATAAAATTTCGCACTTTGAGAATAGTTTCGATCTAACCAGAGGAGGACAGTGACAGAGTGTGTGTACTGAGGAAAGGACAGAAGGAAAATATCGGCAAGGCAAACGTTTTTAGAAGCGCTGTCCGTGCACTAAATTTATTACTTAGACTGGGGTTGGCTCTTAGGTTAGCAGAAGAATGCGACGCCATTGTGAAAGAAAAGGCAAGTGTTTTGCTAGTCGAAAAGGGCGTCCAAAAATACTGTGGTCAAAAATCAGGGAGCAACAGGAATGGAACGAATCTCCAGCGTTCCGCAACATTGACAGCATTTAGTTCCGCTGTTTATGGCAGTATAGTGAGGTATAGGATAGTTAAGATTGGAAAAACAAACGAACCGCACTCTTTTTCCACTTACATTAGAAGAACAAAAACCCAGTTCGTTTGTTCTTTAGCATTAAACACGAAATTTTTCTACAAAGAAGTTAAGAAAGAATCCATAAAACCTGCTGTATTTGTTGTTTAAGACAACAGTGTTCCTCTTTCTTGACGCTGTCTCAGAAAATATTTATGTCTCCGCTTCCAGTATAAATTCTGGGATGGTATTTCGATGATAATCGATTTCTTCCAGTCTTGATTCGTCACACCTGAAATTTAGCACAGTTGCTTCGTTTGAAGCTTTTGTTCAGTTAATCAATTTGTTTATGGTAAGGAAGTGCTGGATAGGTGTTAAAATATTTCTTGTGGAATGCATTACGCGAAAAATTAAATGTAATTTTTTTCAAACGGAAGCGGAACTGCAGGTTAAAAAGTAACTGCGTCAAAGAACTGGCCTATATAGAGGACGGCAGTCGCAAATATGGGCGTAACGCCAGTGTTTGAATATAGCCTTCTTACCACGGGGTTCATGAAGGATCCGAAACCAAATTCTTTGCTTAAAGACAGGTCCAGATCAAATTTTTTTAAATTTTTTATCGTAATTTCTGGCAAGGTCCATGTGTCTTATGACGACGTCAGGTAGACAACCGACCGATCGAGACGACGGCGTCGCGTGGGATTTTGGCCTACGACGTCACGCGCAGTTGACTCATGTCTCGGTGGGATCTTTTGATTTCTTTTTTTATGACAACCACACACCACTAATCTCCCGACAATTTTTGGCCTATCCAAAGTCAAAATTTGTTTGTCCGCCAAGTCCAGAGTGGTTTGTATACCTCCTGCAAAAGTTATTCCCCAATTCGGGCAAACGAAAGAGAATATCTGAGGGAAAGGAACAGCTTGTTTAGTTTTGCACGATAAAGAAATAAGCAGTTGACGCGTAGGACAACATAGTTGTCAACAAGAAAGGATAACGCTGGAAGGGAGTGTGCATAATTGTAGTGTCGAATTATAACAGGGACGGAAAATATAGTCATGCAAGTCTTGTACAGTATGTTGGGATCATGTGATAGTGTCTGTTTAACTGTTAGGCGGAGTTAAGGAAAATGCGTGCTGTGGACTATTCCCAATACATAAAGCTGGAGAAATTTTGTCAGCAACTAAATGAATAAATATACGAATAAGTAAATAAAAGGTTGATGAAACCAGTGTCTATGAACGTGATTGAACAAAAAATGTGAAATGAAAGATAAGTACAATATAAACGAAAGAAGCGCAACATAAAATTATGTTGAAGCCAGTGTCATCGCCGTAGACTAACCTGTCTTGGAGAGGCGATGTGACGTCTGATCGCTGCTTCAACGGCGAGGACCACAGCAATTTGAAGCGCAGTCCGAGGACGTGGTCGATCTTCTCGTCTTCGGCCTTCTTAGTAGTGGTTGGTGGTGCTGAACAAATTGTACTGTCTTGTCCGAGAGTTCTCAACGACAATCTCTCTTTCTCAAAGTCGTCACACGATCGAGGGGCCAAGAAATGTCCTGAGGACGGTGTGAGTCACTGTAGGCTGGTGCAGTCCCGCTGTGGTACCAGTCGAGGATGCGCGTTTGGGCTCGAGCGCACACGCCCACGTGTTATCTGCTGCCTAGAGAAATGGTCCGTTGATGTTTGGGCAGCCGCCACGGATTGGGCTCTTTGGATGAATCGTGGTTGTAGCAAGAGGCTGGGGATAGAAAGAATGTCAACTCGAAAGGGAACGCTGATTTATTCGCCCGAAGGCAGAGATGAAAAATTTAGGTCCCGGGACGGAGCCTTGTGGGACACTAGGCGCCGGTAGGCCCGGTTGCAGGTACAGTAGCGGTCAAGCACAGGTACTGTACGGACCCCGGAGAGAGGACGCGCCGATCGGGAAGTGGTGGCTGCCGTCGGCGACAAATGAAGTGCTTAGTATGTAAAGGTGGCCCGCAGGGCGGCCCCGATAAGAACCGGGCGAAAGTGCGCGCATACAGAGCCAGAAGCTGCGGACGACGGCTCGCGCGCCGCCGGCTGGTGGGCCCGTTCAGTTGGCAATTGTGAGTTAGAGTGCTTCGCTATGCTTTACGGGCTACCCCTCCGGCCGCGCGCGCGGTGGTGGGGGGCCGGGCCGGCCGCAGGGGCGGCAGTGCCCGGCGCAGCCCCCTCCACCAGCGCCCCGCCCCCCGCTCGCGCCACAGCCACGGGCGTCGGCAGAGAGGGGGGCGGCGTCGGTGGCACTGTTAGTGGCGGGGAGGGGAGGGGGAAGACGGGCCGGGCTGACAGAGAGGACGATATACGAGCTCGCTACTGTGCGACAGAGCCGCGAGAGTGTGTACCGCGGAGGGGCGGGCGCGTGCAGCTGCGATAGGGGAGACACGCACTCACACGCGCGCGCAGCCACGCACACACCGGCGAGCCGACGCAAAACGCCTCGTATCTCTTAGGCAGCGCGGCAACACACGCGCTTCGCGCTGACAACGTGCGAAGCGCGGCGGAGCTGGTGGTGGGGGAGACTGACAGCGCAACACACCCGTGATTGTTTCCGGCTGTTATTGCCGAATGAACAGGTGGCAAGCTGTAGGCGCCTCGCTCGTATTGTCCCTCTGCGGCCACTCAATCGATAGGGGGCTATCCTGAAATTAAGGGGCCTCTCACCGTTGTATGCATGTCAAATGCATTGTTTATAAACAATAATAAAAGACAGGTAAAAATGCTTTTTTATTCCAGTCTCTGATCACAATATGAATTCTTTAGACGATGACCGGTTTCCGTCTGTTTATTTATTTTTATTCATTTATTTATTTATTGTTCCGTGGGACCAAAGTAAGGAGAAGTCTCCATGGTCATGGTACGAGTCAATACATGAAATTATAACACGATATTGGAAACAGATAAAATGAAATATAGAAAAACATATTCAGGTGACAAGTCGTAAGTTTAAATAAAGAAAATCAACAATGTAACACTGGAATTTGCTTAATTTTTTAGCTCTTCCGGGAGCTCCTCGACAGAATAGAAGGAGTGAGCCATGAGGAAACTCTTCAGATTAGACTTAAAAGAGTTTGGGCTACTGCTAAGATTTTTGAGTTCTTGTGGTAGCTTATTGAAAATGGATGCAGCAGAATACTGCACTCCTTTCTGCACAAGAGTCAAGGAAGTGCATTCCACATGCAGATTGGATTTCTGCCTAGTATTAACTGAGTGAAAGCTGCTAACTCTTGGGAATAAGCTAATATTGCTAACAACAAACGACATTAAAGAAAATATATACTGTGAGGGCAATGTCAGAATTCCCAGACTATTGAATAGGGGTCGACAAGAGGTTCTCGAACCTACACCACATATACCTCGAACAGCCCGTTTTTGAGCCTAAAATACCCTTTTTGAATCAGAAGAATTACCCCAAAAAATAATACCATACGACATAAGCGTATGAAAATATGCGAAGTAGAATACTTTTCGTGTTGAAGTGTCACTTATTTCAGGTACTGTTCTAATGGTAAATAAAGCAGCATTTAGTTTCTGAACAAGATCCTGAACATGGGCTTTCCACAACAGCTTACTATCTATCCGAACGCTTAGGAACTTGAACTGTTCTGTCTCGCTTATAATATGCCCATTCTGTCTGATCAAAATATCGGTTCTTGTTGAATTGTGAGTTAGAAACTGTAAAAACTGAGTCTTACTGTGATTTAGCATCAAATTATTTTCCACAAGCCACGAACTTATTTCATGAACTACATTATTTGTTACTGTTTCAGTATTACACACAAGATCCTTCACTATCAAGCTGGTGTCATCAGCAAACAGAAATATTTTTGAATCACCTGTAAAACTAGAAGGCAAATCATTTATATAAATAAGAAACAGCAGTGGCCCCAGCACCGACACTTGGGGAACGCCCCACGTAAAAGTGCCCCATTGGGACTGAACATCACTACCACTCTCAATGTTGCGGAGAATTACCTTCTGCTTTCTGTTCTTAAAGTAAGAGGCGAACCAATTGTAAGCTACTCCCCTTACTCCATAATGGTCCAATTTCTGCAGTAATATTTTGTGGTCAACACAGTCAAAAGCCTTCGTTAAATCAAAGAAAACACCTAGTGTTCGCAACCTTTTATTTAATCCGTCCAAAACCTCACAGAGAAAAGAGAATATAGCATGTTCAGTTGTTAAACCATTTCTAAAACCAAACTGAATATCCTCAGATTTTTTTTACACCATGTCCTAAAGTGATACGGTCATAATGGCGTCGTCAAAACATATAAATATAATCAGCATAGCGTCGTCACATAGATTTAAAATATGGTGTAGAATAGGCTAGTTGGCAATAATCACTATGTGGACGATGATGTCAAAAAGATGGTCATTACAGACTGAAACCGGTCATCGTCTAAAGAATTCATATTGTGATCAGAGACTGATATAAGAAAGCATTTTACAGTATTGGATCTCTGTTTGTATACGCGATTATGTCGCAGTTGGTAAAAGAGAGGTGTTTCTGAACTTACAGAGGGAGGGGGGGGGGGGGGGAAGGAGGGGAGAGGGGCTCGACCAGACGTCACATCATCCTCAGGTATAAAAGACAGATATTATTGAAGGACACCTTGACCATTTGTTACCAGCATAACTTTTTTATTCGTCGCAAAGTATTTATATCGACAATACGTGCCTTGGACACCGTTATAGGATATAATAAAAATGGTTGATTGTTAGTAATACGTTAGTGTCGTCGTTGGCAGCAGACTTTTCTGCTGGTCATATGTTAAGGGTAATACTTTGCGAGTTTGGCGTAATATGTTGGTTTAAATAAAGTAACACACGGTCCTATTGTGCCACATCAAGGTTTCTCAAAAAATCCTTCATAGACTAGATGATTTCACGTGTTCCAGACAACGAGACCCATCCATCTCATCCGTAGTCTGCCTCTCTGTTTTGTCCGTCTAAGATTGTTGTCAAGAGTTTATTTTTGAAGTTATTTTCATGTTCGAGGGTTGGAACTTCAATAGTGGCAACTATTTATTCACAACCGATACAAAAGAGTTACAGGTTTTGCACCTGTTGCTGTCCTCCAAAGTAGTCACCAGCGGTATTTAGAACACGTTGCCAGCGATGTGGAAGGCGTAGTATACCGTTAGCAGAGCCTGTTCTCTTGACGGTGTGAATGGAGCGGTCTAAGTTATGGTGATTCTCTTGTACGACTGTGATGGTGTTATCCTAACGCATTACGTTCCTCCAAGCCGACCGCTGTGGCCGAGCGGTTCTAGGCTATTCAGTCTGGAACCGCGCGACCGCTGCGGTCGCAGGTTCGAGTCCTGCCTCGGGCATGGATGTGCGTGATGTCCTTAGGTTAGTTAGCTTTAAGTAGTTCTGGTTTCTAGGGGACTGATGACCTTAGAAGTTAAGTCGCATAGTGCTCAGATCCATTTTTTGTTCCGAAGACGTAGGAACCACTTCGTGGCATTCGCTTCAGAACTGTTCCAGAGATTCGACAGGCAGTAGACCGCTCCATTCGCACCATCAACATCGCTGGCAACAGGTTCTACACAACGCTGGTGACTACTTCGAAGGACGGTAACAGATGCAAACTCTTTTGTATCGGTTGTGAATAAATAGTTGCCACTATTTAAGCCCCTACCATCGTATTCTATCTACATGTTCCCACTATTATTTTCTGTTCAGGTCAATTTTCTAGTATATTGAAGAATTTGTAATTATTTTCTAATGTCTTCCTTTCTCGAGCCATCTTCTCTGGTGCAGGCTTTAACATCAGGGAGAAATCTCATTTCCGCAGCATGGATCTTGTTACCAGTTCCACTGTCGAACTTTGGTCCTATGTCACAGTTACCTGTTTCAGTATTATATCATTAATTACTGTTTTATATTTTAAAGGCGATCTTTCCTTAAGTGCCATAACCTTCATTTTACTAGCAAAGATGTTCCTGTTATATTTGGAAGTCAACAAATTAAGATGATAAGCAGCTCTTTGAAGGTTATCTTCGTTTCCTTGAATTGTTATTTCATCATCTGTGTATAGCAGAGTATTAAAACATTTCCTTATGTTAATTTTTTCGCCGTATGTGATATTTTGTGTATAACTAAGAAGGGGACCATCATACCTGTTTGTCACGGATTTTGAGGACCCAGGTGTATTGTAGAGAGACCTGTAGAGACTACTTAGCTAGCGGCTTTTGATACGGCATGCCTAGTTACCGGGACGAACGATGCTAAAATTTGATGCGCATCTCCTTTACCTGTAACGTTAAATATGTTACGACTGAGTGAAAGTGGCGAAGCGGCTAAGGTTCATACCTATGACACCTGCAATAGAGGTTCAAATCCAGCATGTATACATCTTGTTTCAATTTCACTGTGCAGAATACCATTACACAGTACATGTCACGCAAAATTATTCAAAAAAATCTTTTTGCCATAGTAATTTCATTAATAACCATTACAGCAAAGTTTCTTCAAACGTGTATTCTGTTTGTTACGGAGTAGATTACAGAATCGTCTTTCTCGTTATCATTTGCATCGCCTGCTGTGCTAGAGCTGAATTCCGACTGGTATTTGTCGTAGAAGCAACCGAAAGACAAATTCGTAGAGAACCACGAAAGCTAAAGCCTTGCCGTCACACAGATTTTTCTGAACCGATACCGGAAAATGCAGTTCGTTTAAATTCGAGAAGATTGTTCTTTCTTCGACCAACTTGGCTCGAGCCACGTGTATTCGATCGTTCCCATGAAAGCAGATCCACAAAACAGATGCGCAGTTAAAGAATGTTATTTTCATGGAGTAGTCCCTTAACGCCATTTCTCCTTTAGTTTTTAGTAAGTTGAGAGCATTTTGAATTATTTTCGTGTAAATTTTCAAAAATAAACATCACAGTGTTGGCAAAGTGAATTACAATTGGGTGATGTAATTCGTACGGTGAGAGTGCTTGCTTTTCTTTCATATAAAAAATTTGGTCTTAAAATGTCTGATCAGTCTGTCCTCCCGAGAAATCAAGCAAGCGTCATCCAATTATTTGGCATTTTAACTAGCAACCACAAACGGAATACTGAGTTGAAGAATGTTTCCTATGATGACTGGTTGGTTGGTTTTGGGGAAGGAGACCAGACAGCGTGGTCATCGGTCTCATCGGATTAGGGAAGGATGGGGAAGGAAGTCGGCCGTGCCCTTTCAGAGGCACCATCCCGGCATTTGCCTGGAGTGATTTAGGGAAATCACGGAAAACCTAAATCAGGATGGCCGGACGCGGGATTGAACCGTCGTCCTCCCGAATGCGAGTCCAGTATCTTACCACTGCGCCACCTCGCTCGGTCTATGATGACTGATATATTAATGAAATTACTAAGACGAAAATGACGACTCTTTTAAATACTTTTGCATGCCACGTATTATTTACTAAAAGTAGTTACGACGAAAAGGAAGAAAGAAAACTAGTACACCGATAGGATTTGAAACAGTACCGTCACCGTGATAGTTGTGAAACTTCACCAGAGTCAATACGGGACTGACGTTACAGGCATAAAAGGTTCGCATGAAACTTCAACATCGATTTCCTCAGAAACTAGCCACTAGCCAGGTACTCAGCACTGGTTCCTCTACAATACACCTAAGACTCATCGAAGTTCGTGATCAACGGGTCGGATGATCCTCTCGTACATCATCCGTGTAGATATTGAAAAGAGTGGGACACAAACCACGTCCTTTTCTAGCTCCCTGAGCTGTTAATTGTTGCGACAATATATCTCCATCTCCGGCTGTAATTTTTGTCTCTTTCTATACTCCTTTAGCAGAGTTAATTATACACGTTGGGAAGCCTCTTTGTTCCATAACCTGCCACAGCAGGTGTCTTCAGTTCAATGGTTCAAATGGCTTCAATTAATCGTGCTTAAGGCCCATGCTAGATTCATTGGTAGAATCCTCAGGAAATATAGTGCATCAAGAATGGAAGCAGCTTACAAAACGCTCAGTCGACGAGTACTAGATTATTGCTCTTTTGTCTGGGATCTCTACGATGTATGGGTGACAGAGGAAACAGAAAGAATCCAAAGAAGAGCAGGGCATTCCTTTACAGATTGACTCAGTAAACGTGAAAGTGTCATGGACACGCTCAGTTAAATCCTGTGACAGAGGCTGCAAGAGAGGCTTTCTGCATCACGCTCTGGTCTAACTGTCAAGGTAACTTGCCAGTGAACGGTTGGAAATACAGAAATACTTTTCATAAAATTTAAGGGGGTCTAACTACATAATGTGGACTCTGAATACAAAGAAATTTGAGGACAATGAAAGTGTTTTGAGGATGAAGCTTCGATATAAACATGGGACTTTACATCTGAGGTCATTAGTCCCCTAGAACTTAGAACTACTTAAACCTAACTAACCTAAGGACATCACACACATCCATGCCCGAGGCAGGATTCGAACCTGCGACCGTAGCGGTAGCTCGGCTCCAGACTGTAGCGCCTAGAACCGCAGGCCACTCCGGCCGGCACTTGGGTGGAGATATCCATTTATAAGAAATCTAACCGTGTATATCAATGACTTCCAGTATCTCTCTCTCTCTCTTTGTCGGTCTCTCTCTTGTCGTATAAAAAGCAAGGGAAAATTTTTCTAGCTCTCATTCTGGGTCTCGCCAAATGATCATGCACATTTCTACCTTATCTAACTCTTGTACAAACGAACGGAAATCAGCATGTTTACTACCGTTTCTGTATAATTATTTTTAACATTATGAGATTAGTTTATGCCGCGCGGGATTAGCCGAGCGGTCTGAAGCGCTACAGTCGTGGACTGTGCGGCTGGTCCCGGCGGAGGTTCGAGTCCTCCCTCGGGCATGTGTGTGTGTGTGTGTGTGTGTATTTCTCCTTAGGATAATTTAGGTTACGCAGTGTGTAAGCTTAGGGACTGATGACCTTAGAAGTTAGGTCCCATAAGATTTTACACACATATGAACATTTTGAACTTCTCTTCCCATCATGCCCCACGCGTGCTCAATTGGACTCAAGTCCAGAGATCGCGCTGGCCAAGAAAGTTGCTGCACGTCTTGCTGAAAAGGGAACCTCCCCATCGCACCCCCCCCCCCCCCCCTCAGATTTAGTTATAAGTTGGCACAGTGGATAGGCCTTGAAAAACTGAACACAGATCACTCGAGAAAATAGGAAGAAGTTGTGTGGAACTATGAAAAAAATTAGTAAAATATACATACAGAGTAGTCCATGCGAAAGATAAGCAACATCGAGGTGAATGTTAGCTCGGGAGCGCCGTGGTCTCGTGGTTAGCGTGAGTAACTGCGGAACGAGAGATCCTTGGTTCAAGTCTTCCCTCCACTGAAAATTTTACTTTCTTATTTTCGCAAAGTTATGATCTGTCCGTACGTTCATTGACGTCTCTGTTCACTGTAATAAGTTTAGTGTCTGTGTTTTGCGACCGCACCGCAAAACCGTGCGATCAGTAGACGAAAGGACGTGCCTCTCCAATGGGAACCGAAAACATTTGATCGCAAGGCCATAGGTCAACCGATTCCTCCACAGGAAAACACGTCTGATATATTCTATACGACACTGGTGACGGCATGTGTGTCACATGACAGGAATATGTTGTCGACCCACCTAACTTGTACACTTGGCGAATGGGTAAAAAGATTCTTCTACCTTGCCCGATTTAGGTTTTCTTGTGGATGTGATAATCACTTCCAAAAAAGTTATGAAAACATAAGAGTTTCTCACATAAACTGCAACAAATGAATGCAACAGTTTCACAGTCGCACAGTTTTCCCTGTGCTCTGTCAAAACATATGTTTTTAACGTTTTCAAATTTTTCCGTGTGTAGACCGTCAAATACTGCGTATGTCCAAGCAAATCTGAACATGTCCAGGAATTTTGGAGAGCGAAGTTGATTGTGTGTGAGTGCCTGAACTTTGATAATTGTCTGAAAATAAAAAATTAAACTTTTCACTTGAACTAAGGACCTCTCGTTCCGTAGCTGCTCTCGCTAAACACGGGACCACGGCGCTCCTTGACTCGCGTTCTCCTTGATGTTGCATATCTTGCGCATGGACTACTCAGTTTGTATATTTTACTAATTTTTTTCATAGTTCCACACAACTTCTTCCTGTTTTCTCGACTGATCTGTGTTCAGTTTTTCAAGGCCTATCCACTGTGCCAACTTATAACTAAATCTGAGGGGGGTGCGATGGGGAGGTTCCCTTGTGAACACTTTGAGTTTGATGTGCTGGGTATGGAGAGTGTTACCCGGCTTGAACAACGAATCACCTTCCTGTTGCCAGAACGGCAAAAGAATGGGTCTAACAACATTCTGCACGTACTGAGCGCTGGTTAGCATCCCCTCTACAAACACGAAAGGTGATCGAGAGTTGTAGCTTATCGCTCCTCAGACCATAAGGGCGGGGGTCGGGCCAGTGTGTATTGGACGAATACCATCTACGAGACAGCACTCACCAGTCTACATCGTATGTGGAAGCGACCGTAACTTGTGTGCAGACAGACACAGCTTTCATCGCTGAAGACCATGGCGAACCATTCCATTTTCCAAGCCAGCCTCTGACGGCACCAGCCAAGCTATGGACGCCGATGCTGTGGCGTGAATGGCAGGCGGACTAAGGTGTGCGTGCCCGTAGTCTCACTCCTAACAAACGGTTCGCAACAGTTCGTGTTAACACGTCAGGGCTGATAAGCCATCTTATTTGTGTTGTGGTAGCTGTACGATCTGCAGCTTCTGCCCGTACAATATGACGATCCTGTGTGGACGTCCAGAACCTCGTCTACGGCTGTGAGAATGTTCACGTGACAATTGATAGGAGAATCGCTGCGCAACTGATGCAGCATGTCCCACTTGTGTGTGACAATTCTCGCGAATGATCATACCACCACTCGAAAGGCCACAATTTCAACACTCTCAAACTCGCTTAGTTTGTCTGTAGGAAAAACAAGTGCATTTCTGTGGCGTGGTTGCCTGCTTGCTTCACATATCTGAACATCGCTGAGCCTTATGACTGAGAGTATTCCCTATTTTAGGGTAGACACAAATGGCACTTTGGTAGCTATGCCTGATACGCCCGCTAAACCCGCTGGGCAGAACAGGTAATAGGATTGTGGAAAGGGCCAAATATGTTGAGGTCAGTTTCACCTTCTAATTGTGATTTATTGTAATTTAATAACTTTTACAACCAAAGCGGGGACTGATGACCTCAGATGTTGAGTCCCATAGTGCTCAGAGCCATTTGAGCCAACCAAAGCGGCGCTTTACTGAATGCAACTCTTTCACGGCTGAAGGCCTGCAAACAAGCAATCTTAACACACAAACAAGATAAAAATCCAATTAAGTTAGCAATAAAATAATTAAAAATATCACAGCAGAGGAGATAGAACAAACATATGCAAGGTGCAATACAAATGGCTGCCCGGCCGCGGTGGTCTCGCGGTTCTAGGCGCGCGGTCCGGAACCGCGCGACTGCTACGGTCGCAGGTTCGAATCCTGCCTCGGGCATGGATGTGTGTTCTGTCCTTAGGTCAGTTAGGTTTAAGTAGTTCTAAGTTCTAGGGGACTGATGACCACAGCTGTTAAGTCCCATAGTGCTCAGAGCCATTTGAACCATTTTTTTTACAAATCGCTGAAGGTCACAATTAAATTACAAAATTTCATAATGTATTACCATAGACGTTTAAAGACAGAAGGCCAGAATGTTTAAAAACAAGAGATCTTAAAAATCAACATGATAAAAATGCAATTAAAGAGGCAAATAAAATAAATTAGAAAACATACAATGGCTAAGTGGAAAGCCTCAAGGCAAAGCAGATAGATAGAACAAACATATGCACGGTGCAATACCAACGGCTGAAGGCCACAATTAAGTTTCAAAATTTAAAAATATATTACTATAATGGTTAAAGGCAGAAAGCCACAATGTTTAAGCTTGAAAGATAAATTTAAGAATTTTGCAAAATTTTTAAGAAAAAAAGAAAAAATAATCATAAGCCTCAAATTTTAAGCAGCTGAAAACATATAATTAAACACCGGTGGCACTCAGAAGCGTCCAGGGAGGTCGGTCTGCCCTCGTTCACTTAGGTGAGACAGGTGGTGAGCCCAACTATACTTGATCCGTCGGAACCCTAATAGGGGACAGCCAGGGACCGACCGACACAACGACTTGCTTCTCACCAATCGGTACACGAGAAACCCAACCGGTAATGTTACAAACGTGATAATCCCCAACGGAGTATGTACTAGCTTTCAAAATTACACACCATGTTGGACAGCGACAACAGGTGAGGAAAGAACGTTGCCTGAAATTAAGTTAGATGCCAGGGCAGGTAACCGGAACACTAACGGCCACTAGGCAGAAAATTCCGCTGGTACACTTGACTTTGAAACACGGAAATATAATTAACTTCACCCAAAAGAACACTGCCTGAATTTACGTCAGTGCCCAGGGCAGGTAACCAGAACACTAACGGCCACAAGGCAGAAAATTCCGCTGGTGCACTCGAATTGTAGTCAACCAAAATAGTTAATTGCACCGCACAGCCACGGCTCAATAAACGAGATGAAACTGGAAGGAAAGAGACCAAGAGGAAGACCGAGAGACAGATGGCAGCAAGGAGGAATGCGTCCAGAAGAAAGGAGAAGACTGGACCGAGGTGAAGACTGAGAGATGTTGGCAAGACAGAAGACGATGGAGAGGCCTATGTTCCATACAGACACGGCCAGAGGCTGGAAACTGTCCAAGATGATGATGATTCGAGAGGTCACTTCTAGCACAAAATCCTGCACCGGCAACACATTCGCAGTTACGGATGGCTGATGGCTGTAGAGGTATTACGCCTCAGTATTTTTGCAGGGGTCTTCCAATGAGTTGTCGAGTCCATGACAAGTCGAGCTGCTGCACTACACTATGAAAAAGGAGGTCCGTCACCATATCAGGAATTAGTCCACGACTTCTGTCACCTCACGGTATACACAAATTAGAAAATGAAGAAACTTCTGGATTCGCCCATAGTCCACAGAAACGTGAACTGCAGGGTGTTTCCAGCATCCAAGGAGTTGCAACAAGCGGACTGAAAACTGGTAGCTTTTTATAGAATTACTACACAGTACTACACTGGTTCGAGACGGTCGATTTCTTCCGCCATAAGACAGCGTTAGTGTCATTTATAAAACCAAGGAGTCTTGGGATTTATGCACACGAAGATGTGGTGATGTTGGTTTGTGCTCTTTAAATTATTTGTATGTGAACACCAATGTGTTTACACTTATCGGAGTATAGTCGTACAAAAAAATACTCCTCGTTTTTCAATTTTTTCTGCAATTGCTCCCATTGACGTATCGATAATTTTGTTGTAAGGAACAGATCTACAATACACTAGAGGCTTGTCATACGAACACTCGACATCACGCTTTCTCTGTCAAATGCTTCCAGCAATAAGTTGCGAGCTTTGTAGTTGTATGGAATGGGATATTTTTTCCACTCCCCGTAGAGACCTAATGTTTAGAAGCTGCTCGTTTATTTTAAAGCCAAACTAATACAGAGCTGTGTTCAAGACCAAATGCAACTAAGAACGTTTAGCAACGCGGGCGCCAAGTTGCTGGCAACTAGTAGGTAACACGGTGCAAGCTAGTTACTAGTGAGTCGCTTTGCAGTCGTGCCATCCGTGGAGTCCTGTTTTAACTATACAGAAAGCGATTCGCATGTGACCGATTACGAGCTTGGGAGATACGTGGTCTTTCCTACAGTGATCTTTCCGTTCTTTTGATACGTGCTGCACGTCTGACTTCCAATGAAGCAGTCTATTTAGCGACCAGCGCCTCTCCCATTGCTTGTTTAAGCCAGTCGTTCACGAGCAACGGACGTTTTGTCACCATCAGTCAGACAGTGCCCACGCCGATAGCTATCGTTTCCTTGTGGTTTCGTAGGCCTAAGTTACTTGAGATCTATACAAAGTGACTAATGGAACCGGAAGGGAAGCCCTGTCTCCTCAAGGATGATCATCGCTACCGGGAGCAAAGAAAAAATACTAAGTACACGAACTGCCCGTTAATTCTAGACAGAGTAAATGCTGAAGCCATTTAAAAATTGCAAATTGCAGAATCATGGCTGAACAGCAACATTTTGTAATCCCTGTGTGGGGCGGCAGGTGGAAAATAAAATACAGGGTGTTTCAAAAATGACCGGTATATTTGAAACGGCAATAAAAACTAAACGAGCAGCGATAGAAATACACCGTTTGTTGCAATATGCTTGGGACAACAGTACATTTTCAGGCAGACAAACTTTCGAAATTACAGTAGTTACAATTTTCAACGACAGATGGCGCTGCGGTCTGGGAAACTCTATAGTACGATATTTTCCACATATCCACCATGCGTAGCAATAATATGGCGTAGTCTCTGAATGAAATTACCCGAAACCTTTGACAACGTGTCTGGCGGAATGGCTTCACATGCAGATGAGATGTACTGCTTCAGCTGTTCAATTGTTTCTGGATTCTGGCGGTACACCTGGTCTTTCAAGTGTCCCCACAGAAAGAAGTCACAGTGGTTCATGTCTGGCGAATAGGGAGGCCAATCCACGCCGCCTCCTGTATGTTTCGGATAGCCCAAAGCAATCACACGATCATCGAAATATTCATTCAGGAAATTAAAGACGTCGGCCGTGCGATGTGGCCGGGCACCATCTTGCATAAACCACGAGGTGTTCGCAGTGTCGTCTAAGGCAGTTTGTACCGCCACAAATTCACGAAGAATGTCCAGATAGCGTGATGCAGTAATCGTTTCGGATCTGAAAAACGGGCCAATGATTCCTTTGGAAGAAATGGCGGCCCAGACCAGTACTTTTTGAGGATGCAGGGACGATGGGACTGCAACATGGGGCTTTTCGGTTCCCCATATGCGCCAGTTCTGTTTATTGACGAAGCCGTCCAGGTAAAAATAAGCTTCGTCAGTAAACCAAATGCTGCCCACATGCATATCGCCGTCATCAATCCTGTGCGCTATATCGTTAGCGAATGTCTCTCGTGCAGCAATGGTAGCGGCGCTGAGGGGTTTCCGCGTTTGAATTTTGTATGGATAGAGGTGTAAACTCTGGCGCATGAGACGATACGTGGACGTTGGCGTCATTTGGACCGCAGCTGCAACACGGCGAACGGAAACCCGAGGCCGCTGCTGGATCACCTGCTGCACTAGCTGCGCGTTGCCCTCTGTGGTTGCCGTACGCGGTCGCCCTACCTTTCCAGCACGTTCATCCGTCACGTTCCCAGTCCGTTGAAATTTTTCAACCAGATCCTTTATTGTATCGCTTTTCGGTCCTTTGGTTACATTAAACCTCCGTTGAAAACTTCGTCTTGTTGCAACAACACTGTGTTCTAGGCGGTGGAATTCCAACACCAGAAAAATCCTCTGTTCTAAGGAATAAACCATGTTGTCTACAGCACACGTGCACGTTGTGAACAGCACACGCTTACAGCAGAAAGACGACGTACAGAACGGCGCACCCACAGACTGCGTTGTCTTCTATATCTTTCACATCACTTGCAGCGCCATCTGTTGTTGAAAATTGTAACTACTGTAATTTCGAAAGTTTGTCCGCCTGAAAATGTACTGTTGTCCCAAGCATATTGCAACAAACGGTGTATTTCTATCGCTGCTCGTTTAGTTTTTATTGCCGTTTCAAATATACCGGTCATTTTTGAAACACCCTGTATATATATTTGTTGCCGTTCTCAACATAGGCTCTCTAACTACAATGTTGGCAACCAGAAAGTGATTAGCAAAAACGTGATGCTAGCAATTAGAATTCACTGTGCCGTCTCTGATGGAGAAAAAAATTATTGATTATTGAAGTTCATTACTCTGACGATTTAGGATGATGTCTGGAATTCATAGAAAATGCAGTTTACTATAACGATTTTCACTATATTCTGAAAACGATAAAGCGTAAAATTCCAGACAAATGATTACCCGTATGAGCTGTGGTACTATCAGAGTTGTTCAGAGTCTATTGTGCAGATCCTATTATCCCTAGATAACGAAACTGTTCAATAACCGTTATCGATGTAAATGTTGAAAGGGAATGCTCGCCAAAATTTGATGTTAATACTCATAAAACGCCACGCTAGAAATGATAGTTCTGTCCTACCGTGACACGTGAAAATACGACATACGCAAACTGAGAATAGATCACTAGAGTCGTTGTGCATTTAACACTTTATCCCAATGCGAACTCATTGTTATGTGCATACCGAGTTACGCAATATGGCATCCAAGGCTGTTCCTTGCAACTGCATAAACGCGACGCGGCTTCCGACACAGAGTGCGCGCTCATACGAATCTAGAAGAGAACTGGGGCCTTACTCTAGCTGGCACGCTCTTATTTGTATAGCCGCGGTGCGGACCACCGAAGGCGCAGCCGACAACATTTGCCTTACTGACTATCCGCTGGGCTAGCAAAAGACCACTTCGATGTACTAGGTAATTAATTGCTTCCTTCGCCGAAGGCAGACAGCACACAGGTAAGTATCTATAATAAAATTCTAATGTGGCTAGGTCAAATATTTATGGCAAGAGAATCATTTTGGTTGCACTACATGCAATATATGAGCTCTGAACTGGCCATTTGGAGAGACGCTACAGCTATAGTTGTATAGCTACATTTTTGAAACTTACACATCTTTGTTACTATAGCGTACCTCCATTCTACCTAAATCTAAACATCCTACCTTTATTTTGCTTCCGAACTTTTAGGACACAAAACAGAAAATCATGAATTTCAACCAAAATATTACTTTGTGAGATCCAGCATGCAAGGAATCCGAATATGAATTTTGAAGTTACTAGCTCCTTCCTGCTGCGTCGATGATTTTTACGTAAAACGTCCAAATTTCGAGAACTGTTGAAGTTATGAAACTGAAACTTAACACATTATTACTTTAGCATCACTCCTGAGATGGTATTAACTTTTCAGATTATTTATTTTATTTTTAAGGTATTGTGCAACATTTGTGACGTCATAGCGGACTAGGCTAGCACAAAATAGAAAGCATATGAACTTAATATGACGTGAGTAAGCTGCTTCCCTACACCTGGTGAATCAGATCTGCAGATTAAAGAGACGACTGCAAAACTGCAGGAGAAGAGTCCACAGAAAGAAAGACAACTTTTACAAATTTTCAAAATGTATTTCAAGGTCTGAAAGGTAAATGTTTCGATTTCGCTTTCGAGATATTTAGTTGTCACAGGTGAAAACAAACTCTCTCTTTGTGGTCGGAAACACCACGTTGATATCACAGGTTGCAAAGTCGACGGTCGGAAAGCCCGTGACACAAATTCAGGTGCTGAACGGGTTTCATTTGGTCGATCCGTGTTCTGTCGCGTCATTGTTGTTATTTTTTTAAATTATTTATTGCCAAATTATAGACCTGTTACCTGATGCAGGTCGTATATCTTACAATTTTCGCTTTTCATATTTTTACAGTTTTCTTTTCTTTTGTTGTATCTACAACATTTACAAAGAATGATACTTTTCAAAATAACAATAATTTAAGGTTGAAATATAAATACATTTTTTAAAGAATAATATAAAAAGAAGATAGGATAGAGGAGAGATTTGTTAGTACCATCACCGAATGTAACGGACGGTGAATACGTCGGAATGGTTTCTTCGAGCCGTTGAGCGCCACACACACACACACACACACACACACACACACACAAATGGTTATTATTAGAGAAATAATATTGCTAGTCCTATCCAGGTACAGCAATTGGTGTTTTCTTGGCTAGATCGCCAGCACCTTTTGTTTATTTACTGTCACATCTCAGCTTCCTCCTCCTGTTCCTCCTCATTGTCACTGTTTTCGCTGTTGTCACTGTGGGTATCGCTGTTCACCCTCTGGAGACTGTTGTTGCGCTGCACATAGGCATGTCGGTAATGTCGTGTCCGCATGTACTCTTCATGTGTTGTTTTTGAAATACTGTTTGTCAGTGCGTTTAATTGTCCCCATTGTTCTTCGTCTCTTATTGCTGTATATATATCTATGTCTGTATCTGTGTAATCTAAGTGTAGTTTATGTCTATTGTTCGCGTATTGCCCGCAGAAAAAGACAGTGTGTTCTGGGGAACCTTCTTCCCCGCATGTGCATGTAGGTCTCTGCCTCAGACTCACGCGGTTTAAGTGCGTGGGATAAGGTCCGTGTCCGGTTAAGAAATGTACCATACCGCGGCTGGGATCGATATGTCTCATTCTCAACCGCTCCCTTATGTCAGGGAGGAAGTCGTGCAGCCTACGTCCCTTATCACTTACATCCCACTCACCTTGCCATGTATCCAAACGCCAACTTTTAAGGTGGCGTATCGTCTCTATGGGCACACCGGTTATTGTGCGTACCTTATCTAGTCTCCCCACCTTTACCTTTAACCAGTACCTCGCAGCTCTGTATTTGATAGTGATATCTATGGGGCATATTCCGAGCACCACACACAGTGCATCCGCTGAGGTGGTGTCGAAGGCTCCAGATAGCCTAAGTAGGACACTTCTCTGCCCTCGTCTGACGGATGCTTTGTTGGTGATCACGTTCAGTCTATGTGCGAGGTGCCGGGGCTAGCAGTGTATTTAGCACTAAATTCTTCTCGAATCTTAATATGGAAATAATTCTCTAAGCCCCCCCCCCCTTTTCTAACTTCGACTTTTGCTGTTGCACATGGATTAAGAAGAAACGTGAACTGACTGTAATCGACCCTGCAAGTGGAGTAGAAAAGAGTTTGGCACCTGCAATAATTTAATTGGATAGAAATTAATTAGACAAAGGAAAGTTTCATTAACGTAGTGAGAAATGAAAGGTTTGCTCTACCGATTAACAGAATGAAAGTTCTCTCCAAAATAACAATTTGACTTATTATGACTAAACTCAAAATAATAAACAAAACACATGAAATATTTACAATACATCAAATTGAATACTCAAGTAAATGCTGTGAAGGTGAAGTTGTCCATAAAGTAGATTGTGACATTTATGAGCAAGTGGTATGTGGAGCCAATTCCTTTCAACTCAAATCTTAAGAGAAACACCCAGGCAACGCAACATTAATTGCTGCTACAGTGGTGACAACTCAGACAATGAGCACCCAAGAGAGAACAAAGTTAGAAAAGACGAACAGGCGCGCTCTGCTGAGCTGTGATTATCACCTAGCAAAATTCCCTGATTTGCCGGTGATGCGGACGTACATTACCAAGCTGTCTTCTTAACTGCAAGAACACGATCTGGCGTACCGGTGGCGATGGCTGGTTGCTTCGACGTCCCGTCGTGGTGATGATAATGTCGCGAGTATAGCCCGAAACAAATTCTCCTGGTGTGGTTGTTCCAGACTAAAGACTTCCTAGCAATACAAACGCGCCTCTGAGGGAGACGAAGAAGGCTCGCTACACAATCACTGACGGTACAGTGATTGATTTTAACAGGAGAAGTCACACAGTAACTCCGGTACAGTCAACTTTAGCCAAAACGCCCAAGACGGACAACATAGGCCGCTTGTACGCAGAACGCTCAATTGCCAACTGTAGTCGGAAAGTTACGTTGAAGTCAAAACTTCAGCAACTTCGTCAAACAGTTACAATTAAATGAAAGTATATTAGACAGCCAACGGAAGGCAGGCTGTCCAGAGCAGCGAGGGCTCAGTCTTGTAACCTACTCTGACCGAAAGGCGAGAGCCGCCTCTCTCAAGAGCACCTGTACAAGCCGAACACAGAACATTCCCGCCCCCAAGACAGTGGCCGTGGTTAAACGTTCCAATCAGCAACTCGAAAACCGGCGGAAAATTCCCCCCTATTGCCGACGCGGTACTACTCCACCAATGGAGATACTTGGCGCCAATTTCTGCACAGATTTTGCTACGTCACGGAGCTATTCCCAGAGCAAGCCAATCACAGTTAAGATTTTGCAGAAAAAGCGGGAATTTGTCCTCCAAGAGTGCCTGGGAACACAAGTCATTCCCATACCTCGCTGGTAGCCCGCCAGAGTTTTTTCACTAAGTTTATGCGAAGCAACGGAATCTCTAGCCCAGCCGCTCCGTCAGGCCCCTGTGGGCGTGTCGCCGCCGCTCGTATGACAATGTCGGCGTCTGGAAAGCACCCACTCGACTCCCTCACATTCATTGGCTTAACCCTTTCAAGATCAACAGAACCCGCCTGTCAACGAACCACCCGGGTGACGAGAGACGCTGCGTGGTAAGTCCGCGTGTGAAGGAATAGCGACTTTTCACCGCATGCAATTAGAGAGGAAAATCGAATTACTCAGAGTAAGATAGAAATATGAGAGGGGGCTTCTGTCACCTCTCACCATCAACGAATGTGACAGACGGTGAATACCTCGGAGTGGTTTCTTCGAGCTGTTGACCGCGTCACACACACACACACACACACACACACACACACACACACACACACACACACACAAATGGTTATTCGTAGAGAAATTTATTACTAATCCTATGTATTAACTACTTTAGCGCCCATCCATGTACAGCATTTGGTGTTTTCTTGGTTAGATTGCCAGCCAGCACTTTTGCTTATTTACTGTCTCATCTCAGCTTCCTCCTCCTGTTCCTCCTCATTGTCACTAATTTCGCTGTCACTGTGGGTATCGCTGTCCACCGTCTGGAGACTGTTGTTGCGCTGCACATAGGCATGTCTGTAATGTCGTGTCCGCATGTACTCTTCATGTGTTGTTTTTGAAATACTGTTTGTCAGTGCGTTTAATTGTGCTCATTGTTCTTCGTCTCTTATTGCTGTGTATATATCTATGTCTGTATCTGTGTAGTCTAAGTGAAGTGTATGTCTCTTGTTCGGATATTGCCCGCAGACTAAGACAGTGTGTTCTGGGGAACCTTGTTCCCCACATGTGCATGTTGGTGTTTGCCTCAGACTCACGCAGTTTAAGTGCGTGGGGTAAGGTGCGTGTCCGGTTAAGAAATGTACCACACTGCGGCTGGGATCGATATGTCTCATTCTCAACCGCTCCCTTACGTCAGGGAGGAAGTCGTGCAGTCTACGTCCCTTATGACTTACATTTTCTTGTATCCAAACGCCAACTTTTAAGGTGACGTATCGTCTCTGTTGGCACAGCTTATCTAGTCTCCCCACCTTTAACCAGTACCTTGCAGCTCTGTATTTGATCGTGATATCTATGGAGCATATTGCGAGGACCACACACAGTGCATCTGCTGAGGTGGTAGCGAAGGCTCCAGACAACCTAAGTAGGACACTTCTCTGCCCTCGTCTGACGGATGCTTTGTCGGTGACCACGTTCAGTCTATGTGTCCACGTGCTGGTGTTGTTGCTCGAACGAGCGCTCGCGGCGGCGTAAACGCAGCCGGCATTCCGGCGCGCCTCCGATTTCGAAGCGAATCGGCCGGGCGTCCTTCCGCGCCGTGAATCCCCAATCTGCGCGACTGCCCGCCCGCGCCCTCGGCCGGCCGTACGGTATCCTAAAATAGGCCGCCTTGCGTAACCGCGGACGACGACGCCGCCGTACGCACGCTGCGTCACGAGACAAAGGGGACGGCGCGGCCGTAAACAAGGGAGCCCTGGCTGTGGCGTTCGCAGGCGCGGCACGCCCGCCCAGCGGTACCCGCGGCCGCGGTCGCCCGAGGCCATCGCCGCCGTGACGTCACAGTCCGTCAGCGGGCAGCCGAGGCGCCGTGCGACCAAAACAAGGGCCGTTGCCTGGGAACCAGTCGCACCGTAGGTAGCGTGCCACCACCAGAGGCAAGTCCAAGACGACCATGTGGGAGCGGGTATTTGCGTCATGACCTCCCACCCCCTCTTTCAAATAAAGAAAAACATTTTATTAGCTTGGTGCACAAGTTCGTAACGGCCTTCCCGCATTGGATACACCGGTTCCCATGAGATCACCGAAGTTAAGCACTGTCGGGCGTGGTCGGCACTTGGAAGGATGACCATCCGGGCCGCCATGCGCTGTTGCCATTTTTCGGGCTGCACTCACCCTCGTGATGCCAATTGAGGAGCTACTCGACCGAATAGTAGCGGCTTCGGTCAAGAATACCATCTTACGACCGGGAGAGCGGTGTGCTGGCCCCACGCCCCTCTTATCCGCATCCTCCACTGTGACACGGCGGTCGGATGGGCCCGGTAGGCCACTCGTGGCCTGAAGACGGAGTGCTTGGGGCACAACTTCGTACCGTTTTTGTTCGTTTCGAATGTTGGTATTACGATTGCTGCGGGTTTATTTATCGAATGTCATTTTTTTAAATTTGTAGATCACTGTCTCTGGACAAGAAGAGAATAGAAGCTTTCGAAATGTGGTGCTACAGAAGAATGCTGAAGATAAGGTGGGTAGATCACGTAACTAATGAGGAGGTATTCAATAGGATTGGGGAGAAGAGAAGTTTGTCGCACAACTTGACTAGAAGAAGAGATCGGTTGGTAGGACATGTTTTGAGGCATCAAGGGATCACAAATTTAGTATTGGAGGGTAAAAATCGTAGACGGAGACCAAGAGATGAATACACTAAGCAGATTCAGAAGGATGTAGGTTTCAGTAGGTACTGGGAGATGAAGAAGCTTGCACAGGATAGAGTAGCATGGAGAGCTGCATCAAACCAGTCTCAGGACTGAAGACCACAACAACAACTACTGTCTCTATTTGAGTTAACACATCGTCATTTTGTCACTTGGAGATTGTAGGTGGAGTTGTGGACGCCAGAAATTACAGTGCCGAGTGGTTAAATCGGAACATTTCCGACAGGTTGTTCTGTCTGAGTTCAGCAGAGCGGTGACGGCAGTGGAGGCAGCCAGAAATATTTCCGCCATGTATGGGCATGACGCCGTTGAACACACCACGGCAGTCGGCCCGTGTGGCCGAGCGGTTCTAGGCGCTACAGCCTGGAACCGCGGGACTGCTACGGTCGCAGGTTCGATTCCTGCCTCGGGCATGGATGTGTGTGATGTCCTTAGGTTAGTTAGGTTTAAGTAGTTCTAAGTTCTAGGGGACTGATGACCTCAGAACTTCCACAGTGCTCAGAGCCATTTGAACAGCACATTTTAAGCAGGATCGTTTTGACAGTCGTCACTCTCGACGTTCAGAAAGACTGTCGGGCTTTTGGTGAAGAATGTTTACACGTATTAATCCACAATGAGCCACGCCTGTGTACTCGATAATGGGCAATGTGATGGACTGTGATCATTCCACGATTGTCTGACATTTGCGTGCCATGGGAAAGGTTTAAAAATCGCGTATGTGGCTGCAGTGCGCTGTATGCCAAATCACAAAAATCAGCAGCCATATGTCTCTCTGCTCGATCGTCATCAACTGGCTCGTGAACAACACCGGTCACTCCTATCCTGTACCGTCACTGGTGAATATAAATGGTGTCTTTGTGCTTATATAAGGGAAAGAAAGGATTTGTATCCCGCCTGGTAGGCGGCGCGTGGGTCTGCTCATGTAAACTGAATGGTAGGCCGAATGTAGGAAGTGAGTAGGAGCGGGTAAAGGTGAAATGCTTCGGTACAGCGTTTCAATTTAGGTCACATTTACTACAGGAAGAATTCGAATTCCATTAGGCTTACGTAACTTCGGCTGAGATGAGCACGTAAGTGCGAAGCCGTGCGTCAAGTTACAAAGCCAAAATCTGTAGTGGCTCGCCCACTGTGAATAGAAACAATGTTGCTTGGTCGTCTCCTCGGAATGAAATGCGCAGAATCTGGAGCGGCGCTCGTAGAGCTGCACAGCGCCGGCTAGAGGGCGCTCTCGTCGGTGTCGGTGTCGTAGTGCCGTCCTGAGAACTTGCACCTACGCCGTCCCATCGTAGCTATCGATACCACCAAAGGAATGACTGACTGGTTGAGCCCAAACAAAGCGGGAACTCCTCGTACAAAGACTTGCTCACATCCACAAAAGACAACATTACGCATCTGCTGGAGCAGCGACCGTGTGGTATACTACGAATTCCTTCCCCGAGGTGCAACAATCACTGCTCACATTTACAGTCAACAACTGAGACGTCATGCGAACTCGATCCAAGAACAACGACCAGCAAGACTGCCTGAAGTGATGCAACACCGCGACATCGCCCTCCTGTATTCTCCTAGAGTGACAAAAAACGCTGCAAGAGTTGTGGAGTCATTCCGCACTCATCTTATTTACCGGATCTTGCACCCTCAGATTTTCACCTTTTCCGCTCTCTATCGAGCAACCGGCAAACCTACGTTTCTAGCATTTGTGGACTTAGAGAAAGCTTTTGACAACGTTAACTGGAATACTCTCCTTCAAATTCTGAAGGTGGCAGGGGTAAAATACAAGGAGCGAAAGGCTATTTACAATTTGTACAGAAACCAGATGGCAGTTATAAGAGTCGAGGGGCATGAAAGGGAAGCAGTGGTTGGGAAAGGAGTGAGACAGGGTTGTAGCCTCTCCCCGATGTTATTCAATCTGTATATTGAGCAAGCAGTAAAGGAAACGAAAGAAAAATTCGGAGTTGGTATTAAAATTCATGGAGAAGAAGTAAAAACTTTGAGGTTCGCCGATGACATTGTAATTCTGTCAGAGACAGCAAAGGACTTGGAAGAGCTGTTGAACGGAATGGACAGTGTCTTGAAAGGAGGATATAAGATGAACATCAACAAAAGCAAAACGAGGATAATGGAATGTAGTCAAATTAAATCGGGTGATGCTGAGGGGATTAGATTAGGAAATGAGACACTTAAAGTAGTAAAGGAGTTTTGCTCTTTGGGGAGTAAAATAACTGATGATGGTCGAAGTAGAGAGGACATAAAATATAGACTGGCAATGGCAAGGAAATCGTTTCTGAAGAAGAAAAATTTGTTAACATCGAGTATAGGTTTAAGTGTCAGGAACTCGTTTCTGAAAGTATTTGTATGGAGTGTAGCCATGTATGGAAGTGAAACATGGACGGTAACCAGTTTGGACAAGAAGAGAATAGAAGCTTTCAAAATGTGGTGCTACAGAAGAATGCTGAAGATTAGGTGGGTAGATAACATAACTAATGAGGAGGTGTTGAATACGATTGGGGAGAAGAGAAGTTTGTGGCACAACTTGACTAGAAGAAGGGATCGGTTGGTAGGACATGTTTTGAGGCATCAAGGGATCACAAATTTAGCATTGGAGGGCAGCGTGGAGGGTAAAAATCGTAGAGGGAGACCAAGAGATGAATACACTAAGCAGATTCAGAAGGATGTAGGTTGCAGTAGGTACTGGGAGATGAAGAAGCTTGCACAGGATAGAGTAGCATGGAGAGCTGCATCAAACCAGTCTCAGGACTGAAGACCACAACAACATCGAGCAACCGTCAAGGAACGTTCTCTCCGAAAAATTCATTCAAACCTGCTTCGACGAGTTTTCGCCTCAAACCGTAATCGAAGAGTTACCCCTGGATTGGCAACTTGTAGTTAGAGGAGAATATATTATTGACGTCTCTGCTACGTGCATCCGTCGCGTTTATTAAACTAATGGTTCAAATGACTCTGAGCTCTGTGGGACCTAACATCTGAGGTCATCAGTCTCCTAGAACTTAGACTTACTTAAACCTAACTAACCTAAGGACATTACACACACCCATGCCAGAGGGAGGATTCGAACCTGCGACCGTAGCGGTCGCGTGGTTCCAGATTGAAGCGCCTAGAACCGCTCGGCCACTCTGGCCCGCGGCACAAGGTGTTTGGCAGTTGCTGCATGAATACTTGCACGCGTGGATGTGTGTGCACCTTCCCATGCAATTCCAGCCAGTCATGTAGAGTTTAGAGTTAGAATACTGTCTTCCCCAGATGCATTCTCGGACTAGGTGTAACGTTTCTAGTTACTTGATTTTCGACTGTGAGATCCGGCATCTGTCTTTTCAGTCGTTGTACAGCAACTGCAGCAGATCTTACACAAAAGACTCGCACTTTTTAGTTCTAACACAGAAATGATAGTAAGCGTTTTCATTATTCCACTTTTAAAGATGTATTTTGATTGTAAACAATTAGTCTGTTCTCTTCCTCCTCCTTGCACTATTCTGCGTAGAGCTCACAGAAGCATGGTCCGGCGAGTCGCTAGGTGTTTGCACAAGCACAGAGGCCACTTTGACAATCTGCTCTGAAGACTATGTTTTGCGAAAGGCATGCCGTCACTAATTGGGTATTTGCAATATTATAATCGGCCGCTCTTACTGAAGGCAGTAAGTTTGTTTAGCATCTACAAATCGATAAATTTTATAGTTATTTCTCTGATATGAACGGTATTTTACTTTCAAATGTTTATTTCTTTCCATGAATATTTCTAACTTGTCTTACCAAAAAACATTTTGGTAAAACTCAAAGAAACTAGTGTTCTAGCATACGTATCGTTTAAAGAACAGTGTATGTTATTGGTCAAACAAAATTAGAAAATAATGAAATACATCTAGAACTGAACTCGTGAACTCGCTTATTCTGAAGCAGAACTATGCCCAAGGCGCTAACTGAGCAGTACAACTATTTGGTAATCAGTGTAGATACTTGCCATTAATGTGATTACAGAGCTGCCAGATTTTCTTTCTTTGAATTCCATTCTCTACTAAAAATATAAAAGGGAAAAAAATTTTGTTACAAAATATTTTTTTTTTATTGTTAGCATGCAACGAATCGTGCTGTGGCGTAAGAGTACGCAAGGTTTGGTTCACCCAGTATATTTTGGTGTCATTAAACAATTTATTATAATATAAATCAACGTTATTATTATTATTATTATTATTATTATTATTATTAAGTGGCGCATTGAAAGTGAGTGTAACAGCAGGCTGTGTTTCGGTGGAAGTGTGGTGGAGGAAGGGAGGAAGGGAGGGAGGGAGGGAGGGAGGGAGGGGGGGGCGGGTCAGTGACAAACGGTGACCGCCCAGAATCGAACCCTGGATCCGTTGCCTGGCGATCACTGCATGGCGCTACGGCCAGTTGCTTCGAATGTGTGGCAACTGGCGTAATTGTTTTAATGCGTTACGAGCGGCCTTGGAAAGAAGTACGAGAAATAACTTACTCCCTGTCGTCAGTAAGGTTTCGTCATACCGCGTGACTACAGAGGTTAACATTCGACTCTTACAAATGTTATTGGCTAGACCGGTTTCTAACACTTATTTCTTAGCTGATGGCTGCGTTATTATGCACTGGAGCGTGGATGTCCTCAAATCTCTTGTTAGATCACGTGATACTGTTATACTTGCATTAGCTTTGCCCTACACGAAAAAACGGCAGGACATTTCGTTAGCAGTTTATTCACTACAAAAAAAAAATATCCTATTTCGTTACTCACAGTTTGAAGAACAATATATAAACTATACACAATGTTCCACTTAGTTCTCTTTCTCAACCCAAGTCATTCAATTATAATCCATACATATTATAAAAATGTATACATGAACGTGTGTGTATATATGTACGTGCGTTCCACATCTCCTCTTAAATCACTGAATCGATTTGAACCAAACTTGCAGTGGACGCGCATTCGGGAGGAATCCCGCGTCCGGCCATCCTGATTTAGGGTTTCCGTGATTTCCCTAAATATCTTGACGCAAATGCCGGGATGGTTCCTTTGAAAGGGCACGGCCGAGTTCGTTCCTCTTCCTTCCCTAATCCCATGGGACCGATGACCTCGCTGTTTGGTTCCGCCCCCCATATCAGTGAACTATCCAGCCGACCGAAGTCGGTACACACATCAATTACTGTAACACGACAATCGATGTGGGGGTAACAACTACCTACCTATCATAGATCAGGAGATATAACGTCATGAACACAGATGTGTGTGCAAAACTGCGTCCTTCCTCATGACGTTTAAATTTATTACGTCTTTACTACTAACTCTATTCGTGATGATTTCGCAGACAGTATCCAGACATGGCGATGATTGTACCTACACAAATATATCACTGTACGACGTATACTTCAAAAGATATGAACACACCAATGAAGTTTTAACACATTGGAAATGAGCGTTTGGCGTCATTGGCCGGGAGGCCCCTTGCGGGGCAGGTCCGGCCGCCTTGGTGCAGCTCTTACTACATTCGACGCCACACTGGGCGACCTGCGTGCCGGTTGGGGATGAAATGATGATGAAAACAGCACAACACCCAGTTCCTCAGCGGAGAAAATCCCCGACCCAGCCGGGAATCGAACCCAGGCGCGTAGGACGGCAATCCGTCACGCTGACCACTAGTCTATCGAAGCAGACTTAAACACATTTATTCTTTACCACTAAGACGTTCCTACAATCGAGTCAACTGAAGAACATTCATGACATATGGCAGCGCCGTTGACAGCTTTCAACTGCGAAGTGCAAACGGCTGTAGACGAAAACAACAGCCGTCTACAGAGCTGAGAAATTGCCATAGTAACGCTGACAAAATAGCGTTTTCGACACGTGAAGCAGCTGTACTTATGCGATTGTATATTATGGATATTTCTTTACACGACTGTTTCACAATTTCAAAGGAGTTTTCAGGAACATACGAAAATGGAGGAGATTAGTGTTTAACGTCCCGTCGACAACGAGGTCATTAGAGACGGAGCACAAGCTCGGATTAGGGAAGGATGTGGAAGGAAATCGGCCGTGCCCTTTCGAAGGAACCATCCCGGCATTTGCCAGAAGTGATCTAGGGAAATCACGGAAAACCTAAATCAGGATGGCCGGACGCGGGATTGAACCGTCGCCCTCCCGAATGCGAGTCCAGTGTGCTAACCACTGCGCCACCTCGCTCGGTAACATACGAAAATGAAAGTTTTTTGGTATTACACCACAAGCATAGTTTATCTTGTTTGTTTCCGTTTCGAATAGAAAATTCGCAAAATGAGGACCCAAGGCAATGCCGGCTTTTTCAGCTAGTCGAACATGAAGTAGCGACGTGTTGGAATGCTGCCATCTCGTAGAAAGCTCTTCCTATACTCTTTATCACATTGGTAAGTCTGAAATCAGTAAAATAACCACACGCTACTATTTCAGCCCACTGGTGGTTAATATCCCGTATGTGTGATATACGGTGCTGTAAGGTAAGTTATTGGACGCTGTGCTGGAATGGAAATCACTGTGAAAGACTGTATGTTGCGTTTCTTTGTATAATGGTGATATATTTCATGGAATGTATGGTAGCATGTAACTGAATACAGCTTCAGAGATCAGGCTGTTTCCTAACTACTAACGAAAGTAGCTCATTTCCTAACACAGAGACGCAGTTTCCAACTGATGTTGCGGTAACTGCGTATCGCTCTGTTTTCACATCAAGCTAGAGAAGTTAGGGATATATTGTGTGTCTACTGCTAATAATTCTCCTCCAACACCACGTACGAATAGAGCTGAAACGGAGACAAGTGTTGTGTGCAGAGGTAGTCTCCGCCGTATACCTCACTTTCTTTCGTGAAACAGAACACAGATTAAGATTTAGAACATCTGTTAAACATATTGTTGTTTTGTGGTCTTCAGTCCGAAGACTGGTTTGATACAGCTCTCCATGCTACTCTATTCTGTGCAAGCCTCTTCATCTCCGAATAACTAAATGGTTCAAATGGCTCTGAGCACTATGGGACTCAACTGCTGAGGTCATTAGTCCCCTAGAACTTAGAACTAGTTAAACCTAACTAACCTAAGGACATCACAAACATCCATGCCCCAGGCAGGATTCGAACCTGCGACCGTAGCGGTCTTGCGGTTCCAGACTGCAGCGCCTTTAACCGCACGGCCACTTCGGCCGGCTCCGAATAACTACTGCAACCTACGTCCTTCTGAATCTGCTTACGGTGTCATGTCTAGGTTTCTCTCCACAATTTCACCCCTCACACTTTCCTCCACTACCAGATTAGTGATTTCTTGAGACAGTACCTCCTCATTATCCGCTCTACCCACCTACTGAGTCCTGACGGATTGACAAGGACGGCAAAAAGTTGGAACGTTAATTTTCCAGTCGCGAGGACAACGGAGCTACACATCTTACTTAGCCTAAGAGTGTTATTCATATTTCCGACTAATTATTAAATCGCCGCGTTATTTATGGACAGTGTTTAGATTACTATTGTTTCTGTTTCGCCCAGTAACAGCGCAACAATGCAACGACGATGTTTTTAGTGCGTACCTACGTATGGTAATTGTGCCTTTTAGGACTATTTAATTAGCCTTTACTTCCAATTAAGTGCTGTGTTGTTCTTCCGAACTGTGACATTTACAAATGTCTCTTGTGGAGAATAGCAGTAAATCATTTCCTACCATTGTTTAGTGTTTTATGTCGCGACGTTGGTTCTTCCTGCTCCACCTGTGTTTATGATTTCCGAGAGTGTGTACAGAGTGGGGGGAGAGGAGGTGAACTTGTAACACCCAGACCTCCGGATGTGAGACACTCAGATCGGTGCCAAACGTCGTATGTCGATAAGTTATCAACCAAAACACTGATCTAGTTCGTGCTATGTGCTGTCGTCCGGTAGAACGTGGGTAAACTGTAATTAAAAGCAACACCGAAACTACAGAGCACAGGAAAGACGTATCTTTGAGGAACAGATTTGCAGATATCATGTGGGTGAGTAGGTAACATGTCAAGTCAATTATGCGTAAGATCCCGCGTTCAAATCCCATTGATGGAAATTTGTTTTAACTGTCAGCGCGTGAGTTATATGTGAGAACATTTTCCTGACAGGTAAAAGGTCTTTTCGCAGATTCTATTCCTTTGACAACGTGCTTTCGCTTCTTTAGTTGAAATTAGCAAATCTATATAGTACATTTTCATGGGTAGGTGTGGTGTTCTGTCAGACATGTACGACAGAACAGACAACACCCGTGATGAAGCAGCTAGTGCGTTTGTTATTTCACGGAATAGACATAAATAATCAGAACAGTAGAATAAAGAAACAATTGCATCACACATGCGGGACTATTAATAGTGCCATAATACAGTGAAAAAAAAGTTGGTATCATTTGGGTTTGAACCCAGCACTTTTGGTACGACGGGGTAAAGCTCTACCAACTCCCCACGGACGCTATGCCTAACATTTTCTCACAGTTTTGCTTTTCTTGTGCTCCGTAGTTCTGGTATTAACTTTTAATTAATGTTTATGCCCGTTCTGCTGTATGACAGCACATAGTACGAACTAAATCGGAGTTTCAGTTGATACTCTATCGACTTACAACATTTGGTGCCTATCTGAAGGTCTGGCATCTGGAGGTTTGGATATATTACGAACACGTCGGCAAATTATATCTTTCGATATCAGAGTAAGCAGTCATCTGCTATTTCCGTTTGCAACCATTTAAAACAGAGAATTTTTATATTAAAAATGATTTCTTTACATATACTATGACGAACGTCGTGAGCATTCTCATACTTGCTTACTAAGTTAACCGTCTACAGTGACCATTCCCTAACTGATTTTCGAAGAGAAATCTTAGAACCTCTCGCATCGTTCGCTGGGGACGAAGACGGAAACATTCCACAGAATTAGATGTAATGAATTTATTACTTCGTACTCACGTCATCTTCTCCTCAATGAACCATGGACCTCGCCGTTGGTGGGGAGGCTTGCGTGCCTCAGCGACACAGATGGCCGTACCGTAGGTGCAACCACAACGGAGGGGTATCTGTTGAGAGGCCAGACAAACGTGTGGTTCCTGAAGAGGGGCAGCAGCCTTTTCAGTAGTTGCAGGGGCAACAGTCTGGATGGTTGATTGATCTGGCCTTGCAACATTAACCACAACGGTCTTGGCTGTGCTGATACTGCGAATGGCTGAAAGAAATTTTTCAAGAGGGCATGCAGCTTAACTGTATGGTTAAATGATAATGACGTCCTCTTGGGTAAAATATTCCGGAGGTAAAATAGCCCCATTCGGATATCCGGGCAGGGACTAATCACGAAGACGCCGTTATCAGGAGAAACAAAACTGGCGGTCTACGGATCTGAGCGTGGAATGTTAGATCCTTAATTGGGCAGATAAGTTGGAAAATTTGAAAAGGAAAACGGATAGGTTAAAGGTAGATATAGTGGGAGTTAGTGAAGTTCGGTGGCAGGAGGAACAAGACTTCTGGTCATGTAAATACAGGGTTATAAATCCAAAATCAAATAGGGGTAATTCAGGAGTAGGTTTAATAATGAATAAAAGAATACGAACGTGTTTAGGCTACTACGAACATCATAGTGAACGCATTATCGTAGCCAAGATAGACGAGAAGCCCACACCCACCACAGTAGTAGAAGTTCATATGCCAACTAGCTCCGCAGTTGATGAAGAGATTCAAGAAATATATGATGAAATAAACCCGAAATTATTCAGACATTGAAAGGAGACGAAAATTTAATGGTAATCGGGGCCTAGAATTTGACAGTTCGAGAAGAAAGAGACAGAAAATTTAGTAGGTGAATATGGACTGGGCGTAAGGAATGAAAGAGAAAGCCGCCTCGTAGAGTTTTGCACAGAACATATCTTAACCATAACTAACACTTGATTTAAGAATCATGAAAGAAGCCTGTATGCATGGAAATGTCCTGGAGACACGGGAAGGTTTCAGATTGATTATATATTGGTAAGGCAGAGAATTAAGAGCCAGGTTTTAAATTTTAAGACATTTCCAGGGACGGATGTTGACTCTGACCACAATTAACTGATTATGAACTGTAGATTAAAACTGAAAAAACTACAGACAGTAAGAGATTTTAGGAGATGGAATCTGGACAAGCTGAAAGAACTGGAGGTTGTAGAGAGTTTCAGACGGAACATTAGGGAACGATTGAGAACAAAAGAGGAACGAATACAACAGAATAAGAAGCTTTACTCGAAGTGTAAGTGGCTCGCACAAGAAAGAGTAGCATGGAGAGCTGCATCAAACCAGTCTCTGGACTGAAGACAACAACAACAACAACAACAACAACGACGAACAACAGCAACAAATCTGACCTCCCTCTTTCTTGAGCGTGTATGACTGATTCAATGCTGTGCCAAATACAGAACTATATTTAGTTTTATTTCCGACCACAATGGAAGAAAGGCAGCGTTGCTTCCATTCTCCCTTACTACTCAGTCTGTGTATTGGAGAAACAACGAAGGAAATGAAATAATTGTTCAGACGTGGGATTAAAGTTGATGGTGGGCATACAGGATGTTCACGAAATAGAGGAAATAATATATGACATTTATTCACAATATGCAGACAACAGAAAAGTTTATTAAAAGTTAGAAAACGAGTCCGGAAATACATGATTTCAAAGTTATGGCCTTCAAAACAGCGATATTCACCGGAACTTTTGTCTTTCCGGAGCACTTGCCGTGACAGAAGATACTAACTGGACATTTAATTCCGAGCGAAGGGTACACGGAGTGTTGGCGTTCGAAATGTCCTCAGATCAGGAGCTGGCAGCAGTGCAGTTCGTGTACGGTAAGGCGGACGGTAATGTTGCTCTCGCCAGGAGAGGTACCAACAATCAAGGTGTTCGGATCGGAAGACATTTGATTGTCTCCACAGCCGTCATAACGCTCGTGGGAAGTTTGCGTCTCCTGGTTTAGAGAGGGGACACCCAAAATCTACAACTCCAGATGCATAGGAAGAACTCTCGAGTCTGTGCTCACGACTCCTTACAGCAAACGAATGATTGTTTTGTAAGTGGATGTTCTTTATACCACTGTCTGGTGACTATCTATAACATCCGCAACGTGCACAGTAGATTATCTTCCACGAGTCATGTTCTGCCAGTGTTCTCGCAGCAGTGTGCTGCAAATTCGGACTTCCCTGCCTTAGTATTACTCAAAGATGAAGCCTCTATCATTCGAGATGTCTTTTCCACAATCAGCATGTGCAACCACTGCGGCGCGGGGACGGAGCCTCTCCGTCGTTTCTAGGTCCCCGGTTAACAAACAATACAATACAAGGCAAGTTTTGTGAATAAAGAAGCATACAGTAAACCTGTTCAAATTAAAAAGAAGAAACTAGATAATATAAAGAAAATTAATACACTACTGGTTATTAAAATTGCTACACCACGAAGATGACGTGCTACAGACGCGAAATTTAACAGACAGGAAGAAGATGCTGTGATATGCAAATGATTAGCTTTTCAGAGCATTCACACAAGGTTGGCGCCGGTGGCGACACCTACAACGTGCTAACATGAGGAAAGTTTCCAACCGATTTCTCGTACACAAACAGCAGTTGACCGGCTTTGCCTGGTGAAACGTTGTTGTGATGCCTCGTGTAAGGAGGAGAAATTCGTACCATCAAGTTTCCGTCTTTGATAAAGGTCGGATTGTAGCCTATCGCGATTGCGCTTTATTGTATCGCTGCTCGCGTTGGTCGAGATCCAATGACTGTTAGCAGAATATGGAATCGGTGGTTCAGGAGGGTAATACGGAACGCCGTGCTGGATCCCAACGGCCTCGTATCACTAGCAGTCGAGATGACAGGCATCTTATCCGCATGGCTGTAACGGATCGTGCAGCCACGTCTCGACCCCTGAGCTAACAGATGGGGACGTTTGCAAGACGACAACCACCTGCACAAACAGTTCGACGACGTTTGCAGCAACATGGACTATCAGCTCGGAGACCATGGCTGCGGTTACCCTTCACGCTGCATCACAGACAGGAGCGCCTGCGATAGCGTACTCAACGACGGAACCTGGGTGCACGAATGGTAAAACGTAATTTTTTCGGATGAATCCACCAGGTTCTGTTTACAGCATCACGATGGTCGCATCCGTGTTTGGCGACATCGCGGTGAACTCATATTGGAAGCGTGTATTCGTCATCGCCATACTGGCGTATCAGGTATGGGATGCCATTGGTTACACGTCACGGTCACCTCTTGTTCGCAGTGACTGCACTTTGAACAGTGGACGTTACATTTCAGATGTGTTACGACTCGTGGCTCTACCCTTCATTCGAACCCTGCGAAACCCTACATTTCAGCAGGATAATGCACGACCGCATGTTGCAGGTCCTGTACGGGCCTTTCTGATACAGAAAATGTTCGACTGCTGCCCTGGCCAGCACATTCTCCAGATATCTCACCAACTGAAAACGTTTGGTCTATGGTGGTCGAGCAAGTGGCTCGTCACAATACGCCAGTCACTACTCTTGATGAACAGTGGTATCGTGTTGAAGCTGCATGGGCAGCTGTACCTGTACACGCCATCCAAGCTCTGTTTGACTCAATGCCCAGGCGTATCAAGGCCGTTATTACAGCCAGAGGTGGTTGTTCTGGGTACTTATTTCTCAGTATCTGTGCACTCAAATTGCATGAAAATGTAATCACATGTCAGTTCTATTATATGTTTGTCCAATGAATACCTGTTTATCATCTGCATTTCTTCTTGGTGTAGCAATTTTAATGGTCAGTAGTGTAGAAACCCCTTAGAATCTGCAGTGGCCAACGAAGGATGGAGAAAATAAAGATGATAGAAGCACACCCAGCACTGACTGCCTTGCTGTATTTTGATTGCGGGTGTGTTTTGGGTGCGTTATGATGAACCTGTATGCTCGCAACACGCTCTTTTATTGCTATAATGAAAATACAAACTCCGCTGCAAACAGAACCCTAGCTGCCACATCATCAGGTTCGAAAAACAGTTGTCTATGCATTCATACTGGATTACTGAGCACACACGATGGCCAAAGTATGTTGCAACGGCGTTTATTATTTACCCTGGGACAATTACTACATAGCATCTCCATGGTACCACGCTTTAAACCACTTCATATTAAAGCGGTTTTTTTTGTGGTTCCTGAAAAATTTGCTTCCTAGGACATGACCCATTTTCCAACTCACCGATCCAACTGAAAAAAAAGAAGCAAATAAAGCAATACCTTATAGATATTGTGGGTGACTGAGAGAAGATCTCTTGATGTATATTCTTTCCTCATCTCACTTCAATTCGTTCAAAAACTTGTTAACATTTTGTTGTTGCTTCTTGTTAGAACGGCTTCGTAATTCGGAATGAATAGCTCGAAACTATGGATATTCTACATTATTAATTCATTTTGGTTATCGATTCTCGGCTAAAAGGCCATGACGAGATTCTGACTGATCGTCGTTGTCAAAGAGTATACGAAATTGATCAAAATTGAAAAACATTGTACACTTCCAAAATGAGGTGCAAACAGTAAATGTTATCTTTGAAAATACAATGGTAACGTAATCTAAAATGTTGCAGTTAAACAGCAAGTAAATATGGTAGTGGCTTGATGAATATGATGAAATAGCAAAAAAAAAGTTTTATAAACAGTTCAACTTACCTCGCGATATAGTCTCCTTCAGTCTCCTTCTCCTCCGTACACCGATCCTCCAGCCTTTTCATTCCATCGGGAAAATATCATCTGTCAAACTTTGTAAAATGCTCGTTCACGGTAGCTATCACTTCCTGATTTGATAAAATTTTCTTCCCAGCAAGCCAAAGTTTCAAGTTAGGGAACAGGAAGAAGTCACTTTAGGCCAAGTGTGGAGAATAGGATGGATGAGGAAGCAATTCAAAGCCGAGTTCATGCACTTTCGCCGTTGTTGTCGGTGACTCGTGGGATAGCTCATCGTCTAGATGAAACAGCACTTTTTGCGTGCCGACCTTCGTCTTTTTTGAGCCAACCCAGCTTTCAGACGATCCACCGATGAAGCATGATGTAGTTCAGTTATGTTTCTGGCTTTTTCCAAGTAATGTATAGGGAATACTCCTTGGGAGTCCGAAGAACAGCGGCTATCGCCTTACTAAAACTAAACTCGGCCCGAAGAGGTCATGAAGGCCCAACGGTGCCGACCGGCCGCCATGTCATCCTCACCCTGGTGTGTGTGTGTGTGTGTGTGTGTGTGTGTGTGTGTGTGTGTGTGTGTGTGTGTGTGTAGGCGCTTTTTATGTGAGGGTATGACGTGGAAGAAGAGGAGGACAACATTAGCAAAGAATTAAACTCAAAAGTAAAGAAGATGTAACGTGATGAAACAACCCAAAAGCCTACATAACATTTTAAATCACATTAACAATCGCAACAAAATAAAATTAATACAAGGCTATTGAAAAATAGGTAGAAGTATTGCATATTGAAGGTGATGACGAAACAAAATAAAAGACGGAGCCGACAATTATAACAGGGAATACCTAAGCTAAATTATATAGCGATGCTATCAAAAGTTTCTCTTTCTAGCTATTTTCCAGTGCTCTTGTCTTGTACTAATTTTGTTTCACTGTAAATTTTAATTTAATTTAAATAGTTGGATAAGCTATTAGATCTTAATGTTTTTCTGGTTTGGTCTTGTATTTATTTATTCAATTACGTTACCATAGTAGTGTCAGAAGTGACATTTGCTGTCTGTTTACACCTCACTGTCCAAGTATAGCATCTTTTCAAAAGCTCTGTTGATCCATCGTGGCAACGAGAAAGCGACCCGTGAGATATTTACTAAACAAGAATCACAAAATAGCTGTATGATTCCAGAAGTTGTTATTTTATTTAGACGACCAGATTCGTGACGCCTGAAGACGGCACTAATGAGCTGCCGAAACTGGTCGTGGCACTAAAATAACAACTTCTGGCTGTTTTGTGATTTTTCTCTGGTAAATAGTTAAAGTCTGATGATGGTCTTGCCATCTGGAAACTGGTCACCACATTAAATTAAGAGTGTACAACATCCACAGTTTTGTGCTTCTCATTTATACTTGGCGACTTGTTTCAATGCCGGCGGTTATGGTTAAAAATTCCAGGTAATGTACCGTAGCCTCTTGAAGAGCAATTTTTTTTGTTTTGTGGCAACCGTACATCGACTTCTCTGGAACGATTTGTAAATATCCGAAGAGACGAATTAGAGTGTACACGGCCCTTAGATGGTAAAGAATTGACAGAGTCATCTCGAAATTGCGACAGTAAATCAAAACATGACCGCGAGCAAAATTTAAATCGGAGCGACCGCTGCGGGTAATTGTGGTACGGAGGAATCCCACTGCTTGACTTTCAAAGTGTCGCGGCTCAGAAACGCCGGAGACGCAAGTAAGAAGACGTGTAATGAGCGCAGAATGGAGACGGAGGGCGCGCCGCGCGGCGTGTTTGGGAAAAGGTGCACGTCGAGATATGCGGGGGAATTAGGAGTCGGCCGGACACAAATCATGTCCGGAGGACAGGCGCCCTTCGATGGACGGGGACGTGTCCGCACTGTCAAAGTCTCTCCCCGGGCCGGGTCCTCCCGCCGCTGTAGCTGACACACGAGGCCGCATTCCCTCGGAATTACTGAGACCCTAGGGACGGCCAGCCATGACAAAAGTATTCCCCGTGGCGTGGGAGATGCGCGGGACAGGCAAAATACCCTGAGACAGAATGTAATAATCCCAGTTCCAAATAAGGCAGGTTCTGTCAGGTGTGAATATTAGCGAACCATCAGTCTAATATCGGTATATGCATCCTTGAAACTTCCTGGCGGATTAAAACTGTGTGCCGGACCGAGGCTCGAACTCGGGACCTTTGCCTTTTGCGGGCAGGTGCTCTGAAAATCTCATTCTGATATCCATCCTTGTTAAGTAGGAGGAGAGGACCATAGCCGAGAGGAATATTACAATTTTCAACATCAGCGTCAGCTGTAGTTTCATTACCAATTTATTCGTAACCGGTTTCGACGATACAGTTCATCATCATTATCAGGCTCTCTTAATACAGAGTGGCTGAATTTAGCGGAAAGACATCAGTCGCACTGTGTGTGGTTGCTTACTATGGGAGAAAATGTAGGTACTGGTTACTGACTAATGTCTTTCGGGAAAATTCAGCCACTATATATTTAGATATCCTGATGATGACAAAAGTGTATCGTCGAAACCGGTTACCATTAATTTGATATTGAAATTAAAGTTGACGGTAGTGTTGAAAATTATAATATCAGTGTAGTAAGTCATGGTTACAAAAAATGAGAAACGCAAGCCTACGTTTGTATATTTGTCGACTTAAACAAAACGTTTAACGAAGTTGAATAGAATACACTGTTTGAACTTCCGAAGACAGAGAAGATAAAATACAGGGAGTGAAAGGGTATTTGCAACTTGTACAGAAACCGTCCTGCAAATATAGCGTAACAATTATTGAACTATATTAGTTACTAACTACGCCGTGCACACACTTTATTCAACATATAAACGTCACTAGAGATATTCTGATTTAGATTATGACATGGTCGATATGATTTAGGTTATGACATGTTCGATATGCCTACCATTCTTGGCGATGATGTGTACACGGACAGCGAAATTCGGCATGACCCGCTGAAGTGTCGGAACATCGATGCTGTCGATGACTTCCGAATGGCTGTATTCAGCTCAGCAAGGGTTTTGGGGTCATTGCTGTACACCTTGTCTTTAATATAGCCTCACGAAAAGGAGTCACATGTGTTCAGATCCGGAGAATATGGCGGCCAATCGAGGCCCATACCAGTTGCCTCTGTGCACCCCAGAGTCATAATACGGTCACCAGAGTGCTCCTCCAGGACATCAGACACTCTACTGATTCGCCGGCCGTATGGCTGAGCGGTTCTAGGCTCTTCAGTCTGGAACCGCGCGACCGCTACGGTCGCAGGTTCGAATCGTGCCTCGGGACTAGATGTGTGTGATGTCCTTAGGTTATTTAGGTTTAAGTAGTTCTAAGTTCTAGGGGACTGATGGCCTCAGATGTTAAGTCCCATAGTGCTCAGAGTCAGTTGAACCATTATTTAACTCTCCTGCTTGGATGGGGTCGAGCTTCGACTTGCATGAACTACATCTTGTCGAAATCAGAATCACTTTGGATAACGGGGATGAAATTATATTCAAAATCTTTCACGTAGACTACCTCTCGGTAGTCACCGTGCTACAAAAAAAAATCGCACCGATTGTTCCGTGACTGGACAGTGCACACTACACAGTCACCTGTTGAGGCTGAAAAGACTTTTCGATCGCAAAATGCGGATTCTCTGTTCCTGAAATGCGCCAATTTTGCTTATTGACGAACCCAACCAAAAGAAAGTGGGCTTCGTCGCTAAACCAAACCATATTCACATCAGTGTTCTGTTCGTTAATTCTGTGGGCAGTAGTGTTGGCGAAACACTACCGCTGTTCCATGGCCTTGCGGTCTGTTGGCTGATGGGTTTAAATTTTATGCGGGAAGAGATGCGAGTCTTCACCGACAATTTTTCGCAGTGTCTCCCGGTTGATCCCCGCCTTTTGTGCAACTCGTCTGGTACATTTCCTGAGCCTGATTTGAAACACGGAGCACGTCTTCTCGAGGTTTTCAGGCATTGTCACCCTTTTTGGACGACCGACATTGCCAGCACTGTCATTACGCACACTATCCGTTCACTCAAACTTGCGAATAAAATTCTTGACTGTTATCACACTTGGACCGATTGTCTTCAGCTTGAACTTGGTGGCACATTTCCTTTGACCCGTAGTTGGGCTGTTGTTGGCCTTCACAAGCGCTATTCCTCTGGCACGCTGTACCATTACATTTTCACTTGCAATTGGCCAACAACAACAAGGCACGTGCGTATGCGCATACTAATTCCCATCATACCCCGCAGCCAACCGTGCAGTTTGAAAGTCCTAACGCAAACCGTTCAGAAGTTATGACGATTTTAATCAATACAGTTCAATTATTGTGATCCTGAATAAAAGTCGAAGGACATGAAAGGGATGTCGCGGTTGAAAAGGGCATGAGGCAAGATTGTAGACTGGCGCCGATGTTCTTCAGATTGAGCAAGCAGTCATGGGAACTCAGAAGAAATTTGGGAAGAGGATGAAAGTTCGGGAAGAATAAATAAAAACTTCTAAATAATAGATTTCAGCTATCAGTCGTCCTTTTTAAATTTTATTGGCAGATCTAGATTTCAGCTAGAAACTAGCCATTCTCAATGCACTATCATATTTGATCAATGCATGTAATGCCTGTTGGTCGGGCTTCATCCACAGTTTCTAGCTGAAATCTAGATCTGAAAATTTTTTAAAAAGCTCGACTGATAGCTGAAATCTGTTATTTGCAAGTCAATATAACAGTCGCTGCGTGCAACAGCCTTCTGAATGGAAGCTAACCTGATGAATAAATCAAAACTTTGAGGTTTGAAGACTACATTGTAATTTTTTCACAGACGGCAGAGGACTTGGATGAGCACATGAGTGGAATGGATAGTGTCCTGAAAAGAAGTTCTAAAACGAACACAAACAAAAGTAAAACAAGAGTAACGGAATGCAGCCGAATTAAATCGGGCGATCCTGAGGACATCAGATTAGGTTCAGATGGCTCTAAGCACTATGAGACTTAACATCTGAGGCATCATCAGTCCCCTAGACTTAGAACTACTTAAACGTAATTAACCTAGAGACATAACACACATCCATGCCCCAGGTAGGATTCGGACTAAAGCGCCTAGAACCGCTCGGCCACAGGGGCCACAGCAGATTAAGAAACGAGACACTGTAAGTAGTGAATGAGTTGTGCTACTTGGTCAGTAAGGTAAATGACGATGGCCGAAGTAGAGGGATTAAAATGCAAACTGACTACAGCAGAGAAAATAGGGGAAATTGGTAACACCATATACGAATTTCAGTGGTAGCAACTCTTATCCGGAGGTGTTAGTGTTGAGCGTAGCCGTACGTGGAAGTGAAACGTGGACGATAAACAGTTCAGAGAAAAAATGAACAGAAGCTTTTGAAATGTGGTGCTGCAGAAGAATGGTGAAGATTAGATGGGTAGTTCGTGCAACTAATGGAGATGTAGTGAATCGAATTGGAGAAAAAATTTATGGCACAACTTGATTAAGAGACAGAATCGATTCACAGGACATTATACGGAGGCATCAAGAAATTGTCTTTTTGGTGTTAGAGGTAAGGTGGAGTAAAATTGTAGAGGGAGTCTAAGGGTTGAGTGCAGTAGGCGGACTGAAGTGGATGTAGGTTGTAAAAGTTACGCGGAGAGGAAGACGCATGCACAAGATAGAGTAGCGTGGAGTGCTGCGTAAGATCTGTGGTGTTGTAGGAACACAACGACAGCAGCAACAACAACTGAAACAACAGCCACTACCAAGACACATGGGGGTCTTCTTCGGCGGACTCTCCCGTGACTGGAGACCATACACACCTCCTTCAAAACTTTTTTAAAATATTGTTTTGTCCAAAAATGCTTTTTTGGAGAAATCATTTATAGTTGATGCCATCTTTTTATCACTCTTCTCCTCTTACAGCCCTACTTTCAGTAACCAATAATAGCATTCTCCAGTCTGGCATCTCCGATATTAATGACAAAATTACTTAAGAAACAGTCACGATCGCAAAATATCATTTATTTAAAATGCCAAATTTCGACACATACAGTAGACCATCTTCCGATTGACAGCACTGTAAAGATTATAAAAGTGCATGGTACTTAGGGAAGTCAGTCTTGCATAAACCGTACAAAGATTAAACCAAAAAAGGCGTGATGTTTTACCCATTTGCTGGAGCTGAGTGTTGTCAACACCCAGAGCTGCTGCTATTGGCTGTATTGCGCTCCAGTTTGCTCCATTACGCCAGCTGCAGCCAATGGGATCTTACTTTACCAACTGCTTCGAAATACTACGCACAAGCCCAGAGGGGCTACTCTTAAGCACACCCTATGAGCTGGAAATTTTTATTCATCCGAAAGATAATTTAATTCTCTAAATAAACAATTAGATTTTCACGAAACGACTTTTTTCGAGATTTTCACGAAGCTAACTTTTCCGAAATTTTCACGAAACGCCCTTTTCCGAGAGTTTCACGAAAAGACGTTTTTCGTTCTTCTTAAAGAAATAATGTGAGGAAGGGCTACTGCTTCTTCGTTTTCTCATTTAATAAACTTACATGACAATTTTTTTAAAAATATTTTACTTAACCTATTATATATTACATACTTGATTTTTACCAATGGACTATATCAATTTTGTATATTCAATTTCCTATATCTTTTACGAATATTGATACTGTATGTTACAGGAAAAACATCTTTTAAAAACGCCGCTGCATTTATTTTACGACTGACATAGCCACATAGTTCTTATTACAAATTTTAATCAATTATCCAAAGAAAATTTTTGCCGTCACGCTACACTGATTTACTCAGAAGCTATAATTATTGCATATGTCGTCTAATCCTCCCAGTCTTTTATAACTCATGGTATTCTCTAAGCACAACGTTGAAAATTTCGAGCAAAACGCCAATTCACGCAAAGCAACGGCCACCTAGACAACGTCTTCCTGGCGTCTTCGGACGCCAACAGGTAATAAACGACGTCGCCTAGGCAACGGCATGGTACAGAATGGTCTTTGGCAAGCAACGTCCGAGACATCGCCATTTCCACGGAAACGGGTTCTCCTTGGAGCACCAACAACCACCACCAGCTGCCGTTCAACGTTTGCACGACCTTCTGTATTGATGCACCTATTTAAAGTTCATTTAAAGTTAAGCAATATTATTAATGACCTGCATTATTTATTTAAACAGCAGCAGTTACATAACGAGATACTTCTGACTGTAGTGTTTGTTTTATACCCCATTTGCACGCTATAAATACTTTACGTACTGTAATATCCTACTGGCTGCAGCTGGCCTAATGCACCAAATTCGCGTGGTATCGGGCACTCTATAAAGCGTGGCAGTATATTCACTAGCAGCAACTACCGTCTTGACAACACGAAGCTCCAGCAAATGGGCAAAACATCACGCCATCTGAAGATGGCCTGCTGTATGTGCCGAAACTGGTCATTTTAATAAATCAGATTCTGCGATCGTCACTGTTTCTTTACAAGTAACTATTACAAGGAAGACTGCTGACACTCCCAACCATGTTGGTTAAAAGTAATAAGAAAATTGGTCTCCGCATGATATAAAACACGTCTTAGTCACTCAATATGCATGAGAAACTACACTGAAGAGCCAAAGAAACTGGTACACCTGGCTAATATCGTGTAGGACCGCCAAGTGCCGCAAGACGACGTGGCATGGCCTCAAAAAATGTGTGAAGTAGTGCTGGAGGGAACTGACACCATGAATCATTCAGGGCTGTCCATAAATCCGTAAGAGTAACAGGGGGTGGAGATCTCTTCTGAACATCACATATGCTCAATAATATTCATGTCTGGGGAGTCTGGTGGTCAGCGGAAGTGTTTAAACTCGGGAGAGTGTTCCCGAAGCCAATCTGTAGCAATTGGGGATGTATGGGGTGTCGCATTGTCGTGCTGGATTTGCCGAAGTCCGTCGGAATGCACAATGGATGCAGGTGTTCAGACAGGATGCTCATGTACGTGTCATCTGTCAGAGTCGTATCTAGACGTATCAGGGGTCCCACATCATTCCAACTGCACACGCCCCACACCATTACAGAGCCTCCAACAGCTTGAACAGTCCCCTGCTGATGTGCAGGGCCCATACCCCTACACGTCCCTCCACTCGATACAATTTGAAACTAGACTCGTCCGATCAGGCGACGTGTCTCCAGTCATCAACTGTCCAATGTCGGTGTTGATGTGCATAAAGCTTTGTGTCGTGCAGTTATCAAGGATAAACGAGTGGGCCTTCGGCTCCGAAAGCCCATACGTTTCGTTGAATGGTTCGCACGCTGGCACTTGTTGACGGCCCAACACTGAAATCTAGAGCAATCTGCGGAAGGGTTGAAATTCTGTCACGTTGAACGATTCTCTTCGGTCCCGTTCTTGCAGGCCCTTTTTCCGACCGCAGCGATGTCGGAGATTTGATGTTTTACAGGATACGTGATATTCACGGTACATTCGTGAAAGGGTCGTACGAGAATATCACCACTTCATCGCCACTTCGAAGATGATGTGTCCGATCGCCTGCGCGCCGACTGTAACACCACCTTCAAACTCACTTAAATTTTAATAACCTGCCACTATAGCAGACACTTGTTGTTTTATATAAGCGTTGCCGACCGCAGCACCGTATTCTACCTGTTTACATATCTCTGTATTTGAATCTGCATGTCTATACCAGTTCCTTTGACGCTTCAGTGTATAATTGTCCTTGGCCATTCTTGCAGTAAATTACGCATTCTATCGTAAGTAAGTTATCTGCTGGCATTAATGATCAGTTTTTCAGTCCAGTGTTATTTTGCTTTTAAATATTTAATATAATTCTTTCTTTTTGTGCTCAGTTATGGCCGCCAGAGATTAAGGAATATTTTATTATTATCTGATAGTTAATAACGGTCGCCTGCTATTCGCTGTGTTACTTCCTTTAAATATTTATCTAACTGTTTAATTAATGCTATGAGGTTTTCTGTCTACGTTTAATTAACTCTTCCATTGGTTAGTCATGACCGTTTGGGATTCCGAATTCCAGGAAAATGATTTGCAAGGTTATGTGGAGTCAGCGTTGAGACGGCTCTTTGGAATTAGCGGACTTGAATTCTTTTGTATAAGAGCAATTGTCTCTACGTCATTGGAGTCAGGAACTTAATACAAACCATTTCACTGAAAATGTTTTTCTTAACACGAGAGCTCTAATCGAGAACCGTTTTTACAAAACTCAGTTTATGCAAAAAATAAAATTTTACAGGAGACATTTATTTAGTTAAGAAGAGAGATGTGACGGAATTTTTTTTTTACAATCAGCGAATTACAGTTCTCAATATGTTTTAAGATAGTCTTCGGAAATGCACAAAGGTTTTGATACTTTATCAACTGCTGAGAGTAGAAAAACAGTTTCCTTTTTCAAAACTTGCTGTATGATCAAAGTAGACCAGTTAGTCACAAATATACATACCTATTTCTAACATTAAAGTTTTAAAATAATATTTCTTTTTTGTCTTCCACGCAACTTCCAGGACTCTTTATACCCATAAATCATGCGTGAGCCGTCTTGATATTAATACTCCTCACCACTTGCAGAGGGCGTGTCATTGTAGAAACTTACTGCATCCTTCTGCACTCACCCGGTTTACCTTGGGAATAAGCGCAGCATGTTTCATGGCTCTGAACGAAGGAATGTTCTTCTCGAAACATCACAAAATGCTTCTGATCCAGATAAATACGTCATTTTATCAGCGCATTGAATATTACTGTTCTCTGTGAGTTATTGCTTGTACGTCAACCATTTTGAAAGGCTAGGTACACTTTAGTATTTTCGTAGACATCCATAGAAGTTGTAGGAACCAGCACCTTTCCAAACTTCGCTAGAATATTCCTGTATTCACAACGTGATATGATGTCTTCGTTCTTCTCATATTCCTTCTCAAATGTACCGAATACATGTTCCGGTAGCAAGAAACTATGTCTGCTAATAGGAAAATAGTGGGTAAGTTTCGAAAACACTTTCGTGCGTTCCTCACAATATGTCAGCATAGAGAGCCAAACTTAGAAAACGTCTACTTCCATCAGAGGCAAGCCCACCACTCTTTGCGTTCTGCGGTATTCACATCATTCCAAAGAGTTTACAAAGCAAAAGAGTTTACAAACTTTCTTTACTGAAGAAGAAAATTCAGCAAATTATGTCATTGGTTTGTAAGTAAATCCAGATATAAATTTAATAATTGGAGTTAGATTGTACAATTACTAGTATGAATTTTAAATATACTAGAAATTTCGTAATTTCAAATATTTTTAAAAGAAGAGTAATTTTAACTGATAGTACATATCGATTGTAACACATTAATTTCTTTTTTTTATATACATTTCAGCCTGAAATGTGATACATCGTATAAAAAGTCAAACGAATTCTTTTAGTGAAACAACTGAGATAATTTTAGTCTATGCAAGAATCGATAGTATACATGGTATCGGTTATCTCTATTTAAAAAATGTAACGTTAGAGGAGGGTGATTCATTATACTCTCTTTCCAATAATGTAGGAGATAATATTGTATTTGAGATGCGATTTCATTGGCACCTCTTCCAGCTTCTATTTCATGTCAAGTATATTGAGAAACGTTATCAGTATGTTAAAGACAGCTTTCAGTGTCTAAGAGTATATATTCAGAAACACGTGTAACGGCTTTGGCAAGCTAAGTCGCGTAAAGTGAGCTATGAAAATATCCCTACGTAAGAGTGAGGCAAGTTTTGCTAAAACAGGCTATATTTTCTGTTCTGTAAGTGTGGAATAAAGCAAGTCTCGCTAAAGCCTAGACTTGTAGAGGAAGCTGAACAGTATTTGTCAAGAAAAAATTATTTTCTAAAAAATTTATTAAGCGAGCTTCGTAAAATCGGTTCTTAACTGTACGGTTCTTGAAATTAACTCTCCTGATGCTTTCTTTTATTGGAAAGAAATGTTTTTAATAATGAACGTCTTTTTCTATATTGCTCAAGTACCGATGTATGTACTGTGCCGATGTATGTATTATATGCTCTGGTGTTGAAATAAATTTTGGAAAGACTTCTCTGGCTTTATACTTTTTCACCACTGCATCCAACAAGCAAAGGAGCCGCCCGCCTACCCCACCGTTTTATCCGTCCTTACTGGGTCCGTTTCAACAAGATCACAGTATTTCAGGTGATTTGTGGGGGTGTAGGCTACAAAAGAGGAATACAGGTTGTTTCCAAAGGAGAGGCAGGCTTTCAATTTACCCATTTCTGAATGTGAGCCTCGTCTCATTTACTACGATGGTGTCGGAATCAGGGAACTTTAAGATACCTCATTTGAAGACGCTCATACAATCACAGTAACTTTTTCCCACACGTAAGCTAAAAATTTCAGGCGCTCTATTGTAATTTTGCTCTAGCAAATGGTTACAGAACATTTAGTGCTCCAGGACATTTTGTTTGCTTGGTATCCTTATCAGTGGATCCTTCAGAAACATGGAAGCATTTGCAACATTATCAGGCGCCTGTCATCTTGTACATGTATCTCTGTTGTCAGAATACGCCACACTTGGGAACCCACCCCACACGTCACCCCCCGCTCTCGTCTTCGCACAGGTAACGCTGTAAGTTGTCTGGCGTTGCGGTAATTTTGTTTACGGGCTTTTGCGAAGACTTATGATCAAAATTCGGAAAAGAGTGTTCGGTAACTGAATTTTAAGTCCAGATTCTAGTACAACTTAAACGATTTAAGGAGCACACACTAGAAATGTTCTCAGGAAGCACGACGTAATCCGCGAACACCACCGTAGTTCAGTCAATTTGCAGGAAACATTCAAAAATTGTATACACAAGGTTTCTTCGAGAATCGGTTTATCTATTCGTGAAAATTGTATCAAAATGTATTGTATCCTTCAGAGATTAACGTTCACATACAGGCACAAATACGTGGAGGGGGACTTTAATTGTATATAGTTCAGCCAACTTGCACAAAATATTTATAAATTATGTAGACAAACGTCCCTCGTTAATCAGTTTCTGAATTACTGAAAACCTGTCAAAATCCCTGCAGTAGATCCTGAGATCAGCCTTTGTATACAGACAGAAAAACGCATTGCAGGCTTGGTTTATAATATTTATGGACGTAATACAAAGAAGTGCAGATAATCTTCCTGAAAACTGGTACATATCTATGACCACATGAATGTCTGTAGGCAGTTTATTACTTCATATATGAAATACGTAAAAGCATTCGCCTCAACATTTAGAAGCAGGTGCCCTTGGACATTTCCGTATGAGTTTATACTTGACAATTACCCGTTTGGTTCATTTTTAGTTCTTCATTGTCGGTAGTGCCACGTCTGAGCAAACGATGTCAACTCTGTTAAAGAGTTTTACAAACTATACGTACTTAACGGTTAATAACTTAATATAGTACCCAATTCACTGACTTATAATGGATCGCATGGCGTTGATTTGATCGATAACAGAATAATGTGTAAAGCAAAAGTGATCCAATGCAGAGCAAATTTTTCTGATCGTCATGTCAGTTCCACATCATGGTACGACTTGGAATGAAACACCACAACTTGCACCTTTTTTTTTTGCACTTGTATTAAAATGGTTCACTTTGATATTCTCCAGAGCCCTTGAACACCCGATGTAATCATGTGGACACAGAATCTGAGAGAATTTTCTTTTTCGCTGTATGGCGCTGATGACCACGATGTTGAGCGCCCCACAAACCATCATCATCATCATCATCATCATCATTTTCTGCGCTGTAGTGGTACTTCATCGCGCCACTATGTAGTTAGAGAAGAAACGAAGTGCGAGGATCTTTAGTATACACTTCAGACAGATACAGTTGGACACCCAGTTTATTTAGTGATCACGAGCTCTAGCACGCGCCTAGCCGATTCCGCTACTTCTTTGACAGTCAGCTGGTTTCCTGACGCACGCAGTGATGGTCGCGATAGGGAACTTGGAGGAAAGGACCCGCTTCACTTGGTAATTTTTCCACTACTATTCTGAGCTAAAAAGATGTGCAGGTTATCGTCTCATCTGTATAGCAGTTAAATTAGTCAAAGTGTATTCTTATAAACGAAGTTTTTGCTGGTTCTTGAGCACCAAAACATGCTACATATAGTTTTCTGGGCGAGAGAGACGATGCTTTTAAATTCACTCCACAAAATTGGTAAGTTTGCCGCTGCGCTTTATTAATTAAGCGTCGTACTGTACGTCGATCTTAAAGCAAAACAGAGTCAAAACTGAATGACGGAAGTTAGATGACATGAGCTGAATTCGTGGTATGAATAGTGACTTGCCTTTTTTTCGCTTAATATTCACTCTATTTTGATCTTGTGTAAGAGCTTTTTTGAGAGGGAATCCTGGGAAAGTTCATCAAATTTAGGAATTCCATTGGCAAGTTATCGCCTTCTTCTTGGTTGATCATTGTATCAGCGGATTTAAATACTCATTCTTCATCTGGTATCACATTCTGTATTAGCTGATTTCTTTGCTGAATTATGTAATTTTTGTTGCTACATTTGTTGGCTCACGTGACCGTTCTTTGTTTACGTATTGTATCTGTATCTATTACACGTTTTAGATTAGCCCCTCGTTGTTTACAGTACTACATTGCACGGCACATGGATTAAGACGATTTTGCGGAGGGCAGATCAATGTGATATGTACTGTTTCCAAGTTGTATTCCTGGACACCAAAGAAAATTCGAAACCATTCTTTAAAATTCGAAAACATTGTTCAAAATTTGAAAACATTCGTAAAGACTCGAAAACGTTATACAACTATCTCAATTTTTTCCCTCGAGACATACGTTGACGCGAAAGAGACGTACTTCCTGTTGACCGCCAAGATGTGTTATCTCCAAAACAACAAATTTCTACCACCGCTGTAGTGCGCAACGGGCGAACCGAGGGGAGCACTAGACATAAAAACAAAAGGAAAAAAGATAGGGTTTGGCAGTGGCCTGTCGGTGAGTTCTCGTCAACTTCATTAACACAAACAGTTTAATACTCAAGGTGTACAAACTAAAGGGATGAATCGAGGTCAATGAAACAAGCCAACAGTCCTAATAGACAAAGACCCGGAAACGAACAGTTTCCCCTGCAGGACAAAGTACGACTGATGACATGAAAAACTTGCAACAGAGTCTCGGATACGCACTGGAGGACTAACACCTTACAACAAGAGTTTGTTGCACACGGCCGGTGTTCATGCGAAGACAGGAGTCTCCTGATCGATGTTTGTACGCGTTCAGAAATCTCAGGCGTGTGAAGAATGCACTGACAACCATCCAAAATCTGTTCCCGGAGTCATCGACACCATCAACAGGGCTGGAATACACCAACGCTTTTAACTATCTCTATACAAAAAAAATCCATTGGGTTCAAAGTGGGTCATGATATTGGCGAGCCACGATCGATACATTTTTTGTCAGGACCCTGTTTACCCGTACTGAGATATCCGAAACGATAGTAAAATCAAACTAGCACCATTTATCGCTTTGCAATTTACGCCTCACTCGAAGTTTTTCGGTATGAACGTAAGCTTAGACGTTAACAATATTCTAAAACTGATCTGGCTGTGATTGTGCACAAGTCGTACGGAGGAAATCTATTGTTATTATGGTTATTTCCTTCTTTCACTGTCGTATAAGCCTCCTTTCGTTTCTCCCTGTAACAGTCACACACACTGTATACGTAGATTAACACATTTAGTGTAACTTTTAACCTTGTTGACCGGAGCGTTTCGCACACTGGATCGGCACCTGGATAAAATTCCTGATCGCTGATCGTGATTTACAACAGCCTTGATACTACGGAACCGCTGTACCTGTTCAGCAGGGATCGGAAGGTCGCTGATTCATATGCCGGCGTGCAACTGGGACCGTTACTAAGACCTTCAGCTGTGCAGCACGCTGCGATTAAATAATCACTTATGTTAAAACACCTACTTCGCAGTATGATTGGGTGTACTAACGGAGCCCACCTCCAATTGACGGCGTTTATGACGGCAATATTTTTTTTTCTATTTAAAATTAGCAGCAATCCCGCGACAACTGTAAGATCTGGATCTGTTATCTGCAAATCGCAGCTATCGGGAGTGGCTGTGTGTGTGGGGGATCTTTCACTGCGTTTTACTACTTCTAAAAAAAACAATCGAAACTTCCTTCGTGCCTCAGAACGATGTGTTGTACTGTATTTCGTTCAAATGGCTCTAAGCACTATGAGAAATAACATCAATCCCCTAGACTTAGAACTACTTAAACCTAACTAACCTAAGGACATCACACACATCCATGCCCGAGGCAGGATTCGAACCTGCGACCGTAGCAGCCGCGTGGTTCCGGACTGAAGCGCCTAGAACCGCTCGGCTACTGTATTTGCGAGTGACTTTTTCCGTTTTAGAACTGTGACCTTATCCTCTGACGAGTCTCATCAAAATCGACAAGCTTAGAGGCAGTGTCGGGAAGCGTGCTACTGACCTGTTCTTGGAGTCTCCCTGAACGGGAAAACGGCGGCGCTCCTGCACAGAAAACGTAAGGCAGAAATGTTGCGAACGTTGGAAGAACGAAAGCAGACGTGCATGCACACATATGATTCTACTTTGAAGCCCGTCAGGGGTAAGTGGGTACGTTTGGTAAGTACACACACTCCCGGCCTGATGCTCATCTGAGTGTCACAGTTCGTAACACGACATTTTCCTGCCGAGCACGAGGGACAATCTTGTCTCCACTGTCGTCGAGTTGATCGATGATGATGAAAACGTAGTGGTTCGCCGCGACGTTCTTGGATAAACGCTCCACGAATGGGACACAGAATATTTTCAAAATATTTACACAATTTGTTAGATAGGAAGAGCGCCACTATAAGATTGTTCATTGCCGATGCTTCTGCGGACAGCAAAGTACCTTCGTTGGACAGTCGTAAAGAAATGCGGGATGACATGCACAAAGTTTCGATTTGTTGTAACACGGATAAATGCAAGATACTAATCCTCGTAAGAAATAGAAAGTTCGCTACGCTGTCTTATCACATGATCTCGAACACCTCACATGTACATCTACATCTATACTCCGTAAGCCACGTGGCGGTGTGTGGCGGAGCGTATTTTGTGTACGATGGTTACTTCCCGCAGTCCTGTTCGAGTTGCATGGGGAGAACGATTGTCTGTGAACCCCCGTGTCGACTCGGATCTCTCTCTTATTTTATCTTTACAGTCATTTCGCGTGATATACGTAAGAGGAAGCACTAATACCAGTTAATTTTCCTGTAAATATGCGCTCTCGGAATTTTAATAGCAGACCATACCGTGATGTAGAACGCCTCTCTTGCAGCATCTGCCAATACGGTTGGCAGAGCACCTTCGTCCCATTTTCGCGCTTACCAAGTGAAGCCGTAACGAAACGCGCTGCTCTTCTTTGGATCTTCTCTATTCCCTCTATCAGTCCTGCGACTCCATACCATACTGAGGAGCAATATCCGAGTATTCACTGAACGAGTCTTTTGTACGCTACTTCCTTTGTCTATGCATTACATTTACTGAGGAGTCTTCCAGTGTGTCTCTGGCACCTACCTTGCCAGCGATTAATTTTATGTGGTTGTTCCACTTCCGTACATGTACGCCTATATATTTTACAGAAGTAACTACTTCCAGTTACTACTCTGCGATTTTGTAGTCTTACAATGAAGTGTCTTTCTGTGTATTCGCAATATGTTTTATTTCTTTACGTCCAGGATCAATTCCCGATTCCTGCACCAAGCGTCGACCTTCCGCATTTCGGTACAATTCTCAAGCGTTGCGACTTCAGAGCACACAACAGCATCATTCGCGAAAAGCCTGATGGAGCTTCCGATATTATCTGCTAGGTCATTTACATCTACTGTGAAAAGTAATGGTCCTAAACACTTCGCCGGCCGGTGTGGCAGAGCGGTTCTAGGCGCTTCAGTTTGGAACCGCGCGACCGTTACGGTCGCAGGTTCCAATCCTGCCTCGGGCATGGATGTGTGTGATGTCCTTAGGTTAGTTAGGTTTAAGTAGTTCTAAGTTCTAGGGGATTGATGACCTCAGATGTTAAGTCCCATAGTGCTCGGAGCCTATAACACTTCTGTGGAACTCGTCCGAGATTAGTTTCACTTCTGAAAACTTCTCTCCGTTCAGAATGACAAGCTCCACTGTGTTTGCTAATAACTCTTCAGTTCAGTCGCACAGCTGATCTGATTTCCGTACGCTATTTTATTCATTACGCAATCGTATAACTTTTTAGAGTAACAATGATAAGCAATATGAACTGAGACTTCACTTAAAATCAGTACTAGGGAAGGCGAATGGAAGACTGGGAGGGTTGTGAGAAAATACAGACCATCTGTGAAGGTGATCGGGTACAAAATATTAGTGCGACAAGTTGCAGTGTGTGCAATCCTTATCGAATAGGCATGGGGACGTGCAACGATTTCCGAAACGTTCGGCTAGAATTGCAACAGCCAAGTTTCTCTCACAGAAACGTGTGACAAAAATGTTCGGTGAAAAATGAGAATCTCTAGAAAAACGAATTAATTGTAGTGAAAACCTTTTCAGCAAATTTAGAGATCCTGCTGCAGACATCGTTTGTTTCGAGTAGGGATCATAAGACCACCATGAGATTAAGGTGCTCACAAAGGTGTGTAGACGGTCATTTGTCACTCGCTCAGTACAAGAATGGAAGCCCTGCTATACATTCCACAGTAGTTTGGGGAGCATGCAGGATGATCAAAACTTTGCCTACGCTGACAGATACTGTGATGGAACCAATGACAAATACATTTCTTTAAGCAAAGAGGTGTCGAAAACGCATTTTGAGCTCTAAGCACACATATGCATACCTGTTGCTGCTTACGGATGAGGTTCGATTTACTCTCGAAGCCATGTACAAGTGTCGTAACTCCGATGTATTGACGGATCAAAGTCCACGTTTAATGTCTGCTCCAAAGTATCGGGACGCTCCAGTGTTACGCGGAATTGAGCACAAGATATCACTAAAGGCGGATTGCCAATATAAAAGGAGGCGGTGAATACAGTACTCAAATGGTTCAAATGGCTCTGAGCACTATGGGACTTAACATCTGATGTCATCACTCCCCTAGAACTTAGAAGTACTTAAACGTAACTAACCTAAGGACATCACATACATCCATGCCCGAGGCAGGATCCGAACCTGCGACCGTAGTGGCAGCGCGGTTCCAGACTGAAGCGCCTAGAACCATTCGGCCACAGCGGCCGGCAATATAGTACTGCGTTGTCAGTCGAGATGCAGTAACAACAGAACCAGTCGGTCAGGAGACTTCAGCGACTTTGAACGTGGACTTGTCACTGGATGTCACGTGAGTGACATATACAGCAGAGACATTTCAACTCTTCTAAAGCTACTCATGTCGACTGTTGATGGTGTGATTGTGAAGTGGAAACGAGAAAGAACAGCCGCAACCAAACTAAGGGCAGGCAGTCCTCATGCATTGATGAACAGGGACTGTGGAGCAGCGCGGAGGGTGGCTGTAAAAAATCTCACGAAATCGGCGGAAGGAACCACTCGTGCGGTTACTTTTGATCAGATAGTGTACACCAGTTGCGCGAGGTCATCAGACAGCTACCCTTAGGCATATGGACCAGTATCGTGGGCGACTATTTTCTTGGGCCCTACACGTTTCCACCTATACTCGTGTGGCCAATGAAGCGACTTCTTGCAAGGTCACTTGTCTAAGTTATTGGAGGAGGTACCCCTAGGTATTAGAGCGAGGATGGAGCTGCAGCATGGTAGGATCCGGTGCTCTTTGGAGAACCAGTTCATGCAGCATTAACGCGTGTTTTCGGCAATTGGTGGCTCGGCCAGAGTGGACCTGAACATTGGTCAGCAGGATCGCCGGACCTCATCCCATCAGCTTTCTATCTCTGGGGCTACACGAATACCGAGATGTATTCTACGCCTGGGGAATCAGACCAGATATCAGTTCCAGGGAATTATTGCAGAGACCACACAAATACAGAACATGGTACACCTTTTTCCATCGAACATGAAACGCCATGTTACGTCGATACCAGCTCTACGTTTGAAGTTAGTGGTGCTCATTTTTAACATTTGTTGTAGTACTGATTACATCAATAAAAGATTGAAAAATATTTAAAATTAGTTTATTGTCAGTCCCATTCAACGATTTCCTGTGTACTCTGTACTCACTCAACGAGCATTTCCGACACCTGGTTGCTTATCAAAAAGATATTTGTTTCTTTTACTGTAATTGTTTGGTTCAAATGGCTCTGAGCACTATGCGACTTAACTTCTGAGGTCATCAGTCGCCTAGAACTTAGAACTAATTAAACCTAACTAACCTAACGACATAACACACATCCATGCCCGAGGCAGGATTCGTTCCTGCAACCGTAGCAGCAGCGCGGTTCCAGACTGTGGCGCCTAGAACCGCACGGCCACTCCGGCCGGCACTGTAATTGTTTGTTTGGGTACATGTTGCAATGACCAAACACATGCGTTGCTTTCAAAAGTGAAGGCCCTGCTACTTAGCGGTGATTCTACCACATCGATTACAGTGTTACCTGTCTAAAGCCACATCTGTCCAGTCTCTTACACCGGAGCGAATGGAAGCGAATGAAAGCGAATATGCATTTGCGTACAATACGGCAGTGCTCGCTACCGTTCGCCTGTATCTGCGAACAGGCTTCTACACTACGGGGAACCGTAGAAATCACGAGATAACGAGCATAGCCTGTGAACATTGCTTTATAGGTTTTAGGAGCTAATAATCGGCACACAGTATAAATCATGTTGTAATACTTCACTATATATACTCCTTCACTATTCAGGGTGGATTATTTTGCATATCGAGGGCCCTGTTTTCGACGAAGCAAGCAGAATAGCTTGGCGAATATACAACTCAGGTGTCTCAGTTTGTACGCAATAGTGAAATGTGTGAAGATACTGGAGCTAACACTGAATTACAGTTCCAAAGCTCTGCACATATGTCAGTTGATGCATTTCGCTGGCTTTTGATTATAATTGAAAACAGCGCGACGACCAACATAACTTGAAGAAAGACTAGCGCTTACACTCTGGTTATTAGCAACTGAGGACAACTGTGTTAGTCACTGTTTGACACTGTTTCGTATTTCAATAGGTGCTATGTATCAATGTCTGACGTCTGCAGTCTGCAGTGGGAAATCCGAACACTTACGGGGTTTTATAAAAATACGTAGGCTTATAACGAAAACAACCCATATATATATATATATATATATATATATATATATATATATATATATATATATATATATGTGTGTGTGTGTGTGTGAAATGTACATACGACCTGTCACACATAGCCTATAAGACAAAATATATTTAGTTTGTTAGAGGCCAGGTAGTGTCATCCCAGGTAAACCGTCTCTTTCTCTAACATAACTGTGATAAATCAGGCACATAATTAGAGGTAAAATGTACGTAATCAATGAAAATAATGGGGTCTTTGGTACTTTTTCATTTTAATTTACGTAGTAGATAAAATTCACACCTGTTTATTATCAAGAAAATTTATAGAGCTCCTCCTTTTTAATAAAATAATTCACAGAGTTTGTGCTTATTCTGTGTGTTCCCAAATAATAAAAACATCAAATGAATTTATCGTCCTTCTAACGTCCTCAGTAGGATAGTTGAATACTTCGTCAATTTTCTAACCGTCATATTTCTTTTCCTTCAGCCTCTGTATTGGGGATCTTTTGGGACCCAGAACTTCGATTTCATGCTCTTCGGACCAATCCATCTCCCATGCAACTCATGTCAACACCAACAAGAGGAGACAAGAAAGCAAACGAATGAGTTTTGTTCTGCTAGCATCGAAAAGGAGAGGACGCGAACCCTCTTTGATGGTTCGCTAAAAGGCCAACAACCTGCAGAACACGAGAAAACAGGAGCTAATTCGAACACAACACGATGGATTGCCGTTTGATCACGACAGAGACATGTGAGCCTAGTGTTTAAATCTGTGCAGGTGCAAGAATGGTTTGCGGTCGGGATGAACAGCGATGTGAGCGTCAGCCGGCCGAAGTGGCCGTGCGGTTAAAGGCGCTGCAGTCTGGAACCGCAAGACCGCTACGGTCGCAGGTTCGAATCCTGCCTCGGGCATGGATGTTTGTGATGTCCTTAGGTTAGTTAGGTTTAACTAGTTCTAAGTTCTAGGGGACTAATGACCTCAGCAGTTGAGTCCCATAGTGCTCAGAGCCATTTGAACCATTTTTGATGTGAGCGTCAGAAACACATCAAAATGAAAAAGGGGGTTAAGAGGTAAGAATGGCTTATATTATTCAACTGAGAGTATGATAGGGCGCACGCTGGAGTAGGTGAAGATGCTACCAGCCAATCAGAGGGGCTATAATGGACGATAAGGGACGGAATAGAGTTCGAAAATCGGTAACAGGGGGGAGGAAAGACACCTGTTGTTTTGGGGAGCTGGAAGTCTCAACCGACACTCTAGGTGTGTACCTGCAGTAAGCAAGTGACTTCCCTTCCCAAGGTGCCTATTGGTCAGTTAGATGTTGCAAACGGTAATTTTTGTCTGTCAGCATCCTTAACTACAATAAATTGCCTTTTTGTTGAGGTTATGGTTCGACGCTGCAGTCATGGACTGACCGGCTGATCCTGGCGGAGGTTCGAGTCCTCCATTGGGCATGGGTGTGTGTGTTTGTCATTAGGATAATTTAAGTAGTGTGTCAGCTTAGGGACTGATGACCTTAGCAGTTAAGTCCAATAAGGTTTCACACACATTTGAACATTTTTTATGGCTCGAGCCGCTATACAGGCCGCGAGAGTTTGCACAGAGATACTGGCTGTGAATTTCAGTGCGAATTAAAAAAAAAAGCTGTATTATCAATAAATTACTCTTGATACCCTCTAGATTGGTATGGCTTGCACACACTAAGGGGAATTCTAGTTTACTTTTATTCGCCCCAGTGTAAGAGGACTGTAGGAGCTGGTGTGCATCTGGCGACCCTGACAGGACTCGCCCACTCGAGCATGTGGCGACCCCCACATGTAATCTGACATCATCGCTACAAAAGTTCATCTGCGTTCCGGAACTCGTTAGCTTCCCCGTGCATTTTACGTTTCTTCAGTTACTCGTTTTCTGGCGCGTCCGGGACATGGGCGAACGTGTCGAGTGCACAAGTATGCGGGCGCCAGCCGTAGGATTTACAACTACGCGCGTGGGACGTATTTATTTATTTTTCCGTGTCTCCGCTCTCGTTGCTTGCCACTTTTTTTGTATTCTTTCTCCCTTATGCTGCTCTAACGTGGCGCGTGTATCGCGCGCGCAAAGCTGTGTCTAATAGAGACATAACGCCGCTCCGACATAAATCAGGAGCGCTGGGCGTGAAAGGCCCGAGGTTCGTCCGGCCGGTGGGCAGAGCCCGTGCCGAGCCGGGCGCCCTGGTTGGCTGCGCAGCGGTTTAATCCTCCGCCAGGATTCGAGGCGGCGTGGACCTCCTCTCCGCCTCGCCTCTAATGCGGATGACGGCTTAGTTAAGGCGGCGAAAAAAATACATATATATATCTCACAAAAAGAGCGGCGACGTCGCTGAGTTATGGCCAGGTCACTCGCTCTGCAATGAATTTAAATAGTAAGAGAGTTATGTACGAACGAGATACAACCTCTCTTTTTTTTTCATTTCGTATTTTTGTAGAATACGGTTTCCGAGAGGTTGAGGGTTATTTATGGCGGCTGCTGAGTCGTTCGTTAAAGAAACGCGTTTTGAGGCGAGGTGGAAGGAGGAACTGAGATGGAACGGGGGTGGGGGCGGAAGGTGAGGAGTGGGGGCAGCCGTTGGAGTTGCGTTGGCGGCGCATTGGAGAGATGATTTACCGCTCAGGTACCCACCGCCAATTAATTGGTATCGCAATTAGTGTTTCGAGACGTCTTCATTAGCTGGTCGGAGCTGCGGCGCGACTTCTGAGGATTTTTGTGGGTGCTGAGTATCTGTGCCGAGCGTTGTGGCGGAAGTACATGAGAACAGTCCTTGTTAGCCGGAATGGTCGCTTTGGGCGCAGGTCTATAGCGATAAACTCGACAGAATTCAATACGGGCAAGCAGGCACACGTGACTGCGTTCTGCACCGCACCATGGACTGTATTGTGCGGACGGTAGACTATAGACGGTACAGACGGCGAAGTACATCATTACACTGAAGTCAGGATCGCGATCCACTGCCTCGTGGCTGCATCCGCTTTCAGACGACTTGAAGAATACTATTCAGTTTATATTCATCTTAATTGGCCATGAAAAATGATACACCACGAAGATGACGTGCTACAGACGCGAAATTTAACCGACAGGAAGAAGATGCTGTGATATGCAAATCATTAGCTTTTCAGAGCATTCACACAACATTGGCGCCGGTGGCGACACCTACAACGTGCTGACATGAGGAAAGTTTCCAACCGATTTCTCATACACAAACAGCAGCTGACCGGCGTTGCCTCGTGAAACGTTGTTGTGATGCCTCGTGTAAGGAGGAGAAATGCGCACCATTACGTTTCCGACTTTGATAAAGGTCGGATTGCAGCCTATCGCGATTGCGCTTTATTGTATCGCTGCTCGCGTTGGTCGTGATCCAATGACTGTTAGCAGAATATGGAATCGGTGGGTTCAGGAGGGTAATACGGAACGCCATGCTGGATCCCAACGACCTCGTATCACTAGCAGTCGAGATGACAGGCATCTTATCTGCATGGCTGTAACGGACCGTGCAGCCACGTCTCGGTCCCTAAGTCGACAGATGGGAACGTTTGCAAGACCACAACCATTCGCACGAACTGATCGATGACGTTTGCAGCAGCATGGACTATCAGCTCGGAGACCAAGACTGCGGTTACCCTTCACGCTGCATCACAGACAGGAGCGTCTGTGATGGTGTACTCAACGACGAACCTGAGTGCACGAATGGCAAAACGTAATTTGCTCGGATGAATCCAGGTTCTGTTTACAGCATCATGATGGTCGCATCCGTGTTTGGCGACATCGCGGTAAACCCACATTGCAAGCGTGTATTCGTCATCGCCATACTGGCGTATCACCCAGCGTGATGGTATGGGGTGCCATTGGTTACATGTCTCGGTCACCTCTCGTTCGCATTGACGCCGCTTTGAACAGTGGACGTTACATTTCAGATGTGTTACGACCCGTGGCTCTACCCTTCATTCGATCCCTGCGAAACCGTACATTTCAGCAGGATAATGCACGACCGCATGTTGCAGGTCCTGTAAGGGCCTTTCTGGATACAGAAAATGTTCGACTGCTGCCCTGGCCAGCTCGTTCTCCAGATCTCTCACCATCTGAAAACGTCTGGTCAATAGTGGCCGAGCAACTGGCTCGTCACAATACGCCAGTCACTACTCTTGATGAACTGTTGTATCGTGTTGAAGCTGCATGGGCAGCTGTACCTGTACGCACCATCCAAGCTCTGTTTGACTCAATGCCCTGGCGTATCGAGGTCGTTATTACGGCCAGAGGTTGTTGTTCTGGGTACTGATTTCTCAGGATCTATGCACTCAAATTGCGTGAAAATGTAATCACATGTCAGTTTTAGTATATTTGTCCAATGAATACCCGTCGTCTGCGTTTGTTCTTGGTGTAGCAATTTTAATGCCCAGTAGTGTATTTTCAGCTGATGTTTCTGTAGTATAGCTGCACCAAAATATAAGTGAAAGAAAGTGATGTTTCACCCCACAAGTTAAATTGTTTTAGAAGTACATAAAAGTTTGTAAACATGTCTTTCGAGATTAAGTCAGTGAGTGAGTTTACAGAGTGAAGCTAAGGAGTGATATAGTCACGAAGCTGATGCGAGTGACCCGCCGTCTGGAAAGAACTTACTTGTGTCTAAATGTTACAAATCGAATGGTAAGAATCATTATACGCTCTGAGGGGAGAAAAGCAAAGAATTATCAGAATCATACGGAAATGGTTTGATGTGATTTAATGTATAGACAAACAAATGATTACAACTTCAAAGCAACTGGATGATTTATTCAAGAGAAAGGGCCTCGCAAATTGAACAAGTCAATAACGCTTTGGTCCGACACTGATCCATATACAAGGATACTGACTGACGGAGTTGTTGGATGTCGCCCTGAGGAATACCGTGCCAAATTCTGTCCAATAGGCGCGTTAGATCGTCAGAATCTCCAGATGGTTGGAGGGTCCTACCCGTAACGCTCCAAACGTTCTATGCTGTTCATTTTTGGACCACAACCTACGCCAAGCTTAGACATTTTCTGCAGGACCTGACCACCATTTTGCAGGACAATGCTCAAGCACGTACATTCAACTTGTTACTGATTTTTTTTGACTGATGGGGCTGCTAATTGCTATACCGCATACTGCACTCCCCTCACTTGAGCCCTCGTGAGTTCAACTCGATTTCTAAACTGAAGGAAACACTTCAAGCCATTCGTTTCATAACTGCTACAGATTCGTCGGGCAACAGACCGCGCCGCTCGAACTGTCAACTGGCACTGCTAAGAGTATCCTACGACTTCCACATCGCTGCCAACGGGTTATACACAATTGTTCAAATGGTTCGAATGGCTCTGAGCACTATGGGACTTAACTTGTGAGGTCATCAGTCCCCTAGAACTCAGAACTAGCTAAACCTAACTAACCTAAAAACATCACAAACGTCCATGCCCGAGGCAGGATTCGAATCTGCGACCGTAGCGGTCGCGCGGTTCCGGAATGAAGCGCCTAGAACCGCTCGGCCACACCGGCCGGCTATATACAATGCTGATGACTACCTTGAAGGTCAGTAAAACTTTCAGACATGCACCTATTTTGTACGAACCCGAAATAAATAGTTGCCACTATTAAAGTTCCAACCCTCGTACTTGGTGGTGACTTCAACCTGCCCTCGATGTGTAGGCAAAACCGGCGGTAGGTGTAGCACATGGTCAGAAATTTCACTAAGTGCTATCTCAGAAAATTATTTTGAGCAGCTAGTTCAGGGGCCCAGTCGACGTGTAAATGGCTGTGAAAACATATACTGACCTTTTAGCAACAAGAAATAGTCAGAAGGTAAGGAACATCATGATAGATACCGGTATTAGTGACTACAAGGTCGTTATAGTGAAACTGACCACGGCGACATCTATATACACCAAAAGCAGACGCCAAATATGTCTATTAAAAATAGCAGACAGCATCGCACTGCTAGTGGAATGTCTCGCGGTAAAGAGAAGGACTGAAGAAAACCGAGAGGTATCGAGTAGTGCCGAGATAGGCCGAGCCCCGGACCACTCGCGGGCACCACATCGTGCACGCGTGAAGGTAACTTCAAGACTACGTTGCATTTTGACGCTATTGTGACCTGTAAGCTCCGGAAACAGCGGAAGGCAGGTGTTCCAGAGAAGTATTTTGGCATTCTGTGCGAGCACGCATCAGGTAGGCTAGCCGGGTGGTCGTAGTCTGGACGCGTGGTGATGTAAGCGGCCTCTTCCCGAGTGTCCTTTTCACGGAACGCCACGTCAGCACTACGTCGCAATGCGCGTCCATACCGAGGTCAGCCACGTCCCGTGTATCGACGCGCCTTCTACTTCCTTCCTCGGAACACTTTCTTCCGCTTATCAGCGATGAAAGAGGAACTGCTGCCGACCTTGTGGTCCGCTATGGAATTGAGAATCTGCGGCGTATTTCGCCAAGGCCGCTGTTACCCGATGTACCGACTGACAAGTACACGCCGTTACGCAGAATCTTGCAATATACAGCAGGTGGAAGCGGTTGTGAATAAAATGATCTTCATCATCAGATTAGCACTTCTTTAACAACGTAAAACAACTGAGCAGACAACGATAACCACAGCTTTCATATCCTCTCTCTCTCTCTCTCTCTCTCTCTCTCTCTCTCTCTCCTTTGGTATTACAGTGTCTTGATGTTAATGTAAGATGTGATCGGGATTGTTTGGCGTCGCGTTTATTCTGTAAGCTCGAAAATACGGCTGACATATACGCCGACGGCAATCAAAGTTGCTACGCTGGCAAAAATGTTAGCAAAAACGGGTACAGTTTTGCTTGTAATAGTTTAATTACGCAATATCAAGTCGCGGATAGCTAAAAGATAATCAGATGGTTCAAATGGCTCTGAGCACTATGGGACTTAACATTTGTGATCATCAGTCCCCTAGGACTTAGAACTACTTAAACCTAACTAACCTCAGGATATCACACACATCCATGCCCAAGGCAGGATTCGAACCTGCGACCGTAGCAGTCACGCGGTTCCGGACTGAAGCGCCTAGAACCGCACGGCCACCGCGGCCGGCAGATAACCAGAAGTAGTATGAAACTATTACTCATATTGCCCGATAAATTAAAGTGTTGTGAACAAAGAGGCGTATAACCATTAACCTAGCATAAGGATTTGTACTCACGATAAATCATTTCATGTATATCACGCTGGCTTCAGTTTAGTTAAGCATTTATTCGACAAAAATAAATTTAATTGCAAACTAAAGGATGTTGTTGTTGTTGCGGTCTTCAGTCCTGAGACTGGTTTGATGCAGCTCTCCATGCTACTCTATCCTGTGCAAGCTTCTTCATCTCCCAGTACCTACTGCAACCTACATCCCTCTGAATCTGCTTAGTGTATTCATCTCTTGGTCTCCCTCTACGATTTTTACCCTCCACGCTGCCCTCCAATACTAAACTGGTGATCCCTTGATGCCTCAGAACGTGTCCTACCAACCGATCCCGTCTTCTGGTCAAGTTGTGCCACAAACTTCTCTTCTCCCCAATCCTATTCAATACTTCCTCATTAGTTATATGATCTACCCATCTAATCTTCAGCATTCTTCTGTAGCACCACATTTCGAAAGCTTCTATTCTCTTCTTGTCCAAACTATTTATCGTCCATGTTTCACTTCCATACATGGCTACACTCCATACAAATACTTTCAGAAATGACTTCCTGACACTTAAATCTATACTCGATGTTAACAAAGTTCTCTTCTTCAGAAACGCTTTCCTTGCCATTGCCAGTCTACATTTTATATCCTCTCTACTTCGACCATCATCAGTTATTTTGCTCCCCAAATAGCAATACTCCTTTACTACTTTAAGTGTCTCATTTCCTAATCTAATTCCCTCAGCATCACCCGATTTAATTTGACTACATTCCATGATCCTCGTTTTGCTTTTGTTGATGTTCATCTTATATCCTCCTTTCAAGACACTGTCCATTCCATTCAACTGCTCTTCCAAGTCCTTTGCTATCTCTGACAGAATTACAATGTCATCGGCGAACCTCAAAGTTTTTATTTCTTCTCCATGAATTTTAATACCTACTCCGAATTTTTCTTTGGATTCCTTTACTGCTTGCTCAATATACAGATTGAATAACATCGGGGAGAGGCTACAACCCTGTCTCACTCCTTTCCCAACCACTGCTTCCCTTTCATGTCCCTCGACTCTTATAACTGCCATCTGGTTTTTTATTTATTTATTTATTTATTTATTGTTCCGTGGGACCAAATTAAGGAGAAATCTCCATGGTCATGGAACGAGTCAATACATGAAATTATAACACGATATTAGAAACAGATAAAATGAAATATAGAAAAAAAAAAACATATTCAGGTGACAAGTCATAAGTTTAAATGAAGACAATCAACAATGTAACACCGGAATTTGCTTAATTTTTTAGCTCTTCCAGGAGCTCCTCGACAGAATAGAAGGAGTGAGCCATGAGGAAACTCTTCAGTTTAGACTTAAAAGAGTTTGGGCTACTGCTAAGATTTTTGAGTTCTTGTGGTAGCTTATTGAAAATGGATGCAGCAGAATACTGCACTCCTTTCTGCACAAGAGTCAAGGAACTGCATTCTACATGCAGATTTGATTTCTGCCTAGTATTAACTGAGTGAAAGCTGCTAACTCTTGGGAATAGGCTAATATTGCTAACAACAAACGACATTAAAGAAAATATATACTGTGAGGGCAATGTCAGAATTCCCAGATTTTTGAATAGGGGTCGACAAGAGGTTCTCGAACTTACACCACATATAGCTCGAACAGCCCGTTTTTGAGCCAAAAATACCCTTTTTGAATCAGATGAATTACCCCAAAAAATAATACCATACGACATAAGCGTATGAAAATATGCGAAGTAGACTACTTTTCGTGTTGAAGTGTCACTTATTTCAGATACTGTTCTAATGGTAAATAAAGCAGCATTTAGTTTCTGAACAAGATCCTGAACATGGGCTTTCCACAACAGCTTACTATCTATCCGTACGCCTAGGAACTTGAACTGTTCCGTCTCGCTTATAACATGCCCATTCTGTCTGATTAAAATGTCAGTTCTTGTTGAATTGTGAGTTAGAAACTGTAAAAACTGAGTCTTACTGTGATTTAGCATCAAATTATTTTCCACAAGCCACGAACTTATTTCATGAACTAAATTATTTGTTACTGTTTCAATATTACACACAAGATCCTTCACTATCAAGCTGGTGTCATCAGCAAACAGAAATATTTTTGAATCACCTGTAATACTAGAAGGCATATCATTTATATAAATAAGAAACAGCAGTGGCCCCAGCACCGACCCTTGGGGAACGCCCCACTTAACAGTGCCCCATTGGGACTGAACATCACTACCACTCTCAATATTGCGGAGAATTACCCTCTGCTTTCTGTTCTTAAAGTAAGAGGCGAACCAATTGTAAGCTACTCCCCTTACTCCATAATGGTCCAACTTCTGCAGTAATATTTTGTGGTCAACACAGTCAAAAGCCTTCGTTAAATCAAAGAAAACACCTAGCGTTCGCAACCTTTTATTTAATCCGTCGAAAACCTCACAGAGAAAAGAGAATATAGCATTTTCAGTTGTTAAACCATTTCTAAAACCAAACTGAACATTTGACAGCAAATTATGTGAATTTAAATGCTCCAGTAACCTTGTATATACAACCTTCTCGATAACTTTAGCGAACACCGATGGCATAGAAATAGGTCTAAAATTGTCAACATTATCAATGTCTCCCTTTTTATAAAGTGGCTTCACTACCGAGTATTTTAATCGATCAGGAAACCGACCACTCCTAAAGGAAAAGTTACAGATACGGCTAAGTACTGGGCTAACATACATAGAACAATACTTCAGTATTCTGCTAGATACCCCGTCATATCCATGAGAGTTCTTGGTCTTTAGTGATTTAATTATTAACTCAATCTCCCTCTTGTCAGTATCATGGAGGAGCATTTCAGGTAACAGTCTCGGAACACTTTTTTCTAAGAGCGCTATATGATTCCCTGTTGGAATTAGGTTTCTATTTAGTTCACCTGCTATATTCAGAAAGTGATTATTAAATACTGTACATATATGCGACTTATCAGTAACACGGACATTCCCACTACGCACTGATTCTATATCCTCGACCTGTCTCTGCAGACCAGCAACTTCCTTTACGACTGACCATATGGTTTTAATTTTATCCTGAGACTTAGCTATTCTATCTGCATACCACATACTTTTTGCCTTCCTAATAACATTTTTAAGCACCTTACAATACTGTTTGTAATGGGCTGCTGCATTTAGATTTTGACTGTTTCTAACGTTTTGATATAATTGCCACTTTGTTCTAAAAGATATTCTTATCCCTCTAGTCAGCCACCCAGGCTGCCTGTTTGTGCTAGTACCCTGTTTTAAACGTTGTAACGGAAAGCAACTTTCAAAGAGCATGAGAAAGGTCTTTAGAAAAGCATTATATTTATCGTTTACTGTCTCAGCGCTATAAACATCTTGCCACTCTTGTTCCTTTATAAGGTTTACAAAGGTCTCTACAGCAACCGGATCAGCTTTCCTGAACAGCTGATGACTATAACACGAGTTGCAGCATAAAAATCTTTTAAAGTTAAAATTTGCGCATCATGATCTGAAAGGCCATTCACCTTTTTTCTAACAGAATGCCCTTCTAGTAATGAGGAATGAACAAAAATGTTGTCTATGGTTGTTCTACTGTTCCCTTGCACTCTCGTTGGAAAGAATACGGTTTGCATAAGATTATATGAATTAAAGAGGTCTACCAGCATCCTCTTCCTTGCACAATCACTTATACAATTAATATTGAAGTCACCACATATAACTAACTTTTTGTATTTCCTATAAAGTGAACCAAGAACCTCCTCTAGCTTTAGCAAAAATGCTGTGAAATCGGAGTCTGGGGATCTATAAATAACAACAGTTACAAGTTTAACTCCGTTAAATTTAACCACACCTGCACAACATTCAAACACCTTTTCAGTGCAGTACTTTGAAACATCAATTGACTCAAATGCGATGCCGTTTTTCACATACATGGCTACTCCCCCACACCGCAAAGAGCTCCTCGAAAAGCAGCCAGCCAACCTGTGTCCTGGTAAAGGAAGCCTCTGAATTATCTCCTTATTTAAGAAGTGTTCGGATATACCAATAATTTCAGAGTCAACATCTATAAGCAGTTCACTAACTTTATCCCTAATACCTTGTATATTTTGATGAAATATACTAATTCCCTCATTACTCGGATACCTAAGCTTTGTCAAAAGTGATTCCCTTGTTAGAGAGACTTCCCTTAAGCAGGAATACCTATAAGCTGACTTCAATCTAAAAAAGGTGCAGCTCTAACACACACTACTGCAGGAATTTTCCCATGAGTGATCCCACCAACCCCACCTATGCTGTCACCTATAAGCTTTGCCAGCCTCCCTTTCCCATACCTGTTGAGGTGCAGGCCGTGTCTAGTGAAACCCGTCCTGCTGATAGACTCCACCGACACCACTGAAATGTGACCCATGCTTTCTGTCATCAGCGCACCCCCAAGTCTCATGTTATTACGCCTGACGGCTGTATTAAGATGAGGCCGATCGTGACGCTGAAACAGTTCCACGAAATGCACATTCGTGTTGCCAGTCTGAGTGGCTATCTTTTCCAGGTCACCATCTATGTTATACTCCCCATCCCTACCAATACTATTACCAGCCCCACCCACAATCACTACCTGATCCTCTTTAGTAAAATCCCTACATAACCCCCCTATGTTAACAGTCACCTGAGCCAACCCTGCATTAGGCTTCACAATGCTGGTGACCTGGTACTCACTTCCCAGCACTTCCTGCAACTGCTGGCCTACACCTCTGCCATGTGAACTACCTAACAGCAGAACCTTCTTCTTCCTCTTCGACTTTGCAACTGTTCTAGGCACAGTAACTACTGAGGTCTGCTGCAAACTTCCTACATCTACAGCTACTAGAGATTCCTCTCCACTAGACTCTGACAGTTGGTCATATCTATTGTAAACACCAATAGTAAAACTATCTGAAAATCTTCTTCTCCTAGCAGATCTCTTGCCAACAGCCAGCTCCCATTCCCCAACCCCCTTCTCCCTCCTCATCCTATCTAGCTCCTCCTGTTCGTTTTTCAACTGCACCTGAAGGGCACAGATCTTACGCTCCTGCTCCTCTATCAGTTTACTCTTGCTACATAACCTGCAGTTCCAGGAGAGGATCTCACCAGAATGCCCACTGGCTTCCCCACTGCATTCCCCCCAGTGAAAATACTTCGAACAAGTGTCACACCGCAATCCACTACTCACGAACCTACGGCAAAGCCCACACTTCTCACTCATGGTAAAATTTTACTTTTTCTAAGTTCCGCTACTACAATAAGAAGATGCTAAAAACCTGACTACAATAATCACAAACTTACTCTACAAGGGAAGTAACTACTATTATTAACAGTATTAATAAACAACAAATGTGAATATAACAAGACTAATACAGAAAGAGAATCAAACGTCTAATCACACAGTAACGAGCTGTAAACAGTTCCCAAAAGGTACTTCTGAAATTATTTCACCAGAAAACACCACGAACACCGGTTGAAGACTACTAAAGTTCCTAAATAAATCACTATGCACAAACAATTAATTAGTACTTAGCTTTCGATGCGCCGCTACAGCTGCAACTGGTCAGCGCGGAATGTAAACACAGGCAAGAGGTTAAGTTGCTCGATACGAAACACTCACAAATATCACGTCACAACAGAAGAAAGGCAGAGCTGAATGAAGAAACCACTAATACGTCACTTATATACTAAATATTATCACAAAAACCGTTAAAATATGTATCTGGAACCTAAAAATATATGAAAACTTAGAGAGCGATCTCACACGCAGTCACTCGCTTATGGTTTCTGTACAAATTGTAAATAGCCTTTCGCTCCCTTTATTTTACCCCTGCCACCTTTAGAATTTGAAAGAGAGTATTCCAGTCAACATTGTCAAAAGCTTTCTCTAAGTCTACAAATGCTAGAAACGTAGGTTTGCCTTTCCTTAATCTTTCTTCTAAGATAAGTCGTAAGGTCAGTATTGCCTCACGTGTTCCAGTGTTTCTACGGAATCCAAACTGATCTTCCCCGAGGTTGGCTTCTACTAGTTTTTCCATTCGTCTGTAAAGAATTCGTGTTAGTATTTTGTAGTTGTGACTTATTAAACTGATAGTTCGGTAATTTTCACATCTGTCAACACCTGCTTTCTTTGGGATTGGGATTATTATATTCTTCTTGAAGTCTGGATAAGGATATCGTGAAGCATACCTAACCCTTGTTGCCTATTGCAGTTAAATTTATCTACGTAAAAATTTTGATAAAATCAACTTTACAGTTAATGCTTGGAAATTATGATCAAAGTATTTATTATATTAAATTGAAGGTGAAACCCTAAATTTAATATTTTAAGTAAATTCCACGTAATGGCCGCCTGTGCGCCATTACGACAAAAAATAAGCCAGATGTGTAATGTTCTACAAAACTCAATGCAAATACTTATTTTCACTTAAACACAAACATCAAAAAAAGTTTCTTATCACCTCGGTTCCGAGAATTCCGGAATCTGTACAGAAAATTGGAATAGAAATCAAGATCAACATCATCTCCGCACATTTTATTGCCTATGAAAACCACACACTGCATGTTTTACCACCATACAGCGAGACCTTCAGTGGTTGTGGTCCAGACTGCTGTACACACCGGTACCGCTAACACCCAGTAGCACGTCCTCTTGCTGTGATGCATGCATGTATTCGTCGCGGCATACTATCCACAAGTTCATGAAGGCACCGTTGATCCTGATTGTACCACGGCGACTCGGCATGGATCCCTCAGAGTGGTTGGTCTGTCACTTCGTCCACAAACAGGCCTATTCAATCAATCTCAGGCATGATCGATAGGATTCACGTCTGCAGAACATGCTGGCCACTCTAGTCGAGCGATGTCGTTATCCTGGAGGAAGTCATTCACAAGATGTGCACGATGGAGGCGCGAATTGTCGTCCATGAAGACGAGTGCCTCGCCAATATGCTGCCGATATGGTTGCACTATCGGTCGGAGGATGTCACTCACGTATCGCTCAGCCGTTAAGGCGCCTTCCGTGACCACCAGCGGCGTACATCGGCCCCGCATAATGCCACCCCAAGACAAAAGGGAGCCTCCACTTTGCTTCACTCGTTGGACAGTGTGTCTAGGCGTTCAGCCTGACCGGGTCGCCTCCAAATACGTCTCCGACGATTGCCTGGTTGAAGGCATATACGACACTCATCGATGAGGAGAACGTGATGACAATCCTGAACGGTCCATTCGGCATGTTGTTGGGCCCACCTGTACCGCGCTGGTTGCAAAGATGGTCCTCAGCATTGTCGTCTGGAGTGAAGTTGCGCATCATGCAGCCTATTGCGCACAGATTCAGTTGTAACACTGCGTTCTGTGGCTGCACGGAAAGCATTATTCAACGTGGTGGCGTTGCTGTCAGGGTTCCTCCGAGCCACAATCCGTAAGTAGCGGTCATCCACTGCAGTAGTATTTATTTATTTATGTATTTACACGTCAAGTTCCGTTGGACCAAATTGAGGAGCAAATCTCCAAGGTCATGGAACGTGTCAGTACATGAACTTACAACATAAAAAGTAATAACAGATAACAATAAATGTTCATGAACCTGAAAGAAAATCAGTCCATAAGTTTAAGCAAACGCTATCAGCAATACAATGAGAATCAGCTTAATTTTTCAAGGAACTCCTCCACAGAATAGGAGGATTGACCCATGAGGAAACTCTTCAGTTTCGATTTGAAAGCGCGTGGATTACTGCTAAGATTTTTGAATTCGAGTGGCAGCTTATTGAAAATGGATGCAGCAGTATACTGCACACCTTTTTGCACAAGAGTTAAGGAAGTCCGATCCAAATGGAGGTTTCATTTCTGCCGAGTATTAACCGAGTGAAAGCTGCTTATTCTTGGAAATAAACTAATATTGGTAACAAGAAACGACAATAAGGAATATACATATTGAGAGGCCAATGTCAAGATACCCAGACTCGTGAAAAAGAGGTCGACAAGAGGTTCGTGAACTCACACCACTTATTGCCCGAACCGCCCGGTCCTGAGCCAAAAATATCCTTCTAGAATGGGAAGAGTTACCCCAAAACATAATACCATACGACACAAGTGAATGAAAATAAGCGAAGTATACGTGTCGAAATATCACTCACTTTCGATACCGTTCGAATAGTGAAAATGGCAGTATTAAGTCTTTGAACAAGATCCTGAACGTGGGCTTACCACGACAGCTTACCATCTATATGAACTCCTAGGAATTTGAACTGTTCAGTTTCACTAATCATATGCCAGTTCTGTGAGATTAAAACGTCAGGTTTTGTTGAATTGTGTGTTAGAAACTTAGTCTTACTGTGATTTAACGTTAGTTTATTTTCTACAAGCCATGAACTGAGGTCATGTACTGCTCTACTTGAAACCGAGTCAATGTTGCACACGACGTCCTTCACTACCAAGCTAGTATCATCAGCAAACAGTAATATTTTAGAGTTACCCATAATACTAGAGGGCATATCGTTTATGTAAATAAGGAACAGGAGTGGCCCCAACACTGATCCCTGGGGCACCCCCCACTTGACAGTACCCCGCTCAGACCTCGCATCACAGCCGTTATCAGTATTGTGAATAATGATCTTTTGCTGCCTGTTACTAAAGTAAGAGGTGAACCAATTGTGAGCTACTCCCCTTATTCCGTAATGGTCCAATTTCTGGAGCAATATTGTGTGATCAACACAGTCAAATGCCTTTGTTAAATCAAAAAATACGCCAAGCGTTCGAAAGTTTTTGTTTAGCCCATCCAGTACCTCACAGAGAAAAGAGAATATAGCATTTTCAGTTGTCAAACGACTTCTAAAGCCGAACTGTACATTTGATAGCAAATCGGGTGATATAAAATGATCAATTAACCTTACATACACAGCCTTTTCGTTAACTTTTGCAAACACTGATGGCATAGAAATAGGTCTAAAATTATCTACATTATCCCTTTCTCCCTTTTTATAAAGCGGCTTTACTACTGAGTACTTAATCGCTCAGGAAATTGACCATTCCTAAAGGAAAAATTAGAAATATGGCTAAATACAGGGCTAACATGTGCAGCACAGTACTTTAATATTCTACTAGACACTCCATCATAACCATGAGAGTCCTTAGTCTTCAGTGATTTGATCATTGTCTCAATCTCCCTCTTGTCCGTATCACAGAGGAGTATTTCAGACGTCAATCTCGGAAAGGTATTTGCTAAGAAATTTATATGATTTCCTGTAGATACAAAATTTTTATTTAATTCACCAGAAATGCTCAGAAAATGGTTGTTAAATACTGTACATATATCTGATTTATCAGTAACAGAAATATTATTACTGCAAACTGACTTTATATCGTCAACCTTGTACTGCTGACCAGACACTTCCTTCACAACTGACCATATGGCTTTAATTTTATCCCTCGGGCGGCCTGACCGAGGCATGTCATTGACAGTTACTGTCTCTCTGTATCTCCTCCATGTCCGAACAACATCGCTTTGGTTCATTCCGTGACGGCTGGACACTTCCCTTGTTGAGAGCCCTTCCTGGCACTAAGTAATAATGCAGACGCGATCGAACGGCGGTATTGGCCGTCTAGGCATGGTCGAACTACAGACAACACGGGCTGTGTACCTCCTTCCTGGTGGAATGACTTGAACCGATGGGCTGTAGGACCTCCTCCGTCTAATAGGCGCTACTCATGGATTGGCGGGTTTAGCGACATCCCTGAACAGTCAAAGCGACTGTCTCTGTGGTACAATATCCACAGTCAACGTCTATGTTCAGGCGTTCTGGGAACTGGGGAGATGCACAACTTTTTTGATGTGTGTATTTTCACAGTGAGGGAGAGGTTTCGAATAAGAACAGGAGAATTAACTTTGTACCATATATTGTAACAGGACATACATACAAAAAATACTTAGTGTCACAACAGATAGGCGACTAAGTTATTCAAGAGCAGAGACAAAAATAGGATTAGGTCTTTGAACCGAGTCGTTTTAATGGTAATGAGATAGGATTTCCATGGTTACATAGAGTGACATTACACTGTATACTTATTGTTTGATCCTAAAATACCTATTTTATTTAAATTTTCATCACAAAAAAGCATATTAACGAGTTGTAGGCTTTATAGTTATATGTTGCATGAACTGCGTTTTTATCGACAGAAATCCACTCAGTTTTGTACTTTCTTTACACTTCACATTTGAATATTTGGTATACGTTTAGTTTAATTTTGATAGGGATTTCCAGGAGAAAGTTGTGCTCTGCTGTTATAGATTCAGATTTCTTCAACACTCCTTTCGCCGTTGCCACTCAGCGAATTCCCGATGGCCTCTTACCACTGTTAGTTTCCAGGTGTTATACGCCATAGATTTTCAGAGTACTGAATATTTCACAATTCTTATTATCGACTCTTAGGATTTATGGATATAGATAAAGTTCTGACAAGGAAATAATGTCAGATAATGTACAGTTTGGGTATAGAATAAGGTTGAAGATCGGATAACTTTCAAAACTCCCGCCTCACGGTACGCACAAAAAAATGGCTCTGAGCACTATGGGACTCAACATCTGAGGTCATCAGTCCCCTAGAACTTAGAACTACTTAAACCTAACTAACCTAAGGACATCACACACACCCATGCCCGAGGCAGGATTCGAACCTGCGACAGTAACAGTCCCGCGGTTCCGGACTGCAGCGCCAGAACCGCACGGCCACCGCGGCCGGCGGTACGTACAAAAACTGGGACGATTGCGCCGTCGTTAGTCCCTGTCATAATTATGACATCTCATACCATTTCCGTCCGACTACAACGACGGCTGGGAGAAACTGGTACGCTCGCAAGTGAGATGGTTGACTGAGATGCTCCACGGACGCTCCGCACTGTCGACTTTTAATGACTGATTTACTGATCGAGTGAAGGGGGTTACGTGATTAAACGGCGAGGTCATCAGTCCCGCGATTCCAAAGTTACTTGCATAAGAGACTAGGTCCGCTAAAAGTGGACGAATGCAGTCGGAGGGGTCAAACTAAAAATCGAGGAAGCTAAAACAGGCACAGTAGAAGGTGTAAAGGGATAGGCCAAATCTAAAAACTGGAAAACAGGCATAGTAGAAGGTGTAAAGGGATAGGCCAAATCCTAAAACTGGAAAAACGGAGGTATGAAGTAGCGGCATTTGCACGGGAGATTAGTCGTGGGTCCTAGATCTAGAAAACACGAAGAAATGCCTCAATCACAACCACCCTGCCCCTGCGCCAGGCGTAAAGCAAATCTTATATCTGAAAATAAAAACCACTTCCGCGTAAGAAACTAGGGATCAGTTTAGCCAACCCTGAATCGTCAGCTAATATTAAGGACAAGGACTGTGGAAGGCTATTCTTAGCACGAAGGACCAAAAGAAGGGGACATTTCATCAATATATGGGAAACTGGCTGCACAACCAGAGTGTGGGGGTGGCTCGTTACGCAAGAGGAGTCAAACTCATACATGGGCGAGCCTGGTATGACCAATGCGTAGACTACGTAAGACGGGAACTCCTTCCGAGAGCATCGTAAGCAAGAGCACCAGATTGCAGAAGACTCCTTCATTATGTGGAATTTATTACTCAGAGCAGGAGGGCACCAGATGTCATCCCAATTTTGGGCAAAGAGAGATTTGATGTGGACCCACATATCTGCACCTGGAATCGTGAACGGCAATGGTTGGTAGGTATCTCTGTCTCCAGTGTATGCGTGCCGTTGCTGGGAGGCCGGAACGACGTGATCTGATCCTCAAACTTATTCCATATGCAAACTGTTAATTTCCGGACCAAATTCCTTGCCAAAACTTCATGTACTACGTCCCCCCCTCTACAACCTCTAGAAGCCTGTAACAGGAACTGTGAAACACCCTGTATATGGTTATTACGACGTGCTTCAGATTATTTGAAGTTGGTTTCACTTGATAACGTACTCTACAAAATTTTCTTATTGTTCAAACATGTTATCGGTCACGTCGTGTTCGAAAATATAACAAATTTTACGAAATATTTCCTGAGCGAAAAAGCACGTTGTACGTCTACTGGAATCATTATCTCAGCCTCTAGAAAGGTAGGCATTGTAGGTAGGGCCTTAAATAAATTTTAAATCAGATTCTCATCTACAACGACATTATGTTTTTGTCAACTGGTTGGGAAGTTAACAAAATCAACCATCCTTTTCGCCGTAGATTTTTTGCCTGAAAGTATATTGATATAGTAATTTCTATTCGTCTCGTTGTCCTCATCCTCATATGGATGTTCCTCTCTCGCAAACAGAGCCATACAGAGAAATTACATGCTCTAATGAACAGCATGGAAAGTTGAAGTATTGAACTGAAAACATACGTTCGTAGTGTGTGCTTGAGCCTAGATGATGTTACACTTCTTTCTTTCTCGTTCTGGTACGTCATTTCAATCTCGTTTCTTACTTTTCTCATCTAAAGAGTCACTATTCTTTATTGTTAACTCATTTTCGCCCCTTCCCCACCGCTGTACCCCTCCCTCCCTCCTCCCCCTCGGAAGGGGCAGCTGGCAGCAGGTAAGACATCTCTTCAGCCAAAGGTTTCAAATGTTTAATGAAGTGTTGACTGCAATAAAAACCAACGAAATAAGTTTTAAAATGTACTTTGGTGAACACTTTGTGTAATTTACTTGGTACTGTATTAGGCATGTTACCTGCATATAGCAGACAGGCCTAATACAACATCAACGGTAGTTTAAAAAATAGCTGATAATTAACTGAAACCCTCAGCTGCCGACAGGTGTTGTTGATATACCTCGATGGGGACAGCTGAAAATGTGACTCGAACCCGGGATCTACTGCTTATGTGGCAGATACTCTATCCATCTGAGCCACCGAGGACACAGGTGAATAGCGCGACTGCTGGGACTTATCCCTTGCACGCTTCCCGTGAGACCCACATTCCACTGTCCACAATCTACATACGTAATGTTCCAAATAGGTATTTGCCCATCCACTCATTACTCGCGCCAGCTAAGGTGACGATTCCCGTAAGAGTTCGGGCAAACTGTGCGCATTCGCACGGACTAAGGTGAATGGCCGGGTAGCCTTTTAACTATGTATGAAGATAGTAAATGTTCTCGAAAGAACAGATACCATTGATGACCGTGCAGCTTCTTTAGAATAAACGATAATTAATTGAAACCCTCAGCTGTCGACAGGTGTTGTTGATATATCTCTCACGGAAAGCGTGCAAGGGATAAGTCCCAGCAGTCGCGCTATTCATCTGTGTCCTCGGTGGCTCACATGGATTAGGCGTCTGCCATGTAAGCAGAAGATCCCGGGTTCGAGTCCCGGTCACGACGCACATTTTCAGCTGTCTCCATCGAGGTATATCAACACGATCTGACGGCAGCTGAGGGTTCCAATTAATTATCATTTATTCTAGAGAAGCTGCACGGTCATCAATGGTATCTTTTCTATCGAGAACAGTTACTATCTTCACACATAAGAAGTAGGTGCTGATCCTTATCTCCTCGTACACGAGGACATTGCTGCACTCAATAAATGCAGACTTCGTTTCCTTCACCCAACTCTACGAGGCGCAAAAATTTTGGCATCCAACGGAGTGACAGTAATAGAAAGGTGGAAAACAACTTAAGATTCCCTGCGTTTCGTCCAGGCCACCAGCATTTTAAGAACACAGCAAAAGCTGGTCTGCGCTCAACAGAATAAAAACCAATAGTGCAAGATGTGCTAAAACTAAACTAAAATCCTCCCGAACAGGCCATGAAGGCCCAAAGGTACCGACCGGCCGCCGTGTCATCCTCAGTCCACAGGCGTTACTGGACGCGGAGTTGGAAGAGCATGTGGTCAGCACACCGCTCTCCCAGCCGTATGTCAGTTTACGAGACCAGAGCCGCTACTTGTCAGTCAAGTAGCTCCTCAGTTTGCCTCACAAGGGCTGAGTTCAGCCCGCTTGTCCAACAGCGCTCGGCAGACGGGATGGTCACCCGTCCAAGTGCTAGCCCAGCCAGACAGCGCTTAACTTCGGTGATCTGACGGGAATCGGTGTTAACCACTGCGGCAAGGCTGTTGGCGCAAGATGTGCTTACTCAATATACAAATGGAGATCAACATCATCAGCCTGTTGTGAATGTAGCACACAGTGACAAACCGCTCAACAGGTCATACATGTGAGCCGAAAGGGATCACTTCCTGGCGACGCGGAGGAATTTGACAGCCGCGCCAGTCGGCGGTCGTCTTGAAGCCACATCTGCGGCTGTATCGCGCATGTAGCGCCACCGATCGATTCGTAATCAGCTCGGAGTACGAAGACGCAGCAACGTGGCCAGGCCAGTATACTAACAGTGTACGTGCGGTATCAGCCGAATCCTCAGCGGGTTATAGAAAGGTTTCTGTACTTTTTACAAGCAGGACGACTGAGATCTGATTAACGGGCTCTCTGGGGTCCGCTGTTCAAGTTAAGTAAAGAGAGTGTCATTTAGACGAAGAGAGCTTCTAATCATTTCTGCTTTCTGAGCACCCACCCACTCCTCTGCACACACCTCTGACGGGTCCAAAACTACTGATCGCAACAAGAACATCTGTTTAATATATTTGGCAGTTCGGACACATATCTACCAGACTGAAAAATGCCTCCTGTCATAGCATAAAAAACAAGCGAATAGGTCCTGAACAGAATAAGGGATGTAAAAGAAGTGACCTACCTTTTCGACTTATCTGGCAGCTTCGAAGACATTCAAAACGAAACATCTTGACATATTCGTGGTTTTAATCCACACCCAAAAATTTTATCATCCGAGAAATCTTTTTCAGGTATTACATGCATGCTCTTCAGCTGTATCATATTACATTTATTATGACTGATGCACCAGAGCACTCCGTCTTCAGGCCACAAGTGACCCATCGGGACCATCCGAACGCCGTATCATCCTCAGTTGAGGTCGCAGATAGGAGGGGCGTGTGGTCAGCACACCGCTCTCCCGGTCGTTACGATGGTTTTCTTTGACCTGAGCCGCTACTATTCGGTCGAGTAGCTCCTCAGTTGGCATCACGAGGCTGAGTGCACCCCGAAAAATGACAACAGCTCATGGCCGCCTGGATGGTCACCCATCCAATGCTGGCCACGCCAGACAACGCTTAACTTCGGTGATCTCACGGGAACCGGTTTTATGGTTGATGAGTTTTCTGTATTTTAGGGATTTTGGCCTATAAACTGCAAGATGGAGGCGTCCAACGCCTTGCAGCTAAGGGAGCCCACTTTGCTGGGGGGTAAGGTTAACACCTAAAAAACTTAAAACATCTCAAGATGCTTTGATTGAAAAGTCTTTGAAGCTGACAGGTAAGTCGCAAAGCTAGTTCCCCTAGTTTACGTCCCTAACTCTCTCCCGGACGTATTCGTCTTTTTTTTGTGCTATGATATGAGCACCCAACTTTTATTCTACCACAATTTTTACGTCAGACCGCCATAGCTTGGCAACCGAACTGGATTTTTGTTGACATGGTATAAGCTTCTTTTTTTTTCGAACCGTGTTGCTTATAACGTCGCAATCGATAAAGCTTTCACAAAACAATAGGACTGTCATTAATATCTCTCTACCTTCTTACAAAATTTGCACAGGTTCACAAATGTCTGAAATACAGAAATCACATAAAAAACTCACATGAAACGTTTTTTCACAGGTAAAATCCGAATAAAGCTCGATTTTTGAAAGCGAGTTTTCAATTTTATCGTGAGATGGCATTTTTTTATTTTTTTTTACTGTTTTGACTAACTTGAAACCGTTTCTGCTCATTCAATTCATGTAAGAACAAATTTTACATTTAACTCGATTTTAAAACCTCCTGTATCGAAAACGGATAAAAAAGAAATTCTGTTTGATTTCATCCACTTATCTACCTTCGTGCAAAGCTTGAACAGACTCGCGTCAGTTTTGAGTATAGAAGTGGTGCGCTTCAAAAACCACCCACAGAGATTTCTTTCTCGCACGAAAAGCCAAACTAAGCAAGGTTTTTTTCAAAAGGTTAAAACTCCTCTTCCAACAAGGTACTGTGCACAACTGGAGCAAATTTGAACCATTGGTCTTGCTCCAGTCCAGTTATTTAGGGGTGACTGTTTTTGCACGTAAAATCCGAACGGTGCACATAAAAATGGTGTATGACCTGATCATTAATTTCAGCCCAGTTAAAATATTTTGCAAAAGAAATTAATCGATTCGCACAATCTGGCTGTGTGCCAGCTCCGGTTCATCGTTCAAATCTTGCTTAATGTACTGTAACATAGCTACAGTAAGACAGATGTCCGAATGGCTATGCAAACTGTCTGCGGTCTGGCTAAACCACCAACTTCTCAGCCCGTCTTCCTAGCTCAAACAGAAACCAAGCGCCAAGGAACTTCCCCCCCCCCCTCCTCCTGCCCCCACCTCCCACCCAAACAGGGATTCTGCACGCAGACTTTTCATACGTATTTGTTATACTGCTTCCGTGCTGTAGCTATACCTTTCTGTGTTTGGCAAATAATGTAAATTTAACTGACTTATGAATTTCCTATCTGTTAAATATGTGCATGCAGGTGTCCCAGGAGGATCATTTGATGGAAAAATGTTCGTATTGACACATTCCCTCTTTCGAATGGTTTCCGATATAGAACACGTTTAATGTACATTGGCTTTTGGGCTAATGGCGCACACGTATGTCTCTTGCTTACCTAATCTCTTTAACGTTTTATTGCAGCGGAACCTATCTCGTTGCTTTCAGCCTCTTTGTTCTGGATGTCTTTCTGCCATACACTAGTCCGTTGAACGGCAGTTGTCCATGGTGTGTTGTGAGTGAAGTACTGCGAGGGATTGAGAGTGAATTACAGAGAAGCATCGAAACTCTTTTTACACGCGTGCCACACATTTACACTAATGGAGAACATGGAGCAATGGTGAACGTTTAAGGTTTCTGAGATGGTGGTAGTACTCCTCTTGCTAACGAAGAATACCGTCATCGCTTACCGAGATTTCGGATTCCTGATCATAGAGTATTTACCAGTGTTTTCGGCATATTGCGTGAAGCAGGCATTCTCCCAAGTTCAAATAGTTCTTCTGAACAATGTCACACGACTTTACTTTCTTCATTGGTTAAATGACAATCGTCATTTGCTTACGTCAATACTGTTCAGTGATGAAGCCACATTCAGACGGAACGGAATCAACAACATACGCAATAATCACAGCAGAAAAATCCACACACTACTGTGGGAACCAGTGTCCAAGTTCATCTTTCAGTCAGTGATTCGTACGACATGGTCTGTCACAAGCCGACATGTGCAGTTATTTTAGATGAAATTATAGGACAGAATTACTTGAATTTTTTGAGGACAGTACTTTGGCCACATGCACGGCACTGTACCTCCAGCATGAAGCCGGCCCTCCACATTTTACCAGACTTGTGATCTAACATGTCGGCCACCCTTACCCTAATACCGGGACTAGCCACCAAGATCGCCAGATCTTACGCATTTAGTGAATAAAATTTTTCTTGTTTTGTGACCGCACTGTCAATATATAAAACTACCGACGTTTTGTTCACTATTGCAAGTGACTTTCTTAAGGGTGTTTTTCGTTTTGTTTATTTATTGTGACAATGACCGCGGAAGCCTACGTTTATACTTACGCCATTACTTTTTTGTTTATGGCATGCTTTGTCTGAGGTGTGTAAACGACATCCGATTATGCGAGACGAACTTCTTGGTCGCTTCATGGATTCTGCAGTCCTAATTAGGGAAAGTATGTATTGGCTAACAAAGAGAATTTAACAAAAATGTACGATAAATGTGTACTATGTCGGAAATCATTCGGTGAAAAGCGTATGTCTATATTGCTTGCCGTGATCGCTCCTGTCATGTCCCTGAATAATGAGAATTCCTCCTGGGGCATTCTGTAAGTGCTGTTAACGAAAAACAAATTTTCTTTTGTGATGTAACACTAACCATACGCGAAATAGTAAACAATCATTTCTTTATTTTTTAGGTGTTTTTACACAGTAATTAAAGTATAATCACAGATGATGATCTTCAAGCTACTGCTCATATGATACTGTGTGGAAAAAAAAAACCCTGATACTGACGTCAAAGTAGGATAGGGGACATCCATTATAGCAAAATATTCCGGATAACCATAGATAGGAAACGCAGTGTTGTTGAGGTACGGCCTTAAAACGACAGCCAAACAGGGAGCTGCACGCCAAAGTCCCAGATAATGATGGATATGTTAGAAAGCACATGCGCTAATGAAATAAGCTGACAGGTAATTTTTTCAGCTGTACAGTCAAAGCTAGCCATTCTGCATACGAAATTCCTATCCATGTCTGGTAAGGACAGATGCGAATTTTCTGCGATGTTCACTGCCTAAACATTGACCGTTAAATGAGCTACGCTAAAAGTACGGAACTATTGATAATTAGTTAATTTATGAAGTGATTCTTTCTGCGTTGCTTCGTCAGTCATGTGTGTTATGCAGATAAGGAAGTGAACAAGAGAGAGTGCAGTGTGCAACAGGAACAGTTATGTGTAGTGAAAAGTATAAATGTGATGAACTATGAGTTAGGAACTTTCACTGTATGCATTCGTGCTTGCAGACGAATCCGTGGATAAAGGGAAAGGACTGCGAAATGAAATTAAGTGATAATCACAACAGTATCTTCATGGAGGTTTGTTCTCTCTTTCCAACTAAATGAAAAGCAATTTTTTTGATCATATGCGTTACCCTTCTTTTATTTATGAAGCATCGTCAGTGGCCTGTAATACATGTTGGTTTTTAAATGTATAACACAGCTCTACAAAATAAATTTTTTTTTCGTTGCCAGGGAAGTTTGAACGAAAATGGGATATTGTTATGATACTCATTCCGAATATATTTGTACTTTTTCCAAATTGGCTCTGGTTTTTGAGATATAGGTTATTTGTGGAAATGAGAGTTTCATGTGGATAATATCGACTGCAGGGTCCATATATGGTGTAATGTATTTGCTACCTGTTTTTTAATTAGTGATATTGTACTATCTTTATTAAACAATTGTGCTCAGGGAGTGCATCGTGTGGTTGAGGATTACATCATGCAAACATCACACTGTCAGCATGTGTTCAGTCCTGTTGTGCGGTGCGTGTGTTGAAGATATTGAGGATTGTGCAGATTTGAATTCGGCGGTACTCGACATTCATTTGTTGTCCGAGGTAATCCCCGCGACAGCCGATAGGTAGCGTTCAGTGTAAACAAGAAAAATGGCGATGGTCGAAAGTCACACACATGTGCAGTGCAGCTTCAAGGAGATAGAACCTTTTCATCGTGACGTAACAAATAAGATGTGAGTATTCATTTCACACAAAATAATTAATGATGTTTGTTGGATGTGATTGACATGCAAATACAAGAAAGTTCTGCATAATATGTAGTATTTGTGCAATTTTGTTTTAGGAAAACATTAGTTCTTCACGCCGTCTTTGCGTGAACCATCCAGATGAGTTCTGCTACATTTGTGGTGAATACGTTCTTTAAAAGAACAGGAAGAATATCACTCCTTTTGTGAAGGAAGCGTATCTGGCATATTTCGGAATTAAACTTGGAGAGCAAGACAAGGCGTGGGCACCCCATAAAGTTTGTAAATGCTGTGTGGAGTGCTTACGGCAGTGGACAAAACGAAAAAGGAAAAGCTTAAACTTCGGAGTGCCTATGGTATGGCGAGAGCAGAAGAACCATACAGATGATTGCTATTTTTGCATTGTTAATGTGAAAGGTTTTAATAGGTTCAAAAAACGAAAGTGGGAATATCCCGATTTGGAGTCAGCAAGAAGACCGGTGGTGCACAGCAACGATGTTCCTGTACCAACCTTCACAACATTACCCACGCTAACATCATCAGATGACGATGTGCACGGCGAGGAATGTACAAGTAGTGGTTCGGAATACGAAGGACGTGAGACACAACCCCAGCAGTTCGACCAGAAGGAGCTCAGTGACTTGATACGAGAACTCAATCTTTCAAAGCAAGCATCAGAACTCTTAGCATCCAGGCTTAAGGAAAAGAACTGTCTTCATCCAAGTGTTAAAATAACAGCTTACCGGACGAGAGAAGAAAACCTTCTTCCATACTTCAACCAAGAAGAGGTTATAGTGTATTGCAGCAATATACCTGGACTTTTACTTGAATTGGGGCTGCCGGAATATAGACCAGAGGACTGGCATCTCTTCATAGACAGTTCCACTAGAAGTTTAAAATGTGTTCTCCTACACAATGGCAATCGTTACGCATCTATTCCAATTGCCCACTCAACAAAACTTTGTGAAGCATATGCTAACATCAAGATGGTTCTGCAGAAAATTCAGTATATGCAGCACCAGTGGTTGATTTGTGTTGATTTGAAAATGGTGAACTTCTTGCTTGGACAACAAAGTGGATACACAAAGCACCCATGTCTTATCTGCATGTGGGATAGTAGGGCAAAGCACGAACATTGGAAGCAGAAAACATGGCCTCCAAGGGAACATATGGCTGTTGGTGAAGCAAACATCATTGATGAACCTCTGGTTAGTAGGGACAAGATTGTTCTTCCACCATTACATATTAAGACTAATGAAGCAATTCACCAAAGCTTTAGACAGAAATGGTAATTGCTTCACATACATCTGCAATACGTTCCCTGGACTCAGTAGTGAAAAACTTAAGGCAGGAATATTTGATGGTCCTCAAATTCGCAGGCTCATCAACGATACCAATTTTACAAGTGTCATGACTGTCACTGAAGCATCGGCCTGGAACAGTTTTGTCGCTGTTGTAAAATGTTTTTTGGGCAATCATAAAGCTCCCAATTACGAGGAACTGGTCAAAAACATACTCACTAACTTTCAAAATGGTTCAAATGGCTCTGAGCACTATGGGACTCAACATCTGTGGTCATAAGTCCCCTAGAACTTAGAACTACTTAAACCTAACTAACCTAAGGACATCACACACATCCATGCCCGAGGCAGGATTCGAACCTGCGACCGTAGCAGTCGCACGGTTCCGGACTGCGCGCCTAGAACCGCGAGACCACCGCGGCCGGCCTAACTTTCAAAACTTAGGAGCTAACATGAGCATAAAATTGCACTTCCTTCACAGCCACTTGGATCGATTTCCTCGTAATCTAGGTGATTTCAGTGAGGAACAAGGAGAGCGGTTCCATCAAGATATGAAAGGAATAGAGGAAAGATATAAAGGAAGGTGGGACAGGCATATGATGGCAGATTATTGCTGGAATCTGCAACGTGACTGTTCTGAAGAGACCTATAAAAGGAAAGCGTGCAGGAAGCGGTTCGTCATGGACGGAAAATGATATACTTATAGAGAAACTTTTCAATTATGTTTTATACGTGGACAAATGCCTATCAGGTTTTCATAGAAGCTATTTATAAAGATTATTTTCTTTTTTCATTGTAGTTTGTAGCGCTCGAGTTTAGTATTAGCAATTTTTTCTAATTTTTTGAATAAATCATGCATTATCTCAAAAACTAGAGCCAAACTGCATAAATGGTTGCTATATTCGTCCTCAGCACCACTAACCCATCCTAAAGCCACTCAAATATCCTTGTCAAGAAAATGAGTGTTGACCAGTGTAATAAATGCTTTATTTAGTACTTACAAATGGTCCAAATGGCTCTGAGCACTATGGGACTTAACTTCTGAGGTCATCAGTCCCCTAAAACTTAGAACTACTTAAACTTAACTAACCCAAGGACAGCACACACATCCATGTCTGAGGCTGGATTCGAACCTGCGACCGTAGCAGTCGCGCGGTTCCAGACCGTAGAGCCTTGAACCGCTCGGCCACCCGGGACGGCTAGTACTTACAAACAGGTTACGTTTTCTCAGGTCATTTTTGTTTTTCAGGTATGAAACACATTAGCTAACAACATTAGTTAAGTAATACGAAACGATAATTTAACGAAACTTGTGCTGCAGAAGTTGGTTTTAACCTGAAAAACAAGACATGATGAAACGTAACATATTAGCGTACTTGTAACGTGAAAGAATTTTAACCAATAACGCTGCTGTAATAGTATTTTATTCAGCTGCCTTAAGGATACTGTGATAGTAAAATTGTTGGTTAAAATTATTTGGTGTCTTTACAATAGATTTGAAACGCTGCAGTTCTACGAGGAATAAAGAAAAAAATACCTGTAACTAATGCATTTATTAGTAAACGCATCATATTATGCATAAATAAAGGCGAATGTTTTACAGGCCACTGAAGATGCTTTGTAAATGAAATAAGTGAAACTTCTATGACAAAAAACAAACTGCCTTTCATTTAGTTGCAAAGACGTAACACATCTCCATCAATTTTGAAGGAACTAAGGAACAACGGAAAACGAAAAAAAAAAGAAACGTATATTTATAAACAGATAATTTAAATGAACTTCCAAGAATCACAACAGATCTAACAAAACACGTGTAGTTAAAAAAATTTGTTTATATTATAGACCACTCTTGATGGCCAGCATGAATAGCTGAAGCACGTTTGGTTAGAAACCAAGTAAAATGTTCAGTTTCCTAAGACAGAATTTTTCTTATCTGCATGATAAACGTAATTGCCATAAATTTGCCACGACAGTAAGTTACGAGTGTACTGCAAAAACCAGAACCGCAATAGAGAAGTCGACATTTGGCACTGTGAGGTGTAAAGTTATTGACAATAATACCTAAATACTACTGTCTGATAACGTACAGAAAGAATGAAGTTGTTGTAGTCTAACAAGTACAATAGCTCATTAAGAGTGAACGAAGACAATGATGAGAAACAAAACACAAATTAAAATACTTTTTTCAAATCACATTTTTTTGCAGTGAATGGTCGAAACTGATCGTTTCACCCTATCGAAAATTTCTGGCATGTTGCGAATGATTGTCACACGAATCTGGACTGACAGACACACCCAAACACGATGGCATCGGGAACGATATTCTGTGCGTTTGTGGACGCTGAACTTTGTATTGCAATGTCTGAGTTTTTTGATACCTGGTTACGGCAGCAGATGAAACGTGATCGTTTGTAAACAAACTTATTGAGCAACCAGTAACTTCTGTTTCGCAAAAAGCTTGATGACTACGTTGAAAAATAGCGTAATGTATCTGTATTGCAGCAATCAGTGAAAGTTACTTGACCGGCAATACTGATGCATCACTTAGTTTCTGAAGTCTCCGCGTATTGCGAATCGTCCACGTGATGTATGTAATATTCAGTTATGTAACGAAACGCAAGGTGCGATTGGATATATTTATTGCTCGCTGTCGTCACAATATTTTCCGCAATATACGAGGCGTGTTTATTAAGTATGTACCGTTTTGAAATTAAAAAAGACGTGCTAAATATCTCAATAATTTTATTTTTACATGAAAGCCTGTACCGTAAACTACGCACTGACGCCATTACAGTTTGATTCTTCGTTGTTTAGGTTGTGTACTGAGTGTTTAAGATGCCTCCGATAATCGTGAGTGCAGCCGACTGTGAAGTACGGGCTGTTATAAGATTTCTTAGTGCTCAAGGCCTAAAAGCGATCGATATTCATCGTGAGATCTGTGCAGGTTACTGAGAAAACGTTATGGGTGATGGAATGGTAAAAAAGTGGGTGAGAGTATTTAAAAATGTCCGCAACAAATGTGCATGATGAACAATGGAGTGGGCGTTCTTCGGTCGTTAATGAAAGTTTGGTGCAGGAAGTGGACAATAAGGTGAGAGAAAACAGACGCCTTTCTCGTAGTGTATTGTATGGAGTTGTGACCGAGCACTTGAATTACCAAAAACTGTGCGCACGTTGGGTACCGAAAATACTGACGGATGTGCACAAAACCAAACGTTTAGACAGTGCATTGATTTTCCTTGAGCGGTGCCACAACGACGGTGATGATTTCTTAAGCCAACGTGTCACGGGCAATGAAAATGGGTGGCCTACGTTACACCAGAATCAAAGCAACAGTCCATGGAAGTAGAGAAAGGGCATCGTTTTGCTGCAAGACAATGCCGGTCCGCATGTGGCGAATCAGACCAAAGATCTCATCACATCATTTCGGTGGGGAACTTTAGATCATCATCTTGCGCCCAGTGACTACCATATGTTTCTGCACTTGAAGAAACACCTGAGCGGTCAGCGTCTTCGAGACGATGACGAAGTCAAAACAGTGGTGATGCAGTGGTTAAGTCAGGCGTCACACTTCTATGAGGAGGGTATTCAAAAACTGGTACAACGTTATGACAAGTGCCTCAATATTGACGGAAATTATGTAGAAAAGTAGATTAAGGTACAGGCTTTCATGTAAAAATAACATTATTGAGATATCTTATCACGTATTTTTTTAATTTCAAAACGATACTTACCTAAAAAACAGGCCTCGTATCACTACGTTTTTCAGCAAGTTAACCTTGGCAATAACCCTGAGTCATCGCGTAAAAATAATGTTCCAGATTTCTTTTTGAGAACCTCATCGCAACAAGATGAAACACGACAGCACCGGCAAGGACGATGAGCGGTCCTGGCCGCCACACGTCTTGCGGTAGCGGCCCTACGTGTACCGTTGCGCGTAATTCGCCGCAGATTGAATCGCTTCCTAATTGCACACCGCCTCTAGCTTGCCCGCTTTACGCTTTCCATTACTTTAGCTCTGTGCGTACTGGCAACGAAAAAGATAGCGTCTTGTAATTGGCAGCGTAATTACTGCTGACTGTCTAAAAAGAAAATGCAGTACATTATGTACAGGCTCACCAATAGAGAAGGAGACTGGCTGGGACCTAACTCGTTCCCAGGCTGCGTGGGCAGTACTTACCGTCCTGTCCGGGCGGGAAATGTCGATCGTTGCTGATCACTCACCTGCAACACAGAACAAGGACAAGTATTAATTTCGGACGCACGCAGATTGAAGTGCAAGTCTTTTTCATTCATTTAGTTACTATTTTTACGTGTACTAGTCCTTGGCGAGCACATATGCGACTTGTCGCGAATTATTGCAGCTCCTCTTGTAATTAACTTGTTTTGTTGTACTCGTTCTTGAAATAATTCTAGCAACGTTTTGGTTTTCTTTTTTTCTCAACACTCTTCAACTCTCGAGCCATTTTGGGCGTTGGTCTTTCAAACAACTTCCCTCTAACATTTTTTAGTCTTCTCTGGCGCACCGGATAAAACGTATAATCCTGAGAGTCCAGGCAAGTACCGATGTGGATCTGATTGGACTTCAAATGCCAGGCAACGCTGAAACCACCATTCGCAGCAGATGAAGGAAGACAACCCGATTTCTTGTCGAAATATTGAGTACTAAGGTGGAATCGTCAAGTTGACTGGAGAGACGAAATCATACATCCTGACCAGACAATTATTTCCTAACACACACAAGTTTTCTGAGATGAGGGACGGCAGAACAACGTATTGTGTGACGTGCTGAAGCAGTCAGAACTACAATCAGAACGTGGAGAGATTGAAAATATGTTGATAAAACTACTTTTCTGTTGGCAAATAATGAAAATACTCTGCCTGCCAGAAAAAAGTGAAATATCCAAAAGTGGACAGCGTGGGCGAGGTTATTTCAGTGATTGCCAAATCTACAATTACATCGATACTCTGCAAATCACATTTAAGTTCCGGATAGAGGCTTCATCGAACCACCTTCACAATTCTCTATTATTCCAATCTCGTATGGCGCGCGGAAAGAATGAATACCTATGTCTTTTCGTACGAGCTCTGATTTCCCTTATTTTATCGTGTTGATCGTTCCTCACTAAACATTTCTGTTCGAGCTCTGATTTATTTTATTTTGATGATCATTCCTACCTATGTAGGTTGGGCTCAACAAAATATTTTCGCATTGGAGACTGAAATTTCGTAAATAGATCTCGCCGCGACGAAAAACGTCTTTGCTTTAATGAGTTCCATCCCAACTCGCGTATCATATCTGCCACACTCTCTCCCCTGTTACGTGATAATACAAAACGAGCTGCCCTTTTTTGCATCCTTTCGATGTCCTCCGTCAATCCCACATGGTAAGGTAAGGATCCCACACCGCGCAGCAATAGTCTAACAGAGGACGAACGAGTGTACTGTAAGCTGTCTCTTTAGTGGACTTGTTGCATCTTTAATGATTTCCAGCCCAAATCCTGTATCATTTCGATGACACTCTCTCCCACATTTCGCGATAATACAAAACGTGCTGCCTTTCTTTAAACTTTTTCGATGTACTCCGTCAGTCCTCTTTGGTAAGGATTCCACACCGCGCAGCAGTGGAATCGCGTGAAACTGTCGAAGATCTTGGCAGTACCAGCCTATTTATCAGTATGACACTGCACCCGCTCTGTCCTGGATTTATGCATTGTTTCGGTTGGGAGTGTGTCATAAAGCCATCGTATCCTCTCCTAAGACGAGGTGACCCACAACTGTCGTAACTGGTCCTTGATATGCTGGGTAATGGTACTGCGACGGTGTTGACATTCGAACAGCTCCGCAAGTATTCTAATGTCGACAGGTCTGGTGAATCTGTTGGCCAGGCGGCCGGTGTGGCCGTGCGGTTCTAAGCGCTTCAGTCTGGAACCGCGTGACCGCTACGGTCGCAGGTTCGAATCCTGCCTCGGGCATGGATGTGTGTGATGTCCTTAGGTTAGTTAGGTTTAAGTAGTTCTAAGTTCTAGGGGACTGATGATCTCAGAAGTTAAGTCCCATAGTGCTCAGAGCCATTTGAACCATTTCTGTTGGCCATGAAAGTGCTTCAGTATCACACGCCAGTACACACACACACACACACACACACACACACACACACACACACACACACGTGCCATGTGCGGACCAACATTGTCCTGCTGAAAAATGGCACAGCAATGATGTGGCATGAAAGGTAGCACATGAGGACGCAGGATACTCGTGATGTGCCGTTGCGTGGTCAGAGTTGCCTCAGTCACTACCAGCCGTTACCTGAAGTCGTATCTGATGGCTCCCTACACCAAGAAAACCTTAAGTAACATCCCTATGCCTTTCCAAAACAGTTGAAGAATGGGAGTATCCAAGCTGAGCAGAAACAAATGGGGAATCATTCCACTGATGACATGGTCTGCAAATGGAGTAATCCACTGACGTAAGAATCTGACAAAGAGCAGATTGTTATGGTCCAGCATCTAGGAATGAGCATCTCAGAAACTACACTCCTTGAAATTGAAATAAGAACACCGTGAATTCATTGTCCCAGGAAGGGGAAACTTTATTGTCACATTCCTGGGGTCAGATACATCACATGATCACACTGACAGAACCACAGGCACATAGACACAGGCAACAGAGCATGCACAATGTCGGCACTAGTACAGTGTATATCCACCTTTCGCAGCAATGCAGGCTGCTATTCTCCCATGGAGACGATCGTAGAGATGCTGGATGTAGTCCTGTGGAACGGCTTGCCATGCCATTTCCACCTGGCGCCTCAGTTGGACCAGCGTTCGTGCTGGACGTGCAGACCGCGTGAGACGACGCTTCGTCCAGTCCCAAACATGCTCAATGGGGGACAGATCCGGAGATCTTGCTGGCCAGGGTAGTTGACTTACACCTTCTAGAGCACGTTGGGTGGCACGGGATACATGCGGACGTGCATTGTCCTGTTGGAACAGCAAGTTCCCTTGCCGGTCTAGGAATGGTAGAACGATGGGTTCGATGACGGTTTGGATGTACCGTGCACTATTCAGTGTCCCCTCGACGATCACCAGTGGTGTACGGCCAGTGTAGGAGATCGCTCCCCACACCATGATGCCGGGTGTTGGCCCTGTGTGCCTCGGTCGTATGCAGTCCTGATTGTGGCGCTCACCTGCACGGCGCCAAACACGCATACGACCATCATTGGCACCAAGGCAGAAGCGACTCTCATCGCTGAAGACGACACGTCTCCATTCGTCCCTCCATTCACGCCTGTCGCGACACCACTGGAGGCGGGCTGCACGATGTTGGGGCGTGAGCGGAAGACGGCCTAACGGTGTGCGGGACCGTAGCCCAGCTTCATGGAGACGGTTGCGAATGGTCCTCGCCGATACCCCAGGAGCAACAGTGTCCCTAATTTGCTGGGAAGTGGCGGTGCGGTCCCCTACGGCACTGCGTAGGATCCTACGGTCTTGGCGTGCATCCGTGCGTCGCTGCGGTCCGGTCCCAGGTCGACGGGCACGTGCACCTTCCGCCGACCACTGGCGACAACATCGATGTACTGTGGAGACCTCACGCCCCACGTGTTGAGCAATTCGGCGGTACGTCCACCCGGCCTCCCGCATGCCCACTATACGCCCTCGCTCAAAGTCCGTCAACTGCACATACGGTTCACGTCCACGCTGTCGCGGCATGCTACCACTGTTAAAGACTGCGATGGAGCTCCGTATGCCACGGCAAACTGGCTGACACTGACGGCGGCGGTGCACAAATGCTGCGCAGCTGGCGCCATTCGACGGCCAACACCGCGGTTCCTGGTGTGTCCGCTGTGCCGTGCGTGTGATCATTGCTTGTACAGCCCTCTCGCAGTGTCCGGAGCAAGTATGGTGGGTCTGACACACCGGTGTCAATGTGTTCTTTTTTCCATTTCCAGGAGTGTATATAGTTGGTTGGCTGCTCCTACGCTACTGCTTTGAGCACCTATGGAAAGCTGCTGAAGGATAGTAAAACCACAAGTACGTGACCAGACACTGGACACCCTTGCCTCATCCTCTAATGTGAAGGCAGTGGTCATAGGCAGATCTGACAAAGTACAACACTGGTGCTGGCAAGAGTATTCTGGAGCACCATTCTCAACACTTTGTAGAACACGAGGCTCTGCAACACACGACTCCAAGGTCTTCCGATGTTAACCCAATGACAACGTGCAGTGGGCATGGGACCATCAGGATTGGATTGTGGATACGTATCATCTGATAGGATTAGTCACATTTCCGTTTACGTCACGATCATGATCCTGTACATTGTCATCCAGGCAAACAGCTACTCAAAACATGCATTATACCACGGACACATGCTACTGGAGGCTAGGGATATAGGGTAGTAATGAAAGGCACTATGAAAGTTGCGGAGTGTGAGCAGTACTGCAGACCACCTGGAGCCCTTCCTACTTACCGTGTTCCCCAAGGTCAACCACAAGACTCAGCAGGGTAACTGTCCATTTCACAAGGCCATGAGCTTGATTGTGAAATTCCCCTGATGTCTCGGTCACCGATTTCACCTGATCTGAACACAACAGAACACATCTGTGGCAGTACCAGGTACCATGTCGTCGACAAACTCACCGATAACGGTCATCTTGGGTGTAGCAGAAGCTTGATTCATCGCTGAACACAACGCAACGCCATTAATCGGCACTCAATGTTTTCCAATCACTGCACCATTACAGATGTTGCCGTTTGTGTTGTGATGCTACCGACAGCCTAGGCATAGAATGGTAATTCTGCAATGCAGCTGGTGCTTGTCTCGTTACAGTGGTGCGAGACGACATAGAATGTAGCAGGGAATCCATTACTAGTCCTCAGATGGCAGGTGGGGATGCGCTTCATGCGAAATATGGCGATCCTCCCTTGTGATCGTCAGATGTGGTTGACAAACTTCAAGACAAATATGTCTGTCCTCAGCTCCTAGGCAGTCTGACCAGGCCACTGTCACAATCGACTGACCCACAAATTTGGACACTGCACCATTCAAACAGCAAGCCAAATGAATACATACAATTACATTCCAATGCAGTCCATCATCAGGCCACTGCCACATCCAAATACCCCACAAATTTGGATATTGGACAATTCGACCAACAGGCCAATGGAGACTCACAAGCTTGAGCCCATTGAGTCCAACGTTGGGTCACTGTCACATCCGAATGACCCATAAATCTGGATTTTGCACAATTCGACCAGCCAAATCCAGATCCACAATATCATTCTCATGCAGTCCAACATCAGATCACTGTCACAACCGAATGACCCACAAATTTGGACACTGCACCATTCGACCAGCAAGCCAAATGGAGACAATTACATTCCCATTCAGTCCAAAATGAGGCCACTACCACATCAAAATACCCCACAAACTTGGATATTGGACAATTCGACCAACAGACCAATGGAGACACACACACACATGAGCCCATTGAGTCCAACGTTGGGTCACTGTTACATCCGAATGACCCATAAATCTAAATTTTGCACAATTCGACCAGCCAAATGCAGTGCCACAATGTCATTCTCATGCAGTCCAACATCGGGTCACTGTCACATCTGAATGCCCCACAAATCTAGATATTCCACAATCTGACCAGCTGGGCAAATGGAGACCCACAACGAGGCACCTTTGAAACTTCGTCAGGAGCTGATAACACTGCCTCACACAAGACATCTCCGTGTCCTTCACAGTGACAATATCTGACGTTGTTCATGCCGCTCAACGTTTGAAGCTATTCACGCCCCTTGTGTACCTTACAACTCCGGTGAACAAAACTAATGCACTCCAGTGGCCATACTGTCACACACAGTTGCAAATCCTATGCCGTTCGACCAGGCCACAGTCACTCCCATTTACACACTCTTCGACGGTGTGTACGTGCATGAAGTTACATTGACAACCAGTCATAGAGGGTGACAGTTATTGAACTACATGAAAAAAAACGTAAATTAGTTACGTACTATGGCTTATGCACACTTTATTCTACATTTAAGCCTCACTGCAGATACTCTGATTTAGGTTACGACATGTTCGATATGCCTGCCATCATTGGCGATGACGTGCCGCAGACGAATAGCGCAATTCTGCATGACCCGCTGAAGTGTCGGAACATCGATGCTGTCGATGACCTCCTGCCGGCCGCGGTGGTCTAGCAGTTCTAGGCGCGCAGTCCGGAACCGCGCGACTGCTACGGTCGCAGGTTCGAATCCTGCCTCGGGCATGGATGTGTGTGATGTCCTTAGGTTAGTTAGGTTTAAGTAGTTCTAAGTTCTAGGGGACTGATGACCACAGATGTTAAGTTCCATAGTGCTCAGAACCATTTTTTGAACCTCCTGAATGGCTCAGGTCATCAATGGTTTTGGGGTTATTCCTGTACACCTTGTTGTTAATCTAACCCCATAAAAAGGAGTCGCATGTGTTCAGATCCGGAGAATATGGCGGACAATCGAGACCCATGCCAGCGGGCTCTGGGTACCCCAGAACCAGAATGCGGTCCCCAGAGTGCTCTCCAGGGCATCGAACACTCTCCTACTTCGATGGTGTAGAGCTCCGTCTTGCATGAATCACGATGTCGAAATCAGGATCACTTTGGATAATGGGGATAAAATCACCTTCCAAAACCTTCACGTACCACCCGGTGATCGTCGTGCCACCAAGGAATATCGCACCGATTATTCAGTGAGCGGACATTGCACACCACACAGTCAGCCGTTGACGATGAACAGACTTCTCGTTCGCGAAATGCAGATGTCAGTCCTCCAAATGTGTCCTGTTCCGGAATCGAGAACTTCTGTTTGTTGTTAGATCAGTGACGATGAAATTTAGCTGAGGATGGGAGCCGTGATCACACAGACTGTTCTCGATAAGCAGGTCTGAATTCGACTCTCGAACTGTCACACTTTTCACACACATCAGTCCACCTCCATAGCTCACCGTCAGCGTAGACGGCTGCAACGCGAAGAACCCGTGTTATATCCTCCGTACTGCCGAGGGTTTTTCGTCGGTGGAAGAACTGGTACAGATTGCACCCAGTCTCGTAATACCAACTGAGGAGCTGCTTCACCGAGTGGTAGTGGCTGCACGGTCTGGGGAGTCTGCAAAAAGGCCGTGGGAGCGGTGTGATGACCACACGCCACTCCATACCTCAGCTGCATGAAGCCGCAAGGGAAGGGACGACACGGCGGTCGGTAGACATCCCTTGGACCTTCACGGCTTGGTGAGGAGCTCGTTTTTACACATGACATAATCTTTACTTGAGAAAACAATAGTTTCTGAGGATGCTTCACTGATACCCCTTCCATACAACTGCATTCATGTCAAGTCTTCCTCATCGACTGCACCTGCTTCATGTCAGAGACAGTAGTTCCGTTTGAGACATAATCCTATACAATTTACCGGTCCCTTTACAAATACGAAATAGAACGCGACCATTCGATCTGTTCTAAATCGACTACGTCAGACGAATATTTCTATGTAAAATGTAAACTCAAATTTTACGTAGTAAACGTTGGTTCTGACGTAACACAACAAATGCATTCCACCATTGCATAAAATTGTTTGAAAATATTCGTTCTTTCCATATCGGTCTTCTTATCTGTACAGATTTCTTCGTACAGTTCAAGTTTTCGTATCTGGCTATCTTTCATTACCATCAGCTTTAAGTATTGGAAGTCAGGACCACCTGTTATTCGCAATGACGTGACAGATTTCGTGGGGGCAGATTCCGTCATCTAATTCCGGAAAGCCGAAAATGAGCACTAACCTCATCTTTATTTTGAAACTGTTTTTGGGAAAGGCTTTTGAATCAATTACGGCTTTTCAGTCGAAGGAAGAGAGGGCTTCTGATAACAAGCTTTTCATAAAAAATGGTTGAAATGTTTCTGAGCACTATGGGACTTAACTTCTGAGGTCATCAGGCCCCTAGAACTTAGAACAACTTAAACCTAAGGACATATCACACATCCATGCCCGAGGCAGGATTCGAAACTGCGACCGTAACAGCAGCGCGGTTCCAGACTGTAACGCCTAGAACCGCTCGGCCACCCCGGCCGGCCTTTTCATAAAAGGTGATGTTTTAATTTGTATTAAGTAATTGTAAACATTGATATAACTCTTGTAATACTTTGCTTAGACAAAATCTAATTTCCGTTTCGTGATGCTCTCATCATCTACATCTATATGGATACTCCGCAAATAACATTTAAGTGCCTGGCAGAGGGTTCATCGAACCAAACGGGGTCGTTTGACATAGACGACGATAACATTTTATTTTTATTTTGGATCGTTAGTGAGTTTTGCTTTCGTAAGTTTATAGCCCTTCTACCCCCTCTGAACCCGCTTCAGTCAAAAATAAATAAATAAATAAATAAACACGAGAAGGCGACGCACCACGAAGGAATTACCAGAATGGAACAAAAATTGGTAGGTGTGGCGTACATAGACAAACAAATGATTTCAAGTTCAGAAAAATTGGACTATTTATTCAAGGGAAAGACCTTCACAAACTGAACCAGTCAGTAACGAGTTGTCCAACTCTGGCCTTTATAAAGCAGTTATTCGGCTTTGCATTGGTTGATACAGTTGCTGGATGTCCTCCCTGGGTGTTGTGTGATGTCCTTAGGTTAGTTAGGTTTAAGTAGTTCTGAGTTATAGTGGACTGATGACCATAGATGTTAAGTCCCATAGTGCTCAGAGCCATTTTGTCCTCCCTGTGGCTGTCATGCCAAATTCAGTCCTATTCGCGTGTTAGGTCGTCAAAATCCCGAGCTGGTTGGACAGCCCTAACCATAGTGCTCCAAACGTTCTCAATTCGCTGGTTATCTGGACTCAGTTCGAAGCGAGACGCATCACTGAAGACATTTAGGCTCCACTCAATGACACTACAGACAGAAGACGCCGGCCTGTGTGGCCGATCGGTTCTAGGTGCTTCAATCTGGAACCGCGCGACCGCCACTCTCGCAGGTTCGAATCCTGCCTCGGGCATGGATGTGTGTGATGTCCTTAGGTTAGTTAGGTTTCAGTAGTTCTAGGTTCTAGGGGACTGATGACCTCAGATGTTAAGTCCCATAGGTCTCAGAGGCATCTGAACCATTTGAACAGAAGACGTGTCTGCAGACGCCCCGGTCAGGTGCGGGATACCAGCCTGCCTGTCACCAGCGATACGTCCAGGAAACCATGAGTCATGGCATTGGGGTCAATTTTATTCATAGCAGGACTCTTTTGGTTGTCATCCGCGGCACCCTCACAACACAACAGTACGTCGACGATATTCTGTGCTCTATATGGCAAACCATCCTGGGATTACATTTCAATAAGGTAATGCCCGCCCGCACACGGCTGGTCTTAGTTCTTGCCAAGCCCCACCTTGGTCAGCAAAGTCGCTAAATGTCTTCCCAGTTGAGAACGTTTGGAGCATTATGGGCAGACCCCTACAATCATGTCGGGATGTTGAAGATCTAACGCGTCAATTGGGCAGAATGTGGCGCAATATCCCTCAGGAATACATACAACAACTCTTTTATCACCCAACGCCAAGGAATCAGGGGTCACCCAACGCGTTACTGACTTGCCGAATTCATGAAGCCCTTTCTATTGAACAAACCATCCAGTTTTTCTGAAACTGTGTCATTTGTTTGTCTGTTCGTGTACATAATATCTACCTACTTTCGTCTCTATTCGGGTAATTACTTCGTAGTGCGTCGTTTTTTGGGGCTTAAAGTGTATTATACGTATGATTTGCATGCTAATACAATCGGCTATTTGCGAGGGACTCGCAATGTCATTTACATGCACTAAATTATCTGCGTAACTCACCATCAATACAGTTGAAAATTCATACCACACAGCGTCTTTGTGACGTAGGAGTTGTTTGATACCATGGGAATAACGTCACCAGCCACAAAATAAAAGCAGCAGCCCCAGCTGAATTCGGACACTTGGGCGTAACTCGGGAGAGTGATGATACGAGTCGAGTGTGGCTAACAGCTGCCGCCGTGCGTCTTTTTTCAAGATGGCGCTGTGTTGTTTTTGCCTAGCGTGAAGATGGCAGCACACAAGCAGCGAGACAGTTGAATACATCTTACTAGTGTAGCTGCTTTAATTTTGGAACCCAAACAAGCGAACATTTTGCAAAGTTCTCGATCATGTTTCACAAACATATGACGCCGTTGGCATGTAACTCTGGACAACAAACGAACACAATATTAGTGCGGAACTCACATTAATGTCTCATCAAATAAGCTGCAGGTATTTCTTAAGTTAGTGCGACTCAGTAGTTGAGTGGTCGTCGCAGCTGAATGCCGTGCAGAGGACCCTGATTCGATTCCCGGTACTGTCGGTGGGAGGGCTGGAACGGATTGCACTCAGCCTCGTGAGGTAGGCTTGAGGAGCGGGTCCAGATAACAAAGACTAATAAAACACTGAAGGTGGCAGGGGTAAAATCCAGGGAGCGAAGGCTATTTACAATTTGTACAGAAACCAGATGGCAGTTATAAGAGGTGAGTGTCATGAAAGGGAAGCAGTGGTTGGGAAGGGAGTGAGACAGGGTTGTACCCTATTCCCGATGTTATTCAATCTGTATATTGAGCAAGCGGTAAAGGAAACAAAAGACAAATTCGGAGTAGGTATTAAAAGCCATGGAGAAGAAATAAAAACTCTGAGGTTGGCCGATGACATTCTAATTCTGTCAGACACAGTAAAGGACTTGGAAGAGCACTTGAACGGAATGGACGGTGTCTTGAAAGCAGGGTATTAGATGAACATTAACAAAAGTAAAACGAGGATAAGGGAATGTAGTCGAAATAAATCAGGTGATGCTGAGGGAATTAGATTAGGAAATGAGACACTTAAAGTAGTAAAGGAGTTTTGCTATTTGGGGAGCAAACTAACTGATGATGTTCGAAGTAGAGAGGATATAAAATGTAGACTGGCAATGGCAAGGAAAGCGTTTCTGAAGAAGAGAAATTTGTTAACATCGAGTATAGATTTAAGTGTCAGGAAGTCGTTTCTGAAGGTATTTGTATGGAGTGTAGCCATGTATGGAAGTGAAACATGGGCAATAAATAGTTTGGACAAGAAGAGAATAGAAGCATTCGAAATGTGGTGCTGCAGAAGAATGCTGAAGATTAGGTGGGTAGATCACGAAACTAATGAGGAGGTATTGAACAGAATTGGGGAGAAGAGAAGTTTGTGGCACAACTTGACTAGAAGAAGGGATCGGTTGGTAGGACATGTCCTGAGGCATCAAGGGATCACAAATTTAGCATTGGAGGGCAGCGTGGAGGGTAAAAATCGTAGAGGGAGACCAAGAGGTGAATACACTAAACAGATTCAGAAGGATGTAGGCTGAAGTACGTACTGGGAGATGAAGAACTTTGCACAGGAAAGAGCAGCATGGAGAGCTGCATTAAACCAGTCTCAGGACTGAAGACCAAAACAACAACAATAAAAGACTGTGGGAGAGGAGTGCTTGCTCCACTTTCCTCCATGTCGCATCCAGTGGCATCACTGGCAGATGATGAAACGGCGGTCGGTCGGTCACGATGGGCCCACCAGGGACTGCGGACGGAGTCGCCGTGGTGACTGTGGTCCCCACGTGGGAACTGCAGGTCCTCTCCCAATGCGCTCCCCGCCAGCCACTTCGGGCCGTAATCGACCACATCGCCCAGCTGGCATTCGGCCGGCGTGTGTCGGCATCCGAGCCTGCCGAGGCGCCGTCCCGGAGTCGACGCACGGACCCGGAAGGTGGCCCGCGCGCCATACACACGACCGGATTAGCGCGCCTCACAAAGCGACCGCGCCGTGGCGGCAGCGGCAGCAGCAGTAGCAGCTCCGTGTATACGCGATTCCCCGCCAGCGCACACATCGGTCACCCGACGAGGTGGCGCTCGCGCCGTGTAAGTGTACACGGAATCCCACGTTCTTATACGCAGACCTACTGCGGCTCGAACTGCCACATTTGTGGGGCAGTTACCATTTGCGGTTAATTAAGTGGTATCGCCGGTTGGGTCAAGTTTTTGCTACCATTACCCTGTACAATATTTGGACGACCGACCCAGCCGTCGTCTTGACGTTCTGAGACTCATGTCGTTGCGCTTTTGCGCTGCCTGTACGCCAACCAGTCACGTCACTATTCATACTCAAGATCGATTCTCCGTGGTTTCGATGATCACACGTTTTTCAGAGCTCGCACTCTTGTTCTGAGAAACGAACATTCTCTCAGCGTCTTCCAGTGTTACACATGATTATAATATTAATAACTAGCTGAGCTCCTTGTGTTGCCAGGGTATAAATGTATTCCAGTCTTCTATTAGTCCGTCTTCTCGTTCCCCTACTGCCTGTCAATCTCCTCCAACTCCTCTTTCTGTCCATTTCCTGCCCCCCTCTCTCTCTCTCCATCTATTCCTACTCCTCTCCTCTCTCTGTTCTTTTCCCTCTTCTTTGTCCATCTCCTTCTCATCCCTCTTCTCTTCCTCCCTCTCTCTTTCCATCTCCTCCCCCCTCTCTATGTCAATCTCCTCCTCCTCCTATCTGTGCCCATGTTCCCTCTCACTACCTTCCACCTCCAGTTCTCCGCTTCTTCCTCCACTGCCTCACACTTTCCCCAATAACAAGCTGGTGGTTCTTACTCCTACAGTATTTCTTTCCAGTTTTTAATATGTATTTTAATATGTGCATGTATATCACATTTGGTTGAAATGGTTTCAGGGGTTTAGGATGAGCTTTTGACCCGTGTATGCACATGTCAAATATATTTCACATGTATTTGACATTTTTCACACGCATTTCTACACGTTTTTCACCTCTATCTCAATCGAATTTCGCCTTGCAGTTTCATCTTCACTCAGCTCAGTCTTTATGACGTATCTAGCAAACTGCAAATACAATTTTGCGGGTACATCCAGTGGTATATACGGCTACTGGTTGCAAAATGAGTTGTGAATAGAGTAGTAATAGATTAAGACATCATACATGATATACATGATGCCACAGTTTTTCACGCATTTCAGTTTTTGATCGCATATCTTCCGAAATACGTATCGTCCAGTGATACATTTTTGTATATACATTCGGTGGCATATGTGCATACTGTGTGCAAAATGGGTTGCGAAGAGCATTAAAAGGAACGAAGTAATAAATTTAAACGTCTTGTACGATGCGGTGGTTGTTCACGCGTCTCAGTGTTTATGGAGCCGTACAAAGATATAACTTTGCACGTATATTCAGTGCTAGACCTATATGTGAATACTGTCAGCAAGATGTGTCGCGAATACAGTTAGAAATAAAGACGTAATAAATCGTCATACCTCATGCAGCAATTTTACTGCATGGACAGAGAAAATGTAATAAGCGATAAACGTTTTTCCTTTCTTGATTTGGTGAGGAACGTCAGTGAGAAAAAGTTTCCTAAGGATTTGAAAACAAATCATGCCCTGTTGGAACAAAATATCAAGCACGTAGCTGTGTAATCAATATTGTCAATTTTACCAATTCTGGCATACGCTTTACAACCAAGGGAAACTTACCGAAAACCTTTGTCTGAACCTGGGGACTGCCGGCCGCGGTGGTCTCGCGGTTCTAGGCCCGCAGTCTGTGAACCGCGTGACCGCTACGGTCGCAGGTTCGAATCCTGCCTCGGGCATGGATGTGTGTGATGTCCTTAGGTTAGTTAGGTTTAAGTAGTTCTAAGTTCTAGGGGACTGATGACCGCAGATGTTAAGTCCCATAGTGCTCAGAGCCATTTGAACCTGGGGACTGGAAACACATTATTTTGTTTCTGAGACAACGTCCTTTGATGGCAACATTGCGTCAGTCAGACGTGAAAATGTGTATAGTGTGAAGCTTGTTGCATCACTCTAGGTACTGTCATTCCCAAATACCGAATGACGAAAATATGGTTATTCACGGATCGTGGGGCAAACTGCATTTTCACCCCCACCCTCCCCCCTCTTTTCATAGTAGGTGGCTCTTAACCCCACTGAGATGATTTCCCCAATCCAAGTGATATGTCTGACAACTTTGGTTGTCATAGGTCAAGTGGTTTAGGAGGAGATATGGAAAATTACTAGTTTATTTTTGTAATTTCTTGCGTGTTCGAGTGCTTACTAGGTAGAACCTTTTATTTCAATAACAGTGTAGTGTACAGTACCGCCATTGCTATCGACCGTTGTATCGACTCTCGTATCGTGCAGGCTTGTATGTTTGGTTAGAGCAGCTCAGTCAGTGTCAGTTAGACCGTCAGCGAGAGCGCATCGCTAGCTCCTGCTACTACTAAGGCGAGTACACCGTTTGCTTCTTACATATTTTACAAACAGCAGCGACTTATTTTCAGTTATCTGTGTAATTACTAGTTTATTTTTGTAATTTCTTGCGTGTTCGAGTGCTTACTAGGTAGAACCTTTTATTTCAATAACAGTGTTTTTGTACTTATTTGCTGCGCTTAGCTTTTAAATAGTTTTTCTGGGAAAACCTAGCGTAGTTTTCGCGTCTCGTATTTCAGTGAGTGTTTCTTGATTATCAGAGTAGCTCATCAGAAGATTATCTTGGGAATTTGTCACCGTATAGAGTAGGGTAAACATAGTCATGTGTAGGGACTGTGGTTGTTGTGAGCGGACGCAAGGAGAATTGGCCACTCTTCGGGGACAGGTGGAGGCTTTGTCTGTTAGGCTCATCGAGCTCGAGGCGCAGGCGTCGGCTCGTAGTGGCGTTGGGGCAACTGTGGTGAGACCTATGCCTACTTCGGTGGCCTTGGAATCACATGGAACCCCTGATGTCGCTGCGTCTTCCGGCAGTGAGCATCTTACCGGTCAGCCATCACTCCAGGGTGAATGGCGGACAGTGGTGGGCTCGCGCGTGCCTGGCCGAAAGGCGAAGGTGGGATCTGGCCGCGTGGCGGCTGCCTTACCCCTTTCCAACAGGTACGGGGTGCTTCCTAGTGGTGATGACATCGTTTCCGAGCCACCACAGGATGCCTCGCCTGTTGGGCCAGTGGCCGATTCTCCGGCAAGGTCCCGACAGTCACAGAGGGCGGGCCTATTAGTTATAGGGAGCTCCAACGTTAGGCGGGTTATGGAGCCCCTCAGGAAAATAGCGGGTAGGTCGGGGAAGAATGCCAGTGTGCACTCGGTGTGCTTGCCGGGGGGTCTCGTCCGTAATGTCGAGGAGGCCCTTCCGGCAGCTATTGAACGCACTGGGTGTGACCGGCTGCAGATAGTAGCACATGTCGGAACGAATGACGCCTGCCGCTTGGGTTCTGAGGCCATCCTTGGTTCCTTCCGGCGGCTGGCTGATTTGGTGAAGACAACCAGCATCGCACGCGGAGTGCAAGCTGAGCTTAATATCTGCAGCATAGTGCCCAGAGTCGATCGCGGTCCTCTGGTTTGGAGCCGTGTGGAGGGTCTAAACCAGAGGCTCAGACGACTCTGCGACTATAATGGTTGCAAATTCATCGACCTCCGTTATTGGGTGGAGAACTGTAGGGCCCCCCTAGACAGGTCAGGCGTGCACTACACACCGGAAGCAGCTACTAGGGTAGCAGAGTACGTGTGGCGTGCACACGGGGGTTTTTTAGGTTAGAGGGACCCCCCCTTGGGCGAAACGATAAAATACCTGACGGCTTACCAGAGAGAACATTATCATCGTTGATAAAGAACGTCCGTCCTCAGAGACCAAAAACAGGAAAAGTTAACGTAATATTGGTAAACTGCAGGAGTATCCAGGGCAAGGTTCCTGAATTAGTATCTCTTATTGAAGGAAATAGTGCGCATATAGTATTAGGAACGGAAAGTTGGTTAAAACCGGAAGTGAACAGTAACGAAATCCTAGACACAGAATGGAATATATACCGCAAGGATAGGATAAACGCCAATGGTGGAGGAGTATTTATAGCAGTAAAGAATTCAATAATATCCAGTGAAGTTATTAGCGAATGCGAATGTGAAATAATCTGGGTTAAGTTAAGTATCAAAGGTGGGTCAGATATGATAGTCGGATGCTTCTATAGGCCACCTGCATCAGCAACCGTAGTAGTTGAGCGCCTCAGAGAGAACCTGCAGAACGTCGTGAAGAAGTTTCGTGATCATACTATTGTAATAGGGGGAGACTTCAATCTACCAGGTATAGAATGGGATAGTCACACAATCAGAACTGGAGCCAGGGACAGAGACTCTTGTGACATTATCCTGACTGCCTTGTCCGAGAATTACTTCGAGCAGATAGTTAGAGAACCAACTCGTGAAGCTAACGTTTTAGACCTCATAGCAACAAATAGACCGGAACTTTTCGACTCCGTGAATGTAGAAGAGGGTATCAGTGATCATAAGTCAGTGGTTGCATCAATGACTACAAGTGTAATAAGAAATGCCAAGAAAGGAAGGAAAATCTATTTGCTTAACAAGAGTGATAGGGCACAAATCGCAGAATATCTGAGTGACCACCATCAAACGTTCATTTCTGAGGAAGAGGATGTGGAACAAAAATGGAAAAAATTCAGAAACATCGTCCAGTACGCCTTAGATAAGTTCGTACCGACTAAGGTCCAAAGCGAGGGGAAAGATCCACCGTGGTATAACAATCATGTACGAAAGGTACTACGGAAACAAAGAAAGCTTCACCATAGGTTTAAGAGTAGTCGAATCATAGCTGATAAGGAAAAGCTGAACGAAGCGAAAAAGAGCGTAAAGAGAGCAATGAGAGAAGCATTCAACGAATTCGAACATAAAACATTGGCAAACAATCTAAACAAGAACCCTAAAAAGTTTTGGTCATATGTAAAATCGGTAAGCGGATCTAAATCCCCTATTCAGTCACTCGTTGACCACGATGGCACCGAAACAGAGGACGACCGAAGAAAGGCAGAAATACTGAATTCAGTGTTCCGAAACTGTTTCACTGCGGAAAATCGTAACACGGTCCCTGACTTCAGCCGTCGCACGGACGCCAAAATGGAAAATATTGAAATAAACGATATCGGAATTGAAAAACAACTGCTATCACTTAGTAGCGGAAAAGCATCCGGACCAGACGAGATACCCTTAAGATTCTACAGTGATTATGCTAAAGAACTTGCCCCCTTTCTATCAGCAATTTATCGTAGATCTCTGGAAGAACGTAAAGTACCTAGCGACTGGAAGAAAGCACAGGTCGTTCCCATTTTCAAGAAGGGTCATAAATCAGATGCGAATAATTATAGGCCTATTTCACTTACGTCAATCTGTTGTAGAATAATGGAACATGTTTTGTGTTCTCGTATTATGACGTTCTTAGATAATACAAATCTCCTTCATCATAACCAACATGGATTCCGCAAACAGAGATCATGTGAAACCCAGCTCGCCCTATTTGCCCAAGAAATTCACAGTGCCGTAGACACTGGCGAGCAGATTGATGCCGTATTCCTGGACTTCAGGAAGGCATTTGATACGGTTCCGCACTTACGTTTAGTGAAAAAAATACGTGCTTACGGAATATCGGACCAGGTTTGTGATTGGATTCAGGATTTCCTAGAAGAAAGAACACAACATGTCATTCTTAACGGTTCAAAATCTGCAGATGTAGAGGTAATTTCGGGAGTACCGCAAGGAAGCGTGATAGGACCTTTATTGTTTACAATATACATAAATGACTTAGTTGACAACATCGGTAGCTCCGTGAGGCTATTTGCAGATGACACGGTTGTCTACAAGAAAGTAGCAACATCAGAAGACTCGTACGTACTCCAGGAAGACCTGCAGAGGATTAATGAATGGTGCGACAGCTGGCAGCTTTCCCTAAACGTAGATAAATGTAATATAATGCGCATACATAGGGGCAGAAATCCATTCCAGTACGATTATGCCATAGGTGGTAAATCATTGGAAGCGGTAACGACCGTAAAATACTTAGGAGTTACTATCCGGAGCGATCTGAAGTGGAATGATCACATAAAACAAATAGTGGGAAAAGCAGGCGCCAGGTTGAGATTCATAGGAAGAATTCTAAGAAAATGTGACTCATCGACGAAAGAAGTAGCTTACAAAACGCTTGTTCGTCCGATTCTTGAGTATTGCTCATCAGTATGGGACCCTTACCAGGTTGGATTAATAGAAGAGATAGACATGATCCAGCGAAAAGCAGCGCGATTCGTCATGGGGACATTTAGTCAGCGCGAGAGCGTTACGGAGATGCTGAACAAGCTCCAGTGGCGGACACTTCAAGAAAGGCGTTACGCAATACGGAGAGGTTTATTATCGAAATTACGAGAGAGCACATTCCGGGAAGAGATGGGCAACATATTACTACCGCCCACATATATCTCGCGTAATGATCACAACGAAAAGATCCGAGAAATTAGAGCAAATACGGAGACTTACAAGCAGTCGTTCTTCCCACGCACAATTCGTGAATGGAACAGGGAAGGGGGGATCAGATAGTGGTACAATAAGTACCCTCCGCCACACACCGTAAGGTGGCTCGCGGAGTATAGATGTAGATGTAGATATACAATGAAGAGCCAAAGAAACTGCCTAATATCATGTAGATCCCCCGCGAGCACTCGGAAGGGCCGAAACACGTGGCATGGAATCGACTAATGTCTCAAATAATGCTGGAGGGAATTGACACTATGAGTCCTGCAGGACTATCCATAAATCCGTAAGAGTACGACGGGGTGGAGATCTGAACAGCGCGTTGCAAGGTTTCCCGGATATTCTCAATAATGTTCATGTCTGGAGAGTCTGGTGTCCAGCAGAAGTTTTTAAACTCATGAAAGTGTTACTGGAGCCACTCCGATTCTGGACGTGTGGGGTGTCGTATTGTACTACTGGAATTGCCCTAGTCCGTCGGAATGCACAATGGACATAAATGGATGCAGGTGATCAGACAGTGGTAGTTCTGAATTGCCACTTAGGATCGGATCGGTTCTTAAACGAATACGGACTTAAACTGAACGATGTACAGATTACTGGACAAGTAGAATAAAATGACTTCTCCAGCTTGTGACTGCCAAGCAGACTGTTCGCCATATTTTTCAAGATTGTCCTCTGAGAGCTAGTCCTGGAGATCCACCAGAGCTGCTGCTGATAAAGGGGGATAAATAGACTACATCCGTCTCGTCTTGGATCTTACTTTGTAGTCTGAGATCCTCTGGGATGAACGACTGTAGCAAAGAAAAATTCTATCTACAGCACGTCACTTGCAGTACTGTCAAGAAAGCCATAATGCGGATTAGATCAGCACCTACTGGACATGATGGTATCACTATCCAGATGGTAAAACTTATTATTGACCAACTACTGCCCTCTATAACAGACATTTTCAACGATTCATTAATCACAAGTGTTTTCCCTGAGGCCTGGAAACTGGGAGAAATTAAGCCACTGCCTAAAAAGGACATCGCCACAGCACCCTCTGACTACCGCCCCATCTTCCTGTACTATCAAAGGCCTTAGAATATATAGTTCATGACCAGCTCACCAACTACCTAACTACTAACAACCTACTAGACGAATACCAATCAGGTTTCCGTAAACATCGAAGCACAACATCCGCTCTGATAAAGGTGACAGATGACTTGAAACTTGCCATGGACAGACAAGAAGCCACTATCATTTGCTTCTTAGATTTCAGCAAAGCATTTGATACTGTCGAATTCGACATCTTACTAGCCAAACTTAGCGGTCTAAATTTCTCACCAAGCGCAGTGAAATGGTTTCGCTCATACATGACGTCTCGTCAGCAACGCGTCCTGTCTGGGGATATAAAATCACAATGGCGGCAGGTAGTGTCAGGCGTTCCCCTAGGCTCAGTATTAGGTCCTATACTCTTCTCTGTGTATGTCAATCATGTGTCATCGGTCCTGAACTATTGCAAATGCCATATGTATGCTGATGACCTTCAGTTGTATCTAAGTGCGAAACCAAGCAATATAAATAAAGCTTTTGAAAATTTCAATACTGACCTCGATGCACTGTCAAAATGGGCACAGGACATAGGTCTAAAACTAAACCCATCTAAAACCCAAGCGGTACTTGTTGGTCACTCTAAGCTCATTAGCCCAAAACATCGGGAATCCGTACCACCTCTTATCCTAAATGGAACAAATATTAACTTTTCTCCCTCAGCAAAGAGTTTGAAATAATAGATGAAAATCTAAATTGGACAGAGCACTTAACTGCAGTGTGCAAAAAAGCATCAGCATCCCTTCATGTCCTACAAAAATATAAAAAAATTTCCCTTTCGATCTGAAAAAGAAATTAGTACAAACGCTTATACTCCCAATCATTGACTACAGCGATATTATCCTACAAGGCCTCTCTCAGGAAAATTCCCGACGTCTAGAACTGGTCACGAATGCCTGCGTCCGATATATCTGTGACGTTTGAATTTTTGATCACATTTCACCAGCATATACAAAATTGTCCTGGCTGCGTGCAGACAAACGCAGAGATTTCCACACACTCTGTCTCATCTACTGCCTTATAAATGTACACTGTCCCTCATATCTCTCCTCGTCCCTAACACTCATGTCGGAACAACATGACAGAAACACACGTTCCCATCATAATAAAATCCTCTCCGTTCCACTGCATCGCTCAGTCACCTTCTCCAAGTCCTTTACAGTAGCGGGAACCCGACTCTGGAATAACCTCCCTCGTTATGTTAGAGAACTTAAAAACATGACCGGCTTCAAAAAACAGTTAATGACGTATCTACGCCCGCATCTCGTGGTCGTGCGGTAGCGTTCTCGCTTCCCACGCCCGGGTTCCCGGGTTCGATTCCCGGCGGGGTCAGGGATTTTCTCTGCCTCGTGATGGCTGGGTGTTGTGTGCTGTCCTTAGGTTAGTTAGGTTTAAGTAGTTCTATGTTCTAGGGGACTGATGACCATAGATGTTAAGTTCCATAGTGCTCAGAGCCATTTGAACCATTTTTTTGACGTATCTACTTAAGCAACAGTAATGCCTTCCTCTGTACATGAGTGCACTTCACCTCATTACTTCCCTCTTTCCCCCTCCTTAAACCTCCCTTACCCAAAACTCGCTATACTAGTAAACATCTACTTTACACACCAAGATATTAATGTACATCTGCACAAACCTTCATTACTATTGCCAATCTTTCTCATGTTTGTCATTATTATTTGATTTTTTTTACTGTTATTATTATTGCTTTCACCATAATCTGTATGTATAGTACCTGATGTAAAAATACTGCCGGCATTTACTTTATTAGGTCTTAGTCATGTTTATCATTATTATTTGATTTTTTTGTTTTACTGTTATTATTATTGCTTTTATCATAATCTGTATGTATAGCAACTGTTGTAAAAATACTTCCGCATTTACTTTATTAGGTCTTAGTCACTACTCTTTATTCGCATTGTCACTAGAGTAAGCTAATTTTCTCATTTAAACTATGTGCATGATGTAACTCTGATGTGTGAAATGCTACATGTGTGGAACACTGGTCCGATGTAAGAGAGGGCCTGATGGCCCTAATCTGATTAGGTTAAATAAATAAATAAATAAATATAAGGGTACAAATGGTATAGACTAGGTAAAAAATACTAAATCCTTCGAGTTACGGTTGTACTTCCATTCAATATACCGTCATGGTTTCACGGCTGGCTGCGGATGAATACGAATCTTCCGAGTCTCGTGTTGTGCGCACTGACCTAACAAGGGAAACTCCGGATCGAAAGCCCCTCAGATTTAGTAGTAAAATGCCCGTCAGGAACGGAACACAGTTCAAGCACGAAAAGAGGAGGAAGGTGTACCGAACTGTAAAAAAGGAGGAAAATAGAAACAGTGAACGGTCCAAGCTGAAGACGTGCAACATTGAGGGAAGTTCCACAGCTATGCAGTCTTGGTTGTGCGATCACGGTGTAGGACTGCCAATCGGGAGATCCGTGTTCAAAACTACCTCGTACCTCATACACACTTATTTTTCGCAAAATCATGAACTTCCCGTCCGGTCATACATGTGTATGTTGTCCATCTGTAGTCTTGGCCACTCTCATCCTACACATTGGTTATAGAATATGAGCCATGTGATAAGAATATATTACCGTCGCAAGTAAATGTGATAAATAGTACAGCAGGTGAGGTGCTGCATAGACCTCTTAGAGAAATGAAAAAAACTAACTGGTGTGAACTAGGTTACAAGAAGGGAATTCAAGAGACATAGCTTTCAAATCGGGACGCAAGAGCCGTAAAATGTAGTACTTGTGTAGAACAAATAGAAAGTACGTATATCTGGAGGTCCCTTTCTCACACTTTGGCGTTGCAAACGGTCGTTGCACCGCGACACACACACACAATTTTGACTATACCGAACAGACACGTGAGTGACCGGATGGATAGTTCATAATTTTGTGAAAAAAAGATATGGGGCACGGCGGAGATTTGAACACGGGACTTGCCCGTGGCAGTCCAACACCGTGAGCACGTAACCACGACGCCGTGGCTGTTCATCAACGCTTCATGTTGCATATCTTCAGCTTGGAGATAGACTGTTCCTGTTTTGTTTCGTCTTCCACACTTCAGTACACCTTCTTCCTGTTTTCATGCTTGAACTGAGTTCAATTTTTAATGGACTATCCACGCATCCATCTTACCACTAAATCCGAGAGGACTGCGATAGTTACTTTCCCTTTGAAGTGCCTACATTCGCATATGATGTCTGCTCTATACCGTCCGGTATTTGTGTGTCACGGCGTTGCTGGAATGTCAGTAAGCCCGTGCCGGATGTTGTTATTCTACTGTAGTGTAGTCTACACACTAGATTTAATACTACCGTACAAAACAACCTATTACGTAGTGGTAAAATTAAATGCTGAATTATTTCCAGCGAAACGTGTTACTAAGTACCTCTGCACAACCTTAGCCATCTTCATGGCTCGTATGAGAGCGTGCCGTTATTAAACATAAAAATGGACAGAAACTGACGAAAGTACTTTATTTCAGTGACCAGTTTCGAAACTACATTTAATTTCCAAACTGTATCGGGACAAGAGAGTACTTGCGCCTATGACATTAGAAAATGGAAAGTGTTATTTCGAAATCCCGAAACTAGTCGTGTAAACGTAGTAATTTCACCGATAGTGGTTGTGAATGTAGCTTTCCCCATCCACTTTCGTTCCGCTGTGCAAGCGTGGATACAGCCGGAGGCTGTCCCCGTGTCCCGGCAGAGCCGTCGACACCAGCTGCCAGGCTGCTGGAGCCTCCAGCGTGGCGCCGGCCACTTGCGGTCCACTGGAGAGCGCTGGAGAGCCGCGCGCAGTATTATAATTCAGCATTACTGCGCCGCGCGGGCAGTTACGACACTTTGCGCGCCGCCGTGTTTTAGCCACCTGTTGCTCCTCGGGCAGGGCGCAGGCGCACGCAGCACGGCGCACCGCGCCGTCCCGCTCTGATGGCACTTCGGCGCGTGACCAATGGCTGCCGATTGCGTCGCGCGATGAAAGCCTGACGTATCTGCGAGTGTAAATCTGTCCACGCCGCCCGCTCGCACAGTCCCTCTACTCGCGTTGTCTCGGCGATCCCCAGCAACGCACACAGTCATCTACGTCTGTTCGCTATGCAGCGAATTCACACCTTCAGCTAAAAACTCAGAAAATTCGAGTACTTCACAACAAAATACCAACTTCACGGAAAATTGCATTGTAGGGGAATATATACCGCCAGAAAAAAAATCGGTACAACGTTTTTGAATTTCCAATTCATTCAAGATTTATTGTTGCAACACATGAAATGATATACAATACAGGCCACTAAAATTGCTATACTTAGAATAAACGCAGATGATAAACGGGTATTCATTGGACAAATATATTATACTAGAACTGACATGTGATTACATTAACACGCAATTTGGGTGCATAGATCCTGAGAAATCAGTACCCAGAACAACCACCTCTGGCCGTAATAACGGCCTCGATACGCCTGGGCACTGAGTGAAACAAGAGCTTGGATGGCGAGTACAGGTACAGCTGCCCATGCAGCTTCAACACGATACCACAGTTCATCAAGATTAGTGACTGGCGTATTGTGACGAGCCAGTTGCTCGGCCACCATTGAAGTGAGAGATCTGGAGAATGTGGTGGCCAGGGCAGCAGTCGAACATTTTCTGTATCCAGAAAGGCCCGTACTGGACCTGCAACATGCGGTCGTGCATTATCCTGCTGAAATCGAATGAAGGGTAGAGCCACGGGTCGTAACACATCTGAAATGTAACGTCCACTGTTCAAAGTGCGGTCAATGCGAACAAGAGGTGACCGCGACGTGTAACTAATGGCACCCCCATACCGTCACGACGGGTGATAGGCCAGTATGGCGATGACGAATACCCGCTTCCAATGTGCGTTCACCGCTATGTCGCCAAACACAGATGCGACCATCATGATGCTATAAACAGAACCTGGATTCATCCGTGCCATTCGTGCACCCAGGTTCGTCGTTGAGTGCACCATCGCAGGCGCTCCTGTCTGTGATGCAGCGTCAAGGGTAACCGCAGCCATGGTCTCCGAGCTGATAGTGCATGCTGCTGCAAACGACGTCGAACTGTTCGTGCAGATGGTTGTTGTCTTGCAAACGTCCCTATCTCTTGACTCAGGGATCGAGACGTGGCTGCACGATGCGTTACAGCCATGCGGATAAGATGCCTGTCATCTCGACTGCTAGTGATACGAGGCCGTTGGGATCCAGCACGGCGTTCCGTGTTACCCTCCTGAACCCACCGATTCCATATTCTGCTAAAAGTCATTGGATCTCGACCAACGCGAGCAGCAATGTCGCGATACGATAAACCGCAATGGCGATAGGCTACAATCCGACCTTTATCAAAGTCGGAAACGTGATGGTACGCATTTCTCCACCTTACACGAGGCATCACAACAACGTTTCACCAGGCAAGGCCGGTCAACTGCTGTTTGTGTATGAGAAATCGGCTGGAAACTTTCCTCATGTCAGCACGTTGTAGGTGTCGGCACCGGCGCCAACCTTGTACGAATGCTCTGAAAAGCTAATCATTTGCATATCACAGCGTCTTCTTCCTGTCGGTTAAATTTCGCGTCCGTAGCACGTCATCTTCGTGGTGTAGCAATTTTAATTGCCAGTAGTGTAGATTTACAGATGAGAAGTACAAGCCGTTATGAGGTACCAGCTACCGACCCGTGCTGAGACACCCATATTAGATCGTGGTGTACCTTTCACAGCTGGCAATGCGGGAGCTGATGCTGGCATCCAGTCGATTATACAGATGGGGAACACTGTCCTCGAATACATTAAGACTCGCCAGCTCCACCTGTTCACGTAGTTCTGTAACAGTTGTTATTGACTGATGAGTCGCAGGGAGTCACTCCTCGTCCCATTATATCCCACACGTGCTTGATTGGAGACAAGTCCGGAGATCGTGCTGGTCGGGGAAGTTGCTGCACGTCTTGCAGATGACGTGGAGTTTCGCGGGCAGCGTGTGGGCGAGCATTATCCTGTTAGAACAACAGTTGCAGGGCAAGTTTTCGAGGGAACCACTAGAGCTACGAATTCACGACATTCAGAAACATATAGCCCCAGTATGCCAATATCGATTATATTTTAGAGGTGCGTATGGGGCCTGTAGGTGGCATAATGAATTGCCGAAACTGGTGGCGAATATAAAATAACATCTCAACTGCACAACTGTATTGTTTAATAAATAGTGATACTGCTGTGGTCTTCAGTACGGTGACTAGTTTGATGCTGCTCTCCACGCTAGAGTATCCTGTGCTAGCCTCTTTCATCTCTGCATCACGAGTGCAGTCTGCGTCCATTTGAATCTGCTTACTGTACTCAAGACGTGGTCTCCGTCTATAATTTTCATCCCCTTCCCTCCTCCCACAATTCAAACCTGATCATTAAATGACGCCCCTAAATTTGTGCTGTGAACCGATGCCTTATTTTGTCGTGCCGCAAATTTGTTCAAATGGCTCTGAGCACTATGGGACTTAACATCTATGGTCATCAGTCCCCTAGAACTTAGAACTACTTAAACCTAACTAACCTAAGGACATCACACAACACCCAGCCATCACGAGGCAGAGAAAATCCCTGACCCCGCCGGGAATCGAATCCGGGAACCCGGGCGTGGGAAGCGAGAACGCTACCGCACGACCACGAGATGCGGGCCCGCAAATTTGTCCTCTCACCAATTCCGTTTAGTGACTTCTCAATAATTACTCTATCTACACACTCTTCAACGTTCTTCTGTGTCGCCACATTTCAATAGTTTTTTTCTATCCTTGTCTGAAGTGCTTATCGTCCATTCTACGCTCTAAACAAATACCTTCACAACAGGTTTCTTTACGCTTAAACTGATATTAAACGCTAAGAAACTGCTGCTCGTGCTGTTGCACTTTTAGTGTCTCATTTTCTAATCGAATTGATCAACAGCGCCTGATTCAATTACACCATACCTGAGTACCCTTGTTTTCATTTGTTGATTTTTTTCGTATATCCTATTCTCAAGACGCTACCCATTCGGTTTACATTCTCTTCGGAGTCCTTTGCCGTCTGTGACAGAATTACAACTTACCGGCAAACCTTAAAGTGTTATTTCTTCCCCATGAATTTTAATTGGCTTTCTGAATATCTCCTTTACACTGTCTCAGCGCAGAGATTGATTAAGATCGAGAATCTCGTACAACACTGGCTCAGAACCTTCTCAGATCTTGTAACTGCTGTATGGCTTCCACACATTTTGGATATAATCCGTGGCCACATTTTTTGTACCCACCTTCAGAACTTGCGAGTGTAGTCCAGTCAGCATAGTGGAAAGCTTTCTCTAAGTCTACAAATTCTATAAATGTACGACGAGCATTTAAAAATCAACGAGCAAGACGCCACTTGGCAAAGACTTGTACCTTTATTTCAAAAGTATTGTCCAGCACTGATGAGGTACTAGTACCAGTGTGAAACATGGCAGTGAATGATTGCCCTTAAAATTCCTGTCGCTGCTTTGTGAACCAGTTCCGAACGTATTGGTTGACGTCTTCGTCCGAGGTGATCTGTTCACCTCTCAAAGTTTTCTTTAGCTCACCGAGAATGGCATAATCGGAGGGAGACCGGTCCTATTTGAATTTCTGTAAGAGCTTTATTACGTCTGCTATATGCGACCTTTCACTGTCGTGGAGGAGAATGAAGGATGGTCAAGGTTTGCGAGAGCTACTGGCCGTTCACAACTTTCTCATCATACAGGAAGTCAATAAGAAAGGGACGCTTCCGGTCAAAACAGGATGCGAGCACTACGACATTTTGTTGTGTAGCCGCGACCCTGCACGCATCCACTGGAGACTTCATAGTTTTGTCTGGACTGCGAAAGGGTGAAGCTATCTCGCGTCTCCAGCGACCACTCGTGACGGGAACTCATTCCCTCCCTTGGCATGGCGCTGCAGATATTTGAGGGAAAGACCAATTCTACAGGCTTCTTGCGCTGGTTAAAGACTGTGAGACACCAACTGGGAGCAGACCTTCCAAAATTTCAAGCTGAAATTACCGAACTCGTGAACACGGCCGACAATTAATACTATCTTACAAGGGAACCACCTCATCGCACCCCCCTCAGATTTAGTTATAAGTTGGCACAGTGGATAGGCCTTGAAAAACTGAACACAGATCAATCGAGAAAACAGGAAGAAGTTGTGTGGAACTATGAAAAAAATTAGTAAAATATACAAACTGAGTAGTCCATGCGCAGATAGGCAACATCAAGGACAACGGGCGTCAACGAGGGTCGTGGTCCCGTGGTTAGCGTGAGCAGCTACAGAACGAGAGGTCCTACGTTCAAGTATTCCCTCGAGTGAAAAGTTTAATTTTTTATTTTCAGTTTATGTGACAAACTCTTATATTTTCATCACTTTGTTGGGAGTGATTATCAAATCAAGAGAAAGCCTAAATCGGGCAAGGTAGAAGAACCTTTTTACCCATTCGCTAAGTGTACAAGTTAGGTGGGTCGACAACATATTCCTGTTATGTGACGCACATGCCGTCACCAGTGTCGTATAGAATATATCAGACGTGTTTTCCTGTGGAGGAATCGGTTGACCTATGACCTTGCGATCAAATGTTTTCGGTTCTCATTGGAGAGGCACGTCCTTTCGTCTACTAATCGCACGGTTTTGCGGTGCGGTCGCAAAACACAGACACTAAACTTATTGCAGTGAACAGAGACGTTAATGAACGAACGGACAGATCATAACTTTGCGAAAATAAAGAAAGTAAAATTTTCAGTCCAGGGAAGACTTGAACCAAGGACCTCTCGTTTCGCAGCTACTCACGCTAACCGCGGGACCACGGCGCTCCTGAACGCACAATCTCATTAATGTTACATATCTTGCGCATGGACTACTCAGTTTGTATATTTTGCTTATTTTTTTCATCGTTCCACACAACTTCTTCCTGTTTTCTCGATTGATCTGTGTTCAGTTTTTCAAGGCCTATCCACTGTGCCAACTTATAACTAAATCTGAGGGGGGTGCGATGGGGAGGTTCCCTTGTTAGGGGGCCGCGGCTGCTGCCGTAATTCGCTGGCCTTGAGTAATGCGGTGCATCATCGTCCCAGAACATGTGTCCATCCCGAATCGCTTCTGCGACGCCTTCACTATCGTCAACGGGTACACAGTGCTGACTATGAACGCGTACCATTCTTCGCACTCCTTCGCCTGACGGGTAACACTCTACGCCTCTTTCCTCTTCTCCTAAATGCTCCATTTCGCTGCTTTCAGCACGACTGAGTACAGTGGGCGGTTGATGCGTGCGTGCCCCTCCAGCAGTGAGTTTGATGATGATGAAGATTTTAGGTGAGGGGCGGTCAACATCATGGTCATCAGAGCTCTGACAAAAAAGTCAGCATGCCAATCTCGTGGGTGAAACGAAAGCTGTCCGCACAAAATGTCACCACTCTTGTAACACTGGAATCAGTATCGAGACTGAGAGCTGTCTTATATAAGACTCACGCTGCCAAAACATGCTGAACTGGAAGTGGCACAGAATGGTGGATCATCCCGCCGGAGGAGGAAGCCATTCATCTGAACTACAGACTCATATCACTAACGTAGATTTGCAGTAGTGTTGTCGAATATATACAGTCCTCGAACATTATGAATCACCTCGAAGAAAACGATTTATTGACAGCAAACGCGGATTCAGAAAGTATCGTTCCTTTGAAACACAACTAGCTCTTTATTCTCACGAAGTAATGACTGCTGTCGATAGTGGATCTCAATTTGATTTCACACTTTTAGATTTCCAGGATCCTCTTGATACTGTGTCTCACGAGAGATTTCTAATTGTGTGCCTATGAAGTGCCGTTCCAGTTGTGTGACTGGATTCGTGATTTCCTATCAAAAAGGTCAGAGTTCGTAGTAACTGACGGAAACTCCTCGAGTAAAAGTGAAGAAATACCTGGCGTTCCCCAAGGAAGTGCTATCGACCCTCTGTTGCTCCTCAAATACACAAACCGTTTAGGAGACGATCTGACCAGTCCACTTGCGTTGTTTGCAGATATTACTGTCATTTACCGCCATGTAAAGTCATCAGATGATCAAAACTAATTGCAAAATCATTTACATAAGATATCTGTATGGCGGAAAAAGTGGCTATTGACACTAAACAGTAAAAACTATAAGGTCATTCGAATGAACTCTAAAAAGAATCCGCTAAATTTCAGTAACTCGACAAATAACACAGATGCAAGGCTGTTAATTCAAATAAATGCAATTACGAATAAATTAAATTGTAGCGATGGCATATATAAAGTTGTAGGGAGAGCAAACCAATAATAGCAATCTATTGGTAGAAATTAGGAAAATTAACAAATCTACGTAAGAGACAGCTTGCATTTCGCTTGTCCGTCCTCTTCTGGAGTATTACTGGGCAGTGTGGGATCCGTATCGGACAGGACTGACAGAAGACACTGAAAAAGTCCAAAGAAAGGCAGCTCGTTTTGGACTATCGTGAAACAGGGTGCAGAGTGCCACGGATACGATACGCGAAATTCGGTGGCAGTCATTAAACGAAAGGCGTTTTTCACTGAGGGAGGATCTTCTCATGGAATTCCGATCGCCAACTATCCACTCAGAGAGTGAAATTATTATGTTGGTGCCCACCTACACACGGGGAAATGATCATCATAAGGAAATCGGAGAAATCAGAGGTCGCACGCAAAGATTTAAGTGTACGTTTTTTCGACGCACTGTTCGCGGGCGGAACAGCAGAGAAATAGATTTTAGGTGATTCGATGAACCCTCTGCCCGGCGCTTAATTGTGAATTGCAGACGGCCGCAGTGGGCGAGCGGTTCTAGGCGCTTCAGTGTGTAACCGCGCGCCGCTACAGTCGCAGGTTCGAATCCTGCCTCAGGCAAGGCTGTGCGTGACGTGCTTAGGTTAGCTAGCTTTAAGTAGTTCTAAGTTCTAGAGGACTGATGACCTCAGATGTTAAGTGCCATAGTGCTCAGAGCCATTTTTTTGTGAATGGGGACGTAGTAAGCAGTGATAATGACGAAAATATTGTGCCGCGGCTCTACTACTGTGCGCGTTGATGTCCCAGTGGTAACACGGCGGCGCACTCCCACACGGCTCGCGCCGTCGCCCCCGTGAGGAACCCAACGCAGCGGTCTCGAGCGGCCTGGCTCTTGTGCCGCCAGCATACGCACGCCGTGCGCTACGCAAGCGAGCGGCCGCCGGCCCTGCGCGGCCCGCCCACGCATTTGCACGCAGCGTCCGCCAGCGACGCACGCGGCTCGCACGTCCGGCGCGCCGCCTTTGATCCTGCGGCGCAGATAGCGGCCGCCTCACAGGGCCGCCGCCTCCGCCAGTCCGCGGGCTCTGTCCACTCCACTCCACTCCACACCACACCACACCACACCACACCGCTGCCGCACATTCGGCAAGCAGCGCGGTGGCGCGTATTACCGCCTGGCCATTCAGACCAGACCCGTCGACACACGGGACGAAGTAGCTAATGTTGACGTGGATCTCTGCGAGTTTTGTGACGTCACTTTCAGCTATTTCTAGGCACAAGAGGGAGACAGGCCGTGGTGCCTACATCACAGCACGTGACACTACAAGTCTTACGAGGAGATTCTCCTCTATAAAAATCATTATGGATTCCGCAAATAAGTCAGCACGCTCTCTTCCTCCGCGGGTTCCACAGCTCCGTGGGCCATGGCGCCCAGGTTGACGCCGTATTTCTTGATTTCAGGAATGCATTTATCACCGTCCCGCACTGCCGTTTAGTGAAACAATACGAGCTTATCGAGTATCAACGCAGATTTGCAACTAGAGTCAAGACGTCCTTGCAGACAGAACTCAACACGTCGCTCTTGACAGAAGAAGATCAACAGATGTAAAGGCAATTTCAGGGGTACCCCAAGGAAATGTGACAGGACCGTTACTGTTTACAATACATATAAATGATCTAGTAAAAAGCGTCGGATGTTCTTTAAGGCTGTTCTCAGATCATGCTGTTGTGTATAACAAATTAGCAACGCCAGAAGACAGTAACAATTTGCAGAATGACCTCCAGAGAATTGATGAATGGGCAGTCGACCTTCAACGTAAATAAATATACTGCGCATACACAGGAGAAGAAATTCACTACTGTACAGCTATACTATTGATGAAAAACCGCTGGAAACACTATCACCCCTAAAAATCTAGGAGTAACTATCCAAAGCGACCTGAAGTGGAATGACCACACAAAACAAATACTGGGAAAAGCAGATGCCAGGCTCAGATCTATAGGATGACTCTTCAAATGGTTCAAATGGCTCTGAGCACTATGGGACTTAACATCTGTCATCAGTCCCACAGAACTTAGAACTACTTAAACCTAACCTAAGGACATCACACACACCCATGCCACGGGCAGGATTAGAACCTGCGACCGTAGCAGCAGCGTGGTTCCGGACTGAAGCGCCTAGAACCGCTCGGCCACAGCGTCCGGCGGAAGACTCTTCACGAAATGTAATTCATCCAAAAGATTCGACCGATTCTTGAATACTGTTCATCTATCTGGGATCCCCTACCACAAAGAGCTCACAGAAGAGATAAAGAAGATCCACCGAAGGGCAGCACGTTTCGTCACGGGGTCGTTTAGCCGGCAAGACAGCGTTACGGAGGTGCTCAACAAACTGCAGTGGCAAGCGTTACAAGAGAGGCATCACGGAGAGATTTACTATTGATATCTCGAGACAGCACTTTCCGGAAAGAGTCGGACCACTTATTACTTCCTCCCCTCCCTGCATACGTCTGGTGTAATGACCAATGAGGAGAAACTTCGAGAAATTAGAGACAGTGCAGAGGCTTGCCACAATAATCCTTCCCACGCGCTATTAGGGTATTGAACATGGTTAGAGGGCTCGGTTAGTGGTGCAAAAAGTACCCACTGCCACACTCCATTAGCTGCTTTGTGTAGTATGACGTAGCTGTGGGGGCAGCTCTTTCACATATCGTGTACACGCATACCGTCTAATAGGCCACGACCCTCGGCAACAGCTACCTTCTTGTCTCTGAAGTGCTGTATCGATTCGTATGTAATGTGTTTGATGCTAGTTTCTAACTGCAGACATCGTTATTAAAACAGTTCACATTTCGCTATCTATAATAGTCCAATATCTCGAAGCTACAGAAATTTTGCGAGTAAGCATTACATTTTTTTTGAAAACCAGAAAGTTTACCACTGGCGCTATGGTAAATTGATACGCCAGTTTTTCCACCGAGTTACTAACGAATAGTGAGGAAACCGTTACAACCTATACTTAACAAATATCGGAAAACAACTGTTATTCATAACTAAAATATGGGTATCGGTCTTTTCCATACAGTACTCCGAAGGTTTGGCGGAAGAAAGTGTTAGTCCTGAATTCACTGAGAATTAGGCGCTGTTCGCACTGAGGCGATACTATGTGTGACATGATTCGACACGCAGTGCCACTCGTGATACGATCCAGAAGTCACCCACATTGCTGCAGTGCGCATAGAAGTAGATGAAACGGGGTAACTGGCTCACACTGAGCTGGCAGCAACACGAAACAGACACGAATTTCTACTACTATATAGCTCGGGGCACAAAGAGTGCTGGTTGCTTCACGCAACTTTGTCGTACGATACATATTTCGTGTCATCAGATGTGCATCGAAACAAAAATTCTTCTTTGCAAATGAAGCGAAGCTACATCAGTCTCCCTACTTAATTTCTTAGTAGGGCTTTTAATTTTCGAGTACAAAATTCATGTTCCCTCCGCTTTGCTCTAAGCACTATGGGATTTAACTACTGAGGTCATCAGTCCCCTAGACTTAGAACTACTTAAACCTAACTAACCTAAGGACATCACACACATCCATGCCAGAGGCTGGGTTCGAACCTGCGACCATAGCAGCCGCGTGGTTCCGGACTGAAGCGCCTAGAACCGCTCGGCCACAAAGGCCTGCGAATCATGATCCAACGAGTAGCTATATGTTTGAAGGCGCATTGAGGTCTGTTGCTGCATCTGCTCTGAATTCTATGTATGTATATCGTGAAATATGTGCCTTCATCGATAGTGTGTTTAAAATATTAGATCAGGTCGCTGTTACTGAATGTAGTGCGCATTTTGTACACCTCCACACTGTTGTGTGGCTATTTCTGTCCTAAAACATGTTTTTACTCTTAACTTCATTTATATTTCTGATATGTCGACCAATAACTGTTCGATAAAAAAGCTGTACTTTTATGGTGTGTCGTATAATAAACAGCACATACTACGCTTTATTGGACATGTCTAATTTCGAAAATAAAAAATTACACCTACACTTGGATTTAAACTTTCGAAGTCGAGTTTTCTAACTGTTCAGCATAAGTTTTCTGTCATGAATTATTACTATTATCGTATGTATAATTTGCAGCTATAATTTCAATCCACATTTAAACAAAAAATACACCTGTGTATCTATTTATACTTTATAAACTAGTTAACGGCACACGCGAGTGTCCGAAGATTCTATCCAGTAGAGCGCCTCCTCAGGCGCTTCACATGGAATCCTGATACCACTAGCAAACATTTGTTAGGGCAGTCTTTTACAATACAGCTCATCGGCCGAGTATCACGACAATCGCACGTAATGTCAGTGCTAAAGCCCCACATATGCATATTGTATCTGCACATACCTTCTACAGTTCTGAATATGTATCAATCTATACCTACAACCCTCTACGACGATGAAACCCCGGAACCTTTAACAGCTGGGTTTTCAGTAAGTTGGTGGTTGCAGGATTTACTCAACGTCCAGGGCGAACCGAGTGGAGGCCATTTGGACGCCCTCTTCGGAAGGCTGGTATTCTGGAATTGAGGTGTTCCTACGCTGTGAGAGTAAATCTTCGTGAGGAGGGACTCATTCATGTTTAGAAACTTGCAGGCAAAGATTTCAGACTTGTTATAGACGAGGTTACAGTATTCCCATTATTGCGTTTCTACGATGGTCGTTTTTTCCCTAAAACATGAACAGGACGAAATTTCATTGGCTCAGGTACGCGACTTTCGCTTTGCACAGAGGGTCCGTAGAAGGGAAACAAAAGTGTTCAAAGGGAAGTGGAAGTGGGTGAAGATGAGATGGCAAATGCGATACTGCTGAATAATGAATTTCAAAAGCCGGCCGCGGTGGTCGTGCGGTTCTGGCGCTGCAGTCCAGAACCGCGGGGCTGCTACGGTCGCAGGTTCGAATCCTGCCTCGGGCATGGGTGTGTGTGTTGTCCTTAGGTTAGTTAGGTTTAAGTAGTTCTAAGTTCTAGGGGACTTATGACCTAAGATGTTGAGTCCCATAGTGCTCAGAGCCATTTGAACCATTTTTTTGAATTTCAAAATAATCACACGAATAAGACACAGAATTATGGGAAAGCTGGTAGATGCTTAATCAGTGCTGACCCTACAACTTGTCTTAGAAGACAGATTGACGAAAGGAAAACCTAAGCTTATAGCATTTGTAGATTCAGAGGCATCTTTTAAGAATGTTCACTGGACTACACTCGTTTAAATTTCGAAGATAGCAGCGATAAAATACAGGGAGCGAAATGCTGTCTACAATTTGTACTGGTAACATATCGCTTTGGTAAGAATCTAGACATGAAAGGGAATCAGTAGTTGAAAAGGGATTGAGACACGGTTGTAGCCGGTCCCCGATGTTATCCAATTAGTATACTGAACGAGCTGTGAAGGAATCTAAGGAGAAAATTCTAAAGCGAATTAAGGGGAGACGTTCATGAAATTGAAGTTGAATGTCACTTTTCACTATTTTTTATTTATTAGTAGAACTAATGGACAATATGTTCCCAAAGCTTGAATGATCAAATCGAATTCGAAGGGCCTGAAAAATAATTAAATGTGTGACCCGATCTTCCTGCCACGCCCACTTTTTGATGCAACACTTCCATACTGCCTTGGTGATTAACGATTCCGTAGATTACTTTCAAGCAAACCTGCAAATACGTCTAGAAGGCTGTGATATATACCCTGGTATTATAGATTATCGGTGACTCTGTTCTGTATCTCCTAGTCTCTAAATTCACTCAAACGAAACTATGCCCTAAAACCACATTTTCATCTCTAGCAATTGTCAGAATTGTAACTTGTGATGCAGTTCTTGTATTTATTGATGGGAAAGTAAGGAGGATGAAGATATTATAGAGAATGAGCTTTAAGATAGGAAATTTCACTCAAGACATTGTGAGAAAAATAGATTTACAGCGCCTCTCAGCAGCTGAAAAGTCAATTGAAGACCTGGTAAAGGAAGGAATGCAAAAAACAAGAAACCTTGAAGGGAAAGAGAACCTTGAATACATATCTGGGACCTTCTAAAGAGGTGACACAAGAAAAAACGTTAAGTTCAATTTTAAATTGCATCTCCTGCAAATTATGCTTTTTAAACTTTGTGTTCCTTTTTCTCAGAATCTATGAAGGCTAGAATTATGACATTTTGTACACACATTTCTGTAAACCCATTAAATTTTGTCTCAAGAGTGAATTTTGAAATTCCATGTGTAAGCTGAAGTGTATGGCAAAGCACTTGGAATTTTGCATGAATATTACATTATACCTACAGAATTATAATTAAAAAATTATAATTCTCCTACTCGATATATTCAAAAAATCTCAAGAGAGCTTACTATACGCAAACAGATTAAACAGAAAATTCTGTGGAAGTCTCTGAGTAGTTTCTGAGGTAAGGTACAAATATTTTTTGAAAATAAAGTTTTCAGATTCCATAAAAAAGTTAAATGCACATAAACCAAGGAACGCAACAGTAAATGTGTTAATTTCATGTAAGGCATAGTACAAAATTTCAGTGCCGTATCATAAAAATTGTGGATTTCCTGCAACTTTTAAACAGCGTGCGTTTCTCATAAATGTGCCCCTTAAAGATCAGGGAGAAGAAATAAAAACATTTAGGGCTTTTTAGAAATAAATGTTTCGTAAATAACTGAGCGTTACCCGCGGAATGCGAGGTTCCGGGTCCGAGTACTTATCCGGTCCACGGTTTGTCAGGAAGTTCCAAAAACACCTCACACTTTGCTGCCGAGTGAAAGAATGTTTCCAGAGACTGCTCTGTTTTTGCGAAACTGCGCAGTCTAAAGAAGGAGGAGGCCATTACTGGCGAGATGGGGAGGCTGTATCCACATCTGTTGCTAGAGATGCAGGTGAACGGTACATTGCAACTTAAGTAATCTGATATATAGCCCGGTGTCCTTTTTCAAATCTGTCGAGGCTATGGTGCCGACCCATAAGAAAATAATCCCTGTAGTGGAAAGTTAGAGGACAGGTGTTCGACGAACACTTTGCTGTGTTCCGCGATGGGGACCATGAGAATAAGACAAGATCGGCATACCGAGGGTTATAGACAGTCACGTTTCGCTCTCCTTAAAACCTAGCGTTGGTGTGAATTACCCTCCGCCATGCATTCTACAATGTTGTGGAGTATATATGTAGATGAGAGTGCAGATGCAGAATGTTCTCATACTACAGATGAGGGAGCATGGTGGGTAAATGGCGTCACTACGATACAGTTAAGTCAGAAAACAATCCTGCAGAAATAAGAAATTTTGCACTGTGGATTGCTTATGGTTGCAACAAAAAAAAATGGCTCTGAGCACTATGGGACTCAACTGCTGAGGTCATTAGTCCCCTAGAACTTAGAACCAGTTAAACCTAACTAACCTAAGGACATCACAAACATCCATGCCCGAGGCAGGATTCGAACCTGCGACCGTAGCGGTCTTGCGGTTCCAGACTGCAGCGCCTTTAACCGCACGGCCACTTCGGCCGGCTTATGGTTGCAACAGTTCTGGAGCTTACTATGTACGTGCTCATACTAGTTGTCCAGACTCTCGTTTTTCCTGGGATAAAACCGACTTCCGACTTCACCTTCAAAAAATAAGTGTGCCAAAGTTTATGTAGAGTTGCGTGACGGACTTCTTTTCCTTTTACTTATTACATGAAATAGCCCATGTTCTGGAACAATGTTTAAACGTATTTGTAATACCATATGAAGGGCTTATTTCAATAGTGGTACAAGTCCATTTTTGTTCATCTTGAGATACGGAGTCCTAAAGTTAAATGAGCGCTGAAAAATCTGCAGTTGAGATACCAGAAATATTCAAGCATATGGCTCCTTGCTAGAGATGAACCTTTCTTTCTCTTTGTTTGTATCATTAATTTCAGGAGCATTATAGGCAGAAGAGTGGAGGTAATGGACTTGTACGACTATTGAAATAAGCCCTTCATATGTACTGCACTATTACTATTCTGCTTTACAGCAGGTTAATTACTAGACACTTTTGTTTAAAATTACTTTTCTCTACGTAAAACGGTTACTTTCACGTTAGTGCAATTCATCTATTCCAACAACTGGTTCTAGAACAACATTAAACTATCTAAAGCTTACTTAGCCTCGCCAGACCGACCCTGACGAGTTTCCGTCCTTGCCACGGGGAGGCACCCATCTACCAATAGTGAAACACTGCCATTTTATTTGCGTTTTTCGTCCTCGTCGCATACCTTAAACGAATGAAAACTAATAATTCTACAAATGCAGGCGCTGTTCTTTGTAAACTACATAAAGGTGTCTTGCGTACCTTGAGTAACACAGATTCTGATAGAAGCACCCATCGCCCTGTTCAGTGGACTAGCGGCAGTGATCATAATTGGCTAGTTTATTCAGAACTCCAAATTTTGCCTGGTCTCTGAGCTGAGTTCTACAACATTGAATCCATTTCTGTTGCTGCATTTACGTATGTGGGCGCACTCAAACGACGTGATTGGGTGTGGCCTCTATCCAGGACCGCAGGGGACCATGGCCGCCACCGCCTCCCCCCCTCTCCCCCTCCCACCCCTCCACCGAAATATTTTGTCCCGTACTAGATGCAATGGAAATTTTCTGGTACCAAAATGCTTTCTTAATATTGTTCATCCTTGATCATGACAAAGTAAAGTGAAAGGAGATTCAGGAGTAAAGAAGTCGATAGAAAACAGCACCGGAAGATTCACGAAACTATATGAGGCTAAACACTTGTAAAGCTGAGTACGTGGTGAACAGTTTCATAAGATTACTAAACCTGTATCTTCGTAAAGATTTTTATGTAACCGAAAATAGATCACCCAACTTGGTTTGAACTAATTAGCTTCCTTTGACTTCAGTCTCAGTGCCATTCTTAGCGATATAGGGAAAAATTTAGTTGTTCCTGGCTACCTCTGCGCTATTTCGGAACAGAACAGGACAGGCTCAAGGTTAGTATCTTGGTTCGAAAATACTTCGACGTTAGTTTTTATATTCCTTATACTGAGATGTTACACAGTGAATCGTCAGAACCTTTTGCCAGACATCAGAATGAGTGTCTTAAGTTGCAACACCTCGTCCCGAAATCCATTAGTGATGTACAGTCCACTATTCGTACCTGTAGAAGTGACCTCCCAAATTCCGACAGTGTTATAAAAAGTCAGTTCGAGAGATGGAAGAAGAAATGAGAGAATGTTGACCGAACCGACAAATGGAAAAATGCAGTCGAAACATTAGGAAGACTTCATTCCCAAATATTCTAACACTGCTTCAAATATTTGCTGTCATTCCCGTATCACCTGCAGTTTTCACCGAAGTTTTAGCTGCCTGTGTCGACTGAAAACGTACTTGCGCCCGACAATGAACGAGGAGGGGCTAAATGGACTGGCACACCTGTTCGTTAAGCGAACCCCCAACGTTATAATTGACATTTTCGCTCGATCCCCTCAAGGCCTTGACCTTACTTTGAAACCTTCTGCTAGCTTCTTTGAAGTTTTTGAGATATTTGGTTTGATACTGCATACTATGTGAGACTGATATTTTACGTAACACTGCTGCAAATCAAATGGTAGTTCTTTGGAAATTTCAGCTGTTACACATTATGGATGACCTAAGGCGAATGGAAACAGGAAATCGATTCTTGTCCACCTGTCTGATCTGTTGAATGGTTTAATGGAATCTGTATTTATACTATGATATAGAAAGACACACTAGGTAAAATTTCCCTTCCAGTCCCCCCCCCCTTCCAAAACACAAATGTGTTTGTGGTCCTGGACCCACCCCACTCTCCCTTTCCCACATTTGCACACTGGGGAACCCCTTTTCCCCATCCTGTCGAGATGTGTAAGATAACGCAATGCCCATTTAAAAAGTGAATTAGGCCCCTTGTGGGGTTTGGATTTGGCATTTTAGCCTTTGACGAACACTAGGCAACCAGCTTTAAGTTTTTTCTACCAGTATTTTGACGGACTCAGAGGCGCGCCGTGGTGGAGGAAAGACACCTGGCGGGGTCGCCAGTGCGTGGGGCCCTCACGCGCCCGCCATTTCCGCCGCCCCCGGTCTGGTCTGGGCTGGGCTCTGATCAGGCATTCTGCGGTGCTCGCTAACGCTGCCTGTTTAATGGTGCGTCAGCCGGTCGGCATACAGAACAGAGCCGCCACCTCCGGCTGGGGTACGCTTCAGGACGAAGAAACTCGGAGAGGGCACCTCAGGACAATGGGGAAACTCCGCGGGTACAACCAGGGCACGCTGCCACCCAGGTTGATGTAAGCTCACTACATCGACTAGGGTGCCGAGATCTTTGAAGAGACGGAGAATCGCTGGACATTATCATGTCGGTAAGGGTGTTTGTCGAGCTGAAGCCGCATGCGTGTTTTAAAAAAAAAAAAAAAAAAAAAAAAGTCGTGTGACTAGGGCCTCCCGTCGGGTAGACCAGGTGCAAGTCTTTCGATTTGACGCCACTTCGGTGACTTGCTTGTCGATTGGGATGAAATGATGATGATTAGGATAATACAACACCCAGTCTCTGAGTGGGGAAGATCTCCGACCCAGCCGGGAATCGAACCTGGGCCCTTAGGATTGACATTTTGTGTTGCTGACCACTCAGCTACTGGGGGCGAACGCATGCGTGTTGAAGTTGTCTATGACAATCAGTGTCGAAGTAGTACATGCTGCTGTTACTGAACGCAAGTGCATATCGATTAGTTTCCGAAACAGCACAGCGAAGGGATCTGCATGCTTACGCGCATTTGAATCGAGTAGCTCTAGAAAGGCAATTGCCCACAGCGGCGCTTAAAACTGCACATCGAAAATGGGCCAAACAACACAGACGCTGGACAATGGAGGCTTTTGCTATGGTCAGATGGAATCACCATTTCGCCTCTTTTCAAACAATGCAAGGCGTCGGATGCACCGACGGCCCAGTGAGGCGGTACGCTCCCAGTGTGTGTGTGTGTGTGTGTGTGTGTGTGTGTGTGTGTGATTCTAACAGACCAGAGCAGGTTCTCTGGTGTTTTGGAGGTGCTGTTAGCACTATGACTTCGGCCCCACACATTCAGATTACCGTAAACTCAAAACAGTATGTAGATGTTCATGTTTTCGCGGCGCAATAATTCATTAAATTGTGGTAACTTAACCGCATGAGATGTATTTCATCATTATTATCATCACTTCCTTTCAATGATCAGGCTGCTACCTCATCCGAACTCACAAACGAAGTCGTTCTCATCTTCTCTGAGGTCCTTCAATAACTCTTTTACCACTCGGCTTGCAGTTCAGGCTCTTCTGCGGATTCTGTGACCTGATATTTTCATGGGATGTTGTCTCCAATTGTCCACTATACATCTGAATTATTTATTCATTTCGAAAATAGTTAACTCTGTTCTAGTAACTTAATTCCCGTACGTGCTTCTCAGGTAACTAGCTTCTGCCGTTTGTATCTTTTGAACCCACCCTTCGCTCCCATAGGATAAAACAGGAGCCTCCATCACTTTACAGAATTTCATAACTATATCTTGTTGGATTTTATGTCGCAATGTTCTGATTATGGTACCACAGACAGCTTGGAATTTTAATATAGGTCTCAACATCGAAACTTGCTTAACAGCCTAAATGAGAGACTATGTGCACTTGTTTTCAAAAATGGTTCAAATGGCTCTGAGCACTATGGGACTTAACATCTGTGGTCATCAGTCCCCTAGAACTTAGAACTACTTAAACCTAACCAACCTAAGGACATCACACACATCCATGCCCGAGGCAGGATTCGAACCTGCGACCGTAGCAGTCGCGCGGTTCCGGACTGAGCGCCTAGAACCGCTAGACCACCGCGGCCGGCACACTTGTTTTGAAACTGAATTTTCAAGCACAGTTTTAGGTACGACTATATATCTTCCTCTGAATTCCTTTACTTCAGATTTATTACTAGAAACTTTTGAACCGTAATCCTTTCATATTTCGTTATAAGCTGGTATACTGAGTTTTGAAGGTCATCTTCATCTTTTAAATCATAATGGTATCATCCGCAAACGGTAACGTATACAGATACGCATCTTTCCTTTGTTTATTTTGCATTTCGATTTACGAGAAATGAAGTCAATGTATACCTTAAAAAGAGTAGGAGACTGTCCTTAACTTGTCTTAGAACATCAGTTAATAATTATGTCTTCAATTTGATTCTTACCTATATTTATTACAATGTGTGTATTTTTGTAAATTCTTTTCACTACCTCTAATGGGTTATAAGGGTATTCACATTCACGCATAATTCTCTACACCCTAAGAAGTCCTTTCAAAGTTCGTAAAGGCCACACGTGTTTCTATGCTAAATCCTCAAATTTCTTTTTACAACGTTCTTATTTACAAACACGTTTCTTCTGCACGAAAGAGCGAATCTAAATGAATGTTACTCATATATATCAGTCCGGTGCTACTCTTTATGCGGTTATTGACTAGCTTTGAGTATAATTTCTAACCTGTGTTCACAAGAGTCATACTACGATAGTTTTTACTATCATTGCGTTTTCCTTTCTTAAAGGAAGGCTTCTGCCACATATTTATTATTTGCAAGTCTTTTGTCTTTTTAATTTTATCCATATTTCGCACCTTCAAAAGTGACTATATTCAATACACTGGAGGTATGAATTACGAAACGCCTTCAGTCACAACTTTTCGTGTTTCATTCAGTACACAATGCATTTCGGACCCTGTGGGTCCATCGTCAGGTGTAACTTGTGTTAATACATACTTTATTTCTTTTCTTGAATGAGGTGGAACACATATTGCTGTCACGAAAAGTTTTAATGTTAGGTTATGAATTACGTAAGTTCGGAAAATACGTGCGAAATAGTGAAAAAGATGAACAGTGTAAACTTACCACATAATCCAAGAATAGCGTTTTTAAAGTTTTAGCACCGCAAACATTCTTTCCTCCGTCGTTTTCGCACACGTCACTTCATTCCAGAGGCTCCTTTGCACACACATGTTTGTAAACACTTCACAGATGGTGTTGTCAACGACGAATTTATTCGTAGTGCTAAAGATATAACTATTAAACAATTGACATATACAAGTAGTAACTTTATAATAGGTCTTTAAAATTACTGAAATAATTATGGCTTGCGAAATCTGTTCTTCATTTAATATAGATCCTCGTTTTTTGATTTTGTGGAGGTATATCTCCAGTTGTTCTAACAGGATATAATGTTTAGTGAGGCAGCGCCTTTTTCTTCCTTGTTCAGGCCTTTCACTACTTTGGATGCGGACTGCTGTCTAAATCGTGTTCTAAGACGCCCATGAACACGTCTCATGGGTTTTTTCTTTCTTGTTCAGGGCTTTCATGCCTCTGTATGCGCACTGTTGTGTTCTAGGACACATCATGATGCTGTGGTATGGTTCTTGGTGTAGTTTGCGCACTATTTGTTTCGCAGCGTTCCTTTTTATTGTCTCTTTATTTATGGCTACTTTAATTTCTGTGTTCCATATTCTCAGTTTTCTTCTCTAGTTTTTCCTTTCGCCAAGTAGTTCCGAGGCTGCTTAGATGGTGCTGACCTTAACATTATTCCATCATATTTCGATGTCTCTCCTGACTGGTAGTGAACCAAACTTTTGTTGGAATCTGTACAGGTAAAGCTTTCTTATGTTATATTCCGACAGCAGATGTACCCTTTGAGCAACTGATGATGTAGTTTCATTTGGAGTTTGTTTTCTTCCGTTTTGATGGCAGCCCTGCCTTACTGCCTAAAAGGAAATGGTCGCTACTTATGTCGCTTCCTCTCTAACGTTGCGTAAGATTTTTAATATTATTGTTAATTAGTATATAATCAGGTCTTAATCCTCCTGCACTCTTTCGTTCCGTAAAATGTGTAAGTACTTTCAAAATTGTTAAGACCAGGCATGAACTATCAAGTGAGTCATCGAACCGGACAACTCGAATCCGTTGCGTATCCACCAGCCTGGTCGGGCACGCGGAAAGCCTGCCTGACTCTTCCTGGTGCGGCGGAAGTGCGTAGCGCGGGCGTGCCGGCGCCTCTGGCTTTGCGGCGCCTGCGAAGTACGCCTATCTGGGGCAGCCATCAGACTGCGTGCGGACCGTACGCGGCAGCGCCGGCGGGCGAGTCCCCGCTTGCGCGCAAAGTGGCTAAGCGCTGAACAGTGCGCAACTGCTGTCAACAGAACGCAGTAGTCAAGTACTGGGATCCTCAGGAAAGAACTCCTCATATAAACAGTGTAATCAGGGAGGGGCACTGGATGGGAATGACTGAGGAAATAGAGATGAACAGAGTGTTTCGTTTACAGGTTGAGTTAGCTATAGCACAAGTTTCACGGCGATGCTCACCCAGCTCCAGCGGCAGACGCTACAAAAGATGCGTTCTACATCACAACATGCATTACCGTACTGGCAGTGCCGGCCGAAGTGGCCGTGCGGTTAAAGGCGCTGCAGTCTGGAACCGCAGGACCGCTACGGTCGCAGGTTCGAATCCTGCCTCGGGCATGGATGTTTGTGATGTCCTTAGGTTAGTTAGGTTTAACTAGTTCTAAGTTCTAGGGGACTAATGACCTCAGAAGTTGAGTCCCATAGTGCTCAGAGCCATTTGAACCATTTGAACTGGCAGTGTAGATTCCTAGAAGAGTCAACCAGTCTGTTTCTTCGTCCTTGATATACACTACTGGCCACTGTAATTGCTACACCACGAAGATGACGTGCTACATAAGCGAAATTTAACCGACAGCAAGAAGATGCTGTGATACGCAAATGATTAGCTTTTCAGAGCATTCACACAAGTTTGGTGCCAGTGGCGACACCTACAATGTGCTGACATGAGGAAAGTTTCCAACCGATTTCTCATAAACAAACAGCAGTTGACCGGTGTTGCCTGGTGAAACGTTGTTGTGATGCCTCGTGTAAGGACGAGAAATGCGTACCATAACGTTTCCGACTTTGATAAAGGTTAACGTATCACGACATTGCTGCTCGCATTGGTCGATATCCAATGACTGTTAGCAGAATATGGTATCGGTGGGTTCAGGAGGGTAATACGGAATGCCGTGCTGGATCCCAACGACCTCGTATCACTAGCAGTCGAGATGACAGCCATCCTATGCGCATGGCTGTAACGGATCGTGCAGCCACATCTCGATCTCCGAGTCAACAGATGGCAACGTTTGCAAGACAACAACCATCTGCACGAACAGTTCGACGACGTTGGCTGAAGCATGGACTATCAGCTCGGAGACCATGGCAGCGGTTACCCTTGACGCTGCATCACAGACAGGAGTGTCTGCGATGGTATACTCAACGACGAACCTGGGTGCACGAATGGCAAAACGTCACTTTGTCGGATGAATCCAGATTCTGTTTACAGCATCGTGATGGTCGCATCCGTGTTTGGCGACATCGCGGTGAACGCACATTGGAAGTGTGTATTCGTCATCGCCATACTGGCGTATCACCCGGCGTGATGGTATGGGGTGCCATTGGTTACACGTCTCGGTCACCTCTTGTTCGCATTGACGGCACTTTGAACAGTGGACGTTACATTTCAGATGTGTTACGACCAGTGGCTCCGCCCTTCATTCGATCCCTGCGAAACCCTACATTTCAGCAGGATAATGCACGACCGCATGTTGCAGGTCCTGTACGGGCCTTTCTCGATACAAAAAATGTTGACTAGTGCCCTTGCCAGCAGATTCTCCAGATCTCTTACCAACTGAAAACGTCTGGTCAATGGTGGTCGAGCAACTGTCTCGTCACAGTACGCCAGTCACTACTATTGATGAACTGTGGTATCGTGTTGAAGTTGCATGGGCAGCTATACCTGTACACGCCATCCAAGCTCTGTTTGACTCAATGCCCACGCGTATAAAGGCCGTTATTACGGCCAGAGGTGGTTGTTCTGGGTACTGGTTTCTCAGGATCTATGCACCCAAATTGCGTGAAAAGGTAATCACATGTCAGTTGTAGTATAATATATTTATCCAATGAATATCCGTTTATCATCTGCATTTCTTCTTGGTGTCGCAATTTTAATGGCCAGTAGTGTATCTCACGAAAAGGCCATGGAGATACAATTGGAGATATCCCGGCCCACACGGAGCCTTGCCAACACTCTTGTCTTCCCACGGACTATTCGCGACTGGATTAGGAAAAGGAGGAATTGACACTAGTGCAAAAATCACTCTCCGCGACACGCCGCAGTGTGGCTTGCAGAGTATAGATATAGCTGCAGTCAGCCATTAAATGACTACATGAAATGTACTCGCAGCTGCCACTACGAACAACTATCAGGTGTAAAAGGGAATAACGACACTGAAAATTCGTCCCCGACAGTCATTCCCCTACACAGCCAATCAGTGTTCGTATTCGCATTTACGAATACATTTCAAGGTTTCATAACGCGCAGTGCCTGTTCCTTCGGACATGCACCCGCGTGTGAAGGAACACTCTACCGTTCTTCTTAACAACACGGGGACGGAAGTATCGTATCGCATCTGATACCACTCTAAGTATTGGTTCAAAAGACTCTGGGCACTATGGGACTTAACATCTGTGGTCATCAGTCCCCTAGAACTTAGAACTACTTAAACCTAACTAACCTAAGGACATCACACACATCCATGCCCGAGGCAGGATTCGAACCTGCGACCGTAGCGGTCACGCGGTTCCAGACTGAAGCGCCTAGAACCGCACGGCCACACCGGCCGGCCCACTCTAAGTATTCTTCTCTAGCATCGCAGATAAAACACTTCTGCTTTGCTCATCTGCACTATTTATCAAGTGTAATGCTCGTAAGTAGACTAAAACATCCGAAATCGTTTCGCTACTGGATCGACAGTCACGGATATCAGTCAAAACAATCAGGTTTTACGCTGTATTTGTCCAAAGCGATTTGAAAGCCAAGTATCACATGAATCAAGTCTTGCGGAACGCAGGTGCTTCGCTGAGACTTAACGGGCAAAAGTTTAAGGAAAAGAAACTTGAGGATGTGTTACATGACAATCAGTTTGGCTATAGCAAAGGTAAAGATACTAGAGATGCTTTTCTGATGTTGCTGCTGATAATGGAAGTAAGACTAAAGAAAAACCAAGACACGTTCATAGGATCTGTCGATCTGGAAAAAGCGTTCGACAATGTAAAAAAGTGCAAGATGTTCGAAATTCTGAGAAAAATGGGGGTAAGCTATAGGGAGAGACGTGTAATATACAATATGTACAACAGCGAAGAGGGAATAATAAGAGCGGACGACAAAGAACGAAGAGCTCAGATTAAAAAGGGTGTAAGACAGGGATGGTAGTCTTTCGCCCCTACTGTTCAATCCGTACATCGAAGAAGCAATGATGTAGATAAAAGAAAGGATAAGGAGTGAGATTCAAATTCAGGGTAAAAAAATATCAATGATACGATTCGCTGATGACATTGCTATCCAGAGTGTTTAGAAGAATTATATGATCTGTTGAATGGAATGAACAGCTTAATGGTAGGCCGTTGTGGCCGAGCGGTTCTAGGCGCTTCAGTTCGGAAGCGCGGCGCTGCTACGGTAGCAGGTTCGAATCCTGCCTCGGGCATGGATGTGTGTGATGTCCTTAGGTTAGTTACGTTTAAGTAGTTCTAAGTCTAGGGGACTGATGACCTCAGAAGGTAAGTCCCATAGTGCTTAGAGTCATTTCAACAGCTTAATGAGTACAAAACATTAATTGAAAATAAATCGAAGAAATACGAAAGTAATCAGAAGTAGCAGAAATGAGAACAGCGAGAAACAACATCAGGCCTGATGGTCACGAAATAGATGGAGTTCAGGAATTCTGGTACCTAGGCAGTAAAACAACCAATGACGGACGGAGCAAGAAGGGCATCAAAAGCAGACTAGCACTGGCAAAAAGGACATTGCCGGCGAAAAGAAGTCTACTAGTATCAAACACAGGCCTTAATTTGAGAAAGACATATCTGAGGATGTGCGTTTGAAGCGCAGCATTGTATGGCAGTGAAACGTGGGGTGTGGGAAAACCGGATTTGAGGTGAGGTGTTACAGAAGAATGTTGAAAATTATGTGGACTGATAACGTAAGGTTTAAATTGTTCAAATGGCTCTAAGCACTATGGGACTTAACTTCTGAGATCATCAGTCCCCTAGACTACTTAAACCTAACTAACCTAAGGACATCACACACATCCATGTCCGAGGCAGGATTCGAACCTGTTACCGTAGCAGCAGCGCGGTTCCGGACTGAAGCACCTATAACCTCTCGGCCACATCACCCGGCTATAGTGTAAGGAATGAGGAGGTCCTGCGCAGAATAGCAGAGGGAAGGAATATATAGAAAGGCTAATAAAATGGTAGGACATCTGTTAAGACATCAGGCAATGGCTGCCACGGTATTAGAGGAAGCTGTAGAGGGCAAAAACTGCAGAGGAAGACAGGGAGAGATTGGGATACAGGCAGTAAATATTGAGTCCGTAGGTTGCAAGTGCTACTCTGAAATGAAGAGGTTGGCACAGGAGAGGAATTCGTGGCGGGACCAGTCAGAAGACTGATGACACAAAAAATATCCGCCGAAGAAGGTAGTTCGCAAGTTCCTCGATTGAACAGTTACTGAAAATTGCTCGTTACTTCGTGAATCTTAACAGCTTGAATTAACACAACAGACGGAGAGTATCCAAGAAGATTTGCACGGTTCATAACGGGTTTGTTTACTCAACTCACCAGCGTCGGAGGAATGCCCAGTATTAGGAGATTTTACGAGAATATCCTGCTCATCGTCGAGGCGCTTATTCACAAAAACTCGTGACCACACCTTGCAAAATATTACGAGAAAGATAGCAGTAAGTCAAAATTACATCACGCGCTACCGTCACGGCGTATACACCAAGACACCTATCATCTTGCTACCCCTGAGCCAGTTTGAGAGGTAGGTTGTCTTTCTGATAAGAGGCGTAGGTGCAAATTAAGTAAGTTAGTGCCGTTTGTACAGTATATGATCGAAAGTATCCGGACGCCCATTAATGGACTTTTATCACGGCGTTTGTCCAACCTGCGCCTTATGACGCTGTGAAATCTCCTGGGAACACTTTCAATGATGTGTGTGACTGACTGTGGTGGAATGCAGGCCATTCTTCCGCAAGACGCACACGAGAGAAGGTAGTGTGATGATGGATACTGGGGCATGTGGAGAATTTGACCTCCTAACTCACCCCAGAAGTGTTACGTACGATGCAGGTCGGGACTCGTAGCAGGCCAGTCCCTTTCAGGAATGTTATTGTCCTAAAACCACTGCTCACACAAGTTGTTTCATGACAGGGTCCATTGATATGCTGACGCAGTCACCGTCTCCGAACTGCTCTTCTGCAGTACACAGTACATAATGCTATAAAATATGTTCGTACCTCTCCGCATTTAGCGTCTTCTTAAACGTAATAAAGCGACCTCATGCTAAAGACGAGAAACACCACCTCCTCCGTACTCAACTGGAGCTACTAGACATGTTGGCAGGTAACGTTCTCCAGAAATATGTGGGTTCTGAGGAATTGCTCAACAACTGTAAGCCATTTTTTCGTGTCCCTCAGCCACTGTGTGGCACTTTGGAACTCACAAGTGATTATTTCCGCTTATTTCATGCATTTGTTTACAACCACCCTGCGCGATCCTTGACAGCATCTGTCCATCGGAACGTGAGATCTACTGATCTTGGTTTAACTGTGGCTGTTTCTTCGCGTTTCCGCTTCACAATATGAGTACCAACAGGTGCTTTAAAACAGTAGAAACTTTCCTCGTGGATCCATTGCCAATATCTAGTCCGCGCTGCAAGTCAGTGAGCTAGTGTGACCGTCTCGTTCTGTTGTTACTGCGTCTCTACTGACAGTTCAATACTTCCCGCTTCCTTTTATACCGGCAGGTTCGCCTCCAGTGACGTCTAGCGGTGAATTTCGCATTACATAAGTGTGATCGGCTACTTCTGATCCGACTGCTTAAGGTGCCACAGTATGCTGGGGGCGGCGGCGTTGGTGTCGGGAGGTGTGGGCTGGAACCCCCGTCTTTCACTGTCAGCTGGACATTCGCATTCCGGGAGCTGCTCCGCGGTGCCAGAAAGTAGCTAACGGCAGCGCAGCGCAGCGGCCTGCGTGGCTGTCGGTCACCTCTGGGCATTGTCAACCCGCGCAGGCGGAGATGCCGCTTTGAGCAGCTGCGATAGCCGCCGGGACAATAGCGGTGACGCGAAAACCACGACACGCACCGGCTGCGTATGGCGGCTGCCGCCCGCGCGTGTGTGAATGTATGACACACGCGAGCAGCCGTTCTACTTGGACTACCAGCGCTGGTGTTGGTGTCTCCATTTATATAACGGCACTCGGAAAATAATACATGCAGGGTCTTGGATGAAATGTTCGATTACAGAGCTGTACATACATGGAAGTCAAAAACTTCTGAGTTATTAGGCCGCCTCATGTTTCTTCTAGAATGATGGACGTTTCGACCCCTCTGCTGGGATCTTCCTCAGGACCTTCTGGTGTCCACTACTGCTAGAGCGTTCTAGAGAGAGCTATATGACACAAATAATGTTTAGAACGTTACATCAAGCCTTATTTCATATAACCACGTCCCTCAAAACAATGTATCGCTTATTAATGTTGCCCCAGTCATTCCGATAGTTGTATCTATTTTACAAATGATCGACGTTTCGACCCCCTGCTGGGATCTTCCTCAGGAACTTCTGGTGTCCACTACTGCTAGAGTGAACTAGACACCAGAAGATCCTGAGGAAGATCCCAGCAGAGGGGTCGAAACGTCGATCACTTTAGAAGAAACTTGACGCGGCCTAAAAACCTAGAAGATTTTATCTTCAGTGACAACGGTCACGAGAGTCTGCAGACTTACATAACTGTACATACATTCTGGTACTTTCGGTGATTAGAGTCTCACCAAACACGGTGTTAACAAAATGAAGGTATTTTACATTTCTCTTGAAATACGTAAGCATACCGGCATGTAGACTGACCACAAAATCATCGCAGCGGCGGCGCGGTAGCGAGGAGACAAGGTCGTGATGAATGCTCGGGCTGTGAATGAACACAGAGCCGTCTGATGCCAAGGGACAAACGTAGGCCTGGATCTTGCATAAGATGTAAGCTACAGCTCAGCGAGAGAACGTGTTTCTGTGCCGGTAGCACGTTCTTTTGAGAGAGCTATACGAGGTGCGACAATAAAGTAATGAGACTGATTTTCTTTGCAAGATGTGGCAACCATGCAGGCTTGCGTAGGCACAATATCTTTGACCTTGGTCTATAAGCTGCTTCTATCCAAGCAGCACATCGACGCAACTAGTCAGTCATGAGTCGTGCTGTAATAAGTTAACACAAGTTTGTGTCTCTCGTCACGGAAATGGAACCGCATAATATTGCGCAACGGTATGCCATTTCTTTTTGCATTAAATTGGGTGAAAACGCGACGACAACTTACGGTAAGCTTCAAATGGTTCAAATGGCTCTGAGCACTAGGGGACTCAACATCTTAGGTCACAAGTCCCCTAGAACTTAGAACTACTTAAACCTAACTAACCTAAGGACAGCACACACACACCCATGCCCGAGGCAGGATTCGAACCTGCGACCGTAGCAGTCCCGCGGTTCCGGACTGCAGCGCCAGAACCGCACGGCCACCGCGGCCGGCAGTAAGTTTCAGAAGGCTTTTGGAGAGGAGGTTATGTCAAGAGCTCAAGTTTTTCGTTGGTATAAAATGTTTAGTGAAGGCAGAACGAATGTTGAAGATTAAGACCACAGTGGACGACCGTCAACCTCACGGACAGATGTCAACTTGACCAAGGTGCCTGAACTCGTGCCATCTGATCAAAGATTATCTGTGAAAATGATTGCAGAAGAACACCAATCGAGAAACGGTTCGTCTAATAATAACTGAAGATCTTGGTATGAGAAAGATTTGTGCAAAAATGGTCCCCAAAAATCTCACACTACAACAGCGAGAAACACGGAAAAATGTGGCAGCCGATCTGTTAGAGTAAACTGAAATCAATCCAGAATTGTTGAGCCGTGTTATCACTGGTGATGAAAGTTGGTTTTTTCAGTACGATGCAGAGACAAAACGCGAGAGTTTGCAATGGTGCTCAAAGGGATCACCCAGACCAAAAAAGAATCTCGCATGTCAAAGTCAGAAGTGAAATGTATGCTTGCGTGCTTCTTTGATTCGAAGGGAATTGTTCATAAAGAGTGGGTGCCTCCTGGACAAACAGTTAACCAATATTACTACAAAGACATTTTACAAAGACTTCGTAAAAGAGTTCTTCGTGTCCGTGCCAACATTGCTGGTAACTGGATTCTGCATCACGATAATGCGCCATCCCATATCGCTCTGTCACTACAGCAATTTGTAACCTCAAAACAAATTTTAGTACTACCAGAGCCACCTTATTCGCCAGATATCGCTCCGTGCGACTTTTTTTTGTATTTCCAAGAGTCAAAACGGCGGTCAAGGGACACCATTTTCAAACAACACAAGATGTCCAAAAAGCTGTGACGAGGGTCTTGCAGGATATTACAGAATATGAGTTCCAGAAATGTTACAATCAATGGCAGAAGCTGTGGAAAAAGGGTGTGAAATCAGAAGAGAACTACTTTGAAGGAGACAACACTAAACTTGTCTAAAACGGTAAGCAAAATTTCTTTTTCACATCAGTCTCATTACTTTATTGTTGCACCTCGTATGACAAAAATAATCTTTAGAACCTTTCATCAAGCTATATTTTATATACCAACGTCCCTCAAAACAATGTATCGCTTATTAACGTTGCCTCAGTCATTCCGATACTTGTGTGTATCTTACTTGAACTGAATTTTGTTGTTTTTCATAAATACCACGCAAGCAGTACCACACTACGTAAGTGGTGTGACAGAGAGAAACAATAACCAATAAATGATCATGACCACTTATTTGTCTTTTAGTTTATTGAGGAAAAACGTACATAGTAGTAAATGTAAATTAATTTGGAATGTCGTGATATTACGACACAATCGATCTTTAGGCTACCCAATGATTTCCAAAGGTAAACATTAAGTAATATGTACAACCTCACGGACCGTCTTTGGTGTGATATGCAAGTACTCTCTGCAAACAGAGACTCAATTGCATTTTTCATCTTACGATCTCCTAAAAAATCCATAATGATTCTGTCAGTCGTTGTATTTTCTGGTGGTGAACTGGTGTTCCAGTCCACTAACCCTTCTGCACAAAACTGTTGTTCCTCTCGACATAGCCGGCCGCTGTGGCCGAGCGGTTCTAGGCGCTTCAGTCCGGAACCGCGCTGTTGCTATGGTCGCTGGTACGAATCCTGCCTCGGGCATGAATGTGTGTGATGTCCTTAGGTTACTTAGGTTTTAGTAGTTCTAAGTCTAGGGGACTGATGAACTCAGATGTTGAGTCCCATAGTGCTTAGAGCCATTTGAATCCTTTCGACATCAGCCACACGTAAAGAGTATGGGATTTAAATAAACTTCTGATAATGAGTCGCAGTAACAACTGAAATCACAAAAATGGATTACACCCCCAGGTTGTAATGAAACATTTACCAGATTTTACACAGAATGGGAGTTATCGTCTCTTTTATCTATAATCTGTTGCAGACTCCTCTAAAAACAAGAAGGCTGCATAGGTCACAAGAAGAATAGCAGAAATGATCCACAAAACTACACGAATGCACTGATATACGAGCTTCGAATTCCGCCAAGTGGTTTCAGTCCACGAGCTTTCGGCCGAGTACTCCTCAGCCTTTGTCAAGTGGTGATTTTTCTGTTTGCTCCTACTGTCGTTATACAGCAGCGCTGCCTTCCGTGACGTCACATAAACTAACGTTCGCCGCGCGCGCTTTAACCTTCCGATAGCCGAATCCCACGCCGCGCCGTGCTCAGCTGTAAGCCGCCGTCTTTATTGAAGGTGTTGTCACAAATTTTCATCTCCCTTTATGCCGCTATCGCAGAAACCACTAATCCGTCTAATAACAGACGTCTCGTCGAAAGCAATACGCTATCCGTTTTCTAGAGCATGCTCCACTACCGCTGATTTCTCAGGGTACCGAAGGCGAAAATATCTCATGTGACGTACCCTGAACTGTCCAGTACCACGCACAGTGTCTGACATCAGACAGTCAACGCCCACACAGTATTTTTTATGCTCTTGGCGTTCTCAGGGCTGCATCGTCTTTCACAGGCTTCATGAGCTGTCGACATTTTGCTGGAGCCCTGAACACCGAATCGTTTTTATGCCTATTTAGGAGCCGGCTAATGTTTGCTAACATTGAACCACAGAATGGCGAAAGTGCAAGTTTCTTCGTGTCCTCCTAGCTTTTCACGTACGTGAGGTCAGCCAGACAAAGAATGTTCGTTGACGTAACGATAAAAGTAACTAGGCTTTCTAGGGGGCGTGACCAGAACGACGTCCTCAGAGTGCGCCATAAACGGGTTGGCTGCAACTGGATAACTACTAGGCCACATCAACAACACCCATGGGAACATCAGGTTCAGCAATTAGGTTCCCTTCGGAGTATGCTGATGCATTAGCTTCATACTTAACAATCATATACAACCGTTCGTTCGACGAACGGTCCGTACCCAAAGACTGAAAAGTTGCACAGGTCACACCAATATTCAAGAAAGGTAGTAGGAGTAATCCACTTAATTACAGGCTCATATCGTTAACGTCGATATGCAGCAGGATTCTGGAACATATATTGTGTTCGAACATCATAAATCACTTCGAACAAAACGGTCTATTGACACACAGTCAACACGGATTTAGAAAATATTCTTGTGAAACACAACTAGATCTATATTCACATGAAGTACTGAGTGCTATTGACAAGGGATTTCAGATCGATTCCGCATTTCTGGATTTCCGGAAGGCTTTTTTTGACACTGTGCCACACAAGTGGCTCGTGGGAAATTGCGTGCTTATGGAATATCGTCTCAGTTATGTGACTGGATTTGTGATTTCCTGTCAGAGAGGTTACAATTCGTAGTAATTGACAGAAAGTCATCGAGTAAAACAGAAGTGATTTCTGGCGTTCCCCAAGGTAGTGTTATGGGGCGTTTGCTGTTCCCTACCTATATAAACGATTTGGGAGACAATCTGAGCAGCCGTCCTCGGTTGTTTGCAGATGATGCTGTCGTTTATCGACTAATAATGTCAACAGAAGATCAAAACAAACTGCAAAACGATTTAGAAAAAAAATTCTGAATGGTGGGAAAAGTGGCACAAGTGTGAGGTCATCCACATGAGTGCTAAAAGGAACTCGTTAAACTTCGGTTACACGATAAATCAGTCTAGTTTAAAAGCTGTAAATTCAACTAAATACCTAGGTATTACAATTACGAACAAGTTAAATTGGGAGGAACACATAGAAAATGTTGTGGGGAAGGCTAACCAAAGACTGCGTTTTATTGGTAGGAGTCTTAGAAAAAGTAACAGACCTACAAAGGAGACTGCCTACACTATGTTTGTCCGTCCTCTTTTAGAATACTGCTGCGCAGTGTGGGAACCTTACCAGATAGAACTGACGGAGTACATCGAAAAAATTCAAAAAGAAGGTCAGCACGTTTTGTATTATTGCGAAATATGGGAGACAGTGTCTCTGAAATGATACAGGATTTGGGCTGGAAATCATTAAAAGAAAGGCGTTTTTCGTTGCGGAGGAATATTCTCACGAAATCCCAATCACCAACTTTCTCGTCCGAATGCGAAAATATTTTTTTGACACTGACCTACATAGGGAGGAACGATCACCACGATAAAATAAAGGAAATCAGAGCTCGTACGGAAAGATAAGGTGTTCATTCATCCCGCGCGCTATCCGAGATTGGAATAATAGAGAATTGTGAAGGTTGTTCCACGAACCCTCTGCCATGCACTTAAATGTGATTTGCAGAGTATCCATGTAAATGCAGATGTAGATGTAGAGGTAGATAAAGATGGTGCCTTGACGTTCCCTGACGTCGGCCGTAAAGCAAATGAATGCCTCAGCCAAAGTCCTTATGGGAAAACCCCCCCCACGGACCGATATCTGTACGCTAACAGCTGTCACCGCAGGAACTTTTTGTTCTGTGAACCTTTGTCCACTGAGTGCAAGCCGTCTTACAAGGAACCTCTTGAACGCGGAGTCGGAAGTTCAGTATCTAGTAAAGCTCACTTGAAAGTAGTGTGTTAACAGTCAGGACAGGAAAATTATTAGCTGCTAATGACTCACCCGTGTGCATCAGAAAGGTGGCAGAAAATGCATGTCCACGAGGAGCAGACATCAACCTTCTATGAGATGTATCTATTACACTTCACAAAATTGGCATCGTCAGCATTCATGAACTGTTCAACACAAATCGTTAACTTGCACCATGAACACCGAATGAAAAATGTCACGCCACAGTGATCACAAAGGTAGGCACCATCAAGATCAAAGGAGAACTCCTTGGGAGTTACAAAGTGTGTACAAGGTTCAGCTAGGAATCCACTCTTAAGGAATGCGTATTGATGTGACGCGGTAATGAAAACTGCTGGAAGGTAATGGCATGCAACCGAATGCAAAACAGTCTGTCTTGGAGCTTATCGGGGGAAAAAAAGAGATGGGGCCCCTCCACGCCCGCACCAACGTGGTGACCAAACCAAAAGTTCTACTGTCACCTCCGTAAACATGTTAGTTATCTAGTAAGTGGATCACAGGATGCTGGGCTGTGATGTTGTCCGTGCGTCTGGGTAGGACTACGCATTAACACGGTCCATCCGATGATAGATAGTGGACGAAACGCGAGTGAGGGTAGCGATTTGAAGAGCAGAGGGAAAAAAGTGCTATGGCTCGTGCCGTGGGAAAAAAACCTCTGCGACAGTGGGATGGGTAGTAAGAGCAGTAGTGGCTTACCAGCTGCGAGGTTGGATTTGTTAGTGTGGGTATCATGCATCATTACCGTGGCAGGCGATGGCGATGTATCCCAGTTTGCTGCAGCTGCTACATTCCTGGAACAATCAAGATCGTTATACAGTAGTGGGAGATCGGCCATAGATCATCTCACTGTGTGGGGGATGTGTGGAGCTTGTTTGCATGCAGTGTACGGTACGGCTTCCCTGTGTGATTCGGCAGTGTATTTCAGCTAGATATCCAGTAATGGCGTCTGATTAACAGGGGCTCGCCTGTACCGTTATGTTTGCGTATGCTTGGCCATAGATGTTATGTCCTTACAAGTATGTCTTTTGGTCTTTTATGTTTCCATCTATGGTTGTGGTCGTAGTTCCCCAGATCCAGAATAAACGGGTTCTGCGAATGTGTGGAGTTTCTGTATAGTCTTGTGGTGAGTTTGTGGATTACCTCCGTGAGAGTCTCAAGTCGGTATTCCCGGTGAAGGTCCGCGATGAAACTGGCTATCCTTTAATGCGTAGCTGCAGATGGTGTGGTAATATGTTATTTAGGCACGGAAAGAGAAACATCCACATGCTGAATTTGTCCGTTGGTTCCATACCGTATGAATTACATCATCACACACTTTCCACGAGTGAGATTTTGGTCTAAAGGTGTATGATTTTTATACGCACACCAGGAATCAAGAAGAAGCAAACTGTTTTGCTCAGCTATTGGGCAAAAGCAGTGCCCATACGTCCGTTTCCCGTCTCTTACTTGCTGTGACGTAAATATTCCCTATCGTCCTCGCAACATGACGCACACGAGAAAAAACCGTAGGGGGCCGAGCACCTGCAACTTCCAGCAGCACAGTAAATGACTTTCCAGCCAATTTACCGTCCAGATTATCAGTCGGCATAATTGTATACGAATGCGTGAAGGCATTGATGTTGGTTGATCTTGTTATAACTCGCATGGTACCTCCATTTCCTGGATTCGTTTCATACGAATTTCTTCTTCAAATTCCTAATGGTCACAATTGAAAACAAATTCCTTGCTGAACGGTGGGATAAGTCTGTATACCTCATCTATAAGATTTTGGGCCGATTACGCAGTCTGCTGAGGGTCGTCAAGTTGACACTTGATTTGGAGTTTCGTTATGTCTTCCGCTTCTGTAGCACTGTTTTAAGTTACGCATCCGCCCACTGCTTCTCGTGAAGTCACTGTAATCTATGTGCCACGCAATTCGATGTGCGTAACGTAATAGGTCACTATCAGACACATCTTGTAAACTCTATCGCGCGTCCTTGAAGCGTGCGAACACCAGTTTTGGCAACAAATGCACCTTGTCCTCCCTTGAATATCCATAGTTTTTCTTAAGCATTACACGGCAATATTGCTGCAGACCTATTCGAAATCGGTTCATAACTGTTTTTTTACAATGCTACGGATGACCGTCCACGTGCGTAACTACGTTTAGTACCCGCTCATTGGACATCGATAGTCCTTTGTACACAAGTACTTTTCTCTGCAGATGCGATTTGTGGCTCCCTGTCCGACAAGGATATCTGACTACGTGTCTCGACACCTGTTTCAGTATCACTTTCATTTGTTACGCACTTATCGCCATCATTGTCTTTCTCATATATATTGTCCGCACAATCGAGCGTATACAAGACCACACATTCCACTGACTCATCTTGCACAAACGCCAACATTTCACCTGTCACATCTCACTTTGCGAAATTGCTTGGGTCCTTTTCTTTCTTTCCTTCGGCAACTGTTGCTTTAGATGTAATGCAATGTTTGTTTTGTGTATTTACCACTAGCACTGAGGCATTGTTGAGTGATTCTTCAAGTAAGCAGTTCAGCTGCGGCCCGTACCCTCATGCTGAGCCCACCATTGGATACCTCCAGTCCCACCAACTGTTGCCATTAGCAGCCACTATTGTGGTTGCGTGGTAGACAATATGTGTGGAGTCGAATGCTGTAAACATCATTGATTTTTTGCGATCTTGGATTCAGGGCATTCCTTATCAAACGCTGAAAACCTGCCGAAGAAAGTGGGTCATATACGGAAAGTATTCTAGGAAAACGGCTGCCACAACCTCCATTTTTTGCAATTTCTGAAAACATGTAAGCAGCAAGACGCCGAGTAATGCACGAAGAAGCTTGCGTTTTTACCTTTATGTGGTTTAGTAACAGGAAGGATTAGTCGACTCGTAAGGAGGCATCAAAACGATTCGGTCTTCAGAGCTGCAGCAAAAAGTCGACAGCCCTGTGAAAGACGATGTAGGCCTCAAAACCCCAGGAGTATATATAATACCGTGTGGGTGTGAACTGTTTTATGATAAGTAGTGCGTGGTATTGAGCAGTGCACAGTAGGACGCGACAGAAGTTTCCGTTTTCGGTATCCTGAGAAATCAGCGGTAGTAGAGCATGATCTACAAAACGGACATCGTATTGAACAGGACTACATCTTTCATTAAGCGGATTAACAGTCTCTGCAATAGCGGCACAAAAGAAGCGATAGAGATAAAGATCTGTGACAACGCCTTCAATATAAAGTCGAACTCTGGAACTTTGCCTTTCGCGGGCAAGTTCTCTACCATCCTTTTTTTTTTTTTAACTATCATTTTGTTCGTTTTAGTTCGTTGGATCTGCTCGGGGCGGACGTCGCGAGACACCCGTTTCAGTTCGTCGTTGATCTATTAACTCAGTTTTTTTATTACGGAGGGTAGGTAACACTCCGACCGGAGACGCTGAGTTACCGTGCGGGTAAACAATCTGAGCTACCCAAGCACGACTCATGCCTTGTCCTCACAGCTTTACTTCCGCCAGTACCTCGTCTCCTGCTTTCCAAACTTCACAGAAGCTCTTCTGAGAACCTCTCATTGTGGAAACATCCCCCAGGCTGTGGCTAAGCCATGTCTCAGCAATATCCTTTCTTCCAGGAGTGCTAGTTCTGCATGGTTCGCAGGAGAGCTTCTGTAAAATTTGGAAGGTAGGAGACGAGGTACTGGCAGAAGTGAAGCTGTGAGGGCGGGGCGTGAGTCGTGCTTCGGTAGCTCAGATGGTAGAGCACTTGCCCGCGAAAGGCAAAGGTCCCGAGTTCGAGTCTCGGTCCGGCACACAGTTTTAATCTGCCAGGAAGTTTCATACTAAGACGTCATGCATCAAGCGGCATTCTTTTAAGCATCTCAGTGTTTATGGCGGCATATCTCCTGAACTATGTGGTACGTAGGTACTTCCTACCAACCCCGTTCCCTCACCGCCCCACATCGATTGTTGCCTGACAGTGAGTGACATGTGTACCATATTTGATTTTAGTCGCTCCAGTGGTTTAGGAGGAGATGGAAAAACACACACACACACACACACACACACACACACGCACGCACGCACACACACACAGGTTACTGGAGTTTCCACGCAACGCAGGACACAGAGTAGGCGGGGCATCTACTACTTGCCAGAGTCGATATGTTTGGGCGACGCGCGCGCTGGCCTCTTAGAGTGCGCCGAGTGGGTCCGGCCGCTTTCCCAGCCGCGTCTCCTCTCGTCATGCAGCGCCGTATTCCCGTCGCCTGCCGCCGTCAAGACTCGCATTAGGAATGCCGACGTGGCGCCCAGGGCCTGCCTGCCGCGACGGCCAGGGTCGCGGGTTCGTTGCCCATCGCGATCTCTCTAGCCCGCCGCCTCGGCCGCCAACTCGCCTCGGCGCTATCCAGGGCACGGATGAGAAATTGCCCGCTCTAGAGAACGCTGACGCTGGCGCCAGGACACCTGGTGCGTGTCACGAGTGTACGGGCTCCACCGGGACTCGAACCAGGACTTCGGAATTAGTCTGCCGTGTCGGTGCGCCTGGGCATTGCCCCTGTGTCTGTGCTGACCTAGGACAAGCTGTCAAGCGTAGTGCCTGCCGCGTTGTGCAGGCCGATCTTTTCTCCACTAAACCAGCACTCAGTACAGTAGCTAGCCGATGGTGCACACTGCACATCTTTCTAGGTCTACCAATCTTCCTTCCATTCCCCGCGCCTCCCATGCTGTTTAAAAATGAGCAATGAAATGATTTTGGGGATACATTCAATGGTATATGCAGATACGATCTCAAAAATGTGTAACTAATGGGAATAGTAGCAAAGAAACAGTGTTCCACAAAGGGGTTAACACTGTTTCAACTTTAATAGCGGAGCAGATATTAACGATAACCTCAGCCGACTGCGATTATATGGTGTTCTCATGACTAGTGCTGCGGCGGCGCGGTTCTTTCCGTCCCTTTACGACGAACCTGCACCTACCTGTCTCAGTAGATCATCAGTAGGACAGCCGAGTAAAACCTACTGTACTTCGACGTGAACCAGGCTGCAATTAAAATCACTAATCTACGTTTCGGGAGAAACACGAAATGAAAGGTTGGAAATTTTGTCCTCAATTAATACATTCTGAAACAGGTGAACAAGTATCACTGCCAAGCCCGAGCTAGTCTTAACACGTTCGCAAGTTTATGGTTTTGCATTTCCCGAAAACGTAATAGCTACAAAAATACTAATTGTTTTTGATTCGGAATATGTCTTTTCTCGTCACAAAATTCACTTAAAAATTCCGAAATTTCTACACACACATCGGAATAATTATGCCGTCACTTTCCAACACTTTTGATGTATGGAACACTGCTAGATCCGGCAACTTCTCATTTCCATCGGAACTACTGCTACACACGTCCGAACTCTTTCATGGCTAGGCTCCGACTCTTCTCTAGAATACTCTGTCTACTCTACCAGCAGAGAAAGGCGCGCGAAGAATATTGCTTTACCATTGGTCAGTTTACTCAACAGCCAATAGCAAAACAACACTCTCCCGCGTCAGTCCACGCTTTTCACCCATAACCAATCGCAAAATAGTAAACATCACGACTGCACTTTTTACCGACGTAATTATCTAATATGCTGAAGTTTTGCTTATGCGTAAAGTCATTTACTATTGTTATTTATACCTGAATTAACTTTACCTTTACCATAAACTTACTTTACAGATCTATTCTACAAAAATCCCTTTTGTCCATATCCATACTTCTTCGAAATGTTCCCACACTATATCCTACTACATAACTCGTTAAACAGTTATCTCCATATTAACCTTAAACCACACTCACGCATCATTCATACTGCTAAAACACATTTACAACATTTTACATACATAAAAAGACATATAACACTTTATGAAAATACTAGAACAGTTTATGAAAAACATTCAATTACTTTAGTGCACTCTAGTAGGCACAATCGAAACTAAAATCACAGTCCCCCTATCCAATACTTTCCTCTATCGGCTGACACATAAACTACGTGCGCGTCCAGTCTCGCGACACCATCTGTCACTATCCAGCTCTGAGACACATCTCCCACTTAAGCGCCTCCAAGGCAGGATCGTTATGCGGCGCTACGCCTCAGTGCGTGTAACAATTTATTTGTTCTAGTTTTCTTTATTTTCAACAGCCAGGACCTATAAATAACAACATGGTTGAAAACTCGTCTTTGGAGCAAAGAAAGTGGATTTTAATGTGCTATTGGGAATGTGAAAATATGAAAGAAGGGCAGAGACAATGGTCTGCAGAGTTTGGTATTGTCGCATAGTCACGGTTAACAATAACTAAATTACGCGAGGAATATGAGCTGGAAGTAAGTGTGCGTGATCTGAAGAAGGAACGGTGGGGTAGGAAGAAAACTGTAGTGGTCGAAAGAGGGCTGGACGTAGTGGTACAAGCTTTCAGAAGATCCTCAAAGGAGTCCACAGGGCAAGCTGTGTGTGAATCAGGTGTAAGCAAACAAATCGCTCGCCGCATTTTAAAGGAAACGGTCCGAACAGATGCCTCGACATTTGGAAATGGATTTGTGACAATAAATAGTTGACTGAAGTCATTATTTGGTGGACACGCATTCTGGAGCACGACGGTTCAATCCCGCGTCCGGCCATCCTGATTTAGGTTTTCCGTGATTTCCCTAAATCGCTCGAGGCGAATGCCAGAATGGTTCCTTTGAAAGGGTACGGCCGACTTCCTTCCCCGTCCTTCCCTAATCCGATGAGATCGATGACCTCGCCGTCTGGTCTCCTACCCCCATAAACAACAACATTATTTGGTCTGACGAGGTAACGTTTAAATGAAATGGAGCCATCAATCGCCATAACTGTGCGTCTGTCGGACGACTTGCAGGGCCTTTCTTTTTTGAAGGAACAGTGGCAGGTGTAGAGTATTTCACCCCTTTGCAGGAATGAACTGTACCAGCTGTCCACCTGCGAGATGAAGATTTTCAACACGGTGCACCATACATTACTACCGTGACGTGCGGCAATTCCTGGATGAAACATTTGTTGAGAGGTATATCGGCGGACGAGGAAGTGTTGCGTTTCCGTCCACAGCTCCCGACCTAATGCCGTTTGACTTCTTTCTGTACGGAACTCTGAAGCACACAGCCACGTACGCGTTATGGCATGATTTTGACTGCCTGTGAACCCATTCCAGTAACAATCACAGCCCATGTATGTCGATATGTTCCATAGCGTTGCTGACGTTATGCGGCTGCCGATGGCGAACATGTTCAATGTTTTCAACAGCTAAACTTCGTCAGCAATGTCGTAATCATCTGTGTGACTTGGTTGAAATGGTTCTGAGCACTATGGGACTTAACATCTGAGGTCATCAGTCCCCTAGAACTTGGAACTACTTAAACCTAACTAACCTAAGGACATCACACACATCCATGCCCGAGGCAGGATTCGAACCTGCGACCGGAGCGGTCGCTCGGCTCCAGACTGTAGCGCCTAGAACCACTCGGCCACACCGGCCGCCATATCTATGTGACTATCTAATTTTTGTTATTTTTGTTCGAGCTATTAAAGTTGAAAAGTGCTGGAGGTCTCTTGTACTGAATTACCCAAGAAAGTACTAATGTGTTGAGATATAGATAAACAGACGCAAATCCGACGACGGATTGAGATCAAGGACGGCAGCATGTAACAAGAAACAGCTTACTCAATAATTACAGCTCAGTTTGCATAATGAATGCTCAAATAACGAAACAGAACAGTTTGGCATTCTGAATGCGCTTGATTCAATGAACACTCTAACGAATGTTGACATAGTTGGAATCATCCACAGTAACAGCAAGACAACGTTGGATTCTTTACGAAATTCGAAGTATCATAATATTTTGATTGGACAGACACGATGCAAAATCAAAATCTTTGCAATGGACAGCTGGCAGTTACATTTCATACAGATTAAGATTCAATACAGGGGTGTGGGAGTAATGAAGAAGTAGATAATCTAGCTAAGGAGCATCCCGCTGTCGGAAACAGAAAGGTACAGCAAAATGTCTACAACTGCAATACGTTAAAATTTAATAAGAGAGTTTGGAAACAAACGTGAAACTGAGTGACTACGAACTAAGAAGGGCGGAAAGATAGAACATTTTTAATGACGAGGCTACCATCACCACCGTCAAGGCAAATTCAAGGACAATTATAAACGGTTCATCTCATGACGTACTTTGCGCATGTAGTGGGGAGACAAGACTATTCAACTCCTGCTTTTATTGCCCATTACCACAGCGAAAGGGGGGTGGATGCTCTTAGGGAACAAATAACTGAAAGAGGACGGCGATGGTCCGTCAATAAATCAGACTTACTTCATAAATTCACTACAGAGTTTTACAACTTCTGCAGTTCAATAAGACCCTCAGTTACATGGCAAAACCTTGGTGACAACTATAGCTTCACACAGACCCTGAAAATCCTGAATGTGTGCTGTAAGACTGTTGTTGTTGTTGTGGTCTTCAGTCCTGAGACTGGTTTGATGCAGCTCTCCATGCTACTCTATCCTGCGCAAGCTGCTTCATCTCCCAGTACCTACTGCAACCTACATCCTTCTGAATCTGCTTAGTGTATTCATCTCTTGGTCTCCCTCTACGATTTTTACCCTCCACGTTGCCCTCCAATGCTAAATTTGTGATCCCTTGATGCCTCAAAACATGTCCTACCAACCGATCCCTTCTTCTAGTCAAGTTGGGCCACAAACTTCTCTTCTCCCCAATCCTATTCAATACCTCCTCATTAGTTACGTGATCTACCCACCTTATCTTCAGCATTCTTCTGTAGCACCACATTTCGAAAGCTTCTATTATCTTCTTGTCCAAACTAGTTATCGTCCATGTTTCACTTCCATACATGGCTACACTCCATACAAATACTTTCAGAAACGACTGTTGCCCCTGCAACTACTGAAAAGGCTTCTGCCCCTCTTCAGGAACCACATGTTTGTCTGGCCTCTCAAAAGATACCCCGCCGTTGTGGTTGCACCTACGGTACGGCCATCTGTATCGCTGAGGCACGCAAGCCTCCCCACCAACGGCTAGGTCCATGGTTCATGGGGAGAGACTAACAAGTTTATAATGATAACTCAAGATAGTGCAGAGATCTTTATCTCTGCATATAGGTATAAACGTATAAAACTGCAACGTCTTGGAACATTCCAGTTTTGTATTTAGAAATAAATGTTACTGATGTAACTCTATGGCTTCTACTATCTTTGTTAGTCTAAAATTCTATAGGCAAGTCTTTCAGTTAACCTTCACGCTGTAAATTTACAATGTAATAAGCAAGTTAAATTAATATTAATAATAATACACGAGAACAGAATCGGATTTTACCCTTTTTACCATTCTGCATCATCCCTGATCGATTGTAACAATTGCATACCTTCATCATATTACCATGTATCGGAAAACAATATGCTCTAGCAGATAATGTGTGCAAATACGTGGAGATGTACTTCTGCTGTCGATGCACTTGAAACGGGAAGGATTTTCGGCCTGAGATATGTGCGTTCGATTTCACTTCGTGCTGTTAAGACCTACGTTTCTTATGACCATTTAGCCGGCAAACGCTTTGTGAACTGGATCACTGTCATTTGTTAAAAAATATTTTCTTTAGTCTGTAGTCGCACTTTTATTCCGACTACTGGCTGCCGGTTTCGGTACCAAGTACCATCATCAGGCCATCCCCTGCCATGCTGTCATCAAACTCGCTTCCAGAATAGGAACGTTTGGTTTCCGTGTCTGGACAAGCAGAACCCTCTCGTCTTCCAGGAATTATCACCTGCGCCGCATGCAGTGGAACTAGTAGCAAAATTGCCGGCCGAAGTGGCCGTGCGGTTAAAGGCGCTGCAGTCTGGAACCGCAAGACCGCTACGTCGCAGGTTCGAATCCTGCCTCGGGCATGGATGTTTGTGATGTCCTTAGGTTAGTTAGGTTTAACTAGTTCTAAGTTCAAGGGACTAATGACCTCAGCAGTTGAGTCCCATAGTGCTCAGAGCCATTTGAACCATTTTTAGTAGCAAAGTTCTCAGCATGATTAAGCACAAGTTATTTTGTTGCACTTTCTTTCTACATTGCCTTGCAGTCCTTCAAGTTTGGCCCATTCCGCATCTCTAGCGGCAAAGGACTACCGTTACGTGGACACGAAGAAGAAAGGTGTAGAATGTTAACAACGCTTGTTTTGTTTAAAAATCTTTAAGAGATTTCCCATAAATACTTCTGGGGCATTAATTTTCAGCACGCCTTCGCATTTACACCACGCATGCCGCAAGCACCAATACGAACGGTTCTTCTTGCATCTAAAAAGTTAAGTCTGTCGCCGAACGAAATTACATGTTACAGAGCAGAGAACATAAGTGTTTCCGTACAGCGAAACATTCATTTCGGGTACGTAGCAAGATTTGTTTGTAGCGAGACAAGTTTCGGAACCTAACTTACAGGTAATGAGCGCTACCCCATGGGTGTCCATACTAATGTTGGTACACATTTCTTAAAATTATTTATTCGAATCAAAGCAAATCTGAAACTTGCGTAGGCTGCCATACCTTCCTCAAAGTGTGTTGCTTGTACAACAGTAGCATCATAATCGCAGTAGAAATTAACAGGAAACTATGTAACCTAAAAAATTGGCATTTAAAGAAACGCTCTCTATATATCGCTCACACCTTTTATTTGATTGCTATAATTCTAATAGATTTTATTAAAAGTGATGTAATTAATTTCTTTACCAAGTTTCAGTGACGTAGATTTATTACTTTCAGGGAAAATGGTCCCCAAAGATAAAAATTTCTTTCTTTCGCGAAAATGCATTTAAAGTGTTTGATACGACGTCTTCAACCTACATTCAAAGTTGAAACTTACACTTCCATAACTGTCAACTTTGCCGGTTTCTGTATCCTCCGCCTTACATTCGAAGGCCTCTTTTACCATTTGTGGGGTACTTTTCTCTGCCTCCCACACCCTCAGCTGGTTAAATGACAAAAGCACATTGTACGTGATCGCTCCAGATTCTATGCCCATATAACTAACTTTCAGCCTACCGTCTGACCCATCATTGAAACACAACACTACATGCAAGACATCAGTTTTTAGGATTTTCAGGTCCACAAATACTGTTCTTGGCAAGCACTTCCACACACAGTTATTGAAACGTTCGTTGGTATTTTGAGTTCACTCACAGATGCATTCACCAAGCAAGTTTTTGCTAGTTAAGTCTCAATAGATAGGTCTTCTTACCATCTACGACAGACATAAGTCGGAAATGAATGTATTTGTATACATAACCAATTACGCTAGATCTCTGATATCTACATCGTATCTCACGGCCCGTTGGACAGAGAGAGTGACAGGCGTTCTCGTCTATAGCAGTTGTGTGAATGACGACGGCCCAACCTGCTTTCTCCTTTCTGCTAAATTATTAGTATTTCTTCACATTGTTTTGCCCATATTAATGGTCTACACAGATCAAGATTATTTCTTGAGATCACTCCATTTCCATCAAAGCACTCCGACAAGTAATAGGCAAACAGAAGGGTGAAATGATGTACTACTGTTTCCTGCACTTACTTAACATAGGGGTGGCTAACTTAAAAGCAATGGTTAAGGAATAAATAGAGCAAAGACAATCTCCTGTAGCCAGTATAAACAGAGCTGAATTGACAACACATACAAGGGGGCGCGTCGTTGTTTAGAAAAAGCTCTCTGTTATCTAGCAACCTACATCAAATATACAAAAATCATACATATTCTTATTCAAGAAGGACTAGGATACAATATTTAGATGGACTGTCAGTTTCTTGTTCCCTTAAGCATTATAAATGCAGTTCAGGAGCTGGATAACTCACAGAGAGAACAATCTCATTAAATTTAAGTAAATATTACTACAATTTTGACGGGAACTTTATTTTCATGAATATGTTTAGTTTCATGTTAGAGTTAAACGGTTATCAAAAAGTATGTAATATTAAAGCGTTATTGAGATATGTTCGTTTTTAACACGTAACCTCGTCTGACTGGTGTACGCACAATACACTGAAGTTCCAAATATCGCCACCACCTGCTTAATACCGTGTTGATCCACCTGTGGAAAGCAATACAACAGCGATGCTACGTGGCAGGCATTAGGTAGGTCCTTGGCAGTATTTCGGTGGCATATGTAGCATTAGCTGTGTACGCACAGGTCTCACAATTCGCCTAAGTTTGCGGCCTCAAACCGGAGCCCTATTGCGTTCCAGTTATGTTACATCGGCTCGAGATCAGTCGAATTGGTGGCCAAGACATTAACGCGTGTTCACTGCCACGCTCCTCAAACCACTGTACCACTATCCCGGCCTTGTGACGTGGACAGTTATCGTGCTGGAAAATGCCATCGCCGTCTGGGAAGACAGATCACGAAGGGATGCAGGTGGTCCGCAGTAAAGTTCACGTAGTCCACCGCTGTCGTGGTGCCTTAGATTACTACCACAGGTCCCACTGACCTCCAGGTGAATGTCCCCTTCGCTCATAGTGTACTACTGCCCCGACTGGTTTGCGTCTGGCAGCAATTCGCCTGGAACAACTCGCATCCCGGCACAACCATCGACTTGGCATAACAAGAAACGTGACATATCCGACCAAGTGACACGTTCCACTAATCAATGGTCCAATCTCGATGATCCTGTGCCCACTACAAACGTACGTGGGGTCGACATGCTGCAGAGCCTTATGTTCCACAATGTGCGCTGTATGGCGTGTAACGAAACACTTGTGCCTGCAGCAGCATAGGATTCTGCCACGGGCGATGGTGTTACAAACAGATTTATGTATTTAATGGATTTCCTAAATCACTAATGGGAAATGAGACGATATGCCTGCTTACCCACCTCCTATCTGAGCTCGTGCTTCATCACTAATGACCTCATCGTTGACGAGTTGCTAAAAACCTAACCTTTTTTTTTTTGTAACACTATAAGAATTTCATAGCACTGAAAGACCTGAGTCAAACCAAGGCCCCGGGAGTAGACAACATTCCATTAGAACTACTGACGGCCTTGGGAGAGCCAGGCCTAACAAAACTCTACCATCTGGTGAGCAAGATCTATGAGACACGCGAAATACCCTCAGACTTCAAGAAGAATATAATAATTCCAATCCCAAAGAAAGCAGGTGTTGACAGATGTGAAAATTACCGAACTAAGGTAGGTAGGTGGGTAGATCACGTAACTAATGAGGAGGTATTGAATAGGATTGGGGAGAAGAGAAGTTTGTGGCCCAACTTGACTAGAAGAAGGGATCGGTTGGTAGGACATGTTTTGAGGCATCAAGGGATCACAAATTTAGCATTGGAGGGCAACGTGGAGGGTAAAAATCGTAGAGGGAGACCAAGAGATGAATACACTAAGCAGATTGAGAAGGATGTAGGTTGCAGTAGGTACTGGGAGATGAAGAAGCTTGCGCAGGATAGAGTAGCATGGAGAGCTGCATCAAATCAGTCTCTGGACTGAATACCACAACAACAACAACAACAACAACAACAACAAAAACATAAGAATTTCATACAATGATGCCGTCTGATAGATATGCAGCGAACCTCTATGTCAGTCACTTGGACAAAAAAGTTGGAAGAGGGGATAACGAGGCGGGATTGACGATTTTCCGTACGCATAAGTCGCCTACTTTCATTTGAGATGAATTCTTCTTGTGTTAATATCCCATCATTTGTAACAGTTTAACGTTGTTATCGCACTGACAAATTCAGGTTCACATTGAAGTGACACCCTCGAGGGAGGGTGATTAAAATACAGAGTTGGGTTGGATTGGGTTGTTTGCGGGAGGAGACCAGACTGCGAGGTCGTCGGTCTCATTGGATTAGTGAAGGACGGGGAAGGAAGTCGGCCGTGCCCTTGCGAAGTAACCATCCCGGGATTTACCTACAGTGATTTACGGAAATCGCGGGAAACCAAACTCAGGATGGCCGGCCGTGGTATTGAACCGTCGTCCTTCCGAATGCGAGTCCAGTGTGCTAGCCACTGCGCCACCTCGCTCGGTCTATAATACAGAATTAATTACTATAAAGAAAATACGATTGGTTCGGCAGACACAGCAAACATAATTCCTGAAATTGTAACAAACACAATATCTTAATTTTATCAGTGAAGTATCTCAGCCACTTGAAATAAAAACTGGTACTCGACTGGGGGATGGTTTATCACGTTGGTAACTCTGGGAACGAAAACAAATGAGATTAAGTTAAACTGCCTGGTATTTGCTGATGATTTTGCAATTGTTTGAGAAAATCTGAGAGAAGCAGCTATTCAGATAAATCTGGTCGTAAAATTTCAGGCGAAAAAACGAAATTCATGATAAAAAAGCCATTCATAGAAACTGATAAGTAACATAGATTGACTGTGTAAAATGAAATACCTTGAACAAACTATACAACAGAATGGGTGAGAAAATTTTGCATTGGATGTAAGGGTTCAGAAAATGCAGAGAGCATATGGTTTGACAAAGAATATTTACAACAAGAAATGAATGTCTAGAAAAAATATACCACAGCGGCACAACCAGAATGTTCATGTGGATTTGAATGCCTAACGATGAACTGTAAGCTGTTGAGAATAGTGATATCTGAAAGAGCGATTATTAGAAAAACAACGGGTCAATACCGACTACATATGATTGGAAAATGAGGAGTAGTGAAGAGATTTACAAAAATTTGGAGAAACTGTCACAAGTAATGGCGAAGCGAAAATTCATCGTTTTTGGACACCTCTGCCAAACGTATGAGAGCAAGCTAACGAAACAAATGTTCCTCCAGTTCTGGAGGAAGAAATGAACAATAGTGGCCATTACAGAAATAAAGAAAGAAATGAAAATAAGATCAAAAAATTGGAAATAACAGAGCTATATCTTTTTAAGAATAAAGTACTAAATTTATAAGACGTTCAAATCAGAAGAAAAGGAAAATGGGAAGATCATGAACAGGAGAAGGGAAGAGACAACATGGGGAGAAGATGAAGAAGTACTGGAAAAATAGGAAACCACAAAGAAAGAAGAGGAACTGAAGTTGTTATGTCATCATGTGATCCTAGTTAGTCGATATGAAGATTAAAAAAAAAAAAAAAAAGAATTAAGTGCGTCAGCATAAAAATGAATTCAGAAACTTCAGTCATTATTAATGGATAAATCTGTGTATGTGTTTTATATGTGATACAAGTGATGCTGAGAGAGAATAAATAGTTAATGATAGTGAACAGCATTTAGACATATTTGTGCCTTTTTTGCAAGTGAATGTGTAGATGTATTAAAAATTACTAATTGTCACCAAGATGGCAATTTCCGCTGAAATTAAGTCTACTAATGTAGCTCGGTTGAAGACCACCTTATATCTATGTTGGTTTTTGTACGCAATGGCCGACATATAAATAGAGGAAGATGGCTGAAAATGCGACAGTAACATAATTCTTATTATGGTCACTCCAATAACCCATGTGGTTAGTTAAATTAAAGTTTATGACCTCCACTTTGCTAAGATCTTTATAAAAGCATCAGCACGCCTAGTACGTTTCACATATGAGTTCTAGCAATAAGATTCACAAATAACTCATAATAGTAAGAAAATGGTAAATATTTCCTACTTGTGAGAGTAAAATGATTGTCAACACCGCTACCAGCAACAAGACTGTGTACCGCTCCTCCTTCTTCAGTCCACCAAGTCTACATGAGTATTCAAGACCAACAATTCACAGTTAGTTGTGGACTTCACCACATCACCCTGGCAAGTGACAGAGGATCCTGGGCAGGGGGGTAATTCTAATACATTAGCACTTCTTGATGAGCGTCAACCAATCACAGGGAGGTCATGCACCACCCACCTGTAGTCTGAAATGACTTACTCATTTTTGCTTACATTATATTCTGGTTTTATCTATTTCTCTGTTATGAACATTAGCTTTAATTATTGGTATCTTACAATAATTGCTTCTGTTCTCCGATTTGCTGAGGCCTATTTGGAGCATGGCCTTTGCTAGCCATTCCCTGAAAGGACCATTCGGTATCTCTGCTGCGCCAACTTCCAGCCATCAGCTGCTCGCCACACCCGTCCAGCTCAGCACAGAAAACAAGTCGCACAGAAGTTCTATGACTGAGAATCAACAATGGAGTTTAGTATTGGTAGAGCGAAAGCTAATGATGGAGCCATGTGGCAGGTGAAGGTGAAGCTTGGAAATCTGCGAACGGATTATCGAGGATCTCAGATACACAGGGCCCTGCCTTATTGACAGGCACAGTTGGTTTACAGTCGTGCCCGCGTGATCTTCGGCTGCTGGCCTTTATGACAGCCGCCGCGGGGATCGCGTATTCCGCGGAAGGGCGGAGGCGGCGCTTGGGATGCGCGGGGCATCCCCGGTAAGCGTCACGACCTGGCAGGCGTGCCAACCGTGACGCCGGCCAATAACCTACCGCAACGGCGTCCACCGTGGCCGATCACTCGAGCCGCCGACGGGACGTGCCCGCTCGTAAACACCGCCGTCTGGCGCCGGAATGTCAAGGATCGCTCACCGGCCAGCACGGCTCGACACTCGCTGTTCACCGAGCCGCGGCGCTTCTGCCGGCAGGCTAAAGGCAGGGAAATGTGCGACCGCAGTCTTGCCTGACGCAGTCTCCAGCAGAACTGCGGAAGAATGTAACAGCGGTATTAACAGTGTCTGGAAATGTAGGTGCTGGAGGAGACAAGAACAACAAACTGTGGAAGTCTGTTCACGAAATTCCAGAAATCGATTCTGAGGCATTTCTGAATTTTTTTACTATCCTACATATCGGTCCTCCAAAGAATTCCACATTTCACTTATCAACAATAGTAGATTCCGGTTCTGTTCGTTAACAAAAATGAAATGGAGTCCGCAATATATCTGCTCCTCTGTGAATGCTGTTTATACACTTACTCATCAAATAGTACAAACCTTAAGCAACGAAAATCACCACTTGGTTCGACTGTATACATCATGTCAGTCTTTTGGAAAAAATCGAGTTTCATTAAATTGATGGATATTCACCAAGCATGAGCAAACTTTGGGGTCCGCTACGATCGCACGTTCGAATCCGGCCTCGGGCATGGGTGTGTGTGATGTCCTTAGGTTAGTTAGGTTTAAGTAGTTCTAAGTTCTAGGGGTCTGATGACCTCAGATGTTAAGTCGCGTAGTGCTCAGAGCCATTTGAACCATTTGATACAGCTGACATGCACCGTAGAACTTAAATCCAGAAGGCCACCACTACTCACTGCTAAAGAGTTTACGAGTTCAGACTCTGACATCCACAATTTCTAGAAACAACACTGGCGAGAACACTGCCCACCAAAATGCCAAAGATTCATCAAAAACGAGAAGCCGCCCGCCTTCAGTCACACAAAGTGTGGACAGCTTTAAAGCACATACACACTGGACACGGAAGAAGTGCTGACGCCCTCTAGAAATGAGGAAAGATACTCCAAACTACGTATGCCACGCACAAAAACAAACAATCCATTAGTTTACTCACAATGAGTATGAAGGGGCGATGTGTATTTACTTTATTAGGATAAGAAAAACTTCTTAGCCAAGATCGCAATAAAACACTGTATTCTGCATGACCAGCTTACCATGTCACCATGTTACCATCATGAGATTTTCGTACAGGTTATTATATAGATCTTGTGTGCATCTGTCTAACCTGTAAATAGATCTGATGATGATAGCATAGTTTACCGAAACCTGTCATCCAGAATACATTATGTTATTGCGATCTTGGCTAAGAAGTTTTTCATCTTTCAAGCCGCGCGGGGTAGCCGAGCGGTCTTGGGCGCCTTGTCACGGTCCCCGCGGCTCCCTCAGTCGGAGGTTGGAGTCCTCCCTTGGGCATGGGTGTGTGTGTTGTCCTTAGCATCAGTTAATTTAACTTACATTAAGTAGTGCGTAAGCTTAGGGACCGATGACCTCAGCAGTTTGGTCCCATAAGCCCAAACCTGAAATTTCCATTTCCATCTTCCAAGGAAACAAAGAATCCAGCACATAGTAGAAGAATGCTCAGTTCGAGCTTACAAGGGATCCCTCATCGACTTCCTACCTGGAACAGAGGAGGCTATCGATTGCATTCAATGCCTGGATGTCAACTTGTAATTAAATGTATAAGAACAGTGAAGTATACCATATGATAAATAAATAATACATACATTTATTTGCGCGTTGTGAACAGTTTCTTTGCTTACGACGTTTTACAAGAGCTGTCTTGAAAACATCCGTTACAAAATTCTTCAATGCTAACAAAACGTAAATAAACGTAACGTCTGAACATGGGATATCAGCCATCTTGAAAAGTCATCATGGGAAAATGAACGCCTACGAAAGCAAGTGACCGCGAGTAATTCATTACAAATTGCCTTCCGCTTCAACAGTTACGGTGTTCTAAAGAAAACAAAATAAGCAATGAGATAGGCAATCCCAGTCGAAAAGCAGTTAGGAGTAACTTAGCAGTTCTTAGCACAGGCGAGTCATCTGAGCAGGCAGGCCACAATTAGCAGGCATTCTTTTAGGAACTGGTCGCAAAATACTTTTGATCAGTGATCCCGTAGGCATCGGTTGATTCTGTAACGTTAAATGAATTTCTTTGTTTATTTTAAAAAGTTTAAATCTTTTGAACCTAACATATACCGAATACAGAAGAGAGCCTAGAAAAAAGCTAACAACAGAATGGCGAATTGTCAAAATCGATAATACCAGCCCCCACACGCTCAGTTTGTACTGGTATTACGGAATATACAGGGTGATTTTTCCCACCGTGTACAAACGCTAGGGATTGAGAGATGAGAGGATATAGAACAAAAAATATCTAATGAACTCATGTCCGGAAATGTATCGTTTCCATGCTAGAGACCATTTATTCAATCATACATTGTTACAGAGACTGCCGTCTAATACGCGCTGTACCATGCAACCACACTTAAAAGTACGAGTTGAAAATGGTTTCCATGTGCCTCGATGCATACGTGTACACGCCGTAGCGTGTTCTGTCTCACAACCTTCCATCGGTCAGGCTGCATCCGAACTGTGTCAAACGCAGCATGAATACGCTGCTCCAGTGTCTACACATCTGGACTGGGCTCTGCATAAGCTTTTGAGACGGCCCTATAACCAGAAATGGCACGGGTTGAGATCCAGTGAAAGCAGGCCATGCAACTGGACCCCATCGTCCGATCCATCGACCAGGGCAGACACGATTGAGATGCATCTGAACGTTAACGGCGAAGTGGGCTTGAGAACCATCGCAATCACATTTTCCTCCAAGTCTGGTGTGCGAACATTTCGGGCACGTGTTCCATGATTTCCTGCTTCCCGAAGCGACCCTGTCTCAGACAAACGGCGAAACACTGTTCGGGTTCGATTCCCGGCGGGGTCAGGGATTTTCTCTGCCTCGTGATGACTGGGTGTTGTGTGACGTCCTTAGGTTAGTTAGGTTTAAGTAGTTCTAAGTTGTGGCCGGCCGGTGTGGCCGTGCGGTTAAAGGCACTTCACTCTGGAACCGCGTGACCGCTACGGTAGCAGGTTCGAATCCTGCCTCGGGCATGGATGTGTGTGATGTCCTTAGGTTAGTTAGGTTTAATTAGTTCTAAGTTCTAGGCGACTGATGACCTCAGAAGTTGAGTCGCATAGTGCTCAGAGCCATTTGAACCATTTAGTTCTAAGTTGTAGGGGACTGATGACCATAGATGTTAAGTCCCATAGTGCTTAGAGCCATTTGAACCACTTTCGAAACACTGTTGCAAACATTGAATGCTGTGGTTGATGTCGGAGGGGACAGGTCTCCTGATACAACCTTGCTGCCCGTTGTCATTTGCCTTTCCGCAAGTAAACACTACGTCGGCAAGCTCTCGATTCGAATACGGAACCATTGTATCACATCTGCTACAAGGTGAGTCGGTTCAAATGGTTCAAATGGCTCTGAGCACTATGGGACTGAACATCTGAGGTCATCAGTCCCCTAGAACTTAGAATTGCTTAAACCTATCTAACCTAAGGACATCACACACATCCATGCCCGAGGCAGGATTCGAACTTGCGACCGTAGTGGTCGCGCGGTTCCCGACCGAAGCGCCTAGAACCGCTCGGCCACTCCCGGAGGCCAAGGTGAGTGAGAAGTGAACTGGAAACAGCGTTACAAATTACTGCGGCAGTAGAGGACGCTAGGGCATGACGTATTAGAAACTGTACCACTTTCTAGGAGGAAAGCATGCATACTGTAAATGTGGCTGCATGGTACAGCGCAAATGAAGGGGGGTAGGACGTCAAACGGGCCGACTTGGAGCAGGAGAGGCACCACTGTCTATACTTTTACAAGTGAATTCATAAATCTTTCTCAGCATGACCAGGAAGGATTCAGGATTCACACTCGTAGCAGCGAAAGTTCAAAAACATAACAAAATAATTTTTTTTACATGTGAAATTTCATCAGTTTTTCAGTTACTATTGGCTACATTTGTTGCTATAGGTACACTTTTCTTCATAAGTAAGAGAGACTGTTCGATGAATTTTGCACAGCATACAAACCAAACTTACAGGTGTCTGAAACTCTAGAATACATTTAATTTATGAAAAAAATGAATGAGCTGTTACGTTTTAAACTTTATGTTTAGAAAAAATCAAATTTTCTAGTTAATTATCTCAATTTTTACCACAGTTTTCAATAGATTTGGAAAATTCCAGAGTTTCATACACCTGTAAGTACGGTTTGTATGCTGTGCAAAATTAATTAAAGAATCTCTCTTACTTGTGAAGAAAAATGTACCTATAGCAACAAATTCAGGCAATGGTAAGTGAAAAAAACGATGAAATTTCATATCTAAAAAAAATTATTTTGTTATGTTTTTGCACTTCCACTGCTATGAGTGTGAATCCTGAATCCTTCCTGGTCATGCTGACGAAGTTTTATGATTTTATTTGTAAACGTATAGACAGTGGAAATTAAAATGTCCTGTGGTGCCTCTCCTGCTCCAAGTCGGCCCGTTTGACGTCCTACACCCCCTTAAACCGCAGTCTCTGTAACAATGTATGACTGAGTAAGTGGTCTCTAGCGTGGAAAACGTGCATTTCCGGACATAAGCTTCATTAGATATATTTTGTTCCCTATCCTCTAATCGATGAACCCCTGGTGTTTGTGTACGTTGGGAAAATTCCCCTGTATTTTGGTCGGCATCAGTGGTATTTGTAGTGTTAACAATACTAGCTCTCAGACGGTTATTATATTGACGTATTGACAGTTATATTGGCTCAGAGGCACGTAACCCCCCCCCCCTCTCCCTCTCTGCTCCCCCCCACCCCCCTCTCTCTCTCTGTCTCTCTCTCTCTCCTACAAACTTCTAACTTTCTTCCGCGGGTACGACTGTGATCAGCCTCGGGACAGCAGGTGAGGGGGTCCGCCGGGCCGCCTACCGCACGGCGACCGCCGTTGCCGGAGGCCGCGCCTCGCCCCCGCCGCCTCTGCGTCACTTCCGCCGGCCATCCGCGGACCTGCGTGCCTCGCGTGCGCCGCTCGGCGCCGTGCCCTGCAGGCTGGACGCTTCCGCAGCCGCCGCTTTCGCTGGCGCTCGGCGCTGTTGGCCGCCACCACTAGGGCGGGAGACGTGGCTACGGCAGCAGCAGGTCTCAGGTCCTGAGACCGGCAGCGATGGACAAACACGTGGTCTGCTTCGCCGCTGATGGCGAATGTTGGAACCACAGTCGCTACTTCAGAGAACAGTTTTTGTATGCCCAGCCTTTTGACTGGAGCCGGCCGCTGTGGCCGAGCGGTTCTAGGCGCTTCAGTGCGGTACCGCGCTGCTCCTGCACTCGCAGATTCGAATCCTCCGTCGGGCATGGGTGTATGTGATGTCCTTAGGTTAGGTAATACACTACTGGCCAATAAAATTGCTACACCACGAAGATGACGTACTACAGACGCGAATTTAACCGAAAGGTAGAAGATGCTGTGATATGCAAATGATTAGCTCTTCAGAGCGTTCACACAAGGTTGGCGCCGGTGGCGACAACTACAACGTGCTGACATGAGGAAAGTTTCCAGCGTGAAAAGTTGTTGTGATGCCTCGTCTAAGGAGGAGAAATGCGTACCATCACGTTTCCCACTTTGATAAAGATCGGATTGTAGCCTATCGACATTGCGGTTTATCGTATCGCGACATTTGCTGCTCGCGTTGGTCGACATACAATGACTGTTAGCAGAATATGGAATCGGTGGGTTCAGGAGGGTAATACGGAACGCCGTACTGGATCCCAACGGCCTCGTATCACTAGCAGTCGAGATGACAGGCATCTTATCCGCATGGCTGTAACGGATCGTGCAGCCTCGTCTCAATCCTTGAGTCAACAGATCGTGTTGAAGTTGCATGGCCAGCTGTACCTGTACACGCCATCCAAGCTCTGTTTGACTCAATGCCCAGGCGTATCAAGGCCGTTGGTACGGCCAGAGGTGGTTGTTCTGGGTACTAATTTCTCGGGATCTATGCACCCAAACATGCCAGTTCTAGTATATTTGTCCAATGAATACCCATCTATCATCTGCATTTCTTCTTGGTCTAGCAATATTAATGGCTAGTAGTGTATGCAACGTTGAAGTTCCTGCATAATAACCATCAGACAGAGAGAGAGAGAGAACCATTGCCGGCCCCCCGCAGGTTTCCTCCTTCCCTCCTGGTGTGGTGATAGGCTACACAGCTGGGCCCCTCGGCCGTATCCGCTCGTCGAGATGAGGGAGAGCGCGCGGCCATCAGCGAGTCGGGCCACGCTGCCGTTGCTCACTACTACAGCGGCTGCCATCTGATGTCCCTGGGACGCCCTGGACGGGAGGCCCATTAGCGCCGCCACGTCCGGCGACCCCACCACCGAGCGAAACCCCATCCCGCGTCGCCTCAGCTCACAAGCTTTCCACGGCCTTGGCCTCCTGCCACATAGCTACCGAGCCGCGCTGTCGCCGCCAATAAGAAGCACGGCTGCATAACTGAAACCGTGTCGGCGACCATGCAGTGCTCCAACTCAAACACTCTCGCGCCTGTTCAAATACACAGGCACTAAAAAAAAAAAAGTCGTTCCTCGGAAACATAATTAATGTGAAATTTCTGGGGTTCATTGACTAGGTAACATACACTACTGGCCAATAAAAACTCAACAGCAAGAAGAAATGCAGATGATAAACGGGTATTCGTTGGAAAAATATATTATACTAGAACGGACATGTAATTACATTTTCACTCAATTTGGGTGCATAGATCCTGAGAAATCAGTACCCAGAACAACCACCTCTGGCCGTAATAACGGCCTTGATACGCCTGGGCATTTAGTCAAACAGAGCTTGGATGGTGTGTACAGGTACAACTGCCCATGCAGCTTCAACACGATACCACAGTTCGTCGCGATTGGTGACTGGCGTATTGTGACGAGCCAGTTGCTCGGCCACCATTGACAGACATTTTAAATTGGTGAGAGATCTGGAGAATAAGCTGGCCAGGGCAGCATTCGAACATCTTCTGTATCCAGAAAGGCCCGTACAGGACCTGCAACTTGCGGTCGTGCATTATCCTGCTGAAATATAGGATTTCGCAGGGATCGAATGAAGGGTAGAGCCACGGGTCGTAACACATCTGAAATGTAACGTCCACTGTTCAAAGTGCCGTCAGTGCGAACAAGAGGTGACCGCGACGTGTAACCGATGGCACACCGTACCATCACGCCAAGTGATACGCCAGTATATCGATGACGAATACACGCTTCCAATGTGCGTTCACCGCGATGTCGCCAAACACGGATGCGACCATCATGATGCTGTAAACAGAACCTGGATTCTTCCGAAAAAATGACGTTTTGCCATTCGTGCACCCAGGTTGGTCGCTGACTACACCAACGCAGGCGCTCCTGTCTCTGATGCAGCGTCAAAGGTAACCGCAGCCATGGTCTCCAAGCTGATAGTCCATGCTTCTGCAAACGTCGTCGAACTGTTCGTGCAGATGGTTGTTGTCTTGCAAACGTCCCCATGTGTTGACTTAGGGATCTAGACGTGGCTGCACGATCCGTTACAGCCATGCGGATAAGATGCCTGTCATCTCGACTGCTGGTGATACGAAGCCGTTGGGACCCTCCTGAACCCACCGATTCCATATTCTGCTAACAGTCATTGGATCTCCACCAACGCGAGCAGCAATGTCGCGATACGATAAACCTCAATCGCAATAGGCTACAATCCGACCTTTATCAAAGTCGGAAACGTGATGGTACGCATTTCTCCTCCTTACACGAGGCATCACAACAACGTTTCACCAGACAACGCCGGTCAACTGCTGTTTGTGCATGAGAAATCGGTTGGAAACTTTCCTCGTGTCAGCACGTTGTAGGTGTCGCCACCGGCGCCAACCTTGTGTGAATGCTCTGAAAAGCTAATCATTTGCATGTCACAGAGTCATCTTCCTGTCGGTTAAATTTCGCGTCTGTACCACGTCATCTTCGTGCTGTAGCAATTTTAATGGCCAGTAGCGTATTAAGTGATTAACAGTGTAGGATCATAAGTTAATGTAAGCGCTAGATGTGCCATAGCTAATGTGAAATTCTGGTACATTAATAACTGATATAACAGCCAGGATGTTCAATTCAAGCATGGAAACTTGTGTGCATTATACTGTGCTGCTGCCTGGATGGAGTTACATGCCTGTCGCACTTCGTCGGTCAATACAGGGACGGTCAATGCTGCTGTGAATGACTCCGTGATTATCGAGCAGGCCAAAGCAACATGTTGACACTCTGTATTGCGACAGCTATTGTGGGCGAGCGTTATCCTGTTGGAAAACACCTCCTGGAATGCTGTTCTCAAATGGCAGCACAGCCGGTCAAATCGCTAGACATGTACAAATTTGCAGTCAGAGTGCTCCGGCTGTCATGCGAAATCGCACCAGAGACCGTAGCTCCAGGTTTACGTGCATTGTTTCTAGCACGCACGCAGATTCGCTGCAGGCCCTCAACTGCCCTCTTCCCAACCAACACACCGCCACCACTAACATCGAGGCACCAGAAAACGCAACAGACCGCCACCCTGCCCTCCATTGTGCTCTCGCTAGCCAATGGCGGTAGTCTGGGGTCAGTGGAAAGCGCTCTACACACAGGGCGTCTGGCTCGGAGCTGCTTCTCAAACTGCTGCGGCAGATGCAGTACGATGCGCCAGGGCCATTCTCCGAACACGCGCTATGATCTTCCCTCTCGGTAGTGCCACGATGCCGTTCGAAGCGCGCTCTTCTTGGGACCGTACATTCTCGTCATCAGCGCTGCAAACAATCATGTGCAGTGGCTACTTCCCTGCCAGGTATTTCTGTAGTATCGCAGAAAGAATATCCAGCTTATTGTAGCTCTGTTACACGACCTCTCTCAAGCTCAGTGAGTTGTTGATAATGGCGTCTTTGTCGCCTTAAAGGCATTCTTGAGTAAGACAAACTCAGCCCACCCGTTGGCCTTGCGGTCTAACGCACGGCTTTCAGGAATGGGCAGGAGCGCCCGGTCCCCGGCACGAATCCGCCCGGCGGAGTTGTGTCGAGGTCCGGTGAGCCGGCCAGTCTGTGGGTGATTTATAGGCGGTTTTCCATCTGCCTCGGCGAATGCGGGCTGGTTCGCCTTATTCCGCCTCAGCTGCACTATGTCGGCGACTGCTGCGCAAACAAGTTCTCCATGTACGCGTAGACCACCATTACTCTACCACGCAGGGTTACACTCCTCTTGTGCGAGACGTTCCATTGTGGGGGGGGGGGGGGGCAGGGGGTGTCCACAGAACCGCACAATAACCCTGGGTTCGCTGTGGGGCGGCGGAGGGGTGAAGTGGACTGCGGTAGTCGTCGTGGGGTTGTGGACCACTGCGGCTGCGGCGGGGACGGAGCCTCTCCGTCGTTTCTAGGCCACCGTTAATATACAACAAACAACAAGACAAACTCACCAAGTCCGATCCCATGGGCAACTATCTCCCGCGACCGCTATAGCGTGTATTTGAAGCTAACATGATATGCACCTCATAGTGGCATTACTAATCCGTGAGAAGACGCGCCTTAGAAAGTTACACTGTTTGGTGCGCGGGTGCAAAATGCTCTCTCTAATTAAATCGTATTTTTTAGAAACAGGAAATATAATACTATAATAAAAAATCATTATATGAAATGAAAGGCGCCTATCTACGTAATCATAGTATTTGTTAAGGTATAAGTAACAAAAAATGCAGTCTTTGGCATAAATAAAGTCTTCTGAACTTTGGTTATTTACTTATGGCACATATAACGAATATAGTATATAAAAAAATCGAAAATTGCATTTTTTTAATTACTCAGTCTTCTATAGTGTCTGGAGAAATGTGTCTTTCGTAACATCCGTTGCGCATGAATGACATATGCTCAGTGCAGAGTGATTTCCCACACAAAGTACATAATTTTTTAGAGCGTCTATTCTTCCGTCTTGGACAAAGTGCACAAAAGCCACTGGGTCCTGTCTCTGTTTCCACGTTAGCAAGAGGTACAAACCGCTTCATTCGGAACCTGAGATCCGATGAAATGTTCTGCAGTGTTATTCTTCATTAAATATGTGGTTTCACCAAATCTGGAGACACATCTTTCACGAATACACATCTTTCACGAATACACGTCTTGCAATTAAATTCTGTGTGGTTTCTTTCCATACAATTTGCGCGTTGATCCCAGTTATATTCAAAACTGTGAAGAACAGTCTGATTGGCCACCTTGAAGAAATTCGTGCAGCAGAGAACTCCTTTTTCTTTTGGTCAACAATGTCCACACCTCCTTTAGTATTGTTACAAAATGTAACAATTTCTGGTTTTGCTTCAATACCTGTCTCTTGATGGATATTATCGTCGTTGTGGAGTGAGGATAAGTTAAGTACAATTTTCTTCGTTTTTTCCCTTGGTACGTAAGATACGATGACATAGTTTTCAGCGAAAACAAAAATAAAATTCGGCATCGGTCTGTTCTTGTTGACAAAAATAATCGAGGGATTTCTTTTTTATTTCTGCGTAATGTGCCAACTGCTATTGTTCTGTAGACAATTTTCAATTCTTTGAACAGTCGAATGGACGTGAAATAATTGTCGAGTGTTATGTTTCTACCACTGTTCAGTATAGGTGCAGCAACCCCCTTGACTACGTCAGCAGCCGCGTTGCTCAAGTTATGTCGTGGTGGCTGTTTTCCGGCATATATCTCCAAATTACACGTATAAAAGGATTTCGCATCTACGAGGGCGTAGATTTTTATGCCGTATTTCGCGGGTTTATTTGAAATATGTACCCGAAACTTACAGCGGCCCCTGAATGACTCCAACATTTCATCAATAGTACAGTACGCTCCGGTTGCATAACTGTCGTTACAATGTCTAACAAAGACTTCAAATATTTCTCGGATAGGCACTAGCTTACCAACTTGCTTTCTTGCCTCCCGAGTATTGATATCATCAAAACGTAACAACACAGCAGGAATAAATAAATAAATAAATCACGATTTATGGACATTGTTGCCGTAAAAAAATCACAGGCTGTACCATCATCAGTCCACACTTCTTTCACATTCAAACGATTTGTTTCTTTCAAACCAGCCATGTACAACAATCCAATGAATGTCTTTATTTCAAGCGCGTCTGTCAGCTTACAATCCCCCTCTCGTGAAAATTTTTCTTATAATTTTGTGATGTATGTATTTGTATATGTAACTATTTGATCAGTCATTCCTTCATTCAGAAACACGGAAACACATTGTAAGGGAGTTTGTGCATTCTTAGCTGCTTGTTTAACCCCTGGCAAATTAATTACGATATTCCAGGTCCTAGTACGTATATTACTTACGGGTTTGTGTATAAGCCATCTTTCCCAGAATAAAATGGTATCCTATCTCTTGGTTTGTGGCACTTCATGTGCAGCTTCATCCGAAGATTGTTCCGAATCTGTCTGACGGGTTGCCTACACGATTGTCGTCTGTATCATCCGGATACATTACATATTCTTTGTCCAAATCAGAGTCTTCCAGCCATGGAAGTATTTTTTTTGTTTGTTTGTTGGTCAGCCATAGCTATTATTGTAAGCTGTATATAATAAAGAATATAATTACTAAAAATAAAATTACCTTCCTCTTGTTATAATGTAATACAGCAAGAAATAAACATTTACATAACATTAAAAAAATACACAGGTAGGCCCGCGATGAGAAAAATGCCGCACATTGCGGCTTGGTGGCCCAACCGATTCACTGCGAGGTCACAGGCACACTGAGCGACGCGAAAGTGTGGAGCACGCGAGGGGATGAATGCTTAGGAAGGTAGTGAGGCGCTCGCCGCGCTGTCGTGTTAGTAACACACACAATTACTGAAAAGAATTTTTGCGTAAAAGAAATGCTCATAGCGCGCCTTCTCACGGGCTAACGCCACTCTTATGCGACTGACTGATGTCATCTTTCAAATGTAGAAACACGGTTAGCAACTTTCGTTTATGTCGCGTAACTTGTTCACGGTGCTGTGTTCTCTTTACCGTTGGTGCAAGTTATGGGAATGCTACCGCGTGACATCGTCTGCACAGCCGATATTTCGACAGGTGCACACCCTGTCATTTTCAAGACGAAACTGGAACAATTAAGCCCTCTCCGACAGAATTTTATACCTAGGTTTTCAGAGCATTTCCTGAAAGATAGCACACACACAAGCTACACACTAGACACGTCAAATTTGAATTGCCCTATCGATCAATCGGACACAGTTCAGAAATGTTCAAATGTGTGTGAAATCTTATGGGACTTAACTGCTAGGGTCATCAGTCCCTAAGCTTACACACTACTTAACCTAAATTATCCTAAAGACAAACACACACACACCCATGCCCGAGGGAGGACTCGAACCTCCGCCGGGACCAGCCGCACAGTCCATCACTGCATCGCCTCAGACCGCTCGGCTAATCCCGCGCGGCTCGTACACAGTGCAAGTGATGATAACACCGAGCCGCACCCAAGCCTAGGACTTTTTGATTTTCACAAGAAGCATTTCCAACAGGACTCGTCGTATTTTGCGGAAATGTTGAGTGAAATGTGTTCTGACCACCATCTAACATTAGGGTCCTTTTGGATTTCGTAAAGGATGACCTTTGTTCGCGTAAACCAGGTGTCTACCGTATTCGTTGCAGTTGTGACATTTCATACACTATGTGATCAAAAGTATCGGCACAACCCCAAAAACATACATTTTTCATATTACGTGCATTGTTCTGCCACCTACTGCCAGGTACTCCGTATCAGCGTCCTCAGTAGTCATCAGACATCGTGAGAGAGCAGAATGCGGCGTTCCGTGAAACTAACGGACTTCGAACGTGGACAGGTGATTGGGTGTCACTTGTGTCTTAAGTCTGTATCCAAGATTTCCACACTCCTAAACATCCCTATGTCCACTGTCAGTCAATAATGTGTGATAGGCAGACATCTATCCAGACCATCTCACAGGAATTCCAAACTGCATCAGGATCAACTGCAAGGACTATGACAGTTAGGCAGGAGGTGACAAAACTTGGATTTCATGGTCGAGCGGCTGCTCATAAGCCACACAGCACACCGGTAAATGCCAAACGACGCCTCGCTTGGAGTAAGGAGCGTCAACATTGGACGATTGAACAGTGGAAAAACGTTGTGTGGAGTGAGGAATCACGGCACACACAGTTGCGATCCGATGGCAGTGTGTGGGTATGGCAAATGCCCGGTGAAAGTCGTCTGTCAGCGTGTGTAGTGCCAACAGTAAAATTCGGAGGCTGTGGTGTTATGTTGTGGCCATGTTTTTCATGGAGGGGGCTTTCACCCCCTTGCTGTTTTGCGTGACACTATCACAGCACAGTCCTACATTGATGTTTTAAGCCCCTTCTTGCTTCCGACTGTTGAACAATTCGGAGACTGCGATTGCATCTTTCAACACGATCGAGCACCTGTTCATAATGCACGGCCAGTGGCGGAGTGATTGCGCGACAATAAATCCCTGTAATTGTCTGGCCTGCACAGAGTCCTGAATCCTATATAACACCTTTGGGATGTTTTGGAACGCCGACTTCGTGCCAGGCCTCGCCGACCGACATCGATACCTCTCCTCAGTGCAGCACTCCGTGAAGAATGGGCTGCCGACTGAACGTGTGCCTGCGAGAGTGGAAGCCGTCATCAATGCAAAGGGTGGGCCAACACCATATTGAATTCCGGCATTACCGATGGAGGGCGCCACGAACTTTTAAATCATTTTCAGCCAGGTGTCCGGATACTTTTGATCACATAGTGTATACTGATCAGACTACAGGTTGTGGAAGAACGGTGAACTGAGCCTAAGTGGCACACACACTTACAACAGCCGATCCAATCTGTTCTTGCAGCACATTGCCACGGCATCTGTCATCCTATGGAATACAACAATGCGGGGGTTCAGGCTTGCATTTCCACATACTATGAAAGTGTTATTAAGGGGAGTTGGAACGCCGTATCCCGACAATATTAAATTTAGTGACTTGGCTTCCCTGTATTTCAGGAACCACTGTAGCCATTGACATGAAACTTTTACAGGACATTAAACTCTATGTTCTGAGTCTACTAAATTACAATACTTGTAATTGCATTTCAGCTACTGCTTTCGGAAATAAAATTCTTTAATAATACGGTTAAAATTTTGTGTACTTTTTTGTACGTTATCCTAAATAATTTTACGTTTTATATGTTCTTCTTTTAGTTCAGTAGATTCAGTACACTACTCGAAGTGGTTTCTGAGATTTAGGGAAAAAATGCCACAGGAAATGTAAATTATCAGGAACGGCTTCTAAGGTTTCAAAAGACTGTAACTCACTTAATACGAGGTGTGGCTAGAAAAAAAACCGGACTAGTACTGGTGAAACAATAATACGAATGCAATAAGGCTGAAAGTCGCGTGGCCTGTCACGTGACTCTCGCTCCGCCTACTGCTCGAGTTTCATCTGCCTCCTGCACTCAGTCTGCCCGTGGCGTCTGTTTTAAGTAGTTGACGTTTTGTCTGTGCGTCGGAAAATGTTGAGTGTACAGAAAGAACAGCGTGTTAACATCAAATTTTGTTTCAAACTAGGAAAATCTGCAAGTGAAACGTTTGTAATGTTACAACAAGTGTACGGCGATGATTGTTTATCGCGAACACAAGTGTTTGAGTGGTTTAAACGATTTAAAGATGGCCGCGAAGACACCAGTGATGACACTCGCACTGGCAGACCACTGTCAGCAATAACTGATGCAAACATTGAAAAAATCGGTAAACTTGTTCGACACTTTCCTTGTCAACTCCTGTTAACTCAGACACTGCTCTGATTGTTAAACGGCGATCTTGTCGAACAAGAACTGTAAATAGGTTTTATGATATGCATGACTGTTGCTGGGATGGAATGTTTATGGCTATATGAAGTGTTTGAGTACTGGGCATTGCGGTAACTGCGCCATGGATCAGGTCCAGGAGGACAGAGGTGGTGTTCTGGTTTATCATCAGCTGACAGTCTGTGGAAGAAGGAGGCCCATACTGCCTGCTTCATTTTCAACAAATTCTGATGGCCATCCCATAATACTGCTGTAGTTTATTAATAATTTTGTGTGTCAGTCTGCCTCTTATGGTTTTACCATCGCAAAGTTTCTTGTCTCTCACATTTTGTTTCAGCTTCTTCAACCTGGTGCCCATCCTCTTCTGGACATGACCTTTGTAACAAAGCAATCCGTAGACTTCTATATAAAAAATTACCAATTTTATTAGATCTTGAAGTAACGCACATAAAAATTTGAACATTTTCATCCGGTGTAGAACATACTTTAAAAAGTAAAATAAAATACTTCCCATGTGAGTTTATAAGTGCTATGTATATATCATTTTATTCCGAAAATGTGAAAAAAAATATTTCCGTTCTAACTCCCCTTAAGTGAGCAATTGAAATTATATTAGCAAGTGCCTTATAAATAGGGATGTAGGTTTTTGCTTAAATTCTGCGTAGAATTCTGCTCTCTCCCTTGTCAAAAAGCAGAGAAACAGACTTCATGCTACCTCACCCGTTATTTATTAATTTATGACGTCTGCCATCTTTCATTATATTGTGTTTATAGCGCGCGCGCGCGTGTGTGTGTGTGTGTGTGTGTGTGTGTGTGTGTGTGTGCACATGAAAAAATAAACTTACGTAATTAATTTTTTGTTTTGTTTGGAGTCTTGGTGCACATTGGAATCACCACTCCACAGTACAGTAGCGTGCCGGTAGAGGAATGAAATCAAAATGGGGCAGCCCATTGATTAACATCTGCGTCGACGTCTTTATCACTCTGCAGTTCACATCAATTTCACACTGTTTCTGTACTGTAGCGATCTCGATTAGCACATGAGATAAACGAGCAGCTAAATCTTCCCGTGCGAGCTTCGATTTCTCTTACTTTATTACGATGATAGGTTTTCCCTTTGTAGGTGGGAGTCAATAAAATGTTTTCGCATTACGAGGAGAAACTAAGTGATTGAAATTTTGTGAAAAGGTCCCGCCGCAGCGACAAACGCCTTTCTTTTAAGGACTATCCCAGTTAGCTCAACATATTCACGACACTCGATCCCCTGTTTCGTGATTACAGAAAACCAACTGCCCTTCTTTGAACTCTTTAGATGTCCTCCGTCAGCAGTCCATAAAGCGAAAAATATTCCAGAAGAGGACGAACAAGTGTAATGTAGGTGGTCTCTCTAATGGATTCTGAAAATAAAAGGCAAATCTATTTTACGCCTTACCCGTGTTTTTTTTTAATGTGAAGATTGGAATTTAAGTTTTTTGTAACTGTAAACCCTACGTATTTAGTTCAGCTGACGGCCTTTAAATTTATGTGATTTATTGTGTAACTAAAATTTAATGGATTCATTTTACTATCCATGTGAATGACCTTATACATTTTATTTCAAGAGTCAGTCGCCACTTTTCGCACCATACAGATATCTTGTCGATATTACTCTGCAACTGATTTCGATCTTCTGACGAATTTGCGACAAACGGTCTGAGAAACGGTCTGGAAACGTAGGAATACGGGATCAGTTTGAGATCCCTTACCGATGGTCCTCGTTGCTTCGTGTGAATAAGGAGCCAGTTTTACTTCACAAGAAATTTATTTTCTGTATCAGTGGTGACTACAACGTGAAGTATCAGGTAGCAGTTGGTTTTCGGCAACAGCGCATGTATTGCCGTTGTGTCAGAATAATGCAACCGGATAAAGAAGTGCGCGCGTTCTCTAACACAACATTTCCATTTATATCTTATACAACGCTAGCCACATTCGCACGCAATTCATTATTTACTTTCTCCTTACTTCGATTTCCTGTGCTGGATTTTGGGAGGGGGCTGAGATTTGCCAAATGTCGTACTTCGGCATATTGGTCATTACGATACAGTGAAATGTTGTTAGCGATTTTGTCTGTTGTCAATCACCTATCCTGAACTCTGGAAATTTCGTATAGGGGCTGGTTTGCCTCGGAGGTTGCCTAATTTTGTTATAGGCATCACAATGAATGGTGACCTGGTTGGGTGTTAACGTATGATAACACAGAGCGTTATCACTACCTTTCCTGTCGAACTTTCACAGGTAAACTACATATGGATCGTGCCTGGAGTTTACATGCTCAATGGTCAGGTGATCGCGAATACTCGGGTAAACTTAGTACACTCTTTGGCGCGCTTTACTGTTGTCCAAGTCGTTCTGCGATGCATTCACATCCAGTCCAGTGGATGGGTCTTGAATGCTACTGTTCGGTGTGTGGCTTGTTAAACCCTCCCGCCGGAGGTTCGAGTCCTCCCTCGGGCATGGGTGTATGTGTTGTTCTTAGCATAAGTTACTTTAAGTTAGTTGAAGTAGTGTTTAAGACTATGGACCCATGACCTCAGCAGTTTGGTTCCATGGGACTTCGCACACATTTGAACATTTGAAATTGTTAGACAATGTGATTTCCTAGTATGAGGCCGCACAATTTTTACCCTAATGTCTATTGGATAGAATAAGAGAATCAACGACTTGCAAATTATGTATCATACTACATCCACTTTTAAATTCAGCATGTTCTTTTCCTTGGTTAATTTTTTTAATGTGGTTGGTGACAAATTAAGCGAATGACTTATACATTACGAATAGAAGACCTTCTCGTGAAATAAATTTAATAAATTTATTGTTCTTCGTTTTCAGTTTCTCTGTCCTCTACTTTGAGGCGGCCCGCCACAATTTCGTCTCTGATGGCAATATTTTCACCTCGGAGTAGTATCTACACCCTGAATTCTCAATTATATATTCCAACCTCTGTCTTCCCTTACAGTTATTACCCTCTACAGCTTCCTCCATGGACGGTATTTCCTCATGTCTTAAAACGTATCCTATCATCTTGTCCGTTCTTGTCAGTGTTTTCATTATATTTCTTCTGTCACCAATTCTGTGGAGAAGCACCTCAACCCTTACCTTATCGGTCCACCAAATTTTTAGCATTCTTCTATGGCATCACATTTCTAACGGTTCGATTCTCTACTTTTTCCTGCTTTTCGACAGTCCATGTTTCACTGCCATGCAATGGTGTGCACCCGCAAATTTCTTTCTCAAATTAAGCTCGACGTTTCATACTTTTCGGTCAGAAATGACATCTTTGTTTGTGCTAGGCTGCCTTTTATGTCATTTTTACTTCTTCCATCATGTGTTATATTGCTTCTAAGGTAGCAGAATGCCTTCTCTCTGTCTAGTTCGTGTTCCCCAAATTTGATGTTCAGTTTACCATTAATATAATTTCTCCAACTTCTCATTACTTTCGTTTTCCTTTGGTTTAGTCTCAGTCCATAATTTTTGCTCATACTGTTCATCTCATTCAACAAGTCATACAGTTCTTCATTTTCACAGAGAATAGCAATCACTAATTTATTTCACGCTAAATTTTAAGTCATTTCTTGTAACCGTCTTTTATTTCTGTCATTTCTTCTTTGACGTACAGACTTGACAGTAAGGGGAAAAGGCTGCAACCCAGTCTTACACCATTTCTTATAGGAGCACTTCGTTTTTCGTCTTCTATTCTTATATATGGCATATTACTTTCCTTTCTACTCTCGTTTCTCCATCTTGGTTTTTGTGTTTGGAATAATCAGTCTCCTGACTGGCTTGACACGGTTCGCCACGAATTCCTCTTCTCTCCTCCGCTTTTCATCTCAGATAATCACTTACGACCTATGTCGTTGATTATTTGCTGGATATGCTCCAATCTCTGCTTTCCCTTACAGTTTTTTTTCTTCATCTACAGCTTCCTCTTGTACCATAGAAGTTATCCTGGTGTCTTAATAGATGTCCTGTTATCCCTCCCTTCTTCTTGTCAGTGTTTTCCATGTATTCCTTTCCTCGCCCATTCTGCACACAACCTCCTCATACCTGACCTTATCATTCGACCCAATTTTCAACATACTTCTGTAGCACCATATGTCAAATGCTTCTATTCTTTTCTGTTTCGATTTCCCCACAGTCCGTGTCTCTGCCATACACTGCTGTGCTGCAAATGCACGTTCCCAGAAATTTATTCCTCAAATTAACGCCTATGTTTGATACTAGTAGACTTCTCTTGGTCAAGAACTCCCTTTTTGCCAGTGCTGGTCTGCTCTTTATACCCTCCTTGCCCCGTCCGTCACGGGTTATTTTTGCTGCCTAAATAGCAGAATTTCTTAACTTCATCTACATCGTGATCACCATTCATGATATTAAGTTTCCCGTTGTTCTCACTTCTGCTACTTCTCATATCTTCCGTCTGTCTTCGATTTACTCTCAATCCATATTCCGTACTCATTAGACTGTTCATTCCACTCAGCAGATCCTCTAACTCTTCTTCACTTTCACTGATGACAGCAATGTCGTCAGCGGATCTTATCATTGACATTCTTTCACCCTGACTTTTAATTCCCCTCCCGAACCTTCTTTTAATTTTCGTCACTGCTCCTTCGATGTACAGACTGAACAGTAGGAGCGAAAGACTACATCCCTACATCCTTTTAAATCCGAGCATTTCATGCTTGGTCTTCCACTCATTCTGTTCCTTCTTGATTCTTCTTACCAAGCTTTCCCTATCGCTTACTACAGTTATTGTATACTGTATAGTGTATTACCCGTCTTTGCTCATAGCTTACACCCATTTTTGTGAGAATTTCGAACATATTGCAAGATTTTAAGTTCTCGAAATTCTCGACAAGTAGGACGTACTGTTGACTAAATTCTACATGAAATAACAATTAAATGAATACCCCTAGCTGCTTAGAGCCGTTGATATAAGTCAACGGAGACAGTTGAAAATGTGTGCCCAGACAGGGACTCGAACCCGGGATTTTGTGCTTACATGGCAGACGCTCTATCCATCTGAGCCACCGAGGACACAGATGATAGTGCGACTGCAGGGACTTACCTCTGGCACGCCTCCCGTTAGACCCACATTCGCAACTCACTGTCCCGCACTATATTCACAGTGCCCCTGCCCATCATATTGATTACGCGCGGCTTTACTGTCGATTCCCATAAGAGTTCTGGCACTGTTTGTGCATCCGCACAGAAGAAGATGGTCAAATGGCCGGTATATATATATATATATATATATATATATATATATATATATATATATATATATATACCATTCACCTCTGAGGGAACGCTAATCACCGTCAAAAAGCGCTCCGTTCTCAACGTACTGTGCTGAGAACTCGTGGAATGAGTACAATGACGGGTCCGCTCGATTTCTCCAACCTGCAGCGACTGTGTACAGATACGCCGGCGTGTACAGCCAGGCCACTGCACTGCCGACACGGCCCGGCCGCTCTGACATTCCCCCGCGCTGACATTTGCCGGGCCCCGCCGTTGCCGCTGCCGGTGGCATTTCTCACATTCCAAATGTTGCGACGCGCCCGGCAGCTGCCAACTGTTGTCTAACCGGGTCGCAACAGGAGCCGCTGACGTCCGCGCTCGCCGCGAGCCACGCAGCCCCCGCTGAGAAATCAGCGGGAGACAAAATGTAGACTACCTGTTCGTAAGTGTCAGCCCCCGTAGCCGAGTGTTGAACGAGGCTCACTACCTCGCGGGGAACCCGGATTCGATTCCCGGTATTACTAGAGACTTTTCCTCGGTGGGAGGCCAGAACGGGGACGCCCGAGCCTCTTGAGGCCAACTGACGAAAAAAAAAATTGTAAATTTGTCGTAAGATCTTATGGAACCAAACTGCTTAGGTCATCGGTCCCTAAGCTTACGCACTACTTCGTCTAACTTAAACTAACTTGCGCTAAGGACAACACACACACCCATGCCCGAGGGAGGACTCGAACCTGCAACTGAGGGAGCCGCGTGGACCGTGACAAAACGCCAAAGAACGCGCGGCTACCCCGGGCGGCCCAGCTGAACCGCGATTTATTTTCACAAAATATTCGTAAGAAATTTATTTTATTTTATAGCGATTCATCAAGAGCGTTAACACATCTAATCACACTATGTGAGCGTGGAAGTAGTTGCTAGGGAGTAACTGATGAAATCATAAGCAAATTCCTTTTTAACAAATGGTAATTTATTCACTTTAATGGTGCCTAAAGCATTTTTTGAAAGAAACGGATTGAAAGCTATAATCAGAAAGCACCCTCTAAAAATCAAGTTACAATCTATTCAGAGGCAGAAAGAAAGAAATTTTTGACTGTATGAGCTTTCGGGCTGAGAACCTTGCCGCTCCCTTTTGACACGACAGTAGTTACGACCGCTCACAACCACCTCTGAAAGACTACACTCGTGCAAATCTGCAACACATCAGATTACTTTAAACTAAAAGTTTTAACAATTCACACAAGCACACAAACTATGCACCCCGTAGAAGGGATGGAAATGGTACAAACACTAAAATTAAAATATCAACTTTGCCACCGAAGGTGCAACTGAATTTAAACTTCTAAGAAAAGTCTTACGGTGGAAGGGTGGCAACTTTATATACTAAAATGACCATTTACATAAAAGCCTATGAAATGCAATCTTATATAAAATTATACAAGGTTGGCCAAACAAGTTGACATGCTCTACAGTACACAGATACCGCCTCTCAAGATGATAGGCAAGATGGGCAAGGCACAGCAACCTTTCCCCTTCGCCACCAGAGGGAGACACCAAAGCTGCGATTGCCACAGCGGCGCCACCGCCAGTAACGGAGGGCGACTGCTTCACACTACGCGCTGCGGCGCGCTCTTCAAAACAGCAATTTTCACCACGGCTCACGAGCCAGCTTGGTTAGCGCCTCGAAGGTCAAGACACCCAACAGTGACCGGGAGCTGACCACATTCCCCTCCATACGACATCGAGTGGCGCTTTTAGCAGAGTGTGACTCGGCGTTCGGTCGGGTTCAATTGGCCCGTCGAGATCTAGAACGTGCAACTTGAACCCTACCTGTACAAGAGACCTCTATATAATGCGGAATTGACCACCAGGTGGCACGAAAGACGGAGCTGCCAGTATAAAAAGAGGCAGGGAATACTGTTTTGTCAGTAAAGGAATAATAAAAGCAGAATAGGTTGGTCAGGAGAGCTCACTGACTTAGAACGTGGACTAGTCACTCACTACAAGAATAATAATGCCATCAGGGACATTTCAGTCTCTGTACATCTGCCTTGCTCGACAACTGGGGACGTGACTGTGAACTGAAAACGTGAACGAACAACCAAAGCTAAACCGAGAACAAGCAGACCTCAGGTACTCAGAGGGAGGGACCATAGAAAACTGCAGAGGGTGTCTGTAGCTCGCGAGGGATTCCTTTCGCCCATTTCGTTTACGAAGTGCTACTAGCAATGCGGCTATCACAATGAACGTGCGCAGGCAATGAAAGGCAGTGAAGAAGAATAGCGCACAATTGTCGAGCAGCTACACAATGGTCGAACTCATAAGCTACACATTCCGGTAATCAGTGCTAAGCTACGTTGGAGACGGCGTAAACAGAGACGGTATTGTACAGTGGACGAATAAAAGAGCGATTTGGAGTGATTAATCAAGGTGCACCCAGTGACTATCCAATGGAATGGTTCCCTTGTGGTGAATTTCTACTTAGCATTGCTTCTCATCATGTGTAGAGTAAACAAAGAAGGAGAGATGATGATGATGATGATGATTGATTTGTGGGGGCGCTCAACTGAGCGGTCATCAGCGCCCATACACATTCCCAATCTGTACACTGTCCAGTCTAGCCTCTTTAATGAATGATGGAATGATGAGGACAACACAAACACTCCGAGCAGAGAAAATCCTCAACCTGGCAGGGAATTGAACCCGGCACCCGTGATCCAGAGGTAGGAACGGTAGCTACTAGGCTACGAGCTACGGACTCGAAGTACAGAGAAGGTAGTGTTAAGGTACAGGGTTATATTTCGTGCTTAGGGTGTGATCCATTTACAGTGCTTAAGAAAACGGTTAGATTTTACATACTTGTCTAATAGGATGATTGTATGACAACGCACTGTCATAAAGTAACATTTGTGAGGCAGCAGTTTGTGGACGGTAACATGCCCGATATGGACAGGTCTACCAATAGCCCCACCTGAACCGAATGGAACATCTTTGGGACCTCACCACAAATAGCATCGTCCAACTAGATTCTCTGGTTTCGGCTCTTGACGAAAAATGGGCTGCACCTCGTTGAAAGTGCCCCAGCAGAGCTGACACCATCAGAAAAGTGAATGGAGGACACACCCTATATTAACGTCCACTAATAGTTCTCTCGACACTTTTGTTCAGATAATGTATCTTTGTTGATCGACCAACACTCATCCACGCAATTGTTGGGCCACTAAATCACGCGATCTTTACGAGGTGCAACAATAAAGTAATGAGACTGATTTTCTTTGGAATATGTGGCAACCCAGCAGAGTTGGGCAGCCACAATATCTTTGACCTTGGTCTATAACCTGCTTCTATCCAAACAGCACATCGATGCAACTAGTCATGAGTCGTGCTGTAATAAGTCAACACGTGTTTGTGTCTCTCGTCACGGAAATGGAACCGCATAATATTGTGCAACGGTATGCCATTTCTTTTTGCGTTAAATTTGGGAAAACGCGATGACACTGTAAGCTTCAGAAGGCTTTTGGAGAGGAGGTTATGTCAAGAGCTCAAGTTTTTCATTGGCGTAAAATGTTTAGTGAAGGCATAACGAATGTTGAAGACCGCAGTGGACGACCATCAACCTTATGGACCATGGCAACTCGGCCAGGGTGCGTTAACTCGTACGATCTGATCGAAAATTAGCAGTGAAAATGATTGCAGAAGAACTGAACATCAATCAAGAAAGGTTCGTCTAATAATAACTGAAGATCTTGGTATGAGAAAGATTTGTGCAAAAACAGTCCCCAAAAATCTCACACCAGAACAACGAGAAACACGAAAAAATGTGGCAGCCGACCTGTTAGAGCAAACGGAAATCAGTCCAGAATTGTTGAGTCGTGTTATCACTGGTTATGCAAGTTGGTTTTTTCGGTACGATCTAGAGACAAAACGCCTAAGTTCGCTGTCGTACTTACAAGGATCACCCACAGCAAAAAAGCTCGCGTGTCAAAGTCAAAAGTGAAAAGCATGCTTGTGTGCTTCTTCGATTCCAAGGGAATTGTTCATAAAGAGTGGGTGCCTCCTGGACAAACAGTTAATCAATATTACTACAAAGAAATTTTAGAAAGACTTCGTAAAAGAGTTAAATGTTTAAATCTGTGTGAAATCTTATGGGACTTAACTGCTAAGATCATCAGTCCCTAAGCGTACACACTACTTAACGTAAATTATCCTAAGGACAAACACACACACCCATGCCCGAGGGAGGACTCGAACCTCCGCCGGAATCAGCCGCACAGTCCATGACTGTAGTGCCTTAGACCGCTCGGCTAATCCCGCGCGGCATAAGAGAATTCTTCGTGCCAACATTGCTGATAATTGGATTCTGCATCACGATAATGCGCCATCACATACTGCTGTATCAGTACAGCAATTTTTAACCTCAAAACAAATTTCAGTACTATCACAACCACCTTATTCAACAGATATCGCTCCGTGCGACTTTTTTTCTAATTCCAAGAGTCAAAACGGCGGTCAAGGGATACCAAATGGTTCTGATCACTATGGGACTTAACATCTATGGTCATCAGTCCCCTAAAACTTAGAACTACTTAAACCTAACTAACGTAAGGACATCACACAACACCCAGTCATCAAGATGCAGAGAAAATCCCTGACCCCGCCGGGAATCGAACCCGGGCGCGGGAAGCGAGAACACTACCGCACGACCACGAGCTGCGGACCAAGGGATACCATTTTCAAAGAACACAGAATGTCCAAAAAGCTGTGACGAGGGTCTTGGAGGATATTACAGAAGATGAGTTCCAGAAATGTTACCATCAATGGCAGAAGCGCTGGAAAAAGTGTGTGCAATCAGAAGGGAACTACTTTGAAGGAGACAACACAAAACTTGACTAAAACGGTAAGCAACATTTTTTCACATCAGTCTCATTACTTTATTGTCACACTTCGTATGTGATAAAAAAAAGTCTTCGAGTGGTTGGAACGCAACAATCAACATCACCGGAATTTGCTAGCTCTACGGGATGTTTCCATTAATGAGTGGCTTCAGGCTATCAGACAAACCTGAAGGAACGTGTGGCCTCTTTTACTCGCCGTGTTGGCGCCAAGAGACTAGATGTCTGCTTGATGTCTCTTACTCGTGAATATTTTTTGTTTGGTGTATTTGCAGTACTGAACCTAACTGCACGACCGACCGCGGGTGTGCTGCGAGTCGAGAAGCTCAGACGGACAGTCCAGTGGAGGTCGGCCGAGCTTTGGGGCTCCCGCGAGAGGAGAGCCGTCCGGCTGCTTAGACATGCGCCCACGCACGCATTCCCGCACGTGCGTGTAAGCGCGGGTCCCGCGCGTCACGCAGGCAGGCGGGCTGGCTCACGCGGCGCCGCCGCTGCGTACACGCACAGTAGCCGCGCCTGCGTGACGCCGCGCCTCCCGAGATTTACCGCCGGCCGCTCGCCTTCTCCAGATGCTATCAGCTGGACCCGTCCAGCCGCTGTCCCGGGATTGACGGATGGTGGCGCCCGACTTCACCCCGTCTGTAGCCGCCGCCGTCGCTGCTACAACCGCGTACAGGAGTAGTCCCATCCGCTGAGCAAGGGTCGTGTTCAGCAACACAGATCACGGCGAGGCGAGTCGGCCTCAGTACTGCCTGGACTATGCAGTAGACGACTACACGATGTCTCAAAATCTCAATACAAACTTCAAGCGGTCGCAAGTCACACACAGATAAAGTTCCTGGTATAGAAGCACGTAACTTTGTATCTACCAAAACCTGACACTCAGTTTGTCAGTAATGTTCCATTCACAGAACGCATCTAATAACGACGCAGGTCGCTCTGATATTCAGCCTACATACAGGCTAGCCAAAATAGAACTGGTCCGTATAAACAGCTGAAGTATATATATATATATATATATATATATATATATATATAGTGTTACAGTTTTGGGGAGATGGGATCGCCTTGCTTGACACCCCTCATGATGCGGAATTCTTGAGTTGATTCGCCGATGTTAACATAAGCTGAAGAATCCTCGTGGATTTTCCTGAGGAATGTATGCTGCTCCCGCTCCTTGCTCACGCAAAGCTTGGAGGACAGCTACATGGCTAACGGAGTCAAATGCCTTTTCAAAGTCAACAAAGGCAATGCAGAGAGGTAGTTGGTATTCAGTCATTCGCTCTGCTTATCACTTCACTAACGGTCAGGATGTGGTCAACAGTGCTAAAATTGCTTCGGAATTCTAATTGTTCTATAGGTTGGGCTGAGTCTAGGGTGGAACTAATTCGGTTTAACAAGATCTTTGTGAAAATTTTGTACAAAATTGAGAGCAAGCTGATAGGACGGTAGTTTTTAATATTGTGAATACTTCCTTTCTTGTGTATCAAAATAATCTTAGCCTTGTTCCACGATAATGGGATTGAAGCATAGTGCAGGCAGGAAGTAAATACTTTTGCTAAGTGATTTATTGTTACCTCTCCTGCCAGTTTGAGGATGTCAACGCTGAGCTCATCACCACCGCATCATGAGGGGTGTCAAGCAAGGCGTTCCCATCTCCCCAAAACTGTTCTCTGCTGTACTGGAAATGGCTATGTCAAAGCTGAGCTGGGAAGATAAGGGAATTAGAATTAATGGAAGAAGCCTTACCAACTTGAGATTTGCTGATGATATTGCCTTACTGGCCAAAGACTTCGCAGAGCTCCAAAGCTTAGTTACAGATATAGTCAGTTGGTTGGCTTCAACATGAACCTTTCCAAAACAAAAGTTATTTCCAACAAATGGGTCCCAGCTGGAGATGTGAAAGTCAAGGACAGTCTACTAGGAGAGGTCAGTGAATATGTCTACCTTGCTCAGATTATAAATATGAAGCGAGACATAAGGCCAGAAATCTATCGACGCATCAAGCTTGGCTGGCAAGCATTTGGGAAGAATTCAAAAGATCAGATTCAGATCAAAAATGCCAGTAAATCTGAAGAAAGCAGTATTTGATCAATGCATTCTTCCTGTGATGACGTATGGCTGCGAGACATGGACACTGAACTCATTTACAAAAGGGAAACTTAGGGCAGCACAGAGAGCCATGGAGAGATCAATGCTGGGCTGTACAAGAAAGGATAGGAAAAGGGCAGATGACATCCGGTCTGTGACGAAGGTTAATGACATCTTAGAGAGAGTAGGTTCCTTGAAACGGCAGTGGATTGGCCACGTCGCAAGAAGAAAAGACAACCGATGGACGAAGCTAGTACTGGAGTGGAGTCCGAGAGAGCACCGTAGAGGAAGACCACCAGACAGATGGGACAAGGACATCAAGAAGATCGCTGGTAACACCTGGCAGAGAACTTCCCAAGACCGTCCCACCTGGAGAAGACTGCTGAAAGCCTACCTTAATCCACAACTCGAAGAGGCCACATCATCTAATGATTGAATTGGCGGATGATGATGATGATGATGATGATGATGATGATAGGGTGTTACATTCCTCACACGCAAAGAAAGAAAATATGTTATGTGGACATGTGTCCGGAAACGCTTACTTTCCATGTTAGAGCTCATTTTATTACTTCTCTTCAAATAACATTAATCATGGAATGGAAACACACAGCAACAGAACGTACCAGCGTGACTTCAAATACTTTGATACAGGAAATGTTCAAAATGTCCTCCGTTAGCGGGGATACATGCATCCACCCTCCGTCGCATGGAATCCCTGATGCGCTGATGCAGCCCTGGAGAATGGCGTATTGTATCACAGCCGTCCACAATACGAGCACGAAGAGTCTCTACATTTGGTACCGGGGTTGCGTAGACAAGAGCTTTCAAATGCCCCTATAAGTGAAAGTCAAGATGGTTGAGGTCAGGAGAGCGTGGAGGCCATGGAATTGGTCCGACTCTACCAATCCATCGGTCACCGAATCTGTTGTTGAGAAGCGTACGAACACTTCGACTGAAATGTGCAGGAGCTCCATCGTGCATGAACCACATGTTGTGTCGTATTTGTAAAGGCACATGTTCTAGCAGCACAGGTAGAGTATCCCGTATGAAATCATGATAACGTGCTCCATTGCGCGTAGGTGGAATAACATGGGGCCCAGTCAAGACTTCACCAACAATGCCTGCCCAAACGTTCACAGAAAATCTGTGTTGATGACTTGATTGCATAATTGCCTGCGGATTCTCGTCAGCCCACACATATTGATTGAGAAAATTTACAATTTGATCACGTTGGAATGACGAAACTAATATGAGCTCTAACATGGAAATTAAGCGTTTCCGGACACATGTCCACATAACATCTTTTCTTTATTTGTGTGTGAGGAATGTTTCCTGAAAGTTTGGCCGTACCTTTTTGTAACACCCTGTATATAAAATAAAAAATAAGAAAAGGTCTTGAAAGAAACAGCATCAAAGAATCAGAAATAGCAGAAAGAAACCGTTTTAAAAACAAAATACTAAATTTGGAAGGCTTTCAAAGCAGAAGAAATAAAAAATAGAGAGTAACATGGAAAGAAGAAAGGAAGAGACTTCATGGGGAAAAAATAAGGGAATACAGGAAAAATAGGAAACAACAACAAAGGAAAAAAGAGGAACTGAAGTTGTTAGCGTGATCCTAGTTGGTCAATACGATTGTAAAAAAAAAGTACGTATCACGAAGGAACTATTCGAATGTAACGGAAATCAGTAGATATGAAGTACATGTACAGAAAAACAAATAATTACACTTTCAGAAAAAATTGGATGATTCATTTCTTCAAGAGAAAGAGCTGCACAAATTGAGCATGTAAACAACGCTTTGGTCCACCTCTGGCCCTGATGAAAATTATTCGGCTTGGCACTGACTGATACAGGTCTCGGATGAACTTCTGAGAGGCATCGTACCAAATTTAGGCGAATCGGTGGGTTAGATCGTCAAAATCCCGAGCTGGTTGGAGGGCCCTGTACATCATGTTCCAAACGTCCTCAATTGGGGAAACATCCTGCGACCTCACTAACTGAGGTAGGGTTTGGCAAGCACAAAGACAGGCGGTAGAAACTCTAGACGTGTGCGGGTCGCCATTATCTTGCTAGAAAGTAAGCCCAGTATGGCATTCCACGAAGAGCAACAATACGGGGCGTAGAGTATCGTCGACGTACTGCTGTGTTTTAAGTGCCCCACGGATGACAAGCAAAGGGGTCCTGCTATGAAACGAAATGGCACCTGCAGACCATCACCCCTGGTCGTCTGCGGTATGGCGAGCGACAGTCTTATTTATTTCCTCGCTTTCAAAAATGTTAGAAGTTCACGGTTTTGTTAGTAAAATGTAAGTTAGCTAATTTTTTGTTCTTTGATTGTCGTTAGGTCTGAAGATGGTGCTTTGTCAACTTAAACCAGTCATCCCATTTTGTTGTTTTATAATGTACGCCACACAGACAATTAAAAAGTTAAGATATGTATTGAACCTTTACCATAAAATTATAACTTTGAATGAATAGATTATAACAGCATTTTAAATTTTTGAATTCGGTCAATAATAAAGCGAAACTTGTGCATAGACTACATTTCGTTCAAAGCATACTCGAGAAGAATTCCAGCACCTCTGTAAACAGATTGCTCTGCGCCTCATTGCATGCATAATAGTTTCACAGCAATCATAACCGCACCACTTTGTTGAGAAAGACATGTTTCCATTTATTATCATCAAAGCATCACTGATTCGGACGATCTACTCTACTCTGGTGGCAATTCGTGCGATCTATACCATATTCTTGATATGCAACCAAAGAATGAAAGAGATCTCGGTCATGTGAAAGTGGCGTGACTGTGCCGGACGGTAAATTATTTTAATGACTGAAACTTCCTGGCTGATTAAAACTGTGTGCTGGACCGAGACTCGAACTCGGGACCTTTGCCTTTCGCGGGCAAGTGCTGTACCCTCTGAGCTACCCAAGCACGACTCACGTCCCGTCCTCACAGCATTACTTCTGCCAGTACTTTGTCCCGAGATCGAGTCTCGGTCCGGCACACAGTTTTAATCTGCCAGGAAGTTTCATATCAGAACACACTCCGCTGCAGAGTGAAAAACTCATTCTATTTTAATGACTATCAATCACTGTGCGTGTCTAGCCTCCTGAAATGTCGTTGTTCCCACAGCTTCCTGAATGTGTCTTTTACATCATAAACAGTCACAGTTTCCAAACTACAACGTAACATGGACGACGTAAGCTCATGTCAAAGTAAGAAATTTTACGTTTTGTTTCCATTTGAAAACGATAAAAAGACTGCATTTGAGACCTGGCACAGTAAGACGTTCCAAATATTACGTATAAAAAAACCAGAGTTTGTCAAAGGCATAAAAAGACAGACAAAATTTGCAAATTAGTCAATTCTACGTACACTGGTACACTGCGAACTATCTACTGCGTGTTCAGCAAATGAGGAGGCGTAGTATTTATACATATTTTCATATTTTTCGTTCTACGTAGCACGTTCTCCTACTACGTAAATACACGGAAACACACAAACGCTACTTGAAAATAAAGCATTCAGTTCCACAGGCAACTGTACACAAAACTTCCTGTATTATTTTCATCACTTCCCTATAGTGAAGCAGCTATTCAGCACCAATTTAGTCTGGAAAATAATTAAAAAGAAAAACGAAAGAAAAGATGGAGTTCACACTAGCCTTCTATCCGTGCTGCAGCTGTCTCTCTCGTGTCGCGGGTGATGATGGCTAATCTCCGAGGAAACTCACCTGTAACGTAAAACAAAACGAAATCATTAGAAACAGTAATAGTTATGTTACACCTTTAAAATGACGTGAAATGCGAGAATTAAAAACGAATATTCATTATACGTTGGAAAAAAGGAAAAAATAAAAAAAGAAAAAATATATGGAAGCAGTCAGAAAACACGGCCGACGTAGTGTGACTTCGGATGTGTAAATGATCAGAAGTGACGAACGAGCGCGGCGGTGCAGTGGTTAGCAACCTGGACTCGCATTCGGGAGGACAACGGTTCAAACGCGCGTCTGGCCATCCTGATTTAGGTTTTCCGTGATTTCCCTAAAATCGATTCAGGCAAATACCTGGACGTTCCTTCGAAAGGGCTCGGCCTCTTTCCTACTACATCCTTTCGTAATACGAGCTTGTGCTCCGTCTCTAATGACACCGTTTTCGACAGGACGTAAAACACTAATCCCCTCCACAATTCTAAGTGACCAATAGAACGGCCACCAGACCGCTTTACTGTTACCGTTTTTGGTGTTGTTACCAGACCTGATCGGTTATACGAGTGCAAGGAGCGCGAACAGCGTCAGACTTTGAGTGATGACTCTGAAGGTCAAGGAGATGCCACGTACACGTGTGAAGCAGCGTTATCAGCATCTGTCAGACTTCGAAAGTGGTCTCACTGCGTCTCTTCACTTGACCGGATGATCCAATAGCGCAATATCCAGATCTGTAGGGCATTCGGGCGCGACAGCAACGAGATGTCGGACTGCCTGGGCAGGTTCCGATCGACCACGTCTTACCATCACAAGGGAGAACCGCCGTCCTGTGAACCAAGCACATCGTAAACCATTCACATCTTGACTCCATGCAACATTCTTGTCATTCGGTACTGTTGGCCGGAGAACGGGAGCCGACAGACTATTGAATTACCTGAATAATGAAGACAAAATCAGCGGCTGTGTTTGAATCTAAGTCGTCGGTTCTTTTGAAAACATGCTTCTCGTTTCGGCATCACATAGTGTCGTCTTCAGGCGCCGAACGTATCCTGCAATCCACAACCGTTTTCATGTGCAATGAACGGAATCGTATGCACCAAAATTGACTGTATTCTGCACCTTCCGTGGCAATAACAAACCCAGCATGGCGAGACTACAAATCAGTTGTCTTCTGACCCTCCTACGCTTGTTATTTCCACGAAAGGTTCGGAATCCAATTAATTTTCGTGCACACGATTCTGTTCATTGCACATGAAGACGGTTGTGGACGGCAGGCTACATTCGGGGCCTGAGAATGACACCATCTGGTGACGAAACTGGAAGCAAGATTTAAAAAGAACAGTCGACGTTAGATTAAAATATAGCCGCTGGTTTTGTCACCATGATTCAAGTGCTACGTGTCCGGCTGCAGTCCCACTTGATGGATTACAGAGACTACTGAATTAGCGTTCCATGCATAGGCTGCCATTAACACCCCGTCGCAAATGACAGCGTTTGGAGTGCTGTTGCGACCGGAAAGTATGAAATAATGATGAGTGGGCTCGCAGTGCATTCGGCTGCGTATCGTGGTTCTGTACCACACCGGATGACCATTGTCGGGGAGTGTGGTAGCGACGTGGGGCCAGATCGTATTCTTGAAAATTTCTCGGGTAATCGGCCAGGTAGCGTCGTCCAAAAGGCGCGATATTTCGGGAAGACGACTTCTTGCCATCTTCAGGCGATCTTGGTGTCAGACACCAAGACCACCTGAAGATGGCAAGTAGTAGTCTTGCCGAAATATCGCGCCTTTTGGACGACGCTACCCGGCTGAATACCCGAGAAATTTTCAAGATTTCTGTACGCTGGGAAAACCTCAGATCACACAGATCCTATTATTCCAGTGGGTTACTCCTTGTGTCACGGAATGAAGGGCTCTCGGCTGGCCGTTGGTAGTGGAGGGCTGGGGTAATTAACTTACGAGACTGAGGTGAGTACGATTTACTTACAGAAACGTCCCTTAGATGGAGCTACAGTAGTACTCTGGGCTGGGTACGGTGCTGACGGCTTCGCGGTTGCAAGATCATCATTAGCTCAGGGGGACACGCTGCGCACAACGGTTTCTCCAGTCATAAGCACGGATCTCAACCTGCAACTACGACACGTATAAGGCAGCGGCCCACTTACACTGTTTCTTACAGCCTTTAGCCACAATGAACAGTAGTTAAACCTACAGCGATACAGACAATTTAAAAAAAAAAAAACGGTCGTGTGATTAGGGCTTACCATCGGGTAGACCGTTCGCCGGGTGCAAGTCTTTCACGTTGACGCCAATTCGGCGACTTGCGCGTCGATGGGGACGAAATGATCTCGACACAACACCCAGTCCCTGAGCGGAGAAAATCTCCGACTCAGCCGGGAATCGAACTCGGGCCATTAGGATTGACATTCTGTCTCGCTGACCACTCAGCTACAGGGGGTAGACACTATAAAAGCATTTAGTTAAAACTGAATTCAAATAACAAGGGCAATTTCATTTCTCGTAATCTCTCAATAACTTCGATAAAAATTATTTAAAACATTCTTCCTTACAGACTGATTAAAATTACTATATTATACACTACTGGCCATTAAAATTGCTACACCACGAAGAAGACGTGCTACAGACGCGAAATTTAACCGACAGGAAGAAGATGTTGTCATATGCAAATGATTAGCTTTTCAGAGCATTCACACAAGGTTGGCGCGTGTGGCGACACCTCCAACGTGCTGACATGAGGAAAGTTTCCAACAGATTTCTCATACACAAACAGCAGTTGACCGGCGATGCCTGGTGAAACGTTCTTGTGATGCCTCGTGTAAGGAGGAGAAATGCGTAACATCACGTTTCCGACTTTGATAAGGGTCGAGTTGGAGCCTATCATGATTCCGGTTTATCGTATCGCGACATTGCTGCTCGCGTTGGTCGAGATCCAATGACTGTTAGCACAATATGGAATCAGTGGGTTCAAGAGGGTAATACGGAACGTCGTGCTGGATCCCAACGGCCTCGTATCACTAGCAGTCGAGATGACAGGCATCTTATCCTCATCGATGTAACGGATAGTGCAGCCACGTCTCGATCCCTTATTCAACAGATGGGAACGTTTGCAAGACAACAACCATCGGCACGAACAGGTTGACGACGTTTGCAGCAGCATGGACTATCAGCTCGGAGACCATGGCTGCGGTTACCCTTGACGCTGCATCACAGACAGGAGTGCTTGCGATGGTGTAATCACTACTCTTGATGAACTGTGATGTCGTGCTGAAGCTGCATAGGCAGCTGTACGTGTACAGGCCATCCAAACATTGCCCAGGCGTATCAAGGCCGTTATTACGGCCAGAGGTGGTTGTTCTGGGTACTGGTTTCTCAGGATCTATGCAGCCACATTTCGTGTAAATGTAATCGCATGTCAGTTCTAGTGTAATATATTTGTCCAATGAATACCCGTTTATCATCTGCATTTCTTCTTGGTGTAGCAGTTTTAATGGCGAGTAGTGTAGGTATCTACCGGTTCATCTGCACCTATTGTTCGCAAGAATTTTTTTTTAAGAGCTGTGTCTCACATGATTGGATTTTCTGAAAGCGTGCTGTGAGACAAGGTTGTTTTCGTCCAGTGTCAATATAATGTCAACACTTCCGTTATGCCGTAAGATGCTGCTACTGATGGACGCTGGGGATACTGGTTTATAATTGTACGTATCTGGAATTTTGCAGTTTATATTAGAAGTTCTTTGTAATTAACTGATTTATATTACGTCTTTCATAGCACATTCATGAGAGCAAAATGGACTTCGCAGAAGTTTGTTCATTCCAGCCAAATATCTCAGGAGCAAGTAGGGAGTAGGGAAAAAGAATTCCCAACTGGGAATATCTGGGAGGGCACTTCCACTTCAGGCCAAGGGAAACCTCCCGAAAACATTGGTCGGAACCGTGGGATTAGAACTACTGAAATTTAATTCTGGAACAAAGTTGACTACTGTCCCAATCCAAAATTAAAAATGTACGTGTCTTGTTTTACATAAACTGGAGTGACGTACGCAGTGTTGTTCCAGACACAAGTTACAGTAGAGTCCGCGAGAGAGTGTCGACGAATTTGGAATCGCGCCTAACAGTGCAGAGTATTCACTGTACCATCTATTAGAAATCACGCCAACTGTGTGAGTAGCTACGGAGCTGTTGCCACTTCATCGCTTCCGCAGCACAGTGTATTAAACGCCGGTCCCGCGTCTCCGCGGGAGAGAATGCCAAGTGTCATCGTCTCGGCGTTTGGTCGGCTTGTTTCTGCCCCTCGCCCCCTCCGGACGGACATCTCCAAATCCACCCCCTATATGGTCCCTTAAATCGCGCAAAGTGCCCCATACATCGCGACAGCTGAGAGTAGCAGGTTTTTATTATCTCTCTGCGCACAGGAAGTGCGAGCAATTCGACTGGAAACTCCATCTTCTCTCTCTCTGCCCCTGCACCCGGCAGTACAACATGAAATTCCGTTTCTAAGAAACTCTCCCCGTTTATTTATTGCCGGACCTTGGACACTTTCTCTCCCGCTCCCTTCACCCCCGCCTCCCCCCCCCCCCCCCCCCGCCAACGCCACCACCAACCCAAAACACACACACACACACAACACCTCTACAGTTATCTACAGCCGCTGCAAATTTCTTGAGGGAAGCCACTGTCCTATGTAGACTGTTTTCATGTTTGAAATAAACACTTTAATTCATGCTTTTCTCCCGCTATTAGCTAATTTCGTTCCCTTGGGACTTTAAAGGTAACTTCTTTACAGTGAAAAACCACACTCACGTTATCTTTCTCACATTAGTGTGGAGAAACACCATCTGATGGTGTGTATCTCTAATAAGAATTAATTCTGGAAGCAGTGATAACGAGCGCCACAGTGACTTTAATTTCGTAGGTCAAAATGATGAATCACAACTCTTATACGGGTCTTTGTCGTTGTGCTAGTGTAATCCACATTAAAATCCTTTAGTTCACATTTCAAACAAAACTGCACGTATCATGGTCAACGTCTAAAAATTAGATTGTTAATTTAGCTGTTTGATTGGTTGTTGAGCTCCGTGTCTGCGGATTATACTGCTGTAAGGAATAGAGCAACCTGTCACATTTTTATGCAGTCTTTATACTATACCAACAACAAGAGTTTCGGACTTCCGCCCATCTTCAATTGGATTAATACATATTTTAATCTGCAACTAGAGGATCGTTGGAGACATCGCTGCTGTCTGGATGCTGCAGCTGCCCTGTGCAAAATAATACTTTTGTTTATCAACTACACTTCGCGAATTTCCAAGATATTGCTCATTAGGTACACTTACTTTCTATGCTGCTAGTTGTTGCCGCTATTTTCCGCATCTATATGGGTGGCACAACACTTTTGTTTTTGTGCAGCACACAAAGAAACTCAGCATGCGCCATGTTTCTGACTGACATGTATGTTTACATCTGAAAATTATGTCTGTAGTCCATTTACAGTTTGCTTTCAGGTTCTCAGACCGCTGTTGAAGTCAGTTGGATGTCAACATTACATACTATTAATTTAAGCTTCTCAATGACTAAAAATTAAAATTCCCTAGCAAGCAATATATTGTGCAGTAGTGACTGGTTAACTAAACTGTACTGAATATTTCAAAAATATTGCAGTACATTATATATAAAAGAATTCATATCATCTATCTCCCCCGAAACCACTAACAGAGAAGAACGGTAAAATTGGTTGAAGTCAACCTCGGGATAGGTCAGTTTGGATTCCGGAGAAATGTAGGAACACGCGAGGCAATACTGTCCCCATGACTTATCTTAGAAGATAAGTTAAGGAAAGTCAAACTTACATATAATGGATTGGATTGTTTGGGGGAAGAGACCAAACAACGAGGTCATCGGTCTCATCGGATTAAGGAAGGACGGGGAAGGAAGTCGGCCGTGCCCTTTCAAAGGAACCATCCCAGCATTTGCCTAAAGCGATTTAGGGAAATCACGGAAAACCTAAATCAGGATGGCCGGACGCGGGATTGAACCGTACTCCTCCCGAATGCAAGTCCATTGTGCTAACCATTGCGACACCTCGCTCGGTATAGGATTTGTAGACTTAGGCAGTGCCACAAGTTCCTCCAAAAAATCATAACACAACACACACACAAATGTCATACTAACTAATGTAAATCCACCCGATGACGGGGATTTAAACCTTTGAAACGCGTCTTGGAAATAAATAAAACGGTGACTGGTAACAGTAAACTTGTTTCATTTAATGTTAATAACAGTGACGGTAAAGCCCAACCTAAGATGTTCACATTAAAAGTTAGTGAAAGCTATTGACAACGTTGACTGTAATAGTCCCTTTGAAATTCTGAAGGTAGCAGGGCTAAAATACAGAATATGGAAGGCTATTTACAACTTGTAAAGAAACCAGACGGCAGTTATAAGAACCGAGGGGCATGAAAGGGAAGTTGTGGTTGAGAAGAGAGTGAGACAGAGTCGCCGGCCAGAGTGACCGAGCGGTTAGGCGCTACGGTCGCAGGTTCGAATCCTGCCTCGGGCATGGATGTATGTGATGTACTTAGGTTAGTTAGGTTTAAGTAGTTGTAAGTTCTAGGGGACAGATGTCCTGAGAAGTTAAATCCCTTAGTGCTCAGAGCCATTCGAACCATTTTTTGAGACCGAGTTGTAACCTATCCCTGATGTTATCCATTTTGTACATTGAGCCAGTAGTAAAGAAAACCAAAGAAACATTTGGAATACGAATTTAAGTCCGGAGAGAAGAAATAAAAACGTTGAGGTTTGCCGCTGACATTTCAATTCCGTTAGAGACAGCAAAGGGCTTGGAAGAGCAGTTGAAAGGAATGGACAGCGTCATGTCATGAAAGGAGAATATAAGATGAACATCGGCAAAAACAAAACGACGATAATGTAATGTAGTCGAATTAAATCAGATGACGCTAGGCGGATCAGATTAGGTTAAAAAATGGTCCAAATGGCTCTGAGCACTATGGGACTTAACATCTATGGTCATCAGTCCCCTTGATCTTTGAACTACTTAAACCTAACTAACCTAAGGACAGCACACAACACCCAGTCATCACGAGGCAGAGAAAATCCCTGACCCCGCCGGGAATCGAACCCGGGAACCCTGGGCGCGGGGATCAGGTTAGGAAACGTGACACTTAAAATAGTAGCTGAGTTTTGTTATTTGGGCAGCATAATAACTGATGAAGGCCGAAGAAAAGAGGATATAAAATGCAGACTGGCTATGGCAAGAAAAGTGTTTCTGAAGAAGAGAAATCTGGTAACATATAACATAGATTTAAGAGTAAGCAAGTTTTTTCTGAAGGTATTTGTCTGGAGCGAAGTCATTTATGGAAGTGAAACATAGACAATAAACAGTTTAGATAAAAAAAATGGTTCAAATGGCTCTGAGCACTATGGGACTCAACTGCTGAGGTCATTAGTCCCTTAGAACTTAGAACTAGTTAAACCTAACTAACCTAAGGACATCACAAACATCCATGCCCGAGGCAGGATTCGAACCTGCGACCGTAGCGGTCTTGCGGTTCCAGACTGCAGCGCCTTTAACCGCACGGCCACTTCGGCCGGCCTTTAGATAAAAAGAGAATGGAAGCTTCCTTAATGTGTTGCTAAAGAAGAATGTTGAATATTAGGTGTATCGATCACGTAACTAATGAGGAAGTACTGAAGAAGTTTGTGGCAAAACTTGGCCAAAAGAAGGGTCGATTGTTAGGACACAATCTGAGACATCAAGGGATAACAAGTTTAGTACTTTAAGGAAGCGTGGAGGGTAAAAATCTTAGTGGGTGGCCAAGGTATGAATGCAGTAAGCGGATTCGGAAAGAAGTATGTTATAATAGTTATTCGGAGATGATAGTGCTGTCACAGGATAGAGTGGCATGGAGAGTCGCAAAAAACCAGTCTCCGGACTGAAGACCACAACAACAACAACAAAAACGTCAAAAACACATTTTTCATACAGTTCATGAATATTACATAATGGAGTGACATTTAGAATGGTTAAAAGCAGAACACCTATCTTAGGCGATGCAGGCTAGTATATGCACTGCGTTTGTTCACATTGGATATGAAAACACCAATACATGGTCGTTAATTTATTACTAATATTATATTTTCTAGACGTCTGTGCTTGGTGTTTCGTTGAATACGTAAATTATGTAAGCCCTTTAGAAACATTTTGGTTGGTAACTCTGTTTGGTCCTTTAGAATGTCATTTGAGGATGCACAACTGTTAGAATAAATTTTAGTTTTTTCAGGTTGGTTCATCCTTTTATCTGTGTTGGAAGGTGAAATATGTGCAAGTGTATTTGCAGGTTGTGTGCAATGTCTGTCGTTTTATGTCATCTTCAGCATATCTAAGGTGAAAGTGGATATCCATAAGTTCATTACGAGTACATTGTACGTGAAATTCGTTGAAATTTGACATTTTCTGTTTTCTATTCCATAATGTACTTTGGAATTTCCTGAACATTTTGGTATATAATACATCAAAATCAAACGATTGTGAGACCTTCAAAGCATATTTTGAATGTTGACATGTGACTGTCAAATTTCGCGGCTACGCATATACTGTCACAATTGAGCAGTCATATCTTGGGAACTACACATTCTAGAAGGCTGTGAATTGCTTTGTTTTGTGCCTACTGCTACGTCTGACAAGTTGGCATTACAAATAAACAAATCAGCCCTTTCAGAATGAGATTTTCACTCTGCAGCGGAGTGTGGGCTGATATGAAACTTCCTGGCAGATTAAAACTGTGTGCCGGACACAGTTTTAATCTGCCAGGAAGTTTCAAATCAGCCCTTTGTTTCTGATACTAGTTTTCGTTGAAAGTAGTGTGATTATCGGCTACTTTTGTAGTAAGCTAACTTCTGTTGCTTTTTATATGTAAATAAAGTGACTAAGCGTAAAAGTAAAAACGATAATGTTTCTGAAGTGACCACAACCCCTACTGTATCGAAAAGGAAAGTAAATCTGGGAACGGGTGGCGTGGCAAAATTAATGATACTATGGACAACGTCATTGCTGATCTGCAAATCCTTGCTCAAGTTCTTTCTGAAACTGTCTCTTGCTGTCTTTGTGGTGGTGAAGTTAAACTTAATGAGGATGTTGGAGCTAGAATAGGTGTTGTGTCTAAATTAATTATTAAATGACAGAAGTGCAAAAACGAAAAATCATTTCATACTTCATCAAAGTGTTCAGGTAATGAATTGTATGAAACTGTTCTGTGGCCTTAGATGTATTGGTAAAGGTGCAAGGGCTGGTAATGTTCTCTGCTCTGTGTTGAATTTGCCAAAACCACCTTCTAGGTGTACGAAATACATAACAGCAATTGGGAACTCTGTAAATGCTGTGATTGAAGATTCAATAGTTGCTGCTAAATCAGAAGCTGTTGAACAAACTGAGGCTGACACAGACATCAACATTGCTGTGGATGGATCCTGGCAAAAGCGTGAATTTAGTTCTACAAATGGTTTTACATCTGCAATGAGTATTGACACTGGAAAAGTTTCGAATTTTGAAGTTCTCAGTAAGTACTGCTAAGGTTGTACAGTGAACCAGAAGAACAGATGACTTCATAAGCAGCAGTGTATAAAAATTATGATGGCACAAGTGGAGGGGAATGGCGGTAAAAGGAGCAGTTAGCATTTTTCAGCGTTTACAGAAAGAGAGACGTATCAGATATGTGAATTACTTTGGTGAAAGAGACAGCAAGGCTTTCATTGCAGTATAAAACGGTAAGCCACATGATGTTCCTATATAAAAACTTGAGTATTTAGGACATGTCAACAAAAGGATGGGAACACGTCTGCTTAACGTAACAATCAAGCTGGGTAACACAAAACTGTCTGATGGCAAGACAATAAAATGTGCTGGAAGACTAACGGACAAAGTAACATGAATTACAGGAATATTATGGGAAGGCCGTTAGAGATAACTGTGACAATTTAGAGAAGTTGAAAAGAACTGTGTGGATCACTTTCTTTCACCGAATATCAACCGATGAAAAGCCATGTCATGCTTTGTGTCCACTTCCACCAAACATTTGGTGTAAACATAGGCAAGCTGAATTTTCTGGCACCCTGCATGAATTTACACATAAATATTCTCTGCCTTTTTCAGTAATGGAGGCAATTAAACCTGTTTACTGAGATTTGGCAAAGCCTGGGCTACTAAAGAAGTGTTTACATGGGAAGACCCAGAATGTGAAGGAGTCCTTCAATAATGTTGTGTGGTGCCGTGTACCTAAAAGTGTATTTGTTGGCCTTATGACTCTAAAGTTAGCAGTGTCTGATGCTGTAATAACTTTTAATGGTGGGAACTATGAAAAGGTTCTGGAGAAGTTAGGGATAAGATTTGGACAGAACATAGCTAAAGGACCGCAGGAACTTGATGTACGTGAAGCAGAGTTAGCTGCTCAGCAAATGACAAAAGGAGTAAGAAAGAAGAGGAGGAGGCACGCACTGGGCTGTTGTGACACTGAAGAAAACACAGACTATGGGTCAGGGCAATTCTAGTGCATAAAAGACACAGAAATGAAGTCTGTATAAGAATTTGTGATAAAGTTTTAAACCTCAGTATCTCTGAACTACATTTTTTGCAATAAATGAACCGTTTTCTGAGGAAGTACTGATGGTACAGACATGAAATTTTCACAGCATACAAATGTGAGATTCAACACATGTGAAACTACAATAATTAAAATATCTTGAGTCGTTTTGTTTTTATGTTCATTTATTTACAAAATTCTGTCAAAAAATTGAGTGTCTGAAAAAAAAAGATAACATGCTCCAAAACACAATTTTAGTAACAATTCAAGTTCAGTGTATCTAGAAAGGTGCATTCAACAATTACGTAAAATTGTTAGTTAGTTAGAGATTGATGACCTTAGCAGTTAAGTCCCATAATGATTTCACACACATTTGAACATTTTTTGTATGTTGGTGTCTTAAAAAGTTTCCAAGATAATGGATCAAAAAATTCGATAATTTAACACTGGCGGCATAGAACATACAATGCCCCCTTAAAAGATGAACAATGATGTGATGAACATCCATGTGTTCACGGAATGGTATATTGAAATTTCTTCCTGTTTGGCCACTGTTTATTTTCGAATAGCCCTACAAACTGCCGTGGAATCTATATATTCCTGGTTGACTGTGCGGCTTGCTTTTACTTTTGATATTACGTATGACTTTCTCCATTATTTTGTTATCAGCGTGAAAGCTAATACTGATACATGTTCCTTGCAAAACGTTTGCTGCTTTCCATAAATTTTTCTATTAGCTGTGATGAGTTAATTGGCTTTGGTTTGTCTTTGTGATTGGTTATGTGGTAATTTATTTTAATATTTAGCTCACTTATTAGTTTTGGACTGTAGCAATCACTTGCTGTTCAGACAGTTTCCATTAGATGTCCATGAAGTATATTCCGGTTTGTATAGACAATGCAAGCAATATTTCTGTAACTGCTGCAGATATTTGCGATTTCGGAGCAGCCCCTGGCACCTGGGCAGCGCCGAGCGCAGTCTCCGATTCGAGCCCCGGCTGGGACCTGCGGCTTGGCGCAGCCCGGCCTGACAGAGATGGATCCGTTTCATTTGGGCGCGGTGCGGCCTGGCAACACCCCCCGCCCTCCCCGGCCCTGCAACCGCGTGCCCCAGCGACCCCTGCAGGGTTGCCAACCCCCGCGCATGATTTACCGGCGGACGCCTGCGGTAAGCCATGATTTATCACGACCCAGGGCCGGCCCTGGGGAGGGAAGGGTTGCACAGCCAGCCCACCACTGTGCCAGAGGTAACACCGGCAGAGGGGCGGGTGGGGCGCGGGGAAGAGGGACTACCGAGTGGTTGGCAGCACTGCTGCCGGGTGGAAGAAACTTAACGATTTTCAGGTGTGTGCAAAACCCCTGGTACTACCATGACTACATTCTGTTTCAGGAGGTCCGTCTAGCAAGTAGCCTTTGTGCAGTGACTAATGCAGTACCAGCAATCTTCAAATGTCGAGTGATTATAAACTGGTGGTATGTTTCGGAGAGTCTAGCTGAACTGAAGCTTCGATTTTTGCGTACTGTACCTCGACGACTGGCTTAGTTAAACTAGTTTGCGTGTAAGGAAGGAAAAATAGATTAGGGTTTAAAGTAGAGTCGCTGACGAGTTCATTTAGAAACAGATCTTAAGCTTGGAGTGGGCAATGACGGAAATTTTGGCATGTCCTTCCTCAATGACTCATGGTCGCATCCGTCTCAAATGAGGTATTAATGGCCCATGCGAACAGTTTGAAAAAAGGAACATTTGTGACTTAGAATTTAAGGAACTACTTCTACGGGATTACTCTCGTATTCACAGTTAAGTGCCTGGCAGAGGGTGCAATGAACCACCTTCAAGCTGTCTCTCTACTGTTCCACTCTCGAACGGCACGCGGGAAAAACGAGCACTTAAATTTTTCTGTGCGAGTCCTGACTTCTCTTATTTTATCGTGACGATCATTTCTCCCTATGTAGGTGGGTGCCAACAGAAGGTTATCGCAATCGGAGGAGAAAACTGGTGATTGAAATTTCATGAGAAGATCCCGTCGCAACGAAAAACGCCTTTGTTTTAGTGATTGCCACTCCAATTCACGTGTGTTGTCTGTGACACTATCTCCCCTGTTTCGCTGCCCTTATTTGTACTTTTTCAATGCCATCCGTGCGGTGGTCTAGCGGTTCTGTCGCTGCAGTCCGGAACCGCGGGACTACTACGGTCGCAGGTTCGAATCCTGCCTCGGGCATGGGTGTGTGTGATGTCCTTAGGTTAGTTAGGTTTAAGTAGTTCTAAGTTCTAGGGGACTTATGACCTAAGATGTTGAGTCCCATAGTGCTCAGAGCCAGCCAATGCCATCCGTCAACTACTTAAGGTAGAACTACTTAAGGAAGAACATTTTCTTAAAAATGTTCAAATGTGTGTGAAATCTTATGGTACTTAACTGCTATGGTCATCAGTCCCTAAGCTTACACATTACTTAACCTAAATTATCCTAAGGACAAACACACACACCCATGCCGGAGGGAGGACTCGGAACCTCCGCCGGGATCAGCCGTACTGTCCATGACTGCAGCGCCCTATGCCGCTCGGCTAATCCCGCGCGGCATATTTTCTTACTAGTCTACTTTTGTGAAGAGCTACATCGTAGAAAATGAGATGCCAATTTCCGAAATAAATATTTGTTTTTTAGAGACCTTTTAAGTTTTGGCATCTTACAGTGCAACTGTATGAAAAATATTTGTTATTCGATAATAGTATTATGCATATAAGGCTAAAAATTGAAATGACTTGCTCAAATAATTTGCCTGAAGAAATGTCATTTGTCACAAAAATATATAGATTTCAGAAGCAGAAACTAAAATAATGGCCAAGACATATATGCGTCAAAAGACTCACCAACACTGTAGTCACTATTATATTTTTCCTTTATCCGGAGACCTACCTCATGGGCCATATTTTTAGTTCGTATGTCTGCTCTTGGTATTTGATTTTCAAGTGTCACTGAATACCAGCGATCCCTCACTTCTAATTTCTTCCTGGTTCTCGTACCCTCATCTGATGGCATTATAACTTACTTCAAACTTGTCCGTCCTTGCCAAATGACTTTGCTGAAGGACTCGTCAGCGTTTTGAGACTTTTTTATTATCAGACTTTTTTCAGCAACCCAGGATTTGCCAAATCTCTATAAATGGGCTTTGCTTGTATCGAGGAAACAACATTTATATCGTTAAACTATCTCATGTCTTGCTTTTTTCTAGCTTTTGTTTTGTACTTTTCGATTGTCTTGAACATAAAGTGGAGATGACGATGCTGATCAGTAGAGGCTGTGTGAACGTATGGCGCTCATACAGCTTTCCGCACTGCGTCCAGATTAATTTGTTTCGTTTCTGATAGCTTGGTCGTACTCTATCGGTAAGAGACCCGGGTAGAAATTATCCATTTACTGCTTTACATACACTTCAGTGCCCAAATGCGACTAAAGTCAATGAAACCATTGAACAAATCCATTTATTAATGTTTCTTATATTAACACTTCTCCTTTCACTGATTGTGGTATCCATGATCTCTCAATATTAAGATGTCATACACACGATTCAGATTTTATTTCACTATCTATGTTATTTAATAACTTTAATATGACGCAACGCAGACGGAGCACTGCTTGCACCTTCGGCGTGGCAGTAATGTGCACCGAGCGAAGAGTTTCGGTTTGACTATAGGGGACGGGGTTAGAGAGTCGTGTCGAGTGACCGCCTTTTAACATCCTAGTTGCGCGCCGTGTATGTAGGTATCTCAATGAATCGCATCTGCCGGCCGCTGTGGCCGAGCGGTTCTTGGCGCTTCAGTCCGGAACCGCGCTGCTGCTACGGTCGCAGGTTGGAATCCTGCTTCGAGCATGGATGCATTTGATGTCTTTAGGTTAGATAGGTTTAAATAGTTCTAAGTGTTGGCGACTGATGACCTCAGATTTTGAGTCCCATAGTGCTTAGAGCCATTTGAACCATTGGAATCGCATCTCTGCGATCAATGCAGAGGGGAGAGTGTAAATAGGAATTTTGTTTTCGTATTCGACTGTAAATTAAGTAAAGTGTTTTATGAAGAAAGGCTGTCATTGCTAATTACTGGAATTCTGTAACGTGAGACACTGTACGCGTCACGCTATTTTCTCGTTATGTTAGGAGCTTAGGAGCTTACCGCTTTGTCTCCTACCTCGTTATTTAAATAAAAGCCGTTGACGTCCCTCTCTGGATCTGACCTTTTCATTTACCAGCTCTGCGAGCCCTCGCCCACTCTTTAGGGAGTTTCTTACTGCCTTGTATCAAAAACGGGGGTCCACTACCTACGGAAACTGCTTCTGTACAGAGATATGTATACAAGAAACGAAGTGTGTGCGCAGTTAGAACCTCTCTGTTCTACCTTGATGTGGCGGAGTACATCCATGTCCCTCACATGCTCTGCATTCATGGCACAGATGCGGACAGGCGCATGCTTTCTGTAGTAACACAGAACCCCATGAACCATGGACCTTGCCGTTGGTGGGGAGGCTTGCGTGCCTCAGCGATACAGATAGCCGTAGATGCAACCACAACGGAGGGGTATCTGTTGAGACAAACGTGTTGTTCCTGAAGAGAGGCAGCAGCCTTTTTAGTAGTTTCGGAGGCAACAGTCTGACGATTGATTGTTATGGCCATGTAGAATCAATCAAAACATCCTTGCTGTACTGGTACTGCGAACGGCTGAAAGCAAGAAGAAACCACTGGCGTAATTTTTCCCGAGGGCATGCAACTAACTAATGGGGAGGTACTGAATAGAAATGGGGAGAAGATAAATTTGTGGCACAACCTCCCTAAAAGAGGTGATACTCGGAGGTGAAGAAGCTTGCACAGGATAGAGAAGCATGGAGAGCTGCATCAAACCAGTCTCTGGACTGAAGACCACAACAAAAACAAAATCCACAACAACACAGAGATGCGAATGCAGAGGAAGCTAGTTGCACGGAACATTGACTCTTGTTTTCAATCGGTTGCAAAAGTTAATTAGTTTCAAACATTAGCGTTCCCTGTCGTAATATTCCGCCATAAAATGCTTCCGTATCTACTACTTTTCCATTTTACCAACACAGTTTCCCAGCTTATTGCTGTAAGCAGTTTAATTTATTACTTCTTTATTAGGCTCTCTACTCGTACCGCATTATACAGAAAGTATTCACATATCCCGCTCAGTGTACCTGCAAAATGGTATCATTGTAAAACACATAAGTAAGGAGACATGATGATGTCTTATACATAGGAGTTCGATTTCTTACAGTAAGAACCACTGGGGGAGTGGGCGGACATTACTGCTCATACTCATTGCTGCACGTCAGATATACCCTTAAGGGGCTCCAGAAAGGCTCAAAATCATGAAAAGTTCAATTTTTAATTTTTTGCGTTTTCTGAATCTGCAAACTATTACCTTTCAATAGATATATAATTTATTCAGTTCCGAAGACTACAACTATTTTTAAATTTTTTTTGAAATGTGTTCTACGTGGGCGTGACCCACTGTGGCGCTGTTAAACTGCTGTCAAATGGTGTTATTATTAACGTCCGTGTTCATCAGGTACATTTTAGTGATGTGAGATAAAGTATGTGTTGTGGCTAACCTGTGATGGTTCAATATATATCGCTGGTGTGATTATCGATTGTTTCATGTTTATTTACTCTGTCGTTATCTCGAAAATATTCGTAATTAATTCTGTTTCTTGAGTCTCTGTTTTGTTGAAGTATAATAATGAGTAAAAGTAAAGTTATTAGAAATCCTCTGAAGGCTTTTAAGAAAAGGAGAAATGTTGGAAAGCCAAAGGTATGTGTTATTACTGTAAACAATAAAGACGATGGAAATCCCCAACATAGCTTGTGTCCCAAAGAAGAAGACAGTTGGTGTAAATATAACAAAGGATTGCTAACTGGTGAAGTGTACACTCATAAGCATAGTCTGCCTCATGCAATAATGGAGGTGATAAAACCTATTTTCAGAGACTTAGCAGCACCTGAACTGTTGAAAAAGCGTAGTCACGGAAAAACTCAAAACCCCAATGAAAGTGTAAATAGTGTTATATGGTCGAGAATCCCCAAGACTGTATTTGTTGGAATAGAAACACTTCACTTTGGTGTGTATGATGCTGTTGCGACTTTCAATGATGGCAACATTGTAAGGTGCAAGGTATTTAGAAATATGGGAATGAAGATAGGTTCTAACATGGTACGAGCGATGCTTGCTTTAGACAAGGAACGCCTTCGGGCTGCAGACAGGGCTGTAAAGTCTAGAAATACAAGCAAGAGTAAACAGGAGGAGGAACAAGAGGAAGCTGGAGGAGGAGTTTGCAGAGGATGAAGATAATCCATCCTATGGACCTGGAATGCACTAAAAAGTTAATCCAATCTTTGTCGCTCGATTCCCAAAACTTTTATTTTCTCATACTAATTACATGTTTTCTAAGGATCTTCCAAACATATTTGTTTCAAACTTTCAGTAAATGTTACACAGTACCTTCTGCATAATTTAACACAGCCTTTTTCCAAAAAACTGTATATTTTTGAATATATAAATAAAAAATTGCAAAAAATGTTGTGAATTTTCATTACAATTGAAAAAAAAAATCATCTTTAATAACTGAACTAAAATTTTGTAAAATCCCTGTGTTAAGTTGTAGCCCATATTCCAATAAATAATCTGTAAAAAGTTCAACTCCCTACCTCAAATACTTTGTGAGGAAAGATGTAATTTATAAGCGTTATTTTAACATTGCAAGTATAGGGAGTTCCGGAGCCCCCTAAAAAGCCACAGATTTCATGTATTTCCTTGGACGTTAATAATCAAAGGTAATTGGAGCAGAAGCTACTTTCAAGGCTACGTCACCGCCCAATTCTTTATATTACGTAAAATACGAGGAAGCAAATTATACAATATATGCCTATTTTAGCTGGTATCATTGTTAAAAAGATGTACATCTACAGCTAAATCCTCATCTATACTTAGCAAGCGACCCTACGGTGTGTGGCGGAGGGTACCTCTGGTACAGCTACACGACACCCCCTTCCTTTTCATTCGCTAATATCGCTTGGGAAGAGTGACTGTCGCTAAATCTCTGCCTTAGATCGAACTTTTGTGATTTCCTCGTCGTGGTTATGTCGTCAGACGTGTGTGGGAGGAAGTAATGTGTTACCCGACTATTCTTGCGACATACGTTCAGACAATTTCAATGGCTAATCTCTCTTTGGTGCAGAGCAGCTTGTAACACCATAGCTCTAATGATCTACTGATTTATTTTGCTTTTATTTATTTAATGTTACTTCTGTAAATGTGTGTGATTGAATGGGTAACACATAACTGTATATTTCTTTATTTGTTAATATGTGCAAAAGTTCTGTGTTATCCAATGCGTTTGTTTGTTGTTATGTAAACTGCTGATCCTCACTTAGGAATCTTAGCAATTATTGCACCATAAGGTGTAGTGGTTCCCCACGGGAACGGTATTGCATCAGAATGCGCAAATTGTGTTTGGCCTTGCGGAAAAAGGTGGGACTGGTAGCCACCGGTCGGAGACGGACGCGGAAGTAGACGAGGAAGTCAGTCGGAAAGCACACAGAGACGGAGACGGAAGCCGTCGGAGACGAGTCACCAGACGGACACGAGTTACGAGTCCGTGCTATTCCATGGGAAAGACGCATATTGTGCTGATTTCCGAGAGAGGATTTTCATGCTTCTCTCCAAGGGCTCGAATAGTTGGATATATTCTGGAATTTGTCTCTATCATCGCCATCAAGAAATCGGCCTGCAATTCCACCTACCTGCATGCAGTTGCCACCACATTGCGCAATCATTGCTTCATAGTGACATTATGATGTACGGTGAAGGATCAGCTTAAAGGATGTGCTAATGTGCTGAAATATAAGGTAATTTAAATCTGAATTTGTGTATCTACCTTGACTTTTCTCCTCATCATAACCTCTTAGGATCCTCACCGTTTGGACTATACTGATTACCGAGTGTCCTTACTGAAAGTACATTGGAGCCTAGAGTGATTTTATTAATTAAAGCCTCTTGAACTGAAAAATAATTTTCCTAGTGAAAACTGCTTATTAACGTGTTGTTGCCAACTTCAAGTAAAAGTTCTTAAGACTGAGGCTTATAATGTTTCTTGCTTAGTAAATGATTACATTACTGCTTATTATTGCAAATCGCAGAAGGTGAGTCAGTGTCTTGCATATATGTTAATTTTGTGTCTCACTGCAGTAAAAGTGGAAAACTGCAATAGTAGGAAATTATATATTCAGGTTTACTCTCTCTCTCTCTCTCGTGTATTAGAAGTGCATATTAATAATAACGTTATAAAGACAAGTCACTTTGTGTAAAGTAATAGTGTGTTTTGGTAGCTGTTATAATTTTGCAAATTGCTTCTGCTGCTCTAGTTGTTGGTTTCAACCTTATCATATGTATATATATGTATCAGAGTTAATTGCACTCGCTTGTGGTCAAGTATAGGTTGTGTTTATCTGTTAAAATTATTAATTACTATTTTCTTCAACGAGAATGTTGATCATTCTTTTGCCTAGTTAGGCTGGCGGCCGTTTTACCATTATCAGTTTAACAGTGCAGGAAGGCAATTTCTTCGTTAGTCACTGTTTAATTAGTTACGTAATTCTGACTTTCATTTCCGATAAGCCACTTCCGTTAGGTACAACATGGTCAAACAACAAAATTCCTCTCAGAGGGTAACACTGTTCTGATTGCGTAATACCATATTTATTATAACAAAATAATTTTGTTTTGTAAACTGACTCCTACTTTGGGGTTATGGTGTAATAGTAGCAGAGTGTAGTGTTATATGTGGCTTTTCTTTGACAGGATTACTTGTTCTGTTGGGACATAATAAGTAATATACCAAACTTGGTATTTGATTACGCAAGCTACGTAAACATTGCGCCACCACGCAGTCCTAGTAGTGTTATAAGCTCTCTTGTAGTATCTGCCACTGCGTTTTGCCGACCGTCTCTCGCACCGACTAAACGATCGCATAACGATAAGTGCCACTCGTCGTCGGATCTTCTCTACCTGTTCTGTTAATGCAACTCGATGAGGGTCCCTAATGAGCAATGCTCAATTGTCGTTCGAACAAGTATTTTACATGCCAGGTCTGGGGCGGAAGAATTACATTTCTTTAAGATGCACCCAGACAATCTCACCATACAACTGCTTTTCCTACATTCCAACTGACGTCCTTCCAGACTAGTTCTGTTTGACCCATCGGTTGGTGAGCCCAGATATTCAGGAGATGCGTTGTCTCCTCATTAGCTCCACGTCACGACCGAAGTACCCTGAAGATGTCTGGGAGGAGTTCGGGGCGGGGGAAATGGCAGTAGGGGGGGGGGGAAGGGGTGTTCTACCTTTCCCCGCACCAGAGAGCTTTGTTAACAGCTGCTTGTCCTAATGGGCTATTGTCAAAATCTCTCGCCGCGGGAACAAGAAATATTTCAGCGCGCGACATGTAACAGACGCTTCCCTGGTTCCACAGTGTCAGCGCCTTGTTAGACCTGGTATTCTTACGCATGGCGGACAATAACATTTCTCACAAATGTTCAACGGTGGCGTCCCACAAAAAATGGCCGAAATGAATTGGCTTCGTTATAAATCGCACCTCTTTAAACGACGTGTATTCACAGAATTAGGGTATCTTTGTCTGCCGACAGTCTTAATATAGCGAGGCGGGAATCTTTAGCCTTATCTCCACTACATAAATAATTCTTACTAGGAGAAGTAGTGTAGCATGCCGAGAAACTACTTATTGCCCCCTCCCCGCGCCCCCGTTACTCTCTCAGTAGTTTAGTGGCACTCACGGACGAGTCGGACACGCCTTCTAAGTTTTACCAAGCGACCACTGAATAGTGCTGCTGACATGCGAATTTACTATTGTTTTAAAATTTATCATTCTTATTCTTAAAAAATGGCCGCTTAGAAATTGGGCGAGCAGTAATAGTAACCAATCAAAGAAATTTTCTTGTGAAAACATATCAATTTCAATGGAAAAGTTTTTGTTGGATGTTTTTCTTTTATGATTTCCGTAAAGGTGGAACTCAATAATAATACTTAGAACCGATTCGTTCAACATTTGGTAGTCACATTGAGAAGAGATTGTTTGTAATTGGTTCGCAAAATTTCGTTGTGGACGTGCCTCCGTCAGAGATGAACTTTGTGAAGGTCCCTCAGTGGTCGCTACGGAACGGCCGATTTTATGATTAAATTCCACTTTCAGATGACGACATCGGAGTGTTACACCAACGAGGTCGGCTCTGCTAGTTCAGGAGGCACCGTAAGTGCCGAGTAACAACAGTACCCTGCCCACAACTAACGGGTATCCTTACACTCAGGCATGAACAATGGCTGTAGCCGTACTACACTTCGAGACTGTCACAGAGGAATTCTTCCCCAACAACGTGTATTGTGACACTGTTTTTCTCCTACCTTATAATTGCTGCCCTACAAAAAATTCTTGTCTACTATTTTGTAGAGGGCACCATATTAATGTACACTGTGTAGCGGTTTAGGCTCTGTATCGGACACTACAATACTGTCTTTCCACCTATCAGGTCTACAAAACTGGTCTGCATACTCATATGTCAACAAGCAAACTCCATGAAGAAATACACATCGGACTACTATCTTTGATACTTAAGCTTATACAGTTTTATAATGTTCAGTTTATTTTCTTGTGTACTGATAAGTGAAAGAAGGATTTATGACGTAGGACTATAGTAATTACGTCAGTTTTGATCAGTTTACGTATCTAAAGACAATAACCTGAAAAGCAATTTAATAGTGTGTAATACTTGATTCACTTCGAGAATGACCACGTCTTATGTGAGAAGCATAAAAGTCAACAGAAGCATTAAGAAATATAAACTGATACATAACCTGGAAAAAAAAAAAAAAAACATTGAACTTCAAAGTGCCAAGATCTTTGTGAAAACGATTAAACTTTTCGCTGAGGTAAAAATTTCGGAAAGCAGAGGACAGAGTAAACTGACTGCATTTTAAATTATGTTGTAATTCCTTAGCTGGGGTTATTCAAGTACTAAATTCGTGAACTGATTTTCAGATCGTAATTCCGAAACACGCTTAATTCACGCAAATACTGGTATTAAAGTTATATCTGAATTTTTGTAAGACTAAAACAAATGTAAAGTTTGCAAATTAAGTTCAGAAAAAAATGCATCATTAAAGCGTAATTTTGTCTTCAACAGTATCTACAACAACCAACATGATCAAGTTCCTTGGACTGTAGCAAATAGGAACACTAAGTGTATTTACATACAATGTGATCATCACGAAGATTTGGAGAGATACGTAAAAGTTATCAACATTTTTTAATATTAAACTTGAATTTGGACATTTATCAGTGATTTCACTAGGTGGTGCCTCACAGCTCTTACATATTTCAAAAATGTCACATTACCGCCTTGAGTTGCAACTCAAATACTTTACTTACGCAGCCAGTTTCAGGCGTTGTCCATCATTAGTTTCATAAAAAGTAGTTACAGCATCTTGTGATGCGAAATATAAAATCATTATCGTTAGGTTCAAATGGCAACTGTCCCTTAACATAGACAAATGTAATGTATTGCGAATACATAGAAAGAAGGATCCTTTATTGTATGATTATATGATAGCGGAACAAACACTGGTAGCAGTTACTTCTGTAAAATATCTGGGAGTATGCGTGCGGAACGATTTGAAGTGGAATGATCATATAAAATTAATTGTTGGTAAGGCGGGTACCAGGTTGAGATTCATTGGGAGAGTGCTTAGAAAATGTAGTCCAGCAACAAAGGAGGTGGCTTACAAAACACTCGTTCGACCTGTACTTGAGTATTGCTCATCAGTGTGGGATCCGTACCAGATCGGGTTGACGGAGGAGATAGAGAAGATCCAAAGAAGAGCGGCGCGATTCGTCACAGGGTTATTTGGTAACCGTGATAGCGTTACGGAGATGTTTAATAAACTCAAGTGGCAGACTCTGCAAGAGAGGCGCTCTGCATCGCGGTGTAGCTTGCTCGCCAGGTTTCGAGAGGGTGCGTTTCTGGATGAGGTATCGAGTATATTGCTTCCCCCTACTTATACCTCCCGAGGAGATCACGAATGTAAAATTAGAGAGATTAGAGCGCGCACGGAGGCTTTCAGACAGTCGTTCTTCCCGCGAACCATACGCGAATGGAACAGGAAAGGGAGGTAATGACAGTGGCACGTAAGTGCCCTCCGCCACACACCGTTGGGTGGCTTGCGGAGTATGAATGTAGATGTAGATGTAGATGTAGATGGTTCAAATGGCTCTGAGCACTATGGGACTCAACTGCTGTGGTCATAAGTCCCCTAGAACTTAGAACTACTTAAACCTAACTAACCTAAGGACAGCACACAACACCCAGCCATCACGAGGCAGAGAAAATCCCTGACCCCGCCGGGAATCGAACCCGGGAACCCGGGCGTGGGAAGCGAGAACGCTACCGCACGACCACGAGATGCGGGCTTATCGTTAGGTGATACAAGCATGAAATATACATTGTTATCACATCGTACAGTAAATTACATCGTCAGTCTATAAAAACTAAATACACAATGTAGCACAGTTTTAGTAGACTGACGATGTAATTAATATAACGATACGATAACAGTGTACAAATTAATGGTTGTATGACATGACGATAGCGATTTTATATTTTGCTCAACATGAATACCTTCATGAACCTGATGATGGTCAGACGACTGAAACTGGTTGTGTAAATATAGCATTTTACCGGCAGCTCTAGGCAGTATGACATTTCTTGTTTATTTCTGGTATTTACAGAAAGTGATGTGAACATATTTTAATGAAGTGTCATACAAAGGCTATCTGGAAAGTAAGTTCCCATCGGCCGCGAAATGGAAATCACTGTGAAAATCAAAACTTTATTTGCAGTAGTTAGCTTCATCTTATAGCTACTTCTCTACATAGTCGCCACTCCGACTTAGACGTTTGTCGTGGCGTTGTACCCGTTCCAGAAGGCGGCCGCCTGTGCTTTCAGGCGCTTTTCTATGCTGGTCTACAGCTCGTTGTCTGTGCCAAAATGTTGTCCCCACAGCCAGCAGTTAATATGAGCAGAGACAACATTCAGGACGAGTCAAATATGTGCTGTGTTGTGGGTAATTAAACGCTTCTCGTCCTAAACGCTGCAGGAGCATCTCCACTACCCCTGCAGTGCGCGGTCGAGAATTGTCGTGAAGAACGAAACGCACGACAGTCTTGTTGTGTGTGCTGCTTGCCATCAGGCGAAATCTCTCACCAGGCCCTCATACTTGGCGAGAGGGACTATTTTCTCGGCATCTCTACGTGCTCACGGTTCGCTCAGAACTGAGAAGAGCTACGTGCTACGAACGACGGGCATACTAGATACACTGCCCAACACATCTGTGCAAAGATTCATCGGATTTTCGCAGTGGTTTCCATTTCGCGACCGATCGAACTTGACTTCTGTAATAGCCCTCGTATTTCATAGTGGTAAGTTAAACATTTTTCAAACAGTAGTTATCGATTGTCGATACGTTACCTTACAGAGGTTCTGAGTATAAGAAATTCGATCTTTGGTTGTCAGTAGTATTGTCATTGCTGCAGGCGTACTAAGGGAACCTACTGAGAGAGTCAGATGTTGGTAATGCTACTCAGCGAACTGAAACAGCTTGGAGAGCCCACACATAAGGATATACAATGTGATGGATTTTGAAATATGATTAGGTAAAGCTTAATTTCAGAAGTGACAATTTCCAGGTACAGTTGTTGCTGCACTGCTTGCTTGCACGTAGTTGTGATGCGTTTGAGCAGCGGAAGGTTTAAATTGACTTGTTCTTTATTGGTCTGGATTAGTCAGATCCATTGTTCAGATGTGATTAAGTGAAGTTATCAGTTCATATGCTTTCCACTCAGAAGTTCTTGTTCTACCACTCCTTACCAATTTAATAATTAAATTCGCGGTACAGTAATATTTTTTATAAAACAATAATTTTTGTATAGATCATTACGATTGTTGAGGAATGACTATCAGTTTTCGTAACAGAGTTTTTTAAAGGGTAAGTTACGTTCAAGCATTTAGAAAATTCAAATTCCACAACCGTGTTCTCTCGAAGGAATTTCATATTTTCTGATCAGGTGTGCCGTCGCATTGCACTTTGCGCAACACTGTAAAACTGAAGCTTGAGATCTCGTTAGAATAGTCGCTCGCAATTGCAGTGCACTGTGCAAGACTTTTCTTTCCTATTCAGCATGCTTGGCGTTGTTCTGTATATTTTACGTTCGTTACTTCGAGCAGGATCGAGTCTCTGTCACCACAGGTAGGCCAAGAAGAATTTTTAGGGCCAGTTTAACATTACAGTCAGGTTACAGTTACATCATTCACGGTCAGGTGAAATTCAGTTTACATTTCATATGCAGACTGTTTTATTGTTTCACAGTGAAGTGTGACATTCGTGTGTGTACTACTGAATATATAGAATTTTGTCAGTCAGATTGCATACGTTAGATCACAGGCTATTTTAGAACAAACGTTTTGGTTATTTATTCTTTCAAAGTAAGTGCGGTAAATTTATGTAGCATTTTTTATTTTGTTAGCTTTCTGTGTTGGAATTACAACTCATTTGTTGTGACGTCACGTATTGTAGCACTGCCCACTGTACCGCACAACACGTAGTTTCAGAGGACAGCTTGTTACGTTTTCTCATTACTTTGACGAAGTTCTTTAAAAATACAGCAATACAGCTTAAGTTCGGGCGACTCATTTTACTAAGTAGTGTTTTCGTAATGATACTGCTTGCAGTGTTCAGGTTAACAACACACATACAGCGAGTTATAAAGTACAGCCGTCAGTTCATTCCAGGTTCAGTCCACAAAAATAAACGTTGAAAAGTTACACATTTTTCATTTATCAGTGTCTTGCATAAAGAAATGTATACGTAAAAATTGTATTGACTTTGGAAAGAAGGGTGATGTTTTGGCGTGGAAAGACAGAGAAAGTAGTCGAATATTTTGAGGAATCAGCCTCAGTTGCACAAATTTTCTGGTCTTTACCAGGTTTCGGCTAAATTAATCTAGCCTTCTTTAGAAGCATAAAATTACTATAACATGCCTGAGTAAGGCACAGTCAACATTAAAATTAAAACCTATAGTACCGTGGTACCATGTCGAATGAAAACTACTAAATTGAAGTCCAGCCCCGGCATCTCTTCACCACGCGGTCGTTTGGCAGCGGCAAGTACGTTTTATGCTTCTGCAGAAGGCTAGATTAATTTAGCGGAAACCTGGTAAATACCAGACAATTTGTGCAACGGAGGCTGATTCTTCAAAATAGCTGCTGACGGGGCTGCAATATGCTAAAAATTCTTAGAAAGTAGTTGCTTATCAGGTACGCTTGAGAAAGACGTGTTTTGTTGCTCCTACATATGTTGAAGTGTTGCGCAATGTTAGCGCACATGTTGAAACTTCAATGTCTTTAACATGCAAGCGCAGCAAGAAGCAACAAATAAGCCATCAAGACTACTGAAACTATCGGGCTTTTCTTAATTTGTCGCTATTAACATCACAAAATCTATTACATAATTTTTTGCAAAGCTGCGACGTCAGAAGAAAGGATTGCCACGTTTTATCATAGAACGAGAACCACTAGGAAGGAAGAGAAAAGGGAGACCACAGGCGATGTACATAGATACTAGGTATATAAAAATTGATGGGGATGAGGAATGTTGAAGAAAATGTAGGGAGAGAGAGGCACCAATGGAGAATGAATATTAAATTTGGTGTATAATCTCTGGTTACCAGAAAATGTAAATAGATTGTAAAAACGAAAATAATAATAATAATAATAATAATAATAATAATAATAATAATAACTATGTATTTTTATTGGGGTCTGTCGGAGTCTGCTGATTGTAGATGAGTATTTTTCAGAGCCCTTTTTTTATTGCCATATTGCAGTTTAGAAATAGTTTAGATGAGTCACTGAGTCGAACGTATTGGTTAATGTTATTCTGTATTTCTTGTTATTGTTATTAGCCATTTTATTTTGACATTCGACTCATGCTGCGTTTGTGTGTAGAGAGGTCCTCAATCAACCATGACCAACTGATAACTGTATTTCAGCCGTAAAATTTATCCTCACGGAAGGAGCATTCGCAACTTCCATCAGTTAAAATATTTCGCAGCACTTGAAGCTGCTCGTATTTCATTTTTCTTTATGCGAGGCGACTATCGAATGCGTCAAACATAATACATTTTCATCAACATAATAATTCCAGAGCCATCTAAATACAGAACTGACGGTTGAGTTATATGACAAGTTTTTGCGACGTCCATTCCAGAAATATAAATTTTGGGTCTGTATAAGTTACAGCCAGCAGCCGTTGTTGAGAAACGGTAACAAAGGGTTCGCGACACAGCGCCGGGGCGAGCTTCAATCGATTCAGTAATCGACAGGAGGGATAATGCGAGTCCGTGGATCGACACGAGGGATGAGGGGAAAAGTGACGCTTTTTATATAAACATATAGATTTTTAAAAAAATGAAAGAGGTGTCAGAGGGTGCGAACGGTGTGGGAGAGGGTGGGGAACAGAGCAAGGGGGGAGGCGACAGATCTGAGTTTTTAAACCGGCTGGCCCGCGCGGATAAAATGTGAAATATAAGTGGTGGTAGGGGGATGGGAGGTGTGGGGTATTATACATCAGGTCAGGCGGCCCGAGCTGACAAATTGTAGGTAGTAGCTTTTATGTAGGAGATTTTCGTTATGCTACATAAAATTCGTGAAATATGGCGCGTCTCTTCGCGCCTCGAGCTCGCCGGACGCTCAGGAGAGAGAGAGAGAGAGAGAGAGAGACAGAGCAGAAAAATATGTCAAACATTTTCAGCGCCAGTTGCCGCCCGGATTTACGTCACTCTCACTCGTGGCCTCTCACCTCCCATGCATGCTGTCCTCGCTTCCTCACTTTGTCTCGTTCTTTATTCCTCGCCGCTTCAGACCTCTTCGCCCGCCTGCATACCTTCATATACATTTGTTTATTCTCGCGCCCTCGTGCGGACCTTCCTTTCCAGACAACAGCATCGTCGGTCACCGCTCGGTGGCAGACACCGTGGCGGCGATACGTCTTGCGTGTTTACACACGAGTCCCCGGCTTGCTAGCGGCCGAGAGACGTGTTGTGGACGGAGCACTCGCGAGAGTGGCCTCTTAGCCGCTGGAAGAAACTTCTCTCCCACTGTTGAGGACGCATCCACTCTCCAGCCATCGGTGGTTATGAGGCCGCCGTCCTTAAAAGGGATCCATTACGGCTTCCCGCGTCCCGATAGCGATCAGACCCACCCAGAGGTTGGGGCATTATGAGAGGTTGGAAATTATCAAAATACAGACTCACCACTGGATGTCATAAGTTCTGCTTCATATGCCAGGAAAATAAGCTTACGCAGATGACCTCCTTCTTTCTAATCTGTGGCCCACCGCAAAGTGCCGTTGCACCCTGAAATGCCACTAACGCTGAATCTCGTACGCTTGCCACAGTAATAATTTCTGCTGTAGCAATCGTAATAATCTAAAGACGCTATGCGCGCAAGATCTGAATCTTCGTCCTGGCTCCCTTATAAAAAATAGAAAAATAAGCTTATCTGAGAAAAACCACCATTTTTTCTTCGAGGTTAAAAGAATATAGATATTTATGCGATTGGTGGGTTGCAGCGATAAATAGCTCGTCGTGGTCTGTGTGCTAGATAATTATTCCGCTGACGCAATTCAACCAATATTAATGTATATGAAGACACAAAGGAATTAAAGACATTAGCTGTGAGTGGACATTGATTTATACCAGTGGGGATTCGAACGCAGGTCTCCTGCTTACTAGGTAGGTGTGCTCCCCACTACGCCATCTGGACGCAGCGGTCACGAGAACCTTACGGAGTACCCTATCACGCCTCTCCCCTCCAGTCAGACCCACAGTCCCAACTTTTACCACACACTTTTTACGTAGTGTCCCTTCTCAATTAGCCTCATTACTCGCGGCACCTCACCGACTCCCGTAGGAGTTTGAGATTACTGTGCATCTGCACTGAAGGGATCGTTCGCTGTCTTCGCCTTAACCATATAATGTCCGAAAGAACAGACACCACATGTATATTAATGTACACTACTGGCCATTAAAATTGCTACACCAAGAAGAAATGCAGATGATAAACGGGTATTCATTGGACAAATATATTATACTCGAACTGACATGTGATTACATTTTCACGCAATTTGGGTGCATAGGTCCTGAGAAATCTGTACCCAGAACAACCACCTCTTGCCGTAATAACGGCCTTGACACGCCTGGGCACTGAATCAAACAGAGCTTGGATGGCGTGTACAGGTACAGCTGCCCAGGCAGCTTCAACACGATACCACAGTTCATCAATAGTAGTGACTGGCGTATTGTGACGAGCCAGTTGCTCGGCCACCATTGACCAGACGTTTTCAATTGGTGAGAAATCTGGAGAATGTGCTGGCCAGGGCAGCAGTCGAACATTTTCTGTAACCAGAAAGGTCCGTACAGGACCTGCAACATGCGGTCGTGCATTATCCTGCTGAAATGTAGGGTTTCGCTGGGCTCGAATGAACGGTAGAGCTACGGGTGGTAACACATCTGAAATGTAACGTCCACGGTTCAAAGTACCGTCAATGCGAACAAGACGTGACCGAGACGTGTAAGCAATGCCACCCCATACCATCACGCCGGGTGATACCCCGGTATGGCGTTCACCGCGATGTCGCCAAACACGGATGCGACGATCATGATGCTGTAAACAGAACGTGGATTCATCCGAAAAAATGACGTTTTGCCATTCGTGCGCCTAGGTTCGTAGTTGAGTACACCATCGCAGGCGCTGCTGTCTGTGATGCAGCGACGAGGGTAACCGCAGCCACGGTCTCCGAGCTGATAGTCGATGCTGTTGCAAACGTCGTCGAACTGTTCGTGCAGATGGTTGTGGTCTTGCAAACGTCCCCATCTGTTGACTCAGGGATCGAGATGTGGCTCCACGATCCGTTACAGCCATGCGCATAAGCTACCTGTCATCTCGACTGCTAGTGATACGAGGCCGTTGGGATCCAGCACGGCGTTCCGTATTACCCTCCTGAACCCACCGATTCCATATCCTGCTAACAGTCTTTGGATCTCGACTGACGCGAGCAGCAATGTCGCAATACGATAAACCGCAATCGCGATAGGCTACAATCCGATCTTTATCAAAGTCGCAAACGTGAGGGTAGCCATTTCTACTCCTTGCACGAGGCATCACAACAACGTTTCACCAGGCAACGCCGGTCAACTGCTGTTTGTGTATGAGAAATCGGTTGGAAACGTTCCTCATGTTAGCACGTTGGAGGTGTCGCCACCCTGTGTGAATGCTCTGAAAAGGTAATCATTTGCATATCACAGCATCTTCTTCCTGTCGGTTAAATTTCGCGTCTGTAGCACGTCATGTTCGTGGTGTAGCAATTTTAATGGCCAGTAGTGTATATATACACTGATGAGGTAGAATATTATGACCACCGACCTGATAGCCAATATGTGCACCTTTGGCACGAATAACAGCGGCGACCCGTCGTGGCACGGCATGGCAGCAATGAGACCTTATTACGTCGCTGGATGTACTTCGTACCACATTTACACTCACAAGTCACCTAATTCCCCGTAAAATCGGGGAAGAGAGGCGATGAGCTCTGACGCCATGTTCAGTCACATCCCAACTGTGTTCGGTCGGGTACAGATATAGCGAGCTGGGGGCGAGCACATGAGTTAGATCTCGCCACTGTCTTTCTCGAACCACTTCATCGCACTCACAGCGTTGTGCCATGGCTCATTATCTTCCCGAAAAACGCCACTGCCGTCGGGAAACAAAAGCGTCATGAAGAGGTGTCGGTTGTATGTAACCAGCGTACAATACACCTTGGCCGTCATGGTGTCTCCACTGGACCCATGGATGCGTACCTGAAAGTTTTCCAGAGCATAATGGGAGCCACCACCAGGCTATCCCTGTCCCGTGTCAAGGAGCTGTTCCCCTGGAAGAAGACGGATTCGCTCCCTCCCATCGGCATGATGAAGGAAGTATTGGGACATGCAACGTGCAGTGCCAGTGATTACGTGCCCATTTCAGTTGTCGATGTCGTGGTGTTAACACTGGGACACGCGTGGGTCGTCGGCTGTGGAGGCCCATCGTTAGGAGTGTTCAGTGCACTGTGTGTTCAGACGCACCTTTGCTCTGCTCAGCATTAAAGTCCGATGTTAGTTCCGCCACAGTTCGCCGCCTGTCCGGTTAAGCAATCTCCTCACTCTACGACGTCCGACATCTGTAATGAAGAAGGCCGCCAACCCTTTCACATCTGGACGTGGTAACACCTTGGTTTCGCCACGTGTTGGACACAATTCACCGGAGTACTCCTCGAAAACCCAACAACTCATCCAGTTCCCGAAACGCTCGTGCTGAGCCTCCGGGTCATCACAATCAAACTCAGATAGAGAGCTCCATCCCCATTCTAAACACGGACATCACGCTCACTGAAACTACATGCACCGAGCGTGTGTGTGTGAGTAGCAGTCATTCCCTGCCACGTGACGCTGGTATCCCCTGATCGGGTTTATATCGGTAGCAGGTCGGTGGTCGTAATGTTCCGGTTGATCAGTGTATATTCAGTTTCCTGTTTCATAGTCACCTTTCGAAGTGCTAGTATAGCACAATATCTGTCTATGTATCTGGCCCTAAAACCAATCTATACGCTGAACGCTCATTCCCTGATTTTTCGTGTAGTTATATTTATGATCCTACATCTTCCTGTGAATTTTTAAAACAATAATTTTAATTCTATCGTACAAGGTAATTATTTATATTTCATTTTTATTATTCGTAGATTGTACAGCCAAATATTTACACCACAACCCGCTGTCAATACTTAGCGATTAGGTGTTTTCGAGTTGTGATCAAAACTTAAGAGAAATTTTTCAATTTCGCTTTTTGTAATAGCCCGATTGACGTGATTACTTCATTTTTGTGTTGGTAGACCATCTGGTCAGCCAGATGTATTAGACAGGCGAAATACCCTCAGACTTCAAGAAGAATATAATAATTCCAATCCCAAAGAAAGGAGATGTTGACAGATGTGAAAATTGCCGAACTATCAGTTTAATAAGTCACGGCTGCAGAATACTAACGCGAATTCTTTACAGACGAATGGAAAAACTGGTAGAAGCCGGCCTCGGGGAAGATCAGTTTGGATTCCGTAGAAATGTTGGAACACGTGAGGCAATACTGACCCTACGACTTGACTTAGAAAATAGATAAATGAAAGTCAAACCTACGTTTCTAGCATTTATAGACTTACAGAAAGCTTTTTACAATGTTGACTGGACTACTCTCTTTCAAATTCTGAAGGTGGCAGGGGTAAAATACAGGGAGCGAAAAGCTATTTACAATTCGTACAGAAACCAGATGGCATTTATAAGAGTCGAGGGGCATGAAAGGGAAGCAGTGGTTGGGAAGGGAGTGAGACAGGGTTAGAGCCTATCCCCGATGTTAACCATGTTTATAATGAGCAAGCAGCAAAGGAAACAAAAGAAAAATTCGGAGTAGGAAGTAAAATCCATGGAGAAGAAATAAAAACTTTGAGGTTCGCCGATGACATTGTAATTCTGTCAGAGACAGGAAGGACCTGGAAGAGCAGCTGAACGGTATGGACAGTGTCTTGAAAGGAGGATATAAGATGAACATCAACAAAATCAAAACGAGGACAATGGAATGTAGTCGAATTAAGTCGGGTGATGCTGAGGGAATTAGATTAGGAAATCAGATACTTAAAGTAGTAAAGGAGTTTTGCTATTTGGGGGGCAAAATAACTGATAATGGTCGAAGTAGAAAGGATATAAAATGTAGACTGGCAATGGCAAGGAAAGCGTTTCTGAAGAAGAGAAATTTGTTAACATCGAGTACAGATTTAAGTGTCAGGAAGCCGTTTCTGAAAGTATTTGTATGGAGTGTGGCCATGTATGGAAGTGAAACGTGGACGGTAAATAGTTTAGACAAGAAGTGAATAGAACCCTTCGAAATGTGGTGCTACAGAAGAATGCTCAAAAATAGATGGGTAGATCACATAACTAATGAGGAGGTATTCAACAGAATTGGAGAGAAGAGAAAATTGTGGCACAACTTGACTAGAAGAAGGGATCGGTTGATAGGCTATGTTCTGAGGCATAAAGGGATCGCTAATTTAGTATTGGAGAGCAGCGTGGATGGTAGAAATAGTAGAGGGAGACCAAGAGACGAATAAACTAAGGAGATTCAGAAGGATGTAGGTTGCAGTAGGTACTGGGTGATGAAGAGCTGCATCAAATCAGTCTCTGGACTGAAGACCACAAGAACAACAACAACAACAACAAAAAGGGTGAAATGTACCTGTACACTATTAGTCCTATAAGATACTTAGTATGTTGTCAGCTGTCAAAGTGTTTACACATGTCTTGGTAGTATCGCCGATTGTTTATTTTTAATGTAAACATATCAGGATTTGCTTTAAATTTTGCTGACAGGTCGGAATAAAATGCAAAAAACTATAGAAACTTCAAATATTGTTTTTAATGAGGTTCTACGAAAAAAACGTTTTCGAGTGGTATAAGCTTATATAAAACTGCTTCCACAGTTTTCTCCATTACGGAAGTGATTAATCCTCGATGCCCACCGATGTGCCGCGTCAATCGACCGCTTGTTTTAGACAAGGTATACAATAAGTTTCTTTCATCCCCTATTTCATTCGATTACTCCATCACTAAAATATAACGAGTGAAAGAGTAGATGTTTTAATGTTTCCGCAGAGAACCGCGTCCGTGATCTGCCTACTAGCGTTTGCTAGCTGCTGGCGCCGAGGTCCCGACTTCGATTTCCAGTAACCGGTTTAGATTTTTAGTGATTGAGCCAGCTGCAGTGAGGTTCATTTGCCGTCAGAGCGAGAGAGCAGCTGCTTAAATAAGCAGTGACTTAACACTCTGGTCGACAGAAGAGCGTTAATTGCAGCACGCTCCGAATTAAAAGTGCCAGCAAATGTACGCTGCGCCCACTAAAGATGCGTTATGCATTCCTTGACGGCGGAAATGAAGGAAATAACAGGAAATAAAAAAAGGGTTGAATATTTTGTAGAAGGGCACGGCTGAAATTACGTGGCTTTGGTTCGGCGCCGTTACTGACGAGAGCGTGAATTAGCGCTGTCGGCGTACGAGCCCGCGAGTCCTATCACGCACTACAGTACGGTATATCCGCGTCAGTTTATTACTGAGCATCGGCCACCCCCAGCCAGTGCAATGCATCAAGCCGCCGTAATTTCGACGCTCCATCCTTCATCATATCTGCACCTAAATCCGTCCACGCTCGCGTTATGCGTCACGCGCCAAATAGAACAAAAACCCCCGCGAAAAGAAAACAAACGCGGCAAAATCTGAACTTGGCGAATATAGCCGAGCCTTAATTTTGACGCACAGCCTGCCGCTGTCCGCTCTCCACTTTATACGGGTACGTACATGTGTGCTCCGCTGCCGCTGCGGCCACCACACACACACAACACGCAGAGCGCGTTTCGGATCGGGACCCTTTCCTATACCACCAGCCGTGGTTGGCTGTATTTGCCGCGTATAGGCACTCGTTGCGGCTCTGAAGGCGCCCTATGTGCCGAAACTCGTGTGTGCGTGTTTAGCACATTTGTCAAAAACAGCGTACGGGACTAACAGAGGCCATTCGTATCAATACGGCACAGGCAACAGCTCTAAACACACACACACACACACACACACACACACACACACACACACTAGGCACTGATCTCAGGCTGTCGCTACACATCTATCTTCTGCCTCTGACGGCGCGTACTGGGGGAAATGACCGATTTATGAGGGGAGATACCGTTGCAGACTAGGTATGAATGTAGTCGACATTCATTGAGGAATTACCTTATCTGATGATCACAAAACTGTTGAACACAGTACCAAGCATTTCTTAATCTTTAGATCTACATCTTAACCTCCAGCTTCCGTGTTCCACTGACGAATGCTGCATGGGTAGAACGACTATCGATAATACACTATTTGTGCTCTAATTCCTCTTAATGACCATCAAATGGTTCAGAGCACTATGCGCCTTAACTTCTGAGGTGATCAATCGCCTAGAACTTGGAACTAATTAAACCTAACTAACCTAAGGACATCACACACATCCACGCCCGAGGCAGGATTCGAACCTGCGACCATAGTGGTCGCTCGCCTCCAGACTGTAGCGCCTAGAACCGCACGGCCACTCCGGCCGGCTTAATGACCATCGAGAGGGAATGTAACCATACACTCTTTCGGGCCATAATCACTTCCAAGCCGTTTGACCCATCCCCAAAAAGGTTCACTACAGTATCAGCGATAATGATGGAAACTGAAGAGATAAATTAAAATTTTTCTGTGGAGTAGGCTAACCAAAGACTGCGTTTTATTGGCAGGACACTTAGAAAATGTTACAGACCTACTAAAGAGACTGCTTACACTACGCTTGTCTGTCCTCTTTTAGAATACTGTTGCGCGGTGTGGGATCCTTACCAGATTGGACTCACGGAGTACATAGAAAAAGTTCAAAGAAAGGCAGCACGTTTTGTATTATCGCGAAATATGGGAGAGAATGTCACAGAAATGATACAGGATTTGGGATGGACATCATTAAAAGAAAGGCGTTTTTAGATGCGACGGAATCTTCTGACGAAATTCCAATCACCAACTTTCTACTCCGAATGCGAAAATATTTTGTTGACACAGACTTACATAGGGAGAAACGATTACCAAGATAAAATAAGGGAAATCAGAGCTCGTATGGAAAGATATAGGTGTTCATTCTTCCCGCAAGCTATACGAGATTGGAATAATAGAGAATTGTGAAGGTGGTTCGATGAACCCTCTGCCAGACACTTAAATGTGATTTGTAGATGTAGAAAATTTGTGCCACAGCCCAGACTTGCACCCAGGTCTCCTTGCCCACTAGACAGGAATGCTAGCCATTACACAACTGCAGCACTATGGCTAACATAGCTGCATGGACTATTTCAAGTCCAGTGCCTTCTCCGACACTAATTTCAATTCATTTCTTCAGCTCCCATCGTAGATGAGACTCAAATGTCTCAAGAAAAATTTAATTACAACTTTTTTTCAGTTTCAACATTTTTTGACAGACAACAACCAGCAACGTTATTCAGTTTCTAAAGAGTTTATTAATGAGTCTGTCAACAGTTGCAATACTTATAGTTGGTGACCAGTTTCGAACCTTACCGATTCATTTTCACCTCTGGCCTAAGGCTGCTACCCTGAAAACGCCTAATCTTAATAATGAACATGAAGTGGCAAAATACGCTTTACGAAATGTTTGCAGAATGTATGTCACAATCGGCACATGACTCGTAGCAAGTAAAATGTGCTAAGGGATACGTGATGATTGCTACATTCATTCTGCAAACATTTTACAAAACATGTGTTGCCGCTTCGTGTTCATTATTAAGGTCAGGCACTTTCAGTGCAGCTTCCGTAGGCCATGCTTGAAAATTAACGTGTAAGATTTGAAACTATTCGCCAAAGATAAGTACTCTAACTGATGATAGATTCGTTGATAAATGCTTTTAAGTCGTTAGTAGCAGATCGTTTGGCCTGGGAATTTGTTTTAACGAACGGCGTTTTGTTTCGTCTCTTCCCCTTATGTGATTATGGAAGGAAAACCAAAGTATCACATTGTAAACGGCATGCACATTTTACACAACCAACTGTGGCACACGAAAATTTTACAATATCCTTTATGACAGTTGCAGTACCAGACGTGATTTACAGGTAATATAAACAGGACACGGTAGTACAACAAAGCTTCTCAAATCTACAGGTGTCCGCAAGAAAGCTCCCCGATTTCCAGATGGAAAAAAAATACTGTATCACATAGATACTTGCGGTGGGCGGTATCATGTATAGGAACTCAAAGTGTTTGTGTTGATACTTCTAAACGGTTTTTCTGTTTTGTTTCAGGAGACAAATACGCGACAGACATGACTGCAATTTCAGAGACAGACCAATGTGTGGTGTGCTATAAGGAAAAGAAACAGTCCATTGCTGCCCAAAGAAATTTCCGACGTGAATGTGTAAGGGAGCTAGTAATACAATTCAGGCTTCATATAAAAAGTTTTTTATGCACTGGGACAGTAAGTGTCCAGGATCTGTCAGAAAATGAACGTTTGATGAAACGGTAGACGAGATAACAGAGACCTCCCAAAGAAGCCTGTGAACGTCAGTTCGCCGAGAGTAACTAGAGGCAAACACCTCTCCCTCAGCGGTTGACAAAGTGGTACATGAAAGATTCCGCAGGCACGCGTACAGAGCTCAGTTTGTGCAAGCACTGAAGCGAAACGACTCACAGCTTCGCCACGAACTAGCTGCTGCGATGTTGGTAAACCTTCAATCAAAGCGGGAAAGCTAATCAGCACAGAATTCACATCCTCAGTTCGGAGACCGCACAGTCTGCGGAAACACGTCAGGGACAGAGAAAAGGTGAATATGTGATGTGCACTCGTGAAAGACAGAACAGCATGACCTTTTTTTTCGTCACGCAAACAGGAACCATGTGGACATTGAAAGGTGGCTACACTGAGCCACAGCGCCAGAGATCGCGCTAGAGAGTATTGTTCCGCCGCCTCCACTGGCAGTGATTATTGAGATGTCGTAGTGGGCAGTGCTTGGGGAGAGCTCGTGGTAGTCAGTGCTTGTTAAGAACTCGTAGCAGAGAGTGTTTTTTGAGATGTGCTAGTAGGGAGTGCTTGCTGAGATGTGATACTGAAAAGTTCTTGTTGAGATGTGGTAATAGCGAGTCGGTGTGGAGATATATTGTAATGATTAGAGTGATTTTGGTCAATATATGAAGGTAACGAAACTTGATTTATTTTTCATTATTTAATGTCGTAAATAATGCTTCATTACAGGTTCAGTCAACAAAGCATCTGGCTTGTGTTCTGGGATTAGAGTGTAATTCTGGTTTTCTTGAGTAATTATGGTATTTCTATTTCCTTTAATTAATTCAGTATAAATGATATTTAAAATTTCTTGTGTTGTTGAAGAAGAACCGTGCCAGATGCGTACGTTGAGTCATACTCCCACACACAGAACAGTTACACTTGTGCTTTGGTTTCGTAGGTTTTATAGTTGCTGGGAACCTAATTAATTAATTGTGTTAACGGAGATTTTCATTTCATTCCTTGTTGTTGTTTCATGCAGTCAGATAGCGTAATAATACTAGTCAGGGCCAACCGTTTACGAGACTTCGTAATCGGACAGACAGCTACTAAATCAAAAAATTAAAATTATTTTCATTGTATTTTAATTAAGCCCCAATGCAACATGCTTCAGCAATTTGCTGTTTTTCAGCTTCTTTCCCTTCGGCCAAATCTGATCTCACAGTAGGATGGTGCACCACCGCACACGTTCGTGACTTCCTGGACAGAACATTGCAAGGAAAGTACCAGAACTCTCCATTACATAAAACAATATGTCCTACTTAACGTTATTATTTGCATTGTGTAAGCTCTCAGATCAGTAACAATCTGAGGGCGAAACACCTGATTGCGATTCTAAGAAGTGTTGTGAGACGAGGTCTGTCTGCGAGAGTGGAAGTGTAGTGTTGGTGGAGGGCTCGGAGACAGAAGACGTGTCAAAATGGTTCAAATGGCTCTGAGCACTATGGGACTTAACATCTGGGGTCATCAGTCCCATATTACTTAGAACTACTTAAACCTAACTAACCTAAGGACATCACACACATTCGAACCTGCGACGGTAGCGGTCACGCGGTTCCAGACTGAAGCGCTTAGAACCGCTCGGTCACAAAGGCCGGCCTTACAGGTGTCAGTCACTTCAAACTGCCACGATAGATAATATGCTGACGTCGCTTATACGCCAGAAACAAAACCTGTCTCGCGACCCGTTTTGGACCCGCAGTGTAAGAACCCGAGAAACAATACTGATAATATAATCATCTTGTGAATGTTTTAGTTCTTCTTTTCTAAGTGCTTGCTATGAAAACTGAAGAGGAATTCCGCCTTATGCAACATATCTTTGTAGTTTTGTTTTCCCTCAGACATGTTTCAGCACTTTTTGGTCTATCTTCACTGGGTTTATTGGTTTATTTTACATCTCACGTGAAGGTATTGGATGTTTATGCTAGTAGGTTTAGATCTACTATGCAACTTATTTTCATAGTTTTTGATGTTATGGCGTTGTTACTTTGTTTGTGTCGAGGCAACATGGTTACTTATTTCGTTTTTGTCATTACACGTGCATTTCCTACGATTTGTTGCTTACAACACATAACGGCGGCGAAAACTCTGCCTGGTGAACAGATCGCACAAAATGCTTGTGTAGTGACAAAAGAGAAAAAAAAAATGCGTGTTACCTCGACACAAACAAAGTAAAAACGCCATAACATCAAACACTATGACACGGTATAGACTGCATACTAGATCTAAAGCTACTAACATAACCTCCAAAAGCATCATGTGAGACGGAAAATAGAGAAATAAACACACCCAAGATAGCAGAAAACATGCTGAAATATGTCTGGGTGAAACCAAAATTACAAAGGTGTCTTTCATAAGGCGGAATTCCTCTCCAGTATTCACGCTACTATTTACAATGACAGAATGCAGATATACATTAAGGCACTTAAAAAAGCTCTTGACAGTACTAACTGGAAGGCACTATCGGAATTTCTGAAGGTAATAGGCATATAAAACAGAGAGCGCAAGGTTATCTACGACTTGTACACAAACAAGACTGTAAGTGTAAGACTGAAAGCACATGGAAGGTAATGACTGAGTAGTGAGTGGAACAGGCTTGTAGCCAAAACTCCATGTTGTTCAAACTGAACATTGGGCAAACAGTAAAGAAAATCTTAGAGAAATTTGGAAAGGGCATAACTTGGAAGTACAATTGCCAGTTTACCAGTTCTCACATCATGTGAGTAGTTCCTGGTATTAGGCCACGATTCGTTCTGTCCAAGCATCACCAAGATCGGCTGCTATAAGCTACACAAAATGTAAATCTTGACAGCTGGGCCGGCCGCGGTGGTCTAGCGGTTCTGGCGCTGCAGTCCGGAACCGCGGGACTGCTACGGTCGCAGGTTCGAATCCTGCCTCGGGCATGGGTGTGTGTGATGTCCTTAGGTTAGTTAGGTTTAAGTAGTTCTAAGTTCTAGGGGACTTATGACCTAAGATGTTGAGTCCCATAGTGCTCAGAGCCATTTGAACCATCTTGACAGCTGGGACAAAAATACCTTCCCTCGTTCATGCGTCACCTTGTTGTGTGGCAGGAGCTACACTATCTTCGAATCTGGTACACTCTTTAATTTTATACTCTTCCTTTAATCCTTTTCCCCGTCTGTTGATTGACAACGACATGGTGACTTAGTGACACGCTGTACGGCATACTTTGCTCCAAAGGGTGAGTATTTTTCAGTTTTTAGTCTCTCTCTCTCTCCCTCCCTCTCTCTCTCTCTCTCTCTCTCTCTCTCTCTCGGTGTGTGTGTGTGTGTGTGTCTGTGTGTGTGTGTGTGTGTGTGTGTGTGTGTGTGTGTGTGTGTGTGTAGGCCGCTGCACTTGCGTTCTCGTTTCAGGGCAGAATTGGACACATTTTGATCTACGGCGCTAAATATCCCCCCCGAGCAGAACATTTGTAAATCATTATTCGGCGCGCCTCTGTCGTGCTGCCCCGCTGGATATAAATTGCTTTGTTTAGCGATGTTGACAAAGGCAGCCATGCTGCTGCGCGGGACTCCTCCACCGGTGATGCTGTGCTCGTTACCCGAGCGACACCTTCCACTGTTGTGACGTCAACCGCCGCACAGCGACACTACTGTACCTGTCCTTTCGGACCTTGCTCCACATAATTTCTCTGCGCTGTGGCTGACGTTTTGACCGCGCCACAGAATTGATAAGTTAAAGTCTTTTTTAACATCGTGTGCATGTACTAGCTTTCTGGGTCTACATAACCCGCTACTAAGCGGACTGATGATGGGTATACTGTAGCTGAAATCTAGCTAGGTCTGTAATGAAATATAGATTTATGTGCAACTGACTGTTGTGTTCACCTCTGACTATACAGTTTCAGAGACGCTGAGCACAACAGCTCCCAATCGAACCCAACCTGACTGAATTATATAGTGGTTAGTTTTCGCATTACTGACTTTGCGCCTTTGATAAACTCTCCAGGACGGTGTTTCAGAGTGTGTGCGGGTATATAAAAGAAAATACATAAATAAATAAACTGAACTTGAACTCCAGAAACACCACAATAACATTTGTTGATTTCAAGAAAATCTACGATTTCATAGACAGAGAAACAGTTTTCAGTACACTGGAAGAAATGAAGGTAGGCAACAAGACCAGAAAACTAATCCAGGAAAATTAGTAAATCCAAAACCCAAAGTGAAGTTCATGGGAGGGATCTGGGAACCGCTTGAAATCAAGACAGGAGTGAGACAGGGAGAAGGCCTGTCACCCACTTTATTTAACGCAGTTTTATAGAAAATAATCAGGAGATGGGACAAAGGAGTCAATGGCCTAAAGATGGGGAGATACAAAAATAGAACCATCAACATAAAATGTCTGGCCTTTGCCAAATAACAAAAAAGAAGCCAAAGAAGCCCTAGAGACAGTACATGAAATCGCAGCCAGAACCGGATTAGAAATTTCTTATGAAAAAAACCAGTACATGGACACAAAATCCACAGACAGAAACCCATTGGTAACAAAGTACGGTAAGATAGCACAAGTAGAAAGTTTCAAATATCTGGGAGAGATTATACAGAAAACAGGATTAAACTCGATAGCCAATGAAGAAAGAATTGAAAAGCTACAAAATACTTACAGACTTACATGTAACCATTATAACAAAAGAAGTATTTCCGTTAATGCCAAACCGAGACATTTCATAACAGTAGTCTTACCAGAAGCCTAGTATGCCTCAGAAACGACAGTAATCAGGGGAATAACGAAAATCAAGGAAATGGGAAAGCAAGAGACGAAAATTATGAGAAAAATCAATGAGCCAGTTCAGAGACAGGGGATCTGGGTAAAAAGACCGGAAAAAGATCTATACAAGCAGACAGAGACAATTACAGACATCAGAAAAAGAAGGGCTAAATTCTATGGGCACATTTATAGGATGAACGAAAATAGGCTGATCAAATGGTTCAAATGGCTCTGAGCACTATGGGACTTATCATCTGTGGTCATCAGTCCCCTAGAACTAAGAACTACTTAAACCTAACTAACCTAAGCACATCACACACATCCATGCCCGAGTCAGGATTCGAACCTGCGACCGTAGCAGTTGCGCGGTTCCGGACTGAGCGCCTAGAACCGCGTAGGCTGATCAAGACGATTTTTGAGATAGTGATAAGTAGTACGATGAAAACTAACTGGGAAAAGGAAACCATGGAAGACCTCAAGAAACTAAATATCACCACACAAACATAACAAACAGAAAAATAAAAAGAAAAAAGTGAGGAAATAGTAATTCGAGGAAACACCTGAAGAGAAGGAACCAGGAAAGAAGAGGACAGATGAGAGGCAGAAGAAACATAGTGAATATATGACTGGTTTATGGGAAGAGGAAAGAAAGTGACAAAAAAAGCGCAATGAAAATTGTGTTTTAACGCTCTCCTAAATGGGGAATTAACGATAATAATAGTAATAATAATAATAATAATAATAATAATAATAATAAAACCAACCAACACACAGAAGAAACCCACAGAACCAGCATGGCAACACAGGCTACAGATCAGAATAGAAAAACTGAGAAAAGACATCGGACAGTTAACACAATTTATAAGAAATGAAATATCAGACAAAAAACGAAAAAGGTTAGGTAAAATCTCACAACAAGAAGCAATAGAGCAATTAGATGAAAAGAAGCAAAAATTACAAGCTTTGGCGAAACGACTTAGAAGATACAAAAAAAGTGAAAATAGAAGGAAACAAAACCAAACATTCAACACAAACCAAAAGAAATTTTACCAAACAATAGATAACACACACATAAAAATAGACAATCCACCAAACATAAGAGACATGGAACACTTCTGGAGCAGCATATGGTCAAACCCGGTACAACATAATAGGCATGCACGGTGGATACAAGCAGAAACAGATACATACAAGATGATACCACAAATGCCTGAAGTGATAATTTTGCAACATGAAGTCACCCGAGCAATTAATTCTACGCACAATTGGAAAGCCCCTGGAAATGATAAAATAGCAAATTTCTGGCTAAAGAAGTTCACCTCAACACATTCACATCTAACTAAATTATTTAACAGTTACATTGCAGACCCATACATATTCCCTGATACACTTACACATGGAATAACTTATCTGAAACCTAAAGATCAAGCAGACATAGCAAACCCAGCTAAATATCGCCCCATAACATGCCTACCAACAATCTACAAAATATTAACTTCAGTCATTACACAGAAATTAATGACACATACAACACAGAACAAAATTATAAATGAAGAACAAAAAGGCTGCTGCAAAGGAGCACGAGGATGTAAAGAGCAACTGATAATAGATGCAGAGGTGACATATCAAGCTAAAACTAAACAAAGGTCTCTACACTACGCATACATTGATTACCAAAAAGCTTTTGATAGTGTACCCCACTCATGGTTACTACAAATATTGGAAATATACAAAGTAGATCCTAAATTGATACAGTTCCTAAACATAGTAATGAAAAACTGGAAAACCACACTTAATATCCAAACAAATTCAGATAATATCACATCACAGCCAATACAGATTAAGCGTGGAATATACCAAGGAGACTCATTAAGTCCTTTCTGGTTCTGCCTTGCTCTGAACCCACTATCCAACATGCTAAATAATACAAATTATGGATACAATATTACTGGAACATACCCACACAAAATCACACATTTGCTATACATGGATGATCTAAAACTACTGGCAGCAACAAATCAACAACTCAACCAATTACTAAAGATAACAGAAGTATTCAGCAATGATATAAGTATGGCGTTTGGAACAGACAAATGTAAGAAAAATAGCATAGTCAAGGGAAAACACACTAAACAAGAAGATTACATATTGGTTAACCACAGCGACTGCATAGAAGCGATGGAAAAAACAGATGTCTATAAATATCTAGGATACAGACAAAAAATAGGAATAGATAATACAAATATTAAAGAAGAACTAAAAGAAAAATATAGACAAAGACTAACAAAAATACTGAAAACAGAATTGACAGCAAGAAACAAGACAAAAGCTATAAATACTTATGCCATACCAATATTGACCTACTCATTTGGAGTAGTGAAATGGAGTAACACAGACCTAGAAGCACTCAATACACTTACACGATCACAATGCCACAAATATAGAATACATCACATACATTCAGCAACAGAAAGATTCACATTAAGCAGAAAGGAAGGAGGAAGGGGATTTATCGACATAAAAAACCTACACTATGGACAGGTAGACAATTTAAGAAAATTCTTTCTAGAACGAGCAGAAACTAGCAAAATACACAAGGCAATCACTCATATAAATACATCGGCTACACCACTGCAACTTCATAACCACTTCTACAACCCTTTAGATCACATAACATCAACAAATACGAAGAAAGTAAATTGGAAAAAGAAAACACTACATGGCAAGCACCCGTATCATCTAACACAGCCACACATCGATCAAGACGCATCCAACACATGGCTAAGAAAAGGCAATATATACAGTGAGACAGAAGGATTCATGATTGCAATACAGGATCAAACAATAAACACCAGGTATTACAGCAAGCATATTATTAAAGATCCCAATACCACAACAGATAAATGCAGACTTTGTAAACAACAAATAGAAACAGTAGATCACATCACAAGCGGATGTACAATACTAGCAAATACAGAATACCCCAGAAGACATGACAATGTCGCAAAAATAATACATCAACAGCTTGCCTTACAACATAAACTTATAAAACAACACGTTCCTACATACAAGTATGCACCACAAAATGTACTGGAGAATGATGAATACAAATTATACTGGAACAGAACCATTATAACAGATAAAACAACGCCACATAACAAACCTGACATCATACTCACCAATAAAAAGAAGAAATTAACACAATTAATCGAAATATCCATACCCAATACAACAAATATACAAAAGAAAACAGGAGAAAAAATTGAAAAATACATCCAACTGGCTGAGGAAGTCAAAGACATGTGGCATCAGGATAAAGTTGACATCATACCAATTATACTATCAACTACAGGAGTCATACCACACAATATCCACCAATACATCAATGCAATACAGCTACATCCAAACATATATATACAATTACAGAAATCCGTAATTATTGATACATGTTCAATTACCCGAAAGTTCCTAAATGCAATATAACATGTACCGTACAGCAAAAAGGAAGTGACGCTTGATAAAGGTCCGCGTCACTCCATTCTTAACCAGACTTCTAAAAAGTCTGAGAAAGTAAAGAAATAATAATAATAATTAATTATTATTATTAATAATAATAATAATAATATTAATTATTAATAATAATAATTAATTATTACCAAGCAACAAACCTAGGAACCAACACAACTGGATACAGATCACAAGTATACACAACATTTATTACCAGATACCCAGAATTAAAATTTTTAACAGAACAACGACTAGCTGATCAGATCCGTGTAATAATCAAAAATAACAGGATACCCCAGTCAGAATTAGAAAACATCAAACAAGAAGTACAACAAATACTGGAACAAAATAATGTGCAATCAGAAGAAGAAGAAAATACAGTAATGGACTCAAACATCCCAGAGCAAACAAACAAAGAATAACACGCACCAATTAAACAATCAGAGGAAAACGAAATCTTAAGACAGCCACCAGAACAAGCACAAATAGAACACGAAGTGACACAGATGCTAGATATAGAAGAAAAATTTCAGCTAACATATATAGAATACAAAGACACAAATACAGACATTAGACCATTCTTGCATAGACCACCAAATAACCCACAAGTCGAAACAACAATAAAAACTATCAACACAATCATACACAACAAAATAAATGAAAACACAACTATGGAAGAGTTACAACTACTGGTTTATATAGGAGCACTCACTACACTAAATATACACACTAGACAGAGATCAGAACCAACCAACACACAGAAGAAACCCACAAAACCAGCATGGCAACACAGGCTACAGATCAGAATAGAAAAACTGAGAAAAGACATCGGACAGCTAACACAGTTTATAAGAAATGAAATCTCGGAAAAAAAACGAAAAAGGTTAGGTAAAATCTCACAACAAGAAGCGACAGAGCAATTAGACGAAAAGAAGCAGAAATTACAAGCATTAGCCAAACGACTCAGAAGATACAAAAAAAGTGAAAATAGAAGGAAACAAAACCAAACATTCAACACAAACCAAAAGAAATTTTACCAGACAATAGATAACACACACATTAAAATAAACAATCCACCAAACATAACAGACATGGAACACTTCTGGAGCAACATATGGTCAAACCCGGTACAACATAACAGGCATGCACGGTGGATACAAACAGAAACAGACACATACAAGATGATACCACAAATGCCTGAAGTGATAATTTTGCAACATGAAGTCACCCAAGCAATTAATTCTACTCACAATTGGAAAGCCCCTGGAAATGATAAAATAGCAAATTTCTGGTTAAAGAAGTTCACCTCAACACATTCACATCTAACTAAATTATTTAACAGTTACATTGCAGACCCATACACATTCCCTGATACACTTACACATAGAATAACTTATCTGAAACCTAAAGATCAAGCAGACACAGCGAACCCAGCTAAATATCGCCCCATAACGTGCCTACCAACAATCTACAAAATATTAACTTCAGTCATTAAACAGAAATTAATGACACATACAACACAGAACATGATTATAAATGAAGAACAAAAAGGCTGCTGCAAAGGAGCGCGAGGATGTAAAGAGCAACTGATAATAGATGCAGAGGTGACATATCAAGCTAAAACTAAACAAAGGTCTCTACACTACGCATACATTGATTACCAAAAAGCTTTTGATAGTGTACCCCACTCATGGTTACTACAAATATTGGAAATATACAAAGTAGATCCTAAATTGATACAGTTCCTAAACATAGTAATGAAAAATTGGAAAACCACACTTAATATCCAAACAAATTCAAATAATATCACATCACAGCCAATACAGATTAAGCGTGGAATATACCAAGGAGACTCATTAAGTCCTTTCTGGTTCTGCCTTGCTCTGAACCCACTATCCAACATGATAAATAATACAAATTATGGATACAATATTACTGGAACATACCCACACAAAATCACACATTTGCTATACATGGATGATCTAAAACTACTGGCAGCAACAAATCAACAACTCAACCAATTACTAAAGATAACAGAAGTATTCAGCAATGATATAAGTATGGCTTTTGGAACAGACAAATGTAAGAAAAATAGCATAGTCAAGGGAAAACACACTAAACAAGAAGATTACATATTGGATAACCACAGCGACTGCATAGAAGCAATGGAAAAAACGGATGCCTATAAATATCTAGGATACAGACAAAAAATAGGAATAGATAATACAAATATTAAAGAAGAACTAAAAGAAAAATATAGACAAAGACTAACAAAAATACTGAAAACAGAATTGACAGCAAGAAACAAGACAAAAGCTATAAATACTTATGCCATACCAATATTGACCTACTCATTTGGAGTAGTGAAATGGAGTAACACAGACCTAGAAGCACTCAATACACTTACACGCTCACAATGCCACAAATATAGAATACATCACATACATTCAGCAACAGAAAGATTCACATTAAGCAGAAAGGAAGGAGGAAGGGGATTTATCGATATAAAAAACCTACATTATGGACAGGTAGACAATTTAAGAAAATTCTTTCTAGAACGAGCAGAAACTAGCAAAATACACAAAGCAATCACTCATATAAATACATCGGCTACACCACTGCAATTTCATAACCACTTCTACAACCCTTTAGATCACATAACATCAACAGATACGAAGAAAGTAAATTGGAAAAAGAAAACACTACATGGCAAGCACCCGTATCATCTAACACAGCCACACATCGATCAAGACGCATCCAACACATGGCTAAGAAAAGGCAATATATACAGTGAGACAGAAGGATTCATGATTGCAATACAGGATCAAACAATAAACACCAGGTATTACAGCAAGCATATTATTAAAGATCCCAATACCACAACAGATAAATGCAGACTTTGTAAACAACAAATAGAAACAGTAGATCACATCACAAGCGGATGTACAATACTAGCAAATACAGAATACCCCAGAAGACATGACAATGTCGCAAAAATAATACATCAACAGCTTGCCTTACAACATAAACTTTTAAAACAACAAGTTCCTACATACAAGTATGCACCACAAAATGTACTGGAGAATGATGAATACAAATTATACTGGAACAGAACCATTATAACAGATAAAACAACGCCACATAACAAACCTGACATCATACTCACCAATAAAAAGAAGAAATTAACACAACTAATCGAAATATCCATACCCAATACAACAAATATACAAAAGAAAACAGGAGAAAAAATTGAAAAATACATCCAACTGGCTGAGGAAGTCAAAGACATGTGGCATCAGGATAAAGTTGACATCATACCAATTATACTATCAACTACAGGAGTCATACCACACAATATCCACCAGTACATCAATGCAATACAGCTACATCCAAACATATATATACAACTACAGAAATCCGTAATTATTGATACATGTTCAATTACCCGAAAGTTCCTAAATGCAATATAACATATACCGTACAGTTAAAAGGAAGTGACGCTTGATCAAGGTCCGCGTCACTCCATTTTTAACCAGACTTAACGTCTGAGAAAGTAAAGAAATAATAATAATAATAATAATAATAATAATAATAATAATAATAATAAACTGAACTCGAGGATGTTTTAGACACTGGTGATTCTCATTCGCAACTGTTGTTAGCTACATCTACACTCTGCAAACCAGTGTGAAGTGCATGGTAGAGTGTACTTCCTACGGTACCAATCAGTGGGGTTTCTTCCCGTTCCTTGGACGTGCAGAGTGTGATAAAAATGCTTGCTTCAGCGTCTCGGTGAGCGCTGCAATTAGGCTAATGTCGTTTTCACGATGTCTACGGGAGTGATACATAGCGGTTGTAGTATATTTTAGTTTCATCACCTAAAGCTGCTTCTTAAAAATTTTTAAGCAGACCTTAACAGAATAGTGTGTGTCTGCCTGCTACAGAATACCAGCTCCGTTCTTTCAGCGTTTACGTCAAGTCCCTCCATTGACTGGACAAATCTGTGAGTGCTCGTGTTGTCCTTATTTGCATATGTCCCCAATTAATCCTATTTGGTGCGAACCAAAATGCTTAAAGAATATTCTAGGATGGTTAGCGCTAATGTTGTGTAAGCAAGCTTGTTTGCAGACTGATTGCATTTACTTAGAAAATTACCACAGATCCGAAGTCTAGCTATTCATTCTATTTCATATTCCAAGTGACCGTTACAACCGGGTATTCGTATTAGTTTTCCGATTCCAGTTTGTGGTTCGATATACTGTGGTGGACATTTAAAGGAAGTTGCCAATATTTGCACCACCTTGAAACCTCGTCAACACCTGCCTCACTGTTTCTGTAGCTTCTTCAGGACAATATTTCATTATAAATAACTGTATCATCTGCAAAAAGTCCGAGGGTGATGTTAACATTATCTAAAAGATAATATACAACATGAGCAGTAGGGTTCAAATGGCTCTAAGCACTATGGGGCTTAGCATCTGAGGTCATCAGTCCCCTAGACGTGGAACTAATTAAACGTCACTAACCTAAGGACATCACACACATCCATGTCCGAAGCAGGATTCGAACCTGCGACCGTAGTAGCAGCGCGGTTCCGGACTGAAGCGCCTAGGACCGCTCGGCCACCGCTGCCGGCTGAGCAGTAGGGGTCCCAACACACTTCCCTGGGGCGTTCCCGAAGTTACTATCGATGACTACCCATCCAAGATAACAGGCTGCTACTACCATCTCAAGATATCCGCAAGTTCACCTCGTACACCACACGATATAATTGTAGGTGTGGTAGTGAATCAAATGCTTTTCGCGAATAAAGAAATACTGTATCTACCTGACTACATCGATCCATGGCTTTCAGCACATCACGTGATTAGAAAACCCGAGGTTTGTTTCACAGGACCAATGCTTTCGGTATCCATGCCGGATGGCAGTTCTTTGTGTTCAAAGTATCTCATTACGTTTAAGTTCAGAAAATATTCTTCGTTTGTATAACGGATGGACGGTCTGAACAAGAACACAGCGTATTATTGTGTGTGGTATTCTGTTTGTGTCATGGTTGTTTGATGAAAGTACTAGATGAACCTCGGTTGGTTCTTTATTGATTAGGTTTTCAATTAGGTTTTTAGTGCAATAGTACAATTGCGGAAATAAGGTGGGTGCTGTACATGTTTGAGTGAGATGGGAGAACAGTGGTTTTTGTCATTTTTCTGCAGAATCTTAGCTTGTGGAACAGTACACTAGGACCGACTCCTGAGTTATCGGACAATTAACTTAGCCGAGTAGTCACCAACAGAATCCTTTGCAGTCTCTTGACGAGTTCTGAGCCACACGTCTGTGTCATGTTGTGTTTTGTCGTCTCGTTCCGAGTCCCGTATAGAGAATGATAGGAATACAACACTCAGTCGCAGTCACATTGGTTTTCATTACTCTTGCGTATCTGTATTTCAGCTATAAACAGCCATCTTCAGTGCGTCAGAGTGAGGTACAACGTAAAATATCCCCCTGGAATACATGTCACCATACGACGTTATTGGTATACAAGCAAGAGGAAGCGAGTTGGTAAAGAGTCGTATTGTGTTGTCTTGATCTATCTCACAAACATTAAAGGAGTGTTAACTGTAGCTTTCTTTATCGATTGAAGGCGAAAGTAGCAATTCCTACAGGTTTATGTAAACATATCTTATGAAGAGCTACGGCATTCTGTAGTTGATTCTTTAGTGTATACGTTGTGCGAGCTTCCACTGCACTAATTGTGGACAACATAAACGTCGTTCGGTAGGCTGTATCTTGGAGCTCATCACCAGTAGGCGCTAAGAATATTTTCCGCGTCGTGTAACCATCGTTAATCCAGCCACTGGCTAGTCGAAAAACATCGATCGGTCACTTTTTGTTGAATGGCTGTACTGACTTTGGAGGTTACGTACTGCTGCTTGCGCCATTCACAATTCGGCGTTTGTGTACTGTTGCCTCCATTCACAACCTGCCTGTGCAGACGAAAACAAACCGCGTAACGGTAGCAATAAAGTCTCGTTAATTCACCCGTTTGTTGGTCCAGTCCTCGCGGATACACACAGGCAGCATGTGTATCAAGTTCGCGTTTAGGTATCTGCTTCCTCCAGCGACCGGCGGATGACACACAAATACCTCAAGTTGTTTCAGTGACTATCATTAGGACTTTCGCTAAATGTTAAAAATAACGAAATTTCTCTGTTTCGCATTTAATGGGAGGTTTACTATCTTTTGGTTCAATATAACAATTTTTTTTAAATTGAGTTTTTGGATCCATGAAAGTATTTAGAATCCAACCCTGAAACGGTTTTTCCGAATATTGAACGGAAATGTTTGTTACCCGCGGTTGAACAAAAAAATGCGCCGTTCTCAAATCGGCGTTCGGAGGACAGCTTGCAACAAAGTAAGCTATTATCACAGCAGAAGCGTCAGTATCGTCCAATATTCCCCAATCACAATATTATTGAACAGTATTATTTACAATATATAATGGACAATATTAATGAGCTGTCTAGAGGGAACGTCAATAAGAGGAGGTTTGCTATCATTTGGTTAAAAAAAATCGATTTTTTAAATTGAATTTTTGGATCGATAAAATTGTTTAGAATCCACCTCTGAAACGGTTTTTCTGAATACGGTACGGAAATGTTGGTTATTCGCGGTTGAACAAAAAAATGCACCTGCCTGATATCGACCTTTTTCACGCACCAATTTTTTCTTTAGGAGGACGAATTGTTGTACCGGTGCTTGGGAGGAAACAAAAAATTCAAATCAAAGTTTGAACGCGTGTGTTTGGAAGTTAGCCCCCCAAGCATTTGCATTCTGGTGCGAAGACTGTGGAGATTACGACTTTCCTGGCAGTGAGCAGCTTCAACGAAGGGCGTTCACCAATTCTGAAGACCACGGCAACGATGGACGTCACCCTGGGACTCTATTCGACGCAGTTCGCCAAGCATTCGGACGACCACCGGATTCAAGCGGCCGAAAACCGCTTGTCACCGGCCGTACGGGTGGCTCTGAAGCAGCGCAGGATGGCCCAGATCGAGCAGAACGCCTTCTGTGAGGAAGAGGAAGGACTAGTTTGTGGACCTGGAATAGCAGATTGAACGTTAGTTGCATAATATTGCATTTATATGTAGTCAAAACTTCAAACGCGTTTATCTCTAAATGAATTTTTTTCATCGCGCGGTATGGTATCTTCAAATCTACTGGACCGATTGGCATGATTCTTTGTTTCCGACGAAGCTAACTAAATTTTCTAGGAGTTGTACCACTTTTATTCCGATCCATCAACTATAAATATTTTTACTTGGCTGAAGAAGTCGAAAAATCGATGAAAAAAACCCTATTTTTTCAAATGGCCGCCATTTTGTTTCCTACGGTCCAAATAACTCAAGCGAGGTACAACTCCTAAAGGATCTTATATACTTCGCTAACGTCAACTCAATTTTGATTTCAGACGAGCCGGCTTACCTGTAACGTACCGCGCATGGAGGTCTACATCGAAATTTTGTTTCGTTCCGACGGCAACTCAGCCTTTTCTCTTCCACATTTCCGGTCAAGAAAATTCCAATTTGTAGAGGAAATATCAATAAACATTTTGACCAAACTTGACACTGATATCTATAAGAAATCCCGAGGAAAAATTTCTCAAAGAACATGCTTTTTTCGGGCCAAAGATAGTAAACTTCCAATTAACATGCTCCTATAGATCCATTTAGCGAAAACTAAGTTCCGCTAACACGCAGTTGTGTAACTGTATAATTTCTCATTTTGGGAGTGCTGAAAGGCGATCTGTTTAATTGTTGAAAACCATTCAACAGCGAAGATCACATAATTTTTTTTTAATTTAAGACAATTCACCCGTCTAATTTGTCATCTTCACGCCTTAAAATCTTGTAAAACATCTTCATATTACGCTGACCTTACGCGCTAGATGTCAAGTGGATAAAAATAGCAAATTACAAAAGGTTTGTCATCGCTAAAATATTTAAAAGCATAAAGCACCTTATGCAAAAGGTCATGTCAATACATAATGCTCACAGTCGCTTGCTACTTCATACAAACACGGTGCACAATAGCACAACTATTTACATACGCTGCTGTCCAACGGCGCGTCAGGTCGTCAAAATTCCGAGTTGGTTTGAGGGCCCAGCCCATATAGCTCCACACGTTCTCAAATAGAGAGAGAGCTGGAGTCCTTTCTGGCCAAGGTAGGGTTCCACAAACACGACGACAAGCAGGCGGGCACACTCTTGCTGAAACGTAAGCCTTGGATGGCTTGCAATGAAGGGAGCCAAAATGGGACGTAGAATATCGTCGAGGTAAGACTGTGATGTATGGGTGCTGAGAATGACAATCAAAGGGTCCTGCTATGAAAAAAAAAATGGCACCCCATACCATTGCTCTTACAAGCTGCGACACTGTCGCGAATAAAACAGTGACCCGTATATAGAATAAATTTCCCTTATTTTACGTTTACGGTCACAAAAATTTTTTGCCAACAGATTACCGGTTTCGATCTATATTGACCATCTTCAGATCTGTTTTATAAAAACAATGGACATTTATAAAAACAGATCTGAAGATGGTCAATATAGACCGAAACTGGTAATCTGTTGACAAACAAATTTTGTGACCATAGACGTAAAGTAAAGGAAATTTGTTCAATTGCTCTTAGTTGTCAGGCCGCATGGCGGGCGACTCTCAGGTTGGTATCCCACTGTTGTCCAAGACAGACACGTCTTCGTGCCTGCAATCTCACTGAATGGAGTAGAATTGTCTTCATTGATGATTCCTGCTTCGAACTGAGCCACGAACACCAGCGAGAAATTATCTGGAGACGCCCGTGACAGTGCTGAGATACCAACCTGACAAGCAATGATCTGGGGTGCAATTTCTCTTCATAGCATGACCCCTTTGGTCATCATCGGCGGTAACCTTACAGCACAGCGGTGTGTCGACAATATTCTACGCCCCGTTTTGTTACCTATCGTGGCGAGCCACCCTGGGCTTACATTTCAGCAATATAGTGCCCGCCCGCACAAGGCTACATTTTCTATTACGTGTATTTGTGCTTGCCAAACCCTGTCTTTGCCGAGAAAGGTCTCCCGATCTCACCCCAATTGAGAACGTTAGCAACATTGTGGTGCATGCCCTCCAACGTTCGGGATTTTGACTGTCTAACGCGCCAATCGGACAGAATTTGGCACGATATCCCTCGGAAGGGCATTCATCAAGTCTTTCAATCAATGCCAAGCCGAATAACTCCTTGTACAACGGTGAAATGAGGCCAAACGTGTTAATGACCTAGTCATTTTGTGAAGCTCTTTCTCTTGAATAAATTGGCCAATTTTTTCGCAAACTGTAGTCATTTATTTGTTTGTATATGTACATCACATCCACCGATTTCCACCCCGTTCGGATAACACCTTCCTGGTGTCTATCGGACAAGATATTTTGATGATATTGTGAGACTACGGTCGCTAGATCCCTCCTCAACTGGGAACGATTGGAGCGTTATGGGCTGGGCCCCGGAAAAAGCTAGGAAGTTTGACGATCTAACGCACCAGTTGGACAGAGTTTGGCACTATCCCTCAGGAGGACACCAACAACTCAGTGGCAAGCCGAATACTGCTTGCATAAGGGTCAGAGGTGGACCAACGCATTATTGACTTAATCTGTGAAGCTCTTTATCCCGAATAAATCATCCTATTTCTCTGAAACTGTAATCATTTATTTGTGTGTAAATGTACGTCACATCCGACCGTTTGGGATAATTCCTTCGGGGTGGGCCATTTTTTGTTGTTGTTGATGTCGTTGTTGTTGTGTCAGAAGCTCCCGGTCAGGGCACCATTCAAAACGCAGCCTTCTGTGTTGTGGTGTACGGGACGGTAGTTCATTAGTTCTGCTGCTGCTAGCCTACGACCTGTGATGCTTGATGACCCGGACAGTAGCAGCGAGTTCGTTGCTTATTCTCACACGGCAGGCCCAGGTGTGTAGAAGTCACGATATGCTCGGTGCACAACATGGCAATCCTCCGTTGTGGGTGTCAGACGTGGTCATCCGGAAATTTCACGACGACCATGCATGCCCTCACGTACACCGCGTCATCAAAAGTATCCGAACACCTCGATGAAAATTACTTACGAGTTCGTAGCGCCCTCCATCGGTAATGCTGGAATTCAAAATGGTATTGTCCACCCTTAGCCTTGATGACAGATTCCACTCTCGCAGGCATACGTTCAATCAGGTGCTGGAAGGTTTCTTGGGGAATGGCAGCCCATTCTTCACGGTGTGCTGCACTGAGGAGAGGTATCGATGCCAGTCGGTGAGGCCTGGCACGAAGTCGGCCTTCCAAAACATCCCAAAGGTGTTCTATAGGATTCAGGTCAGGACTGTGTGCAGGCCAGTCCATTACAGGGATGTCGCGTAACCAATCCACCACAGGCCGTGCATTATGAAGTGTTGAAAGATACAGTCACCCTCCCCGAATTGCTCTTCAACAGTGGGAAGCAAGAACGTGCTTTAAACATCAATGCAGGCCTGTGCTGTGATAGTGCCACGCATAACAACAAGGGGTGCTAGCCCCCTCCATGAAAAAAACCACCACACCATAACACCACAGCCTCAGAATTTTACTGTTGGCACTACACACCCTGGCAGATGACGTTCCCCGGACATTCGCCACACCCACACCCTGCCACACGATCGCCACATTGTGTAACGTGATACGTCACTCCACAAAACGTTTTTCCACTGTTCAATCGTCCAATGTTTACGCCCTTACGCCAAGCCAGGCGTCGTTTGGCAATTACCGGCGTGATGTGTGGCTTACGAGCAGCCTCTGGACTATGAAATCCCAGTTTTCTCACCTCCCGCCTCACTGTCATAGCACTTGCAGTGGATGCTGATGCAAATTCTTGTATGGTGGTATAGATAGATGTCTGCCTATTGGCGGTCTCTGTCAGTCAGCAGACGAGCTCGGCCTGTACGCTTTTGCTCTGTACGTGTCCCTTCACGTTTCCACTTCACTATTACACCGGAAACAGTGGACCTAGGGATGTTAAGGAGTGTGGAAATCTCGCTCACAGACCTATGACACAAGTGACACCCAATCACCTTACCACGTTCGAAGTCCGTGAGTTCCGTGGAGCGCCCCATTCTGCTCTCTCACGATGCCTAATGACTACTGAGGTCGCTGATACGGAGTACCTGGCAGTAGGTGGCAGAACAATGCACGTAATATGAAAAATGTACGTTTTTGAGGGTGTCCGGATACTTTTGATCACATAGTGTATACCTGGCCACTGTAACATCTAAATACTCCACAATTCTAGATACTGCACGATTAGACCAGCCAGCCAAACGGAAACCTTCAATGAGACCTCTTTCAAATTCTGTCACACACTTCTACCGCAGTCTCACATAGAACGTGCCATCTGCGTGTCTTTCATAGTCAAGACTTAACATCTCACCTCGTCCATGCTCCTTGTGTGCACCACCAGGCCTGACAACAACACTATACACAAACAACAATTGTCAGCAATGCAACTCTAATCATTTATGCAGCCAACAATGGGGTATACGTGTTCAAAGCTATGCTGACATCCGAACACGTCTTTCGATTGCTTCACTTTTTTGTCAGACAGTATAGTTATCGACGCAAAGATACCATACAATATCGATATTCCTGGAGCAGGAAACTCGTTGGTTATAAGAAACTAATGGATTACTTCGTTTCCTGAAGTTGGTCGCGGAATGTTTCGAAACTTGTTGCCATGAAAGGAGTCATCAATTCTGCGGTGACTGCAGAACAGAGAGGACCTCGATCCTGACTGCTATATATTCTATACTTTGGCTAACGAAACCATGGGTGGTGGTGTTCATATTTCAAAACGTCTTTGATCTTTCCTATTATTTTGTATTATCAGTTAAAATGGAAGTCACTGAGTGCGTGTTATGGTGGCGGAACTTCGTTCTATTGGTATTTTCGAATCATTAGGTATTCTTTCACAATGTGTTTGCATAATAATAACTAACGTAAAAGTTGCCGAGGGTTATAGTTTCGATGAGACGTGGTCATGCATTCTGTATTTTTAGTATTTGCCCACCAGAACGTTTACATTGTGACTCGTACCAGTTAGTTTTGCTATTCCTTTTTTTTCTTTTGACTCCTCTGTCTTTGACAGTTTTTATGCGGTCCGCCACGAACTCCTCTCTCATGCTAACCTCTTCAACTCGGAGTAGCATTTCTGTAAGTATTTTGCATACGGTCCTCTTTAGCCGATTCTGCGCAGGACCTCCTCGTTTCTTATCAGTGCACCTAGGTCGTAACATCCTTCTGTAACAGCACATCCCAAACGCTTCGATTTTTTTCTGTTCCGTTTTTAGCACTGTCCACGATTTTCATCTCAGTATTTATTCAATATTCTTACCTCTTTCTCATACCTTCTGGACAATCTTTGGTAGTCTTTGGCCCATCTGTTCCGTTTACAAGCATACCTTTTTCTAACAGATTAAGCGATATACATCGCACACAAGAGTACATAAGTATTATTTATTTCAGTGTATGTGGCAAGTCTGTCTCTGTGTGAGTACATATAGTGTAGTTACGTTGATTTATTTCAGGACTATGATCAGTAAGATGAACTGTTAATGCACTTTAGTTATGGAACTTGAGTACTAACGGAGGCAGCGTTTGTTTTCAATAATATTGGCCGCTGCCAAATAGGAAATAAGCATAAACACACGAAAGTTTCACAAATGGCTCTGAGCACTATGGGACTTAACATCTGAGGTCATCAGTACCCTAAACTTTGAACTAATTAAACCTAACTGACCTAAGGACATCACACACATACAAGCCCGAGGCAGGGTTGGAGCCTGCGATCGTAGCTGTCGTGCGATTGAAAGTTTCACTGCTTTTCTTTGTACTTTATCTGGTCACGCAATTACTAATATTCTTAGCTGGAAGTGCATTTAAAATGCTCCTAGTGCCGTTTCCCGCGGAACATTGAAACGTCCCCTTTGAACAATTATACAAGACTGTGCTTAAACTGACACACAATATTTTTAGCGCAACGCAATCTGACTTTCAAAAATCCCTACAAAAGAATGGCCCTGACGAACATTAACCTATACCTTTCACAAATCACTTACCTCACCAAAAATCTTCGTTACTCGAACTACTGCAATACAGCGAGCGCCACTACTGCCAGCTAAATAAAAGATTCAAACTACTGAAGGCACTAACTACTGATAGGCATAGTTAGCAAATGAAAGATTTTAATAGAGAACAAAAAATGTATTTACCTTATTAGTCATAATATATATAGCAGTTCATGACATCCATTCTTACTAATCTACTGTTTCTGATGGACACACCTCCAGATTATCCATTCTCAAAAATCCGCCATCTGACTTGCCCACATCGACCACAACTGGCGCCTCACCTCCAACTGCACAACGCTACGCGCTGTTAACATCCAGCTGCCCAACACTACACTGGCAGACAACGATGCAAACTAGCCACAGACTGCACACAGCGCAGCCAGTGATTTTCATACAGAGCGCTACGTAACGTTGCCAATAAGAAAACATAAACAGCCTACTTACAACATCACCTAACAATGAAGCTCATATGAGAAAAAAATATCAAAAATATTACTGTTTTACCAGTTGTACCTGAACAGGTCACTCGCGTTCAGGACTATACTCCAGAGAAACACTTTAATAAAAGAGATTGTAACGCGTAAATCTAAAGTAGGTGTTAAAGTACTTTCATTTTTCACAAATTCTGTTGTTGCTACAGCCCGTTTTGCATTTTATATCCATTCTACTTGGGTCGACGTCATTTATTTCCGCTTTGAAATGGTAAAATTCGTTTACTACTTTTACTGACTCCCTTGCTAATTTAATTCCCTCAGCAATTACTGGTCTGCCGACCGCGGTGGCCGCGCGGTTCTAGGCGCTGCAGTCCGGAACCGCGCGACCGCTACGGTCGCAGGTTCAAATCCTGCTTCGGGCGTGGATGTGTGTGATGTCCTTAGGTTAGTTAGGTTTAAGTAGTTCTAAGTTCTAGGGGACTGATGACCTGAGATGTTAAGTCCCATAGTGCTCAGAGCCATTTGAACCATTTTCTGAATGACTGGTCTACTTCAGCAGCATTCCACTGGCATGTTTTCGTATATACTGTGCATGCCGAGTGGTTGTAATTGAACTTTCCCTATTCAACAGACTATAACACGGAAACTAATTATCATACGAGCACCAAACTTGGTAGCATTAATGTCAAGGGCATGTGGAAGAGAAGTAATGCAGAACCAATTCGAGTGAAACACTTTTAATGTGCTGCTACGGTAGATCATACCATTACATACCGGTACCACTACTGCAACAAAAGGGGCTCAATATGGCGCCCATCAGTGTCCAGAAGAGACTGAAAGCAGAGGATTGCATTTTGCACAACAGAACGAAGCATATCCATAGGCACCTCTCTTGATATGCTGCGCTTCAGATCAACGTGTGTGTGAATGTTGCCTTGGTAAATCCCGTCGTGCAGGTAGCCCCACAACCGGAAGTCACAGGAAGTGAGATCAGGTGGTCGTGCCGGCCAAGCATTTGTAAACGATTGGCTGATATTTCGATCGTTTCCAAATGTGTTTCGGAGAAGCAGGTGAAGTTTACAAGTGATGTGCGGTGGGGTCCCATCTTGCATGAAAACTGTAGGGCGGGTATGTCACCCTGGGGAAGCACATCGCAGTAACGCTGCCCAGTCACACTGCACGACTTTGCTGTTTGCGCGCCAACCTGTCCAAAAAAGAATGGGCCGAGGACGAACGCAGCTGTGAAACCACACCATACGGTGACACGTTCACCATACAGAGCAAATTCATGCACAGTGACTGGAGGTGAAGACCCCATACTCGGTAATTCTGTGCGTTCACCTCACCCGCCGTCTGTCAATAGCATGGTCCAGCGCCAGCTCTCGTCAACTTCAATCCTTGTCGGAAAGTGGAGAGCGAGGTCAACGCGTCGTTGTGCGTCCTGTGGTGCAAGCTGCTGTACGATGTGGGTTTTGTCTGGATACCATTTGAGAATGGTTCGAAGCCCGTTCCGTACAGTGGACCACGGGTTGTTCAACTGTCGTAACACAGCACGCCCACTGTCTGACGATCGGGAATTGCGCGCAGTGCTGACTGCCATAGCAACAGCGATTTCATCAACCACCTGTGGTGCAAGCAGTCGTCGGCCTCTTCCCGGAGCGACGCCCAGTTCTCCAGCTGATTCGAACTACTGCTTCGTGCTCCACACATATGGTGGAGAAAGAGAACCCTTCCGTAATCCTTTCAGCCGGCGATATTCTCGAAGTGCAGCTGCAGCATTACCGTTGTTTTGATAATAGAGCTTCACCAATAATGCCCTGCTCCTTTTCTCGAAGCTGATGTTGACACGTCAACAAGTACACCGCAACTGGTCAGGTGTGTGGGACTATGAATCACGATGACTGATCGATCACAGCATCTGGTGGCCATAGTTGGAACTGAACGGTGGTGCTGTGACGTGTGGAAATCATGCACCCCCATACTCTGGACATTAATGGTACTCGTTCGGTAATTAGCTTCCGTGGTGTAACGTGTTAAATAGGGAATGTTTAATTACAAGCACCCGGTATTTACATAAATGTTCTCTGCGTATCTGTGCGTTCAAGAACGTTGACTTTCCACTCGAGTGACGGGACCTTCTTACATTTAGATACAATTAAGCAAATGGTGTGATCTGTCAGGTTTTCTCGACGTGATTGATGAATGGTGTTCTACCGGATGTCCACGCACAATATTTGGATGACCGTCCGAGCCGTCTTCTGCAAGTGCTATGAGTTTTTTTTCTGGCCTGTACTCGCTGGCTGGACTACAACCAAACTGTAAACTATCGTTGGTTTCGTGCCTCTATTTATAACTGATTTCGGTTACCGACGCCCACTGCGTCCTTTGATTTACTTTTTTTTTTGTTTTTTTTTTTTCTTAAGAAGTCGCACTGACATTTCCGAACTCTGTGGGTGCGACGGACAGCGAGATCTTGATAAACTGAGTCTCGGACGCCAAGCGTTGTTTAAATGGATTCCTCCTGTGGGATCCTGCCCAATCGTCTATTATGGAGTGCCTAGGAAGCAGTTTTCTCGGATAGCCAGACAACATTCAAGCAAATCTTATTACAGGAGTTTATTACAGTAATTTGAAGTGACAATACTACTTTGGCATTCTATAAAGGTGGGTCGCAATCAAATGGCAACGTGCAAATAATAAATGTCATTCGATGTACACAATTTCCATGGAAGCAAATCACAGAAGTTCGTAAGTCGCTGCTACGGAGCTTATATCACAGATAGTCTTCTACCGCGGCTCTTCTAGTGCGTCTTCCACTGCGCGGCCTAGATTACCTGGAGCGGCGCTTATATTCTCTTCGTATACGTGCCGTTCCTTTCGTGGTGTCGTCCCAGTCAGCGTTCCATTGGCTGACGTCGTCTCACAGCCTTCTCTGCTGTGTCGTTCTATGGCCACGTGCCGGCGCTTGATGTTACGCCAGAACACCTCCATAACTATTTATGAAGTTTTCTGACATCTTTATTTCGACATACTCCTTAATTTTGCTGTCCCAGATACTTGGCCGGCCGCGGTGGCCGTGCGGTTCTAGGCGCTTCAGTCCGGAACCGCGAGACTGCTACAGTCGCAGGTTCGAATCCTGCCTTCGGCATGGATGTGTGTGATGTCCTTCGGTTAGTTAGGTTTAAGTAGTTCTAAGTTCTAGGGGACTGATGACCTGAGATGTGAAGTCCCATAGCGCTTAGAGCTATCCCAGAAACGTGATGTTTGTGCTACTATACTATTCTCAATCATATACTGCTCGGAGTAGCTTAATGACGACATGGATAAAGTAACAAAGTTATAAGCTACTTGGCGGAAACGAATCAAAGCGCGGGAGCCATGTTGCGAGAGGTCTCCCAATCGTACACAGGAAGCTGGGCGTCATATGGCGCGAGGCCAGCGTGTCCAAATGGGGACGTGTGGTCTTCTGAGGAGAGCATTCGGCTCTAACTTTACTTTTAGAATTTAAAAGCCCGAGTACATCGAACAGCGCTAGTGTAAGAACACTCTGAACAAGAGGTTTTTCGGGGAATGGGATTGCTGGGTTGCCCGTTCCCCCATAAATTTCATCGAACACCTGTGGTATGCGTTGAGGAGACGTATTATAACACACACACACACACACACACACACACACACACACCAGTGACTACCCAGCAGTTGTGTAGCGCGCTGCTGGAGGAACGGAATGTGCAGCAACATGACCTTACCGACCTTGAGGTCATCAGTGCACAATGCAAAGCCCGCATTGCTGTCTCTGGCGATCATGCACTCTACTGAGAACCATGTCTCGCATTTTGTAATGTCCACGGGACTATCATATATCGCGGTAACTTCAGTTTAATCATTGTCATTTGCGTTCGTCTCACTGCATACTTCTTTCAGTTATCTTTCGCACTATACTGCAGCAGCTCTTTTTACGGATGGACCAAATTTCATCGAGCTATGTTACTTGGCAGTGACACATCATGCGAAAGTTACTTTCGTGCTTAAGGTCTGCATACAATCGTATTTCTTTACATGAATGTACTAGGGGCAGTGCTCGGTGACATAAGCAGCTAGTTTTCCTCGACGTAATGGTTAAGAGAACAACAGACGGAGTCCGCAGCTCCTGGTCTAGCGATGACGGCACGGTAGCTCAGCGTGTTCGGTCAGAGAGCTGCTTGGCCTCTGTAATAAAAAACTGAGTGAAAGGATCAACAACGAACTTGAAAGGATGTCAAGAGACGACCGCAACGACTAACCACAAAGATCAACAACGAACAAAATGAAATTTAAAAAAAAAAAAAAAAAAAAAAAAAAAGTGAGTCCCGGGGTCCCGAGTTCGGTTCCCGGCCGGGTTGGAGATTCTTTCTTCCGCCCGAGGACTGGGTGTCTGTGTTGTTCTCATCATTCGTGAAAGAGGCTAGATTGGACTGAGTACAGATTGGGGCTTTGTACGGGCGCTGATAACCGGGCAGTCGAGCGCCCCACAAACCAAACATCATCATCATCAAGAATAGACGGACGCCTGGGTCACAGTGCACGTACACACATCACGAACAGTGATTATCCACACGCCTCGAGACCTCACCATCCCTCGCAAACAAAATCACACACAAATTCTGGTCAATGAAGCTAGAACACTTTCAGAAAAGCAAGAGCCTTTTTTTATAATTTTTCTTTATTTTGCGTTTCGAGTACAAGGACCATATAGCCAACAACGATTGTAATGTTCCTAAGAAACATAACTGCAAAAAAGCAGGCTAGAACAGAATTACGAACTTTGCATACAAACATAGTCCTAAAGTAAGATAAAAGCGTAAGTAAACAAACACCAGACAGGCGGAGGCAGTGATCATAATGACGTCGGAACAGAATTACGAACCACATTATACGACAATATTATGACAAACATGCACATGCTCTTCAAGTGAAAGTCAAAACATTATAGGGCAAACACCGTACATCATACAATAAGAACAACAATAGCTGATGAAGAAAACATCACACAACATCATATAACAATATGGGAAATGCAGCATACAGACATACATACTTAAAGTAAAAGAAAAACCCAAAATGACAAATACAGTACCACCTACGGTATGTACAATAATGCCAGTAGAACAATAACATAAAATGCACAGGAGAATAATAATGAAAATTTAATGAATAAGCAGAGGGTTGTACGCATATTAAAACACAAAATTACCTACCCATTTACGAACCGGGGTGATGCCATATGAAAATAAGGGAAGAGCCTCTGAAAAGGGCTGCGACGGAATGGGTTCTCAGATAGGCAAATTCAAAGGGCGTTGCGGCCAAAATCAAGAAGCTCTGAGAGGGAGGCTGACACTCGAAGAAACAGAATCCAGAGTATGCCTTATGCTGGACGAAAATCCGGAAAGATCTCTAGACTCTGTAAGTAGGCTGTTTAGGTTTTTATGTTGGTAACGTCACCTAGCGCTCTGTATGAAAATCAGTGACTGTGCTGTGTGCAGTCTGTGGCTGCTTGGCATTGTTGAAATATTGTCTGTTGTAGTGTTGGGCAGTAGTTGGCTGCTAGCAGCAGTGGTGGATGTGGGGAGAGAGATGGCAGAGTTTTGAAAGCGAACGATCTCGACGTTTGTCCACCAGAAAGAATAAATTTGTAGTATTGGATATCACGAACTGATATATATGATGACTTCTGAACATTATGAAGGTAAATACATTGATTGTTCTCTATCAAAATCTTTCATTTGCTGACTATGCCTATCAGTAATTAGTCCCTTCAGTAGTTAGAATCTTTTATTTAGCTGGCAGTAGTGGCGCTCGCTGTATTGCAGTAGTTCGAGTAACGAAGATTTTTGGTGAGGTAAGTGATTTGTGAAAGGTATACGTTATTGTTAGTCAGGGCCATTCTTTTGTAGGGATTATTGAAAGTCAGATTGCGTTGCGCTAAAAATATTGTGTGTCAGTTTAGTGTTGATCAGAATACGTAAAGAGCGAAATGTCTGAGTAACTTCAGTTCTGCTCAGCTGTTTGAAAATCAAATAACGTAAGGGGTTTACCAGCACACTAATTCATTAATTTTTCTAAGGGGACGTTTCAAACATGACGAACATGCGCATGCTCTTCAAGTGAAAGTCAAAACATTAAAAGGCAAACACAGAACATCATACAATAAGAACAACAATAGCTGATGATGAAAGCGTCAAATAACATAATATAACAATATGGGAAATGTAGCATACAGACAGACGTACTTAAAGTAAAAGAAAAACCGAAAATGAGAAATACAATACCACCAACGTTATGTGCAATAGTGCCAGTAGAACAATAACATAAAATGCACAAGAGAACAATAATGAAAATGGCTGCGACGGAATGAGTTCTCAGATAGTCAAATTCAAATGGCGTTGCGGCCAAAATCAAGAAGCTCTGAGATGGAGGCTGACACTCAGCGAAAGAGAATCGAGAGTATGCCTTATGCCGGACGAAAATCGGAAAAGATCTCTAGACTCATACGAGAACATTGCATCTTAACTGACGGGAGTGAAGCATCCTGGCTGGCAAGTCTTCACTGCAACGTTAAAAACGATCTAGATATCCGAAAGCCAGCTGAGAATAGTATTCCATGTTAACGGTGGAGACTGCTAGAACAGTCGAGAGGCAGATATGCACACGTATATCAGAGACACTTCGGACTAAAACAACGAAGAAAAATCAGCTGTCACCGAGCACTGTCTCGAATACAATCACGATATAAAATGTAATCAAACCAGTGCCGAGGTACAAACACTAAGTTTCTGGGACTGCATAACTGATATACACTACAGGCCATTAAAATTGCTGCCGGTCGCGGTGGTCTCGCGGTTCTAGGCGCGCAGTCCGGAACCGTGGGACTGCTACGGTCGCAGGTTCGAATCCTGCCTCGGGCATGGATGTGTGTGATGTCCTTAGGTTAGTTAGGTTTAAGTAGTTCTAAGTTCTAGGGGACTGATAACCACAGCAGTTGAGTCCCATAGTGCTCAGAGCCATTTGAACCATTAAAATTGCTACACCACGAAGATGACGTGCTACAGACGCGAAATTTAACCGACGGGAAGAAGCTGCTGTGATATGCAAATGATTAGCTTATCATTCACACAAGGTTGGCGCCGGTGGCGACACCTACAACGTGCTGACGTGAGGAAAGTTTCAAACCGATTTCTCATACACAAACAGCAGTTGACCGGCGTTGCCTGGTGAAACGATGTTGTGATGCCTCGTGTAAGAAGGAGAAATGCGTACAATCACGTTTCCCACTTTGACAAAGGTCGGATTGTAGACTATGGCGACCGCGGTTTATCGTATCGCGACATTGCTGCTCGCGTTGGTAGAGATCCAATGACTGTTTACAGAATATGGAATCGGTGGGTTCAGAAGGGTAATACGGAACGCCGTGCTGGATCCCAACGGCCTCGAATCACTAGCAGTCGAGGGGAGAGGCATCTTATCCGCATGGCTGTAACGGATCGTGCAGCCGCGTCTCGATCCATGGGTCTACAGATGGGGACGTTTGCAAGACAACAACCATCTGCACGAACAGTTCGACATTTGCAGCAGCATGGACTATCAGCTGCAGTTACCCTTGACGCTGCATCACAGACAGGAGCGCCAGCGATGGTGTACTCGACGACGAACCTCTGTGCACAAATGGCAAAACGTAATTTCTTCGGATGAATCCACGTTCTGTTTACAGTATCGTGATGGTCGCATCCGTGTTTGGTGAGATCGCGGTGAACGCACATTCGAAGCGTGTACACGTCATCACCCGGCGTGAAGGTAAGGGGTGCCATTGGTTACACGTCTCGCTCACCTCTTGTTCGCATTGACGGCACTTTCAACAGTGGACGTTACATTTCAGATGTGTTACGACCCGTGGCTCTACCCTTCATTCGATCCCTGCGAAACCCTACATTTCAGCAGGATAATGCACGACCGCATGCTGCAGGTCCCATTCGGGCCTTTCTGGATGCAGAAAATGTTCGACTGCTACCCTGGCCAGCAAATTCTCCAAATCTCTCACCAACTGAAAACGTCTGGTCAATGGTGGCCGAGCAACTGGCTCGTCACAATACGCCAGTCACTACTCTTGATGAACTGTGGTACACGCCATCCAAGCTCTGTTTGACTCAATGCCCAGGAGTATCAAGGCCGTTATTACGGCCAGAAGTGGTGGTTCTGTGTACTGATTTCTCAGGGTCTATGTAACCAAATTGCGTGAAAATGGAATCACATGTAAGTTCCAGTATAATATATTTGTCCAATGAATACCCGTTTATCATCTGCATTTCTTCTTGGTGTAGCAATTTTAATGGCCAGTAGTGTATTAAGACCCTAACGGCCATCATACCCACCGCAGCCGGGAAACAGAGAGATTTTGTGTTTCACGGAATATCAGTGCGGCTCTGAATAACAAAAGAGCATCAAAGAGCGTAGTGAGTATCGAACTATAGCTCACAGTCTGATTAAAGTCCAGGCAGCTAGTCCGCGTAATAGCAAAACTGGCGGCACCTGAAGGTGAGACTGGCTCGTTAGTCGAAACACTGTGCAGATGATTGAAACAACTCGTCAGAACACCCGGAAGCTTTTAGACGAGTGGAATGACGTAGAACATCTCGCGTGCAGCATCTTTTTTTTAATACGTGGTTACCAGCGGAATGTACGGCGTGCGTGCTGCGTGTACTGTGCTCTCGGCGGTGCGTGTCTCTCACGCACAAGGCAGGCATTCAGGATCAGGATAAGGCAGCTCTCCTGCACAGTGTCTGCCTCGCCCCCACTTGAGGCCGGCACTTACAGAGCTGGACAACGCTGGGAGCTCAGCACAGCAGTCACAGCGCGCTCCGTTACAGTGTGTCTTCGTTTATCGTTCTAGACAAGTGTACTGTGGTAAAGATCACTCGAACGAGAGTTTACAAGGAACATCTTTCTTCACGATTGCCACATTTGATTGAGAAGAGGGACGAGGGAATGCAGTGAATATTTCCCACGCACCATTCACGTTTCGAACGTGTGAAAAACAAAGGTGCAGTGACAGTGGTGTTAAAAAACTTACCTTCTGTCGTATAAAATAATGCGGATTGCGGGGTGTAAACGTAGACTGGTGCTGGCCGCGGAGTAATTTTTCCGAATGCGACGCTTTCTCTCTGCTTCAATCCGAGCGTCAGATCTGTTCCGGTTGAACAGGTGGAGAGGAGTGGTTCAAATGGCCCTGAGCACTATGGGACTTAACTTCTGAGGTCATCAGTCCCCTAGAACTTAGAACTACTTAAACCTAACTGACCTAAGGACATCACACACATCCATGCCCGAGGTAGGATTCGAACCTGCTACCGTAGCAGCAGCGCGGTTCCGGACTGAAGCGCCTAGAACCGCTCGGCCACGGATGTCGGTGAACAGGCCGAGAGAAACTTTCGATCATTTGGGCTCTGGGTAATACCACATAACCTACTGGGTGAAGCTTCTATATCACTTAGCTACTTCTTGACGCGCTGAAGATATTGATGATATAATATCATTTTGGGCACTACACCGCGTCATTGTGAAACACTAAAAACGACATTTCGATCGTCTCTGTTGCGGTCCTTTTCGGAGCGACTAAATGCTGCATTCTGGTGAAAGTCTTCCAAAATATACTAACCTATTTTCGTAGTCCTGCAACCTGCGATTGGGGAAACACAACAAATCCCCTGCAGGTTCAAATGGCTCTGACCACTATGGGACCTAACTTCTAAGGTCATCAGTCCTCTATAACTTAGAATTACTTAAACCTAACTAACTTAAGGACATCACACACATCCATGCCCGAGGCAGGATTCGAACCTGCGACCATAGCGGTTGCTCGGCTCCAGACTGTAGCGCCTAGAAGCGCACAGCCACTCCGGCTGGCAAATTTCCTACAGCTGACCACTACTAGGACTGTGGTCTATTTATTTGGGAGAACATCGTGTGCTTGCCCCGCAGCCGTGGATGCAGTAGCGAAAGACCGGTTATCTCCGGTTACCTAAATACGATAAAAAAAAAAGAAGTACTACACTGCGACAGAAGTCGGTAGTTGTAACGTACATGTGCAGACAAATAAATGATAAAAATTTCAGAGAAACTGGATAATTTATTCTGGAGAAAGAGGTTCACAAATTGAGTAAGTCAATAACGCGTTGGTCCACCTCTGATCGTGATGCAAGCAGTTATTAAGCTTATCACTGACAAGGGGAGGCCACAACGTTTGGAACCCGGATTTACTGCAAACTTCGTACGCTCGTAGTACTCCATTAGAACAACAGAATGTGTAAGCAGTAGCGCGTACTTCTCAAGCGTTATTGAGAAACTCGGAAGATAACTTCGGTCGTCCAATATATACCCGTGCGTGGCCATTCTTACCACGAAGCGGCGGCAGCCGACTGTTTAGCGTTCAACCCCATGCCGGCACGGTAGCTCAGCGTGTTCGGTCAGAGGGTTAGCTGCCCTCTGTAATAAAAAAAAACTGAGTGAATGGATCAATAACGAACTTCAAAGGGCGTCAGATGACGTCCGCCACGAACAATTGAAACGAACAATAACGAACAAAATGAGATTAAAAAAAAGCCCCGTAATCACTGGGTCGTTGGATTGAGTCCGGTTCGTCAGCTTTTTTTTATTTTCGACACAGCCATTTTCTTTACTATTTATATTACAATTGATATAATGGGAAAAAATACGTGTAATCGGATGAACTTTTATTAAATTCACAATGTTATTTTTCAGTCTACAAATTTCTATTATCACAAATAATATAATTTAATATCGACTAGTAAACGAGTAAACGCATAAAGTGATACAGAAAATGTATGCTTGTCCGTGTTTTTAAAATTGTTCATATTTAATCGAAAGAGAACGAGAAATTGCTTCTTGTGAAGACGCTATTAAAATACACTCGATACTGCATGACCAATATTTAAGGAAATGCTGCGTGGTGCATGGTTTGCTTCCAAATTATCGGCTGAAAGAGAGGTTTTCGAAAATGTTAACGAGGTTTGTTTCCCCGACGGAAAACCTCAAAAGACCTTTCGTATCCGGAAACATAGCATTTATTCAATGCTGCTGGCGCCGTTTAACTTTATGTTTTTCATGTTTTTACGAAAAATACCATCCTGCAACTTGTAATGTCGAAAGCGACGATTAATTGTACATCTTTCGAAAGCCGTCTGTGCCGCTCATAAACTTCGAGGTAACAAGTCCCTACGGGCTCCTTCCAGGTATGAGGGATTTCTCAAATCATGGACTAGCAGAAATTTTCAGTATCACTTTATGCGTTTGGTCGTTTACTAGTCGATAGTTATGAATATTATATTACTTGTGATAATAAAAATTTGTAGACTGCCAAATAACATTGTAAATTTAATAAAAGTTCATCCGATTACACGTATTTTTTTCCATTATATCAATTGTAATATAAATAGTACAGAAAATGACTGTGAATGCTAACCACTTATTTTCTTATTTCTAATCTCATTTTGTTCGTTTACATTCGTTGTGTCTGCTCGGGGCGGAGGTCGCAAGACACTCGTTTCAGTTCGTCGTTGATCCATTAACTCAGTTTTATTACAGAGCGCAGATAACCCTCTGACCGAACACTTCGAGCTACCGCGTCGGCAACCACTCGGCTGCCGCCGCTTCGTGGTAGAAACGGCCACGCACAGGTATATATTGGACGACCGAAATTATCTTGCGATTTTCTCAATAACGCTTGAGAAGTACGCGCTACTGCTTACCCATTTTGTTGTCCTAATGGAGTATTACGAGTGTAGGAAGTTTGCAGTAAATCCGCGTTCCAAACGACGTGGCCTCCTCTTCTTGGAGTTACTGGTGCCCTCCTAAGGGCTATCGTGCCAACTTCTCTCCAACTGGCGCTTTAGATCATCTAAATCCCGAACTTGTTGGGGGGCCCGTACCCATAAAACAAAAATGGTTCTAATGGCTCTAAGCACTATGGGACTTAACATCTGAAGTCATCAGTCCCAAACAACTTAGAACTGCTTAAACCTAACTAACCTCAGGACATCCCACACATCCATGAACGAGGCTGGATTCGAACCTGCGACCGCAGCAGCAGCGCGGTTCCGGACTCAAGCGCCTAGAGCCACTCGGCCATACCGGCCGGTACCCATAATACTCCAAACGTTCTCAGTTGGGGAAAGATCCGGCGACCATAGTCTCACGATATCAACAAAGGAGCTTGTCCTCCTTTAGACTTAAATGCGATCGATTTCAGTGACTTTGCGACGGCGAGAAGACGACTGTACCAGACTGCTCTTACAGTGCCATGACTACGCCTATAGCAATGGTACCTAACCACCAAAGGTTTAAAAACAAAGTTCATGGTCGAAAAACAATATCGCACTCATTACTAGCTCCGTTTAATTAATTTACAGCTATGCACTTCAGTTGCGCTTTGTTTGAGTGCGTCTGAAGTGGATCTCTCAAAATTAGTTATCACGTCTGTAAGTTGCGGATGATCTACATACCAAATAGCTTGTTTTTAATACCAGCAGTGAGCTGACAGAGCAATGAAAGACCTAAGTCGAAACAAGGCTCTGAGCACTATGGGACTTAACATCTATGGTCATCAGTCCCCTAGAACTTAGAACTACTTAAACCTAACTAACCTAAGGACAGAACACAACACACAGTCATCACGAGGCAGAGAAAATCCCTGACCCCGCCGGGAATCGAACCTGGGAACCCGGGCGTGGGAAGCGAGAACGCTACCGCACGACCACGAGCTGCGGACTCGAAACAAGGCCCCGGCAGTAGACAACATTGCATTAGAACTACCGATAGACTTGGTAGAGCCAGGCCTGACAAAACTCTACCATCTGGTGAGCAAGATGTATAAGACAGGCGAAATACCCTCAGACTCCAAGAAGAATATAGTAATTCCAATCCCAAAGAAAGCAGGTGTTGACTGGTGTGAAAATTACCGAACAATCAGTTTAGTAAGTCATAGCTGCAAAATACTAACACGAATTCTTTACAGACGAATGGAAAAACTAGTAGTAGCCGACCTCGGGGAAGATCAGTTTGGATTCCGTAGAAAAACTGGAACACGTGAGGCAATACTGACCTTACGACTTATCTTAGAAGAAAGATTAAGGAAAGGCAAACCTACGTTTCTAGCATTTGTAGACTTAGAGAAAGCTTTTGACAATGTTGACTGGAATACTCTCTTTCAAATTCTGAAGGTGGCAGGGGTGAAATACAGGGAGCGAAAAGCTATTTACAGTTTGTACAGAAACCAGATGGCAGTTATAAGAGTCGAGGGACATGAAAGGGAAGCAGTGGTTGGGAAGGGAGTGAGACAGGGTTGTAATCTCTCCCCAATGTTATTCAATCTGTATACTGAGCAAGCAGTAAAGGAAACAAAAGAAAAATTCGGAGTAGGTATTCAAATCCACTGAGAAGAAATAAAAAAATTAAGGTTCGCCGATGACATTGTAATTCTGTCACAGACAGGAAAGGACTTGGAAGAGCAGTTGAACGAAATGGATAGTGTCTTGAAAGGAGGATATTAGATGAACATCAACAAAAGCAAAACAAGGATAATGGAATGTAGTCGAAGTAAGTCGGGTGATGCTGAGGGAATTAGATTAGGAAATGAAACACTTAAAGTAGTAAAGGAGTTTTGCTATTTGGGGAGCAAAATAACTGACGATGGTCGAAGTAGAGAGGATATAAAACGTAATCTGGCAATGGCAAGGAAAGCATTTCTGAAGAAGAGAAATTTGTTAAAATCCAGTATAGGTTTAAGTGTCAGGAAGTCGTTTCTGAAAGTATTTGTATGGAGTGTAGCCCTGTATGGAAGTGAAACATGGACGATAAATAGTTTGGACAAGAAGAGAATAGAAGCTTTCGAAATGTGGTGCTACAGAAGAATGCTGAAGATTAGATGGGTAGATCACATAACTAATGAGGAAGTATGGAATAGGATTGGGGAGAAGAGAAGTTTGTGGTACAACTTGACTAGAAGAAAGGATCGGTTGGTAGGACATGTTCTGAGGCATCAAGGGATCACAAATTTAACATTGGAGGGCAGCGTGGAGGGTAAAAATCGTAGAGGGAGACCAAGAGATGAATACACTAAGCAGATTCAGAAGGATGTAGGTTGTAGTAGGTACTGGGAAATGAAGAAGCTTGCACAGAGTAGAGTAGCATGGAGAGCTCCATCAAACCAGTCTCAGGACTGAAGACCACAACAACAACAATCGTCAGACACGATGAATCATACAAAAAACTCCGATCTGTAAGGAGGACTATCTTAATTGGCGAGCGCACCGCTTTTATCGAAGCATACAGAACGCCGTAGGAAAAGATAAATTTGGATGGTTGGTTGATTTGGGGAATGGGACCAAACAGCCAGATCATCGGTCCCATAGAATTAGGGAACATCCCGGCATTTTCCCGAAGCGATTTACTGAAATCGCGGAAAACCTAAATCACGATTGCCGGACACGGGTCTGAACCGTCGTCCCCCCGAATTCGAGACTAGTGTGGTAACCACAGCACCACATCACTCGGTGATGAATTTGGGGTGTCTGGATTTGTACGTGAGCGTAAAGTGCATGTAGTACATTTAACACAGCACTTCAGCTCCAGCTTTCCTTCGCGTTATTCCAAAACTTTTCACATACGTCGGTTGATGCTTTTCGCTAGCTTCTCACTACAACTGAGGAACAAAATAAATGGCGTAAGACTAATTACAGACAACCAACCCAATCTGAAGGTAAGCAAGCGTTTACACTCTGGTTGTTATCAATCTGAGGCATCTGCGCCGGCCGCGGTGGTCTAGCGGTTCTAGGCGCGCTGTCCGGAACTGCGCAACTGCTACGGTCGCAGGTTCGAATCCTGCCTCGGGCATGGATGTGTGTGATGTCCTTAGGTTAGTTAGGTTTAAGTAGTTCTAAGTTCTAGGGGACTGATGACCACTGATGTTAAGTCCTATAGTGCTCAGAACCATTTGAACCATTTTTTTTTAGGCATCTGGGGTGCTGTAGTAATCGTTTCGTCAACCTCGGTAGCCGAGTCTTGAGCGCTAAAGAAAAAAAAGCGATCAAAGACTGAAATGCCATATTTTTACTGAGCGCTAATGGCTGCCGTGCGCAGGAGAGGGTTCGATTGCCGGTACTGCCAAGGGTTTCTCCTCGGCGGCAGCCTTGTGATGACTAATGAGGATATCCTGAATGACAAGCACCCGCGCCGTAGTCTGGAAGGTCGGTACAGCTCCACACCGCATCGGCAGGACGCCGCATGCTAGAGGATGACACGGCGGTCGGCCAACATCCCTTGGTCCTTCGCATTTACGTAGCTGCTGTATCTCAGATAGTTTCTGATGACTGCAGTTACATATACGGACTACTTTAAAGGTTTTTATTGAAGAACTTATAACGAAGACAATGGCCATAAAATATGATTAATAAAATGCGAAATATTTGTGAGACCTGTTATTTTGGCTACTTGATAAAATCTGCCATATAATTTATTGAAGTGCAGATAGCCTTATACAAGGTAAATCATTTTTATTTATCATTAAAAAGCTCTAGCACAAAAGTGAAACATAACCGAGTTTTTACAGCTAGTATGAACGCAAGCAACGTGAGTGTTCGGATCGTTCCCTATATCTTTAGTTTTAATGAGAATAATAGATACACATACGAACTTTTTCACTTTCAACGACATTTATTGTGTGTTTTATTTTCAATAAAAAGGAATTCAAGGTATATGCTTATTCACTCCGTTTCCCTCTATTGAAATAATCGTCTTCCTCACGTCCTTATTTGCATCATTCAGTGCTTCGTCAATTTTTTTACCAGTCATATTTATTTTCCTTTGGCATTGTTGCTGAGGATCTCCCGAATCTAGAATACCTACGATATCTATATTGTACCTGTGATATCTATGTTCTTAACGCTCCAACGTATTTTTCTATCATCAACGTTATATTCAGAAACAAAATGGGATAAAATGGAAGACGGTAGCTTTCAGTACTGCGAACGCCGTGGCGAAGAGAACGTGAACTTCCTTCGTTAGTTCATTACAATACCGAGAACCACCGGAACGCTAGCGAATAGAAACCTAAGAAGACTGAATGGAGATCGCTCTTTTTAGTACGGTCAAGGTTTTCACGATCTACATCTGTATTAGATACATACTCCGGAAGCCACCACATGGTACGTGGCAGAGGATGGCCTGCACGAGTTCTGGTCGTTTAACATCCTGTTCAACTCGCAAACAGAGCGAGGGAAAAGCGACTGTCTATGTGTCTCCGCATGAGCCCAAATTTTTCGTATTTTTTTTATCATGGTACTCGTTACGTGAAATGTATGCTGACGGCAGTAGAATCTTTCTGCCGTCGGTTTCAAATGAAGGTCCTTTAATTTTTCTCAATAGTTTTTATTTATTTAGCGTATGGGATTTAAGTACATTTCAGTGCTGGATCACGTTATTGTACATTACATAAAATAGCATATATTCACAGACAAACATCTAGTCCTTGTATAAATTCGATGGATCTTTGGGATGCCACGAGGAGTTCTTCGAAAGTCCCCACTGAACGCTCTAGCACTGCATTCTTCTCTGATGTGTTGGATGGTCTGCTTAGGCACGCCGCAGTCACATGCTGGCGAAGACAGCAGTCCCCATATGAGGATTGAGTCAGCACTTCTTCCACGCCCAGTTCATAATCGGTTCAGAGTTGACCAGATCTTGCGGGGCTGATCAAACCCAGGAACTTCCTCCGTAATACAAGGCATTAGGTGGCAAGTTGTTGGGGTATTCTGGTGCCATTCTCGTCTCCAAGAGTTGATGTCAGACCCAGTGAGGCAGTCGAGAGCAAGAGGAGGATGTCTTGAACTAAACCTCTTGGTACACAGATCAGGTGTATCGATGTGTACCGGTAGTTCAGGGTTTGCTTCGATCTTGTTGTATTCCCTGACCAAGGCTGCTTCTCGTCGTATTTTTGGGGGTAGTATATGGCTCAGGACAGGTAGCCATATGTCAAGGGTAGACCTAACGGTCCCTGAAATAATGCGCACGGTGCTGTTAAGTTCGACATCGATTTTGTTCACATGGCCATTGTTTAGCCATACCGGTGTACAGTACTCCGCCGCCGAGTATACCAGGCTCGGCGCAGACGGCCTCAGAGTTGTTGCCGTTGAGTTCCGCAGAGTTTATGGATGAGGTTGTTTCTTGTTTTCACCTTGCCAGCTACTTTTGTAAGGTGTGATTTAAATGACAAGGTTCTGTCTAACGTGACCCCTAGGTACCTTAGATCCTTGTTGTGGTTGAGGCGCGCGTCGTCAAGGTATTCTTCCAGAGCTCTGTCGGCTTCTCTGTTGTTGAGGTGGAAGCAAGTTACTTGTCTTCGTGGCGTTAGGCCTAAGACTCCATTCGCAGTATGCTGCCAGGGCAGACAGATCGGATGACAGGGTTTCTTCCATTGCATCAAAATCGGTGTGCCTTGTTGCAATACTCCAGTCATCAGCATTGCCAAATTTCATACAAGCTGATTCTGGCATGTCAGCAATGTATATGCTGAAAAGCAGTGGGGCTAATAGCGAACCTTGAGGTAAGCTCTTTTGAAGGAATTTCTTGCAACTGACTGTTTCCCATGACGACATGGAATCCTCTGTTACCAGTCATGTTACCATAAGCTTTGTCACTTTTTAACAGGGAATTATTTCCATCAGTTTATAGAGTAGGCCTTGTCTCCAGACGGTATCATAGGCTGCTGACAAGTGAATCAAGGCCACAGATGTTTTTAATTCCTTTTCGAATCCCACTTCAATATTTGTTGTAAGGGCCAGGACTTGGTCTGCACAGCTTCGGTTAGGACGAAAGCCGGCTTGTTCTAGTGGGAAGGCCGTGAGTATTGTCTGACCGATCCTGTTAAGTAGTACTCGTTCCAGAAGTTTGTCCACCATGCTAAGCGGTGCTATGGGCCGGTAATTTTGCGGAAGGTTTCCCGGTTTATCTGGCTTTAGCAGGGCGATTATCTTGGCACGTTTTCGTTCATGTGGTATGTTTCCTGTCTGCAGTAGTGATGTGAAGAAGTTTGCTAACCATATTTTCGTATATTTGCCAGAATTGATAAGAAACTCTGGATATCATCTGAGCCCCGGGGCTTTACCTGGTTTTGTGCCCTTTAATGCTGCCGAGATTTCTTCGGTGTTGATGTCGCATGAATATTTAGTGTTAACACTGGCTTTTGCTTTTAGCTTTCTAAGTTCACATTTAATGCTTATTGTTGTCTCTCGGTGGTTTATCCCTTTCGATGTTTTAACAATGTGCAAAGCAAAGCAGAGGACTGGGTGTTGTGTGTCTTTCATCATCATTGTCTTTCAAGTGGCGTCAACTAAAAGGACTAGCAATGGGGCCTCCCAGTCAACAATGCCATACGGTCATTTCTCAATAGTGTTTCTCGAAAAGAACGTCGCCTTTCCTGCAGGGAGTCCCACATGAATTCCCGAAGCATCGCAGTAACACTTGAGCATTGTGTGCACCTTTCGGCAACAAATATAGCAGCCCGGCTACGAATTGCTTCGATGTCTTCCTTTAATCTAGCCTCATGCGGATCTCAAGCACTGGAGCAGTAAGAATAGGTCGCACTGGGGGGCGGGAGAGAGAGAGAGAGAGAGAGAGAGAGAGAGAGAGAGAGAGCAGTCATCACACTTCCCTGGGTAACAACTATCAATATTGTGGTGTCACCGCCAGACACCACACTTGCTAGGTGGTAGCCTTCAAATCGGCCGCGGTCCGTTAGTATACGTCGGACCCGCGTGTCGCCACTATCAGTGATTGCAGACCGAGCGCCGCCACACGGCAGGTCTAGAGAGACTTCCTAGCACTCGCCCCAGTTGTACAGCCGACTTTGCTAGCGATGGTTCACTGACTACATACGATCTCATTTGCCGAGACGATAGTTAGCATAGCCTTCAGCTACGTCATTTGCTACGACCTAGCAAGGCGCCATTACCAGTTACTATTGATGCTGTACAACATGTACCGTCAAGAGCGATGTTCACCAATTATGGATTAAAGTTAAGTATTCCAGCAGCTACGTACGTTTTTTGTTAGTCTCATTTCCTTGACCTGTTCCAGACCTCACGCCAGCCTGCGTGAGCTAAAACGCGTGCCTTTCGGCTTCCTCTCATAGTGGGTTGGCTGTCTTGCCAATCCACAACAAATATCCTTGTCTCTGATGAACACTCGCCATACAGGACTACGTTCTGGTTTCTATTATTTATCAAGTCTCCGAGGCACTCGTATATCTGATAACCTATTCCATTAGCTAGAACCTTCGTTAATGGTCCAAAGTGGTGCACCGTCTCAAATGAGTTTCAGAAATGTAGAAATACGGTATGTGACTTTTGTTCTTCATCCATGGTTGGCAGTGCCTCCAGCGCAGTACGTTGCACAGAGTGTGAGGAACTCTCGCCTTGCTTAGCGTTAAGAAGTGCTGCGATCCATACCGAGCAGAGCGTCTACCTTGACAGGCCTCTCGAATCTCGACACTGAAGGTCGGGGCCACAGGGCGATCAGGCTCGCCTCTCGGTATTACAGGGAGGGTGCGGCCGGACGCCACCCCTTCGCAGGAGTTATCCACCCCTTACGCCGGCCAGGAGACCGCTGGCCCGGGGGTTGTTTCTAATTAATATGGCTGGCGCCACCTGGTTCTCTCCAGCTGCGACCGTCATCAATAACCCACCCTGCACTCCACTCCACCCCCCCCCTACCCCCTCCTTCACTGTGTAACCTTCCTCCCATTCCGACCGCTAATTGTCACTGCAGTCATTTCCGCACTTTTAGGCAAAACAACGCGTGCCCATGTGACCTCTTGCGACCCAGCCTGCCGTACACCTGTTTTGCAGGTACTGCAGACGGTACGCCATGACCTCAAGACGGCGGTATCTCTGAGCAGCAGTAATACAGCGTCGTCCGGCAACCACTGACAGCTCTCAAGAACTCTCTTGCACCTACTGGTTTCGATTCACGTGCGCGCTGTGTGCGCGTCAAACCCACATGATGTGTAACAGCCTGACGACCTGCTGATATCGTGTCCTTTCACGCTGACGAAGCTCACTAGCACTTGTTCTCACATTTGCCCTTCGCCTCATTGCTGCCCACTTGCTTAGGTTGGTGTTAAACTGACAGGCTACAGATTACATAGTAAATATTTACCGAAGATAAATACACTACTGGCCATTAAAATTGCTACACCAAGAAGAAATGCAGATGATAAACGGGTATTCATTGGACAAATACATTATTATACTAGAACTGACATGTGATTACAATTTCACACATTTTGGCTGCATAAATCATGAGAAATCAGTACCTACAACAACCACCTCTGGCCGTAATAATGACCTTGATACGCTTGGGCATTGAGTCAAACAGAGCTCTACAGGTACAGCTGCCCATGCAGCTCCAACACGATACCACAGTTCATCAAGAGTAGTGACTGGCGTATTGTGACGAGCCAGTTGCTCGGCCACCATTGACCAGACGTTTTCAATTGCTGAGAGAACTGGAGAATGTGTTGGCCAGGGCAGCAGTCTAACACTTTCTGTATCCAGGAAGGCCCGTACAGGACCTGCAACATGCGGTCGTGCATTATCCTGCTGAAATGTAGGGTTTCGCAGGGATCTAATGAAGGGTAGAGCCACGGGTCGTAACATATCTGAAATGTTACGCCCACTGTTCAAAGTGCCGTCAATGCGAACAAGAGGTGACCGAGACGTGTAACCAATGGCACCCCATACCATCACGCCGGGTGATACGCCAGTATGGCGATGACGAATACACGCTTCCAATGTGCGTCCACCGCGATGTCGCCAAACACGGATGCGACCATCATGATGCTGTCAACAGAACCTGTATACATCCTAAAAAATGACGTTTTGCCATTCGTGCACCCAGGTTCGTCGTTGAGTACACCATCGCAGGCGGTCCTGTCTGTGATGCAGCGTCAAGAATAACGGCAGCCATGGACTCCGAGCTCATAGTCCATGCTGCTGCAAACGTCGTCGAACTGTTCGTGCAGATGGTTGTTGTCTTGCAAACGTCCCCATCTGTTGACTCAGGGATCGAGACGTGGCTGCACGATCCTGATAAGATGCCTGTCATCTCGACTGCTAGTGATACGAGGCCATTGGGATCCAGCACGGCGTTCCGTATTACCCTCCTGAACCCACCGATTCCATATTCTGCTAATAGTCATTGGATCTCGACCAACGCGAGCAGCAATGTCGCGATACCATAAACCGCAATCGCGCTAGGCTACAATCCGACCTTTATCAAAGTCGGAAACGTGATGGTACGCATTTCTCCTCCTTACACGAGGCATCGCAACAACGTTTCACCAGGCAACGCCGGTCAACTGCTGTTTGTGTATGAGAAACCGGTTGCAAACTTTCCTCATGTCAGCACGTTGTAGGTGTCGCCACCGGCGCCAACCTTGTGTGAATGCTATGAAAAGCTAATCATTTGCATATCACAGGATCTTCTTCCTGTCGGTTAAATTTCGCGTCTGTAGCACGTCATCTTCGTGGTGTAGCAATTTTAATGGCCAATAGTGTATGAATCGGAAAGAGAAACATACACCGAAAATACATAGAGGAGCCAAGGAAACTAAAACACCCGCCTAATATCGTGTAGGGCCGCTGCGAGCACGCAAAAGTGCCGCAACGTGACGTGGCATGGACACGACTAATATCTAAAGTACTGCTGGAGGGAACTAAAATTCTGCAGGGCTGTCCGTAAATCCGAAAGAGTACCAGTGGGTGGAGATCTCTTCTGAACAGCACGTTGCAAGGCATTCCAGATATGATCAATAACGTCCATGTCTGGAGAGCTTTATGGCTCCAGAAAAGTGTTCCTGGAGCCACTCTGTAGCAGTTCTATACATGTGTGGTGTCGCATTGTCTGGGCGGAATTGCCAAGTCCGTCGGAATGCAAAATGGACATGAATGGATGCAGGTGATCAGACAAGATGATTACAGACGTGTGACCTGTCAGACTCTTAACTAGACGTTTCAGGGGTCCCGTATCACTCCAGCTGCATACGGACAATACCATTACAGAGCCTACACCAGCTTGATCAGTCACCTGCTGACATGCACGGTCCATGGATTCACGAGGGAGTCTCCATACCCGTACAAGTCCATCCGGTCCATACAGTTAGAAACGAGACTCGTCCTACCAGTCAACCTGCTTCCAGTCATCAACAACAGTCCAATGTCGATGTTGGTCGCTCCAGGTGAGGCGTAACGCTTTGTGTCGTGCAGTCATCGAGGGTACACGAGTGGGCCTTCGGCTCCGAAAGCCGATATTGATGATGTTTCGATGAATGGCCCAGCACTGAAATCTGCAGCGATTTGCGGAAGGGTTGCACTTCTGTCACGTCGAAAGATTCTCTTCAGTTGTCATTGGTCCCGTTCTTGCAGGATCTTTTTCCATCCGCAGCGATGTCAGAGATCTGAAGTTTTACCAGATACCTGATATTCACAGCACACTCGTAAAATGGTCGTACGGGAAAGTCCATACTTCATCGCTACCTCGGAGATGCTGTGTCCCATCGCTCGTGTGTTAACTCTAACACCACGTTTCAACTCACTTAAATCTTGATAACCTGACATTGTAGCAGCAGTAACCGATTTAACAACTGCGCCAGACGCTTGTTGTCTTACGTAGGCGATGTCGGCTGCAGCGCCGTATTCTGTCTGTTTACGTACCTCTCTATTTGAATACGTATGCCTACAGAAGTTTCTCTGGCGCTTGAGTGTAAATTATACTATGAAGATTGCCCGATCAATGGAAACAAAGCTCATCGAAATGAATAAATTAGCTGAAGCAATGCAAAAGTTGAAGAAAAGGAAGGCAACAGAGACAGACAGATTACATGCGGAATTATTGATATATGGAGGTCTTCCAGTTAAGGAACGTATGCTATATTTCATTAACCTACGTTGGAATGCAGGTAAGTTACCTGAGGAGTGGTATCTGATTAACAGTTTCTTCATACTCAACAAAGCGACCCGAACAACTGTAGAGGAATTAGCCTCGTTAAAACAGGCAATAAAGTCTACAGAACTATGTTGAACTATCTCTGATATAATTTTGCCGCGCGGGATTAGCCGAGCGGTCTAGGGCGCCGCAGTCATGGCCTGTGCGGCTGATCCCGGCGGAGGTTCGAGATCTCCCTCGGGCATGGGTGTGTGTGTGTTTGTCCTTAGGATAATGTAGGTTAAGTAGTGAGTAAGCTTAGGGACTGGTCACCTTAGCAGTTGAGTCCCATAAGATTTCAAAAACATTTTAACATTTGATACAATTTTATTAGGAGAACAAATAGGTTTTAGAAAAGGACTATCCTGTTCTGATTGCATTTTGAGTGTAAAACAGTTGTTCGAGAAAAGGGAAGACTTTAACCGAGGGGGACACCTGGCGTCTGTAGATCATGAAAAAGCTTTTCGACGAAGTCTATAGACACCTACCACAGCAGACTATGAAAAAATACGCTTCTTAACCCATATAATTAATTCCACAAATACAAGATTGCAGTGTCTGTGTTAGTCCGACTACGTTATAAAGTTCCTTTCGATATCTACGCATGTCCAAAGGAACAGGCACTCCTGCGACCACAGCCGTTACGAAACACATCAAATGAATTCGCATTTGCGGTTAAGGATTATCATCAAGTCATATAATGGGGTGAAGACAATGAAAATAGGCCAGACCCAAATTTTCATATGTTGTGAACCATATTTCCACGAGTGATGTGCAAGCATAACCAAATGGTGAGGCGACCGCTCGCTATAAGCGGGAAGTCCGGGTTCGAGCCTCGGTCCGGCTCAAATTTTCACTGTCAGCACTCCACTCTACGGCTGATGATAGTCCTACTTGCAATTAAGAATTCATTTGATATAATTCTACAAACGTTCTTTAAATAGAGACAAAAACTATAATCGAAGATGGCGATAATTTGCCTAAAAGAAATTAACAAGAATAGGTGGAGATACATATAGAGCTGGTGTCTCTCTAACACATCAGAACAGATTATCTACACAGGGATTTGACCTACAGCGGAAAGATCAACAGAGAGAAATGTGTTAGTATCTAGAATATGATCAGATAATAACTCTAGAAAACGAACATAATCATTAAAGAGCCGTTTATCAGTCTAACTTGTTAGCTTATAAACATAACACGAACGTGCCTAAAAGGAGCCACTAAATAGACCCAGACGAAGTCTTACAAAGTCTTCGCAGTGTCTACAGTGCCCTATGGATCTGGACCGGGATTCCCAGGCTAAAGGATACGAGCAGAATCTTGGCTCAGAAATTGATTATCAGTTGATTCAGTGGTCAATAACATAGATTTAAACAGAAAGAGATGGTGTGAACATGTATATAGGATGCATGACAAGAGATACCCTCAATTATACGGACGTGACAGAAGTCATGGAATACCGATACGTTGCCATACAGACGACGGTAGCACAGCGCACACAAGGTATAAAAGAACGCATTGGCTGAGTTGTCATTAATACTCAGGTGTTTCATGTGAAAATATTTACGACGGGAATAACGCCGAATGGTTGTTGGAGCTACGAGGTGCATTCAAGTTCTTCGGCCTCCGATTTTTTTTCTCCGGACTGGAAAGAGATAGAAACATGCGCATTGTTTTAAAATGAGGCCACGTTCATTGTCAATACGTCCCAGAGATGGCAGCACCGTACGGCAGATGGAATTTTACCGCCAGCGGAGAGAATGAGAACTGTTTTAAATACTTAAAATGGCGACGTTTTCCTTACTTGAACAGCGTGCAATCATTCGTTTTCTGAATTTGCGTGGTGTGAAACCAATTGAAATTCATCGACAGTTGAAGGAGACATGTGGTGATGGAGTTATGGATGTGTCGAAAGTGCGTTCGTTGGTGCGACAGTTTAATGAAGGCAGAGCATCGTGTGACAACAAACCGAAACAACCTTGGGCTCGCACAAGCCGGTCTGACGACATGATCGAGAAAGTGGAGATGATTGTTTTGGGGGATCGCCGAATGACTGTTGAACAGATCGCCTCCAGAGTTGGCATTTCTGTGGGTTCTGTGCACACAATCCTGCATGACGACCTGAAAATGCGAAAAGTGTCATCCAGGTGGGTGCCACGAATGCTGACGGACGACCACACGGCTGCCCGTGTGGCATGTTGCCGAGCAATGTTGACGTGCAACAACAGCACGAATGGGACTTTCTTTTCGTCGGTTGTGACAATGGATGAGACGTGGATGCCATTTTTCAATCCAGAAACAAAGCGCCAGGCAGCTCAATGGAAGCACGCATATTCACTGCCACCAAAAAAATTTCGGGTAACCGCCAGTGCTGAAAAAATGATGGTGTCCATGTTCTGGGACAGTGAGGGCGTAATCCTTACCCATTGCGTTCCAAAGGGCATTACGGTAACAGGTGCATCCTACGAAAATGTTTTGAAGAACAAATTCCTTCCTGCACTGCAACAAAAAAGTCTGGGAAAGGGCTGCGCGTGTGCTGTTTCACCAAGACAACGCACCCGCACATCGAGCTAACGTTACGCAACAATTTCTTCGTGATAACAACTTTGAAGTGATTCCTCATGCTCCCTAGTCACCTGACCTGGCTCCTAGTGACTTTTGGCTTTTTCCAACAATGAAAGGCACTCTCCGTGGCCGCACATTCACCAGCCGTGCTACTATTGCCTCAGCGATTTTCCAGTGGTCAAAACAGACTCCTAAAGAAGCCTTCGCCGCTGCCATGGAATCATGGCGTCAGCGTTGTGAAAAATGTGTACGTCTGCAGGGCGATTACGTCGAGAAGTAACGCCAGTTTCATCGATTTCGGGTTAGTAGTTAATTAGAAAAAAAATCGGAGGCCTTAGAACTTGAATGCACCTCGTAGAAGCAAGGGACAATCCATTTGGGAAATCGTTAGGGAATTCAGTATTCCGATATCCACTGTGTCAAGAGTGTGTCGAGAATGCCAAACTATAGGCTTTACCTCTCACCACGGACGGCCTTCACTTAACGACAGAACAGCGGCGTCTGCGTAGAGTTGTCAGTACTAACAGACAAGCAACACTGCGTGAAATTACCGCAGAAATCAACGACAGACGTGGGACATTGAAGCGAAATTTGGAGTTAATGGGCTATGGCAGCAGACGACCGTCGCGAATGGGTTTGCTGACAGCACATCACCCGCAACGCCTTTCCTGGGCTCATGACCATACTGGTTGGACCCTGAACGGCCGGAAGACATTGTCCTCTTCGAATGAGTCCTGATTTCAGATGGTAAGAGCTGATGGTAGGGTTCGAATGTGGCGCGGACCCCACAAATTGTCAAATGATGGAAGTTTAGTGGATGACAATGCGGCATTGACAGGGCCACAATTGTTCACGATTGGTCTGAAGAATATTCAGGAGAATTCGAGCGAATGATTTGACCACTCACATCACCCGAACGAATCCCGTCGGACAATTATGGGGTATAAGCGAGACTTAGTCCGTGCAGATTATCATGTACCGGCAAAGCTTTCGCAATTATGGGCAGCTATAGAGGCAGCATGGCTCAGTATTTCTGCAGGGAACTTGTTGGATCCATACCTCGTCGAGCTGCTGTATTACGCCGCACAGAATGAGGTCCGGCAGGATGTTAGGAAGTATTCCATAACTTTTGTCACCTCGGTGTAATTCTTAACGACAAATTTAGAGAGACAAGACAGAGGGAAAGACAATGAAAAAAATCTTTCTGACTGACAGGAATGTTCACGTAATCCATGAAGGAAGATATTGGTTGTTTGTTTGTTGCAGCTAAGGGAACGAACTGCGTGGTCATCAGTCCATTCATCCTGTATGAATCCTACCAGGAATAACTTTCGGAAGAATGATGCAACGATTAAATCCTGGGAAGCCTGATTCTAAATAAGATAGAGATAAATCCAAGGGGTATGGTGGGCGAACCGCTCTGACCAGAATGGGGTAGGAGGTTCCCAGAGCGTAGTATGCGGTGGGGCGCACACCGTCACCATCCCACCAGCACCACCTCAGATTCCGTTATTTCAAGGAAACGAGCAACACTGACAAGATGATAAAAGTGGACGAAACCTTAAAACAGGCAAACATAAAAGAATAAAAAGAATAAAAAGATGTAAAGCATAGGGACCAGGCGAGACCGAGGAGCAACGGCCGCCCGTGGGACAGAGAAGGCGACGGGTGCCCGTCGAACCCCTCAGGCTGTCGACGAGTCCAAAGCGTCCCACCTCTCAGAGATCAGTAGACACCACCTTTGTGGGTGAAACGTTACACCAGGCCAGCCGCTTTGGTGTCGTCCGCTCACACGAGAGGTATCGTCGCATAGCAGCCAAATCTGGGCAGTCTAGTAGGATGTGGACCGCCATCAGGTAGACATCACTTCGGCAATAAGGTGGGTCCTTACGTCAGAGAATGTGGCCAATGTCTAGCTAACAAAAAATTGCTAGATTCCCTATGAGAACGTGAAGGGTAGACATCCACGTTGCCATGGTCGCTCTTACTGTCCTCTGTTTGAGGGAGTCCAGAGTGAATCTTTCCGAGTTCCAGACAGCCAACTATTGATGACATTGAGTCGACTACAGGTCCAGTTCCGGAACCCCCATTCCCGAAATTTGCATCCTGGTAGGCAACTTCTGCATGTTCAGTACCTGAGAGAGCAACTTGTCCAGGGGTCCAAATAAATATGACTGGTCGTCCAGCTTGGTGGAGGTCGGAAAGACGATCGTGGATAGAGGAAGAGCAAGAAGCATCGAGAACTACGTCTGCATGTGGGAGCATCGGCACACTAGACCGTATTGTATTAGAGTGTCCTGCTTATGAAGATGTGTGGAATGAAATAATCAGCATTCGGAAACTACGTGACATTGTTAAAGACAAAGAGGAATGGTCACTGGTGAACATAATATCGAGTAAGGTATCTGGGAGGGACCTCAGAAAATATTTAGAAAATAAATGCACTGTAAGAGGAAATCGGATTGTACACGATAGGACTGAAGTGAATACTAAGAGTACAGTGAATATCAACGAGGATTCGCCGTTCCTGGAATTAACTCCTAGTCTCCTAAAAAGAGGAGGAGGAGCAGGAGCTGAGGATATATGGCTAACAACGTGGTAGCTAAGGTAGAACCACCAGAATGGATGAGAACTTCGCTCCAAGTGACTTATGCAGCGAAAGCAGACTAAGTGGATGTTGGTCTGGTGGATCCGTTACGCCTCATTGGTTGACTGCAGTGGAACTGTGGACAACTGAGCTAGCTGACCATTGGTGATCCCACGTTAGGGCTGACGAGTGGTAAGTTCGGGAGTGTTTGGGAGTAGTATCTGTTTCCTAGATCTCCAGTTCTAGAAATATAGCATGTTGTCCTCAACCGTAGATGACTCATTCACATAGAAATGATAGCGGAGGCTATTGATGCAGAACTCCGCATCAGGGGTTTCCTGAAGAATATAACTTCTTTATCTCTCAGGCATCCCAGCGGTTAATATCAGGAACCGGATTTATTCGACCTGTTGCGATGGTAGCGCAGATGATCAAAAAATGGTTCTAGAGTCATGGGTGGTTCTTCCCTTTTCATATTATTTTTTTTATTTTATGTTTAATTTCACCAATTATTTTAAATGCTAGAGCTACATTACAAATCAGGAAGCAAATGTTTTATTACATTTGTATATAATATATACATATAAATGGGCAGAAATACGACCCAGATTTGATTGTATGGGGCACGAAAAATGTGTGTGAAATCTTATGGGACTTAACTGCTAAGGTCATTAGTCCCTAAGCTTACACACTACTTAACCTAAATTATCCTAAGGACAAACACACACATCCATGCCCGAGGGAGGACTCGAACCTCCGCCGGAACCAGCCGCACAGTCCATGACTGCAGCGCCCCACACCGCTCGGCTAATCCCGCGCGGCTAGGTGGCACGTTTCTAGATCGTAAGCAGCAATCAATAAATAAATAAATGATGGTCACACAACACAGAACGCCTACGTGAATGACAGCGCAATTCTCAGACGCTGAGTAAGTTACGTACCTCTAAACCAGTTTTCTTTGCGGTGATCGGACGTGGGTAAGGTATGGTCAACAGAGAGCAACGCGACGAAAAAAGAAAAGAATATATATTTTTTATGATTATTGAAGTTCGTCAATTTTAATTGAAAAAGGTTAATTGGAAAGGACGAGGATATCAATTACTTCGTTTATTGAGTCCGTAACTAAGTGTTTTCATTCTACACTGAAACTTGCCATTGGTGTATTGCTTTTTAAATTATACTGTGACGCTATGACAGTAACTTTTATATTTGCTGAAGTAATAATATTGCCCACTCTCCCTCCCCCCCCCCCCCCCCCAAAGGATGTTGCTGAGTAAGAATGACGATACTGTTTTGTTCATTGCTTTCATGTCAAAATACGCGCACCTGCTGCGAATAAAGTGATTGCTTGCTAACTATTGTCTTACTATCCTACGGAAAACTTGAAGACTTATATTTTATCAACATCTACATACTGTACATATATTATTGGTGTGACTCGACTGCATACGACTGTTCCCGTTCCGAAACCTGAACAAAACGCCTCATTTTTATCACTTTAGACGAGAAGTCTTTCAAGAGATTTGCTACCGTATTTAGCATTGAATAGTAATGCACTTCTCTTAGCCACTAATATACTTTTTTATTGATCAACTCATTACGCGTTGCGGGATAACCACAGTTACATATCTGGTATGACACATACAGTAGAAGACAAGACAGTGAAAGATATCTTGCAACAACGCTCTGGAGCTGCGATACGTAGCTGTCAGAATCAGTAAAAGGTACCTTTTCGCCTCGTACTGCATTTCGTAACACCACGTGTCTTATATTGTATGCTTTATACCACATATATGACGAAAGGGTATCCTAAAAACGTAATGAGATGACAAATTAAAAAAAAAAAATTATTGGTGACCAAGAGAGGTGTGTTGCTACACAATGCCTCCTGCCAGAAAAGGAAAAATTTGTGCTCCACTCCGAACATTCCATAGAATCAGCAATATGTAAAGCGTACCATTGATTGCGCCATAACACTATCGTTGACAGTGCCCTTTACTATTTTACTCGTATTCGGGAGACGGCTGTTCAGGTCCTCGTTGGGCCATCCAGATTTCCAGATTAAGGTTCCGTGATTTCCAGGAACGGTTGAGACAAATTCCGTGATGGTTACTTCGGAAAAGAAGATTGTGCTCCATCTCAAATTCCATGCGGGATAGCCACGCGGTCATAGGCGCCTTGCCACGGTTCGCGTGGGTCCCCCCCCCCCCCCCCCGTAGGACGTGTGTGTGTGTGTGTGTGTGTGTGTGTGTGTGTGTGTTTTTTGTCCTTAGCATAAGTTAGTTTAAGTTACATTAAGTAGTGTGTAAGCCTAGGGACCGAGGACCTCATCAGCTTGGTCCCATAGGAACTTACCATAAATTTCATTTTTCAACTTTCCATCTCTAATGATCCCGTGGTTGACGAGACGTTAAACCCTAACTTTATTTCTTTTTGCTACGTAAAACTGTATCTCTATCATCTTTTTCCACTTACTGCTCGTAGCCTATATTCCGAGTCCATCACACGTGTGTCCCAGTACTTCCAAACTCAGCCGCAGTTACGAATTTCTTCTCGTGACGAGTTTCAGCGTGGCCCTGGCAGCTAGGACAACGCTCCCCTCCAGCTCCAGTGGCGCTGGATGAAGACGACGTCTCGCGCCGGCGCTGCCGTCACCGGGACCGTTTCAATTTCACAGTCGGGCTGGCCGCTGCCAGCAAGTGCTTCTTCTGCCACCGCTGCCTCGCTACCCACCTACCCACCTCCTTGCTCTCCGCTCCTTATATTCTTTATTGTCCGCCCTCGCCGTCCTGGGAGTCTCCGACGCAATTACTCGCCGTTGACTTACTGCGCGAGAGCTAGCCGCCGGTCCTACCAACTACTCCAGAACAAAAAAGGAAGGTGGAAGTAAAAAAAGAAGAGCAAACCTGCCCAGCCGAAGCATAATAAGTCGTCCTCACAGTTCGCGGTACTCCTTTCGCTCCTCCACTTGACGATCCGCTGTGTGTTGTTCTATTCTCATTACATCATCCAGGCTATGATGAGTCATCCGTTCCCGCCACGACTGATTGGCTCCTGGGATTAGATTCCCGAGAGACTTGCGGAATCCTCACTCACTCTATGTCTCCAATATATATGTAACTCTCTCGCTCGCTATGTCTCCCCTTCGTTACGTTTCGTTTTCGGAAACTGCCTTGTTTTTGCCGATCGCGCTCACTGATTAAGTCGTAAATTGTGTGCGCAGCAGAAGAGGGCGCCCGCACGGTATGCCGTGGTGCGCGAGGGCAGAGGGGTGGTGGGGGAATGGATGCACAGGAGAAATGGGCGCAGCAGCGGAGGCTGCTGGAACGGTGCTGGAAGGGGGGGGGGGGGGGGGGAGCAATACCTTGTGAAATAGTGCACTGGAGGTAATGTGCGGCGGGAGATCCATTGCCCGCATTACTCATTGTCACCGAAAGAATAGCAATTGTCTTGAGTGTTTTCTTCTAAAGAATAACTGCCACGAAGGGAGTACATCAACATCGCTAATGGAGTCCGCACAAAGGGCTCTCAGCTTCACAGGTTATATCGAAGTGGTTGCGTTTGTACGTGTTTGGGAAGGGGGGGGGGGGAGGGAATGACAGCACTATCCTAACGTGACAAATTTACTACATATTACACAGTTTCTTAAGCTTCGAAGTAGTTTGTAACAATTTTCAAATGGAGGTACTCGGCACTGTGCTGAAATAGCAGTCGTATTCAGGAGCACCAGCGACGGAATCTCTCCCCCCCCCCCCTTCCTACGACTCCAGCTAAGATTCCAGTACTGCCCAGAAGATCCACAGCAACTGACTACCTGAAGACTCAATTCTAGCTCCACTACTGTTTAGTTCGATACTGCAGATATGCCATCCACTATGTCCAAATAATTTAGCAATGCTTATCACTCGGTGATTGTAACGCAGCACAAACAAAAGACCGTAGTATAATGGTGCAAAATTTTCGTAAATAGAGGCTTCAAAAAACATTAACGGAGGTTCGAGTCCTCCCTCGGGCATGGGTGTGTGTGTTTGTCCTTAGGATAATTTAGGTTAAGTAGTGTGTAAGCTTAGGGACTGATGACCTTTGAACATTTTTCTTTTTTTTTTTTTTTTGAAAAACCTTAAAGAAACTAAATCTACATACTTTCATGTGAGTAACGTATTAGCCAGCTGTGAACTGAATGTGTGTTTCTAGGATAATCGTCTGGGCCATAACAAATATCCACTGTACCTTCGAATTATACTTGACAGGGCACTGTCATTTAAACAGCACCTAGCAAAGACTGCAGTTAAAGTGAAGTCGAGAAATAATATTCTGCCAAAATGATGTTGTCTTGTCTACTCACCGAGCGGGGTGGCGCAGTGGTTAGACACTGGACTCGCATTCGGGAGGACGACGGTTCAATCCCGCGTCCGGCCATCCTGATTTAGGTTTTCCGTGATTTCCCTAAATCGCTCCAGGCAAATGCCGGGATGGTTCCTTTGAAAGGGCACGGCCGACTTCCTTCCCCGTCCTTCCCTAATCCGATGAGACCGATGACCACGCTGTCTGGTCTCCTTCCCCAAACAAACCAACCTTGTCTACTCATCGGCAGCCTAATCTTGATAAACAGCAGCTAGATGTGAATTTAAATCAAACGATGTGCATTAAAGGGTTCTGAGCACTATGGGACTTAACATCTGATGTCATCAGTCCCCTAGAACTTAGAACTACTTAAGCCTAACTAACGTAAGGACATCACACACATCCATGCCCGAGGCAGAATTCGAACCTGCGACCGTAGCGGTCGCGCGGTTCCAGACTGAAGCGCCTAGAACCGCTCGGCCACTGCGGCCGGCAATGCTCATTATTACCTGTAAAATTATGTCCACTCCATTATTCTGGCTACCAAACCTGAATCACATTCCACGATCAAACCTGAAAGTAAAGACTATTTTTCTGAGCTAATATAGGAAAATCTGCAACAAGCTGCAGCTGTTATTTCATGAGTACATACCTGGTATCAGAATCAAATGACTTCTCTCCACACATCCCCCCACTCAAATCAGCTAGCAAAATCGTGGACCAGAGCTTCACTCTCGGCGAAGCTTGGCCCAAAGAATGTTATAGTAACAATACTAATGTTTATCTGGACTATCGGTTCTGTAACACCTGCAATATTTAACTACTTTCACGCGAGATTTGAACTATATGAAAAAAAGATATAAACTAGTTACAAAACACGACGTGCACGCACTTTATTTAACATGTAAACGTCGCTACAGATTCTCAGATTTAGATTATGACATGTTCGATACGCCTGCCATCAATGGCGACGATGTGGCGCAGACGAATAGCGACGTTCTGCATGACCCTCTGTAATGTCGAAACATCGATGCCATCGATAACGTCCTGAATGACTACTGTCAGTTCAGTAATGATTTTGGTGTTATTGCTGTACACCGTATCTATAATACAGCCTCACAAAAAATAGTCGCATGTGTTCAGATCCGGAGAATATGGCGGCCAATCGAGGCCCATGCCAGTGGCCTTTGGGTAGCCCAGAGCCTGAATTTAGTCCCAAAAGTGCTCCTCCAGGACATCAAACACTCTTCTGCTTCGATGGGGTGGAGCTCCGTCTTGCGTGAACCACATCTTGTCGAAATCGGGGTCACTTTGGGTAATGGGGATGAAATCGTCTTCCAAACCCTCCACGTACCGTTCGGTAGTCACCGTGCCATTAAGGAATATCGCAACGGTTATTCCGCGACAGGACATTGCACACCACACACCCGTTCAGGGTGGAGACACTTCTCTATCGCGAAATGTGGATTCTCAGTCCCCCAAATGCGCCAGTTTTGCTTATTGACGAACCCTTCCAAATGGAAGTGGGCTTCGTCGCGAAACCAAACTATGCATGTGCATACTAATTCCCATCATGCAACGCGGCCAACCGTGCAGTTTGAACGTCCTAATGCAAACCGTTGAGAAGTTATGGCGACTTTATTTCGTATAGTCCGATAATTGTCACCCTGCATCTTCTAAACTGTAACGTATGTAACTGGGGTATATGTAACTGGTTCGCTCCTAGCAGGTGTAGTATTGTCTGCAATAGAACACATGGAGGTAAGTCTTTCCGTAACGGAAAGACGTACGAACGTAAAACTCTAGAGGCTTGAGCTAGCGCGCCATGTCTTTTCATGGGAAGGAGTCGGTGGCAAACCTTTGAAGAGCAAACATCCAGAGCTGTCACTGAGGCAAGGATTTCTGGAAAAATGGATTAAATATGCGACGCATGTGAATTGGTGTTTGCCGCTGCATCGTGTAAGTTATGCTCTGACCGGTGCATTTCCGACGCCAAGGAGAAACATCCAAAGCACCTTACTCCAAGAGCCGTGATTGCATCATACGCCAAAGCTGTATCGCCATAGATCGCCGCCGCATCCATCTTGAGGTAAAGTAACCTGTGTTTGGCTGAAGTTTTCATATTGTAAGTGCTTAATCTCAACTATAGTGTGGCGAACGTTGATTTTTCCTACTTCAGTCGGGTGAACCTGTTCGGCAATACGCGCGCTACTTTGCATCTATGGAAAGTCGTTGGAGGTGGAAACCACGGGTAGGTGACGAGGTATTGGACGTCCATCCCTTATCGCCGAACGTGGAGGTCGGGGGTTTACCAGCGCCTTGAAGCAGAGGAGGCAGCGATCTGTGGAAGGTCTGATGACACAATATATTACTGGTGCAATCACAACTACTGCGGAACATATCTTTTTTGTTGAAACTGGGGCTCTTCAGTAAACGACTATGTGCGTTCCCAGGTTGAGCAAAGGACATCTATTACGATTGCAATGGGCACAGGGTCATATAAAGCGAACCGTTGATATATGGAAACGTGTCACCTGGTTTAATGAATCACATGTATCGTTACACCATATCGATGATCGCTTCCGGATTCGCAGTCATGCAGGGGACCAGCTGTCGAAATATGCAGGAAGGGGGGAGGGGGAAATTGAGTGTAAACTAATGTATGGCCAAATGAGACAAATGTAAAAGGAAATGCACCAGTGATAGTAAATTAATACGCATCTGACTTTATGAATGTATAAAGGGAAGGGAATTTTAATATGATATTTAAATGTGAATATGCACTTAGACGCTTTGCGACTATTGGAGACAATGCTACTACCTACGCTATTATGCTCGATTAAACAGCATACTGGATAGTTTAAGAACGACACAAGGTGATGAACAAGAATGCCATCAAATCGTTATAGTGCAGCAAACATGCAAAATAGGAATGCCTTATTCAAATGTGGGATGTTTCATTCTGAAAGTACAAATAAATGAGCACATGTTCATTACATACCATACATGGTTCTTGCAGGAATAGAACATCAGGGATGGAGAAATGAGTAACCAAAATCAAACGAAATCTAAGCTCATTTAAGTTATGTATTCAAAAATACCAGATACGTCATTGGCAAATAGTACAGAAAAAATGACGATGAAACTTCCCCCATACATTATCCAGGAAAACAATGGTGTTCCAAAACAAAATTAAAAATGCAAACGTCTCAGAATTAAATCAAAGAGGTACTACTTACGTTGTACGGTAGAATCAAGTAATATCTCGTGGAAGTTAAATAAATACTACCTTCCTTAATCACATAAAACAAAACACGTTAATGTCTCTAGCCACTTGTGGTACGCAAATACATTACAGTAGAGAAATACTTTGGTTTACAGGACGTTAAACACATTGTAAAAATTGAAGGTTGAGGAGGAGAAAGGAAAGAAAAGGAAAGGGGCTATTGATGCCAGCTGCCTCGGGGCTTTTACGCGGATTCAGCAAAGACGGATGAAAATCTGTGCCGGACCGGGAATCGAACACGGGATCTTCTGCTTACTAGGCAGTTGCGTCGGGACACAGTGTTTATCGCAATTGCGCGGACTACCTCGGCACGCCAGCCGGCCGACACACATTCCCAGCATTCCGTAGTCCGTGTCATTGTCCTTGTCAACCATGCTCGCTACTTCGAGATGCCCTCAGGTGGTCGGACGTAACTGCGCATCCGCACTGAAGTCCCAATGCAGCTGACATCAACAGTCCCATCCCTTTCTCCCATTGCACCTTCAATTTACATAACATGTATCACATTCGCGGATTCCGCGTGGTGGCTGTTCTTTCTCACATGCCGAAACAACAGACACCACACATTCATATAATGTTCAACCAGCGGTAAACTATCAACTTTAATTTACAAAACGTATAACGATGTCGCTAAATATGAAGAGATATGACAACCAAGTATAAATTCTCGGTTTTGCGTGCGCAGGCAAAGTCTCATTTGTGCCTTGTAGCGCCACCAACGGAGACGAAGCTCACATAAAGCCAAACACTCAGTTCCCCGGCTTCCCGCGGGGACGGCAAAGAGATTAGCACAGAACTGTTCCGTCAACTGTACAGGTGAAACTTCCTGACAGATTAAAACTGTGTGCCGGACCGAGACTCGAACTCGGGACCTCTGTTGGTAGAGCACTTGCCGGCGTAAGGCAAAGGTCTCGAGCTCAAGTCTCGGTCCGGTTCAAAATGGTTCAAATGGCTCTGAGCACTATGGGACTCAACATCTTAGGTCATAAGTCCCCTAGAACTTAGAACTACTTAAACCTAACTAACCTAAGGACATCACACACACCCATGCCCGAGGCAGGATTCGAACCTGCGACCGTAGCAGTCCCGCGGTTCCGGACTGCAGCGCCAGAACCGCACGGCCACCGCGGCCGGCTCTCGGTCCGGCACACACTAAGTTTCATAACAGCGCACACTCCGCTGCAGAGTGTATATCTCATTCCGGAACTGTACAGGTAATACTACCCTCTGGGGCCACTGCCAGTCCCCGGACAGAATAACATTATTGACAAGTGTAAGCGGGAATTTGGACTGAAGAACAAGAGCTTTTAATCCCTACTGGACCCTTTCAATGCGTCTTCTCACGGACACAGGGAGACGATGGCAGTATTATGCCATGAGAGACAGTTGTCTGGGCTTCCGTGGGACCTGTGATACTAACAGAGAGCACTGTGTCAGTTGTGGAGTACGTGAACATGATTGCAGAACACCTTCATAATTGATGCCTTCCACAAGGGTGAGGGCATCTTCCACCAGGATTACTGCGCCGTCTGACCAGTATCGTGCTACACAGGTTTTAGGTCCAAGACTGTGAACCGACGGTGATGTCCTGGTCATCAAATGTTCTTGATCTGAACCCGATGGAACTCATCCGAGACGCTGTCTGGCAACGATTATGCGTTACGGCGTCACCTTGGATAACTAAGGGAATTAAAATCTTATATAATAGGATGAGGGAAATTGATGCAAAGACCAGAGTCAAGATCTGACATTACTTGTATGCTAAAAAAATTCTCTAGTATTTTAGTCGAAGTCATTACGATGTCCAGAAGTATGCATGTTCTCACAGGAACAAATAACGCAGACGATAAGACTGAAACTATATGGGACATTGTCAAATGGGAGACCAGACACCCAGTCAGCGTATAAGATTCCATAACGTTTAAACTAAATGGGAATGTTGTGACTGACAATTCAGAACCTGCAAGTACTTTCAACGTTCATTTTTTGAACGTAGTAGCAAATACAGAATGAAACGTTCAGTTAGGGACACAAAAGACTGTATTTAAGCAACAAGTAATAGTACCAACATCCATCACTGAAACTAATACAATTATAAATATGCCAAAGAAACAAAATATGGTGTGGTTGATGGAATTTCAAACAGAATTCTGAAAAGTTGTTCCAACTTAACGAGCAATGTACGAGTACTTAGTGGAATAATGTAGAGGCCACAGGGTATTTTTTCAAATAGTTTAAAATATGGAATTATTAAAACACTTCATCAGAGAGGTAACAAGACAGTGTTAAACAATTATCGTCCATCTGTTATTATAGGTTATCTGTAGAAGATGGCCACACAAAAACAAACGTACAATTATAGTTCAATGTCCCTACTGACATTTTCTTCTTAAGTATTCGAAAAAGTAATGAAGTCAAGAGTAGTCGCACATGTAAGTGAAATAATTTACCTACGGTTGCTCAACTGAGAATGCTGTTTTTGCATTCACACATCAAACAATACAAGCCTTAAATGAAGATACATCGCCAGTTGGATTATTCGTGAACATCCCAAGCAATTGTGTACATCATGTTACTCTTTTAGAAAAATTCAATTATGGAGCTGGCAGCTTTGTGCACGGCTTTGCAGACTGTGCTAGTGTTTTAATAAATCCCATTAGAGAGCAGCAACCGTACAGTTAGTAAATGATGTTTTCCAAAGAATTATCAACCGGTTCTCTGAAAATGTACTCTCTCCAAATTCTGAAAAAAAACACACTACGTTGAGTTCTGTAAAGCAAATAAAGTCATACCAACAACTGACGTAGCATCTGAGCAAGCGTCAGAAAACAGGGCAGAATGCTCAAAATGTTTGAGGGTGCATGTTGATGAGAACTTGAAATGAAAGAAGCATTAAGTTCAACTAATTTTGCTCTTCGTAAAATTGCTAATCTCGGATACAAAGCTCCTGATGTATTTTGTGTATTTCCACTCAATAATGTTCAAAAAATGGTTCAAATGGCTCTGAGCACTATGGGACTTAACATCTGTGGTCATTAGTCCCCTAGAACTTAGAACTACTTAAACCTAACTAACCTAAGGACATCACACACATCCATGCCCGAGGCAGGATTCGAACCTGCGACAGTAGCAGTCGCGCGGTTCCGGACTGAGCGCCTGAACCGCTAGACCACCGCGGCCGGCCTCAGTAATGTCTCATGGGATAATTTTTTGGGGTAACTCATCAGTTAGAAAGGAGGAACAGAATTCACAAAAGCGAGCAGTAAGAATAATATGCGGTGTTCACCCAGGAGTACTTCTTCAAGCAGCTAGGCGTCATAACTGCGCCGTCACAGTACATAAAACTAAACTCCGTCCGAACAGGCCTTGGAAGGCCCAACGGTACCGACCGGCCACAGGCGTCACCGAATGCGGATATGGAGGGGCACGTGGTCACTGCACATCGCTCTCCCGGCCGTACGTCAGTTTCAGAGAGCGGGCTGACTGCATCCCGCTTGCCAACAGCGCTCGGCACACCGGATGGTCACCCATCCAAGTGCTGGCCTAGCCCGACAGTGCTTAACAGCGGTGATCTGACGGGAACCGGTGTCACCGGTGCTGTAAGGCCGTTGGCCGTCACAGTACATGTGCTGGCTAATGAAATTTGTTATAAATAATCACAATTTGAGAAGAACAGTGAGGTCCATACCTAGTACGCTAGAGGGAAAAATGATCATTATTATCCATTATTCAGGTCGTCAGGGCTCATACAGGACTTCAATATGCAGCAAAAAAAATTTTTTTTTGATCAGTCCCCCAATAACACAAAATGCCTGACAGTTAGCGAAGCAACTTATGAATCCAATTTGAAATCATTTCTCCTCGACAAATGGTTCAAATGGCTCTAAGCACTGTGGGACTTAACATCCGAGGTCATCAGTCGCCTACATTTAGAACTACTTAAACCTAACTGACCTAAGGACATCACACACATCCATGCCCGAGGCAGGATTCGAACGTGCGACCGTAGCAGCAGCGAGGTTCCGGACTGAAGCGCCTAGAAATGCTCGGCCACAACGACCGGCTCTCCTCGACAGCTCCTTCTATTTCACCGACGAACTTCTGCTTAAAAATTGATGGCCAGCAAAACAAAAAAGAAGCAAGAGTAGGACTACTAATAAAAGTGAGTACATTAATGTTGACACTAATAACGTGCACTCAGACGTTCCGGATAATTACGAAAATATCCATGAGTTGGACAGATAAATATAATAATAATAATAATAATAATAATAATTATGATTATTATTATTATTTCTTTACTTTCTCAGACGTTAAGTCTGGTTAAGAATGGAAAGTGACGCGGACCTTGATCAAGCGTCACTTCCTATTAACTGTACGGTATGTGTTATATTGCATTTAGGAACTTTCGGGTAATTGAACATGTATCAATAATTACGGATTTCTGTAGTTGTATATATATGGTTGGATGTAGCTGTATTGCATTGATGTACTGGTGGATATTGTGTGGTATGACTCCTGTAGTTGATAGTATAATTGGTATGATGTCAACTTTATCCTGATGCCACATGTCTTTGACTTCCTCAGCCAGTTGGATGTATTTTTCAATTTTTTCTCCTGTTTTCTTTTGTATATTTGTTGTATTGGGTATGGATATTTCGATTAGTTGTGTTAATTTCTTCTTTTTATTGGTGAGTATGATGTCAGGTTTGTTATGTGGCGTTGTTTTATCTGTTATAATGGTTCTGTTCCAGTATAATTTGTATTCATCATTCTCCAGTACATTTTGTGGTGCATACTTGTATGTAGGAACTTGTTGTTTTAAAAGTTTATGTTGTAAGGCAAGCTGTTGATGTATTATTTTTGCGACATTGTCATGTCTTCTGGGGTATTCTGTATTTGCTAGTATTGTACATCCGCTTGTGATGTGATCTACTGTTTCTATTTGTTGTTTACAAAGTCTGCATTTATCTGTTGTGGTATTGGGATCTTTAATAATATGCTTGCTGTAATACCTGGTGTTTATTGTTTGATCCTGTATTGCAATCATGAATCCTTCTGTCTCACTGTATATATTGCCTTTTCTTAGCCATGTGTTGGATGCGTCTTGATCGATGTGTGGCTGTGTTAGATGATACGGGTGCTTGCCATGAAGTGTTTTCTTTTTCCAATTTACTTTCTTCGTATCTGTTGATGTTATGTGGTCTAAAGGGTTGTAGAGGTGGTTATGAAATTGTAGTGGTGTAGCCGATGTATTTATATGAGTGATTGCTTTGTGTATTTTGCTAGTTTCTGCTCGTTCTATAAAGAATTTTCTTAAATTGTCTACCTGTCCATAATGTAGGTTTTTTATATCGATAAATCCCCTTCCTCCTTCATTTCTGCTTAATGTGAATCTTTCTGTTGCTGAATGTATGTGATGTATTCTATATTTATGGCATTGTGATCGTGTAAGTGTATTGAGTGCTTCTAGGTCTGTGTTACTCCATTTCACTACCCCAAATGAGTAGGTCAATATTGGTATGGCATAAGTATTTATAGCTTTGGTCTTGTTTCTTGCTGTCAATTCTGTTTTCAGTATTTTTGTTAGTCTTTGTCTATATTTTTCTTTTAGTTCTTCTTTAAAATTTGTATTATCCATTCCTATTTTTTGTCTGTATCCTAGATATTTATAGGCATCCGTTTTTTCCATCGCTTCTATGCAGTCGCTGTGGTTATCCAATATGTAATCTTCTTGTTTAGTGTGTTTTCCCTTGACTATGCTATTTTTCTTACATTTGTCTGTTCCAAAAGCCATATGTATATCATTGCTGAATACTTCTGTTATCTTTAGTAATTGGTTGAGTTGTTGATTTGTTGCTGCCAGTAGTTTTAGATCATCCATGTATAGCAAATGTGTGATTTTGTGTGGGTATGTTCCAGTAATATTGTATCCATAATTTGTATTATTTAGCATGTTGGATAGTGAGTTCAGAGCAAGGCAGAACCAGAAAGGACTTAATGAGTCTCCTTGGTATATTCCACGCTTAATCTGTATTGGCTGTGATGTGATATTATTTGAATTTGTTTGGATATTAAATGTGGTTTTCCAATTTTTCATTACTATGTTTAGGAACTGTATCAATTTAGGATCTACTTTGTATATTTCCAATATTTGTAGTAACCATGAGTGGGGTACACTATCAAAAGCTTTTTGGTAATCAATGTATGCGTAGTGTAGCGACCTTTGTTTAGTTTTAGCTTGATATGTCACCTCTGCATCTATTATCAGTAGCTCTTTACATCCTCGTGCTCCTTTGCAACAGCCTTTTTGTTCTTCATTTATAATTTTGTTCTGTGTTGTATGTGTCATTAATTTCTGTTTAATGATTGAATTTAATATTTTGTATATTGTTGGTAGGCATGTTATGGGGCGATATTTAGCTGGGTTCGCTGTGTCTGCTTGATCTTTAGGTTTCAGATAAGTTATTCCATGTGTAAGTGTATCAGGGAATGTGTATGGGTCTGCAATGTAACTGTTAAATAATTTAGTTGGATGCGAATGTGTTGAGGTGAACTTCTTTAACCAGAAATTTGCTATTTTATCATTTCCAGCGGCTTTCCAATTGTGAGTAGAATTAATTGCTTGGGTGACTTCATGTTGCAAAATTATCACTTCAGGCATTTGTGGTATCATCTTGTATGTGTCTGTTTCTGCTTGTATCCACCGTGCATGCCTGTTATGTTGTACCGGGTTAGACCATATGCTGCTCCAGAAGTGTTCCATGTCTGTTATGTTTGGTGGATTGTTTATTTTAATGTGTGTGTTATCTATTGTCTGGTAAAATTTCTTTTGGTTTGTGTTGAATGTTTGGTTTTGTTTCCTTCTATTTTCACTTTTTTTGTATCTTCTGAGTCGTTTGGCTAATGCTTGTAATTTCTGCTTCTTTTCGTCTAATTGCTCTGTCGCTTCTTGTTGTGAGATTTTACCTAACCTTTTTCGTTTTTTTTCCGAGATTTCATTTCTTATAAATTGTGTTAGCTGTCCGATGTCTTTTCTCAGTTTTTCTATTCTGATCTGTAGCCTGTGTTGCCATGCTGGTTTTGTGGGTTTCTTCTGTGTGTTGGTTGGTTCTGATCTCTGTCTAGTGTGTATATTTAGTGTAGTGAGTGCTCCTATATAAACCAGTAGTTGTAACTCTTCCATAGTTGTGTTTTCATTTATTTTGTTGTGTATGATTGTGTTGATAGTTTTTATTGTTGTTTCGACTTGTGGGTTATTTGGTGGTCTATGCAAGAATGGTCTTATGTCTGTATTTGTGTCTTTGTATTCTATATATGTCAGCTGAAATTTTTCTTCTATATCTAACATGTGTGTCACTTCGTGTTCTATTTGTGCTTGTTCTGGTGGCTGTCTTAAGATGTCGTTTTCCTCTGATTGTTTAATTGATGTGTGTTGTTCTTTGTTTGTTTGCTCTGGGATGTTTGAGTCCATTACTGTATTTTCTTCTTCTTCTGATTGCACATTATTTTGTTCCAGTATTTGTTGTACTTTTTGTTTGATGTTTTCTAATTCTGACTGGGGTATCCTGTTATTTTTGATTATTACACGGATCTGATCAGCTAGTCTTTGTTCTGTTAAAAATTTTAATTCTGGGTATCTGGTAATAAATGTTGTGTATACTTGTGATCTGTATCCAGTTGTGTTGGTTCCTAGGTTTGTTGCTTGGTAATAACAGAACATGAGGTGTCGATTAACTTCATCTGACCATCTCATCCTCTGTCTTTGTTTTCCTTCTAGGGTGGTTGCAGGAAGCATATCCTGCAAAACACCTCTATTTGGATTTAAATCATTTTCCAGTTGGCTAGCAGTGTCGTTACCATTGTGGGCGGGCATAGGGTTCAAGCGTCGTCCCCGACCATGACGGCGCTTGTCCGAGGCTTCTTTAGTTCTGTCCTGAACCAACTAATCACACTAAAGGGGGGTTAGCCCTATTAGTGGTTTGTTCTTTTCGTCGCCTTTTACGACTGGCAGAACATACCGGAGGCCTATTCTTATTATTATTATTATTTGTTTTTTTTATTTTCGATTATTCCCATTTAAAGATAGCGTTAGAACTTTAATTCCTTTATGACGATTGTTTATGTTTTTTCTGAGTCCAAATTTTCTTCACGAGTTCACTGTGTTGTTTCTTTCGCTACGCTGTCCATTTGCATCCTGGTCTCTTCTGTGTTGTGGTGTCAATTTTAAGTTTTTTGATGATGTTCTTGAATTCCGTTGTATTTTCTGCATCTTTTACTGTTATATGTGCTTGTCTGAGGTCTTTCTCAACTTCTTTTACCCATTTTGTTTTTCCCCTGCCTGAGTTGATGACTTTAAGAATTCGCTTTGAAATTCTGTTTTCATTCATCTTGTGGATATGTCCGTAGAACAGCATTCTTCGTTTCCTTAATGTATCCGTAATCTTGTCTGTGTTTTTATATAATTCTGATGTTGGTATCTTCTTACAGATTCCTTGCTCTTGTATCGGGCCTAAAATTTTCCTGAGAATTTTCCTTTCTTGTTTCTCTATTTCTTTGATTTTAGTTTGCCGGCCTATTTCTGGTGTTTCAGATGCATATAGTGCCTCCGGAAGTACGTGTTGTAGTGCCTCAATTTTGCGTTTATGGATATGGACTTTTTGTTATATTAGTTCCACATGAGTTTATATGCTTTCTGTAGTTTTTTTATTCATTCCTCATTGGCCTTTACGTTGGCTGGATGATTTCTCCCAGGTACTTAAAATGTGGTACTTGTACGATTTTCCCATGGGTTTTCACAACAGGCAATTTGTCTTGTGGCACTCTTTCTATGTACTGGATTTTCTCATACGAAATTTGCAGGCCAGTTCTTTGTGCAATTTCATGTAACTTCTCTATGGCGTTAGCGGCTTCTTTTCTATTATTTGTGAGGATTGCAAGGTCAGCTGCCAAAGCTAAACACTTCACATTGAATCTATTATCTTTTGTAATGCCAATTAGGATTCCTTTCACTTCTTTTTCTCACGTCCTGATATTTTTTTCAAGAATGATATTAAAGACTAATGGTGAAAGTCCGTCACCCTCTCGCACTCCATTATTATTATTATTATTATTATTATTATTATTATTTATCACCATCATTTTTTTTCATCCGTGTTGACATTAATCACGTGTACATATGCCGTAAACTGACTCGTTCCACATCATTTCGATAATAGATTCGTTCAAATGACCCATGGAACTCACTCACTCACTCACTCACTCTATGGGTTTGTCGGCTTTTAGTGCCTCGTGGAGTGCATGCCATGACTCACCGATGAAGGCTACAGTTTGTCCTAAACGTTACTAGTTAGGTGTCTGTAAGTCATCTGCTTGTGAGTATATAACTTGTATGCCACCAATTACTCTTCCATTGCTGGAGCATTCTAGAGCGACTACTCCAGTGCTGACAACCGCCAGACACACGCCTGGAAGAAAGCGTCCGCCGGATCGCTGCAGCCGCGCCCCGGCCAGCTCACGCATTGTGCTGTGCTGTGCTGCGCTGGCTGCCGATGTAAATAAGAGCGATCCCTCTTGGCGGAGCAGAGGAGTCGCCGCCGCCGACGCTGCCGCTGCAACCCCTTCTTCGGAGCCCGGCGCGCGCTCCCGAGGGAGCCGCCGTGAAATATGTGGCCGCGTCTCGAGTGGAGTGCTGCCAACTTTAATGGAACGAATTCCCCTCTCGTCGGGCCGGCGGCGCGGCACGGTTGGCAGTGTCTCCGTGAATACGGCCGCGCCGCCGGAAGCGCCATATAAAAATGATTGAGCGTGTTTACTGCCGGCTGCCGTAAATCTCGCCTCTTGTTTCGTTTCGCCGCCGGCCTCGTTTTATTTCTCTCGCTGTCTGTCCCTGGCTCTTCCTCTCTCTCTCTACCTCTTTTTTCCTCTATTCTAATTTTTCATCTTTTACTATACAGCGTGCACTGTTCCATACACCTTGCACAGTGCCCCGTCAGACTCTACTGCCGCCATGTCAGTACTACCCTCTTTCTTGTACTTCACTTCGTCTATCTCCATCCTTTGTTCCAACTGCCCCATACCGAGAAATGATTACCTACGTCAAAACCGCTATCTTAAGCTTCAACATTCTAATAATGCCGTCCTTACTAGCGAGGCTCTTGAGTTCCAACGGTATTGAATACACAGACGTGCCACCAGTCAAGGGATATATTCTAATATCCCTTCGGCCCTCCTTTTCCCAGGCGTACTGCAGCAGCTCAGCGTAGAATGGAGTGAAGAAGTCGTTGGATGTCCATTGCAGGAACACTGAGCCATGCTGCCTCTATAGCCGTCCATAATTGCGAGTGTGGTCGTACAGGATTTTGTGCACGAATTGACCTCTAGATCATGTTTCTTAGACACTTAATGGTGCGAAAAGTGGCAATTGACCCTGAATAAAGAAAATTGCGAAGTTATTCACATGAGTACCAAAAGAAATCAGCTAAATTTTGATTACGCGATAAGTCACACAAATCTGAGAATAATTGGTGGCATACAAGTTAAATACTCACAAGCAGATAACTTACAGACACCTAACTAGTAACGTTTAGGACAAACTATAGCCCTCATGGGTGAATCGTGGCATGCACTGCATGAGGCACTAAAAACCGACGAACCCATTGAGTGAGTGAGTGAGTTAGTTAGTTAGTTAAATGTTTTTTATTCCAGTCTTTGATCACGATATCAATTCTTCAACTAAATACTTAGGGATTACAATTACAAATAACCTAAATTGGAACGATCACATAGATAATATTGTGGGTAGAGCAAACCAGTGACTCCGATTCATTGGCACAACACTTAGAAGATGCAACAAGTCTACCAAAGAGACTGCTTACACAAAGCTTGTCCGCCCTATTCTGGAGTATTGTTGTGCGGTGTGGGATCCGCATCACGTGGGACTGACGGATGATGTCGAAAAAGTACGAAGAAGGGCAGATCGTTTTGTACTATCGCGAAATGGTGGAGATAGTGTCACAGACATGATACGTGAATTGGAGAGGCAATCATTAAAGCAAAGGCGTTTTTCGGTGCGACGGGATCTTCTCATCAAAGTTCAATCACCAGTTTTCTCCTCCGATTGCGAATACATTCTGTTGGCACCCACCTACATAGGGAGAAATGATGATCATCACGATAAAATAAGAGAAATCAGGGCTCGCACGGAAAAATTTAAGTGCTCGTTTTTCCCGCGTGCCGTTCGACAGTGGAACGGTAGAGAGAGAGCATGAAGGTGGTTCATTGAACCATCTGCCAGGCACTTTATTGTGAATAGCAGGGTAATCACGTAGATGTAGATGTAGAATGGGATTCATGTCGGGCCATATGGGTCGCCAAATGTTTCGTTCGAACTGTCAACAACGTTCTACAAATATACTGCGGTAACTGTGGCCCAGTGACATGGCTCATTGTCATCCACAAAAATTACATCATTGTTTGCGAACAAGTGGACGAACATGATTCCCAGTATACGATCGGTTCGGATGAACCAGAGGACCCAGTCCATCCCATGTAAACACAATCTACACTATTAGAAGCCACCACCAGATTGCACGGTACCTTATTGACAGCTTGGCTTCAAAAATGGTTCAAATGGCTCTGAGCACTATGGGACTTAACATCTGTGGTCATCAGTCCCCTAGACTTAGAACTACTTAAACCTAAGAACATGACACACATCCATGTCCGAGGCAGGATTCGAACCTGCGACCGTAGTGGTCGCGCGGTTCCGGACTGACGCGCCTAGAACCGCTCGACCACCGCGGCCGGCTGACAACTTGCGTTCATGGCTTTGAGGAGTCTTCGTCACAACAGGCCGCTGTGGCGGAGCGGTTCTAGGCGCTTCAGTGTGGAACAGCGCGACCGCTACAGTCGCAGTTTCGAATCCTGCCTCGGGCATGGATGCGTGTGATGTCCTTAGGTTAGGTTTAAGTAGTTCTAAGTTCTAGGACACTGATCACCTCAGATGTCAAGTCCCATAGTGCTCAGAGCCACTTGAAGCATTTAACGATTCTGCGTCACAATCGAGCCTTATCGTCAGCTCTTACCAACTGAAATCGGGATCCATCTGACCAGGCTACGGTTTTCCAGTCAACTAGGGTCCACCCAATACAGTCACGAGCCCAGAAGAGGGGCTGCAGGTGATGTCTTGATTTCTGTGATGATTTCAAGCGGTGTTGCCTGTCCACCCAATACAGTCACCAGCCCAGAAGAGGGGCTGCAGGTTATGTCTTGATTTCTGTCTTGATTTCAAGCGGTGTTGCCTGTCTGTTAGCACCGACATCTCTACGCAAACGCCGCTGCTGTCGGTCGTTAAGTGAAGGCCGTCGGCCACTGCATTGCCCGTGGTGAGAGGTAATGCCTGGAGTTTGGTATTCACGACACACTCTTGTCAGTTCTCGGAATATTGACTCCGTTAACGATTTACGAAACTGAGTGTCCCATACGTCTAGCTCCAACTGTCATTCCGGGTTCGGTGTCTGTTAATTGCCGTCGTGCTGCCATAATTACGTCGGAAATCTTTTCGTGTGTATCAACTCAAATAAGAGCTCCGGCAACGCAATGTCCTTTTATATGTTGTGTAAGCGATACTAGTGCCATCTGTATACGTGCGTATCTCTGTCCTGTAACTTTAGTCACCTCACTGTAAGTGCGGCCAGGCAGACTTCGTTTTATTGATAGAATTTCTGGAAAGTGTTGCTCACCCACAAAGGAGACGGCGAGTGAACCTCTAGTGCGAACCATTCTTGAGTACCGTTCGACTGTTGCGGTATCCCACCAGGTCGGATTAAAGGAAGACATCGAAGCAATTCAGAACGTGCTGCTAGATTTTGTTACCGCTAGATTCGATCAGCGCGCAAGTATTACAGAAATGGTTTGTGAACTCCAATGGGAATTCCTGGAGCGAAGACAACGCTCTTTCCGCAAGGAAATATTGCACAATTTTAAAGAACCGACATTTGAGGTGGGCGACGGAACAATTTTTACTGCCGGCAACGCACATTTCGCCTAAGAACCTTCAAGATAACATGCGAGAAATCAGGTCTCTTCCGGGGGCCTTCAGACAGTCGTCTTCGCCTCGCTCTATTTGCCAGTCGAACATGAAAGGGAATGGCAAGTAGTGGTAAATTGTACCACCCACCATGCACTGTACTGTGGTTTGCGGAGTATGTACGTAGATGTAAAACAATACTCCCCACATTTCGCACTACAATAGTACGACGGGCGGTGTCATGTTGTCAATGTTAGCTCACGTGTGAGCATTCCACATTCTTCTGGCGACAATACCCTAATATATATAGAGAGCATGAAGCCTTTCAGATTACAACACGTTATTTTTGTTGCAAATGGTAACTTAAATCAATAATATTGTGCAATATTATTGACGATCCCTCTAGATCGCTCATTAATATTGTCCATTATATTGTAAGTAATATTGTTCAATAATTGATTGGGGAATGTTGGACGATACTGACGCTTCTGCTGTGATAATAGCTTACTTTGTTGCAAGCAGAAAAGAAGATAGACGAAAAACTAGTTCAAGAAGCGTCAAAGATAAGTCGCGACCACTTAACGAGGCAACTGAGGTTGAACCATGATCCAACGTTTAATGCATTACTGGAAATGATTCCTCCCATATATTGGCACCTCCGTACATGCGTACTTGCGCCCCCCCCCCCCCCCCCCATTCCCAACGACAAATATCTGCAGACCCATATCACTATCATTAAAAAACAAAGTAGAATGAGAAATGCAGTCCCAAAAAGTCAGCGCTTATCGATTACGATTCTATATCTTGCTCTGGCAATTCTTTGGAAGAGTTTATGTTCACAAGTGCAGACTCGTGTTACAGTATTTGAGACACAGTGATGGAAACCTGTCGTGCAATAATATCTGCAGTAAAGGATTATGTTCAGGTAACTAATGTGTACACAGATATTAATATCTGTATACTTTGCGTTAGTTAAATTTTTTAAAAACGTCTTCCTTTTTGGACATTCCCTTTGTTTCCTGAGTAACAAATCATACGATTCATTATTCTTAATACTTCTGTTTTTGTACTCAACAATTCCAGCAATGATTTACACATTTCAACGCACTCTAGAAACGATGCTCTTTCGTCTCATTTTGAACCCTTTCTCCACACCACAAACACAACAACAAACCTAACCTAACCTCCTTGGTCTGTGTAGCACGCGAGAGTCTGTCAAAGATAAAGCCAGTACTGCCGACAAACGGCACATTAATTCCTGGTGTCACAATACATGTCCAATGTTTTTGATATTCCCAATATTACTGTGGTATCAGTCAGTCTCACTCCTAAACGGTCAGTATCATTGGGTATCCGGAAAATATTGTCAATATCATTGAGCATGTAGGGGCCGCTTTACCGTACTTTATTTAGTTGGTCTAGCTATGCTGTGGGGAAGTCACCGAACTCTCGTCTGTTACCAGAGATTATATCGATGTCTATAACTGCATAATATTGGAAGCGATGCTTATTTCGTTAGACTTACTTCATCATCAAGCGCCCGTTACCGTGCTCTACTGTAGACACTGTCTCGTTTAAAGCAGTTTTTCCAAAATCTGATCTCAGCGGCTTCTTTGATGGTTGGCAAGGGCAAAAACAATTTGATTTTCAGTGTATTAACCAAATTACAAGAATTAATATGCTGTTACATCTACTCATTCAGAGGTATGATACTGCGTTGAAGGTATTTGTATCAGACAGTAACGTAAATATTTAAGTTGGAAACAGTGTATTAGTCTTCAGGCAGGAGAACTGCCAATGCACAAGTAACGCAGACTTTATTCTTGCAGTATTTCAGAACGGAGAACACTTAGAAATTTCCAGCACACTTTACACGTAATTTAAACCTTTAAGAAATATTTTCTCGCTGACATTCCCCACAAAATAACGAAAAGAAAAAAAATGTTATTTCCCGCTACACATTCATTGTTCGTGCACTAAAATATCAGCATTAAGCATGACGTTTTAATTTTTTTCCTTTTTAATAGCACTACTCGCAACACAATTTGAGGACAATATCCATACATACAACTGAATGCACCTACGTAGTTATACCACTGTGCTACACATAGTTCAGAAGATATGGTGCCATAAGTGTTGAGATGCACGATAAGCCAGCTTATCATTAAACTGTGCTATTTCATACATGGCAGTTCGAGTCTTTGAAGGAAGAGGAGGGGGGGGGGGGGATGGGAGCTTCCGGTACTCACATAAGCTCATCATACCTCCAGTTGATGCTCGAGCATTGATGATGACAATCATGCATCTCCCACCATTCGATCGGCCTTCTTACGGTATGGGAATACAGGTTATCTGGACAAATTTCTCAGACGAAATGTGCACGGAAATTTGTGGTAAGTTCCTATGGGACCAAACTACTTAGGTCATCGGACCCTAAGCTTACTCCGTCTTCAGGCCACGAGTGGCTTAGCGGGACCATCCGACCGCCGTGTCATCCTCAGTGGAGGATGCGGATAGGAGGGGCGTGGGGTCAGCACACCGTTCTCCCGGTCGTTATGATGGTATTCTTGACCGAAGCCGCTACTATTCGGTCAAGTAGCTCCTCAATTGGCATCACGAGGCTGAGTGCACCGCGAAAAATGGTAACAGCGCATGGCGGCCTGGATAGCCACCCATCCAAGTGCCGACCACGCCCGACAGCGCTTAACTTCGGTGGTCTCACGGGAACCGGTGTAGCCACTGCGGCAAGGCCGTTGCCCTCTAAGCTTACAAACTACTTCATCTTAACTTACGCTAAGGACAACGCATACACCCATCCCAAGGGAGGACTCGAACCTCCGACGGGGGAAGCCGCGCGGACCGTGTCAAGACCCCTTAGACCGCTCGAATACCCCGCACTGCACGGTTTGTGAGCAGAGTAGCAGTGTCGTCCTGAGGCAAAGTTTGAAGAAATTTCCAATCCGTTTTCGTCAAAAGTGTCGGATTCCTGTGTGGCGTGATTACTTGTAGCTATTGTACCGAAGCCGGGCACACGACTGCCTTGCTCGGAGCACTTTCGACCGTATACGAACACTGTACCATACAAGCGGCTCGTAGTAAAATTGCGTGATTATGGAATACCGTCTCAGTTATGTGATTGGATTTGTGATTTCCTGTCAGAGAGGTCACAGTTCGTAGTAATTGACGGAAAGCCATCGAGTAAAACAGAAGTGATTTCTGGCGTTCCCCAAGGTAGTGTTGTAGGCCCTTTGCTGTTCCCTATCTATATAAACGATCCAGGAGACAATCTGAGCAGCTGTATTGATTGTTTGCAGATGACGCTGCCGTTTATCGGCTAATAAAGTCATCAGAAGATCAAAACAAACTGCAAAACGATTTAGAAAAAATCGTCGGAATGGTGCGAAAAGGGGCAGTTGACCCTAAATAACGAAAAGTGTGAGGTCATCCACACGAGTGCTAAAAGGAACTCGTTAACTTCGGTTATACGATAAATCAGTCTAATCTAAAAGCAGTAAATTCAACTAAATACCTAGGTATTACAATTACGAACAACTTAAATTGGAAGCAACACACAGAAAATGTTGTGGGGAAGGCTAACCAAAAACAGCGTTTTATTGGCAGGACACTTAGAAAATGTAACAGCTCTACTAAGGAGACTGCCCACACTACGCTTGTCCGTCCTCCTTTGGAGTACTACTGCGCGGTGTGGGATACTTACCAGATAGAACTGACGGACTACATCGAAAAAATTCAAAGAAAGGCAGCACGTTTCGTATTATCAGGAAATATGGGAGAGAGTGTCACTGAAATGATACAGGACTTGGGATGGACATCATTAAAAGAAAGGCGTTTTTCGTTGCGACGGAATCGTCTCACGAAATCCCTATCACCAACTTTCTCCTCCGAATGTGAAAATATTTTGTTGACACCGACTTACATGGGGAGGCGCTACAGTCTGGAGCCCAGCGACAGCTACGGTCGCAGATTCGAATCCTGCCTCGGGCATGGATGTGTATGATGTCCTTAGGTTAGTTAGGTTGAAGTAGTTCTAAGTTCTAGGCCACTGATGACCTCAGAAGTTAAGTCGCATAGTGCTCAGAGCCACTTGAACCATTTTTGAACCAAGATAAAATAAGGGGAATCAGAGCTCGTACGTAAAGATATAGGTGTTCATTCTTTCTGCGCGCTATAGGAGATTGGAATATTGGAGAATTGTGAAGGTGGTTCGATGAACCCTCTGCCAGGCACTCACATGTGATTCGCATAGTATCCATGTAGATGTAGATGAACCTGACACTTTGCCTGAAGACAGCGAGTACGAAACTCGCTGAAACGTTGCTTCAATACAACACAGCCACTCGGCTGATAACCAAAGAGATTTCTACGTACTTCGGCATCGGGCGCTGCAGACAACGGATAAGGAGGCGAGGTACCAAGTTACAGTGCGAGAGCCAATGAACTACTGGAAGATATTTCGAGCACACTATTTCGACAAACTGTTCGTGTCCTGCGCGAAGACTGTTCTGCTGACAACAGCGGTTGGTGTGTGCGCTGGTCTAGTGGGAGCAGAGTGTTGTGACGCCTGCTAAGGCAGGCGGTGCGCGCTGGTCTGGAAACGTCTCGAGCAGTGCCGTGGACCCTCGCAGGACATGGGGCGAGGGGAGGTGTCTGTGTGTGGGAGAGAGAGAGAGAGACAGGACAGCGGGGGAGGGGACGACGTCTCGGCCACGCCTCGCGATAAATAACCACCTAGCGGGGAGGTTCTTTGTCTCTGCGCTGCCCGATCGAGATAAGGGGTGGCGCCAGCCCAGAGCCGCCGCGGCGCGGGGCTGCAGGGGTGCGTCCCCCCGCAGCCGGGGCGGTCACCCCTCCCCCGCAGCGAGTTCTGCCGTGGCCGACCGCGCCAAATTCTGTTCCTGATCCACGTCCAGTGGCCAATTTGTAATAAACGCGAATAAAATCCTTTGAGGTGTAATACCAAGTCTTTACGAAACGATAAACCAACCATAATGCTTGAAACGTGTATTCTTATAGGACGACTATCCAACGAGTTCCACCCAATAATATGATAACAGCAGACTCGGTACACAATTTATTAAATTGCCAATACTAAACACTTTTAAATAACAACAAATTCATATAACTTACAAAACTTAACAAATGGTTAAAAGAGTGAGCTTTAAAAACAATAACGGCGGCTTGGGGTGGTGGTTAGTGTTTAACGTCCCGTCGACAACGAGGTCATTAGAGACGGAGCGCAAGCTCGGGTTAGGGAAGGATTGGGAAGGAAATCGGCCGTGCCCTTTCAAAGGAACCATCCCGGCATTTGCCTGAAACGATTTAGGGAAATCACGGAAAACCTAAATCAGGATGGCTGGAGACGGGATTGAACCGTCGTCCTCCCGAATGCGAGTCCAGTGTGCTAACCACTGCGCCACCTCGCTCGGTTAACGGCGGCTTGACACCATAAAATCAAAAACCTTTTACAATAGTGCTTTTAGAGTTTATCCAAAATACAAAATACAATAACAAGTTAACTTACCATTGCAATTTACAATGCTTTATATAAAACAATATGAGAAAGATAATGGCACTTGGCACCATAAAATGGAAGAAACGCAACACACAACCAATAAATATAATAACAAAATAATTTGATACAACCAAAGGGCGAGGGCAACTCCCAACGCAATCACTTACGAGCGAGCTCTCAAAACTTCGGAGCCTTCCCACCGGAGACGGTCCCCGAAATAAACCGCTGAGAGCTCCCCGACATGCCTCCCACAACTGACCATCACTTTCGCACCTTGGTTATGTTCTGTAACACACGACAGATAATATCAACACAAGATAAAAATCAAATAACAATATAACATCCCGACAGCACATGATAACCACAGCGCCGTTAACTCTGGCGCTCGTAAGTACCAGAAGCCAACACACAAATCTCAAACAATTCTCGCTTCCTAAAACGAAACAATAAAAGCCAAGCGCACATGAATAGTTAACCCACAGTCTTATAAGTGCCTTAACGACACCAAACGCGACTATTCCACCAAGTTAATAATAAAACAATAAAAAAATACAGAACATACCATTAAATGCTTTTACACAAGCAAATTGACTAGATCGTGTTGTTCAGGTCCCGGAGGACCAAATATACCAAGCGGCAGTAACTCACTATTTATATACTGCACAAAACCGCCCTTCTTAGGCAGACTTTACCTAACACATCGACTGCCAAATGTACCATACATGAACGCAACTCCGGGCAGGACTCCAGTTGAGCAAATAAATTAGTACCAACAAATACCGTAACGAGCCACACACACACAGCAAAAAGTTCCAACAACACCGTCCCACATCAGAAAAGTTCAGAAACCGCTGCTGGAGCTTCCAGTGTAAAATGTGAAGAGCCAACCGAGCCCACACCCTAACCTGGCAGACGACTCCAAAATTCAGCAACTAGTTGTCTCCGGGACCCCACCGGACCTCCACATCAGACAGGTAGGAAGAACAATTGCGCCGACTCCAATTAATCACCACCGCATGCCCAACACAGCGGCGAGTCGCCTCCGCCCCAGACCACTCTGCTCATATTGCGAGGCACAACAAGCTTAGCGCTAGTCACTAGCAGGTCAGGGAGAGCGAACTTCACGTTCTGTGCACTACGCGGAAAACCAACTACCCTCTCGCTTTCCGCCGGCCACCGCAAACACACGCCAGCGCCGTCATAGCAAATCGCCACCGGAGCGCCACCCGCACCAGGACAGCGAACTATAATCGATTACAGTGCGTGCTCTGAACAAGATCACAAGTTAGCGGCGAGCGCCACATCAATGCTGTTTCGCCCATCTTTGCTGCGATCCTCTTCAGGACGCAGAACTGTTTAGTTGCGCAGAAGAAGATAGCTCCAGAAAAGTTTGAAATGTCTGTAGTATAGTTCATTTACTGTTTCATGTTGATGTGGCTTGTCGCCAAAAGAATATTATTCACACTGACGCAGGCGATGGAACCCTACGCAGTAGCATCCTCTGATTAAAAAAAGAAAGAAAAAACGTAAGCACAAACACTCTCTGACGTTTCCAGAATGAGATTTTCACTCTGCAGCGGAGTGTGTGCTGATATGAAACTTCCTGGCAGATTAAAACTGTGTACCGGACTGAGACTCGAACTCGGGACCTTTGCCTTTCGCAGGAAAGTGCTCTACCATCTGAGCTACCCAAGCACGACTCACGCCCGGTCCTCACAGCTTTAATTCTGCCAGTACCACGTCTCCTACCTTGCAAACTTCACAGAAGCTCTCATGCGAACCTAGCAGAACCAGCACTCTTGAAAGAAAGGATATTGCGGAGACTTGCCTAAGCCACAGCCTGGGGATGTTTTCAGAATGATATGTCAATTCTGCTGCAGAGTTTGCGCTGCTATGAAACTATAGAGGCCTAACCCGCGAAAGGCAAAGGTCTCGAGTTCCAGTCTCGGTCCGGCATACAGTTTTAATGTGCCAGGAAGTTTCACTCTCTGACGTTTTCTGCAGGTAGATATATGAGATTCAGCTGGAAATCGCTGGTATTCTACCTACGCTTACCACAAGACATACACTCCCTCGCCCCTCCCCCCCCCTCGCCCAAAAAAAAAGAGTATATTAATTCTAATACCCAATTATGAGAATGTTCGATGCGAATGTTTACAAAACACACATCAAGCTCGAGCTCCTCCGACGGAAGCGACTTTTCTGAGACAGTCTTCCTTTTTCCATGGGCTTGTCTTATATTTTCACGGGGTTGGTCTGTTGTTTTGGATTTGGTGAAGCTATCTGTAGATGGTGGCCGGATGACCTTCCTGTTCCCACCCCTCCCCTTGGCCCCCCCTCCCTCCTTGACCCACCCTGCGATGGAATTTGTGTAGCCCAGCCGTCTGCTTCTAGTGTTTTCCAATATGAGAGTGTGATGACGTTTTCGAAAAGTCTGTGAATCGTGTAACTGAGCCCACAGGCCTACAACGTGTTGTCCTGACGTGCTGAGGGATTAGTTTTACTAATCTCCCCCCCCCCCCCCCCCCCCAAGAGTGTGTCATTCTCTTTTTCAGGTTACACAAGCAAGGACCAATCAACAAGAGAGGTAATATAGTTCTCTCTCTTTAACAGGAACCACAGGAGTGATAAATTTTGTCCAAATTGCACCACCTCGAGCCAAGGATAGGCTCGTCTTTTCAGAGTCAGCGTGTAACTGAGCCGGGACGTGGATACCAGCAGATATTCAAATAATTGGATATGGAAAACCGCCTAGAAACCACATCCAGGCAGGCTGTTAATCCATCGAAAGGATTTTATCCAGGGCCAGCGCGCCTATCCGCATCCTGGAAGCGGCTATCCGGGCTGCCCGCATTTTTTTTTTTTTGGGAACAATGAAACTGTAAAAAAACAACACAGTACATTGGCTAAACGGAAAGGACATCGGCACTTTGTCTGACAGAGCATGAACGTAGTTGGTGGCTACACAAATGAGGTTCCACTTGTACTGAAGATGTGCTGAATGGAGGCCAAAGTCAAGGCAGAACTGCTACGTATTGCCAAGAAAGGGGAAAAGGGGAAAAAACTTATCCAGGTAGAAGCAGTTGAGATAAATCAGATTTTAGCACAAACCCCCACTTGATTCAAAATGACAACTTGCAGCTGAGCACATTCCCACTCTTGATCTTTACATGACCATCAACCAGCCATACACTCGCAACTCTCAATCTCAGTATCACATCCATATACGCAGACTTGTTCCGCAACATAACTGCCATTATACTTTACTTTTTCATTTATTTAGTATTACTAATGTACTTCAATGTCATTTGTTAAGTACAGCATTTGATACTATTCATCTCGTAAATTGTAATTCAACAAGTCTGGTGCATAGCGCAATTGATGATAGCGCTATTTGACATTTTCCACGTAATTACGAGGGTGAGTAAAATGAAAACGTTAAATTTGTAATAACAAATCGAAATTTCGCGCCGTTTGTAAGAGTGCTACAAACAGCGTGCAGAATGGCCTGTAGGTGGCAGCATAGTGCAGATGCTGTACACATACCGTCGCAGTATCAGTATAAAGATGGCCGCCCCACTTGCGACTTGCACCAGGCAAGAACAGCGTTCTGTTATTTGGTTTTTGTGTAGTGAAGGTGTGAAACCCATTGAAATTCATCGACGAGTGAAGGTTCAGTACGGTGATGTATGTTTGTCACAGCAGCAAGTCTACAAATAAAGTAGGAAGTTCGCAAATGTTGTGACTTCAGTGGAAGATGTTCCTCGTCCAGGTCAGGCACAACGAGTTGGGACTCCACAGAACATTGCAGCAGTCGAAGCCATAGTGAAGGAAAACCGCCGAGTGACACTGAATGACATTGCAACATGTTTACAGATTAGTCATGGGTCAGCACACCACACTGTGCATGATGTGCTCCAGTTTCACAAAGTGTCTGGAAGATGGGTGCCAAGGCAGCTAACTCCTGAAGTCAGAGAACGACGTGTTGATGCTTGTGAAGAACTTCTTCAGCTCTTTGAACGAGAAGGTGATGGCTTCCTTGCAAGAATCGTTACTGGGGAGGAAACCTGGGTTCACTTCCACTAACTGGAAACGAAGAGAGCGAGCGACGAATGGCGCCATTCCTCATCACCAAAACCAAAGATGTTTCTAACAGAACCATCAGGAGGGAAGGTTATGCTGACTCTCTTTCGGAAAGAAAAATGCGTCATTTTGGAGCATTGCATGCCTAGAGGGACCACTGTCACCAGTGCATCACACACAGATCTCCTAAAAAATCATCTGCGGCTTGCAATCAGATCAAACCGACGTGGATTGCTGTCAGCAGGTGTCCTTTTTGCAACATCACAATGCAAGGCCCCACACTGCCCGTACAACAGTTGCAACAATCACAGACTTGCATTTTGAGTGTCTTCCTCATCCACCATACTCACCAGACCTTACCCCAAGTGATTTCCTTATGTTTAGACCACTCAAAGACGCAATGGGAGGAAAGAAGTTCCGTTCTGATGAAGAGGTACACCACGCGGTGCATGAATGGTTGCGCGGACTACCAAAAGAATTTTTTCTAAAGGAATTTATACACTTTGTAAGGGCTGGAGGACTTGCAATGAGCGTGGGGGAGATTATGCTGAACAGTGATACAGCTATGTATCACTTTTGCACAATAAATAATATTTAAAAAAATATTTAAGGTTTTCATTTGACTCACCCTCGTATTTCATGACCAAAGGTTCTGTGTGTGTTGAAAGTATGTTTCTTTGAAACGTCTGCTTCGTATACACAAGTTTCTCTTGAGTCATCTCTCTCCTCCTGTCGGCATAATAAGCCAAAAACCATTTTCAAAATAAATATATATTAGTAGAACGAAAACCCAATTAGCTTGTTATTGAACTGTAAATATAAATTGTTCTCCCAAGAAGTTAGGGAAACACCCGTAAATATTATTAGTGGGTGATTTATTATAGTGCGACTCATCTATCAGCAGATACGAAGGGAGCTGCTATTTGCCGTACCAGTCAGGTGTTTCCGTATCAAAACTACCAACAAACAGTACTGAAGTATCGTTGATATTGACCAAGGAGCATGCCGAGACTGTGGGAAATAAGGCCGACAAACTCGCAAAGAAAGCAACAGACAGTGCAATGTTAAAGAAATGCATTATAACTGCTAATCTGAAATTTAAGCACAGCTGCTACCAACAACATATCCATAGAATTCTCATCTCACCATCGTCACACTGCGACTGTACGGAGCTTCAGGACGTCTACCGTATGTACTTTGGCTGCCCTAGACAGAGAAAGGAATCAAACTGCCGACTTTCGAAGCTGGTCAAAGCGAAATCAAAACTTCCCTCCAGTGTGTTGAAACTTTTGAATCAGTAACTATAAATGCATTAAGAGAGACTAAGTAATCTCCAGCTCTTCGAGTAGGTCGAGCCTGTGATCTTTCTTTTGCCCGTTTTTCTTCAACACTTTTCGGTTTGTGACCAGAAATTAACAAATGATTACCAAAAATGGAATTTTACTACTACAGTGCCTTTTTCCTAACAAATGGTTCTTACATCTTCCAGTATGTCCTACATAATAAACAGGACACGTGTCACAAGTGATTTTATAAATTCCTGAACTATGGACAGGAGCAACTATGGACTCGAGACTGTGAATAAGATTTGTCTGCAAGTTATAGTTAGTTGAAAAGGGAACTTTTCATCCATATCTTTTCGATAGAAGTCGACGAATTTGATAAGAAATAGGGCCTAAAGCTTTTCTATACTCATTACTGTAACCACTGTAGTGTCAGTTTTAACTCTGAAGATGTTTTAGTGAGAGTCCATTCGCAGAGAAGCACTTAATAATTATCTGAACGACGTTATTCACGATTCCCTCATCTGATTCTTATTTGTTGGGTGTAATTACTGTAGTTGTTTCATCACAATAAAAAAAATGTTCAAATGGCTCTAAGCACTACGGGACTTAACAGCTGAGATCATCAGTCCCCTAGAAGTTAGAACTACTTAAACCTAACTAACCTAAGGACATCACACACATCCATGCCCCAGGCAGGATTCGAACCTGCAGCGCTGTTCCGGATTGAAGTGCCTAGAACTGCTCGGCCACAGGGTCCGGCTCGTCACCAAAAGGAACTGGCTTTGCATCTTCAGGAATGTAGAGAGGCAGGTCATTAATATATATTAAGGACAGTAAGAGAAACAAGACTGAACCCTATGGGACACTATGCTTGATATCTCCCCCCTTGGAGGACTCTGCTGTTTTTTGCAGGTTTCTGTATTGTTAATTTCAACCTTCTGCATTCTTCCACTGTCCCACTTATACCACCATACTTAAGCCTATCTAGAAGAATTTCATTATTCACACAGTCAAAATCCTTTGAGACATTACAGAAAATCCCAACAGGACATGTTCGCTTATTCAGAGCATTTAATATCTGATCAGTGAAAGCATATATAGCAACTTCTACTGAAAACTCTTCCTAAAAACCAAATTGAATTTTGGTTAGTATTTCGTTTTTACAAATGTGTGGAGCTATTCTCAAATTCATTACATTTTCAAGAACTTTCGATGAAGCTGTCAGAAGGAAGGCTGGACGGTAGTTGTTAGCATCAGACTTATCCTCCTTTTTAAGCAATGGCTTTAACACAGCGTACTTCCGTCTGTCCGGAAACAAGCACCGTTTCGGTGACGTACTACAGAGGTGGCTGAGAATTTCACTTAGCAGTTGCCAACAAGCGTTTAGTACTCTGTTGGAAATGCCGACAATTCGATGCGAGCTTTTACTTTTGAGCAAATTTATTATTTTTCCTAATTTCGGTAGGAGAGACGGGCTGAATTTCAGTTATATCAAGGCCGCGCGGGATTAGCCAAGCGGTCTAGGGCGCTGCAGTCATGGACTGTATCGCTGGTCCCGACGGAGGTTCGAGTCCTCCCTCTGGCATGGGTGTGTGTGTGTGTTTGTCCTTAGGACAATTTAGGTTAAGTAGTGTGTAAGCTTAGGGACTGATGACCTTAGCCGTTAAGTCCCATAAGATTTCACACACATTTGAACATTTTGAGTTATATGAAGTTGCATAGATATTGCCTCTTTCATATACAGCCTTGCATTTTCTAATGAACAGCTGCATCCTATTCTCTCTCCAACACTTAAAAAAAATGATTATTACAAATATTTTCTACTTCTGTCTTCTTGTTAACGACCTTTTCATTGAGTACGATGCTCGTCTGTTTCTCATCCCAGAGATTCCGCTCGTTAAGTCCTAAAGACGTCGTTAACTGCACGGGCATGTCTTCTGGGCATGCTGTGTTGCGATTTCTACTCGAAAAGTCATCGCAATTGTAGACATACGCAATAACCATCATGCCCTGACACCATTCTTAAAAACGTAAATTCAGTATGCCATCGTTGGATGAAATATCCTATTGCGTGGGTTCAACCACCTATCAGAAACGGTGTTCCGCCGGCGCGCATATTGCATTCCCTTTGCTTTGCGGATATGTGAGATTTGCGCCGGTTATGTATTTGTAAGAGTGTAGATGGGCGTAACGGAAGCGTGCATACCGTAGTGTCGAGTTTGTATTGTATGGTGAGACGGGAAAGGGAGGAATCCGGTACCGGCACATAGCGTACTCCTCTAGAATAGCACCAAAGAGGCCGCCAAAGTTCTCCTCATCGTTCGACTGGCGAATCACCGTCTGGTGTGTCACATACCATTATTCCACGAGACGCTGCGGAGAGGTTTGCATTTTAATCCGGGACGCTGACGCGAAGACTGTTGCTCAGGAACTTTACGCCGTCACCTCTCCTCTCTTCGCCCGCCAAATACTGAAAGAGAAAACTTTATTCTCCGAAGTGTCTCGAACCGACGTACCTCCCAGTCGAGCGCCATTGCGCAGGCGTGCGGTAGGGATCTCGGCTACGTTGGCAGGTGCACTGTACTTTATCTCTAGGAAGGATTTTGATCTGCACTGAAAATAAAGCTCGCATATGGAGAGCATCATTAACAAAATATATCGTAAGTATCTGCGGCTGTCTGCTGACGAAGCTGTGATATACCGGAAGGTGTAGTTGCTGAGTGACTCTAGGAGGATACGAGGTGGCTTAGACAAAGTTTCTAGTTGGCGTGATGAGTGTCAGTTTGCTCTACATGTAGAAAAATGTAAGTTGATGCAGTATCAAGAGAATTCCTTCTAGTACGAAATCACTATTAGTAATCTACTGCTTTTCACTCGTTCTCTTTGCGAGTGGAACTGGAAAGGAAGTGACTAGTAGTGGTGCAGGGTACCCTCCGCTACGCACCGTACGGTGGTTTGCGGTGTATGTACGTAGATATAGATCACTGGAGTATCACTACGGTACATCCACGGTGCAGGAGTAACGTTGCAAACCGATATGAATTGGAAGGAGCCCGTGAAGATGGTAGTACGAAAGGCCAATGGCTGACGCCGGTTTATTGGGGGAATTTTAGGACAGTGTGGTTCATCAGTGTGGTTGTGGTGGTAGGTTTCTGTGGGACCAAACTGCTGAGGTCATCGGTCCCTAGGCTTACACACTACTTAATCTAACTTAAACTCTAAGGACAAGACACACAAACACACACACACACACACACACACACACACACACACACACACACACACACATTCCCGAGGAACGACTCCAAACTCCGACGGAGGGAGCCGCGAGAACCGTGGCAAGACGCCCTAGACCATGCGGCTACCTCGCGCGGCATCTGAGAAGGAAACCGCATGGAGAGCAATAGCGCGACCCACTCTCGAATTCTGCTCCATTCCTCGGGATTCGCACCAGGTCGAATTAAAGAGGGATATCGAAGCAATTCGGAGTCGGGCTGCTAGATTAGTTACCAGAATATTCGATGTACACGGAGACGCTTCGAGAACTCAGGTAGCAATACCTGGGAGGAAGACGACGTTCTTTTCGCGGAACACTATTGAGAAAAGTTTGAGAATCCGCATTTCAGGCTGTCTGCAGAACGACTCTATCGCCGGCAACGGACATTTCGCATAAGGACCACAAAGATAAGATAGGAGAAATTACGGCTCATACGGAGGTATATAAACTGTCGTTCTTGGTTGGGGTTGGGTTGTTTGGGGGAAGAGAGCAAACAGCGAGGTCATCGGTCTGATCGGATTAGGGAAGGACAGGGAAGGAAGTCGGCCGCGCCCTTTCACAGGAACCACCCCGGCATTTGCCTAGAGTGATTTAGGGGAATCACGGAAAACCTAAATCAGGATGGCCGGACGCGGGATTGAGCAGTCATCCTCCCGAATGCGAGTCAACTGTAAACTGTCGTTCTTCCCTCGCTCTATTTGTGAATGTAAGCGGAAAGGAAGTGACTAGTAGCGATACAGGGTACCATCCGCTACACACTCTACGGTGGTTTGTCATGTATGCATGTAGGTGTAAGCCAGTCACTGTGGGCGAGCGGTTCTAGGCGCTTCAGTCCGGAACTGCGCTGCGTCTACGACCGCGAGTTCGAATACTGCCTGGGGCATGGATGTGTGTGATGTCCTTAGGTTAGTTAGGCTTAAGTAGTTCTAAGTCTAGGGTAATGATGACCTCAGATGTTAAGTCCCATAGTGCTTAGAGCCATTTGAAACCTGTAGATGTAGATATACTACAGTATCAATATGGTACATGTACGGTCAAGGTGTCCATGGTGTATCAATTTCTACTACGGTCTGGGTATATCTATAGCGCGCGCACGGTTATACTGCATACTAAAAAGTAAAACCAGTTTCATCACGAAATTCTTTTAGTCGAGCTACAGGTCGATGGCAGTCCAGACAGTACAGACTCATCCGTAGGCGTGTAACTGGAGAGCGAAGAGAGTGTCCCGCTGTGCAGGCGCGTCCGTCAGATTTCGGCCCGAAGTATACCAGGACAGCCGACCGGGCGGGCCTCGCGTTCACCGGGCCAAACAATCGGCAGTATATCGTACGGCGACCTGCCTGTGTCGGGACTCCCATTGTCACCTCGGCGCGTCTCCATTACGTCGCGGGCGTCTTCGGCGCCGTGTTAATAACGTGGCCGGTTGGCTGCTGTCTGCTGTAGGCGGAGCGACGGGGTACACCCTCGTCCCTGCCGGATGAGTCAGTGCTGCATCGTGGGCTGGAGCCCCTGAGAGAGGCGCCTTCAGCATGCCTCAGGACGTGCCGACGTCTCAGTTCAGATGGCTCTTCTTGTCAAGAAAATGCTTATACTGTGGTCGCCTTCTAAGTCTGCGCAAACGGCCACATCAAGGCCCAAGTGAGATATCATACTGTCAAATGCAATTCTGGCGTTGAGAAGGAACTGAAAGAGTAGAAATACTCGTAATTCGCCAGTTCCGGATGGAATCTCATTATGGTTTAACAACGAATACTCTTCTCACTTAGCCCACATATACCGCGAATCTCTCGCCCAGCGCCAAGCGCCAAATTATTGGAAAAAACTGCGTTCGACTCTCGCGTATAAGAAAGGTAAAAGAATGTACCTGCAAAATTGCAGACCTATATCCTTAACATCCGTTCGCTGCAAGATTCTTGAGCAATGAATTTCCTTGAAACAAAAAAAAAAAAAAAAAAAAGCTTCTGTCCACGGATCAGCAACTGTCCACGGATCAGCAACTGTCCACGGATCAGCAAGGATTTAGAAAGAATCGCTCGTGCTGAACTCAACTTGCCCTTTTCTCACACGTTACCTTGCGAAGTATAGAAGACGGGAAATATGTAGATCCCATGTTACTACAATTCTGGAAATGGTTTGACCCGGTGGCCCACTCTCTCTCTCTCTCTCTCTCTCTCTCTCTCTCTCTCTATCTCTCTCTCTCCCTTTCTTTCCAAGCATTAATCCCGACTTGCGGGTCTGCTGTTTTGCTTTATCTCCTCCACTTCTCTCTGTCGTTGACATCTTCTGGGCCGGCCGGTGTAGCCGAGGGGTTCTAGGCACTACAGGTTGGAACCGCGCGATCGCTACGGTCGCAGGTTCGAATCCTGACTCGGACATGGATGTGTGTGATATCCTTAGGTTAGTTAGGTTTAAGTAGTTCTAAGCTCTGGGAACTGAGGACCTCAGATGTTAAGTCCCATAGTGCTCAGAGCCATTTGAACCATTTGACATCTTCTGGTCTTAAGCCAACAACGTGCATGTCTCCCCTGACGTTGTCAGTCCATCTCTTTGCCGGTCTTCCTCGTGGTCTTCCTGGTGGCCCACTGCAGACTGGTAACGAATGTACCACCATACGGAATAGATTCCCAGATATGGCTGAGTTGCTCGAACACATCGTAAATAACAGGACCCAGTGCGTTGGCCAGGACTGTGAGCTTTGATCAAAGACACAGAATGGTATCGTCAGGAGTGACCCAGCAAGAGCGATAGGACTGTTCTTGTTCCTTTCGTTTACAAACGATCTGACGGTAAACGTGAGCAACAGTTTGCGGTTATATACTGATGACGTCATAGTAGACTGGAATGGATCGTCGTAGTGTGACTGTACATCTACGTCTACGTGATTACTCAGCAATTCACATTTAAGTGCTTGGCAGAGGGTTCATCGAACCACAATCATACTATCTCTCTACCATTCCACTCCCGAACAGCTCGTGGGAAAAACGAACACCTAAACCTTTCTGTTCGAGCTCTGATTTCTCTTATTTTATTCTGATGATCATTCCTACCTATGTAGGTTGGGCTCAACATAATATTTTCGCATTCGAAAGAGAAAGTTGGTGACTGAAATTTCGTAAATATATCTCGCCGCGACGAAAAACGTCATTGCTTTAATGACTTCCATCCCAACTCGCGTATCATATCTGCCACACTCTCTCCCCTATTACGTGATAATACAAAACGAGCTGCCCTTTTTTGCACCCTTTCGATGTCCTCCGTCAATCCCACCCGGTAAGGATCCCACACCGCGCAGCAATATTCTAACACAGGACGAACGAGTGTAGTGTAAATTGTCTCTTTAGTGGACTTGTTGCATCTTCTAAGTGTCCTGTCAATGAAACGCAACCTTTGGATCGCCTTCCCCACAATATTATCTATGTGGTCTTTCCAATGAAGTTGTTCGTAATTTTAACACCCAGGTGCTTAGTTGAATTGACAGCATTGAGAATTGTACTATTTATCGAGTAATCGAATTCCAACGGATTTCTTTTGGAACTCATGTGGATCACCTCACACTTTTCGTTAATTAGTGTCAACTGCCACCTGCCACACCATACAGCAATCTTTTCTAAATCGCTTTGCAACAGATACTGGTCTTCGGATGACCTTACTAGACGGTAACTTACAGCATGATCTGCGAGCAACCTAAGAGAACTGCTCAGATTGCCACCCAGGTCATTTATATAGATCATGAACAGCAGAGGTCCCAGGACGCTTCCCTGGGGAACACCTGATATCACTTCAGTTTTACTCGATGATTTGCCGTCTATTACTACTGTGGGAGGTTGCAGGATGATTAGACACAATTTCTAATTGATTTGATCATTAGCAACTTGCTCTAAATGTGAAAAAATGTATTTTAATGTTGATAAGTAGCAAAAACAACAGAATTATAGGCGTAATGTTCTAATTCGATATGATATTCGATGAGCTTGTAAGGTCGATAGCAGGGAAAGCGAGTGGTCGATTTCGGTTTATAGAATTTATGGAAAAGTGGCTCGTCTGTGAAGGAGTCCACGTATGTAACACTAGTGCTACTCATTCTTCAGGACTGCTCGCCTGTTTGAGAATGGTAATCCCTAGGACGTTACAAAACTCACATAACATGTCTCAAGATTACATCAGATCAGAATTTAATTATTTTATGCTAGCTACCACTCGCACTTGTGTAAAATATTTTAGGAAAATGTACATACCTAGCAGAAATTACACTGAAAAGCCAAAGAAACTGGTACACCTACCTAATATGGTGTGGGGCCCCCACGAGTACGCAGAAGTGCCGCAATACGACGTGCCATGGACTCTACTAATGTCTGAGATAGTGCCGGAGGGAACTATACCCATGAATACTGCAGGGACGTTCATGAATCCGTAAGAGTACGAGGGGGTGGAGGTCTCTTCTGAAAAGCACGTTGCAAGGCAGATACGCCCAATAATGTTCACGTCTGGGAAGTTTGATGCCCAGCGAAAGTGTTTATAAGTGTGTTCCTGGAGCCATTCTGTAGCAATTCTGGACGGGTGGGCTCTGACAGAACACAGCATGTTATCAATGGAGAGACGTCTACAGACGTTAAAGTAACCTCTGGCGTGACACAGGGGAGTGTTATGGGACCATTGCTTTTCACAATATATATAAATGACCTAGTAGATAGTGTCGGAAGTTCCATGCGGCTTTTCGCGGATGATGCTGTAGTATACAGAGAAGTTGCAGCATTAGAAAATGGCAGCGAAATGCAGGAAGACCTGCAGAGGATAGGCACATGGTGCAGGGAGTGGCAACTGACCCTTAACATAGACAAATGTAATGTATTGCGAATACATAGAAAGAAGGATCCTTTATTGTATTATTATATGATAGCGGAACAAACACGTAGTCCATCAACAAAGAAGGTGGCTTACAAAACACTCGTTCGACCTATACTTGAGTACTGCTCATCAGTGCGGGATCCGTATCAGATCGGGTTGACGGAGGAGATAGAGAAGATCCAAATAAGACCGGCGCGTTTCGTCACAGGGTTATTGGGTAACCGTGATAGCGTTAGGGAGATGTTTAATAAACGCAAGTGGCAGACTCTGCAAGAGAGGCGCTCTGCATCGCGGTGTAGCTTGCTCGCCCGGTTCCGAGAGGGTGCGTTTCTGGATGAGGTATCGAATATATTGCTTTCCCCTACTTATACCTCCCGAGGAGATCACGAATGTAAAATTAGAGACATTCGAGCGCGCACGGAGGCTTTCAGACAGTCGTTCTTCCCGCGAACCATACGCGACTGGAACAGAAAAGGGAGATAATGACAGTGGCAGGTAAAGTGCCCTCCGCCACACACCGTTGGGTGGCTTGCGGAGTGTAGGTGTAGATGTAGATGTAGATGTCACACTGTCCTGCTGGAATTGCCCAAGTTCGTCGGAATGCACAATGGCAATGAATAGGTGCAGGTGATCAGACAGAATGCTTACGTACGTATCACCCGTCAGAGTTGTATCTAGACGTATCAGGGGTCCCTTATCACTTCAGCTGCAAACGCCCCACACCATTACAGAGCCTCCACCAACTTCAACAGTCCCCTGCTGACATGTACTGTCCGTGAATTCATGAGGTTGTCCCCATTCCCGTACACGTCCATCCGCTCGATGCAGCTTGAAACGAGGAACGTCCGACTAGGCAACATGTTTCGAATCATCAACAGTCCATTGTCGGTGTTGACAGTCCAGGCGAGGCGTAAGACTTTGTGTCGTGCAGTCATCAATGGTACACGCGTGGTCCTTCGGCTCCTAAAGCCCATATCAATGATGTTTCGTGAATGGTTCGTACGCTGAAACTTGTTGATGGTTCAGCACTGAAATCTGCAGCAATTTGCGGAAGGGTTGCCCTTCTGTCACGTTCAACGATGCTCTTCAGTCGTCTTTAGTCCCGTTCTTGCAGGGTCTTTTTTTCGACCTCAGCGATGTCGGAGATTTCATGTTTTACCGTATTCGTGATATTCACGGTACACTCGTGAAACTCCCCGCTTCAACGCTACCTCGGAGATGCTGTGTCCATCGCCCATGCGCCGACTATTACACCGCAGCGCCATACTGTGCCTGTTTACATATCTCTATATTTGAATACGCATGCCTGTAACAGTTTCTTTGGCGCTTCAATGTGTAACATACAACTGGAACAGAGACATGCATAGTAAGGAAAAATTATAATAATAATAATAAAAGCTCAAAAACTGATACGGCGTTCATACAATAAAAATGTCTATCAATCAAAACTAAACTATAACATTTCAACCAGCGGTGACATCTGGAAGTGAAACTCGTTTCAAAGTCAGCCAGAAAAACAGAATTGACAAAACCCTTAAAATAGAGAGAAGACTAGCTAGAACACACATAAATAAGATATATTAAAAATATGGACAATAGAGGATAGTGCCAAATGATGTAGTGTACAGTGAACTGGAGCCCATTACAGACACGTACGTAGACAAAGAATCTCTGTTTTGGTCATCTTAGGACACCAGAGACCAGATAACTAAGAAAATTATAGAGAAAATTTGGAACATGAAGCAAGAGGTAGAATGGATGAAGGAAATCTGGGATGTGGAAGAGCTAGAACAACCCTGGAAGAATTGCAAAACAAAACAGAAAGGTCGGCCGGTGTGGCCGAGCGGTTCTAGGCGCTTCAGTCTAGAACCGCGCAACCGCTACGGTCGCAGGTTCGAGTCCTGCTTCGTGCATGGATGTGTGTGGTATCCTTAGGTTAGTTAGGTTTAAGTAGTTCTAAGTTGTAGGGGACTGATGACATCAGATGTTAAGTCCCACAGTGCTCGGAGCTATTTGAACCATTTCAGCCAAAACAGAAAATTTAAAGAAACTGAAAAATATAAAAATAAGATTTAAACCGAAAATATAAAAACGACAAACAATAAGAAGGGTATTTACGGATGTGGATAGACACAAAAGTTCTGAACGAATGGAATGGTACTAGGCAATTCGGAGACGAGACATACTGAAGAAGACATCCAAAAAATGATTGACCGAAGTTGTCCAATGAGGCCGTGAAGGCAGAAGAAGAAGAAGAAGAAGAAGAAGAAAAGAAGAATGTATGTCAACAGACAGGTAATTTTTCTGTTCATTTCTGTACTTCTGAAGATCGTTGCCAGTCAACGTAGAGCGGTTATCGTCAAACTGTAATTATATTTTATTACGATTCATTAAAAAATGAGTTGCGAGCTATTTTTATCACCCCAAAAAGGCATTGAATACCTCCAGAACCATATTTCTGGGCAACCGAAATGAGACAGGAAGAAATGGTTCGAACTCACACAGAAGCGTATATATATATTGAGAAACAATAAAATGGTTTGTACAAAAATGTAACTTCCTTTTGTCAGCTTTTAAAAACATAAGGGCAGGCCATGTGGTTGTTACTGCAAACATTATTTTCTTTACAGCTGCAACCTACATTGTTTATTGTATAATGTTATGGATTCTGAGGTCACACATCTATCTTCAGATATTAGTTAGAGATGCAATGCGCCTAGAATCATAAGGGAACAGAAGTGGTAGCACAATTAATTGAACAGAAAAAAGCAGAATGTAACTAAAAAAATTCTTTACACAGTGTAATCACCTTCACGTGAGAATTTCCTAGAGTGTATTCTGGGGTAATGGACCGTACTGAACCTATTAAAACTACTCTTACAAACGTAATTCAGTCATAGAGTTGAGAATAGGATATTCAATAATTCCGGAGTCTAAACTGCTCCTCGGAATCACATAAAAGATATACACTAAAAATGAACGTGTTCTGTTAGGAAAACGGAGGGAGAAATTTGTCAGGCATTCAACTAATCTGAAAAATGTATCTACTATTGTAGCACCTAAGTTGTCACAACTTAGGCTATAGATCCATCACTATTATGGTGTTTCAAAGAAACTATGCATAGTTACTGGCCCTACCACGACCTCACTAGCTGCATCTTGACTTACGAACTGTAGTACGAGGAAAAGGTGACCCTGGAGTTCAAATGGCTCTGACCACTATGGGACTTAACTTCTGAGGTCATCAGTGCCGTAGAACTTAGAACTACTTAAACCTAACTAACCTAAGGACATCACACACATCGATGCCCGAGGCAGGATTCGAACCTGCGATCGTAGCGGTCGCGCGGTTCGAGACTGTAGCGCCTAGAACCGCTCGGCCACCCCGACCGGCTCCCTGGAGTTGGAGCTGGTAGTGGAAGTAGGGTAAGTGGCTAGGCAGGATAAGTGGCCACAGCCTGTTGTTTGGGGTGTTGAACCGTGCTGCCGCTCCCCGAGAAATAATCAGGCTAGTTCTAATACACACCATTATTGTTCTGACTGAGGGAGCCTGATCCGTTACTCTTTAGTTACAACTTTTCTGCTTTTCGGTCGTCAGATGTGTGGTAAATCACTAATACCATTCCTGCACGTCATTATGCCTACGGTAGTACCTTTTGCAATAACAGTGTTTAAGCAGGATCTTTTGCCTTGCAAGTGTTTCTTTCGGTTAGGTACATCCATCTGTGAAACACTAATGCCGACGTGACGTCACTACACTACTGCAAGAGTGGCGATGGAGGCCGCCACCGTAGCCGAACGGTCGGGGTTACTGACATTCGTGCGTAAGGACCCGGTTTCGATTCCCGATACGTCCTCGGATTTTCCTGAGGCAGCGAGGTCTGGAGCAAAGTCCACTCACCCCTTGTGAGCCCGAATGAGCCGTGCTTAAATTAGGATGCGAAGGCATCATCATGATTCATCTACTGGCAGTAACGGCTGCAGGAATTGGCGACATACTGATAATATATCCTGCCATCATTGCTCGACCAGCCTCAGAGGCTCAGCAGTGTTTACTTTTTATTGTATGGAAATGTGGCCAGGCACTCGCCACATTACCCCTTTAAGCAGGGAAAAGTGCCCACTATGCAATCCTTCACGACAGACATACAGTTCCCACATACTTTATTTCCTTTTTTACTTAAAAATACTTACACGTACACTGAAAATATGTAAGACGGTAACTTCTATCAGGAGCCACGATTTAGCGGTGAAAACTTCATTTCCCTGTAGTGACCACTTTACCCTACATTCCCCTATTCGTGAAATTTAATTCTTGTGTTGCTGCCATACGTTGCAGAGTAATGGAAGACAAGGATCAACTCATCTACGAACACCTCTGGTAATACAGCTTTTTAATATAGACTTGTTTAATGTGATTCGTGGAAATGGAATACAGTGTCGTAAAAAATGTTTTGCTACGGACGGTTTTTCTCCACCGTAAATTCCTCAAAAGTTAGAGAAGGCTAATAAGCCGTATACTGCTTCGTCTTGCGTAGTCAAGAAACGGGGAGCTGAATGCAAGCACAGCCGCACATCCAACAAAGTTTTGCATCACCTCGGTTCCGAGAGTTCCGGAATCTGTACAGATAATTCGAACTAAAACATCATTTCCGCCATTTTATTGCTCATGAAAACCACACTTTGCATGCTCTACCACCATACAACGAGACCTTCAGAGATGGTGGTCCAGATTGCTGTACGCACCGGTACGTCTAATAACCACTAGCACGTCTTTTTGCATTGATGCATGCCTGTATCCGTCGTGGCATACTATCCACAAGTTCATCAAGGTATTCTTGGTCCAGACTGTCCCACTCCTCAACGGCGATTCGGCGTACATCCCTCAGAGTGGTTGGTGGGTCACGTCGTCCATAAACAGCCCTTTTGAATCCATCCCAGGCATGTTCGATAGGGTTCATGTCTGGAAAACATGCTGGCCACTCTAGTCGAGCGATGTTATTATCCTGAAGGAAGTCATTCACAACATGCGAACGATGGGGGTGCGAAGACGAATGCCTCGCCAATATGCTTCCAATATGGTTGCACTATCGATCAGAGGATGCCATTCATGTATCGCACATCCGTTACAGCGCCTTCCATGACCACCAGCAGCACACGTCGGCCCCATATAATGCCACCCCAAATCAGCAGGAAACCTCCACCTTGCTGCACTCGCTGGACAGTGTGTCTAAGGCGTTCAGACTGACCGGGTTGCCTACAAACACGTCTCCGACGATTGTCTGGTTGAAGGCATAAGCGACACTCATCCGTGAAGAGTACGTGATGCCAATCCTGAGAGGTCCATTCGGCATGTTGTTGGGCCCATCTGTCCCGCGAGGCACGGTGTCGTAGTTGCTAAGATGGACCTCGCCATGGACGTCGGGAGTGAACTTGTGCATCATGCAGCCTACTGTGCACAGTGTGAGCCATAACACGACCTCCTGTGGCTCCACGACAAGCATTATTCAATATGGTGGCGTTGCTGTCAGTGTCCCTCCGAGCCATAATCCGTAGGCAGCGGTCATCCACTGCAGTAGTAGGCCTTGGTTCAAATGGCTCTGAGCACTATGGGAACATCTTAGGTCATAAGTCCCCTAGAACTTAGAACTACTTAAATCTAACTAACCTAAGGACATCACACACACCCATGCCCGAGGCAGGATTCGAACCTGCGACCGTAGCAGTCCCGCGGTTCCGGACTGCAGCGCCAAAACCGCTAGACCACCGCGGCCGGCAGTAGGCCTTGGGCGGCCTGAGCGGGGCATGTCATCGACAGTTCCTGTCTGTTTCTCTGTATCTCCTCCATGTCCGAAAAACACAGCTTTGGTTCACTCCGAGACGTCTGGACACATCCCTTGCTGAGAGCCCTTCCTGGCACAAAGTAGCAATGCGGACGCGATCGAACCGCAGTATTGAGCGTCTAAGCATGGTTGAACTACAGACAGCACGAGCTGTGTACCTCCTTCCTGGTGGAATGACTGGAGCCGGCCGAAGTGGCCGTGCGGTTAAAGGCGCCGCAGTCTGGAACCGCAAGACCGCTACGGTCGCAGGTTCGAATCCTGCCTCGGGCATGGATGTGTGTGATGTCCTTAGGTTAGTTAGGTTTAACTAGTTCTAAGTTCTAGGGGACTAATGACCTCAGCAGTTGAGTCCCATAGTGCTCAGAGCCATTTGAACCATTTGAATGACTGGAACTGATAGGCTGTCGGACACCCTCCGTCTAACAGTCGATGCTCATGCATGGTTGCTTACATCAGTGGTCGGGTTTAGTGACATCTCTGAACAGTCAAAGTCTGTGATACAATATCCACTGTCAACGTCTATCTTCAGGAGTTCTGCGAACCGGGATGACGAAAAACTTTTTTTGATGTGTGTACGAAGCATTTCAAGGACCCACCGTACATGCAGATCCAGTATGGTACTGGACGAAGGGCGAGACTTGGTGGATGAACAAAAACTGAGGCCGTAGCCACATTTTGAAAATGAAGAGTTAACATTTAAAATGGAAGATCGAATCTGAGACTAACTCATTTGTTGCACACTGTCCACAAAGGAATGCGAAAACGAACAACTCAGACCTTAAAAAGGACGAAGCTGACTTCTTCCGACTTCGCTTTTATCGAAGCTGGTAATCGGCGAGTAAGGACCATTAATGAGGGTGGTAAGCGTATCCTCACACACTTATTTTTAATTATATATCAGAAGCGAGTGGTTCTGATGTTTGATTCGGACGGTGTGATCCATCCGCTAGTCGTGATACGTTTGTAATGCTAACATGCCAGTTCACATACTGTATTTACAGGGTGTTACAAAAACATACGGCCAAACTTTCAGGCAACATTCCTCACACACAAAGAAAGAAAATATGTTATGTGGACATGTGTCCGGAAACGCTTACTTTCCATGTTAGAGCTCATTTTATTACTTCTCTTCAAATCACATTAACCATGGAATGGAAACACACAGCAACAGAACGTACCAGAGTGACTTCACTTTGTTACAGGAAATGTTCAAAATGTCCTCCATTAGCGAGGATAAATGCATCCACCCTCCGCCGCATGGAATCCCTGATGCGCTGATGCAGCCCTGGAGAATGGTGTATTGTATCACAGCCGTCCACAATACGAGAACGAAGAGTCTCTACATTTGGTACCGGGGTTGCGTAGACAAGAGCTTTCAAATACCCCCATAAGTGAAAGTCAAGATGGTTGAGGTCAGGAGAGCGTGGAGGCCATGGAATTGGTTCGCCTCTACCAACCCATCGGTCACCGAATCTGTTGTTGAGAAGCGTACGAACACTTCGACTGAAATGTGCAGGAGCTCCATCGTGCATGAACCACATGTTGTGTCGTACTTGTAAAGGCACATGTTCTAGCAGCACAGGTAGAGTATCCCGTATGAAATCATGATAACGTGCTTCATTGAACGTAGGTGGAACAACGTGGGGCTCAATCAAGACCACCAACAATGCCTGCCCAAACGTTCACAGAAAATCTGTGTTGATGATGTGATGGCACAATTGCGTGCGGATTCTCGTCAGCCCACACATGTTGATTGTGAAAATTTACAATTTGATCACGTTGGAATGAAGCCTCATCCGTAAAGAGAACATTTGCAGTGAAATGAGGATTGACACATTGTTGGATGAACCATTCGCAGAAGTGTACCCGTGGAGGCCAATCAGCTGCTGACAGTGCCTGCACACGCTGTACATGGTACGGAAACAACTGGTTCTCCCGTTGCACTCTCCGTACAGTGACGTGGTCAACGTTACCTTGTACAACAGTAACTTCTCTGACGCAGACATTAGGGTTATCGTCAATTGCACGAAGAGTTGCCTCGTCCATTGCAGGTGTCCTCGTCGTTCTAGGTCTTCCCCAGTCGCGAGTCATAGGCTGGAATGTTCCGTGCTCCATAAGACGCCGATCAATTCGTGATGAACACTAACCTGTTGATGCTACGTACTGATGTGCTTGATGCTAGTACTGTAGAGCAATGAGTCGCATGTCAGCACAAGCACCGAAGTCAACATTACCTTCCTTCAATTGGGCCAACTGGCGGTGAATCGAGGAAGTACAGTACATACTGACGGAACTAAAATGAGCTCTAACATGGAAATTAAGCGTTTCCGGACACATGTCCACATAACTTCTTTTCTTTATTTGTGTGTGAGGAATGTTTCCTGAAAGTTTGGCCGTACCTGTTTGTAACACCCTGTATATTGTCTGGAAAAGCTCGCTGATCAAAGTTTTGCCGCAAGCCGAAAACCTAAAGAATTCTGTGTCTTAAGCAACGTATGTAGTCGCTTGTAAGCCAGGAGGGCAAGCAAAATTAAATTACAGAGAGCTTAGCAGCTAGTTGAGTTAATAATGTAAGGGGACGAGCTGGCAACGTTTTGCAAGAAAACTACAATCTCGAGTTGTTTTTTGAGCAGGAAAAGCTTGCGTGTCGCCTTGCTTGCTGGGGGGAGGGGGGGGGGGGGGGAGGGCGGAGGGTTCAGTCTCTCTGGCGATAGGAAGCAACACACCCCTGCAGGCAAATTCCAGCAACGACAAGATGTCTTTTTTCTTCGACGGTACCGTTATGGAATGGGCATCAATCTGCACCCCCGCTTCCCCCCCCCCCCCCCCCCCGCAAAAAAAAAAGTCTTAGAGAGGAGGGAGATTTTGAACGAACAGAGAAACCATGGGAAGAGACTGGTGTGAAATAGGGAATCTGAAGTTACGAATTATTACTGCAATCAGCAAAATAAGATCTCTCTGGAACAATTCTCATTTATTTTCAGTCTCGCCTGCACATTTTTAATTACGTGACCCTTTCGACCACCTTGGATTATCTTTAGATCCAAGCAGTAGCGTCACTAACCCGACGTGTCTACTTAGAATATCATACCAGATTACTCTGAGCGTGCTTTGATATGATATGAAGTTCTGAACACACAAGGCTCGTTGCTGACACTACTGCTTACATCTGAATATGATCCAGTGTGTTCGAAATGTGTCATTTAATTAAAAATGTGTCACTGAGTATTAAAAAGGAATGAGAATTACTGTAAATATGTACACAATTGCTGATTCTCTCGGGACGAATACGTCGGGCGTAGTGAAATGATTGTTATTAAAGAGAGACGTATTTGATGAATAATACATGGTAGTCAGCATTTGCTACAAGGCGAGGTGGCCTAACTTGTGGTGGGGAAGCTACTCGTAGATAACGCCGACTGCACAAATTCGAAATCGCGCAGTGTAGTGTGACAGGGACATCAGTCTGCTGAAGCTTTCGGCAGGACTTCCTCGCTCTTTGCTGCAGCTCCTCCAGATTGGCCGAGTAAAGGTTGCACACAAGTGCCGTAGCACACGTTGAGGAGCACCTAGGTTTATACGTGTGGGCATTCTGCTGCTGTTTATTTACTTGGTTTATTTTGCGGCCTCCTGGAACACGCGATGTACAACGAGTGGGATTTTCAGAGCTTTATTTCAGTTTTCAAATGGCTCTAAGCACTATGCGACTTAACTTCTGTGGTGATCAGTCGCCTAGAACTTAGAACTACTTAAACTTAACTAACCTAAGGACATCACACACATCCATGCCCGAGGCAGGATTCGAACCTGCGATCGTAGCGGTCGCTCGGCTCCAGACTGTAGCGCCTGGAACCGCACGGCCACTCCGGGCGGCTTATTTCAGTTTTCCTTTGTGCCCACATTGCTTTCATCCTCTCAGAATTGGCTCCTTTCGGAACTTCAGACAAAGCTGTTTCTGTCTTGTTAGGTTTATCCGCCAGGTCGTCTGTCCACTCGAGAATTTTCAGTCTAAAATTTATTCTGTCTGGTGTATCAACTTGTGTTATTTCTGCTTGCTTTAGGTCTTCTTTCACTGCACCGATCGATTTTACTGTTTCAGTTTTACCTTTACTGTCGTCTTCACTGAATTTCACGAACTGTCCAATTAACCTGTTTGGTCACATGCTTTTAATTTCCCCAGACAATTTTAGTATGGGTTTTCTATATGCGAATAAGCGACGGTATATACTTTTCATTTTCTTGATTTATTCTAAGTCTGCTTGTTCCTTCTTCAGTATAATTTGGACATAAAATTTTCCAGTTTACTTTTCGTTACCTCTTTCGGATGTCTGTAATGTTTTACTTTCTGTTTGAAATGAGTGTTTCAGCCTCATAAACACACTAATTTGATGGCTGTCCTGTAGTGACTCAGTTTCGTGTATTTGGGCATTCATGTTTTTTGTTATAGATATCTAGTGCAAGCCTAAAAGCTGTTTTCATTTTGCTGCAACGAATTTCGTAACCAGTCCATTCCTGGTCAGTTTCCAGAATGGTTTCACCCTAACAAATAAAATAAGAAACGATTTCGATTATCACGTATTTGTGTTTTTTAAATTTAGTTTTGTATGTCAAGTAGTAGATAGATATGTATTTTAATGTTTCACATCATATTTGGGGCCCTACTCTTTCTTCACTGTCTGTGAGAGTTTCTATTTGCTTGTGCACTGTTGCAGTGTCCTGACACAGAATCGTCAGGTTGACAGCAAAAGCCAAGCAGTCGATCGTAATATTGGTCCTTCCTAATTCGATTGGTTCGTCAGTTCCAGGTTCTGATCTCAGTTTTCGCTACTGTTGAATTACTTATTCTGGGACACAGATAATAGATACTGAAGACAGTCCCTTCTCTCGTATCTTTCATGTTTTAAATTCAAAAGGTTCCGAAACTTTTCCCCATAATTTTACCTGACAAGCAGGCCAGAGTGGCCGAGCGGTTCTAGGCGATTCAGTCTGGAACGGCGCGAGACGCTACGGTCGCAGGTTCGAATCCTGCCTCTGGCACAGATGTGTGTGATGTGCTTAGATTAGTTAGGTTTAAGTAGTTCTAAGTTCTAGGGGACTGATGACCTCAGATGTTAAGTCCCATAGTGCTCAGAGCCATTTGAACCATTTTTTTTACCTTACATTCCATAATATTTAGTTTTTCGCTAATAACTGCATTGGTTTTGAGGGGCACACCTTGTTCTTTCCGAATCTGGAAGAGATCCTTACTGCCTAATGAGTCATAAGTATTTTAATGTAAGAAAGTACGAACTACTTTTATCTTACCAATATTTCGGTCCTTGAGAATTAGTTTCAAAACTGAAATTTTTCTGTGCAAAGTCGATTTGGTCTGAGAATACCTTGATATTCATTAATTTTGTGTTCAAGTTGTTGTGCACGGCCTGGAGACATTAAGGTAGAATTTTGCATGGAATCGGAAGAAGGAAATCTCTCTACAATTACTTACATCCATACTGTCTCCCTTTCTATGTATAATACCAATGCAGTTTTTCAACCAACCCGAATTTTATCAGTTTGCCAAATGTTTTGCATGATTGCGTAATTTTTTAAAAAGTTTTTTAGCCAGCTGATCTCACGAGTTCTGCAACAATTCCTTCTTCACCAACCTTTTAATTTCCCTACCAATTTCGTCATTTGATGTTTTTAATCTGGATTGGTTTTTATGGAAATGATTGGTAGAAATATTGGTGTGGTTTCGGGCAAGTTTAGTTGCTTGAATCATTTATAATGTTCTCTACACGTTTCCTGGTTGTTACGCACCTGTTATCCATTTTACTTCTTGAAGTAGAGACACTGGCACTAGTATCCATTTAGCTTTGTTTTATAAAAAACTCCTGGTGGTGCTTTTTGAAAGTTCTTCTGTTTTATTACTTCTAAGCTGTTTTTGGCAGTACAGGCTAATGCATTTATTTAAAGAACTAAATTTTGATGAATTTTTACTGTGACTCATTGTATGAAAGTTTAATCATAACCTGAGAGTTACCAGTTGAAAACATATGCCTCGGAAGTTAATTCTCTGTTATGAAGTAAATATGAAGAGCAACGCAATTTATTTTTTTCTTCTGTAGATAGGCGGTATTTCTGTTTGTCGTATTAGAAACTTATCTGTTCGATTGCAGCAGGACGTTACTTAAATTGAATGTAAAAAACTGTCAACCAGCGAGGAAACGAAACGGTGCTTAAGCAACAGCGAAGCTGAAACTTCAACAGCCAATACATACACAACTGCAAAAAAGTCACGTAACTACACCGTATGCAGTTCATATTTGTTAGCAAGTGCTGTTATTATGATCATCAGAGAATTAGATGGGTGAAGTTATCTCTGTGTAAATATTTGTTAAACAAATGTAAATAATAATTATAATAATAAGTAACAAAACCGCCTTCGTCACAAATCACTATTTTTATTTCAATATACGAAGCGTTCAAAGGTTGGGCGCTGATTTTCAGGTGCCTCATCAGTCTACATCATTTTTTGAATTTAGTTTACTAACGATCTGTTCCCGGCAAGAGTTAAGTAATTTTTAAGCACCATATGAGTGGATATACATAACCACTGCTGGAAACTGACTGGTAGTAACCTAAATTCATAAACTTATGTAGATTGACCTACGAGGGTAATCCCAAAAGTAAGGTCTCCTATTTCTTTGTAAGTACATAGAGCTGTTTATTTCTACAATGGTTTAGATCAGTTTACAGCTTGAACATATATCTATTTTTCGACATAATCACCATTTATGTCGATGCATGTTTGTAGACGCTGTGGCATTTCTGCATGCCCGTGTCACACCAGCTCACCGCCATGCTGTTCAGAAAGTTATGAACCTCTTCGTTCACCTCGTCGTCGGAGCTGAATCGCTTTCCGGCCAAATGTTCTTTTAACCTAGGGAACAGGTGATAGTCACTGGGCGCCAAGTCAGGACTATAGGGTGGGTGGGGTGATTATGTTCCACTGAAACTGCTGCAGATGAGCAAAGCATTGTCATGGAGAATGTGTACGCCCTTGCTCAATATTCCTCTTCTCCGGTTCTGAATTGACCGTTTGAGTTTTTTCAGGGTCTCACAGTACCTGTCAGCGTTAATTGTGGTCCCAGCGATTCAGCTCCGACGACGAGGTGAAAGAAGAGGTTCATAACTTTCTGAGCAGCATGGCGGCGAGCTGGTATGGCATGAGCATACAAAAACTGCCACAGCGTCTACAAACGTGCATCGATAGAAATGGTAATTATGTCGAAAAATGGCTAACTATTCAAGCTGTAAACATATGTAAAGCATTGTAGAAATAAACAGTTCTATGTAGTTATAAAAAAAATAGGAGACGTTACTTTTGGGATGACTCTCGTAGCACCAGAAGATGAGTCACCAGGACTCGAAATGCATCGTGCACTCAAATAAAATCGCTATTTGTGACTAAACAAACTGAGACAGTCACGGTTGCAACATTGACCGCAATGAAGCAACTTACCATCATTAATGAAGTGTTACGGTCTGCTGAATATTCTAGATGACAAACCTATAAGATTAGCGGTAATAAACGTATTTGACGTATGTTCTCGGTATATGTACCGCTTGAAAATGACTAACGGCCGTAGTTTCTGAGAAACATCCTTAAGTGAAGGCTGGTATAAGGCAGCCTAGGTGCGTAACACATACTTTTAGTCGAATGTAGCCGATCGATAGCGCTGCTGATGCCTCGTGGTGTCTCATCCTCCCTGCGGCCCTACCCCAGTCTCTGCGGAGGAAACAGAAGGCCACGGGAGGGAAATAATGGTTGTGGAGTAGCAAGCAGAGAGAGAAAGATGGAGGGGTGGGGGGTGGGGGGGGGGGGGGACGGCCGGCCCGAGCGGAATTCGGTGGCGGCGCACCTGGCCAGGCGATTTATCTGCGGCTGAGCCGGCACGGGGGCGGTGGGGGCGGCGCAAGATGACGGACGCCGCCCCCGCTGCCGCCGCCGGCGCCGGTGGCAGACGGATGACCCGCTCCAAGCAGCCCATTCCGGCCGCCGGGCACGTCCGCGGGGGCCGCCGCCCCCACCCCGGCAGCGCCGCCGCCGGGGGCGGCAAGAAAAGTGGAGGCCGCTTTAATTAATCGGGAGTCCTCGTGCGGGACGCGGGGGCGGTGGCGGGGGCGGCGTGGTGACGGCTGCAATAAGACAGGGGCGGCAGGTGGCGCGCGCGGTCTGGGTGCCCGCCCCCCTCTGCTCCTCTAGGGACGAGCCTGGTCTTCCGATATTACGGCTCTGATACATACCGCTGCGTAGATACCGTAGTTCCATGACGTTGTCAGATGTCAGGATATTTCGGCGTAAGTACTGGACATCGTCAGGTTTATAAACAAAATTTGTGTACACAGTTTGCTGCTTTAGCCACTGTTGATGCTGCTGAATAAGGGTGTGAAGAGACTTAACATCTATGGCCATTACTCTTTTAATACTCATCAGGAGGTGATCTCTAACCCCATCTCTGTACCTACTAGGCTGCCGCATAAACTCGTATCATTTCTATTTTTTGTATTGGTATTCCGGATGCTAATGGTTTATTTATTTTTTATTTATAGTTTACTGTTGCTATTTGAGTTCAGACATTGTCATTCTGAGGTAGCGAGTGGCGCGGCGGGTGCTAGTAAGTGGACTGCCGAGTGGAGGAATCGGAACATTTCCAACATGTTCTTCTGTTTCAGTTCAATAGAGGGGTGACAGCACTTCACAATCTGGTTGGAGTCCAGGCATCGAATACATGTGACACAGATCGCAGCAGCTCAAGACGAGGACTCGATTAGTATTCCAAGTATTGTGTATATAACTGGAATCATCAGCTCCGCTAACACACCTCACTTCCAATGCCGTGGAGCGTTTTTTCTTACGTGTATTTGACCTCATGGTCACACCCTATTTAGTCATCACAATTTAGGACGTTTCACTAATGAGACGAAGAAACATTTGTTTATTTTGTTACATCAGTATTAATAAAAATTTACGATATTTAACTTAACATCATCTATTACACGGTCCAGCCACAATTTGAGCACTGCTTATGTTCGACGTCGATGAGCAATAAACACTCAAAGACAGCCGGTGGCAGCACTGGCAGAGGAGGGTATGTAAAGTTTGTCGAGGGGACTTGGGAAACAGTGCAGTCGTTTTCGTGATGCGTGAATGGAGCGAATTGTCTGATGTCCAAACGGCACGAGCATTGGCTTTCGGGTCAAGGATGGAAGCATTTCCGAAACAGCTAAGTTTGTAAAATTCTCACGTGCCGCCGTGATTAAAGTGTGCCGTGCCTGGCAATGCGCAACACGTGCCATAGATCAGAAGGTTGAGCGACGGCTGCGGAGATGCGTACGGGCGAACAGACGCGCAATTGTTCAGAAACTGACCGCCCAGACGAACCGAGGGGCACCAAAAGTGTCTCCGTAACGACCTATTAACGAACGTCGCTGCAAATGGGCATCAACAGCAGCCGGCTGGTTCATCTGCCAATGCTGACTGTTGTTCATCGGCGACGAAGACTGAAATTTGCACACCGATACCGCAAATGGACGTCCACCTATCCTTGGCGGTCAAGTCTCCCAGCTACATACAGTTTGTTGTTCCTCGGCACCATGACATCTACCAGCAGGACAGTGCAACGTGTCACACAGCTCGTAGAGTACGTGCGTGGTTCGAAGAGCACCAGAATGAGTTTGCCTTACTTCTTAGGCCAGCAAACTCCTGGAACTTAAAGCCAGTTGAGCGTGTGTGGGACCACCTCGATCGGGCTGTTTGCGGCATGGATCCTGAACGGACAACCTGGCGCAGCTCGTCGCGTCACTGGAGTCGGCGTGGCTGCACATCCCTGTCGGTACCTCCCACAACCTCACTGACTTTTTCTGCAAGTCGGTTATTCACGTTTTTGACTGGACTGTGTATATAATGATTTACATGCCATTGTAAACCAGTTTAAGTAAATCCAAACAGAAACAAATTATATATACTAAACATTCAAAATAACACAGAAGAAAGTAAGTTACATATGTCGTCCCACTTTGCACGCTAAGACCGTTGCACAACAAGAACAACGCTTTGTTGGAAGAGAGTCCATGCTCCGGGTTTCCTGCAGACACAGTTCTGCTACGCTACGGATAACAGCTGCCCCACAACGTGCGATTGAAATGGCTTGACAACTACAAAGTTTCTCCAAAATTGAAGTACGCCGAATCATACGGTTCTTGTGGGAAAAACGACTAAACTGCCCACAGGTTCACTGTGAAATTATGGTGACATATGAACTAAAATCAATGTCCCGTCCAGCAGCAGTTAAATGGTGCCAACAATTTTACCAAGAGAATATACTCGCAGATGCGAATATGAACCACCTTTGGCTATATAATGGAATGACGGCAATGAAAATTTGTGCCTGACCGGGACTCGAACCCGGATTTCCCCCTTAACAGGAGCGGCTGCCCTAACTGCTTCGGCCATCCGAGCATGAGTCACGGTCAGAATCGAACTTCTATACCTCATCTACATCTACATATACATCCATACTCCCCAAGCCACCTGACGGTGTGTGGCGGAGGGTACCCTGAGTACCTCTATCGGTTCTCCCTTCTATTCCAGTCTCGTATTGTTCGTGGAAAGAGGGATTGTCGGTATGCTTCTGTGTGGGCTCTAATATCTCTTATTTTATCCTCATGGTCTCTTCGCGAAATATACGTAGGAGGGAGCAATATACTGCTTGACTCCTCGGTGAAGGGATGTTCTCGAAACTTCAACAAAAGTCCGTACCGAGCTACTGAGCGTCTCTCCCGTAAAGTCTTCCACTGGAGTTTATCATCTCCGTAACGCTTTCGCGTTTACTAAGTGATCCTGTAACGAAGCGCGCTGCTGTCAGTTGGATCTTCTCTCTCTCTTCTTTCAACCCTGTCTAGTACGGATCCCACACTGCAGTATTCAAGCAGTGGGCGAACAAGTATACTGTAACCTACTACCTTTGCTTTCGGATTGCATTTCCTTAGGATTCTTCCAATGAATCTCAGTCTGGCATCCGTTTTACCGACGATCAACTTTATATGTTCATTCCATTTTAAATCACTCCTAATGCGTACTCCCAGATAATTTATTGAATTAATTGCTTCCAGTTTCTGACCGGCTATATTGTAGCTAAATGATAAGGGATCTTGCCGTGTGTCACAACCTGCACTCGTACGCTACGTATATCCCCGTCTAGGAAGGACGTATTTATTTATAGTCGAGAAAATGACATTGGCGAATACATACTGAATAGCAGTGCCTGGGTTAGGAAGACACAGTATGATATACAAACACAAACACCGCTATTTCAAATTTCACCGAGGTCACACAGCTGTGTGTGACGCTGATCGCAGGCGGCTGTTGTGGCCGAGCGGTTCTAGGCACTTCAGTCCGGAACCGCGAGACTGCTACGGTCGCAGGTTCGAATCCTGCCTCGGGCATGGATGTGTGTGATGTCCTTAGGTTAGTTACATTTAAGTAGTTCTACGTTCTAGGGGACTGATGACCTCAGAAGTTAAGTCCCATAGTGCTCAGAGCCATTTGAATCGTTTTGAACCATTTGATGCTGATCGCGAAGCCCAGACCTTGCACTATGCGATTTCCATGTTTGTGGCAAGATGAAAGAACAATTAGGGTCAAATAGATTTTCCAACGATGTAGTCGTTCACATAGCGGTTGTCGAATGGCTGCGTTATAACGAGCGGATACTGAACGATTGGTAGAACGCTCCGACTGTTATTTGCAGAGTCTCGGAGATTATGTCGGAGGAGGAGGATATTAGTGTTTAACGTCTCGTCGACAACGAGGTCATTAGAGACGGAGCGCAAGCTCGGGTGAGGGAAGGATGAGGAAGGAAATCGGCCGTGCCCTTTCAAAGGAACCATCCCGGCATTTGCCTGAAGCGATTTAGGGAAATCACGGAAAACCTAAACCAGGATGGCCGGAGACGGGATTGAACCGTCGTCCTCCCGAATGCGAGTCCAGTGTGCTAACCACTGCGCCACCTCGCTCGGTGAGATCATGTCGAAAACAAGTGTTAAATATCTATTTCCCTTTGACGTGTAGTATAGCACGCATTAAAAGTTATTTGGCCTGCCATAATAAGGTTTAACTTCCTTTTTGAAGTGCCCTGCTAGTATAGTGGCCGAGGCATATTTACATTCTATTGTAAACATACGATACTTCACGTGACATCTTATTATGTGTATTAACTTACATGGCATTGTAAGTAAATGTAAGCAAATCTAAACAGAAACGAGTTGAAAATATGATTTGTTGAACAACATTTAAATTGCTACAGAAATACGATTACATAGCTAGACATATTCATAGCGTTAATTTTGCGTTTAAAATACTTATTTCGTTTCTTTCTTGAAATTGCTTTGGTATGACCATGACTCTGACATCTATACTGCGCAAGTAACCTCCCGATGTGTAGCGCAGGACAATCCCAGCACCAAAGTATTTCTCATGCTTTCCATGTTTCGTTCGCTAATGATGACTGGCCGGAAGAACTACATATAAGTATAAACATAGGCTTCCGCGGCATTTGTCACTGTCAGTTAACTTCATCTGGGTATGTGGTAGCGTTGTCTAGAAGTTCACTTCTCCAGGATTTGGGAAAGTGTGGCAAATGGCTGTACTTAGGGGCTGGCAGAAAAGTTGGAGAGTTCTACACGTTAATAATGCTGTCACATACATGGAATTTTATTGACAGTTATCTTTCATCATCATTACGGTCGGAGGAAGTCAATGGCAAACCATTGCCCAGCTGGAATTGCCCAAGTACATCCGAATGCTCAATGCACATGACTGGATGAAGGTGTTCAGACAGGATGCTTACGTACGTGTTACCCGTCAGGGACGTATCTAGACATATCACGGCTCCCAAATCACTCCTATTGTTCACGCTCCACACCATTACAGAGCCTCCAGCAGTTTGAACAGTCTCCTGTTGACATGCAGGGTTTATGGATTCATGAGGTTGTCTCCATACCCGTACACGTCCATCCGCTCGATACAATTTGCAACGGGACTCGTCCGACCAGGCAACATGTTTCCAGTCAAAAAAATGATTCAAATGGCTCTGAGCACTATGGGACTCAACTGCTGTGGTCATAAGTCCCCTAGAACTTAGAACTACTTAAACCTAACTAACCTAAGGACAGCACACAACACCCAGCCATCACGAGGAAGAGAAAATCCCTGACCCCGCCGGGAATCGAACCCGGGAACCCGGGCGTGGGATGTTTCCAGTCATCAATAGCCCAATGTCGGTGTTGACGGGCCCAGGCGAAGCGTATAGCTTTGTGTCGTGCAGTTATCAAGGGTACAAGAGTGGGCCTTCGGCTCCGAAAGCCCATATCGATGATGTTTCATTGAATAGTTCACACGCTGACACTTGTTGATGGCCCAGCATTGAAATCTGCACCAATGTGCGGAAAGGTTGCACTTCTGTCACGCTGAACGATTCTCTTCAGTCGTCGTTGGTCGCGTTCTTGCTGGATCTTTTTCCGGCCACAGCGATGTCGGAGATTTGATGTTTTACCCGATTCCTGATGTTGATGGTACACTCGTGAGATAGTCGTACGGGAAAATCCCCACGTCATCGCTGCCTCGCTACATCGTTCGTGCGCCGACTAAAACACTACGTTAAAACTCACTTAAATCTTGATAACCTGCCAGTGTAGCAGGCGTAACCGACATGACAACTCCAGCAGACTCTAGCTGTCCTACACAAGCACTGCGAACCGCAGCGCCGTATTCTGCCTGTTTACATTGAGAGGCACCCACATGCCTTGCTCATACTGTGGCATCAAGCAGTCAGTCCTTCAAGATGAGTGGTCTGCCCAGCGAGTGGATTCACTCTTATTTATCAAGTAACATGAGCTCTAGTACTCACAATTGTACTCACAATTATTCTCCTGTTTGAATATTACGCAACGGATAACGCACATCTGACTGTTAGTAATTTACACAACTCTGACTGTTCACTACGCACTGGCAATACCACATTTCTTACCCAACGGCTTCGATCAACACGTGGCCATCGCACTGAATATGAATGGCGCACACATTACAAATTCTGGATATCATGACTACACACTATTCGAAGGAAAAGGCCACCAATCTTTTTCTTTTCACTATCTTTTTTATTCCAATAAATTCTATGACCTAAACACAGCGTTACATTTTCTACAACAATTACGCATTAGCAACTCCGCCCAGTGGGCATGGTTTTACATCGGTGATTCTCTATCTTATGGTCTCGTAATTATTTAACACTACAGTGCACTTTCTGGATAGGATGGTGGATCTTTTGCTATATCTTACACTTCGACTCTCACACCCATCATCACGAAAATTTCCTCCAGACCGAGCGGTACAAAAGGAACATGCATAACCCACTGCCTCTGAACCTATCTTGCTACTCTCCCATGTAAACCAAACATACTTAAATTACATGAAATACACCACACTGACAACATGGAATACAAATCAAGGAATAGTCACAACGTTATAATCACATCACTTTCAGCTTTCCCACTTCAATTAGTATTCATCCCAGTTTCACACGACACTGCCCCACTTCGTAACTTTTCTTTCCTACTATGAACTCTGGAGGATATGTGCACTTCTTCCAGTGCAATGCAAGCCAAATGGCGTTGCTGGATAGACGGCTGACTCACCTTCCTTTACTCTCAGGGTATTATAGTTTGAATCAAGCGTCACACGCGCGAGTCCTCAACTGATACCATGGACGAGTACTTTATCCTTCGTCTCATATACAGATTGAGACTCTCACAGTACTCACCACGTGGAAGTACTCGTCTCTAATTTCAAGTCCTGCACACGCCATTTCTTAAATATTTCCAACTTATAATACACATGCCAGTAATTCAGCTTAACTTAACATGTGCTACATGTGGTTTCATTGTGACCGTTGGTCACTTCCGAAGATTACTACGATCCCCTTAATATTACCTGCCTGACATTTAACTCTCCGCACAAAAGTTCCTGAAATAGAAAAATTATTATTCCAAACAACTCTAAGTGTTTCACATGCATACCTTGTCTCCACTCTTTTGTCTTTACGGAGCACACCTAAGACAGGTTTTACCAACACAAGATCCAGCGCCAGAATGCTGAAACATGGCCGTTCTTCAGGTCATCTCGCACCTCTGTGGAGGTGGGGGAATACCCTGCTACCCATTGGTCAGCCACATTTCAGGCGCTCAAAGCTCAGGTAAATTTCATCTCTTTCGTTCCACCAAAGGTGACCAAAGGACCGTCTCAGAGATGATCATATATTGAACATTCACTATCTGCGGTTAGCAGACGACCATACATTCATTCATTTCGCAGATCTCACCAAATTGGATGTAGGGATTTATTTTGTGGGAGTGCACATGTGATCAATTAAATAAATAAATTGTCATCCTTTCCTACACTGGTATCCGGCTTCGGTGTATTAAGTGAAATTGAGTTATTATTACAAAAAATATTTTGTTCTGACAAGAATAACGAATAATGTACCTATTTTCAATGTCGGGCGGTACTGTACCCTTTCAACATATCTCGGTATTTGAATACGCATGCCTATACCAGTTTCTTTGGCGCTTCAGTGTACAATGTCGTTAACAAACCTGACAGTTTTATTTCTTCTGTCTGAATACTAAAGTATTAAGAATGTCTTAAAGGGCACGACGATCATTTGTATTCCCTTCATCGCCGCAGCTGTCGCGCCTAGTATTCCGTGCCCCTCTTGCATGCAGAACGGAATATGGCAGGGGGTGCTTCCCACATAGCTAGCGTCTCTAATTATTCTGGGTCCGTCCGAAATTTGTCTCCGGAATTCTGAAGGGATCTTCAGCGTGCGACCCTGCTTGCCTGCCGAGAGATAGTCGAGGCGAGTGGGAGGTCCTTCACAGTTTTCAGTACACCAGGCGTACGTAAGGGACATACTCATGTCGTCCCATGCTAATACTATTACACAACAACAATGGCGCATTGTGAGAAGACAGTACGTGTTCCGGGTTTCCTGCAGACACAGTTTTGCTGCATACGAATGATAGGTGCGTCTGAAGTGTGCGAGTGAAATGGTTCGGCAACTGAAAACGTACTCCACAGTTGAAGTACGCGGAACAATATGATTCTTGTGGGCAAAACGTCTAAAGTGGACGTAGATTCACCTTGAAATGCTGGCAGTATACGGACCAACGCAGTGTCGCGTCCGTTCTTAGTAAAACTGTACCAACAATTTGACCAAGGCCACTCGGACGTACTATGGAGTACCCAAAAAAACAGGAATTACTTTTTTAAAAGCTATATATTTTCAAATTGTTTACAAAACAACATTATGTCCTTCAAAATACTATCAATTACAACTAGTACATTTGTCCTTCCTGTGTTTCCACTGTTCGAAACATTTTTTGGCATTCATCTTTAGAAACAGGTGACAGCTTCCCCCCCCCCCCCCCCCCCCCCCCCGTCGTTTTTCTTTAGACTTCTTCAATATTGTCAAATCGGTGTCCTTTCATGCCACTTTTCATGCTTGGAAATAAAAAAAAAATTGAAAGATTGCACAGAGTCAGGTGAGGCGAGTAAGGTCCGTGGGGCAACGGAACCATGCCGTTTTTAACCAAAAACTGTGTAACACAGATGGCTGTGTGTGCAGATGCTTGTCGTGGTGGAAGAACCAGTCGCCTGTGTGCCGCAAATCGGATCTTTTTTGACGAACACTGTTGCGAAATCCTCTTGAGACTCCCAAATAAAAGGTTTGATCGACGTTCTCACCTGGGGTGACGAACTCTGAGTGAACTACACCCCTGACGTAAAAAAGCAAATCAGCATTGTTTTGACGATTGATTTGACATGACGACGTTTTTTTGGACGGGGTGACGATGACGTCTGTCTTTGGCTTGACTGTTGCCTTGTTTCTGGGTCGTGACCATAGCATCGTGAACCATCACCAGTAATGACCTATGACAGGAAATTTGGATTAGTTTCAAGCTGTTGTTTCAAAGCACGACATGTTTGAACGCGACGTTTCTTTGGACTGTCAGTCAGAACGAGAGGAACAAACTTGGCAGCAACACTTTTCAGTCCCATATCTTCCGTTAAAAATCGTGGAACCGAGATCCAGAATAACCCACTAATCTGTGACAGTTGATAAGTTGTGTGTCGACCGTCTCTGAGCGCAAGCTCTCGAACTTTCTCCAATATTTTCGTCGTTCTGGATGGTTTATGGACATCCAGAACGGGGTTTGTCATCAATCGATATGCCGCCATTTTTAAATCGAGCAAACCACTCGCACACTTGAGTTCTTCCCATGGCGTCATCTCGGTGAGCTCTTTTCAGCATTAAAACAGTTTCATCAGCATTTTTACAGCGTAGAAGACCAAATTTAACAGCTGCACCTTGTTCACTTAAACGCGCCATTATAAAAAACGAAACGAGAAGAAAACAGCGCTAGCAAGAACAATCACTGCAGATGAACAGAACAAGCCAGGTCGACAAGACAGGCGTCGCTGAACTGGCAATGAGTTGCGCTGTACGCGCCAGCGGCAGAAATACGTACTACAGAAGCTCTGCTCACGTCTACATTATACCGATTTTTATTTGGGGGGTGGGGGGATACCCCCTCGTAAATGACATTAAAGGGAAAGTTCAGATCCTGCACCATGCGATTTCCATCTTTTCGTTAAGGCGAAAGAACATTCGAGTCGAAGAGATTTTTCCATCAATGTTCATACAGCTGTTCTCGAGTTGCTCCGTGACCTAGGACCGGATTTCTGTCGTCGAGGGACTGAAAGATTGTACGAAGCTACTGCCAACCCGCCTCCTTCGATGGGAATAGAAACTCAATAAAGGAGAAAAAAAAAACCCTGAAGAATTGGTAGAATGTCCCGACCGTTGTTTATAGAGCCTTGGTAACTTTGCTGAAAAACAGCGTCGTCTCATGTTGACGTGTACTGCAAAACGTAATGACAGTTTCTTGACCTTCCCTAATAATATGTAACTTTTGGAAGTCCCCTCGTGTAAGCGGAAATGATGGAACTGTGTTTTGCACCACAAGATTTTTCAAAAGGGAACGCGGCAAAGGGTGAAGAACCATAGGTCACAGGCGCACGATTACTTTCGTCAAGAAATACATGATCTGTGAAAAGACGTTTGTAAGTTCTGAATGTTAGTGGAGTGCGTTAGTCACGCCACGATACTACGCAGTTTGTCGTTGGTTGTTCTGCCGCCAAGACTTCATTGTGCTCTACATATTGCGGTTATTCACGTGTGAGGTTCAAAAATGGTTCAAATGGCTCTGAGCACTATGGGACTTAACATTTGTGGTCATCGGTCCCCTAGAACTTAGAACTACCTAAATCTAACTAACCTAAGAACATCACACACATCCATGCCCGAGGCAGCATTCGAACCTGCGACCGCAGCGGTCACGCGGTTCCAGACTGAAGCGCCTAGAACCGCACGGCCACACCGGCCGGCCACGTGTAAGGTTCTGGAGCCATTGTTGACAACGAATTGCTTCATCTGAGTAGCGTAATTATAAGAAATTAATTAAATACCCGAAATGAAATGAATGAGATAAATGGGAATAAGGTCAATTATGAGGTGAAGTGACAAAGCCGCGACAAAGTCACGCAGGAGGGAACCTACAATGGTAGACCATGCATGTAACCTGTACAAAAGATGAGTAGGTCGCAAGGTGACAAGTCATTAACTGAATACAAAATAACTTTATTGACCCATCGTCAGATAATCTGTGAAAAATAGAACATTACACATAACTATACATGAAATAATAAACCGTTACAAAACCAATATGCACAATTCTTCTAAACATGTAAACATAAATGATGATGATGATGATGATGATGATGATGATGATGTTGTTTCGGTTTGTGGGACGCTCAACTGCGCGGTTGTCAGCGCCTATACAAATTCCCAGCCTTTACTCAGTCCAATTTCGCCACTTTCATGAATGATGATGATGAAACGATGAGGATAATAAAATCACTCAGTCATCTCGAGGCAGGGGAAATCCCTGTCTCCGCCAGGAATCGAACACGTGACCCCGTGCTCGGGGAGCGAGAGCGCGACAGCGAGACGACGAGCTGCGGACTGTAAACATAAAGGCACATACCCTGGCACTAAGGTAACCAGTGGGCTTGATAGTTACATGATATTAACGTAATCAGCATGAACATATTGGACAAGTATCCTGAATTGAATACAGAGTAAATAAATAAACAGCTGACGTAACGTGAATGGCTATTGTACAGTATAGTACGGCGTCATCCATCTCGGCAAAAGCTTTATTACGAATAACAATAAGTAAGTAGAATTTTTCAAATTTTATAATAGAAACAGAAAATAATATTCAAAACTAAAGGTTTTTTTTAAAAAAAAATTACTGCGTGTACAAAACATATTCTACTTCTTTATTACCTGAAACAACATGGCATCTTCTAAGCAATTTATCTTTTGTTCTGAACATTACTATCTCTTTCTATTATAAATTTGAAATATTGTACTGAATTATTGTTATTCGTAATAAAGTGGTTAGAATAATGTGTGGGGCTCATAACCGCATATCTTGTAGGCATCTGTTTAAAAGGTTAGGAATTCTTACAAAAGCCTCACAAAACATTTACTCAGTAATGAAATTTGCCCTCAACAACACAGCCCAGTTTAAAAACAACAGTGGCATTCATGATTATAATACCAGAAGAAAGAAAGACTTACACTATCCTCTACATAACCTATCTTTGACACAGAAAGGGGTAAAATATGATGCTGTAAAACATTTCGATAAATTACCAGGTCAAATAAATTGTCTAACAGACAGCAGTAATAGTTTCAAAAATAAATTGAAACCGTACCTGCTTGACAACTTCTTCTATACCGTATATAAATTCTTGAATAAGAAAAAATAAATCTAGAGGTATAATATACACATTTGCGCCATTTAAGGGAATGGGGTAGGTAATAAAAATTTTAAGGTTAAAAAAAAAGTTGATTCATGTTTACATCTCTTATTCACTTGATGCCTTCCATGTCGTTACGGTTACAGCGAGGCCGATCAATGGACCACATAACTAACTAATTAAGTAACTAACGAACTAACTAACTAACTTCGTTCGTCAAGTCTGAGTGCGCTGTGACATCCCATAGCCGTTCACGTAACGCCATCAGGTATTAAATTATATTTACTTTGTCCCCAGGTCAGGATTCTCATTCAGTCACTTCATGTTGGTTACGTTAATACCATCAAGTTCACTGGTTACCTTCAGTGCCAGCGTGTGTGCCTTATGTTTACACGTTTAGAAGAATTGTGCATAATGGTTCTGTAGTTGTTACTTAATGTTTAGTTATGCGTAATGTTCTATTCTTGGAACATTATTTGCGCCGGTCGTGTGGCCGAGCGGTTCTAGGCGCTTCAGTCCGGAACCGCGCTGCTGCTGCGGTCGCAAGTTCGAATCCTGCCTCGGGCATGGATGTGTGTGATGTCCTTAGGTTAGTGAGGTTTAATTAGTTCTACGTCTAGCGGATTGATGACCTCAGACCCTAAGCTCCATAGTGCTTAGAGCCATTTGAACCATTTGAAACATTATCTGATGATGGCATACGTCGAAATGTATCATTTTGGATGGACAGTCATTTTGTATTCAGTTATTGACTTCCCACCTTGCGACCTACTCAGCTTTCTACAGGCGACATATATGGCTTGAAATGAGACCTATGTAAACCGTCTGGATGTGAAAGATCTATGCAAAACTTCCGTAGCAGTAGCTAAAGTGTTTCAATATAGTATTATCTGGCCGGGAACCACATATTCATGTAATTTGAATTTCTGCTCTACATTTATGACGGCAAGCAAGAGCGCCGTTTCGGACTTTTGGAATTTGACTGAGTGCTCAGGAGATGGCGCCGAACATGGAGGAGGAGGATGGGGGTGGAGGGAGCGGAACCTGGAAAATCACACGAAACAGCGAACTCACCAAAAACAACTTCCTCTGCCCTCCAGCGACGCCAGAGTTATCCACGTAGTACATTTTGCCTTCTAACACACTATGCGCTCATCTACTTGTATCACTGCGATGTTCATTTTCTTCTCTCTCCATGGACTAGGTGATTTCACATGTTCCAGCAAACGACGTGCAGCAACCCTCTGTCTTATCCGTCTAAGTATGTAGTCAAAAAATTGTTCTCGAAGTCTATTTTCATTCAGTCTTCCTACTTATACCTACCATTTGTTCCTGTTGAGACCTATTTTCTTGTGCATTCAATCACCTAGTAATTAATTTCTAACGTCTTTATTTCTTAATCGATCATCTATAGTTTACCAGTGAACACTGCGAGGAAATCTCATTTCGGCAGCCTGGAACTGCTCGTACCATTTTGCGTGGGGAAGTAGGTTTCAGATCTATAGAGCATAATATATACTGCCATGACTTTGTAACAACACTACATCTGTGCGTCTTTCGTTTTTTTAGCGTATTACCTAACTGTTACAGAGACAATGTTAAATCTTAAGAGCCGTGCTGGATTAGCCGAGCGGTCTTAGGCGCTGCACTCATGGACTGTGCGGCTGGTCCCGGCGGAGGTTCGAGTCCTCCCTCGGGCACGGGTGTGTGTGTTTGTCCTTAGGATAATTTAGGTTAAGTAGTGTGTAAGCTTAGGGACTGATGACCTTAGCAGTTAAGTCCCATAAGATTTCACACACATTTGAACATTAAATCTTAAGATCCCATTTTCGATTTCATAGTCGAAATTCCCTTCCATGTCATCTATATCAAAATTAGAACTATCTAACCAGAGGCACTGTTGTCAGTTAATGTTGTCTTGAAAATCATCTTTAAGCAAGAGTCCGTTTCCCGTCCATTGATGTGACAGTAATGTCCTGCTTCAGAAGTCTTTTTCCACATTATATTAATTCACTGATGTAGAGATCTATAGAAAACATACACGCTGCTTTCATCCCCTTCGAACGACTCTACGCTCCCTCTCCCCTCGAACATTTCCTGCTAAACACAGTTCTAGCTATGGAAAAAAAGCTAACAAACAAGAAAACAAATAAAAAACCTGACCAGCGTTACTGCTCCACGCAGCAATATATTTTTTAACCGGTCTTCTTTGCTTTTTATGCATATAATATGAAACTGCAGGTTTATCCGAGAGGTTTTACACTTAAAGAACCGAGTTATGACCGGAGACATTAATTTTGTTCTCGTTGGCTAACGAAAATTCATTCGTGGACATTTTTCTTACTTTAACCGCTACCGCTACTTGCCTCGCTTGTCCTTTTTTTTCCCCCTCCCGTCCCCCGTTTCCACCCTGCCGCACCCCGACCCTGTACGGTTCTGCCGGGCTTCGGCTAGCGGCAATCCATTTCTCTCGGCCCTTCCGCTATCTCGAAACGCATCTACAAATATCGCGCTGTAACCAGCACTTCCGCCCGCGGCTGACCTCACCCAGACCGATGGGATTCTTATTGGGATTGCAAGGTTCCGACTGCTAGTTCATAGGTCCTCATATACACTTCGCGGAGATCAGTTTCTGTCCAAGCCATTTCTCACCATAGAACGAGCGTTTAACAGAGTTTAAGAATCGACGTTCACACACATTTCACATCTAACGGCCGGTTACTCCGCTTGCGTGTCAGTACTGCTGTTTGTGTATTCAAGACCTTTCCTGTTACGGCTCGCGAGGTTGAGTGCACCCTTTCCCAAATCTTGTCAAGTATGAATATTCTAAGGGGTTTCCTGCCAGTAGAGCAGGGATCTCCAAAAACTTTAGCGTAGGGGCCAACCTGCCTCTCCTATTAAGTCCCAAAGTGTCAGGATCTACCTATACTTCTCTTGACGCCTGATGCCCTAATACTGCTCGGAACTCATCGGTGCAATTCGGAAGTTCTCGTGACGTCTACCACTGCTGCCAATGTTTACTGGGTGACACTGCACTTGTCATTACGCAGTGAACTGGTTATTGTTTGATCTTGATCTTGACCCCTTGCTTCATTTGAAGACACGTGGTCAGGTCCATGTTTTATAGTGGTATGAACTGTATATAACGATAAAATGTAAATTTGGCTAAACGCATTTGCCTTTTGCTTTTAACTATTTATTATAATGCGGACTGATCTGTTACGTAATTCCTTATCGCACAGGAGAAACTGACAGAACCAGAGGTTGTAGCCAGTTTCAGGGAGAGCATTAGGGAACGATTGACAAGAATGGGGGAAAGACAGTAGAAGAAGAATGAGTAGCTTTGAGAGATGAAATAGTGAAGGCAGCAAAGGATCAAGTAGGTAAAAACGCAAGGGCTAACAGAAATCCTTGGGTAACAGAAGAGGTATTGAATTAAATTGAGGGAAGGACAAAATTTAAAAATGCAGTAAATGAAGCAGGCGAAAAGGAATACAAACGTCTCAAAAGCGTCTCGATAGGAACTCCAAAATGGCTAACCTACGATAGCTAAAGGACAAATGTAAGGATGTAGAGACATGTGTCACTGGCGGTAAGATAGATATTGCCTACAGGAAAATTAACGAGACCTTTGGAGAAAAGAGAACCACTTGCATGAATATCAAGAGCTCAGATGGAAACCCAGTTCTAAGCAGAGAAAGGAAAGCAGAAAGGTGGAAGGAGTATATAGAGGGTATATACAAGGACGATGTACTTGAGGACAATATTATGGAAATCGAAGAGGATGTAGATGAAGATAAAATAGAAGATATGATACTACGTGAAGAGTTTGACAGAGCACTGGAAGACCTAAGTCGAGACAAGGCCCCGGGAGTAGACAACATTCCATTAAAACTACTAGAGCCTCGGGAGAACCAGACATGACAAAACTCTTCCATCTGGTCAGCAAGATGTATGAGACAGGCGAAATACCCACAGACTTGAATATAATAATTCCAATCCCAAAGAAAGCAGGTGTTGACAGATGTGAAAATTACCGAACTACCAGGTTAATAAGTCACAGCTGCAAAATACTAACGCGAATTCTTTACAGACAAATGGAAAAACTGGTAGAAGCCGACCTCGGGGAATCCGTTTGGATTCCGTAGGAATGTTGGAACACGTGAGGCAATACTCACCCTACGACTTATCTTAGAAGCTAGATTAAGGAAAGGCACACCTATGTTTCTAGCATTTGTAGACTTAGAGAAAGCTTTTGACAATTATGACTGGAATACTCTTTTTCACATTCTGAAGGTGGCAGGGGTAAAACACAGAGAGACAAAGGCTACTTACATTTTGTAAAGAAACCAGATGGCAGTTATAAGAGTCGAGGGACATGAAAGGAAACTGTGGTTGGGAAGGGAGTGAGACAGGGTTGTAGCCTATCCCCGATGTTATTCAATCTGTATATTGAGCAAGCAGTACAGGAAACCAAAGAAAAATTTCGAGTAGGTATTAAAATTCATTGAAAAGAAATAAAAACTTCGAGGTTGGCCGATGACATTGTCATTCTGTCAGAAACAGCAAAGGACCTGGAAGAGTAGTTGAACGGAATGGACATAAGACGAGCATCAACAAAAGCAAAATGAAGATACTGGTATGTAGTTGAATTCAGTGAGGTGATGCTGTGGGAATTAGATTAGAAAATGAGACGCTTAAAGTAGTAAATGAGTTTTGCTATTTGGGGAGCAAAATAACTGATGATGGTCGAAGTAGAGAGGATATAAAATGTAGACTGGCAATGGCAAGGAAAGCGTTTCTGAAGAAGAAAAATCTGTTAACATCGAGTATACATTTTAAGTGTCAGGAAGTCGTTTCTCGAAGTATTTGTGTGGAGTGTAGCCATGTATGGAAGTGAAACGTGGACGGACGATAAATAGTTTGGACAAGAAGAGAATAGTGGCTTTCGAAATGTGGTGCTACAGAAGAATGCTGAAGGTCAGATTGGTAGATGACGTAACTAATGAAGAGGCACTGAATAGAACTGAAGAGAAGAGAAATTTGTTGCTCAGCTTGACTAGAAGAAGTGATCGCTTGGTAGGACATATTCTGAGGCATCAAGGGATCACGAATTTAGTACTGGAGGGCAGCGTGGAGGGCAAAAATCGTAGAGGGAGAACAAGATACGAATAAACTAAACAGATTCAGAAGGATATAGGTTGCAGTAGGTACTGGGAGATGAAGAAGCTTGCACAGGGTAGAGTAGCATGGAAAGCTACATCAAAGCAGTCTCTGGACTGAAGACCACAACAACATGCTATTTTTTGACATCTTTTACACTGAGACCTTTTAAGAGGTTAATTAATTATTATTATTATTATTAATAATAATAATAATTAACGTCTGAGAAAGTAAATAAATAATAATAATAATAACAAATAGAAACAGTAGATCACATCACAAGCGGATGTACAATACTAGCAAATACAGAATACCCCAGAAGACATGACAATGTCGCAAAAATAATACATCAACAGCTTGCCTTACAACATAAACTTATAAAACAACACGTTCCTACATACAAGTATGCACCACAAAATGTACTGGAGAATGATGAATACAAATTATACTGGAACAGAACCATTATAACAGATAAAACAACGCCACATAACAAACCTGACATCATACTCACCAATAAAAAGAAGAAATTAACACAACTAATCGAAATATCCATACCCAATACAACAAATATACAAAAGAAAACAGGAGAAAAAATTGAAAAATACATCCAACTGGCTGAGGAAGTCAAAGACATGTGGCATCAGGATAAAGTTGACATCATACCAATTATACTATCAACTACAGGAGTCATACCACACAATATCCACCAGTACATCAATGCAATAGAGCTACATCCAAACGTATATATACAACTACAGAAATCCGTAATTATTGATACATGTTCAATTACCCGAAAGTTCCTAAATGCAATATAACACATACCATACAGTTAAAAGGAAGTGACGCCTGATCAAGGTCCGCGTCACTTTCCATTTTTAACCAGACTTAACGTCTGAGAAAGTAAAGAATAATAATAATAAACACAATAATGAAAACACAACTATGGAAGAGTTACAACTACTGGTTTATATAGGAGCACTCACTACACTAAATATACACACTAGGCAGAGATCAGAACCAACCAACACACAGAAGAAACCCACAAAACCAGCATGGCAACACAGGCTACAGATGAGAATAGAAAAACTGAGAAAAGACATCGGACAGCTAACACAATTTATAAGAAATGAAATCTCGGAAAAAAAACGAAAAAGGTTAGGTAAAATCTCACAACAAGAAGCGACAGAGCAATTAGACGAAAAGAAGCAGAAATTACAAGCATTAGCCAAACGACTCAGAAGATACAAAAAAAGTGAAAATAGAAGGAAACAAAACCAAACATTCAACACAAACCAAAAGAAATTTTACCAGACAATAGATAACACACACATTAAAATAAACAATCCACCAAACATAACAGACGTGGAACACTTCTGGAGCAACATATGGTCAAACCCGGTACAACATAACAGGCATGCACGGTGGATACAAGCAGAAACAGACACATACAAGATGATACCACAAATGCCTGAAGTGATAATTTTGCAACATGAAGTCACCCAAGCAATTAATTCTACTCACAATTGGAAAGCCCCTGGAAATGATAAAATAGCAAATTTCTGGTTAAAGAAGTTCACCTCAACACATTCACATCTAACTAAATTATTTAACAGTTACATTGCAGACCCATACACATTCCCTGATACACTTACACATGGAATAACTTATCTGAAACCTAAAGATCAAGCAGACACAGCAAACCCAGCTAAATATCGCCCCATAACATGCCTACCAACAATATACAAAATATTACTTCAGTCATTACACAGAAATTAATGACAAATACAACACAGAACAAAATTATAAATGAAGAACAAAAAGCCTGTTGCAAAGGAGCACGAGGATGTAAAGAGCAACTGATAATAGATGCAGAGGTGACATATCAAGCTAAAACTAAACAAAGGTCGCTACACTACGCATACATTGATTACCAAAAAGCTTTTGATAGTGTACCCCACTCATGGTTACTACAAATATTGGAAATATACAAAGTAGATCCTAAATTGATACAGTTCCTAAACATAGTAATGAAAAATTGGAAAACCACACTTAATATCCAAACAAATTCAAATAATATCACATCACAGCCAATACAGATTAAGCGTGGAATATATCAAGGAGACTCATCAAGTCCTTTCTGGTTCTGCCTTGCTCTGAACCCACTATCCAACATGCTAAATAATACAAATTATGGATACAATATTACTGGAACATACCCACACAAAATCACACATTTGCTATACATCGATGATCTAAAACTACTGGCAGCAACAAATCAACAACTCAACCAATTACTAAAGATAACAGAAGTATTCTGCAATGATATAAATATGGCTTTTGGAACAGACAAATGTAAGAAAAATAGCATAGTCAAGGGAAAACACACTAAACAAGTAGATTACATATTGGATAACCACAGCGACTGCATAGAAGCGATGGAAAAAACGGATGCCTATAAATATCTAGGATACAGACAAAAAATATGAATAGATAATACAAATATTAAAGAAGAACTAAGAGAAAAATATAGACAAAGACTAACAAAAATACTGAAAACAGAATTGACAGCAAGAAACAAGACCAAAGCTATAAATACTTATGCTATACCAATATTGACCTACTCATTTGGAGTAGTGAAATGGAGTAACACAGACCTAGAAGCACTCAATACACTTACACGATCACAATGCCACAAATATAGAATACATCACATACATTCAGCAACAGAAAGATTCACATTAAGCAGAAAGGAAGGAGGAAGAGGATTCATCGACATAAAAAACCTACATTATGGACAGGTAGACAATTTAAGAAAATTCTTTATAGAACGAGCAGAAACTAGCAAAATACACAAAGCAATCACTCATATAAATACATCGGCAACACCACTACAATTTCATAACCACTTCTAGAACCCTTTAGATCACATAACATCAACAGATACGAAGAAAGTAAATTGGAAAAAGAAAACACTTCATGGCAAGCACCCGTATCATCTAACACAGCCACACATCGATCAAGACGCATCCAACACATGGCTAAGAAAAGGCAATATATACAGTGAGACAGAAGGATTCATGATTGCAATACAGGATCAAACAATAAACACCAGGTATTACAGCAAGCATATTATTAAAGATCCCAATACCACAACAGATAAATGCAGACTTTGTAAACAACAAATAGAAACAGTAGATCACGTCACAAGCGGATGTACAATACTAGCAAATACAGAATACCCCAGAAGACATGACAATGTCGCAAAAATAATACATCAACAGCTTGCCTTACAACATAAACTTTTAAAACAACAAGTTCCTATATACAAGTATGCACCACAAAATGTACTGGAGAATGTTGAATACAAATTATACTGGAACAGAACCATTATAACAGATAAAACAACGCCACATAACAAACCTGACATCATACTCACCAATAAAAAGAAGAAATTAACACAACTAATCGAAATATCCATACCGAATACAACAAATATAGAAAAGAAAACAGGAGAAAAAATGGAAAAATACATCCAACTGGCTGAGGAAGTCAAAGACATGTGGCATCAGGATAAAGTTGACATCATACCAATTATACTATCAACTACAGGAGTCATACCACACAATATCCACCAGTACATCAATGCAATACACCTACATCCAAACATACACTCCTGGAAATGGAAAAAAGAACACATTGACACCGGTGTGTCAGACCCACCATACTTGCTCCGGACACTGCGAGAGGGCTGTACAAGCAATGATCACACGCACGGCACAGCGGACACACCAGGAACCGCGGTGTTGGCCGACGAATGGCGCTAGCTGCGCAGCATTTGTGCACCGCCGCCGTCAGTGTCAGCCAGTTTGCCGTGGCATACGGAGCTCCATCGCAGTCTGTAACACTGGTAGCATGCCGCGACTGCGTGGACGTGAACCGTACGTGCAGTTGACGGACTTTGAGCGAGGGCGTATAGTGGGCATGCGGGAGGCCGGGTGGACGTACCGCCGAATTGCTTAACACGTGGGGCGTGAGGTCTCCACAGTACATCGACGTTGTCACCAGTGGTCGGCGGAAGGTGCACGTGCCCGTCGACCTGGGACCGGACCGCAGCGACGCACGGATGCACGCCAAGACCGTAGGATCCTACGCAGTGCCGTAGGGGACCGCACCGCCACTTCCCAGCAAATTAGGGACACTGTTGCTCCTGGGGTATCGGCGAGGACCATTCGCAACCGTCTCCATGAAGCTGGGCTACGGTCCCGCACACCGTTAGGCCGTCTTCCGCTCACGCCCCAACATCGTGCAGCCCGCCTCCAGTGGTGTCGCGACAGGCGTGAATGGAGGGACGAATGGAGACGTGTCGTCTTCAGCGATGAGAGTCGCTTCTGCCTTGGTGCCAATGATGGTCGTATGCGTGTTTGGCGCCGTGCAGGTGAGCGCCACAATCAGGACTGCATACGACCGAGGCGCACAGGGCCAACACCCGGCATCATGGTGTGGGGAGCGATCTCCTGTTCCAACAGGACAATGCACGTCCGCATGTATCCCGTGCCACCCAACGTGCTCTAGAAGGTGTAAGTCAACTACCCTGGCCAGCAAGATCTCCGGATCTGTCCCCCATTGAGCATGTTTGGGACTGGATGAAGCGCCGTCTCACGCGGTCTGCACGTCCAGCACGAACGCTGGTCCAACTGAGGCGCCAGGTGGAAATGGCATGGCAAGCCGTTCCACAGGACTACATCCAGCATCTCTACGATCGTCTCCATGGGAGAATAGCAGCCTGCATTGCTGCGAAAGGTGCCGACATTGTGCATGCTCTGTTGCCTGTGGCTATGTGCCTGTGGTTCTGTCAGTGTGATCATGTGATGTATCTGACCCCAGGAATGTGTCAATAAAGTTTCCCCTTCCTGGGACAATGAATTCACGGTGTTCTTATTTCAATTTCCAGGAGTGTATATATACAACTACAGAAATCCGTAATTATTGATACATGTTCAATTACCCGAAAGTTCCTAAATGCAATATAACACATACCGTACAGTTAATAGGAAGTGACGCTTGATCAAGGTCCGCGTCACTTTCCATTCTTAACCAGACTTAACGTCTGAGAAAGTAAAGAAATAATAATAATAATAATAACGGTAATATATAAAACAAATATAAGTTGGTGACACTCTTATAACAGCCGATCTCCATTTACGTCTAAAGCTCAACACTGTCGTTTACTTTTAGAGTTTGACTCACCTACTTGAGAAGCGAAGGAGACTGCTGCGTGCCAAGGGTAAGAGGCTACCAGTGCATTTGAGGTTTCGCAACATATACTGTACCAGGCCTAAGCTGTCATGATGGATAATACTTTCGTAAATTGCTCTTGCACCAGTGTTCAAATGGTAATCGAAATTTTGAGAATGGTACTGTGTACCGAAACCGGGAGCGAGTACGCAAAATAAAGAAATTGCCACTGTAGATACGGATATATAGGTTTTCAGTACTGTGTTGGTCGCTGCTTCCCCAACAATACACCAGTAAAACGTAAAAACAAGTTGTTGTTGTGGTTAGATGCAGCTCTCATGCTACTCTATCCTGTGCAAGCTTCTTCATCTCCCAGTACCTACTGCAACCTACATCCTTCTGAATCTGTTTAGTGTATTCATCTCTAGATCTCCCTCTATGATTTTTACCCTCCACGCTGCCCTCCGATACTAAATTGGTGATCCCTTGATGCCTCAGAACATGTCCGGCCAACCGATTCCTTCTTCTAGTCAAGTTGTGCCACAAACTCATCCCCAATTCTATTCAATACCTCCTCATCAGTTATGTGTTCTACCCATCTAATCTTCAGCATTCTTCTGTAGCACCACATTTCGAAAGCTTCTATTCTCTTCTTGTCCAAACTATTTATGGTCCATGTTTCACTTCCATACATGGCTACACTCCATACAAATAGTTTCAGAAATGACTTCCTGACACTTAAATCTATACTTGCTGTTGACAAATTTGTCTTCTTCAGAAACGCTTTCCTTGCCATTGCCAATATTCAGCTAGAAATTTATAAAATAAGTTTGATAACGAAGAGGGATGTACAATAAATCATGTATTCTTTAACATATTTGGCTTCCTTCCCATCCTCTCCTGATCCGATTGGAGCGGTAACATCGCTGTTTCGTCCCCTCCGCAACCAGCAAACCAACCAACAAACCGACCAATCTTAAACATATTTAAAAGAATCTTCTTAGCAAAAAAATTGAAATTAGCGCGACGTATCTCTGTCTATGGAGGTACAGAGCCCTGGATTACTGCTACGTTTTGGTAACAAAGGGAGAATTCATTCCGTAAATATCAGTTTTCGTGAGGTTCTTTCATCAGTACTGAAAAACACTAGTGACAAGTTGTACGGTAAATAGAAACCCTTTTAACTGGCAAGACAAAGCCTGTATCTTACATACGCATTTACTTTATTTTCCCGTAATTATAACCGACAAGATTTTAACAGTGAACAGTACGTACATTTCTGTGAGCATAAATCTGTAAGGGCATACTTAGGGGCAGGACACCGTCCAGTCATGCAAATTTAGCTTTTCCGTTCTTTTCCTATACAACTTAAGACAAATTACGGAGCGATTCGTTTCAGAAGGAGACGGACGGAGTTGTTCCAGTCATCCCCAATCCCATCTGAAATGAAAGCGGGACGGGTCACTCAGCCCTACGCTAGTTTCCTCTGTTTTCTCGTCTTGTCAGCCTATGACGTCAGCTACTTCGTACGTGTTTATCGTCGACTTCCACTCCACGTTTTTTCGATGCTTTATTCTGCGACTGCTCTTTGGATATCTCCTAGACGTGAATCATCTTCTCAATGAAAACGATCAAGTTTCTATTTGGTGGGCCAGCTACTAACTATTGAATACAAAGCAGCAGATTATGGTCCATCAACTTTCGATGAATTGGCCTCGTCAAAAAATTCAAACGACAAGATTTTGTGGCAGAACATCGTTTCACTCTGAAACTTCCTCGCAGATTAAAATTGTGTGCCGGACCGAGACTCGAACTCGGAACTGGCAGAATTGAAGCGGTGAGGCTGGGTCGTGAGTAGTGCTTGAGTAGCTCAGATGGTAGAGCACTTGTCCGCGAAGGCAAAGGTCCCGAGTTCGAGTCTCGGTCCGGCACACAGTTTTAATCTGCCAGGAAGTTTCATATCAGCGCACACTCCGCTGCAGAGTGAAAATCTCATTATCGTTTCACTCTGTTTACTCGACCGGAACACACAGGACGCGACAGTTTATAAATGAAACTGTGAAACCAAAACAGTTTTTCTTATTGACAGCTGATTTATCTTACTGAGCAACATGCATTCATTTCGAAATTACTCCTGCGCCAAATCGAGAATCTGCTGCCCAGACCTCGCATCTCCAAAAGCAAGGCGCTGTTGAATCTTTCTACGACCCTCGACCGTCTACAAAGACCCAAAAGTACGAGTGGCGATCAGTAAGTAATGCTACACGTTCTTTTCTCGGCCATTTTCGGTTTAAAAAAGGCGGAATTTGTTGTGGGACATTGTGGAATAATCAAGCTTCAGCTCCTATACATTCATTTAGTTCCGATTGCTGGCGGCGCTGTACTTTGCTTTCAAAATGTCGTCTGTTACGGAGGTGCGTTCCAGGCTGAGAGTTGTCACTGAATTTATATTGGCGAAAAACCAAAGCATCGCAGATATTCACAGACGCTTGCAGAATGTCTACACAGACCTGGCACGGGCAGTCGCTGGGTCACGCGTCTGTCGCCGGCCGGAGTGGCCGAGCGGTTCTAGGCGCTACAGTCTGGAACCGCGAGACCGCTACGGTCGCAGGTTCGAATTCTGTCTCGGGCATGGATGTGTGATGTCCTTAGGTTAGTTAGGTTTAAGTAGTTCTAAGTTCTAGGGGACTGATGACCTCAGATGTTAAGTCCCATAGTGCTCAGAGCCATTTGAACTAATTTGTTCAGGTACCTGTCAAATTCGCGATGTGGTTGCGCAAACTCGTCCCATCCGCCGCGTACCAACCTGCCGCACACAGCTGGGACTCCGGTAATTTTGCAACGCGTGGACACTCTCATTCGAGGTGATCAACGGTTCACAAACACCTCGCTGCAAAAATGGACGTCTCTGTTGGTATGCTGACAAACTCGTCCACCAGTTGGGGCTCTCAAAGGTGTGTACCCGTTAGGTTCCTCCACGCCTAACAGAAGACCATTAAGAGCAACGAAGGACCATCTGCGCGGAGTTGCTCGCACGCAACATGGCTGATGCTGACAATTTCATGTCGAACATCATTCCGAATCGGAAACAAAACGGCAATCCCTGGAGTGATGCCAAGCCACCTCTCTTGCTAAGAAAAAGTTCTTCAAAGCCGCACGCCCAGCCCCGACGACCATGACGACTGTCTTCTCAGACACTGACGAGGTTATTCTGCTTGATGTCCTCCACCGAATTGGAAGGGTTTTGTGCTACCCTCAGGAAACTGAAGAAACGATATCAGAGTATTCGTGGCGCCAAAAATGAAAACGAAATTCTCCATCTCTACGACAACGCAAGGCCTTAAATTAGTCTGCGCAGCCGAGAGGATCTCACGGAACTCCATTCGAGTTTTCTTCCTCATCTACCCTACAGCTTGCATCTCACACCTTTCGATTTCCATCTGTTTGGCCCATTGAAGGACGAGCTCTGCAGGAAGCAGAAGGTGGATGATGGGGAGGTTACTGTTGCAGCAAGAATTGGCTGCAACAGTCATGCGGACATACAGGTCCATGCGGACATACAGGTCTTCCCAGTAAGGTGGCCTAGGGACGTCGCAGTGAACGGAGATTATGTTGAAAAGTGAGGTTTTGTATGCAAAAGATTGGCGAATAATAAGGTGTATTGGAAACCTGACAAAATCAGTCTGCTTTTAGAGAAAATATACACTCCTGGAAATTGAAATAAGAACACCGTGAATTCATTGTCCCAGGAAGGGGAAACTTTATTTACACATTCCTGGGCTCAGATACATCACATGATCACACTGACAGAACCACAGGCACATAGACACAGGCAACAGAGCATGCACAATGTCGGCACTAGTACAGTGTATATCCACCTTTCGCAGCAATGCAGGCTGCTATTCTCCCATGGAGACGATCGTAGAGATGCTGGATGTAGTCCTGTGGAACGGCTTGCCATGCCATTTCCACCTGGCGCCTCAGCTGGACCAGCGTTCGTGCTGGACGTGCAGACCGAGTGAGACGACGCTTCATCCAGTCCCAAACATGCTCAATGGGGGACAGATCCGGAGATCTTGCTGGCCAGGGTAGTTGACTTACATCTTCTAGAGCACGTTGGGTGGCACGGGATACATGCGGACGTGCATTGTCCTGTTGGAACAGCAAGTTCCCTTGCCGGTCTAGGAATGGTAGAACGATGGGTTCGATGACGGTTTGGATGTACCGTGCACTATTCAGTGTCCCCTCGACGATCACCAGTGGTGTACGGCCAGTGTAGGAGATCGCTCCCCACACCATGATGCCGGGTGTTGGCCCTGTGTGCCTCGGTCGTATGCAGTCCTGATTGTGGCGCTCACCTGCACGGCGCCAAACACGCATACGACCATCATTGGCACCAAGGCAGAAGCGACTCTCATCGCTGAAGACGACACGTCTCCATTCGTCCCTCCATTCACGCCTGTCGCGACACGACTGGAGGCGGGCTGCACGATGTTGGGGCGTGAGCGGAAGACGGCCTAACGGTGTGCGGGACCGTAGCCCAGCTTCATGGAGACGGTTGCGAATGATCCTCGCCGATACCCCAGGAGCAACAGTGTCCCTAATTTGCTGGGAAGTGGCGGTGTGGTCCCCTACGGCACTGCGTAGGATCCTACGGTCTTGGCGTGCATCCGTGCGTCGCTGCGGTCCGGTCCCAGGTCGACGGGCACGTGCACCTTCCGCCGACCACTGGCGACAACATCGATGTACTGTGGAGACCTCACACCCCACGTGTTGAGCAATTCGGCGGTACGTCCACCCGGCCTCCCGCATGCCCACTATACGCCCTCGCTCAAAGTCCGTCAACTGCATATACGGTTCACGTCCACGCTGTCGCGGCATGCTACCAGTGTTAAAGACTGCGATGGAGCTCCGTATGCCACGGCAAACTGGCTGACACTGACGGCGGCGGTGCACAAATGCTGCGCAGCTAGCGCCATTCGACGGCCAACACCGCGGTTCCTGGTGTGTCCGCTGTGCCGTGCGTGTGATCATTGCTTGTACAGCCCTCTCGCAGTGTCCGGAGCAAGTATGGTGGGTCTGACACACCGTTGTGAATTTGTTCTTTTTTCCATTTCCAGGAGTGTATATTGAATTACTTATTAAACGCCTCTAGTAGCTCAGTTTGACGAGACTTTCACTCGAGTACGAAAGATCCTTCCCAGTTAGAAAGTAGTATACGAGCCCTTCTAAAAAAAATAAAATAAAAAAAAATAAAAAAAATTATATATTATATATATATATATATATATATATATATATATATATATATATATATATATATATATATATATAAATGATAGATTCTTAAATCACGGAGTATGATGCAGAGTGTTAGGCACTGTGTAATCTCGTAAACTAGAGTAAGAGTGGAAAGCAGTGCGCCAGGAGAGTACAGGTGGTCTGAGAGGTGTAGGGACGGACGGTAATGACAGGTATCGACCTGAATGCTAGTGCACGCTTTTGAAGCGTACGTCACGCCGTTCTAAGGCCCCGACACCTCCCGGATGAGACCGCTTCTCTTCGCGCCGCCGAGTTCGGCTGAGCAGCTCTGTAAGCGGAGGGTGAGGGCGCTTCGTGTCCCGCTCCGAGACCAAGAAGCTGCAATCACGCGACTCTGCGTGTCGACCTGCGAGCGTGCAGCGCCTGATTACGATCGTATCGCCCGCTAGCCGGCGCGGGACGACGACGACTCACTCCGGTAAGGCACCGGGGATTCCCCGTGTCCAATCGCTGATTGGTCGCCAGGCGCCGCCGTCTCCAGTGATTGGCGCCTGCACCCCACTCAGACCACCGTGCGCATCAGGCACGCGTCACGCAGCGTCATGCATCACGCTTGCAGGCCACTGGCTCCTTCCTGATGGGCGGGTTGGAAACTGACGGTGGCAGCTACCACCAACAGGTTGTCGAGCTAGCCGTGGGCGTACCGCCTGCAGTTTCGAACACGACGTTCTACGAATTTTATTTATTACACTACTGGCCATTAAAATTGCTACACCACGAAGATGACGTGCTACAGACGCGAAATTTAATCGACAGGAAGATGATGCTGTGATATGCAAAGGATTACCTTTTCACAGCATTCACACAAGGTTGGCGCCGGTGGCGACACCTACAACGTGATGACATGAGGACATTTTCCAACCGATTTCTCATACACAAACACCAGTTGACCGGCGTTGCCTGGTGAAACGTTGTTGTGATGCCCCGCGTAAGGAGGCGAAATGCGTACCATCACGTTTCCGACTTTGATAAAGGTCGGATTGTAGCCTATCGCGATTGCGGTTTATTGTATCGCGACATTGCTGCTCGCGTTGGTCGAGATCCAATGACTGTTAGCGGAATATGGAATCGGTGGGTTCAGGAGGGTAACACGGAACGCCGTGCTGGATACCAACGGCCTCGTATCACTAGCAGTCGAGATGACAGGCATCTTATCCGCATGGCTGTAACGGATCGTGCAGCCACGTCTCGATCCCTGAGTCAACAGATGGGGACCTTTGCAAGACAACAACCATCTGCACGAACAGTTCAACGACGTTTGCAGCAGCGTGGACTATCAGCTCGGAAACCGTGTCTGCGGTCACCCTTGACGCTGCATCACAGACAGGAGCGCCTGCGATGGTGCACTCAACGACGAACCTGGGTGCACGAATGGCAAAACTTCATTTTTTCGCATTAATGCAGGTTCTGTTGACAGCATCATGATGGTGGCATCCGTGTTTGGCGACTTCGCGGTGAACGCACATTGGAAGAGTGTATTCGTCATCGCCATACTGGCGTATCACCCGGCGTGATGGTATGGGGTGCCATTGTTTACATGTCTCGGTCACCTGTTGTTCGCATTGACGGCACTTTGAACAGTGGACGTTACATTTCAGATGTGTTACGACCCGTGGCTCTACCCTTCATTCGATCCCTGCGAAACCCTACATTTTAGCAGGATAATGCACGACCGCATGTTTCTGAATACAGAAAATGTTCGACTGCTGCCCTTCCCAGCACACTCTCCAGGTCTCTCACCAATTGAAAATGTCTGGTCAATGGTGGCTGAGCAACTGGCTTGTCACAATACGCCAGTCTTGATGAACTGTGGTATCGTGTTGAAGCTGCATGGGCAGCTGTACCTATAGACACCATCCAAGCTCTGTTTGACTCAATGCCCAGGCGTATCACGGCCGTTATTACGGCCAGAGGTGATTGTTCTCGGTACTGATTTCTCAGGATATATGCACCCAAAATGCGAGAAAATGTAATACATGTAAGTTCTAGTATAATATATTTGCCCAATGAATAGCCGTTTATCATCTGCATTTCTTCTTGGTGTAGCAATTTTAATGGCCAGTAGTGTATTTGTTTGGTAGGCGAAAGTCAACATGGTTTCATGATATTCACTTCACGATTTACAAGGTGCGTTCAATAAGCAAGGCGACATTTTTATTATTTTATTTTATTCATAATTCCAGTACGCCATATTATTCCATACTCTTTTGGATACGAAACCTATTTTTCGACATAATCTTCATTCAGTGCAACGGCCGTACGCCACCCTGCTGAGAGGTCCTATATGCCGGCATGATACCACTGCACTGCTCGACAGCGAAGACAACGTCTCGCATATCAGTAACCTGCCCATCATCCACGCACTGCTTCCTATGCAGTTCATCCTTCACTGAGCCGATCGGAAGGGAGTTGGAAGGTGTGAGACCCTGGCTGTAGGGTGCTGGAGGAAGAACCGTCCAGTGACGTTTTGTGAGCTCCTCTCGGGTGCGTGGCCTTGAGTTGTCATGGAGGAGAGGTTCGTTTACATTTTTGTGGAAACGAACACGCTGAAACCGTTCAAAATGGCTCTGAGCACTATGTGACTTACCATGTGAGGTCATCAGTCCCCTAGAACTTAGAACTACTTAAACCTAACTAACCTAAGGAGAGCACACAACACCCAGTCATCGCGAGGCAGAGAAAATCCCTGACCCCGCCGGGAATCGAACCCGGGAACCCGGGCGTGGGAAGCGAGAACGCTACCGCACGACCACGAGCTGCGGACGTGTATTCTAGGAATATGTCACAATTTTTGAGATTCCGCGCTGGGCTTTGTCGAGGCCATCTGCGATGAATAAACGGAATCGTTAGTGTACCACTGCCCGTAGTCTTTGCTAAACTGCTTCCGCACGGGATGAGAAATATGGACGTGAATGGTAAGAACAACAAGAGCAATGTTAAGGGTTAATAAATGGGCAACTGAAAACTGTACTTCATCAACGGTACTCATCAATACGGCCTCTCCTACCTCATCCGCAGAACAGGGCGGCCATCGTAGATATATGTACGGTTCACTCATCTTCTGTTTTAGCACGTCGTAATTTTCCTACAAGCTGACCTGGGTGGGATCATTAGTTTTTTTCCTGCTCTTCTCTCTCTCTCTCTCTCTCTCTTTCTCTCGCTCTCTACCCTTTCTCGTGACAAATAACACCACTTCGCCGACTCCATGCTCGCAACAAGAGAGGCGAGGAACGACATGCCTCCCATTCAAACACCGTAACTCAGACCCCCATGCGATCCATTCACCCCGTACGTGTGGCGTCACATTGCAGACGAACACTCAGTCAATGTTGCAGTGGCCGTGTGTGCGTATGTGAACGTCCACACACACACACACACACACACACACACACAAAGAGGCAACACGCGTGGTCAAATAGAGCAGCCCGGCAGTCCATTATTCCGCTGTTATTTATAACGTGTGCGAAGAAGAGGCAGCCACGCTTTAATTTAAGGCCCGGCCACCAGTGGGCAGGGGTTCCCGCGTCCTGCGCTGCAGACTGCGACAAATATTTTCAATTGAACTTTTAATAATAAAATACTTCAATAAATAAAATTAGGCGTAATTAAAATACTTTCGTACCCCCCGCTTCGTGTGCGAGCCTGCGCTCGCGTGCTAGAATGTCTGTGTACGTTTGTGTGTTTAGGAAACGGGGCTGGTGGGGGTGGGGTGGGGGGTAGTGGAATAGCACTGGCGGGGTTTTGCGGCGCCAGAATATGTGTGCCGGGAATTAATTTAATCCGCCATTAATCGCCGAGTCGCGGGACACGGCTACAGGCCGGAGTGCGACCTGCCACTATATTACCGCTTTTAAATGCACTGTCCGTCAGGCGGTGTGTGTGTGTGTGTGTGCGCGCGGGCGCCATCTATCTGTCGCGCAGTTCGTTCTTTCCCGCGGATTTATCGCTCGCGATCATTAGTGTCAGTGTCCCATTAAACGCCCGCCGCGCGGTATTGGTCGCAGAGGCGGGGGACGACTTCCGATGACGCCTCTGTCTGCGCGCGGCGGAGGTGCACAAACACTTTGCACGGTTTCTGCTCCGACACATTTACAAATGGCTCTGAGCACTATGGGACTTACCGTGCGACTGCTACGGTCGCAGGTTCGAATCCTGCCTCGGGCATGGATGTGTGTGATGTCCTTAGGTTAGTTAGGTTTAAGTAGTTCTAAGTTCTAGGGGACTAATGACCACAGCAGTTGAGTCCCATAGTGCTCAGAGCCACTATGGGACTTAACATCTGTGCTCATCAGTCCCCTAGAACTCAGAACTACTTAAACCTAACTAACCTAAGGACATCGCACACATCCATGCCCGAGGCAGGATTCGAACCTGCGACCGTAGCGGTCACGCTGTTACAGACTGTAGTGCCTAGAACCGCTCGGCCACACCGGCCGGCGACACGTTTACACTAGGCGTGTGTGACAAATTTTGACAGTACGCCCCCCTTTACTGCACAAATAATGCACTGCTTACCACTGAAACTGCACGACCAGGAAGGGTAGCAAATAACGAGATTTAACTTACACTCCCGAAAACAGAAATTCAACACCCTCAAGGCCAAGGTCATTTTACTGGCAAATAACGTGGCAAGTAGTTAATCCCTGTACGAGTATATGACAACAAATTCAGAGTCAAATGAAAACCTTAAAGTTGTATTATCAAATCGAAATTTCACGCCGTTATGCTGTAAGTTGGTAAGCGTGCTACAAACACCGTGCAGTATGGCCTGTAGGTGGCAGCATAGTGCAGATGCACACACACCGTCGCAGTATCAGTCTAAATTTGGCCGGCCCACTCGCGACTTGCACCAGGGAAGAACAGTGGTCTGTTATTCGATTTTTGCGTAGTGAAGGTGTGAAACCTGTTCAAATTCATCGACGAATGAAGGTTCAGTACGGTGATGCATGTTTGTCACAGCAGCAATGGAGTAGGAAGTTCGCAAATGGTGTGACTTCAGTGGAAGATGCTTCTCGTCCAGGTCAGGCACAACGAGTTGTGACTCCACTGAACATTGCAGCAGTTGAAGCCATAGTGAAGGAAAACCGCCGAGTGACACTGAATCACATTGCAGCTCGTTTACAGATTAGTCATGGGTCAGCACACCACAATGTGCATGATGTGCTCCAGTTTCACAAAGTGTCTGCAAGATGGGTGCCAAGGCAGTTGACTCCTGAAATGAGAGAACGACGTGTTGATGCTTGTGAAGAACTACGTCGGCGCTTTGAACGAGAAGGTGATGGCTTCCTTGCAAGAATCCTTATTGGCGACGAAACCTGGGTTCACTTCCACCAACCGGAAACGAAGAGAGCGAGAAAGGAATGGCGCAATTCCTCATCACCAAAAACAAAGAAGTTTCGAACAGAACCATCAGCAGGGAAGGTTATGCTGACTCTCTTTTTGGGACGGAAAAGGCGTCATTTTGGAGCATTACATGCCTAGAGGGACGACTTTCACCAATGCATCAAACACAGATCTCCTAAAAAATCATCTGCGGCCTGCAATCAAAACAGACCGACGTGGATTGCTGTCAGCAGGTGTCCTTTTGCAACATGACAATGCAAGGCCCCACACTGCCCGTACAACAGTTGCAACAATCACAGACCTGCTTTTTGAGTGACTTCCTCATCCACCATACTCACCAGACCTTGCCACAAGTGATTTCCATATGTCTGGACCACTCAAAGACGCAATGGGAGGAAAGAAATTCCGTTCTGATGAAGAGGTACGCCACGGGGTGCATGCGTGGTTGCGCGGACTACCAAAAGAATTTTTTTCTAAAGGAATTCATACACTTTGTAAGCGCTGGAAGACTTCCATTGGGCATGGCGTGGGGGAGATTATGTTGAAAAGTAGTACAGCTTTGTACCACTTCTGCACAATAAATAATATTTAAAAAATATTTAAGGTTTTCACCCTGGTAAATATACCTGTTACAGCAGAGGTTGCCCAGACAGTCACATCAGTACACAGTTTATTCCGCTCTGGCGGCAACGCAGCTGCGTTCATTCGCATGTTCGAAGTGTACCATTTGTTGCAATTAGGCGTTCGTTCTTGCAATCTTTGGAGAACAAGTATGTTCCTCCTCCATTTTGTCCCATACGTGTTCAACTGGCGAGAGATCTGCTGATCTCACTGACCACGACAGTTATTGTAGAGCATGAAGGGCACGTCGCTTCGTAGCAGCCGTATGCCGACATGCCTTGTTCTGCTGAAAATGCACGTAAGCTTCCTGCCGAAGAAATGGCAGTAGTGTAGTGTCGCGCAATAGTAAAGAGTTGGAAACGTGGAATATTGTCAAAGTTTCGTTGCCTATGCCGAGAGCCAGAGGCAGTAGGTTAGCCAAGAGTAAGAGGATTGCACATATATCGGAATGTGTCAGGGGCAGTAGGCTGGTTACACACAACAGGCGAGAGAGAATTGCTTAACACGCGGGTTTGTGTCAGTCGGAGACTTTCGTAGAGTGCTAAGACAGAGGTATAGCGTCAGCTGTACTGCATTTCACAACTTCGCGTGTCTGTCGTAACAACACGTAACTCTGTCGCAAGAACACCTAAGGGGCGAGTACGACAGATGAGTCAGCAGTATAAGAGGAACGAATGCGTTCATTACAAACGAGCATGACGTCAGGACGTCGCTCGTGCTTCCTTTAAATACGCCAGCTTTGACAGCAACAAGGCACTCGCACTCGCAGCTAGACTTGCAGTTAGATGTGTACTGAGTCGCTGCGTAGCGCTCAGCTCGGTGATCGACATGTTAATCCTTACTAAGGAGATGTTGCAGTAAGAGCGGCCCATCCAGCAGCAGACGTGAGGGTACAGTACCAGCTCTGGTCCTCTCTGCTGCCGCTGTCAATCATCGACCCAGGATTAGCAGACATCGCGGCAGACTCGCTCGCCACCAATGCTGACCACATCAGTGAGCCGTCGTCGAGATCGTGCGGGGCCTAAGCCCTGCGCATCCGCCATCACGACCGGGTGAGCCGACGACGCTGGGAGACTGCAGTCCGTTCCGCCCGTCCACCACGGACGAGCCACCAGGAGGAGCAGGGAAGAAGACGGGGTGGGATAGAGTACACTCCGCACTACGAGAACGCATCTCGTGCCGACAGCGCCGGGACTCCAACCCGGAGCCTCTTGCTGTCCGCAGCCGAGCCGGCCGCCCAGCCGGGCGCCACCACCCACGCACGGCCGAAGTATGAAGTAAGGACATTCCTTCGCTGCGTCAGAGCACGCGGCACTGCCCTAGCAAGACTGTGCAGCCCGGAGCTGGTGTCATCGCTACGAGTCAGCGAGGACTCGGAGAAGGTCGTTGGTATCACCAAACTCAGCCAGCCTGTGCTACGCAGGCCACATGGTACTCGGCAGGAATAAAGGTGTTATGAATTAATAATGTTTCTTTGGCGTTTCTGACGCTTCTACAGCCATTTCCTAGCATCCTGACAACTGGAGAGGTCACCGCTCGGCCGTGCAGTCCACCGTAGGCGACCGGGACCACCGGGGCGCCTACAGTAGCACGGGGACAACAGCATGTACAGTGTAGCGCACCACGGTTACTTCACCCTGCATAAACACCAAATGTGACCGTAAGCTGTAACTGATAGCCCTCCACACTATGAAGGCTGGGATGGGGCCTGAGTGCGTGAATGTACTCTGCAAGAAGCAGCTCACATGTCTACGCCATACAGATGTACATCCTTCATCACTCGCATACATAGAGAACCTGCTCTCATCACTGACGACAGACCGCCGTTCCACTCTCTTGTCAACTCTTTCACGACACCGGGGAAGCCTCCTGGGCGGTGTCATGATGTCAAACGTAGCCCGTGATGTTAGTCCTGCTGCAGACAGACAGTACGCAATGGTACCTGATGCTACAGCATGTGCAATGCGTGTCCAGATTCTGGCCTTGAATGATGTTCCGTCGGTCACCACTGCTCGCAAAATGCGTGGATCTTGACCGGCGTCTGCACTTCCCGACCGTTCAGAACCTGGTCTATAGGTGTGGGAAGGTTCCACATACCACTGTTGGAAACACGACACATCGCCGATACACAGAGCCCAACATGCAGAGCAATCAGTTGATATTTCCATCCAGTTCCCTGCACGCCCACAAAGGCTGAAGCTCTTCAACAGGAGTACATGCTCGTCGGTTGGGCACGGTTGTATCCCAGAATGAATGCTGCAAAAACTGCTCACTTCTAAACTCAGCACAGTTACTGCCGGGACAGTTAAAAGAAAGGCCTCGAGAGGGCCGTCTGAACGCCGATGACGTCGAGAGATTAATCACTTGCGCTACAGACCCTATGAGCACTGTCCCTGACTGTGCTCTATTATTTTCCGGCAGTGTAGCAGAAAGTACACGTGATTAAATCTGTAGGTGATATGGGGACATTAGATGCGAAATTTACTAAACATAGCTCTCAGCCCTGGTTTTGATTTGGCTGAGAATAGTTTTTGTACTGAGTCTGGTTGGCAGCTACGGGTACTTCGTCTCACGCTTCTTCAACTGGATTCCAATTTTCGTGCCAGTACCAGTGTGTCGGCAACCAGTGGAGAAAGCGCTGACCCAAGGGACCATCCTATGTACTGGTGTCAGTGAAGCAAGCAAATAATCCTAATAAGCATAGGTCCGAAAACCAATACAGCACAGTATGACTGATAACATGAACACCTTGCAACAGAGTCCCCGATATGCACTGGAGGATAAGCACCATATAAGGGTTGTTCTACATAGCCACCGTTCGTCTCCTCATCAACGTCTGTTCGCGTTCAGAAACCCCAGGCGTGTTCCGAACGCACTGACAGCCGTTCACAATGCATTCTCGGAGTTCGTGGACGCTATCATCAGGTCTGGATACACCAAAGTTTTTAAATATAGCCACACAAAAATGTCGAACGCCGTTGGATAAGCATCTGCAGCAGCAAATCGTATACTCCTAGCTCACTCATTTGTTACATAGTTTAATTCTTAATTTCTTTGAGTGTTTTTGGTACTTGCATTGTTTGATACATAAATTTCGGGCGTATTGTAGTATTTGAGAGTTGTAGCATCGCGTTTTAGTACCTGAATAGTGTAAACTCGCGCAGTCGTTTGTCTTTCGTTTTTGTTTTGATCGGCCAGTGTCGGTTGGTCACAGTCAGTGTGCTCCCTGCCGCCGTTGGATAAGCAGCTGCAGCAGCAAGTCGTATACTCCTAGCTCACTCATTTGTTACATAGTTTAATTCTTAATTTCTTTGAGTGTTTTTGGTACTTGCATTGTTTGATACATAAATTTCGGGCGTATTATAGTATTTGAGAGTTGTAGCATCGCGTTTTAGTACCTGAATAGTGAAAAATCGCGCAGTCTCCTTCCGCCGCCGAGCAGTGTGTCAGCAGTGCGCAAGTAGCAGCATTACTGCATTTACTAGGCAATCTTGTATTTTAATAACCGTTTAAATTTTGTCGATTTGTTTGCGCTCTCTGTAGATTAGTTCAGACGTTCTTTGCAAAACAGTTTTTAGCATGGATAGGGACTGCAACTGCTGTGTTCGGATGCAGGCTGAGTTGGCATCCCTTCGCTCCCAGCTTCGGGCAGTGTTGGCTTCGGTCACACAGCTTGAGGCTGTTGCCAATGGGCATCACTGTGGGGGTCCGGATGGGGGTTTGTCGGGGACGGCCAGCTCGTCCCACGCATCCCCCGATCGGACTAAGACTGTGGTTGCCCGGGATACTGCCCGCATTGAGGTTGATCCCTCACCTGTGGTAGAGTGGGAGGTCGTCTCGAGGTGTGGCAGGGGGCGAAGGACATTCCGGAGGGCTGAACGGAAGGCCTCTCCAGTTTGTCTGACGAACCGGTTTCAGGTTCTGTCTCAGGCTGATACTGATCTTCGGCCTGACATGGCTGCTTGTCCTGTTCCAGAGGTTGCCCCTCAGTCTGCAAGATCCGGGCGGTCGCAGAGGGTGGGCTTACTGGTAGTTGGGAGCTCCAACGTCAGGCGCGTAATGGGGCCCCTTAGGGAAATGGCAGCAAGAGAGGGGAAGAAAACCAATGTGCACTCCGTGTGCATACCGGGGGGAGTCATTCCAGATGTGAAAAGGGTCCTTCCGGATGCCATGAAGGGTACAGGGTGCACCCATCTGCGGGTGGTCGCTCATGTCGGCACCAATGATGTGTGTCGCTATGGATCGGAGGAAATCCTCTCTGGCTTCCGGCGGCTATCTGATTTGGTGGAGACTGCCAGTCTCGCTAGCGGGATGAAAGCAGAGCTCACCATCTGCAGCATCGTCGACAGGACTGACTGCGGACCTTTGGTACAGAGCCGAGTGGAGGGTCTGAATCAGAGGCTGAGACGGTTCTGCGACCATGTGGGCTGCAGATTCCTCGACTTGCGCCATAGGGTGTTGGGGTTTCGGGTTCCGCTGGATAGGTCAGGAGTCCACTACACGCAGCAAGCGGCTACACGGGTAGCAGGGGTTGTGTGGCGTGGACTGGGCGGTTTTTTAGGTTAGATGGCCTCGGGCAAGTACAGAAAGGGCAACAGCCTCAAAGGGTGCGGAGCAAAGTCAGGACATGCGGGGACTAAGCAGCAATCGGTATTGTAATTGTAAACTGTCGAAGCTGCGTTGGTAAAGTACCGGAACTTCAAGCGCTGATAGAAAGCACCGAAGCTGAAATCGTTATAGGTACAGAGAGCTGGCTTAAGCCAGAGATTAATTCTGCCGAAATTTTTACAAAGGTACAGACGGTGTTTAGGAAGGATAGATTGCATGCAACCGGTGGTGGAGTGTTCGTCGCTGTTAGTAGTAGTTTATCCTGTAGTGAAGTAGAAGTGGATAGTTCCTGTGAATTATTATGGGTGGAGGTTACACTCAACAACCGAGCTGGGTTAATAATTGGCTCCTCTTACCGACCTCCCGACTCATCTGCGTTAGTGGCAGAACAACTGAGAGAAAATTTGGAATACATTTCACATAAATTTCCTCAGCATGTTATAGTCTTAGGTGGAGATTTCAATTTACCAGATATAGACTGGGACACTCAGATGTTTAGGACGGGTGGTAGGGACAGAGCATCGAGTGACATTATACTGAGTGCACTATCCAAAAATTACCTCGAGCAATTAAACAGAGAACCGACTCGTGGAGATAACATCTTGGAGCTACTGATAACAAACAGACCCGAACTTTTCAATTCTGTAAGTGCAGAACAGGGAATCAGTGATCATAAGGCCGTTGTAGCATCCCTGAATATGGAAGTTAATAGGAATATAAAGAAAGGGAGGAAGGTTTATCTGTTTAGCAAGAGTAATAGAAGGCAGATTTCAGACTACCTAACAGATCAAAACGAAAATTTCTGTTCCGACACTGACAATGTTGAGTGTTTATGGAAAAAGTTCAAGGCAATCGTAAAATGCGTTTTAGACAGGTACGTGCCGAGTAAAACTGTGAGGGACGGGAAAAACCCACCGTGGTACAACAACAAAGTTAGGAAACTACTGCGAAAGCAAAGAGAGCTTCACTCCAAGATTAAACGCAGCCAAAACCTCTCAGACAAACAGAAGCTAAGCGATGTCAAAGTTAGCGTAAGGAGGGCTATGCGAGAGGCGTTCAGTGAATTCGAAAGTAAAATTCTATGTACAGACTTGACAGAAAATCCTAGGAAGTTCTGGTCTTACGTTAAATCAGTAAGTGGCTCGAAAGAGCATATCCAGACACTCCGGGATGATGATGACATTGAAACAGAGGATGACACGCGTAAAGCCGAAATACTAAACACCTTTTTCCAAAGCTGTTTCACAGAGGAAGACCGCACTGCAGTTCCTTCTCTAAATCCTCGCACAAACGAAAAAATGGCTGACATCGAAATAAGTGTCCAAGGAATAGAAAAGCAACTGGAATCACTCAACAGAGGAAAGTCCACTGGACCTGACGGGATACCAATTCGATTCTACACAGAGTACGCGAAAGAACTTGCCCCCCTTCTAACAGCCGTGTACCGCAAGTCTCTATAGGAATGGATGGTTCCAAATGATTGGAAAAGAGCACAGGTAGTCCCAGTCTTCAAGAAGGGTCGTCAAGCAGATGCGCAAAACTATAGACCTATATCTCTGACGTCGATCTGTTGTAGAATGTTAGAACATGTTTTTTGCTCGAGTATCATGTCGTTTTTGGAAACCCAGAATCTATTATGTAGGAATCAACATGGATTCCGGAAACAGCGATCGTGTGAGACCCAACTCGCGTTATTTGTTCATGAGACCCAGAAAATATTAGATAAAGGCTCCCAGGTAGATGCTATTTTTCTTGACTTCCGGAAGGCGTTCGATACAGTTCCGCACTGTCGCCTGATAAACAAAGTAAGAGCCTACGGAATATCAGACAAGCTGTGTGGCTGGATTGAAGAGTTTTTAGCAAACAGAACACAGCATGTTGTTATCAATGGAGAGACGTCTACAGACGTTAAGGTAACCTCTGGCGTGCCACAGGGGAGTGTTATGGGACCATTGCTTTTCACAATATATATAAATGACCTAGTAGATAGTGTCGGAAGTTCCATGCGGCTTTTCGCGGATGATGCTGCAGTATACAGAGAAGTTGCAGCATTAGAAAATTGTAGCGAAATGCAGGAAGATCTGCAGCGGATAGGCACTTGGTGCAGGGAGTGGCAACTGTCCCTTAACATAGACAAATGTAATGTATTGCGAATACATAGAAAGAAGGATCCTTTATTGTATGATTATATGATAGCGGAACAAACACTGGTAGCAGTTACTTCTGTAAAATATCTGGGACTATGCGTGCGGAACGATTTGAAGTGGAATGATCATATAAAATTAATTGTTGGTAAGGCGGGTACCAGGTTGAGATTCATTGGGAGAGTGCTTAGAAAATGTAGTCCAGCAACAAAGGAGGTGGCTTACAAAACACTCGTTCGACCTATACTTGAGTATTGCTCATCAGTGTGGGATCCGTACCAGATCGGGTTGACGGAGGAGATAGAGAAGATCCAAAGAAGAGCGGCGCGTTTCGTCACAGGGTTATTTGGTAACCGTGATAGCGTTACGGAGATGTTTAATAAACTCAAGTGGCAGACTCTGCAAGAGAGGCGCTCTGCATCGCGGTGTAGCTTGCTCGCCAGGTTTCGAGAGGGTGCGTTTCTGAATGAGGTATCGAGTATATTGCTTCCCCCTACTTATACCTCCCGAGGAGATCACGAATGTAAAATTAGAGAGATTAGAGCGCGCATGGAGGCTTTCAGACAGTCGTTCTTCCCGCGAAACATACGCGACTGGAACAGGAAAGGGAGGTAATGACAGTGGCACGTAAGGTGCCCTCCGCCACACACCGTTGGGTGGCTTGCGGAGTATGAATGTAGATGTAGATGTAGAAGTCGGTTGACCCGAGACACCATGGTATTGGTGAGCCACGACTAATACGCTTGTCATTCGTCTTACGTTTTTCCGAACAATCACTTGGTATGGCAGTGCACCATCAGCCCTGTGCCACGTTCTTTTACCATATGGAATGTCATCCAAACGGGCGTGAACAGTGTTGCTACACTGGTATGACTGCACTTTTGCATACGTCGTATCAGCGAAACCATTGGTTTCTGGATCCACGTTTATTATGATCCTTTGCATGTTTCATTGTACACTGTTAATCAGTGTCGTTTGTACCTATAACAGCAGACACCCTCTGCTTTCTAAACTAAGCTATCTTAATGAACGACACGCGCTGCTCGTCTCTCTAGTGGTTGTCCTGTCGAAAGTGAGAGTCATCTTCGCCTTTGGCTCGAGGCGCTCTGCAGAGTAGCTGAGCCTCTACAGAGAAGGCATATGGATGGGGGCGAGGCCATGGGGGTTATGGGGGGCCGGGCAGGAAAATGCACCGTTAAAAATTTCACCCGCGGGCGCGCTATCCGTCTTTGCGAAGCCCGCCACTAAATCTGTCGCACACGGCGCGGCTGTGGTGGGAGGATGGGGTGGGGGAGGGAGGGAGGGGTGGTAGCGGCTGAGGGAGAGGAGGTAACGGCTCAGGAACGGGGCGTGAGCTTGGTGGGTGCAGTGATGCCCCTCCAAGCAAGCAGAGAGGTCACTGACTTATCTGAAGTTGAAACATGGGCAAATTGTCGAGAATGAGTGTACTGAAAAATAGTAAATCAGAACTAACAGAAGTGACCCCCCCCTTTTTTTTACCAAACTCGCATTATATTGGTTCATGTCTTTGCACAGGTTTGTTTTACCTCTTCAGTTTTTCACCTGCTTGAACATCACATTCAATATCTTGTTCTTTTCATCTTCGCACGTTCATCTTGTCAAATATCCTCGATTGTAAACTTCCTCCGTTTTTTCAGTACTGTTCCTCATATGTCAGATAAGAAAACTGGGCATTAGTTAATTCATGGCGCCCACCCCCTCGCTCCCTTCGCACGCGGCCCCAGAGACGTGAGCGTAGATAACGGCGCGAGTCCGACGACGTACACTGTGCACAGGTTTCTGCAGGTATATCATGTCCAGCTGAGGCCACGCATTGGTGATTAGATCCCGCGGGGATGTACTTCGTTACGTTTCACCAGCTGTTCAGTGTAGTTCCGTTCGTCTACGGGGCCGGCCGCTGTGGCCGAGCGGTTCTAGGCGCTTCAGCCCGGAACCGCGCTGCTGCTACGGTCGCAGGTTCGAATCCTGCCTCGGACATGGATGTGTGTGTTGTCCTTAGATTATTTAGGTTTAGGGGACTGATGACCTCAGATGTTAAGTCCCATAGCGCTTATAGCTGTTTTGAACCATTTTTTTCGTTTACGGAATTGCAGTCGATATATTTAACTGGCCAGTGTAGATTTTATAATGGGCCTGAGCGTTCGCCAAACCTAGACCACTTGCGTGCAGTCCTACGATTGCGGCTGTTGTTATAATGGAGAAATGAAATGTCCACTTTGCAGTCATCATGAAGATTTAGAAGAAACGTCAGTTCAGAGAAGGTAGAAATAAACATTTTGGTTCGTGTTCTCGGTAACCTGAATGAATAGCTCAACAGCGGGTAGGAGAAATATCATGGAACCCTCTCGAGCCTGAACTACTACCTCCACACATTGCGGATTACACTGATGAGCCGAAACGTTATGACCGCTGCCGACCACGAGGTTGAATACCTCGTGTTGATGTTGCGGGAACGTGACGCAGTAAGGAAAGAATGTAAGCGAAAGAGAGACGAATGGACAGGCACTGCAGCGAAAAAAGGGCTGGAAATGCGGAAATCCACTTACGTAAGCAGTTTTAACAAATGGGGCATTGTTGGGGCCGGAGACGAGGATCTCTGAAACGGTCGCCTGTTGGGGATTGGGTTGGGTTGTTTTGGGGGAAGAGACCAGAATACGAGGTCATCGGACTCATCGGATTAGCGAAGGGCGGGGAAGGAATTCGGCCGTGCTCTTTCAAAGGAACCATCCCGGCATTTGCCTGGAATGATTTAGGGAAATAACGGAAAACCTAAATCAGGATGGCCGGATGCGTGATTGAACCGTCGTCCTTCCGAATGCGAGTCCAGTGTATAACCACTGCGCCACCTCGCTCGGTCGCCTATTGGGACACTACCGTCGTGAACACCTACGGACATTGGTTGAAGGCTGCTGGAATAACGCGTAGGACGTATGGTACTAGACATCCACGTTTCATCACAAAACACAGAGGTCGGGTGTGTAATGCAGGACAGACAGCGACCTGTGGCAGATCTGAAGACAGGGTACAACGCGGGTGGAAGCACCGTTCAAAGGCCATTGTGGAACATGGAGCTCCACATCACACCATCCTGTGTTGATCGAACGACATCGTCAGATTGCAGTAGGTGCATCACCACTGAGTTTTCGCCGTGGATCAATAGAAACGTGTAGCCCGTCGAACGGGTCGCATTTATTGGTACATCAGGTAGATGGTTGGGCCCTTATACGCCGTCATCCAGGAGAATGGCTGCCTTAAACGTGCATGGCGCCACAGGTGCAGCCCGTTGAGGGCCAAATTATGCAGTGGGGCACCTTGAGTTGGACTTCTATGGGACCTGTAGCAGATACCTGAAGACTCCATGACAATAGTGAACTACGAGAACATTATTGGGGATCACCTGCCTCGCTTCACGCTTTAAGTCTCCGCTACAGTGATGGTGACTCTCCGCGACACAAAGCCAGAATCGTGCTGCTGTGGTTTGAGGAGCATGATAGTGGCCTCAAGTAGATGTTTTAGCCACAAAATGTGCCTGTTCTGTACCCCTGGAACACACACCGGGGGCGAGATGTGTGCCCTTAAAATACTATCCTGTAACTAGCGGGAATTTAGTGACCTGTGGCTAGACATCTGGTACCACATACTTCTAGAAGCCTATCAAGGACCTGTGGAATCAATACCATGCAGAATCGCTGTTGTAATGTGTTTGAAAGGTAGACCAACATGCCATTACACAGGTGGTCATAATGATTATTTGTCTCGTTTGGCCATCGGTGCACTAGACGTCTTGCTTTGAAACGAGGGAAAGCTTTCGTCGAGTCACACTACACATACCCCCTGTCCGCTACTGTCCAATTTCCGAGTTCCTTTTTGGTCCTTTGAAGATACTCAGCTTTATGTGTAATATTGAGAAGTCGTGATCTTTGAGATATCTCCAAAAGTCCATTGCATGCAATGTTTGCTCGGAAACAGGTTGAGATGAACCTGTATTCACTGACAGTAGCAATTCGTGTCGAGTCTGAAACCGACTGTAATTGACAATATGTGACACTTGCCTCCTGTCCCTACCAGCTACGATTTTTTTTACAACAACTCTTCCCATGCTGTGTTACATGACTGTGAGTGGTGTACAACTGTTTATTGAACACGTTGCACAGTCGGCGTTAACACATCAACAAATTGGGCAACCTCATAGGAACATCCAGACGCGGTGGCTACTTTCTGAGATTCGGTCAAGTGTCCACGTCGACCAACCTCATTGTTCTGAGTCCGTACATACGACTGGTACATGCATATCACGCGATTGCCATGAGGGGAGGTCCGCATAATCGACAGTTCTACATCACGTACAGTGCTCCATAGCGACCACTGATTTGCTTTGATGGGCTAACTAATGTCTGATTCTGTGGGATTATCACTCAGTCTCTCAGCCGATCTCCCAATAAACTATTCCATTTTGTTGGTAAGAGTTTTCTACACTCATATTTCTTTCCTGTATCACTTCATGTCTTACTGCATCTGACCACTTACCTGTCGACATTCCCATTAATACAGGACGATTATAGAACTACTTACCATTTCCCACCAAAACCCGGTTTATCGACAATAAACAACACGAAAGCCTTGGGCAATAGCGACTGGAGCACACTCTTTGAAATTCTGAAGATGGCAGGGGTAAAGCACGGGGAGCAAAGGACACAGACAACTTGTACAGAAACCAGACGTCAGTTATAAGTGTCGAGGGCATGAAAGCGAGAAGGGAGTCAGAAAGACGTTGTTTAATTTGTACATTCAGCAAATAGTAAAGGAATTAAAACTCAGGGGGAGAAATAAAAAAATTTGAAGTTTGCCGATAAGGCTGTAATTCCGTCAGAGACAGCAAAGGACCCAGACGAGCAGATGAACGTATTGGGCATGTCTTGAAAGGAGAATTTAGGGTAAACATCAACAAAAGCAAAACAGTGGTAATGGAACGTAGCCGCTCGGGATTAGCAGAGCGGTCTTAGGCGCTGCAGTCATGGACGGTCCCGGCCGAGTTTCGAGTCCTTCCTCGGGCATGGGTCTCTGTGTTTGTCCTTAGGATGATTTAGGTTAGGTAGTGTGAAAGCTTAGGAACTGATGACATTAGCAGTTAAGTCCCATAAGATTTCAAACAAATTTGAACTTTTTTTTTCGAATGGAAAGTATTTGAATTAAATTCGACGATGCTGAGGGATTTGGATTAGAAAATGAGATGCTACAAATGGTAGGTGAGAATTGCTATTTGGGCAGTAAAAGAAAGTAAAGTAACTGATGATGACTGAAGATGAGAGGTTGTAAAATGCAGGCTACCAATGGAAAGAGAAGCGTTTCTGAATAAGGGATATTTGTTAACATCGAACATAAATTTCAGTGTTAGGAAGTCTTCACTGAAGGCATTTATCTGGAGTGTAGTCTTGTGTGGAAGTGAGACATGGACGGTAAACAGTTTAAACAAGACGAGAACAGAAGCTTTTGAAATATGGTGCTACGCAAATATGCTGAAGATCAGATGAATAGATCACGTAAACAGTGAGGAGGCACCAAGAAAAACTGGGTAGAAAAGAAATTTGTGGCATAACTTGACTTAAAGAAGGGATACGTCGTTATGACATATTCTGAGACTAAGGGGTTCACCAATTTAGCACTGGATGGAAGTGTTGGCGGTAGAAATTGTAGAGGGATACCAAAAGATAAATGTTGTAAGCGGGTTCAAATATTTCCAGGCTACAGTAGTAGTTCGTGTGTAAAGAGACTGGCACAGACTAGAGTAGCGTGGAGTCCTGCATCAAACATTCCTCGAAATGAAGACCAAAACAAAAACAAATTATATGAACTACACTGACATATTTATTAATACAAATATAGTGTACTGAACTGTGGTCGCCCTGCGAATGAAAGTACAAGTTCCACAGTTCCTATGCAGTCCTAAATACTCTTACTAACACAGCTGACATTTGTTCCACAGTTGCAAAAGTGAGGTTTTTCTGTTGTGTAAGATAACCACAGCCTTGCCGTTGGTGGGGAGGCTGGCGTTCCTCAACGATACCGATAGCCGTACCGTAGGTGCAACAACAACGGAGGGGTATCTGTTGAGAGGCCAGACAAACGTGTGGTAACTGAAGAGGGGCAGCAGCCTTTTCAGTAGTTGCAGAGGCTACAGTCTGGATGATTGACTGATCTGGCTTTGTAACACTAACCAAAATGGCCTTGTTGTTCTGGTAATGCGAACGGCTAAAAGCAAAGGGAAACTAAAGCCGTAATTTTTCCCGAGGGCATGCAGCATTACCGTATGATTAAATGATGATGGCATCCTCTTGGGTAAAATATTCCGGAGGTAAAATAGTCCCCCATTCGGATATCCGGGCGGGGACTACTCAGGAGGTAGTCCTTATCAGGAGAAAGAAAACTGGCGTTCTACGGATCGGAGCGTGGAATGTCAGATCCCTTAATCGGGCAGGTAGGTTAGAAAATTTGAATAGGGTAATCGATAGGTTAAAGTTAGATATAGTGGGAATTAGTGAAGTTCGGTGGCAGGAGGAACAAGACTTTTGGTCAGGTGATTACAGGGTTATAAATACAAAATCAAATAGGGGTAATGCAGGAGTAGGTTTAATAATGAATAAAAACATAGGAGTGCGGGTTAGCTACTACAAACAGCATAGTGAACGCATTATTGTGGCCAAGATAGACACAAAGCCCATGCCTACTACAGTAGTACAAGTTTATATGCCAACTAGCTCTGCAGATGATGAAGAAATCGATGCGCTGCGGTCGCAGGTTCGAATCCTGCCTCGGGCATGGATGTGTGTGATGTCCTTATGTTAATTAGGTTTAAGTAGTTCTAAGTTCTAAAGGACTTATGACCACAGCAGTTGAGTCCCATAGTGCTCAGAGCCATTTGAACCATTTGAAGAAATAGATGAAATGTATGACGAGATAAAAGAAATTATTCAGGTAGTGAAGGGAGACGAAAATTTAATAGTCATGGGTGACTGGAATTCGTCAGTAGGAAAAGGGAGTGAAGGAAACATAGTAGGTGAATATAGAATTTTGCGCAGAGCATAACTTAATCATAGCTAACACTTGGTTCAAGAATCATGAAAGAAGGTTGTATACATGGAAGAACCCTGGAGATACTAAAAGTTATCAGATAGATTATATAATGGTAAGACAGAGATTTAGGAACCATGTTTTAAATTGTAAGAAATTTCCAGGGGCAGATGTGGACTCTGACCACAATCTATTGGTTATGAACTGTAGATTAAAACTGAAGAAACTGCAAAAAGGTGGGAATTTAAGGAGATGGGACCTGGATAAACTGAAAGAACCAGAGGTTGTAGAGAGTTTCAGGGAGAGCATAAGGGAACAATTGACAGGAATGGGGGAAAGATATACAGTAGAAGAGGAATGGGTAGCTTTGAGGGATGAAGTAGTGAAAGCAGCAGAGGATCAAATAGGTAAAAAGACGAGGGCTAGTAGAAATCCTTGGGTAACAGAAGAAATATTGAATTTAATTGATGAAAGGAGAAAATATAAAAATGCAGTAAATGTAGCAGGCAAAAAGGAATGCAAACGTCTCAAAAATGAGATCGACAGGAAGTGCCAAATGGCTAAGTAGGGATGGCTAGAGGACAAATGTAAGGATGTAGAGGCTTATCTCACTAGGGGTAAGATAGATACTGCCTACAGGAAAATTAAAGAGACCTTTGGAGAAAGGAGAACCACTTGCATGAATATCAAGAGCTCAGATGGAAACCCAGTTCTAAACAAAGAAGGGAAAGCAGAAAGGTGGAAGGAGTATATAGTGGGTCTATACAAGGGCGATGTACTTGAGGACAATATTATGGAAATGGAAGAGGATGTAGATAAAGATGAAATGGGAGATATGATAATGCGTGAAGAGTTTGACAGAGAACTGAAAGACCTGAGTCGGAACAAGGCCCCCAGAGTAGACAGCATTCCATTGGAACTACTTACAGCCTTGGGAGAGCCAGTCCTGACAAAACTCTACCATCTGGTGAGCAAGATGTATCAGACAGGCGAAATACCCACAGACTTCCAGAGGAATATAATAATTCCAATCCCAAAGAAAGCAGGTGTTGACAGATGTGAAAATTACCGAACTATCAGTTTAATAAGTCACAGCTGCAAAATACTAACGCGAATTCTTTACAGACGAATGGAAAAATTGATAGAAGCCGACCTCGGGGAAGATCAGCTTGGATTCTGTAGAAATATTGGAACACGTGAGGCAATACTGACCCTACGACTTATCTTAGAAGAAAGATTAAGGAAAAGCAAACCTACGTTTCTAGTATTTGTAGATTTTGAGAAAGCTTTTGACAATGTTGAATGGAATACTATCTTTCAAATTCTGAAGGTGGCAGGGGTAAAATACAGGATGCGAAAGGCTATTTACAATTTGTACAGAAACCAGATGGCAGTCATATGAGTCGAGGGGTATGAAAGGGAAGAAGTGGTTGGGAAGCGAGTGAGACACGGTTGTAGCCTATCCCCGATGTTATTCAATCTGTATATTGAGCAAGCAATAAAGGAAACAAAAGAAACGTTTGGAGTAGGTATTAAAATCCATGGAGAAGAAATAAAAACTCTGAGGTTCGCCGATGACATTGTAATTCTGTCAGGGAGAGCAAAGGACTTGGAAGAGCAGTTGAACGGAATGGACAGTGTCTTGAAAGGAGGGTATAAGATGAACATCAACAAAAGCAAAACGAGGATAATGGAATGTAGTCGAATTAAGTCAGGTGATGCTGAGGGAATTAGATCAGGAAATGAGACACTTAAAGTAGTAAGGGAGTTTTGCTATTTGGAGAGCAAAATTACTGCTGATGGTCGAAGTAGAGAAGATATAAAATGTAGACTGGCAATGGCAAGGATCGCGTTTCTGAAGAAGAAAAATGTGTTAACATCGAGTATAGATTTAAATGTCAGGAAGTCATTTCTGGAAGTATTTGTATGGAGTGTAGCCATGTATGGAAGTGAACCGTGGACGATAAATAGTTTAGAAAAGAAGAGAATAGAAGCTTTCGAGATGTGGTGCTAAAGAAGAATGCTGAAGATTAGATGGGTAGATCACATAACTAATGAGGAGGTATTGAATAGAATTGGGGAGAAGAGGAGCTTGTGGCACAACTTGACTAGAAGAAGGGACCGGTTGGTAGGACATGTTCTGAGGCATCAAGGGATCACAAATTTAGCATTGGAGGGCAGTGTGGAGGGTAAAAATCATAGAGGGAAACCAACAGATGAATACACTAAGCATATTCAGAAGGATGTAGATTGCAGTAGGTACTGGGAGATGAAGAAGCTTGCACAGGATAGAGTAGCATGGAGAGCTGCATCAAACCAGTCTCAGGACTGAAGACGACAACAAGAAGAAGATAACTGTCTTTCAGCTGATACCGCTGGTACTAGGTAAATCCCCAGAGTGAAAAGTCCATAGAGGTCAAATGGACGAGCAGGAATCAAAAATCTTGAAGAAAGACAACTAGCTCGCCTCCCATGAAAAGTAACATTTAGGTGGTCCCAGACAATTACGGAAAATGTTATGCTTCATCTTGTTGGTAGACATCAGTATCCAAAATATCATTCTGAATCCACTTGATTTCCAAGAACTATTCCAATAGGTCTGTTTACTGTTTAATCTGATGAAGTGTTCTGTCCATACACTTTTGATCTTTTAATTCCTTTCGACACAAGTTCCTTTGTCTGTAATGCACTTGGATGTCCGTCTTCGCAGATCATACAGTTATGTGTGTTCACACGTTCAAAGATATGAAATGCTATGTCACCGTCGAACAGAAAGTGCTGCGTCAAATTTACATTTCTTAAGGCATCGAATAAATCACAACAAATTACTTGTCTGGCAGCATAGCCCTGCTCTTCAACTTTTCGATCATTTGAATGTGGTAGACACACGTTTCTCCCATTTCAGTCTCCATGTTTTCCATAAAGTGGTGTGTGTGTGTGTGTGTGTGTGTGTGTGTGTGTGTGTGTGTGTGTGTTTGCGCGATACCAAGTTCCCTGTGTGTGAAATCTTATGGGACTTGACTGCTAAGGTCATCAGTCCCTAAGCTTACACACTACTTAACCTAAATTATCCTAAGGACGAACACACACACACCCATGCCCGAGGGAGGACTCGAAACTCCGCCGGGATCAGCCGCACAGTCCATGACTGTAGCGCCTCTGACCGCTCGGCTAATCCCGCGCGGCTCCCTGCTTAGTCCTTTGCTTGCTTCATGGTGAGAGGCTGCAACACATGGTTTGTTGAATCAGTCTGGTACAGTCGGCCTTCCCGAATGCCGTTCATCTGCAACACAACCAGTTCGCATGAATTTGTTGGTTATGTGCTTAATAGCGTGTCTGGTGGGAGGTGGTTTGTGAACACTAAGCGTGAAATATTATTGAGCCCATCCTTATGCGACATTCCACTCAGTCGGTCAGCAACAATACCTGATCTTTCTTCAGTTCTCTACATTCCTTTAAACCACCTGCAAAAAATCGATGTTTTCAAGGTTAACACACAAATGGAAAGGGGCTTTATAAAGACGCTGTACTTTCAGTTCTACATCTACATTTATAGTATACTTCACACGCCATGCCGAATGCAAGATTGAGAGAATTTAGCACCGACGTTTGCCATCCGCAATAATGTTGCACTCATGCATGGAGCGGAGGAAAATGCCACTCTACATGTCTCTGTAGGCGCTTATTCACTGCGGTCTCTTTTCCGAGGCCGGTAAGCGAGGTACGCTATGGAAGCTGTAGATCTATGACACGCTTCACCTCGAATACCGGCGCTCTGTATTTATCCAGCAAGGTTTCGCGAGCAAGAATGTCACCTTTCATCCAAAGATTCCTTTCAATGTGTCCTGAGAATTCTCTGTGTTACACTTTTGTGTAGGCCGTACTGACCACGTCCCAGGACCCTTTCGGTGTCTGTTGTCATATGAAAAAGGGCAGTCTGCTCTTTTGTCGAATCGCAACAATTCCCTGCTATCTGCTAAAAATGTGGACCTGGCTGATAGCTTTATATCCCGATCGGGACACAACCACCAGCTCCTGTGTCCTTCTGGCAGCCTGACTAAGCTCAGAGTCTCCCTTTATTACAGCTGACATGATTGACACTACATTTAGAACCATAGGACAAGAGGACTGCTTACAGCGCAGCGTTACTCAGATAAAAGTCGTACACAGATGTAGTGTGATCTTTAAAGCACTGCAAATAAGGCACAGGTGACAGGGACTCAATACTTCAGTTGCACTGAAATGGGTAATACGGACTGCCTACCTCGTAGAATTTCTAAGAAAGAATACATCCGATAGTGTTGCTCGGGTAGTTGTATTATGAAAATCACTTGTAATTCAAATTTTTATATTATTTGAGAGCATGAGAAAGGGATCGTCAATTAATGGCCCAACGGCTCAGTACGTTACATGAACCGCAGCTACAATGAAATCGTCATTTGGTGATTGTCATGCTTTCAGGCTGCTATTGCCGATTTTTTTCTGTGGGGGGTGGGGGTTGGGAGTGGGGGGTGTCACTAGTCTTCTGACTGCTTTGATGCGGCCCGCCGTTAATTCCCCTCCTGTACCACCCTTCTCATCTCAGTGTAACACTTGCAACTTACGTAACATTAACCTATACCTTTCACAAATCACTTACCTCACAAAAATCTTCGTTACTCGAACTACTGCAATACATCGAGCGCCACTACTGCCAGCTAAATAAAAGATTCAAACTACGGAAGGCACTAACTACTGATAGGCATAGTTAGCAAATGAAAGATTTTAATAGAGAACAAACAATGTATTTACCTTAATAGTCATAATATATATAGCAGTTCATGACATCCAGTCTTACAAATTTCAAAACTCCGCCATTTCTCTCCCCACATCCACCACTGCTGGCGGCTCACCTCCAACTGCGCAACGCTACGCGCTGTTAACATCCAGCTGCCCAACACTACAATGGCAGTAGATTTAATTTAGCTTAAGATGGGGTAGGCTATATGTGAGAGCGAGTTGTGATGGATTGGAAGAAATGCATTGGGAAGCTATAACAAAGTGGTTTGGCCAAAAAAGAATTTTGAAAGAGGATGTGAACAGAATACAGAAAGCATGCTTGGATAGGATTTTTTTTGGTGGAAACAAATGTTGAAATAAGGGGAAAGATCTACAGAACGAAGTTTTGGGTTGGACTGCAGTACCAAATGTAACACTGAAAACGAACCCTGTCTCTCCTTTTGTATTATTCCGCTATGTGTTTATGTACCCTTGTGTATTTGTCTTTTTCCTGTCTTTAAGTGTTTAGCTAATAAGATTTATGTTGTAGATTTTTTCAAATACTAAGTTATTTACTTTGTAAAGATGTTTAGACATTATTTATTCTGTTTTGTTTTAATGCTCATGTGTGAAGTTGATGTTTCAAAAGTTATTCTGATCTTTTATGTATTTACTTATGTCATAATTCCTTTAACACTGATGTATATGTTATTTCGATTCTTCTCTAAAGCCTGCATTACCACAAATGTTATCTGTGTTGTTATGTTCTTTAATGATGTATTTTGTACCTTTGTTATTGTATTCTTGTTACAAAATTGTAATTGACACTGTGTTGTTGTTGTTGTTGTGGTCTTCAGTCCTGAGACTGGTTTGATGCAGCTCTCCATGCTACTCTATCCTGTGCAAGCTTCTTCATCTCCCAGTACCTACTGCAACCTACATCCTTCTGAATCTGCTTAGTGTATTCATCTCTTGGTCTCCCCCTACGATTTTTACCCTCCACGCTGCCCTCCAATACTAAATTGGTGATCCCTTGATGCCTCAGAACATGTCCTACCAACCGATCCCTTCTTCTGGTCAAGTTGTGCCACAAACTCCCCTTCTCCCCAATCCTATTCAGTACCTCCTCATTAGTTATGTGATCTACCCATCTAATCTTGAGCATTCTTCTGTAGCACCACATTTCGAAAGCTTCTATTCTCTTCTTGTCCAAACTATTTACCGTCCATGTTTCACTTCCGTACATGGCTACACTCCATACAAATACTTTCAGAAATGACTTCCTGACACTTAAATCTATACTCGATGTTAACAAATTTCTCTTCTTCAGAAACGCTTTCCTTGCCATTGCCAGTCTACATTTTATATCCTCTCTACTTCGACCATCATCAGTTATTTTGCTCCCCAAATAGCAAAACTCCTTTACTACTTTAAGTGTCTCATTTCCTAATCTAATACCCTCAACATCACCCGACTTAATTCGACTACATTCCATTATCCTCGTTTTGCTTTTGTTGATGTTCATCTTATATCCTCCCTTCAAGACACCATCCATTCCGTTCAACTGCTCTTCCAAGTCCTTTGCTGTCTCTGACAGAATTACAATGTCATCGGCGAACCTCAAAGTTTTTATTTCTTCTCCATGGATTTTAATACCTACTCCGAATTTTTCTTTTGTTTCCTTTACTGCTTGCTCAATATACAGATTGAATAACATCGGGGAGAGGCTACAACCCTGTCTTACTCCCTTCCCAACCGCTGCTTCCCTTTCATGTCCCTCAACTCTTATAACTGCCATCTGGTTTCTGTACAAATTGTAAATAGCGTTTCGCTCCCTGTATTTTACCCCTGCCACCTTTAGAATTTGAAAGAGAGTATTCCAGTCAACATTGTCAAAAGCTTTCTCTAAGTCTACAAATGCTAGAAACGTAGGTTTGCCTTTCCTTAATCTTTCTTCTAAGACAAGTCGTAAGGTAAGTATTGCCTCACGTGTTCCAGTATTTCTACGGAATCCAAACTGATCTTCCCCGAGGCCGGCTTCTACTAGTTTTTCCATTCGTCTGTAAAGAATTCGTGTTAGTATTTTGCAGCTGTGGCTTATTAAACTGATTGTCCGGTAATTTTCACATCTGTCAACACCTGCTTTCTTTGGGATTGGAATTATTATATTCTTCTTGAAGTCTGAGGGTATTTCACCTGTTTCATGCATCTTGCTCACCAGATGGTAGAGTTTTGTCAGGACTGGCTCTCCCAAGGCCGTCAGTAGTTCCAATGGAATGTTGTCTACTCCGGGGGCCTTGTTTCGACTCAGGTCTTTCAGTGCTCTGTCGAACTCTTCACGCAGTATCGTATCTCCCATTTCATCTTCATCTACATCCTCTTCCATTTCCATAATATTGTCCTCAAGTACATCGCCCTTGTATAGACCCTCTATATACTCCTTCCACCTTTCTGCCTTCCCTTCTTTGCTTAGAACTGGGTTGCCATCTGAGCTCTTGATATTCATACAAGTGGTTCTCTTCTCTCCAAAGGTCTCTTTAATTTTCCTGTAAGCAGTATCTATCTTACCCCTAGTGAGACAAGCCTCTACATCCTTACATTTGTCCTCTAGCCATCCCTGCTTAGCCATTTTGCACTTCCTGTCGATCTCATTTTTGAGACGTTTGTATTTCTTTTTGCCTGCTTCATTTACTGCATTTTTATATTTTCTCCTTTCATCAATTAAATTCAATATTTCTTCTGTTACCCAAGGATTTCTACTAGCCCTCGTCTTTTTACCTATTTGATCCTCTGCTGCTTTCACTACTTCATCCCTCAAAGCTACCCATTCCTCTTCTACTGTATATCTTTCCCCCATTCCTGTCAATTGTTCCCTTATGCTCTCCCTGAAACTCTCTACAACCTCTGGTTCTTTCAGTTTATCCAGGTCCCATCTCCTTAAATTCCCACCTTTTTGCAGTTTCTTCAGTTTTAATCTACAGGTCATAACCAATAGATTGTGGTCAGAGTCCACATCTGCCCCTGGAAATGTCTTACAATTTAAAACCTGGTTCCTAAATCTCTGTCTTACCATTATATAATCTATCTGATACCTTTTAGTATCTCCAGGGTTCTTCCATGTATACAACCTTCTATCATGATTCTTAAACCAAGTGTTAGCTATGATTAAGTTGTGCTCTGTGCAAAATTCTACCAGGCGGCTTCCTCTTTCATTTCTTAGCCCCAATCCATATTCACCTACTACGTTTCCTTCTCTCCCTTTTCCTACACTCGAATTCCAGTCACCCATGACTATTAAATTTTCGTCTCCCTTCACTATCTGAATAATTTCTTTTATTTCATCGTACATTTCTTCAATTTCTTCGTCATCTGCAGAGCTAGTTGGCATATAAACTTGTACTACTGTAGTAGGTGTGGGCTTCGTATCTATCTTGGCCACAATAATGCGTTCACTATGCTGTTTGTAGTAGCTTACCCGCATTCCTATTTTCCTATTCATTATTAAACCTACTCCTGCATTACCCTTATTTGACTTTGTGTTGATAACCCTGTAGTCACCTGACCAGAAGTCTTGTTCCTCCTGCCATCGGACTTCACTAATTCCCACTATATCTAACTTTAACCTATCCATTTCCCTTTTTAAATTTTCTAACCTACCTGCCCGATTAAGGGATCTGACATTCCACGCTCCGATCCGTAGAACGCCAGTTTTCTTTCTCCTGATAACGACATCCTCTTGAGTAGTCCCCGCCCGGAGATCCGAATGGGGGACTATTTTACCTCCGGAATATTTTACCCAAGAGGACGCCTTCATCATTTAATCATACAGTAAAGCTGCATGCCCTCGGGAAAAATTACGGCCGTAGTTTCCCCTTGCTTTCAGCCGTTCGCAGTACCAGCACAGCAAGGCCGTTTTGGTTATTGTTACAAGGCCAGATCAGTCAATCATCCAGACTGTTGCCCTTGCAACTACTGAAAAGGCTGCTGCCCCTCTTCAGGAACCACACGTTTGTCTGGCCTCTCAACAGATACCCCTCCGTTGTGGTTGTACCTACGGTACGGCTATCTGTATCGCTGAGGCACGCAAGCCTCCCCACCAACGGCAAGGTCCATGGTTCATGGGGGGAGGTAATTGACACTAGTTCATCAAATTGACACTAGTTCATCAAATTAAGTAACTTGTAAGTTACATTTCACTGCACACGTTTCTGTTGGTCATAGTATATGGACAATATGTGAGAAGTAGGGACTGTTAGTGTTTGGACGTGTGTTAATAATTCAGCAAGGGACTGATTAACAGCATTGCTGGTTCTAAGTACAATTCCACAAGTGGTGGTTTAGGGACTTGCTATATCGTCCGGAAGACTCTTCGATGGTGATTGTGCACCTGCACAGTTGCAACAGATGGCTGCTGCCGTCTCTACAAGGACTACAGTGGGTCTGCATCTTTGATGGCCCACCAATAACGTAATCTCTACAAGGACTACAGTGGGTCTACTCTGTGATGACCTACCTACCAATATTCTTCAAAACTTCGACTGACTCTGCGGTGGGTTTGCTCTGTTGTGGCCCATTACTTGTCTTCATGTCGAGTCAGCACTGTCTTTCCATTGGAAGGACAACACTACTTCTTCAAGACTGCATGGAAATCCACTACTTCCATGTGCATTTTCTTTTACTGCTCAGACTTTGAGAAAAACACTGCAATTTTACTGTGATGAACCATCAGGACTGTCTTTATGGACTGTAAAAAAAAAATGTTAGCTTTTGACCAACATTGTATCAATAAGTGTGTGCATTTGATATCTTTGTTATTATAATTATGAAAAAAAATTTCAAATCTGTATTGGCCAGTGCCCAAAATAATTTGTAAAATTTTTTGTGGGGAGCATGGGGGCTATGTAAGTAGGCTGTTTAGGTTTTCTTATTGGTAACGCCAAGTAGCGCTCTGTATGAAAATCACTGACTGTGCTGTGTGCAGTCTGTGGCTAGTCTGCATTGTTGTCTGCCATTTTAGTGTTAGGCAGCTGGATGTTAACAGCGCGTAGCGTTGCGCAGTTGGAGGTGAGCCGCCAGCAGTGGTGGATGTGGGGAGAGAAATGACGGAGTTTTGAGATTTGTAAGACTGGATGTCATGAACTGCTATATATATTATGACTATTAAGGTAAATACATTGTTTGTTCTCTATTAAAATCTTTCATTTGCTAACTATGCCTATCAGTAGTTAGTGCCTTCCGTAGTTTGAATCTTTTATTTGGCTGGCAGTAGTGGCGCTCGCTGTATTGCAGTAGTTCGAGTAACGAAGATTTTTGTGAGGTAAGTGATTTGTGAAAGGTATAGGTTAATGTTAGTCAGGGCCATTCTTTTGTAGGGATTATTGAAAGTCAGATTGCGTTGCGCTAAAGAATATTGTGTGTCAGTTTAAACACAGTCATGTATAATTTATCAAAGGGGACGTTTCACCACCGTTCTCATCTCAGTGTAACACTTGCAACTTACGTTCTCGATTGTTTGTTGGCTGTATTCCATCATCTGTCTTCCTCTACATTTTTACCTTCTACTTCTGTCTCTAGTACCATGAAAGTTACTGCCTTATGTCTTAACAGACGTCCGATCATCCTGTCCCTTTTTCGTGTCTGTGTTTTCAGTATACTCCTTTCCTCCCCGATTCAGTGGAGAAACTCCTCATACCTTACCTTGTCAATCCACCTAACTTTCAACATTCTTCTGTACGACCACATCTCAAATGCTTTGATTCTCTTCTTTTACGGTTTTCCCACAATCCCTGCTTCAGTACCATATAATGCTGTGCTGCAAACGTACAGTCTCAGAAATTCCTTCCTCAAATTAAGGTCTCTCTTTGATATCAGTAGACTTCTCTTGGAGTACCCTTTTGCCAGTGCTAGTCCAGCTTTGATATCCCCCTTGCTCCCTACGTCAATGGCTATTTTCCTGCTACGTAGCAGAATGCCGTCACTCCGTCTATTTCGTGATCTCCAGTGCTGTCGTTTCTCACTGATCTCATTTCTACTACGTCCATTACTTTCGCATTTCTTTGGTTTACTCTGAATCCATATTCTGTGCTCATCAGAGAGTTCATTCCATTCAAAGGGCCATGTAATTCTTCATCACTTTCACTGAAGACAGTAATCTCATCAGTGAATCTTATCATTTATGTCGGTTCACCTTCAATTTTAATTCCACTCTTGAACTTTTATTTCATATCCGTCGTTGCTTCTTCGATGTGTAGATTGAACAGTAGGACCGAAAGACGACTTCCCTGTATTACACCCATTTTAATCCGTGTACTTCCTTCCCGGTCTTCCAATCTTATTGTTCCCTCGGGGTCTTCCAGTCCTGTTGTTGCCTCTTAGTTCTTGTACATATTGTACATTATCCATGTTTCCCTATTTTCCCCATAATTTTGAACATCTTGCAGGAGTTTCTTGCTTCCACTATCAACCGCAATGGCAGAATTGCCTCTCCGGTACTTTTATCTTTCCTACAGCCGACTGTCATCCAACAAATCCTGAATTTTCTTCACCATTCCTATCCATATTATTTTTGTCAGCAAATTGCCTTCATGACCAGTTAAGCTGATTGTGCGATAATTTCGCACTTGTCGGGTCTGTCTACTTTCGGAATTGCGTGGATGGTGTTTTCCAAAAGTCAGATGGTATATCGCCAGTCTCATACATTCTACACACCAGCGTGAATAGTCGTTTTGTTGCCGCTTCCCCATAATGAATGTTTTCCCAATCGGAGGAGAAAACTCGTGATTGAAATTTCATGAGAAGATCCCGTCGCTACGAAAAACGCCTTTGTTTTAATGATTGCCACTCCAATTCACATATCATGTCTGTGACACTATCTCCCGCATTTCACGATAATACAAAACGAGCTGCCCTTCTTTGTACTTCTCTGATGTCATCCGTCAATCGCACCTGATGGGGATCCCACACCGCACAGCAATACTCCAGAATAGGGCGGGCAAGCGTGGTGTAATCAGTCTCTTTAGTAGACCTGTTGCACCTTGTACGCGTTCTGCCAATGAATCGCAGTCTTTGGTTTGCTCTACCCACAATATTATCTATGTGATCGTTCCACTTTATGTTATTTGTAATAAAAGTCGGTAAGTATTTATTTGAATTTACAGTTTGCAGATTTGTGTGACTTATCGCGTAATCGAAATTTGGCTGATTTCTTTAATACTCATGTGAATAGCTTCGCACGTTTCCTTATTCAGGGTCTATTGCCACTTTTCGCACCATACAGACATCTTATCTAAATCATTTTGCAAGTCATTTTGATCTTCTGATGACTTTACAAGGCGGTAAATGAGAGCATCATCTGCAAACAATCTAAGACGGCTACTCAGATTGTCTCCTATGTCGTTAATATAGATCAGGAACAATAGAGAGCCTATAACACTTCCTTGGGGAACGCCGGATATTACTTCTGTTTTACTCGATGATTTTCCGTCTATTACTACGAACTGTGACCTTGCTGACAGGAAATCACGATGCACAACTGGGCGATACTCCGTAGGCACGCAGTTTGGTTACAAGTTTGTGAGGAACGGTGTCGAAAGCCTCCTGGAAATCTAAATACTTGGCGATGTCGCTGAAATGTGTCGAAGACATCTTCCGCATCATCAGGAGGTACTGCTGTAGATACTCTCATAGCGAATAGGTGCCCAAAGACTTTCTTTAAGGCTGAAAAGCTGGCCAGAATGGCCGTGTGGTTCTAGGCTCTACAGTCTGGAACCGCGCGACCGCTACGGTCGCAGGTTCGAATCCTGCCTCGGGCATAGATGTGTGTCATGTTCTTAGGTTAGTTAGGGTTAATTAGTTCTAAGTTATAGGCGACTGATGACCTCAGAAGTTGAGTCTCATACTGCTCAGAGCCATTTTTAAGGCTGAGAATATTGCGACAAGTAGTGGCTTCGACGGTGTACTGAAGATGAGGAAACGAGAGAAACGCCAGTTCGCGCGGCTGTTGACATGAATCGCTCATCGGTATGCGCTCGGGCGGACGATGCGCCATTCCATTGGCGGCGGTCGCGGAATGCGCTGACCCCACAAATGACCGCCGCTGACGACTCAATTAGGAGGCATCAGTGAAGCGGCGTCTGCGAGGACGGCATTCCGCCGATCGGCGTCCCAAGATGGAGACCGAGGCGTCGGCAGGCGTTCGGGTTTCTCCCCGAGTTGCTCAGCATCGGCACGTCCGAGATGCTTCGCTCTTTTGACCTCGCCAGACGTCTGTCTGTCTCTGTCTGTCTCTCTCTCTCTCTCTCTCTCTCTTTGTGTGTGTGTGTGTGTGTGTGTGTGTGTGTGTGTGTGTGTGTGTGTGTGGAGCAACAAACAAATAAGACAGCCCCGGAATTGGCAAAGGGAACTATGGAAAAAAAAGAAAGGAGTGCAAAGCTGGTGGGAGTAAAACCCGAAGTCTAATTGCCTCGGACGTGTAATTAAGTTGTCAGCGACAGTGCAGCGAGAATACCGGGGCAGGTTTATGGACACTACGCCAACGCTGAGGTACGTAGCCTTCTCCCGGCGCGGCGTTGCAATATTCATGAACGCTCCGCCCGCCTTCTGATCGTTGCCGCTGTGTCTCGCAAGGAGCACACATACTCACTCTCTCCCTCTCTCTCTCGGTCTTTCTGCGAGTTGATGTCACCCCGTTGTTTATTGCGAGGCGGTTCCCAGTCCGGTACGGGCGCATAAAAGTGTCCGCCCCGTGTCGCTGCGAAAACACGGTCCGAGTATTGTGTCGGCTCCCTGCACCGCCGCCCTCCAGACGAAGAAATTACCGACCGGCGAGGTAAGGGTGTGCGTCTGTCGCATAGCTTAAGGTCTGGCGAGACAGAGAAACGGCCGCCTACGAGGTGGGGCGGTAAGGCGGCCAGTGTTTTGCTAACGGGATTATTACAGAGTAATCGGCTTATTAGCGTCAGTATTATGCGCACGTGATCCCGCGAGAGGTGATGCCTTACGCTCGCACGCCCCCAGTAGCCATTCTCCTGTCTGTGTAAATCAAGGCGAATGACCGCAATTTGCGACTTACGCCAGTGGCCTGGTAATCTGGAGGCATCGTACGATGGGAACGTCTCAAGTGGGAGAGAGGTGGTTCTCGTGAGTTTTTGTCACAGTCGGCTAATTGTGACAACTCAGTTCTACAGTCTCTCTCTGTGTACTCTACAAACACAATTGAGACGACGATTCATTAAATCACTATTATACTCATGTTTCCGATTAGTAACGCTCTGTTGAAAAGTTGCAAGCGTAAAAGGCGTATTATGACTGTTCTTGGCTTGTATCTCTGGAGTAACAGACCGTCCTCATATTACTAGTCGGCGACAAAAGGGATTATGGAGTACTTACCACATGTAAACCCCCACTCCCGATTCTTTAAAGAATCGAACTATCATTTTCAAAACAGCTTCAAACGTGTAATTATTAATTAATGTATTAAGTAATTGGCATTACGCTTTTAAAACCTGCATGGTTGAAGACGCAAAACCTTAGTTTTTCACGTATCTCCGTGTCTGTGAGGTCGTATCCATTGAACTACGTCTTTTTTTTAAAGATTTCTGATGCCTTCAGCTGCCATTCTCTTTATTTCATGTACGATTGTATAATTTCGGCCTTAGTATTTTATGGATGAATTTTTAGTAGTACATTATGTCTTGTACGTCGCTGCTCCTATGACATCACGTTATGCTCATAAAATAAATCCGAGATGTTAAAGACGCTATTTTAGGAGCTCGCTACTTTCGAGCACTTGGCGCAAAGCTACAAAAAATCATCCATAAATTACTTGAAAACGGCCTAAGGGCGAAACTGTACAATCGTGCATGAAACAAAGAGAATAGCAACTGAACGCATCAAGAAATCTTTCAAAAAATTCATCGGAGCTGCCGACCCTATCGCATTGAAAATTACTGAACTATGTGTCGTGGTACAACTTAATATTGCAGGTAAATTCAGTGGTGTACGAGTATATGGACACCGCCTGCAAAACGTGTTGCGAATAGCATTAAAAGTAAAGAACAAATAAATTAAGAAGTCATGCTTGATGTTGAAATTTTATTGCATGAATAGTGAAAATGTATAAGCGGCAATCAAATGAAAACGATACAAGTGTAAGTAAAACCCTTTATTACATCACAAGTGGGGGGGGGGGGGGTGCCCACCATGCTGAAGAAGTCCCACTGGGAACCCCTTACACATCCTCCATATATTCCCGGTCTCTCCAATGCGATTTTCATATTTTTGGAGTCCTGATGAAGGAGCCACGTGACGGTCTATTTTTTCGGGAAAAGAGGGTAGTACATGGGTACAATCGTAGTTACGTTGGAAACAGTAAAAATTTTTCCATACAGATAAAATTGTCTGTTTTGTGTCACAGTGTGATAGATGTATTAACTGTTACTGCGATTACTTTTAAAATAATAAACAATTCACCTACTTTCTTTCCATTGTACCGTATTCCCTTGATTTCCCGTTAAAGTATGGGATAAAATATTTTCTTTTCATTATTTAGTGAGATATGTCAGCAAGACAAATTTTGCTAAATTTGAAATAATGTGCTAGGTTGACAAAGTCGCTAAATCCTCTCATTCTCCAATACGGGATAAGTATAGTGCGGATAATTTCCGCACTATGAGTTGGACTGCCTCTAGACATATACACAGTTTCAAAGCTTAATACATGACTTAGTGCGGTAAACGTTTGACGTAAGATTACACCACTTAATGAGCGCATTACCACAGATATAACATTTTTAAATTCGGTCAATAATTGTATAGAACAGTGAAAATCAAATTTTTGCTGCCCCTGGAATCCATTAGATAAGCAAACTGCAGCCGGGTCCTGAAAATCGTGTTGGGCGTTTCGTAGAGAACGCGTCGCTTTAATCATCAATTACCTAGTGATTTTTTAGATTTATATAAATTAAAACCAGTTGCCACATGAATGGAAGATGATCATCTGAGAACGGCTTGACCAATTTGGTTGACTTTTTTTTGTTTTCGTTATTGTCAGGAGAATATTTGTATGAAAGAAAATTTTTGGAAAATCCAATGGAAGAGTCAGAGACTAAAATTAGTTGTGAAAGATCATCACTTGAGAACAGCTTGACCGATTTGTTTGTTCTTTTTATTTGGTTCGTTATTGTCAGGACAAGGTGTGCACGAAAGAAAAATTCTGGAAAATCCACCGGGAAAGTCTGAAATTTGGATGGTATTTTTGAATGTAAATGTCAGTAAAAGAAACGTGTCGGTCGGTTTGACGGTTTCGCTGTCGCAAGGTTTCATAACAATAACAAATTCCTTATCGGATATTGATATTTTGCGAAAAATAATACAATTGAAAGCGATATTTCAGTGTGTTATCCGGAATGATCGTACCTTTGGTGTGCTCCAAAGATTGAATTGATGTCAGTTCGTAGTAATTTGATGTGTTGCAAACATTCAAGTGATTTCAGTTCGTGGTCGGTCGGCGTATGTGCATCGCAGATCAAACATTTGATCGTCCAGTCAATGAGATTGACGAAGAGCATAGACAGTGTTTGGAGGAAAATCTAATAAGAACTATACGATGAAGACTTTCTGTTAAACCGGCTGAGAGAGAAAACACGCCAAGTCGTGCTGTGAAAATGTGTGGTTTTCTTTTCCTTTTCGCAGTCATTTTTAACCGAAAACACGTGAGTTGTATTTTTGGCTATCTTCATAATCCTACCTGTTCATAGATTAAAATCATGTGAAATACTGTCATGAAACCTCCTATCCTCACAGACCCAGCAGATCAAAAGCTCTCTCTCCTACACCGCGTACTGATTATTCCAGTCAATTTACACATTCCTTCTGAATTCCATTCGCAATCAAGGTTCCGTTTGCAGTAACAATAAATAAGGTCAGGGAGATGGGCGAGGAGGAGATGGTCAGGTGAACAGCTTTTTGGAAGAATGTTAGAAAAAAAGTTGTACATTCTTATAAACTCGAATAACTTAACTACACGATTTCTCTCGGTTACAGTGGCTAGCGTTGCTGCCTCTGGATCACGTGATCCCTGGTTCAATTCCCGGCAGGGTTGGCGATTTTCTCTGCCCGAGGACTAGGTGTTTGTGTTGTCCTCATCATTTAATCATCATCATCATCATCATTCGTGCCAATGGCTAGATTGGACTGTGAAAAAAATTGGACTGCGTAAAAATTGTGCATACCTGACGTACCATTTTACTATGCTGCAGAGGATCCATTGTGTCAATAATGTAGTAATATTATACAGCCTATCTCTGGAGCCCAGTAAACGTTAGTCACTGTTATATGACTGAGCATAAACTGCAAGCACGATTTCGTTACTCGACAAAATGAAGTGTTGCGAGACCTAATTTGGTAACATGACTGTGTACAAACATGTACCAGTTCAAAGCAATCCACACCCTCAAAACGATCGTGGGAAAATCTGGGCACTGTAGCATCATTTTGTATTTTGTGTTGTACGCTTTGGTGTTTGCAATTACAAGCTTTTTCAGCATTACGATTCACATTTAAGCCAATAGTGCTAAGGAAGAGAAGACAGCACAATTACATTATTACTCTGTAATAAACCACTGAAGACCAGAGGTTTCTTATTCCAAAACACTCAGAGAAATATCCCCGAACAAATTAAGCAATTCTGTCGGTTCCGGTTCACGCTGTATATTACAATGAACACAAATGTATGTCAGTGGTGGTATAGGTGTTTTTTGTTGATATCGACCTGATGGTAGCTGTAAGTTTTGAGAATGGTATGTGCTGCTGTTGTGAGTCACAGGTTTGACTCAGTAGCTCGAGACTCCTGGCATATGAAGACTTGTGCTGCTACACTGTTTATTCTATCGCCTTGGTTTGCCTTATCATTTAGAAGGTTGGTATTGCTCCATCCCATTACTGGTTTATAGTATAAGGCCGTTGAACAACTCCTTTTTCGCGCACAATAATTGCCCCCTTTTTGCCCCAGTATGTTCCTTAATTAGTGGGCTTACACTTTGCTCTTCCCACACTTACCTTCCTTTTAACTCGTTCCATCCCCACACTACCTATTACGACACAGCTTGCTATGTGTCACTTCCTATTTAGATAGGTCAATAGTATGATATCTTATATACCCAGGGAAATAGTAATTACATTGTCAGTTGCGATTTTGGAGGGGCCCCCCTTAGTTAATACAGATTTGAGATCCTTCTTTGTTCCACTCTAGTATTTTCCCGCTATTAACTGATGTAAAGGACACTAAGTCATATCTTTTTGTTTTTTTTTTTTTGATTTTGTTTGTAATATTTTATGAGTATATCTCGCATGTTCTTTGCATGCCATTGTCCACTTAATAAGTTTATCGACCGCGAGTTTTGCGTCTTGTTGCGTTTTTGGTGTTGTGACACCTAATTCCGATATATCACCACTAGCGACAATACTTAGGCGATAAATATGCAAACTGCTGCGTGTTACTTCATAGATTATTTCGCTGGCCGGAGTGGCCGATCGGTTCTAGGCACTACAGTCTGGAACCGCGTGACCGCTACGGTCGCAAGTTCGAATCCTGTCTCGGGCATGGATGTGTGTGCTGTCCTTAGGTTAGTTAGGTTTAAGTAGTTCTCAGTTCTAGGGGAATGATGACCTCAGCAGTTCTGTCCCATAGTGCTCAGAGGCATTTGAACCATAGATTATATCGCTATGTTTTATTTTGAATGAGGGTGTTTTCCTAAGAACCAGGGTGTTTCTCGTCTGTAAGAATTATGTAGGTTTCTTGCATTTAAAAAAATACATAAAAATAAAAAGTATATATAAGAAATAAAATAAAAGAAAGATAGAAAGTGGTCGAGGAAAAAAACCTAGACAAGCTTTATCCTTTTGTGCTTTGATTTATATTGTCTATTTTTTTGGTCTTTATAAAGCTTGGCACGTTCTGTTATAACTATGTGATGTCAAAATAGCTGCAGTGTTAACCAGTATATGCACATATTCTGCTTTGCTGTGCTGTATGATCATAGGTACTTGTGTTAACTCTGCTAATTCCATCTGGTAAGTTTTAAGGACTTTAATTATTACGTTTCATTTTCTGTAAAGTCAGCTGTAGTATACCTTGGGTATGCCCGCCCGGTTGGCCGTGCGGTCCAAGGCACGGCTTTCTGGGCGGGAAGGAGCGCCTGGTCCCCGGCACGAATCCGCCCGGCGGATTTGTGTCGAGGTCCGGTGAACTGGCCAGTCTGTGGATGGTTTTTAGGTTTTCCATCTGCCTCGGCGAATGCGAGCTGGTTCCCCTTATTCCCCCTCAGTTACACTATGTCGGCGATTGCTGCGCAAACAAGTTCTCCACACCACCATTACCACGCAAACATAGGGGTTACACTAGTCTAGTGTGAGACGTTCCCTGGGGGGTCCAACGGGGGTCGAACCGGACAATAACCCTGGGTTCGTTGTGGGGCGGCGCAGGGGTGAAGTGGACTGCGGTAGTCGTCATGGGGTTGTGGACCACTGCGGCTGCGGCGGGGACGGAGCCTCTCCATCGTCTCTAGGTCCCCATTTAACATACAATACTATACCTTGATATACACTACGTGTCTCCTGAAGATGGCATTACTGAGGTGGAGAAACTGGTTGCATAAATAAATTAACTCACCAAAATATACAGCTGTTTCGCGATTTTCCTTGGTAAATATCGGATATGGATGAAACCGTACATTTACTTTTGAGTCATGCCCGAAAAAAAAAGAGAAATATCGTGCGAATGTGACGAATACAAACGTGAAACACAAAATTCACGTTTTACACATTATACTCGTAAACTTCTTTAATGCGGAAAACTCGGCGAGCAGTACCTATCGGTGAACAATACACCCTACTTGTTCGCAGCCTCAGTAAACGCGGGGGCTGCCCCAGTGGGACTGTGGGACTAGTGGCTGGTGGCTGCTCCGGCGCCTCCACCGCGCTCGCCCTAACACGGGCTCCGCCGCTGCCAAGTGGGGCAGCAGACGCCGCAGGCGTCGCGACGCCGGCCGGCTGGCCGGTCCGGCGTGGCGCGGCGGCCATGTTGGGCGCAGGCCGGATGGATGGCGGGGTCAGAGCGCCCTGGCGGCCGCGCCGTGAATCACCGCCGCCTGCCGGGGATTTACTGGCCGCCGCCCCCGGGGGCTGCTGGGGGCGGCGGGGGCTGCGGCGGCGGCGGTGTCCGCGTCGCGCCCAACTGGCCGCTCCGCAAGAGGGGCGAACGAATCGCCGGCCGGAACACAGCGGTGGCGCCTCGCTTCCGCCGATCGATTCGCCCGTGGTTTCTGTTCATCTCACAGCCCGACAGGTAGGTAGGTACCTTTTCGCAGTCAAATTCGCTGTAAAATTCTATACCAAGAATTTCATTGTAACAGGTCCCCAATATTGTAGTTCTGTACAGCCTCGTAGAGTGCTTTTACTTCCCAGTAGAAATGAACCGTGGGCTTCCTCAAGGCTCAAACTTCGCTCCTAGGCTACTTATTCTTTACATCTGCCAGCATCTAAATCGCATGCACTCGTTTATCTTACGCTGTATGTTAACTCAGAAAGCCAGTTTCGATGACCTTCAGAAAAAATAATGTATATACTGCAACAATTTAAAAATGGTGTCGGAGATGAATGAAATCCAGATTTCATTTCTGTACGTGTAATTCAGTTGACCATTGCAGCAGGATAAACCACAGTCCTCTTCCGTGTTTCCCAGTGGTGTAATCCATTTCCACATTTCCGACAGGAGAACCTCCGCTAACAGTGTACATCTTCAATCACAATGAAAGTTGGGTCAGGCGTGGAGATGTCCGCAGACAACCCAATGCGATTTTCAGGAACCCCACGTCTGAATCACTGTCGATACATTTTCAGTTATAAATTATTCACTACATATACTACCGCTGCACGACTAAGTCATCAGCCGGCCGTTGTGACCCAGCGGTTCTAGGCGCTTCAGTCCGCAACCGAGCTGCTGCTACGGTCGCAGGTTCGAATCCTGCCTCTGGCCTGGATGTGTGTGATGTCCTTAGGTTAGTTAGGTTTAAGTAGGTTTAAATAGTTCTGAGTCTAGGGGACTGATGACCTCAGATGTTATGTCCCATAGTGCTTAGAGACATTTGAACCATTTGAACTAAGCCAACTCGAGTTTTCAGTTCAGTCGTGGCTTCGTGCTGTCGTAACGTTTCGACGAGTTTCCTACTCATTATGTTCCGGAAAATATCGGGTTCACCTCCAGTTCGTTCTCTTATAACCGCGTGACTGCTCACTCCTCTGTCGTGGGCCCTACGGGTTGGTAGTCCAGCGGATATAAATTAATGAACCGGACACGAACCCCATATTTCGCCTGAAGATGACGAGTAGGAAACTTGTCGAAATATTGTGACAACAGGAAGCCATGACTCTGCCGAAAGCCCTAAAAGACTTCATCAATGAAACTGGCAGACAAATCCTGCATTACCAGATAGCGCTGTATTGTTATAATTTGATCTCACATAATCTTCAATGATTTCATCCCTTTCGATCCACTTGTGTCATTATAGTGCATTTCATTCAGTTAATACAAATTGGTAAACTATATGTATAGTCACTGGCTTAACGTTCGGAAGGTTGAAGGTTTAAATCGCCTTCCAGCCACGATGATTTTGCTTATGACTTTAAGCAATGCGACGCAAGTCAGTCTACACACCGATTCTCTAAGTACACTATTCTGGAGTGAGCACAGGATCTTCTGGAGTCTCCAGATAATGGTAACGTACTAGCGCACGAGTGGAAAGGCGAAAAGTAATATAGTAGTTGAAATTAGTATAAAAGAAGGGTGGCTACAAAAGTAATAGTACAATGTGATGTGTGTAGCATATATGTGATGAATTTATTATGAAACTAGTAGACACAAATAAGACAAACAGGTTTCACGGAATTACATAGTTTCATTCAAAGCACGTGTAACGTAATAAGGCATTTGCATTTCCTGTATGGTTCAAATGGCTCTAAGCACTATGGGACTTAACATCTGGGGTATCAGTCCCCTAGACTTGGAACTACTTAAACCTAACTAACCTAAGGCCATCACACACATCCATGCCCGAGGCAGGATTCGAACCTGCAACCGTAGCGGTCGCGTGGTTCCGGACTGAAGCGCCTAGAACCGCTCGGCCACAACGGCGCCCCCCCCCCCCCCCCCCCGCCTTCCCGTAAGGTTTCAGACACTGACTTCCGCTGTGCAACCAACAGCCTCCTTTTCTTCTCCTAAAGTCTACAATTAGCCTTCACTGTAGTAGTTAGCCTGACCGCAAATAAACAGTGTTAATCAGAGCCCTGAATTCTGTCAAATCCCATAATCTGCATCACTCGTAGATGCCTTGTCTCAGCCTGCCTTCACTGGGAATTTATCTTTCTCGATTTGCTCCTCACCGCTCGGAAATTCCAGACTGACCACAAACCCTCTAACCTCCCTACATTCTGCGTCACGACACGACACCACCATCTTTTACACTGCCGGGTCCACTTTCGTGATATATAGTACACTACTGGCCATTAAAATTGCTACACCACAAAGATGACGTGCTACAGACGCGAAATTTAACCGACAGGAAGAAGATGCTGTGATATGCTAATGATTAGCTTTTCAGAGCATTCACACAAGGTTGGCGCCGGTGGCGACACCTACAACGTACTGACATGAGGATAGTTTCCAACCGATTTCTCATACACAAACAGCAGTTGACCGGCGTTGCCTGGTGAAACGTTGTTGTGACGCCTCGTGTAAGGAGGGGAAATGCGTACCATCACGTTTCCGACTTTGATAAAGATCGGATTGTAGCCTATCGCGATTGTAGTTTATTGTATCGCGACACTGCTGCTCGCGTTGGTCGAAATCCAATGACTGTTAGCAGAATATGGAATCGGTCGGTTCAGGAGGGTAATACGGAACGCCGTGTTGGATCCCAACGGCCTCGTATCACTAGCATTCGAGGTGACAGTTATCTTAACCGCATGGCTGTAACGGATCGTGCAGCCTCGTCTCGATCCCTGAGTCAACAGTTGGGGACGTTTGCAAGACGACAACCATCTACACCAACAGTTCGACGACGTTTACAGCAGCATGGACTCAGCTCGGAGACCATGGCGGCGGTTACCCTTTACTATGTATTCGTCATCGCCATACTGGCGTATCACCCGGCTTGATGGTATGCGGTGCCATTGGCTACACGTCTCGGTCACCTTTTGTTCGCATTGAGGGCACTTTGAACAGTGGACTTTACATTTCAGATGTGTTGCGACCCGTGGCTCTACCCTTCATTAGATTCCTGCGAAACCCAACATTTCAGCAGGATAACGCACGACCGCATGTTGCAGGTCCTGTACGGGCCTTTCTGGATAAGAAAATGTTCGACTGCTGCCCTCTCCTGATCTCTCACCAATTGAAAACGTCTGGTCAATGGTGGCCGAGCAACTAGCTCGTCACAATACGCAAGTCACTACTCTTGATGAACTGTGGTATCGTGTTGAAGCTGCATGGGCAGCTGTACCTGTACACGCCATCCAAGCTCTGTTTGACTCAATGCCCAGGCGTATCAAGGCCGTTATTACGGTCAGAGGCGGTTGTTCTGGGTACTGATTTCTCAGGGTCTATGTACCCAAATTGCGTGAAAATGTAATCACATGTCAGTTCTAGTATTATATATTTGTCCAATGAATACCCGTTTATCATCTGCATTTCTTCTTGGTGCAGCAATTTTAATGGCCAGTAGTGTAGTTAATTCCGCATTAAGACTTTCGATCACATATTGTACATACGAATATCACATCCAACACTAATGTAAACTCCCACACCAAACGCAAATATGAATAAATTTACGCATGTAAAGGCATTACTGGTGCAGTACTTAATAACGTAGGTGAATATTGACACAGCCGCAGTCTTTCGAAAAATATCGTTTACTGTGCATGAAGTTACGTCATCGGGCGTACGGTCTACGGGCTGTAGGGGATGGAGCTGTGGCGGTCGTGGCTCGCCTCGGATGTGCGCGGCGCCGCCTTTGGTGTGTGGCGGCGGGTGGGAGCACTTGTGAGGCGTCACGGCGGCCGCCGGCGATCTGCATGCACGGCGCATGCGCCTCCACCGGTTATGAGCGCGTCGCGGCGCTGCTGCCAATGAGGCTAGGGGCGCCGGCGCCGGGGCCTTGGCCGACGGCGCGTAGCCGCTGCCTCACCTGCTCTGTTCCCACACACGTCTGGCGGACGCCACAGGTGCGGGCCAGAACACACGTAGGAACGACGGAAACGAAAACGGGCCCTGTTTCCACTGGTGTCACTCTAAATGTGGACCGGAATGTGGCCGCACGACCGGAATTTGAACGCGGTTGGTTGGGGTTTAAGGGACCAAACAGCAATGTCATCAGTCCCTTGTTTCAAATGTGGTCCATTCCGATAGTGTGACATCTCATAAAAGCCAGAACAATAAAAGGGAAAAGGCTAAAAAATGTAAAAGGGCAGTCATGTTGTCAATGGTAAAAACAAAATGAGGTAAGTCAGCAAGAGAACGAACCCAACGCTATGCTGAAGCAGCAGAGGCAAGACCACCTGGGACTTAAAAGGTGCAACCGCTAGAATGTAGAAGTGCGTATGGGAAAAGGAGACTAACCAATCCTAAAAAAAAGACTGATAAAAACAGAGTGAAGGGGGAAGAAAAGAGGATCTCGGTCAGGGAGGGGAGTCTGGAATCTCCAAACACGGCTTGCAGTGGGAGATACCCCAACACTCCAACACTCACCGCCCTGCCCCAACACCAGAGAGAGATTAAAAACCTTAAAACTGAGAATAAAAACCACTTTCTCGGAGGAAACCGAGAACCAGGGCGACCATCCGGGAATCGTCAGCCAACATCAAAGGTAAAGTGCGGGGGAGTCTGTACTTAGCACGCAGAACCAAAAGAAGGGGGCATTCAACCAAAATGTGGGCAACTGACTGGAAGGCTCCAGAACCACAAAGTGGGGGTGGCTCATCGCACAAAAGAAAACCATGGGTCAGCCTGGTATGGCCAATGCGGAGACGACACAGTGTGGTCGAGTCCTTTCGGGAGACGCGAAAGGCAGAACGCCACGGGTCAGGTGTCACCTTAATCGTACGAAGTTTATTAGACAGGGGAGTAGCCCCCCAAGAGTTGGCCCATGACTGTGCGAAGTGGGATTTGATGTGAAGCCGTAAATCCGCACACCGAGCGAGGTGGCGCAGTGGTTAGCACACTGGACTCGCTTTCGGTAGGACGACGGCTCAATCCCGCGTCCGGCCATCTGGATTAATGTTTTCCGTGATTTCCCTAAATCGCTCCAAGCAAATGCCGGGATGGTTCCTTTGAAAGGGCGCGGCCGACTTCCTTCCCCATCTTTCCCTAATCCGATGAGACCAATGACATTGCAGTTTGGTCTCTTCCCCAAAACAACCAACCAACCGTAAATCCGCTGCAGGATGGGTTACAGAAAACGGGGGTAAGTGACTGCTCCCCCAGCCAAACGATCAGCGAGCTCATTGCCCGAGATACCTACATGGCCAGGGCCCAAAGGAAGTCAACGGAACAAGCAGCACGGTGAATATCAGCGAGATGGCCATGGATGGCAGAGACCAAGGGATGGCGCGGAAAACACCGGTCAATAGCCAGAAGGCCACTCATTGAGTCCGTACATAACAAAATGCGGTTGTGTTGGGACTGTTTAATAAAGGTAAGGGCCTGGGAAATTGCCATCAATTCCGCAGTAAACACCCCACATGTAGCTGGCAGCAGATGAGTGTAAAAAAGAACAGCATCCCGAAAATTTGAACGCGGAATGGTAGTTGGATCTAGACGCATGAGACATTCCTTTTCGGAAATCGTTAGCAAATTCAATATTCCGAGACCCACAGTGTTAGCAGTGTGCCGAGAGTACCAAATTTCGGACACTAGACGAGTGCAAAACCGTCCCCTGGTCGGATGAATCCCGATTTCAGTTGGTAAGAGCTGATGTTAGGAATCATATGTGGCGCAGTCCCCACGAAGCCATGCTCCCAAGTTATGAACAAGGCACTGTCCAAGCTGGTGGTGGCTAAATAATGGTATGGGCTGTATTTTTGTAGAATGGACTGGGTTTTCTCGTCCAGCTTAACCGATCATTGACTGAAAATTGTTATGTTCGGCTACGAGAGAACTTTGGTGGGATATTTTATGCTTTTTTTTTAAAAAAAAATGTTGGATATTCTATGTGTGTATTTGTGATTGTATGTCATTGTGTACCGTCTTTTATTTTCTATTTCTTTCACACTTTGTGTAGTTTCTATCCTTGTATTTTGTGTATTTGTTCGTGTGTGATTTTGTCCTTGTGTTGGTGACACCTAGGCCGGCCGGAGTGGCCGTGCGGTTCTAGGCGCTACAGTCTGGAACCGAGCGACCGCTACGGTCGCAGGTTCGAATCCTGCCCCGGGCATGGATGTGTGTGATGTCCTTAGGTTAGTTGCCCGCATCTCGTGGTCGTGCGGTAGCGTTCTCGCTTCCCACGCCCGGGTTCCCGGGTTCGATTCCCGGCGGGGTCAGGGATTTTCTCTGCCTCGTGATGGCTGGGTGTTGTGTGCTGTCCTTAGGTTAGTTAGGTTTAAGTTGTTCTAAGTTCTAGGGGACTTATGATCACAGCAGTTGAGTCCCATAGTGCTCAGAGCCATTTGAACCATTTTTGAACCTTAGGTTAGTTAGGTTTAATTAGTTCTAAGTTCTAGGCGACTGATGACCTCAGAAGTTAAGTCGCATAGTGCTCAGAGCCATTTGAACCATTTTTTTGGTGACACCTAGAAGTTTGTTCTATTCTGTTTCTTGATTTTTTTTTTGTTGCTTTGTTACTAAATTCTCTTTGTATCCATTGTTCGTGGCTATTTGTAATATGGTATTCATTTCTTTTTTGTAATTGTATCTAATGGCACTGTGGTTGGTCTCTGAAGTATGTTTCTAAGTGCTTCCTGTTTTTCAGAACAGGGTTCTTGTTATGTCTCATGTTCAATTGTGCCTGTTGTCGATTTTCGGTATGTGTCAAATGTGTGTTGGTTGTTGTGAATGTGATGCACAAGAAATTTAACTGTCTATTTTGCTCTTTCTCTATTGTAAAATGATAAGATACAGATTCTGTCCTATGATCACCGTCCAGACTCATCCCCGCCTTCCCCCTCCCCCTCAAAAAAAAAAAAGAAAGTCCACTTGATACGTAAGAGACAACTCTACAAATTTAGGTTGGCGACACTCACAACGTGAACGCAAGCAAACGAACAGACATACACACTGTAGCAATGCGGAATGAGAAAAAGTTTAAGAAAGTAAAATGTAAACAATGCAGCGCAGGAAATACTGCAGAATTTCAAAAACTGCCACATGCAAACGTGAAACGAAGCCTTTCAACGCCAACCGCTGCTAACAATTAGGGAAGCAGCAGAATACGTAATCAATCACCGTATGTCGCTTGCAGACGAACTTTATAAGCAAAACGCTGTTTTCAAACTAAAACAATCAGAAATGTACAAACGTATGTATCCAATTTTCAGAAAAACTACGGAAGATGCTTTATTAAAAAAAAAAAGCGAAACGCGTCTGGTGTACTTATTTTTAATTAAATTGTTGTCAGCTCAAGACTGACAACCTATAGTAACGGATATTCTGTTACTGATTGATAATAATGGTTATTATTGTTCAAGTCGTTTTTATCAGCCATTCTGGAGTAAAAGCAAGTGTTGAATGCACAGTGTCCTGGAGACGGCTGACGCATTCCTACAGGGGCGTGACCTGGTTGGGTCAACAGGGGCAATGCTCGGCAGCGCCCAAGGGCGAGCTACCCCGTAACTCCCAGAAGAAATGAAGAACAGCAGGAAGGAGAAATTAGAACGGGAAGAAAACCTTGCAAAGATAGGAAGTACAGCTACGTCCACCAACGTTCAAAGCTTACCTGGCAAACCAACGCCCTTAATTCGAGATACATGGTTTACTGACCGATGAGCCTATGGCTGTTCAACACCTCGCTGCCTTAAGTGTACAACGGGGCTTAAATGCAGCCGCTGCACTGCCTCACCTCAGAATTAAACAAGAACTCCGCTACGTGGAGCCACCTATGTAAGTGTAGGTGTGGCTCGATTCATGGCTCCAATCCGTGTACTTTATAGTAGGTGACACGCGTTTTCATCATATTTCACTCATATCAGATTTACATAGCCGATGATGAATTTAGGAACTTAAATGGAAATGAACATAACTTGTACTTCAGGTGGCTGTGTACGATTTACTATCGTATGTCAGAACCGAACTATCAGTAAAGCCTGCTGATACATTGATTAACCGTAGCAGTTCTCCAGTGTGCCGACCTTAAGCCTCGAGATGAGAAAGTTCGTCTTGCTCTAAGTTTGCCTAGTGTGCTTATTGGTACGAGTACTCCAGTCGAAATGTTGGCGCGGCTTGATCTGTAGGTATTTTGACAGCGTTTTTGGTCTTCTGCACTGCATACCGTGAGCACATTATTCGGGTACGGTATTACTAAATACTTAACACCTGTGTATTGTGTAGTAAACCGGGGACCTAGAAAGACCGAAAGGCTTCGTCCCGCCGTAGCCCTCAGTGGTTCACAACCACACAACACGCCACAGCAGTCCACCCACCTCACCGCCGCCCCACACCGAACCCAGGGTTATTGGGCGGTTCGGCCCCAAGTGGAGCCCCCGGTAACGTCTCATTCCAGACGTGTGTAACGCCAAATGTTGCGTGGTAGAGTAAAGATGGAGACAGTGTTTGCGCAGCAATCGCCGATACAGTGTAACAGACGGAATAAGGGGAACCAGCCCGAATTCGCCGAGGCCGATGGAAAACAGCCTTAAAAACCATCCACAGGCTGGCCGACACACCGGACCTCGACACTATTCCGCCGGGGGCATTGGTGCCGGGGACCGGCACGCCTTCCCGCCCGGGAAGCACAGCGTTAGACCGCACGGCTAGCCGGGCGTGCTTACTTAACACTTAATTAGTTCCGCTTGGGTTCTTTACGGAGTGCGTCTGATTATTATACGTACAAAACAAAGAGGCAAGTCTAGGACAATGAAACAGATAAATAATCCTAATTATTGTAGGTCCAGGAACCAACAGTTTCCCAGGCACGAGGTATCACGACTGAGTACATGAACACCTCGTAACAGAGTCCCCTATGATCCATACTGCGGATACTTATTTGAGGACAAACAAATTACGCTAAGCGTTCCACGTGGCGACCGTTCATCTGACGGCGGCAGAGTTTATCACGTCTCCTCATTGATGAGCGTACACGTGCTCCGAATGCAGCGACAGCGATCCACAATGTGTTTCCAGACTTTATTGTCACTATCAACAGTGCTCGAATACACTATTTCAAATAACCTGAAACACACAAAAAAAATCTAATGGCTTCAAGTCCGGGGAACTGTGGGGGGGGGCTGTGGTATTGGCGAGCCACGACCGATATACTTGTCGAAACGACACTTGCCAGTACTTACGTACTCGGAATGATAGAAAAATCAAACGTAATTTACGCCTCACTCGCAATGTTCCACAATAAACGTAACCCTAAACATTGACATTAACGCACTTGCTCGTATGTCATATCGCAGAAACGATTGGTTTTCTGACCTATGTTTATTATGATTATTTGCTTCTTTTATTGTCCTCTCCTCGCCACTTGCCTTTGTGCCTGTGATAGTCAAACACTCCACATGGCTTTTTCTGTTCAGTAACGTCTGCTTCCTTTCTGCTACCGTCCAATGAATGTAAATGGCCGCGCGGAATGGCAGCGCGGTTAGAGGCGCCATGTCACAGATTGCGCGGCCCCTTCCGCAGCAGGTTCGAGTCCTCCCACGGGCATAGGTGTGTGTGTGTGTGTGTGTGTGTGTGTGTGTGTGTGTGTGTGTGTGTGTGTGTGTGTGTGTGTGTCTGTGTGTGTGTGTGTGTCTGTGTGTGTGTGTGTCTGTGTGTGTGTGTGTGTCTGTGTGTGTGTGTGTGTGTGTGTGTGTGTGTGTCTGTGTGTGTGTGTGTTAGCATAAGTAGTTTAAATAGTGTGTAAGTCTAAGGGCCTAAGACTTCAGCATTTTGGTCCCTTAGGAATTCACACACATTTGAGCATTTTTTGAATGTATACGTTTTTCAAGGTCGTTCTTTCCGTATATGTCGTGGATGGACTTAAGTATTATTAAGCCTGTTTCATGTTTATTGGGTAACGATTATTATCTATTAACTGACCATCATTTGTACAATATGAATTGTTGATTAGGTTTCAAGGGTGAGCATCATATCCGTCTGTTCTTAATTTTACTGTTGTCTTGTATGTGCAGTATCCCGTCCGAAGTCGTGTTTCTACAACGTGTATGCATTTTTTGCAGACAATTTTGGTATCATTATGAAGGTGTTAGCCTTCAATTTTTTTGTGGAAGAGGGTGGGGAAGACACGGAAATTCTTCAAAAAATGGCTCTGAGCACCATGGGACTTAACTTCTGAGGTCATCAGTCCCCTAGAACTTAGAACTACTTAAACCTTACTAACCTAAGGACATCACACACATCCATGCCCGAGGCAGGATTCGAACCTGCGACTGTAGCGGTGGCCCGGTTCAAGACTGTAGCGCCTAGAACCGCGTGGCCACTCTGGCCGGCGGATATTCTTCTCGTGGGCTGTTTCGTGGTTGTTATCCTCAGTTTTCTGGTTTGCTATGTGTGATGAGTCATAGCGTTGTTTCGTTATCTATTTAGCGAATTACATGACTGAGTTTCTAGCTTACATACGTTTAGAAATTTCTCTGAGATTTTTTAAAAATATGTTTAATTCTGCGTGTAGCCGTGTTTCCACATGCGTGTTTTGTTTCATCTGTGGAATACGTTTCTAGAAATTGCTTCTTTGTTTGTCACTAGGTAGTTGATTGGTTGCGAATAGTAGTGTTTGTACTAGTGCATATTGTAAGTATTGTGAAATCACACCTCAGAACCCATACAAGCGATAGATGACATGATACAAATACAATGCAGTTAAATACATTAGCTACCAGTGGGCATTGATTTATATCAATAGGGCAAGACGAAAATTTGTGCCAGACCGGGATTCAAACCCGGGTCTCCTGCTTATTAGGCAGAAGCGGTAACCACTACGCATGCGGACACAATAGGCGGCGCAACCGTATGGACTACCGCAACACGGCTTCCGTAAGTCATCGCCTTAATTGTATGCGTATGTGCCGTCTGTTCTATCAGGCTTGTGTCGGTCCGTCACCAAGTTTCAACTTGCCCCATTGATGTAAATCAATGCCCACTGACAGCTAATGTCTTTAATTTTTTTGGTTCTAGATTCATAGCGACTGGAGGATCAAAATAGTATATGTTCTTGCGGACATATCCGAAAGAACAGAAACCACATATACATGATACGTATGTTGAGCATGTAATGGCCCACAAGAGTCAGTAATGAAACAGCGACAAAGACTTAAAAAATTATTAAATACTTTTATAAGCTATACATAAAATTGATGACTGACGAAAATTTCCGCACACAGGTAGCAGTAGCCGAAAGATAACAGTTTGCGAGTAAATGGACAAGAGCGTATAATGTCATACTGTGCAACACAGTAAAGGAAATGTTTTAGTGGTGTAGGAAAGGGCGAGTGAGGAATCATGGCAGAAGGGAGAGCTTTTCATTTTAGTTACTTGGCCCGGGGACCTCGTCGCTGTTAATTACACTCAAAAATGGCTCAGCACTATGGGACTTGACATCTATGGTCATCAGTCCCCTAGAACTTAGAACTACTTAAACCTAACTAACCTAAGGACATCACACAACACCACAGTCATCACGAGGCAGAGAAAATCCCTGACCCCGCCGGGAATCGAACCCGGGAACCCGGGCGTGGGAAGCGTGAGCGCTACCGCACGACCACGAGCTGCGGACTCTAATTACACTCCTACCTTAGTAACATGCAACAGCATAGCTTAACCCACAGCGCGCTAAGCTTGGTTAACAAGGAACTGAGGAACCTGGGCTGGTACACACGAGAGCCTGAGTGTACTTTTAAAGTAGTTTCCCATACTAATTTAAGTCAATGCTGGACTGGTTCTCAAATTGCACCTCAGAGAATACGACACACAAACAGTTAAAATGCGATAACACACGGAACAAAGTTAACACGATTCACGTACAGACGCCACGCGGGGCTTAACTCTCTTAAGGTGTACATTAATGGAACATAAAAACTGCGCCCGCATCTCGTGGTCGTGCGGTAGCGTTCTCGCTTCCCACGCCCGGGTTCCCGGGTTCGATTCCCGGCGGGGTCAGGGATTTTCTCTGCCTCGTGATGGCTGGGTGTTGTGTGCTGTCCTTAGGTTAGTTAGGTTTAAGTAGTTCTAAGTTCTAGGGGACTGATGACCATAGCTGTTAAGTCCCATAGTGCTCAGAGCCATAAAAACTGCATATTGTTGACACTGTACCTCGGAAATGTTGCTACACGAATTGCAGCTGCAAGTTCGGGAACATCGCTGGTCATAGTTACACGGAAATGTTTGCAGCAACAGATTAGTCAGCTGTATTTGAATAGGCCACACCATGACCAAGGAGAACAGCGAAGCTAATCGAAGTAGGTCGGCTCTGCAGCGTTAATATTTCATAGAGTAACAACTTAGCAAGGCAAAGGTGTTCTTATTAAGTAAGCGAACTGTTTACGAATTTTTAACTCGTGGATATTCTGGACATAGGCCTCTTCCTGAATGCTGTGAAGTGTTTTTGAATATATCGTTTTAAAGAAATACGTCCGAGAAGTGGTAAGACCAATATGAATACGAAACATTGTAGAGAAAATTTTGGAAATTTCTGGTAAATTCCACACTACTAAATCTAACTTTAACTTACGCTAAGAACAACATAAACACCCATGACCGAGGGAGGACTCAAACCACCGACGGGGATAGCCGCGCGAACCGTGGTTCAAATGGCTCTGAGCACTATGGGACTCAACTGCTGAGGTCATAAGTCCCCTAGAACTTAGAACTACTTAAACCTAACTAAGCTAAGGACAACACACACATCCATGCCCGAGGCAGGATTCGAACCTGCGACCGTAGCGGTCGCGCGGTTCCAGACTGTAGCGCCAGAACTGCTCGACCACCAGCGGCCGGCGCGCGAACCGTGGCAAGGCGCCCTAGACCGCACGGCTACCCACCGCGGCAACAAAAGTTACAGCCAGACTGACCATCACTTTTCAGTTTTTGATTAGTGGGGGTTATACAGAAGTGTGAGGTACCACTTTAAAGTGGAATTCTCATTGATAATTAGGTTGGAATCAACAGTCGAGAACGCAATAATATTTGTTTATTTACCGGTTTTGGCTTCTGTTAAAGCAGTCGCCAGAATTGTTTGCCCCTATGGGTGGTGCTGGCGGTTTGTCGGTTTTTTCGTGATAGCACGGTAGTGCACGTAGTGTATCACCAGATCGCTGCACACCTTAGACAATGTTGTCTAAATTTATGAATCACACTCTTTCGTACCGAGCACTTGCAACGCTTTGGTGGAAAACCGCAAGCAGTCCATTAACGTAATTTTAAATAATTTTTATCTTAAAATTTTACTATGGATCACCAGCACAGTGAGAGAACTACGGATTTCCTAAGTGCGATACCTGTACGACCAGAGTCTTGGGGCGTGAAAAACAATTGACGTGTGACCGTTTATATCAAAACTGCCATGCATCATAATCAAACTCCATCAAATCTATAAACCAATCTATTTTAAATTAATTCCAGCCTAGAAAAGATTATTGATTATTGATAAAGTTAATGTCAGTGATACCCACGTCCAGCTACTAAAATCCCACGATAATTTCTTCTCCTTGAGAAAACCTTAAATAAGTAGCTTAGAATCTGATCGAATGCATCTCGAGCGAAGCCTTGCAGAGCGGAGATCCATTTGTCTTGAGGAACCACGGATCCTTTCCAGCGATCACGTGTCACCACCGCTGATGGAGGTGAAACGGCAGGTAGGAAGCCATTCGGCCCAGTGTACTGTGCGTGAGCTGAGGTCCACCAGACATGTGACATCTGGCAACGGGAGGCTATTGAGGAATAAAGGTGTTTTTAACGTGTTGTGCCAACCAGTGCCAGAGGCGGATTGTGACATTTTCCCAGTATCTAACAGTTACATGATATGCAGAACTGTTAAGAAACGAGCCCTGCACGAGTCCCTTATTCTGGAAAACGCTGGACAAGGGACAGCTGAGTAATGGGATCTACGTGGCACTATGAGGAGAGGCCGTCCTGCACCTTCGTGCTTCGCAGCGTGGCACCAACAGCCGATAGACTGGAGCCAACGTAATTGAGGTTGTTGATCTTTGCTAAGAAACTGTAAGAGCATCTGCCATAGCTCGACCTAAATAAATTCTGGAAAAGGACAACGGAGGAACTCTTACTGGTTGCAACACGAAATAGGCAGATAGTGTAAGTTAGATGCTGTCTGTTTCTGAGCTCCAGCAGTAACCCCCCCCCCCCCCAATATTGGTTAATTACACTACTGGCCATTAAAATTGCTACACCACGAAGATGACGTGCTGCAGACTCGAAATTTAACCGTCAGGAAGAAGATGCTGTGATATGCAAACGATTATCTTTTCAGAGCATTCACACAAGGTTGGCGCCGGTGGCGACAACTACAACTTGCTGAGACGAGGACTTCCGCTGTGCAACCAACAGCCTCCTTTTCTTCTCCTAAAGTCTACAATTAGCCTTCACTGTAGTAGTTAGCCTGACCGCAAATAAACTGTGTTAATCAGAGCCCTGAATTCTGTCAAATCCCATAATCTGCATCACTCGTAGATGCATTTGTCTCAGCCTGCCTTCACTGTGAATTTATCTTTCTCGATTTGCTCCTCACCGCTCGGAAATTCCAGACTGACCACAAACCCTCTAACCTCCCTACATTCTGCGTCACGACACGACACCACCATCTTTTACACTGCCAGCTCCACTTTCGTGATATATAGTACACTACTGGCCATTAAAATTGCTACACCACAAAGATGACGTGCTACAGACGCGAAATTTAACCGACAGGAAGCATATGTTGTGATATGCAAATGATTAGCTTTTCAGAGCATTCACACAAGGTGGCAACACCTACAACGTGCTGACATGAGGAAAGTTTCCAACCGATTTCTCATACACAAACAGCAGTTGACCGGCGTTGCCTACTGAAACGTTCTTGTGATGTCTCGAGTAAGGAGCAGAAATGCGTAGCATCAAGTTTGCGACTTTGATAAAGATCGGATTGTAGCCTATCGCGATTGCGGTTTATCCTATCGCGACATTGCTGCTCGCGTTGGTCGAGATCCAATGATTGTTAGCAGAATATGGAATCGGTGCGTTCAGGACGGTAATACGCAACGCCGTGCTCGATCCCATCGGCCTCGTATCACTAGCAGTAGTGATGACAGGCATCTTATCCGCAGGGCTGTAACGGATCGTGCATCCACTTCTCGATCCCTGAGTCAACAGATGGGGACGTTTGCAAGAGAACAACCATCTGCACGAACAGTTCGACGGTGTTTGCAGCAGCATGGACTATCAGCTCGGAGACCACGGCTGCGGTTACCCTTGACGCTGCATCAGAGACAGCAGCGTCTGCGATGGTGTACTCAACGACGAACCTGGGTGCACGAATGGCAAAACGTAATTTTTTTGGATGAATCTAGGTTCAGTTTACAGCATCATGATGGTTGCATCCGTGTTTGGGGACATCGCGGTGAACTCATATTGGAAGCGTGTATTCTTCATCGCCATACTGGCGTATCACCCGGCGTGATGGTACGGGGTGCCACTGGTTGCACGTCTCGGTAACCTCTTCTTCGCATTGACGGCACTTTGAACAGTGGACGTTACATTTCAGATGCGTTACGACCCGTGGCTCAACCCTTCATTCGATTCCTCGGAAACCCTACATTTCAGCAGGATAATGCACGACCGCATGTTGCAGGTCCTGTACGGCCCTTTCTGGATACAGAAAATGTTCGACTGATGCCCTGGCCAGCACATTCTCCACATCTCTCACCAAATGAAAACGTCTGGCTCGTCACAATACGCCAGTTACTACTCTTGATGAACTGTGGTATCGTGTTGAAGCTGCATGGGCAGCTGTACCTGTACACGCCATCCAAGCTCTGATTGACTCAATGCCTAGGCGTATCAAGGCCGTTATTACGGCCAGAGGTGGTTGTTCTGGGAACTGATTTCTCAGGATCTACGCACCCAAATTGCGTGAAAATGTAATCACATGTCAGTTCTAGTATAATATATTTGTCCAAAGAATACCCGTTTATCATCTGCATTTCTTCTTGGTGTAGCAATTTTAATGGCCAGTATTTTATATTAAACAGGGAGACTGCTGTCCCATTAAAACTTATCGGATTGGTTGGCACTCGGCAGAGCCACCATCAATGGCGATCAAAATTACGCAGAAGGATCACACTCACAATGTAAGAATAAAAATTCACTTCTTCACGGGAGTCTTCCATACAAGACTCGGCAGGGGCTACTCCAGGAGACAGGCTTCGACTCCGGGCTCTGAGGGAGAGCATCCTTCGAGCAGGACACATGACATGGAGTTTCCCAGCCACAACAGCAGCCACTTGTGGTATGGTGAGCAACAGCAGCGTTCACAAACGGAGTTGCAGTCAGATTAACGTTAGGACTTACACATTTTTAGTTCAAGTACGCCTGTTATTAATCGCAGTTTCAGCATGTACTCAATAAGGCCGTAGGTGCATGCATGATTCTTTCTTTTGTTCTTTCCTCCTTTCTTGATCAACGACTGACAGTCATTGTGTGGCTTCCACGAACTTTGTCACTTACTCAAATGCGTGGTGATTCTAGCTTTTTCGCTCCAGATCCATTATCCGACCTTTGCCAAGGTGTTAATACTTTAATTCGGTTGTAACATGTATTTATACTTCACGAATGTAAGTGTTCTTTGTGTATTTTGTGTTTAACTTGAAGTCTTTAGGGACATGTAATGAATAGGACAGTACAGACACCATTCTTTCATTCAGCATCATTATTTATGAATTTTGTGAGTTACAGTACCAATATTTCGTGTATGTGGGGGCCACCACTGCTTAATTGACTCAGTACATTAACTTATCTATTGTATGACACCTGTAATTAAATATACGTGATCCTACGGGGGAGGAATCTGTTTATTGGTAAGGTCACTCCATGTAGGTCATTCCGACATTCACAGAGGTATGACGATTGCACAGCTGTAACTTCAGACAATGTATATGAAGACTGTTTAACACTAAACGAAGAAGATTGGTAAGTCCCCATCCGTGAGCACAGAAAAACATATGATGGAGTTTCAAAAAAGTTAACCCTATGTAGAATATAATTATGGTTCGCAACTGTCGATCTTCTAAGACAGTTGCAGGGAAAGTGTCCATTTTCAGAGTTCGTTCTTCGCATATATTACTTACCGCTCATTGTGGTTTTCTAGTTTTCCCACTTCTACGAATATAGCGCACAGTCAAATAAATGTTCTATGTACCTGTGCCATCTTTCGAACTAAAATGAAATAATGATGTTTTTGCCGCTCGTATCACAGGACTTGGGACTCTCGGCTTGAGAAAGAGGAAGGAAGGCTGAGAGGGAAGTCTTTCCATAGAAGAACGGAGGTAGCTATGGGTGGGCCATATAAAACTCTCCAGCCTTGGAGGACAACACCAGCAACACCCAGGCAATACGTCGCAAACTACTTGCAAATGGCAGCTGCAAGTATTTCTTGTGTGTACCATAATATTGCATGTATTTCGGTAAGGGTAATGGCGATGCTGCAGCAGCCGCACACTGTCACGAAATATGGCCTGTGTACACACACCTTTACGCTAAATGATGACCTTAACGACAGGAAGGACAGATGCCTACAAAGATAAATACAGGGTGCGTCAAAAAAATGTATACACACTTTGAACTGTCATAGACAATTTATTTCCCGTTCTAGAAGGTTAAATATCTGTGAGGAAGTAATATTATGTTTCTTCAACAGGTAGCAGCAGTGGCAAGAAAGTATCTGCAACATGGCGGACGTGCGTTTGAGCTTTGAAGCGCGGAAGCAGATAATTAAGTGGTAATGGAAGTTTGAGAATTTAGCTGCGGTTCGAAGACAGTGGAGAAGTGAGTATGGTACAGAACCACCTTCACGTTAACAATTACACGTCTACGAGACAAATTCGAAATACATGGAACAGTGTGTGATGTGCATAAACGTCCATCAGGGCGGCCTCGTACAGCTACAAGTGATGATTCCACAACTGCGGTCTTGGAACTGTTTCAGCGTTCACCTCACAAATCTTCAAGGCAAGAGGCACGTGAGAGTAATGTATGTGCTAGTAGTGTGCTACGCATTCTGAAGAAAGGCAAGTTTCGTGTGTACATTCCAAGGCTGGTGCAACAGCTAAGTGACGACGATTCAGATCGAAGGTTAGAATTTTGTGAATGGGTTCTGGAGATGGTGAGACGTGAACCGGGATTTATGGGTAACATAATTTGGTCGGATGAAGCCCAATTCAAACTCAATGGAACTGTCAATAGGCAATTGTGTTTACTGGGCTGAAGATAATCCTCACATTACAGTTGAAAAGGCTGTGAATTTGCCTGGTGTAAATGTGTGGTGTGGTTTGTCTGCAGGGGGACTCATTGAGCCTTTCCGCTTTGAAGGTACTGTTACTGGAGAAACGTACCTGTCACTGCTTGCTGACTCCATATTCCCTGCCATTCGCGCATTATACGGTAATCATGTGTTTTATTTCCAACACGATCGTATCATAGGGACGTACGAGCATACCTGGATCACAATGTACCATGCCAGAGGATAGGATGCAGGGGACCAATCGAGTTTCCTGCACACTCTCCAGACCTCACCCCGCTAGATTTCTTCTTATGGGGCACAGTAGAAAATGAGGTGTACAAACGTAAACCACGTAACCTGGACACGCTTTGGTATGAGATTCAGGCGGTGTGCGCAGAAATCTCATTGGACACTTTGGTACGATGTACGATATCAGTGGTGACTTGTACTCAGAAATGTATTGATGCTGAAGGCCACCAGTTTGAACATTAATGACATTTGCAAAGTACATTTATTTTTCCAATTGGACTTTAAGCTTTCCATTTCCAGAAATGTAACATTGTAGAACGGGAAATAAATTTTCTATGACGCTTCAAAGTGTGTATAAATGATTTGACGCACCTTGTATTTTCCCTTGTCATGAAAAGAGCCTATTCCTTGTGATAGAATAAATACTAAGAAAGAGTTAGTTCACTAGCAGATGATGACACTATTAGAAGCAGAACAGCCGTGGACGCTACTGTCTTACTACACAGCACAGTTGAAACAACTGGCGACCGTGCCAGGACTATCCGCGCCGATTGCCACAGGTGTCTTGTTCTGCCTTTTTTTCCGTTCTTCGTCTGCTGGGGGCGCTGCATTGCTGATGGCGTATGATCGCCGAGTTAAAAAAGTAATCACCCGACACGCTCTAAAAATGAACGACCCGAGGTAAGCCAGACACGGAGGGGGTTGGATTTGTCCGACAAGCGGAGCGCGCGCCCCGCAGCCAGTGCTTTATTACGCAACCGCCGCTTCCCCGCCCGCGTTTACAGCCTCGGGGCCTAAACGAAACGAACAGCGCCGCTACCACCCTAACAATACGGCCTCCCTCGTTGCAAAAGTGAACTGGAAACCTGGAGGCCGACTAGCGCGCACACACCCACACTAGCCTCAAAATTTGCCACACACACACACACACACACACACACGCTTCCTCTCTCCCCCCCTCCTTTCTCTATCCGCCCTCCCCCCTGCTCCCCACAGGAGTGCCAGATTTCGGCCCACAACCCCTCCACCTGGTCGCGCGCAGCGTGTACTAATTTCCCATTAATTCAGGGGGAAGGGAGGGGGGCGCTGGAGTGGTCGGAGGCTACGGCGCCAGCGCTTCGTGGAGGGGGCTGCAGTCCAGTCCGCACGCAAAACGCGAGGGCCTGCCTATAGGCGGCCACAAATCACTATTAGCCCTCTTACTACACGCCGCCTGCGCCCCCACACACGCTCAGACACACATACACATGCTCCCTGCCAACCCCAGCCGAGCGGCCAGTTTATACACCGGCCCGCGGGCACACCCTCTCAGATAACAGAGTCTCTTGCTAAATATATAACTTATAATTGTGAAAGATACCGGCGGCGCCCCAAACTCCCCTTGCCAGCCCTGCAAGCCGGCTTAGCCGGCCCCGACGCGCGCACGTTTGCCTCTCTCCCCCGGCGCCAGCGTAGGCAACAATTCTTTAAACCGGCGCCGATATATTTTAATACGGCGGGCCTTCTGTTTGCATTTACGTATGTAGCGCCGCCGCTTTTCCTGTATACAAGAGTCTCGGTGGCCTCCGCCGCCGCTAGCTACATCCCTCTCCGGCACATTTTTATTTTCGTTATGTTCTGCGGTTCCCAGAAATTGCTCTTGTTTTTACTGCCTCTAGCATCGTACTCGCTTAAAAAAAACTCCTCTAAACATATACCCCCTACTCTCACTCCCGCAACACCGAGTCTCTTCATACACCCACACACTGTTTCCTCTTGAACGACCATGTTTGAGAGAGGAAGAGCCGACACCCAAATAAGAAATATATTTCTCCTGGTCTGGTGCATGTATGCTGTTAGTGACAAATAGCAAAGCCATTTTTACAACAATCTCCATAATTTTTTTACCAAAGAAATATTCACAGATATTCGATACTGGTTGCTACTGGAGACTCCAGCTCTGGACCAATTTGGTTCAGCATCGTCCTCGTTGATCTCAGTTTCCAATTTTAGGACCGTTCGAGATCCCTGATTCTCAACTGCCGTGAAAGTTAGAACTCTGGTTCAGCAGCAAACTGACTGTGTAGAATAACACACAATGAAGGCAAAAATCTTCTGGGTTGTTACTCCACGTCGTAATTATTCACGTACAATCGTATCCACTCGCCCAGGCCACTTTTATTTTTTCCACCCTGTATTACGGTAGTCGAATCTAGATGGAGAGTTCAAATGGCTCTGAGCACTATGGGACTTAACTGCTGTGGTCATCAGTCCCCTAGAACTTAGAACTACTTAAACCTAACTAACCTAAGGACATCACACACATCCATGCCCGAGGCAGGATTCGAACCTGCGACCGTAGCGGTCACGCAGTTCCATACTGTAGCGCCTAGAACCGCACGGCCACTCCGGCCGGCCTAGATGGAGAGTACACTAGGTGAAAGCTCTCCGTGATGCACAAAATCTCTCCTTCAGTGAGTTTCTACACGATCGATGTTTCGACCTATCTACTGTGAACTTCTTCAGGATCCTGCGCTACGCAGCTACCTGTGAGCAGCTAAACATCCCAAAGAATATCACAGTGGAGGGATGAAAACTTCGATCGTGTAGGAGATATATGACGCGGCCTAACAACCGAGAAGGTTTTACTTTCAGTGACAGCGGCCACGGTAGCCTGCAGATTCACGTGACACAACGTTCCAGATATGAGACACTAATAATCGTTTTCAGATTTCTTGTCTGTTTCGACTTCGGTTTCAAAAATGTTGACGCTGTTTCAGAGCTACATAGAGAGAAACGAGACAAACTATTGTACATTTTCCTTCTTGAGGATTACTGCGTAGCCTGAGACCTTCACCAGCTAGGACTGATGAAGATGAGAAGATCCAAAGAAAAGCAGCCCATTTCTTTACAATTTCGTTTATAGGACGCTCGAGTGTCACCGAGTTGTCAATGCAACTCCAACAGCAGACACTACAGGAGAGATTTTGTGCATCACAGAGAGCGTTCACCTAGCGTACTCTCCATCTAGATTCGACTACCGTAATACAGGGTGGAGAAAAAAAAGGGACCCGGACGAGGGGATACGATTGGACGTGAATTTATGTGAATTTTTGGCAGCATTAAGGGAAGAGGAAAAGCCCAACAGTTACTTCCAAGAGGATGGGGCAACTGCCCATACAGCCGACCGAACCTTGGCGCACATTTACGCAAACTTCACCTCTGACAGAGTCGTTAGCGGAGGTCAGTCTGATCGCGGCCCTAGACGACTACCCCGGTCATCTGATCTGTCACAGTGTCATCACTTTGTGTGGGCAGCCCTCAAGTCTAAGGAGGATCGCAACAACCCTTATTTCTTCAAGAACTGCACCAGAACATTTCCGATGATACTACAGCAATATCAGGAGTCCAGCTTCGATCCACCTTCAGCAGCTTACTGATAAGGGCCCAAATGTGATAAGAGATGAATGATGGTCACTTTCGGCATCTGCTATGATCGGGTTTCTTTCCTCTGCTATGTTTCTTTGGACTTTAGAACTCTGTTTCCGGGCCACTTTTATTTAGCCCATCCTGTATGTACCGTCCTTCCAAAAAATTAAGAGACTGATTTTACTCCTGGCGTATAAATGACCTCAGAGCACTTACTACGGTAGTAGCTGTGCTGTCAACTGTCACCAGCAGATGTGGATTTGACCAGTCAGTTGTTAGTAGACAGCGTTAAATACTGGACATGTGGCCGTAGTTATGTCACAAATTGTAATGGAACAACGAACTGGACATTTCTACCAGGTTTTCAAGACAGTCTCAAGAATGTTTTGAAGAAGAGAAAAGTGTGTGCAGAGATTGCCTCTCACACCTTGACACTCTAACAAAACTGCGATGCTTTGGCGCATATAGTGAATTAATTGAAATTTAAAAGTCATCAAGAGTGACGAGATTTCGTATTATCATATCTGAAAACGACAAAGAATGCGTCTCTGATGCTTCTCCAAGACCAAATAACGTACGAATGTTAAGCTTGATTTGACCAACTACCCAACAAAGGACTCTTCTGACAACTTGTTTGAGCGTTCTGTGCGTTGTACTTAAGGCGCCCGCAAGCCCTATCACACACACACACACACACACACACACACACACACACACACACACACACACACACACACACGACCATTCAAGTGAGGAGAGAATCTGTAGGGCACAAAAATCATTAAAATGGTTCAAATGGCTCTGAGCACTATGGGACTCAACTGCTGTGGTCATAAGTCCCCTAGAACTTAGAACTACTTAAACCTAACTAACCTAAGGACAGCACACAACACCCAGCCATCACGAGGCAGAGAAAATCCCTGACCCCGCCGGGAATCGAACCCGGGAACCCGGGCGTGGGAAGCGAGAACGCTACCGCACGACCACGAGATGCGGGCCAAAAATCATTAAAACAACCGTCTTATCTTTACTCTGTTTCTTATTCATCTGTCTGGAGAATTTTCAGATTCACGAGTTGTTGCTTCTTACTTCGAGGAATGAATATGACGGTAAAATAACAAAAATATTGCGTCATACTGATGCTTAACGAGTCTTTCTTCAAGCACACCATTTGCCAACAAAGGAAAAAGAATGGAGTAAATGGTACTGGTTCATGAAAGGTCACAACCATCACGCCATGAAGCATTGCAGGCTCAAGGGGTGTAACTGTAGATTTATATTCGGAAATTTACTTTTGGAGAAGAAAATTGCGACTCAGTATCACACATGCGCTTATCATCGAAAGTACAATTGTATGTGTTACAAACAGAGATAGTAACAACAACAACTGTACATATAATAATTTTTTCTTCTGATTTTCGATAAATTAGTGTAAGCAATGTTTTGATTTCATTTCTTTTTCTTTTCGTGTCATTATGTTAAAGAAACTGTAAGCAACTTTCGATGTGAATATTAATATTTATGTCAAATTTCAAGCAATGCTCTAACAGAATTGAAGTGTAACCCATGTTGAATCTATTGTAACATGTTTAAAATTGTAATGGTGCGCCTGGTCCATACGTAGGCAATGTATTAGGATATGTGGAATGTAAAACCTTTGGTGAATACCCTGTCTGTAGGGGAGCGGTAAAAGGTGGAAGGCAGGCGAGCGCGGGAAAATGCACACGGGCGCGGCACGGCATAACGGGCTCAGCAATATAGTCGGAGTTGGGCATCGGTCTGAGAAACACGCTCTGGATCGAGGAGGCTCTCCTGGAAAACGTGATTTCATTGAGCCTCGGATGTGCCGTTTCCGACGACTACACAGCATGGCTATATTCTATAGGCACTAAATTGAAAAGGATTGCGACGCTAAGAAGAAGCAAAGTGCCGATACACCAAGAGCCATAGCTGTGATTGTATGTGTGCTGTGCGCCTCGCCATCTCGCCGCCCGCCAACCGCCGCATCGACACGAACAGGTTAAATCTTTAGAATTGTATTCGTGTGGACCAGTGTTAATTTTGTTCCTGACTGTTCAATAACAACTTCACTTTTACCAGAATTGTCCTATCAATTAATTATCCTCATCACTAACCTAGACAGGGTCCTTTCCACCTGTTGTGCAATCCGAGTGTCCCGAAATGAAGATTTAAAGTTTATGTTAATAAGAATTACCTGCAGACCTATCTGTGCTAGAAAGATGTTTAAGGAGCTTTATTGTTAATGAAAATATAAGCAAAGAACAAAGGTCTGACTAAGTTGGAAGGTAATTTTGGAATTGGTTTAGTAATGAAGCTTAATTAATTTGAGACAAAAATAATGGTAGTTAAATGAGGAAGTAATAAGACAAAAAGAGTAGTAATTCATATATTGTAAATCTTGAGTGCTTAATGCTTCCAATAGTTAATAGTTTCAACACAGTGATCATAACAGTTTCAGAGTCCCCCCTCCACTCTTTTCTTTTCTATTCATTTAAATTCTGAAGTGTACTGAACTAATTTGACCAGCAAAGTTAAAGTCAATATAAAACCTAAAATTATCAGTGTTTTACCGTTATTAAAATTGACATTGTATGTGTGTTTCAAAAGTGCTATTTCTAGGCTAACCTATGCCCGATTTCAGTCGGATCAATAGACAAAGCGCAGTTTGTAGTAATCATTATAGGTGTAATGTTGTGTATTTATAGCTTGTCCAAATTAGTACAGAAAGGGAAAATATTAGTTCAGTAGATTTTTCTGGTTCTAAAATTTTCCATATAATGCAGTATTACTACGTGTTGTTATGCTTGTACGTACACCCACTTGTACAAGGAAAAAACTCACTTGATGCCTAATTAGGCTGGCGACCGTATTATTAACAATTGGTAGCATCTGCTGTGTATGTTTCTTGCCCGTCCTAACGTGTAGTTGCACTTTATACTTGCTTGACGTATCATTGTTGTTACTGAGTGGGTGTAAGTCTGATTTTGCCTCCATTCAGGTACACGCGGTCAACATATTTACTAAAATCCTTTCTTATAAGGTGAAGCCCGTCAACTTACCATAGTACAGGCTTTAAAGAGTTAACGTACGCCCGAGCGTAGACTTTACAAGATGGATGGAGAGTCATCGACGGATTACGTTTCGGACGTGCCACAGGGAAGTGTGTTGGTACCCTTGCTGTTCATGTCGTATATTAGTAACGTAACTCTTTTTATACGCTGAAGCGCCAAAGAAAGTGCTACAGGCATAAGTATTCAAATACAGAGATATTTTAAACATAATACAACGCTGCGGTCGGCAACGCGTGTATCAGACGAGTGTCTGGCGTAGTTGTTAGATCGGTTACTGCCGCTATAATGGCAAGATACCAGTATTTAAGTGACTTTGAACTCGGTGCTATAGTCGGGGCAAGAGCGATGCGACACAGCTTCTCAGAGGTAGCGATGTAGTGGGGATTTTTCCGTACCACCAAGGCACTAGTGTACGTTGATTGTCGGGAATCCGGTAAGACATCAAATCTCCGACATCGCTGTGGCCGGAAAAAGATCCTGCAATAACGTGACCAACGACGACTGAGGAGAATAGTCCGATGTAACAGAAGTGCAACTCTTCCGCCCGTGCATGTCAGTAGGGGACTGTCCAAGAGTGTGGAGGCTCTGTAATGGTGTGGGGCGTGCGCAGTTGGAGTGATACAGGAGCTCTGGTACGTCTAGATACTACCCTGACACGTGAAACGAACGTGAGCATCACGTCCGATCACCTGCACTCATTCGTGTCCGTCGTGCACCCAGACGGCCAATTCCAGCAGGACAATGCGACACCCCACACCCCCATAATTGTTACAGCGTGGCTCCAGCAACACTCTTCTGATTTTAAACACTTTCGCTGGCCACCAAATTCCCTCGACATGAATATTGTTGCGCATATCTGGTAGGGCTTGCAACGTGTTGTCCATCAGAGATCTCCGACTCCCCCCACCCCGTACTCTTACGGATTTATGCACAGCCTTGCAGGGTTAATGGTGTCAGTTCCCTTCAGCACTACTTCAGACATTATTCGAGTCTATTCCATATCGTGTTGTGGCACTTCTGCGAGCTCGCGGTAGCCCCACACGATACAAGGCAGGTGTACCAGTTTCTTTGGCTCTTCAGTGTAGTAACTTAATACCTTTTATAGGTGTAAGAGGTATCTATAACGAAATACTGTCTGAAAAAAGCGGCACAATATTGAGTCACATTTTGCAAAAATCTGAATCTGGTGCAAAGATTGGCTTTCCGTTGTCGGCGGAGCGGCGCCTATGCTTGGGGCTAGCGCTCGTGGTGTTTGCAGAGTGGTGGGTGCAGTAGGTCCACAGGCGCGGGCCTTCCTACCACTCCCTCGTCTTCGTTTCTTCTTCCTTTAGTGGTGCTAGCCCAGAATATACTGGCAGTCGCGATGTCGCGGGGTCTCTGCCGCCCCAGTTGACACAGGTCGGCATAGCGGATCTATGTTTGGTGCAGAAGCGCGTATCATACGCTTGCGCGTATTTCACACACGCCACGGCGTTCCCACAGTATTTGGCCACGTGTCCCATCTGCTACCAGCGTTGGTACGGCGGGTGCCAGGTTGAGATTCATTGAAAGAGTCCTTAGAAAATCTAGTCCATCAACAAAGGAGGTGCCTTACACAACGCTCGTTCGACCTATTGCTCATCAGTGTGAGATCCGTACGAGGTCGGGTTGACAGAGGAGATAGAGAAGATCCAAAGAAGAGCGGCGCGTTTCGTCACAGGGTTATTCGGTAAGCGTGATAGCGTTACGGATATGTTTAGCAAACTCAACTGGCAGACTCTGCAAGAGAGGCGCTCTGCATCGCGGTGTAGCTTGCTGTACAGGTTTCGAGAGGGTCCGTTTCTGGATGAGGTATCGAATATATTGCTTCCCCCTACTTATACCTCCCGAGGAGATCACGAATGTAAAATTAGAGACATTCGAGCACGCACGGAAGCTTACCGACAGTCGTTCTTCCCGCGAACGATACGCGACTGGAACAGGAAAGGGAGGTAATGACAGTGGAACGTAAAGTGTCCTCCGCCACACACCGTTGGGTGGCTTGCGGAGTTTAGATGTAGATGTAAACACTGCTCCGCCTGTTCCATGACTGGAGGTGTCAGCGCGACTGTTTCACTTCGCACAAGCCTCCGCTAGTAGAACATGTTTTGGTCCTGCAAGTGTCGGGTTGGGCCCACAAGCAGATAGACAGGTTGTTCTGGTCATGCTTGAGGTCTGGCGCAGGTCGACGACGCCGTAACAGCCAAGTTTATTCAGCTCTTCTATGACGTCTCTCTATGTCACGATCCACGATGTTAGTCTTCGCCTTGTCGTTCCGTCTTGTCTCTGTGTGAGGTACCTCGGCGACAAGGAAGTCTGAGTGGTGAAGGACAACGACAGCAGGCTAAAGCCACCCTTCATGGCCGTAGTGATGTCGGCCTCCAGTTCTGCCCATGGTTTATGGAACCTGGACGTTCTGAGATGTAGGCGTTGAGGATGCGCTGATCGCAGCTTCTTCCGTCACGCTGGCTGGTGTGCATGCCGAGTCTCCGCATGTAGTGGCCACTGCGACGTCGCTGGTGGAGGCTACTGCCACATCTTCTCAGCTGTCTTCTATATGCCTACTGACGACCTTATCTGCTATAGCCGTGTAGAGCACGTCCACATCGTCATGTGTCTTCGGTGTACGCAGATAGCGGTGGAATGCATAGCCGAGCATGCAGAACATCGCACACTATTTGTACTGTTCTGTGGTCTCCAGCCGGGTGCACTCGTTTTCACACCACGATATTTCGACAGCGTTCCTTGCCATGATCTTCAGGTAATACGTGCAGACTGAGCGTCTCCGCTGAATCTCCTCCCCTTTATACTCTGATCGCTCCGCACACCATCCCCCACATCCTGCCAAACTCGGCGTGCGTGGAATGATGGTGGGGAAGTTCGGGCCACTGGCTGCTGGATGCGAACTGTGGACCATCAGATGTCGCTTTGGGTCGGCGCTGTGCTTTTAGTTGGCTGACTGCTGGGTCCCAGGCTTTGCTGTGGTTGAACCCGGCGTCTCTGTTCATCAGCCCATCAGCTCCACGTATTTCAATCGCTGCCTTCAGAACGCAGTCCCAAAAAGACGAGGCTTGCCGTAAAGCTTCTGTTTTCGCGTACTCCATAGTATCTCCAGTATCCATGTAATGTTCCGCAACCGCAGATTTTGTAGGCTGCTGCAGTTCAGTGTTCCTGGCATCTTTCTTCGATTGTCCGTACAGTTTGCCCGATGTATGCCTCACCGCATTTACACGGAATACAGTAAACGCCCGGTTTGCGGAGCCCCAGGTCATCTTTTACTGTACCTAGCAGAGCACGCGTTTTCGGAGGTGGGCGGAAGACACAATTTGATGTTACTCCGAGCCAGAATTCCGCCGATTTTGCTGGATACTTTGCCGGCGTAAGGCAGGTACGAGATTGTCTTCTCGTCCTCTCCGTTCGCTCTCTGCTGGGCTTGTGCATTCTGCCTGACAGCACGTCGAATTTGACTCTCGTTATATCCGTTCTTCTTGAAAACGTCCTTAAGGTGGTTACGTTCTCCTTGTAGGCTTTCCTTATCCGATATTGGCTCTGAGGACTATGGAACTTAACATCTGTGGTCATCAGTCCCCTAGAACGTAGAACTACTTAAACCTAACTAACCCAAGGACATCACACACAACCATGCCCGAGGCAGGATTCGAACCTGCGACCGTAGCGGCCACGCGGTTCCAGACTGAAGCGCCGAGAACAGCACGGCCACACCGGCCGGCTTATCCGATATTGCGCGGGCTCTGTGTACCAGTGTTCGCAGTACACCGTCACGCTGTGAAGGATGATGGCAGCTGGTAGCGTGGAGATACAGATCAGTGTGCGTTTGTTTCCTGTATACACTGTGTCCCAAGGTGCCATTCGCTTTGCGCTTGACTAGGACGTCCAGACACGGGAATTCACCATTCTCTTCCACCTCCATGGTGAATTAGATGTTAGGATGCAGAGGATTCAGATGTTGGAGAAACTCTTGAAGTTTTTCTCTTCCGTTTGGCCATATGACAAATGTGTCATCAACATATCTGTAAAAGCACATAGGCTTCAGTGCTGCAGTTTCCAGTGCTTTCTCTTCGAAGTCCTCCATAAACGTCTGCAGCTCGTGGTCGTGCGGTAGCGTTCTCGCTTCCCGCGCCCGGATACCCGGGTTCGATTCCCGGCGGGGTCAGGGATTTTCTCTGCCTCGTGGTGACTGGCTGTTGTGTGATGTCCTTAGGTTAGTTAGGTTTAAGTAGTTCTAAGTTCTAGGGGACTGATGACCATAGATGTTAAGTCCCATAGCGATCAGAGCCATTTGAACCATTTGAACCTCCATAAACAAGTTTGCTACCACTGGTGACAGGGGACACCCCATGGCAACACCATCCGTTTTTTCGTAATAGTTTCCATCGAAGAGAAAGAATGTTGATGTGACGACAAATTCTAAAAGAATAGTCATTCTCGGGTTGAATTTCTCCATAATCAACTTAAGAGAGTCATCAAGCGGCACTCTGGTGAAAAGCGAGACCATAACGAAGCTCACCATGAGGTCCTGGTTACGGAGGCGTAGCTCCTGCAGCCGTCGAGTGAAATGTACAGAATTCCTGATGTGATGCTAACATTTCCCGACATGAGGACTTAATTCCGCCGTTAAATGTTTGGCTAGCTGGTACGTTGGAGCGCTTATGTTGCTGACGATAGAGCCTTGGGTGTGCAGGAGCTCCAGGTCGGAGCTTCTCGACGATTTCCTTCGGCAGGCACTGGCGTAGAAGCTCAATAGTCTTATTTTTCACCCTCTTGGTCGGGTCTCCCTTTAGTTTTCTGTATGCTGGATCGTCGTACTACTTTGGCGTTAGTAGCATGCGGATGCGGCGTTAACGGAGCTTAAGTTTTAATGGACGGAAGTGTAGATGGCAGCAGCTCTGGCGAGCTGATTCGCCGCTGACGCAGTCGCAGATTCCATCACGGGCCGGCCGTGCCCACTTCTTCCCCAGAGCGGGGGTGTGGGGTGCAGCCGTAATACAGAGCAGATAGCGAGCTGGGCCGCCAGCCACTGTCAGGGGCCAGGGGTTCGCAGGGGGGCGCGGGGGTGGTGGGACTGTCATCCGGCGTGAATCATCGGCCACCAGAGTTATGGCCGCGCGAAATTAAATACCATTAAAATAATTTATGTGTATAGATGCTAATGCATTCCAATTTCCACGGACCGCCGCTCCTTGCCGCCACCACCCCACCAGGCTCTTCGTGCAGGAATTTTTCTTATTCTTCTCCTCCCTCTCTTTCTGTCTCTCGCTTCCTCGTGAGCATAGCATTCTTTCCCCGACCGTCCCCTCTTGTCTGCCACAACATACAGTGTCTGATAAGCGAAATAGCGTCGCGCTGCAGTATTCTCAACGCCTGAAGTCGCTGTGTGACTCGCTTGCTAACTCCTCGATTATTACTGCTCCATATGCCATCGGAAGCACGTATCTTCATCAAAAACGCGGTATTCGTATAATGCTCCTCTTGTGTGTAAAATAGAATTAGTGCTGTTTCCTGTCATCAGAATTCGAGTACCAAGAATTTACATCTGGTTTCAGATTTTTCACATACGATCGGTACAGGGTGTTTCCAAATTCGACGGCAAATCTTCAGGAATGGATTCCTCATACAACAAGAAGAAAGAAGTCCAGTAAATTTGCCCTCTAAAATGCATACCTTAAGAGCTATGTTGATATGTTCATATACTTCTACTGTAGGCTCTTTGCTTGCTGTAGTTTAGGACGTAGTATGGACCAAAACAAGAAAAAAAAGAGTCCAGTAAAATGCTACGGGCACTTATACAAAAGTAGAGATGTGTTTCGCAGTAGCTAAGGTCAACAAGTGCTCATAGCTCTTCATGTATGGATTTTAGAACCATTTTTGCTGGACACTTTTTTCTTGATTAGGTCCGTACGACGACCTGCCAAAATACGGAAAGCAAAGAGCTCCCAGTATAAGCAATCTGTTTCACATAATCGAAGAGGAAGAGATGCTCACAGCTCTTAAGGAATGCATTTTAGAGTCCATGTATATTGGATTTCTTTTCTTCTCCTTGTATGAGGAACGCATCACTGAAGATTTGCCGTCGAGTTTTGGAACACCCTTATAAAACGGCCAGCCAGATGCACTGTGCACAGCTTCAGTTGCAGGCTGCCTGTGTAAAGCCTTTGTTTTCTAATAATTCACACAATTACTGACCGAATTTAAAAATTTAAAATGCTGTCGTAATATGGGTCTACACATTTAGGGGTTGTACCTTACGTTGTCCGCCCCCGGCAGCTGAGTGGTCAGCGCGACAGAATGTCAATCCTAAGTGCCCGGGTTCGATTCCCGGCTGGGTCGTATATTTTCTCCGCTCAGGGACTGGGTGTTGTGTTGTCCTAATCATCATCATTTCATCCCCATCGACGCCCAAGTCGCCGAAGTGACGTCAAATCGAAAGACTTGCACCCGGCGAACGGTCTACCCGACGGGAGGGTCTGGTCACACGACATTTACATTTTATTTACCTTACGTTAAAGGTTTAACTGAGTAACACAAGTATCACAGTTATAAACACTGTATGCGTCTTGAGGCAGCGCAACCCACGAAGAATGAGTGCACTTATCAGCTCCCGAAAAGTTTTACCCATAATTTCAAATCTTTACGAAAGTTTCCGTCGCTTGCACCCCCTCCTCCCCACCCCCCATAAAATGATTTGCAGAAGAAAGTTTTCGTTATCAAACATAACCTTTTATTACGTCTTTACTTAATTCGCAACAATTTTTGCAGATATATGTCGCTAAAGGTATCTTAAAATTTATATCATGTTTACGGTAACTTACACTTACAGGAAGTCAGTTCGCAGTGCTTTTGCTGTGTAATTTAATAGAAGAGGTACTCAAAGGTACTATTAATTACAGTGCAAAACCTAAAAACTAGAAGCAACTATCACTTCATTTTCCGTAATCGAAAAACTTACATCTGAGCTATAAAACCCTCGCAAACCAACTTTCGTTCATTCTGCAATTTTAATTCAAACCCTTAACATGCCTGCAAGCTGTGTGTATATTCGAACGCGATATGCCTGTACTAGCGCTGTAACGATATTCTAAATCTGCAGAGCGCTTATGGGGAAACCTTAGGCCGCACGAAATTCATGTGCCGTTGGCGGCTACTTATGTTGGTGACAAATATTGTACATTTATTGTACACTCCACATTGATAAACAAACCAAATTCATTGGTGGAATGGTCAAGGGCACGTCCAAATACAATAGTCACTTTATGACATCCTGACACAAGCAACCTTGCAGGTTTCCTCGGAGGTAGTGATTAAACGGACACCCGTTGTCTAGGGGAGCCGGAACGTTAGTTCAGTGTATTCGGTAGGAGGGCTTACTGCCCTCTGTAATAAAAAAAATTGAATGAAAGAATTTAACAATGAACTTGAAGGAGTGTCATGTGGCGTCCGTCCAGATCAAATGATGAGAACAACAACGAACAAAATGGAGAGGGAGGAAAAGGGCATAGCTTATTTGATTAGTAATCAAAATGTCCTCGGTTACGGCTACGGAACCCAACACAGCTTAAATTTTCGATAAAAATCATCAGCAACGGCCACCGAAGACTTCTGGCATAAGAAGTCACCCTCATTCAGCCAACTGTCTTGTCAGAGGGGGCAAAGGAGCGGACAGTGGTTCAGGACATTCTCTTGCACTTGGTGTGGGAAACAGTCCCTAAAGGCGGAAGAATCAGCAATGATCAACGGCATGTGGATGCAGAAGGCAGTGGAAACCACTGCATTAAAGAAACGTAATGTGTATCCGCAGGATATGAGGCCTTTAACTGGTAAAAGTGTCACGATGATATCTCCATTGGCAAAGGAGTCAGGAATAGCCAGCCATTTGGATCTTCGGGAGGGGACTGGCAGTGGGGGGGTGGGGGGTGACAATGAGAAAAAGATCGAATAATCAACGAAAGGATAACGTTCTACAAGTCGGGGCGCGAAATATCAGAAGCTTGAACGTAGTAGGGAAGCTAGAAAATCTTCAAAGGGAAATGCTAAAGGTGTATTTAGATACAGTCGGGGTCTGTGAAGTGAAATGAAGAGGAGGATTTCTGATCAAATGAGTATCAATAGCAGCAGAAAATGGTATAGCGTGAGTAGCATTCGTTGTGAATAGCAATGAGTTAATGTGAACAGTTCAGTGATACGGAGGTTCTCACAAAAATCGACAGTAACCCAGCATCGACAACGATATTTCAGATATAAATGCCGACCTCGCAATACGAAGATGGAAATGGAAATGAACGTTTGGCGTCATTGGCCGGGAGGTCCCTTACGGGGCAGGTCCGCCCGCCGTGGTGCAGGTCTTATTACATTCGACGCCACATTGGGCGACCTGCGTGCCGGATGGGGATGAAATGATGATTAAGACAACATAACACCCAGTCCTCGAGCGGAGAAAGTACCTAACCCAGCCGAGAATCGAACCCGAGTCCGTAGGACGGCAGTCCATCACGCTGACCACGAAGATGAAGAGATGGAAAAAGTATATGAGGATATTGAAAGGGTAATGCAGTATGTATAAGGGAGATGAAACTCTAATTGTCATGGGAGACTGGAACGCACTTGTACGAGGAGTATAAGAAAAGGTTAGAGGAGAAGATGACCTTGGGATAAGGAATGAGAGAGACTAGTTGAGTTCTCTAATAAATGTCAGCTAGTATTAACTAATACTCTGTTCAAGAATCACAAGTGGAGGAAGTATACTTGGAAAAGGCCGGACGATACGGAAAGACTTCAGTTAGATGACATCATGGTCCGGCAGACATTCCGAAATTATATACTGGATTATAAGACGTGCCCAGGAGCATATATAGACTCAGATCACAATTTAGTAGCGATGAAGAGTAGGGTATGGCTTAAGAGACTAGCCAGGAAGTGTCAACGCGCAAAGAAGTGGAATACGGAAGTACTAAGCAATGAAGAGGTATGCCTGATTTTTTCTGAGGCTGTACGTACTGCGATATACTTTAGCTGGTAGTTCACTTGGAGAGAAATCGACGTCTTTGAAAAGAGTATTCACAGAAGCTGGAAAGAAAAACATAGGTAGAAAGAAGGTAAATGCGAAGGAACCATGAGTAACAGAAGAAACACTTCAGCTTACTGATGAAAAAAGAAAGTACAAGGAAATTTGAGAAAACAGAAATTAAAGTCATTTACGTTGAAATAAACAGAAAGCTCAAGACAGCTAAGGCGAAATGGCTGCAAGAAAAATTTTAAGAAATCGGAAAAGAAATGGTTGTCGGAAGGAGTGACTTAGCATGTAGAAGCATCAAAACAATCTTCGGTGAAATTGAAAGACTACGTTTAAATGCCGCGGAGAGAGGAGGTAGTTGGAAAGAATACATTCAAGGTTCTGTGAGGGGGAAGACGTGATAGAAGAAGAAAGAGGAGTCGATATAGAAGAGATAGGGGATGGAGTATTATATGTAAACTGAAGCTGGAGAAGGGATGAAAGAAAAGGAAAGGGGAGGGGAGGGGAGAGGATCACGCGGAATCGGCGGCGACGAGTGAAAATATGCACCGGGCCGGGATTCGAACCAGGGATCTCCTGCTTACTAGGCAGGTCCGGGACACAGCGTTGCGGCAACTGCAAGGACTACCTCCGCTCGCCTCACGGCCGATCCATACTCTCATCGAGCGCCGCCTATCAGCAGCCTCTGTCCATTTCCTCCATATTTGGTCTTCCGAGATTCTCACAGGAGGTCGGACGTGTTTGTGCATCCGCACTGAAGAAGATGGAATCACTGCCCACCTAGGCCTACCAAATTATATGAATGTGTGGTATCTGTTCCTTTGGACATGACCGAAAGAATGGACACCACACATTTATATAATTTGATGCAGTATTAGACTCGGAATGTAGACTAGTGAATAGTCGTTTGGTTACTACTTCCCCGAATGATTTAGATATTCTGATGGAATATTGTCTATCCCTTCTGCCTTCTTCGGTCTCAAGTCTTCCTAAGCTCTTCTACATTCTGCTGTGTAGAGTGTATGGGTCTCGCGATGTAACATCTGACGTTCGGAATATAATCATCTATACATTTCCGAAGACTGCAAGAGCCAACAAGTGCGAGAATTATCGCACCATCATCTCAACAATTCGTGCTTCTAAGCCGATGAAGAGAACAATATACAGAAGAATGGAAAAGAGTACTGAGGAAGTGTTAGATGACTATCGGTTTGGCTTGGCTTTAGGAAAGGAAAAGGCACCAGAGAGGCAGTTCCGACGTCCCGGCTGATATCGGAAGCAAGACTAAAGAGAAATAAAGACACATTTATAGGACCTGTCGACCAGGAAAAAGCGTTCAACAATGTCAAACGTTGCAAGATATTCGGAATTCTGGGAAAAATAGGGGTAAGCTGTAGGGAGAGACGTTTAATATACAACATGCACAAGAACCAAGAGAGAACAGTAGGAGAGGAAGACCAAGAATGAAATTCTCGGAATAAAAAGAGTGTCTTTCGCCCCTACTTTTCGAACTATACATCGAAGAAGCAGACGGGAATAGAAGAAAGGTTCAAGAGTGGAATTAAAATTCAAGGTGAACGGATATCAGTGATAAGATTTGCTGATGACACTGCTATCCTCAGTGAAACTGAAAAGAATTCATGAACTGCTAAATGGAATGTACAGTCTAATGACTACAGAATATGGATTGAGAGTAAATCGAAGAAAGACGAAAGTAATGAGAAATAGCAGAAATGGAAACAGCGAGAAACTTAATGTCCGGATTGATGGTGACAAAGTAGACGAAATTAAGGAATTCTACTACCTAGGTAGGAAAACAAGCAATTACGGATGGAGCAAGGACCACGTGAGACTAGCACTGGCAAAAAGGGCATTCCTGGACGAGTTATAAAATACAGGGGTCTTGTTATATTTGTGTCCAATGAGTTTACTATTGGTGATGAGGCATTAATATCAAGATTGAATGTTGTACATGCTGACTGCCACATAATTCATTGTTTACAAATGGAGGAGGAGGTGGCGTCGGACACGTCGGACGTTGAGGCCGAGGAGGAGGTTGTACGCATTTCGTCGGACGAGGATGATGACCCGGGTTCGCCGTGCACGCCCGAGGCGTTGGATACGCCGACGGAACATTCTGACTAGGCCATATTTCGGCAGGATGTGTAAATGGCGTACGGAGTATACACAGTCCGACGGTTTACGATTTGAATATGGGAAAATGGGGGCAACAGAGAAATATGACGAGAATGCTCAGAACTTCAGTACACTAAAGCATTATGACATTCAGGACGAGTTTAACTTTTTTGCAAATAAATATGCATCTGTAATTATTAACAAAATTGTAACATATGTTTATAGGATTAATGTAAGAGTAGAAAGACTAACACTTGATGACAGAGCTAATAAAAAAGATATTTGAAGACCAAGGTGCATTGGAGAAAGTAAGACTTGCTTGTAGTAACAAGTTAGGTCCATTTGGTTTAAGACCGGAACGTTCTTCTGGCGTTCCTTGGCGAAAGTACAGTAGAAGGAATCGTTTTAAATTCGTTACGTATTCAAAGCCAGAGACCAGTGCTGATATAAGTAAAGTAAAATCGTGGACTGATTTGTAGAATCAATGCAAGTGTAAGAACAAAGTTTTTCAAGGTGTCAATCCATTTTATATTGGTCTAGAAATAGCTGGAGACGAACCAGCGAAAAATGATGTTGTACAAAGTGAAGTAAAATATCTAACATTTGTAGTTAGGAACAGAGTGTATATGACTTTCTGTAAACGTAAAGGTACCGTTACATTCTAAATAAAAATTATTGTTTACAGCATATGTCTGCGTTGGAATTTTTTTATGGAAACTGGGACCATATCCGGAATTACCCGGACGACCTACGCCTGGCCTTCCTTGTTCCTACCACACAGCAACGAATCGACGATTTAGCTTTAACATTTTATGCCAAGGGTTCTCTACGAGAATGAAACAGCTTCGAATATTTTTAACATCTACAAAACTGTTTCTTACTTCTTCCAAATATTCTTTCATGTTTTGGTAAATAGTGTCGACGATAGTTAAGCCTGATCGGAGCATAGCAACAGTTGGAAAAATACAGATCTTTTACTTCGAGTTCATTTATATATAATTGCAGTTTTGCTTCAAATGCAAATATTTTGTTAGTCATTGCCGGCCGGGGTGGCCGAGTGGTTCTAGGCGCTGCAGTCAGGAACCGCGCGACCGCTATGTTCGCAGGTTCGAATCCTGCCTCGGGCATGGATGTGTGTGATGTCCTTAGGTTAGTTAGGTTTCAGTAGTTCTAAGTTCTAGGGGACTGATGACCTCAGAAGTTAAGTCCCATAGTGCTCAGCGCCCTTTTTTGTTAGTCATTTGCCCAATTATTTTGTTTGGTCCTTGTAATTCCAAGTTAAGTGTGTTGAATTTTTGTGTAATAGCGGTCAAAAAAGCTGTAAATATCCACCATTCATCATTATCAAGTTCTGGATAATTTTTGCCACTTTGTTGTAAGAATAAAATAATTTCAGATTTCAAATTGACTAACCGTTCCAGCACTTTTCCTTTTCTTAGCCATCTGACAGCAGTATGTATGAGAACATCACTGTAACAAGCTTGCAATTCCTGCAGAAGTTCTTTAAATATTCGGTGATTAAGTTCACGGGCACGAATGAAATTTATAACGCTTCTAACCGTTTGCATAACATTCTTCAATTTGGTATTTGAAATTTGACATGCCAAACTTCCTTAATGCAGTAAGTAATGGAGGGTAAATGTGAGTAATTCCGTTCCTTCTTAATCAGTACTATCAAACCATTGTTGACGCCCTTCATTGACGGACAACCATCTGAACATACTGATATTAATTTTCTCATAGATAAGTCTTTTTTTACAAATTCTTTAATTGCATCCACAAAATCACATCCTTCTATGTGACCTTTCATGGTTATAATTGCTAAAAAATCTTTCTCTATTATCCCATCTTTTGTTTAGTAACGCACAAATAATGAAAACTGACCCATCGAAGCTAAATCTGTACTGGAATCATATGCAAGACTGAAGTATTTGCAGAGTTTGACTTTATTAATTACTGCCTCAAACATACATTTTGAAATATCGTCTATATGACGTCGACAGGTAGATTCTGAAAGTGTGAGCTTATTTATTTCAGCTGGTATTTGTTTACTGTTGGAGAAATTCTGAAACAAAGTTTCAGAAACTGTCATCATACGTTGCTTCACTAAATCAGCAGCAGTGAAAGCTTTCACATTTTTTGCCAGAATATTATATGCCTGGTATGATGCTCTTGCGACAGCCTCACTTAGCCTGACTGTTGCTAACATAACGTTTTGTTGACGACAAATTGTGCAAGTGCTACTCTGATATGAAGATATTTGTTCAGGAGACGGAATCGTAGAGGGCCGCATTCAACCAGTACAGACTGATAAAAAACAAAATTCTTAATGGTGTGCTTCCGGATGTTCTTCCGTTTCGTGCACAATTCCGAGTGTTTCAAAACAAGAATCGTGGTTATAAGGTTTCGTAACATTTATTATATTCAGCTTATAATTATAAATAATAATCAAATGAAGGAACAACTCAAAGAGTTTTTCTTAGAAGTGTTCAATGTGAGTAACATTTGTCATACGGTACATATTAGTTCGATAGGCGAGTTCTTCCCAAATTTTGATCGATGTGTCTGGAGTAATTATTACAACTTTTTGCTTAAGTCACGTTTCTTAAGTCGAGTAAATCAGCTGGTAGTGGAGGCAGATACACATCTTTCATAAATCCCCATGGCTTTAGATCGGGTGAATGAGGTGGTCATGCGAAACGAGCTCTGTCATCCATCACCTTGTGGCCAATCCAACAGTCGGTTACGACGTTATTTAACCACAGCGTACTGAATTATGCCGTGCACAATCTTGCTGCCAAATAAAGTTCTGTCGTTTAGCTTCTTCCAACTGAGGAAACAGCCGTATATCTCGAGCATCAAAATAAGAAACATCTCTTACAGTGGCTTCACCAAAAGAGAGAGGCCCATAAAATTGCTGCCAGAATATTGCATCCAGAACATTCAATTTAGGGGTGTCTCTTTGCAGCTGTACCATGTCCTGTCCATTTGCTGACTCCCAGATGTGCAGATATTGTGTGATGACATTTCGACTGAGCTGAAATGTTGATTCATCACTGATGACAAAACGATCAGGAAAATCTACGTCATGTAGCAACATTTTGTTGGCAAAGTTAGCACTTAAACGATAGTCTGTAGGCTGAAGAGCCTGTAACAGCTGCAAACGACAAGGACATAATTGTAAGCGTCTCCTTAAAAGTCTCCACTCAAAGTCACTGAAATTGTTAATTTACGACTAGACGTCTGAACTGATTTGTTAGAGCTACACTTGAAAGACTCTCTCACTCGTTCAAAACGCTCTTCAGTCTCCCTTGGTCGTTCCATGCTCTTCCCTCTACAGATACAGTTGCTGTCTTCCAACTCATGATACCATCCACTGATATTGTTATTAAGTGAAGGTTTAGAGTGGAACTTAATATGGAACACGCCATTGCACCTGAAAGTCGTCTGGCTTGCTTCCGTACATTAATAACCTAAAACCATCTGCTCCTTGTCTTGACTGGAGGTATGCGAGAAACAGGGTTCTTATCTGTATTTAACTCTGATTACCGTACCTGATTCTGCGTATTGTATTTGATAAAAGTGAAGGGGTTGTCTGTCTGAACACGCGTCGCTTCACCTAAGAAATTCGTGGGGACCTTGCAGTTTATTTCCCCACGTGTTGGGGAACGGCCGATGCACTCAACGCTAGGAGTAACGGGGCAGTCCGCTCGCAACTCAAGGGATTGGGTCCCTGGCTTACATGGGCGGTAGAGCCACTCGAGAGAGGCTTGAGAGACTCTCACGTAACTCAAAGAGGGTATGGACTTTTGGTATTGTGACGTACGGAGCTGTACGGTGCCCGGCTTGCGTGCTTTAGTTTCAAGAGCTGGCCAGTCACTTGATAGCATCTGGAGAGAACTCACTAGTCTTGATGAGCCCAGGCCTGCTGATGTGGGAACGGGACCTAGTGAAGTTCCCATCGCATTCGCTTGGCGTGTTTAAAATTCAGAGTTGTATAAACAACGCTTTGACTCGCCTGTAGTCTCTTGACAACAAATGGTAATTTCTGCAACAAATTTTGAGAGGAGTGTGCGCCCTGATTCGCTCTCTTCTTGACATATTCAGCGGTGGAAAAGTATTTAACATTGCAGTTTCATGCCATAGGTTGGGAGTAAATAACATTTTCTGATTTGTGTTTGCTGCCGTACGGGCATGACTCTTGGAGCGGTCGTCTTGGAGAGACTTCACGTGCTCGATCGCTGTGTTGACCCACATCTTCGCATCCATCGAGAGGACAAGAAGTTGGTGAGCATATTGCACAGAACTGGCTCGTTAGGTGGGAGTTTACCATTTTATAAGGGTACATCGACGAAACAATGCCGCTAGATTCCAGTTAGGAAGCTAGATACTTTTCATTTTAGTTCTGACAACCAACCACTGCATAGTAAAATTCAGATTCGTGGGTTTTATTCGTATCATTGAGGGAATGTGGAGCTTAAATCCATAATCCTTCCCCAGACATCATAACTGTGCTGATTAATAGTCTATCATATTAAATTAGTATTGTCAACCTGTTCGTTTTCTTTTGTACAAAGTTGAACTTTTGCAATAAATTACCTCTGATTTTGATTTGAATTTCATTTAAAGTAGGTAGTGTTTTTTAAAATGTAATTATTAATCTATTTTTTAGCAATTCAGTTAGGACAAAGTTTCAAATAGCTCATTTCTTCTGTGTTAAGTGTATCAACAATGGGTCTTGGGGGGTTGTGCCAGTGTCTAGGTAGCCTCTGGCCTGAGTAACGATTTATCAGTTTATACACACGGGGTATTGCACGCTCTAACAACAGCGTAGTCCTGGAAAACTGCAAAACACAAACAAATCTCTGATACTAGTGCTTTCTAACGGAAGACACAGGAAATAATGTATTTAGATGTGCACAGATACACAAACAAAACTGCGTTGCCCTTTCATTTGATGTATCTGTTACATAGCGTGTCAGGAGTGTAAGTGTAGATACTGCGACCATTGGTACTTTGATACGTACCCACTGCAGTGTATTCGCTGTTTTTTCTTTGCATCTATCAGTTTTTCCATAGACACGTCATGTAATTACTACCTCATGTTCTCTGCATGGTCGTAACTGTACCGCTATCAGTATAGACCTTTTTTTTCGCTTCAACGTCTGACCTGCTGTACAGGGGAAAACAAATATCAATTGCTTTCCCTTGCCACACGCACTTGGAGGTACTAACAAACCTAAAAACGTACTACCCCAAATAGCCATAATTATTAGTCTGCAGACAAAGTAAAAACCGATGTAACTCTGTTGAGTACACTGTCCTCAGTCACCAATAAAAATATCTGCACTTATACACTTAACACCCTACATACATAAACCAGAATGTATGTGGTTATGTCCAGAATCTCCTCCCAAACGTCGGCCAAATCCGGCACCTAAACAGCAATCCTCCCACGAGTGCTGTGGGATTTATAACCTTCAGCCTCCAGTATGAATGGAAATGCAGGCAAAAACGTGTTTTTCCAGCCCCTGTCATATAAACCGCTCTGGACAACAGACATGTTATGGGGGAACAGTATTGGCCTGCCAGATCACCCTGCTCTGAAGTAAAGCATACATATCAGAAGGAAGAAACAGCTCTTCGGGCTATGACGTGTAGTGCATCCTGCATGACAGGTGCATTGTGTTGAAGTTGTATCAGCCTAATTTATCGACCTCCTTGGTGTGGCAGCCTGTACGTCAGGTGCAAATAATGATTTTCAAGCGTCTCTGTGTAGCCTGCCGTGCACGTTAAGCATGTTTTGGTGGTAATACCAGTCTGCTTTACGGAACTGTATTTCAGTTGTGGTGAGCATGGCTGGAAACTGCTTGCGCAGGATAGGAGTGGGGAGGAGAAAGAGAGAGAGAGAGAGAGAGAGAGAGAGAGAGAGAGGGAGAGAGATGCATGAGACAGATGGAACCGTAAAGGGGTGGTGAGGGGGTGGAAATGGGAAAGAGGTTAGCACAGATTTAAAGACAGAAGGGAGGAGGGCACAGCCAGAGGGAGAGGAGAGTAATATAATTATGTTCAGGGAGAGGAGTGGAAAAAATGGGCAAGGAGAGGGAGAGAGTAGATAAAGAGGCAAAGAGCGTGAGGAGCATGAGGTACACAGATGGAGATGTGAAGATGAGGTAGACAGAGGAGATGGACACAGAGAGGGGAGAAGGGCGTATGTGCAATATATCTGGTGATCAAAAAGTCAGTATAAATTTGAAAACTGAATAGATCACGGAATAACGTAGATAGAGAGGTGCAAATTGACACACATGCTTGGAATGAAATGGGGTTTTATTAGAACCAAAAAATAGAAAAGTTCAAAAAATGTCCGACAGATGGCGCTTCATCTGATCAGAATAGCAATAATTAGCATAACAAAGTAAGACAAAGCAAAGATGATGTTCTTTACAGGAAATGCTCAATATGTCCATCATTCCTCAACAATAGCTGTTGTCGAGGAATAATATTGTGAACAGCATTGTAGAGCATATCCGGAGCAATTTGAGGCATTGGCGTCGGATGTTGTCTTTCAGCATCCCTAGAGATGTCGGTCGATCACGATACACTTGCCACTTCAGGTAACCCCAAAGCCAATAATCGCACGGACTGAGGTCTGGAGACCTGGGAGGCCAAGCATGACGAAAGTGGCGGCTGAGCACACGATCATCACCAAACGACGCGCGCAAGAGATCTTTCACGCGTCTAGCAATATGGGGTGGTTCTAATAAACCCCCTGTCATTCCAAGCATGTGTGTCAATTTTTACCTCTCTACCTACATTATTCCCGTGGTCTATCAAGTTTTCAGATTTATACTGACTTTTTGATCACCCGGTATGTGTTGAATCCAAACACAGCTGAAGCCACCAGGAAAAGGGCTAAGTATACACACACACACACACACACACACACACACACACACACACACACACACACACACACACACACACACGTATGTGTTGTCAAGTAGCAGTCATGTACGTATGTCTGGCATCTCCTCCCAAACTCCTGTAACAATTTCAACCAAATATGGTACCGAACAAGAATCTTCTTTGGTATCAGTACCGTGCTGATTAAAACCTCCGAGCTCGATTAGGAGGAGAGATAAGGATAATAGCGTCTTTTTCATCAGCCCCTACACGTATAGGCTGTCTTGTACAACATGTCTTATATGAGACTACTATCGGCATGCGTTATCGACCTGATTTGTAGCGCAGACTACACATTAGGCTTTCTAACTACCGATGTTTAAGATGAGCTACACATGTTGGACTAGTATCGGACTGTTTAATCGACTTGCTTAGTTTGGCTGCGTGTATGTCGGGAGCAAAAAACGCTTTTCAAGTCTGTGGCGTGCAGACTGCAAAGGATCAGATGTGTGTTGTGGGAATAGTATCAGTTGCTTTATCGACCTGTTTGGCAGGAACTGTTCACATGGACTAGCATGATTGAAGGGGAACTTGAGGTAGATGGAGGAGGGGATGGGCAGAAACAGGGAGAGGAGGATCTAGAAAGAGGGAGGAGAAAAGCAGATGTGGTCGAAGAGAGGGGCAGACAGGATGGAGAGAGAGAGAGAGAGAGAGAGAGAGAGAGAGAGAGAGAGAGAGGAAGAGGTGGACACAGCAGGGAGGAGTAGATGTGTGCATCACATGTGTACAAAGGTAAGTCAATTATCATCCGCAAAGCAGTTATAAAATTTTATTGTAATCAAATAGGAAGCTTACAATATCATTTTTCGACATAGTTTCCTTGCGTTTCAACGCACTTGGTCCACCGTTGTGCAAGGTTTCTGATGCCCTCAGAAAAGGAGGTTCTCAGTTGAGCTGCGAGCCAGGAATGCACCGCTTCTTTCACTGCTTCGAAAGACGGCCCTTTGATGCCTGTTTGAGTGGACCAAACAAGTGATAGAAGGGGGCAAGATCGAGACTATATGGAGGATGGTCCAGTACTTCAAACTTGAGTTTCTGGAGCGTTTCAGCGGTGTGGGCAGCAGTATGCAGACCATTGTCGTGCAACAACAAAACCTTTAGACAGCAATCCTCGGCGTTTGCTTCGAATTGCAGACTTTAGCTTGGCAGTAAGCATCTCACTATAACGTGCACTGTTTATTGTTGTGCTCCTTTCCCCATAATGTTCCAGTACTGGACCTCGTGCGTCCCAAAAAAAACCGTAAGCATCAGTTTTCCTGCGGACGGTTGGGTCTTGAACTTTTTCTTTCACTGCGAATTTTCATGTTTCCATTCCATACTCTGCCGTTTACTCTCCTGCTCGTAATGATAGATCCATGTTTCATCAGTAATGATTCTGTCTAAGAAGTTGTCCCCTTCTTTACCTTAGCGAGCCAAATGTTTTTTGCAGATGTCCAAGCGCGTTTGTTTATACATCTTGCACAAACTTTATGAAACCCAAGTCTGTTGTGGATGATTTCGTAGGCAGAACCGTGACTAATTTCCAGACGATGTGCCACTTCGTCAATAGTTAACCGTCTGTCTAAGAGAATCATTTCACGTGAACGCTCAATGGTTTCTTCATTTGTGGCGGTAAACGATCGTCCGACTCCATCATCGTGCGTAACACTTGTGCGACCATATTGGAATTTTTCAATCCATTCTTAGACTCTCCGTTATAGCAAAACACTGTTCACGAACTGTACTGAAAGTCTTCCATTAATTTCGGCCACTGAAACGCCTTCAGACCACAAAAAACGGATCAGTGGACGTTACTCTTCTTTGCTGCGAATAGACAGCGGAGCAGCCACTATTAACAGCACGGCAGCGATAACGAAACTAACCTAGCAGCTTGAAAATTGCAAAGATATAACAATAAGTAAACAAAGCATGCGTCATCAACGTAAAACGACAGTACTACCAAAATATAACTAAATTGTGGATGATAATTGACTTACCCTCGTACATCGCTCGCGTGGGCAAAGCTGCTGGTAAAAGGCTAGTTATCTGTAGTTGGAAGCTGAATGCAATAAATACTACAAAGCCTTAAAACCCCGATATTTTTCGAGACGCCCGATTTGTTGATGGCCCCACAGACTTCTACAGACACTGCGAGTTCCTGTGTTATGTTTACTCCCTGCCTCGACTCCAGCCGTCGTGTGAAACTGTTGTCGATCTCGCGCCGCTATCAGATTCGATCCTCCACGCCCTCTACGCTCTTTGATTTTTATTTTCCCAGTGATGGTGCCCGCGATGCCGGGCGATATCTTAGAAAATTGATTTCTACACCCAAAGCCTGGTGGAAACTGGAAACTCCATCAGTGTTTCTTAGGTTTACCGTTCTTACTTCGATAGACTCCTTAATTACGCTCTCCCAGGAAGTTGACTTTTGAGCCATGATACTGGTTTCTAAGTATTTCATACCATGTTCATATCTGAGGTAGTTCTCGGTGACAGCTGAGTTGATTGTCTTAGTCGAGTGTGTTCCTGACGTTCCCTTCATATTTCGTTGACTGTTCTGACAGACGTTCCTCGCGTAAGACATGTCTCATTCGCATGGAACGCGATACATACCCGCATTTAGATCGCCTTTAACATTCTAAAGAATACTTCCTATCTTACTTGAAGGGAACGTAGTACAGAATATGCCAGTTTCCGTGGGAGCCTATCGGTCATTCCAGATACTGGAAGACCAAAAGGTAGATAGGCAGTTCGTGATTTCTCTTTCTGTGTCTCAGTCTCAACCTCTTTCCGGGCGTTGCTGATTTTGGTACGCCCATTCAGCTTGACGATCTGAGTGGCGAATCCAGCAGGACACTATCCGTACCTGTTTTAATTCTTCGGAAAAGCTCTCCTTGTCTGGTAGTGTTCAAGCTACCGGAGTCTTTAGATGGAGGGCAGAGTGTGTAGGTTTTCTGCAGACGCTGTGACCCGTCTGGCACATACGTACCGCTTGACAGCCGTGACATGTCACCGGCGGTGGTTCGCCTGAGTTCTACACCACCCGCAGCAGTACGAAGCGGCCAGTGTTTTCTTCAAAGAGGGTACAATGTGGTTATTACTCGTCTGGTTTTCCGAGAAGGACTGACAGTCCCTTAAGTCGTTTCCGGGAGTAACAGTTGCGGTGCCTGCTCGTATCTTTGCCGAAACTAACTCCAGCCACTGTGCAGCAGCCTTCGGCTCGCCTAACTCCCTCCCGGCGGCCACCCGCGCGACACACACGCACAACACGCGCACGCATATGCGTGCAGCTCACGCACCGCGTGCCAGCCAAACTCGGGCCGCCGATATTTCGCGCGGTGTGGGCCCGCGTCGTATGCCACATCCGTCCCGTGAATTACGGCGGCTGCCCGCCGCTGAATGGCCGACACGCAGAACCACCGCCCATCCAGGCAACTGGCGCCCTCAGGGCATACAGTTCGACAAGAGTGACGCAGTGGAGAATACGAAGAATACATCTCAAGGCATACAGCTGGACAAGAGTGATGCAGCAGAGAATACGAAGAATGTATCTGTTTTGTTAATCGGATAAGCTCCCGATGTTTTCGTGAGTGTGATCAATGAGACAGGGATATAACACGAGCAGTGGACCCAAATGCACAAAGGTCATCAAGAAAGCTAAGAAGGTATTTTTTTTTTTTTTTTTTTTTTTTTTTTTTTTTTTTTTTTTGGCTCATCAGTCTTCTGACAGGTTTGATGCGCCTCAACACGAATTTCTCTCCTGTGCAAACCTTTTCATCTCAGAGCCGCACCTGCAACCTAGACCCTCAATTATTTGTTGGACGTATTCCAACCACTATCTTCCTCTACGGTTCTTACCCTCTACAGCTCTCTCCAGTACCATGGAAGTTTTTCCCTGATGTATTAAAAGGTGTCCCACCATCCTGTCCCTTCTTATTATCACTGTTTTCCGTGTTTTCCTTTCTTCGGCGATTCTGCAGAGAACCACCTCATTCCTTACCTTATCAGTTCACCTAACTTTCAACTTGTAGCACCACGTCTCAAATACTTCTATTCTCTTCTTTTCCGGTTTTCCTACAGTCCACGTACCGCTACCACACAATCCTGTGCTCCAAATGTACATTCTCAGAAATTTCTGCCTCAAAGCCTATATTTGTTATTAGCAAACTTCTCTCTATGAGGAATGCCCTTTCTGTCAATCTGCTTTTGATATCCTCTTTGCGCTCTGTGTCATGTGTTATTTTACTTCCTCTACTTCTTGATCACAAATACTGATGATACGTTTCACGCTTCCAGAATGAGAGAACTTCTGTAAAGTTTGGAAGGCAGGAGACGAGGTACTGGCAGAAGTAAAGCTGTGAGGACGGGGCGTGAGTGGTGCTTGGGTAGCGCAGATGGTAGAGCACTTGCCCGCGAAAGGCAAAGGTGCGAGTTCGAGCCTCGGTCCGGCACACAGTTTTAATCTGCCAGGATGTTTCATACGTTTCTCGCTGTTCTCATTAGTTTCATTACTTTAGTATTTCTTCGATTTGCTCTGGATCCACATTCTGTACTCATTAGACTGTTCATTACAGTCACCAGATCCCTATATTCTTCTTCACTTATACTGAGGATAGCAAGTCGTCAGCGAAACTTATCATTGATAAAATTTAACCTTGAATTTTAATTCGCTCTTGAACCTTTCTTTTATTTCCGTCACTGCTCCTTCGATGTATAGAACAGTGGAGGCGAAAGACTACTACTCCGTCTCACACCTTTTGTAAACCGAGCACTTCGTTCTTGGTCTTGCACTCGTTATTTGTATATGGGCGAGACGGGAAGGACTGTAAAAGAACTTATTAAAGAGAAATAACATCACGCTCGGTTAAAACTAAGTATTAAATCTGCGTAGCGGAACATTAGAGCCGCGGGCAAGACAATGACTTCAGCAACATACGTGTGCTGGCCAAGGGAACCTACATTTATAGAATGGAAGTCCGAGAAACGACTCATACTTGGAAGAGGCTTCCAGTTTCGTAGCTTCCGTCCATGTAGGAAGTAAATGTGCAGCAAAGGTGTGCGAGGAATAAAACAACGATCAGCAAGCAAGCTACTTTTTCAGAATGACAACAACATGAGCTAGCTCCTACGGAAACATGGTCTCCTATGTATTTCGCTCCCTTCGACTAAGATAAAAAATCTCCTTTAGGATGTTAAAGACGATCTAGATATTCGAAAGCTGGGTGTGTAACGCATTCCATGCGAATGAGGCACGTATTACGTGGAGCATGTCTACCAAAACAGTCGAGGAAATACGCAAAGAACATCAGCAACACGCTCGAGTAAAACAACCAAGCAAATCAACTGTCGCCGAGCAAAGTCTCAGATATAACCATGGCATTCCCCTTTCCTTGCTCTGTCTCTTTCGTTACGTATCCAGTGACGATGGCCAACGAACAAAAACTGGTTAAAATTCACCCACTAACTTCACTTCTGCAGATTAAGTGCGGGGAAACTCGAGTTTTGTACATGAACGCGACATGTCACTGAGACTGTTCAGCTAACCGCGGACACGAGAAGATCCTGGAGGAGGTTTCAGCAGAGGGGTCGAATACCGATCGTGTAGAGAAAGTCTAAGAGGAATATCACGCACACTAACAACGCAGAAGAAGCACGATGCGTCGTCATGCGCAGAGGGGCTTGGGCAACAACGCCCGGATATCCATCGTGGTACTGAAGTAGCTATACATTATACAATGAAGCACCAAAGAAACTGGTATAGGCATGCGTATTCAAATGTAGAGATATGTGAACAGGCAGAACACGGTGCTGTGGTCGGCAACGCCTATAGAAGACGACAAGGGTCTGGCGCAGTTGTTGGATCGGTTACTGCTGCTACAATGGCAGGTTATCAAGATTTATGTGAGTTTCAATGTGGTGTTACAGTTGGAGCACGAGCGATGGGACACAGCATCTCCCAGGTTGCTATGAAGTGGGACCTCCCCGTACGACCATTTCACGAGTGTACCGTGAATATCAGTAATCCGGTGAAACATAAATCTCCGACATAGGGGCGGCCGGAAAGAGATCCTGTACGAATCGGACCAACGACGACAGAAGACAATCGTTCAACGTGACTCTTCCGCAGACATGCAAACTTCAATGCTGGGCCATCAGCAAGTGTCAGCGTGCGAACAACTGAACGAAACATCGTCGATATGAGTTTTCAGAGTCGAAGGTCCATTCCTGTATCCTTGCCGACAAAAGGCTTTACGCATCGTCTGGGGCTGTCAACAGCGGAATTGGACTGTTGACGACTGAAAACATGTTGCCTTGTCGCACAAGTCTCGTTTCAAATTGTATCGAGCAAATGGACGTGTACGGGTATGGAAACAACCTCATGAATCCATGGACCCTGCATGTCAGCAGGGGACTGTTCAAGCTGGTGGGTTCTTTTAATGGTATGGGGCGTGTGCAGTTACAGGGATATGGGAACCCTGATACGTCTAGATACGACTCTGACAGATGATACGTGCGTAAGCGTCCTGTCTCATCACCTGCATTCATTCATGTCCATTGTGCATTCCGATGTATTTGACAAATTTCAGCAGGACAATGCGACACAGAGTGGCTCCAGGAACACTCTTCTGAGTTTAAACACTTCCGCTGGACGCCAAAGCCCCCAGACATGACCATTATTGGGCGTATCTGGGATACCTTTTAAAGCGCTGTTCAAAAGAGATCTCCGCCTCCTCGTGCTCTTACGGTTTTGTGGCCAACTCTGCAGGATTCGTGGTGTCAGTTCCCTCCAGCACTACTTCACACATTAGCCGTGTCCGTGCCATGTCGTACTGCTGCACTTGTGCGTGCTCGCGGGGGCCCTACACGATACTAGCCAGGTGTAGCAGTTTCTTTGGCTCTTCAGTGTACAACGTCTACATTATGCAGCAGACAGTATGCAGCTATGGATTAAAAACATTACATATTGTATAAGGAATGCATTCATTAGTTTTAATACTATCACGCAGCACATACCATCGAATAAGATCATTTTCGCAAATATGGTAAAGATAAAAAATGAGAGATAAATAGCTTTCTCAAATAATAAATATTTTTTCCGAAATTCGCGTATTACTCTTCAAATCAGTAACTATCTTGTACTACACACAACTAGATGTTCAAATGTTGAAATGTGTGTGAATTCCTAGGGGATCAAACTGCTGAGGTCATCGGTCCCTAGACTACTTCAACTAACTTAGCGCTAAGGACAACACTCACACCCATGCCCGAAGGAGGACTCGAACCTCTGGCGGGAGGGACCGCACGATTAGTGACATGGCTCCTCTAACCGCGCGACCACACATCTAGAAGGCCCAGATTTTGCAAATGACCTTTGCCTTCTATCCCACAGGTTCAAAGACATGAATGAGAATCTAGAAGATCTGAAATCTGCGGCAAAGAAAGTCTGAAAATTAATGCCCAATAAACAAAAGACTTGCGGGCAAATGATAACAACACTGGAGAACATAAGCTTTGGAGCAGATAATCGAAAGGGTGGATAGGTTTTTCACGTTGGGGGACATGATTACACCATATGGTGTTGCAAAAGAGGTACCAGCCACATCAACAACGCCAAATGTGTTTCTATAGCTCTCCGTCCTATCTTGCAGTTGTAAGGAAATAACATTGAGGATCAAATTATGGATATTTTAAAGTAATGTGAAATGTGTGCTTCTATATGGATGTGAAGGAAAGTGACAAAGTAGCTAATCCATAAGCTGAAGACATTCATCAACAGGTGTCTGACGGACATTTTAGGGGTATGTTGGCCAAATGTCATCTCTCATGAAACACTCTGAGAAAAAAACAGCCAGAAGGCAACTGAGCTACAAATGAGAAGCAGGAAGTGGAGATGGTTAGGACACGCACTTAGGACGTCAAGTGAACATATTGCGATCCCGCAGGAACGACGGAGACGAGGCATGCCCAGAATGACCTGGAGACGATCAGTTGAAGCAGAACGTCAACAACAAGGAATAGGATGGTAAGAAGGGAAAATGCTAACAGAAGACAGAACAAGATGGCGATACTTCGTTGCAGCCCTATGCTGCACGTAAGCAGTTAAAGGAATTAATAATAATAAATATATACAACACAATTTCGAAAGTAGCCTGTGTTCTTCCTCAGGGTTCAAGCTGCTTCACACCTAATTTCATCGAAATCGGTTCAGCGGCTTAGTCGTGAAAACATGATATTATTATGAATAAATATTCAGTGATGGTATCTTTTCACCTGTGAGCCAATTCCATAAAATCAAGCCTATACAGTGCTCGCTATGCTCAAATTACCTGCGAAACCCCAGGAAAACTTGTCTAGTAGTTTTGAGCAGCATGTCCAAACATACAAACAGACAGGCAGAGACGACAGTTTTTCAAATTTATAATTATTACAGATTTTTCTGAAACATATAGTGTGGCTAGAAAATCTTTTTTTAGGATCTTCGTCGACTGCGCAAACAACAACAACCATTTGAATCCTAGCTCTGACTGTAAATCAGGAGAACTCGGAAGGCAGTAGGTGCCGGCGTCCAGTTTGATGGCTAAAAAATGGTTCTGAGCACTATGGGACTCAACTGCTGAGGTCGTAAGTCCCCTAGAAATTAGAACTACTGAAACCTAACTAACCTAAGGACAACACACACATCCATGCCCGAGGCAGGATTCGAACCTGCGACCGTAGCGGTCGCGCGGTTCCAGACTGAAGCGTCAGAACCGCTCGGCCACCAGCGGCCGGCCCAGTTTGATGCCCTGTTCGTTGATTATGGAAGGCGTTCGATACGGTTCCGCACCTCGACGAAGAAATATTAGACTAATCCTTTGACTGGATTGAATAGGGCCACTCAAATAGAACGCAGTGTGTTACTTTACGGGGAAGCACTGTCAGACATAAAATTATACCAACGCACTGTTATTGGAGAAATTCTGTTCGGAATGAATGGGACAGGAAAAACGAGACGTTTTAATTAGTCTTTGAAAGTGGGATGGTGTTATGGGCAATGCTGAACGTTTGTAGTATGTTTCATATAGGTACGTCATTTGCTGCGATGCAGCGCTGAGAAGGCCAGAACGTGCTGTGGCTGTGGAGGCACTTAAACAAAAACGGCGACACTGTTGCTGCTGCTAGACGGGAATACCGTGGTCGTTTCAACCTTGCACGGAACGATCCTGCGCCATCGGCACACGCACTCAAGTTAGGGCTGAAAAACACCGAGGCAACAGGAAGAGCACTTAAGCTGAAATCGCCGGGAAGGCACCGAAATTGTCGCTCACAGCAACGGATAGATGAGGTGCAGAGTGTTGTAATCAACAATCCGAAGCGTTCTGTGAGAAACTGAGACACCAGTGAAGGTGTCCAGCCGTACTGCGCACCAAATTTAAAGGAATGATTTAAAGTTGCAACAGTATAAGATACAGGTTGTTCAACAGTTAAAAGAAAGTTATTATGAAAAGCTAATGCCTCTGTCTGTTCAACTATTGACTGAACTTAAAGACAGTGAAGCAGTAGTAAAACTTTTATGGCTGAAGGACGAGGAACACTTTCACCTCACTGATTATGCAACAGACAAAACTGCCGTTGAAACTTCCTGCCAGATTAAAGCCGAGTCTCGGTCCGGCACAGAGTTTTATTCTGCCAGGAATTTCAAATCAGCGCACACTCCACTGCAAAGTCAAAATGTCATTCTGAAAACTGCCGTTACTGCTACAGGGATCATCCCCACCAGAGTCATCAACGTCCCTTACATAACCAGAAAAATCACAGTCTGTTGCGTTGTCTCTTGAGTGAAAAGGTCGGCCTTCCCTGTTTTTGAGGATAAACATGGATGAGTAACCAGTCATATCTCAGCGGTATGCTGCCATGGTTGACACATCCCTCACAAATAAACTTCAACAGTTGAGTACTGGTTTCCCAAATTTCAATTGCAGCACAGCACAGTTTTTAGTAAGCACATAATTTCAATGGATGGGAACATTTTGGGGCCTCCCACATCCCCCGACTTACCGGTCTGTGATTACTTCCTTTGGATGTTCCTGAAACACAGGGCTTACTCTAGACGTCTGCTCAAAATAATATTGAGGAACTGAAGGAAACCATTCGTGCCGATATCAGGAACATCCCTATACAGAAGCTTAAACGTACCGTGAACGATTTACTTCCAGATTGTGTGTCAACGTAACAATCGCGGCACCTACAACATTTTCAGAACATCAACAATGCGTGAAATGGCAATACCCAGCGGAATCACCCTCGGCCCGCTTTCCTGCCACACCCTGAACAAGTGACACAGTAGACGATGTCTGGTTTTTCATGACGCAGTTCGTCGATGATGCTGTTGTAGAGGGAAAAATCACAACGCTACATGAACGCAGCGAAATGCAGAAAGACCTGCAGACGGTAAACATTTGGATCAGGGTTTAGTGGTTGACCATCATAACCAAAGCTGACAAAAGTCGTGGAATACCTTTTAATATCGTGTCGAGTCTCCTTTCTCCTGGTGTAATGCAGCAACTCCACGTGCCAACAGGTCGCTGGAAGTAATACTGAGTCATGCTGCGTCCATAGCCACCCATAATTGCGAAAGTGTTGCTAGGGCACGATTTTGTGCCCGAACTAACGTTTTGATTATGACCAATAACTCTTATCAATGGTATTGGCTCTGAGCACTATGGGACTTAACTTCTGGGGTAATCAGTCGCCTAGAACTTAGAACTACTTAAACCTAACTAACCTAAGGACATCACACACATCCATGCCCGAGGCAGGATTCGTACCTGCGACCGTAGCGGTCGCGCGGTTCCAGACTGTAGTGCCTAGAACCGCTCGGCCACCCCGGCCGGTTGTTCAATGGGATTCATGCTGGGCGATGTGGACAGCCAAATCATTCTTTCTAATTTTCCAGAATGTTCTTCAAACCAATCGCGAACAGTTGTGGCCCAGTGACGTGGCGCACTGTCATCCATAAAAATTCCATCGTTGTTTGGCAGCATGAAGTCCATGAATGGCTGCAAATGGTCTCCGAGTGGCTGTAAACAACCATTGACAGTCATTAATGGATTGAGTTCTGCTAGAGCACCCAGCACATTCAGTGTTAACTCAGCACCTACCACTGTGGACCCACCATCATCTTGCACAGTGCCTTGTTGAAAACTTGGGTACATGGCTTCGCAGAGTCTGCGAACCCTGCCATCAGCTTGTACCAACTGAAAGCTCGACTCATCTGACCAGGACACGGCTTTCCAGTCGTCTAGATTGCAACCAATATGATAACGAGACTAGAAGAGGGGCTGCAGGCGATGTCGTGCTGTTCGCAAACGCACTCCGGTCCGTTGTTTGCTGCCACAGCTCATTACCGGCAAATTTCACAGCACTGTCCTAACGCGTACGTTCGTCGTACGTCCCACATTGGTTTCTGCGGTTATTTCACGCAGTGCTGTTTGTCTTTTAGCACTGACAACTAAAAAAAAAAAACGCCGCTGCTGTCAGTCACTAAGGGAAAGTCTCATGGTGAGAGGTAATGCCTGAAATTTGGTGTTGTCGGCACATTCTTGGCACTGTGGGTCTCGGAGTACTGAGTCCCCTAATAATTTCCGAAATGGAATGTCCCATGCATCCAGGTCCATCTACCATTCCGGTTTCAGAGTCTGTTAATTTCCGTCGCGTGGCCGTGAAATCGTCGGAAACCTTCTCTCGTGAATCTCGTGAATAGAAATGACAGATCCACCCTGTCCTTTTATGCCTTGTGTATGAGATAACACTACCATCTGTGTATGTGCATATAGCTATCGCTTGAATTTTATCACCTGAGTGTACTCCCCATAAACAGGTGGAAACGCCTGTTACTGTGTGATTATGGGCTTGCCAAGCAGTAACTGTAAATAGTCACGCTATTAAATATGTGAGAACTACTTAAAATGTAACGACCACTTAAAATTGATCTTAAAAAAGGCACAAGCCAGATAGATTCACTAAGGAAACCCGAGGAAGCATAATCACCGAAGAAGACGCTACCTCACAAAAGCCTCGTCTGACCGATACTTGCATACTGTTCCTCCATGTGCGACTCTTAATAGGTAGGTTAGAGGAAGTCCAAAGAAGAGAAGCGCTGTTCATCGCTGCTTCTTTTACTGGTTCAAATGGCTCTGAGCACTATGGGACTTAACATCTGAGGTCATCAGTCCCCTAGAACTACTTAAACCTAACTAACCTAAGGACATCACACACATCCATGCCCGAGGCAGGATTCGAACCTGCGACCGTACCGTTCGCGCGGTTCCAGACTGAAGCGCCTAGAACCGCTCGGCCACAGCGGCCGGTAGGTTCTTTTACTAAGCGCGACAACGTCACTGAGGCGCCCGTGCAACTCCAGCGGCAGACGGCGCAAGAGAGGCGTTGTGCACCCTGGCGTGGTTCCCAGAAGAGTGAATCGTGTTCCCCTAGAAATGTCTCACGAGTAGGCCACAAAGGTAAACTGTGTTTGACGGCGGTGCTGAGAGCAGATCCGAACTTTTGAATATCTGAAGATGCTCTCTCCGGCAGAGCAAAAGTGATAATTACAATGCAGGTAATAGACCAACTACGGCTATTTGTGTCTACATGTGATCTCACATGAAGCGTTACCAAGAGTCGTACTTGCAGATCACATCATTGGCGACCGGAAGTGAAAATTGAGGGATGTGGCAGTGATAACGGGAAGTAACATCCTCCATCGGCATAAGGTGGCTTGCAGACGTAGTGTGTGTTAGTAATTTCGACTTCCAGTATCCAAGCAAAAGTACCCGAACGCCATAGTGTAGTGGGGAAATACTGACCTGTTATTACTAGAGACGGACCCGCCAGCATAAAAGAGGGGCAGTGAGTGTTACGTTATGAGCAGAGGAGCAGAAAATGCCAGAACTGGTCAGCCAGCATAGTTCAGTGACTTCGAAGGTGGTGTGGTCATCTGATGTCACCTACGTAACAGATCCATCAGTCATTTTCAGCCTTCTAAACGTGCCCAAGTCGACTGTTTGTGATATGACTGTGAAGTTTAAGTGCAAAGATGAATCACAGCTAAACCGCGGCGGAAGAACAAAAGACACTTTACAGCACTGTGTTCAGATTAACTGAGGAACAATTCGGAGGGATGACTGGTTCTCTCAGAATGACAATGGATCCCGTCATAAAGCAGATTCTGTGACGCAATGTATTGTGAAATAAAACCCTTGAAATGTACTGGCTTGCTCGTAGTCCCGACGTGAACCCAATAACACATCCTTGGCATGAGTTAGAGCTTCTGCTTTAGACCACAACGTCCAAAATCTCTGGTTTCGGTTCTTGAGGAAGAATGGGCCGGCTGCTATTCCTCTGACAGCCCATTGAAAGTGTCCCCAGCAGAGTTCACGCCTTGATGAAGCAGAAGGCTGGACACGCGACATATTGATATCCAATAACAAATATCCAGATAGTTTTGATCAAATATTCTATGTCGGTGAGGCAAGGATTTTAAATGCAGAAAACTGTGGGTTAGTTGGCGAGCACCGGACATAGCGGACTGGGAGTGAGAGACCTGGTTATGACAGCAGCGGCTGCAAGCTGTGTAGATCCAATATAAACACTTGACCGCGGAAGGAAGGAAGGAAGGAAACGTTTCGGGTAGCAGCAGCGTACGTTGGCAGCCTCAGGCGCCTAGAGGAGAGGCGGCGCCGTACGTCCTGCGCCGATGCGCCGGCAACGGAAGTCACGGCCCGCTCACGGCGCCCGCGTGCGTGCACGCACACGCACACGCACACGCACGCACTCTGGCAGCGCAGCAGTGATTCACGGCGGACACCGTTTCCGCCTTGTGTGTACTCTCACAGCCGCCGGGAAGGCATCGGTCCGATATTTACAGACTACCGTACTCCCATCAACTCTGAGCCGGTGGGTTTCTGGCGCCAGGTGATATCGATTCTTACTTCCATCTTTGTTCGACGTCCCTGTGCATAGTTCTGTTTGCGTCTTTGAGGCAGGCTGTTTATGATGGCGCGCGTGCCCAAGTCGACGAGAGTGGGTCCGCGCATGAGCCGAGTCAGTCTGTGACGTGACGTGCTTTCGATGTTGTGGGAGTTGTTGACACCGTGTCACGTGTCACGGCCGTGTGCCGTGAGGACCAGTTGAGTTGGAGCAACGAAGAAGCGTGGGCCGCTGCCGGAAAGTGTCGTATTGACACGGCTGGCCAGTGGCGACCAGGATTTGCTAATACCTCGAGAGCTATGTGGATGGATGGCGTGTGAATGTCACATGAAGAAAAAAAAATTAATCGCCAAGTTTTCGTGAAACTTGTATAGTGGTCTACGTGAGCAAACCTCGCCCCGCGAGCTTGCAGTGTGACGGAAATCTCAGGATTTGAACTCAGCGCCGTCCGGACCCCGTTAACGCGCGATTTCTCTATTCCATGCAACGAGAGGCTTGCTTTAGGCAGAATATTTCCTACTGCCCAAAGTTGAGTCTAAATTCAGCCTTTGGATCGTGTGTGTTTGTGAAATCGTAATATATTAACGTTTGCTCGCGTCCATAACATGTTCATCAAATTCACGTTTTGCCTTAAGCTTGCATAAAGTCTGGAATCTTCCGGACGTTGAGTGTAGTAGAATGCTAAGTGTAAACAGAACAATTATGGCTCAAACGTCTCTGAGCACTATGGGACTTAGCCGGCCGGTGTGGCCGAGCGGTTCTAGGCGCTACAGTCTGGAACCGCACGACCGCTACGGTCGCAGGTTCGAATCCTGCCTCGGGCATGGATGTGTGTGATGTCCTTAGGTTAGTTACGTTTAATTAGTTCTAAGTTCTAGGGGACTGATGACCTTAGAAGTTAAGTCCCATAGTGCTCAGAGCCATTTTTGAACTATGGGACTTAACATCTGAGGTCATCAGTCCCCCAGAACTTAGAACTACTTAAACCTAACTAACCTAAGGACATCACATACGTCCATGCCCGAGGCAGGATTCGAACCTGCGACCGTAGCGGCCGCCAGAACAATTAGTAGTACCCTTCAGCCCAGATAGCATCAATTATTTTGCTTGTTGTTACCGGCACGTAAAGGGGCCGTTGCCACAAGTGTCACGGTTAATATTGTAAATACTAATTGTGGATAGGGCCTTGATATACAAATGTTGTTAAATGATTATTTCTTCTGATGAATTCATGTGTATGTGTAATCAATAAATAAGTGTTGCAACTACAAACTGGTTGTGTTACTGGTATACAAGGTTGGAGTGTGCAATCGCCACGCCCGCATCTCGTGGTCGTGCGGTAGCGTTCTCGCTTCCCACGCCCGGGTTCCCGGGTTCGATTCCCGGCGGGGTCAGGGATTTTCTCTGCCTCGTGATGGCTGGGTGTTGTGTGCTGTCCTTAGGTTAGTTAGGTTTAAGTAGTTCTAAGTTCTAGGGGACTTATGACCACAGCAGTTGAGTCCCATAGTGCTCAGAGCCATTTGAACCATTTTTTGCAATCGCCACACCAGACTCGACGCGATATTATGGTGCGTCCAGTACCCGGAAAATGTTAAGATAAGCTATTCAGGCAAACCGCTGAGAGAAGGATGCAGTTTACCGCTTTAGCACAACCCCCAACCCCTACCACCCCCACCCCCACCCACTCCCGTGAACGTTCCTCCTACTGTGCCGAAAATAAAAAGGATGTTCGACTATTTATTTATTTACTAATTTATTTATTGCAAATTTAGAGACCTGATATGTATTTTAAAACAGATTACACATAATACAGTTTTCCTTCGTCATCCTTTACGTAGCTTTTTGTTTTGATTCTGTCTGCAACATCTGATAAGGAACAAATACTTCTTTAAAATAACAAATTATTTGAGGTTGACATATACATAAGACTTTGTAGTTTTAAGAAGACCGTAAAAAGATGATACGATAGAAAAGAAATTTGCTAGTGCCATCACCGATTATGACTGGTGCTGAATACGTCAGAGAAGTTTCTTCAAGCTGTTGACCGCCAGTGACAGCAAAATAGTTTATAATTAGTAGATAAATGCTATTGCTAACCCTATGCATTAGCATTAGGTATCCATCCACGTACAACACTGGATCCTTTCTTGCGTGATTGCCAACATCTTACACTACATTTACTCTAGTATTCGCTATCCTTACATATTATTTGACTGATACGTACAATTTATCAGAGCATTTTGGTATGTGATGTCTGATTCATAATGCTAGGTGTCTTATTTACTGCTACATTTCAATATCATTTTCCTCCATCTCCTCCTCCTCCTCCTCCTCCTCCTCCTCCTCCTCTTCTTCAGTGTTACCGTTGTCCCTGTGACCGTGATTGTAGCTGTCCACCCTTTGAAGATTGTTTTTACGTTGCTTATAGGCATCGTTAAAACAAAGATGTTTCTCCTTATAATGCGAATATATTTTGTTCATGCCGACCTGCATAGGGAGAAACTTTCATCGAAATAAAATAATGTAAATCAGAGCTCACACGATGTGGATTGATATGTTTCATTCTCAGCCGGTCCGTTACGTCAGGGAGGAAGTCGTAGAGGCTACACCCCTAACCACTTACATCACACACATGCCTCCATGTCTCGAAACGCCATCTTCCAAAGTGGCGTATCATCCTTATCGGAACACACTCCTAGGCAGTTTGTTCTCCACACCCTCACTCAGTGAAAACATATCGGCATGGGTTGGCCAGAGTTTGCAGCGTCACCACAAGCCAGCTGCTTTCTTTGCTGTCGTTTGCCACAGAGCTGAAGCTCCATGGGACGATGTACCCGCATCTGTGTCCCAAGCATAGTCCGACTCCATCCGCAATGGGATTAGAGCCATTACGTTGCACACAGTGTACCATCTGCGTACTAAATTGCGCACCCTCTAAATGCCAGACCATTCACAAATCTTAATGCGTCACCCTCTTATTATACCATATAGAGACAGTAGGTCAAATTTCGTTACTTGCTACTGTTTTTGAAGTTATAGTGGGAAACAACGTAAGTAATGTATGTATCAGATTCATGCGAAATCGGTCACCCTTTTATTTGTATCGTCTCATTGTCACTGTAGGCTTGTACCACGGGAATCATGTTGTTTGGTGGCCGGTATCCTCTCCTTATAACGCAACTGCAAGCATCTATTAACAGGATTATTTACAGGGTGTTTCAAAAATGACCGGTATATTTGAAACAGCAATAAAAACTAAACGAGCAGCGATAGAAATACACCGTTTGTTGCAATATGCTTGGAACAACAGTACATTTGCAGGCGGACAAACTTTCGAAATTACAGTAGTTACAATTTTCAACAGCAGATGGCGCTGCAAGTGATGTGAAAGATATAGAAGACAACGCAGTCTGTGGGTGCGCCATTCTGTACGTCGTCTTTCTGCTGTAAGCGTGTGCTGTTCACAACGTGCAAGTGTGCTGTCGACAACATGGTTTATTCCTTAGAACAGAGGATTTTTCTGGTGTTGGAATTCCACCGCCTAGAACACAGTGTTGTTGCAACAAGACGAAGTTTTCAACGGAGGTTTAATGTAACCAAAGGACTGAAAAGCGATACAATAAAGGATCTGTTTGAAAAATTTCAACGGACTGGGAACGTGACGGATGAACGTGCTGGAAAGGTAGGGCGACCGCGTACGGCAACCACAGAGGGCAACGCGCAGCTAGTGCAGCAGGTGATCCAACAGCGGCCTCGGGTTTCCGTTCGCCTTGTTGCAGCTGCGGTCCAAATGACGCCAACGTCCACGTATCGTCTCATGCGCCAGAGTTTACACCTCTATCCATACAAAATTCAAACGCGGCAAACCCTCAGCGCCGCTACCATTGCTGCACGAGAGACATTCGCTAACGATATAGTGCACAGGATTGATGACGGCGATATGCATGTGGGCAGCATTTGGTTTACTGACGAAGCTTATTTTTACCTGGACGGCTTCGTCAATAAACAGAACTGGCGCATATGGGGAACCGAAAAGCCCCATGTTGCAGTCCGATCGTCCCTGCATCCTCAAAAAGTACTGGTCTGGGCCGCCATGTCTTCCAAAGGAATCGTTGGCCCATTTTTCAGATCTGGACATTCTTCGTGAATTTGTGGCGGTACAAACTGCCTTAGACGACACTGCGAACACCTCGTGGTTTATGCAAGATGGTGCCCGGCCACATCGCACGGCCGACGTCTTTAATTTCCTGAATGAATATTTCGATGATCGTGTGATTGCTTTGGGCTATCCGAAACATACAGGAGGCGGCGTGGATTGGCCTCCCTATTCGCCAGACATGAACCCCTGTGACTTCTTTCTGTGGGGACACTTGAAAGACCAGGTGTACCGCCAGAATCCAGAAACAATTGAACAGCTGAAGCAGTACATCTCATCTGCATGTGAAGCCATTCCGCCAGACACGTTGTCAAAGGTTTCGGGTAATTTCATTCAGATACTACGCCATATTATTGCTACGCATGGTGGATATGTGGAAAATATCGTACTATAGAGTTTCCCAGACCGCAGCGCCATCTGTTGTTGAAAATTGTAACTACTGTAATTTCGAAAGTTTGTCTGCCTGAAAATGTACTGTTGTCCCAAGCATATTGCAACAAACGGTGTATTTCTATCGCTGCTCGTTTAGTTTTTATTGCCGTTTCAAATATACCGGTCATTTTTGAAACACCCTGTATTAACATAAATAGGAAGCTACGTAAGAGAGTCCATGTGGTACAAGGTCTTCTGTAACAGACCACATTAGCCTCACTGCTGGTGAAGTACAAGTCAATTATGCACATTACTGTAGTCACTAGGTACTGACTGAGACTCCTAATGGTTCTGAGCACTATGGGACTTAACATCTGAGGTCATCAGTCCCCTATAACTTAAAAGTACTTAAATCTAACTAAGAAAAGGACATCACACATACCCATGCCCGAGGCAGGATTCGAAATTGCAACCGTAGCAGTCGCACGGTTCCAGACTGAAGCGCCTAGAACCGCTCGGCCACCGCAGCCGGCCACTGAGACTTTCACTGGGCTGCGAATGATATATCAAGTCGCTGACTCACTGGATGACTGACTGCACTCTCCGGTCCGTGGGGGCGATCTAAATACACTACTGGCCATTAAAATTGGTACACCAAGAAGAAATGCAGATGATAAACGGGTATTCATTGGACAAACATATTATACTAGAACTGACATGTGATTACATTTTCACGCAAATTGGGTGCATAGATCCTGCGAAATCAGTACCCAGAACAACCACCTCTGGCCGTAATACCGGCCTTGATACGCCTGGGGGTTGAGTCAAACAGAGCTTGGATGGCGTGTACAGGTACAGCTTCCCATGCACCTTCAACTCCATACCACAGTTCATCAAGAGTAGTGACTGGCGTATTGTGACGAGCCGGTTGCTCGGCCACCATTGACCAGACGTTTTCTGTTGCTGAGAGATCTGGAGAATGTGCTGGCCAGAGCAGCAGTCGAACATTTTCTGTATCCAGAAAGGCCCGTACAGGACCTGCAACATGCGGTCGTGCATTATCCTGCTTAAATGTAGGGTTTCGCAGGGATTGAATGAAGGGTAGAGCCGCGCGTCGTAGCACATCTGAAATGTAACGTTCACTGTTCAAAGTGCCGTCAATGCGAACAACAGGTGACCGAGACGTGTAACCAATGGCGCCCCCTACCATCACACCGGGTGATACGCCAGTATGGCGATGACGAATACACGCTTCCAATGTGCGTTCACCGCGATGTCGCCAAACACGGATGCGACCATCATGATGCTGTAAACAGAACTTGGATTCATCCGAAAAAATGACGTTTTGCCATTCATGCACCTAGGTTCGTCGTTGAGTACACCATCGCAGGCGCTCCTGTCTGTGATGCAGCGTCAAGGGTAAGGAAAGCAATAGTCTCCGAGCTGATAGTCCATGTTGCTGCAAACGTCATCGAACTGTTCGTGCAGATGGCTTCTGTCTTTCAAACGTACCCATCTGCTGACTCAGGAATCGAGACGCGGCTGCACGATCCGTTACAGCCATGCGGATAAGATGGCTGTCATCTCGACTGCTAGTGATACGAGGCGGTTGGCATGCAGCAAGCTGTTCCGTATTACCCTCCTGAACCCACCGATTCCATATTCTGCTAACAGTCACTGGATCTCGACCAATGCGAGCAACAATGTCGCGATACTATAAACCGCAACCGCGATACGCTATAATCGGACCTTTAACAAGGTCGGAAACTTGATGGTACGCATTTCTCCTCCTTACACAAGGCATCACAACAACGTTTAACCAGGCAACGCGGGTTAAGTGCTGTTTGTGTATGAGAAATCGGTTGGAAACTTTCCTCATGTCAGCACGTTGTAGGTGCCGCCACTGGCGCCAACCTTTTGTGAATTCATTTGCATATCACAGCATCTTCTTCCTGTCGGTTAAATTTCACGTCTGTAGCACGTCATCTTCGTGGCGTAGCAATTTTAATGGTCAGTAGTGTACTAGCGATCAACTTCGTTTGCGCCATCACAATTTTCATGTGTGAGTCTCTTGTATTTTAATGCAGGGCCGACTGTACCACGAAACACATGACTGTGTCCCTCCCCAGCGGTAGGTTCCGCAAATTTCGGAGTCGGTGCTGGAGGTGGAGAGCACTTGCTCGTTGCGGCACCGACCGTATCCTGAGACACTGCTGGGAGGAGAGGAGGCACCAGACCCGGGCGCGTAGCTCTCTGGTCATAGGGCACGCACGCGGCCCGTTTCGTTATTTACGGCTGGCTGTGAATGCGGGCCGGCTGTCAGAGCGGCCGCCATTAGAGGCGCCGATATATCAGGATTACCGCCGGCCCGGCCCGGCACGGCGCGGCCGCGAGCCACCAGGCCCAGGAAACGCGCCGTCTCTCGCGGGCGCCACTCATGGCCGCCACAGAGGCGGTCCAAGGTGAAATTAGGGTCACCGAGGTGGCACGAGCTGAAACTAGGCCCCTGGCACATGTAGCGGGCACCTGAAGTCTGCGCGGAAACTTTATACAAAGTAGGCTAGGTGTGGCGTTCCACAGGGGCCAATGTATGGACCAGCTCTTGACTTCAAAAATTAATTAGTGACCAACAACTAGGTAGGTCCAAGTACGAGGCGTGATTTTTAAGTAAGTACCGTTTTGAAATTAAAAAAAAGCGTCCTAAGATATCTCAATATTTTTATTTTCACATGAAAGACCCAAGAAGCGTTGGAGGGATGGACTCCATGAAGATTTAAACCAAGTGTCAATAGATGTGGACGAATGGCGGATAGCAGCAATGGAAAGAATACAGTGGAGGAGGAAACTTGTAGATGCGTGCGGTCCACTGGGCCTGATCACGTAGTAGTAGTAGTAGTAGTAGTAGTAGTAGTAGTAGTGGTGGTGGTAGTAGTGGTATGAAAGCCTGTACCTTAATCTACGCACTGACGCCATTGAAGTCTGATTCTTCCTTGTTTACGTTGTGTACTGAGTGTTTAAGATGACTCCGATAATCGTGAGTCCCGCCGACTGTGAAGTAGGGGCTGTTATAAGATTTCTTAGTGCTAAAGGCCTAAAAGCTATACGATATTCACCTTGAGATCTGTGCAGTTTACGAAGAAAACATTATGAGTGATGGAATGGTAATAAAGTGGGTGAGAGCATTTAAAGATGGCCGCACAAATGTGCCTGACAGACAACAGAGTGGGCGTGAAATGAAATGAAATGTGAGTGAAATCTTACGGGACGTAACTTCTGAGGTCATCAGTCCCTAAGCTTACACACTACTTAATGTACATTATCCTAAGGACAAACACACACACCCATGCCCGAGGGAGGACTCGAACCTCGACCGGGACCAGCCGCACAGTCCATGACTGCAGCGCCTTAGGCCGCTCGGCTAATCCCGGGCGGCGGAGTGGGCTTCCTTCGGTCGTTAATGAAAGTTTGGTGCAGGAAGTGGACAACAAGGTGAGAGAAAACAGACGCTTTACTATTTCCCCCTTGCGGGATGACTTTCCTAATGTTTCTTGTAGTGTTTTGTATGGCATTGTGACCGAGCACTTGAATTACCAAAAAATTGTGCGCACGTTGGGTACCGAAAATGTTGACGGATGTGCACAAAACCTAACGTTTAGACAGTGCATTGACTTTCCTCGAGCGGTACCACAACGACGGTGATGATTTCTTAGGCCAAACTGTTACGGGTGATGAAACATGGGTGGCCTACGTCAGACCAGAATCAAAGCAACAAAGTTGAGCACGGGCATCGTTTTGCTGCAAGACAATGCCCGTCCGCGTGTGGCGAATCAGACCAAAGATCTCATCACATCTTTTCGATGGGAAACGCGAGATCATCCTCCGTACAGCCCCGATCTTCCGCTCAGTGACTACTATCTATTCCTGCACTTGAAGAAACACCTGGGCGGTCAGCGTCTTCAAGACGATGACGAAGTCAAAACAGTGGTGATGCAGTGGCTAACAAGTGAGGCGGCAGACTTCTATGAGGAGGGTATTCCAAAACTGGTACAACGTTATGACAAGTGCCTCAATATTGACGGAAATTATGTCGAAAAGTAGGTTAAGGTACAGGCTTTCCTATAAAAATAAAATTATTGAGATATCTTAGCACGTCTTTTTTTAATTTCAAAACGGTACTTACTTTAAAAACACGCCTCGTAAAATTAGGCCCTGGGATATCCATCATGTACCACACCTCTATGGTGTTTATCTAAAACAGCCCAAGTTCATTGTTCCACAGGGATCAATGTCACAGCTTAAGAAGTAATGCCACTCATTTTTTTTCTTTTCTGAAAGCAAGGTTTTATTCAGGATTTCAGTACATCGTATTTTACCTCATTCTTGTGGATACAAAACCTAACTTCTCAAAATAATCTCCGCTCAATGAGATGGCCTTGTGCCACCTTACTGGGGACGCCTGTATGCCCGCATGATACCACTCCACAGGTCGGCGTTGCAGCCTACGTTTCGCTGCATCAATAACCTCCCCATCATCAACCTACTTCTTCCCGCGGAGTGCGTCCATCACTGCGCTAAACAGATAGAAGTCGGAATGTGCGACATCCGGGTTGTAGGATGGATGAGGAAGAACAGTCCAATGAAGTTTTGTACACTACTCTCAGACGCGCAGATTAATGTCTGGCCTTGCATTGTCTCGGAGAAGGAGAAGTTCGTTTGCATGTTTGTGTCATGAACACCCTGAAGTCTTTCCTTCAGTTTCCCGAGGCTAGCAGAATACACTTCAGAGTTAATCGTTGCACCATGAGGGAGGGCATTATTTGGCACGGCGATACCACGATTAGGGAGACTAAAATTTTTCGTATCTAACGTATTTTACAATTACAGACTTTTGATATAGACGATTTTAAAATTTTAATGTTGGCCAGACAACAACATTACTGTCGGAACGTGTGTGTGTGTGTGTGTGTGTGTGTGTGTGTGTGTGTGAGAGAGAGAGAGAGAGAGAGAGAGAGAGAGAGAGAGAGAGAGAGAGAGAGAGAGAGAGAGACATGAGAGGGGGGGAGGAACGGAGAGGGAGAGAGCAACTGAAGATGCTGATTATTTACCTTTTGTAGCAGTATATCAGAGCCATAGACAGCTGACAGTTGAGTATCGTATGTGGCAAACAACGCAACGAACAAGGGAAGCACTGTTTAGTCAGTCGAGAGGAATCTCATATATCACAGTTGAAGAGACAATAGCTATAGTAACTGGCTTTTACTGATTGAGTAAGTTGCGATAATTGACTAAGAGCACCTAATGCTACCACGGTAATGATGAATTCTCAGTTCCTTTCAATGAAAATTAAGCTGAAAGACTGCTTTGTAAGTCGGACAAGGTAAAAATCGGTGGAAGTCCCTCACAAGTGCAACAGAATGAAATACCGGCCAGATGGAGCTTCGGAAGCTTCTTGAAGCTGTCTGCAGACGACACTGGTGTCTGTAGACAAGTTGCAATGCATGAGATTGTGACGAAATGTAGGACATGTTGCCGGGAATTTACTATTCCTGTAGCTATCAACTGTTTGTCCGTCTCAAGAGCATATCTCCAATGTTATACACTCTTTAAAGGAAAAAACGATTTATTTTTCGGTGGAAAGATCGTCTTGTGAAATGCTGTCCTCTTACAACAACTGCTTGCATACATAACGAGTAATATGAATGGGATCTAGCTGCGCGCGCATTTGCCTTCATGCGGCAAATCGATACAGAGAGTTAGTTGGTATTGTTTCTTCGACGACGATATTGAAGACTGATTGTCATCTGTCTGCTCTGAACTGATTCAAGATTCTTGCCTATAGCGTCAAATTTACATATGTATTACTATCATCATCATCACACATTTTTGTATCCAGGACATAGGTTAATTTGATTATCAATTTTTTCTTATTTATTTCTTCCTTTCCTCTTCCAAAAACGCCACCATTCTTTGGCTGTGTTCCTGTCTCCTTTGCTCTGTCCTTATTTTGCCTGTTTTCTTACTTTCTTTTATTTCACATTTCGTGTTCATGATTTTGTTTCTCACTTTCTCTCTTCCATTTACCATTTCAGTAATCATTTCTGTTTGTTTTAGGTCTTCTTCTATTTCTTGAAACCAATTCCACTTTTTTAAATTGTTCACTATATCAAAAACCCTCTTTGTTCTTGTTCATTCTTTGTATGTGTCCGTAGAATGTTAGTCGGCGTTTTCTGATCGTGTCTGTGAGCGTACCTGTGCGGTCATATAATTATTTGGTAGGCCTCTTCATACATGTACCATCTCTGTGCCCTGCTCCAAAAATTTTTTCTGTGTTTTTTACGTTATATTTCTTTGCCTGTGTGATGCCTGATGCTCGGACTGTTGTCGTTTCTGAAGCGCAGAATATTTCTGCTAGTACAACTGTATTGTAGTGCCGGCGTTTGGACTGTCTTGAAATATTTCTATTGCTGCATTGCGTCCATGTCTGTCTGTACGGTTTCTGAACTTGTTTTGTTCTTTCTATGTTGGATGCCTTGTTTGATCCACCTATTTGTATATAACACCCAATATATTTGAATTTTTTCATTATGTTAACCTTTCTGTATTTTTTGTACATGGCTTGGTTGTTGTCGTTGTTCTGGTTCTTTCTTTCCATGTACTACGTTGTCTCATATGGTACCTGTAGACCTGTTCTGGCAGAGACTTCAATTAAATATTCCTGTGCTTCTTGTCCTTTTTTCTGAGCGTTACCAGGCCATCTGCAAATGCCAGGTAGTGCAAGACGATGTTGAATAAAAATGGTGAGAGACCGTCTCCTCCTCTAACACTTGTACCTCTCTCAAATGGGTCTGAGGTTTCTGTCATTAATTTTATTTTGGATGCGGCGTCTGTAAGCGTCTGTTGTATCAGTATCCTAGGTTTTCTCTCTATTCCGTATTCTTCTAGTATGTCACATATTTGTATTCCCAGATTGAGTTATGAGAGCACCTGGAAGACTGACTGTCCCGGTACAGACCCGTGTGGAACCACGGAGGGAAGCGCTCCTTGGCGATCGCAGCGCCGCCGCAGTGGGCCGCTGCTGGTGGCAGTGTTATCTCTGGACGGCACGCCACCTCTCGCGCACACACACCCACTCCCTCTGACGCCACCCCCGCCCCCGCACACACAGATATAGGCAGCGGCAGGCCGGCTCCGGAGCTGATACTGACAAATGGCGGGCGCCGTGTATCTTGTCAGCGCACCGGGCCACGCCATTTGCACTTCATAACTAATGGCGCCCCCGCCACGACTGCCGCCAGAGAGAGAAAGAGGCGCAGCGGACGGCCGCCGCGTCCACAACTCATCCCCGCACCTGACACGTTCGTTGCTCCCGGCGGCGTACAGAACTTTTCAGACGGTAAGGTCGCAAAATATTGACACGAATTATTAAGAGAAGAATAGGAAAACTGGACGAAGCGAACTTCGAGGAACATAACTTTGGGGTCCAGAGAAATGTACGAATACGAGCAGCCATACTGGGCCTCCACTTACACTAAAGAAAAGTAAATCTACGTTTACAAATTTTTTACATTTACAGAAAGCCGACAGTCACACATTCTGTTGTTGTTGTTGTTGTTGTCGTCTTCAGTCCTGAGACTGGTTTGATGCAGCTCGCCATGCTACTTATCCTGTGCAAGGTGCTTCATCTCCCAGTACGTACTGCAGCCTACATCCTTCTGAATCTATTTAGTGTATCCATCTCTTGGCCTCCCTCTACGATGTTTACCCTCCACGCTGCCCTCCAATACTAAATTGGTGATCCCTTGATGCCTCAGAACATGTCCTACCAACCGATCCCTTCTTCTATTCAAGTTGGGCCACAAGCTTCTCTTCTCCCCAATTCAATTCAATACCTCCTCATTAGTTATGTGATCTACCCATCTAATCTTCAGCATTCTTCTGTAGCACCACATTTCGAAAGCTTCTATTCTCTTCTTGTCCAAACTATTTATTGTCCATGTTTCACTTCCATACATGGCTACATTCCATACAAATACTTTCAGAAACGACTTCCTGACACTTAAATCTATACTCGATGTTAACAAATTTCTCTTCTTCAGAAACGCTTTCCTTGCCATTGCCAGTCTACATTTTATATCCTCTCTACTTCGACCATCATCAGTTATTTTGCTCCCCAAATAGCAAAACTCATTTACTACTTTAAGTGTCTCATTTCCTAATCTAATTCCCTCAGCATCACCCGACTTAATTCGACTAAATTCCATTATCATCGTTTTGCTTTTGTTTATGTTCATCTTATATCCTCCTTTCAAGACACTGTCCATTCCGTTTAACTGCTCTTCCGAGTCCGTTGCTGTCTCTGACAGAATTACAACGTCATCGGCGAACCTCAAAGTTTTTATTTCTTCTCCATGGATTTTAATACCTACTCCGAATTTTTATTTTCTTTCCTTTATTGCTTGCTCACACGTTCTATGACTTATTAAATACTGCGAATGAAAGGTTATCTAGAACTTGAATAGTAACCACTCTGTAGTTATAGTGCTGAAGGACACGAAATGGAAACGGTATTTGAGACTGAACAGTTTTGCAGCCTATCCTCTGTGCTATTCAATCTGTACATTAGGCAGACAGTGAAAGTAATTAAGGACATTTCAGGAGGGGAGACGAATATAATGGGTGGGTTTGAGGATGTCCATCTTATTGCATGGACGAAGGACTTCAGTTGATAATGTGTATGAAAGAAAGTACTACCATAGCTGTATCTTGAGAATGTCTTCATTCTATCACACGACTAGTCTCACTGGCATGTTACCACCATCCTCAGGCCCCACCTCTGCCAAAAGAATATTTGATTTCCTTGGCGCATTTACTGTGGGATCCTTCCTAGTGGCACACGTGGAGTAATTTTCACTAGGAGTCTATAATCGACGCCGTCTTGTCTCCAATCAGCCGTAGAACACACACAAAAGAAAGGGAAATGGTGACGAGTACAGACTTCTGATGAATGTTGGCCCATACGTGCTAGTAACAAGGGTCCCACAGCAAATGCGCCAAGGAAATCAAATATTCTTTTGGCAGTTGTGAGTCTTGAGAATGGCGGTAATGTGCAGTATTGAAAGAGGTAGTATGTGAACATAAACAAAAGCGAAACCAGGATAATGCAATGTTGTCCGACTAAATCGGACGTTGCTGAAATAATAAACTTAAAAGAAATAGATTTTCTGTTGCTATTTGGGCACGAAATAAACGACGCCTACCGAAGTAGGGAGGACACAAAGAATCAGATTGGCAATAGAAAGTAAAGTATCTTTAAGAAAGAGAAATTTGTTAACTTCGAGTATAAATGTAAATTTTAGGGAGAGTTTTATAGTGGTATATGACGTATAATGTGGACGATAAGTAATTCAGAAGAGAAAATAATGTAAGATTTTGAAATTTACTGTTACAGAAAAATGTAGAAAATTAAATGGGTTGATCAGATTATTAAAGACCAGGTACTGAATTGAACTGAGGAGAAAAGTAATTTATCGCACAACGTGACTAAAGGAAGGGTTCGGATAATACGACGCATTCTGTGAAATCAGGGAATTGTCAAATTAGTAGTGTGGTAATGAAATGAAACTTTTATGGGGAGGGGTGGGAGGGAGAGGCGGGGGAGTAGTAAAACGTGTAGAGAAAATCCAGGACTTAAATATGCAGCAAGCAAATTCAAATAGATGTGGTGGAGATAACTAAATGAAGAGATTTCACAAAAACCAAAAAAACAACAACACAACAATGACGATAGAGAATTTCACCAGATATAGACTTGTTTGAAAATAGTAATAATACTCCACATTAAAAATGTCTGAGCTGTTTCGCCATATAATTTTTCCATCTTCAGCGCATCACACTTCCGAAATCTTCCTCAAGAGAAAGTTATCCTCATGATGACAAGATGAAGCTAACAGCTTTTCCGTTAGTGAGACAGAAATACCGCGATTTGCAGACGGTATTGAAGGGATCAGATATCCAGTGCTGGGGTTTAACTGTTCAGTGGTGAAAGCAGAAAAGTGCTGTGGTCAGACACGAAGTAGTGGGATTCCTGTCGGAAATCCTGGTAATGAACCTCAAGCTAAGAATGTTGAGGAATGAACAATCTACGAAATTTGTTCGGCATTGACAACTTTCTCTGTATCTAAATTACAGACGTGTTTTCGTAAGCACAGCCCCTCCCAGCTGATGGCCTCGAAATTTGTTTTGTGAACAACTGTCGAAAATTACTGTCAGTTTGCATCATTCTAGAATGAGATTTTCACTCTGTACCGGAGTGTGGTAGAGCACTTGCCAGGGAAAGGCAAAGGTCCCGAGTTCGAGTCTCGGTCCAGCAAAGAGTTTTAATATGCCAGGAAGTGGCATCATTCTGTATATTCTCTTTGCCCACTTGAGTCGGAACACATGTAAGTGCAGATTTTGGTCCGATTACTGCAGGATTACCTTTTTTCTTCCTATCAATTTTCCTTCATTCACAACTTGGTACTACGTTTCCGCACCAAAATACAGGTGTGTAACTTCCTTCGAACTTCATGCGGGGACCTAATGCCAGCCCTTGTGCCACAGATCACTCTACCTACCTTTGAACTTAGTTCAGTCAGCTGCCCATCAGCAAACAATCGCTTTCCGGTACCTAGTTCAACCACTGTAGCTACAGTTTTGTATTTCACTGATCGTCTGCTCGCAAAGATGCAAAGTAAATCGACCCGTCTCCCTCACAAAGAGGAATTAAGTTTTCTTCAGGTTACACTGCAAGTGGGGCGTTACACAGCACACACAGTTACACTGAAAGAGTGTCTTGGCAGAGGCTAGGGACAGGAATATGAAACAGCATGCGTAATATGGTACATGAAAACTTTTGGCTTTTGGAACAGTTTCAAGTCGTCTCGGAAAACATAAATACAGGCCCAGTATAGTTTCCAATGAAATTCTAAACGGATATTCGAGCAAAATGTCGACAAGTTCAGGTAATGATGACGAAGATGGGTAGCTATCTGGCATTATTCTCTCCGAAGTAGACCACAGAAGCTCAATAATATTTATGTGTAGTGACTGTGGTGTCCAGGGGTGAAGCGACATTCCATCATCGTGCTAACAAAACCTGTCCAGGACGATGTATGCTTGATGAACATGAGCTCTGTCGTCTTGGAACACAGCATCACCATTGGGTAACAAACATTGCACCGTGGGATAGACATGACAATCGCCGGCCGGGATGGCCGAGTGGTTCTAAGCGCTACAGTCTGGAACCGCGTGACCGCTACGGTCGCAGGTTCGAATCCTGCCTAGGTTTAAGTAGTTCTAAGATCTAGGGGACTGATGACCTCAGCAGTTAAGTCCCATAGTGCTCAGAGCCATTTGAACCATTCTTTTAGACCTGACAATCCAGAATGGTCGCATAATTGTTGGCAATAATGCGACCATGCAGAGTAACCATGAGCCCATGGAACACAACAATTTATTTTATTTATTTATGCATTTATTTTACCTGGCAAGATTAGGGCCATCAGGCCCTCTCTTACACCTAACCAGGCATGCTCAGATTCAACAAATTTCAGTTTCTACAGAACATTAAGGACATATAACATGTTATACAGTATTTATGTTAAAGAAAAAAATAGAGATTATAAACGTAGTACAATGATAATTATAACAATCAAAAAATAATTATAACAATCAAGAATAATAATAATAATAATAGTAGTAGTGACTATGTGTATGAAAGTAAACATATTTTTCTTTTATGAATGTCAGTCCTATTGCTAGTTGGGAAATTTCTCGTTATATTCTTGCAGCTTGTGAGTTATTCTCATCAAGCAGAGTCGTAAGACGATAGAATGGGGAGGAAGAGAAATAGAGTGGTAAAATTCGAAGCTATGATGGAGAGGAGAAAGAAAGAGATGAGAGGGGCACAACAATGGTGGCTATACCGTCTCTAATATGTAAGTCTTGAGTTCCCTCTTGAATGTTGAGTGGTTCTGGATAAGACGCAGATCACAGGGGAGCGCGTTCCATAGTCTTATGGCTGAGATGGAGAATGACACGGAGAAATATTTTGTGTTATGTAAAGGTACAGCTAAGATGCTAGACGTATCCGATCTCGTATTGCGGTTTTGGAATGATGATAGATATTTAATGTGAGAATATAATGTGGTTGCCCAAAGGATCATCGAATTTTCACTGCTGATACGTAGACTCTCCCAGAAGTTTGGAACAGTGTGAAAGAAGACCATTCGACCGAATTACTTTGTTCCATTCCACCATAGTCCATGTTTTATGGCTTCGGCACGATGTTTGCATCACTGGTGAATACTTATGGAATTCCAGCTCACACTGTAATTCCCTGCTTACGGAGCTCCCTTTCTGTCGTCGTGGTGCTGACAGGGGTCCCGGTGCCACGTCCACTTTTGCAGCTGTCGTCCTCTTATTTTTCGTCACAACTCTCTTCAATGACCGTCCACCGCCATCACACAGCACGCACTTTCGTCGGCGTTGTGACTTGGCAGGTGATGTTTTATGCGATCTCCGTGTGTACTGTGTAAATCTTCGATATGGTGCCTCTTGAAATACCTGACAGTTTAGCTACCTTGGTTACGGAAGTACCAACCGTGTAAGCACAAACAATTTTCCCACGTTCTACGTCACTCAGTTCCGACTCAGTGCCCTAACGACTACACAGAACACAGTTCTAACCACGGCTGATGCTTGCAGCGAATTAAGGACGTTGCACATGTGTCGTTCGTGGTCAAACACAACAGGGAAACCTGCAGGATTGGGTAGCATCTGCATGTATGTTCAGGCATGCATTTCTAGCGGTGTTTCCAAATTCTTGCCCAACCGGTGTACATACTTGCCACTTCAGTACTACCTCCAGAAAACTAGTACACGGTAGAATCATTCGTCCTGGCCGCTTTGTATGGAAACTAGCAGGATGATATGCAAAGTGTTCAAATAGTTCAAATGGCTCTGAGCACCATGGGACTTAACTTCTGAGGCCATCAGTCCCCTAGAACTTAGAACCTAGCTAACAGGACATCACACACATCCATGCCCCAGGCATGATTCGAACCGGCGACCGTAGCGGTCGCGTGGTTCCAGACGGTAGTACCTAGAACCGCTCTGTCACCCCGGCCGGCGATGCAAAGTGCCTCTGGGGGCCTAAAATGACCACAAAACCAATACAATGTAGCAAGTAGGACTTTTGTTTGAACTGTGTTCAGTCTGCTCTAACGACTTAAGTAGGAGATAGTAAGGTCCATGAGATCTTTAGAAACTGTTTTTATCTAAAGGCTGTGGGGCAGATAGGAAAATCGCTAAAGATGGAGCTCCTTGTAGTACAGTTACCTACCGTACAGGCACGGAGCCATAGCACAGTAGCGGCGTCGGGCAGAGGACAGGCCGTGCTACACAGACACACACACACACACACACACACACACACACACACACACACACTTACACGCACGCAGTACGTGTGGAGGCCTCGAGAGAGCGGCTCTGTAATCCAGAGTGACGGATTGCGATGCGCGCGCGGCACCTGTGTCCACGGGACACGGCCATCCATCGCGGGAGCAGCGCGCCGACAGCGGGCGCTCTGCCGATACGCTGCGGCTGCGTTCATCCTGACATCACTCCACACTCTCGTCTGTACCCGTCATTATTAACGGGGGAACCCGGTTCTCCGCAGGAAAACCTGATAGCACGGAAATATTCACGAGAAAGTAATACCACAAGGCATTATGCTAGGACCACTACTTTGTACACTACCAGTTGGCAAAGTGTGCTGGCATTGTCAAAGATTCACCCTCCATTGCTGGAGCTCACGATCAGAGATTGTATGTGCGTGACACTTCAACGGCGAGGACTTTTCTGTAGGTCATTACCGCTGCATTTCTCCCCTTGCTACCTGCAGCACGGGACTCCAGTATTCGCTCATCTTGAGACTGCGTTCTTCCTTATTGAAAGTTGTCATGATTGTGTATTTCTATAGCTTTCCTGCACAAGCGGGTGTGTTAGCTCTTCTTCTTAGCAAGAAATTCCGTGTCGGCGAATTTTACTGTGCGGTTGGTGCCACACACAGCCTGCTACACCAAGGCCGATTTCTCCATCTGCTCCAATCTGTAGTGTCGCTTATATTTGGTCATTCTCGTGTTCATTGATCGTACAGTCATTCCAACATAGACTTCTCCACGTGTAATGTACATTGTACGCGGTATACTACCGACTTGACAAGTGGGTCCCTTTTCTCCTTTGCAGCGTCTAACTCATTCTTTGATCTTCTTTGCCGGTTTATAGTATTAACCGCGTGTTTGCTCAATATATGGCTGATTTTGTATGGCAGAAAGGGGATGTATGGCAGAAAGGCCATACCAGACATTTCTTCTTGCGATGCGTCACTTGGCAGCGTTCGATTCTGTGACAATTCTTAAGCACCTGGTGGAGTACCTATCGCTCCTCAGAACGCTTTCGAAGTGTTGCATCTCAGGTCTCAGGTGCTGCGGCTCACATACTCGTCTTGCTCGCCATACGAGCGTATTAATCATGCCTCTTTTCTGGCTCGGGTGGTAATTTGACAGTTTGTGCAGGTATCAGCCCTTGTGTGTCGATTTTAGATACATCCTGTGTGTCGTAGGTTTTCGCCAACCCTACGGATCAGAACAAAATATGGCTCTGAGCACTATGAACTTCTGAGGTCATCAGTCCCCTAGAACTTAGAACTACTTAAACCTAACCAACCTAACGACATCACACACATCCATGCCCGAGGCAGGATTCAAACCTGCGACCGTAGCGGTCGCTCGGTTCCAGACTTAAGTGCCTAGAACCGCTCGGCTATACCGGCCGGCCTGATCAGGACAGCTATTGGTACTTTTCTACTTCCATGGCAAAATTTTATGTTGGCATGGAGACTGTTCAGGTGTCTTAGGAAGTCACCGAGCTGTTCCTGACCGTGGCTCCACACAACGAAGGGTTCGTCGACGTATCTGCAGCTTTATAAGGTGCCAAGTCGAGCGCCTGTGCTTCGAAATGTTCCGCGAAGAAGTTGGTCACCACGAACAGACGTCGCCATGAGTAGTCCACTCAGTCGTGTGAGACTGCGGGAACCGCAGCGGAATGATCACGGAAAAGTCCTCGGACTTTGGCGCGCCAGGCACATATAATCTGCCTCCTTGAGCTCGACTCCAATCCACCACCAGCAATGAAGAGTGAGACTTCGACAATGCCAGCCACTCGTGCCGGCGAAAAGTCAGAAAAATCATCCAACAAACATTGGCCTAGGAACCAGAGACAGAAGCCAACGGGCAATTTGTCAGACTGCAAACATCTAAGAGAACACAATAGTAATACCGTAAGGCATTACGCTGGACCACACACTTATACGTTTTCAACTGGAAAACTGTACCGGTACCCGGAGGTTGCATTCATCCTCGTATCAGCTCAAACGTTTGTCTGTGCCCATCATTATTATTGGAGAACCCATCTGGATTCAACTAGATCTGAAAGACTAATAAACGGTACTCCCGCACACCATTATGCAAGAAAACATTATACACTCCTGGAAATGGAAAAAAGAACACATTGACACCGGTGTGTCAGACCCACCATACTTGCTCCGGACACTGCGAGAGGGCTGTACAAGCAATGATCACACGCACGGCACAGCGGACACACCAGGAACCGCGGTGTTGGCCGTCGAATGGCGCTAGCTGCGCAGCATTTGTGCACCGCCGCCGACAGTGTCAGCCAGTTTGCCGTGGCATACGGAGCTCCATCGCAGTCTTTAACACTGGTAGCATGCCGCGACAGCGTGGACGTGAACCGTATGTGCAGTTGACAGACTTTGAGCGAGGGCGCATAGTGGGCATGCGGGAGGCCGGGTGGACGTACCGCCGAATTGCTCAACATGTGGGGCGTGAGGTCTCCACAGTACATCGATGTTGTCGCCAGTGGTCGGCGGAAGGTGCACGTGCCCGTCGACCTGGGACCGGACCGCAGCGACGCACGGATGCACGCCAAGACCGTAGGATCCTACGCAGTGCCGTAGGGGACCGCACCGCCACTTCCCAGCAAATTAGAGACACTGTTGCTCCTGGGGTATCGGCGAGGACCATTCGCAACCGTCTCCATGAAGCTGGGCTACGGTCCCGCACACCGTTAGGCCGTCTTCCGCTCATGCCCCAACATCGTGCAGCCCGCCTCCAGTGGTGTCGCGACAGGCGTCAATGGAGGGACGAATGGAGACGTGTCGTCTTCAGCGATGAGAGTCGCTTCTGCCTTGGTGCCAGTGATGGTCGTATGCGTGTTTGGCGCCGTGCAGGTGAGCGCCACAATCAGGACTGCATACGACCGAGGCACACAGGGCCAACACCCGGCATCATGGTGTGGGGAGCGATCTCCTACACTGGCCGTACACCACTGGTGATCGTCGAGGGGACACTGAATAGTGCACGGTACATCCAAACCGTCATCGAACCCATCGTTCTACCATTCCTAGACCGGCCAGGGAACTTGCTGTTCCAACAGGACAATGCACGTCCGCATGTATCCCGTGCCACCCAACGTGCTCTAGAAGGTGTAAGTCAACTACCCTGGCCAGCAAGATCTCCGGATCTGTCCCCCATTGAGCATGTTTGGGACTGGATGAAGCGTCGTCTCACGCGGTCTGCACGTCCAGCACGAACGCTGGTCCAACTGAGGCGCCAGGTGGAAATGGCATGGCAAGCCGTTCCACAGGACTCCATCCAGCATCTCTACGATCGTCTCCATGGGAGAATGGCAGCCTGCATTGCTGCGAAAGGTGGATATACACTGTACTAGTGCCGACATTGTGCATGCTCTGTTGCCTGTGTCTATGTGCCTGTGGTTCTGTCAGTGTGATCATGTGATGTATCTGACCCCATGAATGTGTCAATAAAGTTTCCCCTTCCTGGGACAATGAATTCACGGTGTTCTTATTTCAATTTCCAGGAGTGTATATTAGCAATTGGAAACCTGTATCGTTGCAGTGCTGTTGTGTTCATTTTCACGTAACTCCCTACACTCGCCTGTATCCGTAATTATTAACAATATCATCCGAAACAACAGAACTGATACACTGTACATGCGCACGAGACAGTAATGGTAATGTCGTAGAGTATAATGTTTGGAACAAAGGTTTAGGTATTAGGAATTGGGAAACAGTGCCGACACAGCACGAGAACTAGTCTTTCTTAATGGAGCAGCCGGTATGACCCAAACAGGAAGTGATAACCGAGCGATGTGATGCAGTCGTAAAACAGTGAACTTACATTTTGGAGGTCAGTGATTCAAATCTCCATCCATACAGCAAGACCTAGTCTCTAAGTTGTTCCCCTAAACCAGCGGCGACGACAAATTTTGCCTGTGAGCTCTGCTCTGGCGCGAATGCCATAGGAGGGGGTGAACAAAAAAACTATAATCATGTTTTAAAAGCTATATACTTTCAAATTGTTTACAAAGCAAACTTAACTCCATCAAAATACCCTCAATTACAACTAATACATTCCCCCACCGTTGCTTCCACTGTTTGAAATAGTTTTTCTTTAGAAATGACTGAGAGCTCCTCAATGTTGTGAAATCGGTGACCCTTCATGCCCCTTTCCATGCGTGGAAATAAGAAGTGTCCCACAGAATCAGGTCAGGCGAGTAAGCTACGTGGAGCAGCGGAACCATGCCATTTTTAGCCAAAAGCTGAAAGACATGGCTGCGTGTTCAGGTGCGTTGTCGTGATGGAAGAACCAGACTCCCATCTGCCACAAATCGGGTCTTTTTTGACGAACACTGTTGTGCAATCTTGTCAAAACTTCCAAATAAAAGGTTTGATTGAATGTCTCACCTGGCAGAACAAACTTTGAATGAACTGCGCCCTTGGCATTAAAAAACAAATCAGTATTGTTTTGATGTTAGGTCTGACTGTGACATTTTTTTGGACGGGGTGACGACGACGTTTTCCATTGGCTTGATAGTTGCTTTGTTTGTGGGTCATAACCATAGCACCATAACTGATCACTAGTAATGACATCTGATACAAAATCTGGATTATTTTCAAGCTGTTGTTTCAAAGCACGATTTGTTTCAGCTCGACGTTCCTTTTGGTTACCAGTCAGAACCTGAGGAAGATCCTTTTCATTCCCCAATCCTCCGATAAAATTCGCTGAACCGAGCTCCAGGATAACCGACTAATCTCTGACAGTTAGTCAATCGTCTGTCGATGGTCTCTGAGCACCAATTCTCGAATTTTTTCAATATTTTCGTCGATTCCGGCAGTTTATGGACGTCCAGTATGAAGTTCGTCATCAATAGCCGTGTCCGAACCAGTCGTACACCAGAGATTTTCCCATGGCGTCATCTTGTAAGCTGTTTCCAATATTAACACAGTTTCAGCAGGATTTTTAGCGAGTAGAAAATAAAATTTCACAGCTCCACGTTGGTCACTTAAACTTGCAGTCATAAGAAACGAAACAAAAACAGAACGGCGTTGCAAAAACAGTCACTACAGATGAATAGAACAAGCCAGGTCGACAACATAGGTGGCACTGAACTGGCAATGAGTTACGCCGTACACGCCTAGCGACAAAAATGCGTACTACGTAGGCTCCACCCACGGCAATGTTATTCCGGTATTTTTTGGTACCTCCTAGTAGCAATCAGCCTAGCTGCGGTCTTTCCCCAACACTGTGGCACTCTGTCTGAGCATTAGTAGGGGACAAACAGCGAACAGGCAACATTTTAATGGCAGTGCATTTGCACTGCATGCGACTTGGGTTTATGTTTCACATTTCTCAACAACACAGATCACAGAGAAAACAAACTTTCAGTATTATTGAACTATTTTTGGGGTGCTGAACACACAATATAATTTGTATCTGCTACAAACTGTCAGCATATAGACAGACACGGACAATTTTTATAGAATTTCGCACTCAGCTTGCCACGTAATTGGGACGTATTTGCTTTCATAATCGAAAAAAGGTCTTTCGCAACTTGCATTGATCGAAATATTGTAGCACTTTTACTACCTCATCATGGCCACGTGTTGTCGTGTTCGGCCCATTCGTCTAATATAGGGTGCCTAGGAAGCTATTTTCTCAGATGGCTTGAGAATCTTTCAAGTAAATCATATTAATGCAGTTTATTACAGTAAACTGAATTGACAATACTTAACTTAGCGGATGCACAAAGTGGGTCGCAAGCAAATGGTGGCATGCAAATAATCAATGTCCTTCGATATACAGGCTGGTCCATTGGTCGTGACCGGGCCAAATATCTCACTAAATAAGCGTCAAACGAAAAAACTACAAAGAACGAAACTTATCTAGCTTTAAGAGGGAAACCATATGGCGCTTTGGTTTCCCCGCTAGATGGCGCTGCCATAGGTCAAACGGATATCAACTGCGTTTTTTTGAATAGGAAGCCCCATTTTTATTACATATTCGTGTAGTACCTAATGAAATATGAATGTCTTAGTTGGACCACTTTTTTCGCTTTGTGATAGATGGCGCTATAATAGTCACAAACATATGGCTCACAATTTTAGACGAACAGTTGGTAACAGGTAGGGTTTTTAAATTAAAATACAGAACGTAGGTACGTTTGAACACTTTATTTCGGTTGCTCCAATGTGATACATGTACCTTTCTGAACTTACCATTTCTGACAACGCATGCTGTTACTGCGTGATTACCTTTAAATACCACATTAATGCAATAAATGCTCAAAATGATGTCCGTCAACCCAAGGCATTTGGCAATACGTGTAACGACATTCCTCTGAACACCGAGTAGGTCGCCTTGCGTAGTGTTCGGACATGCATTGACAATGAGCTGACGCATGTTGTCAGGCGTTGTCGGTGGATCACAATAGCAAATATCCTTCAAGTTTCCCCACGGAAAGAAATGCGGGGACGTCAGATTCGGTGAACGTGCGGGCCATGGTATGGTGCTTCGACGACCAATCCCCCTGTCATGAAATATGCTATTCAATACCGCTTCAACCGCACGCGAACTATGTGCCGGACATGCATCATGTTGGAAGTACATCCCCTTTCTGTCATGCAGTGAAACATTTTGTACTAACATCGGTAGAGCATTACGTAGGAAATCAGCATACATTGCACCATTTAGACTGACATCGATAAAATGGGGGCGAATTATCCCTCCCATAATGCTGCACCATACGTTAACACGCCAAGGTCGCTGATGTGCCACTTGTCGCAGTCATCGTGGATTTTCCGTTGCCCAATAGTGCATATTATGCCGGCTTCCGTTACCGCTGTTGGTGAATGACGCTTCGTCGCTAATTAGAACGCGTGCAAAAAATCTGTCATGGTCCCGTAATTTTTGAACTGTACACGACCTTCAAAGTCGTCGCCATGCAAATCCTGGTGCATAGAAATATGGTACGGGTGCAATTGATGTTGATGTAGCATTCTCAACTCCGACGTTTTTGAGATTCCCGATTCTCGCGCAGTTTGTCTGCTACTGATGTGCGGATCAGCCGCGACAGCAGCTAAAACACCTAGTTGGGCATCATCGTATGTTGCAGGCCGTGGTTGACGTTTCACATGTGGCTGAACACTTCCTGTTTCCTTAAATAACGTAACTACCTGGCGAACGGTCCGGACACTTGGATAACGTCCGGGATATCGAACAGCATACATAGCACACGCCCGTTGGGCATTTTCATCACAATAGCCATACATCAACACGATATCGACCTTTTCGCAATTGGTAAACGGTCCATATTAACACGGGTAATGTATCACGAAGCAAATACCGTCCGCACTGGCGGAATGTTACGTGATACCAGGTAGTATACGTTTGTGACTATTACAGCGCCATCTATCACAAAGCGAAAAAAGTGGTCCAACTAAAATATTCATATATCTTTACGTACTAGACGAATTTGTAATAAGAGATGGGTGTTCCTATCTAAAAAAACGCTGTTGATATCCGTTTGACCTATGGCAGCGCCATCTAGCGGGCCAAACATAGCGCCATCTGGTTTCCCCCTTCTAGACGAGTTTTGTTCTTTGTAGTTTTTTCGTTTGATGCTTATTTCGTGAAATATTTGGTCCATGCAAGCAAATAGTACTGTTCACAAGCTACGGCTCGTCTTCTAGTGCGACCTAGGCTAGCTGGAGCGGCGCTTATATTCTCTTCGTATACGTGGCGTTCATTTCGCTGTGTCGTCCCAGTCAGCGTTCCATTGGCTGACGTCGTCTCACAGCCTTGTCTGCTGTGTCGTTCTATGGCCACGTGCCGGCGCTTGATGTTACGCCGTAACTCGTGGAAACTCTACTTTATCGGGACAGTGCTGATGTCTTGCAAAGTTTTGTAGTAAAACCATTTGTCTTTAAAATGGAAATTACGGTGCCAATCAGTTAGTTACATCTGCACATGAGGGCGCTTTCAACTAAAACATCAGACAGTAGCGAAGAAAACTCGGAAACAGATGCAAGAATGACAGTGTCCTCAAAACGTTGAGAAAACTACCCTTGTAAATCTTTGAGGGTTTCAGTGAATTCTCAAGCCTCAAGTTTCCTTTAACGTTGGTGAGCTTAGGGGCTTGGACTGTATTTTTGATAATTTGTCCGTTCTACAGTGCACTTGACCTTTCAAATGCATCCCAATAAAATAAGTTTTTCACACCTTGCATCGTGCTACTGCGGGCATTGTAGATTCATGTCCACTTAAAGTGCGGAGTCTGCAATCTATTCAGAATGTTCTGATTTTCGTTCCTGCACTCCTTTTTCTTCACAAATTCGACAATAGTGGGTTCTGAATCGAGAAATCGTTCCAGCTATACCAACTGACTTAACCAACGTACTTTGCAATAATATATGAAGTCTGCATACTCTTCGGTTAGCTCCTTTGGAAACTGTTGCAATTAACAGTAGAATAACACATACAACTTGAGAAATTTCACTATTTGTGCCATTGATTTCTTTTCATGCTCCATACCGGCAAATTTAGCACAAAGTGCTTCTTGATCTACAGAACAATGAATGCCATCTAGGGTACGTTGTAGTTTTTTGCTCTTACATTGTCAACTAGGTCTTTAAATTCTTTCTTCATAGTATATTAATGTCATTTCACTGCAGATTTGCAGTGCACGTAGATTATGCAGCTGCATAACAGATATTAAGAATTCTCTTCGCTCTCTACTGTAATTACAATTAATTTTAAAGCTTGTGACGATACACCGCTAGACTGACTCTTTTTGTGCCAACGGCCATTAAGCCTATGAACGTCCCTCACACTACTAACAATCAGCGACGGGCAAACAGTACTGGCACCACGATGCTGCTGAAGTGAAGAGCGTCGTGCCGACCGAAAAATGCCACACCGCAATACTAAATGACATGTCGCGCTGTTCCCGGTAGAACAAACAAGGAGATTATAGGAAACCAACTAATAAAGGCAAACAGAACATTCATCGTTCAAAGAAGTCTAGTGGTATCACAAATAGGCCTCAATATGCGCGTAAATTCCTGGGAACGAACGTTTAGCGAAAAGCATTGTATTGGAGTGATTTGCAGACTGGGGGAAAAACAAGGAAAGAGGGAAATCGAAATGTCTGAGATATGGTGGATATAGGAGGATGTTGAAAATTACGTGGACTGGTAAAAGAATAAAGGGGAGCTTCTCCGCAGAGTGAGTGAGGAGAGGAAGTTACGCAAAACATAAATAATAAGAAGGGATAGGATGGCAGGACATGCGTTAAAACACCAAGGAAGAGCTTCCGTGGTTCTAGAAAGAGCTGTAAAGGGTAAAACCTATGGGAGAGTCAGACTGGAGCATATCGAACAAACAGCAGGCATTGGCGTAAGGATACTCGGAGATGAAGAGGCTGCTACAGGTTATATAGAAAATTCAGCCGTTCTGCGCATCGAGAATCTGTAAGATTTTTGCCTGTTATACGCATTAATACAAGATATCTGTCCCATAGATTCCAAGACTACAGGAATGGTTTAATTTCAAGTTGGAAGTCGGATACGAAAAGACAAAAGAAAAATTTTTGGTTATCTCTGTTAGCATTCAACCGCGATTCTTATACATATATATTAACAACGCGTTTCAAGAGACAATGCTCTCATCATCACCCTGATGATGAGAGCATTGTCTCTTGAAACGCGTTGTTAAAATATATGTATAAGAATCGCGGTTGAATGCTAACAGTGACAACCAGTATAACGACAATTGCTACCTCAAAAAAGAAGGGTTCAATTGGCTCTGAGCACTATGGGACTTAACATCTGTGGTCATCAGTCCCCTAGAACTTAGAACTACTTAAACCTAACTAACCTAAGGACATCACACACATCCATGCCCGAGGCAGGATTCGAACCTGCGACCGTAGCAGTCGCGCGGTTCCGGACTGAGCGCCTAGAACCGGTAGACCACCGCACTGCTACCTCAATTCCATAATGGATTATATTAGAAAAATTTTTTTTTTACCTTGCTTCTTGCCATAATTCATGATTATACGCCAACGGTGAGACCCCTGTAAGTTTTGATGAACGATTTAGTGAGTATCGAGGTGTAAATGGCCGTAGCTTTTGAGTGCACTGACTTAGAAGCTTCAACTTTTTACACCGCGAAGGGCACATAGTGACACAAATTCCATCGTGATACGTCTACCCATTCCTGGAAAAAAATGATTTTTCACAGACAGACAAGGGGATCGTATAAGGGTTCCGTTTCTACCGACTAAGGAACGGAACCCCAAAAAAAAACACCCGTTAATAATTAGCGACCATTGTCAACAAGAGGGCAAATGGAGTGTGACTAGCCGGCCGGTGTGGCCGTGCGGTTAAAGGCGCTACAGTCTGGAACCGCGTGACCGCTACGGTCGCAGGTTCGAATCCTGCCTCGGGCATGGATGTGTGTGATGTCCTTAGGTTAGTTAGGTTTAATTAGTTCTAAGTTCTAGGCGACTAATGACCTCAGAAGTTAAGTCGCATAGTGCTCAGAGTCATATTTGGAGTGTTACTTTTTGATTCGTACTAAAACATCCTTGCAAAATGTACGATAATTTGGAAACGGAAATGCGTGTTCCACTTCTTCGTTGGGCCAGACGTGTAGTCAGAAGTTAACATAGAAGTTTTGTGTATATGGGAACAGCTTGCAGAGAGCGCCTGCCCCGACACAGGCAGCCGCTTGTTGACGTCAGGGCAAACTACCAGTGGGCAGGTTCCCGCCCGATTCACGACGACGGTCGGCCGAGTACATACGAGTGGAAGTGCGCCACATTCGCTAGACGACACTCGCCAATTCGCTCTGCCGGCCTCGACCAAAGTACAGTGTTTCCAAAGCTGTAACCCCCTTTCGATTGGTTCACTACTGAAATTTTTCGTCTATTGGGTGATTACGGTGTTTCGTGAATCCTTATAATGTGAAGATTTCACGTAAGAATAGATCAGTGTGTAACGCCGGAAATGGATATCCTCCTATTTCCATCTATTGTACTATAAAGTTTTTCCTTATTTTGTTACCTGAAGATATGACATTACTGTGTTTTTATATATTGTAATTGTTCTACAATTTGTATATATGCATTCATGTCGATGTATAATTGGTTTGTATTGTCAATATTATTTGTATTTTTATGCTGGGTCGTTCCTAGGGAAAACTACGCTATCGAACGATTACATCGATAGGTCCTGTGGAGAACCAAAGTGTTTAGGATCTTTGGTGTTAACTCTGCCGCACGGAGCGCGGGCAGAGGAAGTCTGGCTGGAGTAGGGCGGTGGAGCAGGTGTGTTGTGTGACGCTTCCGCGAGTTGCCACGCTTTCGGGGTTTGGTAGCATGTAATTGCGCTCGACTTGCTATGGTAGTTTCTAGCACGGTGTCGCGGACGGGAAGCATTAGCTGGCACACATCAAGAGCCCGTTTCGCTTGGTGACCGTGTCGAGAAGAAGGCGCGCCAACATCCAGCTTCTGCAACAACGACGGCCGACAATGAGTGACTGTCGCTATCTCCTCGTTCGACGACTTCAAACCTTCAATCAACCAACAAGGAAGACTGGAAGCACGTAAACGTTTAGAACTGTATGGCAGACATCAGCTTTTCAAACTGTTCAATTTGCCTCACAAAATTACAGCAACATAGCATGAACCTTTGTTGCTCATTGTCCCAATTGTATTACCAAGCAGGGTCCCTTCCTTTTCTGGACTGAACCAGAGTGTCGTTGAAATTCAAACGCCAGCAGTAAAGAAATATCATTCCATTTCACTGTTTTAATTTCAAACTTCAGTTAAAGTATTCATAGCTGGCAACAATATTTAGATTACACAAGCACAAATTAAGAGTGCGAGTTTTGTTACCATATTTAGCTTACTTGTGACGGCAGCTCAGCTTGATAGTACTAAATTTTACTATTGTTGATTGTTCAGAATAATTTAATTCAAGTTCAAAGTTAAATCTCTTATTTCTAAATTGCGTAGTTTCAAGTAGCTTTTGAAATGATTGTTGAGGTAGCCCAAGACTAAACTTATTTTATTGAATTTCGTAATGCTTCAGAAACAAAGTTCACTATTAATTTCAGTCTCTAAATTAACTTTCAATTTTCCGGTTTTATTAATTCTTTTGCTAAATTAAGTCAGAGTGTAGCGAAATTTATTACTTCTAACAAACATTCAGTTTTCACACAACACGTGTCAACCTTCAGTTGCCGCGCTTTTAGTGCTAATTATATGTGCATTAATTTTCATTTTCAGTTATTATAGTAGTTGTCCATAGGACTGGCGACCGTAATTTTCCCCAAATCTCAAATATCTAATTAACGCCAATTAATTGTTAATTTAACGACCGCACATTTACTTTCTTTATTAATTTTACCCTTTTCTCAAAATTAATTTCCACCAATTTCATTTGCATTTTTCCTTTCATTTACATGTAACCCTTGCCTCCCTCTTTACCGACAAATTAACTTCGGTGACGATTGCTTTTCCCAAATTTCCATTACGTGCAGCCGGTTTAATTTTTCACTGTCATTAAGGTCGATAAGTGAGGGGGAGGTTACTAGTGCTGTGTCTGAATTGACAGTTCACGAGCTACAGAAAAGTGTCAAAAGCTCCACAAATATTGTTTAGGTGAAGAATGGTATGCAATTTTCGATTCCTTTCAGTGTTTTCTGTATGTCGTTTGATTTTCCATACACAATGAATCAACACGGTTTATAAGAAGGGAAATTTACGTTGATCTTTTATAAACAAGAAAGCTGCAGAAAATAAATAAAATAAAGAAACACGCTGATCATTACAGTGCTTCACAAGCCATTGTCCTGACAATGTGCTTTCCTCAGCAGTGCGTTGGAAATTCGACTTGTCTTTTGTGATTCAGTTGTGGGTTAATGGCGGTAATTTCATTTGAAATTAATGTACTGGACAATAAATTATTTTCAAAACTATCCACTGCTGTGAGTCTCTAGCGTGCTGAAATATCGTTCCTTACATAACTGTGTTATTTTGTCTATTATGTCATAAACTGTCGGAGTTTCCAAGTCACAGTTCGACATTTTTGCTGTTGTTCGTAAACGGGCTAAGGATTGTGGTTGTGGCCTGACTCCAAAAAATGGCAGGAGAGTTCCACACGAATAAAGAAGAGTTTGATAAACGCATAATAAGGCAGACAGCATTTACACATCAGACAATGCTACGCGCAGTGCAAACAAACTACTGCCAATACCGCAAATAAGAGTAAGTTGTATTTGTACATACGTGCTCACAGACCTAGGAGACAGATTTTCCTTTCGATGTAGCACAGTCTGATTCTATGCAAAAACACGGATAGGCACACAATGCTTGAAAATAAAGCACTCACTTCCACACGCAATTGCACACAAAATATTTTGTAATATTTTGATCACTTCCCCATCGTCAAGTATTTAGCACCAGTATAGAGCTTCGAAAATATTCACTACCATACCGCAAAAACTAAAATCAACATGAAGTTCACACTGGCCTTCTATCCGTGCAGCTCCAGATGGGCGGCGTCGACGATGTGACGTGAGTGATGAGGGCAGAACATCAAGTAAACTCACCTGAAACATAAAACAAAACGAAATAGATTAAAAAGCCTGTAACAAACATACTATCCAAAGCTGTAAAAATTGCGTGAAATCTGAAAACTGTAAGCAAAATTTCTATATAGTTTCAAGTACACTACTCGCCATTAAAATTGCTACACCAAGAAGAAATGCAGATGATAAACGGGTATTCATTGGACAAAAATAATATACTAGAAATGACATGTGATTACATTTTCACGCAATTTGGGTGCATCGATGCTGAGAAATCAGTACCGAGAACAACCACCTCTGGCCGTAATAACGGCCGTGATACGCCTGGGCACTGAGTCAAACAGAGCTTAGATGGCGTGTACAGGTACAGCTGCACATGCAGCTTCAACACAATACCACAGTTCATCAAGAGTAGTGACTGGCGTATTGTGACGAGCCAGTTGCTCGGACACCATTGACCAGACGTTTTCAATTGGTGAGAGATCTGGAGAATGTGTTGGCCAGGGCAGCAGTCGAACATTTTCTGTATCCAGAAAGCCCCGTACAGTACCTGCAACATGCGGTCGTGCATTATTCTGCTGAAATGTACGGTTTCTCAGGGATCGAATGGAGGGTAGATCCACGGGTCCTGACACTTCTGAAATGTAACGTCCACTGTTCAAAGTGCCGTCAATGCAAACAAGAGGTGACCGTGACGTGTAACCAATGGCACCCCATACCATCACGCCGGGTGATACGCCAGTATGGCGATGACGAATACACGCTTCCAATGTGCGTTCACCGCGATGTCGCCAAACACGGATGCGACCATCATGATGCTGTAAACAGAACTTGGATTCATCCGAAAAAATGACGTTTTGCCATTCGTGCACCCAGGTTCGTCGCTGAGAACACCATCGCAGGCGCTCCTGTCTGTGATACAGCGTCAAAGGTAACCGCAGCCATGGTATCCGAGCGGATAGTCCATGCTGCTGCAAACGTCGTCGAACTCTTCATGCAGATGGTTGTTGTCTTGCAAAGGTCCCAATCTGTTGACAGAGGGATCGAGAAGTGGGTGCACGATCTGTTACAGACGTGCGGATAAGATGCGTGTCATCTCGACTGCTAGTGATACGAGGCCGTTGGGATCCAGCACGGCGTTCCGTATTACCCTCTTGAACCGACCGATTCCATATTCTGCTAACAGTCATTTGATCTCAATCAACGCGATAAACCGCAATGGCGATAGGCTACAATCCGACCTTTATCAAAGTCGGAAACGTGATGCTACGCATTTCTCCTCCTTACACGAGGCATCACAACAAACGTTTCACCAGGCAACGCCGGTCAACTGCTGTTTGTGTATGAGAAATCGATTGGAAACTTTCCTCATGTCAGCACGTTGTAGGTGTCGCTACCGGCGCCAGCCTTGTGTGAATGCTCTGAAAAGCTAATCATTTGCATATCACAGCATCTTCTTCCTGTCGTTAAAATTTCGCGTCTGTAGCACGTGGTGTAGAAATTTTAATGGCCAGTAGTGTATTACAAACGCCAGAAGTCATGTTACACTGATTCTTTTCAGCAGCGTAGATTAAGTAACGTACTGTACTACTGTTCGGTGCAAAGAACGTTCCAATACAACCTTCAGAAAAGATCATGTCGAAAAAGCTCATGTATCCGATAGTATTCGACCTTTCTCTGCTTGTTGCCCGCTTCACCACTCCACAGTCGCCGTCTATTCGGCTGTACGGTCGCTCCTTCGCTCCTGTGACGAGTAGCGTCTGCCGTAATTGCGGCCAATTACATCCAGAGCGACCTCCAACAGGCAGCTACACAGATACAGAGAGAGAGAGAGAGAGAGAGAGAGAGAGAGAGAGAAGGCGAGATAAGCCTCAGTCTACACAGGCAGTGGTGTGCCCCGCGGCGGGAACAAAGACCATGGCGGTGGGGTGGGGGGAAGACGGAGGCGGCAGGAGTTAAGCGAGGGGCCGAAAATTGCATCAAAGTTGTATATCAACCCATTAGCCGAGCAGCTACTTTAACTTATTCCGCCGACGCCGCGAATAATGTATAAAGGGGGGAAACAAACTTTCGCGTAAATAGGAACAAGGCCCTGTTCCACAACTTATAATGGCCTTTTATTAAAATAAATTACAATCACACACATTGTATAATACACTGAGGTATAATGCGAGACAGAAGTATATGTAAATATATTAGAATTTATAATGCATGTCTACATTTTGCTGCTTGGAGCATATGCAATGAAAAGAAACTGCGAATTATTCCCATACTTTACTCCTTAAATGAACTAACGATTCCTGCAAAACCCAGTTAAAACATTTCATATTATCAGCTGCTCCAAAAAGAAATCATCAAATAAAAATATTCTCATATTTCCATCGTTTTCGAAAGAAAGATCTTTATTTACTACAGTCCTCTTTGAAGGATTGCTTAAAAAGTGCAGTCTAACAGCAGACCTTGTAAAGGAAGGAGAAATTTTTATGAGGGCACAGTGAAACGTTTTGGCCCTGTTGAAGACCTGGCGCTAACATCGGTGACATATCACTTTCTAATGTTGGTAAATGATCACAGGCACAGGCAAAGAGCACATTTCTGACGAAGAGAAGTCTACAAGTATCAAAAGTCACCGTTAATCTGAGGAAGAAATTTCTAGGAATTCCCGTTTGGAGCACAGTATTGTATAGTAGTGTATCATGAACGGTGGGGAAGACGAAAAAGAAGAGAATCGAAGTGTTTGCAATACGGTGATACAGAAGCACGTTGAAAGTCGGGGCACTGATAAAATAGGGAATGAAGAGGTTCTCCATAGAATTGGCAAGGGGAGGAATATGTAGAGAAGACTGACAAGAAGAAGGGACAGGATGCGAGAATACCAGGGAATAACCTTCATGATGCTGGATTGCGCTAGAGAAGGTAAAAACTGTACGGGAAAACAGAAACAAGAATACACTAAAGCGTCAAAGAAACTTGCGTATTCAAATGCAGATATACGTAAATAGGCAGTATAAGGCGCTGGGTCGGCAACGCCTATGTAAGACAACAAGTGTCTGGCGCAGTTGTCAGATCGGTTACTGCTGCTACTATAGCAGGTTATTAAGATTTAAGTGAGTTTGAACGTGGCGTAGTGGTAGACACACGAGCGATGGGATACAGCATTTCCGAGGTAGCGAAGAAGTAGGTATTTTCCCGTACGACCATTTCACGAATGTACAGTGAATATCAGGAATCCGGTAAAACATCAAATCTCCGAAATCGCTACGGCCGGATAAAGATTCTGCAAGAACTGGACCAACGGCGACTGAAAAGAATCGTCAACGAGACAGAAAGGCAAACCTTCCGCATATTGATGCACATTTCAATGCTGGACCATCAACAAGTATTAGCGTGCGAAACTATCAACGAAACATGGTATGGGCTTTCGGAGCCGAAGGTCTACTCGTGTACCGTTGATGACTGCACGACACAAAGCTTTACGCCTCGACTGGGCCCGTCAACACCGAGATTGGACTATTGATGACTGGAAAAGTGTTGCCAGATCGGACGAGTCTCGTTTCAAATTATATCGAACGGATGGATGTGTACGGGTATGGAGACAACCTTATGAATCCATGGACCCTGCATGTCAGGCAGCAGGGAACTGTTCAAGCTGGTGGAGGGCTCTCTAATGGTGTGGGACGTGTGCAGTTGGAGTTATATGGGACCGCTGATACGTCTACACACGACTGTGATAGATGACACGTACATGAGCCTCCTGTCTGATCACCTGCATCCATTCATGTCCATTGTGTATCCCGGCGGACTTAGGCAATTCCAGCAGGACAATGCGACACCCCTCACGTCCAGAATCTCTGCAGAGTGGCTATAGAAATAGACCTGTGAGTTCAAACACTTCCGCTGGTTGTCAAACTCCCAAGACATGCACGTTATAGAGCATCTGGGATGCCTTGAAACATGTTGTTCTGACGAGACCTTCACTCCCTCGTACCCATACGGATTTATAGATAGCCCTGGGCGAAGAATTCCGTAACTGCCTGCCACCCGTCCTCGTCCGACAGAATTCGCCGACCCTTCAAGGCATATTTCAAGGGACCGTAGGCGTAATAATCGACTGAGGAGAAGTCAGGACTATACGGCAGATGCTCGTGTGTCTCTCACTTGAGTTGATGGACGAGGCTGGCATCCTAGATCGATCGGCGTCTTGGGTCGATTGCGACCTGCACGGAACTTAGCGCACCATTCCACAACGGTGGTTTTTGGCCATACACATTCTTCATTCTCTGATGGACATCTTCCGGTGTTTGCCCTTCGGCAGCCAAGAAAAGAGTAACAGCGCGTTGGTCCTGTTTGGACACGTTTGGTCCTAACGTCTCCATAGTTCAGTTTTGCGCATTTACCTCACGCACGTCGGAAAGACACGAGTGGCAATCTGATCCCTTGCCTACGTGTCGGTGCTTATATATCCGCTTCAGAGTTGGGCTACATTGTATACATGCTACAGCAATGCTCTCAAATGGAGACTTTTCGAATGCTCCTCGTATATCAGACAAATGAGTTAAGGACGTTTGCTCAAGTCGTAACTTTCTTACCCAGTAACTTACGTTAGGTGTCATTTTCACCTGTGGACTATTTTTCTTCAAACTGATATTCGTTTTCTCTTTTTTGTATATTTTAGTAAAGCTTTTAATACTCTTCCATTCAAATTTTTATTTGCCAAATTTATCAGCGTAAAGTTTCCCCTACGTACGTACAACATTTTCGCTCCTATTTGACGTGACCATCTAGCCTCAATGGAGATCCAAGATGCGGTATTAGGTCCTAGCCTCTTTTCACTGCACGTCAGTGACGTGTCATCAGTTCTGTCCCCACTGTAAATATCACATGCACGGGGATGACCTTCAGTGCATTAACTAATTTGATGATCGCTACCGAAACAGTCAGTGCTGGCCTGTGTGGATTATCGAAATGGCCCAAAACATACGGCTGAAATTCAGTCAACTGAAACTAAAGCAATCCAGGTTGGTCATTCTAAGTGCATTAGCCTGTAGCTTCCTGTATTTCCTTCATGTTCAAACTGAAATTGGGTAATCACAAATTTGTTTTGCTTTAGTGGAGGGCTGAAGAATAATATTAGAGGAAGATACGAACAGGTCATAACACACTCCTACAACTTGCAAGAGGATATCAGACACAACAAAAATTTAAGTTGCATAAACGATTTTACTTAAAACTGTAGTTTACAGAGATGTTATCCGGCAAAGAATTTCTCTGGAAAGCACACGGCGATTTGCGCTGGCGATGAAATTCTGCTTATATCTTACATTTCATATCTGATCCTATTCCAAGGTACCATGGTGACATGCAGAGAAGCGCACTGGCTTCCGTACACGTAGAAGTAAGCATAAAGACCAGTGATTGATTGCCGACCGGGGTGGCCGAGCGGTTCTAGGCGCTACAGTCTAGAATGAGCGACCGCTACGGTCGCAGGTTCGAATCCTGCCTCGGGCTTGGATGTGTATGATGTCCTTAAGTTAGTTAGGTTTAAGTAGTTCTAAGTTCTAGGGGACTGATGGCCTTAGAAGTTAAGTCCCATAGTGCTCCGAGCCATTTGAACCAGTGATGGCGTATATTTCTTTGTGAAACCTAAGAGCGCTTGACATTAAGAGCTTTATTCCAGTTAGTAGTTTCGACAGAATCTTGCTGTCATCTGCAGATTGGAATTACACTGCGTATATATTCGCATACATGTGATCGTCGACATTTTGAGCATAAAATGAAAACAGATTATAAAAGTCCACATGGTTTGTCATTTGTAAAAGAGAATGATAAACCATGTGGAGTTTTTTTTATTTAGTTACACTTTGTTCTCAAAATGTCGACGACACATGTATGTGAACATATACACAAAGTATAATGCCGCCGGCTGGGATGGCCGATCGGTTCTAGGCGCTACAGTCTGGAACCACGCGATAGCTACAGTCGCAGGTTCGAATCCTGTCTTGGGCATGAATGTGTGTGATGTCCTTAGGTTAGTTAGCTTTAAGTAGTTCTAAGTTCCAGGGGACTGATGACCTTAGAAGTTGTCCCGTAGTGCTCAGAGCCAAAGTATAATGCCAATTTGAAGACGACCGAGCGATTCTGTTGAAACTAGTAAAATTGTGAAAATGTCTGAAAATCAAGCGATCTTGGTTCTCAGTGTACAACATGTGTCTGTACCAAATGACCAATTGGTGCCTACAAGACAGAACGAGGCGCTGTCTACGATCGTGAGACGTGTCCCAAATCTCTCTAGCTGTTGTTGCCAGTTGATGAATTCTGTTGATGCCGCTGCTTCTATCTTCAATTAGTTACTCATTTGGCGGGACGAGTTTCAGTGGACATCTTACCAGACCTCTCTAGTTTACAAAAAGTCTGAGGGGGCACCGAATATCGAGTCCAGGTCCTTGCACATGGAAGGTATTGACGCTAACCAATTCCATCAATTACATACCCCCTGTCTAACTTATCATCCAACCAGCCATGAGAACTTCAATTTCTCCAGTATGTCTCTCCTGATTTCCAAAACTGACAAATTTTGTCATGCACACACTGTGGCACTAGCACTCCTGGAAGAGAGGGCGTTGTTCCTACAAACCGCACTCCTTCAGAATATGACCGGCAGCTGCAGTGTCAGTGGCAATAGCAAGGAAAGCATTTATGAAGAACAGAAATTTGTTAACATCGAGTATAGAGTATCAAACCCGTGGTCTAGGGTTTGCCATAGCGAGTCTGCTTTTGATGTCCTCCTTGCTCCGTCCGTCATTGGTTATTTTACTGCCTAGGTAGCAGAATTCCTTAACTTCATTGACTTCGTGACCATCAATCCTGGTGTTAAGTTTCTCGCTGTTCTCATTTCTACTAGTTCTCATTACCTTCGTCTTTCTCAGATTTACTCTCAAACCATACTGAGTACTCATTAGACTGTTCATTCCGTTCAGCAGATCATTTAATTCTTCTTCACTTTCACTCAGGATAGCAATGTCATCAGCGAATCGTATCATTGATATCCTTTCACCTTGTATTTTAATTCCACCCCTGAACCTTTCTTTTATTTCCTTCATTGCTTCCTCGATGTACAGATTGAAGAGTAGGGGCGAAAGGCTACAGCCTTGTCTTACACCCTTCTTAATACGAGCACTTCGTTCTTGATCGTCCACTCTTATTATTCCCTCTTGGTTGTTGTACATATTGTATATGACCCGTCTCTCCCTATAGCTTACCCCTACATTTTTCAGAATCTTGAACAGCTTGCACCATTTTATATTGTCGAACGCTTTTTCCAGGTCGACAAATCCTATGAAAGTGTCTTGATTTTTCTTTAGCCTTGCTTCCATTATTAGCCGTAACGTCAGAATTGCCTCTCTCGTCCCTTTACTTTTCCTAAAGCCAAACTGATCGTCACCTAGCGCACTCTCAATTTTCTTTTCCATTCTTCTGTATATTATTCTTGTAAGCAGCTTCGATGCATGAGCTGTTAAGCTGATTGTGCGATAATTCACGCACTTGTCAGCTCTTGCCGTCTTCGGAATTGTGTGGATGATGCTTTTCCGAAAGTCAGATGGTATGTCGCCAGACTCATATATTCTACACACCAACGTGAATAGTCGTTTTGTTGCCACTTCCCCCAATGAGTTTAGAAATTCTGATGGGATGTTATCTATCCCTTCTGCCTTATTTGACCGTAAGTCCTCCAAAGAACTTTTAAATTCCGATCCCCTATCTATTCTAAATCGACTCCTGTTTCTTCTTCCATCACATCCGCCAAATCTTCACCGTCATAGAGGCTTTGAATGTATTCTTTCCACCTATCTGCTCTCTCCTCTGCGTTTAACAGTGGAATTCCCGTTGCACTCTTAATGTTACCACCGTTGCTTTTAATGTCACCAAAGGTTGTTTTGACTTTCCTGTATGCTGAGTCTGTCGTTCCGACAATCACATCTTTTTCGATGTCTTCACATTTTTCCTGCAGCCATTTCGTCTTAGCATCCCTGCACTTCCTATTTATTTCATTCCTCAGCGACTTGTATTTCTGTATTCCCGATTTTCCCGGAACATGTTTGTACTTCCTCCTTTCATCAATCAACTGGAGTATTTCTTCTGTTACCCATGGTTTCTTCGCAGCTACCTTCTTTGTACCTATGTTTTCCTTCCCAACTTCTGTGATGGCCCTTTTTAGAGATGTCCATTCCTCTTCAACTGTACTGCCTACTGCGCTATTCCTTATTGCTGTGTCTATAGCGTTAGAGAACTACAAACGTGTCTCGTCATTCCTTAGTACTTCCGTATCCCACTTCTTTGCGTATTGATTCTTCCTGACTAATGTCTTGAACTTCAGCCTACTCTTCATCACTACTATATTGTGATCTGAGTCTATATCTGCTCCTGTGTACGCCTTACAATACAGTATCTGATTTCGGAATCTCTGTCTGACCATGATGTAATCTAATTGAAATCTTCCCGTATCTGCCGGCCTTTTCCAAGTATACCTCCTCCTCTTGTGATTCTTGAACACGGTATTCGCCATTACTAGCTGAAACTTGTTACAGAACTCAATTAGTCTTTCTCCTCTTTCATTCCTCGTCCCAAGCCCATATTCTCCTATAACCTTTTCTTCTACTCCTTCCCCTACAACTGCATTCCAGTCACGCATGACTATTAGATTTTCGTCCCCCCTTACATACTGCATTACCCTTTCAATATCCTCATACACTTTCTCTATCTGTTCATCTTCAGCTTGCGACGTCGGCATGTATACCTTAACTATCGTTGTCGGTGTTGGTCTGCTGTCAATTCTGATTAGAACAACCCGGTCACTGAACTGTTCACAGTAACACACCCTCTGCCCTACCTTCCTATTCATAACGAATCCTACACCTGTTATACCATTTTCTGCTGCTGTTGATATTACCCGATACTCATCTGACCAGAAATCCTTGTCTTCCTTCCACTTCACTTCACTGACCCCTATTATATCTAGATTGAGCCTTTGCCTTTTCCCTTTTCAGATTTTCTAGTTGCCCTACCACGTCCAAGCTTCTGACATTCCACGCCCCGACTCGTAGAACGTTATCCTTTCGTTGATTATTCAATCTTTTTCTCGTGGTAACCTCCCCCTTGGCAGTTTACTCCCGGAGATCCGAATGGGGGACTATTCCGGAATCTTTTGCCAATGGAGAGATCATCATGACACTTCAATTACAGGCCACATGTCCTGTGGATACACGTTACGTGTCTTTAATGCAGTGGTTTCCATTGCCTTCTGCATCCGCATGTCGTTGATCATTGCTGATTCTTCCGCCTTTAGGGACAATTTCCCACCCTTAGGACAAGAGAGTGCCCTGAACCGCTATCCGCTCCTCCGCCCTCTTTGACAAGGCCGTTGACAGAATGAGGCTGACGTCTTATGCCGGAAGTCTTCGGCCGCCAATGCTGATTATTTATCATTGGCGGGGATCGAACCCGGGACCGAAGACGTTTTGATTATGAATCAAAGACGCTACCCCTAGACCACGGGTTTGATACTCTATACTCTATACTCGATGTTAACAAATTTCTGTTCTTCAGAAATGCTTTCCTTGCCATTGCCAGTCTACATTTTAAATCCACCCACAGCATATAGAAATTAGTAAAATCGAATAACCGGGGAAATACGGCTGGTCCTGGTGAGATATCAATACGTGAATGGAAGGGGAAGAAATCCTAACACGTGGTACTGCGTGAAATACCCTCTGCTATGTACCGCACGGCGTTACAAAGATTATGTCCGTAGATGTAGATGAAGACGACCATTGAATCATTCGCGCCTCGCATATCTTCAGTTCTGGAAGGCTGCCCCGGTGCAATGAGCATGCCAGTAAGATAGTCCATCTGCTTGAAGCGATGTCTGTTGGTCAGTCAGGCAGTGAGACTGTAGACCAGGCCTGGACAAACAGCGAGTGTGAGCACTCCGGCCGCACTCCTGCCTGGCGCTCGGCCAGCACCGGCGGGTGGGACTGACCGGAGAGGAGGAATACGAAAACGAAGACTGCAGCCGGATGCCACTGGAACAAAGTATTCGTCTTGTCAGATGGCAAGCAGTTTGCTGAGAATACTGCTTGCGTCAAATTAGACTTCGGTTGCGTTAGGAATACCATGTCGTCTACGCACTCGTCAGAAAAAAAAAGAAAAAGAAAAAGTGGTGCAGCCACATTGTTCTACGCCGATTGGAAATTAGCTCATTTTTCGAATCGTTTAGAGGCCGTGCAAAGTGCTAAATAAGCCATGTCACTATTACAACCCAGAAAAAGACTCATTGAACCGTCGTCACAACACCAGCCACGACGACACTATGACGCATTTGGCTTCTTACGAAAGATAGTAAATGATGGCTGAACTGAAGGAGGTCACTGGGGAAAAACTGAGTTAAGAGTAAACTGAGTTGTGACAAAATCCTTTATGTCCGACATCACCACTTATTTGACGGTTCAGATGCCTCTGAGCACTACGGGACTTAACTTCTGAGGTCATCATTCCCCTAGAACTTAGAACTACATAAACCTAACTAACCTAAGGACATCACACACATCCATGCACGAGGCTGGATTCGAACCTGTGACCGCAGCGGTCGCTCGGCTCCAGACTGTAGCAATTAGAACCGCTCGGCCACACGGGCCGGCCTACTCATTTGAATTCATTAAGTGTCTTAATGCAAGGAGAAAGAAAACTGGCATTCTACGGATCGGAGCGTGGAATCTCAGATCCCTTAATCGGGCAGGTTGGTTAGAAAATTTAAAAAGGGAAATGAATAGGTTAAAGTTAGATATAGTGGGAATTAGTGAAGTTCGGTGGCAGGAGGAACAAGACTTTTGGTCAGGTGATTACAGGGTTATAAATACAAAATCAAATAGGGGTAATGCAGGAGTAGGTTTAATAATGAATAAAAAAAATAGGAGTGCGGGTTAGCTACTACAAACAGCATAGTGAACGCATTAGTGTGGCCAAGATAGACAGGAAGCCCACGCCCACTACAGTAGTACAAGTTTATATGCCAACTAGCTCTGCAGATGATGAAGAAATTGATGAAATGTATGACGAGATAAAAGAAATTATTCAGGTAGTGAAGGGAGACGAAAATTTAATAGTCATGGGTGACTGGAATTCGTCAGTAGGAAAAGGGAGAGAAGGAAACATAGTAGGTGAATATGCATTGGGGGGAAGAAATGAAAGAGGAAGCCGCCTTGTAGAATTTTGCACAGAGCATAACTTAATCATAGCTAACACTTGGTTCGTTGTTGTTGTTGTGGTCTTCAGTCCTGAGACTGGTTTGATGCAGCTCTCCATGCTACTCTATCCTGTGCAAGCTTCTTCATCTCCCAGTACCTACTGCAACCTACATCCTTCTGAATCTGCTTAGTGTATTGATCTCTTGGTCTCCCTCTGCGATTTTTACCCTCCACGCTGCCCTCCAATGCTAAATTTGTGATCCCTTGATGCCTCAAAACATGTCCTACCACCGATCCCTTCTTCTAGTCAAGTTGTGCCAGAAACTTCTGTTCTCCCCAATCCTATTCAATACCTCCTCATTAGTTACGTGATCTACCCACCTTATCTTCAGCATTCTTCTGTAGCACCACATTTCGAAAGCTTCTATTCTCTTCTTGTCCAAACTGGTTGTCCTCCATGTTTCACTTCCATACATGGCTACACTCCATACAAATACTTTCAGAAACGACTTCCTGACACTTAAATCTATACTCGATGTTAACAAATTTCTCTTCTTCAGAAACGCTTTCCTTGCCATTGCCAGTCTACATTTTATATCCTCTCTACTTCGACCATCATCAGTTATTTTACTCCCTAAATAGCAAAACTCCTTTACTACTTTAAGTGTCTCATTTCCTAATCTAATCCCCTCAGCATCACCCGATTTAATTTGACTACATTCCATTATCCTCGTTTTGTTTTTGTTGAGGTTCATCTTATATCCTCCTTTCAAGACACTGTCCATTCCGTTCAACTGCTCTTCCAAGTCCTTTGCTGTCTCTGACAGAATTACAATGTCATCGGCGAACCTCAAAGTTTTTACTTCTTCTCCATGAATTTTAATACCTACTCCGAATTTTTCTTTTGTTTCCTTTACCACTTGCTCAATATACAGATTGAATAACATCGGGGAGAGGCTACAACCCTGTCTCACTCCTTTCCCAACCACTGCTTCCCTTTCATGCCCCTCGACTCTTATAACTGCCGTCTGGTTTCTGTACAAATTGTAAATAGCCTTTCGCTCCCTGTATTTTACCCCTGCCACCTTCAGAATTTGAAAGAGAGTATTCCAGTTAACGTTGTCAAAAGCTTTCTCTAAGTCTACAAATGCTAGAAACGTAGGTTTGCCTTTTCTTAATCTTTCTTCTAAGATAAGTCGTACGGTTAGTATTGCCTCACGTGTTCCAACATTTCTACGGAATCCAAACTGATCTTCCCCGAGGTCCGCTTCTACCAGTTTTTCCATTCGTCTGTAAAGAATTCGCGTTAGTATTTTGCAGCTGTGACTTATTAAACTGATAGTTCGGTAATTTTCACATCTGTCAACACCTGCTTTGTTTGGGATTGGAATTATTATATTCTTCTTGAAGTCTGTGGGTATTTCGCCTGTCTCATACATCTTGCTCACCAGATGGTAGAGTTTTGTCATGACTGGCTCTCCCAAGGCCATTAGTAGTTCTAATGGAATGTTGTCTACTCCCGGGGCCTTGTTTCGACTCAGGTCTTTCAGTGCTCTGTCAAACTCTTCACGCAGTATCTTATCTCCTATTTCATCTTCATCTACATCCTCTTCCATTTCCATAATATTGTCCTCAAGTACATCGCCCTTGTATAAACCCTCTATATACTCCTTCCACCTTTCTGCCTTCCCTTCTTTGCTTAGAACTGGGTTGCCATCTGAGCTCTTGATATTCATACAAGTGGTTCTCTTCTCTCCAAAGGCCTCTTTAATTTTCCTGTAGGCAGTATCTATCTTACCCCTAGTGAGACAAGCCTCTACATCCTTACATTTGTCCTCTAGCCATCCCTGCTTAGCCATTTTGCACTTCCTGTCGATCTCATTTTTGAGACGTTTGTATTCCCTTTTGCCTGCTTCATTTACTGCATTTTTATATTTTCTCCTTTCATCAATTAAATTCAATATTTCTTCTGTTACCCAAGGATTTCTATTAGCCCTCGTCTTTTTACCTACTTGATCCTCTGCTTCCTTCACTACTTCATCCCTCAAAGCTACCCATTCTTCTTCTACTGTATTTCTTTCCCCCATTCCTGTCAATTGTTCCCTTATGCTCTCCCTGAAACTCTCTACAACCTCTGGTTCTTTCAGTTTATCCAGGTCCCATCTCCTTAAATTCTCACCTTTTTGCAGTTTCTTCAGTTTCGATCTGCAGTTCATAACCAATAGATTGTGGTCAGAATCCACATCTGCCCCTGGAAATGTCTTACAATTTAAAACCTGGTTCCTAATTCTCTGTCTTACCATTATATAATCTATCTGATACCTATTAGTATCTCCAGGATTCTTCCACGTATACAACCTTCTTTTATGATTCTTGAACCAAGTGTTAGCTATGATTAAGTTATGCTCTGTGCAAAATTCTACAAGGCGGCTTCCTCTTTCATTTCTTCCCCCCAATCCATATTCACCTACTATGTTTCCTTCTCTCCCTTTTCCTACAGACGAATTCCAGTCACCCATGACTATTAAATTTTCCTCTCCCTTCACTACCTGAATAATTTCTTTTATCTTGTCATACATTTCATCAATTTCTTCATCATCTGCAGAGCTAGTTGGCATATAAACTTGTACTATTGTAGTAGGCATGGGCTTTGTGTCTATCTTGGCCACAATAATGCGTTCACTATGCTGTTTGTAGCAGCTAACCCGCACTCCTATTTTTTTATTCATTATTAAACCTACTCCTGCATTACCCCTATTTGATTTTGTATTTATAACCCTGTAATCACCTGACCAAAAGTCTTGTTCCTCCTGGCACCGAACTTCACTAATTCCCACTATATCTAACTTTAACCTATCCATTTCCCTTTTTAAATTTTCTAACCTACCTGCCCGATTAAGGGATCTGACATTCCACGCTCCGATCCGTAGAATGCCAGTATTCTTTGTCCTGATAATGACGTCCTCCTGAGTAGTCCCCGCCCGGAGATCCGAATGGGGGACTATTTTACCTCCGGAATATTTTACCCAAGAGGACGCCATCATCATTTAATCATACAGTAAAGCTGCATGTCTTCGGGAAAAATTACGGTTGTAGTTTCCCCTTGCTTTCAGCCGTTCGCGGTACCAGCACAGCAAAGCCGTTTTGGTTAATGTTACAAGGCCAGATCAGTCAATCATCCAGACTGTTGCCCCTGCAACTACTGAAAGGCTGCTGCCCCTCTTCAGGAACCACATGTTTGTCTGGCCTCTCATCAGATACCCCTCCGTTGTGGTTGCACCTACGGTATGGCCATCTGTATCGCTGAGGCACGCAAGCCTCCCCACCAACGGCAAGGTCCATGGTTCACGGGGGAAGGGAACACTTGGTTCAAGAATCATAAAAGAAGGTTGTATACCTGGAAGAATCCTGGAGATACTAAAAGGTACCAGATAGATTATATAATGGTAAGACAGAGATTTAGGAACCAGGTTTTAAATTGTAAGACATTTCCAGGGGCAGATGTGGATTCTGACCACAATCTATTGGTTATGAACTGCAGATTGAAACTGAAGAAACTGCAAAAAGGTGAGAATTTAAGGAGATGGGACCTGGGTAAACTGAAAGAACCAGAGGTTGTACAGAGATTCAGGGAGAGCATAAGGGAACAAATGGCAGGAATGGGGGAAAGAAATACAGTAGAAGAAGAATGGGTAGCTCTGAGGGATGAAGTAGTGAAGGCAGCAGAGGATCAAGTAGGTAAAAAGACGAGGGCTAATAGAAATCCTTGGGTAACAGAAGAAATATTGAATTTAATTGATGAAAGGAGAAAATATAAAAATGCAGTAAATGAAGCAGGCAAAAGGGAATACAAACGTCTCAAAAATGAGATCGACAGGAAGTGCAAAATGGCTAAGCAGGGATGGCTAGAGGACAAATGTAAGGATGTAGAGGCTTGTCTCACTAGGGGTAAGATAGATACTGCCTACAGGAAAATTAAAGAGGCCTTTGGAGAGAAGAGAACCACTTGTATGAATATCAAGAGCTCAGATGGCAACCCAGTTCTAAGCAAAGAAGGGAAGGCAGAAAGGTGGAAGGAGTATATAGAGGGTTTATACAAGGGCGATGTACTTGAGGACAATATTATGGAAATGGAAGAAGATGTAAATGAAGATGAAATGGGAGATAAGATACTGCGTGAAGAGTTTGACAGAGCACTGAAAGACCTGAGTCAAAACAAGGCCCCGGGAGAAGACAACATTCCATTAGAACTACTGATGGCCTTGGGAGAGCCAGTCATGACAAAACTCTACCATCTGGTGAGCAAGATGTATGAGACAGGCGAAATACCCACAGACTTCAAGAAGAATATAATAATTCCAATCCCAAAGAAAGCAGGTGTTGACAGATGTGAAAATTACCGAACTATCAGTTTAATAAGTCACAGCTGCAAAATACTAACGCGAATTCTTTACAGACGAATGGAAAAACTGGTAGAAGCGGACCTCGGGGAAGATCAGTTTGGATTCCGTAGAAATGTTGGAACACGTGAGGCAATACTAACCTTACGACTTATCTTAGAAGAAAGATTAAGAAAAGGCAAACCTACGTTTCTAGCATTTGTAGACTTAGAGAAAGCTTTTGACAACGTTAACTGGAATACTCTCTTTCAAATTCTGAAGGTGGCAGGGGTAAAATACAGGGAGCGAAAGGCTATTTACAATTTGTACAGAAACCAGATGGCAGTTATAAGAGTCGAGGGGCATGAAAGCAAAGCAGTGGTTGGGAAAGGAGTGAGACAGGGTTGTAGCCTCTCCCCAATGTTATTCAATGTGTATATTGAGCAAGCAGTAAAGGAAACAAAAGAAAAATTCGGAGTAGGTATTAAAATTCATGGAGAAGAAGTAAAAACTTTGAGGTTCGCCGATGACATTGTAATTCTGTCAGAGACAGCAAAGGACTTGGAAGAGCAGTTGAACGGAATGGACAGTGTCTTGAAAGGAGGATATAAGATGAACATCAACAAAAGCAAAACGAGGATAATGGAATGTAGTCAAATTAAATCGGGTGATGCTGAGGGAATTAGATTAGGAAATGAGACACTTAAAGTAGTAAAGGAGTTTTGCTATTTGGGGAGTAAAATAACGGATGATGGTCGAAGTAGAGAGGATATAAAATGTAGACTGGCAATGGCTAGGAAATCGTTTCTGAGGAAGAGAAATTTGTTAACATCGAGTATAGATTTAAGTGTCAGGAAGTCGTTTCTGAAAGTATTTGTATGGAGTGTAGCCATGTATGGAAGTGAAACATGGACGATAACTAGTTTGGACAAGAAGAGAATAGAAGATTTCGAAATGTGGTGCTACAGAAGAATGCTGAAGATAAGGTGGGTAGATCACGTAACTAATGAGGAGGTATTGAATAGGATTGGGGAGAAGAGAAGTTTGTGGCACAACTTGACTAGAAGAAGGGATCGGTTGGTAGGACATGTTTTGAGTCATCAAGGGATCACCAGTTTAGCACTGGAGGGCAGCATGGAGCGACCAAGAGATGAATACAGTAAGCAGATTCAGAAGGATGTAGGTAGCAGTAGGTACTGGGAGATGAAGAAGCTTGCACAGGATAGAGTAGCATGGAGAGCTGCATCAAACCAGTCTCAGGACTGAAGACAACAACAACAGCAACAACAACAATGCAAGGGGAGCATTATTTGGTGACATGTATACAGGCAGGATCGGTGCTATCCAACATACAGTAATGCTATGGAAAAATCAACTTCAAGTTCATGCCGTGGAACATTTCTCGTCACTCAAGGCAGTCATTTGTGGACCAGACATGACAGAAACATTTCATCAAGAGTTCTCGACGATATTCCAAGATACTGCACGAATGAAGACGAAATTCGATTTATCTGTCAGATCACTCTCGCTTTGGCCAGTTTATGTACCTCATTACTTCCAATTTGAGCTGACTGATGCACTCAGCTCAATGGCCTCTTCGTCAAATCTAGGGACTTAGAAGACATTTATAATAGATAACCCCAAAAGCAACATCATCGACTGCACAGCCCTAAAGTTATTCCAGTGTCTAGTTCAAAATATGTGAGCGACTTTTTTTTTATGAAACTGACGCAGTCCCACTTACGTCCGAGTTAAAGAGATTATGATCCGGATAATTCCATGTGTCTGACTGCATCACAAACCATGTGTATAAACGTATCAATATCACAACTTAAAAATGAATGTCTGTATATAACGTTTTTGTAGTTCTGCTCACCGGGTTAGCACTATCTCATGTACTTCTTTAGTCAATAAAAGTTATTATTTTTGTAATGAAAAGTTAAAAATTAGCTCTCGTGATATTTGACTAGAAAAACAGATCGGTTGGTAGGGCATATTCTGAGGCATCAAGGGATTACCAATTTAGTATTGGAGGGCAGCGTGGAGGGTAAAAATGATAGAGGGAGGTGAATACACTAAACAGATTCAGAAGGATGTAGATAGCAGTAGGCACTGGGAGATGAAGAAGCTTGCACAGCATAGAGTAGCATGGAGAGCTGCATCAAACCAGTCTTCGGACTGAAGACCGCAACAGCAACAACACATGCAGTTACAGTTTGTTGCAAACACGGGTTCGTAAGTTACCTGTGCGTGCAGCCCTTGGCATATAGCAGTCTCGCTCAGACATCTAATCGCAACAGCGCAGTCACTGGAAAGGCCGAAGCGCTGAGTAGACTCGACTGCTCCCGCGCTTCGGGAGCGCCGATCTTGGGCAGGCTTGCTTTAGACCGTAAAGTGTCTTGACTCCGTCCTGTGTATTTTCTGTAGGGAAATTTTTCCTAGTTGTCTGATGCATTATTCAGGTTTGTTCATTATTGCATGACTTTCATATTCCCATCTCTCCCTCACTGCTATCTACATTCTTCCTCTAGCTCCCCTTCTCTGTCTGTGTGTGTATCTGTGTACTTTTAGGGCATATTTATATTTTAATCCTGTTATTGTTCGGTCAGTTTCATTCACACTCATTTCATAATATTTTACTCAAAGTATGGGCACTATGGCCTACGCTCTCATGTGCCCCAACAAACATATCACTATCATAATTTTATCAACATAATTATCATTATCAACAACAACGTCATCATCACATCGAAGTCATTATTGTCATCGACGTCATCATTGTGGTCAACGTCATCAGCGTCTTGAACAACGTCATTGTTATCATCATCATCCTCGTCAACATCATCATCATCCTCCTCAACACTATCATCCTTGTCATCATCAACATCCTCGTCAACATAATCTTCAGAATTGTTTCAAATACTTCAGCAACCAGAGGAGCAGATGGAGACCTCGGTGGCAGACCACCGACCCGCGGACGTATCGCGACACATGTGCGACCGCGTGCGCGTGGGCGCGTGCTGCCGGTGTGCTGAAGCGGCGTTCTTCTGCTGCTCACGTGGTCCGGCGCGGCAGATATAATATTGCGGCCATAAATCCGAGTTTTGCAGAGGAGCTGCGGGGGCCGTGTCTACACACACACCCCGCCGGTCCCGGGCGGCGGCTCCTCCTCGCGGGGGCGGACCGTTATTCTTGCGAGGAAGGGGGCGTGGCCGGCGCCCGGCCGCCACTGGCGGAAGAAAATCCGCCGGCCGGTTATGTTTTATAGGGGCCGCGCTGCCGGCGCCATCCGTCTCCATAACGCACTGGCGCCGCGCTGGCCGGCGCAATTTGTCACGCCCCCAGGGCGCGTATCGGCGGCCGCTGGGGGCGGCGGGGGCGGGGGAAAGGGTGCGATACCCTCGCAAACACACGCCGGCGACCCGGCGCTGTGGCCGCGCCCACGCTTTGTGTGTGTGTGTGTGTGTGTGTGTGTGTTATCCTGACACATGGCCGGCCGCTGTCCGCGCCTGGAGCGGATCCGAGGACTGCCCAGGGTCTCTCGGACGACGGAATTTCTTGCCGTACTCCGTGGCCCAGGCAAATAAACTGATGGAACTACCGGTACTGGTTCCTCCTGCGTCTCTTCACACAGCAGTTTTCACTACTCCGATCCGTGACCCCAGTCTATGGGGTACACCTAAAATAACTCTCATGCACACTTCCTTGAAACAGCTGCAATCAAACCTGTAACATCGATTTGCTGCAAACTTCTAGTACATATTCTGAGTTCAGCTATAATAAATTTCCTGTTGGAAGAAAAGCTTATGTCGACGAAACAGCACGGCCGGCCGGTGAGGCCGACCGGTTCTAGGCGCTTCAGTCTGGAACCGCGCGACCGCTACCGTCGCAAGTTCGAATAATGCCTCGGGCATGGATGTGCGTGATGGTTCAAATGGCTCTGAGCACTATGGGACTTAACATCTGAGGTCATCAGACCCCTAGAACTTAGAACTACTTAAACCTAACTAACCTAAGGACATCACACACATCCATGCCCGAGGCAGGATTCGAATCTGCGACCGTAGCGGTCGCGCGGTTCCAGACTGAAGCGCCTAGAACCGGCCGGCTGTGTGTGATGTCCTTAGGAGAGTTAGGTTTAGTAGTTGTAACTTCTAGGGCACTGATGCCCTCAGATGTTAAGTCCCACAGTGCTTAGATCCACGAAACAGCACGTCTTTAAATATCTAAGCATAATGTTGCAAAGCTGCAAAGCGATGTGAAATGGAACGAGAATGTGGGGATTGTGGTGTGAAAGACGAGTGATCTGCAACAGTTTATTTGGAGAATGCTGGGAAAGTGTGCTTCATCTGCACAGCAGGCCGCATATAGAATATTAGTTCGACCTGTTCCAGAGTATTGCTCGATTATTCGGAATCCACAACAGGTCGGATTCAAGACAGCGAAGCGATTCAGAGGTAGGGGGCTAGATTTGTTGGCGGCAGGTTCGAACACGCCAGTGTTACGGAGTTGCTGTGGGAACTCAAATGGGAATCCCTGGACGGTAGACGACGTCCTTCTCCTGGAACACTACTGAGAAAAGTTAAAGAAACGCCATTTGAAGCTGACTGCAGAACGGTCCTAATGTCGGCAACATACATTTCGCGTAAGATTCAGGGATTAGGGCTCATACGGAGGCATATAGACAGTCGTTTTTCCCTCGCTGTATTTGCGAGTGGATCACGAAAGGAAAAGACTTTCAGCGGTACAGAGTACCCTGTGCCACGCACCGTACCGTGGCTTGCGGCGTATCTATGCAGATGCTGAAATACGGTGGGAAGGAGAAAAAGTCATTCCTTCACAATTTCTGAAATCATTGAGGCACGTGGAAACCCAACTACTATTGAAGTTAGTGGTGTGGAATCCTACTCGACACATATCATCGGACTTTCTCAAGAACAGCAGCCACACAGTCACACAGACAGCAAGGATAGGTAAGTACGAGAAATCTCTCACAGTCAGCTCATACGTTCAAATAGCTTTCATTATTGATTGGATTTGGATCTTTCAGACCATCCATAGGCAAGCGAACATTAACGCATACGAAACATTGACTCACTCTTATGGAAAGAACTGTAATCAGTAACAATAGCTAAGGCTCATTAGTTATAGGCTTACTTACAAAAACATCACCAACAAATATAAATGTTATGAGTCCCATCTTCTTTTGGGTCATCAGTTTTATGATTGGTCTAATGCGACCCGGTACGATATCCTTTCCTAATCTCGCAGTAACACCTGTAAAAACTCTGTCAGTTACTTGTTGGGTACACGGGGTGATCCAGCTGCCCCCACAGACGTCATTTTATGCAACCCGCAATGTTATATTTAGCCACCATAATCACGCCTGAGTTTAGTCGTAAAGAAATAAACGAACAGCACCTTTTTTCTAGGAAATTTAGAGCAGTTAAATTTTGTACTGGGATGCGTTTTCGCTAGAGGTCGTAGGTTTCGAGTACGGAAGTGATCCTCATATGCAACCCCGCTGCCACAGTCAGTCTCCACCGGTCAGAGTTTCTAATACGTTGTTCACGGCACATCCTCCTGTCACTATACTAATATTTGCAACTGCAAGAATTATTTCCCACATACGACGTTTTTTGGTCTTCATTGACTGGCCTTATTACGCCATCGGCTTAGTCGAACACTTACAAATTATGAAAGTGATGTTTGTATGAATTTTACCTACCAATGTTGTGAATCTTAATAGCATAAAATAAAAAGTACATCGTTGTATTCGTCAGACCTTCTGAATACGAATTGTGAAGTAATTACTTCCATCGTAACATTTACAAAACTCATTTTTCTTTCATTGTCTTCACAGGCACGTTTAAATTAATAATGTCAACGAAATAGCGGACTATGCAGGTGGCGTCAAAGCCTAACGAACAGAACCAAAAAAAGTCGAATATCGGGAACAGTTCATGTAGTCGACAATTTTCGTATGGTGGTAGGAGGGAATGCCATGAACAACATTCTGGAAACCCTGACTAGTAGGTATGTTTGAACGTCATTTTTGTACGTTTTCCTTGAATAGCTCTAAAAATTTGGACTACACCGGGAACGGATCCGACTTTTCTGTGGGAGTAGTAGATTGCTCGCAGCGAGCGAGAGGACACGAAAATATCGGGCGTTGTTTATATAGGCCACATATACCATTGCGGGTTGCGTAAAATGACATCGATATGGGCAGCTGTAACGCCCTTCGTAGTTCAAACGTTTCTGAAGAAGAGAAATTTGTTACGATCGAGTATAGATTTGTCAGGAAGACGTTTCTGGAAGTATGGAGAGTAGCCATGTATAGAAGTGAAACGTGGACGACAAATAGTTTGGACAAGAAGACAATAGAAGCTTTGGAAATGTGGTGCTAAAGAAGAATGCTGAAGGTCAGATGGGTAGATCACGTAAGTAATGAGAAGGTACTGAATAGAATTGAGGAGAAGAGAAATTTGTGGCACGACTTGACTAGAAGAAGCGATTGCTTGGTAGGACATGTTATGAGGCATCAAGGGATCAACAGTCTACTATTGGAGGGCAGCGTGAAGGGTAAAAATCATAGAGGGAGACCAAGAGATGAATACACTAAGCAGATTCAGAAGGATGTAGGTTGCAGTAGGTACTGGGAGATGAAGAAGCTTGCACAGGATAGAGTAGCATGGAGAGCTCCATCAAACCAGTCTCTGGACTGAAGACCATAACAACAACGTTTTTGCGAAAGTCCGATGGTATTCTTCACAGTCATAGATTCCCCACAGTAACTTGAAAAGTCGCTTGGTTGGCGCTTGCCTCAATGACTTCCGTCAATGACTTCCGTCAATGACTTCCGTCAATGACTTCCGTCAATGACTTCCGTCAATGACTTCCGCCAATGACTTCCGCCAATGACTTCCGTCAATGACTTCCGTCAATGACTTCCGTCAATGACTTCCGTCAATGACTTCCGCCAATGACTTCCGCCAATGACTTCCGTCAATGACTTCCGTCAATGACTTCCGTCAATGACTTCCGTCAATGACTTCCGTCAATGACTTCAGAAATTCTGAAGAAATGTTATGTATCTCTTCTACCAAATTTGATCGCAAATCTTCCAAAACTCTTTCCTCACATTTACGTCTCGCAAAACAAAGACAACGGGAGAACACGAGAAACTGAAACACCTGCGAAGGTCTAATGAAAGTGATTCCTTCCGTGAACTATTCGTAGATGGAAGAAGAATTGGTAATACGTCAGTGGTACTAGAAGTACCGTCCGCCACAAACTGTAAGGTGACTTTTGGTGCACAGGTATTGATGTGGATAGATAAGCACTAATTCGGCTGAACAAGAAGAAACAGGCCATGTTCAGAGAAGCAGAGGAAAATGTAGAGAAACCTGAACTTCAGTCTTCTCTCATAAGAGGGCTGAGGCTGAACACGTACGACTCCTCTAACGGTGATGCTTTACTCAGTGTTATGAAATCAAAATGGTTGAAATGGCTCTGAGCACTATGGGACTCAACTGCCGTGGTCATCAGTCCCCTAGAACTTAGGACTACTTAAACCTAACTAACCTACGGACGTCACACACATCCATGCCCGAGGCAGGATTCGAACCTGCGACCGTAGCATCTGTGTTATGACACAGGAGCGCATTGCACTTCGACAAGCTTGTGTACGTGTTACATAACGTTTTCCAACGGCACGCCTCTGCATCGATGGTTGTGTAACAGAAATTTCAGTGAAGAGCCAGAAGACGACGCAGGTGCGCATAGAATGACCGCGACATTAAAAAATTGTTGCGAAACAGATGTCAGCGCTTGGTACAAAGACAGCCAGCTATTAACTGATCACACGTAAATTAATTGTAATGAACGAAATTTGTTGAATATGAGGGGAAATCGTTAAAATACACGGCTGGTGATAGGTCAGTGGAATCAGTCACAAATCTAAAATGTAAGTCTGGACGAACTGAAGTATACAACACGCGAGAGATTACGGAGCAAATTAGCTAGAATGTAAATATGGCTGGAAATGCGTTCCATGGGAGGTACACCCTGTTTTATGTACGAACACATGATTATATATATATATATATATATATATATATATATATATATATATTACTTTTTGTAGCCAAAACTATTCACTGCAGACGAATGGCACTTACGCCACGCAATAACCTTCAGTCACGCATTGTGTACTATGGTGTTCTTTCCACGGTGGGTGCGAGTGTGTCGTTGTGGGAGGCGAAAGTTATAATGCTAACGTAATCAAGACTCGGCGCTGCCAATACAAATTGCACGGTGTAATCTCTGCCTAGTACGTCTCAACATTGTTTATAATAATAGCAGGGAACAATAATGAAGGAAAAACTTCTAGCAAATACCATAGACCATACGCCCCTCTCTCTGCTGTGTTGAGGTTTGAAACCAACATATGAGTCACGTGACTCGGGGCAGGCAGCGGAGTTTCCATCATTACGGGCTATGTGATGTGGAGTTGACAGCTACGGGTTTTCTCATTTACAACTGAAATCAGGCATTGATTTTAACAGTAAAACAACGTGCCTTATTTATATTACATATGTAGTAGTGCAGTTAACCTAACTTCCCCGAAATTCCTAATATTAATGCGATTTACATGTTGCCAGGCGAAACTTACTGACAAGCAACAGAACTACAGTTCTTCAGTGGATACCTGTTTTTGTTGCAGTGAGCGAACACCGCTTCCACAGGAGCAAAAAACAAAATGACGACTACTCTACGTGCGAAATCTTCTGTCATGCCTCTTTAAGAAATGAAATCCTTTTATATCCATAATGTCTATTTTTACGCGAAGTAAGCATATACCGAAACAGTATATATCGTAATGTATTACAAAACTTTGATTATAGGGAAAACACCTGTGGTTAGTTTGATATTAACGCTCCGTTATATTAAAATCATTTCATCAAGTTTGACTTCCAAGGACTAACATACATCCAGGCTTTAAACTCAAGGAAACATCTCTTCAAGGAAATAGTACACTTTTACAACAGAGATTTTCGTCGATTTGCCTAATCTGTAGGTTGCAAAACAGTACTTCTCTCAGTATATATTTAGGTCGTCTCTTCTGTTTCTAGTATAACTGAGATTTTCGTCGATTTGTCTAATCTGTAAGCTGCACGACAATACTTCTCTGAGTATACAGGGTGTTATAAAAAGGTACGGCCAAACTTTCAGGAAACATTCCTCACACACAAATAAAGAAAAGAAGTTATGTGGACATGTGTCCGGAAACGCTTAATTTCCATGTTAGAGCTCATTTTAGTTTCCTCAGTATGTACTGTACTTCCTCGATTCACCGCCAGTTGGCCCAATTGAAGGAAGGTAATGTTGACTTCTGTGCTTGTGTTGACATGCGACTCATTGCTATACAGTACTAGCATCAAGCATCAACAGGTTAGTGTTCATAACGAACGTAGTTTTGCAGTCAGTGCAATGTTCACAAATGCGGAGTTGGCAGATGCCCATTTGATGTACTGTATGGATTAGCACGGGGCAATAGCCATGGCGCGGTACATTTGTATCGAGACAGATTTCCAGAACGAAGGTGTCCCGACAGGAAGACGTTCGAAGCAATTGATCGGCGTCTTAGGGACCACGGAATATTCCAGCCTATGACTCGGGACTGGGCGAGACCTAGAACGACGAGGACACCTGCAATGGACGACGCAATTCTTCGTGCAGTTGACGATAACCCTAATGTCAGCGTCACAGAAGTTGCTGCTGTACAGAGTAACGTTGACCACGTTACTGTATGGAGAGTGCTACGGGAGAACCAGTTGTTTCCGTACCATGTACAGCGTGTGCAGGCACTATCAGCAGCTGATTGGCCTCCACGGGTACACTTCTGCGAATGGTTCATCCAACAATGTGTCAATCCTCATTTCAGTGCAAATGTTCTCCTTACGGGTGAGGCTTCATTCCAACGTGATCAAATTGTAAATTTTCACAATCAACATGTGTGGGCTGACTAGAATCCGCACGCGATTGAGCAGTCACGTCATCAACACAGATTTTCTGTGAACGTTTGGGCAGGCATTGTTGGTAATGTCTTGATTGGGCCCCATGTTCTTCCAACTGCGCTCAATGGAGCAAGTTATCACGATTTCATACGGGATACTCTACCTGTGCTGATAGAACATGTGCATTTACAAGTACGACACAACATGTGGTTCATGCACGATGGGGCTCCTGCACATTTCAGTCGAAGTGTTTGTACGCTTCTCAACAACAGATTCGGTGACCGATGGATTGGTAGAGGCGGACCAATTCCATGGCCTCCGCGCTCTCCTGACCTCAACCCTCTTGACTTTCATTTATGGGGGCATTTGAAAACTCTTGTCCACGCAACCCCGGTACCAAATGTAGAGACTCTTCGTGCTCGTATTGTGGACGGCTGTGATACAATTGCCATTCTCCAGGGCTGCATCAGCGCATCAGGGATTCCATGCGACGGAGGGTGGATACATGTATCCTCGCTAACGGAGGACATTTTGAACATTGCCTGTAACAAAGTATTTGAAGTCACGCTGGTACGTTCTGTTGCTGTGTGTTTCCATTCCATGATTAATGTGATTTGAAGAGAAGGAATAAAATGAGCTCTAACATAGAAAGCGTTGCCGGACTCATTTCCACATAACATATTTTCTTTCTTTGTGTGTGAAGAATGTTGCCTGAAAGTTTGGCCGTATGTTTTTGTAACACCCTCTATATTTAGGTCGGCTTTTCCTTTTCTAGTACAAAATCCGACCTGAGACAAAATCCGATGAAGAAGGAGAAACTTTGAGGATGTCGAATGAGTCAAGATTTACACTAACAAAAGACAACCAAATTATAGACCTTAATCGGTACCGGTATTAACATGAATCTACCCATCATTGTAGTGATTAGCGTAGCGTCTCGCTATCGAGTCTCACTTCATAATGTAGCCTTATTTTATAGTACCGAATCCGTATAGCTTTTTCGGATGATGAATGTTAGTGTCAGGGGGAGGACTGTTGGAAATACATTTATGCAGCTGAAGTAAAACATCATTCCTTATGTCCTGCAAAGCTGAGGTATCTAATTTCTTCAAAGCGGTTTTAACATTAAAAAGCCATTTTGCACAGGTAAATATGATCACTGCATATAATAGGCAAGCCACCTGTTTTTTTTCCATTCAGGATACCGGTACTAGAAAGTTTAGAACACGGTGATATTTGCCAGAAGTGACACTCCGCTGTTTTGTTCACTTTCTCAGCCAAATAAAAGGTGTAAGAAATTGGATGAGGTATGTCACCATAGTCATTATTACAATGGCAGAGGAATTAGCACTTGTAAGTATATCAATCTGAATGAGTGTAAAAAATTACTTGGAATCAGTTTTAGACTGCTGGATTGATACTCTGTTGATTGACGACTAATCAGGGCACTGAAAACATTTACAGCAGGTCTTGACTGAGTTTACATGGAAGCACGAATGTACTTAGTGGTGCAAATCTGCTTCTAGCAGTGTCATACACAACAAGAGATGAATATAGTCTGTTACTTAGATCAATATACCAGTTCTTGTTGAGTGAACACGTAACGTTTGCATGGGGGCTTAATTAAATGCAATGTAAATAATTTTGATTTCTGCTTTAGTATTAGTCTGTCCGATTACGAAGTCTCGTACCGGTTGGCCCTGACTATTATTATTACGCAATCTGACTGCTTAGAACAATAACAAAGAATGAAATGGAAATTTTCATTAACACAGTTAATTAATTAAGTCCCCAGCAACTATAAAACCAACGCAACAACAAGCACAAGAGTAACTGTTCTGTGTGTGGGAGTGTGACTCAACGTACGCATCTGGCACGGTTCTTCTTCAACAACACAACAATTTTTAAATAACATTATACTGAATTAATTAAAGAAAATACAAATACCATAATTACTCAAGAGAACCACAATTACACTCTAATCCAAGAACACAAGCCAGATGCTTTGTTGACTGAACCTGTAATGACGCATTATTTAAAACATGGAAATAATGAAAAATAAATCAAGTTTCGTTACCTTCATATATTGACCAAAATCACTCTCATAATTACAATATATCTCCACACCGACTCGCTATTACCACATCTCAACAAGAACCTTTCAGTATCACATCTCAGCAAGCACTCTCTACTAGCACATCTGAACACGAACTGACTACTACGAGTCCTGGACAAGCACTGACTTCTAGCACATCTCAATAATGACAGCCCGTGGAGGCGGCGGAACAATGCTCTCTAGCGATCTCTGGCGCTGTGGCTCAGTGTAGCCACCTTTCATATGCCCTTCCTCCACGGCTAGAATTTGATGGTATTTTTGCCAGCATTGGTGGTGAAAATACCACCAAATTCGTCAAAAAAATACAGACAAAAATAAAAGATAATATTAATACGTAAATATCATATAACTAGATAAAATTTTGGCTTTGCACTGACCTTTCAATAACCTAATATATAAAATACAGTAAGCAATACAAATTCTTTCATACATGTGACTTTACATAATAGTTTACACAAGTATTATGTGGTTAAACAGTTCAATCAATAGCGTCAGCAATGACGAATATGTGCAAGTAAGAGTCTCATAATTTTTCACTAACAGTAATACACAAAAAATCAGTTTATACAAATATTCACATAAACGCTTTCCATAGCTCAAGAATAAGCAGTTGACAGTTCCAGCAGTAGCACCCAGCAATGGTCAACAGGTGCAAATACCAACAAGTAACATTTTTTCAATAGAAACAGTCCATCAGTGGCACCCAGTACTGTTGAATAGGTGCAGACACCAACAAGTAACACCATTTCAGTAGAAGCAGTCCATTAGTGGCACCCAGCAATGTTGAGCAGGTGCAGACATCAACAGGTGACATCTTTTCAGTAGAAGCAGTCCATCAGTGGCACCCAGCAATGTTGAGCAGGTGCAGACACCAACAAGTAACACCATTTCAGTAGAAGCAGTCCATTAGTGGCACCCAGCAATGTTGATCAGGTGCACACAGCGACAGGTGACTTCATTTCAGTAGAAGCAGTCCATCAGTGGCACCCAGCAATGTTGAGCAGGTGCACACAGCAACAGGTGACTTCATTTCAGTAGAAGCAATCCATCAGTGGCACCCAGCAATGTTTAGCAGGTGCAGACATCAACAAGTAACACCATTTCAGTAGAAGCAGTCCATTAGTGGCACCAGCAATGTTGATCAGGTGCACACAGCAACAGGCCACATTTCTCAGCAGAAGCAGTTCCATAAAATCTAGTATCACTGATCACACTGTTCATCAGAGTTTATAAGCAGAAATTAAACATGTCCTAGTGGCACCAATCATGTAGAGAAGGTACAAGTAACAGTCCATAATTTTTTTTACAATCACTGATCACACAGTTCATCAGCAGAAATTAAACATATCCTTGTAGCACCAATCATGTAGAAAAGGTGCAAGTAACAGTCCATACTATTCACCATAACTACTGAGACAGTTCAGTCATGAACAATAGTTTGAATGCACATACAATTTCTTTAACAAAATATAATCAATGCTCTTACACTAAACATACAAATCATAATAAACACACAAATGATATCAGTTAATTGTCACATTAACTATTACAGTACATAATAACAGTTAACCTATAATATTTGTGGGTGTCAGTGCAAGCCACAACAAACAAGTGAAATAATATTTAGGAGATAGGTTGGGATCGCTTCTCTGGGATTATAAAAGGAAAACACACAAAACACACTCACTCATCTTTCATCCACATTAGTGCTACTGTGTAATTGAATAGTGTTAACTGTGTAAATGCAATTCTGTCAAAATTTTATGTTCATCCTGTGTATCAAGTAGTAGTGGCAGCAATGTATAACAGTCAATAATAGTTAAGTCAACGTCATAGTCATCATGTCAAGACCAATGTTTGCCAAGCCAGATCAAAATGTACGGTTGCTGAACAACTGTCAGTGTACCAAGATATGCAAATGCTTCCTCTCTCAAAAAAGTATATACTGCTTAGTGATTTGACAAAGTGTGTGTGTAGACAATCTTCCTTCCACTTTAGTGTTCTAGTCTGCCATCTTCATCCTCCTTGTTCCATATAAACCCACAAAAACAATATGCTCCTCATTTACTTTACCTCTTATTCACCAAAACTCCAATAATCATCATCATCACTTAATCTTAATACTTCAATAATACCTCATTTACCTTACCTCTTGTCCACGAAACTCGAATAATCATCAACTTCACATAATCTCAATACCTCAATAATACGTCGATACATATAAACCTCAGCACCAATATCATTTCACTTCCATAACAACTCTTTCCTCTAGTCAGTCTCCTCGAACAAGTACAGACAAAATCCTAGTGCAACGTCAATTCAGCATCCCATACAATCCGAAGACACAGTATCCACACACAACCTCTGTGTAATCCATCTGACCCAAATTTTCTACTCATTATAAATTATAAGATACATTTTGGTTCCTTGTCCATCATTAAATAAAAGAAATGCATACATGACCTCTAACAGACTTTAGTTCGAATATCTCTCAGTGATTAAGTACGATTACGGAGTGTGAATGATCATAATATTTCACAGTGTGTACACCACTTCAAGAATCATAGCAGAAGCAAACATGTGGAGTATTTTTTGTGTCAAGTGTCACTTCCTATTTCAATTGCTCACGAAAAATGCAGTGTAATGACTGTCAATAGTCTATACCTAGTTTCGGTATGTCATGTCGTTAGCTTCCTTCCTATTAGCATAAATTTATACAGCTTCCATAAAACCTCAGCTCATGTGACTTCTATGACTTTCTTGTACTAATGTCGTTCGTCGAATTATAGCAGTTCATTTTCTTATCTTAAAAATATAAGGCACTGAGCGTAAGCAAAACATGCAATAGCGAGTAAATATACCAGTAGAGAACAGAATGTCAACAAGTGGATGCAGCACAATCCCTATAACAAGGCTCTGCCAAGCGAACAATCTACAATTAACACCATAGTGTAACCTAGTCTTTATGTTTGTACACAGTATATCAGCATTTCTATATACTAAATTGAAGAGTAGTTATGACAACAAAACAGAAATGTGTAAATATGCAATCCATAAGCAAGGCAGCAAATATGTTATCTATCATAATAAACAGGTCATTAGCATCATATCAGCATAAGCAAATAAATGTTTATATGTAATCTTAATAAGTAAACATGAAGGAGCAAGCAGATAAATCACAAAGTATAACTTACATATCTAACCACATCAGCACAATTAATCAAGTGACAATTATAATTTAAATAAATAAGCACAGCAGGCACATAATAAAAAAATATGACATCAGTGAAAAAGCATAGCAGCCAAGCGATGCATAATATATACAAATAACAACCCTGTTCATTAATTAATCATTGTCAAAATCAGTTAATATGCGTAAGCACGTCGCTTCACTAGTAAATTCATAGAACATGAAATTAGCACAAAGTATGAATCACGTAATCGCAAGCAGCAAATTACGTCTAAAGTACGTACCTAAGTGGAATTATGTTACCTGAAAAATAAACTCAATTAATCGTTACCTTTTTGGTTTTTTTTTTTTTGAAATTACATTATTCCTGAAATTTTCTCCATAGCAAGTCCTCTTAACGTCGGACACGCACAGAATTTACCTGAAGGTCTTAAATACTTTATACAAGCGTATCCTGAAAAATACTGAACGTTAATAACATAATTTATGAAGTCCTTATAGCTTTATACAGAATTTATTCGGAGAAATTAAACTGTGTATTTATTTACGTCTGTCAGTGCATTCGCACTGAGCGCTCGATCAGCTGTAGGCGCGTGACGTAGGAAGTGATTGTTTGCGGTCAACGACTGCCTTGTGCGGCGCGCAGACTGACTGTTGCTTTGAGTATGTGCCGCCGCCAAACACAGCGCGGTATCCTTGTACTCTCTCCATGTTTACGTAAACTGTTGGTTTCTCACAAGTATGTCATTCCACAAAAATTTTTACGTTAGATTTGTGATGTATTCCCTTAGAGCGCCGAGTTTTAAGAGTTTCTACTTCAACAGTGTTATCATGAATAATTTTGCGAACTCTATATGGACCGTTATAAAGCAGAAAAAATTTGCGACATAAGCCTTTTCCTTTATGAGACAAACGATGAGATTTAATTAACACCTTCTGACCAACTGACAAGATTTTTAAACGACCAGGACGTTTAGCTGATTTCTCTCTTCTAGCAGCCGCAGATGCAATATTTTGTAGAGCCAGGTTGACAACTTCAGAATGCCGCAGTTTCCGTGAAGGCGGAAAAGAAACGATTTCAGAAATGCGATTTATCGGTGCTTTATTTTTTAATATCAGTATAGGCGGTAAAGAAGTTGAATCATTAGGAAGTTCATTCAGAATGTTTTGAAAAAGATGAAGATACTGATCCCACGTTCTGTGATTCTGATGACAATAAAGACGACACAATTTATTGATTTCCTTCATCCATCTTTCTGAAGCGTTAGATTGAGGGTGAAAAAGTGAAATGAAGATTGGTTTAATTTTACGACGCCGTAGAGTACGAAGCCAAATTTTAGAGCGAAACTGTGATCCATTATCTGATATAACCTTATCAACATGACCCACTTCTTTAAGAAAATGTTTGATGAAAGCATTAGATACTGAACGAGCTGTTGCTTTGCGTAAAGGTGTAAAACACACATATTTTGATGTTAATTCCACTGCTACGAAAATATACGCAAAACCATTAGTAGAACGAACCACTGGACCGAACAAATCGACTGCAGCCATGTCCTTTAATTTCGCTGGAATGATAGGAAACAACGGTGCTCTGTGAGAAACTGTTGGCGGCTTAGCCTTTTGACATAATTTGCATTTGGCAAGAACAGATCGAATACGTTTTTCCATATTACTGAAGTAGCAATTTTCTCGTAATTTATGAAAGCATTTTCTGGGACCAAAGTGCGCATAACTGAAATGTGTGTACCAAATCAATTTATTGACCCACTCATCAGGAATACAAACTAACCAAACAGAGTTGTCGACCGATTTCCGTTTAAAAAGAATGTCATTGCGAACTAAATAATGCTGTCTAATCGCTACGCTTTCCTTTCTCCTCCACTTCTCCTTAATGTCCTTCCAGATTGGATCCTTATTTTGCTCCTTAGCGATGTCCTGGAGCGAAGACGAAATAAAGTTCTCAAACGCCACACCTTGAATGTACATCAAACAATAATGGTTTTCCTTGCAGTCCTCTTCAGCACTTTGTTTCAAACCCATAGGTGCACGTGATAAAGCATCAGCAACAATATTTGAAGATCCCTGTATGTAAACAATACTAAAATCAAATTCCTGTAGGTACAACGCCCATCGTGACAATCTGCCGTGAGTTAATTTTGTTGACATAAGAAATTCCAGAGCTCGATGATCGGTGTAAACCTTAGTATGTCTGCCAAACAAAAATGAGCGAAATTTTGTGAAAGCCCAAACAACAGCCAAAGCTTCAAGTTCCGTAATCGAATAATTCTTTTCGGATTTAGAGAGAACACGACTTCCAAATGCAATAGTCTTCTGTACTACAACGCCGTTTTCTTCTATCTCTTGAAATAAATGTGCACCTAGGCCTTTGTATGATGAGTCCGTCGCCAAACAAAAATCTTTAGATAAATCCGGATGTGAAAGAAGTGGGGCAGCAACTAAAGCATCACGAAGTTGTTCAAATTCTGACTGAGCTTCCTCATCCCAACACCAATTAGAATTTTTTCCAGATAATTCACATAAACGAGGTGTGGCCAAATTGTCCAATCTAACAAAGCGTCTAAGAAAATTACAGACACCAAGGAAACTACGAACATCACGTTTTGTGGTAGGAACAGCATAATTATGAATAGCGTCTAGTTTCTCTGGATCAGGGAGAATACCTTCTGTAGAAATAATGTGACCGAGAAATTTCACCTGAGAACGACCAAATTCAGATTTTTCCAAGTTCACTGTCATGCCAACTCGTGCAAAAATACGTAATAATGAATCCAAAATTTTGTTATGCTCACTCCAAGAACGTTTAGCAATAAGAATGTCGTCAACATAAGAAGTAATATTGTCACGAAGATAAACAGGTAAAATTTCATTTAAGCTACGAATGAATGCTGCTGAAGATATAGTAAGTCCAAACGGTAATTTCCGAAACTGGTAACAGTTACCAAAGGCTAAAAAAGCAGTATATTTTCTACAATCAGGGTGGAGTTCTATTTGCCAAAAACTTGCGCGCATATCAATCGTGGATAAAACTTTAATTCCATGGAAATGTTGAAGAAGTTCATCTAAATTTTGTGGACGGTCAGTTTCAGGAATAATAATATTATTTATCTGTCTGGAATCCAGAACCAAACGAATTGACCCATCCTTTTTAAGAACAACGTGTAATGGGCTGGTATAAGGACTGACTGCTGGCTCAACAATGCCCTGATCTAACATGTATTGAAGTTCATTCTTAACCTTGTCTCTGTAAGCCAAAGGAATAGCGTACGTTTTTCCGCGAAATGGTGTGTGTTCTTTTACTTTAAATAAATATTGTAAGCCTTGTATAGTTCCTGTGTGATGACTAAACACTGTAGCATGTGAAGTCAAAATATGGTGCAGCTCTTCTCTTGCAACGTCATCTGGCACTTCAGCTTTCTTAACCTTTTCATTAATTAATTCTTCGCTATTAATTACATCATCCATCGCGTCCCTGTATCTATTGTCATTGTCATGAATAAACACACTGTCGTCATAATGCTCAACAAAAGCATCAGAAGTAAGAAACCTTAAACATTTTGTATCTGATTCAGATCTTGCTAAACACTCGAAAAATTTCAAACATTTCAGCATTCCGGCAACAGTCAAATTCACACTTCCTTCTTTAAAGTTCAAAATTGCCTTATGTGCGTTAAGAAACTCCATACCTAAAATAATCTGTGTACTGAGTAATGGAACAATAATAAAATTAGCAGAAAATTCGTATCCTTGACAAATGAAATTTAGGTTGGTCTGTTGTTTAACTTCCACATCTTTTCCAGAAATCGCTCCTCGAATTGTAGTTTTAGAAATAGGTACAGGGACAGGCAATAGTTCTTTCACATATACGAAAAACTGATTCACTAATGACGTTCAATGGGCTCCCAGAATCTAAAACTGCAGTGAACCTATTCTTACCCACACATACTTCAATAACAGGATGTAAAAATGCGTCTACATTATTTTCCTTTTCATCTAGCAAAATGTCTCTCATGTCTTCCAGGCGTACGTAGTGTAAAGTCGTAGTGTCATTACATTCTGAACCGTCTATATTGCTGCCAGAAGCCGAAGCTGCTAGTCATTGTCGATTGTTTGCGTCACGTCTTTGATTATTCCCGACATTTCGCGGATCAATTTCTACTATTTCCACTTGTCTCTCTGAATTTCTGTCACGCGGAGGATGCCAATTAGGTCCTTCCTGTCTGTTAGATGCAAATTCTTGGTTGTGTCTGTTATTAAAATTTCTGTTTTCCTGTCTGTCTGCATAACTACTTCTTGTATAATTTCGACTGTCACTTCTGAAATTATTGTTAGACCTACTACCCTGGTTATTTCTGTAGTAAGAGTTTCTATTATTGTATGAATAATTTCTGTCTTGATGATACCGATTACTGTTTCCGTATGATTGATCATTCCGGTAAGAATTACCGCTATTATAATTGTCTGTGTAATCTCTGTTAGAACGTCTGTTATTGTCATAAGGCTGGTATCTATTGTCCTGTCTGTTACGTCTGTCATTCTCAAAGTTACCCAAATAACGTCCGTTCCGATCACTATCCCTTTTCTCTGAAAATGTATTGTAATTACTGCTACTGAAAAAATTACAAGAAGTCCCGTCGTCGTTGTCATACTCAAGTTCTTGTAACAAAGTCTTAAAAGTCTCAATGTCGTCTTTACATCTTCCAGCTAAAGCAATTTGTCTTATGGATTGTGGCAGCTTAGTTAAACAAATGCGAATTAATTCAGTCGGGCTATAAGGGTTGGAAAGGAACTGATTCTTTCGAATCATGTCTTCAAAATATTCCGCTGGCGTGCGGAACTCAGGCTGTTTGAAATTACGCTGCATAATAAGACTGTGTTTGACTCTGTCTTGCGTGTTTTCGGACCAATATGCCGATAGAAATGCATGATAAAAATCATTCAGATTATTACAATATCTAATGAGTGCGCGCATCCGCGTCGCCGGTTCGTTTTCTAAATATCCACACATAAATTCCAGTTTGTGACTTAGTGGCCAATTTGGTGGGAGTGCATACATAAATTGATCTAACCATGCACATGGATGTATGTCATTCTTAGAATTGCGGAATGATCTTAAATTTCCGAACAGTCAAGAAGTGTTTACAGTCAAAGTTTTCGCCTCGTAGCGACAAAGACCTACCGCGTCTGTCCCAGTCCGAATGTCGATTATTGTCAAGTTCGCGCGCTTGGCGCTCTCTTGTTGCATCCCGTAAATAAAACAAATTACTTTCTTCAAACCCCTCTGCTATTTGTGATTCTAAATTTCTTTTGCTGTCTTTTCCTACAATTTCGCCTTCAATTTGTTTCACTTGCTTTCCTAATGCTTCAAATTCCCATTTAACGCGTTCATTAAATTTTCCGTGATTTTCAACATGCTTATTTATGCTCTGGTACTCTTCGGTTTCTGAAAATGGCAATGGAGCTATATCATCTGAATCTCTGTCCCCATTTAAACTAAGATTTGTCAATTGATCTGAAATCTCCTCAACTCTTTCCGATAAGTTTACGTCTTCCGTAAGCGTCGCAATTCGGGTTTCGGTATTGTCACATTTAGTAGTTGACTGTTCACACTGTTGCGTTAAGTCATTTGGTACTGATTCCTCAATTCTTTCAAATACTTCATTATCGTGTGCACGTTGTAAATTTAACTCTGAAAATTTTTGAACTATCACGCGATCTTTTTCTTCCTGTTCCCTGTCCTGTTCCTCTTGTCTAATTCCTGTTGAAATTAAACTATTATTGTGAGCCTTCAAAATCGGTTGTACTTCTTCTCTAATTTCTTTCTTTGATTCATCTTTCATGTTTTTGAAACATGTCCCTGTTCGTGAGCCTAACTGTGTTTCCATTGTTTCCATCTCGGTTTTATTTGTTCCTATTTGTGATTCCCGTGAGTCTAACCGTGTTTCCATTGTTCCCATATCAGTTGTAATTGTTCCTATTTGTGATCCCAAATTTAATATTGCACCCATCAACTGCTCCATATTAAATGGTTCAAAATTCTTTTCGCCCCTAACATTTCCCGCAAAACCAGTTTCCTTCGTCATGGCTGTAAAGCTATTTGTGTTCGATACTATTTCAGAATCTTCTGTCGTTAATCTCGAATTCTGAAAACTTTCTGATTGAGAAAAATTTTGAAATGGTTCTGGACTATTTTCCCTGCTTATTAAATTGTTTTCCACTTCATTATTCATCATACTGTTCCCCTGTGTTGGCGAGTTCGCCATGTCAACAATTTCGTCATTCTGACTATCCATCATTTTTGCCTTTTTCATCGATCGCGTAATCATTTACAAAACATACAAAACTCGTCACTGTACGAAAATTACAGAGAATATAACACGTTATCACCAACAATACCATTCACACAGAATGCTTCCCTCAAACGCGATTAACGAACAATTGAAATAATTGCACTAAATCGTCAAACGCGTATACAAGGCAACAAAAAAAAAAAAATTTTGAAAAATACCATTAGAAGAATGCCAATTACCAAATCTACACATGCAATATAGACTATAATTACTAAACTACAAATTACTACAACAATGCTACTGTCTACTATTTTTACAATCAGAAGAATTCCAAGGGACGATCCGAAGCAGCGGTCGCCACGTGCATGGGGGCTTAATTAAATGCAATGTAAATAATTTTGATTTCTGCTTTAGTATTAGTCTGTCCGATTACGAAGTCTCGTACCGGTTGGCCCTGACTATTATTATTACGCAATCTGACTGCTTAGAACAATAACAAAGAATGAAATGGAAATTTTCATTAACACAGTTAATTAATTAAGTCCCCAGCAACTATAAAACCAACGCAACAACAAGCACAAGAGTAACTGTTCTGTGTGTGGGAGTGTGACTCAACGTACGCATCTGGCACGGTTCTTCTTCAACAACACAACAATTTTTAAATAACATTATACTGAATTAATTAAAGAAAATACAAATACCATAATTACTCAAGAGAACCACAATTACACTCTAATCCAAGAACACAAGCCAGATGCTTTGTTGACTGAACCTGTAATGACGCATTATTTAAAACATGGAAATAATGAAAAATAAATCAAGTTTCGTTACCTTCATATATTGACCAAAATCACTCTCATAATTACAATATATCTCCACACCGACTCGCTATTACCACATCTCAACAAGAACCTTTCAGTATCACATCTCAGCAAGCACTCTCTACTAGCACATCTGAACACGAACTGACTACTACGAGTCCTGGACAAGCACTGACTTCTAGCACATCTCAATAATGACAGCCCGTGGAGGCGGCGGAACAATGCTCTCTAGCGATCTCTGGCGCTGTGGCTCAGTGTAGCCACCTTTCACGTTCCCTTAGGAGATTCTTTTAATGAAAACTGGCAATCTTTGGTTTGCTTTAAATACCGACCTCAGTGGCTAAAGTCATAAAATATAAACACTTAGTTAGCGTTATATTTAGAATTTTTTGCATTTAGTCAAACTCAGCTACAACAACGCGTCCGTTATACAAGGTGGTCAAAGTAAAACTGGTCTTGAATATACACTCCTGGAAATGGAAAAAAGAACACATTGACACCGGTGTGTCAGACCCACCATACTTGCTCCGGACACTGCGAGAGGGCTGTACAAGCAATGATCACACGCACGGCACAGCGGACACACCAGGACCCGCGGTGTCGGCCGTCGAATGGCGCTAGCTGCGCAGCATTTGTGCACCGCCGCCGTCAGTGTCAGCCAGTTTGCCGTGGCATACGGAGCTCCATCGCAGTCTTTAACACTGGTAGCATGCCGCGACAGCGTGGACGTGAACCGTATGTGCAGTTGACGGACTTTGAGCGAGGGCGTATAGTGGGCATGCGGGAGGCCGGGTGGACGTACCGCCGAATTGCTCAACACGTGGGGCGTGAGGTCTCCACAGTACATCGATGTTGTCGCCAGTGGTCGGCGGAAGGTGCACGTGCCCGTCGACCTGGGACCGGACCGCAGCGACGCACGGATGCACGTCAAGACCGTAGGATCCTACGCAGTGCCGTAGGGGACCGCACCGCCACTTCCCAGCAAATTAGGGACACTGTTGCTCCTGGGGTATCGGCGAGGACCATTCGCAACCGTCTCCATGAAGCTGGGCTACGGTCCCGCACACCGTTAGGCCGTCTTCCGCTCACGCCCCAACATCGTGCAGCCCGCCTCTAGTGGTGTCGCGACAGGCGTGAATGGAGGGACGCATGGAGACGTGTCGTCTTCAGCGATGAGAGTCGCTTCTGCCTTGGTGCCAATGATGGTCGTATGCGTGTTTGGCGCCGTGCAGGTGAGCGCCACAATCAGGACTGCATACGACCGAGGCACACAGGGCCAACACCCGGCATCATGGTGAGGGAGCGATCTCCTACACTGGCCGTACACCACTGGTGATCGTCTAGGGGACACTGAATAGTGCACGGTACATCCAAACCGTCATCGAACCCATCGTTCTACCATTCCTAGACCGGCAAGGGAACTTGCTGTTCCAACAGGACAATGCACGTCCGCATGTATCCCGTGCCACCCAACGTGCTCTAGAAGGTGTAAGTCAACTACCCTGGCCAGCAAGATCTCCGGATCTGTCCCCCATTGAGCATGTTTGTGACTGGATGAAGCGTCGTCTCACGCGGTCTGCACGTCCAGCACGAACGCTGGTCCAACTGAGGCGCCAGGTGGAAATGGCATGGCAAGCCGTTCCACAGCACTACATCCAGCATCTCTACGATCGTCTCCATGGGAGAATAGCAGCCTGCATTGCTGCGAAAGGTGGATATACACTGTACTAGTGCCGACATTGTGCATGCTCTGTTGCCTGTGTCTATGTGCCTGTGGTTCTGTCAGTGTGATCATGTGATGTATCTGACCCCAGGAATGTGTCAATAAAGTTTCCCCTTCCTGGGACAATGAATTCACAATGTTCTTATTTCAATTTCCAGGAGTGTATTTCATGCAGCTTGATAGGAAAACTTCTATCATCTACCCAAGTGCGGGTGATGAGAGTGAAGTTTCCTGTCGTACCAAATATTTTCCATAAAAGTCTCGTTTTTCCCACCCTATAACAATCTCTGTGCCACCTTCGAGATTATATCGATAGAAATCTAGTTGACACAGTTGAGCCATGGTAAAAAATTACCGTTTTGAAGAGCGCGCCGCAGCGCGTAGTGTGAAGCAGTCGTCCTCCGTTTCTGGCGGTGGCGCCGCTGTGGGAATCGCAGCTTTGGTGTCTCCCTCTGGTGGGAAAGGGGAAAGTTGCCTGTTCACGTGCATGTAAGGGGCGCTTGAACGCCAACGGAATGAAACACAAGAAAACAGAATTCACTGAATTTTTACAACGTCACAAAATCGACATCGCACTTGTATCGGAGACGCACCTTCGTCCAACAACTGAGCTCAGATTTCGTAACATGTACGTCTATAGAACGGACAGACAAGGCCAACGAGGTGGAGGGACCGCAGTTCTGCTTAAAAGGGAACTGCGGCACCATCATGAAATACTACCACACCTCCAACATCTGGAGGCAACAGCAGTAACGGTTCGATCGGCGACAGACAACATCACTTTCATTGCGGCGTACAACAGCCCCGGTAAAAACCTAGTGCCAGACGACCTAAGGAGTATCTTCACCAATTTTGACAAAATATTCCTCGGAGGTGACCTCAACAGCAAGCACGTCGCTTGGAATTCCCGGCGTACGAACCCTCGTGGACGAACTTTGATTGCCATGGAAGAAGAACTGGGCATCACAGTCCATGGCCCACGAGAGCCGACACGGATTCCTTACGTCGATCGGCAAGAAGCAGACGTCCTAGATATTACTATCATCAAAAATATTGAGACGAACCTCCAGCTCCGCACCGTCGACGATCTTTCGTCTGACCACCGACCTGTTATCAGCATAGTGGAACACGCAACGGCCAACCTTCCGCCCCCAACCTCACAAACTCTGAACTGGGGTCAATTTCGGACATATCTTGACAACAATATCTGCCCGACGCAGGACGTTTCAACACCGGAAGCCATCGACATCGCGGTACAAACTTTGACGCAGAAGATAAAGGCAGCCAAACGGAGGGCAACTACTCACACGGTCTATAGTAGCTTTCGATGAGTTCCCGCCTCTACTCCAAGAACTGAAGACACAGAGAAACAGGAGTAGGCGACGTTGGCTCCGCTATAGAAACCCGATCGATCGACGAGAAACACACGTCTTAACACGAGAACTGCACAGGAGAGTGGCCGAGTGGCGACAGCAGGTCTGGGAAGATAAGATGGATGAGTTCTTACTTCGAACCAAGAACGAATGGCTGGTAGTCAAGAACATACGACACCAGCGGCCACCTAAACGAGCCATCAGAGGACCATATGGCCTCCTCTATGACGAACTCGCCCAGGCGGAGCTATATGCTACGACTTACCAAGAACAGATGTCTACACCAGCGACCCCCGTGAACGACGTCCGCCTGCAGGAACAGGAAGCCGTCGTTACAGCAGAATGGACTGCTTTTCGTGCTGCGCCTGTGCAGAGCCGCCCACAACTCACCACACCAGCAGAGATCCGTAAAATTATCCGGAAGACTCGGAATAATGCGCCGGGCAACGACTCCATAAACAACACCGATTTGAAACAGTTGCCCAGGAAGCCAACTGTGCTCCTTACCCGAATTCTCAACAGCTGTCTTCTGCAGGGATATTTTCCTACGTCATGGAAGACGGCTCGAGTAGTACCAGTACCCAAGCCAGGTAAAGACCCGGCAGAACCCAACAGTTACCGGCCAATTAGCCTCTTGCCGACCCTTGGCAAGGTGCTCGAGAGAGTGCTGTTGAAGAGGCTCCATGACACGCTTACAGCGCATGATGTTATACGACCCGAACAATTCGGTTTCAAGGACAAGTTATCTGCCGAACTTCAACTTTTACGGATCACCGAACGGATACAAGAAGGATACAACAAGCAGCACTTCACGATTGGTGTCTTCCTTGACATCGAAAAAGCTTACGATAAGGTGTGGCGGCCCAACCTTATCGTCAAACTGCATCGCACTACCCCAATAGCGGATTGTTACATTAGACTCATAGACAGCTTTCTGCAGGACAGGAAACTGTATGTCCGAGTCGACGACAAAAACTCCGAAATGAAACTGATCTCCGCAGGAATTCCGCAGGGCTCTGTCATTTCGCCTCTGCTTTTCAACTTATATATAAATGACATCCCAACAGTCCCCCTTGTTACGGCGAGTTTTTATGCGGACGATACGGCTTTTCTGACAACTGGACGACACTTGGACCAGCTAATCGCTAGGATGCAACGGAAACTTGCTGTAATGGAACGCTGGGCGCTGCAAAATAAGATAACGATCAACCCGACGAAGACGGCAGCCGTTCTGTTCACACGGAGGAAACCAGTTCTGAACGACAGACTCCAAATAGCTGACCAATTTATCCCATGGTCGCCGGGAGTGAAGTATCTCGGTGTCTACCTTGACAAAAAATTACTCTTTACGCAGCATATTGACGACAAGAAGACGGCAGCCCAGAAGATGGCCAGGTCATTGATTCCGTTCCTGAAGAGTAAGGATCTCAACCCTAAGACTAAACTCCAATTGTATAAGGCAACAGTGGAACCCTCAAAGTTGTATGGCTCCACCTCGTGGGGAACTACATGCGTCTCCAACTACAACAAACTCCAAGCGCTGCAAAACATTTGCTATGGATGGATCACAGGAGCTCCATGGTGGACAAGAAACGTCGACATCCGCACCGCACTCCACGAGACCACTATACAAGAGAAGGTCCATGACAAGGCTCTACGAGTTTTTGACAAGATCGATGCCCTTAGGGACGAAGTTCGACAATTAGAATCGGTAGGAACGGAAACCCTGCAAGATGGCACAAGTATCGAGTACCGAAGTCAATAACGTTTCACCCCCCATAGGCAATCTGTCATAACACGAGGAAGCAGTCACACATAACAGCCTTGACACATTTCACCCTCCACAGGAGATAGACATCACCAAAGACAGCAAGCTAAAGGACCCATTGCGTGCCCAAGCCTAACTGAATGTGTAATAAATAAAGTGTTTTCCTTTTATCCTTACATCCCATCCTAGAAGAATAAGTCATCAAGGATGATCTCTTCAGTCCACACCACACACTATATATTAAATAAAATAAAAAAATAAAAATAAAAAAAAAGAGAGAAAGGGGCGCTATGAGCTCGCCAGTCGGTCAGTCGCAGTGATGCTAGGTCAGTCTCCCGTCCGCATTTGTTAGGCAGTTAGTGTCTGTCTGTCAGTCTGACTGTCTGTCGGTCTGCTGTACGTTAATAGCTGCCCCTGTCATGTTTGTCGGATTCGGTGTTAACTAATTTATTGCTTGAAGTGTAACGGCCTAATACCTGAAATATGTTTTTATCTTGCCTATGATCTTGAGAGACGGTATATATGTTGTACATTGTCATGGGTTTTATTTTAATAGTCATTTTTATAAATTTGCCACCCTTCCACCGTAAGAGTCCTTTTAAAAACAAATTGCACTTTTGGTGGCAAATAATTTCTTAGTGTGAGTGTTTGTACCATTTCCAACCCTCTTACGGGGTGCATAGTTAATGTGTTTGTGTGAGTTGTTAAAATTTTTAGTTTGAAGTAATCTGGTGTGTTGCAGATTTGCACCAGTGTAGTCTTTCAGCGGTTGTTGTGAGCGGTAGTGACTACGGCCGTGTTGAAAGGGAGCGGCAAGCTTCTCAGCCCGAAGGCTGATACTGTCAATATTGTTCTGTCTGCCTCTAAATAAAATTGTAACTTAATATTTCCAGGATGCTTTTCTGCTTATAAATTTTAAATCAGTTTTGAAAAGGCTTTTATGAATAAAATTCCCATTTGTTAAAGGTAATTTCATTTTCATCAGTTACTCCCTGGCAACTACTTCCACGCTCACATAGTGTGATTAAATCTGTTAATGTTCTTGATGAATCGCTAGTAAATAAAGTAAATTCTTAAGGAAACGTTTTGAAAGTAAATTCACGGTTCAACAGTAGATATAGTTAATAGCGAAAATGTCTAAAACATTAAACGAGACTGAGGACTCAAATGAAATACAGTAGTACATAAATTTTACCCTTCCCCGATGATATTTGTCTCTGCGCGTACTACATGCTCACTGCACAACTCGCGCAGGCCCCCCGGTTTTACGGAGTCTGGAGTAATCCCCCGTCTAGGGTCGCCAGCGGCGGAAACGCGCAGTGCTGCCAACCGCGAGCACTCACCTGTTTGTGTGCGCTTGCGGCTGCTATTGTAATTATGGTAATACTGTGTGCCGTTAATCACGCGCGGCATTCCTCGCAGAAAGCGGCAACAATCCGCAGCGGCAGCGGACGGCCGGCAAACGAGAACAAACGCAGCCCGGCGTCCCGAGCCGCGGCCAGGTTTTCAAGGTTTTCCGCGTCCCCAGCCACGGTGCACGCTTGCCGCTTTGTAGGGCGGCGTCCGCCGTTACACCGACACGTGTAAGGCCCCGTCCACTTTGCACTGTCCTGCAGGCGTGTTGGGAGTGTATATGGAAAGGGCAGCGGACTGGTTGGGTTGCGTTGTTTTGGGGGAAGAGACCACACAGCGAGGTCATCGGTCTCATCGGATTAGGGAACGACGGTGAAAGAAGTCAAAATGGTTGAAATGGCTCTGAGCACTATGGGACTCAACTTCTGAAGTCATTAGTCCCCTAGAACTTAGAACTACTTAAACCTAACTAACCTAAGGACATCACACACATCCATGCCCGAGGCAGGATTCGAACCTGCGACCGTAGCGGTCTCGCAGTTCCAGACTGCACCGCCTAGAACCGCACGGCCACTTCGGCTGGCATGAAGGAAGCCGGCCGTGCCCTTACAAAGGAACCATCCCAGCATTTGCCTGGAGCGATTTTAGGGAAATCACGGAAAACGTAAATCAGGACGGCCGGACGCGGGATTGAACCGTCGTCTTCACGAATACGAGTCCAGTGTGCTAACCACTGCGCCACCTCGCTCGGTAATGGCAGCGGAAAAAGCACTCAGGTACAGTACACACATCCAAGAAATCACCTATTTTTCTCTGTAAACATATAAATAAACGAACTTATATAACAGGCCTTCATATTTTATTTACCGGCCTGTGGTGCAAAGGTTGGTTATCCTGGATTTTCACAGGTGGTTACATGAACGTGACTAGACATTGTACATTTAGAACTGCTCGAAATATTTTTGAGAAGCTAGTGCGGTAATAACTGCCCTGAATTCCACACAGAGCGGAGCGGACTTTAATGCACCTTGCACCAACCGTCGCAGGTTGTAAACAGACACGCCGCATGCGAGCTTTCCATTTAATCTTTCCTAGCCACGTTATTGCTCAAAATGGCTCTGAGCACTATGGGACTTAACTTGTAAGTTCATCAGTCCAGTAGAACTTAGAACCACCTAAACCTAACTAACCTAAGGACATCACACACATCCATGCCCGACGTAGGATTCGAACCTGCGACCGTAGCAGTCGCGGGGTTGCAGACTGTAACGCCTAGAACCGCTCGGCCACCTCGGCCACCTCGGCCGGCACGCTATTGCTACGGCATCCAGTACACATATTCCCATGCTCCACCTGTCTTGACTAACCGTCAACAAGCAACTACCTTCTTTTCCACAGACTCGGACACACTGTACATGAGAGATAACAGACTTCCTCAATTTACGGTGCTCAAATGTTCAAATGTGTGTGCATTCCTAAGGGAGCAAACTGCTGAGGTCATCGGTCCCTAGACTTACACACTACTTTAACTTATGCTAAAAACAACAAACACACACACACACACACACACACACACACACACACACACACATGCCGAGGGAGGACTCGAACCTCTGGCGGCAGGCGCCGCGCAATCCGTGTCATGGCGTCCCAGACCGCGCATCCACTCCGCGCGGCCTCACGGTGCTTGTAGCTTCACCATCATCATAGTGCCAAGCGTCGTTTATAGCTGACACAGCAAACGCTTTGTGGAATGTGTGGGTCCTCGATTCCTGAAGAAGACTTTCCGAGACTGACTGCTTTCGTGCCATAAAAAATAAAAGGGTTTATTCGGGGTTTTAAACACACTGATATCGACGATGGGCATCAGTTGTAAGTATAAGAAATCTTCATCATGGTATACCCATTGTATGACGAACATTTCCCCAAAGTTGGATAAATTACGGAATGGTCCTTCATGGATAACACGTGTCATGTTGCTATGAATGCTGAAGAAACTGATTTTTGTGTGTGTGTGTGTGTGTGTGTGTGTGTGTGTGTGTGTGTGTGTGTGTGTGTGTTTCCAGCTGACGAAGCTGTGCGGCTGCTGTAAACGCTGACGAGATGGCTGCTCTTGCGTACATAGTGTTTCGCTGATTTGCTTTTATGGCAGGTAATAAACTGAAGAGAGTAAAGTTACAAGATTGCTCGTAATATCACGCTATAGTGCAGCAGCTCGTCCTGGAATGGACTCAGCAAGTCGTTGGGAGCCCCTGCACATACACTGAGCATTCTGTCTCTATAGCCGTCCATAATTGTGAAAGTGTTGCCGGTTCAGGATTTTGTGCACGAACTGGCCTCTCTATTATGTCCCATAAATTTTTCGATGCGATTCATGTGTGGTGATATAGGTGGCCAAATCATTCGCTCGAATTTTTCAGGATGTTCTTCAGACCGGTCGCCCAGCGATATGGCACACTGTCATCCATAAAAGATCCATCGTTGAAGCCAGCCAATGGTCTGCAAGTAGTCGAAGTCAACCATTTCCAGCCAATGATCGCTTCAGTTCGACACGAGGACCCAGTCCATTCCATGTGAACACAGGCCACACCATTATGAAGCCACCAGCAGCCTGCACAGTGCCTTGTGGACAATTTGGGCCCACGGCTTCGTAAGGCCTCCGCCACACTCAAACCCTGCCATCAGCCCTTACCAACTAAAATCGCGACTCATCTGACCAGGCCACGGTTTTCCGGTCGTCTAGGGCTCAACAGATATGACCACGAGACCGGGAGAGGTGCTGCAGGTGGTATAACGCTGTTAGCGAAGGCAGTCGCGCCGGTCGTCTGCTGCCATTGTCCATTGAGCCCAAATTTCATCGGACTGTCCTACGGGATACGTTAGTCGTACACCCCACATTGATTTCTGCAGTTATTTCACGCAATGTTGCTTGTCTGTTAGGACTGACATCTCTATGCAAACGTCTCTGTCGTTAACTCGAGGTCGTCGGCTACTGCGTTGTACATGGTGAGAGGTAATGCCTGAAATGTGGTCCTCTCGGTACTGTGGATCTTGGAATACTGAATTCCCTAACGATTTTCGAAATGACTGCATTTTGAAAAGCCCATGCGTTTAGCTCCTTTTACCATTGCGCGTTCAAACTTTGTTAATTCTCGACTTGCGGCCATAATCACGTTGGAAACTTTTTGACATGAATCACCTGAACACAAACGACCACTCCTATAATATACTTATGCCTTGGGTGTGAGTTACTAGCGCCACCTGTACATGTACGAATTTGAGTCAAATGAAAACCTTAAATTTGTAATAACAAATCGAAATTAGGCGCCGTTATCCTGTAAGTTGGTAAGAGTGCTAAAAAGAGCGTGCAGAATGGCCTATAGGTGGCAGCATAGTGCAGATGCACACATACTGTCGCAGTATCAGTATAAAGATGGCGACTTACACCAGGGAGGAACAGCGTTCTGTTATTCGGTTTTTGCGCAGTGAAGGTGTGAAACCTATTGAAATTCATCGACGAATGAAGGTTTAGTACGGTGATGCATGTTTGTCACAGCAGCAAGTCTACGAATGGAGTAGGACATTCGCAAATGGTGTGACTTTAGAGGACGATGCTCCTCGTCCAGGTCAGGCACAACGAGTTGTGACTCCACAGAACATTGCAGCAGTTGAAGCCGTAGTGAAGGAAAACCGCCGAGTGACACTGAATGACACTGCAGCATGTTTACAGATTAGTCACGGGTCAGCACACCACATTGTGCATGATGTGCTCCAGTATCACAAAGTGTCTGCAACATGGGTACCACGGCAGCTGACTCCTGAAATGAGAGAACGACGTGTTGAAGCTTGTGAAGAACTTCTGCGGCGCTTTGAACGAGAAGGAGATGGCTTCAATGCAAGAATCGTTACTGGGGACGAAACCTGGGTTCACTTCCACCAACCGGAAACGAAGAGAGCGAGCAAGGAATGGCGCCATTCCTCATCACCAAAACCAAAGAAGTTTCGAACAGAACCATCAGCAGGGAAGGTTATACTGACTCTCTTTTGGGACGAAAAAGGCATCATTTTGGACCATTACATGCCTAGAGGCACCACTGTCACTAGTGCATCATACACAGATCTCCTAAAAAATCAAATCAAAGCGACGTGGATTGCTGTCAGCAGGTGTCCTTTTCCAACATGACAATGCAAGGCCCCACACTGCCCGTACTACCGTTGCAACAATCACAGACCTGCATTTTGAGTGTCTTTCCCTTCCACCATACTCACCAGACCATGCCCCAAGTGATTTCCATATGTTTGGACCACTCAAAGACGCAACGGGAGGAAAGAAGTTACATTCTGATGAAGAGGTACGCCACCCGGTGCGGGAGTGGTTGCGCGGACTACCAAAAGAATTTTTTTCTAAAGGAATTTGTAAGCGCTGGAGGACTTGCATTGAGCGTGGGGGAGATTATGTTGAAAAGTGATACAGCTTTGTATGACTTCTTCAGAATAAATAATATTTAAAAAATATTTGAAGTGGTTATTTGACTCACCCTAGTACATATCGTTAACCCATGACTTTAGTCACCTCACTGTATACTGGGTTGTAATTGGGAGAGCGAATGAACTGCCTTTTAGCTTAGCCTTTTGACTGGTCTATTTACAAGAAAGGAACGTGGCTCAGGGGGGATGATGGGCGGGGCACGGTGATGGCATCCCATCACAACTTGCCACAGTCCGCGGAACGGCCAGTGTGCTTGTTTGACACATATAGGAGGTTACTTGTTACTCATTTCCGTCAGCGTAATTCTTGAAGGCGTACGAGCATTCGCAGGCTGGTATGCCGCAGATCCTTGCTTAGTGACACTGTGGTAGAATGGGTAACGACAACCAGCGCAGAGCGGGTGGAGGTCGCATCAGAGCCGGTAGTGACGCCCTGGAGAAGTGGAGTGGAGCGGATGGCAGGCAGGGTGGGGTAGAGGCGATTAGGCGCAGTTTGGACGCCGGCCACGGACCGCCCGGCCTGACACCTGCCCAACAACTGGGGCGCGCGCAGCCAGCGACGCCTAAACCTGTCGCAAGCCCTCGCGGCCGCTCAGCGACTGCTAATGGTGCCATTAGCGCCGACGCTCAGCCGGCGGGCGACGCCTGCTCGGCCGCGCCTGCGTAGTCGTACACGCCGACTGACAGCCACCGTAAGCCGGCAGACCAACCGTCACGCCGTGGAGAAAACAGCTCGCAGCTACTCTGCTAGTCCACAAAATTACACGACCAGAGACGTTACTAGACTTGCTCTCTCTGTAAGGCATATTGGTAAAAATACAAGATCGAAGATGTATGTTATTTGGGAGTATAAAGGGTGCGAAACTTACAAGGGAACCTCCCCATCGCAGCCCCCTCAGATTTAGTTATAAGTTGGCACAGTGGATAGGCCTTGAAACACTGAACACAGATCAATCGAGAAAACAGGAAGAAGTTGTGTGGAAATATGATAAAAATAAGCAAAATATACAAACTGAGTAGTCCATGCGCAACAAAGGCCACATCAAGGATAGTGTGAGTTCAGGAGCGCCGTGGTCCCGTGGTGGAACGAGAGGTCCTTGGTTCAAGTCTTCCCCGAAGTGAAGATTTAAATTTTTTATTTTCAGACAATTATGAAAAAAAAATTTTTCAAATGGCTCTGAGCACTATGGGACTTAACAGCTGTGGTCATCAGTCCCCTAGAACTTAGAACTACTTAAACCTAACTAACCTAAGGACATCACACACATCCATGCCCGAGGCAGGATTCGAACCTGCGACCGTAGCAGTCGCGCGGTTCCGGACTGCGCGCCTAGAGCCGCGAGACCACCGCGGCCGGCTGACAATTATGAAAGTTCAGGCACTTACACATAATCAACTTCGCTCTCCAAAATTCCAGGACATGTTCAGATTTGCTTGGACATATGCAGGATTTGACGGTCTACACACGGAAAAATTTGAAAACGTTAAAAACATATGTTTTGACAGAGCACAGGGAAAACTGTGCGACTGTGAAACTGTTGCATTCATTTGTTGCAGTTTATGTGACAAACTCTTATGTTTTCATCACTTTTTTGGGAGTGATTATCACATCCACAAGAAAACCTAAATCGGGCAAGGTACAAGAATCTTTTTACCCATTCGCCAAGTGTACAAGTTAGGTGAGTGGACAATATATTCCTGTCATGTTACGCACATGCCGTCGCCAGTGTCGTATAGAATATATTAGACGTGTTTCCCTGTGGAGGAATCGGTTGACCTATGACCTTGCGATCAAATGTTTTCGGTTCCCATTGGAGAGGCACGCCCTTTCGTCTACTAATCGCACGGTTTTGCGGTGCGGTCGCAAAATACAGACACTAAACTTATTACAGTGAACAGAGACGTCAATGAACGAACGGACAGATCATAACTTTGCGAAAATAAAGAAATTAAACTTTTCACTCCAGGGAAGACTTGAACCAAGGACCTCGCGTTCCGCAGCTGCTCACGCTAACCACGGCGCTCCTGAGCTCACACAATCCTTGATGTTGCCTACCTTGTGCATGGACTACTCAGTTTGTATATTTTGCTTATTTTTTTCACACACAACTTCTTCCTGTTTTCTCGATTGATCTGTGTTCAGTTTTTCCAGGCCTATCCACTGTTCCAACTTATAACTAAATCTGAGGGGGGCGCGATGGGGAGGTTCCCTTGTTAGTACACAACAGCGGCTATAAGTAGGACAAGCAGAGTATCCACTTGAGGTTGGTTTACATTTGCGGGTATGTTATGCCACGCTGCTAAACCAGAGTTCATCAACTGCAGTGGCTCGGAGCGCCAGGTCGTAACCATACCTTCCAGTGGCTGAGACAGCTGCAGAGCGTGCTATCCGGTCCAGCACTCGAAAAAAACCACACGAGATAAAACCGATACCATTTATTTTAATTCTGAACGGCCGCTGTTTCTCGGAATTCGTTTAGTCTCCGTTATAACAATTGGTTTTCCGCAGAGGTTGAAAATACCTCTTCAGTTGTAAATTACTTTACTTTGACACGACCGGTCAGTCTGTTATAACCCCATCTTCAGGTGTCGTAGCTGTGCTGTGGTCTCCGAGCGCCGCGTGTACCAGGCGTGGTGTGCTGCCTATGAGGGCAGAACAGGGAGTGTGAAAATAAAGTAATTTACAACTGAAGCGGTATTTTCTACCTCTGCTATAATGCTCAGTTGCGGATGTTCTGCCAACAGGACTGTTTGTAATTGGTTTTTCCATCTCACTAATAGCTGAGTAAAAAACACGAAATATCAACCAGCCATAGTAACAGCTTAAAACTTTTGGTTTTATAATAATTTTTTTAAAAAACGGGTAATTCCCTTCGTAAGATTTGTATTGTTTTGAAATATCGAGTTATTGTAGAAAATGGGAAAAGCTATCAGCGTCATTTTAATAACAGTGTCGACAGGAACGAGCACCGAACACATGGCGTAAGATTTGGTACAGCACTGCTGATACGGTAATGTCCCTCGTACGACGTGGCGTCGCCTATTGGACGATACGCATGTTCATGCCGTATGGAAGACTTCCCTATCTGGTCTGTATGGTATTTTCTCACTGTTGTCGTCGGACATTACTTCGATTACAGAATGGCACCATTCCTATTCTGAAAGTATTTAACGAAGTGCAGCGAACTCCCTTGGCTTTAAAAGATTAAGAACGGGAAGAGCCACAACGAACTTGCACACCATTAAGGATAAAATTAAAAACTCGACAGTTTATTCATTGAAACCTCCTGGCAGATTAAAACTGTATGCCGGACCGAGACTCGAACTCGGGATCTTTGCCTTTCGAGGGCAAGTGCTCTACCATGTGAGCCACCCAAGCACGACTCACGACCCTTCCAATTCTGCCAGTACCTAGTCTCCTACCTTAAAAACTTCACACAAGCTCTTCGAGTCTCGGTCCGGCACACAGTTTTAATCTGCCAGGAAGTTTCGTATCAGTGCACACTCCGCTGCAGAGTGAAAATCTCATTCTGGAATTTATTCATTATTTACAATAAAAGTAAGTAGCTGATGTGTTACCTGTATGTACATAATAAGCATGTACCTATCTGTTGTCCTGGAAGGAGGACAAATTAAAAATAAAAATAGAGTTCTCCACCCTCAGTTTTCACCCTTTAGCACTGACTATTCATAAAGACCAAATAGCCGTATGATCCTCGACTACCACATGATTTTTCAGCAGAACTGCTAAATATTAGAATCAGTAGGAGAATACTGGTAATTTTTTTGTAGTATTCAACCACTTACTACTTTTCGAGAAAAGTAGCGAAGTTTACGCGGACTAGCCTTTTTTATTTGTCTACTTCATTAACTATTTTGGTTCTATGTACACTATGTCATCAAAACTATCCGGACACCTGGCTGAAAATGACTTACTAGTTCGTGGCGCCCTCCATCGGTAATGCTGGAATTCAATATGGTGTTGGCCCACCCTTAACCTTGATGACAGCTTTCATTCTCGCAGGCATACGTTCAATCAGTTGCTGGAAAGTTTCCTCGGAAATGGCAGCCCATTCTTCACAGACTGCTGCAATGAGGAGAGGTATCGATGTCTGTCGGTGAGGCCCGGCACGAAGTCGGCGTTCCAAAACATCCCAAAGGTGTTCTACACGATTCAGGTCACGACTCTGCGCAGGCCAGTCCATTACAGGGATGTCATTGTCGTCCAGCCACTCCGCCACAGGCCGTGCATTATGAACAGGTGCTCGATTGTGTTGAAAGATGCAATCACCATCCCCGAATTGCTCTTCAACAGTGGGAAGCAAGAAGGTATCTAAAACACCAGTGTAGGCCTGAGGTGTGACAGTACTACGCAAAACAACAAGAGGTGGAAGTCTCTCCCCCCCTCCACCCCCCCCACCCCCCCCAAAAAGTACACGACCACACCATAACACCACCGCCTCCGAATTTTAGTGTTGGCACTATACATGCTGGCAGATGACGTTCACCGGCATTCGCCATAACCACACCCTGCCATCGGATAGCCATATTGTGTACCATGATTCGTCACTCCACTCAACGGTTTTCCACTGTTCAATCGTCCAATGTTTATGCTCCTTACACGAGTAGTGCGTTAACTTTTTGAAAGATAATGCCAGGGAGACCTCGAAGACCGAAGATAGGGACCGTCCCTAACACGTCAAAATGTATCGCCTGCTGTCCAAATTGACGGCTATGATGAAACGTGCTCGTGTTGCTCCGCACAGTTAACCCATGCCATCACGCTATGCGCCGGGACCGTGTGACGATAACGAATGCAGTCTGGCAAGGTTAGTTATCTTCGGGACCACCACGCATGGGCACGTCCATCATGTTGCTGTTAGCAGAATCTGGACTCGTCTGATAAGGCGACGTTCTACACTGTATCCAATGTTGTCGTTGAAAATACTAGTGTCTTTCCGCCTCTCTCTGACATCGCGTTCAGGGAAACCGCAAAAACGGCAACCATGCTGAAACTTTCTGGGGCTCCAGACGTAGTCGCAGTCACCGTGGGGATACTTGTCACCACGAAGTACACTTCCTGACTCAAGATTCAAAACGTACTTGTTCAGTTTGTACCGCAGGGTGACCAAATTCAGTCCTCTCGGATGCTAGTCGCATGGAGACAATGAGGTCCTGCATCGCACCTAGTATGGCTCTGCTGCACGCAGAGATTCTACACTTGCATAGCAGACGTCGTATCCTGACACACCTATTGAGAATTCTGATTATCACGATACGAGATTTCCCTCACTGTTCAATTCCATCTATTGATATGCGTTTCTCCTTATCACAAATAATGCTAATCATTTACATATCCAAGAGCATAGTTCACGTCATGCACTTTGACATTTCTTACATGCCGCTTTCGTTGTGTTGTTGTTGTTTCGATGGCCAGCGGTATATATGATTTCTTCGTAATATTTGTCGTGGTAAAACGGTAAATGTCGTATGGCGATGTTGGCTGGGATGTCCCACGGGGTGTGTTCAGCCCATTGTCGGAAAGAGCTTTCTTGCTTCGCGCAGCCTGGCCCCTTTCCTCGTGGATATCTGAGAGTCTCCAGAACGAATTTTCATTCTATAGCGGAACTTGCGTTGAACTGTAACTTCCTGACAGATTAAAACTGTGTCGTGATGGGACTGGGACCTAGGACCTTTGCTTTTTGCGAGAAATTACTCTACCGACTGAGCCATCCAAGCACGACTCCCCCTCACGGCTTTACTAAATAATAGGTGCGTCGTACGTATTTTTGTGGACTATGAGTATAATGGATACGTCTACACCTACATCTAAAAATATCCTCCGCAATCTACCGTACAGTGTATGACAGAGGGTACCCTGTACCACACTATCCATTTTATTTAATCTTCCACTCGCAAGTACGGCGAGAAAAAACCGACTTTCTATATGTCTCTGCACGAACCGTAAATTTTAGAATCTTGTCTTTGCGGTCTTTACGTGAAACGTTTCTTGGCGAAGGAGTATCCGTTTTGTATTCAGCTACAAATGCCGGATCTCTAATTTTTTTTACCAATGTTCCTCGAAAGAAAGTAGCCTACCTTCCTGGGATTCCATTTCAGTTCCCGAAGCATCTCCGTAATTCTTGCGTGTTATTCGAACCTACCAGTAAAAAAATGTTTCCACTCTACGTGCCATTACAATCTTCCGTATGTCAAAGTCTCTTGTGTCAGTTGATTTCCTCATTTGTGGCTATTATCGTTATTAGAATTATTGCCCATTCGTCTCTGTTCCACTGATATACAATCCCTATCACATCACGTGCTTGCAACCTCACCAGGTGAAGTTCAGGTCACTGTGGGTGGTACTCACAAAGTTTTGGCTCATCACTGTACGTTTGTGCTACTAATTGTCTTGTACAACGCTTTTAAACGTGGCAACTTCATCCCTTATGTGGTAGTTTCCAGCTCCTTAGCAGTCAGCCTCAGGCAGAGACTCAGACACAGATACAAAAATGCTACTGCCAATGTCTGACAAAACCGCAAAACGTTGTAGGGTAAAATAGGGCTAGACAGCCATACGGGGGAAATGACCAACGGCCGTGGTTCTCCAACTGTCCCTTCCACAACGCTGTTGGTCAGTTGATGGTGAGTTATTTGTCGCGAGTGACATGCTGACGCTTTCGTTGACTCGTTATTTTAGGTACAAGTAAGTATTTTTTCATGACCAGTTTCGCATACACCTTAATATTATATAGCTTATCAACACTTTTCTGTTTTTCCGTAAGTTAAGACTGCAGAGCAGTTACGGAAACTTACATTTGAGGGCTGTATAAGTCTATCTGCATAATGTTATGTTTCTCTTTGCGTTCTTGTCCAACATGTTTGATGACGCGCTATGGCCATCTACCCCTGCCGATTGGGAAAGGTGGCCATACCATCTATAAGATATTTAGCCACCCTGTAAATTTTTAGTAGTTTTAGTTTTGATGGGAATCCTTTTTTTACAGATGCCAAGTAAGTATGTTCCCAATAATGATTCTACAAAATCCAAATCTAGAGGAAAAGCTTTAAACTTGCTATTAATAAAGTAAAAAATGGTAGTTATTCAAGAAGAAAAGGTTCTAGAGAATTCAATATTTTAAGGAAAACTCTAGAGTAAAAAATAAAAACCGGTTGTGATTCAAAAACTGCAAAGCGTCCAGGTTCCTGTTCGTGTTTAGCCAATGAGGAACGACACGAGTGATTTCCTACAACTTTCTGTACTCAACCTACCTGTAGCAAGTAGTTAAATAAAACTAACTTCGTGACGAACTTATTTTGTTTTTCACGACTATGTGAACGAATAAATATAAATCAACAGTGTTTTCTGTGTATTAGGGTTTGACATGGCATTTGAAAAGAACCAAAGCCAAATCTCCCCCTTTTACCCTATGGTGTAGAATACGCAAGGAGTATAAATCGTTACTGTCAATATATCAAAGTGCAAAATACAAAAATGGTTCAAATGGCTCTGAGCACTATGGGACTTAACATCTGTGGTCATCAGTCCCCTATAACTTAGAACTACTTAAACCTAACTAACCTAAGGATATCACACACATCCATGCCCGAGGCAGGATTCGAACCTGCGACCGTAGCAGTCGCGCGGTTCCAGACTGCGCGCCTAGAACCGCTAGACCACCGCGGCCGGCTGCAAAATACAGTCAAACGTCAAAGACACTGGTATAGGCATGTGTATTCAGAGATATGTAAACAGGTAGAATACGGCGCTGCGATCGGCAACTCCTATATATGACAAAAAGTGTCTGGCGCAGTTGTTAGATCGGTTACTGCTGATACAATAGCAGGTTATCAAGATTTATGTGTATTTAAACGTGGTGTTATAGTCGGCGCACGAGCGATGGGATACAGCATTTCCGAGGAAGAGAAGAAGTGGGGATTTTCCCGTACGACCATTTCACGAGTGTACCGTGAATAACAGGAATCCGGTAAAACATCAAATCTCCGACATCGCTAGGGACGGATAAAGATTCTGCTAGAACGGGACCAACGACGACTAAAGAGAATCATTCAACGTGACAGAAGTGCAACCCTTCCGCAAATTGCTGCAGATTTCAATGCTGGGCCATTAACGAGTGTCAGCGTGCGAACCATTCAACCAAAACATCATCGATATCGGCTTTTGGAGCCGAAGGCCCCTCGTGTACCCTTGATGAATACGCAACACAAAGCTTTATGCCTCGCCTGGGCCCGTCAACACCGACACTGGATGTTGATGACTGGAAACAAGTTGCCTGATCGAACGAGTCTCGTTTCAAATTGTATCGAGCGGATGAATGTGAACGGGTATGGAGAAAACCTAATGAATCCATGGACCCTGCATGTCAGCAGGCGACTGTTCAAGCTGGTGGAGGCTCTGTAATGGTGTGGGACGTGTGCAGTTGGAGTGATATGGGACCCCTGATACGTCAAGACACGACTCTGACAGGTGACATATACGTAAGCATCCTGTCTGATCACCTGTACCCATTCATGTTCATTCCGACGTACTTGGACAATTCCAGTAAGACAACGCGATACCCCACACGCTTGGAATTAGTACAGAGTGGCTTCAGCACCACTCTTCTGCGATTAAACACTTGCGGTGGCCCCCAACCTCCCCAGACATGAACATTTTTTAGCATATCTGGGAAGCCTTGCGACGTGCTATTCAGGAGAGATGTCCACTCCCTCGTACTCTTACGGATTTATGGACAGTCCTGCAGGATTCATGGTGTCAGTTCCCTCCACCACTACTTCAGACGTTATTCGACTCCATGCCACGTCGTGCTGCGACACTTCTGCGTTCTCGCGGTGACCCTACACGATATTAGGCTGGTGTACTAGTTGCTTTGTTTCTTCAGTGTATATATATTAGTGTCGATATTTTTCTTCTAGCACCGATATTTCTGAAATTTCGTTCCCATGTGTAGCACTAATTTACAGATAAATGTGTTACTTCACCAAAGCGAGCGTCCTCTTAATTCAATGTAGTAGAATTCATCCAGATAGATGGTATGAATTATCACAATAGAAGCCTACAATGCTACTGACTTTTTTTTAGTTGTCTTACGATGTTATGCAATCCGGAGCCAATGTGTAAAACTTAAATATGTTACACATTAAATATGTTAAATTTAAAAGGTAGATCACATCACATTTATCACGCACCCATTACTTCCATAGAATATTTACTTTGCTTTAGTCACGAGGTGGTGAACTGCCAAAAAGTGACATGTATGTCTGTACAGTGATATATCGTGTGCTGCGAGTAGTAATTCGAAACTGGTAGGAAGCTGCTGTCCTCTAAGCACCAAGCACTTCAGCAATTCTGTTGTCGCGTGGGTAGCCGAAAATGTGGTCAGCGTCCTTCTCGGCTTTACAGTCACATAGGGGACCTATAGAAGTGGAGTTGGAACATGGTACCGAGGAACTTTCTATGGAACCTACCAAGAGGGATACGCGTTAAACCTTTCGGCACGGAAGCAGTGAGCCCCTGGTAGTACCGCCACCTGCAGAACTCTAGCTGTCCGTTCGGAGACCACAACGCTACTGTATCCCCCAACATTCCAGGCGTGCTCGCGAGGGACGCGCGTCACCGATATTGCTCACCTTCCACAGTGTCGCACTATATACTTAGATATAACAAATGCTGCTGTACGACGATGTGCTGCTCAATCCTTTTCGTGATGTGGAGATTCAAAGTTTTGAGAGTCTGCCGAATGCCACAGGAGGGCGCCATCCTTCAGGCAGCGGTATTATCGCAGCTGACTAAGGGCTTTAGACTATAGGTGACCGTTCTATATTCGAGTCTCGCCAACTCATTTATTTTGTAATCCTCTACCAAACATTACTATTACTTCAACGAATCATCTTCCTTCAGAAAGAAAAGAAAAAAGCGAGAACAGTAATAATAATGGCCGGCCGCGGTGGTCTCGCGGTTCTAGGCGCGCAGTCCGGAACCGCGGGACCGCTACGGTCGCAGGTTCGAATCCTGCCTCGGGCATGGATGTGTGTGATGTCCTTAGGTTAGTTAGGTTTAAGTAGTTCTAAGTTCTAGGGGACTGATGACCTCAGAAATTAAGTCCCGTAGTGCTCAGAGCCATCTGAACCTTTTTTTTAAAGACTCGCTCCGCAAGAGCCTAAACGAGAGAAGGGAGCCGTTTTGGACACTGGGGAATGGAGCGAAATAGACGCTCTGACTCTCGCAGGTGTTCAGCTGGGTTTACGTCGGGACTCGGGGCGGGCCAGCCATTTCGGGAAAGTTAATGTGCACGAACGATTGCCTCACGGCTGCAGCTTCATAATAGGGTGTAATATACCGCTGATACCATCATCGTTCCCGAACATTTTCTCCACTGTGTGTGGTGTGAAATGTGTTCACATCACCCTGCTGTTAGGGTTGTCTTAAGTACAATAAAAGGAAAGAAGTTCAACTAGAGCAAAATAAACACCGACATTCTCTACCAACACGTCCTCTGTATTTCAGTGTTCGCGCTACACATGACAGCAGGTAACTCTCTCCAGGCATTAAGTAAATCGAAACCCTAACACTTCTGTCGGACAGCCATTGGGAATGGCATGATTCATCCACCAAATCACTCGTATCCAGTCATCGACTGCCCAGTAGCGTCACACTTTGTATCACCTCAAGCGTCGCTAACCATTACTACAGAAATGTAAGCTTTTTAACTCCCTAACCACACTGAGAGTGGTAGCTGGACTGCTGGAGGTACTTTGGAACCCCCGAGTGATATTATGGTATTTTGCACAGCCTCCTTCCACAATGCGTAACAGTCCCTGACAGACAGGACAGGAGATCTACACGGTGTTGGTTAGTGGTGGATGTTTCTTGGCGTTTACAACCCGCCAGGTTAGCCGAGAGCGGTAATGCGCTGCTCGGTTAGGCGCGCCGGCCCCGGATACAATCCGCCCGGCGGCTTGACGTCGGAGGCCGGTGTGCCGGCCAGCCTGGATGTGGTTTTTAGGCGGTTTTCCGCATCCCACTAGGTGAATACCTGGCTGGTCCCCACGTCCCGCCTCAGTTACACGACTCGCAGACATCTGAACACATTCGCACTATTCCATGGATTACACTAGCCCCTGACACTTGGGGTACACTAATTCCGTCCCGGGGTGGAGGGGAGAGGGTAAGGGGTGGCGGCAGAAAGGCAGCTGGCCACCCGTTAAATTAACTTCGCCAAATCCGATTAACCATGCCGACCCTGCGTCATTGCAGGAAAGAGAAAGTAAGTTCTTTGGCGTTTCCACTTCACGATCACCTATAGTAGACTTGGGCAGTTTTACAAGGTTTGGAACGTCCTTTATGAATTTGTTACGGAGGTGACTTCAAATGCGAACTAATCCACGCCGTAAGTCACTGAACTTTCCATAGCGACTGTTTCTGCTCTTACTGGTTCTCTACTGACAACATGAAATTCCTCGTCTCTTTTTATATCGGTGGTACATGTCTCGTCACATCTAGTGCCCATTTCTTGATACTTTTGAGAAGGTAGTGTACTGCCCAATATGACTACACTGTGATATGCGCACGAATGTGGCGATAAATAATTAGATACACTGACGGAAAAGAAATCGCAACACCAAAAAAATATGAAACTTCCTGGAAGATCAAAACTCTGTGCCGGACCGAGACTCGAACTCGGGACAGATATTGTGAACGGCAATGGCCGATTTCTGGTTTCTACCGGACAGAAGCTAGTCTCCAGCCTGGAGAAAAAGGGCCAATTTTGGCTAAGCTAAATGGCGGTGGTGGGAACGGAGCCGAATGCTTTCCAAGGCGAGACACTGCCCCAGGATGGCTGGTTCTTCGTAATACCCTACGGGAACAAACGTCTGCATTCTAGGGTGGCAGCTACTTACACCAGTACTACGGATGTTAGCACAGAATGGCCAGTCGAAGTGTCTGCGTTTTGGTTGTGAGGTTAATTGGTGTGGAGCCTGGGAACTCGAGGGTTCAGCCGCAAGTTTTGAGTCCTCTGTCTCGGAGGTGGTGTTGCGGCATGCATTTCTGAAGTCTGTAATTAGTAATCAGTGAAGTGGTTATCTCTGTGTGGAAAAGTTAGAAAGTCTTCGGAATTCGTGTGAGTTTTACAGTGTGACACTTGCGTTTTCTGCAGAGCACAAGACACCTGACGTACTTTCTTGCTTTCACAATCGTTGGCCTCGCCAACTAACATGGAAACTGTAACATTGCACCCCAACCCCACCCTCGGGCTAAGCTGCAGATCAGTCTGTCACAGCGAGGGTTTTTCGTTTCACATTCGTTGATTTCACCGACTAACAACGAAACTGTCGGAACCCACCATAACTTACCTCCGATTATGCTAGATATCAGTCTGTTTCCACAACCCCCCTGCGAAAAAGCCGCATATCCCAGCGAGAGCTATAGGCTCCGCAGAAATATATCTCTGTGGAAACTTCAGTTAGGTCAAGTGTTCAGCCCCAGTCTTAGTAAGTGCGTTCCCGTGCATTGGCGTGGGAACTGGCGTAATCAATTCCTAGTTTTAGAGACGGGTGTTGTCGTTTAAGGAGCGTATACGGATCCTGTAGGAAGTGGCTGTCGAGCAGACGTGTATCAACTGGCCAGCTGGAGTGTTGTTTAATGAACGAAGTGGACTTGGTGAGAATGAAGACAAATAACTTGCGTTTATATGAAAGCTCCTGGCAGATTAAAACTGTGTGCCGGACCTAGTCTCGAAATCGGAACCTCTGTCTTTTGGTGGCAAGTGATCTACCAACTGAGCTACCCAAGCACGTCCCGAGTTCGAGTCTCGGTCCGGCTCACAGTTTTAATCTGCCAGCGCGCACTCCGCTGCAGAACGAAAAGTTCATTCTGGGAACTTGGGTTTAGATTGATACAAAATTTTATGAATGGAGTTCTTGTCTGTGTTGTGTGTATGTAACCTTTTTTTACTTTATTTTTATTTTATTTATAGAGACGATGATTGAAACCTGTTCGTGACGGTGAACAACACCACGGCCACTAAACGGAAGCAATCGGCGAGGAGACCAGGAAAATGCCTTAGCAGAATTTCACGCCCGCGCGCGTTCCAGAGCTGTGTAGGTTCTGCGAACTGGTAAAATAGCCTCTTTGGTGAAAAAGAATCACTGACTCCCGACTACTGAAATGGTAATCGCCGTAAAACACCAATGCCACCCTATAGAGGCCACGGCGTACCAGTTCAATCCAGATTGCGAACCGGGCGACGCCTCCATTTCGCGAGCTCCGATCCGTTCCAAGAGACTACCGTTTAGGTTTTCTTTCTTTTCATTACAGCACTTCTGTACCAGGTGTTGCAAAAACCGGACATCATGTGGAAATCAGTCGAATTCGAGCAGGTGTCGTATGCCCAGACCACTATCCGTGTAGAAGGATTAGGGAAAGGACGACCTGTAGCGTCTGCGAATTCCTTTGAGTGGATGGCTTGATGTTAAGATTCCAGAAGCAGAGTGGGCTCTTCCGAATCTTAGTTCTCTGGAGCTAGGGCTGCAAGTTTGAAAGGTTTCAGTCCAGGGAACTCGGTATAAAGGAAGTTCTATGATGCACTGCAAGCTTACAAGGTGCTGAGGATAAGACTGAGGCGTCAGTACCCTGAGCAACTTAGGTGCCGCGAGCATGTAAATAACGCCCCCGGTGCAGAGTACCGCGGAGGCGGCGTCGAAGGCGAAGTCTAAGACGGAGTCCCTCAGGCCGGTTTATATTAGTCGACATGACGCGTCTCGGCCGCGATCACGTGCTGTCCTCCTTAACCCGGCTGTTATCAGAAGCCTCTAGCCCACACTGCCCTTATCACAAAAACTCAGTTCATCCTGCTTCCTAGCGTCCCTCTGGGGACACTGCTGTTGCTCTGGACGCCTTACGACTTTCATTCGATCACGTAGGCTCTTGGTATGGAGGCTTACGTCTTATCACATGCTACACAGCTCTGGTTTCTTCAGATTCGTTATTATTGTACCGCACTGTGTGTGGAGGCTTTCCGGGCATCCAAAGGACATGTATCCAGCCTGCGGAAACATCCAGCGCTATGTTGCAATATCACAGCTCCATCTTGCACAACGACGGCTTAATCCGTGTCACGTTGCAATTTATTCGCGACAGACCCTTCACCCAGAACTGAACAAAACTCCATTCCCCCAATTGCTGCTAAACGGCACTGTAGCATATAGAATGGGGCAGGAGGACCGCTCTGTCACGCCAAGGAATTATGTTTTACGCTTTGGGGAGGAGGCAGGAAACAAGACGCGTGCCTTCTCGAAATCTGAGATAGATAATCCCACGCGTTAAGCGCCATGAGGAAGAGGGCCTATGAATTTTACGCTTTTCACTACAGGGCACCCCTCACTGTTATTATCTCTAAATCCTTCCAAAGAAACAAACGCTAATATATCTCCAGAATGAAATTTTCACTGTGCAGCGGAGTGTGCGCTGGTATGAAACTTCCTGGAAGATTAAAACTGTGTGCCAGACCGAGACTCGAACTCGGGACCTAATATACCTACACCAAATTTAAAAAAAAGTCTTTAATTATCCGAATGTAAAACCGATACCTAATAAAAAAATGCGAGACGGAAGGCCTGCAGCCTTAGCAGAGGACGAACGCGTCGGTGACGTGATTCGATGCGTGGGGAGTGTGCGAGATTCCGCGGCAGCGGCGTGTGTGGCCGGCTTTCCCGCACCCGGCAGACGGATTTGGCTGCAGCGCGGGACTCCACGGCGCGGGGCGGCACGCGCGGTCGTAAGCGTGCCGGCACGTCCCGGCCCTGCGTGACAGGCGGCGCCGCGGCGCTCTGAGCTGCGCAGTTCTCCGCGACCCTGACACGCCGCTTCCTGCCAGCCAGCTCAGCGCAGCTCAGCAACTTCCAGTAGCGGCTGGCGCGCCGAACTCAATATCCCACTCCTATCATCCAATGAGTCTATCCATTCCTATCCCACCTTATTCAAAGCCTGTCCCATCTTATCCAGCCCCATTCCACCCCATACTATGCTACTTGATATCATACTGCATGCAGTCCCATCCCTTTGCGTCCCACACAACACCCCAATCCCACCCTATATCTTCCTATATTGCCTTATCCTATCATATCGCATCTCATTTTAACCCATCTTATTTCAAAGGTTGGCACCGTTGGCGACACCTACAACGTGCTCACATGAGGAAAGTTTCCAACCGATTTCTCATACACAAACAGCAGTTGATCGGTGTTACCTGGTGAAACGTTGTTGTGTAAGGAGAAGAAATGCGTACCATCACGTTTCCGACTTTGATAAAGGTCGGATTGTAGCCTATCGCGATTGCGGTTTATCGTATCGCGACACTGCTGCTCGCGTTGGTCGAGATCCAATGACTGTTAGCAGAATATGGAATCGGTGCGTTCAGGAGGGTAATACGGAACGCCGTGCTGGATCCCAACGGCCTCGTATCACTAGCAGTCGAGATGACAGGCATCTTATCCGCAGGGCTGTAACGGATCGTGCAGCCACGTCTCGATCCCTGAGTCAACAGATGGGGACGTTTGCAAGACAACAACCATCTGCACGAACAGTTAGACGACGTTTGCAGCAACATGGACTATCACCTCGGAGACCGTGGCTGCAGTTACCATTCACACTGCATCACAGACAGGAACGCCTGCGATGGTGTACTCAATGACGAATCTGGGTGCACGAATGGCAAAACGTCATTTTTTTCGGATGAATCCAGGTTCTTTTTACAGTATCATGATGGTCGCATTCGTGTTTGGCGAAATCGCGGTGAACGCACATTGGAAGGGTGTATACTTCATCGCCATACTGCCGTATCACCCGGCGTGATGGTATGGGATGCCATTGGTTACACGTCTCCGTCACCTCTTGTTCGCATTGACGGCACTTTGAACAGTGGATGTTACATTTCAGATGTGTTACGACCAGTGGCTCCGCCCTTCATTCGATCCCTGCGAAACCCTACATTTCAGCAGGATAATGCACGACCGCATGTTGCAGGTCCTGTACGGGGCTTTCTGGATACAGAAAATGTTCGACTGCTGCTCTGGCCAGCACATTCTCCAGATCTCTCAGCAACAGAAAACGTCTGGTCAATGGTGGCCGAGCAACTGGCTCGTCACAATACGCCAGTCACTTCTCTTGATGAACTGTGGTATCGTGGTGAAACTGCATGGACAGCTGTACCTGTACACGCCATCGAAGCTCTGTTTGACTCAATGCCCAGGCGTATCAAGGCCGTTACTACGGCCAGAGGTGTTTGTTCTGGGTACTGATTCATCAGGATCTATGCACCCAAATTGGGTGAAAATGTAATCACATGTCACTTCTAGTATATTATATTTGTTCAATGAATACCCGTTTGTCATCTGCATTTCTTCTTGGTGTAGCAATTTTAATGGCCTGTGGTGTATAATCCACGTCACTGTTCTTAACGCGAAATGAAGTTGGTAACTGATGACTCCTTGACGTCTATGCTCTCGAAGTATCGCATTGCTGAACAGAACGCTGGGGAACTACTTGTGGCTGACTTTGCTTTTGCACTTGCCGCCAGCATCGCAGGATTTAGTCTGACTGCTGGGTGAGCTGCCGAGACGTGGCAGTCCCGTTGCGACTTTGACACGAGTCGGACGCCGGCGCCTTTACAGTTACCCTGCCGCAGAACGAGAGGAGCGCAGGCGGCGGTCGCACGGCCCCCTGGAAGTGTGCTGCGGGCAGCGGCCGTCCGTGTGCCGGCGTCCAAAGTGCCGCTGATGAGCGCCACACCCACCGCCGCCCCGGAAGGCTGCTGCCGTCGCAGCCACACGCGACGCCGGCGTCCGTGCACCGGCTGAGCGCCCGGGAGCGCGAAGCCAACACACGGTGTTCAAGCGTACCCGGCGGTCTACACCTAAGCCTGCGGACTTCGCAAATGCCGGCCGGGGTAGCCGAGCGGTTCTAGGCGCTACAGTCTCGAACCGCGCGACCGCTACGGTCGCAGGTTCGAATCCTGCCTTGGGCATGGATGTGTGTGATGTCCTTAGGTTAAGTTAGGTTTAAGTAGTTCTAAGTTCTAGGGGACTGATGACCTCAGGTGTTAAGCCCCATAGTGCCCAGAGCCATTTGAAAGTTTTTTTGAAATGCGCAAATCATTCTGAAGTGCCTTGCAGAGGCTACTTGGCACTGTTACCCCCGCTGGCATTTCTTGCAGTTTCAATCGCGTATGGAGCGCGAGAAAAATGGCCTAGTCCGCGCACAGTGAAAACTGGCGACTGGTGAGTGACACGAATTCGAGAGGAATCATTAAGTGATGTGGAACGCCCGTTTACACAGATGACGCAGTATGCATGCTGTCTTATTATGCATATCAAATATAAACGTGACTGAGATGAGGGCAGTCTCACCTTTAAAGGACCAATTACGCATCGACGCACTTCGTTGTGAGCTGTCACTTGAAACTGGTCTCACGTTCTTTATTATTCGGGAGCCGTGCGGAATTAGCCGACCGGTCTTAGGCGCTGCAGTCATAGACAGTGCGGCTGGTCCCGGCGGAGGTTCGAGTCCTCCCTCGGGCATGAGTGTGCGTGTTTGTCCTTAAGATAATTTAGCTTAAGTAGTGTGTAAGCTTAGGGACTGATGACCTTAGCAGTTAAGTCCCATTAGATTTCACACACATTTTGTTATTCGGGGCGTTGATTTCTGTTCGGTATAAAAGGAATCGGACATAGGTGGAAAGTAATTCTTTACCTCTCCTCTCGCTATCCTCGCTTTCGAAACATCCGGCCAAGTTCTCCTGTCTGGTTGGTTGATCGATAATTTGGGGGAGGGGGTCAAACAGCGAGGTCTTCGGTCCCATCGGATTACAAAAGGATTGGGAAGGAAGTCGGTCGTGCCCATTCAAATGCACCATCGCGAAATTTTCCCGTAGTGATTTGGGGAAATCACGGAAACCTAAATCAGGATGGCTGGACGCGGGTTTGAACCGTCGTCTTCCAGAATGCGAGGCTACATAATGCCAGAATGTGATCGATTAGTCTGTAAGAATCTTCATTTGTTATATAAGAAGGGCTAACCGAAAAACTTTTACTACTGTTCAAAATTATTTATATCACATAGGAAGTCTGTTCCGCTCATACCACTGCTTAGTATAGTTCGCCGCCCGGGCTGAAATCGCGATTGCAAGGGAATACGTTTAATAATCGTCAAGGCGAAAATTATTGTCATTTCTAAAACCCAGCAGTGCTGTGAGGGCAGCTATAAACAAAGTAATCGCCGGCCGGAGTGGCCGAGCGGTTCTAGGCGCTTCAGTGTGGAATCGCGCGACCCCTACGGTCGTAGGTTCGAATCCTGCCTCGTGCATGGATGTATGTGATATCCTTAGGTTAGTTAGGTTTAAGGAGTTCTAAGTTCTAGGGGACTGATGACCTCAGATGTTAAGTCCCATAGTGCTCAGAGCCATTTGAACCATTAAACAATGTAATCGATCTTTACTGTGTGTCGCGACAGCATCACAGTATTATCCATCGACCTCGAATATAAAACACTACGAGAAAATACACTATGTGATCAAAAGTATCCGGATACCTAGATGAAAATGACTTACAAGTTCCTGGCGCCCTCTATCGATAATGCTGGAATTCAATACCGAGCTGGCCCACACTTAGCCTTGACAGCTTCCACTCTCGGAAGCATACGTTATATCAGGTGCTGGAAGGTTTCTTGGGAAATGGCAGCCCGTTCTTCACGGAGTACTGCACTGAGGAGATGTATCGATGTCGGTCGGTGAGGCCTGGCACGAAGTCGGCTTTCCAAAACATCCCAAACAAGTTCTGTAGGATTCAGGTGAGGATTCTGTGCAGGCGAGTCCATTACAGGGATGTCGTTGTCGTGTAACCACTCCGCCACAGACCGTGCGTAATGAACAGCTTCTCGATCGTGTTTAAAGATGCAATCGCCATTCCCGAATTGTTCTTGAACAGTGGGAAGCAAGAAGGTACTTAAAACGTCAATGTAGGACTATACTTTGATAGTGCCAAGCGGAACAACAAAGGGTGTAAGCCCCCTCCATGAGAAACTCCGAATTTTACTGTTGGCATTACACACGCTGGCAGATGACGTTCGCTGGGCATTCGCCATACCCACACTCTCCCATCGGATAGCCAGATTGTGTGCCGTGATTCGTCACGCTACAAACGATTTTCCACTGTTCAGTCGTCCAATGTTTACCCTCCCTACACCGAGGAGTCGTTTGGCATTTACCGGCGTTATGTGTGGCTCATGAGGAGCCGCTCGACTACGAAATCCAAGTTTTCTCAGATCCTGCCTAACTGTCATAGTACTTGCAGTGGATTCTGATGAAGTTTGGAGTTCATGGATACATGTCTGCCTATTACACATTCGATCCTCTTCAAATGTCGGCGGTCTCTGTCTGTACACCTTTGTGCTGTACGTGTCCGCTCACGTTTCCACTTCACTATCACATCGGAAACAGTGGACCTAGGGATGTTTAGCAGTGTGGAAATCTCGTGTACAGACGTATGCCACAAGTGACACCCAATCGTATGACCACATTCGAGGTCTGTGAGTTCCGCAGAGCGCCCCATTCTGCTCTCTCCCGATGTCTAATGACTACTGAGGTCACTGATACGGGGTACCTGGCAGTAGGTGGCAGCACAATGCACCTCATATGAGAAACTTATGTTTCTGGGGGTCTCAAGATACTTTTGATCTCATAGTCTAACTATATAATAGAGATCAGAGCTAACACGGACACACTTGCGAGTGCATTTTTTCCGTGTGCTATTCGTGAGTGAAACGATGGAGAAATACTCTCAGAATAGTCCACTCTGCCAAATATTTACGTGTGGAGTGCAGAGATGTCGTGAAAATGTAGTTTCTCTCTCCAAGGAAGCAGTGCTAGCTGTTTCGGCGAACGTCAAGCGCCAGCACACCGGTCAAGAACGGACGGGTAGAGAGGGCTCTGAGACGACGTCAGCCAATAGAACGCTGACCGGCCCCTCTCTAGGACGACACCGAGACAGAAGAATATAAGCACCGCGCCGCCTAGCCGCGCTCCAGTTGAAGTCCAGACAGTCTACGAGTCCGACAGCAGTGACTTAGGAATTCTGTACTCTGAAGAGACTTCTCATTTGTCTGTCGCCCATTGCTTCCAACACTTCTGTATTTCACAAAAGTTAGGTATTGTCAATCATCTTACTGTAATAAAAATCCATTAATACGATTTGCCTGAATTGTTGTGTAGCGATCTGAAAAAGCAGGCTCCCTAGGCACTCTATATTTAGGCGAATGGGCAAGACAGAACACTATTAGCGTAAGGAGGGTTTCTGTGGAGTTTGCAAGGTAGGAAATGAGGTACTGTCGGAAATAAAATTGTAAGGAAGGTCGTGTATCATGTCTCGGTGGACCGGTCGGTAAGAGCATTGCCCGCAAAAGGCAAAAATTCCGCGTTCGAGTCCCACTCAGGCACACAAGTTTCAAAGCAGGCTCGCACTCCGCTGCGGAGAGGGACGACTCGTTCTGGAGGTAATGCGGCTCTGCGTCTTCCCGGACGGTATTTACTTTTACCCCGGCTGCGAGATTTGCTGTAGGCGGCAGGCGAGTGACCAGGAAGTCGGCGCCCGGCCCTTGGCGACCGCGGCGGGTCCGTGACGTCAGCCTCGTCAGGCAGGCTGGCGGCGCGGCTGCAATTTGCGCCTCTGCGCCTATCTGCCGCCGCATCTGGCATCGGGGCGCGTGACGCCGCGAGCAGATGAGGGCCCGATGTGGACGGGGGAGGGAAGCGGCGGGCCGCGCATGCGCAACAGCCCGCACTCTGCAGCTTGTGTGGCGCCGGCAAAGACAGTCCGTAACCGTTGACTGTGGATTAGCAGGTAGCACATCGGAACTAGGAACACACACAAGTCCCCTACGTATCGCTCTCCCCAATGGCCGACAAGGCAAGAGCTTACTGAATGATATTTTCACTCTGCAGCGGAGTGTGCGCTGATATGAAACTTCCTGGCAGATTAAAACTGTGTGCCGCACCGAGACTCGACCTTTGCCTTTCGCGGGCAAGTGCTCTACCATCTGAGCTACCCAAACACGACTCACGCCCCGTCCTCACAGCTTTACTTCTGCCAGAACCTCGTCTCCTACCTTCCAAACTTTACAGAAGCTCTTCGCGAACATTGCTGAACTAACACTCCTCAAAGAAAGGAGCCTGTGGCTAAGCCATGTCTCCGCAATATCCTTTCTTTCAGGAGTGCTAATTTTGCAAGGTTCGCAGGGGAGCTTCTGTAAAGTTTGGATGGCAGGAGACGAGGTACAGGCAGAAGTGAAACTGTGAGGACGGGGCGTGAGTCGTGCTTGGGTAGCTCAGATGGTAGAGCACTTGCACGCGAAAGGAAAAGGTCCCGAGTTCGAGTCTCGCTCCGACACACGGTTTCAGTCTTCCAGGAAGTTTCAAGAGCTTACTAATTATAGCGCGCACAGGGACGTTTACGCAGTCGTACACCCTGCGCTCCATACGGGACGAATCCCTAGCAAATGCTACAGCGGGACGTTCTTCCACGCACTTCACAAACGTTTGCAGTGTGTAGATGTACAGTCATGGAAGTAAATATTGATACACGATTGTTCATGTAGAATAATTTTATTTATTACAAAAAATGGCTCCAAGCACTATGGGGCTTAACATCTGAGGTCATCAGTCCCCTTGACGTAGAACTATTTAATCCTAACTAACCTAAGGACATCACACATCCATGCCCGAGGCAGGATTCGAACCTGCGACCGTAGCAGCAGCGCAGTTCCGGACTGAAGCGCCTAGAACCGCTCGGCTACAGCGGGCGGCTTATTTATTACAACTGAGGACCATAACCAGAGATGTTATTTCGTAAACCAAAGGTATGGGGTTTTCTTTCTAATCTGTGTATAAGAAAAGATCACTTATACTAGTTTTCGCAAAAAGAGAATAAAAATTCCGTGCCAACTTGCTTCATATAGTGGGGAAAAAAGTCACAGAAGCAACTAACGAACCGTTTCCAGCTAGCAGCACCATGTCCGCGTTAGTTCTGATACGATGTCAGTGCCATTCCACAGCAAAATGGGCCGCACACTAAGGAACTGTAGAGGAAAGGCCGACACTTACCTCCCAATTCGACAAGGGAAAATCTTTTTCCGAAACAGTCGATACTGTTGCAAAAAGTTATGCAACTGTGCAGTGCATAATATCGAGATTTAAAGTAACAAATTCATTAGTAGAGAAAGAGGAGGTCGACCACAGAAGCTAACGCAAATAGAACGAAATATGTTGGTAAGGATAGTCAAAAAAGATCCTAAACTGATAGGTTGTGTGTTGTCAGTGCATGTTAATCATCAGTTCGAGGAGGAGATCATACCAAGGGCAGTTTGCTGTGTTTTAAGTAGTGCAGGTTACGGAGCTAGGATACCTGGATGAAAACCAAACATCAGCAAGAACAATAAGAAATTGAGGCTTGAATTTGCTCGAAACTATATAAGAAAGAACACAAATTTCTGGGGCAAGTTACAGTTCAAATATGAACGTAAATTCAACATATTTGTAAATGATCCAGAATTTTGGTGTGCAGACGACAAGATACATGTACGACAACATCTCGTGTTGGGTATCTTGTTTCTGATGAAGGTAAAATGGATAACTATTTGACATACGCAAAAGGAAAATGTGCAGAAAAGTGTTAATAGGATGGATTTAGGCGCGGATCACTGTTTTCATCGCCGGCCGGTGTGGTCAAGCGGTTCTAGGCGCTTCAGTCTGGAACCGTGCGACCGCTACGGTCGCAGGTTCGAATCCATATGTGTGTGATGTCCTTAGGTTAGTTAGGTTTAGGTAGTTCTAATTTCTAGGGGACTGATGACCTCAGATGTTAAGTCCCATAGCTCTCAGAGCCATTTGAACCATTTGAACTGTTTTCATCAACACAATGACCCTAAGCATACAGCGGAAATTGTTCGCCTGTAGAGCTTGTATAGCATTCCCCATATTCTGAAATTCCAGGTCTGAGCTCAGACCTTAATTTAACTGAAAATTTTTGAGTACGCGTGAAAGAAAGGTCAGAAACGATGAAATAGGAGAAAGTGATACATACAAGACGAATGCCAACAAAGCATTAACATTATCATTATATTTATGTACATTGTAATTTTCCTTATTCCTCACTGTGTGATGCTAGCTGTTACAGGATTTTTATTTACTTTTTTCAGAAGACTTATTTAATTAATCCTTTTATAAAAGCAGATTAGGAAGAAACCCAATACTGGTAATTTACCTAATAACATCTCTGGTCTGCTCTTTAGTTCTAATAAATAAAGTTAATCTATATAAACAACGATGTATGAATAATTTTATCTATGACTGACTACTGACTAGTTTAGACTTGGCTTGGCTTGTTTTAGGGAAGGAGACCATACAGCGAGGTCATCGGTCTCATCGGATTAGGGAAGGAAGTCTGCCGTGCCCTTTCAAAGGAACCATACCGGTATTTACCTGGAGCGATTTAGGGAAATCACGGAAAACCTAAATCAGGATGGCCGGACGCGGGATTGAACCGTCGTCCTCCCGAATGCGAGTCCAGTGTGCTAACCACTGCGCCACCTCGTTCGGTACTAGTTTAGAGATTGTGCTCGTTCTCAAGTGCGTCTTTACACACGTACCAACACATTAGGCTTCTTATCGATTCTTGGTTTCCCTTTTTTTGTCTGCATTCGCGTTTGAGTTAAATGTGACCAATTTCTAACCCATTTGCTCCTTCTGAAGCCAACACCTGGCACGTTCTCACTATATTAACGAAATAATTTCATAGTATTATAACGTGCCTTTCGTTACAATTGTTTATAGGGGGGACGGTGTTCTAAGTAGAGAACAGTGTACGTAAGAACATGTGATGTTTTTTGGTTGATACTTCAGTCTAGTGCCCTCTAGAGACCGCCAAGAGGAGTTTCCGCCATTTTCTGCAGTGATGCAGCATGGTGAATTAGACATGTGTTCATTATTATTGTCGTTAACTGTTTAATTTATTTTATTTCCTAATCTGTTGTCATACGTGTTATATGGGCATTAGGCCTATGTCCACGCATAGTCCTCTGCCAAACTGTTCGCCTTGCTGAGCTTGTCTGCGACTGCAGTTGCTTTGAAAGTCGTTGAAGCCTCTGATTATGTCTTCAGCACTGCAAGACGAAACCTCAGGCAGATAATTGTGCCTTGTACCACGGCCTAACAGAAGTATCACCCATAATGCAATTACCGGCTGTGAAACCATGCATTCTGTGCTTGTCTTAGTGTTTTGAATCGCTGAACCTCTCAATCTCGCTCATGTTTTAGCATCGTGTAGGCTTCTTCAGGGTGCTGTAAATATCTGTTTCCTGTTACCTGTCGTTGATTAGCAGAAGTAGTATTCGCTCTTGGGTGCCTTATGTCAGTTATCATTTTTTTAAAATTTGGAATGATATCTTCGGAGAGGCCCAGTTCCACTCATTATTGTTATTCATTCGAATTTGTACAGTTAGTTATTTGTAGACTTATTTGTTTACCATTGTTTTTTATTGTAAAGAAATATTTATCGAAGTGTCAAACATTTTTATCTACTTGGGAGGTGGTGATGAGATATTAGATTCATGTTTATCTCGATTTGTGCGAAAGTCACATTTTTCTGTTTTGTTTCTAACCCCAGGCACTCTAGTTAATTGGATTAGATTGTCAATAATCAACGCTGAAGTCGGAAAAACCTAATGGTAAAATGATACATTGTATCACATTAGCTGATGACATCGTGGTGCGTGCAGACTCAAATGTATGTGAAATCTTATGGGACTTAACTGCTGAGGTCATCAGTCCTTAAGCTTACACACTACTTAACCTAAATTATCCTGAGGACACACACACACACACACACACACACACACACACACACACACACACACACACACACACACACACACCAATGCCCGGAGGGAGGACTCGAACCTCCGCCGGTGCAGACTCCTAAAAGAAAATGAACAATGCAACAAATCCTATTGGACACTCTTCATTTATGGAAATTAAAAGTGGACAAGCGGAAAACGAAAGTAATGGTAGTAAGGAAAAGTACAGGAGAAACTAAAAGTATAATATAAAAACTGATGACGTCGACTTGTGCAGATGAAGCCACTTTGTTGTCTCGGTAGTATACTGACAGAGGACGACAGATGTTTAATGGAAGTGAATGACTGCTGTGACAAAAAGTGGCATCGGCGACTAAGAGAAACGTTCTGACCAGTTAACGTGTGGATACAGATGTCAGAAAATCTTTTGTAAAATTGTCTGTACAGAGCACACTGTTCTATGTTAGTTACAGTTGGACTCTGGGTGCACTGGAAAGGAATCTGCTTGACGCTGCTCAAATGTGCATACGGCGGAAAACGACAGCAATGAGTTGGGCGAAAAGAAAAACAAACCTGGAAGCCTTACGGAAAGTCAACGAAGAGGGAATATTACTAAAGGAAATGGAGAAGGGAATAATAAAACATACCGGACATTATAAGCTCCCCGTTAGATATGGTATTAACTTCTTTATGCATTTTTTGTGCAAGACGCTGTTTTCCAGTACTATTACTTATCTTCTACATGGCATCAGTGTGTCTGGGTTCGCTTCCCCTTAAAATCTTTATAAAAGATTAAGTCGTCCTGGTGATAAGTTTGAAGTATAATGTTGACTTTTCAGCTATAACACTTTTAATTTTTCCTTCTACTAGTCACAAAATTATTGGCGAACTTCACATATCACATTACAACGTAAAAATTATAACAAGGGTCAGTAAATTTCTCATACGCACCTTCTCTTGATAATCGAACAGAGACTAAATGCCTTGTGTATCAGCAGTATCAGAGCTAACAAAAAACGTCTGCACTGTAGTCAGGAACTGAAATGACTCCTTGGATAGAATTTCATGGTATACATAAAAAACATTCCTCCCAGTACCATCAGGAAGCTTCTATCAATCAAATTAATAGATGGTGTAATTTCCTTTATAATAACAGAGACAACTTTAAATGAAATTATATTTCTATGAATTCAAAATTCTTAGAATAGTAATACAAACTAAAGATATTTATGTACTCACGGAAATAAATTCAATAGTTTTCAAAATATTAGACGTCGAATGTTTGTTTATATTCAGCGTTTACATCAAGAAAAGTTATTTCTGAAAAAGTTAACTATAACAATGGAATATAAAAATAATTCTTTGTTTAGTGAGTAATAAAGGTTTGTTTCACATAAGTTTAGTTCGAAAATAACGATATATAAGAGGCACTTGTTATTATGAACGATATCAAGAAGAAAAACCCGATTACGTTTTATATAAGTGCATATTCTATTCCGAATTTGGGTCATTCTAAAATGAAATTTGTAGAATAACTGATTTTTGTAGCACAACATTATCAGACAGAAACATGTAAAGTAATTCCTACTCGATGGACAAATTTTGAAAAGCAAAGAACTTCTGCAGTGCACCAGTACATTGTGTAATTATGTGAGAAACATGAATCTCACATTTTGTAGCCTAAGATCGGAATAAACATTATGGAAAATAAAGCGCTACCACAAATTCCTGTTACCTGAGGAAGTTATAATAAATCTTTGTATGTTAAAACATATCAGAGGCCACACCTTCATCGCTAGATTTCTTGATGGAAAAGCGCTGGGAAAGAAATCAAAATGACGGCCTAAGAATAAGTTTTTAGAAGACATCGAGAAGAGGATAGGATATGACAATTACGCGGGACTGAAACTAACAGCCAGTGACAGAAGAGGTGACGGAGGTCGTGGGACAGCGATATGCACATATAGAGATGACAGTGGTGTCGCGTATACAAGATATAAAAGGGCAGTGAATTGGCGGAGCTGTAATGGTTCAAATGGCTCTGAGCACTATGAGACTTAACTTCTGAGGTCATGAGTCCCCTAGAAATTAGAACTACTTAAACCTATCCAACCTAACGACATCACATACATCCGTGCCCGAGGCAGAATTCGAACCTGCGAACGTAGCGGTCGCGCGGTTACAGACTGTAGCGTCTAGAACCGCTCGGCCACTCCGGCCGGCGGAGCTGTAATGGGTGATGTGTGTGAAATCTTATGGGACTTAACTGCTAAGGTCATCAGTCCCTAAGCTTACACACTACTTAACCTAAATTATCCTAAGGACAAACACACACACCCATGCCCGAGGGAGGACTCGAACCTCCGCCGGGACCACCCGCACAGTCCATGACTGCAGCGCCTTTGACCGCTCGGCTAATCCCGCGCGGCGGCGAAGCTGTGATTTGTTGTCAGGTCATTAATGTCAGAGGGTTGCCGACCTGATTATGGCAGCACGATAGGAACTGACAGACTTTAAACGCTACGATACACATATGGGACATTCGATTTTGGAAATCGCTAGGGAATTCAGTATTCCGAAATCCACAGAATCATGAGCGTGCCGAGAATGGCAAATTTCAGGCGTTACCTCTCACCACGGATAACGCAGTGGCGGACGATCTTCGCCTAACGACCGAGAGCAACGGCGTTTGGCAAAGTTGTCACTCCTAACAGACAAGCAACACTGCTTGAAATAACCGCAGAAATCAATGTGGGACATACGACGAACGTCTATGTCATGGCAGTGTGGCAAAATTTGGCGTTAATGAGATATATATATATATATATGGTACGAGAAGACCGACATCACGATCTCGCCCGCAGAGCCACTCCTGGGTTCGTGACGTTATCGGTTAAGCCCTAGACGACTGGAATACCGTGGCCTGGTCAGACGAGTCCAGATTGCAGTTGGCAGCAGCTGATTGTTGGATTAGAGTGTGCCGCAGACCCCATGACGCCATTAACCTAAGTTGTCAACGAGGCACTGTGCAAGCCGGAGGGGGCTGCGTAATGGTGTACACTGTGTTTACATGGAAGGGACTGTGGTTCAACTAAAGCGATAACTGACTGGGAATGCTTATGTTCGGCTACTTGGAGACCAGGTGCCCACTCATGGACTTGATGTCAGCAAACAACGATGTGCCATGAAACTTCCTGGCAGATTAAAACTGTGTGCCGGACCGAGACTCGAACTCGGGTCCTTTGCCTTTCGCGGGCAAGTGCTCTACCAACTGAGCTACCCAAGCACGACTCACGCCCCGTCCTCACAGCTTTACTTCCACCAGTACCTCGTCTCCTACCATCCAGGAAGTTTCATATCAGCGCACACTCCGCTGCAGAGTGAAAATCTCATTCGGGAAACATCCCCCAGGCTGTGGCTAAGCCATGTCTCCGCAATATCCTTCCTTTCAGGAGTGCTAGTCCCGCAAGGTTCGCAGGAGAGCTTCTGTAAAGTTTGGAAGGTAGTAGACGAGGTACTGGCGGAAGTAAAGCTGTGAGGACGTGGCGGGAGTCGTGCTTGGGTAGCTCAGTTGGTAAAGCACTTGCCCGCGAAAGGCAAAGGTCCCGAGTTCGAGTCTCGGTCCGGCACACAGTTTTAATCTGCCAGGAAGTTTCATATCAGCGCACACTCCGCTGCAGAGTGAAATCTCATTCTGGGAACGATGAGCCATGTCACCAGGCCTTAATTCGCTACAATTGGAGCGAATGATTTGGGCACCCAGATCGCCCGACATGAATCCCAACGACGATTTATGGGACATAATCGACAGTTTAGTTCGTGAAAAACATGCTGCACCGATAACACTTTCGCATTTATGGGCGGTTGTAGAGGCAGCATGGCTCAATATTTCTGTAGGCTACTTTCAGCGACTTGTTGAGTCCACGCCACGTCAAGAAGCTCCACTATGCCGGGAAAACGCAGGTCCGGCACGATATTAAGAGGTATCCCCTGATTCTGTTACCTCAGTGTATGTTGGCAAGTGTTTGCTCCCCCACAACTCCTAGCCACTTACCACTCATATTCCCTCACCCAAGAGGTGACTAACTTTATGATTAGCCCTAACAGATACGGTGCTATTCAGCCCGTGGCACCGCCCTTCTCTCGCGCCCCTCTCAACCCTTGCGCGCATTACTTTCTTCGCACGTAATTCCAACGCGCGACTCGTCCCGCCAGCTCAGCCGGCGCGGCGTCGCTCGCTGGGATGGCGAATAAATCCTGGCCAGGCGGCGTCGCCAGCGCCCTTAATTCGCGCACTAAAAGTTACATCCCCTCTTTTATTTTTCATCTTGTAATATTCTCGCGCCAGCCCGGGCGTCGTAACTGGGGGTTGGACTGGCTAATTCCCCCGCTGCAAGAGTCCCCATCCCTCTCTCTCTTTCCCTTTTTTAAAGCCACCCGGCTCTTTGCGCCGAGGAGAAAGAAGTTGTCGCGCGCGGACGGGCAGCTGTTGGCAGTAATGGAGTGGGGGTGTGGTGGGAAGGGGGGAGGGAGGAAGAGCTGTGAATTACCGCTGAATTTCACGCGGGGTAGTTGCGGCCGAGGATGGAAAGGGTTGACTGCGTCTTAATGCAACAATGCGGGGAGCGAGTTGTCAGGGGTGTTGCCGGCGGGGGTAACAGTTTTAAAAATCTGCGACGAGCTGAAAAGTATGGTCGCGCTTGGGGGAGTCTAGGCGTCTTAGGGGAGGAATGTCGTGGTAAAGTGCAGAGCTATCACCTCCTGCTATGCAGCAGCTGGAAGAGAGGCTGTACTGAGCAGCGAGTAGCCGCCGTACAGCTAGGAGGGGGAGAAGCGCCGTCATCACGTCTTTAGGAGGTCCACCAGCGCAGCACTCAAGAAGTCGTTACTAAAGATGTGTGATGTGTGCTGCAGGGAGGTGGCGGGCGGTGGAGGGGAGAGAGATTCTCGCAGAGGGAAACGGAAGGCGGCTACAGCACTTATTTTTGTAGGGAAGGCTCTTGTGCCTGGAGGATAGTGTACCTAGCAACACTTCCCTTGTCAGCGTTGCAATCTAGTGACCGATTTTATAAGCATAAGAAGGAATACTCACTGGAAAACACAACTAGTTTCCGGCACTGTGTATTGTTTGTTGTAGTGAGACATGAGGTTGTGTTCAGATCGGAGTTTCTTTTCTCCTTTTTAAATATTACGATTTCCAAATATTTAAGTGCTCTGTGATACAGTGTGATTCATCTGCCCCTACCGATGTCTTTTAATGGAACCCACAAGGTTCTAGCTGCCCTTTAAAAACCACGTGTCAGATTTTCATGTTCTCCCGCTGGCTACCTGCAAGCTATTACTCCTACAGAGAATTTTTTGTAGGAAATTTAAAGTGGTTGAATTTTGTACGAGGGGTTTTCGCTAGAGGCTGTAGTTTTCTATTTATTCAGGAGAAACGTACGAAAGTGACCTTCAAACGAACCCCCACTCCTCAGACTCATCCCCCTCCTGTGTGAATGCACGAATTATTTCATACATTCTAACTCTTTTCGTCTTCAGTGACTGATGTTTTTGCGTTACCGGCCTAGTCGAGCACTCACAAATTGTAAAACTGACCTTTCTGTAAATTTACTGTAACAGTTTTGTGAATTTTAACAGCATAAGATGAACAATTTCATCGTTGTTTTCGCAGGCCTTCAGACTACAAAACTACTGTGCTTGTAAGTGTTACGTTTGGCCGGCCGCTGTGACCGAGCGGTTCAAGGGAACGGTTTAACTTGGCTGTGTCTGGCGTCTGGCAGCTCCCGCGATACCTCCGTTATATGTCTGCAAAACAGATTTTGAGCTCCTACAACCACTACAGATCCACAGCCACACCAGGGGATGCAAGGCGTCTTGACAAATATTTCCGAGAAAGGGATGAGTCTCCGCTTTCAGCGGTCCCAGGACTCTTGGCAGCTAACGAGCTGCCAGTCCCGGCCGTTGTGGCCGAGCGGTTACAGGCGCTTCAGTCCGGAACCGCGCTTGTACTATGGTCGCAGGTTCGAATCCTGCCTCGGGCATGAATGTGAGTGATGTTCTTACGTTAGTTAGGTTTAAGCACTTCTAAGTCTAGGGGACTAATGACCTCAGATGTTAAGTCCCATAGTGCTTAGAGCCATTTGAACCAATTGAACTCAGAATATTTTGTTTTCTAAAGATTTCCGAAGTTGAGTGTTCATGCGTGTAGCTCCAATTACTAATTCGCGTTTTAATTCTACGAACTCCCGTCGTGCGGCCATAATTACGTCGGAAACCTTTTCACACGAATCAAATGAGTACAAGTGACTGCTTCGCCAATGCACTGTCCTCTTATACCTGGCGCTCGCGATATTATCGTTATCTGTATATGTGCATGCCGCTGTCCCATGAGGTTATCACTCCAGCGCATAAGGTATAGTTAATAAAGAATGGAATATTTCTGGGATACTATACTGTAGAGAAAACCGAAACCTACATTCATTCATGAAAAGTGAAACAATAAATTTAAATTTCGGGAAGACAACACGAACTTTCAGTGCTAGCCGCAATGGACATGATAGAAGTGTTGGAAGAAGAAGAGAAATAGGTTCTTGGTAAAACACAACTAGTGAAGGTAGATAAGGGGAAAGAATGTGACTAGCGGAGTAATGAAATGAAGAAGCGTAATTGAGAAAAGATTGAAATATTTGTTTAACCGTTTGACAGAGAGAGAGAACCGATCACATATTAGGGAGCTATGAGGTTGACAGAAGAATGTGTTTCGGATTCTTAAAAGCGACAGGGCACTGAACTGTAGACAGGGTGCAGGGAAGGGTGTTCCACGTGCAGACGGCAGCAACGGAGGAAGAGATCGCAAATACGATTTCTGTTTTGTGAATAGGCAATTAGCGTACTAGATAAGCGACAGCTTCTGTTTATAGACTGCTTCTCTGAAGCACTGACAAGATCATGCAGATGCATATCGCAGATGAAACGCGCTCAAGCATTCATGCTTTGTCCCAAGTGTCTAGCGTTGTCGCTACTCGTGCCCTGTCCGATTACATCGCCGTAGTGGACGTTCGGCAGAAAGAGCGATTGCCCAACTTAAAGTTTCACATCCAGTTTTTTTTATGCCCAGTGGAAAGTTATACTGACGTTAAATTCTTCATGTCTGTGGCCATAGTGTCTGTAGTTGCTTTACAATTCTTGCGGGTATTCTTGTTCTATCACTGCAACTACAAAAATGTGGTTTTCTTCTCTAATTAGACCAAAATTATCAGTGTCTGAAGCAGAAAAAGAATGATGCGCTACCAGACGGCATTTCCTGATGTAAGCGAGAAATCAACCGAAAATCAATGTAAGTACAAATGAACTTATTCTTAGCGAACTGTTTTTCCATCTAAAAGCAAATCAAAACGTAAATAACTACTTACGGACTACCGATGATGCTTTACTTCAATAAAGCGAAACGCGTCAACAAATGTGAAAAAATGACACATTTTTGTAATTGCAACGACGGAACAAAAGTAACCTGAAGGAATGTATCGACGTATTTCACTGTTTTCTAATATATTTGAATACCGACGAGAAAAATTGGAGGCAACTGTCTTCACAATTCAGAAGTTATTAATTTCTGATGGGATACTAAAATTACTTGAGGTTTCTTCGCATTTAATTTAAATCCCATTTTACCACTGAGGACAGATCATAATTCATCTGGACGATCGCTGTATTGTTGTCTCCACGTCTGGCACTTTCGTAAAGCTGATGGTCGTTGGCGTAGAAATGATATTTACAGGACGCAACCGATGAAGTACCATTGACATGCAAGGAAAGCGATAAATGGCCCCAGGATTGACCCCTTTGGTACTCCATTGTAGAATTCCTCCAGGGCTATTTATTCCCACGGACAGCAGTTTTCTGTCAGTTTTGCAAGTAGCTTTCAAACCATATTTCTATCAGAAAATTAGCTATCCTATTTTTGTCAGTACTTTGTGGAAGTTCAGTACTTTGACGAAGTCTATTAGTTACAATGTTGTGGTATCAAGGTTGTCCACGACATATTTCAGGTCATCAATTTCTTTAATCGAAATAATGTTTGTGCTGTGGTGTTTACCAACGCGAGACTGATATATTCATGTTAGCTGGAATTGCGTAGGTATTCAGTAACTTGGTCGGTAACCGCAGGGTGGTGGAAGCTTCTCGTCGTTAGAGATAGTTCGGGCTATGCCTTTTTCTAACAAGGGAACCTCCCCATCGCACCCCCTCAGATTTAGTTATAAGTTGGCACAGTTGAAAAACTGAACACAGGTCAATCGAGAAAATAGGAAGAAGTTGTGTGGAACTATGAAAAAATAAGCAAAATATACAAACTGAGTAGTCCATGCGCAAGATAGGCAACATCAAGGACAGCGTCAGCTCAGGAGCGCCGTGGTCCCGCGGTTAGCATGAGCAGCTGCGGAACGAGAGGTCCTTGGTTCAAGACTTCCGTCGAGTGAAAAGTTTACTTTCTTTATTTTCGCAATGTTATGATCTCTCCGTTCGTTCATTGACGTCTCTGTTCACTGTAATAAGTTTAGTGTCTGTGTTTTGCGACCGCACCGCAAAACCGTGCGATTAATAGACGAAAGGACGTGCCTATCCCATGGGAACGGAAAACATTTGATCGCAAGGTCATAGGTCAACCGATTCCTTCACAGGAAAACACGTCTGATATATTCTATACGACACTGGTGACGGCATGTGCGTGACATGACAGGAATATGTTGTCGGCCCACCTAACTTGTACACTTGGCGAATGGGTAAAAAGATTCTTGTACCTTGCCCGATTTAGGTTTTCTTGTGGATGTGATAATCACTCCCAAAAAAGTGATGTAAACATAAGAGTTTGTCACATAAACTGCAACAAATGAATGCAACAGTTTCACAGTCGCACAGTTTTCCCTGTGCTCTGTCAAAACATATGTTTTTAACGTTTTCAAATTTTTCCGGGTGTAGACAGTCAAATCCTGCATATGTCCAAGCAAATCCGAAGATAAGCCGGCCGGAGTGGCCGTGCGGTTCTAGGCGCTACAGTCTGGAGCCGAGCGACCACTACGGTCGCAGGTTCGAATCCTGCCTCGGGCATGGATGTGTGTGATGTCCTTAGGTTAGTTCGGTTTAATTAGTTCTAAGTTCTAGGCGACTGATGACCTCAGAAGTTAAGTCGCATAGTGCTCAGAGCCAAATCCGAAGATATCCTGGAATTTTGGAGAGCGAAGTTGATTATGTGTGAGTGCCTGAACTTTGATAATTGTCTGAAAATAAAAAATTAAAATTTTCGTTCCAGGGAAGATTTGAACCATGGACCTCTTGTTCCGCAGCCGCTCACGCTAACCATGGGACCACGACGCACCTGATGTCATACGCTCGTTGATGTGCATATCTTGCGCATGGACTACTCAGTTTGTATATTTTGCTTATTTTTTCATAGTTCCACATAACTTCTTCCTGTTTTCTCGATTGATCTGTGCACAGTTTTCCAAGCCCTATCCACTGTGCCAACTTATAACTAAATCTGAGAGGGGTGCGATGGGGAGGTTCCCTTGTAAGGAGGTTAGAAGACAGCGGCCATTACGGAAAGACGCAAGTTGTACTGCATATTTAATCTTAGAGTGATATGTGTCTGACGTAAGCCAGAGTCACAGTTGAAGTCCAGTAAACGGCAAGCTGTCATGACGCTTATCGCAATGGTTTCAGTAAATCCTCTTCGATGTCAGTTAACCGTAACTTAACTGATATACAGTAATATTGAAGAAAACAAACGTCAGCGTTGGATAACGCCCGTGTTTACAATGGAAGCAGAGTTAACAAGGGAAACAGGCTTCGTCTTAGATAATATTACAAGAGCAATGAATCATCATAAAGGAATTTCACTACTAAAATATTGGACTTTTCTGTTTTATACCCCGAAAATGGAGCACGGCACAAAATGTTTGACTAAATGCCCGCAGCTAGACAAGCAGTAGGCAGTGGATTTTCTATTAACAGAGCTAATACTGCAAAACAAAAACAAAAAGAAAAGGTTACGGCAAGTGAAGAAAAGTGGGAGATATTTAGCGGGAAGGATTTTCGGCTGTATGATAAATCCTTTCTCTCCAAAATTTCCTTCCTTCATACCCCCTCTGTGTTACCACATATGATGTGTCACTGATCCCGTTTGTACTGAGACTGCAGTACACGCAAGGTGCCTAGTTGCTTCCACCGCCCTCAGTAGAATGCACAAGTTCTGAATAATGTTCATCAACCTGGAGTCTTCTATTGTTGTTGGCCCCTGCCCAGAAAATATCACGTAGGTCTTGAATCCTTTACCTTGAGGCTTTAATAAAATGTTTGTTGAAAGTGGTGTCACACAAATAATTACATTTTGAAAAGGTGTTTTTGAAAGGGACACCACTCGCTTCTTATTAGCAGAATACGAGACACTTCACAACTGTAATCCACTTTATGAATCACAATTTCCATGCTGCACACTTTCACAGAGAATATACAAGATGGTGAACTGCGTGCTCTCGTTATTGCTGTCAGACTAGTTCTCAGTTCTTCGTTTTCGTTCAGAAACTGTTTATTATTTCCCTGATAATTAACACTTGTGAAATTATTGGAATGATAACCTCTTATTGAGAGATACTTTTATTTGACATGCAAGTAAATTCATTGTTTAATTTTTCTAGTACTTATAACAGGAGTTTATCAGTTTGGTGCGATACTTCCGAACACAGAAGCAAATCACGGAGCAGGACCACAGTTTGGGCGGTATTTCTCATGGTACACGTACCGAACAAACCAGCTGTCAAAGGTACCTCACACCACATTATATCATCTTTCACTATTGCCTTTTCAACTGCTCTGACAAGAAAAAAATTGGAAATTTGTGGTAAGGACTTACGGGATCAAACTGCGGAGGTCATCGGTCCCTAAGCCTACACACTACTTAATCTAACTTGAACTGACTTACGCTAAGGACAACACAGACAACCATGATCAAGGGAGGACTCGAAACTCCGACGGGAGAGCCTCGCGGAACGTGGCAAGGAGCGTAAGACCGCGCGGGGTAGCCGCTCTGACAAGAGCTTCTTATAGTTGAATATGACGGATGTAAAGCCAGAAATATTAGAAGATGAGTGTTCACCAATAAATCTGGCTTTGAAAGAGTTTATAGTTTCAAAAATTGACCTCAGACAGAGGTATGTATCAGCTTGGAGGCAGTGCTAGAAAGCTTAGTTTATTCATTAATGTTAATTACAATATTAGTCTATATACTATATGACTCTTCTAATCAGTTGCCAACGTTAGTGACGGCAAAATGTAAGTGTAGTGGCTATCCCTACTTTAGACTAAAGCTTTCAGTCGACTAATACGACCTTATTAAATGTCTCACTTTCGGAAAGCGGAACTGTATCGGACTCCACTGTCACATGGCATACACATCTTACAGTTATTTATATTTAAGTAATAAATTTATCACTGATTACTGACTGTAAAATAACATTTTGAATCAAAAATAAGCAGAACAACTACAAACTAAATGGTTCAAATGGCTCTGAGCACTATGGCACTTAACTTCTGAGGTCATCAGTCCCCTAGAACTTCGAACTACTTAAACGTAACTAACCTAAGGACATCACACACATCCATGCCCTAGGCAGGATTCGAACCTGCAACCGAACTACAAACTAAGATCTTTCCTAACGTAATCGCTCCTGCAATGTAATCTATCCTAAAACCAACAAAGAGTCGACCCACTGTCACTAGAAATGACAGGTGGACAGACGGTTCCATGCTACCAGTATTCAAGCCCTCTCTGAAGTGCCAAGACAGTACCCGGTAAGTATAGTGGCAGTGTGTAAAAACCACAACAGTTTATAATTGCAAGAACTTGTTTGATTGAATAACCGGTTTCGACTATAATGGTCATCTTCAGGTTGATCTAAAAAAGAATGTAGTATTTATGAATACAAGCATGATCGTCAGTGAACTACACTATAAGTAGTAGTGTTGCTTCACATTACCTGCGAAGCAACTAACAGACAACATATTCTCATTCAAGCTAAAAAAAGAAGCAAATAAAATTTATAGCCATTATTGGCATCGTCACAAGGTATAACAGCACGATAAATTTTTAGTAAACGTTCATGGACCGTAACGTAGAAGCATCATTAGCATATTTGGCATTACTTCAATACTGACGTTATAGAGTATTTTCGTTTTTACATATTGTTAAAGTTTGGATCGCTGTCATCTTCAGGGTGACCCTATCACCCCACATCTCATATAGCGCCCTCTATCAGATCAAGTGGGCGTGTACTTCACGAAAAATACAAAAAATGGTTCAAATGGCTCTAAGGACTATGGGACTTAACATCTGAGGTCATCAGTCCCCTAAGAACTACATAAACCTAACTAACCTAAGGACATCACACACATCCATTCCCGAGGCAGGATTCGAACGCGGGACCGTAGCAGCGGTGCAGTTCCGGACTGAAGCGCCTAGAAGCGCTCGGGCACAGTGGTTGGCCATGAAAAATTCAACTGTGCTGCGACATTCTAGTTATTTGTGGTACCACCTGGTGGCGTTATGTTCTCATCAGCTACATGTAACTGGGCTCTAAGTAACCCCACAGTCACAGTGAATATCAATCTCTTAATGTTGTGATTACCACATAGTAAATCTTACAAAACAGAGAATGTTAATAAATCAGTAGTACGTATATTACAAATGCAGCTACAGTTTATCTTAAGAAGACTTAGACGGGAGGGACTGTAAATGGGAAATGCCTTTACAATCGGTAGTATCAGCCACCGCGTATAGTGTCAACTTAGTCTGCGTGTATACTGAAGACCCCAAAGCTCCCGGTTTCCGCCACATGGACTGCATTGTAAATGAAGCAGACCCACAAACTCGCTAAACTGTTTCTATGCGCTACAGTCCCGGCGTGTTCGGCGCTACCCAGTCTGCAAGGAGGAAGGAGTTTCGCTCTCCTGACGATGCCGCGCGACTCGGCCGCCTGAACTTGGCCAGAGCTCACGGTCTCCACCGGCGGACCCCGAGTCCGGCTCGCGTGCAGCTAATGGCCGCTCGATTAGCCGCGACTAGCATCGACACCGCTCCGGCGGGCTTTATCTCGGCCGCCGGCGTTCGAGGCGGGCGGTTATTTACTTCTGGCGGCCGGCAAGGCCGACCGAGGCGGCGGGCAGCCCTCCGAAAAAAGCGGGCGCGCTTTTTCCCGCGACTCTGCGCGGCTCCGATTAGTGGTCGCGGCTGGGCTATCGGCCGACGCGATCTGGCCGCCGCGTGTGGGAAGGAAGGAAGGAAACCCGCGGTCTGCCGGGCCGGCCTTATTAATACCGCTCCGGCGGAAACGGGGGCGTGCCGCGCGGCCGCTTCATTGAATCTAATGGATGCCTGCGAGGACCACCGCGTCTTCCTGCAGGGAGGGATGGACGGACGTGGCCACGGCGGAGAGCGAGGCGAATCGATGGGTGACGCCTGCTTACGGCAGCGCCAGCTGCGGGGTGGAGGTCGGAGCGGTGGCCGATGGCGGGTGCTTATTACAGGTGCGCAGCCGAAGCTAACCGCTCACCAGTCCGAGCCCGCTCGCTCTCCTTGGCTAACACGCATGCTGACGTGGACGGAGTGGTCGCACGACTCTTTTTATCCGCATCGATTAAACAGTGCCTTGGCGGCAATGCTCCAGGGGCCATGCTGGGAGACTACACAAACCGGTCACTGAATCGTTTGCAAGGAGTTCTATTTATCAATGCTTATATCCTCAGTAAGACATACCGAACGGCGGCTATGGTACCAGTTCCTTCGGATATCGCACACAACATTTATCTGAGATGTGTTGTCCGCTAAGCCGGCCGTGGTGGCCGAGCGGTTCTAGGCGCAACAGCCTCGAACCGCGCGACCGCTATGGTCGCAGGTTCGAATCCTGCCTCGGGCATGGATGTGTGTGTAGTCCTTAGGTTAGTTAGGTTTTAGTAGTTCTAAGTTCTAGGGGACTGATGACCTCAGAAGTTGTCCCATAGGGCTCAGAGCCATTTTTTTGCTGTCCGCTAAAATGTATACAATATCTAAAAGTAAAAAGAAGGTAGGAAGAAGTCGCCGATTGAGGACCGGATGCTTCGGGAGAGCCACCTGAATGTTATCGGAGCTCGCTCGATGTACCTGGAGTACTTCAAGGACGTTGTTGGAGGCGTGATAGGAATAGAGAGTAGGCTCTCCTGTCTGCTAGAAACAGACATGGAGGATGCCCAGAATGTAATCTCAATAACGGTTGCCTTCGCAGTGTCCGAAACACACCGCAAATACACATATAATCAAAAGTAATGAATTAAAATTTGTGCATAGGCCGGGACTTGAACCTTGGTCTCCTGCTTTCTGGGCGGATGTGCTGCCCACTACATCACGCTGGCATTCTGGCTGTCACAGCTAGCTGCATGGAATACCGCAATCCCGCGGTCACCCTAATAGAAACTTCAGTTCAGTTGGATAAAGGTATTCCATGCAACTGTGCCAGTCACAACGCCAGTGTGGTACAGTGGATAGCTCATCTCCCTACCATACAGTAGACCCAGCTTTAAGTCCTGGCCTTGGCACAAATTTTAACCCTCTGTATCGTAGGCCCTACTTGCAAGCGCTGGTTACATAAATGACTGACATATCTGGTGTGTGGTGTAATTACATTTTCCTGGAGACTCCAGATGTCTGCAGGAAAATGTAATTATATCAGACACAAAACATGTCAGTCATTTATGTAACCAGAGCTTACAACTAGAGCCTACGACATACACTTGTGAGCCATAACGTTATCACCACCAAGTCCACATAAACCCGTCTAGATGATAGTAGCGTCACTTGGCAAGGAATCACTGCTAGACAGACACACGCTCGGGGCAAGCACAATCAGTGAGCATGCTGTCCGTATGTACAATGGGAAAGTGCGCGGTCTGTTTACCGTGATAACCTGAAGGCTCGGCACGACTTGTCGGGTGTTCGAGGAGTGCTGCGGTGAGAGTCTTGAACACGAGGCGAAACCACGATGAAACGACGTCCAAGCCTGCCTTGGGTTTGGGCGTCCATCACTCATTACATATACTGGGTGTCGTACACTGGGCAGACTGGAGAAACAGGACACGCGGCGAACTGTGGCGGAACCGACATCAGACTTTAATGCTTATTTTGCCTGAATACGAAGGGTACCGAACACTCTTTAACGATGGGCCTCCGCTGCCGACGACCAATGCATGTAGCAATGTTAATAGCACGGCATTGGCAACTGCGTCTGAAATGGGAAAGTGACCATCGGCACTGGACGTTGGCGCGGTGGCAGAGTATTGCAAGATATGATAATTCCCGATATCTTCTTCATCATGCCGATGGCAGAGCGCGAATCCAACACCTTCCAGCGGGATGGCTCCTTGACAGCTGAACTGCGGGACGGAGACAAGCTAGCGGGGGCTCCCTTACGCTCTGGGGAACATTCACGTGGGCATCCATGGGTCCGTGAAGTTCGTGCAAGGCACCACGACGCACACTGGTTGCAGAGCACGTACACCCTGAGCCGTGTGTCGGCTCTCAACATATATCGAGCTGTTAAGATTGTTCTCAGCTTCCATTCCATCGTTAATTGATTCTTTCATATTTATCGTTATGCTGCATACGATTCTGTTGAGATTCCCCTCTGGTGGTGTGTCTGGTCTTATCGATCTTCGAGTCGTTGCTTCCTGTAAGCCTTGTGTAAGGAAATAAGATCTTTTGGGGGGGATGGCCGGTTGGTTGTCTAGCGGTGACGAGTCAGTCGGTCGGTTTTAAAATCGGGAATTAGAGAATGTCGTACGATGAGACAGCGGCGTGGCGTGGCGGTGGGGAGTTGGCTGTCGTTCCGGGAAGCCGCGAGGTCTATCCTGACGGTGCGTGACGTGTGGGACGAGTTGACGGGACAAGGCTGTAAGCTCTTGCTGTGACACCCGGGGGACACGACTGTGGTTCCGAGTCACTACTTGGTGGGAGCGGCAACGGATGCCTTTCAATTTCCCGTCTGGAGGCGGGAATGATGGACTAGTAACTCGCCTAACGTGAGGAGTGGTATTTCGCCGCCGTGGGTGCAGAGAAGACGAGGGCTCCGGTGACAGAGCGCGTGGCTGCGTGACTGTGCACAGTTGGGTACGCTGGCGACGTGGACACGGTCGGGTGTGAGGAACCTTTGCATCGGAGTTCGCTTGGTGTTTCTCTGATAAACTGCAAGTTAAGTAGGTTAGATCTTAATTGAAGAATTTTGGTTTGTGCAACCAGCGTCTTTTCTGCCTTGTGGCCTCCTGCGTTCGGGTTTATAAAAAATGGCTCTGAGCACTATGGGACTTAACATCTGTGGTCATCAGTCCCCTAGAACTTAGAACTACTTAAACCTAACTAACCTAAGGACATCACACACATCCAAGCCCGAGGCAGGATTCGAGCCTGCGACCGTAGCAGCTGCGCGGTTCCGGACTGAAGCGCCTAGAACCGCTCGGCCACACAAAGAAGAAATGTTGTTGGCAAAAATTTCAGAATATTCTCGACCAATTTTCTTCTAATTTTTACACGATTTTCTAAAAAGATATACAAATACACATTAACGAAACTGTACAGGTTTTTATTGAAATCTACTGGGAGGAAAACCGTGTTGTGTTTTGAAAATGTGTGGGTTAGTTTTCTCTCTCGAGTCACTTTCATCTTAGACACATGGGCAATCAAACAATTAGTAATATCGTTTCTCCCAGATATATTCCTTTCCCTTATATGTAATTGTAAACTAAATCTGCATACACAACAATTTGCTATTTCGTTTTAATCCTCCCAGTCGGTTTTAAGAGAAAACAGGAAAGTTCTATTTATGGTTTGTGATTAGAATACTACTCCGCAACCTGTATCGTCGGAAACTTCTTCATCCTTCTTGTCCGCAGACAAAAACACTGCGAAATACTATAGTTGAACCTACTATCCTGACAGATCGACCTGCTGGATACCTCTCTCTAAAACCCTGTGTATTAATCATCTCAACAGATTTACTCATTTCTTTTAACAGATTTCAGTTCCTAATCAATGCTGAAGCTCAGAGATAGGAGGAGGAGTTGGACAGAGACGGGAGGGGGGAGGAGAGTAACTGAACACACAGAGGTAAGGAGATGGAGAGAGAGAGGTAAAGAGGAAACGGAGAGAGAGGGTGAGGAGGAGAACGACAAAGAAAGGAAGGAAGAGGTGATGGGCAGAGGAAGAGTCAAGGATGAAGAGATAGACAAACGGATGGGGAGGAGGAGGAGGGAGAGAGAGGGGGAAAGACGAGGATTAGGACGTGCATCCAGTTCCATACATATTTAACAGTTAGCGAGTTCGCTAGCTGCTTATAAATACGAAGGAATCGTTATGATTTTTTACCAATGTTTTCACGAAAAATCTACGGCAAGGACCCGAACGATGCATTAACAAATTTTTTGTGAGGTAGGGGTAGGTCCAAATCAGGAGCTCCTTGATTAAAGAAGCAGCGGCATATCAGGATAACGGCTGGCGTCATTGACGGTATGATGATCACAAGTCTCGTGATCACAGATCGCACCACCCACTGGCTTGAAACGAGCAGTGGGCCACTCGGATCAGGCCTAAGGCCTAATCCGTGAGCAGTGTTTATGGATTAAATTGCACCACGATATAGGACAAGCGAATATACTACTTGGCCGATTTGTGTGGGAACTGGAACAATGAACAGTGGTGGTTAAATACCGGATCAAGTGAGGGGGAGCGAGCGAGGTGGCGCACTGGTTATAACACTGGACTCGCATTCTGGAGGACGACGGTTCAATTCCGCTTCCAACCATCCTGATTTACATTTTCCGTGATTTCCCTAAATCGCTCAAGACAAATGTCGGGATGGTTCCTTTAAAAGGGCACGGCCGACTTCCTTCCTCGTCCTTCCCTAATCCGATGAGACCGATAACCTCGCTGTTTGGTCTACTCCCGCAAACAACCCAACCCAAGTGGGGGAAGGTGCGCGCGATCACATTATAATGTTTTTAAATTGTTTTCTCATTACCCAGCTCATCACATGGTGGGTACTCACAGGCGCTTTGTGCTGTATACTGCGACCAACTACTGGCTGGGATGGTGGTGCTCGCGGAAACAGATAGATACCATATTACGCAGAAAATAAAAGTGACATTGTTGCTATGAAATAATCCAGACTGCTGTGAGCATGTCGTAGTAAAATTTTCCATTACATGGTCGTAAAAAAGGACCGGATGCGAGTAGTACAAACTTAATTGTGTATATAGACTGTCCATCCGTTCTAGGAATCGAGGAATCTCAACGACGTTGCCAGAAGATTTTCAGCTGTAGTGCATAGTGTTACACTCTGATATATAACTAAAAGAAAAATATGATCATGTATATTTGTTGAAATTTTGCAAATCATACCTGCTCAGAGACAAATATCCCTTCATTCGCAGTCTTTTTTTACATGTGTTGTAATTGTCTGGAGCACATACGTTTGAAGAGCAGAGCACACGAAAAGCAATAATATAACCAAAATCTGAGATGAACACCATGAGAATAGCAACCATTTCGATCGAATTAGTTTCACAAATGTCACATTAATCCTACGAATTACAATTATGTGTGCATAAAATTACTAACTAAATCTCAGATATAAAAGGACTAATTAATTCCATCGTCCTCTTTTGAATAAAGAATCATAAATTAATAAATTATAAATTAATTACATTTCTCCGATGGCTTTCTTTTTTTCTTTTAGCGGTTATTGATGGTGTTAAGTATACTATGTGCGGCCCAGAAATACTAGTCTTCTCCTACTGTGGCTCACGTAAGCTAAGATTTAGATACCCCGATTTGTAGCATTATAGCACGTGGAGACTTAGAGAAAGCGGTAATACACCCTGTGAAACTGTTGAGCTAGCAGGACTGTAAGACAGGGAGCTGTTAGCATGAGTGACATAAAAGTAGATATCTTAGATGATGCAAAACAACTCAAATCACTTAAGAAAGGCAAGTCTTCCGGTCCAGAGGGTATACCAATGAGGTACCTTTCGGAGTATGCAGACACAACAGCGCCTTTCTTAGCAATCACATACAACCGCTCATTTGACGAAAGGTCTGTTCCTAAAGACCGGAAAGTAGCACAGGTCACACCAATGTTCAAGAAAGGATATAGGAGTAACCCATTGAATTACAGACCCATATCAATGACCTCAATTTGCAATAGGATTTTGGAGCATATACTGTACTCGAATATTACGAATCACCTTGAAGAAAAGGTTTCAGAAAACATCGTTCTTGTGCAACACAGTTAGCTCTTTTATTCCCATGAAGTAATGAGTGCTATCGACAAAAAGGGATCTCATATCGATTCCATATTCCTAGTTTTCCAGAAGGCTTTTGATACCGTTCCTCACAAGCGACTATTAATCAAATTGCGTGCGTATGGAGTATCGTCTCAGTTGTGTGACTGGATTCATGATTTCTCTCAGAGAGTTCACAGTTCGTAGTGATAGACGGTAAATCATCGAGTAGAACAGAAGTGATATCTGGCGTTCCGCAAGGTAGTGTCATAGGCTCACTGCTGTTCCTAATTTACATAAATGATCTAGGTGATAATCTGAGCAGCCCCCTTAGATTGTTTGCAGATGACGCTGTAATTTACCGTCTAGTTAAATCATCAGACGATCAGTTCCAATCTAGAGAGAATTTCTGTATTATGCGAAAAGTGGCAGTTGACACTAAACAAAGAAAAGTGGGAGGTCATCCACATGGGTACTAAAAGAAATCCGATAAATTTTGGGTATACGATAAATCGCACAAATCTAAGGGCTGTCAATTCGACTAAATACCTAGGAATTACAATTACGAGCAATTTAGAATGGAAAGACCACATATATAATATTGTGGGGAAGGCGAAACAAAGACTGCGGTTTGTTGGCACAACACTTAGAAGGTGCGACAAACTCACTAAAGAGACAGCCTACATTACACTTGTCCGTCCTGTGCTGGAATATTGCTGCGCTGTGTGGGATTCTTACCAGGTAGGATTGACAGAGGACATCGAAAATTGCAAAGAAGGGCAGCCCGATTCGTCTTATCGCGCAACAGGAGTGAGAGCGTCACTGATATGATACGCGAGTTGGCGGTTTTCTTAGCGGCGAAATCTATTTACGAAATTTCAATCACCAGCTTTCTCTTCCGAATGCGAAAATATTTTGTTGACACCCACCTACGTAGGGAGAAATGATCATCAAAATAAAATAAATCAGAGCTTGAACGGAAAGATTTAGGTGTCCCGTTTTCCCACGCGCCATTCGAGAGTGGAATGCTAGAGAAGTAGTATGAAAATGGTTCGATCAACCCTCTTCCAGGCATTTAAGGGTGAATTGCAGAGTAACCATGTAGATATAGAGTGGAAGGGGGTCTACCACTTCTACAGAAACCAAATACAACAGACGAAGGACATGAAAGACTGGTACTAGTTGAGTTGGCATAATTACTGAGAGAACTCGGTGCGACCTTGTATGGATTTCCCAGACGACACAGGGGTGTGCAGCTGTTTAACTCGGCTTCCGGTGTCACAGAGATAAAACTCCCAGCGGGGGTGGGCGTGAACCGAGGCGGAAAAAGTGCCTCGCTAGACAAACAAAACAAAGCAGGAGAGCGTCCCGCGGCTAATAACGGGCTAAGTAACTCGCTTAGCGCGAGCGTGCGTCTTCATTGTCCGGCAGCGGAGCTCCTTGCAGAGCAGGACTCTGTATTTCTCAGTTAAAGCGCATTTCCCCGCGGGTCGCCCGCTTCCTCTTCCCAGTATCTTACTGCGGTAAAAGAGGGAGGGAGGGGGAGAGGAGAGAGAGGAGAGAGAGAGAGAGAGAGAGAGAGAGAGAGACTAAAAAAGTACTGTTCCTACCCAAGAGAGACACTACAGTGCCGTCCAACGGCTAACACCATTATATACGCCTCCCTATTAAACTACATCGCAATATCTCTCTGTTTTTTTTTCTTTACTTTCGCTTTTTATTTGTGTTCTTAAGGAACTAGAATTATACTTCCTTAAATTCGCATTAGCGTAGGCCACCGGGCCTGTTTACACTTTTGGTGAATAAACTTCTCGAGAAGTGCAATATTACACTGCTCAACAGAATTAAAGGATCACTCTTTCGAAATCCCTTAATTTCCGCCCTTCGCAACACCTAAGTTTGAAATTTGGCTCAAAGGTGCGTACAACATACCTCTGTCATGAAGCAATAGCGTGGCCTTCTGTGACGTCACCCTCGGGTTCGACGACGCTTCGAACAGCAACGTTTTGATACAGGCGGAAGAAAGACCACAACTCAGAAGTTCGTGTTACGTGCAAGGTGAATTAATGACGTCACATTGGCACCAAATGTCTCCACTATTCTGCCAAACGCTGCTGTGTGTATGTCACACATTGGCAAAGTCGTCACAGCCCCCCTAACCCTCATTTCACCCCTTCCTTTGACGCCTCTGCGACGGTCAGAACTGCGACGTCCAGGGTTGAAATGAGTGACCGAGAAAAGCATTCCAGACACACCGCCGCTTAGAATCGACACGAGAAGCCCGTAGGGAGTGGCATAAAGGGCGTCAGTGGAAATCACCCTTTTCCCCGTGGCACTGATTCCCACACATTTCACTGTCAGAACCAGGTGGTCACATCAATGCCACCGGACCATGAAAGTCCTGTAGGTTTTATAGCTGTTCTGAACGTCTGTATTGTAGACTGATCGTATTTCATTAATTCAGTTGATATTCCAAACTCATGCAGAATAAATAAATAAGAACAGTTCAGTACAAGGTTTGAAAACATTCTAGTAACCTACATGTCGATGGACTGCTCTCTTTCTCTCTCCAGCAGAGAAATCACCTCTGATTCCATAGTTTATGTGAGTAGATACAGTTAATGGTATCCATTACCGCCGGCCGGAGTGGCCGAACGGTTCTAGACGCTACAGTCTGGAACCGCGCGGCCGCTACGGTCGCAGGTTCGAATCCTGCGTCAGGCATGGATGTGTGTGATGTCCTTAGGTTAGTTAGGTTTAAGTAGTTCTAAGTTCTAAGGGACTGATGACCTCAGAAGTTAGGTCCCATAGCGCTCAGAGCTATTTTTTATCCATTACCTCCAGTAGTACATAAAAACTAAACTAAGACATAACGTCAGGAGAAATTTTTATTGCTAGTCCCTTCGCAGACTGCGGTGGCGCCATAATACGGGGAGTGGGCTATAGTAAGTGAAAGGGTTGTCCCTTCCGAAGATGTTTCGTATATGATGCCCGAATATTGCGCTGTAATGGCAAGAGACCTGAGCAGTCTGTTACGCATAAGTGCGTAAAAGGGTCGGGAGAATGTCACGGGGTGAGTGGCTTTGAATGTGGGACGGTAACGCGTGCAAGACGCGTGGTTCATAGTTTATAGCTGATTAGACAAGAATTCGGCCGAGATTAAGAATGTCTTGCGTGGACGTTCAGTATCGCAGAGACAGTGGTTCCTCACACAGTAAAACGCCACACAGGATGATCACAAGTGTGTGAGGAACGGACGATATCTCGCCTCCGTAGAAGCATAGGAGGAGATCGACTGTCTGTCGGAATAAGATAGCTGTGAGAAGTCAGGACGCTATTTGTAGCACGACTGCATGGAAACACATGCAACGCATAGGCTGCAGCAGCCGACGAAAGAATGGTGTTCCAGGGCTTTGCTATCACTTTACAGTTCTCTTTGTGAGTGCACACCGTGGTTTAGTTTTCGACAGCAATGGTCTAACCTTTCTCAAGCACCTTTCAGTTTCATCAATGGATTTAGGAGAAAATATTCTGTGATATTTCATTGGTTCAAATGGCTCTGAGCACAATGGGACTTAACTTCTAAAGTCATCAGTCCACTAAAACTTACAACTACTAAAACCTAACTAACCTAAGGACATCACACACATCCATGCCCGAGGCAGCGTTCGAACCTGCGACCGTGGCGGTCACGCGGTTCCAGACTAGCGCCTAGAACCGCTCGGCCACCCTGGCCGGCGATATTTCATTAAAATGACACTACCTCTTCCATAATGACTTGGTTACCTGCTCGTATAGCGGACTGTAAGGGACAAAACTTTCGAAGTCATCAAGCCCTCGTTGTAGCGATCCAGTTACCTTTTTTTTTTTCTCAGTTTCCTGTTAACATTTTATTTTCAATTGTAAACTATTGAACCTTAAGCTGTTGCTGAGTGATGGGAGGAGAATGACATGTGGGAAACAATCATGAAAAAGTTGTCGCATGTGCAGTACAAAGAACGTACTAGCCGTCACGCAGGTTCGCGTTCAATGCAGTACCTGGGGAACGCAGGATCTACGCGGCAGCCTTTGCAGCACTCGGTTTTCTGAAGGACCGACACAAATACGGCACTGTCATGTTGTGTTGTATTCATTCTGGAATGACCATTTTACAACTGAGTCAGGGCTACTGCAGGCGTCATAACTATTTTATTTTTTAAACTTTCAGGAAGGTAGTTCTAAGAGGCGTAATGCATCTCAAGTTATTGAAAAATATATAGTGTTTCAAATCAGTGATCAATGGTGTATTTTTCAAGTAAACTAATGTAGAAGTGGTCATTTATATTCAGCAACTTTGCGCAGTGTGCAGTTTTCAAATCTCTGCGTGAAGCTACGACAATTCATTCTTTGCGTCAATATTTTGCATTCACTGTTTTGTTAGCGGTGTCCATAGTGGTGGAAGTTTTTTAATGCAGTCACACGCTAAATCTAGGTCGCCAGTAACTTAAGATTTCCAGGGAATTTTTATTTTAGGCGACCTATTGCTGTGGTTCACCTGAGGCAACTCATGAAAACTGCATTGTTACTGGATGACAGTTCTCGGGATCGGAAACAATCTTAAATAACATTTAAGTAAATTCAGACCTTCATTTTAAGAAAGAGAGACAGCACATCGTACGGGTCTACAGACGCGACAAGAAACAAAATTGACGGAAGCACGTCGCCTTGGCGCTTGGGGTACTGTGACACTTCTAACAGGATTAAAAGCAATTCAAACAAATATAAAATTTGGTGCAAGATCGGGTCGGCATGTGGGCGGATGATAGGCAGTTGGAATTCCTTGGGGCTCATCTGCGACGAGACGACACACACACACACACACACACACACACACACACACACACATATACAAGGAGTAAATTTTTAAGTTGACAAACCAGAATAACTCGAAAAATAAGCTTCACACGAAAAAATGTGTAAAATCCAAAGCTGATTATTTTCGTCGGGTGCATTTTCTAGTGCTAAAATTAGCTTGCCACCTCAGCCCCCTGGGGTTGGGGCGGGAGGCAACTTTAAAATTTCAAATGGGAAGCCCCATTTTTTACTGCAGAATTAGATTCTACATAAGAAACTACGTCCATTTTGTCTTAAACATTTCTTTGGATTCTTGGTAGATGGCGTTGTAATTCAAGAAAATCCGTGTTCTCATTTTTGCCTGGAATATTTATTTATTTATTTAACCTATGATTACGTATAAGTAAATAATACTTATTTGCTTCGTAAATTTTGATTCGCTAAAACTCTCCCTCTTTCCCAAAGGGTGAGGTTTGAGAAAGAGGAATTAGAGTTTTACAAATGTTGACCAAAATATTTTTTTTTCGCAGATTCGGATAAGTTTTGTTTGTTTCGTGGTCATGAGGCCACACAACTTTTAATTATCAAACAAATCATCCCATATGCGGAGAGAGGGAGAGTTTTAGTTTCAGCGAATCAAAATTTACGGAAATAAAGAAGTATTTTTTATTTATCCGTAACCATTTTCCACCCAAAAATGAGATCATGGATTTCCTGGAATTACAGCGCTAACTACCAAGAATCAAAACAAATGTTTAAGACAAAAATGTACGTAGTTTCTTATGTACAATCTGATTCTGCAATAAAAAATGGGGGTTCCCATTTAAAATTTTAAAGTTACCTCCCGCCCCAGCCCCACGGGGCTGGGGTGGTGGACTAATTTTAGCACCAGCAGATGTCCCCCTCGAAAATAATCGACTTTGGATTCTACACATTTATTCGTGTGAAGCTTATTTTTCGAGTTATTCTTGCTTGTCAGCTTAAAATTTACAACCTTTATATACAGTTCCTGCCCTCTCTACAACCAATTAAGACCGCTAAGGTCGCAGGTTCGAATCCTGCCTCGGGCATGGATGTTTGTGATGTCCTTAGGTTAGTTAGGTTTAACTAGTTCTAAGTTCTAGGGGACTAATGACCTCAGCAGTTGAGTCCCATAGTGCTCAGAGCCATTTGAACCAACCAATTAGTATTGCGAGAGTATTGCCCGGTTTTTGCGTTGGACCGTATAAACTGTAATAGCGTTTTTCAAATTTTTCTTTTAATGTAACGTCACTACATTCCAACGAATGCATGAAGAAAAAGTTATCATTATGAAAATTTCCTCATCTGTCCGCTATTTCGTCTAAAGTTGTAAGTTTTTTCTGCAAAAAAGGCACCTTTAGGCTACTGTCATCATACCAAAATCTATGACTATCGGTTTTATTGTAACTTCTGGGCATAGGTTTTATTGCAATCCACTCTGAACTTCGTTTTACGAGTTCTTTATTTATCATATTAAAATTAGTATCCTTTTTAAGTAAATACATTGTAAGAACTAGTGCTTATATAAAATCTTGGTCTTATGTAAGAGACGGCGTGCAGTTCCTAATCTCATCAGGTTAAACAAATACACTGATTAAAAGATGCTAAGAAACCGAGGCACTGTTGGACAGGGATAACGACAGGCAGTGATGGACGACACGAAACATAATACATGCATAATGCAGATGGACTGGTATATTTACAACGGAAAATCGTACAGATTTCACAACATGGGAAATCAGGATAACAGACATAAATAACGTTCTTGTTTGACACAGGTCAGACTCCCAAGATATAGATCGATATCGGACTCTTAGTAAGAAATATGCCCTCCTCAGATATTAATGCAGATTTTGCACCTGTTACTCATGACGGCTACCAAATGGTTGAGGAGTCCTTGGAGCGTATTGTCCCACACCTCCAAAGGCGGTTTTCAATTCTTATACGGTTCGGGGAATGCGTGTTCGTTGAGAATCACGTCTGCCAAGAGCATAGCAGGCATGCTCCGTAAGGTTTAGGTCTGGGGAGTACGCAGCTCACTTCATACGTTCAGCATCTTCACCTCCCAGTGTGCCCGAAACCTCACAGGTCTTGTGTGGATGGACATTGAGATCCATAAAATTAAAGTCGGGACCTATCGCAGTCTAAACAGACGGATACGATCCAGAATAACCAGCTTGTAATACCCCTTTGCTGTAGCAATACCTCGCGCAATGATATGGAGCTGTGTTTGTTCATTCTGCACAGTGCCTGCCCACAACGTGACGCCTACGTCATACCGATGACGTTCATGAACATTCTGTGAAGTGCAACGCGTCTCCCTCTCTCTCCACGCCAGCTGATGGTCAGAATCACTTGCCACAGTGACGCGCGATTCGTCAGAGAGCATCACTATGGACTATTGTAGCTGACCCCAACCAACATTCTTCCTACAGGGACGAACTCTTTCTGGACGATGGCGTGGTTGAGTTGGGATGCACTCAACGCCCTTCCGAGCATACAGACCGGGCAGGTTTAATTGCCGGGAAATGATTTTGGCACAGACACGTGTACCGTTAGCGGTTGCAAGGTTTGCAACAATTTGCCTGGGAGTGAGTAGCTAGTCCATTTTCGCCACGTGGGCTGCGTATCGATCCTCTTGTGATGTGAGGCCCATCGACGATCATCTGCATACTTCCACACAGCATTTCCACCTTCAGCGACCCTTCTTAATTAGGAGACACTTTTGGACACACACATCACTGAGGCAATGACAATGACACTTCGACTGGCTTCGAGCTGTCCAGTACCTCGTCCACTACTGTAAGCACTCAAATGATGTCATGCAGACGTGCTGCCGATCCACACGGTATGTTGCACTAATCGAGTCCACAAAACCTTTGCCAAAAAAACATACTACATGCACTATATAATGTACAAAGAGCGTTCTAGCGCTGGCTTCTGTCCTCCCTCCACATTTACTTTTACTATTATTGCTGGGATTTTACGTAGCAATTACAGGTTGTTCCGTAGCAACTGGCAGTTGTTCCTTAGCAATGGTCAAGCACTGTAAATAATAAATAACTGCCGAAAAAAGTTATTTGTTTAGTATCAGACAGAAGTTGCATGTCAAAGATCCGCTAGTCATATGCACGACACAGCTTACAGAGCAGAATGTTATTTAGAAAGATTGCCCCGCTGTTTTATTTTTTCAATAAATTCCATCGATTATAAACAGGTATCTGGCAATCGCAATGTCATGCTCAAAACCACTTAAGAAGACAACAGAGTCCTTACAAACGACGACTCTCGGTAGATACGCGACATTATCCGTCAATCCTGTTGCAGCTGTTGAGTGTCGTTCTCCTCAGACTGCATCCCGCCGCTTCTTCCCAGTCCGGCCGTGTTAGGTTCCATTTGTGTCGTAAAAGCCAGTGCGGAGAGCGTATTGACGTCGAGGCCGCAGGGCAGGTATTAGTCCCAAAACGACACTCGGCCTTTGCAGCCTGCAGGGAGCCGCTGTGTTATTTTTTGTTCCGCCTCTCTTTTAGCGAGTCCGTTGACCCCGGCTGGCTCTGTATTTTGCGAGTTGCCCCCTGCCAGGTTGCTCGCAGCGGTCAGCCAGGCTGGAGACGTCTTTGTCTCTCTTCGCCCTCACACCGGCCGCCCCCGCATTGTTCACGGCTCCGCTGCCCACCTGTCATGTACAGACCAGAGTCACAAAGAAGCACACTCGTTACGTAGTAGACTAGGACCTCCCAACAGCTCATTTCCAGGCTCACACCACTGCCTCAGATGCTTTTTTCATCTATCTACTATCTGAGAACCTGCCGTTGCCCGGGTATGTGTTTATCCCAATCTTCTGTTAGTCCATCCCCTCCTTCCACCTCTCTCTCTGTCCACCTCCTCCTCCAAGCTCTTCCTGTTCATCTCCTCCTTTCTCTCTGTTCGTATTCTCCACTCTCCCTCCCTCCCTCTCTGTACATCTCTTCTTGTTTCCTTTTCCCATTTCCCCCTCTCCCCCTTTCAGCCCATTTAACCCTCCGTCACTCTCTCTCTCTCTCTCTCTCTCTCTCTCTCTCTCTCTCTCTCTCTCTCTCACCCTCTCTCCCCATCTCCTCCTCTCCCTATCTGTGCGTATCTCCTCCTTTCAGGTCGCTGTCTGTTGATCTCCTCCTACCTCTTCTCTCTCAACGTTATTGCACCACCAGGACGCTGGTGGTTCTTACCTGCCAATTATTTTTTCCAGATTGTGTAAACAATACGTGAAACAAACAGACGAACTTTTACCCATAAATTCGCCTACGTACGCCCATGTCAAATGCATTTAACATTATATATATATATTCACCTGCCTTTCTAGAGAAAGTCACCCTGCTGTTTCATTTTTTCGGACCTTAGTCTTTATGACTCCTGAACTATGCGCTGTACAATGATATAATTTTGCAGGTACTGGCTCAAATGGCTCTGAGCACTATGGGACTTAACATCTGAGGTCATCAGTCTCCTAGAACTTAGAACTACTTAAACCTAACTAACCTAAGGACATCACACACATCCGTGCCCGTGGCAGGATTCGAACCTGGGACCGTGGCGGTCGCGCGGTTCCAGACTGAAGCGCCTAGAACCGCTTGGCCACAACGGCCGGCCCTTGCAGGTACTTCCAGCGGTATATGTGGCTGCTGTGTATAGGGAACGAAGTTAGTCGTAGAGAAGCAACAAATTAAACCCTCATGGAATATACCTAGCTTATCACGCATCCCAGTTTTTATGACATCACATTTCCTGAATTATGTATCGTATAACGATATACTTTTGCATGTACATTCAGCGGTATATTTGGATATTGTCTACGAAACGTGTTGTGTATACAGGTAGTAGCAAAGAAGTAATAAATTTAAACGGCGTGCTTGACTGGGCAGTTTCTCACGCACCTCAGTGTTTATGACGTCATATGTCCCGAACGAGAAGTCGAACAACGATATAGTATTGGAGGTACATTCTATGATCTATGTAAGTACTGTCTGCATACGGGGTCACCAATGCAGTTAGTCTTCGTTGATCCATTATGGATCTTGGGACGACGGCTGGCATGAACTTCTTGGTGCAATAATTTACCAACAGCCGTATGATCATATGGTTGTTGGTAAATTATTGCACCAAGTAATGCAGTTAGTAGTAAAGAAGTTATAAACTAAAACGTCATGCCTGATGTGACACTTTTACTGCATGAACAGCGAAAATGTAGTACTCGATAAAATTTTTGCCTTTCAATTTTTTTTTTCTGAATTGTCAGCGAGAAAGGTTTTGTAAAGGTTTGAAATTATGTTTAATATTTGTTCCGAGGCACTAATATTCATTCTCAAATACTGAATGACTAAATTATGTCTATTCGCGCTTTGTCAGAGCAACCCCCCCCCCCCCAACATTTTGACAGATATGTGGTTCTTTCCTCCACAGCAATGATTTACAGGCAGTAAGTCACATGTGTACCAAGTATGAAATAGATCCAGGAGGAGAGGTTGAGCGCGCACACACACACACACACACACACACACACACACACACATAATCAGTTACGAACTGCAGCATACACACGCTTGAGTCAAAATGTAAACGTCACTGCGGATATTCGGATTTATGTATGAAATGTTCGATATGCCTGAATCATTGGCGATGATGTGGCGCAGACGAATAGCTAAATTCTGCATGACCTGCTGAAGTGTCGGAACATCGATGCCGTCGATGACCTCCTGAATGGCTGTTTTCAGCTCAGCAACGGTTTTACAGTTGGTGCTGTACACCTTGTCTTTACTACAGCTCCACAAAAAGGAGTAGCACGTCTTCAGAGCAGAGGAATATGGCGGCCAATCGAGGCCCATACCAGTGGCCTCTGGGTACCCCAGTGACAGAATTCGGTACCCAAATTGCTCCTCCAGAAAGTCAAACACACTCCTGCTTCGAGGGGTAGAGCTCCGTCTTGCATGAACCACATCTTGTCGAAATCAGGGTCACTTTGGACAATGGGGATGAAATCATCTTTCGAAACCTTTACCGTTCGGTAGCCACCGATTATTGCGTGACGGACACTGCACACCACACAGTCACCCGCTGAGGACGAAGAGACTTCTCGATTGCGAAATGCGGATTCTCAGTCCCCCATATGCGCCAGTTTTGCTTATTGACGAACCCATCCAAATGAAAGTGGGGTTCGTCGCTAAACCAAACCATACAGGGTATACTAATTCCCATCTTGCCTCGCAGCCAACCGTGTAGTTTGAACGTCCTAAAGCAAACCGTTCCGAAGTTATTTCATATAGTTCAATAACTGTCATCCTGTACATACATACAGGCATATGTACGTACATAGATATAACCTTATCGGGTTAAGGCTTTCAAGCTAGTTCTTACATCGGGGCAGGGTTTTACGCACACAGCGTGTTTTGTGCACTGTATTACTCAAATGATGACAATAATAAGATTATAAATAGTAATAATACAATGAAATGGAAAATTGAAACAAAATTCGCATTTCGATAAATAATACAGGCTGCGAACAATAAGCGCTGAGAGAATCCTAATCCGCGGGAACAACCAAGGAATTATGTGCTTTATGTGCGAAAAGACTTGGAAGATCAGTTGAACGGAGCAGATACAAGTATTATATTGAAAACAGGTAATAACGCGGAATAACAAGGGAAGTAAAACAATGGTTATGGAATGAAGTTCAATTAAATATGAGGAATTATATTAAGAAATGAGTCATTAAAAATAATAGGTTTTTTTTACTTGGGGAAAACTTCATTTCATCATCGAGAGAAGTGATACAGTAACACAGAGATGCCGGTACCTGCATGCGGTGAGAACCATTTTATTTCATATGCAGACAAGTGCCCTGGTGGGACGTAGGTTCAGAAATGACAGGCGGAACGCACAGTCGAAGGACCAACGGAAGAGGAAAAGGCGCCATGGTAATCCTCCTCCGCATCGGACCGTCTCGTTTATTAAAGTTTCGTTCCAGAAAACAAGGCGAAATAGCCATAGTTTTCACAAGCGATCTTCTGGTATTATGCTCCAAAATATTTCACTAAATTTAATGCCAGTGACGGCCATTGCGCCATACCATTCCGTTGCGCTAGATAAAACTCTGAAAGTGAAGTGTGAAAATGCAGGATTTTATTTTGAATGCAGAGAACTATTCCACTGTCTCTAATTTGAACAACGATGAACGACGCGAAGTTGATGTAAACTAGAGAGCTGTACAAGCCAAAAAAATATACTCGCAACTAGGTTCAGCGACCTGACTACGGCGAAAGGTTAGAGCGTAATTAAGCTTCCTCCTAAACAAACAAATGTTGCAGTCCGTTTCAATTTAAATAGAACCCATTGAAAAGTAAGGAAGCTAGAGACAATACAAAAAGTTTAAAAGTAAAAACTTCTGGTTACTTAGGTTGCACGGTGTTCCTCCTCAAACTACTTCTTTAACCAACAGTCTTCGATCTTAATAGTTACGGTAAAGTCTTCAAAGATAATCATCCCAAGAAAAACCATAGGATTAATTTCTCATTTCTGCTAACTAGAAGCAGGCGTGAGTTACAATAAAAATCGATATACAGATATTAAGATCCAACGTTTTGAGTATCATTTTAACCTGTGCCTAATATTCCGTTTGAGGTATGTAATACTACACTGAAGCACCAAAGAAGCTGATATAGGCATGCATATTCAGATACAGTGATATGTAAACAAGCAGGTAATGGCGCTGCGGTTAGCAAAGCCCAGATATGGTAACAAGTGCCTGGCGCAGTTGTTAGATCGGTTACTGCTGATACAATGGCAGGCTATCAAGATTTAAGTGGGTTTGACCGTCGTGTTACAGTCGGCACACGAGCGATGGGACACAGCATCTCCGAGACAGAGATCAAGTAGGGACTTTCCCGTACGACCATTTCACGAGTCTACTGTGAATATCAGGAATCCGGTAAAACATCAAATCTCATACATCGCTGCGGCCGAAAAAACATCCTGCAAAAACGGGATCAACGACGATTGAGGAGAGTCGTTCTACGTGGCAGAGAGGTGCAACCATTCCGAAAATTGCTGCAGTTTTCAATTCTGGGCCATTAACAAGTGTCAGCGTGCGAACCATTCAACGAAACATCATCGATATGAACTTTCGGAGCCGAAGGTCAACTGGTGTACATTTTATGACTGCACGACACAAAGCTTTACGCTTCGCCTGGGCTCGTCAACACCGACACTGCACTCTTGATGACTGGAAACTGGTTGCCTGGTCGGACGGGAGGATGGAGTGTACTGGTATGGAGACAACGACATGAATCCATGCACCTTGCAAGTCAGCAGGGGAGTCTTCCAAACTGGTGGAGGCTCTGTAATGGCATGCGCCCCGCATGCAGTTGGAATGGTATGGCATCCCTGATAGTCGGGATACAATTTGCTACGTGACACGTACGTAAGCATCCTGTCTGATCACACGCATCCATTATGTCCATTGTGCTTTCCGACGGACTAGGGCGATTCCAGCAATGCAATGCGACACCCCACACGTCTACAGAGTGGCTCCAGGAACACACTCCTGGTTTTAAATACTTCCGCTGGCCACCAAACTCCTCAGACATGAACATTATTGAGCACATCTGGGATGCCTTGCAACGTGATGTTCAGAAGAGATCTTCCCCCCCCCCCCCCCTCCTTGTGCTCTTACGGCTTTATGGACAGCCGTGCAGGATTCATGGTGTCAGTTCCCTCCAGCACTACTTCAGACACCATTTCTGCGTGCTCGCGGGGGCCCTACACGATATTGAGCAGGCGTACCAGTTTCTTTGGCTCTTCAGTGTATATGGCTACATATGTAAATAGATTTATGTAATATATGTAATAAGAATTGTAATGTGAAGTAATAATTTGTACTACCTTGCTGCATAGAACTTGATTATGGGGTCATGCAGTCCCGAAAAATGTTGTGTTAAATAAATTACTTGTTTTCTGCACATGATGCGTAGTAATCTGACAGTCAGCACTGAAATGCTCAGTAAGAAGGAAAAAAAAAGAAAGACGCCATAATTAAATTTTATAAATTAAGTGTAACACCAGTTTTAACGTGTGAGGCTATGGTGCCTGATCGGAAAGATATGAGTAACATCCAAACACAGAAAAAGAGTGGTTTAAGAAAGGTTAAGAGATGCTCATGATTCTACTTAACGAAGACATATGAACTCAAGTTTACAACATTCAAGAAAGTGTGAGCGATTACAGAAGACAATAGATAGAACACGCTGACAGAATGAATGTGACCACAAAGAAGAAGAGATCATGAAAGACACAGGAAAAGATGGGAACAACTCTGAATACGAAATAGGAACAGGCAGTTTCTTACACCATGAAGCACTGAAGAAAAAGGAAGAAGAAGAAGAAGAAGAAGAAGAAGAAAACGTATGCTAGCATAGTCCATAAATGAAATGGTTCCTTCATAATGAAAGAACAGTCTACATAGTAAAACCTCTGAGACACTTTTTGAGTACTCAGTGTTTCGTCCACGGAGTCTTCTGGTTACCCCAGTCACTCATCCAATCGTCGATCAGTCAGTAGAATGTTTCCCTATGATATACACAATCACAATCTCTAGACACAATATTTCAGACGCCCATCTGGTCGCCGTTCTCGATTGAAAACGCTGTTTGCTAACCTCTCCAGTAATGGTTCATACCGTGAATGGCGGCCCTTTTATACGCCGCAAAAGATAATTTGAGTCGCTGCTGCCTCCTAAGGCAAGTGAAGGCACAGCGCTAAAGTGGTCAAAGCTGGCAAAAATGATGAATCGCTATCAAGAACATCTGTCTATACATTCTGTCTGCCGACTCAAAGTCTGTTGTTTATTAATTCCCATAAAACAGGATTAGAGATTTCACTTCAAGAGCAGGTCTTGCCTCCATGACTCCGCCAGTCTAATTTCGATTGTGTCCTTTAAGAAAGAGACCGAATGGCGAGACGCAGGGGCTACTGTCGACATGTCTACATCTCATCATACATCGTTCTCTGTCCTTCGGTTAAACGGCACACCACCACCGCAGATTTCTCGGTTTGTAAGAAGTGTGTGTCGATGGTGCTCGAAACATCTGTGAATGGCGGAACATCATAGATCGTCTCTTACTGGACCGGAACCGCACTAATCTTGGCTGGTGGACGCAAAATATTTTTCATACTTTATCTTTTTAAAACTGTATCTTTGAAGATAGATAGGAAAGGAACTGGTCTGCAAGCATCTTCTGCTGTTGCCGGCGAAGGTCCAAACTCGGAGGCACGATGGATCTGTTTGTCAGTGCAGTTGTTCCGCTTGAAAACGAGGTTAAAGGTGTTCTAGCTCTTGTGTCAAGATCTCCTACATGGCGTAATCTCTCCTTGCTAACGTTGGCTGGAGCTACAATCTGGTATCGAGCGACCGCTACGGTCGCAGGTCCGAATCCTGCCTCGGGCATGGATGTGTGTGATGTCCTTAGGTTAGTTAGGTTTAAGTAGTTCTAAGTCAAGGGGACTGATGACCATAGATGTTAAGTCCCATACTGCTCAGAGCCATTTGAACCATTTGGCTGGAGCTCCGTGCGTTGGCACGGTGGATGGCAACTCTTGCATGAAGATACCGGTCCTTAAGCGTTAGTTTTCTCTAAACATTGAGTCCGTAAGTCCCATCATCCTTTCTGTAGACCAGCAAGTCCAGAAACGGTTGCTTTCCATCCTTTTCGACCTCCACTGTGGACTTGACGCCACGGTAAAGGTAATTTAATTGATCAGGGCTACCATTCAGAGTGTGGATTCAATGTGGCAACAGAAATAACGTATCGTCGACGTACCTCCAAGAACATGTTGCTTTTAAAAACACCATCCTCAGAGCCCTGTTTTCAAAATGAAGATAGCAGACAGATGGAACGCTGAAATATTGTGCCTAGATGATTGTATAATCCGGCTGCAGAGTCGACAAAAATATCATCAGTAAATACGCCGCAGAAGTCTGCCTAATCACAGAACTGATACATATTACAAACCGGACACAATAGGAAGGACCACGCCCCTTTGCTTTTTTTCTTTTATCACTCGCTTATTACATCAGAGAAATACACATTTTAAGACAAAATTTAACTACATGAAATATTGCTCCCAGTAAAGGTTAACATAAGCAGTGACAAAACTTAGTTCTCTTAAGGGGTTCTGCTGGCAACAAATTTTAAGGAGGCAATGTAAGGTTTATATCAATTTAGCTCAAACACATAGCTAGTGATTGAATCACGACACAGACACTTCAACAATTTCGGTAACAAATTAATAGCGTGAATTTGTACTGACAGTAACCAACTAATCAACAGCCTTGCCATTGAATAAGTAGTAGGCCATTTGGAACGAATTAGCAACACCCAGAAACATGGGAAGTTGATACCAACAGTCTTTAAATGTCTTGCTCCCCATTAAATAAACAAACTTACAGTAATTAAATAAATAACAAATCAAACACACTACGCTCCACACAAACTGTTCAGTGGAAGCCAAGCCAAAATGAAGATTCCATTAACTGACTAGCACTGAAGTCACACTAAAGCTCATCTCTGTGTTCCCAGACACACACGGGGCAAGCTTATACAAGACAAGATTTTGAAGGGAGCACATCAGTAAAACCGCTAGTGGAGCTAACTCGTGACACTGAAAATTAAGGTACTAGACCGGGGCACAAGGTGGTATACAGTGAGGTTATCTTAGTGCTACACTGCGCTCCAAAATATTAATTCAAATGGCCAATTCAAAATTACGTACACATAAACCAGCATTAATTAACGAGGAGTGACACCAGGTCGCTCGAAGGGATGACAACACTTAATTGAAAAGACAAATGCTGGAAGCGGCAGTAACATCAAACACCTTCTGCGAGTTTTAACCAGGAGTCACTTCCCGCTATACAAGTAAACATTTAACCAAGCACAAGGAAGGAACCCCAAAGAGAAAATTCAAATAAAACCCCCAAAAGCTTATAAAGGATAGGGAACCCCAACTATTTAAATTTAATAGTATTAGCTATCCCCAAAGGCAGTGTAAACGCTATGGCCACACTTAAGAGGCCACCAAAATTGTTTACAAAAAGTCTTACACATTTGCTCCTTTTCTTTAAAGAGACACAAGGCTGCTTAACTTCTGCTCGACGTCCGGTATTGCTCGTGTAGGATACACCAGGCAGCAACCAAAACTAGGCGGTCGCAAGGCACGGCGAGCAAAATCAGGAGAGCAGACAGGCAGGCAGCCAACACATACCCTCCATGCTGAACCGACAGACCGCGTACAACCAACTCCACATACACGTGGTTGCTTCCCACCTCGACCTCGCGGCGTCTCAGCAGGTAGCCCGAGCAAACGTCAACTGCCAATCGCCCTGCGCATGCGGAAAACAACAAGGCAAGCAAAGATAAGAAACCTCGAAGGATCGATAATGGTCATCCAAGAGACTGGCGCGCCAGTAACGAGCGACACGGCTCAAGAACATTTCCTTAACAGGCCAAGGTGCAAAGGCGGCGCGTACCGATATGAAGTGCATCGCATTTCACACGGGAAACGTGGACCTTTGCAGCCTGCATTTCCTTTGTGAAGAGAAAAAGGGACGCAACAGCACACACCTACGAAAAGTGTCCAGAAAATGAGGCACTTATTTTTTAAAGTAATTATTATTTTACCTTGCGTGATTAGGAAACGGAGAAGTCTCACGTGCTGGCAACAGAACGCTGTTTGCCCGTCCGCGCTAACGCAGATCGTAACACCTGAACATGAAGTGGAACAGCAAAAACGCCACTTGGGGAGCGATAGTGGCGTCCTCCGTTATCACTGCTCATAGTTCCTGCCCCACTTGTAGCGACCCTGCGGGGACCGCAGCTCAGAGCGGCCAGAAGACGCGGTATCAGCGGAGCAGCGGCTGCGGTGCCCTCTGTCTGACTTGCCTGTGCTGTATATACGTCTACTGCTCCACCGGTCGCCATCCATCGCCGCGCCAGTATTTCTGTCCGTGGGCACGGCGAGCCGCTCTGTGCTCCGACCGCTTCCTGTGTGCTGTATACCGATACATCACGCGCTGGTCTGTCCGTCCATGGCCCAGGGGCCGAATAAATATGGGTCGCTGCTCTTCTCCTTCCTCCTTTCTCCCTCTTTATCACCCTCTCCCTCCTCCTAGTTTATTTTATTCCTCGGTGCATCTACCATCGAAATGTTTCCTACTATTCTGCAATTACAATCAAAGAGATAAATTCCGAGTGCTGAGAACTACGAACTGCGCATGAACAGTTAGATGGCTTAGCTAAGGGGTCCCCTTTTATGCCACTTTCGACTGAAATTTTTATGGACAGTTTTGAAGAACCATTTTATTTATTCTGAAAAAAGGAAGATCATTTCAGTGCGAGTACTAAATACCGGTTCAAATATCTAAATGATGTGCTGTGTATGTGGGCTGGCAATACGAGAGCGCTCAAGGCATTTTTCCATAACTTAAACAGTGAAATGGAAAGGCCGAGTAAGGAATGAAGAAGTATTAAGAAGAGTTGGAGAAGGAAGAAACATGCTGAAGGTCATCAGAAAGAGATGACGGAACTGGATTGGACATTGTTTGAGGAGGGACTGTTTATTGAAGGAAGGAATAGAAGGAATGATGACGGGAAAAAGGGGAAGAGGAAAAAGAAGATGTCAAATGCTGGACAATATCAAAGGAGGCAAATATTCAGAAATGAAAAGGCTGGCTATGGACAGACAAAGGTGGAAGAGGCTAACCCATGACAAGACCTGCCGTATAGGCAGAATACCATACTACTACTGAACAGACAACATCAAAATATTCAATCCACATTGGAGATTGGCAACAAATCTATTTCACTGCTGACATCAGTACGCGAATACGTTGTTTCAAAATTTATATAAAAAAACTACAACTACAGATACAGTAATGCCTTCTTGCTCACAACACCCAGTAACACACAAATATGCAGCTTTCTATTGTATGACACACTGTCTCATATCTGTTCCCATGTCCAAAGAAGATTTCGAAGCAGTGATGGATACAACAAAATTTGGTGCCTGTACCGTACCAGTCGCTACAATCATGTCCTCTTCGACCGTATCAAAACTGAAAATTATTCCCTCTCTCTACCCGCTGCCCCTTCCACAGTGTGTGGCAAATGGTGTACGATATCATAACTGGGACAGGTATCACAGACTGCTGCAGAAACACTGAAATCCTGCAACTATAGAAGTTCCTACTATGTGAAGAACACCACAGTCCAAGGTATTTTAAATAGCAAATACAAGACACAGTTACCACCCAACACTGATGAATATAAAATTTCTTGCTCTAACTGTGATAAATTTTATATTGGTCAATCAGACAGAGACGTGACAACTAGGTTGGCTGAACACGAGCGCAGCTGTACATTTGCTGAGCATGTTCTGAGCGAGGACTACAACTACCGGCCACAGTCTCATGTCCTCCACTTTACAAATAAAGACCAAAAACTCAGTCTTCGGAAGTTTTTTAAATCAATAACCTTCTAGCCCCGAGTCCTGAATAATCGACCAAACACAGCTTAATACTTCCCCTCTTCTAAACTTCAAATAATCGTCGCAGTTTTCCATTACTCTCCTCACAGTCTGTTCCTTTATATTCCTCCATTTTTCCTGTATTTATTCATTTCTTTCTATTTTCTTGCGACTGTTTATGTACTACATATATTCGCTTTTTACAATTCTTGATTCTTTTTTAGTCTTGAAGTAGTCTCGTCAAGTACAAATTTTATTTTATTTTGTTGGGTTCATTTATTAATAGCTGTTATGTAGATAGAGTTTTCGAGTTTACTGTTTATATTGGTTGGTTTCCAGACATGTCATAGTAGGACCTTTGACGAATACTGCCTCCCGCAGGAAGTTTTTTTTTGCCGCCCTGAATATCTTCTGACGCTCGTCAGTCGTTAGTTTCATTGATGCTACCTTTTTAGTAGGTAACTATTCTGCAAGCTGGTAGTACTCGCACAGCTACACACAGCAGGGACTGAAGTACGATCGGCTGCGGACATGATCACGATCCTTCGTTTGGTGCTCCACCAACACTATCAACACTATGTTTACACGTCTCATTGTACCCCAGTACTCAGTACGGTGGCTTCAGTATTAGGTACTCTGCAGACAGCTGTGTCGTCAGAATCAAGTTTTGCTGTAGTTTTTCGGGAACAAATGTAGAACACAATCCCCCATCTCTGGATGTGGACTGAGCGACAATATCCGATTTATTTTTTACAGTGATAGAGCAGTCATGTAGACAGTTAATTTCACCACATCAAAAACTTATTCAGACTTCCAAAACAATTTTTTGTAGAATCAAGATATGACTGCAAAACAGGCTGTAGACGTAGATTTTGGTTGTTACTGTTCGATAAGCAATTGGGCGAAATGATTCAGATTAGGTTTTTTTTCCTACCCAACTACAGATATCCAGAAGAGCTCTCTATGGAATTATGGACTTTTGTTTCGATTTGATCTACTCATAGTTATGCCATTGGGGCAGCCTGCGGAGAGAAAATAGCTATGACCAGGAAATCTAGGCTACACTCTAGATCACTGAAAAAATTTCGACTTCCTTTTGACGCGCTCGCTTAAACCACATTTGCTTTCGTGTTCCGTATATATAGTGTGATTCAGCTGCCACTACCGATGTCGTCTTATGCAACCAGCAATTGGCCTTCAAAAACCACGCATTAGATTTTCACATTCTCTCGCTGGCTAGGTGCCCACTGTTAGTCCTAGAGAAGAAATGAACAAGACCTTTTTGTAGAAAATTTAATACAGTTAAATTATTTACTGGATACATTTTTGCTAGAGGCCGTAATTTTCCAGTTATTCAAGAAAAGCGTACAACACTGACCTTCAAATGTGCCCTCACTCCCACACTCAGCCCCCATTAGTTATGATTTCTCGTATGTTGTTCATGACACTCCTTTCTACCACTGTATCAAAATCTGCGACTGTACGAATTGTTTCCGTATTCGACATTTTTTGGGTTTCACTGACTGGTCTTATTACACCACCAGTTTAGTCAAGCACTTACGAAGTGTAAAACTGACAATTGTGTAAATTTTACGTAAAAGATTTATGAATTTCAACAGCATAAAATAAACAATTACATCACAGTATTTGTCAAGCCTTCTGACTATGAAATTACTGTGCCTGTAAGGGTTAAATTTGGATCTGTCAACGTAATTCGTTTGAGCGTAACATTTACAAAAGTGGTTTTTCTTCCGTTGCCATCAGGGGAACGTTTAAATTAACAATGATAACAAAACAGATTACTACAGTGGTGTCATTTGGAAATATTTCTAAGGGGACGTTACAACGTTTCCGTTCATTTCTTTTCCCATAAGACCAATAGGTTGCGTGTAGCCAGAGATAAAGAAAATACCGCGCGTGGTTTTTGCAGGCTGGCTACAGAACTGTGGGTTGCATAAAACGGCATAAGTAGAGACAACTGAATCACCTTCTGTATATACACTACTGGCCATTAAAATTGCTACACCACGAAGATGACGTGCTACAGACGCGAAATTTAACCGACAGGAAGAAGATGCTGTGATATGCAAATAATTGGCTTTTCAGAGCATTCACACAAGGTTGGCGCCGGTGGCGACACCTACAACGTGCTGACATGAGGAAAGTTTTCAACCGATTTCTCATACACAAACAGCAATTGACCGGCGTGCCTGGTAAAACGTTGCTGTCATGCCTCGTCTAAGGAGGAGAAATGCGTACCATCACTGACTTTGATAAAGCTCGGATTGTAGCCTATCGCGATTGCGGTATATCGTATCGCGACATTGCTGCTCGCGTTAGTCAAATCCAATGACTGTTTGCAGAATATCGAATCGATGGGTTCAGGAGGGTAATACGGAACGCCGTGTTTGATTCCAACGGACTCATATCACTAGTAGTCGAGATGACAGGCATCTTATGCGCATGGCAGTAACGTATCGTGCAGCCACGTCTCGATCCCTGAGTCAACAGATGGGAACTTTTTCAATACAACAACCATCTGCACGAACAGTTCGATGACGTTAGCAGCAGCATGGACTGTCAGCTCGGAGCCCATGGCTGCGGTTACCCTTGACGCTGCATCATAGACAGGAGCGTCTGCGATGGTGTACTCATCGACGAACCTGGGTGCACGAATGGCAAAACATCATTTTTTCTAATGAATCCAAGTTCTGTTTAAAGCATCATGATGTTCGCAATCCGTGTTTGGCGACATCGCGGTGAACGCACATTGGAAGCGTGTATTTGTCATCGCCATACTGGTGTATCACCCGGCGTGATGGTATGGGGTGCCATTGGTTCCAGGTCTCGGTCACCTCTTGTTCGAATTGACGGCACTTTGAACAGTGGACGTTACATTTCAGATGTGTTACGACCCGTGGCTCTACCCATCATTCGATCCCTGCGAAACCCTACATTTCAGCAGGATAATGCACGACCGCATGTTGCAGGTCCTGTACGGGCCTTTCTGGATGCAGAAAATGTTCGACTGCTGCCCTGGCCAGCACATTCTCCAGATCTCTCACCAATTGAAAACGTCTAGTCAATGGTGGCCGAGCAACTGGCTCGTCACAATACGCCAGTCACTACTCTTGATGATCTGTGGTATCGTGTTGAAGCTGCATGGGCAATTGTACGTGTACACACCATCCAAGCTCTGACTCAATGCCCAGGCGTATCAAATGGTCCAAATGGGTCTGAGCACTATGGGACTTAACTGCTGTGGTCATCAGTCCCCTAGAACTTAGAACTACTTAAACCTAACTAACCTAAGGACATCACACGCATCCATGACCGAGGCAGGATTCAAACCTGCGACCGTACGGTCGCTCGGCTCCAGACTGTAGCGCCTAGAACCGCACGGCCACCAAGCGTATAAAGGCCGTTATTACCGCCAGAGGTGGTTGTTCTGGGTACTGATTTCTCAGAATCTATGCAACCAAATTGCGTGAAAATGTAATCATATGTCAGTTGTAGTATAATCTATTTGTCCAATAAATTCCAGTTTATCATTTGCATTTCTTCTTGGTGTAGCAATTTTAATGGCCAGTAGTGTATTCATCCTAACTGACGTCTGCAAACGACGAGTGTATTTCGGCTGTGGCGATAACGACTGAATGAATGCAGGAAGATGTTAGCTGCCCGGATTGCAACAAGAAAGATGGAATTTTATGGTCCGTACGAATAGTTGTACCAATTCCTCACCTTCATAAAAAATTCGGTTTAATCGGAGTACGGAGAATATATTTGGTTAAGAGCTTTCCATTACGCAGACTGGTTTGGAAACATGTGAATTTCATAAATGGTCGTAAAAGAAACGACCGGTGGGAAGGTGTTACAGCAGGTCAAAGATGGATGTGGAATAGTGATCTGTTTATTTCTACAATGGCTTACATCAGTTTACAGCTTGAACATTTAGCTGTTTTTCGACATAATCACCATTTCTGTCGATACATTTTTGTAGACGCTGTGGTAGTTTTTGTATGCCCATGTCATACCAGCTCGCCGCCATGCTGTTCAGAAAATTATGAACCTCTTCTGTCACCTCGTCGTCGGAGCTGAAACGCTTTCCTGCCACATGTTCTTTTGACCTATGGAACAGGTGATAGTCACTGGACGCCAAGTCAGGTCTGTAGAGTAGGTGGGTGACTATGTTCCACTGAAACTGTTGCAGGAGAGCAACGGTTTGCCGAGCGATGTGTGGGCGAGCATTGTCATGGAGAATGTGTACGCCCTTGCTCAATATTCCTCTTCTCCGGTTCTGAATTGCCCGTTTGAGTTTTTTCAGAGTCTCACAGTACCTGTCAACGTTACTTGTGGTCCCAGTGGGCATAAGGTCGACAAACAACACCCTCTTTACGATCTCAAATTGACGGTCTCCCGCTCCTTTGTTCGTCGTGAATTTCGGTCCGACCAGCTGCAAACTCTCCACACCACTTACGAACATTTTTGACATCCATGCACGACTCACCACACACATCCGTCAACTGGCGATGGATTTCAATCGGCGCAGTGCCATTTGCGTTCAATAACCGTATAACTGCACGGAATTCTCACTTGGCGGTAACATCCAACTGGAGCTCCATTCTCAACGGCTGCCAAGCCAAGACTGAGCGCCTCAGCGTGGCGTGTGCATGTTTACACACAGCGCGTGAAGCCCTCTTCATAACAGTGTGACCAACTGCCACACAAACAGAGTTCTGTACTTATAAAAAAATAGGAGACCTTATTTTTGGGATTACCCTCGTAGGAAAGAGCTTCAATTTCTCAAGGAATTTCTCGACGTATTTCGAATACGTTCATGGAAGTATTTGCATGGAGTGTAGCCATGTATGGAAGTGAAACATGGACGAAGAACAGTTTGGACAAGAAGAGAATAGAAACTTTCGGAATGTGGTGCTACAGAAGAATGTTGAAGATAAGGTGGGTAGATCACGTAACTAATGAGGAGGTATTGAATAGGATTGGGGAGAAGAGAAGTTTGTGGCACAACTTGACTAGAAGAAGGGATCGGTTGGTAGGACATGTTTTGAGGCATCAAGGGATCACAAATTTAGCATTAGAGGGCAGCGTGGAGGATAAAAATCGTAGAGGGAGACCAAGAGATGAATACACTAAGCAGATTCAGAAGGATGTAGGCTGCAGTAGGTACTGGGAGATGAAGCTTGCACAGGATAGAGTAGCATGGAGAGCTGCATCAAACCAGTCACAGGAGTGAAGACCACAACAACAACAACAACAACAACAGACAAAAAGGCCCATTGTTGTATGATTACACAATTGCAGAACGATCACTGGAAGCAGTTAGTTCCATGAAGTATCTTGGAGTAAACGTACGGAGCGATTTGATATGAAACGGCCACATAAAATTAATCGTGAGTAAGGCAGATGCGAGGAAACGTAGTCTATCAGCAATGGAAGTAGCTTAGAAAACACCTGTTCGACCAATACTTACATGTTGCTCGTCAGTATCGGATCCATACCTGTCAGCGTTAATTGTTGACCCAGTGATTCAGGTCCGAAGACTAGGTGAAAGAAGACGTCCACAACTTTCTGAGCAGCATGCGGCAAGCTGGTATGACATGGGCATACAAAAACTACCACAGCGTCTACAAAAATGCATCGACAGAAATGGTGATTATGTCGAAAAATAGCTAAATGTTCAAGCTGCGAACTGATGTAAACCGTTGTAGAAATAAACAGATCTATGTACTTATAAAACAATAGGAGAGCTTATTTTTGGGATTACCCTCGTATTATCTGCTCCTGTAAAAATCAGTACACGAAGTGCTAAGTGACGAGAAACCCATTTCTACTATGTATATGAAATATGTTAACGCCACTGACAGGCTGACGATGCCCTCATAAGAATAATGAGTGTACACTGACGCACTTCAAAGGAAGTTATTATGTGAGAATGAAAGCCAAAACCGCTATAGTAAATGAATGCTTTTAATGGTTCAAATGGCTCTGAGCACTATGGGACTTAACATCTATGGTCGTAAGTCCCCTAGAACTTAATGCTTTTAATAATAGCCCAATTCTACAATGTAATTTCCAGGGCTGTGGGCGCAAATAAACATCAAATACTTCAGTCTTAAGTCTATTACACTCCAGAACCATGGGCCGTTTCAAATACTTTTATGGTAACCAGTGCTAGACTTCAGTTTGAAGAACGTGGCTGCTCATAAACACTCTCACCTATCTCGAAAAAGGTCGTTTGCGCATCCATGTTCACTGGAACGTATTCGCTTGTATTATAATACACATTCATCTGTGTCAATATTTGGTGTTGTTGTTGTTGTTTTCAGTCAGAGTCTGGTTTGATGCAGCTCTCCATGCTGCTCTATCCTGTGCAAGCTTCTTCATCTCCCAGTACCTACTGCAGCCTACATCCTTCTGAATCTGTTTAGTGTATTCATCTCTTGGTCTCCCCCTACGATTTTTACCCTCCACGCTGCCCTCCAATAATTGGTTATCCTTAGATGCCTCAGAACATGTCCTACCAACCGATCCCTTCTTCTAGTCAAGTTGTGCCACAAATTTCTCTTCTCCCCAATTCTATTCAATACCTCCTCATTACTTATGTGATCTACTCATCTAATATTGCTTTCTTCTATAGTACCACATTTAGAAAGCTTCTATTCTCTTCTTGTCTAAACTATTTATCGTCCACGTTTCACTTCCATACATGGCTACACTCCATAGAAATACTTTAAGAAAAGACTTCCTGACATCTATACTAGATGTTAACAAAATTCTCTTCTTCTGAAATGCTTTCCTTGCCATTGCCAGTCTACATTTTATATCCTCTCTACTTCGACCATTATCAGTTATTTTGCTCCCCAAATAGCAGAACTCATTTACTACTTTAAGCGTCTCATTTCTTAATCTAATTCCCGCAGCATCACCCGATTTAATTGAACTACATTTCATTATCCTCGTTTTGCTTTTATTGATGGTCATCTCATACGTGAGACCGGAAAGTTGGACGTGGATTTGAAAACCCGATCCTAGTGTGACCGAAACTGGCACCATCTCCCTCGGTAGCAACAAGGACAAAATAAAAGAGACGGGGGCGTTTGTCTCTTTTCGCCCTTGATATTTGTCAGGCGGCCGCCCGCAGTTTGCTCCAGGAGCCAACTGCGCTCGTCTGTCGGCTGGCGGGACTGCGCAACGGAAAGTGCGTTGCGCTGCGGCTCTTCCGGCCCGGCCCTATGATCTGGCAGCGGCCGTTATTAATTACGTCATTTGGCACGGCGATGTTGCACCGAGTCCGCTCGCGGCGAGTGACAAATTGTCCGCCCCGCGCGAGATGCAGCTCGTTCCTCGGCACGATAAATAATATACAGTCTGCGAGGCGCCTCCGGGGCGGGCCGAGAACGCGGCACATATGCGACCCCAGCGCAGTCGTTCGGCGCATGCGCATTGCGCATCCAACGTGAGGAGGAGGAGGAGATTAGTGTTTAACGTCCCGTCGACAACGAGGTCATTAGAGACGGAGCGCAAGCTCGGGTGAGGGAAGGATGGGGAAGGAAATCGGCCGTGCCCTTTCAAAGGAACCATCCCGGCATTTGCCTGAAGCGATTTAGGGAAATCACGGAAAACCTAAATCAGGATGGCCGGAGACGGGATTGAACCGCCGTCCTCCCGAATGCATCCAGCGTGACGGCGTTTGCATTGGGGAAGCAGCCAGGAAGCAACTGTTAGTCAAATGTGGAGGACAGTGACAGTACACAATCAATACACGTCGTCACTATACAGAAAACCTTTGGCAATAGTGGTTGATATACCGTCCCAAGGGATGTCATACCTGTAGTGTCTTATACAGGGTGTCTCCGTAAGAGCGTGCAAAAATGTAACAGGAAACAGAGAATGCACCACTCAACAATTTTATGATGATGATGTTTGGTTTGTGGGACGCTCAACTGCGCGGTTATCAGCGTCCGAACAAATTCCCAACCTTTGCTCAGACCTATCTCGCCACTTTCTTGAATGATGATAAAATGATGAGGAAAACACAAACACCCAGTCATCTCGAGGTAGGTGAAAATCCCTGACCCCGCCAGGAATCGAACCCGGGACCCCGTGCTGAACAATTTGAGACAGTTAACCTGGGGTCGGAGAAGCCAGATTAAGGAGATATGAAAGTAAACTTGTCTGCCGCTTTGTCTAGCATTAATGTTTTTGAGCTTATTTACAACTAACGTGCGTAAAGGTTTACACGTACTGTGCTGTTTGTCTACGTGTACCTTTTTCATCTCCTGCAAGGAAACAAGGAGGATGATCCTGAGTATTAGAAGTCATGCTGCATGTTTTGTGCTTTTCGATAACGTGACTCAGTTTTATCGTATTTACACTGTTTCATGACAAAGTGTTATTAAGAAACGTACAGCGCAATACGATGGAGCAGTCCCGGCACAGTTTCGCAGACCTCACTGACATGCATCTTTTGTATGGGGAGGTACGTTGCAATGCTCTCCGCTGCTGAAAGGCTGCAAGGGGGGGTGGGGGGGGGGGGATTTCCTAACAGGCATCATCCGTCATGATGACTGTTTACTTCTTTCGATCGACGAATGCGAGAGACTCGTTCACTGGAAAGAAGAAACGACGGACCACTCGCAAACCGCCGGCCGGAGTGGCCGACCGGTCCTAGGCACTACAGTCTGCAGCCGCGCGACTGCTACGATCGCAGGTTCGAATCCTGCCTCGGGCATGGATGTGTGTGTTGTCCTTAGGTTAAATGGTTCAAATGGCTCTGAGCACTATGGGACTTAACATCTGTGGTCATCAGTCCCCTAGAACTTAGAACTACTTAAACCTAACTAACCTAAGGACATCACACACATCCATGCCCGAGGCAGGATTCGAACCTGCGACCGTAGCAGTCGCGCGGTTCCGGACTGAGCGCCTAGATTAGGTTAGTTAGGTTTAAGTAGTTCTAAGTTCTAGGGGACTGATGACCTCAGCAGTTGAGTCCCATAGTGCTTGGAGCCATTTGAACCATTTTCAGCCACTCGCACACCAGATTTTGAAGACGAGGTACAGGAACTTGTTGCAGCGCCCCACACTACTAGCACTCGTCGTATCGCACGTGAAACGGTCGCTGCACATACTATCGCGTGGCGAGCACTCGAAGAACAACAGTTACACCCATATCAACCACAATGAGTCCAGGCAGTGTTTGTAAATCACTTTGCACCAATGGTAGCCTTGTATCTGTGGCTGCCTCGAAAACAGACTGATCGACTAGATGTCCAAATCGTGCTGTTTACTGTCGATGCCTCATTTGATCGTGATGGTACTTCGAACAGCAGGAATATCCATGTGTGGGATGAGTAAACTTCTCCTAGTAGGCTCAGAGCATCAACTACGTTTTGCTGTGAATATCTGGGCCGGTATTATAGGTTACGATCTCATTGCACCATATTTTCCACCTAGCCGTCTGAATGACCACTTATATTTGAGTTTCGTGCAAAGAGTTCTACCTGAGTTATTCGAGAACCTACCCTTGCCTGTTCGTGAGAGAATGTGGACACAGTATGACGATGCAGCGGCTCACATCAGTCTGGATGTCCACAACCATCTCAATGCTCTGTTTCCTGGTTGCTCGATTGCAAGGCATGATCTATTTCATGGCCTGCGAAACCACTTGACCTGACTCCCCCTGATTATTTCCTATGGGAATATCACAAGTCACTTGTGTATGAGACCCCAGTGGATACGGAGATTGAATTAGCTGCCTGTGATGTGATTCGAAACACACCAGGATATTTGTCAGGACGCGACAGAATCTCGTTCGCCGACGTCGTGCTTGCATTGAGGTTGATGGCCGTCGGTTTCAGCAATTTTGTAAGGTATAGTACAAATGGTAAAATCATTGTGTCAATGATGGTATTTGCAGTTAACTGTAACTAATATAAACACAAAAAGTACACAGTAATGTGATTTTATTCCTATTATTTCTTTAACCTGGCTTCTCCTACAACAGATTCCTTACCTCGAATTGTTCAATGGAGCATCCTCTATGTCCTGTTAAATTTTTGGGCACTCCTTCTGAAACATCCTGCATATAAAGTCTACGACTAAAAGTATGGAATTCCATGCATTTAATTGCACACATTATTATAAAGACGATATGCAAAGAACATTTTCCTGTACCTGAAAAGAGTTTCCCATATTTCATTTCATTGTGCTTTTATCCAGAAATTAACGACAGTTGAGCTCTCATTCAGGAGCGTTCTACTTACAATCACAGATATTTTAATCCACATTTACAACAAAAGAGAATGTATGTATGTACGAGGATTGGAACATTAGTAGTGGGAACTATTATATTGCAGCTCGTACAAAACAGATACGTGTTTCGAAGTTTTACTGACCTTCAAAGTAGTCGCCAGCATTGTGTATAGCCCGTAGCCAGCGATGTGGAAGTCGTAGGATACTCTTAGCAGTGCCAGGTGCGTTGACAGTTCGAGCGGCGCGGTCTGCTGCCCGACGAAGTTGTAGCAGTACTGTAGCGAATGCCGTGAAGTGTTCCCTTCAGTTTAGAAATCGAGTTGAACTTACGAGGGCTTAACTCAGGAGAGTGTAGTAGGTGGTATAACACTTATGTGCCCCATCAGTCAAACAAATCAGTAACAGAAGGCACTGTTCGTGTTTGAGCATCGTCCTCCAAAATGATGGTCAGGTCATGCAGAAAGTGTCATCACTTCTGTCTCTATGCTGTTAATTTTGGAACACAACCTACTACCAGATTAGAGACAGAAATCAGGTGTTCTCTGTAGCTGAGTGGGTACGGTCACGTGATCTCAGTTTCCGGTCCGAAACGTGAGTGCAGACAGGTGTTTTACTGGTGCGAGACACTCCAGGAATTAAAACGATATTTAGTCTCTACGATGTTAATTCTTGGAACACAACCTACGACAAGCTTAGAGACAGAACTGATGACCCTTTCTGCAGGACCTGACCATCATTTTGCAGGACAATGCTCAAGCACGCACAGTGGAAGCTGTTACTGATTTGTTTGACTGATGGGACTACTAAGTGCTATACCACCTACTACACTCCCCTGACTTAAGCCCTCTTGAGTTCAACTCGATGTCTAAAAAAATGGTTCAAATGGCTCTGAGCACTATGGAACTTAACATCTGTGATGATCAGTCCCCTAGAACTTAGAACTACTTAAACCTAACTCACCTAAGCACATCACACACATCCATGCCCGAGGCAGGATTCAAACCTGCTACCGTAGCAGCAGCGCGGTTCCGGACTGAAGCGACTAGAACCGCACGGCCACAACGGCCGGCGACAGTTTATCGAAGTCTTCAACGTATCCCATTATTTCCTACGCGCGCTGTAGAAAGACGAACCCGCAACATAAAACTGGATGTTAAGTCAAGAAGACTTCTGTTGTTCAGCGGACAACAAAGAATCTTTGACGTCTGAATAGTCACATAGTGTTAACCAACATGGAGCAGATACAAATAACGAGATTAAACCGCGACACGACGACAGCACCGTAGTATGCCGAACCACCTCCTAAGCGCCACACTGCGTCTGCTAAAATGTCGATCAGGTTGTTGCAGCGAATTACGGAAACGGTATCATTCGCAGCGAGGACGACGAACCTCGGTAGGCCCAGCACAGTTCACACGCTGGGTATGGAAGAACGCGTGTTGCGATGAAGAGAAGGAAATCCTTAAATAAACTGAAGCTAAGATCTGGAGCTACTGACGCCGTAATGTTATCCACTAGGGAGTACTTTATGCTATACACCGTGTGCAAGCTACCAAAGCTCAACACCACCAAGCTAAGCTCAGATAAGCTATAGTTCCGCGTATGCACCTAAGACAAGGGCAACAAGTTGTATCCACATGAGCTCGTCATTTAGAAGGACGCTATAAGGATGTCGGAGAAGCACAAGAAGTCGTGAAATTCGAGTGCTATCTTAGATTTTGGAAGAGAAAGAAAATCTCGAAGTTAGAAACACTTTGTTGTTTATGTATAAAGGAAACAAGAAATTGCTTCACGTTCTTGTTAAAATTAAGAAAATCCACTACACTCATTTGTTTACTATTCAAGACCATTTCAAAAATCGTTTTTTAAGTGTCTTACGGCTACGGAAAAATAAATCCTCATGTAATCTTCCATCTACCTGGAAATGAGAGAATAAGCCTTCGAAACGAGTCGTGGCAAAAAATAAAAATCACTGACATAGACAACTGTTTTAAAATAACTTACTCCCCGCCGCAATCTCATTAATTTCAAATTAAATTACTGGCATCGCCCGACATCGGCCATCCTCAACAATAAAAAAAATGGTTCAAATGTCTCTGAGCACTATGGGACTCAACATCTGTGGTCATAAGTCCCCTAGAACTTAGAACTACTTAAACCTAGCTAACCTAAGGACATCACACACATCCATGCCCGAGGCAGGATTCGAACCTGCGACCGTAGCAATCGCGCGGTCAAACAATAAAACACATGCTGTGGTTCCATCGCACCCCTAAGGAAATCATACTGTGTCACCTATCAAGGTGGTTTCTTCAGTGGTGGGATGGTAGCACGGCGTGTGCTTTATGATCTGAGAATGGCCGATGTCGGATTTAATCGGTCATGTCGTGTTGAATTTGTTTGATTGTGACGGACAATAAAATATTTTTAAAACTATCAAGCACTGTGTGTCCCTAATGAAATGTCGTGCTTTCTATTATTGGTTTAATTTGTCTTTTATATCGAAATCAGTCGCAGTTTCCAAGTCACAGTCCAAAATGCTGGACGTAAGGTCATATCAGAGTAATTAAGAAATGTTGGTTTATCTTCTTATTTGAAAACGAGCAGTAGATTGCCTTTGTGACCTGATGCAGTAAGATGTTTCGAAAACTTTGTCCGAAAAAAGAACAGTTCGATAAAAGCAAGAACACAGAAAGCGTTTTCAAATCAGGCAGTTCTACGCGCAAACCAAACCAACTACTGCGCATACAGCGAACGAGATGGGGTAGTATTTACACGTACATACTTACAGGCCTAGGAGACAAATTTTGCTTTCACGCAGCGCGTTCTCCTGCTACGTAAATACAGGGAGACACTGAAGTACACTTTTTCGAAATAAAGCACTCACTTCCACACGCAGTTGCACACAAAACCTGTTGTTTTACTTTCACGACTTCCCTACAGTTCAGTAATAGCATGTAGCACCTATTGTGATTATGGAAAATATTGATTTTAATGACTTGAAACACTGAAAAGAAAAAAACTAAAAGGAAAGATGAAGTTCACACTGGCCTTCAATCCGTGCAGCTCCAGTGGTCTGCCGGTGCGGCGTCGACGATGTGTCGTGGGTGATGACGGATAAACATCAAGCAAACTCACCTGCAATATAAAACGAAAAGAAATCGTTAAAAAGGGTAAAACTCGTACTATCTAAAATTGGGAAATAAAGTAAAATGGAAAAAATACAAATAATACATTATCTAATCAGAACTATCCGGACACCTCTACGTAACGCGGAACTGACCACCAGATATTGCGACAGGTGGACCCGCCACTAAAAAAGCAGGCAAGGAGTGTTGTGTCGTCATTATAGAAGTAGAAACAGCGGAATGGGTCTGTCGGGAGAGTTCAGCGTCTCCGAACGTGAACTAATCACTAGATGTCACCAGAGTACCAAATCCATCAGGGACACTTCAGCGTTTCTGTATATCCATCCTTGTGCCGTGAGGTTTGGGGACTACGGCCGTTCACCACTGTAAGAGAATTTAACTCCTATAGCCATTCCATCATTTTCTTTCTCCTGTGCTAACCTCTTCTTACAACATACGCCCTCAGTTATTCTGTCTTCCTCTACAGTTTTTGCCCTCTACAGCTCCCACTAGCACCATGGGAATCATTCCCCCGTGTCTTAACAGATGTCCTATCATCCTGTCCCTTCTCCTTATCAGTGTTTTCCACATATTCCTTTCCTTTCCGGTTCTGCGCAGAACCTCCTCATCGCTTACCTTATCAGTCCACCTAATTTTCAACATTCGTCTGTAGCACCACATCTCAAATGCTTCGATTCTCTTCTGTTCCGGTTTTCCCACAGTCCATGTTTAACTACCTCACAATGCTGTCCCCCAGACCTAGACTCTAAGAAATTTCTTCTTCAAATTAAGGCCGATATCTGATATTAGTAGACTTGTCTTGGCCAGAAATGCCCTTTTCGCCATTGCTAGTCTGCTTCTGATTTCCTCCTTGCTCCGTCCGTCATTGGTTATTTTACTGCCTAGGTAGCAGAATTCCCTAACTTCATTGACTTCGTGACCATCAATCCTGACGTTAAGTTTCTCGCCGTTCTCATTTCTACTACTTCTCAATACCTTCGTCTTTCTTAGATTTACTCTCAACCAATACTCTGTAGTCAATAGATTGTTCATTCCGTTTAGCAGATCATGTAAATCTTGTTCACTTTCACACAGGATAGCAAAGTCATTAGCGAATCGTACCATTGATATCCTTTCACCTTGAATTTTAATTCCACTCCTAAACCTTTCTTTTATTTCCATCAATGCTTCCTCGATGTACAGATTGAACAATAGGTACAGAAAGCTACATCCTTGTCTTCCACCCTTTTTAATACGAGCACTTCGTTCTTGGTCGTCCACTCTTATTTTCCCTCTTGGCTATTGTACATATTGCATATTACCCGTCTCTCCCTATAGCTGACTACTCCTTTTTTTAGAATTTCGAACATCTTGCACCATTTTACATTGTCGAACGATTTTTCCAGGTCGACAAATCCTATGAACAAGTCTTGATTTTTCTTTAGTCTCGCTTCCATTATTAACCGCAACGTCGGAATTGCCTTTCTCGTGCCTTTACCTTTCCTACAGCCAAACTGACCGTCATCTAACGCATCCTCTATTTCCTTTTCTATTCTTCTTCATGTTATTCTTGTAAGTAACTTGGATGCATGAGCTGTTAAGCTGATTGTGCGATAACTCTAGCACTTGTCAGCTCCTGTCTTCGGAATTATGTGGATGATGCTTTTCCGAAAGTCAGATGGTAAGTCGCCGTACTCATACATTCTACATACCAACGGGAATACTCGTTTTCTTGCCACGCAAATCCTTAAGAACGAGTTAACTTCTCGAAGAAAGACTAAAATATTATAAACAATCATCTAATTTTCACTATTAAGAGACAATATCTAATTAAAAATTCTAAAGTCAAATTGCATTCACGGCTGAATGCCTTATTGACAATCGTCACAGTCTGACCAAATGAAGAGAGAAGTGGGTCTCCGATAGTGCTCCAAGGATCGACCGGGGAAAGTCATTCAACTTCTTAAACGATGAGACAGGCAGCCAAGAGTGGTATTCACTTAACCGAATGCAACTCCTAGTGATAGTTTAAACGCCGGCCAACACTCTTGCAACATCTACCTAACATCTGATAACCAACACAATGATGGAAAAACCCAGGCAAAGCGGACAGCACTGCGTCTTCAGCACCCGGTGTTCAGAACATCCAGAGCCAGAAGGACCCACTACGACCAAAGTAGTCCAAAAGAAACAAATAATCGAAGCAGAATCAAGGAGGCTGCCAAACTACATGCCTTGCCGGACAGCAGCAGCAAGGCGAGGAAAGGTACACTGCCCCGAAAATAAGCTAACCTCCAGGGCAGGTAACTGGGGCGTTAGCGTCCACTAGGCAGAAAAATACCGCTGGCTGAATTTCATCAATATACACAAAGAATTCAATGATTAATAATGAAAGATGGAGGATGGCTAATTAATTTCGCCAACTCCAAACACTCAACTCATTGCTCTTTGTCTCAACAGCCCTGCGAGCAGCAACGCGCGAACAAACGGCGTGATCTCAAAATAGTGGAGGTTTCACTACTAGGTGATGTTCACTCAACTCAACGTCCTGGCTGTCGCCCTCGCAACTACAGCCCCAGCCCCTCGATCCGGCAGTGCCCGCGTGGCGCCAGCAGTCCCAGCATGTCCTTCCGTTGCCGGACCTCCCTGCTGCTACGTCCCAACAGAACTACCTGACACACTCGGACCCCGAAAACACTTGTCGCCCTTCCAAAGATAGTAGTAGGGTACTAGATATCGATAACCGCTGCTGCTGCCACTCGTGGACAGACAACGCTATCAAACATAGTGGCGCCAAAAACACGAGAAGAAAACGAGACGCAACTATCCCTATTAGACGATGCCAACCTACCAACGGCACCATCGCGAACCGCAACATGGCTCACGAAGGTTGTTTTGGATTTCTTGTACGCTGAGTCTGTCCTTACGACAATCATTTCTTTTTCGATGTCTTCACATTTTTCGACTTTTATTTCTGTATTCCCGAGTTTCCCGGAACATTTTTGTACTTCCTCCTTTCATAGATCAATTGAAGTATATCTTCTGTTACCCATGGTTCCTTCGCTGTTACCTACTTTCTACCTATGTTTTCCTTCCCAACTTCTGTGATGGCCCTATTTAGAGATCTCCATTCCTCTTCAATTGTACTTATGTTTTCATTTATTGTGTAGCTACCAGTTTCGACGCCTCAGTGCACCATCTTCGGGCCTTAGTTGATGCTGAAGGGGTTATCACGATCGATATATACGATGCAGCAGGGGCCTATACTGGTTTACGCACACTACCTGTAACTGAGCCGGCTGGGGTGGCCGCGCGGTTCTAGGCGCTACAGTCTGCAACCGAGCGACCGCTACGGTCGCAGGTTCCAATCCTGCCTCGCGCATTGATGTGTGTGATGTCCTTAGGTTAGTTAGGTTTAAGAAGTTCGAAGTTCTAGGGGAGCTCAGAGCCATCTGAAACAACCTGTAACTGTGAAGTCGTCTGTCCCACCATGACAACATTCGTATTCGTTGACACTTATCTTGTGATGTTCTATTTTGAATGTTTCTCCAGTAAGTTCACAGTTGGTGGTTGGACAGCAGTGTGCGATTTGCAGGGGGGGATGGGGGGGGATTTCCCCCCCCTCTGCATCAGACCATACCCTCCTCTGGTTTTAGTTTATGCATCCGAACTTGGGATGTTTATTTCCCAAGCACTGGAGTAAAACTTTAAATTATATATAAATTTGTGGAGCCGAACACTGAAAGTTTTTAACACAGTCTCACCATTAATACTATTAATATGTTTGCTTATTAATTTTGAAAAAGTGTTATGTAGTAGGTAACATTTAGAACTAAATGACAAGACGACGCACGCCACATTTCCGTAGCATGCCACAATGTTGCAAGACGTCGCCCCAGCGTAAACGAGGCTTTAGAGCCAGGTCTGTATTGTATGGTGGATGTGATGTGTTGCGTACGAAAATAAAACCTGCAATCAGATCCAAACGTCGTGGGAAACTGTGAAGAGGTGTCACTCTGCAGCAAGATAACGCTCGCCCACATTCTGTCAAACGGACAGCCGACGCCATAAAGGAGTTGAGATTTGAGGTGCTGGAACATCCACCATACAGTCCAGACCTGGCTCCAAGCGATTTTCACATGTTTGGACCCTTAACGGAAGCACTACAGGGAAGAAGATTTGAAAGTGATGATATCATAGCTGCGGTGCAAAATTGGTTACAGATGCAACCGAGAAGCGTATTTACTGAAAACTCGCAAAACGTCGGGAAAACTGCATTGAAGTCGAGGGATGTTACGTAGAAAAATAACGCATGATTCAGTTTTCTATCATCAGAATAAGTACAGCTTTTCACAAATGTACCTCTACTTTTTGAATTCCCCTCGTATACCTGTATGTAGATGATTTTGTAAATAAACTTTACCTACAATGTACTTTTAAAGATATAACAGGGAATGGCTTTTCTAATAGTGCATACGCATGAATAGTGAGTTTCGGCATTAACATCTATTTATAAATAACTGTTTAACCATGGGTAACGCCACGGTCCAAGCTAGTAACATATATAATTATACTAACCCACTAGGACATCCCCCCCCACTGGTAAAACCACAAATCGCACACTGTTGGACAGACAACATCACAGTGGCAGGTAGTCTGCGTAAACGAGTTGTAAGCTACTGATGCATTGTGCTAACCCCTTCAGCATCAACTAAAGCCTGAAAATGGTGCACTGAAGAGCCGAAACCGGTAGCTACACAATAAATGACAATTTAAGGACGGCTGTAGGTGCTTCATTTCCTTCAAAGTCTCTGTTGTTGATACGGCTACGAAGTATAAAAGCCAAGGTACAACCACAGCTAAACTAAGGGCAGTCATACCTCATGCACTGACGGACACCAACAGCCGAGTATTACGGAGGGTGCCTGCAAAAAAGTCGCGAAACATCAGCGAATGGAATCAGTCGCGAGTTCCAGCAGTAAAGCAAGTGACGACGCGCAGGGTCAAAATGAGTGGTTCAATCGCAGAGCAGCTTCTCATAAGCCACACATTCCCGTAGGCAACGCTAAGAGCAGAGGCCACTGGACAGCAGGTGAGTGGAAACGAGTGATTTGGAGAGGTTATCCCGATTGAAGGAGTTTTGGTTTGGCGAATGTCTGGAGAAGTTACCTGCCATCGTGTGGAGTGCCAAAATTGAAGTACAGGGGAGGTTGTTTTCAGGTATGAGATTGGCTTTCGTTGTTCGGGTGTGGTCTACTTATTGCGCTTAACAGAAAGCTATGTGCGGAAGGATATGAAAGTGTTTTAGATAACTGTATATTGCAAACAGGAGAGGAATAGTTGAGAGGCACTGACTGGCTGTGTCGCGTGACAGTGCTCACTGTCATTAAGCAACATCTGTTAGGCAAAAGTTTGTGGACAACAACAATCCTGAAATGTACTAGACAGCCAAGACTCCCGACTTGCTCCCAGTCGAACACGTTTGGGTTGAGTTCGTCGTCTTCGCTCCAGAGTCGAGGGTCCAAAACTACTACCTTCTCCACAGACATTCGGACACCTCACTGAAAGTATCTCCAGGTGCCGGGCTGAGTGGCCGAGCGGTTCTAGGCGCTACAGTCTGGAATCGCGCGACCGCGACGGTCGCAGGTTCGAATCCTGCCTCGGGCATGGATGTGTGTGATGTCCTTAGGTTAGTTAGGTTTAATTAGTTCTGTTCTAGGGGACAGATGACCTCAGAAGTTCAGTCCCATAGTGCTCAGAGCCATTTGAACCATTTTGTTCCCAGGTGAGTTCAAACCACAACAAACGCGAAGGGTGGAACAGCCCATATTAATAACCACTAATAGGTGTACTGATCGGCGTTTGTTTGATAGAATTATGCCACATATTTAGTGGAAAAATAGAACAGAGTTTCCAAGGGTCATGAATAGTATCAGTTTTTCTTTGCATTGCCTGGCTTGGGATTTTCCCGTCCTCTTCCACCTCCCCATCAGCCTTCTGCACCTTCGTTTGCATTCAGTCTTTTGTTTTTTCTCCTAAGCTTTGGCTACCTCCGCCTGTGTGTGGCAAGATGAAAGACGGCGATGCCCTCATGCGCGCTTGTCGTATTGCGTTAGACTAGGTAGGTGGATAAATAAACTCCCTGGCGGATGCTACAAGACGATGGCACATTCCTCAAGGCGCATCTCCACGTCCGCCGAGGAAAAGATGGTGGAGTGTAAGCGGCGTGGGACACCTCATCCGTCTTGACTTGCCAGATGAGCCCACGTACAAATTTCCATCTCTCAGTGCGAGCTCGCGCGCGCGCGCGCGCGCGCGCGCGCGCGCGCACTCACACACACACACACACACACACACACACAGTTAAATCTGCGAGAGTACACGCTGGATTCTCCGAGCCGCCGTCCTATAGCAGTGTAGCGGCACTACAAGGTAATTTTTTTTTCCAAATTATACTTCGTCTTACAAGTTCTGCGTTGTGTTCGTGCGCGAAACATCAGAAACATCAGACGTGTTTCTCAGCGAGACACGCAAACGGTTTTTTCCAAGCCCTTCGTACAGTTTTAAACGGGCGTGTAAGATTCTGACCACTGCCAACGAATGGGAAGTTGGGAAAATGGTGAGTATGTTGCTCTTTGATGACTTATATATCTTTCTTATCTTTTTCAATGCGTTTTACTACCATATTTCTATGTGATCTTTTGACGCCGACTCTCTTACGAATGGTAGTTTGGTTGTTGATAGTGTGATTTGCCCTAGCGCTGAGGGATAACTCCGTAACACCTCAGAAAGGTTCTCTTAGTTTTGTTTCTCTAATTTTTTTTAGTTTTTTCAAGGGCTTCCTTCATCTCGTGTTTCAGCCCCTAACAGGTCTATACCTGCTTCGTTTAGCGTGGCGGTTTTCTGTGTGTTAGTTGTCATAATAGAGGGTTTGATGATCTTTCATGGAGGCGGTATTTGGTTTTTACATAACTGAATTCTGTATACTGTGCTTCAGGTAGAGGAGCTGTGGGTATCCGTTTATTTTATCTGTTGGCATCAATTTTTACTGTTAGTTCTAGTTACTTTTTTTATTATAGAGGATCTTTCGGTGTTTCTGCATACCACTTCGTTGTTGAGCATCGGGTCCATTTTCGTAGCTGTTATAAGTGGCACCACCTCTGCAATTTTCCTTGCGCACTAGGTGCATGCGATCGTTGCACGAGGAGGCAAGCAAGCGCACGCATCGATGCAAAGTGACACATGCCTCAGTTTTGTGCGCACAGGCCACTGTGCGGAGGCGCAAGAGACTCCCCCATCCCAGACGAAAGCACACGTGTAGTGCAATAGCTATGGCAGGTCCGCTGTTCTCTCCATCCAGTGGTTTGTTTTACTTAGTCCCTGTATTAAAGAATTATGTTTCGCACGCTTTCAAATTTGCCTTTCACTAGCACTTTCTTGGAGTGATCTAACGAAAAAAATGTTCAAATGTGTGTGAAATCTTATGGGACTTAAATGCTAAGGTCATCAGTCCCTAAGCTTACACACTACTTAACCTAAATTATCCTAAGGACAAACACACACACCCATGCCCGAGGGAGGACTCGAACCTCTGCCGAGACCAGCCGTACAGTCCATGACTGCAGCGCCTGAGACCACTCGGCTAATCCCACGCGGCTCTAAGGAAAAACACAGGAAATTTTAACAGTATTATCTTGCATTTTCTTTCTTCTGACAGGTTAATTCCGTGCATTATATGTAGAAATAACAGTACGACTTTTACTTTACTCTAACTCCATATGATTAACGACCAATTTGGTCAGGTATTTCACTGTGTCGTTTATACTTAAATTGACTTATGATATCTTCAGTTTGTAACTTGGTATGTCATATTGCCTCTGTATATTATTTGACTGGAGATGCTTATTACAAACTGAAATTAATTATCAGATGTCTTAAAAAAATTGTGGTCTTTAAGAGGAGACTACAACTTGAATATTTTTCAGAAAATAAATTTAATGGGTATTTCCATAACTTTGGAGCATTTCCTCTCAGATCGAAAAACGATTTGCCTGTATTCGCATTACAAGCACGTCTACGAAATTCTGAAGTAGGGATTGCGCGAGGAGCTATGGCATACTGTCAAAGTGGTCACGATAGTACCTGTCCATCACAGGTGCATCTAATGCGCTACTAGCAACGTGCGCTGATCGAAAGACACAAAATGCAAATGAAAGTTAGCGTAGCGTCATTTGGTCCAAGTGTCCCAACGAAAAAAATAAATAAATAAATGTAGGATCCTTTTTGGGTCTTGTAGAAGCTGCTGATCAGTCCAGTACCGAATGTCTGAAGACTGAATAAAGTATTAGTCCCCAGCCAGAAGAAGATTTGCTTATCTACAGACAAATGACGGATCAAGCACTCCGCAAAGTGCAGCCTGGAAAAGCAAAAATTCAAGAACCAGGCTACTATGGTCTTTAAATTACGACAAGCAGCAACGACAGGAGCGTGAGGGGAAAATGTGTGGTGCTGATGTATTTTAAAAGGCATGTGTCTTGTACTAGAATTAATTTTTTAATAAAATTTTAAAATGTATTATGCTAAAAGTTTGTTTTTGTTAGTTCGATGCCAGCTTTTTTAACATAAAAATTAACCAACCCAAACGAATTTTTTGTAGGAAGTAGTCTTGAGGTATTTATAAACTTCTACGCATTACTATCAAAGAAAACTTAGTTCATCTGTTTTGTTATCAAATTTATGTATCGATAATGAAAGAAAATTTATGTTTGAAACCTGAAAAAATAGTGACACTAAGTTAATGAAATTTCTCATGAAATGTGTATATGGAAGAGTTGAAGCCGGCCGTTGTAGCCGAGCGGTTCTAGGCGCTTCAGTCTGGAACGGCGTAACCGCTACAGTCCCAGGTTCGAATCCTGCCTCGGGCATGGATGTATGTGATGTCCTTAGATTAGTTACGTTTTAGTAGTTCTAAGTACTAGGGGACTGATGACCTCAGATGTTAAGTCCCATAGTGCTCAGAGCCATTTTGAAGTGTTGAAAAATATCCTGTGAACGTACCTAAATAATCTTGAATATGAAATTTGAGGCCTTGGTACCAAAACTATGTTTACAAAAGTGCCATTAAAATCTGTTAAAAATTTATAACTCAAAACCAATGAAGGTCTGGACTTCAAATCAAAATTTGGTAGATATCGGCAAAGTAGAAGGAAAGTTAAATTTTTGGGTAGGGTGCCCCCCTTAACGTGAATAAAATATGTAAGTATATTCTTAGATCGCTGGAAAACCTTGCCGTGAGTCTGTCGCATTTCGCTTATTGAGAACATTGGCACCACTTTAGGGAGGGAGTGTAAAGCTCCTAAACATTTGCAGACACACCTACAAGACATGCTGTCATCAACATTACACATTATTCCCACTGCACACTTTTTTCTGATCGTCCCGGAAAATAAATCAGTAAAACAATAAAGAGCAAAATTTTGCTAAACAAGTCAGCTGTTCGGCTTCCAAGTCTATATAAAGTACGAAATACCTAAATGCAAATGATTCTCTACTAAGCTTCTTGATATCTTGTTTGTGAATTAACACTAACTTCTTTTGTCGTCCTACTTCCCCACAAGGAATTTTAGATACAGTGTTTAATTCAGTGCATGAGCAATAATGTTTGTTTCTTGTAGTAGCAGTTCATTTTCACTCACTTCAAGTTGCGGAAGGTAACTTTTGTGCTGTTATGACATGAACTGACCCACGTTGTAGGTATCTTCACTTACAACCAGAGCTATGTCTGGTATCAATGATTACCTTACTTTGCATAATCGCGCTAAAACACAGTCGATTTTAATAGCATTTTTTCTGTCTATTTCTTTTTTCTTTCCAAAAACCTCTCACGTATTCACTGTGTTCCTGATTCCTGTCTTCTGGACACTTCTTTCCTGTTTTCTTCTACAGTATTTCAGCGTTTACTCAAATTTCTATTTTCTCATTTTTTCTCTGGATTATTCTCTGTCTGTCATGTCTTGTGTGGAGATGTTGACGTGTTACATCGTTTCCTTTCAGCAGTTGGTTTTCACTGTGTTACTTGTCACTATGTTAAAAATTTTCTTGGTCAATCTATTTTCGTTCATCCTATGTATGTGTCCGTGGAACTTTGTCCTTTTCCTGGTGTAGTTTTTAATCGTCTTTGTCTGTTGGTACAATTCGTTTGTTGGTTTCTATCCAGATCGCCTCTCTCCGAACAAGTCCGTAGATCTATCTCAGTATTTTCCTGTCTTGTTTTACTTAGGAAGAAAAGTGTACCTACAGAAACAAATGCAGCCAGTAGTAAGTGAAAAATGATGAAATTTCACATGTAAGAAAAAGGTATTTCGCTACATTTTTGAACTTCCACTACTATGAGTGTGAGTCCTCAATCCTTGCTGGTCATACTGACAAAGTTTTATGAATTTATTTGTAAAAGTATAGACAGTAGAAATTAAAATGTCCTGTGGTGCCTCTCCTGCTCGAAGTCGGCCCGTTTGCCGTCCTACCCCCCTTAATAGGCACATGACGCGGGTTAATTCCTCAGCTTTTGACGTCGATGAAGTTACGCTGTTTTCATGGGCCAGTACAGTTGCATCGTAATGACTGTAACACGATTTTAAATTCTTGTCAGAGGCACACACACACACACACACACACACACACACACACACACACACACCATCACCAACACGGGCTGCCGGCTGGACGGACTTACACATGAACGCAGTTGGTAGGCTAGGAGAGAGAGGCAGCTACGGGGACCCTTCGGCGCGGCTCGGCGCGGCCCAGTGCGACGTGGCGCGAGGGCGAAATAAATTGATCAAGATTAGAATTTTCCGCTTGCGTCGGCAGTCGCCTCTTCCTGGCCGCCTTCCTGCCTCGCCTCATGTCCACCGCTCCCCCTCCCCCTCCCACTCCTCCCACCCTATATCTCTCTCTTCCGCGTCGTCCTATTTTATTTTATTTTTTTGTTCCACGCGGCTCAGGTCTGGGACCATTTCTTTTTCTTCGCGATGCACGGGGCGCGCGCCCACTGTATCTGTACCTCCCCTCCCCGCCTCTCCCCCCTCCATCGTACTTCCCTCCCCTCACCACCCTCTTCCCTGTCTTGGTCTTCTGGGCACAAAGGATTTTCTTGCTGGCGTCGCGAAAATTCGCAGCCTTTTCTTCCCCTCTGAGCACCAGTATATTCTTTCTCCTTTCTTTTTTCACAGTGCACCCTTCCCTTCCCTCTCCCGCTCACCCCGTCTGTTTCCTCCTTCGTTTCCGGAGGAGCGGCGCGACTATCTGCGCTGTGTATTTTTCCGTCTCGGACAAGTTTCCGGCCGGAAGCAGTCGACGCTGAGTTGTCGCTTCCCGACGCGGGCGCGCGCTTGCACGTTTCTGTCCAAAACAGCCTCGGACGCGTCGGCTGTGACGGCTGAGATCGCCGCTTTGTCCGAAGGCTCCACTCCCAGTTGGCGTCGAGAAGAATACCTCGGTAGCGTACATCTTCATTTACATTCGTCTGTAAGGACTGAATTCTATCCCAGTGTCGCTCAGAATGCCACGTGTACCACCGATGAGCGAAAAAACAATCATATAACCCTCTGACAACTACGTAAAGTGTGCCATCCACCCACTCCCACCATATCTAGCCACCTTCCACTTTCTCTAGTCACCAACCCGTCGTAGGCATCTCATAGACTCTACTCCCGGTCTTATTATACCATCACTAAAGGTCGGAAAAGCCAATAAAATTTTTATCACATCCGCCAGGCCCTTATCCGTTCGCATTCGCGGATATTAGAACTTTCTAAACCACTCTGAGCTTTTCGCCACGCTGCAGCTATGATGGCGTGCTTGCGCCAGTCCTGATTTTTTTTCTGCTGAAGTGGACCTCGTAATTCACGTTAGCAAATGCAAATGGCTCTAGGCACTATCGGACTTAACATCTGAGGTCATTAGTCCCCTAGAACTTAGAACTACTTAAACCTAACTGACCTAAAGGACATCAAACACATCTATGCCCGAGGCAGGTTTCGAACCTGCGACCGTAGCAGCAGCGCGGTTCCGGACTGAAGCGCCTAGAACCGCTCGGCCACCTCGGCCCGCTTACAGTAAAACAGTAACCGCTCGGTAGTTCACTTTACGTAGACTGAGAATGTAGAGAACGATCATGATCACACTCAAATGATACGTACTTAGTCGTCGTGTAAGTCCTTAAAATGCTGCACCGTAAATGTGAGCAGAGCATGGGACACCATCACTTTGCATTCAGAACTTCTTGTCGAACTCGGCAAAAAACTTACTCCGCTTTCATGTACGATCTACTACTGTCGCAATGCTTATGTCGATGATTCTGCTCGTTTCATCGTTTATTAAAAAGCTTTTGATACTGTTTTCTATGACAAACGGATGCATACTTGCGTGAATTAGGACTAGGTGACTGTGATATCTAATTGAACGGAAATCTGTACTAGAGACAAAGCGTTGGTGTGCGTGTCGATGGTCAGTTGTCAGAAGAAGTATCGATTATGAAAGGATTTCGACATGGCTGCATTCTCATTGCTTTTCAAAGTCTATTCTGGAAACATTTAACGAGACGCTCTTGAAGGAGTGTATCGAGGAGTTATGGCTAACTGAGTTATCACACATCACATAAAATGTGCTGCTGATGTGATACAGTCGATGGGCGTAGAGTTGGCGTCTTCTCTCGACCCCATGAAGACGCTTCTTGCTGTCGGGGCATCGCAGGCCATACAACTGAGACTGAAGTAACAAGACACGCTCACAGAAGTTTTCCGCGCCACTGTCGGTTGCCTGTCTTGAAACAGAACGACACGTAGAGGCAAGATTACGATGTGCATTCAAGTTCTAAGGCCTCCGATTTTTTTTCTAATTAACTACTCACCCGAAATCGATGAAACTGGCGCTACTTCTCGACGTAATCGCCCTGCAGACGCTGACGCCATGATTCCATGGCAGCGGCGAAGGCTTCTTTAGGAGTCTGTTTTGACCACTGGAAAATCGCTGAGGCAATAGCAGCACGGCTGGTGAATGTGCGGCCACGGAGAGTGTCTTTCATTGTTGGAAAAAGCCAAAAGTCACTAGGAGCCAGGTCAGGTGAGTAGGGAGCATGAGGAATCACTTCAAAATTGTTATCACGAAGAAACTGTTGCCTAACGTTAGCTCGATGTGCGGGTGCGTTGTCTTGGTGAAACAGCACACGCGCAGCCCTTCCCAGACGTTTTTGTTGCAGTGCAGGAAGGAATTCGTTCTTCAAAACATTTTCGTAGGATGCACCTGTTACCGTAATGCCCTTTGGAACGCAATGGGTAAGGATTACGCCCTCGCTGTCCCAGAACATGGACACCATCATTTTTTCAGCACTGGCGGTTACCCGAAATTTTTTTGGTGGCGGTGAATCTGTGTGCTTCCATTGAGCTGACTGGCGCTTTGTTTCTGGATTGAAAAATGGCATCCACGTATCATCCATTGTCACAACCGACGAAAAGAAAGTCCCATTCATGCTGTCGTTGCGCATCAACATTGCTCGGCAACATGCCACACGGGCAGCCGTGTGGTCGTCCGTCAGCATTCGTGGCACCCACCTGGATGACACTTTTCGCATTTTCAGGTCGTCATGCAGGATTGTGTGCACAGAACCCACAGAAATGGCAACTCTGGAGGCAATCTGTTCAACAGTCATTCGGCGATCCCACAAAAAAATTCTCTCCACTTTCTCGATCATGACGTCAGACCGGCTTGTGCGAGCCCGAGGTTGTTTCGGTTTGTTGTCACACAATGTTCTGCCTTCATTAAACTGTCGCACCCACGAACGCACTTTCGACACATCCATAACCCCATCACGACATGTCTCCTTCAACTGTCGATGAATTTCAATTGGTTTCACACCACGCAAATTCAGAAAACGAATGATTGCACGCTGTTCAAGTAAGGAAAACGTCGCCATTTTAAGTATTTAAAACAATTCTCATTCTCGCCGCTGGCGGTAAAATTCCATCTGCCGTACGGTGCTGCCATCTCTGGGACATATTGACAATGAATGCGGCCTCATTTTAAAACAATGCCCATGTTTCTATCTCTTTCCAGTCCGGAGAAAAAAAATCGGAGGCCTTAGAACTTGAATGCACCTCGTACTTCTACTCCAGTCTACGCTGCAATGAACGGCTAGTCCACAGCAAGCAGCGAGATGAGTACAGAGTCCGGTGACGCCACAGTTAGAGACAACCGTTTGGGCTCTTCAGGTTAATCTGTATATCCTGGTACATGTCTGTGGAGTTTGTCTTTGAGTATTGCTGCGAGAGAGTTTTTGTTGAACTGGGCTTCGAGTTTTACTATCGATGACTGTAATTTCAATGACACTCGGCTGGAATCGGCCAACTCATACAAACACTTTGCAGGGATAAGAAATTGAATGCTCACATAGGTTCAGTCGTGGGTAAAACAGGTGGTTGACTTCGGTTTATTGGTGGAATACTGGGGAAATGCAATCAGTCTACAAAAGAGATTGCTTTCAAATCACTCGTGCAACCCGTCCTAGAATATTGCTCAAGTGTGTGATACCCGTAATAGATAGGACTTAACAGGGGATACTGAACGTATGCAGAGAAGGGCAGCACGAATGGTCATAGGTTTGTTTATTCCGCTGGAGAATGTCACTGACATAATGAAGGAACTGAAATGGCAGACTTTTTAAGTCAGGAGGGAAATATCACGAGAAAGTTTACTAACTGAGCTTCAGGAACTGACTTTAAATTACTCTAGAGATATACTAAAACCTCCTTTCTTATCGCTCACACAGGGACCGTGAGGATAAGATCAGAGTTATTACTGCACACACTGAAGATTTCAAACAATAATTCTTCCCGTGCTCCATACTTGTATGGAACAGGAAGAAAGCCTAGTAACTGGTATAATGGGACGTACCCTCTGCCATGCACCTCAAAGTGGTTTGCAGAGTACAGAAGTAGATGTCAATTTAGGTGCAGATGTAAATGTAGAAATGTTAGACTGGTTCTTTCTATGCATATGAATATATCTACGCTCTAATCCACAGTTGTACAACGAAAGGTAAGTGCTCATTCTCACTGCACATGCATTTTAATTCTTACATTTTTCGCGAACAATAATTATGTCATTTTTTTGTGACAATATGTCACGATAGATGACACTATCTTTCTTGCAAAGCAGGTTGGAAGATCTGCGAGGACTACTAAACACTGCCCCTGGAAAAAGCAATACCACTACTTTATATTCAAACGTCAAGAAGACAAAATGGATGACAGTCAGCAGAAACCGAGATGAAATTCTTGGTACTCTTGCATCTGGTACAAGTAAGGTGGAAAGATTTGCATCATATAAATATTTGGGGCGCCAAATACGAAAACCGGTACTTCACTTAACAAATTCACTCCAGAACTGAAAAGCCCAGACGGTCGTTCCAGAAAAAGAAGAAAGTCCTGAGAGTAGCCGTGACAATAATGTTACACTCTTCAGTCGACTATCTCCATGCTATATACTCAGCGTCCTACTCAGTGAAGTTGAGCATCTGAAAGGGGGGGGGGGGGTACCGAAGGGCGTTAACTACAATGTTGTTGTGGTGGAGTGGCGTATAAACAAAGATTTCGGGACTTCCAGTACCATCAAAAGAAGGGAACTATAATATTTTGGTCGTATAACGCTCAACAAAAAATACGACCTCTTGCAATTAACACTTCAAGGGAAGAAAGATTGAGGTCAAATGTGGTCGAGAGTGCCGGAGATTATCTTCATTAAAGAACTTAAGGGAATGGTTTTAATTGAGCAGAGCTGTTCAGGAAAGCAATGGACAAGCAACAGAGCACGGTCCTTCTCGCCAGTAGTCTTACACGACGAGGCAGTTAAACGATCCTTAAATTACAGGTTTGTCGTGATTAGCGAGACTGATTTTGTGAAATTTACAGCGGAAAATATCTATTCAACATTGGGAATTGAAATCAAGGTGGGTTTCAAGCTGCCGTCAAATGTTAAGTACTCTTAAATATTAGCCGTGTAATTCCTTTCTGAAGTGGACGTTGTTTCATCACGTTGACATGTGACACTTATCAGTGTAATCGCGTAGCACTCTGCGCTTTTAAGCATTTTAAGAGAAACTTTGATACCATCGCTGACTTTACTACGGAGAACATTCCTTGTATCGCATGTGATACACAACCTGGAGTTAGACGATGAAGCTATGATTCCAGTGCACGGAGTGTACTAGAAGTGCCTTCAGTTCGCTTGGTAGCAGCTTTCCGTTATTACGTAGGCGTCGTCAGTTAATACAAACTAAGCAGCATTGCTTCAGACGTGAGGGAACTACTGGTATACGATAGAAGTGTGCCATAAACCAAGAAGAATGCCATGTAACTAAATGCAAACATTAACCGAAGGATTACTGACGAACGTTACTGAAGTACTATTCAAGTGGCGGTAGTCAAAAAGAGGTTAATCTCTCTCAATGTGATTCTCCACCCAAGAGGGGAGGGGAGTACTGATTATATAATGTTTGTATTTACAAATAACATAAAAAAGAGTAAGTAAATTAATCTGCAAAGTTAGTTGTGAAATATATAAATTCGAATACGAATTTTGCATTTCTTCTGAACATTCCTTAGGTACTGGGACGTTTTCTATTGTTTTTACGGATCAACAGGTATTGGGGTTAAACATCTGCGCCAAGTTGGAGATTCCCCTTAAAGTGAAGCCCATGGTCAGAAAACCCGCTTTCACGTGCAGCTATCGGACTTAGGATTAAACTGTAGGTTAAAAAGTCGCTGAGCGTTTTCTTCATATTTCGCTAAATTGGACCCTGTTAATGTTGTCAGAAAAAGTTGCTCCACTTTAGTTGATGGAGATTAGAGAGTTCAAATAGAACCTAGAGGGACGAACATCCCAAGCCTTCGAGATCGAGTTCTGAAAGACAACACAGTACGCTTACCATGCTATTTTTGGGTCCGAAGTAGGATATATTACCATATTTTTTGTCTCCAACCCAGGATATATTTTTCAAATTAGTTTACTAGAACATTAACTTGGTGCATTCAGTTATATTTTCAAGTAGACACGATTTTTTGAGAAACGGTGTACGTGTCTAGGAGTGTGATATGAAAATGTAGCTTTTTTAGCAGTACACTTCATTTCCATATATGGCTCGTCATCATCATCATCATCATCATCATCATCATCATCATCATCATCATTTAAGACTGATTATGCCTTTCATATATGCCATATATGGCTTTTAAAAAATATTTTCACTCCCATGTGCAGCTGTTTTCACATGGTCTTTAATATCACTATTTCCTTGATGTACGACAGAAAATTCTCTAGTAAATAGTGTGCAATAAACATGTCCATTGCTACTGTCATTACACAATTTCAAAAATACGTATTCTTGTTGCTGTTGCCCGCTGCTAAACGATGAGGCAAAAAGCGCATAGAAATAAAACGATAAAAAACTTTGTGCGTCTCCTTCGTTGTTGAACGTGCGTGCGAATTAGTCACGTCGGTTGTTTCTCAGGAGAGCGCATCTCTTGTCTCAGACAAGCAGAACAGCACGCCAACGGTGGAGACTCCTATTAAATAAATTTGTCACTATAAAGTTCCGTAGCCAGCGTAATTTCACTATGAGACACACGTTAACAGTTCTACGGAAGAAGCTGCACCGTGCGTGGCTCGTGTTCGTGACATCTCTTATTTAACATATTGTTTTTTACCGAAACCACGTAAATAATTTGACAATTCAGAGACTTCCTTTACCACGATACAGATTAGGTGGCTGTTTCTCAAGGAGTTCCTTGTGGAGTGGGGAGTGGCTATGTACGTAAAAGCAGTATTTCATTTGAGTACATAGACGTATCACGACACTGCACTGAACAGATATTTGAATGTTGTGCAGAGGCACTTGAATTTAGTGAAACTAAACTTCTAATTGTTATTGTTTATAGGTCCCCTAACTTTGACTTCAGAGCATTTCTGCTAAAGCTAGAGAGGGTCCTTGATTCACTTTGTAGGAAGTACCAGAAATTAGTTATATGTGGTGACTCCAATATTAATTTTGTATATGATGGTGCAAGAAAAAGGATGTTGGTAGATCTAAATTCATATGATCAGATGCAGACTGTGTTTTCTCCAACTAGGGTGCAGTGGAACAGTAGCACAGCAATTAGACAATATTTTTATTCATTCTTCATTACTAGATGGGCATTCTGTTAGTAAAAGCGTGAATGGCCTTTCAGACCATGATGCACAAATTTTAACACTAAAAGGCTTTTGTACTCCAACAAATGTCAAACGATGCTGGAAAGGTAATCCAACAGCTATAGAGAGTTTTTTCAACCTTGTCAAGGAACAAGAGTGGCAGGATGTTTATAGTGCCGATAACGTAGATGATAAATACAATGCTTTCCTTAACATATTTCTCATGCTCTTTGAGAGTTGCTTTCCATTAGAACATTCTAAACGAGGTATTAGCAGTAATGGGCAGCCCAGTGGCTGACTAGTGGGATAAGGATATCATGTAGAACAAAGCGGGAATTATATCAAAATGTTAGAAGTAGTCACAATCAAGCTACAGCAATCCAGTACAAACAGTATTGTAAGGTGCTTAAATATTATTAGGAAGGCAAAGAGTGTGTGGTATGCAAGCAGAATAGCTAATTCACAGGATAAAATTAAAACCATATGGTCAGTTGTGAAGGAAGTGTCTGGTCAGCAGCACAAGGTCGACGATATAAAGGTAGTTCGTAGTGAAAATATTTGTGTTACTGGTAAATCAGACATATGTACAGTATTTAACAACCATTTTCTGAGCATTGCTGGTGAATTAAATAAAAATTTAGTTTCTACAGGAAATCATATTACTTTCTTGGCAAATGTCTTTCCGAGATTGATGTCTGAAATACGTATCTGTGATACACACAAGAGAGAGATTGAGTAAATAATTAAATCACTGAAAACTAAGGACTCTCATGGTTATGATGCAATGTCTAGCAGAATATTAAAGTACCGTGTTGCACATGTTAGCCCTGTATTTAGCCATATTTGTAATTTTTCCTTCAGGAATGGTCAGCTGCTATATAAAAAGGGAGAAAGGGATAATGTACATAATTTTAGACCTATTTCTACGCCAACAGTGTTTGCAAAAGTTAGAGAAAAGGCTGTGTATGTAAGGATAATTGATCATTTTATACCACACGATTTGCTATCAAATGTAGAGTTCGGCTTTAGAAGTCGTTTAACAACTGATAATGCTATATTCTCTTTTCTCGGTGAGGTACTGAATGGGCTTTACAAAAGTTTTCGAAGGCTTGGTATATTTTTTGATTTAGCTAAGGCATTTGATTGTATTGATCACAAAATATTGCTCCAGAAGTTGGACCATTACTGAATACGGTGAGTAGCTCACAATTACTTCACCTCTTACTTTAGCAACAGGCAGCAAAAGGTCATTATTGACAATGTTGATAACGGCTGTGATGTGGGATCTGAGTGGGGTACTGTCAAGTGGGGGGTGCCCCAGGGATCAGTGTTGGGGCCACTCCTGTTCCTTATTTATATAAATGATATGCCCTCTAGTATTACAGGTAACTCTAAATTTGCTGGTGACACTAGCTTGGTAGTAAAGGATGTTGTGTGCAACATTGGTTCGGTTTCAAATAGTGCAGTACATGACCTAAGTTCATGGCTTGTAGTAAATAAACTAACGCTGGATCACAGTAAGACTCAGTTTTTAAAGTTTCTAACACACAATTCAACGAAACCTGACGTTTTAATTTCACAGAATGGGCATATGATTAGTAAATGTGAACAGTTCAAATTTCTAGGTGTTCAGATAGATAGTAAGCTGTCGTGGAAAGCCCACGTTCAGGCTCTTGTTCAAGACTTAATACTACCATTTTTACTATTCGAATGGTATCAGGAGTGAGTGATCGTTCGACACGAAAATTAGTCTACTTTGCTTATTTTCATTCGCTTATGTCGTATGGTATTATATTTTGGGGTAACTCTTCCCATTGTAAAAGGATATTTTTGGCTCAGAAACGGGCGGTTTATTCCCAAGAATAAGCAGCTTTAACTCGGTTAATACTCGGCAGAAATCAAACCTGCATTTGGATCGGACTTCCTTAACTCGTGTGCAAAAAGGTGTGCAGTATACTGCTGCATCCATTTTCAATAAGCTGCCACTCGAATTCAAAAATCTTAGCAGTAATCCACGCGCTTTCAAATCGAAACTGAAGAGTTTCCTCATGCGTCACTCCTTCTACTCTGTCGAGGAGCTCCTCGAAAAATGAAGCTTATTCTTATTTCATTGTTGATTGCGTTTACTTAAACTTATGGACTGACCTTTTTCAGGTTCATAAACATTTATTTTTAACTGTTATTACTTTTATGTTGTAATTTCATGTACTGACACGTTCCACGAACTGGGAGATTTGCTCCTCAGTTTGGTCCAACGGAACTCGACGTGTAAATAAAATAAATAAAACAAAAACCATCAAGGGGGCAGGTGTAGTCTTCTAGCTCTGAGAGCTGACTGGAACTCGGGGAACTGAAGGGGCTACAACTGTTCTCATAGCAGCGGCATAAGAGGAGGTCATAGCCACAGGATGTAGGTGCTCAAATTTCCTATTAGCCTTAGTGTAGGTCAGTCAGTCCAGGGTCTTGTATTTCATGGTTTTTCTTTCTCCCTGTAAAATATTGCACTCAGGTGAGCAAGGGGAATGATGCTCTCTGCAGGAGACACAGATGAGAGGTGGGGCACATGGAGTATTGGAATGGGAAGGACGTCCACAAATCGACATGTGATGTTGGCAGTACAGTGGGAAGACATACAGCTGAACTTCCAGCACTAAAAGCACTGCTTTGGGTGAAGGATATATGACTTGACATCACAGCAGTAGACCATCACCTTGACCTTTTTGGGTAATGTGTCATCGTCGAAGGCCGGTGGCAACCTGATTATCCTTCATACCCCGACGGACGCGCCAGACGAAATGAACTCCTTGTTGCTCTAAGTTAACGTGCAGCTCTTTGTAAGACTGCAGAAGAAGGTCTCCTTGGAATATAATACCCTGGACCATATTTAAGAAATACTTAGGCGTGATGGTCATGGAAACATCCCCCAGCTTGTCACAAGCGAGTAATGCCTGTGTCTGGGCAGAGGATGCCGTTTTTATCAAGACTGACCCCGACCACATTTTGGACAAGCCCTCCACCTCCTCAAACTTGTCCTCTAAGTGCTCTACAAAAAAACTGAGGCTTCATCAAGACAAAGCAGTCCCGATCAGCTCTCGTACTTACGAGGTACCGGTGCGAATTAGGTTCGCTGCCATCCTTAGCCTGGCGTTCCTCCCATGGTGTGGTCAGGGAGGGGAACGATCTAGGTTCATACTTCCTTGCATTGTACTGAGACTTCGAATACTTTGATCACCAGCAAGTGACGACATGGTACGCTTCATTGCGCATCATCTGCCCTGATGCCACCCACTCTGACCAGGGGCCCTCCCCACAGGTGCTACCCAGCTGCAGGTAAGGCCACCTGGCAGGATGTCCATTGCCAGGAGTCCCGATGCCCCAGGGTGGCGGGCATCTGCTCCTTGGCATACATGAGTTAATGGCGCAGGCATCAAATGTTCAAACATGTGTGAAATCTTATGGGACTTAACTGCTAAGGTTATCAGTCCCTAAGCTTACACACTACTTAACCTAAATTATCCTGAAGACAAACACACACACACCCATGCCCGAGGGAGCACTCGAACCCCCGCCGGGACCAGCCGCACAGACCATGACGCAGGGATCAGTAGAGCAATCCCTGTGTAGACTGGGGGCCACAACCAACATGGTATATGGCGGCCCCACCACAACGGACTGGCTAGCGTGCTAGATATGAGGTGCAAAGAATTCCATGGTCATCGTCGGCGCAAAAAGGGACACTGCATAATGGGTGGAGGAAACGGCCCCCAGGAAGGTGTCCCTGCCCAAGAGATGGAGGATGAGGGCGACTCCAATACCTCGACGAGAAAGTGGGCTAAATATCGAAATGCACGATCGAAGCGATGCGCCATGTAAGGCGCCCTTCCCCTATTGGGTCGCTCTTCGGGGAAGCTTTGAATAATGGTGGTCAAACCCTACAGGGGACCATCACATAAAGGCCGAAAGGTGTGAAATTCCTTTTAGTCGCCTCGTACGACAGGCAGGAATACCTTTGGCCTGTTCTAACCCCCGAGCCCGCAGGGGGAAAGAAAGACATGGGATAGCGATATGCACATAAACATATGTGGTACTGTTGTGAACACCAGGCATAAAAGGGCAGTGCGCTGGAGGATCTGTCATTAGCACTCAGGTGATTCGTGTGATATTGTCGCCGCCGTTGTGGATGTGTGGTTCTAGGCGCTTCAGTATGGAACCGCGCTACTGCTATGGTCGCAGGTTCAAATCCTGCCTCGGGCATGGAAGTGTGTGCTGTCCTTAGGTTAGTTAGGTTTAAGTAGTTCCAAGTTAATGGGAATGATGACCTCAGATGTGAAGTCACTTAGTGCTTAGAGCCATTTGAACCATTTGTGATAAAGTCTCTGAGGTGATTATGACTGCACTATGGGAATTAACCGACTTTGATAGCGAATGGTACTTGGAGCTAGACGCATGAGACATTCCATTTCGGAAATCGTTGGGAAACTCAATATGCCTAGATCCACAGAGTCAAGTGTGTACCGAGAATAGCAAATTTCAGGCATTACCTCTCACCACGGATAACGCAGTGGCCGACGACCTTCACTTAACGACCGAGAGCAGCAGCGTTTACGTAGAGTTGTCAGTGCTAACAGACAAGCAACACTGCGTCAAGAAACCACAGAAACCATTGTGTGACGTATAACGAACGTGTGCGATAGGAAAGTGCGGCGAAATTTGGCGCTAACGGGCTGCGGCGGAATACGAGTGACGCGAGTGGGGGGACCCTAGACGACTGGAAAACCATGGCCTCGTCACATGAGCTCCGATTTCAGGTAGGGTTCGAGTGGAGTGCAGACTACACGAAGCCACGGACCCAGGTTGCACAGTTCAAGCTGGAGGTGGCTCCATAATGGTGTGGGCTGTGTTTGCGTGGAACGGACTGGGTTCTCCAGGACAATCGAACCTATGAGTGGAAATGGTTATGTTCAGCTACTTGGAGACCATTTGCAGTCATTCAACGATGAAATTTTTATGGATAACAATGTTGAATGTGACTGGGACATACCTGTCAGCAACTGGTTTAAAGAAATTTGTGGCCGACTGGTTGTAGGCGCTGGAGTCTGGAACCGCTACGGTCGCAGGTTCGAATCCTGGCTCGGGCATGGATGTGTGTGATGTCCTTAGGTTAGTTAGGTTTAAGCAGTACTAAGTTCTAGGGGACTGACGACCTCACATGTTAAGTTCCATAGTTCTCAGAGCCATTTCAACCATTTGTGAACAAATTTGTGGACAATTCGAGCGATTGATTTGACCACCCTCATGGCATGACATGAAACCCGTCGAACTTGTATGGGACATAATCGATACGTCAGTTTGTGCACAAAATCCTGCACCGGCAACACTTTCGCAATTACCGACGGCTATAGAGGCAGCATGGCTCAATATTCCGGCAGGGGACTGCCAAAGACTTTTTGACTCCGTGCCACGTGGAGTTGGTGCACTACGCCGGACAAAAAGAGGTCCTTAACGATATCAGCAGGCATGCCATGACGTTTGTCACCTTAGTGTATTTCGTTCGCTTAATAACTCACGACTCGCCACACGACATGTACTGTTTTAGCGATGGTAGCACGAATTATCTCCCGATTGTGAGTGCAGTGTCTTCAGCTCTGGGTCACAGATCCTTATGCCGTACGCGGCGACCTCACGATGCATCCCTCGTACACGAAGCATGCAGGCTTTTCCCCGACCGCGTATATCACCACCGCACCCTAAGCTGACTTAGCGATATTCACCGAAAGATGTGACTCCCTGATTTACGTCTCTTCCTCAGTCTGCACTTTTCTTCTTCTTTTTCCCTGCCTTCCGGCCCTTTACTTTTGTGCTTGCCTCTGCTCTAGCTTTTCTCCGTAGCCCCAGTTCTCCGCGAGGTTCCTCTCCCATAAATATGGAAATAAAGAGAAATATATGTACGTCGAATTAGCATTGCAGTGACGTGGGGGAGGAGGAAGGATATGAAGGATTATCCGAATTTGTCCATTCGAGGGAAGGGCTGGAGGGGGCATTGGGGGGAAGTGGGGGATGCATCAGGGGAGCAAGACGAAGGGAGCGGTCGCGTGAGCCATTTTAAAATGTCACCGGCAATAAGCCGTCATTCCCCTGCCGGCGCACGGAAGGGAAGTTGCGAGCGACGTACCAGCAGCGGCCGAGGACACAAGATTCCTGGCTCCTGGGGTAGCGTATAGCACATACATAATGCATCGCCGGGGGGAGCGGCCCCGTGATACATTAATAAGGCTGCGGATTTAGTTCGAATTTATTTCCGGTAGTCAGCAACTTGAGTTATGCTCCATCTACTTACGCTGGAAAACATCACCAGAGAAAATAATGGGCCACGGCGGTAATTCATTTTTGGAGGATTTCAATCTTGCGGTCGTTGGCGACATACCCTAGCTGGTGACATGCTGCAACACTTGAGGGGTTGATAAAACGAACGATAGCCGTAAAGATTTAATGAACGCCTCGTGAAAATCAGGAAGTCAAGTTAAGTAATTGAATTTTTCATTGTGTTCAGATACCTTTTTGCAGTCGTGATCAACACTAGAATCATCATCTACATCTACATCAACACCTGCGTGCCTCTAAATCTACGAGATTACCCTGCTATTCACAATAAAGTGCCTGGTAGAGGGTTCAATGAACCACCTTCAAGCTCTCTCTACCGTACCACTCTCGAACGGCACTCGGGAAAAACGAACACTTAAATTTCTCTGTGTGAGCACTGATTTCTCTTATTTTAACATGATGACCATTACACCCTATGTAGATGGGTGCCAACAGAATGTTTTCGCAATTTCATGAGAAGATCGCGTCACAACGACAAACGCCTTTGTTTTAATGATTGCCACTCCAATTCACGTATCATGTCTGTGACACTATCTCCCCTATTTCGCGATTATACAAAACGAGCAGCCCTTATTTGTACTTTTTCGATGTCATCCGTCAGTCTCATCTGATCCGGATCCCATACCGCACAGCAATACTCCAGAATAGGGCGGACAAGCGTAGTGTAAGCAGTCTCTTTAGTAGACCTGTTGCACCTTCTAAGTGTTTTGCCAATGAATCGCAGTCTTTGGTTTGCTCTACCCACAATATTATCTACGTGATCGTTCCAACTTAGGTTATTTGTAATTGTAATCCCTAAGTATTTAGGCCTTCAGATTTGTGTGACTTATCGCGTAATATAAATTTAGCGGATTTCTTTTAGTAGTCATGTGAATAACTTCATACTTTTCCTTACTGAGGGTCAACTGCCACTTTTCGCACCATACAGATATCTTATCTAAATTATTTTTCAAGTCGTTTTGATCATCTAATGACTTTACAAGACGTTAAATGACAGCATCATCTGCAAACAGTCTCAGACGGCTACTCAGATTGTCTCCTATGTCGTTAACGTAGATCAGGAATAATAGAGGGCTTACAACACTTACTTGGGGAACGCCGAATATTACTTCTGTTTTACTCGATGACTTTGCGTCTATTACTACGTACTGTGACCTTTCTGACAGGAAATCACGAATCCAGTCACACAACTGAGGCGACACTCCGTAGGCACGCAGTTTGGTTAGAAGACGCTTGTGAGGAACGGTGTCGAAAGCCTTCTGGAAAGCTAAAAATATGGAAACAATTTGACATCCCCTATCGATTGCACTTATTACTTCATGAGTATATGGTTCAAATGGCTCTGAGCACTATGGGACTCAACATCTGAGGTCATCAGTCCCCTAGACAGAACTACTTAAACCTAACTAACCTAAGCACATCACACACATCCATGCCCGAGGCAGGACTCGCACCTGCGACTGTAGCAGTCACGCGGTTCCGGACTGAAGCGCCTAGAACCGCACGGCCACAGCGGCCGGCTCATGAGTATAAAGAGCTAGTTGTGTTTCCCAAGAACGATATTTTCCGAAACCGTGTCTGTGTGTCAACAAATCGTTTTCTTCGAGGTACTTCATAAGCGTTGGAGCACTTGTGCCAAGGTCCACTTCTACAGAGAGACATTCCTGCGGAACCTGGGGCTTCTGTTGGGATATGCGGTTTTTCGCAGGTGATGGTGCTAACGAAATGAAATGTCACTTAGATCAAGGCCTAGCTTATTTTGGGGATTTGTTTGTTTGGGTTTAAGGGCGCTCAACTGCTGAGGTCATTAGCGCCCAGTCACTGTTGTGAGAGCACATGGAATCTGGTTAAACTCAAGGGGATGGGGGGGACACCAGAAGGACCTGACAAAGATGCAGATAAAATAAGTAAAAAGGTTAAATGTCTTTGGACAAGCCACTTAAAGTTATAAAACGCAGAATACGAGCAGCTGCTCGAGCGTCATCAGCTAAAACATCCGGTAAAGTAGATGGCAGGGAAAGGACAACACGAAATTGACTAAAACGGGGACACGACAATAAAACATGGCGCACTGTTAATGCCTGACCACAAGGGCACTGCGGGGCTGGGTCACCGGAGAGCAGGTAGCGGTGGCTAAACCGGCAATGCCCAATCCGCAACCTGGTCAGAAGGACCTCCTCGCGCCGAGATGGTCGGGAGGATGTTGTCCAAGCAGTTGGGAGCGGTTTTACTGCCCGGAGCTTGTTTCCTTGGAGGGATGACCAAGCATCCCACCACAACGACACAAGCCTCTTACATACATCCCCACGAACGTCAGATGACGGGACACAATGGGAGGCTGGCCGAGGCAGGAGGACTGCAGCCTTGGCTGCAGCATCCGCAGCCTCATTCCCAGGCACTCCTACATGTCCGGGAACCCACAGAAAGCTGACAGAACCACCAATATCAGCGAAAGAATGGAGGGACTGCTGTATCCGTTGAATCAAGGGATGGACCGGATAGGGAGCTCCAAGGCTCTGAAGAGCACTGAGTGAGTCAGAGCAGAGTACATACGATGAATGGCGGTGGCGGCGGGCATACTGAACGGCCTGATGGAGAGCAAAAAGCTCGGCCGTAAAGCTGGAACATTGGTCGAGGAGCCGGTATTTAAAGGTGGCGGCCCCGACGACAAAGGCACAGCCGACACCATCGTCAGTTTTGGAGCCATCGGTGTAAATAAAGGTGTGACCGGCAAGTCGAGCACGAAGTTCGACAAACCGTGAGCAATACACTGCAGCCGGAGTACCCTCCTTCGGGAGTGAGCTGAGGTCGAGATAAATATGAACCGGAGCCTGGAGCCAAGGTTGTGTCGGGCTCTCACCCTCTCTGAAGGTGGTAGGGAGGGCAAAATCCAATTGTCGAAGCAGGCGACGGAAGCGGACTCCGGGGGGCAGCAGGGCAGACACATACAACCCGTACTGACGGTCGAGAGAGTCGGCGAAGAAGGACTTGTAAGAGGGGTGGTCGGGCATAGACAACAGCCGGCAGGCATACCGACACAGCAGTACGTCGCGCCGGTAGGTCAATGGTAACTCGGCAGCTTCAGCATAAAGACTCTCGACAGGACTAGTGTAGAAGGCTCCGGTCGCAAGACGTATCCCCCGATGGTGGATGGAGTTGAGCCGGCGTAAGAGGGATGGCCGAGCGGACGAGTAGACGAAGCTCCCATAATCCAGCTTAGATCGGACTATGGACCGATACAAGCGAAGCAGGACAGTGCGATCCGCTCCCCAAGATGAACCGCTAAGAACTCTGAGGACATTAAGGGAACGTGTACAACGGGCCGCCAAATAAGAGACCAACACAGTTGGCTGCAGCATCCGCAGCCTCATTCCCAGGCACTCCTACATGTCTGGGAACCCACAGAAAGCTGACAGAACCACCATTATCAGCGAAAGAATGGAGGGACTGCTGTATCCGTTGAATCAAGGGATGGACCGGATAGGGAGCTCCAAGGCTCTGAAGAGCACTGAGTGAGTCAGAGCGACCGGAGCCTTCTACACTAGTCCTGTCGAGAGTCTTTATGCTGAAGCTGCCGAGTTACCATTGACCTACCGGCGCGACGTACTGCTGTGTCGGTATGCCAACACAGTTTCCTGTCCAACGTGAGCCCTAGAAACTTAGTTGTGTCCACGAATGGGAGAACAACGGGACCGAGATGTAAGGATGGCGGAAGGAACGCTTTATATCGCCAAAAGTTGATACAAACCGTCTTCTCTTCAGAGAACCGGAAGCCATTTGCCACGCTCCATGAGTAGAGGCTGTCTAGACAACGCTGAAGGCAGCGCTCCAGGAGGCATGTTCTCTGGGCACTGCAGTAGATCGCGAAGTCATCGACAAAGAGAGAGCCTGAGACATTAGGTGGAATGCAATCCATAATTGGATTGATCGCGATGGCAAAAAGGGCTACGCTCAAGACGGAGCCCTGAGGCACTCCGTTCTCCTGGAGGAAGACGTCGGACAATACGGAACCCACACGTACCCTCAACTTTCGCTCCGTTAAAAAGGAATCAATAAAAAGGGGCAGGCGACCGCGTAGGCCCCACCTGTGCATAGTGCGGAGGATACCTCCTCTCCAACAGGTATCATAAGCCTTCTCAAAGTCGAAGAACACGGCTACCGTTTGGCGTCTTCGCAAAAAGTTGTTCATGATGAATGTCGACAAGGTCACAAGGTGGTCAACAGTGGAGCGGCGGCGACGAAAGCCGCATTGGACATTAGTAAGTAGCCGTCGAGATTCAAGAATCCAGACTAACTGAGCATTAACCATGCGCTCCACCTTACAGACACAGCTTGTAAGAGAAATGGGGCGGTAACTAGAAGGAAGGTGTCTATCCTTCCCGGGTTTGGGTATAGGAACAACAACAGCGTCACGCCAACGCATGGGGACTTGACCTTCGGTCCAGACGCGATTGTAGGTACGAAGAAGGAAGCTTTTGCCCGCCGGAGAAAGGTGTGCCAGCATCTGAACGTGAATGGCATCTGGCCCCGGAACAGAGGACCGGGACAGTGCAAGCGCACGTTCGAGTTCCCGCATAGTAAAGGGTGCATTATAAGTTTCCAGATTCAGCGAGTGGAAGGAAGGTCGCCGAGCCTCTTCTGCCTCTTTCCTGGGAAGGAAGGCAGGATGGTAATGGGCGGAGCTTGAAATCTCCGCGAAAAAGCGGCCAAAGGCGTTCAACAAGGACCTCATTACCTGAGGTCAGGCCAGGTACCGAGGAGTGGGCCTTAATGCCCGACAGCCGGCGCAGGCTACCCCAAACGACGGAAGAGGGAGTAAAACTGTTAAAGGAGCTGGTGAAAGAGGCCCAACAAGCTTTTTTGCTGTCTTTCATGACTCTACGACATTGCGCTCGGAGTCGTTTGTATTCAATATAATTCGCCAACGTAGGATGGCGGCGAAAGGTGCGTAAAGCACGTCGTCGAGCACGGATAGCGTCCCTACAAGCCTCGTTCCACCAGGGGACGGAAACGCGACGTGAAGAAGAGGTAGTACGAGGAATGGAACGTTCGGCAGCATTGATGATAACAGCCGTGAGGTATTCGACCTGACGGTCACAACTGGGAAAATCGTGGTCCGGAAAGGTCGCCAGGGAGGAGTAAAGTCCCCAGTCAGCTTTCAGTATGTTCCAGCTCAAAGGACGTGGGGATGGGGTGTGGTGTAGGAGACGAACGACACAGGGGAAGTGGTCGCTCGAATAGGTGTCAGAAAGGACATACCACTCGAACCGACGGGCAAGAGTGGTAGAACAGATCGAGAGGTCCAAGTGGGAGTAGGTATGAGTAGAGTCCGAGAGGAAAGTCGGGGCGCCAGTATTGAGGCAGACAAGATTGAGATGGTTGAAGACATCCGCCAAGAGTAAGCCTCTTTGACAGGATGCAGGAGAGCCCCAAAGGGGATGATGGGCATTGAAGTCGCCAAACAATAAAAACGGCGGGGGAAGCTGAACGATCAGGTGCATCATGTCAGCCCGACTAACAGCAGATGACGGTGGAGCGTAGATGGTACAAACTGAAAAAGTAAAAGCAGAAAGAGTAATGCGGACAGCTATTGCTTGGAGTGGGGTGGTCAATGGGATGGGATGGTAATAGACATCGTCCCTAACGAGCAACATGACCCCACCATGAGCTGGGACACCGTCCACAGGGGTGAGGTCATACCGCTCCGAGGTATAGTGGGTAAAGGCAATACGGTCAGTCGGGCGCAACTTGGTTTCCTGGAGACCAAGGACGAGCGGACAGTGCAGGCGGAGGAGCAGTTGTAACTCCTCCCGATTAGATCGAATACCTCTTATGTTCCAATGAAACAACGCCATCGCTAGTCAAAAAGTTGGGGGAACGAGACAGGGGAAGAGCTGGTCACCTCGACGGCTGCGGAGGGCCAGGTTGCGAGGGAACAACGCTACAACCGACGGGAGGCGGATCCGGTTCCATCGACTCGTCGCCAGCTGCGGCCGCTGTCCCTGGTTGTGTAGGAGGGGCAGCATCGTTTGCCGACGAAAGGCCAGCTGAGCGCCTGGCAGCAGAGCGTCCCGGCGAAACTGAGGACGGACGGGAGCAGCGACTCACGAATGGAGCGTCAGACGAAACGCGCCGGGGTGGAGAGGGGGATAGAGACTTCTTCTTGGAGGCCTTCTTGGAAGGCCGAGGAGGCACAGGGATGGTGGGCTGGACACGAAGAAGGTCCTCACGCGCGGGGTCCGTTTTGGAACGCCGGACCTCGGAAGCTGGGGTCCGGAACGTTTCCCCGATGGATGCCTGAGAAGAGGAACGCTTCTCAGGTGGCGTGGGGGCAGGAGGAGGAGGAAGGGTGGCCCCTGGGGCAGAGGGGGTGGGGGCCACAGGGGAGGAGGATTTGGAAGGGAGGGATTTGGGAGGCGGAGGCAGAGCCCCCTGATGGGCAGAGGAGGCGGAGTGGGGACAGGATAGGGGTGAGGATACCGCGGAAGGAGTGGACACAACTGAGGCAATCGAAGTGGTCAATGGCACGGGATGGAGGCGGTCATACTTCTTCCTGGCCTCAGAATAAGAGAGCCGATCCAAAGTTTTGATTTCTTGTATCTTCTTCTCCTTCTGATATGCGGGGCAGTCTGAGGATCTAGGCGAGTGGACGCCAGGACAATTATTGCACCGAGGTGGTGGGGTGCATGTATGTTCCTCACGAAGTGGACGTCCACAATCGCCACAAAGGGGCTCAGCCTAACACCGTGACGACATGTGCCCAAAGCGCAAACACCTAAAACAGCGCATAGGAGGCGGGTCGTAAGGTCACACGTCACACCGGTAGCACATGACCTTTACCTTCTCCGGGAGAACGTCCCCCTCGAAGGCGAGGATAAAGGCCCCGGTGTCGATGCGACGGTCTTTGGGGCCGCGCTGGACTCGCCGGACGAAATGCACGCCTCGCCACTCCAGGTTGGCCCTGAGCTCCGCATCAGATTGTAGCAGGAGGTCACGATGAAAAATAACCCCCTGCGTTCTATTTAGTGCCAGATGTGGGACAATGGATACTGGGATGTCCCCTAGGCGGTCGCACGCCTGGAGCGCTGCCGACTGTGTGGCGGAGGTGGTCTTGATAAGAACGGACCCTGAACGCATCTTGCTGAGAGCCTCAATTTCCCCGAAGATGTCCTCAATGTGCTGAACAAAGAACATGGGCTTGGAGGTGGCGAATGTCCCCCCATCGGTTCGAGAACAGACCAAATAGCGGGGGAAGTACTTCGCCCCAAGCCGGCGGGCCTGTCCCTCCTCCCATGGAGTGGCCAAGGGGGAAAGGGCAGGAGAACCAGAACTAGAAACGGTACCTTTTCTTTTGAAAGAGTCGGCCGCAGAGCGACCTGATACGTGTTGACGTTTCATCTGCGAAACGTCCGCCCCGATACCACCCACTCCGACCAGGGGCTCTCCCCACGGGCGCCACCCAGCCGCAGCAAGGGCCACCTGGCAGGATGACAATTGCCGGGAGTCCTGATGCCCCAAGGAGACGGGCATCTACTCCTTGGCCGACGTGGGGAGGGTGCAGCTCAGGTATCGGCAGTACGATCCCTCTGTTGTCAGGGGGCTAAAACCTGCGAAACGTCCGCCCCGATACCACCCACTCCGACCAGGGGCTCTCCCCACGGGCGCCACCCAGCTGCAGCAAGGGCCACCTGGCAGGATGACCATTGCCGGGAGTCCTGATGCCCCAAGGAGATGGGCATCTACTCCTTGGCCGACGTGGGGAGGGTGCAGCTCAGGTATCGGCAGTACGATCCCTGTGTTGTCAGGGGGCTAAAACCTAGAGGGTACATGACGACCCCACCACAACGGGCTGGCTACCGTGCTGGATTTCTGGTGCCATGGAAAGTCCATCATGATCGCTGGTGCAGATGGAGATGCACTATGGGCGTAACTTGGACAACCCATCAGGTGTTTAGGCCCAATTTGAGGAATAGTGGGTATGGTTACAACGCCGGTGCAATGCTGAGTGCCAAGGTCTTAGTGCACTTAGGACCAGTGGTACACCACGTAAGGTGTCCTTCCCCAAAAGGCTCGTACTTCTGTAGAATTTTGAAAAATGGAGGTCAAACCCCAAGGGGGACCATCACATGGAAGGCCGAAACGGTTGAAACTCCTTTTAGTCGCCTCTTACGACAGGCAGGAATACCTCGGGCCTATTCTTAGCCCGGACCCGCAGGGGGTTATTTTGGGGATGAAGCCAACGAATGTGAAAGCAGAAAACTCATTTGTGGTGACACACTGTGATCCGTAGCTCCGCCCAGGGTGTAGGTAAGTTTGGATTATGACAGGCTGGTGATGACTTAGCGAAACCAAACACTGTGAAAGCAGAAAACTATCTGAAGTCCCCTGGGCTTCGCAAAAAGGTCAATACATTCCATCTCTGCAGAAGTGTCACTCCGCACAATTGTCAGAAACTCAGGCCAAGGTGCCGTAACGCGATACAAAGGAAATGAGAACAAAATAGAGCAGGACACTAAAAAAGTGTACTGGCCTTGGTAAATGTCCTGCTGAATTTCAAACTGCATCTGTACCTGGGAAAATTAACGTATGGCGCTTGGTTAACATGGAAACATGAGGCAGTGACTTGGACAGTGGATCTGAGATTTTGGGAGGAAACCGATTTCGGATCTCTGTCATTTTTTAAACTGGGGTTATTAGATTTTTCTTGTGAGGGTATTTTGCCTATCTCATTTATCTCGCAGAACAGGTGGAGCAGTATTTCTCCCACAGAAATCTAATAGTTCGGAGGTAACGTCATCTACTTCAATTTGGATCTTTCAGGACTATCAAATTCAACTCGCCGTATCGCATCGTTCATCTTAAATCCCCGCGGAAGACCTAAATCGAAACTTTGTCCCTGCAGCAGACGACATTCCTGCAGAATAATTGAAAGCCTTGGCAGACACAGCAATGACAAACCTATTCCTCGCAGTATGCAAGACGTGTGACAGGTGAAATACCAAGTTACTTCAAGAAGAATGTAATAGTTCAAATGAAAACAAATGTGGTGTTATGGGACTGAATATTACCGCACTACCAGTTTCAGTCTGAAAATAAGATGATGTATCGTGAAAGGTTTCGTTTGGAGTGTGGCCCTATACGGATGTGAAAATTGAAGAATTGGAAGAGAAAGAAGACGGCTAGAGGCCCTGGAGATGTGGTGCTATAGAAGGATGATGAAGATCAGCTGGAGAGACAAAGTAACAAATGAAGAGGTGCTTAGAAGAGTACAGGAAACCAGATCTCTGTGGAGGCACATCCAAACAAGAAGAGACAAACTTGTAGGGCACATCCTACGAGACAACAACATCATTCGAGCAATAGCAGAAGGAGCTATTGAGGGAATTGAGGGAAGTAATCGGCGGGGGCGACCAAGGATATCATACATGCAACAGACCATGAATGACTTTGGATGTAAGACATACGTGGAAATGAAGAGGAAGTCGGACAGAAGAGAGGAATGGCGCTCTGCTGCAAACTAACCTCAGAGTTGAACACTAAAAGAAGAGAAGAAGAAGACCAGTTTAATATGTTATGGTCGCAAAATACTGACACATAATATTTACCAAAGAATGGAAAAACTGTTGGAGGCTGACCCTGGGGAAGATCAGTTTGAGTTCCCAACAAATGTAGTTGCCAGCAGGTAGTGAACTTAACCACTTTTTTATTCTCGAGTCAGAAACATACAAATTTACAGTAACCATACACATCATATATATATATATATATATATATATATATATATATATATATATATATATATATATATACTTTGCAACCTCCAAGGCGCTTGGAGTGGCTTGCAAGAGATCAATATTCGTGCAGGATGTAGGGCGCGAAAGGCACTGGAGCATGTGGCTTGTGGTTTGTTCTTGTCCGCAATCTCAGGACGTATCTTCTGTTATGAAGCCCCATCTCTTCAGGTTGTCTCTGGATCGTCCAACTCCTAATCGTAAACTGTTGAAAGATTTCCACTCCAGCCAGCTCTCGTTGTGTCCAGGTGGTAGTTCTTCAGCTTCTGGCGTCTGCAGGTGAGGCGTCGACTTCTTCCATAACTCCAGCCTTGCCTTCTCTGGTGAAATGGTGAGCTTCTCGGATTTTCTCAGGAAGCTCTTTCGCGATCTCAGCCGTTGCTGTGGTGGATTATGTCCGTACAGTGGATGGGCACTGTCCTGTTCCACTTTCAGTCTCTCCTTGTTGGCAGCCACTGTTCTGCGTACCCATGGTGGCGCTATTCCAGCCAGACAGTAGAACGTATCAGTTGGGGTGGGTCTTAAGCAACCTGTGATGAACCTGCAGGTTTCGTTGAGAGCAATGTCTACTTGTCTGGCATGAGATGACCTGTACCAGACTCAGCCACTTGCAATCGGCGTAATACTGTTATCTTTATGTTTGTTCATAGTACTTTTACATTTGTCATGTCGATGAGTGGTGGTCTTCATGGTAGTGGGAAGTGCATATGCAATGTGAAGCGATTTGTAACAACGATGGATAATATGTTGCAAAAATTCAGAAGCATGAGATCCGACGATGAGCCCTGTCTTAACCGGTCATCCAATAAAATGCTTTTTTTAGCGATCTTGGCTTGTGATGTTTTCTTCAGTTATCACACACTGCCAAACGTTCCAGACTGACCATGTATGGAATATACAGGGTGTTCCCGTAAGAACGTGAAAAAGTGTAACATGAGATAGAGAATGCTCCACTGAACTATTTGCGATAGGGAACCTGAGGTCGGCTCTAAATGGCTCGGAGCACTATGGGACTTCACTTCTAAGGTCATTATTCCCCTAGAACTTAGAACTACTTAAACCTAACTAACCTAAGGACATCACACACATCCATGCCCGAGGCAGGATTCGAACCTACGACCGTGGCGGTCGCGCGGTTCCAGACTGTAGCGCCTAGAACCGCTCGGCCACCCCGGCCGGCTCTGAGGTCAGAGACGCCAGCTAAAGGAAATATGGAAGTAAGCTGGTCTACCGCTTTACCTAGAATTACTGTTTTCCAGCTTACTTACAACTAACATGCGTAAAAGTTTAATGTACTGTGCAGTTTATTTACATGTACATTCTTCATGCAAGGAAACAAGGAAGACGATCCTAATTACTAGGAAGTCATGATGCAGGTTTTGTTTACTTTACTCGTCCATAACGTGGCTCTGTTGTATCGTATTTACAGTGCCCGATGACAGAACGTGCTATGAATCAACGACAGACCCATTCGTTATTGAGAGCTATTCAGAGACGTACAGTACACTACAATGGAGCAAAACTGGTACGGTATTTCCTGGTCGCTGGATTGGAAGGAGAGGTCCTATTCCATGGACTGCGAGGTCACGTCACCAGAATCCCCATGATTATTTCCTATGGCGATATCTAAAGTCACTTGCGTATGAGACCCCGGTGGATACGGAGATGGAATTTGTTACCAAAATCACTTTAATCGAACCAACTGTGGGTCCTTGGTGAAACACTGTAAATTAACTAACAAACACTGCTTTTGGCCTTGTTTCACAAACGTGAATTGATACCTTAAGAAGTTGAGTTGATTACCTTTGCTATTGTCATCATGTTTATCTGTGTACTATCATCTTTGGCAATCAGTAATGTAGTTGAAACTGGGCTTATAACCCGAAACTTAAGTCGTGCAATAATAAAATTATGAAACAAGGCCAAACACAGAGTTTGTTTAGTTAAGTTACTAGAATTGTAGCTGCCTATGATGTTAGTCAAAACACACCAGGGATGTATGTTAGCGTGCGTCAAAATCTTGTTCGCCGATGCTTGCATTGAGGTTGATGGTCGTCAGTTTCAGCACATTTTGTGAGACACAGTACAAATGGTACGTCCATTGTGTCAGTGATAATATTTGCAGTTAACAAATGTCAATAAAAAAAGTAAACAGTCATGTGACTTTATTCCTATTATCTGCTTATCTCCGAACCCAGGATTCCTACCTCGAATTGTTCAGTCGAACATCTGCTACGTCCTCTTAAGATTTTTCACTCTCTTGCGGAAGAACCTTTTGTAAATGTAGGAATAAGCGAGACTATCTTACGAGTTGTTATAGAAGACAGGGCAAAGAAAGGTATAGCATTTGAAGATGTAGAGGAAGCTTTTGGTAGTTTTGAGTAGACTAAACTTTTGGAATGGATAAGGTAGTAGTGCTCAAGCACACGGAGCAAAAGGTCACTTACAGCTTGTACAAAGACCTGACTGCAGTTACAAGAGTCAAAGACAATGAAATGAAGCAAATGTTGAGAAGAAAGACGGGTGGGATTATAGTCACACCCCGATGTTATTCACTCTATACATGGAGTAAGCTGCAAAGGAAATCAAGAGTAAATAAAAACTTTGAGGTTAGCTGATGATGCCGTAATTGTTTCAGAGACGGTAGAGGTCAGCTGAGCAAATCGGACAGCATCTTGAAACGAAGTGATATGATATACATCAACAGAAGCGAAACAAGGGTAATTGGAAACAAAATGACTGCCAATAGCCAAAGTGGTAAGAACATATAATGAAGATTAACAATAACAAAAAAAGTTTCTGAAAAAGTAAAGTTTGTTAACATCAACTTTCAATTTAAGTGTTGGTAATTTTCTAAGGTATCTGTATGTAGTGTAGCCTTGCACGGAAGTAAAACGTGAGTAAAAACCCATATCAGGCAAGAAGAGATTAAAATTGTGCGAAATGTCGTGCTACAGAAGGATTTTGAAAATTATACAGGCAGATCGAATTAATTATAAAAAGCTACTAAATCGAATTTCGGGCAAAAAGAAATTAATGAAGAAAACTTGGTTAACTGAAAGGATCGGTTGACAGAACACATCCTGAGGCCTCAAGGAATAGTCAGTTTGGTGGTGGAAGGAAGTGTACGGAGGCAGGGCGGTGCAGGGGTGGGGGAAGCGATAATCTTTGATATGCTGGCCCTGTCCACATGTTCTCAGCGCGTGGCTACACACGGCTCGTTACCTTCGTTTGCGGTTCGAATTCAAGGGTCTCTCTAGAGACTGGACTACTTATCATTATTTCTCTTGTGTTTCATGAAGACTGTAATTGAGCAAGTGTCATGATAAGTTCTCATTAGGCAAAAGAATCCGGATTAATCCCCCATTCGGATCTCTGTGAGGAGAAGGCCAATGGGGAGGTAACCACGAGAAGAAGACTGAATAAGCATCGAAAAGATAACATGCTACCGGTCGAAGCGAAATTTCGGAAGACTTTAGAATTATCAGGATACATTCATAGGATTTTTCGATCTAAAAATCGTCCGGTAAGGTGAAATGGAGCACGATGATCGAAATTCTGACAACAATAGGAGAAAACTTTAGAGAAAGGTCGATGATACACAATATGTTCAACAAACCAACGGGAAAAATAAGAATGTGAATTCAAGAATGAAGTGCCCGGATTACGAAAGGTCTAAAATGGGCATGCCGTATTTTACCCCTCTTGTTCAACCTCTACACCCAAGAAACGATGGCGGACATAAAAGACAGGCTGAGCGCTGAGAATAAAATTCTTAGTGGAAGATATCAGCGATAAAATTCGCTCATGATACTGCTATCCTCATATAAAATGAAGAATTGCAGGACCTGTTAAATGGAGTGAGCAGTCTAATAAGCATCCAATGTGGATTGAGAGAAAAACCGAAGAAACATGAGCAATGAAAAGGAGCGAAAATGAAATTAGTAATAAATTAACAACAAAATTGCTGACCACAATGTACACTACTGGCCATTAAAATAGCTACACCAAGGAGAAATGCAGACGATAAACGGGTATTCATTGGACAAATATATTATACTAGAATTAACATGTCATTGCATTTTCACGCAATTTGGGTGCATAGATCCTGAGAAATCAGTATTTAGAACAACCACCTCTCGCCGTAATAACGGCCTTGATACGCCTGGGCATTGAGTCAAACACAGCTTGGATGGCGTGTACACGTACAGCTGCCCATGCAGCTTCAACACGATACCACAGTTCATCAAGAGTAGTGACTGGCGTATTGTGACGAGCCAGTTGCTCGGCCACCACTGACCAGACGTGTTCAGTTGGTGAGAGATCTGGAGAATGTGCTGGCCAGGGCAGCAGTCGAATACTTTCTGTATCGAGAAAGGCCCACACAGGACCTGCAACATGCGCTCGTGCATTATCCTGCTGAAATGTAGGGTTGAGCAGGGATGGAATGAATGGTACAGCCACGGGTCGTTACACATCTGAAATGTAACGTCCACTGGTCACGCCAGGTGATAGGCCAGCATGGCGATAACGAATACACGCTTCCGATGTGCGTTCACCGCAATGTCGGGAAACATGATTCTGTAAACAGAACCTGGATTCATCCGAAAGAATGACGTTTTGCCAATCATGCACCAATTTCGTCGTTGAGTACGCCATCGCAAACGCTCCTGTCTGTGATGCAGCGTCAAGGGTAACCGCAGCCGTGGTCTCCGAGCTGATAGTCCATGCTGCTGCAAACGTTGTCGAACTGTTCGTGCAGATGGTTGTCTTCCAAACGTCCGCATCTGTTGACTCAGGGATCGAGACGTGGCTGCACGATCCGTTACAGCCATGTGGATAAGATGCCTATCATCTCGACTGCTAGTGATACGGGGCCTTTAGGATCCAGCACGACGTTCCGTATTACCTTCCTGAACTCACCGATTATATGTTCTGCTAACAGTCATTGGATATCGACCAACGCGAGCAGCAATGTCGCGATACGATAAACCGCAATAGCGATGGGCTACTATCCGACCTTTATCAAAGTCGGAAACGTTATGGTACGCATTTCTCCTCCTTACACGAGGCATCACAACAACGTTTCACCAGGCATCGCAGGTCAATTGCTGTTTGTGTATGAGAAATCGGCTGGAAACTTTCCTCATGTAAGCACGTTGTAGGTGTCGCCACCGGCGCCAACGTGTGAATGCTCTGAAAAGCTAATCATTTGCATATCATAGCATCTTGTTCCTGTGGGTTAAATTACGCGTCTGCAGCACGTCATCTTCGTGGTGTAGCAATTTTAATGGCCAGTAGTGTAGAACAAGAAATGGAATTTTGTTACCTTGGAAACAAAACAGCACACGATGGACGCAGGCATAAACAGCAGTCAAAGAGGTGATGCATTGACCACAATCGAACACGTCCCTGTTCCACTGAACACACGTGTCCATCAGTTGCGGTACTCAGAGGTGTTTGTCCGCCGGATTTCTCATCGCCTAACAAAAGACTATAAAGAGCAACGAGCGTCTATCTGTAAGGGATTTCATGCGCTTTAGGAGGCCGATCGTAAGAATTTTTTGTCACACATCGTCACAATCGATGAAACATAGGTTCGTAACTTCGAACCGGAAACAAAAGGGCAATCCATAGAGTGGCGTCACACCACTTCTCTGCCGAAGAAAAAGGTCCGAGCCACTCCTTCAGCCGGTGAAGTCTGGTGATGGTCTCCTGGGACTCTGAAGGGGTTATTCTGTCTGATGACCTTCCTCATGGTGCACCGATGAACTCGGAAGTGTTTCGTGGAACCCTAAAGAAATTATAGGAACGACTTTAGCGTGTTCTCGCCACAAATACACAAACGAACTGGCCCTTCTGCATGACAAAGCAAGACTTCAGCAAATTGTGCGCACCCGAGAGGAGCTCACGAGGCTTCAATGCACTGTTCTCCCTCATGAAACATCCCCTTAGAAAAAATTTATGAATCACTGTGCTGGTAAACCTCTTACTTTATTTGATTTTCAAGCAGCTGAGCAAAACTGAACGTACTCCGTCATTTCTCCCTTTACTTATTCTGATCATCACTAAACTGACACACAATATTTTTAGCGCAACGCAATCTGACTTTCAATAATCCCTACAAAAGAATGGCCGTGACTAACAATAACCTATACCTTTCATGAATCACATACCTCAGAAACATCTTCGTTACTCGAACTACTGCAATACAGCGAGCGCCAATACTGCCAGCTAAATAAAAGATTCTTACTACTGAAGGCACTAACTACTGACAGGCATACTTAGCAAATGAAAGATTTGATGGGGGACAAACTATGTATTTACCTTAATAGTGTTCAAAAGTCATAATATATATATATATCAGTTCATGACATTCAGTCTTACAAATTTCCTTTCTCTGACGGACACACGTCCAGATCGTCCGCTCTCAAAACTCCACCATGTCTCTCCCCACATCCACCACTGCTGGCGGCTCACCTCCAACTGCGCAACGCTACGCGCTGTTCACATCCAACTGTCCAACACAACAATAGCAAATATTCCAGCAATGCAAACCATCCACAGACTGCACACAGCACAGTCACTGATTTTCATACAGAGCGCTACGTGGCGTTACTAACATAAAAGCTATATAGCCTACTTACATGACAACAGAGTTTTGAGAGCGGACGATCTGGACGTGTGTCCGTCAGAAAAAGGAAATTTGTAAGACTGGATATCATGAACTGATATATATATTATGACTTTTGAACACTATTAAGGTAAATACATTGTTTGACCTCTATCGAAAGCTTTCATTTGCTAACTATGCCTATCAGTAGTTAGTGCCTTCAATAGTTAGAACCTTTTACTTAGCTGGCGGCATTGGCGCTCGCTGTTTTGCAGTAGCTCGAGTAACGAAGATTTTTGTGAGTTACGTTATTCATGAAAGGTATAGGTTATTGTTAGTCAGGGCGATTCTTTTGTAGGGATTATTGTAAGACGCGAGGGATTAGCTGAGCGGCCTCAGGCGCTGCAATCATGGACTGTGCGGCTGGTCCTGGCGGAGGTTCGAGTCCTCCCTCGGGCATGGGTGTGTGTGTGTTTGTCCTTAGGATAATTTAGGTTAAGTAGTGTGTAAGCTTAGGGACTGATGACCTTAGCAGTTAAGTCCCATAAGATTTCACACACATTTGAACATTTTGATTATTCAAAGTCAGATGCCGTTGCGCCAAAAAAATTGTGTGTCAGTTTACTGTTGATCAGAATAAGTAAAGAGAGAAATGTCTGAGTACGTTCAGTTTTGCTCAGCTGTTTGGAAATCAAACAACGTAGAGGTTTTCCAGCACTGTCGTTTATAAATTCTAAGGGGATGCTTCATATTCCAACAATGCAAACCATCCACAAATTGCACACAGCACAGTCAGTGATTTTCGTACAGAGCGCTACAAGGCGTTACCAACATAAAAACCTAAACAGCCTACTTACACTCATACACCCTACAGCCGACGTATCCCACATGTTTGGCCCAATGAAGGATGCATTCCGCAGGAAGCAGTAAATGGATGATGGGGAGGTTATTATTGCAGCAAGGCTGTGGCTCTGAGGTCGACTAGTAGAGAGATACCTTGAGGGCACACAAGCCATACCGGTTAGGTGGCGTATGACCGTCACATTGAACGAAGATTATGTTGAAAAATAGGGTTTTGTAGCCCAAAGAGTGGAGAATAATATGGTGTATAGGAATCCCGAATAAAACCAACATGCTCCCAGAAAAAAAATATGTTGTATTACTTATTGAACGCCTCTGGTGTATGTAGTAGTTGCTGTATTATTCCCCATGTGGCCGTCCATTTTTCAATTGTGTTCGTAGCACTTCAAGGATGGTATTAATGGACATGTGTCTCTTTCTCCACTGACCACCATACGAGGAGACATGCAACAACAAATACTACGCAGCTCCACGTGTGGTGGCCCTCCATCCCAAGAGCCCCTCGACACCATTTCGAGATAGCAACGCCTCCCTGGCACGGCCGCACGGAGAGGCTTTCCTTAATATCGCGCGCAGACCGGACTAAAACAACCAGCAGGGAGGCGGGGCAGGTAGGGGAAGTAAGCCACGCAGGGGGCTGGTCGTCGCGTCCTGGGGGCGATAGTGCGGCGGCAGAGAAGTAAGAAAGAGGAATGGGGCGGCCAGTGGCGTGGGGGCCGCGAATAAATCGCTCCCAAATAAACGGCCGAACGGTGATTGCGCAGTTTGATAAAAACGCCGCAAAAACTGCATTAGCGCCGCGTGCGGGATATTTATGAAGCTCCGTCCCCAGTGGGCGCCACTCTTGGCTGGGTGGAATAAAGGAAGGCGGGGGAGGGGGAGAAGATGCAACGGAAAAGTGGAGGAGACAGAAGGGGGAAGATGAGGAGGAGGAAGGACCTCATTTTGTACTATATGACACTGCTCGGGCTCTTCGTTCACACATAGAGTAATGATGGTATTTGTTTGTTTTTACTCGCTGTGAAATAGCGCATAATTCAAATATACATACCGGAACTTATGACTACGACCACATTATGAAGGCAAAGTTAGCACAGTGAAAAATTAGTAAGAACCGATGCCCACACCCCATGTCACGAAATTTTAACCCTTTATAGCTAATGCCAGTAGGGACCAAAACTACTAATGTTTTGTAGGTCGACAACGCACAATTTTTAAACTACGGAAACTTGGCACCCAGCGTTCCGATTGGCCACGGGATTGTCCTGTTGTCGGGTGCTCTGGACAACGCATGACAGCGAATGCTTTGTTTGCCGGAGAGCGCGATGTATCCAAGGCCGCCCGCAAACTCGGTCGTAGCGCGCCAGCATTCCATTCTAGAGGTGAATCCGCCGGGATCCCGACACATCCACTGTAGTTTCATGGTAAGACGTAAGGGGAACAAACCCGTCAACAGTTCGGGTACAGAAAGTCTTTTTACAAATTGTGTCGGCCCAGAAAAGGGCCTTTTTGTAGTAAGGACATTGTTTACTTCTCGAACTGGCGACCCTCTGACGCGACACAAGCTAGGTAACGTCGAACGGTATTTTGACGAACTCTTTAGAAGATTCCTGGAATGGCCCTGATTGGCGGCACGTTGAGCGATCCATTAGTTCCTCTTCGCTCGTGAATCTGGTGATCGCGGGAGCCATGTCCTACGAGCGCCTCTGCCAATTGCCCGGCCGTCGAAGAGTTCACAGCACCACTGTTATGTACGGGCGCCCCGTCATGCTGCAACCACATGCGTAGCTATATGTCCAGGGGAACATCTTCCAGCAGACCGAGTAGAGTTTCCTGCAGAAAGTGAAGGTAATTTGCCCCAGTGAGTCGAGGAGGTAGACGGACCGGCCCAATCAGATGGTCACCCACAATTCCTTCCCAATGTCGAGCGAAAATCGTTCCTGGCGTACGTGGACGAACGTGACGTGAGAATTTCTCCTTGCCCAGCAATGAACGTTTAGAGTGTTGTGAAAGCCATTCCGACAGAAGGTGCACTCGTCGGTAAACAACAAAATGGCGGGGATCTCGTGCAACACGTCGCAGAAACCACCGGCAAACTCTAGCCTGTGTTCATAGTCCGCCACAGGATTTAGGTCTTGGACAGGGTGGAAACTTAATGGATGGTGGTCGTCATCCCTCAAAACCTCCCAGACTGACCAGTGAGTGACCCCCATGCGTCCAACCACTCGAGTACATGTCGTAGGTGCTTCCTCAAAGCGCTCGAAAGCAGTCTCTTCAAATGCAACATCCCGTCGTGTTCGAGGTCTTCCAGCGTCACCATCATATCCCGCTAACGAGCCTGTTTCGCCAAGTCGCCGGTGAATTCCTGTGAACGTTTTCGGGTGGGGGTGGCGTCTTGCTGGGTACCGTTCCTCATACAACCGTCGAGCTACATGCGCCTTACCGTCGGCTAGTCCATAAACAAAAACCATACTTCGTTGTTCTTCAAACGAACACTATACCGCCACGTTTACTATATGACTAAACCGAATGTGACGTATGTTTGCTCCGGAGCGAAGCTTACGTGTGAATGCCTCTGACGTGAGACAGAGACAAACAGCGAGACCTATTCGACACGTGTGCGTTTCACGTTAGGCCAGTGATCGGGCGAGGGACGTTTGTTTGTGTGAACACTACGCTTGTCCGCCCTATTCTGGAGTATTGCTGTGCGGTGAGAGATCCACATCAGGTGGGACTGACGGATAACATCGAAAAAGTACAAAGAAGGGCAGCTCGTTTTCTATTATCGCGAACTAGGGGAGATACTGTCACAAAAATGATACGTGAACTGGAGTGGCAATCATTAAAACAAAGGCGTTTTTCGTTGCGACGGGATCTTCTCACGAAATTTCTATTACCAGCTTTCTCCTCCGATTGCGAAAACATTTTGTTGGCACCTACCTACATAGGGAGAAATGATCATCACGATAAAATAAGAGAAATCAGGGCTCGCACAGAAAAATTTAAGTGCTCGTTTTTCCGCGCACTGTTCGAGAGAGGAACAGTAGAGAGACAGCTTGAAGGTGGTTCATTGAATCCTCTGCCAGGCACTTTATTGTGAATAGCAGGGTAATCTCGTAGATGTAGAGGCACGCAGCACCGACAACCATAGCACTGCCCGTCAACCGACGAAGGGCAACAGGGGAATCCTACGGGCAATCGGAGCGCGTGGCGCCAAGTTTCCGTAGTTTAGTATTGGTGCGTTTTCGACCCACACAACATTAGTAATTTTGGTTCCTACTGGCATTAGCAATCCAGGGATAAAATTTTGTGACAATGTTTCTCCACCATATATATATACTGACACGTGTGCTATTTCATAGCGATTAAAAACAAGGAAATACAAGAAATTATCAGTTTGTTTCCCGTTACGAACAATTTTTTAACGGATATTTACGTGGTCATTCGATAGAGTGGTCCTAGATTAGTCTAGCACAATATTCGTTTATTCGTTTTATCGATACGTATTAACAGGAACGATACAACACGAAGAATAACAAGTACTCCAGCAGCGACAACGCCGCCTTGGTCCGCGCTGACTGCTACCCCTAAGCATGCAGCGCTACTCTGTCGCTGCCAGATAGCTGTTTATTCTTCATGTTTTTTCTGTTCCTTTTCATACATATCGCCAAAACGAATATCGCACTAATTTGGAAGTGCTCTATATAGAAAGTGCACGTTAAATTTAGATTTAAAAATAATTTTGTTGGTAATGAGAAACAAAACCGACGCTTCATGTTGACACTGAGCGTCGCATGAAAGACGTGACGAGCTGTAATTGCTTGAGGTAACTCCGGAAACACAGAAACGGATATGCAAATATCTGCCGAAACACCAGAGAAAATGACTATTACAAGAGACAAACGGTACAAACAAGGTAAGTACGTTTTATTTTGTGGTTTCGGATACTGAGATGAAGTTTTCGGCAAACGATAATGCGCTAAAGAGCATATAATTTGAAACGTGATAAAGTTATATCAATCGAGATATTGAAGCAATTATGATTTTTTTTTAATAGAATGGCACACTTCTTTTAGAGGCATCCGAAAGCGTTTGAGAAGTCGAGCACGTGATATAATGGTTACTAGCGTTGAGGTCGAAATCCTTCACAAAAGATAGCGAAACATATTCTAAAATTGGAAATCAAGCTATTGCGTTGCTAACATCACCAAGGAGAGCTCTCATGCGAGGCTCCGACGCTATATGCAGGAAGACAGACCTACGTTACTAAGATAAAACCTCACTTCCTATACGACGTAGATACAGGGTCAGCTATGACGTTTCTGCGTTTAACTGCGACATACAGCGTGTAAATTTTTAAGTTGTCAAACAAGAGTAACTCGAAAAATAAGCTTCACACGAAAAAACGTGTAGAATCCAAAGTTGATTATTTGTGATGGGGACATCTGCTGGTATTAAAATTAGCCCGCCACCCCAGCCTCTTGGGGGGGTGGGGCGGGAGGCAACTTTAAAATTTCGAATCGGAACCCTCATTTTTATTGCAGAATCAGATTCTACCTAGAAAACTACGAACATTTAGTCTTAAACATTTGTTTTGATGCTTGGTAATTGGCGCTGTAATTCAAGAAAATCCATGTTCTCATTTTTGCGTGGAAAATGGTTACGGATAAATAAAAAATACTCAATTACTTCGTCAATTTTGATTCACTAAAACTGAAACTCACCCTCTTTCCGCATAGGGTAGAGTTTCTGAGAGCGGAATTACAGTTTTACAAATGTTGACCCAATCCGAATCTGCGTAAAAAATTAATATTTGGGTCAACATTTGTAAAACTCTAATTCCACTCTCTCGAAACCCCACCCTATGGGGAGAGAGGGATAGTTTTAGTTTTAGCAAATGAAAATTTACGAAGTAAGTATATTTTATTTATCCGTAACCATTTTCTACGCAAAAATTAGAACACTGATTTTCTTGAATTTCAGTGCCAACTACCATGAATTAAAAAAAACCTTTAAGACAAATTGTACGTAGTTTTTTATGTAGAATCTTATTCTGCAATAAAAATGGGGGTTCCGATTTGAAATTTTAAAGTTGCCTCCCGCCCCACCCCCAGGGGGCTGGGGTGCCGGGCCTAATTTCAGCACCAACAGATGTCCCCCTCGAAAATAATCAACTTTGGATTCTACATATTTTTTCGTATGAAGTTTATTTTTCGAGTTATTCAGGTTTGTCAACTTAAAAGTTACACCCTGTATATTAGCTTCTGGCGCATTGGATGGGGTTTAGGAAAACTATTTTAAATGTATGCACGTTTCCAGGTATTTGCGGAAGCAACCCCAGTTTCGTTAGGCAGTTTACCATTTAAAACCTCCACGTTGCTGATTAATTGTCGAAGTCGAATCGGAAACGTCGGTTTTCATACTTCACAATGACAAACAGTCGTATTCAAGTGAGAAAAGAATCTAGAACAATAACTTTCTTAAAGATGAAAAGAAAATACTAAGACATGATCTCTCTCTGGCTAGAGATGACTGAATGCTTCTTAAAGTAAACCATCTGTTCTCGGACAAACGTGTCTATAGATACTACTCGAAACTGCAATTAGACGGATGCACCTTAAACTGAACAATTTATTCAGAATGGCTTACGACATATCACCCATAAAGGAAATAATTTTTCTTGGCAAAAGGTAGTTTTACACTTGACTTCAGTGTGACCTCAAATTGTTTACCATCGACTACAGTCGCCGTTCGAGAGACGGATGGACAGGTGAAAGTACGTTGGATGATATGTCGTTGCACGTTTTGGTGATTCGGAAGAGCTGTCGTGCTGTCCAGACGGGCGCTGTGGTTGCTGACCCTATGCTTCCGATGCATTTGCTGGACGTGGATGTGATCTCCAATGACTGACTGACCCGACTGTCACACGTTTATGTTTTCTTAACTATTTGGTGGCATCTGAAGACAAAGTTTTTGCCTTCGTAACCGGTTGTATAGTAAATTTAGAAAATTACCAGTAACTGAAGAGGATTTTGATTCTATAAATATTATTTTTAGGACTAGTGCATTGACGAGAAATGACAATGAAATGAAACTCAGATATCTTTTAATTGACGAAGAGAAAAACTCGGGGCAACTAGGAACGAAACGTGACATTCGTTACGGCTAATGCGGCCTAACCACGCCTGTCGATTTCAGACGGAACTTAAATTGACATCAACGTGATTTCGTGATTATTTTAGTCACACATTAAACATAAAACACCGAGTGTCAATGAATACTGGAATACTGATAATTTAGCTCTTCACTAAAGCATCACTCTCTGATACCACTTTCTGAAGACTTATTTAGAAAATAATATTTTATGTTGAAGTTTGTCGGTGATCATCTGTGGGTACATTTTGTTCTTTCATTGCGGTAAAAGGTTGCTCACACGAGTTTGTAGATGAAAATATCGGCATAATGATAGGTGTAAGTTTGTAAAGTCCTGAAAATTTATGCTGAGGAAACCTTAATTTTATTATGAAAGGAAAGTTGCCACGCCCATATAGCGGAGGTGTTCAGTCGCAGACAGACACAACAAAACACTGTGAGAGTTAAGCTTTCGGCCAGCAAGGCCTTCTTCAAAAATCGACGACACACACACACACACACACACACACACACACACACACACACACACACACACACTCGCGCGCACGCAAACGCAACTCACACGCACATGACTGCAGTCTCTGGCAACCGAAGCCATATCCCATCCTGCATTTTCCATTGTTAGACTTATTCTATTGCGATACGTACAACCTGCAAGTCGATCTTAAAGCGCACTGAAAAACTTGAAATTAATAGGAGCACAATGCTGCTCAACGTGGAAACCGTCTTTGCTCTTAAAGTGCATGAGCAGGAGAACGTGCTGTCTGTTCAGGTATAATGGCGGTGCACATAAGGACGTTGTGGACAAATAACTGCAAGTGTTATTACAGACAAAATTAAATAAATTTTACTATATTTCCTAAGATGGTATCTGTTCTTTCGGACATGTCCGAAAGAACAGACACCATCGGTGATCAAGCAGCTCGTTAGAATGAAATTACAATGAAATGAACACCCTTAGCTGCTTACAGGCGTTAACATATGCCAACGGGGACAGATGAAAATGTGTACCCTGACCGGTATATCGCCCCTTTGACATTCGTGATACAGCCGCTGTATCTTTGCAGCACAAACGAAGAACGCCCCAGTTCCCCTACACGCCGCGAGCTATGCTGCCCGCCATGCAGTCTTCTAGAGCCCGGGGAGCGTGATGATATCCCTCGCGATGCCGGGGTCGCATAATGGCAGCGTTTGGGTGTGTCTTTAGGGAAGGAGGAGGTGGTGGTTAGGTGTCTGTGTGTTTGGGGGGGAGGAGGAGGGAGGGAGGAGCAGGAGCAAGGTTACGGGCAGAAGGTAAACGTGAGCTGCCGGGTCATTTTCGGAGGGCGCGATCTCGCTGGAAGCCGCCGATCTTCTGAGGATGAAATAAAAAAAAATCCGATCCGGGTGGCGCAGCGGGGATCACAGAAATTGCCTGCAAGGTTACTGAAGACAGGAGAGGGAAAGCCATGCTACTCTTTATGACTCGCTTTGCGTCCATAGAATTCTGGCCTTCTCCGAGACCTTGCTTCCACGAGACTGTCAATATTACGTTCTTAAGGTTGATAACCAAAGGAGCTGCAATTCGTTTTATTATTACAGATAGGTTTTCGGCTTATTACGTCATCTTATGACAGTCTAATAATCTGCACAGATAGATCGTAACAGCGAAAAACAAAAATGCCAGTTTATTTCAGAATAACTGTTATGTATGAGGCGGAACTATAGGCCTCATGGAAAAAGGGTGACCCACCTGTCACGCAATTAGACTCTCAGTCTGATCACAAGCGGTGGCCATTATTGTAAGCGTTGATCACGTAGGCTGACGTGATCAATGAACTATACTTGACGGGATGTATCTGCAACATCTTACGTGATTAGAAGTTAGTAGACAGAAATACAATTAAATACTTAGCTTTAATTCAGCATCAGCGGTCGAACTTTAATTTGTACAATAATATTTACAAGTGCAGTTATAGACTGAACTGCGAATACTTCTTTACAATTCTGATTGCTTCACACATATAGAGCAATTGTCAATGCATAAACTGTATGTGGCGCCTGGCTAGGTCGTAGCAACTGACTTAGCTGAAGGCTACGTTAACTAGCGTCTCTGCAGTTGAGATCTCTGAAGCTATAACGAGTGAACTACTCCTATTAAAGTCGGCTGTAGAAATGGCCAGTGCTCTAGCTTGTCTCGTAAGACCAGCCGAGTGGCGGCGCTCGGTCTGCTAGCGTCGACAGTGGCGACTCGCGGGTCCGATGTGCTCTGACGGACCGCGGCCGATTTGAAGCCTACAACCTAGCAAGTGTGGTGACTTGCGGTGACACTACAATAACCACCTCCTCGAAAATAGTACGAAGTATGTACGACAAAACAACATGACTGACATAGCGGTAATAAATTATATACAAAAAACTTCGTTGCCAATCAATCTATATGTTAGTGAGCACCGAAGCAAAATCCGACCGGATTTTGAGAGCAGCCTTGAAATACAGACGGAAAGACATGGCCGGGAATTTCAATGGGCATAAATTCAGTCTTCCTAGATTTTCAAAAGAGGTTCGAGGCATTCACTAATAACAAAGATACAATTAAATGGAATATTTTCAGAGGTCTGCGACTCAATCATCGAACTTATGACTAACAGAACCCAGTACTTTATACTTGCCTGTGAATGTTCACAGATACGAAAGAAACATCCAGCGTGCTTTTGGAAAACGGAATAGGACTGCTAACATCGTCAGCGTACATAATGATGTTTTAGACAGAGTCAGTAGGACTCTCACGTCGTTCGCTGATGATGGAGAGTACACGGAAACCAAGTTGTGGCAGTAGTACAGTACAGAGAGTAACTGAAATACACTACTGGCCATTAAAATTGCTACACCTAGAAGAAATGCAGATGATAAACGGGTATTCATTGCACAGATATATTATACTCGAACTGACATGTGATTACATTTTCACGCAATATGGGTGCATAGATCCAGAGAAATCAGTACCCAGAACAACCACCTCTGGCTGTAATAACGGCCTTGATACTCCTGGGCATTGAGTCAAACAGAGCCTGGATGGCGTGTACAGGTACAGCTGCCCATGCAGCTTCAACACGATACCACAGTTAATCAAGAGTTGTGATTGGAGTATTGTGACGATCCAGTTGCTCTGCCACCATTAACCAGACGTTTTCAGTTGTTGAGAGATCTGGAGAATGTGCTGACCAAGGTAGCAGTCGAACAATTTCTGTATCCAGGGTCCGTACAGGACCTGCAAGATGCGGTCGTGCATTATCCTACTGAAATGTAGGGTTTCGCAGGGATGGAATGAAGGGTAGAGCCACGGGTCGTAAAACATCTGAAATGTAACACCATCGCAGGCGCTGCTCTCTGTGATGCAGCGTCAAGGGTAACCGCACTCATGGTCTCCGAGCTGATAGTCCATGCTGCTGCAAACGTCGTCGAACTGTTCGTGCAGATGGTTGTTGTCCTGCAAACGTCCCCATCTGTTGACTCAGGGATCGAGACGTGGCTGCACGATCCGTTACAGCCATGCGGATAAATTGCCTGTCATCTCGACTGCTAGTGGTAAGAGGCCTTTGGGATCCAACACGGCGTGCCGTATTATCCTCCTGAACCCACCGATTCCATATTCTGCTAACAGTCATTGGATCTCGACTAACGCGAGCAGCAATGTCGCGATACGATAAACCGCAATCGCGATAGGCTACAATTCGACCTTTATCAAAGTCGGAAACGTTATGGTACGCATTTCTCCTCCTTACACGAGGCATCACAACAACGTTTCACCAGGCAACGCCGGTCAACTGCTGTTTGTGTATGAGAAATCGGTTGTAAACTTTCATTATGTCAGCACGTTGTAGGTGTCGGCACCGGCACCAACCTTGTGTGAATGCTCTGAAAAGCTAATCATTTGCATAGCACGACATCTTCTTCCTGTCGGTTAAATTTCGCGTCTGTAGCACGCCATCTTCGTGGTGTAGCGATTTTAATGGCCAGTAGTGTAAATACGAAATGAGACGAACAGAAATGACACTTTCATTTGAAGACAATAATTACTCTGAGGTCCCCGCCGTTTATATTCGTCCCCTGGACATTACAAAAAGCGACAGATGGTTCTTTATAGGGAGTGTGATCACAACGGACAGCAACCTACGATCTGCAACGTGCTCCCATACTGCCCTCCATCATCGCCGTTGACAGCTGCTGTACGGCAGCTGGTGCACGTGAACGTTCTCACAATCTCCCCAAAACATCCCCCACGTGCTCGGGGCAACGGGAAGGCGGAATATCTTCACGTTCGAAGAGCTTGTCCACATGCTCTGTTCGATGACATCGCGCACTGTCATCCATAAAAATAAAGTAAGGACCGAATGCACCCCTGAGAAGACGCACTTTGGAATGTACACTGTTCGAATAACACTGACCGTAGAGTGCACCGTGTTGAAAGATTCTGACACACTAACGCAGGATGGACAAGACGCGAAGTATCAGAGTGTTTATTCCTGCCAGGTCGTGCATACCCCGTGCAAGGGAGAAACTGGGCTCTTAGCTTAAGGTATGCAGAAGCCACTCCCCACAACTGTACTTCCTCTCGCCGTACACACACAGTGGTTAACACATTGGACTCGCATTCGGGAGGACGACGGTTCAAACCGACGTCAGGGCATCCTGATTTAGGTTCTCCACGATTTCCCTAAAGCACTTCAGGCAAATGTAGGGATGCTTCCTTTGAAAGGGCACAGCCGACTTTCTTCAACATCCTTCCCTAATCCAATGAGACCCATGGCCTCACAGTTTGGTCTCCTCCCCAAATCAACCAACCAACTTCATCGCACACCACAGATTACAGTAATCAGGATGATGAAGCGTCACTGCTATTGTATACTCTAAGTACGGGGAAGGAGTATGGTAGCAGTAAGTCCTACAGCACCCTAAGCGATTCACTCCACTTGCCAATAGGCATCGTTCAGGTATGTAGTAGACTTCCTGGTATGGCGAAGTCTACATGAAATGAAATGAGTCTCCTCACGGCCTGCAGTTCTCTCTTACCGGTGAGCTATACGCAGATAAGACATATGAACGTGAGAATCTTTCCGTGAACTACAGACCACATGACCTGAATATACAGGAAGCTGATACAACACACCATCAATCGTGCTTGGCGACAGAATCCTTTGAAAACATCTCCACATTAATGGCGGTGGTTTGATGGTATCAAATGTCTGCACCGAACACGTGTCCCGTGAACCCATGTGCGACCAATCTTTGAAGCCGATGTTTGGGCGGTCATTCTCCAAAATGGCTTACAATTTACCCCGGAGAGTACACGCCTCAGTGGTTAACAACCAATATTAGAGCTAAAATCTATATTAAAAAAATGTAAATGAGCGTTTATTCAACATCGTATATCTCCGAAAGTTGTTGTCCGATTGTTTTGAAACTTTCACACAGCGTTGGAATATATGAAAATATTGTTACCATAAATTACATAATGTACCATTCCGATTTACTTCAAATTTTTACACGTTGCTGTAATTAATGTTTAGAGATGTTGTTAGCAAGCAGGGAAGTTTTATTTATGGCTTGTTTGTTGATGATTAGATGCTACTACTGAATCTAAATTTGCAATAATAGTAAACAAGAGTCAAAGCCAGAGAGAGGGAGGGGGGGGGGAATAAGAGGCGGACAAAAGGGTGGGAGGAAAGATGAAATGGACATAGAAGACAGGTATGAGGATACTGAGAGAGATGGGGTGAAGCAGGAGATGGAGTGACAAATGGAGAGTCGGAGATAGACTGAGAAGAGGACAGAGAAGGGTAGGAGGAGATCGAGAAAGAGGGGAGGAGAAGATGGACAGAGAGGAGGGGAGGAGGTAATGCAGAGAGAGGGGAAGGAGAAGGAGATGAACAAAGAAAGGGTTGAGGGGTGATGGAAAGAGACAGGGGAGACAGGAGATTAGGACGTATATCCAATTCCCATACATAATAGAAACGTGTAATTTTTCTTTTCTTTCTTTTCCATTTAAGCAGACTGAGACACAGCTAGTATAAAAATGAAAGATTACTATAATAAAAGAAACATAAAAGGTGTTAGGTAGTTGTCTATAAGTAGTTAAAATCTTTTTTCTTAAATTTTGTGCTAAAATCTTCTAAAAACTCTAGAGTCCATTTGTAGCTGCTAATCCTCGAATGGATCGCATTGTCTGGATTACATTAAGCCATTACATCAATACGATCTGCCAACGTTCTATAAGGTGACATAAAATGGAATGGATGTTGAAAGATTCGTCAATAGCCTTCGACAATTACGAGTCATCACTGAGAGACATTGTAATTTTGACCAGTGTTGGCCTCCTGGTAGCACCTAGAAAAACAGCTGTCTCGGTTGAGGGGTAGAAACGATAAAATCATGTACAGACATAGCCGCTAGTAATTGAGGACTTTGTTGTTGTTGTGGTCTTCAGTCCTGAGACTGGTTTGATGCAGCTCTCCATGCTACTCTATCCTGTGCAAGCTGCTTCCTCTCCCAGTACCTGCTGCAACCTACATCCTTCTGAATCTGTTTACTATATTCATCTCTTGGTCTCCCTCTACGATTTTTACCCTCCACGCTGCCCTCCAATACTAAATTTGTGATCCCTTGATGCCTCAGAACTTGTCCTACCAATCGATCCCTTCTCCTAGTCAAGTTGTGCCACAAACTTCTCTTCTCCCCAATCCTATTCAATACCTTGCTTCTTGCAAAATTTCATGATCGTAGATCAACTGGGAATACTTTATAGATTCTTATGAATGAGTTTGGGAATTTCAAAATATATTACATTTGTTGTCTGTCTGTCTGTCTGCCGTCTGTTAAGACGTCTTCTATGAAGTTAAACTTTGTCAAATACTAAGTTTTATGGTCCCTTTGTGGTGTAAAAAATTTAAGTCATTGCAGTCCCAAGAAACGGCCATTTATGTCACATACTACCTGCAACCCAGTGCTGCCCTTTTATGAACTCATTTTAATCTTTCCTCCTCCCCCCTGTGTCTACCTCCTCAATCCCCTCTCTCTGTGAACTCCTCCGTCTCACTGTCAATCTGCTCCTGCACTTCTCTCTGTTCATCCCCTCCTCCCCCCCCCCCCCCTGTCTGCCTTTTCTACCCCCCTCTGTCTGTACACCTCCTATTTTCCCCTCTCTCTGCCAAATTCTCCCATCATCTTTGTCCATCTCCTACTCCCCTCTCGCTGTTTATCTAACTCCTCTTCCCCTCTTCTGATGGTTCTTATCAACACAGCATTTCTTTGCAGAACGTATCTAACTGCGGCTTTCCCCGCGTACGCACGTGTCACATACATTTCACATATATGTAACACATTCCACTCAAGTTTGTACAAATATTTCATCTGTACCTCTATCGAATTTCACCCTGCAATTTCATTTTCTCGCAGCTCAATCTTTATGACGTTGTATATCCAGAACTGTGTGCTGTACAATCATATAATTTTGCCGGTACATCCAGTGGTACAGCATTGATAAATTAAAATGTCATGCATGACGCGACTGTTTTTCACGCATCTCAGTGTTGATGACGTCATGTCTTCTGAACTACGTGTCGTTCTATGATGTAATTTTGTTGCCACATTCAGTGGTATACACGAAATATGTGTCACGAATACAGTCACTAGTAATCAAGTAATAAATAGTCGTGTTTCATGAGGGAGTTTCACTGCACAAACAGCGAAAATGTAGTAAGCGATAGACTTGTTTCCTACCTCCATTTTGTGGGGCTTGTCAGTTACAAAACGTTTCATAAAGATTAGGAACTGTGTAAAGTTAAGTCACCAAGTATTCTCATTCTCAGACACTGGATAATGAAAGTACAGGTGTTGGCGCGCCGTGGGATGCACTGCTTTCCACCCTCCCCCACCTCCACCCCTTTGATAGGTAGGTGCTTCTTAACCCCAGGCTGATGATTTCCAGCCAGTAAGTGATTTGTGTACCAAGTTTGAGATCGGTCCAGTGGTAAAGAAGAAGATGAGGAAAATCATGGTTTTTATGATATGTATGGATTTTAATACTGGAAAACTCATTCGTCGAAATATGTAGAACGCAAGTACTACTCTCACTTTTTTTTCTTCTAAATCTGAACAGTTAGTAGATAGTTTAATTAATTCCTGCAACTGCTGGACGTAATCATTTATATTTTACTGATTGCCTGTGCCAGTAAAGTGTGATTTATGTAGTTAAAGGTAAAGCTATAAACAAACTGCTTTACTAGGTAGCCCGTTGGTAAGGTGAAGGTGGGATGCTCCATTTCGTTTTGCCTCCTCTTGAGGCGTGTTACTGTACTGTAGCACGGGGATTTTAGTTGTTTGACAGTACTGCAGACATGTACCTGTAAACAATATATCTATTACGTAACTTTATTTCACCGAGGTGACAGTTACAACTTCATGACTATCTCTTGTAAAGTTTCCAATATGGAGCTCGAAGTACGCTACTCTGATGTAGAGCGTATCATTAACAGAATATGTCTCGTTGCAGGACGACACACACAGCGACTTACAAAAACCTTGTAACAACAGAGTGAATGCCGCCGGGTGAGACTGCGAGCATGTGGCACAAAAAAGGAAGTACTGAAAGTAGGCTGTTTAGGTTTTTTTATTGGTAACGCCACCTCTGTATGAAAATCACTGGCTGTGCTGTGTGCAGCCTGTGGCCAGTTTGCATTGTTGTAATACTCGCCATTGTAGTGTTAGGTAGCTGGCTGTGAATAGCGCGTAGCGTTGGGCAGTTGGAGGTGAGCCACCAGCAGTGGTGGATGTGGGGAGAGAGATGGCGGAGTTTTGAAATTTGTCATGAACTGCTCTATATATATATATATATATATATATATATATATATATATATATATATATATATATATATATGACAGCGAAGACGAAAGCAGTGTGTTAGCGCCACTGTGTAATGAATTAACTAATGTTCAACATAGTAACTTGGTAATTGTGCATAGGGAAATGGAGCGGGCGGCAAACAATGGCGTAGGCAGTGAAACAATTAGTGAGCAGGGAAGCATTATCGATCGATCGGTCGGCAATAGCTCGGCTCAGGAATCCGAAATGACACGACACGATCTCGCAAATACTGTAGATTCAGGTTTTGGATCCTCACCGTTTTCTCAAATAGGTCAAGACACATTTTCTGCTTGTCAAAATGTGAATGTTTCCGGTGCAAATTCACTGCCGAAAAGCACTGAGGAACATGTTCCAGACACCAGTGCATTGTTATTACAATTAATACAACAAATGGGACAAACACAACAAAAGCTTCAAAAGTTAGACACAATGGAACAAAATCTTCGAAAGTTAGACTCATTGGAGCAAACTCTTGAACAAACACGTGAGGATTTAACTACTGAGTTACATCACATTGAATCGAAATGTCAAAAAGTCTGTAATGACGTAAAAACACAAATTTGTGAGCATTTCCAACCTATTTTTTCGCGTCATGAAAATGCACTACAGAATCACGAAGCAGCCATAAAAGAACTGCAAACTACTGTTCATGAAAATCATGAGACCTTGCAAGCTAAATTTGACTCAGTTGCATCTACCGATTCGGTTACGCAACTTGCAAAAACTCAGGAAAATTTAAAGTACACAGTAGAAAGACACATAGAGGAAATTAGTACATTATCAGAGAAAGTAGTTGAACTTTCGGATCAGCTAAATAATTTATCTACGAAGGTAGATGATAATCTAAACGACACAAAACCGGTAGTCTTTAATGACACAGAAGAGTGCGAACAAATTAGGAAATTCAAACAAAACCAGAATCAAATTAATACGCAACACCAAAGAGAAATCCGGGAAGTACAAGATCACCTGACACAGGTAATACAAGAATTACATACTTCAGAGGACACTCGCGCTCCAGTACGGGAAGAGGGACATAGAAATACGGAACAACCACAAAATAATAACACAGGACATTTCGGAAATTATGAAAGAAATTGGCAAGGCGCATTGGATTTTGAGATGGAACCGCCGACACGACGTAACAATGACCGATATGCTACTCGCCGACACGATGATTTTGACTATAAGCTGTTAATTACTACACGTAAATTCAAAACGTTTAAGAATTCTGCCAACGACATTCATCCACAAGCGTGGCTCCATCAATTCTCTCATTGTTTTCCTCCCAACTGGTCATTAGAACACAGATTAGAATTTATGTGTGGCTACTTGGAGAATGAACCAGCTGTAAGAATGCGATCGGTCATTCACGATTGTCACAGTGAAGGAGATTTTTATCATGCCTTCCTCTCAGCATATTGGTCTCAAGCTACACAAGACCGAGTAAAACATAGCATCATAATGATGAAATGTTTCGAACAATCTGAATTTTCCAGTCTTGTGAAATATTTTGAAGACATGTTGCACAAGAATCAATATCTTTCAAACCCATACAGCCCTTCAGAACTCATCCGCATTTGCTTAATCAAATTACCTGAACATTTACGACATATTATTTTATCAGGACGTTGCAAAGACGACATTGAAGCTTTTCAGGGACTGTTACAAGAACTGGAAATTGACACTGACAATCGCGGAACGCAGGAGCACAACAATTACAGATCACATCCGTCGCAATTCCGTGATGAAAGAAATAATAACTGGACGCGACAAGGCTATTCTCACAACACAAATCGTGTCCGAAACAGACACCACCCATATGACAACCACTGGCAGAGTAATAATAGTTACAGAGAAAGATCGCATTTCCATAGTAATGACTATCACAGAGACTACCAGAGAAACAGACAACATGGGAACCAAAATAATTATTATCAAGGGAGACAGAATAACTTTAGACGCAACGGTCCAGCGCGCAGTTACGATTCAGGGAGAAATTCTCCACCACTTAACCGACAAGAAAGAAACTACAGAAACTACCGACATGACGACAGACGGTATGATCGTAACGACAGACCTGAACTGCATCAGAACTGGCGGGATTTAAACAGGGCAGGGCCCTCTCGTCACGGTGAATTTGTAGAAGTTAGGTCTCCAAATCCCAATAACGACGCACGCCAACAAAGAGACAGACAATGACTCGCACCGCAGGCAGCCGCTTGCGCCCGCTGGCTCCGAGAAAAATAACATATGCGCTAACCTTGAGAAAAACTCCAGTATTCTTTACTGATGTATACCACATGATAATTGCGTTGGAGTTGAAACTCTGCGTACTAGGAAGAGTAAAGGTTTACACCACATTTCACATGTAAAACCGTGTATTGAGAGATGATCTGCTTTTTAACTTAGTCTTTGCCATAAAATTTTTCACTTCACATTTCTAGTATGCTTTGTCAGACTTAAGAAACTGTTAACATGCAACAATGTTTGAAGTTAAACATCCAGTCTAGAACCTAGGGAACATTTTTAAACAGAAATTACGAATGTATTGTTATAGTGAACAGATGACACAGTGTTGTTGTATTTGTACATTCTTGCTTGTTAGTTGCACGATTACGTAACGACCATAAGGCTCACATACTTATAACATACACTGGTACTGCTAATCAGATTTTAATGCAACATTTTGGTTTACTTGAAAATACATTCTGGGTTTAAAGTACTTTCTGTGAGATACCAGATGACACAGAGGTTAGTTTATGTGACAACTACACGGTTTTATCACGACGCTACTAATGAGTGACAATTTACAATGTTGCTTTTGCGGTGTATCTGTTTTATATCTGCACAGTTTTTCTGCATTATTCTGGAAAGTAAAACATGTTTCAGTAGCAACTTTTGTGGTATAGCAACAATGAGACAGGCTTTTTCGTGGCACAACAATACATTACAGTACAGTACTTTCTTCATCACAACAATAAGTGTAATAACTAAGATATCTATACACAAAGCATTTCGCTTTTGTTTATCATGAGGTAAGTACATTGACTTCTGCAGAACTTAGCTTTCGGAGGACGATAACTACGAGACTTTCACAGAGGTTATCTTACAACATGACATTTTTTTTAAGATATTTGAAGTACAATGATACAAGGGTTTTCCGTGATATATTTCATTCCATTGCTGTAATCTGTAACACCTGAGGGTATAATTACATTAATCCTCAGGGGGGTACACGCTTACTTTGTGTACCATGTGTTTGGCAAGCACAAGGAGCCCTAGCTAATATGGTATTTGCTTATACAACTTTACACATCGGTACCATATTTCTCTAACACAGAATTACACAGCTATCTGATTATTTGACAGAGATAAACATTTTTTTTACTACATCAGTGACACATGTTTACGCAATTACACAGTTGGGTAACTTCACACTTATGAAATTGTATTTTGTCTGTACTTTGTGAACTGTTCATATTTTTTCGGAACCATTGTGATACTATGAGAGCTTTGAATGATGTATTTGGTAAGGGAGCATGATTTTAAAGTACGTTTGAGGTAGATGACACTATTGAAATGAGCAGAGAATTTTTTTAGGTTTTGAAATTATTGCAGAAAGCTACGACGATTTTGAGATTTGACTGAGGTGTTATGATGTTATTTTTACGATGGCGATGTGTATTATGCTGTTGACGTATGTTTATGATCAATAAGCTGCTGCTATATGAGGAATATGCGTGAATGTATCACAATGCCGGCGAAAATTTTTGGACACTGTTATATTCATAAGATTTTGTTTCTACACATTGGTAACGCAAATTCTCGACCTGTGAAATTTTTTTATATGAGACTGCCACTGTAGCGGAAACTGCTGTCGTAAATATTTCGGTATGAAAGGTAAGTGACCGTGACGTAATTCGTTGTGAGCGGCCAGGTGTGCCAGCCGCCTTGAAAAAAAGCCATTACGTGGCAGAAAAAAAAAGGAAGGCCATTATCCTCGCTATTGACATTCCTTTGTAGAAAGCATCGTAAATACGACACGCTAATAATAACTTGGAAACATTCTTACATCTCCACACCTGATTCGGACAAGTGTCTATCTACGAGAATTGAGAGAATTTCTACTAACTTATGAAATGCCTCATGACTACTGAATGATTATTTTATGCTTTACTTTGTACATAGTTGCTTATTTCATTTGATATCTGGTTTCCAGCTGTCTTGCAGCATTGGTTTCATAAAATAAACTTAAATGCATTTGCTAATGTGAACACTTTCTGTCAACAGATCTATTAAATAATAATTTTGTAATCCACATTCTTAACAAAAGGAGCTCTTGGAATGGAAAGAACAATAAGAAGGGACTAATAACAGTAACTGCATATATAATTTTCTTTTCGAGTACTTGGTAATTTTTGTAGAATTAGTTTTTGTGGTGCACCACTTTAATTACTTAGACATTAAGATGTGAATATACATTTCCCTTGTCTGCATTGTTGTCTTTACTGTAATATTTTTCTGCTTGAGCTTTGTCATGTTTAGATATAATTTATTACCTTTGATTCTGCTGTTTGCGAGGCATAATGTTACTGAATTTGACTTTGTATTACGATGTTAAGCCAGTTTTACTACTGATTTATTTTTCTTGTTTGCTGCTCATTGCCTTATATTAGTTGTAATTTATGCTGCTTGCTACGCCATTAGTATTTTTGATCATTGCTGTTTGTGTTAATTGTTTTGTGCTGCTGCATTGCCTCGTCCCTTAGTTTAGCATCTGAGCTCAGTAGATTTAAGTTAGCTTAAGAGGGGGTAGACTATATAAGAGACTGCGTTGCGATGAATTGGAAGAAATACATTGAAAATCTATAAGAAAATGGTTTGGCCAAAACAGTATTTTGAAAGAGGATATGAACCAAAAACGTAGGGTTTAGGGGCAACAGGTTTAGGTAGGATTTTCTTGGAAATAAATGATGAAGTAAGATAATGGAAAATAAATAATGAGGTAAGAAATATGTGAACATATATATACAGAAAGCATGCTTGAATAGGATTTTTTTGGTGGAAACAAATGTGGAAATAAGACGAAAGATCTATGGAATGAAGTTTTGGGTTGGACTGCAGCACCAAATATCACACTGTGTATTTGTGTTTTTCCTGTCTTAATGTGTTTAGCTAATAAGAGTTATGTTGTAGAATTTTTCTGATAATATGTTATTTTCTTTGTAAAGATGTTTAGACATTATTTATTCTGTTTTGTTTTAATGCTCATGTGTAAAGTTGATGTTTCAAAAGTTATTCTGATCTTTATGTATGTACTTATGTCATTATTTTTGTAACATTGATGTATATGTTTATTTCTATTCTATTGTAAAACCTGTACTACAAATGTTATCTGTATTGTTATGTTCTTTAATGATGTATTTTGTACCTTTGTAATTGTATTCTTATGTTATAAAATTGTACTTGTCACCAGTTCATCATATTATTAACTTGTAAGTTACATTTCACTGCACACATTTATGTTGGTCATAGTATATGGACAATATGTGAGAAGTAGGGACTGTTAGTGTTAGCACGTGTGTCAATAATTCAGCAAGGGACTGGATGACAGCATTGCTGGTTCTAAGGACAATTCCAAAAACTTTGTTTAGTGGACAAGTGGTGGTTATGGACTTGCTATATTCTCCGCAAGACTCTTCGATGGTGATTGTGCACCTGCACAGTCGCAACAGATGGCTGCTGGCCGTCTCTACAAGGACTACGGTGGGTCTGCATCTTTGATGGCCCACCAATACCATTATTTGTACAAGTACTGCAGTGGGTCTGCACCTCTGGTGGCCCACCAATACCATTATTTCTACAAGGACTGCCGTGGGTCTGCACCTCTGGTGGCCCACCAATACCGTAATCTCTACCAGGACTACAGTGGGTCTGCTCTGTGATGACCTACCCACCAATACTCTTCAAAACTTCGACTGACTCCGCTGTGGGTTTGCTCTGTTGTGGCCCATGACCTGTCTGCATGTCGAGAGTCAGCACTGTCTTTCCGTTGGAAGGACAACGCTACTTCTTCAAGACTGCATGGAAATCCACTACTTCCGTGTGCATTTTCTTTTACTGCTCAGACTTTGAGAAAAACACTGCAATGTGATGAATGATCAGGACTGTCTTTATGGACTGTGAGAAAATTTTAGCTTTTGACCAACATTGTATCAATAAGTGTGTGCATTTGATTTCTTTGTTATTGTAATTATGAAAAATTTTTTCAAATCTGTATTGGCCACTGCCCAAACCAATTTGTAAAATTTTTTGTGGGGAGCATGGGGGCTATGTAAGTAGGCTGTTTAGGTTTTTTTATTGGTAACGCCACCTCTGTATGAAAATCACTGGCTGCGCTGTGTGCAACCTGTGGCCAGTTTGCATTGTTGTAATACTCGCCATTGTAGTGTTAGGCAGCTGGCTGTGAACAGCGCGTAGCGTTGCGCAGTTGGAGGTGAGCCACCAGCAGTGGTGGATGTGGGGAGAGAGATGGCGGAGTTTTGAAATTTGTCATGAACTGCTCTATATATATATATATATATATATATATATATATATATATATATATATGATGATATCAAGGTAAATACATTGTTTGTTCTCTATTAATATCTTTCATTTGCTAACTATCCCTATCAGTAGTTAGTGCCTTCCATAGTTTGAATCTTTTATTTAGCTGGCAGTAGTGGCGCTTGCTGTATTGCAGTAGTGGGAGTAACCAAGATTTTTGTGAGGTAAGGTATTTGTGAAAAGTACAGGTTAATGTTAGTCAGGGCCATTCTCTTGTAGAGATTATTTAAAGTCAGACTGCGTTGCGCTAAAAAAAATATTGTGTGTCAGTTTAAGCACAGTCGTGTAAAATTTTTCAAAAGGGGACGTTTCAGTACACTGCCGAGAAAAAAAATTCAACCCCCTCGGGGATGATGGGAGGAGGCTCATTCAGGGTACAACCAAGGCCCGCCGAAGAGTACGTGTTCCTGTTGGATAACTTCAGCCATTTGAACGGGGTCGCGTTGTGGGCCAGTGCAGAGCTGGATGGACGTACTGTTGTAAATGCTGGGCACGCTGTATAGGTGCTTTCAACAGTGGTCTGTTGAACATTTTCATACCCGCAGACCAGACTCTGGACGTCCGTATAATATAGACGCACGTGAAGATCGACACGTCGTGCAAACAGCGGTGTAACGCTACAACCCAATTCCTCACGCATTTCTCAGCTACTTGTTTTCATGACTTTAAAACCTTTTTTGTAGCTACGAGCAGTATGAACGTTGGCAATGCCAGGTAAATTATATTCTATGAAACACAAAGGATATCTTTCATGTAACAATAAGATCGTTGACACGAGAGCGCACAGTCGTAGAAGTGCGGACATGGAGAGCATCTGCGAAGCGTCAGTGGTGTGTTTGCGAGAAAATGCCAGAGGGAGATTGTGCTGGAAATGGTGTTACTACATGTGGCAAGGCAAAACACAGGAGAACAAGAACGTGTATGGGCACAGTACATCGTTGCAAGTTGGTTTTGGAATTAATTAAGAGTCTTGTGCGGCCCAAATTTTATTCAAGTTGTTCGCTAATCGGAAAGAGCCTAGTGCCAATAATGAATTGCAGAACAAGCATTACATCGCACCACAAGCAACTCATGGCAAAATAAGATCCAGCCAGTATTTCTGCACCTGTGTAAAGGGCATGCCAGCGTAATAGTAACTTCTCAGGAACATTTGTTCACACGTGTGTTTAGTCAAAGCATGAAGTTTGCGAGTGACCCAAGTCGTGAACTATCAGCGAGGTCCTAGCCTCCTCACCACAAGTTCCGACAAAGTTACGAACGAAATAAATATCCCAAAGGAACAGTTAAATTTACAGCTGATTTTCAATCAAGTAACTGTTTTAATAAAGAGAAATAGTAACCACAGTTGTTCGTGTGGTGTTGCACTACTACCGCTGATGATCAATTCAAACCGAAAGTGGTTTAAATGCAATTTATGTTATCATGACGAAAGTATGTGGGCTCCGTTGCAGTTGAAATAATTTTATGATTTTATGTTGTGTTCCGCAAATGATATTTGTGCACATTTTTACGCAACCTAAGTACTGAGAAACAGTTGCTGCCACATATGAAAGCTTTTTCGGCATCATTTGAAAAGCAATCAATACGGAACAGTAAATTTGTTCACAATTAAGCAGACGTCCAAACAGACATTATTACCGTGAGTCACGCAATACCATTCAGTATGTATGAAGTGTTGCTAATTATTGCATATTATTGGTGGTTGCCATAATCAGAATTAGCGTCATTGTGTTCGAAATTAACGTCTTCTGTGTCCATGTTACACGTCTTTGCTACATTTAAGCTCGCGCAAATGCATTTTGTTCGGTTGTCGGATTATCACTTTTGCTTAGTATCTGAGTGATTTTAAAGTCATTACGGTCACTTACCAATTTTACTTTTGCTCGTTTTGCAGATGGTGGCCATTTATATTCTGCAACCTAAACTCATTCTAACAATTTTGGTATACAAAATTACTGCTAACTACAGTCAAACTTATCACGTTTTCTTTCTTTTCGATCGTTGTAAACAGTGAACAGTCGCACGCTAACGATCAAGTTGTAACTATCTATATTCTGTAGGTAAGCAGTGATCTTCGGATTCGATGCTTTGTTTCATTTATTACGGAACGTTTGGTCCACGTGTCACAAAAACCTGTTTATATACCGGAAAGTATACGTACGTTATTAGTGTCCGACCGATCATCATCCAGGGACGAAAAACGGGCACGTGTTGCTCGTTCTGTGTAATCAGGGACCGTTCAGAACCGTCTGCTTATAGCATGCTCAAGACCACCTGTGGCTCTGGCCAGGCTACCACTGGGACTACAACACCTCCAACTATGCCTACTTCGGTATCGTGGAACAGTCGACCTGAGGATGTTGTTTTCAGTGGTCAGAGTAGGTTCCGTCTGTATGCGAGTAGTGGACGTGCATGTGTAAGAAACGCACGTCAATTAAGGTCTGATCCCAGGCTTCATGATACGCGAGGCCACAAGTTAAAAACTCACTGTCACATTTGGCCCTTCTGCAGAGTACCAGTACCGGCTAAAAAAAAAAAAATGTTCAAATGGCTCTGAGCACTTAACATCTGAGGTCATCAGTCCCCTTGAACTTAGAACTACTTAAACCTAACTAACTTAAGGACATCACAGACATCCATGCCCGATGCAGGATTCGAACCTGCAACCGTAGTGGTCGCGCGGTTCCAGACTGTAGCGCCTAGAACCACTCGGCCACCCCGATCCGTAGTACCCGCTACATTTCACAGGTTGTTATCCCTGTGCTGTTTCCATTTCTTCGACGGGAAGGCCACGTGACTCTGCAGGACAAAACACGTATTCATAGGGCTTCTGCTACACATCGTGCTCTTCGCAGTGTACAACCACAGCCCTTGCCAGCAAAACTGTTAGATTTGTCGCCAATAGAACACGTATGGGACATGTTGAAGCGGGAACTTACTCGTTTTCCAGAGCCTGCAAGAATCATTGCTGAATTACAATAAAAGGTGCAAAATGCTTACACAGCCCATCCCTGGATGCCCTCCGGCACCTTTATGACGGTTTGATTCGAGAATATACTCCTGAGTTCCTGCCAGAGGGGGATAAAATGTGCACTGATGCGACTGCTTGGTCATTCTTTAGTCTGATATGTGTGTTTGCATATAGTCCTACAGCGATTAACTCAGTCGTCAATAAAATGACCTTGTCCTTGAAGGGGCTCTTTTTACAGACAGTTTATGTAAGCGGACCAAAGATAAACGGGGAATCAATCTACCGACGATACGGACCAGAAATGGGGAAATCAACTCACGTGACTCTCACAAATGGCGCCTGGGATAAACATATCGCAAATGGCGAATATGGACGGCTCTTCATTTGCTGATGCTGTGAGCGTCCCTGAATAGCCGTCAAATGATGGTAAAATCACGAGCAGGTGACAACCTGTCATGGGTTCACACCACAGCCAGAACGTAGGAGGCCAGCTGTTACTATTGCTTCTATAGGAGGCTCGCACTTCCGCCTACTATTTTCGTTTATCACTGTTAACGAACAATTCCCTGGTCTGGGCGATATAAAGGACGGAGCTGAACGGCGCACGTGCTGTAGCACTGTCCTGCTGCGCTCTACCTTACCGTCGGCTCGAAAGCGACCTCACCCGCCTCAGCAGTTCTTTCCCCAGGACCGCGGCGGTATTTCAAGAAGCAGATAGCACCTAGCCCCGCGGGCACCCGGCGAGCAGACACTGCAAGAGCTGCGCCTGCCCCGGAGGAGGCAGCCGCTAATGCGGTGATGCGCGCCTCGATACGCCCTATCTGGCAGCTCAGCTCTGACCCGGCCGTGTTATACACGCCCTGTTATGGGGCGCCGGCGGCGGCAGAGTTTATGGCCGTCAGCGAAGCCTAACGGGATGGCTAGGGGAGGGGAGTACTGTATCTCGTGCTCGGCTGCTACCACCTGTGAGGTCGCCGATGGCATGCCGTGCGAACGTGCAAGGTACGGGCAAGTGTATTCCGACACTACACTGAGATACGCATTGCACTGGTTAACGCACTAGAATCCTGTCCCTGTGACAATGACCAAAATGGAGGTCTCATATCCTGTCACTGAAGACAGATGCCAAACTCGGGTGGGGATCAATTGAACCTACCGATACCGGACGTCGGCGTTTAAGTTGCGACGTAATAGTTATATGGCGTACGAGATCACGCATGCGCAAACAGAAACAAACGACAAAACTGAAAGTATTGTTTGAGTTTATGGGACGGTTTTTCTTTTATGGTAGTGCTGACAGACTGCTCTGTAGCGTAGCCCGGGGCCTAGATTAAGTTTAAAGTAAGAGTTCGGTTGTGCGTGGCCAAAGCTGTATCGAAGACTTCAATTAGGCAACCATCAGTACAGAGAATTAACGGAAAATCGCAGTATGGGGCTGTATTCCCCACTTCCACAATCCTGATTTAATTCCAAAGGGCAAACCATTTGAAGACTTATCTTTCCAAATAGGTGTGTGGTAATACCGTTACATGTTGAAAGTTGTCTGTCTCGGTTGCAACTTTCACTTATAAATTATTTCGCGTGGTGTTAAGACTCTGCTTCACTGCAAAGATACAATCTGTACTAAGCTATCGATTTCCACAAACTTAGTTCTGTAAAGCGATCGGAAGGACTCGCTGCAGCTGCAGTCCCACGAGCCAGTCATGTTGAAGCCCGTGACTCGTGGCGAACTGTGGTTGGAGTGTTTAAAAAATAAATAAAAATTTGTAATTTGTTTCGTCAAAATTTTAGTAGAAGTTATTGCACAGGTGTTGCTCCTAGTAATTCCATCTTATTAATGTTTATGTGCATTACATTTATGAAGTTTTAATGGGTATGTCTATCCAGTTTACGATCTCTCATTCTTACCAGCAGCTGCGTGGCAGCACCACCTATGGAGGTGATTCTGTATTAGGCATCAGTACTAGAACACGACGCTGTGGTGCATTATGCTTACTACCTGAGCCCCATCTTATTCTGTTACTCGCTCCTGTGAACGGGATCGCGTTATGCAGGTCATTGAGTCACTTGCGTCCATCTAGAAACGGTAAGCCCTTATCATAAGGCTTCCGCAATATGATTACATTCCTGAGTGTCCGATCACTAGTGAATTTTCTTATCTGTTTTTACTATTTCACATTTCTACTTCTTACTGAGTTTAACGAAGGCGATGTTGGCCTGATGTATTCGACGATGTCCTTTGGCTACACTGACTCACGGATTCTTCTAAGAAATACCAAATTAAGGTATCTGCTCTTTCAGTATTTGATATGTTTATACATGCTTTTAGATTATCCAAGTCTGCACAACGCGATCGCGATTCTTAAATATATGCATTTGTTATCTGTTTTCTATGTAGATCAACCTGAAGATGCCTAAATAACGCGAAACGTGTAGTTGAAAGAAAAACTAAAATTGCAACCAAGACTGTTTTTGACCAATAGAAATAAAAATTTAATATACATAGGGAAGAAATTGTTACCGAAAATTTCGAAAAGTTCTTGACCGATTTTTGCATGACACTGTAATGAACGTTCGGACGGACATAGGCATATAGTACATACGCATATATGTAATATATAAAGGGAAAGTGTAGGTAAGACGAATCTCGAAAAGTTCTTGACGGATTTATTTCAACTCTTTACGAAATACTCTCCTTAACTTTCAGGCGGAAATGGTCATAACGAGAGGGCGGAGGAGGTTATGCACGCAGAGTGCGGCTGGAGGGGATGTACGGGGAGAGAGGGGGATGAGTACGTGGGCAGAGAGCGGAGGGGTAAGGAATGTAGTATGCATAGGCAATTTCCATACATATTTAGTGATTGCGACGTTTTTCGCTAGTTTCATATAAGTTGTGATAATTTCATGTCTTGTGTTTGTGAGCTATCGTAACAGTCTCTGTCCACATGAACGTTGCACTGCACAGGGCTGTAATCACCGTTGTTTATACATCTTCATGCAAAGTGAGACTACTCAGGTTCACGTAAATTCAAGTATCTTTTGGTATACCCACTGTAAACCATTACACAAAGTAATTGTCCCCTCCCTAGGTGATACTCTACAAATTTTGCCGGTAGACCGCTTTACCCCTAACATTGTACATAAGAGAGTACATTTTTTAATGCAGGGCATATTCTGAACTTACATAGGCAATTCGTTTTCGAAACCTAGCAGCAACCTTACAATGTGGTGTGGCACAGCGGAACAGTGTAGTTGGCTCATGGTGAGCGAGTAGCCTAACAGGTACTTATGGACTAACATTCGTTTGCTTCGCCAACTCACACCCGAATTAACAGTATCACCTTCCCACTGAACCTAGATTTAGGACTACGCCACAGATCAGTGTGAACAGATTCTTAATTCCGACAAATAGTTTCGTATCGTATCACATCCCTTAAGTTCACAAAGTGACAACCAAACTATCACCTTTCCAACTTAAGTTGGAACTTACGACAAACATACACTACTGGCCATTAAACTTGCTACACCACGACGGTGACGTGCTACAGAAGCAAAATTTAACCGACAGGAAGAAGATGCTTTGATATGCAAATGATTAGCTTTTCAGAGCATTCACACAAGGTTGGCACCGGTGGCAACACCTACAACGTGCTGACATGAGGAAAGCCGGCCGGATTAGCCGAGTCGTTCTAAGCGCTACAGCCCGGAACCGCCCGACCGCTACGGTCGCAGGTTCGAATCCTGCCTCGTGTGTGGATGTGTGTGATGTCCTTAGGTTAGTTAGGTTTAAGTAGATCTAAGTTCTAGAGGACTGATGACATCAGAAGTTAAGTCCCATAGTGCTTAGAGCCATTTGAACCATTTTTTCGACATGAGGAAAGTTTCCAACCGATTTCTCATACACAAACTGCAGTTGCACGGCGATGCCTGGTGAAACATTGTTGTGATTGTTGTGATGCCTCGTTTAAGGAGGATAAATGCGTACCATCACGTTTCCGACTTTGATGAAGGTCGGATTGTAGAATAGTGCTGTATTCCAACGGCCTCGTATCACTAGCAGTCGAGATGACAGGCATCTTATCCGCATGGCTGTAACAGATCGTGCAGCCATGTCTCGATCCCTGAGTCAACAGATGGGGACGTTTGCAAGACAACCATCTGCACGAACAGTTCGACGTCGTTTGCAGCAGCATGGACTATCAGCTCGGGGACAGTGGCTGCGGTTACCCTTGACGCTGCATCACAGACAGGAGAGCCTGAGATTGTATACTCAACGACGAACCTGGGTGCCCGAATCGCAAAAAGTAATTTTTGTGGATGAATCCAGGTTCTGTTTACAGCATCATGATGGTCGCATCCGTGTTTGGCGACATCGTGCTGGACGCACATTGGAAGCGTGTATTCGTCATCGCCATACTAGCGTATCAACGGGCGTGATGGTATGGAGTGCCATTGGTTACACGTCTCGGTCACCTCTTGTTCGCATTGATGGCACTATGAACAGTGGACGTTACATTTCAGATGTGTTACGACCCGTGGCTCTACAATTCATTCGATCCCTGCGAAACCCTACATTTCAGCAGGTCCTGTACGGGCCTTTCTGAATACAGAAAATGTTCGACTGCTGCCCTGGCCAGCACATTCTCCAGATCTCTCACCAACTGAAAACGTCTGGTCAGTGGTGGCCGAGCAACTGGCTCGTCACAATACGCCAGTCACTACTCTTGATGACCTGGCCGAAGTGGCCGTGCGGTTAAAGGCGCTGCAGTCTGAAACCGCAAGACCGCTACGGTCGCAGGTTCGAATCCTGCCTCGGGCATGGATGTTTGTAATGTCCTTAGGTTAGTTAGGTTTAACTAGTTCTAAGGTCTAGGGGACTAATGACCTCAGCAGTTTAGTCCCATAGTGCTCAGAGCCATTTGAACCATTTGAAACTACTCTTGATGAACTGAGGTATCGTGTTGAAGCTGCATGGGCAGCTGTACTTGTACACGCCATCCAAGCTCTGTTTGACTTAACGCCCAGGCGTATCGAGGCCGTTATTACGGCCAGAGGTGATTGTTCTGGGTTCTGATTTCTCAGGATCTATGCACCCAAATTGCGTGAAAATGTAATCACATGTCAGTTCTAGTATAATATGTTTGTCCAATGAATACCCGTTTATCATCTGCATATCTTCTTGGTGTAGCAGCTGGGTAGGACGGACTTGCAGAAGAGGCGCTTAGGTAGGTACTGGCAAGTTGGCGGCGGTCTACACGGGTGTACGTGGTCTCTAAGACTGGAAGTACGGGTCGTCCAGAGCTGTTTTGGTGTCGGACAGTTCCTGGAGAGCACGAACTGGGACAGCGTCTTAAGACGCGTTTATGTGTTTTATAAACGAGGGATGTGAGGGAAACAAGAGGCCGATTTTTTATCTACCAAAGCTCTTATACTTTTTCTTTTCAAACAACAGTGTTGTCCCATTCAAATTAATTCACTTCGGCAGCTATATACCGGTGGAGTCTGTGTTCCCATTGTTGGTAGCACCGTTGTAAGGCTGCATTAATACATCGGCCACATTGTTTTGAATGTTTCCCACAGTCCCAAAATGACGTCCTTATCAGACATTTTTCAATTTCGGTAAACAAAAAGAGTCACAGGGACTCAGTTCAGGTGAGTAGAGGGGATGTGGAACAACGCCATCTGAGGACCAAAATTCTATGACAGAAGCGGCCGTGTAACACGGGGCGTTGTCTTGATGCAGCATCCACTTGTCTGCAATATCCGGTCTCATTCAATTCAACCTTTTCGTGACCCCTCAAGGACATGCGTAAAACACTTGGCTGACAGTTTGTTCTGGAGGAACATCTTTATGCACAATACCCCCGCTGTCAAAAAAGTAAAACAGTATTGTTTCAGTCTTTGTTTTGCTCATTCGAGGTTTTTTAGGTCGAGACAGGTCTCATTGCGTCACTTCTCACTTTGTCTCAAGATCAAACACAAAAATACAGGATTCATCACTGACTAAACAGTCAGTGCTCATTGTAGTCCCCTCAAGAAGCTCAAAGCACACCTTTCTTCGTTTGTCCTTCCGCTCAGATGCGAGATTCACCCGGAAAAATTCTGCCACAAACCTTTCACACGTGCAGAATTTCGGTCAAAATTTGATGTATGGTGAAAGCCTTTAACAGGTCAAAAAAATGGTTCAAATGGCTCTGAGCACTATGGGACTCAACTGCTGTGGTCATTAGTCCCCTAGAACTTAGAACTACTTAAACCTAACTAACCTAAGGACATCACACACATCCATGCCCGAGGCAGGATTCGAACCTGCGACCGTAGCAGTCGCACGGTTCCGGACTGTGCGCCTAGAACCGCGAGACCACCGTGGCCGGCTTTAACAGGTCACTTATCATCCTTATCGTTAAACGTAGATCTGATTTCACAGAAGCACGCACACGTTCGACGTTTTCGTATGTTTTTGAAAATGAAGATCTCACTGAACGAGGTTCATCTTCATAGTGTTCTCGGACTTCCAAAATGATTTGACCCAGCGAAATACTTGTTCTCTTGACAAGTAAAGTTCCTCATAAGCCTGTTTCGACTTCCAGTGTAGCTGCGGTTTTCTTGTGTCTTACGAAAATGGATCATTGGAATTTAGAGCAAGGTTATGCCACAAGTTTAACACAAAACTGAGTGTCTGGGAGGGAAAAGTTAGCGTTGCCAGATCGCTCGCAGTGTAGTCAGGCTCAATACTTTTTCCACACACCTCGTATAGCTATTCTCTTGGTACAGAGAAAGTTATTCTTAAGCATGCTATACAGGCGGTATTGTATTTACAGACATTACTACTGTGTGGTGTATATGGCTCGTTATTTTTTGTGAATGTCGACTCTACGATTATTATACAGTTGTTAACCGATCTTTAACTAACAGATCAGGCCTGCTCCTGGAATACATGGGCTAAGATTATTTCTGGCAATGCATACAGCAGTATTCAGTGAACCAAACTGTATATGTGATAAGTGTCGTTTTGTAATTTGGCAGGACCAGTGGGCGCCAATAGGGAGACCAACTACTATTTTAATTTTGCATTTTGTATTTCTTGCATACTGTGATTTCATTTAGCCCCCTGGTTACACTTGCTTTGAATGTATTATGAATCTTGACATTCTTTCTGAACTGTCTATTTCCGTGGCTTAGTCTAATGCAAATTAACTGTTATGGGTATTACCCTTTTTATCTTTTGGGGCTGTTTCTGTCACACTGGATTTTAATTATTCTTTTAAAAACTTTTGCATTCTGCCTTTATTGAGAAAACCTTGGTCTGTAACTAAATGTTCATTTTCAATTGCTACTCTGGTGGGTGAAGTAACATTTTTCATGAAGATTCCGATTTTACCGTAAATTGAAAATTCAAGCATATTGTTGAACATAAACCACCTCCCTGTACCATAATAGAAAGGAGCACTGCTAATAGGCACCATGATCAGTGAAGTCTGCTTGCAGATGCTGTTAACGTGGACGTCAGTCCGAAGACTGGCTTGATACAGCTCTCCATGCTAATGTAACCTGTGCAAGCCTCTTCATAACTACTGCTACCTACGTCCCTCTGAATCTGCTTACGGCGAGGGTGAGTCAAATGAAAACCTTAAATATTTTTTAAATATTATTTATTGTGCAGAAGTGTTACAAAGCTGTATCACTTTTCAACATAATCTCCCCAACGCTCAATTCAAGTCCTCCAGCGTTTACAAAGCCCAAAAATTCCTTTAGAAAAAAATTCTTTTTGTAGTCTGCGCAACCACTCATGCACTGTGTGGCGTACCTCTTCATCAGAACGGTACTTCTTTCCTCCCATTGCGTCTTTGAGTGGTCCAAACGTATTGAAATCACTTGGGGCAAGGTCTGGTGAGTATGGTGGATGAGGAAGACACTCAAAATGCAGGTCTGTGATGGTTGCAACTGTTGTACGGGCAGTGTGGGGCCTTGCATTGTCGTGTTGCAAAAGGATACCTGCTGACAGCAATCCAAGTCGCCTCCATTTGATTGCAGGCCGCAGATGGTTTTTTACATCTGTGTATGATGCACTGGTGACAGTGGTCCCTTTAGGCACGTAATGCGCCAAAAAGACGCCTTTTCCGTCCCAAAAGAGAGTCAGCATAGCCTTCCCTACTGATGGTTCTCTTCGAAACTACTTCGGTTTTGGTGATTAGGAATGGCGCCCTTCCTTGCTCGCTCTCTTCGTTTCCGGTTTCGTCCCCAGTAAGGAAGCCATCACCTTCTCGTTCAAAGCGCCGAAGAAGTTCTTCACAAGCATCAACACGTCGCTCTCTCATTTCAGGAGTCAGCTGCCGTGGCACCCATCTTGCATACACTTTGTGAAACTGGAGCACATAATGCACAATGTAGTGTGCTGACCCATGACTAATCTGTAAACATGCTGCAGTGTCATTCAGTGTCACTCGGCGGTTTTCCTTCACTATGGCTTCAACTGCTGCAATGTTCTGTGGAGTCACAACTCGTTGTGCCTGACCTGGACGAGAAGCATCTTCCACTGAAGTCACATTTGTGAACTTCCTATTCCATTCGTAGACTTGCTGGAGTGACAAACATGCATCACCGTACTGAACCTTCATTCGTCGATGAATTTCAATAGGTTTCACACCTTCACTACGCAAAAACCGAATAACAGAACGCTGTTCTTCCCTGGTACAAGTCGCAAGTGGGGCGCCCATATTTATACTAATACTGCGACAGTATGTGTGCATCTGCAGTATGCTGCCACCCAGAGGCCATTCTGCATGCTGTTTGTAGCACGCTTGCCCACTTACAGGATAACGGCGCGAAATTTAGATTTGTTATTACAAATTTAAGGTTTTCATTTGACTCACCCTCGTATATTCATTTCTTGGTCTTCCTCCGCGATTCTTACCCTCCTCCCCCCCTCCCCACAGTTATCTCTAATACTAAATAAGTAAGCCCTTGACGTCTCAGAATGTGTCTTATCAATCGAGCTTTTCTTATAGTCATGTTGTGCAACAAATTTCTTTTCTCCCAATTCTGTTCAGTACCCCCTCATTAGTTATGCGATCTACCTACCTAATTTTCAGCATTCTTCTGTAGGACCACTTTTCAATAGCGTCTCTTCTCTTCTTATCTGCCGGCCGATGTGGCCGAGCGATTCTAGACGCTTCAGTCTGGAACCGCGCGACGTCTACGGTCGCAGGTTAGAATCCTGCCTCAGGTATGGACGTGTGTGATGTCCTTAGGTTAGTTAGGTTTAACTAGTACTAAGTTCTAGGGGACTGATGACCAAAGATGTTAAGTCCCATAGTGCTCAGAGCCATTTGAACCATTTTTTTCTTCTTATCTAAACTGTCTACCGTCAATGTTTCACTTTCATACATGGCTACACACCAGACAAAAGCCTTCAGCAAAGACTTTCTAATACTTTATATTCGATGTTACGAAATTACTCTTTTTCTGAAACGCTTTTTTTAACATTGCAAGTGTACATTTTATATCCTCTCTAGTTCGACCATTTGAAGTTAGCGTTGTTTTCGTGGTTTCTTATTTAAATTTGTGTACAACCAAAATGGTCGTGTTGACTACACTGTAGAAGAAGTGGATTCGTGCTACCTTGGAATCAAAATAACACATGACCTGCAACTCGGATATCGCACTGTGCAAAATGGTTGAAATGGCTCTGAGCACTATGGGACTTAACATCTATGGTCATCAGCCCCCTAGAACTTAGAACTACTTAAACCTAACTAACCTAAGGACAGCACACAACACCCAGTCATCACGAGGCAGAGAAAATCCCTGACCCCGCCGGGAATCGAACCAGGGAACCCGGGATCGCACTGTGCACAATAGAAGCTGGTTTTCATAGCAAAATATCTCAAAGCTGAAGTCCACAATTTCCAGAGCTATGGAAGCAACAAGTAGGAATACAGTTTCTATAAGCCAAACACAAAGTTTCGTTCCTCGTGAAACAGGACAAGCGCCTTAATACGATCAGCCCGTCCGTCGTCCGGCCGTCGGCGGCCACGCTTAGGGGATTCCCCCTTCGCATACATGGGCCGCACGCGTGACGCCCTGCAGGGCTGACGCGCCGCGAGCGCGACCAATCGCGCGTCGCAGGGCTGACGCCAATCCCAGCATGCAGGCCGCGCGGGCGTCCCTTCAACCCTTCTGACCGAGGGCGGCAACAGCTGCGACGAAGCTGCCGCAATTAGCAGCGCGCTGCGACCGGACACGAGCCAAGCAGGGGAGTTTGCGAGGGTGGCTGAGGGGGGCGGCTGAGTGTGGAATGGCGGACTGGGGGAGGGGGTGGGGGGCGCACTTCCGACTGTCCACACGTAAACACTGCGGGCGGGAAGCGGTGGGAGCGCTGCACTTCGCAACCTCATACGAATATCAGCGAGGTTTTCCAAATGCAACCGAGGCAGCGTGAATGAAAGGAGGGCTGAATACCTCTTACTCAATAGTATAATACGCTAAGTAACCATCATGTAAGGAAAGTTAACGTATATGGTTAAAATCGGACAAGTGCGAGTAAGACTTAAGCGGCGAGGGTTCCATCGAAACGGGATATTCGGAAATTCCCGTTACGAACTTCTAGGACTTGTAGAGCGGAGTGAGTACATAATATTTTGAACAGGAACCTATGTCTGATTCCGTGCTACAGCCGTTTGAAAATGTATGGTATGCAACAGGGTAGCCATGACGGAGGCTACGACGGATCAGCTGACGTCATTCGACTTCTATCCTACCCCTCTGACCCAGTTCGAGCCTCACTCACGCGCCTGTGAGTGTCAGAACAACATGACAGAATACATACAGGGTGGTCCATTGATCGAGTTCGAGCCTCACTCACGCGCCTGTGAGTGTCAGAACAACATGGCAGAATACATACAGGGTGGTCCATTGATCGAGTTCGAGCCTCACTCACGCGCCTGTGAGTGTCAGAACAACATGACAGAATACATACAGGGTGGTCCATTGATCGAGTTCGAGCCTCACTCACGCGCCTGTGAGTGTCAGAACAACATGACAGAATACATACAGGGTGGTCCATTGATCGAGTTCGAGCCTCACTCACGCGCCTGTGAGTGTCAGAACAACATGACAGAATACATACAGGGTGGTCCATTGATCGAGTTCGAGCCTCACTCACGCGCCTGTGAGTGTCAGAACAACATGGCAGAATACATACAGGGTGGTCCATTGATCGAGTTCGAGCCTCACTCACGCGCCTGTGAGTGTCAGAACAACATGACAGAATACATACAGGGTGGTCCATTGATCGAGTTCGAGCCTCACTCACGCGCCTGTGAGTGTCAGAACAACATGACAGAATACATACAGGGTGGTCCATTGATCGAGTTCGAGCCTCACTCACGCGCCTGTGAGTGTCAGAACAACATGACAGAATACATACAGGGTGGTCCATTGATCGAGTTCGAGCCTCACTCACGCGCCTGTGAGTGTCAGAACAACATGGCAGAATTGATCGTGACCCAGCTAAATGTCTCACGAAATAAGCGTCAAACGAAAAAACTACAAAGAACGTAACTTTTCTAGCTTGAAGGGGGACACCAGATGGCGCTATGGTTGGCCCAAATGGTTCAAATGGCTCTGAGCACTATGCGACTTAACTTCTGAGGTCATCAGTCGCCTAGAACTTAGAACTAATTAACTTAGAACTAATTAAACCTAACTAACCTAAGGACATCACACATCCATGCCCGAGGCAGGATTCGAACCTGCGACCGTAGCAGGCGCTCGGCTTCAGACTGTAGCGCCTAGAACCGCACGGCCACTCCGGTCGGCCTATGTTTGGCCCGCTAGATGGTGCTGCCACAGGTCAAACGGATATAAACTGCGCTTTTTAAAATAGGAACCCCCATTTCTTATTACATATTAGTGTAGTACTTAAAGAAATATGAATGCTTTAATCTGACTTGCGACGTGTAACTGGTTCTCCGAGCGCTTCTGGGCCCCTTCAATTACCATCTTGTAGAACTTGGGTCGGTCCTTTCCTGGTGCGGGATGTAGTTTAGCCAGTGGGCCTGTTTCCTCTGCATGGTTGGGTACGAGCCAGTATTTCCGCCGTCGTGGGTCTGGAAGTGAGTGGGAGACGACCAGCAGAGCAGTCGCAACGGGGCAGCAGTCGCGGACGGACCTGCAGGGAGTCGGTCAGTTCCTGCGGACCTGGGAAGATGTCTCCGCGCGGTGCAGTCGGCTGGGTCCCCGCGCACTGTCGCAGCGTGTGTGGAGCTGTCTGATCGCAACGAGCTTCGTGGCTCACCGACCCAGGACGCCAACGTTGAGTAGTGGTTTACTTTGAAGTCTTGTGTGTGAGTTCTCACTTACCGATTCGTGGTAAGCTAGTCGTTTTGTCGGTCGGTCCGTGGCTCTCCCCTGGTTGGATTCCGACGGATCAAGTATATTTGGGCTCACCATCCGTCTCGCCTAAATGAACGAGGGCAGACCGACCTCCCTGGAGGCTTCTGAGTGCCAACGGTGTATAATTATCTGTAGTCAGATAGTTTAAATTTTAGGCTTATGGTTATTTGTTTTGTTTCCTTAAATTTTGCAAAATTAATTTCTAAATTTATCTTTCAAGCTTAAACACTTCGGCCTTCTTCCTTTAAAGATTATGGTAATACATTTTTAAAGTTCTGACGTTTAATTGTGGCCCTCAGCCATTGGTATTGCACCTTGCATATGTTGCTTTTTTAAATTATTTTATTGCCATCTCAATTGGATTTTTATCTTGTTCATTTTCAAGATTTCTTGTTGTTCAAGATGCTGGCCTTCTGCCTTTAAAGGCCTATGGTAATATATTCTGAAGTTCTGAAATTTAATTGTGGCTCTCAGCCATTTCTACTGCACTTTGCGTATGTTGTTTTTGAATTATTTTATTGCTATCTTAATTGGATTATTATCTTGTTAATATTTCTTGTTAGAGACCTTCATCCATGAAAGAGTTGCATTCGGTAAAGATACGGCTATGTGCCGTTTTGGTTGTAAAGGTTATTAAATTACAATAAACGACAATTAGAAGCAGGAACTGACCTCAACCCTTGGCCCTTTCCACAATTCCTTACCTGAGGGTTTAGCCGGCGTTTCATTCTGAAAGATTTGCGTTAGGACGTTCAAACTGCATGATGGTGATTAGGATGCGCATGCGGGGATCGGTTTAGCGACTAAGTCCACTTTCGTTTGGATGGGTTCGTCAATAAGCAAAATTGGGAACTGAGAATCCGCATTTCGCGATCAAGAAGTCTGTTTCCAGTCACGGGATAGTCTGTACGATATTCCTTAATGACACGGTGACTACCGAACGGTACTTGAAGGTTTTGGAAGATGATTTCATCCCCATTATCCAAACCGATCCTGATTTCGACAAGATGTGCCATGCAAGACGGAACTCGACCCCAGCGAAGCAGGTGTGTATTTGATGTCCTGGAGGAGCACTTTAGAGACCGCACTCTGGCTCTGGGGTACCCAGAGACCACTGGCGTGGGCCTCGATCGACCGCCATGTTCTCCGAAACTGATCACATCCTACTTCTTTTTGTGGGGCTATATTAAGGACAAGGTGTACAGCAGTAGCCCCGAAACCTTTGCTGAGCTCAAAAAAACATTCAGGAAGTCGTCGACAGCATCGATGTTCAGACACTTCAGCGGGCCATGCAGAATTTCGCTATTCGTCCGTACCACAACATCGCCATTGATGGCAGGCATATCGAACATGTCATAAAAAAATGGTTCAAAGGGCTCTGAGCAATATGGGACTTAACATCTGAGATCATCAGTCCCCTAGAACTTAGAAATACTTAAACCTAACTGACCCAAGGACATCACACACATCCATGGCCGAGGCAGAATTCGAACCTGCGACCGTAGCGGTCGCGCGGTTCCAAACTGAAGCGCCTAGAACCGCTCGGCCAGAACATTTCATAACTTCAATCCGAATATCTGTAGTGACTTTTACATGTTGAATAAAGTGTGTGCACCCCGTAGTTTGTGTGTGTGTGAAATCTTATGGGACTTAACTGCTAAGCTCATCAGTCCCTAAGCTTACACACTACTTAAATTATCTTGACAAACACACACACCCACGCCCGAGGGAGGACTCGAACCTTCGTCGGGACCAGCCGCACAGTCCATGACTGCAGCGCCTTAGACCGCTGGGCTAATCCCGCGCGGCCTGTAGTTTGTAATTAATTTACTTTTTTTTCATATAGTTCAATAACTGTACCCTGTGAGGCATTCAGTCGTAAAAGTCTTCATTGTTGATAAGAATACTGGCTTCCCTTAGCCTCAACCGTCAACCTGCGTGCAAGAAACGTACCTCGCCGTCCAGGAGACGTAGTGACCGAAGCGCTCTCATGACACCGCCCAGCGGACACTATCCACGTGGTCCCCCTTCAGCTGGAGGGAAGCGTGGTGCCGCCGAGGAGGAAAGTGGGAAATTGAGCGCGCGTGATGTATCTGGCGCGCGGTGCGCCGGGCGGGATGACCCGGCCTCGGCGACAATGGACGCCGCCCCCGCCGGAGATGCGGCGCTTCCTCCGCCTCCGCCGCCCCCGACAAAGGCTGGGCCTCCGTAGCGCCGGCTTCACGCGACGCAGGACCCCGGCCGTCCGGACCTGGCCCCATGATTAATAGGCGCTGCCTGCGCGGAGAGCGTGAAGTACTGTGGGAAGACAGCGTCTGCTCTCCATAGGCCCTCCTCACGCGGCGTCCCTGTCCGCCGCTGCACACAGCAGCACGAAGGTGAACTGATTATTCTGCGTGGCAGCTGATACACACTACTGGCTACTAACACTACTGCACCAGATAGATTTCGAGGTAACGACATTTGACGTGTTGTGCATATGCAGTATCCACACCAGGGTCGACAAATATGCTAAAGCGCACCCCTGTACCCACGAACTCCCTCACTGCTTGCCCACGGGCGCTGTCAGCCTGCAGTTGTCCCTCCACTTCTCTGCTAACAGCGCTCGTTTGTCGACGACGCTGCGTGCGGAAAGACGTGCCTTCTCCGAATTTAACACTCCTCAATAACATTACATCCACTGAGTTAATGGATGGTTAAAAAAAAAGCATATGACCTTTGCTGATTACTTTCTGTGCAGTATTTGTGGCCAGCAAATTAAGTCAATGAGAGTTATACTTTCATTCCATTGATGACTGAACCGCCTCCCCCCCACCCCCACCCCCCCACCTCCCGGTCTCCACCGAACAGAAAGAATTTTGAAGTTAGCAGCGTATAGTACTGCTCGTACCTGCTGTCAGTTTATGCAGTGTACTACTTTGCGGCGCTGCTGTGCTCAGTTGTTCAACTGTGTGTGAATTCCTAAGCGACCAAACTGCTTTGGTCGTCGTCCCTAGTCTTACACACTACATAAATTAACTTATGCTAAGAACAACACACACACACACACACCCATGCAATGCTCATTACGGCATTACGCAGTGAAAAGATTATTCTTTATTTGTTTCTTTGTCGCTGTGCTGCGACTAACTCGAACTGCAGACGGTCAGCCCTCTTATTATCGTCTGCTGGCGCCGCCTGAACGTGTACCAGCCCTTGGTTTTTTCGAACGTGGCGAGAACAGAACATTCGAGCTCAGACGAAAATGAAACATCAAATACGAGATAGTCATACAAAAAAAAAAAATAATAATAATAATAAAGCAAAAATTCCCTCACTGACAAACGACTACGAGGGTGAGTCAAATGAAAACCTTAAATTTGTAATAACAAATCGAAATGTCACGCCGTTATCCTGTAAGTTCGTAAGCATGCTACAAACGGCATGCAGAATGGCCTCTGGGTGGCAGCATACTGCAGATGCACACATCCCGTCGCAGCATCAGTATAAAGATGGCCGCCCCACTTGCGACTTGCACCATGGAAGAACAGCGTTCTGTTATTCGGTTTTTGCGTAGTGAAGGTGTGAAACCTATTGAAATTCGTCGACGAATGACGCTTCAGTAAGGTGATACATGTTTGTCACAGCACCAAGTCTACGAATAAAGTAGGAAGTTCGCAAATGGTGTGACTTCAGTGGAAGATGCTTCTCGTCCAGGTCAGGCACAACGAGTTGTGACTCCACAGAACATTGCAGCAGTTGAAGCCATAGTGAAGGAAAACCGCCGAGTGACACTGAATGACGCTGCAGCATGTTCACAGATTAGTCATGGGTCAGCACACCACACTGTGCATGATGTGCTCCAGTTTCACAAAGTGTCTGCAAGATGGGTGCCACGGCAGCTGACTCCTGAAATAGGATAACGACGTGTTGATGCTTGTGAAGAACTTCTTCGGCGCTTTGAACGAGAAGGTGATGGATTCCTTGCAAGAATCGTTACTGGGGACGAAACCTGGGTTCACTTCCACCAACCGGAAACGAAGAGAGCGATCAAGGAATGGCGCCGTTCCTCACCACCAAAACCAAAGATGTTTCTAACAGAACCATCAGGAGGGAAGGTTATGCTGACTCTCTTTTGGAACGAAAAAGGCGTCATTTTGGAGCATTGCATGCCTAGAGGGACCACTGTCACCAGTGCATCACACACAGATCTCCTAAAAAATCATCTGCGGCTTGCAATCAGATCAAACCGACGTGGATTGCTGTCAGCAGGTGTCCTTTTTGCAACATGACAATGCAAGGCCCCACATTGCCCGTACAACAGTTGCAACAATCACACACCTGCATTTCGAGTGCCTTCCTCATCCACCATACTCACCAGACCTTGCCCCCAAGTGATTTCCATATGTTTGGGCCACTCAAAGACGCAATAGGAGGAAAGAAGTTCCGTTCTGATGAAGAGTGCATGATTAGTTGTGTGGACTACCAAATGAATTTTTTTCTAAGGGAATTTATGCACTTTTTAAGCGCCGGAGGACTTGCATTGGGCGTGGGGGAGATTATGTACCGCTTCTGCACAATAAATAATATTTGGAAAAAATATTTAAGGTTTTCATTTGACTCATCCTCGTACTATTTTACAACCTACTAACTGACATGCAAAGCCTTATCTGACGAGCTGACGTGTGAACGCATGCGCACTGGCACAAATTCGTCTGCTTTTCGTTTCGACAGAATTGTCGTAAGACATAATGGATATCTACAAGGCGCCGTGTATTTCTCTCCCTTGTGGAATCAGGCAGATGCGGTGTGGAGGGACATGTGATCAGACAGCTCTCATGGGCGTTTTGCAGACTTTCGAAACCGCGGAGCCGCTAATAATGGGTCACGTTGCTCCTCAAATGGCATCGTGAGGTTGACTGTACCCTGTGCGTGTCCTCCCACGGAGTAAAAATCCTTGGTAGTATTGGAATTCGAACCCAGGACGTCCAGATGGCAGCCACGAAATTCAGTGCGGAACAATTGTTGGCAACTACTTCATCCCTGTTTCCCTTCAGTTCCGGTGTGTATTTGCTCCTGCGAGTCGAACTGCCAACTTAGAAGCGGGCAAACACCGCCGGGACAGATACGGCCGGAGGAGACGAGCGCTGCGGGACAAAATATCCCCCGAGCGAGTCCTCGGTGTCCGCTTCCACCCCTCGCCGCCTCCCACCCTCCAGCCACCGGGCAGGCCCTGTGCGCTCCTGCCTCTCTCTCTCTCCAGCCCTTCCAGCGACTGGAGTGTATCAACAGGAAGTCGCCGGCGCTGTTTCCGCCGATAGATCTCGGCGAGGAAAACATTCCGCATTCGTGTTTTTTTCGCGTCGCTCCTCGGCTGCTTATTTATTCCTGCGGACTCATTGCCCGCCTCCCCCGCACTCCGCACGGCCGCCGTCTGGCGCAGAAAAGAAGAAGAAACTCCGCGGAAACCGCGCTCGCAAGAAACTCGTCGGCTGCGCGATATCGCCGGAGTATATTTCCATTAGGCGGCCGCGGTGGTGGTGGTGGGCGGGGCACGAGCAGAAACTGCCTAACGACTCGCCGACATAAAAAGCCACGCCAAACCTGTCCTCCGGAGAGCAACAGCGGCACCAGATACGCTTCTTAGTGTATTCTTAGTGTATTCTGCCTCAGCTGTTTGGTGGACTCCTATTTGCCCACACACTGCAGCAAGTCCATAAGACAGTCACCATATTACAGGTAGAAACAACTGAAGCTTAAGAACAAATACGTACAGGGTGGTCCACGGGAATCAGCACATTTTCCATTGGCCACCCTGCTAATAAATTAACGGAGAAAAAGCTGCGAAACAAAAAATTTAATGTAGAGTAATGAATATTCAGAGATACACTTATCTGGATTACATACGAGGCGTGTTTTTTTTTTTAAGGAAGTACCGTTTTGATATTAAAAAAGACGTGCCAAGATATCTCAATAATTTTATTTTGACATGAACGCCTGTACCTTAATCTACGCACTGACGCCATTACAGTCTTATTCTTCCTTGTTTACGTTGTGTACTGGGTGTTTAAAGAAAATATGTTCAAATGTGTGTGAAATCTTACGGGACGTAACTGAGTAGGTCATCTGTCCCTAAGCTTACACACTACTTAACCTAAATTATCCTAAGGACAAACACACACACACCCATGCCCGAAGGAGGAGTCGAACCTCCGCCGGGACCAGCCGCACAGTCCATGTCTGCAGTGCCCAAGACCGCTCGGCTAATCCCGCGCGGCCCTGAGTGTATAAGATGCCTCCGATAATCATGAGTACCGCCGACTGTGAAGTACGGGCTGTTATAAGATTTCTTAGTGGTAAAGGCCTAAAAGTGATCTATATTCATCGTGAGATCTGTGCAGTTTACGGAGAAAACGTTATGAGTGATGGAATGGTAAGAAAGTGGGTGAGAGCATTTAAAGATGGCCGCACAAATGCGCATGATGAACAACAGAGTGGGCGTCCTTCGGTCGTTAATGAAAGTTTGGTGCAGGGAGTGGACAATATCGTGAGAGAAAACAGACGCTTTACGATTTCCTCCTTGCGGGATGACTTTCCTAATGTTTCTCGCAGTGTTTTGTATGGCATTGTGACCGAGCACTTGAATTACCGAAAATTGTGCGCACGTTGGGTACGGAAAATGTTGACGGATGTGCACACAACGAAACGTTTATACAGTGCATTGACTTTTCTTGAGCGGTACCACAACGACGGTGATGATTTCTTAAGCCAAATTGTTACGGGCGATGAAACATGGGTGGCCTACGTCACATCAGAATCAAAGCAACAGTCCATGGAATTTGAGCAAGGGAATCGTTTTGCAGCTGCAAGACAATGCCCGTCCTCATGTGGCGAATCAGACCAAAGATCTCATCACATCTTTTCGATGGGAAACTGTAGATCATCCTCCGTACAGCCCCGATCTTGCGCCCATTGACTACCATCTGTTCCTGCACTTGAAGAAACACCTGGGCGGTCAGCGTCTTCAAGACGATGACGAAGTCAAAACAGTGGTGATGCAGTGTTTATCAAGTCGGGCGGCAGACTTCTATGACGATGGTATTCAAAAACTGGTACAACGTTATGACAAGTGCCTCAGTATTGACGGAAATTATGTAGAAAAGTAGATTAAGGTACAGGCTTTCATGTAAAAATAAAATTATTGAGATATCTTAGCACGTCTTTTTTTAATTTCAAAACGGTACTTACTTATAAAACACCCTCCTATTGATTAATATTGCAAAGATCACGAGTTAATGTAAGTGCGAGATAAGCCAATGGGAGCGTGAAACGACGGTACATTAATGAAATGAAATGTCGTGCGGCTAGGGCCTCCCGTCGAGTAAACCGTTCGCCTGGTGCAGGTCTTTCCAGTTGACGCCTTTCGGAGACCTGCGCGTCGATGGGGATGAAATGATGATGATTAGGACAACCCAACACCCAGTCCGTGAGCGGAGAAAATCTCCGACCCAGCTGGGAATCGAACCCGGGCCCTTAGGATTGACAATCTGTCACGCTGACCACTCAGCTACCGGGGGCGGACGGTACATTAATAACTGGTGTAACCGCCAGAATATTGAATGCAAGCACGCAAATGTGCAAGCATTGTGTTGTAGAGGTACCGGATGTCACTTTGTGGAGTTCCACGACGGTTGCAGTTCATCGGGGAACACAGGCACGGTTACTGCTGTTTGTAAATGACGCTGAGGTTGTCGTCAAATAATGTTCCTTATACGCTAGATCGAAGACAGATCTGGTGATAGAGCAGGCAAAGGCAACATGTCGACATTCTGTGGAGCACGTTTGATTACAACAGCGGTATGTGGACGAGCGTTATCTAGTTGGAAAATACCCCCTGCAGTACCTTTCATGAATGGCAGCCGAACAGGTCGAATCACCAGACTGACTTACAGGTAGTTCCAGTGCGTGTATCACAAAGAAGGGTTGGGAGCAATTGATTACCTGGCCTACTCCTAACCAACGAACGGCAATTAGTGGCAACGAGACCGAACCGGGTTTCATCATAAAACACAACAGGCCTTCACGTTGCCACCTAATGGGCTCTCACTTGACACCACGGATGTCGCAAACGCCTGTCGTTTGCGCTACAGTGTGTCTGGCTCAAAGTTGTCCTTGAAGTAACCGATTTGAAACAGTTCGTTGCGAACCAGTGTGGGATTTGCAAGGGGGGGTGGGGGGGATTTCCCCCCTCTCCATCAGACCATCCCCTCCTCTGGTTTTAGTTTATGCATCCCAACCTGGGATGTTTATTTCCCACTCACTGGAGTAAGACTTTACATATAATTCAAATTTGTGGAGCCGAACACTGAAAGTTTACTATTAATACTATTAATAAGTTTGCTTATTAATTTTGAAAAAGTGTTATGTAGTAGGTAAGCATTTCCAAACATTTAGAACTAAATGACAAGACGACGCACGCCACATTTCCGTAGCATGCCACAATGTTGCAAGACGTCGCCCCAGCATAAACGAGGCTTTAGGGCCAGGTCTGTATTGTATGGTGGATGTGATGTGTTGCGTACGAAACTAAAACCTGCAATCAGATCCAAACGTCGTGGAAAACTGTGAAGAGGTGTCATCCTGCAGCAAGATAACGCTCGCCCACATTCTGCCAAACGGACAGCCGACGCAATAAAGGAGTTGAGATTCGAGGTGCTGGAACATCCACCAAACAGTCCATACCTGGCTCCAAGCGATTTTCACGTTTTGACCCTTAACGGAAGCACTACAGGGAAGAAGATTTGAAAGTGATGAAGACGTCATTGCAGCGGTGCAAAATTGGTTACAGATGCAACCGAGAAACGTATTTACTGAAAACTCGCAAAACGTCGGGAAAACTGCATTGAAGTCCAGGGAGGTTACGTAGAAAAATAACGCATGTTTCAATTTTCTATCATCAGAATAAGTACAGCTTTTCACAAATGTGCCTTTACTTTTTGAATTCCCCTCGTATACCTGTATGTAGATGATTCTGTAAATAAGCTTTACCTATAATGATCTTTTAAAGATACAACAAGGGATGGCTTTTCTGATAGTGCATACGCATGAATAGTGAGTTTCGGCAGTAACATCTATTTATAAATAACTGTTTAACCATGGGTAACGCCACGGTCCAAGTTAGTAACATGTATATTTATACTATCCCCCTAAGTCATCCCCCCCCCCCCCCCCCCCACTGGTAAAAGCACAAATCGCACACTGTTGCGACCGAAGTAAATATTCCAGGATTCGAATCGACAACAGCTGCCAACATGAGTAACGTAGAAGTAAATATCCTCAGAGAAGTGAAGCAACTTAAATCAATAAAAGCAAGTCTTCTGGTCCAGACTGAATACCAATTAGGTTCCTTTCGGAGTATGCTGTTGCATTAGCTACATACTTAACAATCATATACAACCGTTCGAACGACGAAAGATCCGTACCCGAAGACTGGAAAGTTGCACAGGTCACACCAATATTCAAGAAAGGTAGTAGGAAAATCCACTAAAAGGCCCATATTGTTAACGTCGATATGCGGTAGGATGTTACAACATATATTGTGTTCGAACATCATGATTTACCACGAAGAAAACGGTCTATTGACACACAGTCAACATGGGTTTAGAAAACATCGTTCCTGTGAAATACAACTAGCTCTTTATTCACATGAAGTGTTGAGTGCTACTGACAAGGAATTACAGGTCGATTCCGTATTTCTGGATTTCCAGGAGGCTTTTGACACGGTACCACACAAGCAGCTCGTAGTAAAATTGCGTGCTTATGGAATATCGTCTCAGTTATGTGACTGGGTCTGTGATTTCCTGTCAGAGAGGTCACAGATCGTAGTAATTAACGAAAAGTCATCGAGTAAAACAGAAGTGATTTCTGGCGTCCCCCAAGGTAGTGTTATAGGCCCTTTGCTGTTCCTTATGTATATAAACGATCTGAGAGACAATCGGAGCACCCGTCTTCGGTTGTTTGCAGATGACGCTGTCGTTTATCGACTAATAAAGTCATCAGAAGATCAAAACAAACAGCGAAACGGTTTAGAAAAGCTATCTGAATGGTGCGAAAAGTGGCAGTTGACCCAAAATAACGAAAAGTTTTAGGAACTTTTACGAACTCATTAAACTTCGGTTACACGATGAATCAGTCTAATCTAAAAGCCGTAAATTCAACTACATACCTAGGTACTACAACAATTACGAACAACTTAAATTGGAAGGAACACACAGAAAATGTTGTGGGGAAGGCTACCAAAGACTGCGTTTTATTGACAGAACACTTAGAAATTGTAACAGACCCACTAAGGAGACTGCCTACATAACGCTTGTCCGTCCTCTTTTAGAATACTGCTGCGCGTGTAACAACAACAACTGTACATATAATAATTTTTTCTTCTGATTTTCGATAAATTAGTGTAAGCAATGTTTTGATTTCATTTCTTTTTCCTTTCGTGTCATTATGTTAAAGAAACAGTAAGCAACTTTCGATGTGAATATTAATATTTATGTCAAATTTCGAGCAATGCTATAATAGAATTGAAGTGTAACCCATGTTGAATCTATTGTAACATGTTTAAAATTGTAATTGTGCGCCTGGTCCATACGTAAGCAATGTATTAGGATATGTGGAATGCAAAACCTTTGGTGAATACCCTGTCTGTAGGGGAGCGGTAAAAGGTGGATGACAGGCGAGCGCGGGAAAATGCACACGGGCGCGGCACGGCATAACGGGCTCGGCATATATAGTCGGAGTTGGTCATCGGTCTGAGAAACACGCTCTGGATCGAGGAGGCTCTCCTGGAAAACGTGATTTCATTGAGCCTCGGATGTGCCGTTTCCGACGACTATACAGCATGGCTATATTCTATAGGCACTAAATTGAAAAGGATTGCGACGCTAAGAAGAAGCAAAGTGCCCATATACCAAGAGCCATAGCCGTGATTGTATGTGTGCTGTGCGCCTCGCCATCTCGCCGCCCGCCAACCGCCGCATCGACACGAACAGGTTGAATCTTTAGAATTGTATTCGTGTGGACCAGTGTTAATTTTGTTCCTGACTGTTCAATAACAACTTAACTTTTACCAGAATTGTCCTATCAATTAATTATCCTCATCACTAACCTAGACAGGGTCCTTTCCACATGTTGTGCAATCCGAGTGTCCCGAAATGAAGATTTAAAGTTTATGTTAATAAGAATTACTTGCAGACCTATCTATGCTAGAAAGATGTTTAAGGAGCTTTATTGTTAATGAAAATATAAGCAAAGAACAAAGGTCTGACAAAGTTGGAAGATAATTTTGGAATTGGTTTAGTAATGAAGCTTAATTAATTTGAGACAAAAATAATGGTAGTTAAATGAGGAAGTAATAAGACAAAAGGAGTAGTAACTCATATATTGTAAATCTTGAGTGTTTAATGCTTCCAATAGTTAATAGTTTCAACACAGTGATCATAACAGTTTCAGGGTCCCCCCTCCCCCATTCTTTTCTTTTCTATTCATTTAAATTCTGAAGTGTACTGAACTAATTTGACCAGCAAAGTTAAAGTCAATATAAAACCTAAATTTATCAGTGTTTTACCCTTATTAAAATTGACATTGTATGTGTGTTTCAAAAGTGCTATTTCTAGGGTAACCTATGCCCGATTTCAGTCGGACCAATAGACAAAACGCAGTTTGTAGTAATCATTATAGTGTAATGTTGTGTATTTATAGCTTGTCCAAATTAGTACAGAAAAGGAAAATCTTAGTTCAGTAGGTTTTTCTGGTTCTAAAATTTACCATATAATGCAGTATTGCTACGTGTTGTTATGCTTGTACGTACATCCACTTGTACAAGGAAAAAACTCACTTAATGCCTAATTAGGCTGGCGACCGTATTATTAACAATTGGTAGCATCTGCTGTGTATGTTTCTTGCCCGTCCTAACGTGTAGTTGCACTTTATACTTGCTTGACGTATCATTGTTGTTACTGAGTGGGTGTAAGTCTGATTTTGCCTCCATTCAGGTACATTCAGGTACACGCGGGCAACATATTTACTAAAATCCTTTCTTATAAGGTGAAGCCCGTCAACTTACCATAGTACAGGCTTTAAAGAGTTAACGTACGCCCGAGCGTAGACGTTACACGCGGTGTGGGATCTTACCAGATAGGACTGGTGGAGTACATTGAAAAAGTTGAAAGAAAGGCAGCACGTTTTGTATTACCGCGAAATATGGGAGAGAATGTCACAGAAATGATACATGTTTTGGGCTGGGCTTCATTAAAAGAAAGGCGTTTTTCGTCGCGACGGAATCTTCTCACGAAATTCAAATCACCAACTTTCTCCTAAGAATGTGAAAATATTTTATTGACTCCTACCTACATAGGGAGAAACGATCACCACGATAAAAATAAGGGAAATCAGAGTTCGTACGGAAATATATAGGTGTTCATTCTTTCCGCACGCTATACGAGATTGGAATAATAGAGAAATGTGAAGGTGGTTCGATGAACCCTCTGCCGGCCACTTAAATGTGATAGGCAGAGTATCCCTGTAGATTTAGAGGTAGATGTCATTGTGGTGCCAACTGTGGGTCAAATCGCTGCTGCAGATGCACTACGATGCACCACGGCTATACGCGGTAATGCTACGTGGCTGTTCGGAGCCCGGTCTTCTTGAGACCGTAAATTCTCGCGAGTACCGCTGCCAGCTATCGTGAACAGTGGCCAAGTCTTTCTGCAATATCGCAGAAGGAACATCCACCATCTCTTAGCCCTATTACACGACTTCGTTCGAACTCAGTGGGGTGTTAATAATGGGGTCTTTGCTGCCGTTAAGGCATTTTTCACTAACAGCAACTCACCGCCTCAAATCTCAAAGGTAAATAATTTTCACAAGTCACTACAGCGTGTACTCATAGCAAACCTAATATTTAATCTGACAGTGGCGCAACTAACGGCACTCTTACGCGACTGGCTTGAAATCTAAAGATACATCATGTTTCAGGTGCAGTAACACTTTTGTTTACGTCGCACAATCCTCCTCGGTGTTGCGATGTTTCTCCTGACGGTGTAAGTAGATCTGTTCGCGCTATCCACAACATCCGATCAGACCCACATAGTTTGCCATTCAGCTCAGTACGAAACGTTGGGTAATGGAGATGTGTACTGACAAGGGAACCTCCCCCTCGCACCCCCCTCAGATTTAGTTATAATTTGGCACAGTGGGTAGGCCTTGAAAAACTGAACACAGATCAATCGAGAAAACAGGAAGAAGGTGTGTGGAACTATGAAAAAATAAGCAAAATATACAAACTGAGTAGTCCATGCGCAAGATAATCAACATCAAGGATAATATGAGCCCAGGAGCGCCGTGGTCCCGTGGTTAGCGTGAGCAGCTGCGAAACGAGAGGTCCTTGGTTCAAGTCCTCCCTCCAGAGAAAAGTTTAATTTTTTATTTTCAGACAATTATTATTTGTCCGTCCGTCCGTCCGATGCGAGGTAACTGCGCCGTAGTATGGGGACGCTACACCTAAACAAACATCGAAACACACGACGTCAGTCGACTACAGCGCACGGAAGAGAGAGTATTCCTGCTAACGAGGCTCCCTGGCTGGCAGTTGACTGTTCGGTACTTTGGACGAGAGTGCATTAAATACGTGAGATGTATTCCGTGGGCAATAGGAATCCAGCAAATAAAGTCCGCGAAAATAAAGAATGTAAACGGACAGATAATAATTGTCTGAAAATAAAAAAATTAAACTTTTCACTCCAGGGTGGACTTGAACCAAGGACCTCTCGTTTTGCAGCTGCTCACGCTAACCACGGAAGCACGGTGCTCCTGAGCTCACATTGTCCTTGATGTTGCCTATCTTGCGCATGGACTACTCAGTTTGTATATTTTGTTTATTTTTTTCATAGTTCCACACAACTTCTTCCTGTTTTCTCGATTGATCTATGTTCAGTTTTTCAAGGCCTATCCACTGGCCTACTTATAACTAAATCTGAGGGGGGTGCGATGGGGAGGTTCCCTTGTGAGGAATTGGAGGAGTCCTATCGTGTCCAAAGTTTTGTGGCTGTCTCACGCATATTGCGCCGTCGAAGGGACCGCCATTTCCGTTATCCTGGTTCATGGACAGTATCGGCGAGATACGGGATGTGTAACCGATGTGAAACGGTAAGGGAGCGACGAGGTTGTGCGACGCTGAAACGAAGCACATAGCAGTCTGTTCGTCGCAATTTCAGAACACTGCAAATCCCGCGTACATGTTTACAGAGGATTCTGATACAGCATTTTAAAGTTTCATCCATATAAGCTGCAAGTGGCTCAGCAAATGGTTCAAATGGCTCTGAGCACTATGGGACTCAACTTCTGAGGTCATTAGTCCCCTAGAACTTAGAACTATTTAAACCTAACTAACCTAAGGACATCACAAACATCAATGCCCGAGGCAGGATTCGAACCTGCGACCGTAGCGGTCTTGCGGTTCCAGACTGCAGCGCCTTTAACCGCACGGCCACTTCGGCCGGCTAGTGGCTCAGAAGCTATAGCTTGGACATACAAGGTATAGGAGCAATTTCTGCACAATCTTACAAGACAGAACTGACGAAAATCACGAATTTGTGAAAGCCCTTTTGAGGTTTGATAAGGTAAAAATTCATCTGAATAGGTTTGTCAATAAACTGAACTTCTCGTATTTCCCGTACACAAACTCAGAGCTCATTCATGAAATGTAGTCGTCTGGCGTGTTATTGGAGAGTCTATTGGAATCGTTGTGCTATGTTTTTTGAAGACAACAAGAGCCGACCAGTGAGTGTCGCGTCCGAGCGGCATGCGGCCGAGAATAAAAATTTCTTCACTACACAGCTAAAGGCATATTGCCGTCTAAACGCTACATGGTGTCAGGAAGATGGGGATACACCCACACAGCCAGTTATTCAATAGTGGCACTGAGGCGCAAATTTCGATATCGATTACTTTCACGATTCGGTGATATTCTGTAGCCGGCGAGATCACTTCATCTTTCAGCCCCTAAATTTTTTACTGTGAGGTCATATCAAGAACAAATTTTTTTCGCATAGCTGTTACGCAATACTGATGACATGAAATTCGCAATTCGGGAAGAGATAGAGGCCGTTCTTCAATAATAATTTATAAAGTAACGACAATGTTTTGCGAACATCAGTTTAAGAAATAAACTTCTGTCTGACTTTTCAGTAGTAGCATTGTGGGTAGAGGAGTTACCTATCAATTATATTGATGTAAATATAAGGCAAGACTCACAACAACCTGATGAAAACGTACTAGTTCGTTTGGTCCACCCTGCAGGTATATGCAGATTCAAACAGGGCGTAGCGCAAATTGCAGATCTCATCAACATATGTTTTTCAGGAAAACTACTTGTAACTTCGGCAATTTAAACCAATTTGCAGATCTCATCAACATATGTTTTTCAGGAAAACTACTTGTAACTTCGGCAATTTAAACCAAGGACACAGAATACCAGAAAAAGGTAAAACAGTGACGACAGTTATAGAGACTGAAGAACCCTCAGCTGTGTTTTATATTATGAAAACAAAGGGGCGTCCTGTAGGGTATTGGTAGATATTGTGACAATTAACCACGAAATGAAATCTAACTGTTAATATTCAGCAATTTCAGTCAAACTAAATTGCTCCTGATTATAACAGCACGAACACCTTATATACATTATCTGTATGTAAGTCTCAGATGGTCAGTTGGATGATACTGCCAACGAGACGACACGATTTAGATGATTCAGTTTAGAATCAGACTTCGGATTGAAGTTAACACAGCTTTTCCTGTTTCGGGGAACAGAGACGAACGTTCTAGAACAAGTTTACTTTTATATAAATTATATTTAGTATGTCGTTAACTTACAGTGGAAACTGGAACATGTGAAATAAACTGTGACATTGTCCAAATATGGAATATATCAGATACACTACGACCTTACGCGGCCAGTCTGTCGAATACGGAACGAAGATCCAAAGTTCATGGAATTAATACCTAAGACACTACCTAGATAATATGGCTCCCTCCAGAATCAGTTTCTAATCCGCTCTTTTTTTTTTCTTTGAGTCATCAATCTTCCGACTGGTTTGATGCAGCCCGCGACGAATTCCTTTCCTGTGCCAACCTTTTCACTTCAGAGTAGTTATTGCAGCCTACCCCTCAATCATTTCCTTGATGTATTCCAATCGTTGTCATCCTCTACAGTTTTTATCCTCTAAAGCTCCCTTTAGTATCGTGGAAGTTATTCCCTAACTCTGAACAAATGTCTTATCATCCTGTTCCTTCTCCTCGTCGGTGTTTTCCTTATATTCCTTTCCCTCACCGTTTCTGTGAAGAACCGCCTCATTTATTATCTTATCAGTTTACCTCGTTTTCAACATTCTTCTGCTCATAATATGGATCCAAATTCTGCAAAATGATACTCTTGCACAAATGGACTACAAGATACGCCATAACACCGTAGCTCACATTTTGTCCAAAGTGCACCCCTTATGAAGTTCTAAAATTATTAGCTCTCTGTTCGCAGGAAATTATACGCTTTTCCAAGCTGTATCCATATTTTACACTGTGAAAACGAGCTTCGTTTGAAATTTAACAGAAAGCTGTAAAACCAATGACAGGGGTAATGTCTATGGAAACTGTTAAAAAATAAACAAACAGCCTTAGAATTATTATATATATATATATATATATATATATATATATATATATATATATATATTTAGCTCTACAGTTCATTCTGAACCTTGGGCCCTGCGCTGCGTATCACGATCCAACGCCGGAGCTACAGGCCATTTTCTGCAGGTCCTCCATAACTCCATGTATCCACATGGTTCTTGGCCAACTCCGTCCTCTTTGAATCGCTGGATTTCCAGATTTCTGCTTACTTCTTCATCACTCACCCGTGCGCCGCTCCCCGCCCATCGTAGTCTGATTGACTTCACTGTTCTTTTAATAGCAGGATCTGGGTATACAGAGTACAGCTTATGACAGTATCTCCTACTCCATCTTCCTCCTCCACAGGTAGAGCCCTCGCTTCTTCGAAATAGTTATGGAATACTCATATAATTCACTGTGCCTTCCATCAAGCAATAAAATTCTTAGTCACAACAAAAACATATCACCTTATCATTCTGTAGCTTTGGAAATCTTACAGAAAATACTGCTAGCGACACTCTGCCCTGGTTTGCAGCCAGATATTCACGTCAAATTGACTTTACAAGCGTCAACGGTCCAACTGACCATCAAATTCAGGTGAGAGGCACTGCTATTGCGAGTCTCGTCTAAATCGTCGACGAGAGTTTCCGTCACAAGTTACTAGCCTAACTCACAATATTGCAAGCCTTTATCAACCTACCTTATCGTTACGAAATCCTTCAACTATACGCATCAAAATCGCTGCTGAATACTTTTTATATCCTCGACCCAACTTCCCAATGTGGTGTCCTCTGGATATTTTCTGATCTGTGGCACTCCAGTAAAGAACGTGTCTCCCTACCACCAATTTTACACATTACATGCACATCCCACCACCACTACACCTTCCTGACGGTCAAAGTTACATCTTCCAGTCCATTTGTTAGTTTCCCTGTCTCTGTTCATAATTCCCAACACAGGTCTTGAACGATTCTCACACTAGAAGACTCGTCTGACAGCCGTAAGTAAAACCTGGGAACCGCACACTAATCGTAAACCATCTGTTTCGCAAACAAGGGAAACACAGTTTTAAACGTCTTTTTACTTTACTAAAATGTTTCTATCCTTTCTTACTTATATAAAGTAGTGACTCCAGGTCTATGCACAATTGGTAAGGAGAAGAAAATGTGAACAACCGTGACAGAAGAGACAGGATAATGTGACATGTTGAGATATCATGGAATAACGTCCAGGACACTAAATGGAGCTATTGGGACCTAAAGCATGTCCAATAAATAATTGAGGATGGTGCGTTTAAGTACTACTCTCTGATGAAGAGTTAGGCATAGGGGAGGAATTTGTGGCAGGTCGCATTAGCGCAGCCATAAAAGTAATAACAACAAAAGATAATAATAATCTTAGCAATAACTGATGATAATGAATTAGGTTTGCGTAATACTGAACTTAAGCGTTTGGTACAGATGACTATGTGTCGTGTGTGCAGCATCAGGGATGACGCCAGTTCGAAGTTCCGTGTGGTTATCAAGACTTCGCTTTTCCTTGGTTTCCACAGAGCCTTCAAATCAAATGCCTGGATGGTTCCTGGCAAAGCACCAATACCGATATTCATTCTGATGCTTCCGCCACCACCGCACACACTCCGTTTCTAGCTACCCAGTACTCGACCGGACGTCCGAAAGAATGTTTCCGCGTCCCTTCCTTCGTGTCTATAGCCAAACGCGTTAAGTTTTGTTAGCCACAATTTTTCGATATCAAAACTGTTACATTTAAAACATGTTTGAGATCAGAAGAATATCTACATAGCAGTGTTCGCTAGTGCAGTTCTGGAGCCCCTTGGACGCCCACACCAACGCACGGCAGGAAAATGGCTTTAAGCACTATGGGACTTAACTACTGAGGTCATCAGTCCCCTAGAACTTAGAACTACTTAAACCTAACTAACCTAAGGACGTCACACACATCGATGCCCGAAACAGGATTCGAACCTGAGCCGTAGCGGTCGCGCGGTTCCAGACTGTAGCGCCTAGAACCGCTCGGCCACTCTGGCCGGCGGCACAGCAGGAGCTCACGGGAATTCTTATGGGGAAAACGGAGGAAATAGGAGTAAGAAGGCGAGGAGAAGAGGGAGGGGCGGCCGGTGCCGCTGATATTTATTATTATTTTCCGGCCTTTTTTTGTTCCCTTGGGAGCGAGGTCTAATCTAGAAACTGCGACGGGCGGCCCTGACGGATGGCGGAGAGAGGAGATGTATGGGAAGCCGCGAAATGAAAATCGCCCTCTCGCGGAAAAGAAAAGTTCCTGCGTGCGGGTGCGTGGCGACTGCCGCGAAAAGTAGCTCGGCTGAACTCTAGCGACTAACGCTCAATATCACACGAGTTTGTACCGCGATCTAGATCTATGTGTGTAATAAGCAATGTGCCGTGCAGTATATAATCCTGTGACATTACTGCCCACTACAAATGAAGATAGCGTCGAGTGTTCCTGAAGTAACCGTCCTTGGCCCCCCTTACTTTTATTAATATTATTATTATCTTTACTTTCTCAGACGTTAAGTCTGGTTAGGAATGGAGTGACGCGGACCTTTATCAAGCGTCACTTCCTTTTTGCTGTACGGTATATGTTATATTGCATTTAGGAACTTTCGGGTAATTGAACATGTATCAATAATTACGGATTTCTGTAATTGTATATATATGTTTGGATGTAGCTGTATTGCATTGATGTATTGGTGGATATTGTGTGGTATGACTCCTGTAGTTGATAGTATAATTGGTATGATGTCAACTTTATCCTGATGCCACATGTCTTTGACTTCCTCAGCCAGTTGGATGTATTTTTCAATTTTTTCTCCTGTTTTCTTTTGTATATTTATTGTATTGGGTATGGATATTTCGATTAGTTGTGTTAATTTCTTCTTTTTATTGGTGAGTATGATGTCAGGTTTGTTATGTGGCGTTGTTTTATCTGTTATAATGGTTCTGTTCCAGTATAATTTGTATTCATCATTCTCCAGTACATTTTGTGGTGCATACTTGTATGTAGGAACGTGTTGTTTTATAAGTTTATGTTGTAAGGCAAGCTGTTGATGTATTATTTTTGCGACATTGTCATGTCTTCTGGGGTATTCTGTATTTGCTAGTATTGTACATCCGCTTGTGATGTGATCTACTGTTTCTATTTGTTGTTTACAAAGTCTGCATTTATCTGTTGTGGTATTGGGATCTTTAATAATATGCTTGCTGAAATACCTGGTGTTTATTGTTTGATCCTGTATTGCAATCATGAATCCTTCTGTCTCACTGTATATATTGCCTTTTCTTAGCCATGTGTTGGATGCGTCTTGATCGATGTGTGGCTGTGTTAGATGATATGGGTGCTTGCCATGAAGTGTTTTCTTTTTCCAATTTGCTTTCTTCGTATCTGTTGATGTTATGTGATCTAAAGGGTTGTAGAAGTGGTTATGAAATTGCAGTGGTGTAGCCGATGTATTTATATGAGTGATTGCCTTGTGTATTTTGCTAGTTTCTGCTCGTTCTAGAAAGAATTTTCTTAAATTGTCTACCTGTCCATAATGTAGGTTTTTTATGTCGATAAATCCCCTTCCTCCTTCCTTCCTGCTTAATGTGAATCTTTCTGTTGCTGAATGTATGTGATGTATTCTATACTAGTGGCATTGTGATCGTGTAAGTGTATTGAGTGCTTCTAGGTCTGGGTTACTCCATTTTACTACTCCAAATGAGTAGGTCAATGTTGGTATAGCATAATTATTTATAGCTTTTGTCTTGTTTCTTGCTGTCAATTCTGTTTTCAGTATTTTTGTTAGTCTTTGTCTATATTTTTCTCTTAGTTCTTCTTTAATATTTGTATTATCTATTCCTATTGTTTGTCTGTATCCTAGATATTTATAGGCATCTGTTTTTTCCATCGCTTCTATGCAGTCGCTGTGGTTATCCAATATGTAATCTACTTGTTTAGTGTGTTTTCCCTTGACTATGCTATTTTTCTTACATTTGTTTGTTCCAAAAGCCATATTTATATCATTGCCGAATACTTCTGTTATCTTTAGTAATTGGTTGAGTTGTTGATTTGTTGCTGCCAGTAGTTTTAGATCATCCTTGTATAGCAAATGTGTGATTTTGTGTGGGTATGTTCCAGTAATATTGTATCCATAATTTGTATTATTTAGCATGTTGGATAGTGGGTTCAGAGCAAGGCAGAACCAGAAAGGACTTAATGAATCTCCTTGGTATATTCCACGCTTAATCTGTATTGGCTGTGATGTGATATTATTTGAATTTGTTTGGATATTAAGTGTGGTTTACCAATTTTTCATTACTATGTTTAGGAACTGTGTCAATTTATGATCTGCTTTGGATATTTCCAATATTTGTAGTATCCATGAGTGAGGTACACTATCAAAAGCTTTTTGGTAATCAATGTATGCGTAGTGTAGCGACCTTTGTTTTGTTTTAGCTTGATATGTCACCTCTGCATCTATTATCAGTTGCTCTTTACATCCTAGTGCTCAGCCATTTTGTTCTTCATTTATAATTTTGTTCTGTGTTGTATGTGTCATTAATTTCTGTGTAATGACTGAAGTTAATATTTTGTATATTGTTGGTAGGCATGTTATGGGGCGATATTTAGCTGCCGGCCGGAGTGGCCGTGCGGTTCTGGGCGCTACAGTCTGGAGCCGAACGACCGCTACGGTCGCAGGTTCGAATCCTGCCTCGGGCATGGATGTGTGTGATGTCCTTAGGTTAGTTAGGTTTACTTAGTTCTCCTAGGCGACTGATGACCTCAGAAGTATGTCGCATAGTGCTCAGAGCCATATGAACCATTTGATATTTAGCTGGGTTTGCTGTGTCTGCTTGATCTTTAGGTTTCAGATAAGTTATTCCTTGTGTAAGTGTATCAGGGAATGTGTATGGGTCGGCAGTGTAACTGTTAAATAATTTAGTTAGCTGTGAATGTGTTCAGGTGAACTTCTTTAGCCAGAAATTTGCTATTTTATCTTTTCCAGGGGCTTTCCAATTGTGAGTAGAATTAATTGCTTGGGTGACTTCATGTTGCAAAATTATCACTTCAGGCATTTGTGGTATCATCTTGTATGGTCTGTTTCTGCTTGTATACACCGTGCATACCTGTTATGTTGTACCGGGTTTGACCATATGTTGCTCCAGAAGTGTTCCATGTCTGTTATGTTTGGTAGATTGTCTATTTTCATGTGTGTGTTATCTATTGTCTGATAAAATTTCTTTTGGTTTGTGTTGAATGTTTGGTTTTGTTTCCTTCTATTTTCACTTTTTTTGTATCTTCTAAGTTGTTTGGCCAATGCTTGTAATTTCTGCTTCTTTTTATCTAATTGCTCTATCGCTTCTTGTTGTGAGAGTTTACCTAACCTTTTTCGTTTTTTTTCTGACATTTCATTTCTTATAAATTGTGTTAGCTGTCCGATGTCTTTTCTCAGTTTTTCTATTCTGATCTGTAGCCTGTGTTGCCATGCTGGTTTTGTGGGTTTCTTCTGTGTGTTGGTTGGTTCTGATCTCTGCCTAGTGTGTATATTTAGTGTAGTGAGTGCTCCTATATAAACCAGTAGTTGTAACTCTTCCATAGTTGTATTTTCATTTATTTTGTTGTGTATTACTGTGTTGATAGTTGTTATTGTTGTTTCGACTTGTGGGTTATTTGGTGGTCTATGCAAGAATGGTCTAATGTCTGTATTTGTGTCTTTGTATTCTATATATGTCAGCTGAAATTTTCCTTCTATATCTAACACGTGTGTCACTTCGTGTTCTATTTGTGATTGTTCTGGTGGCTGTCTTAAGATTTCGGTTTCCTCTGATTGTTTAATTGATGCGTGTTGTTCTCGGTTTGTTTGCTCTGGGATGTTTGAGTCCATTACTGTATTTTCTTCTTCTTCTGATTGCACATTATTTTGTTCCAGTATTTGTTGTAGTTGTCGTTTGATGTTTTCTAATTCTGACTGGGGTATCCTGTTATTTTTGATTATTACACGGATCTGATCAGCTAGTCGTTGTTCTGTTAAAAATTTTAATTCTGGGTATCTCGTAATAAATGTTGTGTATACTTGTGATCTGTATCCAGTTGTGTTGGTTCCTAGGTTTGTTGCTTGGTAATAACAGAACATGAGGTGTCGCTTAACTTCATCTGACCATCTCATCCTCTGTCTTTGTATTCCTTCTAGGGTGGTTGCAGGAAGCATATCCTGCAAAACACCTCTATTTGAATTTAAATCATTTTCCAGCTGGCTAGCAGTGTCGTTACCACTGTGGGCGGGCATAGGGTTCAAGCGTCGTCCCCGACCATGACGGCGCTTCTCCGAGGCTTCTTTAGTTCTGTCCTGAATCAACTCATCACACTAAAAGGGTGGTTAGCCCTATTAGTGGTTTGTTCTTTTCGTCGCCTTTTACGACTGGCAGAACATACCGGAGGCCTATTCTTTTCCCGGGCCTCCACGGGTATTATTATTATTATTATTATTATTATTATTATTATTTTATCATTATTGTCACTGTTCTCGTCTTCAGTCTGAAGACTGGTTAGATAAGGCTCTTCGTGCTACTCTATCCCAGTAAACCCCTTCCTCACGGCAAACTGCAGCAACCTGCATCCACTTTATCCTGGTTACGGCACTCGAGACTTCTCCCTAACTGTATTCTTATTACTTCACTGATTTATCTACCAAATCTTCATCACTCTTCGGTAGCATCGCATTTAAACACCTTCTGTTCTCTTCTTGTCCAAACTCACTACTGTCCTCGTTTCGTAACTTGTATAAATGATTTGTCGGATAGCGTGGGAAGGCAATTTCTGTCGATACTGTTTCATTCAGGAGATTGCTCGCTTTCTGTCCAGGAAGGAATGCGGTGTCGACAGAAGAGTGACGTCCCATGGTAAAGTTCGTACCTCACGACGGAACCACAAGCTAAAGACGGTCACTGCCAAACGTATCCACGAACGAGAGACGGCGACGAAGACGCACACTTAAGAGGTTCCGCACGCCGCCGCTGCTGCAAGTCCACTTCGTCAGAGCGCAGCGCAGCTCAGCCCACTCTGATAGCAGCCTCATCTTAGTTCAGATCCAGCAGACAGCTAATGTCTTTAGTCAGAATAGTATACTAAAGTTAGAGTTACTTGTAACAAGTGATACTTGACTGTATTGTTAGGTTGAGCAATTCTGGTCAGAAAAATTACTCAGTACAAGAACTACAGCTTGCCACTGAGTGTGTCCGAGATTCTATTAAACATATTCAAAGAAGAAGAAGAAGAAAGGGAAAGAGAGTCAGATAGAGAAGGAATTACCGGAATGTAAGGGAAATCGATAGATGTGATGCAGACGTGAACAGACGAACAAATTATTACAACTTCAGGAAAACTGGATGATTTATTCAGGAAAAAGAGCTTCACAAATTGAGAAACTCAGTAACGCTTTATCCCACCTATGGAACTCGTGCAAGCAGAGTGTATTATCGTCCTCCAGAAATTAAAACCACCGGTCTCGCCTTGGTAAGACGTATAAAAAGGAATCCATGGTGATTCACAGATGGATCGAGAAAGTAAGAGGAGGTACAGTGAAAACAGAGTAAGAGTGGGAATGATTAAACTTCACCATACAAAACACGGAATTATTGAACCTACCTATACCATATGTCTGCTTTGACCCACTATCTCCCAAAAATGACGGACGTTAAACACTCACTGAGATCCATTCTGCATAAAAAATTCCCGTATAATAGAAGCTTATGTTATTCTCATAACATCATATCGTCGGTTTCGTCAACTGATAAGCAAACTGTCCCTTTTCAACCCAACCCGACCTCTGACTAGACTGAGGTGACGGAGGTCATGGTATAACGATATGCACGTATACAGGAGGCGGTAGAATCGCGTACACAAGGTATAAAAGGGCAGCGCACTAACGGAGCTGTCATTTGTAATCAGGTGATTCATGTGAAAGGGCATCCCATGTAATTATGGGTGCAAGACGGGAATTAACAGACTTTGAACGCGGAATGGTTGTTGAAGCCATTCGCATGGGACATTCCATTTCAGAAGTCGTTAGGGAATTCAATATTCCGAGATTCACGGTGTCAAGAGCGTGTCGAGAATATGTTTCGGGCATTTCTTCTCGCTGCGGACAACGCAGTGGCCGATGGCCGAGAGCAGCGGCGAGTGCGCGGAGTTGTCAGTGCTAACAGACAAGCAACACTGAAATAACCGCTGAAATCAATGCGCGATGGACGTACCTTTTATGACAGTCCGGTGAAATTGGGGGTTCATGCGCTGTGGCAGCAGACGAACGACGCGAGTACTTTTGCTAACAGCACGAACATTCCCTGCACCGCATCTCCTGGGTTGGTTGGTTGATTGGAGTTGAAAGGACCAAACAGCAAGGTCATCAGTCCCCTTGTTTCAAATGTGGTCCATTCAGGCAGTTTGACATCTGAGAAAATTCAGAACGATAAAAGGGAAAAGGCTAAAAAACGTAAAAGTGCATTCGTGTTGTCAATGGTAAAAACAAAGTGAGGGAAGTCAGCAAGTGGGCAACCCAAAGGCTATGCTAGAGGCAGTAAATATCCCACCTCTGAAGCAGTAGAGGCAAGACCACCTGCGACTTAAAAGCGTTCAACCGCTAGAATATAGAAGAGCGTATGGGAAAAGGAGACTAAACAATTCTAAAAATTGATAAAAATAGAGTAAAAGGGAAAGAAAAGAGGATCTTGGCCAGGGAGGGGAGTCAGAAATCTCCAAACACAGCTTACAGTGGGAGACACCCCAACCCTCACCGCCCTGCCCCAACACCAGAGAGAGATTAAAAACCTTAAAACTGAGAATAAAAACCACTTTCACAGAGGGAACTGAGAACCAGTTCAACCATCCTAGAATCGCCAGCCAACATTAAAGGTAAAGTGCGGGGAAGTCTGTACTTAGTACGCAGAGTCAAAAGAAGGGGGCATTCCACCAAAATGTGGGCTACTGACTGGAAGGCTCCACAACCACAAAGTGGGGGTGGCTCATTACTCAAAAGAAAACCATGGGTGAGCCTGGTATGGCCGATGCGGACACGACACAGGATAGTGCATCTCCTGGGCTCCTGACTGTATCTGTTGGACGCTACACGACTGTAAAACTGTGGCATGGTAAGATGAGTCTCGATTTCAGCTGGTAAGAGCTGATGGTAGGGTTCGAGTGTGGCGCAGACATTATGAAATTATGGACATAAGTTGTCAACGAGGGAATGAGCAAGCTGATGGCGGCTCAATAACGGTGTGGCTTGCGTCCACATGGAATGTACTGGGGCCTCTGGTCCAACTGAACCGATCATTGACTAGAAATCATTATGTTCGGCTACCTAGTGACCTTTTGCACCTATTCATCGATTTCATGTTCCTAACCAAAAATATAATTTTTATGGACGACAATCCGCCATATTATTGGGCCACAACTGTTCGCTACAGTCAGTAGGAAAAGTAGTCTAAGCTGTAAAAACAACATAACTTTTACTGACACGTTTCGCTTTTTTGACGCATATTCAGAATTAATGAAGGAACTGCGGGTAACACGTTTGTCATAAGTAGCGGAAATACCGACTTCTTATGACTATTGCGCTACCCGTAGTTCATATACATATTCTGAAGATGCCTCAAAAAGGCGAAACGCGTCGATAAAGCCTATGAGGTTTTGCAACCTGGACATTTTCCTACTGAAAGTATATAAGAGTTGCTTCACCGTGGCCACATAGCGGGATGCTTTACGTTCGCTACTGGTTTTTGGAGAACACTGTGGGCAATTAAAGTGAATGATTTGGCCACATAGATAGCCCAACATGAATCTCATCGAACATTTATGGGGTATAGTCGAGAGGTCAGTTAGTGCACAAAATCTTCCACCCAAAATATTTCCGGAATTGTGGACAGCTATAGGGGCAGCATGGCGCTGTATTTCTGCAGGGGACTTATGACGACTTGTTGAGTCCATGCCAGGTCGAGTCGCTGCACTACGCCAGGCTACAAGAGGTCCGACACGATGTTAGGAGGCATCCATGACTTCTGTCACCTCAGTGTACGTTACAGACCAGTCTGTTACCTCAACATGCATTCCAAAAACGTAACATAGAACATTTCTTTTAGTTTGTATCTAATTAATTAGAACAAAGAACGGTTTGTGACTGCGTAGTACGCGTCCCCTTAAGGCATTAGGATAGTCAATTTCGATACTGAATAACATTCCCACTCTGGCACGCTTCACCTCTGGGAGCCCAAGTAAATGCAGTCGGTTGCGAACGACCTGGACAATATACATCCAGTTGTGCCGTCACTCATTAATTACCTTCATGTCATCCTCGGAATACAAAATTGAGCTTCTTCCTTCTTGTTGTTGACAAAGTAAATGGCTTATCTGGAACCAGTGTCCCATGCGGTACTTTATCAAGTATTCCTGTACTCTCTGCTATACTCCAAGTCTTCCATGCCAGTATATTAGCACCAGGAAAAGCTTCAAGGCCAATATAATCAGCATGATTGCCCCCAAACAACAGCCAACGTCAGCCATGTACTGCCTCCAAAAACAGCATGAACATCGCAGGTTAACTCCATTTGTAGGCCACGAAAAACATTGGGGCACCCATAAGCTGTTGCTTATTAAATTGGCCGTTCAAATCAGTATCAATTGCTCTAAGAGTCTTATAGACAGGAGCAGTGCGCCGCCAGCGACGACGATAATTTTTTTGGAGAACATGGTGTCATCTTTTTACGACCAGATGAATGACTTCGCGAAAGAGATCCGCTGACTTGTTATTCACGATAGCGTTGGACGTTATCGAAACTGGGAAACTGCTGCAAACGAAGATCGCGCACTCGTCGACTGGAGATGAAGATGCTGCGGATTCATTAGCGCGGCCAATAGTACACTACAGAGGGAGCCCATACGCGACTGCCTATAGAGATTTGAAAGATGAGGGCGCTTATCCTTAACCCTACACTACCGTTTCGGCACATAACGTACTTAATTCGTGAACAAATTTCGACAAGGAATTTCTGTTCTAAAAAGTAATGCCTTATTGCATCGTGAACAGATTGAGTACAAATTTCGGGACTCCCTTTATACAAAGCTTTGGATCTACATGTAATTTCCAGTTGACAATACGAATGGCGGCTTGCAGTGAAACTATACTATGAAATCGCACCTAAATATTCCCTGGGAGCTGATAGTTTGGCGTTCGACCACGGGGAACATCGGTTCTCGAATGTTAATCCAGCGTTTTACGGGCTGTCTGAATGGCGTATCGAAACAGAATCGAGATGCTGATGTCCTTCAGTTGGAAAGTTCTTGTGCTACTGTTTTATTGGCACCAAAGACATACTGTATATGTGTACAGACTGTTTCACAGTTCCAATTATAGGTTCTACGGATTGTAGAGGAGACGTAGTAGGTAAAGTTTTGAGAAGGAAGCCATGTCAGAAGAAGACTCAAAGAAGAAAAGAAAAGTTTGAAGATCGGATCATTTTTAGTTCTCCCACTTCACTGTGCGCACACAAACTGAGAGGAGGTCGTCAAAGTTAGTCCCCGTCTTTGTTATCACTAAATCAACTGCTCCGAGAAACTGGCACGTTCGCAACTAGTTGGGTTGACTGTGGTGTTCCGCGGTCGTGTCGCACTCTCCACTTTGAAGAGGAGATACTTCGTCACGTAGAAGAGAAGCCGACCAAGAGTACTAACAGATTATGTCTGATACATAACTTTAGAGCAAGGTACCTGTAAAGGATTTGTTGTACTGAACCAAGGTTAGAGACCTATAAGAAACGAAGACATGTATTTGCAATGCATTTGAACATATGACCATGGAGGTCCTGAATCATACTTGGAGAGAAATGACCTAGACATTACCCATGCCTCTGAAAGTGCACTCGCTGATGTGTATGAATGAGGAAACAAAACATTATGACTTATCTTACCACATATTGAAAACCATTTGTTAATATCAGTATAGGTTTAAGGTTATTAATTTATGGACACCCTGTAGCACACAGCACGTGACTAACGTTATGCCCTGCATCAAAGAGAAACGAAAGGAACAAACAAAAAGTTTTTATTTTTATTTTCACTCCTCCTTTGTCAAAAGCTATAGTTTATAATGTTGCTTACACTTATAATCCATTTCAAGCTACCAAATGGAAGGGAGGAGGGAGGAAAAGAGAGAGAAAGAGGGTTGGACTGTTGTAGAGAGGAGAAAGCTTCAACAACATAACAAGTGTAATTCGTTGGTTGTCCATCCTTTAATATCGAAGTCATAAGATATTTTTCATGTGTTTCGGTACAGTATCCGCCTTATCTCCGGCACACTGAGTTATGACACATTCAGAGAACTGCCTACAGAAGATTTGCTGAAATTATGTAAGAGGGAAGTTAAGATGCTATTCACCCCCAAAGTGTCTCCATTTTCAAGCTCAGGGGGACTCCCAAAGAGTTTTCCCTCCACCACTCCGGCGACGTCCTGTCACGGTCGCCACATCTGAAGCTCATTTTCCACCTGCTAGGCACCCAGTCTTCCAGCTCGTGAGACGGCCGCAGGAGGACGGTGGACACATACCGGGGGCCCGCGTCTAGAAAAAGGGCCTCCCCAGTAATTCCTTCGCCTCTCTCGTATTTTTCCTTCGCCGCTCCACTCCTTTTCCCCCCATGTGCGCGCGCCCGCTATTCTTCCACATTTCTCTTCTTTTCTCCCGGCCCGCGCCTCCGCCAGGGAGACGGCGGGAACACACACAGCCGGCGGCAGCGGCGGCGCTGCGCCCAAGTCTAATCTAAAAACTGCGACAGCTCCCCCGCGTGACGGATGGCCGCCGCTCGAGATGTATGGAAACTCGCGAAATGAACGCCTCCGGGCGGGAGAGGAACTGGAGGAAGAACGGGGAGGAGGAGTCTAGGAGGAGCCCCGTGTGTGTGTGTGTGTGTGTGTGTGTGTGTGTGTGTGTGTGTGTGCGCGTACAGGAGGCGGGCCTGCGGGTGGTAGGGAAGGGAGGGGGCGGTGTAATCCCACCCAATTCCACCCTGGGGAATTCCGAGGCCGCGGAATGAGATCTGCCGTTTTCCAGGGCTTAAAAGACAGCGCCAGCAGTGGCGGAGCTCCTCCGGGCCGCACGCGTGTGGGTGGACCTGTGTGTGTGTGTGTGTGTGTGTGTGTGTGTGTGTGGCGGGGATGGCGGCAGTGGGGGCGGCGGCGAGATTTACGAGCGCACCCCCGCGGCCAGAAGAAGGAGAAGAAGAAGAACTGGGCGCGGCGGAGACAAAGGGCCCACAGTGCTCCTCCTCCTCCTCCTCCTCTTCCTCCCTCCTCTGGCGGCGTCGGGGGTGGAGTTTTATATCCAATTGCTTTGCTACACGGGGGCGCCGGCGCCGCAATACAGATAAGCCCTCCAGAAGCGGCGCTGCAGGGGCGGCGGCCTACCGCACGGGAACATTCCTGCGGGCAGTGGTCCGCTGCCAAACCGCAGAAACCCACCGACCGCCGGCTCTTCGTGACGTCGGCGTCTGCACTGCCCCGACGTTAACTGATGTGGCCTTCACAAACGAGGGAAGATTCCACTCATCGAAATATGCAGAAGACATTCGCCCCTTCAAGAAAGGTGTTAATACGAACCTCGAGAATTTCATGCCTATTGGTCTTTTATCTGTCTTGTACAAAATCATCACGATCGGAACGTGGCAGGTAATGAGGGCTATGAACAGAGCCCACATTGACTACAGATATACCAGCGTAATCCCCTACATTTGCGAGAATGCCACTCTATATGGGAAAATAAAGGAAGGCTGGATCACTGGAAAGGTTACCGCGAGAAAATGGGGAGCGAAGGAGACACACTGAGCACCAGAAAGATACCAACCACCAGACAGGATGTTTATAATTAAACTTCCGCTACTTGAGCCAGTGTACACGGAAACTATTTATAGGATGGTTACCCAACGTTATGTGAAGTGCGTTCAGACATAGTCCTGCAACATATGCGTTGCTACTAGCGTTAGTTTCACAAGCTGCGACATGGTCGCGAACAGTGATCCGAAAATAGAATAAATTTCCTTTACTTCACCTCTTTCGTCACAATTTTTTATGACCTAAAACTACCGGTTTCGGTCTACAATGACCATCTTCACATCTGGTTTATAAAAAGATGTTCTAATATACTGAAGCCATGGTGGCATTGTCAAATGCTAAACACAAAATCAGCGCCAGCACAAGAGTCATCTTGTCGGCAGCAGCACCAGTGTTAGTGCCGGCCGGGGTGGCCGAGCGGTTCTAGGTGCTACAGTCTGGAACCGCGTGACCGCTACGGTCGCAGGTTCGAATCCAGCCTCGGGCATGGATGTGTGTGATGTCCTTAGGTTAGTTTGGTTTAAGTAGTTCCCAGTTCTAGGGGACTGATGACCTCAGATGTTAAGTCCCATAGTGCTCAGAGCCATTTGAACCATTTTCAACCAGTGTTAGTGTCGTGCCTAGCTATTAAGCACAGGTACTGCACTAGTACGGCAACGTTGGGATGAAAGACTAGCATCAGAGTGTATTACAGTTAAAGACAGTCAACATGGGTATGGGCAAAGTGAACATGACATTACTCGTAAAGCTGTTTTATCAAAACAACAGCTCTTCGCGATGGACAGGTCCTCTTTTCCGCATCGGCGTTGAAGAACGCGATTCAGAAGCTGGAATCAACTGGTATTTTCCATAATTGTTCCTGGCAGAAGCCGACGGTCAATTGCGGTAGAAATTGTTGAAGAAAGTACTGTTGCCATGGTTGAGAATGCTGGGCGCAATGTGCGATTCTCAAACAGTGCACGATCTGTGTCACGACAGCTGAATATTTCATGGTCCGTCGTTTGAAAAGCGCTGCGAGCAATGTTTGGCGCAGTTCCAGACTGTCGTAGATGCAGATGGTTGTCGCACTGAGCAACGTTTGCGACATGGAACGTAAACAAATGGTTCAAATAGCTCTGAGCACTATGGGACTTGACATCTGCGGTCATCAGTCCCCTAGAACTTAGAACTACTTAAACCTAACTAACCTAAGGACATTACACACATCCATGCCCGAGGCAGGATTCGAACCTGCGACCGTAGCAGTCGCGCGGTTCCGGACTGAGCGCCTAGTACCGCGACACCACCGCAGCCGGCGGAACGTAAACGTTGTGCGCAATTAACCAATGGTACCCTCTAAAGTGGATATTAAAATGTGTTTCTTTCAATAGCTTATTCGTTATTTATCTTCCGCATGTTCTTACAAATGTTTCCACCAAGTTTCATTGTTTGACGGGGGGCCCTCTCATGTAGAGAAAGTTCAGTTATAATCACCTTCAGCATGGAAAACGTCTCAACCATCTTCGCACTGCAGTTGACACCATCCTCTTAAGGAGCGACAGAAATGAACTGTCAGCAATGATCCGAGAAGTCAAAGATGCTTCCCAAGCTGTAAGCCTCAAAATCAACTTTCAAAATACCGAAGTCATGAGCCGTTTCATTAGTATGTTCTTCATTGAAAACTACTCTCTGGGAATAGGAAACTAATACATTTATCCTACACAGAGATCAGAGCTGGAACTCTGAGAGGACAATAGCACGTCACGGTCATATTGCGTCCTCATGTCTTACCGTTACAGAGACGGCATTGTGATGCCACAACAGGATGATGGTCGTCGACAATTCTGTTCGTCTCTATGAACAGTCAGTGTGATGTTGAGTTTCTCGCGTGGCCAGCAAAATCCCCAGATCTGTCCCTGTCCCTGATAGAGCTTATGTAAGACCAGATAACACGTCAACTGCGTCACGGTACATCTGGCATATCAAGGTTCAGTTACCACAGCTGTGGGACAGCTTGCACCAAGAGGGGATGCAGCGGCTATGCGACACCCTTCCCAACCGAAGAACAAGCATCCAGGCCAGATGGGCTGCAACTTCATACTTATCAATGTGTTCATGCCGCCAAGTTCTTTGTGAATTTCACTTAGTTTTGTACTCGTAATTACTGAAGTAACACCACGTACCCTCCCGATCTAAACAGTTTCATTTTTATCAAAACTATGACATGATTGTCTTAATGGGAATTCCGCGATCGTTCATTAAAAAAAATACGGCGTTTCAGTCTTCGAACACTATTCTTCATTTTCAATTACGGGTTTAGGGCTAGCTGCCCATCTTCAGATCTGTTAGACAAAGTCAAAAATATAATTAATATGAGAGAGATAGTGATAGAAATATCTTAGTATACAAAAAGAAATTTTGGAACGTTGGCGTGATGCCAACATACGATATATTGCAGTTACAGAGTAACTTGTCCGTACAGAACAATCAGTTCGCTGTCTTAAATAAAGTAAATTTTAATCTGTTAAAACCTTAAATCGCAGTTTTTAAGAGTAACCTGATTGGTAACAGTAAAAAGTGCCCTCTACCTATAACAATTGTGCATCTGTTATTATTTCGCCGTACATATTAATGGCGAATATTCTTTTTAATAAAACAATTTTTAAAGTAATAACATATGAATAATCTTTTTTGAGTGGACCATGAAACGAAAAAATTTTACACTAATTTAAAATTTCTTTATAAAGAAACATAAAATATAATTAAAATGTAGATATTCTTTCGAAAATGTGCGTTTCCTCTTCTTTGGTTTGATTGGTGGTGGAGTGGATTTCCCTACGTCAGAACGTATACAACGCCACGCCGAGTCCTCTTCCGCCGCGCCAAATTCACCTCGCCGCCAGTACGCTGAGGGCCGTTCCGCTGCAGCTGGTTCTTACTGGGGCGTGCTGTTGCATTCAAGAGTAAGCCTAAAACAGGTCTTTAAAAATCTCATAACAACTCCTGTGCATGAAATTGGTTTGCTCATTAAGTAATAGGCCTGGGGTTATCCTTTGATGAGCGTATATTTCAATCTTTTCGAGTACGTTGAGAGAGAGACTTTTTGGAGCTTTATGTAGCACCTCCATTTGTTCATTTATATTACTCACTTCATGTTTACTCTCTTTTACATGTGTTCCAAATGCTGTTCGATTGTTATGACTGCAATGTTCCCTGTATCGAATTTCAAAATTCCGCCCTGTTTGTCCTATATAATATTTCTTTATAAAGAAATTTTAAATTGGTGTAAAATTTTTTCGTTTCACGGTCCACTCAAAAAAAGATTATTCATATGTTATTACTTTAAAAATTGTTTTATTAAAAAGAATATTCGCCATTAATATGTACGGTGAAATAATAAGAGATGCACAATTGTTATAGGTAGAGAGCACTTTTTACTGTTACCAATCAGGTTACTCTTAAAAACTGCGATATAAGGTTTGGATTCCGTAGAAATGTTGGAACACGTGAGGCAATACTAACCTTACAACTTATCTTAGAAGAAAGATTAAGAAAAGGCAAACCTACGTTTCTAGCATTTGTAGACTTAGAGAAAGCTTTTGACAATGTTAACTGGAATACTCTTTCAAATTCTGAAGGTGGTAGGGGTAAAATACAGGGAGCGAAAGGCTATTTACAATTTGTACAGAAACCAGATGGCAGTTATAAGAGTCGAGGGGCATGAAAGGGAAGCAGTGGCTGGGAAAGGAGTGAGTCAGGGTTGTAGCCTCTCCCCGATGTTATTCAATCTGTATATTGAGCAAGCAGTAAAGGAAGCAACAGAAAAATTCGGAGTAGGTATTAAAATTCGGAGTAGGTATTAAAATTCATGGAGAAGAAGTAAAAACTTTGAGGTTCGCCGATGACATTGTAATTCTGTCAGAGACAGCAAAGGACTTGGAAGAGCCGTTGAACGGAATGGACAGTGTCTTGAAAGGAGGATATAAGATGAACATCAACAAAAGCAAAACGAGGATAATGGAATGTAGTCAAATTAAATCGGGTGATGCTGAGGGAATTAGATTAGGAAATGAGACACTTAAAGTAGTAAAGGAGTTTTGCTATTTAGGGAGTAAAATAACTGATGATGGTCGAAGTAGAGAGGATATAAAATGTAGACTGGCAATGGCAAGGAAATCGTTTCTGAAGAAGAGAAATTTGTTAACGTCGAGTACAGATTTAAATGTCAGGAAGTCATTTCTGAAAGTATTTGTATGGAGTGTAGCCATGTATGGAAGTGAAACATGGACGATAAATAGTTTGGACAAGAAGAGAATAGAAGCTTTCGAAATGTGGTGCTACAGAAGAATGCTGAAGATCAGATGGATAGATCACATAACTAATGAGGAGGTGTTGAATAGGATTGGGGAGAAGAGAAGTTTGTGGCACAACTTGACTAGAAGAAGGGATCGGTTGGTAGGACATGTTTTGAGGCATCAAGGGATCACAAATTTAGCATTGGAGGGCAGCGTGGAGGGTAAAAATCGTACAGGGAGACCAAGAGATGAATACACTAAGCAAATTCAGAAGGATGTAGGTTGCAGTAGGTACTGGGAGATGAGGAAGCTTGCACAGGATAGAGTGGCATGGAGAGCTGCATCAAACCAGTCTCAGGACTGAAGACCACAACGACAACAAAGGTTTTAACAGATTAAAATTTACTTATGACAGCGAACTGATTGTTCTGTACGGGCAAGTTACTTACTCTGTAATTGCAATATATGGCATGTTGGCATTTAATACGTTCCAAAATTTCTTTTTGTAAACTTGATATTTCTATCACTAATTGTATCTCTCTTATTTCTTATATTTTTAACTTTAACAGATCTGAAGATGGGCAGCTAGCCCGAAACCGGTAATTGAAAATAAAGAATAGCGATCGAAGACTGAAACGCCATATTTTATTTAAATTTCATTTTGTTTCCTCCTCCCCTTGTGGGTACTGCCTTGGTTTTCTGTCACACAGTGTTTTTATAGGAAACAGTGTGTGACAAAATGGAACGGTGTGTCACCCAAGTGGATATTCCTGGCCCATGTTGAAAGAGGTGGACGTCATTATATCAGGCTATGGCTCCGACCACTAGCCCTGTCGGAACATCCCCATCCGGTACCGATCGGCCGCCGTATCATCCTCCGCCAATGGTGTCGCTCCGATGAGGTATGGAGTGACAGACCCTGGAGCCGCTATTTTTCACTCAAGTTGTTCATTAGTTAGCATCACGGGGGTCACTGCGCTTCGTTCCAGTCCTTCCGCCAAGAAATAATTCCTGGCAGTGTAGCGAATCGAACCCGGACCTCCACAGAGTAGTCGGAAACACTGACCACTGAGCTATGGAGGCGGATGACACCATTACATCCGTGCTTAAATAATGGTATAGCGTTATATAACAGACGTTGGTGGAACTGGTCCGTAATGTTACATATACTTTCTTCTACCCACTCTAGAAATAGCCGTGTCCTGCTATCTTTTTCTGCTTTGATGGTCTAGGCATGGAGTGATTCTCGATACATCTGAGTTGCAGTATTCGATAATCCTCCACTTTCTTGATGTTAAATCTTATAAAAATTCAATTACGCCTGCTGCGTATTTTGTTTTCAATAGATTCACTTGTTTTTTAACAGTGGGAGTGCTAGTTTCAGTATAACGCATCTGCGCGTCTGGCAGTCACATAGTGGTATGGTAGTAGGATTTACAAATGCGAGTTCATTTTTAGATGTCAAAGCTTACATTCCTACTTCTATTTCAAAACCAGACCGATCCACGAGTGACGGAATGAAAATTATCCACCTGTACAGGACGTGCTTGGATCAAGGAACAGTCGGAATTGTAATTGTAAATTGTTGTAGTTGTGCTGGGAAAGTCCCTGAGCTTCAAGCGCTAATAGAAAGCACAGAAGCTGAAATTGTTATAGGTACAGAAAGCTGGCTAAAGCCTGAAGTAAGTTCTGCAGAAATTTTTACGAAGTCTCAGACGGTGTTCAGGAAAGATAGATTAGGCAGAATTGGTGGTGGTGTTTGTGTCTGCCAGTAGTGGTTTATCTTGTAGTGAAGTCGAAGTAGATACTTAACAGCCGAACTAAGTTAATAATTGGCTCCTTCTACCGACCCCCAGACTCCGATGATATAGTTGCTGAACAGTTCAGAGAAAATTTGAGTCTCGTAACAAATAAATACCCCACTCATACGGTTATAGTTGGTGTGGACTTCAACCTTCCCCCGATATGTTGGCAAAAATACTTGTTCAAAACCGGCGGTAGGCAAAAAACATATTCCGAGATTGTCCTAAATGCTTTCTCCGATAATTATTTCGAGCAGTTAGTCCACGAACCCACACGAATTGTAAATGGTTGCGAAAACACAGTTGACCTCTTAGCCACAAACAATCCAGAGCTAATAGAGAGCATCATGACTGATACAGGGATCAGTGATCACAAGGTCGTTTTAGCTAGGCTCAATACCGTTTCTTCCAAATCCACCAGAAACAAACGCAAAATAATTTTATTTAAAAAAGCGGATAAAGTGTCACTAGAAGCCTTCCTAAGAGAATCTCTATTCCTTCCGAACTAACTATGCAAATGTGGACGAGATGTGGCTCAAATTCAAAGATATAGTAGCAACAGCAATTGAGAGATTCATAACTCATAAATTGGTAAGAGATGGAACTGATGCCCCATGGCACACAAAACAGGTCCGAACGCTGTTGCAGAGGCAACGGAAAAAGCATGATAAGTTCAGTTGTTGTTGTTGTGGTCTTCAGTCCTGAGACTGGTTTGATGCAGCTCTCCATGCTACTCTATCCTGTGCAAGCTTCTTCATCTCCCAGTACCTACTGCAACCTACATCCTTCTGAATCTGCTTAGTGTATTCATCTCTTGGTCTCCCTCTACGATTTTTACCCTCCACGCTGCCCTCCAATGCTAAATTTGTGATCCCTTGATGCCTCAAAACATGTCCTACCAACCGATCCCTTCTTTTAGTCAAGTTGTGCCACAAACTTCTCTTCTCCCCAATCCTATTCAATACCTCCTCATTAGTTACGTGATCTACCCACCTTATCTTCAGCATTCTTCTGTAGCACCACATTTCGAAAGCTTCTATTCTCTTCTTGTCCAAACTAGTTATCGTCCATGTCTCACTTCCATACATGGCTACACTCCATACAAATACTTTCAGAAACGACTTCCTGACACCTAAATCTATACTCGATGTTAACAAATTTCTCTTCTTGAGAAACGCTTTCCTTGCCATTGCCAGTCTACATTTTATATCCTCTCTACTTCGACCATCATCGGTTATTTTACTCCCTAAATAGCAAAACTCCTTTACTACTTTAAGTGTCTCATTTCCTAATCTAATTCCCTCAGCATCACCCGATTTAATTTGACTACATTCCATTATCCTCGTTTTGCTTTTGTTGATGTTCATCTTATATCCTCCTTTCAAGACACTGTCCATTCCGTTCAACTGCTCTTCCAAGTCCTTTGCTGTCTCTGACAGAATTACAATGTCATCGGCGAACCTCAAAGTTTTTACTTCTTCTCCATGAATTTTAATACCTACTCCGAATTTTTCTTTTGTTTCCTTTACTGCTTGCTCAATATACAGATTGAATAACATCGGGGAGAGGCTACAACCCTGTCTCACTCCTTTCCCAACCACTGCTTCCCTTTCATGCCCCTCGACTCTTATAACTGCCATCTGGTTTCTGTACAAATTGTAAATAGCCTTTCGCTCCCTGTATTTTACCCCTGCCACCTTCAGAATTTGAAAGAGAGTATTCCAGTCAACATTGTCAAAAGCTTTCTCTAAGTCTACAAATCCTAGAAACGTAGGTTTGCCTTTTCTTAATCTTTCTTCCAAGATAAGTCGTAAGGTTAGTATTGCCTCACGTGTTCCAACATTTCTACGGAATCCAAACTGATCTTCCCCGAGGTCGGCTTCTACCAGTTTTTCCATTCGTCTGTAAAGAATTCGCGACAGTATTTTGCAGCTGTGACTTATTAAACTGATAGTTCGGTAATTTTCACATCTGTCAACACCTGCTTTCTTTGGGATTGGAATTATTATATTCTTCTTGAAGTCTGAGGGTATTTCGCCTGTCTCATACATCGTGCTCACTAGATGGTAGAGTTTTGTCATGACTGGCTCTCCCGAGGCCATCAGTAGTTCTAGTGGAATGTTGTCTACTCCCGGGGCCTTGTTTCGACTCAGGTCTTTCAGTGCTCTGTCAAACTCTTCACGCAGTATCTTATCTCCCATTTCGTCTTCATCTACATCCTCTTCCATTTCCATAATATTGTCCTCGAGTACATCTCCCTTGTATAAACCCTCTATATACTCCTTCCACCTTTCTGCCTTCCCTTCTTTGCTTAGAACTGGGTTTCCATCTGAGCTCTTGATATTCATACAAGTGGTTCTCTTCTCTCCAAAGGTGTCTTTAATTTTCCTGTAGGCAGTATCTATCTTACCCCTAGTGAGACAAGTCTCTACATCCTTACATTTGTCCTCTAGCCATCCCTGCTTAGCCATTTTGCACTTCCTGTCGATTTCATTTTTGAGACGTTTGTATTCCTTTTTGCCTGCTTCATTTACTGCATTTTTATATTTTCTCCTTTCATCAATTAAATTCAATATTTCTTCTGTTACCCAAGGATTTCTATTAGCCCTCGTCTTTTTACCTACTTGATCGTCTGCTGCCTTCACCACTTCATCCCTCAGAGCTACCCATTCTTCTTCTACTGTATTTCTTTCCCCCATTCCTGTCAATTGTCCCCTTATGCTCTCCCTGAAACTCTCTACAACCTCTGGTTCTTTCAGTTTATCCAGGTCCCATCTCCTTAAATTCCCACCTTTTTGCAGTTTCTTCAGTTTCAATCTGCAGTTCATAACCAATAGATTGTGGTCAGAATCCACATCTGCCCCAGGAAATGTCTTACAATTTAAAACCTGGTTCCTAAATCTCTGTCTTACCATTATATAATCTATCTGAAACCTGTCAGTATCTCCTGGCTTCTTCCATGTATACAGCCTCCTTTCATGATTCTTGAACCAAGTGTTAGCTATGATTAAGTTATGCTCTGTGCAAAATTCTACAAGGCGGCTTCCTCTTACATTCCTTCCCCCCAATCCATATTCACCTACTATGTTTCCTTCTCTCCCTTTTCCTACTGACGAATTCCAGTCACCCATGACTATTAAATTTTCGTCTCCTTTCACTACCTGAATAATTTCTTTTATCTCGTCATACATTTCATCTATTTCTTCTTCATCTGCAGAGCTAGTTGGCATATAAACTTGTACTACTGTAGTAGGCATGGGCTTTGTGTCTATCTTGGCCACAATAATGCGTTCACTATGCTGTTTGTAGTAGCTAACCCGCACTCCTATTTTTTATTCATTATTAAACCTACTCCTGCATTACCCCTATTTGATTTTGTATTTATAACCCTGTAATCACCTGACCAAAAGTCTTGTTCCTCCTGCCACCGAACTTCACTAATTCCCACTATATCTAACTTTAACCTATCCATTTCTCTTTTCAAATTTTCTAACCTACCTGCCCGATTAAGTGATCTGACATTCCACGCTCCGATCCGTAGAACGCCAGTTTTCTTTCTCCTGATAACGACGTCCTCTTGAGTAGTCCCCGCCCGGAGATCCGAATGGGGGACTATTTTACCTCCGGAATATTTTACCCAAGAGGACGCCATCATCATTTAATCATACAGTAGAGCTGCATGTCCTCGGGAAAAATTACGGCTGTAGTTTCCCCTTGCTTTCAGCCGTTCGCAGTACCAGCACAGCAAGGCCGTTTTGGTTAATGTTACAAGGCCAGATCAGTCAATCATCCAGACTGTTGCCCCTGCAACTACTGAAAAGGCTGCTGCCCCTCTTCAGGAACCACATGTTTGTCTGGCCTCTCAACAGATACCCCTCCGTTGTGGTTGCACCTACGGTACGGCCATCTGTATCGCTGAGGCACGCAAGCCTCCCCACCAACGGCAAGGTCCATGGTTCATGGGGGGGGCTAAGTTCAGAAGAACGCGAAATCCCGAAGATTGGCTAAAATTTACAGACGCGCGAAATTTGGCACGGACTTCAATGCGAGATGCCTTTAATAGGTTCCCCAACGAAACATTGTCTCGAAATTTGGTAGAAAATCCGAAGAAATTCTGGTCGTATATAAAGTACACAAGCGGCAAGATGCAGTCGATACCTTCGCTTCGCAGTGCCGATGGTACTGTTACCGACGACTGTGCCGCTAAAGCGGAGTTATTGAACGCAGTTTTCCGAAATTCCTTCACCAGGGAAGACGAATGGAATATTCCAGAATTTGAAACACGAACAGCTGCTAGCATGAGTTTCTTAGAAGTAGATACTTTAGGGGTTGCGAAGCAACTCAAATCGCTTGATACGGGCAAGTCTTCAGGTCCAGATTGTATACCGATTAGGTTCCTTTCAGATTACGCTGATACAATAGCTCCCGACTTAGCACTCATATACAACCGCTCGCTCACCAACAGATCTGTACCTACAGATTGGAAAATTGCGCAGGTCGCACCAGTGTTTAAGAAGGGTAGTAGGAGTAATCCATCGAACTACAGACCTAAATCATTGACGTCGGTTTGCAGTAGGGTTTTGGAGCATATACTTTATTCAAACATTATGAATCACCTCAAAGGGAACGATCTATTGATACGTAATCAGCATGGTTTCAGAAAACATCGTTCTTGTGCAACGCAGCTAGCCCTTTATTCGCACGAAGTAATGGCCGCCATCGACAGGGGATCTCAAGTTGATTCCGTATTTCTAGATTTCCGGAAAGCTTTTGACACCGTTCCTCACAAGCATTCTAATCAAGCTGCGAACCTATGGGGTATCGTCTTAGTTGTGCGACTGGATTCGTGATTTCCTGTCAGGAAGGTCGCAGTTCGTAGTAATAGACGGCAAATCATCGAGTAAAACTGAAGTGATATCAGGTGTTCCCGACGGAAGCGGCCTGGGACCTCTGCTGTTCCTGATCTATATAAATGACCTGGGTGACAATCTGAGCAGTTCTCTTAGGTTGTTCGCAGATGATGCTGTAATTTACCGTCTAGTAAGGTCATCCGAAGGCCAGTATCAGTTGCAAAGCGATTTAGAAAAGATTGCTATATGGTGTGGCAGGTGGCAGTTGACGCTAAATAACGAAAAGTGTGAGGTGATCCACAAGAGTTCCAAAAGAAATCCGTTGGAGTTCGATTACTCGATAAGTAGTACAATTCTCAAGGCTGTCAATTCAACTAAGTACCTGGGTGTTAAAATTACGAACAACTTCAGTTGGAAAGACCACATAGATAATATTGTGGGGAAGGCGAGCCAAAGACTGCGTTTCATTGGCAGGACACTTAGAAGATGCAACAAGTCCACTAAAGAGACAGCTTACACTACACTCGTTCGTCCTCTGTTAGAATATTGCTGCGCGGTGTGGGATCCTTACCAGGTGGGATTGATGGAGGACATCGAAAGAGTGCAAAGAAGGGCAGCTCGTTTTGTATTATCACGTAGTAGGGGAGAGAGTGTGGCAGATATGATACGCGAATTGGGATGGAAATCATTACAGCAAAGACGTTTTTCGTCGCGGCGAGCTCTACTTACGAAATTTCAGTCACCAACTTTCTCTTCCCAATGCGAAAATATTTTGTTGAGCCCAACCTACATAGGTAGGAATGATCATCAAAATAAAATAAGAGAAATGAGAGCTCGAACAGAAAGGTTTAGGTGTTCGTTTTTCCCGCGCGCTGTTCGGGAGTGGAATGGTAGAGAGATAGTATGATTGTAGTTCGACGAACCCTCTGCCAAGCACTTAAATGTGAATTGCAGAGTAGTCATGTAGATGTAGATGTAGAAAGACTTAAAATAGGTCCTTTAGTTAGGCCGTCGGTTATGGAGGATACAAATGAACGGAGTGTTATGTTATTTGAGACTTTCTCGACGTAACAACTCCTTTAGTTGTTCACGGGTGTAGCAACGGATAATTGAAAGTCCGCAGCTCGTGGTCGTGCGGTAGCGTTCTCGCTTCCCACGCCCGGGTTCCCGGGTTCGATTCCCGGCGGGGTCAGGGATTTTCTCTGCCTCGTGATGACTGGGTGTTGTGTGATGTCCTTAGGTTAGTTAGGTTTAAGTAGTTCTAAGTTCCAGGGGAGTGATGACCATAGATGTTAAGTCCCATAGTGTTCAGAGCCATTTGAACCATTTTTTGATAATTGAAAGCTGCACAGTATTTCAACGAGACAGCTGCTCGTCACCTTCAGGTGCTTACTGACGCGCTGGTGAAGTGGCCCGCCAATATATGCGCAGGAGCCAAGGGGTGGGGCTGTAACGTCATCGTAGAGGATAATGGGGGACGTCGACATACAGTGCCCCCTGCCGGGCGCATGTGTGAATACTGTGCAGATTTCACAGCATTATCCGAGGCGACCGCCCTGAACCACTGTAAGGCAGGGTTACCTTACAGCTACAAATATATTTCTAGAATATTGAGGGATACGTTTTCATCATTTGACATACGTCACACAGTATCTGACGAGTCCCTGGTAACGTATTAACAGAATCATTCAATTTGTCAGTTCGTTCACGTGAGTTAAGATTAGAACCGTACCAATAAACAGCACTAAACCCTACAAAGTTGTGATTTCAATAACCACTCCAAAAGGAAACGAACGATTTACTGTCAGTGTTGGAAAGGAAGTCGATGGTTGTTAAGTGAATCTCTTTGAAGGCTTACCAGTTTCAATACATAAGGTAATAATCAGGCCAAAAAACACCTGGTAAGCATACGTGTACACAGTCTGTCGTGTATCTCAAGCTCATAATGTGTAAAGTCAAGTCTGCTTTTAAATTTCTGTGTGTACAGAGGTGGAGGTCCAACCTATGTAAAGTATGACATTAAACAGCTTGATGTGAAAAACGATCACCAATGCAAAAGCTTCCCTATTGTCAAATGCCAGAAACTGTCGACGAGCTAGATAAACGTGTCCATCTGTGTCATTATTTGCAGTGTCTTACGTTTGCGAAATGTAGGTTGGCGGCAGTAAACTTCCCTACTACAATCCTTACATACTCATTAAAAAGAATTATCTTCAATCCATACTGCGTGCTTAGTAGACGGGACCTGCCCTTCAATAGGTCTGGAATTTTCTTTCAGTTTCACAGAAAATAGAAACGTCACCAATGGATCTTATCACTGATATCCTTCCACCCTGAATTTTAATCCCACTCCTGAACCTTCCCTTTATTTCCGTCATTCTTCTTCGATGTATAGCTTGCCATTAGACGCGAAAGCCTACAGCCCTGTATTACATCTCTTTTAATCCGGGCAATTCGTTCTCGGTCTTCGATTCTTTTTGTTCTTGTAGGTCTACGCTACTCTATACAGTCGTGACGTTACTTAAATTGTTCACAAAAATCTTGAAAAGTTCTACTTACTTGCCGCGCGGGATTAGCCGAGAGATCTAAGGCGCTGCAGTCGTGGACTGTGCGGCTGGTCCCGGCGGAGGTTCGAGTCCTCCCTCGGTCATGGGTGTGTGTGATTGTCCTTAGGATAATTTAGGTGTGTAAGCTTAGAGACTGATGACATTAGCAGTTAAGTCCCGTAAGATTTCACACACATTTGAACATTTTTTTCTACTTACTTCAAATTTTTACACGGTACTCCAATAAAGATCCAGACGGGGATAGGTTACATATTTCTTAAAACAACATTCTGTAGGTTTTCTGTCAAAAACGAAATGCGGTAAGGAAAATGCTTTGCTGTGCTGTCAAAATGTGCGGTTTCGTTTTCTTTCTTGCAGTCACTTTTAGCAACTATGGCAGGGTATTTAAAGGATTAGACAAAATGTATCTTCCATACATATTCTTTCTTCTTATAAGTAATATTAAACAAAAATTGAATACATTGTGCCTTCTCGGCTTATGATTAGAATACTACTAAGAAATCCGCAGGGTCCGAAACTTTATGCAAAATATTATCAGTGAAGCTAAGTAATCTGACACTCCCAGCACCAGGAGAGGTATGTCTCAAACCCTGTACATCAATCATCCCCAACCCATTTAACCATTCATTTTAGATGGCTTTCGTTCTCAATCAAGGATCATTTTCAATAACGACAAACAAGACTAAAGGTAAGAGAGAGAGAGAGGGGGGGGGGGGAAGGGAGATGTAGAGAGACAGAGCCGGGGGGGGGGGGGAGGGGGGAGGGTGAAGGCAATCAGGATTTGTATCCAATTCCCATATTTAGCAACTGCGAAGCACTGTCAAATTATCTAGTATAGCGTCATTCCCTATTTACAATAACTTACATTGTCGAACGCTTTTTGTATGTCGACACATCCTATGAACGTGTGCGTGTGCTCGTGTGCGTGTATGTGTGTGTGTCAACTTACACCGATGTGACGAAGATCAGGGGACATCTCCTAACATCGTGTCTGCGTAGTGGAGGAACTCAACGTAGCATGGACTCACCAAGTCGTTGGACGTTCCCTGCAGAAATATTGAACCACGCTTGTACTCGTTCATAATTGCTAAAGTGTTGCCGGTACAGGATTTTCTGCACGAACTGACCTCTCGATTACATCCTATAAATGTTGGGCAGCCTGGGACGCCAAATCGTTTGCTTGACTGGTCCAGAATGTTCTTCAAATCAATAGTGAGCAATTATCATCCATAATAATTCCACCGTTGTTTAGGTACACGAAGGCCATAAACGGCTGCAAATGGCCTTCACGTGGACGAACACAACCATATCCAGTCGATGATCAGTACAGCTGGACCAGAGGGCCCAGTCCATTCCCTGTAAACACAGCCCACATCGCTATGGAGACACTACCAGCTTAAACAATGCCTTGTTGACAACTTGGATCCATGGCTTCGTCGAGTCTGCGCCACATTCGAACAGTACCATCAGCTCTTACCAACTGAAATCGCGACAGATCTGAGCAGGCCACGATTTTCCAATCGTCTACTGTCCAACCAATAGTGTCACAAGCCCAGGAGAGACTCTGAAGGCGATATCCTGCTGTTAGCAAAGGCCCTCGTGTCGTACGCCTGCTGCCATGGCCCATTAACTGCAGATTTCGCCGCACTGCCCTGACGGATACCTTCGTCGTACGTCCAACATTAAGTTCTGCGGTTATTCCAGGCAATGTTGCCTGTATGTGAGAACTCTACGTGAACACCGCTGCTCTCGGTCGTTAAGCAAAGGCCATCGGTCAGTGCATTGTACGTGCTGAAAGGTAATGACAGAAATTTGATATTCTCGGCACGCTCCTGACACTGTACAATTCAAAATACTGAATTCCCTGACGACTTCCGAAATGGAACGTCCATGCATCTAGGACTAGGCCCAACTACTATGCCGCAATCAAAGTCTCTCAATTCCTGTGGTGCGCTCATATCCACGTCGGTACCCTTTTCATACGAATCAGCTGAGGACAAACGACAGCTCCGCCAAAGCCCTGCCCTTTCACATCTAGTGTACGCGATACTACCGCTGTCTGTATATGTGCATATCTCTACCCCATGACTTTTGTCACCCCAGTGTGCTGGGCTCGTATTTACCAGATGGGAAGGGTGCGAGATGCTAGGACTCTCTCAAGTGTCGGCTGACGTCCACTGAGGAATTCCCCCGCCTAAATCAATCGAAGCTCATCTGCTAGGATGCAGCTGGGACGATCCGAGCTGAGGTGAGACTTAACGAAGGCGGCTCCCAATTGAAAGACTTTCCCCGCGCAGCGCGGCAATAAAACAAACTCCCCCGCCCCCCTCGCCCCTACCCGTGGCCTCTACCCTATCCTATCCTGTCCTGTCCGGGCTGGCCTTACGATGGTTTATTGGTCCAATTCCGGCCGGATTTATCCCCGCGAAAGCGTTTTTATGCCTGCCCGGGGCTCCTTGTCTTCTCTGGCGCAAACCGACTACACTCCGCCCTCTCCTGGATTCTTACACTCCAGCTCAAACACACGGTGAAGCGTTTAAGCGGGTATAATCTCTTCTCCGAGAACGTAGACAATTCCCCAACTAAGTGACTGAACGTCCAGAAAAATCGACTATTACATGTAACCAGGTGTACATCGTGAGATAATATCCACGCCCCTATACACCGGCTATAACACAACAAACGGCTCCAGCCACTATAATGGAAAACAGACTAACCGAGACTTTCGGTGCAAATAGTAGTTCATTCGTTTCTGCTTACACTTGCGTGGAAACCTTCTAAAAAATTTGTTCAATTCTTTATGCTTCGTTGTTCATTTCTTTTCTTCCTTTTCCTAACTTTGTGCTAGTTTTTCGTCCCCTTCTATCTTAAATACTTCCAGTTATAAAATATTTTCCCTAAAAAAACCCTCTTACAGTATTTGTTATTCTGTTTAAGTTTTCATTTCCAGTTCTTTCCTAACTTGTGGAATCCAGTTCGTTGTTAATTTCGTTTCCCCAAGATATTTGAAAACCAGCTTGGTGAGTCTATTGTCATCAATTCTGTAAAAAAAATAGTAATTTCCTCTTCCTTATTGTTTATGGTATTTCTTTATTCTCTCATAAATATCGTCATTACTTCTTAATTTTCAAAATGTTGCGTTTTTCTGTGGACTTAATATTTTCGGTATAATTCTCCTTCCTAACGTTTTTAATTTATCAGGTTTATAACTTAATATTAGATTCATATTACAATTCTTTTCCTTCGAGAATGTAGGACATTGACACTTCACTTAGTTCCAACCAGGCGTATTTAGAAACTCGCTATGCAGTTGAATTTACAGTGTGCATAGACCAGAGCTTCCTAGTAATAATAATAATAATAATAATAATAATATTCCCTGTCCAAAATCAGTTCTTGAAGAACTACGAAAGCCCTATCTTGGTGAAGAATCTGAAGATGCACTCATACCATCAGTAACAAATAGGCAGAGCTCTCCAAGACATCGCACACAAATGGTACGACCTCACACCTAAAGAGGCCATGGCAGTTGGTCATTGCACTATGCTGTAAGATCAACAAATGAGTATCACCTGCACCGTAGCATGAACACTGAAGAGCCAAAGAAACTGGTACACCTGCCTAATATCGTGTAGGGCCTCCTCGAACACGCAGAAGTCGCGTGGACTCCACTGATGTCTCAAGTAGTGCTGCAGGGAACTGACACCATGAATCCTGCAAAGCCGTCCATAAATCCTTAATAGTACGAATGGGTGGAAATCTCTTCTGAACAGCACGTTGCAGGGCATCCCAGAAATGTTCATTAATGTTCATGTCTTTGGAGTTCGGCGCCCAGCGGAAGTTTTTAAACTCAGAAGAGTATTCCTAGAGCCACTCTGTAGCAATTCTGGACTGGTGGAGTGTCACAGTGTCCTGTTGGAATTACTCAAGTCCGTCCGAATGCACAATGGACGTGAATGGATCAGTTGATCAGACAGTCGTAGCTAGACGAATCAGGAGTCCCATATCATTCCCACTGCACACGCCCTACACCATTATAGAGCCTCCACCAGCTTGAACAGTCCGCTGCTGACACGCAGGGTCCACTGATTCATGATGTTGTCTCCATACCCGTACACGTCCATCCGCTCGATACAATATCAAACGAGACTCATCCGACCAGGCAACATGTTTCCAGTCATCAACAGTCCAATGTCGGTGTTGACGGGCCCAGGCGAGGCATAAAGCTTTATGTGATGCAGTCATCAAGGGTACACGACTGTGCCTTCAGATAGGAAAGCCCATATGGATGATGTTTCGTTGAATGGTTCGCACGCTGACACTTGATGATGGCCCAGCATTGAAATCTGCTGCAATTCGCGGAAGGGTTGCACTTCTGTCACACTGAACGATTCTCTTCGGTCGTCGTTGACAGGACCTTTTACCGGCCGCAGCGATGTCGGAGATTTGATGTTTTACCGGATTCCTGATATTCACGGTATATTTTTGAAATGGCCGTACGGGAAAATCTCCACTTCGTCGCTATCTCGGAAATTGTGTGTCCCATCGCTCATGCGCCGACTATAACACCGCGTTCAGACTCATTTAAACCTTGATAATCTGCCATTGTAAGAGCAGTAACCGGTCTAACAACTGCGCCAGACACTTGTCTCATATAGGCGGTGCAACCACAGTGCCGTATTCTGCCTGTTTACTTATCCCTGTGTTTGAATACGCATACGTATACAAGTTTCTTTGGCCCTTCAGTGTACCTGATATCGTTCTATGTCAGAAAAAGAAAAAAATCATTCCTCTTAATAAACGTATCAGTTCCATGTGGCCGAAGCGTTAATTACAAGGCGACAAACAAGAAATTGATATTTAAGGATCAGAGCCTCGAGGTCAGTCTAATGAGGAATAGGCAAATTAGTGTCATTCACGCTAGTTGTCACTGATGCCCTGGAAATAATGCCGCATAACTTGGAGAGCACTCAGCGAAGGACACCAGGACACATTAAAGGAAATGAAATAGAAGTGATGCTGGCTGAAACCGTACGGATCTCGGATAAAGTGTTGGTAGGTCATCAGGCACACTACTCAGGACTCTGCAAGTATCCTGGAGTCACTTGACTTTATCAAAAAAGTGTAATTTCTGTTTTGAGTAACAAAGATAATAATAGTAATAATAACAGACCGTGGAAGCCGCGGAATGTTTTAAAAGAAATGGCGAGGTAAGAACCAAAGGTTGGGACAATAGTATTAGTTAATGAAAAAGGTTCTTCGATCCTCTCCCTGTCGTAGGAAACGCAAAATTCAGCATTTACTCGAACCGCAGCAAATAAACAATCCGTTGCAATGGAACTGACAATAATCAGTAAAGATTTTTAGGGGCTCCTGACAGGTTGGGACACCTGTATCTTAAAAAAATGTAAAATTTATTCGTATAAAATATACTTTTTCTCAGAAGCTATTGGGAATAAAAATTTGAAAAAAAAAAGTTGTAGGTCACACATTTATAGCCACTTCAACAGAGGGATTTCTATAAGTATTGATTAGTTTTCAGATATATATTATTTTTGTAAAAAATGGACATAAAATATTATTTTCATCTTTCTATGTATCTAAGACAGACTTCTTTCCGTCTTACAAAATAAGAAAATTCCTGTGTTAAGATATGCCAATAATCTATTGAGTACATACAATAATTATGAGCTAATTATGACAAGCAGAAGCTGACAGAAAGTACACTATATATTTAAAAAAAAAAAAAGAAACTTATGGGAAACCCCCATTAAAGATGTCAATGCATCCCAACTCCATATGATGGGTTGTCTACACCCTCTTCCATCTCATCTCGCAAAATCCTTTTTCCTCATTGTCTTCGCTGTCTAGCCCTTATTTCAAGGTTTGTAACAACTCCCTCTTATGCCCTAAGTATTCTTTATCTAAATTTAACATTTATTTCACTGTGAAACGACCAACAGTTTGTAGTCGTCTTTTCAGAGCTTCACACCTTTTCGACATTTCCTTCATCGACCATTGACACTGCATTAAAGACATCAAAATGCTGTGTAATAATCGAAAAAACACTGTCTTAGCAATTCTGGCCGAGATTGTGCTGGTGTTGGAATCGTTAGGTTTCTGGGTATGGCCATGTAGACATTTCTTCAGTAGTCTAACATCTGACAAATATCTGAAGTTTCTTTCAAGACCTCCACTATGGCAGAATGGATAGATGGTTTGTGAACAAATTTCTCGCTATTTTGTTGTGCTCTGTGGTATTTGCACCACGAATCACTTCCTGGAGGGCACAGAGCATGAATGGGATTACCGTCTGTTGAAGAGAGGGGAAACGAAAATGCCCATGCATCTTTTTTCGTGTCTTGATGTTAGTAACATTTTGCCTGATGGCTGTGTAATAATAATTTGGAATTTTATCTACGCTGTAAGTCTATTCTTACCATGCAATTCTCTGTCATTTTCCAATTTCTTTCCATTGTAAGCAGTTTTCAGTCGTCGCAGCCTCGTACTCATTCGCTTTTGTACACGATCTAGCCCCTCCAGTTTAGTGACAGTTACATTTTCTCCATATGGCTTGTCTTCCGCAACTGCTTTGGAAGCTTTTGAATTCACATCTTATAAGTAACTGCCCTCGGAGGTTGGTGAATAAAAAAAATCAAATTTGTTGAGTACTGTGAAATTCTCATTGTCACGCAAGCACAATGTTCTGTTTAGCTAAATCAATAAACCAGAAGTAAGGCAAAATATATATGTACTGTATATCATTGACAAGTGGAAATTTCATAAATTAGGATGAGTGAAAAAAAAACATTGAAAATTCCACGATTTCACCCTGTGAGGGGCCCGTCAAATAAGACTGTTGAATCCAACACAAACAATCTGCAAACCAGCTAAACTGGTCTGTCCAAACACAGGGATCTGAAATATTGGGCCAAAGAAATGTGGAAGTAGAAGTCCGTAGCCATTCATATCGTTCCTGTGATAATACTGGACATCGTCGTTGTGCCAAGACGAACTCTGGAGAGGCTGCAGCACCTAAAACAGCACCCTGGACTCTGCTACCAAAACCGGCAGGCAGTAGTTCTGAACGTATTTCCTAGTACTTCTTCCGGATTGTATGGTTCTGATGCATGGAACTTTTCCGTTCTTAACTTTTCGTCCACAGCTCCGCTGAACATCTTGAGAGGTGCACCCTTGAATATATACAGCGCATCTGAATTAACATCACGAACGTAAAAATTTCGTAGACCACTACCATACAACCCGGAAGTTAACCTCCAGCTAAGCCATGCGTTTGCGAAATTCGTCAGTTGTATTGAACATCTACAGACCAATTCGTCAGTTTCTTGGAAAGCTTAGTTAAGTTAGTGATAATGTTTTGTTTAAGCCGTTTCCTTGTATGAGTAAAGTACAAATATCAGTTAGCCTAGAACCGCTCGGCCACTCCGGCCGGCCATTCACCAAATAATAACTTATTATTTGTATGACGGAAACGGATTACGTTGATGTAAGTTGATGTAGTACTAATTTTTTTGGATTTTTCCGCTAATGTGTTATTGGTTTCGCTGTCCTGTGACAGATACCAGCAGGAGAGGAACATTCCAAAACTGTGTCTGATATCGACAAGTGCACAAAACAAATGTGTCACTGAATTTCTCAGTGCGGACTAAACTGCGCAAATGGAAGTCCACCCTTGTCACCATTCATAATGAACAGTGTCTAAATTTTGACAGTTGGATTACCATTACAACCCCTGAACAGCCATCAAAAGGAATTCTTCGGGACCTGCGGGACCAGAACAGGACTGAAGGTGATAATTCTCTGAACACCATCATAAACGGAGATGAGACGTAGTGTCACCATTAAGGGCCGACATCCAGAACGGTCCAACGAGTGCCAACCTCCAAATTCTCCATCAAGGACGACGTTCGCGTCACAGCCGTCTGTAGGGGAACTACTTGCGCGGTCTTGTAGGATAGGCATGGTGTGGTTACTTTGTACGTCTTGCAGTCTAAAGCAGCTATCATTTCAGAAGGCTTCAAGACGACACTAGCCAGACTGAAAGCACACATGTCCAAATTCAGGTCAGAGATGTAGACAAACTTCGGCTTGTATCACGGCAACGGCAGGCCCCAGCTTCGAAACCATGGAAGTTATTGCCTAATTTGGCTGGACTGTTTTCCACGTCCACCGCACAGATCAGATTTAGCACTTTCAGACTTCCGTCTCTCTGTGCCTGTGAAAAAGGGACTAAGTGGTTAACATACTCTGGACTCAGATCTTGTCATCAAAGGTATAAGGCACTTGCTCTATTCATCGAAGGAGAAACTGCATAACGAATGATGGTGACAAAGTGGAAAAATTTATATATTGTTTTCATTACAACCACAGATCACAAAAACATTTAATAATCTGATAACTGCCGCCGCAGTGGCCGAACGGTTCTAGGCCCTTCAGTCTGGAACCGCGTGACCGCTACTGTCGCAGGTTGGAATCCTGCGTCGGGCATGGATGTGTGTGATGTCCTTATGTTAGTTAGGTTTAAGTAGTTCTAAGTTCTAGGGGACTGACGACCCCAGATGTTAAGTCCCATAGTGCTCAGAGCCATTTGAACCATTATTATGTGCAATGTGTACCACATTGAAAATAGCAGGTATAGAGGCAATGAGGAAAAAAATAATCAAGAGCCTTTATCAGTAGCCTGTTTGTATGTCAGCAGCGCTATAGACTTTATATAATATGCAAAAAACTGGTTATTTCTCAAACTGGGAAACAATCAAGAATGGGGTGCCGCAAGGTTCGGGCTTGGGTACTCTGCTGTTCTTAATATATATTAATGACCTGCCATCCTATATTCACGAAGATGCAAATCTGGCACTTTTTGCCGATGATACAAGTATAGCTATCACACCCGACAGACAAGAATTAACAGGTGAAATTGCGTTAAGAAAAATGAGAGAAGCAGGCCAGGGAAGGCCTGACGCTTCTCAAGATGTCAGTTTCCTGTGTGTGTGTGTGTGTGTGTGTGTGTGTGAGAGAGAGAGAGAGAGAGAGAGAGAGAGAGAGAGATCGTATTAACGTGTCTACGTGTCTGCTAACAGAAGCAGAAGATGATTCCGGGTTTGATAGCTGACTGTACTGAGACAATTCTGCTGTTTGTAGTGATGTTAAACCCAATTTTGTGGGCTTTAAAATCGTAATTTGTATGTTTGAAATTCCCGCCTCGCTGTTGTTAGTTTCCTTTAAAGGCACTCCGCACATTCGTAGCTCTGTTTCAGATGTTAATAAACATGTCCCTACCTTGCAGTCTGGCACGTTGTGTTCAAGAAAAGCTAACTGCCTCTACAGTTCCCTATGTTCTAATTTTTGACTGCTGATAGTAAAGGATGTAACCTTATATTTGAGCAGGATGCACCATCCACAGTAAATATCTTAGACTTACGTTACTCTACGTCTAAACTACTACCTTCAGTTTTTCATTCGTAGAGCAATCAACATACAATTCAATTACGTCAAAATGTGGTGCATTTTAATGCTAGTGCATGCCACTACTTTTAATGTATCAAACCGCTTGTCTTTTATAATAATGACATGCCGGTTTTTTCCTGCTACGTCATGACGCACGTCATTTTTAATTGTGGCCGACTTTTTCTTTCATAAACATCTGACACCGCTGCAGCACAGCAGAATCTGGGCTACATTTTTGTTTTCACTATATCTATACTGCACATGTGTCAACTTGAAGTTTTCTTCATGTTGAAACTCGAAACATATCTGTTATCTAAAGTGTTTAAATATACATTACACCACTATTGGTTGCATTTACAATGTCAGTTTCAGATTCAACTAGAAAATGGCTTCAACATAAAACAAAAACCAGTAGTGGAGTAAAATATGTAGGTTGTCCACAAAATCCAGCTACCGATTAAAAAATCATAGCTTGGGAACTATTAGAGATAGAGAATTTTAGCTTCTTGTAAAATGCTCAATAGCTCTCAATTTTTTTTTCTTTGTCGTTTGTTGCAGATTTGGCTTGGAGTGCATCAACATGGCGACAGAGCTGAAGAAGGTGCAGTGTGTCACATTGTATGTGGAAACCAAATATCGGTGACACCAGTAATGCGGAATTACCGACGCCAGTATGGGAGGGCATAACAGGCAAGAACAAGCATAATGAGGTGATCAGAGAACATTAAAGAGACGCGAGTGTCAAAGACCTTCCTCGCAGTGTACAGCCCCCCCCCCCCCCCCCTCCAGCTGTCGCAGATGGCAGAGCAGCAACTGTCGATCACCTGAACGTGAGGGGTTGCTCTGATATTTGCTGAAATGCGAAGGGGTCTTGATGGTCCCATCGCTCACTCCCATGCTCTCCCTGTGTCGTCACACCACTAGACCACTTCTTGTGGGGTTACGCTGAGGATCCGTGTTGATAAAACCAGCCATTGGCACTGTTACCCTTCGCACAGAACTGTTGATGCTGCAGTGCCGAACCATTCACGGCCTGAACTCTTATTATTGCATTGATCCTCTAGGAGCAACGAGTCGGGCACATACTCAAATTCTGGCGTAACAGAAAACAAAACAGCTTTGCGAGTTAATAAACGTTTTGCAACAAACCACAACGCTGTGTCTCTAAGTTTCCAAGATATTATTTTTTGAAATGATAGCGGCATTTTGTCGGCACCCTGTAGAGCTTTTTAGCAACAGGAGCGATTACTCATCAACTTACAAATTTCAGTGCTGGGGCTTCCGACATGGAGCACAGCCTGTCTTCACAGCTCGCTGTCACCGTCGGCAGTTGGCAGCGAGAACAAATGGCGCGTAATTATAACGAGGAGTTGCGGGCAAATCATCCACAGCGGGGGCAAGAGTTAGAGTTAGAGAGAGAGAGAGAGAGAGAGAGAGAGAGAGAGAGAGAGAGAGAAGGCTTAGATAGAGAAAAGGGGCGCAAAGGAAACCCCTTTCCCCTCCCTTCAATATGGCGGCCACATAATTAACGTTGCTAATACTGGTAGCGGCGCGGAGAGACGCGGACGCCAGCGCCTCTGGCGGAGATTAATCTGTACTAAGTCACAGGCGCGCGCGTGCGAGAAGGGGGTTCCCCTCTTAACTCCGGAGGCCCTGAAAACTTCTCCACCCTCCTCCCAGCTTCTCCTCCCTCCTAACCAGCTGAGCCTAACAGAAAGCCGGTCCATCCTCATCCTCCCCTTCTGTCCTCCCCCCCTCCCCCAAAAACCTCTCACCCCCACCCGCCACCTCGCAACAGCGGTGCCTACGACTCGCGCTGATTAACCGCGGCTTCATTTAGGATAGAGGCTTCTGTAATAAGATGCAAAGCGGAATTTAATGCCTTCTGCGGCGCGGATGCTGGCGAAAAATATGGAGCCTCCCCCTAGCCGCGTGATTTACGCGCCGGCCAAACTTTATGTATTTATAAGAAGTAATTAGAGAGGGTTCCGGCGGCCGCAGCTGCGGCGGTCCTGCGTTCGAGACTTTAGACCTCCGAGGGGAAATTTCGTCTGTAACTGAATAACATCATTTACGTTGTCGGGGCAGTACTAGTCTGGGAATCCTAGCAACTCTGGCAGCAAATTAACCAACTGGATGCTAACTGAATAATAGAAACTGAGAAACAGCTATGTAACAGCTAAAGGGAACATAAGTTGTATAAAGTCTGACAGAAAACAGACCATATACTAGTTGCCTGCCTAATGCACATACGCATGGAGCTAATGTCAGTAACGAGAGGTAGCTACTGTGTAACACATCGTTAACAAAAACTTTCGTTTCACTATGTAGAACGAGGTGAAAGGAGCTATTGTTACATGACTGTGTGATAAAATGAAAATCGTCGCAAATAACATGGAAGTGTATGGGACTGCAAACTTCCTCGGCGAATTTAATTGATAAAATATTCTCGAGATATCAGCAGAATGCTTTGTAGTGTTGTCGCAACGTTTCAACGAGTTTCCTACTCATGATCTTCAGGCCAAGTATCGGGTTCATATCCGGTTCATGGTGCTGCCTGTCTATTCCAGACGCTGTCACTGTAGCTTTCACATCTGAGTGTTCCTGACGCATTTTTGCTAACAGCATATCCGATGCTGTACTCACTTGGAAACCACTGACCCAGTTGACAAGATCGTCGTGCCGTGAGGTAGTGGAAATGACTACACCAAAGTCTCGTCAACTGGGACAGTGGTTTTCAGCTAAGCTCCGCAGGGGATGTGGCATTAGAAAAGATACATCAGGAGCACTCCGATATATAATCGGTGGAGGTATCCGGCGGAACAGACAGGTGGTACCTAGGTACCTCACCTTCCATCCCCAGCACTCCGGCCGTGACATCTCATCCGGAGGCACGCTACTGGTCCACCCATTGGGCCTAGTAAGGCCGGTCCAGCGTCTATAGAGGAACAAATTGGACATGAACCCGACACTTCCCCTAAAGAGGACGATTAGGAAACTCGTCGAAACGTTGCGACAATACGACACCACTAGTAGGTTGGTTGGTTTTGGGTTTTGATGGGGCCTAAACATCGAGGTCATCAGTCCCCAGTTCCAGACAGACATACTTATAAAAGGCCTATACAGTAAAAGCGTAGCCTCTGCACCCAGAGGGAGGAAACACCAAGGGGGACAGAGCTAAAATGAACACCGCAGTAACACAAAATAGAGGACACTTAAAAGGAGTAGAGCAAATAGTTGACTAGAGTAAAATAGACTACAGTGGTTGACGGATCAGGTAAAAGGTCAACCTCTCAACTACAAATGAAGAACCTCCAGCTGGAAAGCGTTGATAGAGGTAGCAACACAACTTGTGACCATAAAAGACACTATTTTGGTAGATATGTCACAATTAAAAGTCGCTGGAGTGGGTGTAGCCTGATAAATCATGCGAGAGCACCCACACTAGAGCGAGTGATAAAACACAGATGCACGGATAAAACGTAAAACTGAGTAAGCTATAGACGCATCATCACCTACAATTAAAGGAAGTGCAACTGGTAAATTAAAGGACTGCCGCAAGGGGGCTGAAAGGGGGCAGTCCATCAGAAGATGGACCACTGTCAGCCCTGCATCACAGCGACATTTGGGTGGGTTCTCACGGCGAAGGAGATAGCTGTGGGTCAACCGCGTATGTCCAATTCGGAGACGGCAGAGAACAACTGCGTCCCTACGCGTGGCCCTCAAGGATGAATTCCATGCGGCCGTGGACGACTTGACCATGCGGAGCTTATTTGGCGTGTTCGAGACAGACCATTCAGAGCTCCAGACATCGCAGACCTTGCGATGTAGGGCTGACCGGAGGTCTCTTTCCACGAGACCAAGCTCCAGGGGTGGCGAAGTGGTGGCATGCTTGGCCAACCGATCGACACGTTCGTTTCCTGGAATGCCGATGTGGCCCGGGGTCCACACAAACCACGCTGAACGACCACACTCGGCGACAGCGAAAACAGCATCTTCAGTACCGCGCACCAAAGGATCCCGAGAGAAACACTGGTCGAGTGCTTGCAATCCACTCAGGGAGTCACTGCATATGACAAATGACTCCCTAGCGCAAGAGGAAAGGTGAGCGAGTGCACGATAAAGAGCCACCAGTTCCGCAGTGAAAACACTGCTCCCACAAGGCAGGGAATGCTGCTCAACGTAGTCGCCGTGGATGAAAGCAAACCCAGTACGTCCATCGACCACAGAACCATCGGTGTAGACTACATCTGCATCGCGAAACGAGGCAAGAAGAGCCAGGACTTGTTGACGAAGACTGGCAGGTGGGACGGAGGACTTGGAGTCACAGGACAAATCCAAGCAAAGCCGCAAGCGGGGGAGCGACCAAGGAGGGGTAGAAGAAGAGGGCTGGAAGGATGGAGCAAGGGGAAAGGACTCAAGTGACGAGAGAAGGGAACGAACGCGGGCCGCGATCGGGGACACCACTAGTCGGTCGAATATATGAGAAGATGCCATCAGGAAGTTATTACGTGCAGCCGGCCGATGTGGCCGAGCGGTTCTAGGCGCTTCAGTCTGGAACCGCGGGACCGCTTCGGTCGCAGGTTCGAATCCTGCCTCGGGCTTGGATGTGAGTGATGTCCTTAGGTTAGTTAGGTTTAAGTAGTTCTAAGTTCTAGGGGACTGATGACGTCAAATGTTAAGTCCCATAGTGCTCATAGCCATTTGAACCATTATTACGTGCAATGTGTACTACATTGAAAATAGCAAGTATAGAAGCAATGAGGAAAAAAATAATCAAGAGCCTTTGTAAGTAACCTGTTCGTATGTTAGCAGCGCTATAGACTGTCTTAATATCGCTGACAGCGCTCTGCTTCCTCGTCAAGAAACTCTGTGGTTGGACGGACCTAGCAGTTAGCGAGTGTATGGAGAAGTGTATGGACATGTTCTTCTTAGTGAAGAGTCTGTGTTGGTAGGACATGCATTGTGAAGTGAGACGCAAGGAAATGTAAAATGAGGATGGATGTTGTTGGTAATGTTTGCGTTGTGCAATTATTGACAACTATATAATTTTTAGAACTGGATGTCACATGAATGAGGTAAAATTTTCTGAATACTTTGCCTGCTCTTCAACAATTTTTTTCTTTTGCTAACCACATGCCTCCTAGTAGTTAGAATCTATAGTAGTTAGACTCTTTTTATTTATCTGGCTGTAGTTGCTGCTTCCTGTAATTGCTGCACTTCGTGTTATGAAGATTTTCCATGAGGTAAGTGATATATATATATATATAAGATTCGTGATTGAACTGAGTTTAGGCTATTAAGAGAGATGGAGGTAGTTTCTTATTTCTTTAATTTCATATTTTTTGGACTTTTATTATTGTTATGATTTCTTGCAATTCAGGGCCATTCTCTTGTATTATTATTGAAAGTCATGTCACTCTATAGCACTCAGATGGAGTTGGGCTTTATATTGTGGGTTATTATTATTACAGGATAAATCGATACAAGGATTAATTAATAACAACATCTTGTTGCATTCCTGTTATCCTCCACCAAGCCTCTTTATGCAGCGCATCTTCCTTGTCGATGATGCGATGTTCCACTACGCCATTTATGTGGTCGGTTCAAGAACGTAGTGGTCTTCCGCACTTACGTCTGCCGGGTGGTTTCCATTCATAAACCTTCTTTAGCCACCGATGATCTGGCATTCTCAGCCTACGCCCGTACCATTTTAATGATTTTCTTTCAATTCTATCTATTACTGTATCATTTGTCTTCATTCTAGATCTTACTTCATCGTTAGTTTTCCTTTCGGTTCTTGATATTCTGGCACTCCTACGCAAATAATCCATTTCCGCAGCTATTAGTCTTCTTTTGAGATCCGCATTTAAGATCCAGAGTTCTGTTCCATAGCATAGCACTGATTCAACCATTATCTTACCTACTCTTTTCTTATTGCTGTTGGAAATATACTTATCGCACCAAAAAGAATTCATACACCCTAACACTTTTCTGCTTTGCTGTATTCTATATTTTTCTTCTGTATGGCCTAATCCGTTTTTATAAATGTGTGCCCCGAGATATTTAAATCTCTCTACCTGTCTCATAACTGCTTTGTCATTGATGTGTACTTCAGATTTATAATCACTATTCACCACCAGATACTCTGTTTTTGTTAGACTCATTTCTAGCCCCCATATGTTGTATTCCTGATGTAATCGTCATATTGTGGGAAATAAATGAATAGGTTAAGTTTGACTTGTATTTGTCAGGGAAAATTCTGTAGGTCAGTGTTTAAAACGATAAAAATAATTAAGGACACAGTTTCAATTTTTACACAATATGAGACAGAAAGCCACAGAGTAAATTTCGGATGTTACACATGGGTACTTTGTGCGGATTTCGGCTTATGCCACTCGTGGTTTTCGGTGGTTCGTTACAGGCTAATAATGCAATTATGATCTTTTCTGTGTGCTACACTGGTTACCAAGATTTATGCGAGGATAACTCCACAACAGTTAAAAAGTCTTTACTCATCAGTCAGCGAGACGTACAACACCGTCACTGCGGGAACAGTTCAGCATTCGTCTTTGTGCCGCTATTTCACTGCATTCAGTGAAGCCATACACGCGTTACATAGCGGTCAGCTCTTCACCAGTAAAATTATCCGCAGCGATGTGTGTTACCATTAATGTACAACTACACTGCCAGAAAAACCAACCAGAGACAGAACGGTTCACTAGTAAATGCAACTTGAGGACGAACATTACAGTTGTCAAGAGCAATTATCGCGCGTGAAAAGAATAAGACAGAGCGCGCATACCGTGATTTGCGCAGTTGTGTGGACATTTTCTGTGCAATGGCGACAAAAAGAAAAATCGGAGTCGGTTGTCAAATGAAATGCAGTTACGACCCACCAAAGATCACTGGTCCCCGACTGCTACAACATCCCTGAAAAAAAAACCTAAATGTTGTCTCTTGGATTCACGTTCACGCTGTAGAGGGATCAAGGAGGCGGAGGAGGCGGGAAGCACCAAAACTATAAATTTTATACTTGCATTTTATGACTTCTCTGGAGAGCGAATTTCTCCTCTGCGGGAATTAACAGGCGTTCCGCGAGGAGAAATCGAACGGAGCTCAGTTCGCTCTGTGTGTCTACCAGATCTAGAAATCTGCTCACGGTAGTTACGTTTCTGAAGTTCCTGAAGGCGTCGTTCAGTGAACTTCACTACTGTTGCCTTTCGAACAAAACAAGATGTTGAAGAATATCGGAGCTTTCTGAATGGACTGAGGTTTTCCGACAAGCGGAAGGTGAGACGGCTGGGGGATATCGATGTATGAGCACTCATAAATTAAGGATAATGCTGATACATGGTGAAACAACGCTCTGGTGGGCGGTTTGCGGGTTTAAATCACCTCGGGGTATGACCATGCGGTACATTTGACCTGCGGTCGTCGCACGGTGGCGCTGGCAGCAGTCCACATACATAGAGGTGTGTTGGTGCATGTCAGAGTTCGGTACAGCGAGTAAGTGTGCAGACGTTTTCAGACGTGCCAATGGTGACTGTGTGTTGAAAATGGCTCAAAGAGCATATATTGATGACGTTATGAGGGGTAGAATACCAGGGCCACTGGAGGCTGGTCAAACACAGCAGGTCGTAGCACGGGCCCTCCGCTTGCCTCAAAATGTAATCTCACGATAATGACAATGATTCCCAGCAGACAGGAAACGTGTCCAGGCGCTACAGTACGGGACGTCCACAGTGTACAACACCACAAGAAGACCGATATCTCACCATCAGCGCCCGCAGACGACAACGGAACACTTGTCTCCAGACACACAGCCCACAGACGACTGAACAGACATGGTTTATTCACCCGGAGATCTGCGAGGTGCATTCCACTGACCCCTGGTCACGGGAGAGTCAGTAAAGCCTGGAGTCAAGAACACAGTACATGGTCATTGGAACAGTGGTCCGAGGTTATGTTCACGGACGAGTCCAGCTATAGTCTGAACAGTGATTCTCGCCGGGTTTTCATCTGGCGTGAACCAGGAAACAGATACCAACCCCTTAATGTCCTTGAAAGACCTGTATGGAGGTCGTGGTTTCACGGTGTGGGTTGGGATTATAATTCGTGCACGTACCCCCCTGCAAGACTTTGATAGAGGAACTGTAACAGGACAGGTGTTTCGGGACGTCATTTTTCACCAGTATGTCCGCCTTTTAAGGGGTGCAGTGGGTCCTACCTTCCTCCTGATGGATGATAACGCACGGCCCCACCGAGCTGCCATCGTGGAGGAGTACCTAGAAACAGAAGACAGAGGCGAGTGGAGTGGCCAGCCTGTTCTCCAGACCTAAACCCCATGGGCAGTTCTGGGATGCTCTCGGTCGACGTATCGCTGCACGTCTTCGAACCCCTAGGACACTTCAGGAGCTCCGACAGGCTGTGGTGCAAGGATGGGAGGCTGTACCTCAGCAGCTGCTCGACCATCTGATCCAGAGTACGCCAATCCATTGTGCGGCCTCTGTACGTGTGCATGGTATTCATATTCCAATTGATGTCGGGGTTCATGCGCACGAAACAGTGGCGTTTTGTAGCACATGTGTTTCGGGACGGTTTTCTCAACTTATCACCAATACTGTGGACTTACAGATCTGTGTCGTACGTGTTCCCTATGCGCCTATACTATTAGCGCCAGTTTTGTGTATTGCCACGTTGTGTGGCACCACATTCTGCAATTATCCTTAATTAATGAGCATGAGTGTAAAAGCAAGCACCCGCGATTACATGACAGGTGAAGTTACAATCCAGTGGCGGTTGCTACGATACAGTCTCCAGTTACACTCGCTGTCGTTGACTTCGAGAGGCATAACGTCATTCCTGTCCACTCTGGCGCTCACAGCGTCGGTACTTGCAGGCTACTCTTGTTTCTAACATGGTAACACTGCACACTGCTATATTGGCAGAACTGTAATGTCTTCCACGGGCTTGTAACACAGCCGATTATAATAGCTCTAGGCTAAACCACGACTCTTCCGTGAACAGGAAAGCACCATACCTGTGGAAGAGCGCGGTAACTAACTTTGAGGGGAATGCTAGCGAAGAGTAGGCGACCATACAACTTTATCCCCTGTGAGTGGACCCAGAAACAGAGGGGCGTTATGGCGCTGCACCTCGCTTGCCCACCACTTCCACCAACAAAATGTGTTCATCTGACTCGACGACACCTGAGGGTGTGAACCAAGCAGCCTGAACATTGACAAATGGAAGTTAATCATGGGAACAGAGGTGAACAGGAAGGGCGGTACATGACGATGCGTAAAACCCAGATTCGTCCCCGTAGGTGCTACACATTGTGCTTTCAGGATTTACAAAGCAGCAGTAAACGAATATTAAGGACTCAAATCCGAAGGAAAGAGAGCACTAGTGCTCAGTATCATATCTAATTTTATCTATATTGTAAGTTATGAAGCTCCTTATAAGGTTCAGGCGAACGAGAGAGAAAAAAGCCACCGATGGTGAGCAACAATGGAGCTTGATGGCGAGCAACCTAATACGTGGCCGTGTTGTGCCTACGGCGGCTGGCTTTTGCCGCCCCCCGCCCCCCCCCCCCCCCCACGAGGTCTTCCGTGCTGGACACAGACGCTACGTGCTCACTGCTCAGGTACACAGACAAAACTTAGGCCTATATAAATCTCGGACGCAGCACGAAAACAGCTGCGTAGGGATTGTTTTCTGTTGCCACCCGAAACGGCCGTTCTTACAAAATCCAAGTCTGTCTCAGCAGTAAGTTGTGAGGGAACTATCCACCTCTGTTAGGCTGCCGATACCTGGGCGGTCCTAACCACCATGTACTTCCGAGGAATGTATCCCTCCGGTCCTGGCGCCCTTCTTCGAAACACAGGGGCTTCCCAAACGTTCAATACCATTCTGGCATCCAATAATTATACTACTACTTGATCCATAAGAAACTGATTGTGAGAACATGCGACTCTGAAAACAGAGCCTCTGTTTATAAGAACTCTACTTCTATCGTCACGATTTCCTTTTGTTTTTATTTTACACGAAGCTTTTCGGGAAAGATTTCCATTTTCAAGCGCGTTTTTCTCTGTGCGCTATTCCATTTTTGTAGATGTGTTATGTTCTGCATTGTTCTGTTGACTTACTGCAATATCCAAAAGCAGCGCGGGGTAGCCGAGCGGTCTAAGGCGTCTTCTCACGGTCCGCACGGTCTCCCCCCCCCCCTCTCTCTCTCTCTCTCTCTCTCTCTCTCTCTCTCTCTCTCTCTCTCTGAGGTTCGAGTCCTCCCTCGATGAGTGTGTGTGTTGTCCTTGGCGTAAGTTAGTTTCAGTTAGATTAAGTAGTGTGTAAGCTTAGGGACCGATGACCTCAGCAGTTTGGACCCATAAGATCTTACAACAAATTTCCAATTTCCAAATATCCAAAAAAACGCGAAATTTCTGGTCGATCATCGATCTTGATACGTAGTTAGTGGCCAAATTTGGAGGCTCATACATATATAACATACATACAACATTCTGTGTGCAATACACATCGAGAATAACGAATTTACACAAGCAGTTGCAAAGATGTTTATAGATGTACACAGACCGCATTAAACCCAACTCACAAACATCAGCAATAGCAACGCACATGCACTATACCGGACTCCCATTTGGGAAAGCACAACACGATAAAGTGCGCCATCGGCTTAATAAAGGGCACGAAATGGGTCTGTTAGAGCTGGAAATATACACTCCTGGAAATTGAAATAAGAACACCGTGAATTCATTGTCCCAGGAAGGGGAAACTTTATTGACACATTCCTGGGGTCAGATACATCACATGATCACACTGACAGAACCACATCACATAGACACAGGCAACAGAGCATGCACAATGTCGGCACTAGTACAGTGTATATCCACCTTTCGCAGCAATGCAGGCTGCTATTCTCCCATGGAGACGATCGTAGAGATGCTGGATGTAGTCCTGTGGAACGGCTTGCCATGCCATTTCCACCTGGCGCCTCAGTTGGACCAGCGTTCGTGCTGGACGTGCAGACCGCGTGAGACGACGCTTCATCCAGTCCCAAACATGCTCAATGGGGGACAGATCCGGAGATCTTGCTGGCCAGGGTAGTTGACTTACACCTTCTAGAGCACGTTGGGTGGCACGGGATACATGCGGACGTGCATTGTCCTGTTGGAACAGCACGTTCCCTTGGCGGTCTAGGAATGGTAGAACGATGGGTTCGATGACGGTTTGGATGTACCGTGCACTATTCAGTGTCCCCTCGACGATCACCAGTGGTGTACGGCCAGTGTAGGAGATCGCTCCCCACACCATGATGCCGGGTGTTGGCCCTGTGTGCCTCGGTCGTATGCAGTCCTGATTGTGGCGCTCACCTGCACGGCGCCAAACACGCATACGACCATCATTGGCACCAAGGCAGAAGCGACTCTCATCGCTGAAGACGACACGTCTCCATTCGTCCCTCCATTCACGCCTGTCGCGACACCACTGGAGGCGGGCTGCACGATGTTGGGGCGTGAGCGGAAGACGGCCTAACGGTGTGCGGGACCGTAGCCCAGCTTCATGGAGACGGTTGCGAATGGTCCTCGCCGATACCCCAGGAGCAACAGTGTCCCTAATTTGCTGGGAAGCGGCGGTGCGGTCCCCTACGGCACTGCGTAGGATCCTACGGTCTTGGCGTGCATCCGTGCGTCGCTGCGGTCCGGTCCCAGGTCGACGGGCACGTGCACCTTCCGCCGACCACTGGCGACAACATCGATGTACTGTGGAGACCTCCCGTCCCACGTGTTGAGCAATTCGGCGGTACGTCCACCCGGCCTCCCGCATGCCCACTATACGCCCTCGCTCAAAGTCCATCAACTGCACATACGGTTCACGTCCACGCTGTCGCGGCATGCTACCAGTGTTAAAGACTGCGATGGAGCTCCGTATGCCACGGCAAACTGGCTGACACTGACGGCGGCGGTGCACAAATGCTGCGCAGCTAGCGCCATTCGACGGCCAACACCGCGGTTCCTGGTGTGTCCGCTGTGCCGTGCGTGTGATCATTGCTTGTGCAGCCCTCTCGCAGTGTGCGGAGCAAGTATGGTGGGTCTGACACACCGGTGTCAATGTGTTCTTTTTTCCATTTCCAGGAGTGTATTCACATTACAGGCACCATGAAGATAGGACATTAAACGAAAAACTTGAAAGTGAATCAGTGATTTCTTCGGAAGCTTCGACAATAAAAGTAGCAAGAAACGGAAATAAGCACCATTGAAAATTGATATAAGAGAATTATGATCCAGGTCGTTAAGATAAAAATCCTCTGTTCGAAACAGTATCATACTCTGTGAAAGTTCTATAATGAGATTTATGTTGACTACATCTAATTACATCTTTGAAACTGTTTGTTTATGTAAGTACGCTAGTATCGATGCATAAAGCGCACAGAAAATGGTATGTGATGTCAAACATGTGATAGACTCTGCGCATATGGACCATAAGAAAACTTCAAGTGTCCCGGCGGAAGTTCGAGTCCTCCCTTGGGGGTGGATGTCTGTGTTTGTCCTCAGGCTAATTTAGGTTAAATAGCGTGTAAGCTTAGGGACTAATGACCTTAGCAGTTAAGTCCCATAAGATATCACACACATTTTTGAAAACTTCAAGTACATGTTCTTCCTAATTTCCCCAGCAGCTATGTATAAAAGTCGACCATCAACTAAAACTTTCACGTTCTTTAATATATTGCAGTACAGTCAAAAGAACAATGGAGAACCCTTACATAAAAAACATTAAAACAAAATGGAATAGTACACAGTGAGAAACAGAGTTGAAAATAGGAATATCTTCCCAAAATGCGTTGTGTAAAATATAAATAAAATGACTGTTATCGCAAAAGCTATTTAAAAACAAACATAATAATTACAGTTTGAAATCGTTGTCGCAGAAATAACTTGGCCCAAAATTACTCCTATAGAGAGGGATAATGTTACGCAATTTCCGTCTCACTCTCGTCCTTGCCCAGTACAGCAGTATGCAGTGACGTTACGTTACAAACTCTTAGAACTATATTGCCAGTGTCCTTAGAGAGGCTGTGAAGATCTTGATGTATACGGGTGTGTAAGATTAACGTCATACAACGGCATGTGCGCGCTTTGTTTAGTGGTGCATAAAGGTCAATTTTTGTATGTGATGAATCATGACGTCCGACCGTTACTGCTGGTCCGCCGGATGGTTCCTTGCGTGAATATCATTTTATAAGGAAAACAAAGTGGTTTAGGTTTGTTGTCCCTTAAAAGAGGGGTCTCTTACAGTTTTCCTTTAATAGCAATCAACGGTTCTGGAGTGGTTTCGACGTCATCACGGATTTCACTCTTTTTGACTTCCTTAGTCTCAGCCACAGGAAGAGCCACTTGTGCCTACAGACTGAAGGAATTAACTGCAGGCCAGTTATCGTTTACAAAGTCAACAAGACGGATGAAAATGAATAAGTAAGCCGTTTATTATTTCAAAAGTAATCGCTATACCTATTAATACATTTATCCCACTGTGAGACAAGACGGAAAATGCGTTCATGGAAAAATGTTTGCGGTTACATTCGGGACCAGTATTGTACGCAGGCGTGCACCTCTTCGTCCGCAGCGAATCGACGTCCACGAATGTCTTTCTTCAGGGTTCCCAAAATATCGAAATCGCGTGGGGAGAGATCGGGACTGTATGGAGGATGTATAAGGGCTTTCCAGCGTATTCAAAACAACCTGACGACAAAATGCCCGCCGCATGATGCCAAGCGGACTACGCTGCAGAAATTCCGCTGGGAAGCCCTTACATAGCCTTCAACAGAATCGATCCCTCTCCATGCGATTTCGGTATTTTTGGAGCCCTGAAGAAAGACATTCGTTGCTGTCGATTTGGTTCGAACAGGTGCACGCCTGGGAACAACCGTGGTTCCGTAGGTGACCGCAAACATTTTTCTATGAAGGCAATGACCGTCTTGTCACACAACGGCATAAATACGGTAACAGTTATGACTTTTGAAATAATAAACAGTTTTCTTACTTCCTTCGCATCTGTGAAGATGGGGTGGTTAACGATCTCAAAAATGGTTCAAATGGCTCTAAGCACTACGGGACTTAACATCTGAGGTCATCAGTCCACTAGAAGTTAGAACTACTTAAACCTAACTAACCTAAGGACATTACAGACCTCCAAGCCCGAGGCAGGATTCGAACCTGCCACCGCAGCGCGGTTCCGGACTCAAGCGCCTAGAACCACTCGGCCACCCCGACATGCTGCTTGACGATCTACTGTGGATCAAATTGCCACCGATTTGAATATGGAGCATCAGAAGCCCATTTCTGCCACAACTGTTCCGAGACAAAATGCATCCCATAACCTTCAGCAAATGATGGTAGACTAGTATCACAGAGGCTTCCCATGGTTTTGCGTCACTCTTTGTGTGAGATCCACCGGGTGATCAAAAAGTCAGTATAAATTTGAAAACTGAATAAATCACGGAATAATGTAGACGGAGCGGTACACATTGACACACATGCTTGGTATGACATGGGGTTTTATTAGAACCAAAAAAATACAAAGTTCAAAAAATGTCCGACAGATGGCGCTTCATCTGATCAGGATAGCAATAATTAGCATAACAAAGTAAGACAAAGTAAAGATGATGTTCTTCACAGGAAATGCTCAATATGTCCACCATCATTCCTCAACAATAGCTGTAGTCTAGGAATAATGTTGTGAACAGCACTGTAAAGCATGTCCGGAGTCATGGTGAGGCATTGGCGTCGGATGTTGTCTTTCAGCATCCCTAGAGATGTCGGTCGATCACGATACACTTGCGACTTCAGGTAGCCCCAAAGCCAATAATCGCACGGACTGAGGTCTGGGGACCTGGGAAGCCAAGCATGACCAAAGTGGCGGCTGAGCACACGGTCATCACCAAACGACGCGCGCAAGAGAATAAAACCCCATGTCATTCCAAGCATGTTTGTCAATTTTTACCTCTCTATCTACATTATTCCGTGGTTTATTAAGTTTTCAGATTTATACTGACTTTTTGATCACCCGGTATATAAATACCTGTATGTATAAAAATGCTGAAGTGAGTATTTGAAACATGAGTATTTGAAACGTATACAGTACAGCAAAGTATCGAAGCGAACAATATACACTGTCGAGTGCTATCTTGCTTGTCCGAGAAGTTGTCGCAGCACCAAGGATTGCAAGGGTTAATGATTCGCTGATTGATGAAATCCGTAGTCCAGGATGGTAGAAACAGATTTCGAACCACTAGGAGCGACATTCTTGACATTCTAATTATAAACTCGAAAAGTTAAAGTTACAATATTAACTTTTTGTTTTATTTGCAGGTACATAGCTACAGTTCCCGTTACACACTGAAATCTCCGCAGCATAATACCGTAACAAGCCGCTAGATCATAGAAAACAAATCGGCAGACGTCATCTCAACATCATAAGTGGACGGCGCCATTTTCCTTTGGCTCCTATGGCAGTGTGCTGTGTTACTAAGCCTCTGGGATTTCAGTGTGCAACGGGAACTGTAAACATTCACCTGCAAACAAAACAAAAAAAAAATTATTTCGTTAGTGTATTTTTTTCGTGGTGTTAATAAGAACTTCTTTACTGCTCTGCGTACGAACGTAACTTCCACGTACAGCGCCGTCATGGCGGTTCACAATGCCACCAAAGCTTAGCGAGAGTAGTGTGGTATCAAATGACCCGACAAAGAGAATAATGGAAGTAATCGTATTGGCCGAGAGACGCCTGGACAGCCATGTTTCTCGACTGCCTTGCCTGCGAGCAACAGGAAAGCGAGCGCTTTCTCAGCGTTGCGTATCGGGCGACTAAAGTTGTTCCAGCGCGCAGCGGGCCGATAAATTAAAAATCTCGCAGGACCCCAATCAGTCTTTGTTAAACGTGACTTGTGTACAATGAGCGGACACCGGAGGCTAGCGGTAAGAGGGGGGGGGAGGGGGAGAAGGGGAAAAAAGGCGGAGAGGGACAGTAGAGGGAGGGAGGGAGGGAGAGAGAGAGAGAGAGAGAAGAAATACGAGTGCGGTCACCGGCGCTGATGGAGACAGCTTATCCAGCCACAGAGGCCCCAATCTCTTTCCATTCCCCGCTCGCTGCCACGCACCGTACGTATCTGCTTCTTCAACGGTTGTTGCGGTACATAGAGTACAAGCGTCCAGTATTTGGGCGACTGGGGTATTCTGAGGTTGCGCTTCATAATGGATGGTTCAAATGGCTCTGAGCACTATGGGACTTAACTTCCGAGGTCATCAGTCCCCTAGAACTTATAACTACTTAAACCTAACTAACCTAAGGACATCACACACATCCATGCCCGAGGCAGGATTCGAAACTGCGACCGTAGCGGTCGCGCTGTTCCAAACTGTAGCGCCTAGAACCGCTCGGCCACTCCGGCCGGCTTCATAATGGAGGCAAGATGCACAGGAAACTTGACACATTCACAGTATCTGTCGACGAGGAAAAGTGTTTGGAACGTAAAAATATGCAAGTGGTTTTAAATTCTCAGTAAAATACTGGAAGCAACAGGAGATGTTGGGTAATATGCAACTTGTACAAAAACCAGGCGGGAACAATCAGAGTAAAAGGCCTACAAAGCAGTGCTCGGATTAAAATGACTGTAAGGCAGGGATGCAGTGTTTCTCCACTAACACTCAAATTACACAGCCAAGAAGGAATAATAGGAATGAAAGAGTCGTGAGTGTGATTAAAATGTAGGGTAAAATAATATCAGTAAGATTCGCTTATAGTATTATTATAGATACTATTATTATTACAGACCCATATCGTTAACGTCGATATGCAGCAGGATTTTAGAACATATATTGTGTTCAAACATTATGAATTACCTCGAATGAAACAGTCTATTGACACAGAGTCAACATGGGTTTAGAAAACATCGTTCCTGTGAAACACAACTAGCTCTTTATTCACATGAAGTGCTGAGTGTGATTCACAAGGTATTTCAGATCGATTCCGTATTTCTGGATTTCCGGAAGGCTTTTGACGCTGTACCACACAAGCAGCTCGTAGTAAAATTGCGTGTTTATGGAATACCGTCTCAGGTATGTGATTGGATTTGCGACTTCCTGTGAGAGAGGTTACAGTTCGTAGTAATTGACGGAAAATCATCGAGTAAAACAGAAGTGATTTCAGGCGTTCCCCAAGGTAGTGTTGTAGGCCCTTTGCTGTTCCTTATCTATATAAACGATTTGGGAGACAATCTGAGCAGCCGTCTTAGGTTGTTTACAGATGTCGCTGTCGTTTATCGACTAATAAAGTCATCAGAAGATCAAAACAAACTGCAAAACGATTTAGAAAACATATGTGAATGGTGCGAAAAGTGGCAGTTGACGCTAAATAACAAAAAGTGAGAGGTCATCCACGTGAGTGCTAAAACGAACTCGTTAAACTTCGATTACACGATAAATCAATCTAATCTAAAAGGTGTAAATTCAACTAAATACCTAGGTATTACAATTACGAACAATTTAAATTGGAAATAACACACAGATAATGTTGTGGGGAAGGCTAACGAAAGGCTGTGTTTTATTGGCTGAACACTTATAAAATGTAAGAGACCTACTAAGGAGACTGCCGAAACTTCGCTTGTCCGTCCTCTTTTAGAATACTGCTGCACGGTGTGGGATCCTTACCAGATAGGACTGACGGAGTACATCGAAAAAGTTCAAAGAAAGGCAGCACGTTTCGTATTGTAGCGAAATATGGGAGAGAGTGTCACAGAAATGATACAGGATTTGGGCTGGAAATCATTAAAAGAAAGGCGTTTTTCGTTGCAACGGAATCTTCTCACGAAATCCCAATCACCAACTTTCTCCTCCGAATGCGAAAATATTTTTTTGACACCGACCTACATAGGGAGGAACGATCACCACGATAAAATAAGGTAAACCAGAGCTCGTACAGAAAGATACAGGTGTTCATTCTTTCCGCAATTGGAATAATAGAGAATTGTGAAGGTGGTTCGATGAACCCTCTGCCAGGCACTTAAATGTGATTCGCAGAGTATCCATGTAGATGTAGATCCTTACTAAATGTGATGAATAACACGTAGTTGGAACTGTTGAATGAAATTGTCTGATTAGCACAAAATATAGACTGGGATAAGAAAAGAAAGAAACACGACAGTAATGAGCGACAAAAAACACACTACTATGGACAAACGTAACGCAAAAATTGTAGATGATGCGGAAAACGAAATGAAAAACTGTGGATACAATAATCAGAAAGCACAGGCACAGAGAGTATTTCTCGTCGAAAGAACTCTGCTGTCCTAAAACAGAGGCCTTAGTAAGAAATAAATTTCAGACAACATACGTTTGAAAAACTGCATTGTTTGGAACTGGATCACGGATTATGGCAAAACGAAAGAAGAAGAGAGATTGAGCATTTGAGATGTGGTGCTACAGAAAAATATTGATAATTAGGTGGACTGGTAAGATTATAAACGAGTTGATGCTCCATAGAATAGGCGAGGAAAGAAACATATGGCGACATTGGCAAGAAGGAAGGACAGGACGATAGGACATTACTTGAGGATATCAGCGAGTAACTATCAAGGTGCAGGACGGAGCTGTAGAGGTTAAAGTTTCTAGAGACTTTTTCAGCTTTGTGGAGGACTTCTTTTCCATCGCTTAAAGGGATGGAAGCAGTGTGTGTGAATACTATCCACTAGGGGTGACAAATGTCAGGGAATAGAGATGCACATATACAAATGGCAGACAAGCGCCACTGTGTGAAATAACTGCAGAAATCAATGAGGGACGTACGACGAACGTATCCGTTAGGCCAGGGCTATGGTAACAGATAACTGACGCAGGTTGTAAGTTGGCTGTTTAGGTTTTTGTTTTGGCAACGCCACGTAGCGCTCTGTATGAAAATTACTGACTGTGCTGTGTGCAGCCTGTGGCTGGCTGGCATTGTTGGAATATTCGCTATTGTAGTGTTGGGCTGTTGGATGTCAACAGCGTGTAGCGTTGCGGAGTTGGAGGTGAGCCGCCAGCAGTGGTGGATGTGGAGAGAGAGAGATGCCAGAGTTTTGAGAGCGGACGATCTGGACGTGTGTCGGCCAGAAAAAGGAAACTTGTAAGACTGGATGTCATGAACTGATATATATGATGACTTTTGAACATTATTAGGGTACATAATTCCAGAATGAGATTTTCACTCTGCAGCGGAGTGTGCGCTGATACAAACTTCCTGGCAGATGAAAACCGACCGAGACTCGAACTCGGGACCTTTGCCTTTCGTGAGCAAGTGCTCTACCAACTGAGTTACCCAAGCACGACTCACGGCCGGTCCTCACAGCTTTACTTCCGCCAATACCTCGTCTCCTATTTTTCCAAACTTCACAGAAGCTCTCCTGCGTTCCTTGCAGAGCTAGCACTGCTGGAAGAAAGGATATTGCGGAGGCATGGCTTAGCCACAGCCTGGGGGATGGTAGAGCACTTGCGCGCGAAAGGCAAAGGTCCCGAGTTCGAGTCTCGGTCGGGCGCACAGTTTTATCTGCCAGGAAGTCTCAAGGTAAATACAATGTTTGTTCTCTATCAAAATCTTTCATTTGCTAACTATGCCTATCAGTAAATAGTGCCTTCAGTAGTTAGAATCTTTTATTTAGCTGGCAGTATTGGCTCTTTACCGTAACGGTTCAATCCTACAAGACTGGAAACCCGTGGCCTGGTCAGATGACTCCGAAGTTGTTGACGAGGTTGTGGTTCCATAATGTTGTGGGCTGTGTTTACATTGAATTGACTGGGTCCTCTACTGCATCTGAACCGATAGTTTACTGGAAATGTTTTTGTTAGGAGACGTGGAGACCATTCGCAGCCGTTCACGGGCTTCACGTTCCAACAGCAATGGAATTTTGGTGGACGAGAAAGCATTATGCCACCAGTGCACAAATGTGCGCGATTGCTTTGAGGAAGATTCTAGACATTTCGAGCGGACGATTTGATTACCCAGAGCACCCTACTTGAAGCTATCGAACATTTATGGGACATAATCGAGAGGTGCTGCAATGGCAACAGTTTAGCAGTAGCGGACGGCTGTAGAGGCAGCAAGGCTCAATATATCAGCAGGGATTTTCAACAGCTTCTGGAGTCCACGCCATGTCGAGGTGCTGCACAGTGTCGGGAAAAGGAGGTCCCACACGAAGATCGTAGGTATACAATAACTTTTGTCACGTAAGCATAAATTGTAGTAGATAGGAAGAAAAATTGTTCTGCATGCGGCACATGAATTTTTATTTACATATAGATAAAAATTACAATAGAACGTGCAAGACGGTGATTTCTTTCTAACTACTACAATTTGTTTATGGCTGTTGCGGAAAAGAACACCAAAAGGATACATTAAAGTTAGTTCTGTACGTTTTAACAGTTTAAGTGTGTTTTCTCAAACTTAGATTGGAGACCTGTCGAGCTTTCACGTAAACGAGCGAGGAAAACTGCTAAATACAACGCTGAAATTGGCTGGCATACCAGACAGACTTTCGATTATCCACCGCGCACATTCTATCCGGGTCTGGCTTACTCCCCGTTTCGCAACATAGCGCGCTTTGTGTTACGCTATTCGAGCAGGAGCCTTTAATGCTATTACATAATCAGTATTTGTAAATATACCCTATCTAAAACGTTACTAAAAACCACAAGAGTCATATTTTAGGTACGTTTATTCGGCGACAACCTGTTCAGTGTTAGGTGAACGTCTTCGGGCGATATCAAGTCTTCCTTATTAATTCTCACGAATGGGAGAAATGTGCTGGTGCTATGACTCAAAAATGTCTAATCACCATACGTGACTGTCGTACCTTTTTTCTACATCTACATCTACGTGATTACTCTGCTATTCATAATAAAGTGCCTGGCAGAGGGTTCAATGAACCAACTTCAGGCTGTCTCTCTACCGTACCACTCTCGAACGGCACGCGGGAAAAACGTGCATTTAAATTTTTCTGTCCGAGCCCTGATTTGTCTTATTTTGTCGTGATGTTCATTTCTCCCTGTGTAGGTGGGTGCCATCAGAATGTTTTCGCATTCGGAGGAGAAAACTGGTGATTGAAATTTCGTGAGAAGATCCCGTCGCAGCGAAAAGCGTCTTTGTTTTAATAATTGCCACTCCAATTCACGTATCATGTGTGTGGCACTATCTCCTCTATCTCTGTTTCATGATAGTACAAAACGAGCTGCCCTTCTTTATACTTTTTCGATCTCATCCGTCAGTCCCACCTGATGCGGATCCCACACCGCACAGCAGTACTCCAGAATAGGGCGGACAAGCGTAGTGTAAGCAGTCTCTTTGGTAGACCTGTTGCACCTTCTCAGTGTTCTGCCTATGAATTGCTTTGCTCTACCCACAATATTATCTATGCGATCGTTCCAATTTAGGTTATTTGTAATTATAATCCCTAAGTATTTAGTTGAATTTACAGCCCTCAGATTTGTGTGACTTATCGTGTAATCGAAATTTAGGTTATTTCTTTTAGTACTCATGTGAATGACTTCGCACTTTTCTTCATTCAGGGTGTAGTGACATCGGCAGAGGCTTCGTGAAAGGAGGCCTGTGATACATCTAGTCATGTTACAGAGTAAGTACTACGTACAGGCGCAGACATAGACTGTGCTAGCGTTTCTCGGTGTGAATTCCAGCATGAAACTTTAACACAGACTTATAAACCGTCCTATTTTGCGCATTTGACGCAGATAACAGTACGCCCTAGAGGAGCAGACATGAGGGATCAAAAAATATGAGCACACTCCACCAACATTACATTAGATAAAAATTGCTTTCAAGGGGATTACTTGCATCGTTTTCGAGATTTGTAATATGTGTACTCCTTACGGCTTGGTCAGACATCAAATATACAGCTTTGATGACTGAAAAACAAATATTTAGGAGGTAAAAGTAGTAACGAAAATAATATGTCGCTGCAAAAAATAAAAAAATTAAAAAATAAACAAAATAAAACATAATAAAAAACTTCATTTGCGAGGTCCAGTCACATTAATGTGAACAATGCCTTTGTTCCATTCCAGCGTGCAATTACCATTCACAGACGGCAATTGGCTGCAGTAGCAGAGAACGGTATATAAAGCGGAAAACAGTGCCGTCGTTGTAATGCGGAAACTGTAATGTTTACCTGATGTCCAAAAGGGGGTGATGGTTACCTTTCGGGCAAAGGGTGGAAGCATTTCCTAAAGGTATAAGTTCGTAAACTGTTCACGTACCGCCGTCGTTAAAGCACACCATGCGTGGCAAACTGGCGCTATTCAAAGCCAGTGCCGAGGCAACACTGGCGCGTACCACGGACCATAGATGACAGCTGTGGAGATCTGTACAGGCGAATAGAGGCGCAAATGTTCAGCAACAGACTGCCGGTATGAACCAAGCGGCTACCAACAGTGTTTCCTCATCGACCGTTCAGCGAACGTTGCTGCATATGGGCCTCCGCAGCTTGCGCCTGGCTCATACACCCATGCTGACAGCTGTTTTCATCGGCGACGAAGGCTGGAATCCGTACGCCAGTACGCATCAGCATGTCCATTGGTTGGCGACAGGTGCTCTTTTCAGATGCCGTTGGCATGTACAGGCCTGCAACCATAATCGGATGGGTCTAGGCCGAAGGAGGAATAATTATGGTCTGGGGAGTGTTTTCATGGCATTCCCTGGAAGATTTCGTCATTCTGGAAGGCAATATGAATGAACAAAAGTATGCAGCCATCCTTTGGGGACCATGTCCAGCCCTAAATGCAGTTTGTCCTCGGCACGATGGTGTCTACCAGCAGGACAATGCAAGGTGTCTCGCAGCTTGAAGTGTACTGTTGTGGTTAGGGGAGTTTACATACTCCCTTGGCCACCGAACTCCGGTGATTTAAAAACAATCGACAATCAGTGGGACCATGTCGATCACGCTGTTTGCACCATGGATCCTAAATCGACAGATCTAGCGCAGCTGACCACGACAATCGAATTGGCATGGCTCCACGTCCCAGAAACTCACTGGTTCTCTTCCTTTACGTCTCATGTCGCAGAACGTGGTTATCCAAAATTCTGAAAGGTGGTCATATTAATGTGACTGGACAGCGGTAGGTTGGTTGGTTTAAAGGTGGAAGAAGGGACCAAACTACGAGGTCATCGATCCCTTGTTCCTAATAAAACAATACCACAAGTGTGAGAATAAAACGGACGAAACATATAACACTAAACGGAAAGAAAGGAAAAGCCACATGAACGAAGGGAAGGCAACGAACACTAAAAGTAACAAAAGAGGACAAGAAACAACAGAGAGACAATAGAAACAGGAGAGAGTAAAACATGAAAGCAAATTACATTGGCTGGCCAACAACGAGAATAAAAAGTAAAGTTGCTATGGAGGCATTGTCGGCCAACACCGAAGGCAGAGTGCTGGGAAAGTTAAAAGTCTGCCGCAGAGCGGCTAAAAGTGGGCAGTCCAGCAAGAGGTGGACGACTGTAACTGGACAGTGTACTTTGATAATGTAATATCTCTGTACTGTTGTTTACAAAGGTTTTTTCCTGTATTTCGAATTATTGTTAACGAAAATATTTCTAAAGATATGCCATGCTTTTGATGTCATTTACTTGACATCTTTGCCTCGAGTATGTGTCTCACAAAAGCTAGTATAGTGAACCATCGTTTCCACAAGCTCTTTCCACACTTCTCTATGATTTGCGGTGTTTAGGATCGAGTTTCCGGTATCACCAAATTTAAGTCTTTGCAACAACTGGTAACCTTCAACGTCCGTCTGAAGTACTGACTGTCGAGACTGCCTTAAGGTGTCTATGCACAGACTGAGCAAATTTGAGTTAATGTCACTGCTTATCCAATATGCAGTGCACTCTTCACCACTATTCTTCACCACTGGCGAAAAGTGCTTTACAATTCAGAGACCTAGCGAATCTATACTTGCTGAGGGAATGTCTCCATGGAAAGACACAAAAAGTTAACGAGGCCTTTAAGAAGACTTTGGACTCTCAATCCAAAAAAATGTCTTCATAGGCATAAGAATTTTAAGGCTAGGCATGTGGGATGCAGCGATCTGCTTCACGACAGGAATCATGGAAAAGTAAAAGCCCTGGATCAGCTGAAAACAAATATAGTGCATAATACAGTAGGAACATTGGAAAACATGGACCGATAAAGAGTCCGGAAGGCTAAAATTTCTGTTCAGCAAGGAGGGAAGAAAGAAGAGAAGATGGAATAAGTTATGTGATGAGGAAGGACCAGACTAAGAACCACGCTGCTTTTAACTAGTTTTTCAGGGAGTGTGATGTGTTTCCACAGGCTTACTGATTTAACTTGAATTTTCTAAAAACAGTAAATTTTCTGATAACATCCCCCCCCCCTTTCATTTTCTCAGGAACCAATAGACATACAAACATAAAACTAAATTAAACTTTGAACTGGCCTTGAGACCCCATGATAACAGCCCGATTGCCATCTCATCCTCAGTCCATAGGCGTCGCCTGATGTGAATATGGAGGTGCATGTGGTCAGCATACCACTCTCCCAGCCACAGTCAATTTTCATGACCGCAGTTTCTACTTCGCCATAAAATATCTCCTCAGTTGGCCACACAAGGGCTGAGTGCACCCTGTTCGCCAACGGTGCTCGGCAGACAAGGACGTTCATCCGTCAAAGTGAGAGGTGGCATGACCCCCCTCTCATATTTCTATCTTACGATTTTCCCCACTAATTGCATGTGGTGAAAAGTTGCTATTCCTTCACAAGCGGACTTCCCACGCAGCGTCTCTCGTCACCCAGGTGGTCCGGTGACAGGCGTGCTCTGCTGATCTTGAAAGGGTAAGCCGACAGGTGTGAGGGAGTCGAGTGAATGCTTTCCAGACGCCGACATTGTCAAAAGACACGCCCGGAGGGGCCTGAAGTAGCGGCTGGGCTAGAGGTTCCGTTACTTCGCACAAACTTAGCGAAAACTTTCTGGCGGGCTACCAGCGAGGCGTGGGAATGACTTGTGTTCCCAAGCAGCCTTGGCGCGCAAATTCCCGCGTTTTCTGCCGTATAGTAACTGTGATTGGCTTGCTCAGGGCATAGCTCCGTGACGTAGCAAAATCGGCGCAGAAATTGGCGCCAAGAATCTCCATTGGTGGAATGGTAGTGCTCCAGCAATAGAGTGGAATTTTCCGCCGGTTTTCCAGTTGCTGATTGGAACGGTTAACCACGGCCACTGTCATGGGGGCGGGAATGTTCTGTGTTCGGTTTGTACGGGTGCTCTTGTGGGTAGTCGGCTCTCGCCTTTCGGTCGGAGTAGGTTACAAGACTCAGCCCTCGCCGCTCTGGACAGCCGGCCTTCCGTTGGCTGTCTAATATACTTTTATTTAATTGTAACTGTTTGACGAAGTTGCCCAAGTTTCGACTTCAACGTAACTTTCTGAATACAGTTGGCAATTGAGCGTTCTGCGTACAAGCGGCCTATGTTGTCTGTCTTGAGCAGTTTTGGCTAAAGTTGACTGTATCGGAGTTACAGTGTGACTTCGCTTGATAAAATCAATCACTGTACCGTCAGTGATTGTGTGGCGAGCCTTCTTCGTCTCCCTCAGAGGCGCATTTGCATTGCTAGGAAGTCTTTAGTCTGGAACAACCAGACCAGGATAATTAGTTTCGGGCTATACTCGCGACATTATCATCACCACGACGGGACGTCGAAGCAACCAGCCATCGCCTCCGGTACGCCAGATCGTGTTCTTGCAGTTAAGAAGACAGTTTGGTAATGTATGTCCGCAGCACCGGCAGATAGGGATTTTCCTAGGTGATAATCAGAGCTAAGCAGAGCGCGCCTGTTCGTCTTTCTCTAACTTTGTTCTGTCTTGGGTAGCAGCAATTAATGTTGGGTTAGCTGAGTGTCTCTCTTAAGATTTGAGTGGGAAGGAATTGGCTTCACATAACACTTCGTCATAATCCTCACAATCTAGTTTAGGGACAACTTCACCTTCACAATGTTTGTTTGAGTATCCAATTTGAGCCAATTTGATGTATTGTAAATGTTTCATGTATTTTTGTTTATTATTTTGTGTTTAGTCTTAATAAATCATATTATTAAACACCTGGAAATTGAAATAAGAACACCGTGAATTCATTGTCCCAGGAAGGGGAAACTTTATTGACACATTCCTGGGGTCAGATACATCACATGATCACACTGACAGAACCACATCACATAGACACAGGCAACAGAGCATGCACAATGTCGGCACTAGTACAGTGTATATCCACCTTTCGCAGCAATGCAGGCTGCTATTCTCCCATGGAGACGATCGTAGAGATGCTGGATGTAGTCCTGTGGAACGGCTTGCCATGCCATTTCCACCTGGCGCCTCAGTTGGACCAGCGTTCGTGCTGGACGTGCAGACCGCGTGAGGCGACGCTTCATCCAGTCCCAAACATGCTCAATGGGGGACAGATCCGGAGATCTTGCTGGCCAGGGTAGTTGACTTACACCTTCTAGAGCACGTTGGGTGGCACGGGATACATGCGGACGTGCATTGTCCTGTTGGAACAGCAAGTTCCCTTGCCGGTCTAGGAATGGTAGAACGATGGGTTCGATGACGGTTTGGATGTACCGTGCACTATTCAGTGTTCCCTCGACGATCACCAGTGGTGTACGGCCAGTGTAGGAGATCGCTCCCCACACCATGATGCCGGGTGTTGGCCCTGTGTGCCTCGGTCGTATGCAGTCCTGATTGTGGCGCTCACCTGCACGGCGCCAAACACGCATACGACCATCATTGGCACGAAGGCAGAAGCGACTCTCATCGCTGAAGACGACACGTCTCCATTCGTCCCTCCATTCACGCCTGTCGCGACACCACTGGAGGCGGGCTGCACGATGTTGGGGCGTGAGCGGAAGACGGCCTAACGGTGTGCGGGACCGTAGCCCAGCTTCATGGAGACGGTTGCGAATGGTCCTCGCCGATACCCCAGGAGCAACAGTGTCCCTAATTTGCTGGGAAGTGGCGGTGCGGTCCCCTACGGCACTGCGCAGGATCCTACGGTCTTGGCGTGCATCCGTGCGTCGCTGCGGTCCGGTCCCAGGTCGACGGGCACGTGCACCTTCCGCCGACCACTGGCGACAACATCGATGTACTGTGGAGACCTCACGCCCCACGTGTTGAGCAATTCGGCGGTACGTCCACCCGGCCTCCCGCATGCCCACTATACGCCCTCGCTCAAAGTCCGTCAACTGCACATACGGTTCACGTCCACGCTGTCGCGGCATGCTACCAGTGTTAAAGACTTTTTTTTTTTTTTTTTTTTTTTTTTTTTTTTTTTCCACTAGCTGCTTATATTTTATGACCCACCGTCTAATTTCTTATGGTGGGTCGTATATTGCCACTTAGCCGCTGTGACTGGGTCCGGGGTCCGCAGTGACTGAAAGTAACACCACCCCGGCTCCCGTCCCCACTCACACCGTTGCCCGTGTCCCGCCACGTGGAGGCGGGCTCTGTTTAGATCCATTTGATATTTTTTTTTGTGCAGCATTAGAAAAACTTATAACTAATACAAAATCAAGTAAGATATTAATAAACAAAACGAAATTAAATATTTAGAAAGAAGGAAGGAAGAGAACTGAATAGAGAAGTTATAGGTATAATATGGCCCGTCACCTGGTTGTGGGCGGCGGCCCGGGTCTTGGAATGACCCTCAAGACGCTGGCCGTTGCTCACCATGCTTTTAACATCTACCATCCTAAAAACTACCTTAACTAGAAGAGATTAGGGTACGTTAAAGCTAGAAACTAAGACTAAGACCTCCATGTCCAGCCGGCTAAACTATTTACGATATACAATAGAGAGGTAACTGATTTTGTGCTTGGCTCAAAGTTGCTAAAGACTGCGATGGAGCTCCGTATGCCACGGCAAACTGGCTGACACTGACGGCGGTGGTGCACAAATGCTGCGCAGCTAGCGCCATTCGACGGCCAACACCGCGGTTCCTGGTGTGTCCGCTGTGCCGTGCGTGTGATCATTGCTTGTACAGCCCTCTCGCAGTGTCCGGAGCAAGTATGGTGGGTCTGACACACCGGTGTCAATGTGTTCTTTTTTCCATTTCCAGGAGTGTATTTTGCACAGAACTTTCATTCTGTTAATCGGTAGAGCAACCCGATCATTTCTCACTACATGAAACCTTCGTTTATTTAACTTATTTATCAAATTAAATTATTGCAGGTGCCAAACTCTTTTCTACTCCACTGGCAGGGTTGATTACAGTCAGTTAGCGTATTTTTTTTTAATCCATGTGCAACAGCAAAAGTCGGAGTTAGAATAGGGGGGGGGGGGGCTTAGAGCATCATTTACATATGTAGATTCTAGAAGAATTTAGTGTTAAATACACTGCTAGCCCCGGCACCTCGCAAAAGTGCCACCCACACCCGACAGCACTTAAGTTCGGTGATCTGACGGGAACTGTTGTTACCACTGCGGCAAGGCCATTGGCCATAGAAACGTAATAATTGTGTAAATTATACATATGGTGGTCGTCATTATACGGATATATGGTTAGTGTTTGAGAGTGATATAATTGATGCTGTGTTTTATAAAAAGCAATTATTTTTTCCAAAACATAGACAAATGAAGAAAAAACTGTATCTCAATGCCAATACATGTACCTTCCCCGCTCTAAATCAGTGAAAACCGACCGAGATGTTAAAGTGGCAAAAATTTGGTAATGATATCTTCAATGGTGTCAGAAATAATGGGTTAAATATTAACAGAAATTAGCATTGCCGGTATGCGTGGTCCAGTCTCACCTCAAGTGACTTCTTGTAGCATGTGTTCTGAGCTCTAACTATGTGAATGCCGTCGTGGCTTGACTAGCTTTTGGAAGTAATTGTATGCTCTTCCACTCAAATATTTTGTAAGTAAATTGCCTTTCCTCACTATCGTTTCCCTGTTCACACGAATATACGCACAGATGCAGTGTGCATAGTAGCGCTCAACATAGGGTGGACGTTTGTCGTCGCAGGGATCGGTATTCTATTAAATTATTTGTAGGATCAACATCTAAGTATTTAGCAGTCACGGTGAACAATGCGCATCGTCATTCCTTCCAGACGGAGTTGAAGGAGTTGGTGGAGTGGTAGTTCATCAGTCCGCATGAAATTTAAGCATTTTACGTCTTGTATTTCTGAGCTACGATAACAGTCTGCGTAAACCATGACCAGTGCACGCAACGGCGGTACTCGTATAAGCACTGATGTTTACACGTTTTTCATGTAAATTTCGATGCTTGATACGAATTGTCAGGCTCAAGCAAATCAACTGTTTGCTATATCCGTTATAGATACGTTGGCGTTAAGTACGGATTTCCAGTTCCAGATCATGTTTTCTAAATGCAGCAGCCACTTCACAATACTGTATAGATTCGTGGGTATGAATTTTGTATGTGAGAGAGCACTTCACTTCCGGGCATATTTTCGGACTTACTTTTGTAGGTAATCTGCTTCCAGAACTACACAGGATTCTTACAACTGTTTGTGACCCTTGGGTGTCACCTGAGGACGTTCATTTAGAACGAAACCGGTTGTCGCATAATAAACGTACCTGAAATACAGCTGTGGCTGTTTCAGTAACATTTACAATGAGTCATAAACAAAATGTGTGTCTTCGATTAACCTCCTTGATTTTCATCCTGAAAATTTCCCTCCGCTTCTCCGTAACATGTGCCCTTACGTTTTGTATCTGGCTTACATCCAAGGTGCATAAATCACTTCTGCTTAGTGAACATTCCACGCAGCTGGAAGATAGTTACTGGAAGCCACTAAAAGAGGTATGAAGAGACTATAGGATTACAATGCAAATTTCGCCCGCACCCCATATAGGACGGGCGTTTGTTGTATGATATTGTGGAATATTCCAGCTTCAGCCCCTATAGCTTTTTTAAGTTACGATAGGTGGCGGCGCAGTACGTAGCCTTCGAATTGGCGTCTGTAACGGAGGTACGCTCCAAGCAGAGCTTATTTTTTACGGAAAAACTGAGCATCGCAGATATTCCAGCATGTCTGCGGAGACCAGGCAGCTAACAAAAGTACGGTGAATCGTTGGGCAAGACGTCTGGCTTCATCCAAAGAAGGTCGCACAAACCTGTCCGGTCTCCAGCGTACTGCACGCAGCTGTGACTCCTGCAATGTTGGAACGTGCGGACACTCTCATTCGAGGTGACCAGTGTATCACAGACACGTCGCTCCCGACTTGGACGTCTCTGACCGTAGTGCACCTGCGAGGAGTTCACAAAACTTCCCTGGACTCCTCTTCCTCATCCACACTACAGCCCAGATCTCGAACCTTCCGACTTCCCTTCGTTTGGCTCAAAGAAGGTTGTACCCTGCAGGAAGCAGTACGTGGATGATGCGGAGTTTATTGACACAGAAAGGCATTGGCTCCGACGTGGACCAGTATAGTGGTACCACGCGCACATACAGGCCTTCCTGGAGAAGTGGCATCAGGGCTTCGAAAAATGGTTCAAACGGCTCTGAGCACTATGGGACTTAACATCTGAGGTCATCAGTCCCCTAGAACTTAGAACTACTTAAACCTAACTAACCTAAGGACATCACACACATCCATGGCGAAGCAGGATTCGAACCTGCGGCCTTAGCAGCCGCGTAGTTCCGGACAGAAGCGCCTAGAAGCGCTCGGCCACGTCGGCCGGCATCAGGGCTTCGCACTGAACGGAAATTATGTTGTAAAAATAGTGCTCTGTAGCGAAAAGATTGAGGAATAACACGGTGTATTGGAATCCTAAATAAAAGCACCTGCCTTCAGAAAAAAATGTGCTTCTTTACGGTACTTACTGAACGCCACATAATATAGGTGACATTGTCGTTCCAATAAAAGTATAAGCGCTGACGCTTCGAGATGATGAGCACACATTGACACTCGCGTTACCGGCACCCACGTACGCTAGAAAACACTACAGAAAACAAGGAAGCAACGTAAAAGGGTCACGGGATTCCCCCAAATTCGGCGCGTCCGCCGCCAGCTGCATAAATCACGCCTAATTCTCGCATTCATCACGACCGCCGGCAGTCCGGCCGAGGGAATAACTCGCCGCCCGTCGCCGGTCACCGGGGTTAATTTATCTCCCGGGCCTTCGGACGGCGTAATACGATCTCGCAACATCTGAATCTCTCTCCCCACCCCCCACCCCCCACCCCCTACTGGCAACGCGGCTCGCAGATGAACATACAAATGAGCTGAGTAGGGCGCCGCCAGATAAGGCCGACATAAATCTACGACCGGCCGAAACCGTGGGAGGAAAAAAAAAGGAAGGGGGACAAATAAAAATATAAAAAAAAAGTACATAGAAAAGAGAGGCGACGGATGTGAGCAAGGCGTGGCAGACGCCGGAGAGGGGAGGGGGGACGGGGGGAGGGGCAGGCGAGGAACAGGGCGCCGCCGTAAAGGAATAATACACAAGTAGCCTCGTAAATTATCTTGAAAGGCAACACGGCGATCCGACCTGCAGCCGGAACACCTATGCATGCATAGGCGCGCGCGGGCCAGCGTTCACACACACAAACACACACACACACCACAAGACTGCCGCCAAGCACTCTGTATGTGCGGTGCGAGGTGCCGGGCTGCCCGTGTATGTGAGTGCGACGTTTCTGCCTTGAGCGCATCGTCAGGAACACGCCCCGACGCCGCGCCGCCCGGCCGGTATGTAGCTCTAGTCGCAGGTACGCGCCATCCATCAAAGGGCCGCCGCCTCGCATGAATAGCCAGCCAAGCGGCTCCTCCCGGCCCGCGGCTATTTGCATACGATCGCGGCGCCTCAGGGACGCGCGAAGATGCCAAATAAAACATCAAAGCGGAACTGTTTTGCCCGTCTCCTGTTCACAGCGCGACGTACACCACAGGCGCCCACTCGAACAATCCGTCGTTCTTGATAATGTGTGAAAAACCCACAGACAAGGACACAGCGACCCGTTGTTCAAAATTGGCACTATTTACAACTATCTGTGAACGCAAAAGTTTTATTTGATTCCGTACCACATTTTTATCACCAGATGTCAGTCTTGCTAGACTGTTATATGAGACACACGAAAGATCTGGCCAAGATAGTCACAGTTAGCAAATGTACACTACTGGCCATTAAAACTGCTACACCAAGAAGAAATGCAGATGATAAACAGGTATTCATTGGACAAATATATTACACTACAGCTGACATGTGATTGCATTTTCACGCAATTTGGGTGCGTACATCCTGAGAAATCAGTACCCAGAATAACCACCTCTGGCCGTAATAACGGCATTGATACGCCTGGGCATTGAGTCAAACAGAGCTTGGATGGCGTGTACAGGTACAGCTGCCCATGCAGCTTCAACACGATACCACAGTTCATCAAGAGTAGGGACTGGCGTATTGTGCGTATTGTGCTCGGCCACCATTGACCAGACGTTTTCAGTTGGTGAGAGATCTGGAGAATGTGCTGGCCAGGGCAGCAGTCGGACATTTACTGTATCCAGAAATGCCCGTACAAGACCAGCAACATGCGGTCGTGCATTATCATTGCTGAAATGTAGGGTTTCGCAGGGATCGAACGAAGGGTAGAGCCACGGGTCGTAACACATCTGAAATGTAACGTCCAAGTGCCGTCAATGTGAACAAGAGGTGACCGAGACGTTTAACCAATGGCACCCCAAACGATCTCGCCGGGTGATACGCCAGTATGGCGATGACGAATACGCACTTCCAATGTGCGTTCACCGCGATGTCGCCAAACACGGATGCGACCATCATGACGCTGTAAACAGAACCTGGAGTCACCCGAAAAAATGACGTTTTGCCATTCGTGCACCCAGGTTCGTCGTTGAGTACACCATCGCAGGCGCTCCTGTCTGTGATGCAGCGTCAAGTGTAACCGCAGCCATGGTCTTTGAGCTGATAGTCCATGCTGCTGCAAACGTCGTCGAACTGTTCGTGCAGATGGTTGTTGTCTTGCAAACGTTCCTATCTGTTGACTCAGGCATCGAGACGTGGCTGCACGATCTGTTACAGCCATGCGGATAAGATGCCTGTCATCTCGACTGTTAATGATAAGAGGCCGTTGGGATCCAGCACGGCGTTCCGTATTACGCTCCTGAACCCACCGATTCCATATTCTGCTAACAGTCATTGGATCTCGACCAACACGAGCAGAAATGTCGCGATACGATAAACCGCAATCGCGATAGTCTACAATCCGACCTTGATCAAAGTCGGAAACGTGATGGTACGCATTTCTCCTCCTTACACGAGGCATGACAACAACGTTTCACCAGGCAACGCCGGTCAACTGTGTATGAGAAATCGGTTGGAAACGTTGCTCATGCCATCACGTTGTAGGTGTCGCCATCGGCGCCAACCTTGTGTAGGCTCTGAAAAGCTAATCATTTGCGTATCACAGCATCTTCTTCCTGTCGGTCAAATTTCGCGTCTGTAGCACGTCAACTACGTGGTGTAGCAAATTTAATGGCCAGTAGTGTAAAACATAATAAAACTGATAAATATGAATGACTGTTATTATAAGGTTATCAGTAGCATGCTGTGCTTGTAACTACAACATTCAACGAAAGTGGCATGAGAAGTGTAGATCATATGAAAATCTACTCGTCACACTATTCTGTATCTCCATTCACACACATGCTCGGAAACTAAAAATGGTTCAAATGGCTCTGAGCACTATGGGACTTAACATCTGTGGTTATCAGTCCCCTAGAACGCAGAACTACTTAAACCTAACCAACCTAAGGACATCACACACATCCATGCCCGAGGCAGGATTCGAACCTGCGACCGTAGCAGTCGCGCAGTTCCGGACTGAGCGCCTAGAACCACTAGACCACCGCGGCCGGCACTCGGAAACTCTCTGAAGTGTATGGCTATGTTTACTTCCCCCTGTATCAGTAATTCAGGTATGGAACATGCTAAGAATGATTGTAACACATTCCCAGAATCATTAGTTAAAACGGGTTCTATCAGTATTTTTTAGATCACTTCCGCGATGCTCTGCTTCCGCGAGTCAACCATTCCTTGAATACATTCAGTACCCCGTGTTAGGCTTATTTAGTACTGGTCCCATACACTTGAGCAGTATTCTAAGAAGGGTAACACGATTGTTTTGTAAGCTATCTTCCTTGTAGATTGAACACCTGACAGTGAATCGAATTGTGCTATGTTGTTTGCACGTAACTGAGGCTACATGATCTTTTCATTACATAGCGCCATAAATTTTTACACTCAGCTTTTTGTTTAAGTTAACTCGCCCCATCCTCGATTCACTGATATCGTTGTTATAGGCTGCAGCTTTATACTGTATGTTTTTGTTAGGTTCAGAAACTGACATAGTGCCCATTTGAAGCAAACGTGCCACACTTTGCATAATTTCTAAAGCTTATCAAGATATTACTTCATTACCGGTATCGGCATAAACTGCTGAAAGTCTGAGGTTGCTGTTAATACTGTCTGCAAGGTCTTCAATATAGAACATGAACAACAAGGGCCCTAGTACACATCCTTACGGCACACCTGAAGTTACTTCTAATTTTGTCGATGACTCTCCATCCAAAATAACATGAAGCCGTCTCCACCAAGAAAGACCCAATAAGTCACCAACTTCGTCTCATGCCTACATGGTTGTACTTCCGTTAAGAATTATATTCAATGGTGTGGTACAGAGTAAAATGGTTTTCGAAAGTCAAGGAATATCGCGCTAACCAATTTTCTTGACCCATGGGTTCGAGGACGTCATGTGAGAAAAGCGCTAGCTGGGTTTTGCGTAATCGATGTTTTCTGAATTTATGCTGGTTGCCACAGAGGAGACCATAGTGTTCGAGGGAACTCAGCGATTAGATGTCATAATACTGCTAACTACCAAACTATGAGGTCTTCTCTCTCTCTCTCAGACCCCCCTTCCTTTTTTTTTGCTTTTTTTTGCTACTTCCGATCGGTTACTAAATCAAAATCACATTGAAAATCCGATGAAACACTGCGCAGATGTGCTCTGAACGCCCAGTGAGCGCGTAAAGAAGCCTAGAACAACAGTCACCCGCTGAATATGAAATGCGTGCTGTCGTAAAATGTCTTCATACTAAGGAGTTCCCCTTGATTTCATGCAGCCCACATAACGTAACTATTGTGTATAACAGCGAAGTGCAGCAGTGGTGCAGGAACTTTGAAGTAGGACGTGCAGACCTTGATGATGCAGGTGGTCAGAAATGGAAGACAGTATCAACAAATGATCAGGGAATTCGAGAAAATCGTCTACGAAGAGCAGCTCATAAGAAGCGAAGAGGAATGTTGCCTCCAGGCGTTGTCCTTAACGACGGACAATACTCGGCCGGACACGGCAGCTACAACAAAGGCGCTTCTGCAGCGTTTTCGATGGGAAGGGTTTTTATGACCCACCATACAGCCCGGGTTCGGCTGCCTCTGATATTCATCTCCTGTCCCAAATGACGTGCTGGCAATGACGACAGTACTTTGCACAGATAACGAGCTGCAGACTAGCATAGCGAATTCGAGGAATGCACGAGGGAGTTGGAAACTTGGCACAACGCTAAGAAAAATATCTAAGTCGCAAAAGCGACTACGTAAAGAAGTAGCTGGAAGGTGTACCTAAAGATTGCAGCCGTGCGGGGTAGCCGCGCAGTCACAGGCGTCTTGTCACCGTCTGCGCGGATCCCCCCGTCTGAGGTTCGAGTCCTCCCTCGGGCATGTGTGTGTGTGTTGTCCGTAGCGTAAGTTAGATTACGGAGTGTGTAAGCCTAGGGACCGATGACCTAAGCAGCTTGGTCCCACAAGATCTTATCACAAGTTTACAATTTTTTAAATGTTGCAGATAAAACAATTTTAATTGTGGTTTACGTTTCGCGATCAATCAGACCTTAAAAAAAAAAAAAAGAAAAAAAAACAGAGTTGCCTTCGTACAAGGCTCTATCGAAATAAAATGTGGTTGATTTTCGATTTTCGAGCGGTCCACAGTACTGTGACCTTATGTTAGAAACTCATGACCAATTTAACTGGAGTCATTCTTAAGTTATTTGGCATTTGAGAGAGAAAGGGCTGGATTCCTTCCGCGACCAATACGGAAGTGGCAGCTGTACTGGAATTTTCAGGTGGCTGCGTGCTGCTCTTGTCAAGGAGACGTTGCAGCTTCGGACCTTAAGCGTCCAGTGCAAACTAGTTTAGACTACTCAGTTCACTTTTGTGTTTAAGAGAAAGCGTTTCTGTCACCACTGTGACAGAACTTACTATATTGGGGCTTCCTGTGTGGCACCGTATCCAAGCTATACGGTGACGTTATGTGGGTGGGTGGTGGTGGGGGGGGGGCGGGGGGGGGGGGAGGTGAAGAGGTCCTATCTCGACTCGGACAAAACCTCCTCTCCCAGTCAGCTGCCCTGAGAAATGGTTCAAATGGCTCTGAGCACTATGGTACTTAACTGCTGTGGTCATCAGTCCCCTAGAACTTAGAACTACTTAAACCTAACTAACCTAAGAATACCACACACATCCATGCCAGAGGCAGGATTCGAACCTGCGACCGTAGCGGTCGCGCGGCTCCAGACTGTAGCGCCTAGAACCGCTCGGCCACTCCGGCCGGCCAGCTTCCCCGAGAAATCGTGTCTTGGCGACATATGTCACCATCACCTAGCGCGGGTTATAACGGCGTATATACAGACCGAAGTGCACCAATTTACCGCTGGATAACGAAAAGCAAACTATCCAGAATCATCTGCTCCCTACGGGGCAGTGAGGTCATCTGCCCGTAGATGTACGTCTACCTCGTCGTCCGAGACGAAAACGTAAGTGGGGGACCAGGAGTAGCTAGTGACAAAAATCCTGGAGATACTGTCTCAGTTATAAGCTATTTAATTTTCATTCTCGCTCTAGATACTGATCATGTATTGGATAACTGTAAGGAAAACTGCAGTTTTAAGACTTTCCATGTGCAACCGTCTTGTTTTCACCACCAGGAATCTATTTAAGAGTAGTTAAGTATTGTCACTCTGTTTATCTCTTATTATTATTCACTTAATGTAGGAGTAGTTGTATGTGCCACGATTGCGTGATAACGTTGCATCGGTCCTATGAGAAAAAGAAAGTCATTACAGAAATGGAGATACGAGAAATTATATTAATATTCTCAAACACGATATATCATTAATAGTGGAGTAGTTAGTACCTCCAATGCCACACTGCGGTCTTTTAATGGTATAATCCGCTTGCATTTGCTTCACATCAGAAATATTTTAAATATTACTCGAATAAAGTATAAGGGTCACAGAACTGACGCAAGTAGAACATCAGGTTCTTTACATGTTTTGTCACCTGTCTGACTAGAAATAAATGTTATCGAATGAGTTGGCACACTGGTTAACACTCTCGACTAGCATTTGGGATGGCAGTGGTTGAGATCCCTGTCTAGCCATCAGCATTAACGTTGCCTATTTTTTCTCAAAACCGCCTACTGCAAATGCTAGGCTGATTCCTATGGAAAAGACACAGCCAATGTCCCCCCCTCCAAATCCCAGTTTGTACTCAGTCTCTAATCACAACGTCGTCGACCAGAAGCTAAGCCCTGATATTTCTTGGGAAGCATTAGATTTTAGTCACCGAAAATAGAATGGTCCCAGAACTGATCCCTACAGAACATCGATTACTAAGTAATCCTACGCATGAAACAGCCCTGGCGAACTCCGACTTACGTTGTTCTATTCACCTGTTCCCCATCCCCCTCACCCCCAACCCGCACCCTCGTACAACCATGGGCACGTCGCACGCTCTCCCCCCCCCCCCCCCCACTACCACGCCAGCCGCCATGCCCCCTCCACAACCGCCACAAAGACGAACCGCCCAGGCGCGGGCTTTCCAAGGCGCGGCACGCACGCCTTCTAAATCAAAGTTCTCTCTTTCCTGGGCCCGAAAACTTGGCGGCGGCGGCTAGGCCAGAGAGAACGGAACGAGGCATTATTTATCACGCGTTATATGTTCCATTACGGGCAGCCATAAATCAGCGCAGTCCGCCAGGCGGCTGCTCCGTGTTCTGGCCTTCTCCCGGTCCCGTCTGGTCCCACTGTACCTGTACGTGATATTTATATAACCCAGAGTGACCTGGCCAGCGCACGGAATCCTCAGCACAGGGAGCTTCCCAGAGATCTGCCAGATACCGGCGCCCAGATATCCGTGCACCTGCACTTTGGGACACAGTCTCGTACAGTTTTATGGGGCCGATGGTATAGTTAACAAATGAATGTCATATCTAACCAAAAGAATGCAGAAAATTGTACTTAATAATTCAACCATTATAGTCTGGGGACATAATTCTGACTGGGGAGAAATCACGTATAGGCACCCCCAAGGCTCAATCTTAGGTCCACTACTGTTCCTTATAAATGTAAACGATCTTCTGTCTTACATACAACAAGCAGAATTCACTGATAGTACTTTCACAATGTGTCTTGGGCATTTCATTCATTTAATGTAAGCATTCGCATGTCATAGATGGAAGGATTATTAGAAATGCAATGTTGTATTCACCCATCGAGAATGCACTGGACATGAGTGAACAATACACCATCAAAGAGCGTTATGGCTGTTGTTAGTACTTTCACAAGTTCATAACATGAATATTGTAATCAGCCCAAGCATAAACATAGAAACTGAAGAAATGCTAAACAGAGTTCTTAAAAGTGTAATTGACTGGTTTTCTGTAAATGGTATCACCCTCAATTTTAAAAAGACACAAAATACGCCGTTCTGCACATCCAGGGGTACTACACCAATGAGAAGTGTAACACATGGTGAGAAAATAAATAGAGTGGAAACTTCAAAAATTTTAGCGGTCCATATTGATGGGAATTTAAACAGGAAATGCACATTTTGGAACTCTTAAAACAACTTAGTTTTGTCACATTTGCACTTACAATCATTGCAAATCTTGAGTAGAGCGAAATCTGTAAGTTGACATTTTTGTATATTTTCATTCAGTAATATTTTATGGAATAAGGAACTGGGGTAATCTTTCTTTAAGAAAGAAAGTCTTCATTGCGCAAAAACTTGTTGTGAGAATAATACGTGGTGCTCACCCACGATCACCTCGCAGACTCTCTTAAGGAGTTGGGAATTCTGACTGCTCCTTCAGAGTATATTTATTCCTTCCATATGTAGGATGTAAATAATCCACAGCAGTTCAATACTCCACATGAACGTCGTCCTTAGCCAAAATGGATGCACGATGCTGCAACAGAAATTTTTCACCATTTAACCAGAGATATAAAGAATCGATTTACGTCCTCCGTTGGTATTTTGTACCGATATATTTAAATCTAGAGCAGAAAAACAATAATGTGTTTTGTTTACAACCAGCCGTTTCTTGACAATCTTTGTACTGCATGTCTTATAGGCTGGCATACTTGTACGCCGGAGTGTACTAGAGAAACGAGGATATCCTAAACACAACATAATCACTAGAACAATGATTAAAACAAGTGCAAGAATTTCAGGTATGATACTTGTGAATCAGGGTGCCATATGAGGCTGCAGCTTATAACCGGCATTATTAAATGTATATGTTGTTGACATCTTATGAATATGGAAACGAGAAACCCATCCCGGGTTGCAGATACCACAGTATGGAACCATAAACACCTGCTATCTTACCAACGATCAGTTTACTGCATCTGACACGGAAATAAAATTACGAAGTGCCATACATATTTAAATCAAATACGCAATTATATCAGAACATCTTGATATGATGGCGCTATTTTAAAAGTTAGCCCTACTTCTACAGCGCAGTGAGCTGTCTTAGGTCCACCCCATGTTAAGTGTATGGTGAAGGGTGCAAGAACAAATAGACTGAACTTGATGTGCTTCTAGAGAGCAGGATACTTCTACAATACGACGTAATCGAGAGTGAGTTTGCATTTATAACTGGAAGTATCCTGGAGTCATATTGCACAGCATGATAAATGCCATGCGGATGACATGTTATGTGTCATGTTATACGATATGACATCAAGTATCATGTTACTTTACTTGACACGATGCATTATATTGCATGACTTTGGTACTAACAATAACAAGTAAAGGGCAGATATGTCAGAATGTCTTGATTTAAATGTCTTTGACAGCTTCCAGGTAAGTTGAAGAGCTAATTCCCTTCCTTTAAATTCTTAACTCTGCCCGGGACATATTCGCATTTTATTGTGCTACAGTAGGAACGTTATTCATTCTGGTAGAGATAGATACTGCCTACGGGAAAATTAAAGAGACCTTTGGAGAAAAGAGAACCACTTGTATGAATATCAAGAGCTCAGATGGCAACCCAGTTCTAAGCAAAGAAGGGAAGGCAGAAAGGTGGAAGGAGTATATAGAGGGTTTATACAAGGGCGATGTACTTGAGGACAATATTATGGAAATGGAAGAGGATGTAGACGAAGACGAAATGGGAGATATAATACTGCGTGAAGAGTTTGACAGAGCACTGAAAGACTTTAGCCGAAACAAGGCCCCGGGAGTAGACAGCATTCCATTAGAACTACTGACGGCCTTGGGAGAGCCAGTCCTGACAAAACTCTACCATCTGGTGAGCAAGATGTATGAGACAGGCGAAATACCCTCAGACTTCAAGAAGAATATAATAATTCCAATTCCAAAGAAAGCAGGTGTTGACACATGTGAAAATTACCGAACTATCAGTTTAATAAGTCACAGCTGCAAAATACTAACGCGAATTCTTTACAGACGAATGGAAAAACTGGTAGAAGCGGACCTCGGGGAAGATCAGTTTGGATTCCGCAGAAATGTTGGAACACGTGAGGCAATACTAACCTTAAGACTTATCTTAGAAGAAAGATTAACAAAAGGCAAACCTACGTTTCTAGCATTTGTAGACTTAGAGAAAGCTTTTGACAATGTTGAGTGGAATACTCTCTTTCAAATTCTGAAGGTGGCAGGGGTAAAATACGGGGAGCGAAAGGCTATTTAAAATTTGTACAGAAACCAGATGGCAGTTATAAGAGTCGAGGGGGATGAAAGGGAAGCAGTGGTTGTGAAAGGAGTGAGACAGGGTTGTAGCCTCTCCCCGATGTTATTCAATCTGTATATTGAGCAAGCAGTAAAGGAAACAAAAGAAAAATTCGGAGTAGGTATTAAAATTCATGGAGAAGAAGTAAAAACTTCGAGGTTTGCCGATGACATTGTAATTCTGTCAGAGACAGCAAAGGACTTGGAAGAGCAGTTGAACGGAATGGACAGTGTCTTGAAAGGAGGATATAAGATGAACATCAACAAAAGCAAAACGAGGATAATGGAATGTAGTCAAATTAAATCGGGTAATGCTAAGGGAATTAGATTAGGAAATGAGACACTTAAAGTAGTAAAGGAGTTTTGCTATTTAGGGAGTAAAATAACTGATGATGGTCGAAGTAGAGAGGATATAAAATGTAGACTGGCAATGGCAAGGAAATCGTTTCTGAAGAAGAGAAATTTGTTAACATCGAGTATAGATTTAAGTGTCAGGAAGTCGTTTCTGAAAGTATTTGTATGGAGTGTAGCCATGTATGGAAGTGAAACATGGACGATAACTAGTTTGGACAAGAAGAGAATAGAAGCTTTCGAAATGTGGTGCTACAGAAGAATGCTGAAGATAAGGTGGGTAGATCACGTAACTAATGAGGAGGTACTGAATAGGATTGGGGAGAAGAGAAGTTTGTGGCACAACTTGACTAGAAGAAGGGATCGGTTGGTAGGACATGTGTTGAGGCATCAAGGAATCACAAATTTAGCACTGGAGTGCAGCGTGGAGGGTAAAAATCGTACAGGGAGACCAAGAGATGAATACACTAAGCAGATTCAGAAGGATGTAGGCTGCAGTAGGTACTGGGAGATGAAGAAGATTGCACAGGATAGAGTAGCATGGAGAGCTGCATCAAACCAGTCTCAGGATTGAAGACCACAACAACAACAACAACAACAACAACAACAACAACAGAGACACAAACAACGAACTTTATCAGTTTCAGTATACTGGATGTCCCTCTAAAGAGCCGTCAGGCACATTTTCTCTTTTGTTTCGGCAAATATTTGCAATTCCGTATTTTAGATGTACAAGTGGAGTTACAAACAAACCAATACTGCTCACCACGTCTTTAATGCGACACCCAGCCTCGACGCAAAGCTTCGGTTTGTTTCCCGCCACAAACAAAATTATTTTTAATGCGTGATTTTACGTGCCCCTTCTACAGAGCGACTCCAAATTAGTCTGGTACGATACTTGTTTTATCGACATGTATTAACAGGGACAGTAAATCACAAAGAATAACTAGAACTTCAGCAGCGAGAGCACCGCCCGAACAAACACTGAGTGGTACCGCCATGCAGCAACGCTGCTCTGTAGCTGCTGGGGTAGAGCTCACTATTCTTATTCACTGTACCTGTTAACACAAAAGATAAAGTAAATATCACACCAGACTAATTTCGAAACGCTCTGTCGAATGAGAACGTAAAATTTCCCAAAAAATAATTTTGTTTGTAACAGGAAACACACTGAAGCTTCGCATTGGACGTTGCATGAAATGCATGATGAGCAGTACTTATTAGGCTTCATTTCAGCAACATATCGCAAAAAACGAAATTGCAAATCTGCCGAAACATAAGATAAAATGCGTCTGACGACTCTTAGGAAGCACAGCCGGTATATGCGGCCTATTGACAGAAACTTATATAACAATGTTAGGAAGAAAACAAAAATACGGTTTTATTAGACTAGGTCTGTGAAGTCTCTGGTGTATGGGTGTGAAACCTAGGTTCTCACAAATAGGAATAAGAGCGAAATACAGACAGCTGAAATGAGGTTTCTAGGAACTTTGGAAGGCCGTACACGCCTAGACCACATTAACAATGAGGAAATTATGAAAGAATTGAATGTTAAACACGATAGCTGAATTCAGAAACAGGCAGAAAGACCATGTGAGCAGAATGCCAAAAGAAAGACTGGCGAAACAATTGTCAAATACAACCCGATAGGAAGACGAACCCTTTTAGGCTCAAAGCGAGATGGGCTAAAGGATAACCCTTTGGTATGCAACAGGCAGTTGGCCAAATCCCTGGAAGAAAAGGAAAAGAAGAAGAAGAAGAAGAAGAAGAAGAAGAAGATGATGATGATGATGATGATAATGATGGTAACATTAATGTACAGTGTGTCCATGAGGTCCTCTTACTCTTTGGTCAAAATTACATTTTGTGGTCCTGGCGGACGTCCGAGTCCTCCCTTGGGCGTGTGTGTGTGTGTGTGTGTGTGTGTGTGTGTGTGTGTGTGTGTGTGTGTGTGTGTGTGTGTGTCCTTAGGGTAATTTAGGTCAAGTAGGGTGTAAGCTTAGGGACTGATGACCTTAGCAGTTAAGTCCCATATTAGCAGTTAAGTCCCATAAGATTTCACACACATTTGAACATTTTTTACATTTCGTGTACTGGAGTACCAGCGTCTCAGGAATTATACTTCAAAAGGCTTCCTTGATGTATTTGTGGACTACTTCGTTAGTCTTGTAGTGAAACTGACCACGGGACTTTATTATTCCGCATTATCAGTTGCCTGGCGTTGCCTGAGCACCGTTTCAATGGGGCTGAATACATATGTTGTTGAACAGTGTCCTAACAACAGCCTTGAAAATTGTTCATTAAGAAACTCACGAACCTCTGCTAGAGCACTGTACTGCTGTAACCAATCAAGACACACGAGTCATCAAGTTACGTGTTAACCACGTCTGTCACATGTCTAAACGAGGATTTCCATACATGCAAATTTCGAAGAAATATGGTCCTAACTGGTACTGTGGTGACGTCCTGGCCCATCACATGTGGAAAGTTCCTTGTAGCCAATGACGACCATCATTAGAACTGAAAATCATATACCTCCTGTATGGACTGCGAAGGGTGAACCAGAACTCTACCGACAAAATTTCAAACGTTATGGGGAGACTTTTTGGTATAGAGGTGGTCTCTGGTGGGTCGTTACAGAGTAATGATGTAATTATGAACTTTTCAGTTTTTTACACGAATTACGTATATTTATAAGATAATGCCTTCAGAGCCGTGAGAAAGTCTGTAATATGGCAACACGAAAATCTGATTAATGTAACAGCTCTCGAACAGATAGAAAAGAAGTGCCATGGGGCTGTCATAGATAGAAGAACATCGCAACAAAGTGTTTCTGTGACGCTCTTTCATAGAATCCAGTGAACACAAGACGAGATGCATATCGGCCAATTCTTCAAAACTATTAACGAAGAACTAACTTTCCCGGAAAAAAGTACTGCATGCAATGTTTAGATCAGCGAGTAAAGTAGGCTTTAGTGTTGTCAATAAAAAGTATGATGGGTGGATGGAACAAGTGTTTCCAAACAAGAGAAGAAATGGATACCGTCAAAATTCGCAGTATTATGCACAATACAGATACAAAGGTCCCAGGAAATCAAACGAAATGTAATTACACTGTAACGGACCACCAGAGACAAGGGGTCCCCTGTACCAAGATACAGAAAGGTTCTAATTAAAGTGCGGCTCTACTCATAGAGTTCCAGTGTGGGCTAGAATTATAGTACGCGAGCGAAACTTCGTAGACGTTCTAAAGTGTTAATGCGGAACAGATTTACGCTGGAAAAAATTAGTTCCGATTTTGGCTATCTGGTGCAAATCTGGCGCTATACAGCATCTCGTCGACGTCTCCAGTGCTCATACTGGACAAGTTGTGTAAGTGGCGGTTAATTTTAACACCAACATAATGTATTTCTTCTTTGTTTTACCTCTTCTGCCTGCATCCTGTTCTTAATGCATTACATATGGGATCATTTCGTTACTTCTTGAACTCTCAGCGCCAGATTTGCACATGGCGGCCAAAATTGGAAGTACTTTTTATCAGCGTAAATCGGTTCCACATTAGCGCATTAGAATATCTACCATGTTTCGCTCCATACGACAATTACATCCCGCACTGGACCTCTGCCAGTAACGGCTCTTTAAATATAACCACCCAATACTCAGAAAGTATCACTGAACAACTTCCGAAATTTTGACGGTAGTGTTCTGTTCACCCTTTACATATTACTAAACCGTTAAAATAATCACCGTTCATCTGGCCCTAGTTACAGGTTGCCTACCGAACCGTGTTGTACTATTCCTGAGGAACCAAGTTTGCAGTGTGTATGCTGGGACATCAGCACAACATGTTCTGTATTTTAATTGTGTATTATTTTATTTGTGACAGACTGACGTCCCCTGCCAAGTTTCATTTGAAGCAACACCACTCTGTGACTTGTAACGAGCATGTAAAACTGCTATTGTTACAAGATCCGATAATGTGACCGTAGATATGTCGGAACCGTTCATAGTAATAAAAAGAATTACTAGGCATCTTTGCAAACTTGATTCTCCAAAAATAATGTAACTTTCAGATCGCCCCCGAAATGACACCACGTCGAACACATATAACAAAAAATTGATTTTTGGTAGTGCGTACAATTATTGACAGAATTTAAAAATTTAAAATATTGTCGTAACATATTAAGACCACGTGGTCTAACGCTGTGCTTCCCGAGCGGGAAGGCGTGCCGGTCCCCGGCACGAATCCTCCCGGCGGATTAATGTCGAGGGCCGGTGTGCCGGCCAGCCTGTGGATGGTTTTTAAGGCGGTTTTCCATCTGCCTCTGCGAATGCGGGGTGGTTCCCCTTATTCCGCCTCAGTTACACTATGTCGGCGATTCCTGCGCCAACACCGTCTCCACGTACGCGTACACCATAATTACTCTACCACGTAAACATCTGGGGTTAAACTAGTCTGGTATGAGACGTTTCCGGGGAGCGGGTCCACAATAACCTTGGGTTCGGTGTGCGGTGGGGGTGGGGCGGGTGGACTGCTGTGACCTGTTGTGGGGGTTGTCAACCACCGAGGGCTATGGCGGGGCGAAGCCTCTCCGTCGTTTTAGGTCCCCGGTTCAATACACAATACGCACACAATATTGACCTAGAAGTATAGTTTTACATTAACACTCTAACACAATAATTCGGGTATTACAGTTAGGAACCGTGTAGATGTCGAAACAACGTAAGCTATTTACCCTGGCAATACTCATCCAGTATTCGAAAATGAGACCACGTAGCAACTTCCAACGAATTTTACAGATAATTTCAAACCACTTCGAATTTTTTTTTCTGTCTCATAGCCCCCCCCCCCCCCCTCACATCCTTACCCCACCGCCCTCCCCCACACCCCCTCCCCCGCCCTCATTCCAAAAAATATATATATATATATGAAAAGAAAAAAAAATCACACACTGCACTTTTCGCATTTCATGCAGTAAAACTCCAGCATCAGGCACGATTTGTGTAAATACAGCGTGGAAAAAAAGGAAAAAGTCATTGATAGTGCTTATAATCGGGGTCCTCGTTGTGCAAGACTAATATTCTCACAACTTAGCTGTCCAAGAGTACTAATAAACGAGATAACTAAGTTTATCACGACTCTTGAAAAACCGAGTAACTGTATCCCAGAAGTGTTAATAATTGTTTTAGGCGGTGTCAGGAATGGAGCGGAGTCCACGGAATCAGGCTAGGGTAAATGAAAATCTGCTTGATGTAGAAGTAGCCGTCCCGGTTTCGAAAGGAGTGAGTAATGGCCGGGAGGGAAGAGTGATCTCGTGACACACTAGGCTAGGGTGAAACAGCTTCTTCATTTTTTATTTTTCTCGAGTAAAGGGACAAAAACGAGACCAAAATGCTGATAGAGACTCCAATATGACGAAGTTAACAGGAACAACTGATTAAAGAAAAGCAGACTATCCTAGTCGAGTTCTCAAAGTCACAATAACAAAATTAAGAAGAGGTAAATGGCTTAAAGTTTGTGAGAAAAAAATTATACTGTGGAACATCCAGGAACCCTGTTAGACGCTTAGCGGGACGAAGAGCCACCTTGCAGCTGTCGACGTGTCGTTCAGGAGACACTATTGGTACCCACTTGCTTCATCTGGGCGGTCATTTGCTCAACAGTTGCTCCTCTGTTCTCCCGTACACATCTCTGTAGCTGTTGTACATCCCTGTCATGTATGGTACGTGGTGCACCACCGTCGCCTTGGTGCCAGTTTTGGATAGCTCCATTTTTGCCACCATGGTATACTTTAAGCACGGAAGCAAGCGAACAGTTTACAAACACAGCCGTTTCGGAAACGATCCCACCTTTGGAGTGAACGTCAATGATCGTGCCCTTTACGACGCCAGATAAATCGCTCCGTTTACGCTTTACAACGAGTGCACGGTTTCCCGCTTATCGTCGTGCCCCCCCCCCCTCCCTCCCTCCCCCCTAATATGCTTTGTATACCCTCCCCTTCTAGTGTAGCCACCTGCGATCTGTGAGTTATTGCACGTTGACGTCAGACATGGGTACTCGTCATTGGTCACATCAATGTGACTGGACCATGTGACAGCGAGTAAAATACCTCTTCCAGGTAACATTCCCAAAGTCCTTTTAAACAGAAGAATGACTCAGCCTTAATTCGCCGTGACTATTAAGGCAAACAGGAATCGCCAGTATCTCAATAAGCGGTATCGCAATATTTATCTGAGAGATTACTCGCTGGCTCAGAAGATATGCCTCATAAGCGTACACCTCATTCTCCGCGACTTCTTGTTTCCTTTGCTTCCTGTTTCTGATCGTTTACTGGCCGTACTGAGAGTAGGACTGCGGGCTGTTGTTTATCCGATCTGTCTTGGATACCGTGAGATATTGGGTGCTGAATGCTGTAATTATGGCTGGTTTTATCGGCTCCGTAGATCGCTGGTCCTGGCGCCGGGCTGTTAGTTCCGGGTGGGTGTAGTGCTGAGCACGAAGCGTTCACCAGCTGGGGGGTCCCTCGAAACACACTGCACGAACTTCAGTGTCACTCGAGCACACTTACGGAAAAAAGGAAGGAATATTAGGGTTTCGAGGTTGTTAGAGACGAGGCACAAGCTCGGAAACAGGGAAGGATAAGTAAGAAATCGGCCTAGGTCTTTTAAAGGAGCGATTTAGAGAATACAAGGAAAACTTAAATCTAGATGACGCTGTGAGTCGATTGTGCTAGTCACTTAGCACCTCCCTCGTCCCACTTACACGAAGGGCGTTCAATTAACAGTATGTAATATTTGTGGCTTATTCAGCCATCATATTAGGCTCCAGGAAGCTATTCCCGGGACAGTGGAGATGCAAGAAGCATAGAGATGACGCAATGTGGGATGAGGTACCGGTGTCAGGTGTTAGATTCGGTACCATTCCCGTGAGAAACACCGCCTGCGTGATGCTGCTGCTCTGTGATTGGCTGTGTTCGGCGATAGGGCGCCAAAACTTTAAACTTTAGTTGCTATTATTAATTAAACCTGTCATCAAAATTACTTCATTTTTTTAAATAAACATCTCTCAACAGCCAGCTATCAATCAGTCATTTCAAAATTATTAAAATGAAAGTATTACTGAAACAAAAGACTGACGATATTACTGCCGATGCACTTCGTTGTCGTTCGGGTCACGCCTTGCTGGCTTGGCGCGCGAAGTGTCTCGGGCAGTTCGGCTCTCCAGTTCTGACCGTTCCAGTAGACAGACATGTTGTCTGTTATAGCAGTATTTGTTTCATGCAATTTTATTTACTACAGTTCCGACCGTCGCTTGGTACAGACATGTTGTTTGTAATAGTAGTATTTGATTCGTGTAATTTTATTCTCCAATTCTGACGGTTCCAGTAGACAGACATGTTGTCTGTGGCAGGATGTATTTCATGTTATTTTAGCCAGATATAATGATTGTGGAAATATATATTCAATACGTGATCAAGAATAGTTTCTCGTGTCTATATCAATAAAAATGCGAGTGGCATCCCAAATGAGTTATAGTTTATTCGTAGCAGCAGTTCCTTGCGAAGTTAATTTCAGCCTCAAGAAAAAGAATCCACGACCTGCGTGCTGTTTTCTGCGCTGGGGACATCATCATCATGAAGACAGCAGGTTAGTGAAGTGTACAAGAACTTATGTAGTCCACACAGGGCACTGGAAACAACTAGGCACCTCACGTGTGCTGCATGCACAGTACAAATGTGTTCAGTGACACGACATCTGCAGTAATGCAGAGGTGGTAAAGAAGGATGAAAGTATTAACACTATCTCACTTTCATTCCTTTTTCTTGCCATAAGTGCAACGCCTTTTCTCTGAAAGCAGATTCGTTTTATTCGGGATTCCACTGCACCGTATTATTCACACTTGTCTGGCTACAGAGCCCTATCTTGCAACATCATCTCCGTTCAATGCAGCCGGCCGCTGTGATCGAGCGGTTCTAGGCTCTTCAGTCCGGAACCGTGCTGCTGCTACGGTCGCAGGTTCGAATCCTGCCTCGGGCATGGATGTGTGTAATGTCCTTAGGTTAGTTAGGTTTAAGTAGTTCTAAATTCTATGGGACTGCTCTCAAATGTTAAGTCCAATAGTGCTCAGAGCCATTTGAATCATCCGTTCAATGCGGGCTTAAGCTACTTTACTTGGAGAGCCTGAATGCCCGCATGATACCATCCTACTGACCGACATCGGAGACAACGTCTTGCTACATCAGTAGCCCCCTCCTCATCCTCGTACGGCTTCCCACGGAGTACATCTTTCATTGGGCCAAACACCCGAAAAATAATCCCTCTGAATATTTTATGTCAAAATTCTTAAAGCTTTTTTAGTAAAATTCTTCTTACGTACAAGACTACAAAGCTTTTAATTTCGTAAGAACCATCTTCACTACTGGCCATTAAAATTGCTACACCAAGAAGAAATGCAGATGATAAACGGGTGTTCATTGGACAACTCTATTATACTACAACTGGCATGTGATTACATCTTCACGCAAGTTGGGTGAATAGATCATGAGAAATCAGTACCCAGAACAACCACCTCTGGCCGTAATATCGGCCTTGATACGTCTGGGCATTGAGTCAAACAGAGCTTGGATGGCGTGTACAGGTACAGTTGCCCATGCAGCTTCAACACGATACCACAGTTCATCAAGAGTAGTGACTGGCGTATTGTGACGAGCCAGTTCCTCAGCCACCATTGACCAGACGTTTTCAATTGGTGAGATATCTGGAGAATGTGCTGGCCAGGGCAGAAGTCGAACATTTTCTGTATCCAGAAAGGACCTGCAACACGCGGTCGTGCATTATCCTACTGAGATGTGGGGTTTCGCAGGGATCGAATGAAGGGTAGAGCCACGGGTCGTAACACATCTGAAATATAACGCCCACTGTTCAAAGTGCCGTCAATGCGAACAAGAGGTGACCGAGACGTGTAACCAATGGCACCCCCATACTATCACGCCCGGTGATACGACAGTATGGCGATGACGAATACAGGCTTCCAATGTGCGTTCACCGCGATGTCGCCAAACACGGATGCGACCATTATGAGGCTGTAAACAGAACCTGGATTCATCCGAAAAAATGACGTTTTGTCATTCGTGCACCCAGGTTCGTCGTTGAGTACACCATCGCAGGTGCTCCTGTCTGTGATGCAGAGTCAAGGGTAAACGCAGCCATGGTCTCTGAGCTGATAGTCCAAGCTGCTGCAAACGTTGTCGATTTCTTCGTGCAGATGGTTGTTGTTTTGCAAACGTCCGCATCTCTTGACTCAGGGATCGAGACGTGGCTGCACGATCTGTTACAGCCATGCGGATAAAATGCCTGTCATCTCGACTGTTAGTGATACGAGGCCGTTGGGATCCAGCACGGCGTTCCGTATTACCCTCCTGAACCCACCGATTCCATATTCTGCTAACCGTCATCGGATCTCGACCAAGGCGAGCAGCAGTGTCGCGATACGATAAACCGCAATCGCGATAGGCTACAATCCGACCTTTATCAAAGTCGGAAACGTGATGGCACGCATTTCTTCTCCTTACACGGGGCATCACAAGAACGTGTCACCAGGCAACGCCGATCAACTGCTGTTTGTGTACGAGAAATCGGTTGGAAACTTTCCTCATGTCAACAAGTTGTAGGTGTCGCCACAGGCGCCAACCTTGTGTGAATGCTCTGAAAAGCTAATCATTTGCATATCGCAGCATCTTCTTCCTGTCGGTTAAATTTCACGTCTGTAGCACGTCATCTTCGTGGTGTAGCAATTTTAATGGGCAGTAGTGTAGTATTACAGGGCAAAACTTCACATGCTTGCTTATGCAGGCTTGGCGTCCTTTTTACAATGTCGCTTACGAATAAAGTTTTCATTGACCGTCCACAAACATTCGACGTGCCCTGCAATGGACGCACGAGGAACATCCAGAAGATAGCCGAACTCCTTCCCTGCTTTGAGCATGTCTGGGATTACTGTGTCCACTGGTGTTGCTACGTGGCGTCGTGAAAGTTGCAGGAAGGGGAAGGCACGTAAACGGACTCTTTCACAAACATGCAGAAGATTAAATAAATCTCATACCGTAAGATCAGGCGATCTATGAGGCCAGTGGCGCAATGCGAGATCCATCCTCCCCTTAAGGACGATCCGTCGACTGGGCAGCTCGTCGTTAAGAAATGATTTAACAGTACCAGTGTGCTTGTGCACCATCCGGTTGAAAAATGGAGCGCGTTTTGTTGCTGTTTTATCACTATCTCGACATGCGCTGGATAAAGAAAGAGGGAACAAGCTGTGCCAGCGGAACCGCCACAGGCAGCCAAATCAACCGTAACTTACACAGGACGAACACAAAACTGATAAAATGCAAGCACGGATTCCTGACTGGAAAGGGAGGAGAAAAGGTCCTACGAACATGTGTCAGGAAATGCATCGTTGCCACAGCAGATGGCGCTAACAAATGACAGTTCCTCTGACCATGTGCCGTGTGTTCCTAGTGTGTTGCAGACTGTGTGACTGATGCAGGACACGGTAAGCAGTAGAACGATGTAGTATTCATGTCGGGAGCAAGCTGATATGGTGTTTAGGTACTGCCAAGCAGAAGCAAACGGTCGAGAGGCAGAACGGATATACCAAAACAAGTACCTCACAGACACCAACCGTATCACGAAACATTTCAAGCCCTTATTGGGCGTTTGTATGATCATGGGACCTTTCAGACCGACGAACGTGCAGGGAGGCGGCGGACAGTGTGTACACCAGATTTGGAGGACCACGTTGTACAGGATATTGAGATGAACCCTGGTAAATCTCCAACCAACATGGTATAAGCCGAAGTACTATTATGGGTGGTTGGTTGGTTGTCTGATTTGGAGGAGGGGACCAAACGTCTAGGTCATTGGTCCGATCGGATTGGGGAGGGGTGAAGAAGGATTGGGTAGGAATTCGGCTGTGCCCTTTAGTTGGTTGGATGGTTGGTTGGTTGATCTGGAGGAGGGGACCAAACATCTAGGTCATTAGTCCCATCGGATTGGGGAGGAATGAGGAACGATGGATAAGGAATTCGGCTGTTCTCTTTCGTTGGTTGGTTGGTTGGTTGGTTGGTTGGTTGGTTGGTTTGGAGGAGGGGACCAAACATCTAGGTCATCGGTGTCATCGGATTGGGGAGGGATGAGGAATTATGGGGAAGGAATTCGGCAGTGCTCTTTAGTTGGTTGGTTGGTTGGTTTGTTGGTTTGGAGGAAGGGTCCAAACATCTAGGTCATCGGTCGCATCGGATTGGGGAGGAATGAGGAACGATGGGGAAGGAATTCGGCCGTGCCCTTTCAAAGGAACCATCCCGCCATTTGCCTGAAGCGATTCAGGAAAATCACGGACAACGTAAATCAGGACGGCCGGACGCGGGTTTGAACCGTCGTCCTACCGAATGCGAGTCCAGTGTGCAAACCACTGCGCCACCTTGCTCGGTGTACGATTGTGTGTATACTGCATGACAACCGCAGCTATCCTTATCACCAACTTGAAATGTTATGTAATGAGGTTGGTGTCTGGGAGGGTAGTTGTCTTGGTACAAGCGTCCTGACTCTCGGTCATTTCCATCTCCTTGGCCACACACAAACATCATCTCGGCTCGAATACCGGACAAATCATCTGCCTACAGTACGCTGCGTCAATCACGCAGCCTGAAACACACAAAGCGAAAAACGTGGTCCATCTAAAACATTCATATTTCTTTACGTACTACACGAATATGTAATAAAAATGTGGGTTCCTATTTTAAAAAACGCAGTCGATATCCGTTTGACCTACGGCAGCGCCATCTAGCGGGTCAACCACAGCGTCATCTGGTTTCTGAGCTCATCAGTTCCCTAGACTTAGAACTACGTAAACCTAACTAACCTAAGGCCATCACACACATCCATGCCCGAGGCAGGATTCGAACCTGCGACCGTAGCGGTCACGCGGTTCCAGACTATAGCGCCTAGAACCGCTCGGCCACACCGGTCGGCCTCTTTTAATGGCCTACTAGAGGTGTACAAAGTTTGAAGTTGATCCAAAGTCGTAGCCTCCCCTTATCAGTCTTGACTTAGATTACAAGACTCTCTAAGTTGTCCTACAACTTGTTGTCACCAGGCGGCACATTAAAAATGCGTATACTTTGTTGTCTACCCAAAAGGTTAACTTCGCTGTGTTGGTGTTCCTATTGCGCACAGTGACCAAGAACAAGTATAATTTACGTACTTGTATCATTTTGTAAAAGAAATGATCATTGCACTCGATCGTCTTTTATCACTAGCAGGTGGTCTTATCAAAAAAGGGGTAAGAACTTTCACCATCTTAGTTTCAGCGACAACAAGCCCTCCAGCCCGATGCAACTCTGGCCACTGGTGTAGACACATTCGACCTGGTGGCGGAGGTCGTACTCTGAAAATGCTGGACCCCGTCTGCCTCATTCCAATTTAGGAGCAGCCGCAGGTGCCAAGAGCAAAGTAATGGATTCAAATAAGGTGGCAAGCCTGATCAGTGATTCCCCGAACGCGGCGGGCATATCTCTTCCTTCCGGCAGCGACCATTGTTCTTGTGAGCGCTTCCGCGTCTGACGGATGAATGGCCCACGCAGTAAACATTCCTGCCTGACACGTGCAACTAACACGTGGAGTGTCCTGGGGTGGGATGTGGACCACGGAGCAGCATTCAAAGCGTTTGCCCCCTATCTGCCTGGCATTACGATAACCACCGCGGAAAACGAAGTTCCCCGGAAGGAGGTAAAATTTGTATTGATTAAGGGACACGCTAACGTGAAGTATAATTAAACAGTCGATGACTCAGCGAAGATTGCCGATGAAAAGAACACATTTGAAAGGAGCAAATTACCGCCATCAGACCCGAATACTACATTATGTACATAGCAAGTCGCCAACGAGAAGACGAATATCAAGTGTCGACTGAAAGCAACGTATAATAAGAACAAATACAACCCATCGTTTCCTACAAGCCCTGGTTCCACACACTTAAGGTGAATAAAAAATTTGTACGTTCCATAATCTGCACTATAACCGAAAACCCCTTAATATGAATACGTTGAAGAAACAATCAAGATACAAATCATAATTTCTTCACATGTAGGCTATTAATCCAGCCAATTGGTGTTCAAAACAGCTGTTCCCGTAAAAAATACGGAAGTCTCTTTCTCAACGGCTTTATATGTTTTTTGAGGTGCTAAACCCGAATTTTATATTTCCCGTTTTGTAGGATATCGGCTTCACATTGTAAGAGGTCCTTGACTAAGGCTCTGAGCACTATGGAACTTAACTTCTGAGGTCATCAGTCCCCTAGAACTTAGAACTACTTAAACCTAACCAACCTAAGGACATCACAAATATTCATGCCCGAGGCAGGATTCGAACCTGCGACCGTAGCGGTCGCGCGGTTCCAGACTGAAGCGCGTAGAACCGCTCGGCCATTCCGGCCGGCCCTTGACTAAGGAATTAATTGCTAGCGCACCTGAGCAGATGTAGCTTCGATAGACTGCTCACTCGCTGCCTGCGATATGTATGCTACAATAGAATCGCAGAACTGAGAGCAGTGTCGGCAGCAGTAATAGTAGTAGTAGTAGTAGTAGTAGTAGTGGTAGCTCGCAGTCTGGCGGTTGGGCCAGGTCGCTCTTAGAGAGCAGTTGTCTATCTAGTTGTGTAGCTCACAGAGAGCACTTGTGTCCCGTATGGAATTACCAAGGCCGGTCGTGGAGAACGATGGCGGTGCCTGAGCGATGTAGTATATTATTATTTATTGCCGTGCGCATATGTAATTTGCAACAACTCATTTTGTACTATTGCTATATCAAAGTCACATGTAAATAATTTTCAATAATTTTTCAATAATAATCTTTCTTACAAAGATAACTTTTGACAGTCATTCATCTGAATTCAAACTTTTTACTAATTTCTCCTATCCATAGTCATATCAATTATCGTAAAGAAAAATCAGTTGTTTTTTTGTACACAACAAACTCCAGTGGCCAGCATTCCACTGGGCTGTGACAGAAAAATTTATTATTGGAGCAGATATATGCGCGTTATCCGGCGACATAATTCAGGTAAGAATCTTCAGTTTATTCAGAATGATTTTCAGGGCCATGACGCAGCATTGCTGACGTCTAGATTCACAGTCAGGTAACTATTGAAAGGTTATATATGAGTCACATTTTCATTGGGAGGTTAGTCAGATTTTTATTGCGAGGTTACGGAAAAAATTAATCTTTAGAGAGATTACAAGATGAAAAACCGCAAAAAACTCAAAATTTGCGCAATCTCTTTATTTTTCAGTTATACCGTTAAAACTGTGGGTTTTTCGAAGAAGACCATCCCATGCAAAACCAAAGTAGAAAAGATTTACTACAAAATACACTAAGCAGGTTCGATTTTCTGCCAACCGTTACTGGCATTAGATCGCTCTGAAAAGCAGCTAGCCGGCCGGTGTGGCCGTGCGGTTCTAGGCGCTTCAGTCTGGAACCGTGTGACCGCTACGGTCGCAGGTTCGAATCCTGCCTCTGGCATGGATGTGTGTGATGTCCTTAGGTTAGTTAGGTTTAAGTAGCTCTACGCTCTAGGGGACTGATGACCTCAGATGTTAAGTCCCATGGTGCTCAGAGCCATTTGAAAAGCAGTAACTTTTTGGCCATTCTGCAGAAACGTCAAAAACGCCCATTCCCCACCTACAACGCCAAAAATATACATGTTATCAACAAAAATACGTACAAGAGACGACTGTAACATTAAATTTTCCCATAATGGGGGAAGTGTATTACGCTCAAAAGAGTGAATTGATGGGAAAACGTGTTTGATGAAAACATTAACAAAAGATGAATACTAAATATGTATGTAGTAATGTATTTGTGTCTCGAAGTGGGTAAATGTTGAGCTCAGGGTTGGATCATCAATTCGAGTAGGTTCTCTATCTGGAAAAGAAAGAAGGCATTTGGTGACAGAAAATGGTACAAAAGAGAGTTAAGTTGTGTCGTGAAGTGTGGATTTATGAAGAAATACCTGTCTCCGTTTGGCAGCCAGTGGTCCAAATAATGTTTCTTGGGTACTGTAAAGTCCAGGCAAAAGGCCAGGGGCTGTGGAAGGTCCAAGCTGAAGAGAAAGTTATTGCTGTTCTTCAGCTGAAAAATTGTAATTGAATGACGAATGTTTTGATAGATGAAAAATGTTTAGTAAGGCGAGACCATGCTGAAAAACATTACATGGATGAATACCTTCTGTCGCCTCAGCTGCCCGTACAACAGTTGCAACAATAACAGACCTGCATTTTGAGTGTCTTCCTCATCCACCACACTCACCACACCATCCCCCAAGTGATTTCCATATGTTTGGACCACTCAAAGACGCAATGGGAGGATGAAGAGGTAAGCCACGTGGTGCATGACTGGTTGCGCGGACTACCAAAAGAATTTTCTTCTAAAGGATTTTATGCACTTTGTAAGCGCTGGAGGACTTGCGTTGAGCGTGGGGGAGATTATGTTGAAAAGTGATACAGCTTTGTATCACTTCTGCACAATAAATAATGTTTAAAAAAATATTTAAGATTTTCATTCGACTCACCCTCGTATATACAACTGCATCACTAGGGACAGGAGAACTTAGTAGTGACACGTAGACAGAAGAATGCTTTATTGAGCTTAATAAACGTTCATGATAGAAGATACAAATCCATGCAGGACACGAAAATATTGCACCACGGTGGCACATATGGGAAGAAGATATAAGAGAAAGTCTCCCATGATGACACTTCATAAATAAACAACAAGAAAGTTGTGTGGAAAACATGTTAAAGCGTTTCTTACTTAGTCGTAGAGTCTGACCTCAGACATCAAGAAGATAATGATATACATATTGAGGCTTCTGCAGCCGGCCTCAGACTCATTTAAAATTTTTTGTGTGTGCTGCCACATTATGTTATATAATACTTAAAAACTTAAATTACTCAAATAAACGATACTTCGGCCGTGATGCAACAGCTTTCCTCTCTTCTAATACGAAGCAGTGGCGTTTTAGGGGCAATGAAACAAATAAACTTGTAGCCGGTTGTACTATGCCACGTTCGAAAAAGCAATACTTTGAAGCAATCTCTCCCACCTACATTACTGTACGCCGTGTGGAAGTTCGCTGGAATTCTGTTAGTTTAGTGCCTTAATATTTTAATTATTTCGTAAGATGATACAACAACACAGTTAGAAGATCTTTAATGAGCCAACGAAATTTACGATAATGATTGCATTCTACGACTCTTACATTCTATACCGGACGATAATGCGAATCTGAGACTGAGTCTCCATGTCTTGAAAATACTTATGGCGCAATGAACAACCTATTGGCTCTAGTTCAGAGAGAATTGTTTAATGTACATCAATTGAGGTGCTGCATGCCGAATAATGCAAGCTTGTAGTCACGAATCAATTGTAACAATTTACTTGATATGTCTAGACAGAAATAAATAAATACATATTTAATCTCTTGTAACTTAGCAGAAGAGCAGAAACAAGGATTTCAAATCTGTTTTACATTTTTACCACGAAGCACTTTTAGCTTTATGAAGTGAAGCACCTCAGAAACATTGCACGTAATGCAACTGTCTAGGTAAGCACACAAGTCTAACGTGCTGAAAAATATCTCGAAAACTTCAACCCATTACCGTAATTTCTAATATCTGGTGTCTCTGTCAATTCCTATTTAATTCTCGGCCAGCTGCAAAGGTTACAGAAGGCTATGACATCAGAGGAAGAGGTTCTAGATCAATAGTTCTCAGCGGTTCTGGACGATTACCCCGAAGGATATCAGATATTAAACCATCTTCCAAACAGAGCTTATCACACAACTGAACTTTAGCTTTGAAAAAAGGTCTACATTTAAAATGACGAAAAACACATATTACGCAACAAACAATGAAACAAAACTCATCTTTTATTGCATGTGTTTTATCGAACTAATAAATAAAGAGTCAGTTAAACGGTTTTTAGCGCTCGTTTTCGATAACATTTTTGTATGCGGGTCGGTAAAAGTAAACTACCTGCGAACGCAAGTCGTAAGGTGTTCTCCAATCTCACTCCATTCCTTGCTTTTCTTCTCGCTGCTATCATAGTCGATCCATTTTTCACACCTGTAAGTTTTTCCGAATTAAATCAATATTTTTGAGGTTTTTCAATAATAACGGCCAGTCGTCACACAGGTTTTGTCAAAATATTGCCTTTATTGTGCTATCATAGTCTGTTCTCAGTGTTCGGTCTCCGTGGAGCCGAAGAAATTCTACTTTGCTTCGAATCTCAGTGTCTGACTATATTTCTCTGTTGACTGAACATGCTCTTAACATCCAGGCAATTACTTAACTACTTTCCAAATAAGGATAATACAAGTAAGTAGAATTTATTACTGATGGCAGTTGCTGACTATTTCCATTGAATACACATTCCATCGGAATTTGAGGAAGAGGCAACACGTCAAGACATTTACAAGTTTAAACATTTGGGTAGCAGCCTACTGGAAGATCGTTTAACTGAAAAAAACGATGGCACCCTCTGTTATGGTATGCTATGATAAGCTGGAAAATAAAGAGGATGTTCTCGTTAACTGTTGCAGAGGCTATAACTACTTACGGATGTTAGCGTTGGGAGCTTACTGGAAAAAAAAAATAAAACAATTGACACTCGCAAAAAAATGGACTGTAGCGAGAGATCGTGTAGAATATCTGACCAGACCACGTAAGAAATAAAAAAAATGGTTCAAATGGCTCTGAGAACTATGGGACTTAACATCTATGGTCATCAGTCCCCTAGAACTTAGAAGTACTTAAACCTAACTAACCTAAGGACAGCACACAACACCCAGCCATCACGAGGCAGAGAAAATCCCTGACCCCGCCGGGAATCGAACCCGGGAACCCGGGCGTGGGAAGCGAGAACGCTACCGCACGACCACGAGATGCGGGCTAAGAAATAAAAAAGGTTATGGAAATGATACAGATTCAAAAAAGCATCACAGACATAATTAGAAGAACGCAGGTCGTTTGATATGGACATACACAGCGGACGACAGATGGCCAGAGAAGAACTTGACGTAAGATGCTCACGGATGAAAGAGAAGAGGAAAACGGGAGTCTTCAAATGGTAACAGACTCCGTTGGTCTTTGCCATTGTGGTTTCCCGTTGACGCCAGACTACGCTTAGGGCCTGAAGACGACGCTTTGTGGCATCTAAACTGGTAGCATGTTTCGACTATACGACGTTGGGTTACAATGCAGCTATTCTGCATAGTCTTGATTAACTGAAAATACGATTAACACACCGAAGCACCTATGCAAAGAGCTAACAAATTATGATTCCTTATAGTAAAATGCAATTTTTAATCGAAACATTTTGTCCAGCAGTACGTTCTGAATCCCAGAAAACAAGTGTCATCACTCAACCTAGGCCTCTAGTAAGCTCCAACATTGTACAACAAAATGGTTCAAATGGCTCTGAGCACTATGGGACTTAACACCTGAGGTCATCAGTCCCCTACAACTTAGAGCTACTTACACCTAACTAACCTAAGGACATCACAGACATCCATGCCCGAGGCAGGATTCGAACCTGCGACCGTAGCGGTCGCGCGGTTCCAAACTGAAGCGCCTAGAACCGCTCGGCTACCAGAGGCCGGCATTGTACAACAGTTCATGTCGAGAGACGAGAATGTGGAACGGGTAGTTTGGTCAAAGCATTTCAAAATCTCATCTAGACTCTTCAGTTGAGTTCCATGCACGAATTTCTATGTCCTCAATTTGGTACAACAGCGAAGTGTGGTTGTATATTTTTTCCGATGTATCTATATTTTATTACCGTGATCAAACGTTCGTCAGTGTTAGCAGAGTTTTACATCACTATTCACAAACAACGGAGTAAAAGAAAGACAACTAACAGTCACCTGTATCAGGCCATTTTATTTTCCCCATCGACGCATTGCACTCTATATAAAAAAATGAAGAAATTCCTCCAGCTGTACTTAAGGTGTCGAATTTATTTTGGCAACTAGTTTCAACGTTGTAACATCATCATACAGTTGTTGACGTCAACTGCGTGCGGTTGATACTAGAAGTCAGTTACTATGCACCTTCCACACGGACCACGTCAGTATCTGACCACTGACTTCTAGTATCAGCCGCACGCAGTTGACGTCAATAAGCGTATGGGCCTGAAGATGACGTTGTTACAACGTTGAAACTAGTTGCCAAAATGAAATCGACACCTTAAATACAGCTGGAGGAATTTCTTCATTTTTAATATAAAGTTATACCATCTGACGTACCACTGTCCTCCATTTCAACTATGGATCTACGAAGCTACTGCACTCTAATCTCTTATGCATTACTAGACTGCATTAGTCCGTTTTCTGGATGCAGCCAGTTGTCTGTCTTAATCTTCATTTCCCTTAAAATAACCAATTTGTAGCGAAATGAAGATTAAGACAGACAACCGGTTACATCCAGAAAAAGAAATTCTAATGCAATCCACACTAATCCACATGAAGATTAGGGCGATGAAGGCCAATCCTCGGAATGCGTCATGGTAGAAAATAAAAACTCGGAAGTCAGATAATTAGTTTAGTCTGCTTTTTATATCATTAAAAGTCGCTGTTTCGCACTCACAATTTAGCATGGACGACAATAAGTTGTATCAGAGTATGTCAGAAACAACTGCGTTTTATTTTTACCTGAAAACGAGCAAAAGATTGAATTTATATGAAAGCAATAGAACGCTCTGAAGAATACATGCGATTAAAGAAGTTTTCTACACGCAAGAGAAGACAGACCATATTTTTCGAATTAACAACTCTACGCGCAATGCAGACTAACTACTACGCATACAGCGAATGAGATGCATTAGCATCAATATGGTACGTAAGTTCTTACATGCCTAGGAGACAAATGCTACATTCATGCTGCGTAAATACACGGAAACACTCTCACACACTGTCTGAAAATAAAGCACTCACTTCCACACACCGTTACATACAAAACCTGTCCTATTATTTTTATCACTTCTCTATCGTTCACTAATCGTGTTTAGCACCAATATAGAACGTGGAAATTGTTGACTTTTATGCCTTGGAACACTTCAGAAAGCTAAAAAAAAGATCAACTTCACACTGGCCTTCTATCGTTGCAGCTGCAGTTGTAGTCAGGATGTGGGCGTCCACGATGTGAGGGAAGTGATGAGAGCCAAGCATCAAGGAACTCACCTGTAACATGAAAGAAAAACGAATCCGATCAAACAGAAGTACTACTTACAATTGTCAAATACTGTAAAACGTCAAAATAATAAAACAGTGACTCTTTATATGAAAATAGTAACTGTTCCGAAAGAACAGATGCCAATGGTGACCAAGCAGCTTCTCTAGAAAGAAATGATAACTAGTCGAAACCCTCAGCTGCCAACAGATGTTGAGATGTTGTTGATATACCTCAATGCCGACAGCTGAAAAATGTTCCCCGACCGGGACTCGAACCCGGCATCTCCTGCTTACATGGCAGACGCTCTATCCATCTGAGCTACCGGTGGCACAGAGGATAGCGTCACTGCAGGGACTTATCCCTTGCAAGCATCCCGTGAGACCAACATTCCCAACTGTACAGAACCTCCTTTAGGAACATTACGAATGTAGGTGGCAGTTTAGTGTTGATCGTAATAAGGAAAGAGTACGTTCAGTTTTGCTCAGCTGTTTGAAAATCAAATAACGTAAGAAGTTTACCAGCATAGTAATTCACAATTTTTCTAAGGGGACGTTTCAGTATTACGTGTGAAGTGAAGTGAAACGACCACGTGTGCAATAGGAAAAAGAAATGAATCTTATGGAAATCTAATAAATCCACCAAACAAGATGCTTTAGTATTGCTTCTCTGTTTGGGAAACCTAACCAGGTAGAGAAGATACAGAATATGAAACAAAGTACCACGCCACCGGGCTGGTGTCCACGTCCCACCTCAGACACGCGCTACTCGAAACGTTTCGTAAACGTTCTCACACTTTACCGTGAGATCTACACCAGACGCATACAGATGGGGTGCACAGATTCCTTCTCAGGGTGGAGTGGTGACATCACGAACTGCATCGTGCCACCAAATGCTAATAACGCTGCCCCAACCGGCATATAATAACGCTAACCCAGGGAGGAAACGGTGAAAGGTAAAAGGAAAAAGGAAAAGAAGAATAAAAAAAACAAGGTGAAAAGAATAGCGAAGCGTTTTGTAAAGTGTTTTGTCTAGTACGGACGAGAGCCTTGATAGGATGCTCAAAGAAATTCAGTGTCAGACGCTGCTGGGGCCGGCCGCTGTGGCCGAGTGGTTCTAGGCGCTTCAGTCTGGAACTGCGCTGCTGCTACGGTCGCAGGTTCGAATCCTGCCTCGGGGCGCAGTGGTTAGCACATTGGACTCGCATTCGGGAGGACGACGGTTCAATCCCGTCTACGGCCATCCTGATTTAGGTTTTCCGTGATTTCCCTAAATCGCTTCAGGAAAATGCCGGGATGGTTCCTTTGAAAGGGCACGGCTGATTTCCTTCCCCATCCTTCCCTCACCCGAGCTTGCGCTCCGTCTCTAATGACCTCGTTGTCGACGGGACGTTAAACACTAATCTCCTCCTCCTCCTCCTCCTGCCTCGGGAATGGATGTATGTTACGTCCTTAGGTTAGTTAGGTTTAAGCAGTTCTAAGTTCTAGGGGACTGATGACGTCAGAAATTAAGTCCCATAGAGCTCATAGCCATTTAAACCATTCTGCACGGGGGGGGGGGGCGGTTTAACGTATCAGGAAGAGATTTACTGTTAAAATTCCGAGATACTACGTTCGGAGATGATACAGTCGATGTATTACATCCTCTCACATACGTCTCCCGAAATGACCATAACGACAACAGATCACTGTAATGTGAGTTTCCATCTACTACTGATCAAAAAGTTGAAAACTGAATAAATCACAGAATAATGTAGATCGAGCGGTACACAATGACACACATGCTTGGTATGACATGGGGTTTTATTAAAACCAAAAAAATACAAAAGTTCAAAAAATGTCCGACAGATGGCGCTTCATCTGATCAGAATAGCAATAACTAGCATAACAAAGTACGACCAAGCAAAGATGATGTTCTTTACAGGAAATGCTCAATATGTCCACCATCATTCCTCAACAATAGCTGTAGTCGAGGAATAATGTTGTGAACAGCACTGTAAAGCATGTCCGGAGTTATGGTGAGGCATTAGCGTCGGATGTTGTCTTTCAGCATCCCTAGAGATGTCGGTCGATCACGATACACTTGCGACTTCAGGTAACCCCAAAGCAAATAATCGCACGGACTGAGGTCTGGCGACCTGGGAGGCGAAGCATAACGAAAGTGGCGGCTGAGCACACGATCATCTCCAAACGACGCGCGCAAGAGATCTTTCACGCGCCTAGCAATATGGGGTGGAGCGCCGTCCTGCATAAACATCGTACGTTCCAGCAGGTGTTTATCAGCCAGGCTGGGGATGATGCGATTCAGTAACATATCGGCGTACCTCTCACCCGTCACGGTAGCAGTTACAAAACCAGAATCACGCAAAAAAATGGCTCTGAGCACTGTGGGACTTAACAGCTATGGTCATCAGTCCCCTAGAACTTAGAACTACTTAAACCTAACTAACCTAAGGACATCACACACATCCGTGCCCGAGGCAGGATTCGAACATGCGACCGTAGCAGTCGCACGGTTCCGGACTGCGCGCCTAGAACCGCGAGACCACCGCGGCCGGCTCATGCGCAGTCACTGACGTTTTGGTGTCCAGCGCCATCTGTCGAATATTTTTGTGAACGTTGTGTTGTTTTTTTTTTTTTGTTCTAATAAAACCCCATGTCATCCCAGGCATGTGTGTCAATTTTTACCTCTCTATCTACATTATTCCGTGGTTTATTAAGTATTGAAATTTATACTGACTTTTTGATCACCCGGTATATCTATACTCGGCAATCCACCTTACGGTGTGTGGCGGAGCGTACTTTTTGTACCAGTTTCACCTCCCCATTTTCCTTTTCCAGTCGCAAATCTTTAGCGGGAAGAACGATTGCTGTCAATCCTCTGTGTGGGCTCGAATTCTCTATCTTTACCTTCACGGCCTCTTCGCGGGATAAGCAACATATTGGTTGACTCTCCTATGAGCGTACGCTTTCAGAAGCTTAACAGTAGACCACACCGTGATGCAGAAGGCCTCTCTTGCAGCGTCTGCCACTACAGTTGGCTGACCATCTCCGTGCTTTCGCGCTTACTAAATGCACCTGCAACGAAACGTGCTGATCTTATTTGGATCTCTTATATTTCCTCTATCGATCCTATGTGGTATGGATCCGATACTGAGGAGCTACATGAAAGAATTGGTCGAACGAGTGTTTTGTAAGCTACTTCCATTGCTGATAGACCGTTTCCTGGCATCTGCCTTACTCACGATTAATTTAATGTGGCCGTTTCATATCAAATCGCTCCCTACGCTTACTCCAAGATACTTCATGGAACTAACTGCTTCCAGTGATCGTTCTGCAATTGTATAATCATACAATAAAGGGCCTTTTTGTCTATGTATTCGAAATACGTCGAAAACGTCCTTGAAAAATTAAGCCGATTCCTACGTTACATTACTGATTGCGTTTACTTAGGCTGACGACTTGTCTTGTTTGGGGTTCATAAACATGTTATTTTATTTGTCATTTCTTTTATGTTGTAATTCCATGTGCTGGCACGTTCCATGATCTTGGAGATTTGCTCCTCAATTTGGTCCCAAGGAACTAGACTCGTAGAATAAAACAAATAAATTTGTTTATGTTGAGACTGAATTGCCACTCCATGCATAAGCGTCTATCCTTTGTGGGTCTTTCTGCATTTCCCTACGATTTTCTAGCGTCTCGACTTCTCTCTGTAGAACAGCATGACCTGAAAAAAGCCACAAAGAACTTCCGACGTCCTCCGCTACGTTATTAATATATACTGTGAAAGGTAATCATCCCATAACACTGTCCTGGGAAACGAATTCAGTTACTTCTACGTGTTAAGACATTTCGCCGCTAAGAATGAAGGCCGTCTTCTGTTTGCTAGGAACACTTGAATCCAATCACACTGCTGGCCTGATATTCAGTACGCTCGTATCGTGTTCATTAGGTGGCAATGTGTAACTGTATCGAATGCATTCCAAAAGTCAAGGAACACGGCATCTATCTGAGAGCCTGTATCAACTGATATCTGGATCTAGTAGACGTCTACATGGATACTCTGCAAATCACATTTAAGTGCCTGGCAGAGGGTTCATTGAAGCACCTTCATTATTCTCTATTATTCCAATCTCGTATAGTGCGCGGAAAAAATGGACACCTATATCTTTCGGTACGAACTCTGATTTCCCTTATTTTATCGTGGTGATCGTTCCTCCGTATGTAGGTCGGTGTCAACAAAATATTTTCGCATTCGGAGGAAAAAGTTGGTGACTGGGATTTCCTGAGAAGATTCCGTCGCAATGTAAAACTTCTTTCTTTTAATGATTTCCAGCCCAAATCCTGTATCATTTCTGTGACACTCTATCCCATATTTCGCGATAATACAAAACGTGCTGTCCTTCTTTGAACTTTTCCAATATACTCCGTCAGTCCTATGTGGTAAGGATCCCACACCGCGCAGCAGTATTCTAAAAGAGGACGGACAAGCGTAGTGTAGGGAGTCTCCTTAGTAGATCTGTCACATTTTCTGTGTGTCCTGCCACTAAAACGCAGCTTTTGGTTAGCCTTCCCCACAACATTTTCTGTGTGTTCCTTCCAATTTAAGTTGTTCATAACTGAAGTACCTAGGTATTTAGTTGAATTTACGGTTTTTAGATTAGACTGATTTATCGTGTAACCGAACTCCTTTTAGTACTCATGTGGCTGACTTCGCACTTTTCGTTATTTAGGGTCAACTGCCACTTTTCACATCATTCAGATATTTTTTCTAAATCTTTTTGCAGTCTGTTTTGATCTTCTGATGACTTTATTAGTCGGTAAACGACAGCGTCATCTGCAAACAACCGAAGACGGCTGCTCACATTGTCTCCCAAATCGTTTATATAGATAAGGAACAGGAAAGGGCTTATAACACTACCTTGGGGAACGCCTGAAATCATTTCTGTTTTACTCGATGACTTTCCGTCAGTTACTACGAACTGTGACCTCTCTGACAGGAAATCGCGAATCAAATCATGTAACTGAGACTATATTCCAAAAAAATGTTCAAATGTATGTGAAATCTTATGGGACTTAACTGCTAAGGTCATCAGTCCCTAAGCTTACACACTACTTAACCTAAATTATACTAAGGACAAACACACACACCCATGCCCGATTGAGGACCCGAACCTCCGCCGGGACCAGCCGCACAGTCCATGACTGCAGCGCCTAAGACCGCTCGGCTAATCCCGCGTGGCGACGATATTCCATAAGCACGCAATTTCACTACGAGCTGCTTGTGTGGTACAGTGTGGAAAAGCCTTCCTGAAATCCAGGAATACGGAATCGATCTGAAATCCCTGGTTAATAGCACTCAGCACTTCATGTGAATATAGAGCTAGTTTCACAGGAACGATGTTTTCTAAACCCATGTTGATTATGTGTCAATAGACCGTTTTCTTCAAGGTAATTCATGATGTTCGAACGAACGGAGCGAGCTGGGTTTCACACCATCGTTGTTTGCGGAACCCATGTTGAATCATACAGAGGACATTTTCGGCACTGAGAAATCTCACAGTACTTGAGCATAAACGATGTTACATAACTGTATAGGTATATAAGTCAATCCTTTTGGCGTCTGTTCGACTACTCTTCTTGAAAACGGGAATAACCTGTGTTTTGTTCCAGTCACCAGGGATCGCGAAAGGGACACTGTTTTATTTCGCCTCACAACGTTTCGTGGCTTGCAGAGTATAGACGAGGAAACTGTAGTGAATTTTGGCGTGTCTCACTGTATTTGCTACCAGTTAAAAACAGCTGGCACGTTCAAAAACACATCTTCACGTGAGTGCTGTAGTGCTGTCTACCGAACTCCTGTCTGCCCACGCAGTGAATCACGCGTGTTACCTGGTCTGCGAGATATACGGCCGGGACGCAGAATGTTTGCATAGAAGCGCGGACCGTACCAAATGTGGTGGGAGGTTTTGCGGGGTGGAAGAGTGGAAAGAGGGGGCGGGGGAGGGGGCTGGCGAAGACGAACGGTCGGCGAGATGGGAGCTGACAAATAATAAGAATGCGCATATTAAAACAGCGCGGGCGGCGATGAATCTCCCGCGAAAAACGGCAGCAGTTTCTGACGGCGTGGTGGAGGGAGATTCTGCGACGTCGACCGAAGGCGACTCGAGGAGTGGGGGAGAAAGGGGGGTGGGAGTGGGAGGGGAAGGGTGGAGGAGAAGAGGGTGCCGGAGGACAGAGGACCGGCCAAAAAAGGAGCGAGGGCGACTTTCTGGCGGACAGGCCGCCCTGGGAGGCTGGCAGGGGTAATTTATGTGACAAAGTTGAAGGGGTGCAAGACTAGGCGCGCCCGGGAAGTTGGGAGACGAAAAATGTGTTCCCCCGGCAGCGCCGCCGCCCACGGAGGACCTCGCCCCCTCGGCCCCCGAGACACTTCCGGCCGAGCCTCGCGGTGTCGAGGCATCGGATGGAGCATTAGCCGAAACAACGGGCTGTCTGGGACGCGTTGACGCTTGTAGACGCCGAGCAGGGACGATTGCGATAACTGTGGTTGCTGCCTGCCGTTTTGTCAGTCTTGGGATAGCGCAGTGACCAGAAAGTGCATCATGTTTGACTATTACAGGTATAAACCAAAGGGGTCAGTAGAAGAGAATGAAACCAACAAACATTCCCAGCAAACACAAGCTTGGAAACCAGTAGTTTCACCAACAGCCGTATTACTGCTGGGTACAGAGTCCCCGAGGATCCACACTGCAGATATGGAAGAGATAAACCTTGTCAAGGATAAAATATAACTATCGATCATAGTCTGTCGAAGATAAAAACTTCTCATCGATTCTGTAGCGCCATTGTCCATATATCGCTGAGTTTCATAGTTTCTTCTTTTATCTGTGCTGTCACGTGAAATCCAGACCACGCCCACTTTTCACGGTATTTAGGCCGTTCTTCGACATCCGACTCGTCAGTCGGCAAGACTCAGCACAACCAGGAGCACCTCAGATGATGTCCAACGTAGCTTTGGACGAAACGTCAGGGATAGAAGAGTTCCATGGACCACGGCTATACAACCCGGAAGAATTCTCGGCAGCTGTAGCATCCGGTCGTGAAAGCCTTCATTGTATGATCCTACAAGTTTGTGGTGGGAATTTCCAAACACCCTGCATATTGTACTGTTAACACATGTATTTTGCTTCTAGTGGGTTAGCAGTTGAAAAATAGTGGACTTCGGCTTCTTCTGAGCATGTGTAACAAAAACTTTTGACCGAAAGCCAAGAAACACCAGAATTCAAGAAGAGACCTTCAGACTGAAGGGAGTTTTCTGTTGTTGGATCATGGACGAACTGCACATTGAGTTTCTGAAGGAGCCAAATTCCTAGCCGTAAAACATAAAACATATGTGAAACAAAACTAATTCGTAATCGAGAGACTTACTGGTATTTTCGTTTCTTGGACAAGTAAGAGCTTGCATACAGAGGGCAATCTGATGATGAAAGTTCCGACAACAAAGGAAATCACCTCGATTTATTAAATCTTTTGTCACGACAGGAACAGTTTATTCGTTGTCACTCCCAGTTCATTTCTGGGTTCAGAAGACGTGAAACGCAATTCCAAACTATTTAACGGAATTGGCTACCAACGTCACTAACGACTGCATTAAACAAGAGTTCCCGTCATGTGAGTTTGTTGTTGTACAAGAAGATAAAGCCTTCTATGTTTCTTGTAAGCCACAGATGCGTATTGTTCTCAGATATTGTACACAAGACGGCCCCATAGAAATATTTATTCGGTTTCGCAATGTTTCTAGTGACAAAACCGCTTGGATTTATTAGACATTGTACTCAACGTTCTCGATGTTTTAGGAGTTACTGACAAAATAATGAGCCAAGCATATCATGGAGCCTCAGTAACGGCAAGTAAACATGAAGGTGACCAATATTTTGTTACACAAAAATGTCCACGAGCTACATTTTTGCTCTTTTACGCTCATATACTTAATCTACTGTTGTCACATTATCTTTAAAATATCGAAGCAGTTATAGATTTTATTTACAATGTTGTATCATTTCAGTCACTTTAGCAAGTCCTTAAAGAGAACACACTTCTTAGATAATAAAGGTTTCAGATCTACTACACGCTGGGATTTCAATTCACTAGCTGTTCAGACAATATATCTTCAGCTCCATGAGTTGAAAAACATTTTCCAAAATAACACTATAAAATATCACACTGGGATGCAGAGTTGTTCAAAAGCACTTCTGGCTTGATTAGCATTCTCAACATGACAGAACTCCTCCAGTGCGTACCTGTAAAAGGGTGTTATGAACGTGTATTACAAGAACACGTTAAGCATTTAGCTAAATAAATATCCACCTTCCTTTCCCTGACAATACCTCTTGTAAGGCAAAGATCAGTAGGCTCACAGAGTGACGTCGTTTTGTTACGATCTGTGCCACTGTTTCGACGTATGTCAGTTGCTGAACAGAGGATATGAACGCCGGTCACAGTGCTCTGAGCACTATGGGACTTAACATCTGAGGTCATCAGTCCACTAGAACTTAGAACTACTTAAACCTAACTAACCTAAGGACATCACAAACATCCATGCCCGAGGCAGGATTCGAACCTGCGACCGTAGCTGCAGCGCGGCTCCGGATTGAAGCGCCTAGAACCGCTCGGCCACACGGGCCGGCGATATGTACTTGTATCCGGTAATACAATAACTTTTCTATAAGACGAAATATATGGTTTTTTGACGATAACATGTCACAGACGGGTAGACATATTTCAGCATGTAAATAATGTTTTCAGATACGAAATAACCGCTTGTTTCTATGCTCTGCGCTGTTTAATGCGTAAGTTTTATTTATTTTCAGCTCAACAATCACTTGAGAACGGTGGCAAAGCCGAAATCATGATTATGTAAAATAAAGCAACAATTAACAGTCAAATTGTGGAGATTTCTTTCAAAAAATGGATCTAGTAATACACTGCTGGCATTACAACATTCTTCAACATGCTTCTAGACGCGTGGATAGGGAAATAATTAAGATTTCATAGCAACCACGTAAAATATATAACACTAAGGGCATCTATGTTCTGTCGTAACGAAAATTTACGCAGCAGGTTTCTCATTCAGAAACTACCTTTGACTTTAGGATGTGTGCGAGAAAACAGCGTTTTGCCTCATGTGCGAAGAAAAAACGTCCACCAGAGCATGTGAGGGTTCAACGTGTGTGTGTGTGTGTGTGTGTGTGTGTGTGAGAGAGAGAGAGAGAGAGAGAGAGAGAGAGAGAGAGAGAGAGAACGCTGATGCTGATATGAAGTTTCCTGGCAGATTAAAGCTGTGTGGCTGACCGCGACTCGAAGTCGGGAGCTTTGCCTATCGCAGGCAAGTGCTCTACCGACTGAGCTACCCAAGCACTACTCACGACCCGTCCACATAGCTTTACTTTTCTTTTAGCATTTCAAATAGATTCAACATAATTCATGTATACACTACAGACGAAACCCGATTCCCGCACAGTAAATAATCAACTCCAAACATAAACTGCCTCTTGTCAAAATGATGAAACCAACTTGGTCTGTTGACTAGAACACAAACGTGGCGCTAAGGCCTGAAGCACAAAAAATGGTTCAAATGGCTCTGAACACTATGGGACTTAATACCTGAGGTCATCAGTTCCCCAGAACTTAGAACTACTTAAGCCTAACTAACCTAAGGACATCACACACATCCATGTCTGAGGCAGGATTCGAACCTGCGACCGTAGCAGCAGCGCGGTTCCGGACTGAAGCGCCTAGTACCGTTCAGCTACAACGGCCGGTGCCTAAAGCACACCGCCGTCGATCCCATATTTAAGTGGATATCAGAGAAAGCAGTGATACAGCTTTTCTTGAATGTTCATACACACAACGTGGGCCTACAGCACAGAAAAACCAGACTCACCGTAAGATCAACAGATTTCAGAAACATGAATAAATGCCACTATCTCATAATCGACAGTGATGTGCTTTGGGCCCTGATGATCCTCAGTGCCTCAAATATCCTATAACCCATTCAGAAACCCACAAAATAGGTTTACTGTCAGCAGAGCTTTAACATATACTGTCATCTGATCTAATTGTACTATACAGGGTGTTACCAAAAGGTACGGCTAAACTTTCAGGAAACATTCCTCACACAAAAATAAAGAAAAGATGTTATGTGGACATGTGTCCGGAAACGCTTAATTTCCATGTTAGAGCTCATTTTAGTTTCGTCAGTATGTACTGTACTTCTCGATTCACCGCCATGATTTCATACGGGATACTCTACCTGTGCTGCTAGAACATGTGCCTTTACAAGTACGACACAACATGTGGTTCATGCACGATGGAGCTCCTGCACATTTCAGTCGAAGTGTTCGTACGCTTCTCAACAAGAGATTCGGTGACCGATGGATTGGCACAGGCGGACCAATTCCATGGCCTCCACGCGCTCCTGACCTCAACCCTCTTGACTTCCATTTACGGGGGCATTTGAAAGCTCTTGTCTACGCAACCGCGGTACCACATGTAGAGACTCTTCGTGCTCATGTTGTGAACGGCTGTGATACAATACGCCATTCTCCAGGGCTGCATCAGCGCATCGGGGATTCCATGCGACGGAGGGTGGATGCATGTATCCTCGCTAACGGAGGACATTTTGAACATTTCCTGTAACAAAGTGTTTGCAGTCACGCTGGTACGTTCTGTTGCTGTGCGTTTCCATTCCATGATTAATGTGATTTGAAGAGAAGTAATAAAATGAGCTCTAACATGGAAAGTAAGTGTTTCCGGACACATGTCCACATAACATATTTTCTTTCTTTGTGTGTGAGGAATGTTTCCTGAAAGTTTGGCCGTACCTTTTTGTAACACCCTGTATAGTGAGTGAATTTGCATATCTGTGGAGTGTGCTATCGTCTAGCAGGATTTATGCCGAGGAACGGGGATAGAACTCTGCCACAGTGTGTGACAGCCTGGTGGCGCCGACGAAACTTCCAGCTGAGTGGCGAGGGATAGCTGTGAACACCGTGAGCCGCGCGCGTTGTTCAACAAATATGTTTGTATTTGGCCCCTAACGCAATTACGTCACGCGAGTTGCACATGCCCAACAGCTCCATAAAACGTGCTCATCTTAAGGTGTGCTCACGGGGTTTAGAAGAGAGGAAGCGCAGAAGATTTGCGTACCGTATCTTTCAGATTGCAGAACATATGTTACGTTTTACAGCTTTCAAAGAATAATAACCAATAAATCCGCAAGGTGTCGAAAGTTAGGGTGTTCACGTGCTCTTAGACAGCAGCTGTCACTGCTGAGAATGGAGTGAGACAGGGTTGTAGCCTCTCCCCGATGTTATTCAATATGTACACTGGAAAAGCAGCAAAGGAAACCAAAGAAAAATTTGAAGTAGGAATTAAAGTGCAGGGAGAAGAAATAAAAACTCTGAGGTTTGCCGATCTCATTGTAATTCTCTCACAGACAGAAAAGGACTTGGAAGAGCAGTTGAACGGAAGGATTGTGTCTCTAAAGGAGAATATAAGATGAAAACCAACAAAGCAAAACAAGGATAAAGGAATGTAGTCCAATTAAGGACGTCAAAGACTTGGAGCAGGAGAGGCATCACAGGACATTTTAATTTCCAGTGTCTATACTATTACAAATAACGTCATAAGACTTTGTCAGCATCACCAGGAAGAATTCAGGATTCACACTCATTTCAGGGGAAGTTCGAAAACATAACAAAATAATTTTTGTACATGTGAAATTTCATCATTTTTTCACTTACTTGTTGCTATAGGTACACTTTTCTTAGTAAGTTAGAGAGATTCTTCGATGAATTTTGCACAGCATACATACCATACTTACAGGTGTATGAAACTCTAGAATTTATTTAATTTATGAAAAAACAAATGAGCTGTTATATTTGAAACTTCATGTTTAGAAAAAAACACAAATTTTATAGTTAATTACCTCAATTTTTACCACAACTTTTAATAGATGTGGAAAATTCTACAGTTTCATACACCTTTAAGTATGGTTTGTATGCTGTGCAAAATTCATCGAAGAATCTCTCTTACTTATGAAGAAAAGTGGACCTATTGCAACAAATGCTGAAATTAGTAAGTGAAAAAAATGATGAAATTTCACATGTAAAGAAAATTATTTCGTTATGTTTTCAAACTTCCACTGCTATTAGTGTGAATTCTGAATCCTTCCTGGTCATGCTGACAAAGTTTTATGATTTATTTGTAAAAATATAAACAGTGCAAATGAAAATGTCCTGTGGTGCCTCTCCTGTTCCAAGTCGGCCCGTTTGACGTCCTACCCCCCCTTAAATCAGTTGATGAATTTTGTTACGTGGGCAGTAAAATAACTGATGAAGGTCAAACTAGGCAGGATAAAATGTAGACTGGCAATGTCAAGAAAAGGATTTCTGAAGAAGAGACATTCGTCAACATCGAATATAGATTTAAGTGTTAGGAAGTCTCTTCTGAACGTATTTATCTGGAGTGTAGTCAAGTATGGAAGCGTAACATTGACGATAAACGATTTAGACCAAAACAGAACAGACGCTTTCAAAATGTATTGCTACAGAAGAATACTGAAGGTTAGATGGACCGATCACGTAACTAATGAGGAAGTACCGAACAGAATTGGGGAGACAAGCAATTTGTTGAACAACTTGAGCAAAGGAAAGGGTCGTTTGACAGGACACATTCTGAGACATCAAGGGACCACCAATTTAGCACTGGAGGGAAGCGTCGGGGTAAAACTGGTAGGGGGAGACGAGAGATAATACACTAAGCAGATTCAGAAGGATGTAGCTTGCAGTAGTTTTTCGGAGATAAAGAGGCTTGCACACGATAGAGTACGAAGGAGAGCTGCATCAAAAAAGTTCATCGGACTGAAGACCACAAGAACAGATACATATTTTTTCAATAACGCAAGCGAAAATTGAAAATATGTTTCATTGCTGAGCACTGACGGTGTTCTCTGTCAATAAAACGAAACGTATATGCCCAGACAGATGTCGCATTTTCTGGTAGTTGTGTGGTCGGGATCTAAATACAAACACATTCAATAACAGGAATAAGGAAAGCTATGATGTCATGTCGAAAATAGTTTTTTGACATATTAAGTACCAGTAAACCCAACGATCTTAAAGAATGGAACTCCCATCTATAAAACAGCTTGAAACTTATGACTACTTTACTAATGAGATAATGTGTTAAATATCTGACGTTAAGCATGCAAACGAGAAAAAAGTTGTAAAAGCTGTGTTTCAACTTCGTCGGAAGTCGCTAACTGCTCTCATTGTCAATAATTGGACGAGTATTTTCTGGGTAATTTGCGCTCCGTTTTAAGAAAAACCTAGTTTTTCACGCATCTCCATGTTTATGACATATCTCCGGAACTGGGTGCCGTAAAATTATATAAATTTGCCGGTACTTTAAGTGGTGTATGTGGTTACTGTTTGCAAACTGTGTTGCGAATATAGTTAGCAGTAAAGAAGTTATAAAGTAAAACGTTATGCCTGATGCGAGTGTCTTATTGTTTGAATAGCGAAAATATGCCAAGCGATCAACACTTTCCCTTTTATCATTTTCCGGGTGGCGGTAGCAAGAAAAAGGTTTAAAGAGTTTGAATTTATTTGTAACGTTTGTTGCAAGTCACGAGGTGGTCTAATTCTCAAAAACTGGATGAATATAACCTGATTACTTGCGCGTTGTTAGTTACGCTGCCTGAAGATAAACACACGCATCTCAATGTTTATGGAGTCATGTCATCTGAACTATGTGTCGTGCATCGAACGTACATTCAGCGGTATATATGGAAGTTACAAAATATGTAGCGAAAACATGTAGCAGCAAAAGAGTAATAAATTAAAACGTCGTGCCTGGCGCGGTAGGTTTGTTCCATAAACAGTGAAAATGTAAGCGATTTCTGATTTGATGAAATAGTATAATTTATGGCAGAGCATCTCTTCCATCTGAATGAGCGGCGCATTTCTGCTACGAACTCTATCCAGAAATGATCTAGCTGCGATGAAGTGACTCCGCCCACTTTTCGAACTGCTGTAGTTATACCTACAGCAAGTTCGGATTCGTTCGGTAGTGCTCGGGTTTCTTCGTGAATGGCCGTGTAGCCAACAACAGATCAGATGACAGCGCGCGCGACGTCACGCCTCCTGATTACGGTGACAATCTAGCAGCGATTCATCGGTCTGCCCGCGTGCCCCATTCGAATTGACGCTCGCAGGCGCAGACAGAAAACTTCGGGCAGCTTCGGAAATCATCGGTCGCATCCTAGTCACTTGTCTAGGTCGTACGCGATCGAACTGCATACCTAAAGCAGCTGAAAATATCCCGTACAGTGCGTGCGAATTAACTCCGAGCAAAGGAAAAGCTTTTAGGGGCTCTACTTGACCTTGAAATCAGACGTCGTAAAAATTAACACACAAGAAATTTTATATGCACTTAATTTCCATCACTTGCCTGGATTTCAGTATTAGAGGTAGCAAATAATCAATAAACCACATTGAAATATGTAAGCCACATTTACGATCGGTTATTTCTGCAGTAATTTTTTTCTGCCCTACTATGTAGAGATACGAACTACTTGCAATTATTTTATAAAGTATTTAGTTAAAGCAAGAGCGTTCCAATGTGTGACAAAGCGAGTAAAATCCTGATACTTAAGCACCAAATATTTTATTCATAGAACGCGAATAATGCAGAACACTCCATACGAGGTATATTAGGGGTGATGGAAAAATAAAGTTTTGACAATACGAAAATGACAGTCCAGAAAGTTCCCTGACCGTTATAAACGATAACATAGCACTGAAACAAAATCGGAATCAAAAACTTTGCAGGAACGTGCAAACCAAGTGAAACATTGATTATTTTATCTTCGATTAGGCCTACTTATCGACACTAGCAACGCACGTGCAATGGAGAAAGAATCTACTCAAATATAAATATTAGGTGTATAACGTGTTTTTCAGTTAGCAAGATTGAATTTATCTATTGCTAGTTCAAGCCACTCCATATCATACAAGAAATGGAATCTACTGTTACACGTAGAATAAAATACACCGAGGACTTTTGTAGAAATGACGCTACTTAGATATGCTAAAAAATATAAAAATCTGTTGAATGTCTTCCGCCATGATTAGTCTGAACATTACCTCTGTACCAGCTGTTAAGATATTTTCACGCTAGCAGTTACTTCCATTACATTTCTTAAAACACTTAACGTATTTAGCCCTGGCATCAAATGGCGAAGCTAGTTGCATGAATACGCCACAGGCACAACGATTAAAATTGTAAACAGAAGTTAACCGACACACATCCAGCAATTTATTAGCAATGTAAGCTATCAGAAATATCAGTAAGCTTAAATGTCGACGTGATTATTCGAGATCTCATCCTACAAGTGAGAAGTTAATCCGTCCTCGTGAAAACTTGAATACATTGATTAGCGAAACAGCTATCGCAAACGGCCGACAAACATTAGATAGAACATAGGAATGCTTACCTTTCTATGGAACGTCCCTTTTTGACGATGAAACAGCGATCTGATCGGAAACAATGGAATCGTAGAACACGCGACCGGGAAGAACAGTAGCTTCGAACCGCACATTCCAAACGGAAGCCGTTAACTAAAACACGTCGTTTCCGTGATTCGGTCGAATGACGTCACAGAAGCTGCCCGACCAATACGCTTGCAGCTCTTCTTACCCCACAGAAATCTTATTCGCTCCACAGAAAATAATTCGCCGAGTTGTGTGATCTGCCCGTAGAGCGCACGTTTGTAGGCTCTACGCAAATTGCAGCGATCGATTGTTGATCGCTCGTAATTCCCAAGCAATCTGATGAATCGTGTGCAACTTGTGGCAATATGGCTGCGTGGCTGAGAGTCATTGATCTAATTACTGAGCGTGGTTGTGTAATTTTGTTACGTTTCGCTATCACCACGTACAGCAGGGACTCTACGATAGGATTCAGAATCATTGTGGGAACACGAATCAGTCTGAATTGTGAAGTTGAACCCGGAGTAATATTAAGAATTAATGCAAATATGAAAACATTCCAAACAAAAAAGTTCAAATGTGTGTGAAATCTTATCGGACTTAACTGCTTACACACTTCTCAACCTAAATTATCCTAAGGACAAACACACACACCCATGCCCGAGGGAGGACTCGAACTCCCGCCCGGACCAGCTGCACAGTCCATGACTGCAGCGCCCGAGACCGCTCGGCTAATCCCGCGCGGCGAAAACATTCCCTCAGATTTTGCAGTGTGCAGCATGTTTAAGCTCGTGCTACGTACAAATTCGTGGGATGTTCATAGAAATAGTCACGATATACTGTGTTCCATTTCGTGATTCTTCGTTGCAACAACGGCACGCATTAAAGCTTAACTTCTATAGAGTATGAAATAGTATAAAGTGTAGATTTTAATTTAAATATTTAGAGCATACATTCTGAACAGTTACACTCAAGTCTTTGTCGTCATTGTACGTAATCTAACTCTCTGTCATAAAGTTCTAATTGGCAGAGCTGCTATTGACATATCGACATCGCAAATCTGTTATGTAAATACTTGCATTTAAATTACAAGACGAATAACTGAAAAAAAGAATTATATTATGATAACAGAATGAAGAAAAGAAGGATGATTAGAATTTAACGTCCGTCGACAACCTCGCTTTCGATTATCTGTGTGTTCCGGGTATGAGAGAGAGAGAGAGAGAGAGAGAGAGAGAGAGAGAGAGAGAGAGAGAGACGGAAATTACTTAACATCATTGCCACTAAACGGGAATACTTTTGGGTCAAGCTAATTTTAAGGCAACGTCTTTTATATTGTAATTGTTGCTGGTCGCCAAGATTCCGGCGACTTTTGTAGAGCTTCCTTAGTTTGAAACAACCAGCGGTGCAAGAATATCTCCCTGGGATGTAGTTTGCTATTAGGAACACAGAGTAATAATATCTATGGAGTAAACATTCCGATCGGCAGAACGAGAATTCTGTCCGTAACATCTCCTCCAGCTCAAGTCACGTGATTGTCGGACGAGGCTATTTAGCCAGTATAGCGCTTAGCGCACTTTTTGTTTTACTACTTCGCCAAGAGGACGTCGTTATCAGGAGAAAGAAAACTGGCGTTCTACGGATCGGAGCGTGGAATGTTAGATCACTTAATCGGGCAGGTAGATTAGAAAATTTAAAAAGGGAAATGGATAGGTTAAAGTTAGATATAGTGGGAATTAGTGAAGTTCGGTGGCAGGAGGAACAAGACTTTTGGTCAGGTGATTACAGGGTTATAAATACAAAATCAAATAGGGGTAATGCAGGAGTAGGTTTAATAATGAATAAAAGAATAGGAGTGCGGGTTAGCTACTACAAACAGCATAGTGAACGCATTATTGTGGCCAAGATAGACACAAAGCCCATGCCTACTACAGTAGTACAAGTTTATATGCCAACTAGCTCTGCAGATGATGAAGAAATAGATGAAATGTATAACGAGATAAAAGAAATTATTCAGGTAGTGAAGGGAGACGAAAATTTAATAGTCATGGGTGACTGGAATTCGTCAGTAGGAAAAGGGAGAGAAGGAAACATAGTAGGTGAATATGGATTGGGGGGAAGGAATGAAAGAGGAAGCCGCCTTGTAGAATTTTGCACAGAGCATAACTTAATCATAGCTAACACTTGGTTCAAGAATCATGAAAGGAGGCTGTATACATGGAAGAAGCCTGGAGATACTGACAGGTTTCAGATAGATTATATAATGGTAAGACAGAGATTTAGGAACCAGGTTTTAAATTGTAAGACATTTCCAGGGGCAGATGTGGATTCTGACCACAATCTATTGGTTATGAACTGCAGATTGAAACTGAAGAAACTGCAAAAAGGTGGGAATTTAAGGAGATGGGATCTGGATAAACTGAAAGAACCAGAGGTTGTAGAGAGTTTCAGGGAGAGCATAAGGGAACAATTGACAGGAATGGGGGAAAGAAATACAGTAGAAGAAGAATGGGTAGCTCTGAGGGATGAAGTGGTGAAGGCAGCAGACGATCAAGTAGGTAAAAAGACAAGGGCTAATAGAAATCCTTGGGTAACAGAAGAAATATTGAAGTTAATTGATGAAAGGAGAAAATATAAAAATGCAGTAAATGAAGCAGGCAAAAAGGAATACAAACGTCTCAAAAACGAAATCGACAGGAAGTGCAAAATGGCTAAGCAGGGATGGCTAGAGGACAAATGTAAGGATGTAGAGGCTTGTCTCACTAGGGGTAAGATAGATACTGCCTACAGAAAAATTAAAGAGACCTTTGGAGAGAAGAGAACCACTTGTATGAATATCAAGAGCTCAGATGGAAACCCAGTTCTAAGCAAAGAAGGGAAGGCAGAAAGGTGGAAGGAGTATATAGAGGGTTTATACAAGGGAGATGTACTTGAGGAAAATATTATGGAAATGGAAGAGGATGTAGATGAAGATGAAATGGGAGATAAGATACTGCGTGAAGAGTTTGACAGAGCACTGAAAGACCTGAGTCGAAACAAGGCCCCGGGAGTAGACAACATTCCATTAGAACTACTGATGGCCTCGGGAGAGCCAGTCCTGACAAAACTCTACCATCTGGTGAGCAAGATGTATGAGACAGGCGAAATACCCTCAGACTTCAAGAAGAATATAATAATTCCAATCCCAAAGAAAGCAGGTGTTGACAGATGTAAAAATTACCGAACTATCAGTTTAATAAGTCACAGCTGCAAAATACTAACGCGAATTCTTTACAGACGAATGGAAAAACTGGTAGAAGCCGACCTCGGGGATGATCAGTTTGGATTCCGTAGAAATGTTGGAACACGCGAGGCAATACTGACCTTACGACTTATCTTGGAAGAAAGATTAAGAAAAGGCAAACCTACGTTTCTAGCATTTGTAGACTTAGAGAAAGCTTTTGACAATGTTGACTGGAATACTCTCTTTCAAATTCTGAAGGTGGCAGGGGTAAAATACAGGGAGCGAAAGGCTATTTACAATTTGTACAGAAACCAGATGGCAGTTATAAGAGTCGAGGGGCATGAAAGGGAAGCAGTGGTTGGGAAGGGAGTGAGACAGGGTTGTAGCCTCTCCCCGATGTTATTCAATCTGTATATTGAGCAAGCAGTAAAGGAAACAAAAGAAAAATTCGGAGTAGGTATTAAAATTCATGGAGAAGAAGTAAAAACTTTGAGGTTCGCCGATGACATTGTAATTCTGTCAGAGACAGCAAAGGACTTGGAAGAGCAGTTGAACGGAATGGACAGTGTCTTGAAAGGAGGATATAAGATGAACATCAACAAAAGCAAAACGAGGATAATGGAATGTAGTCAAATTAAGTCGAGTGATGCTGAGGGAATTAGATTAGGAACTGAGACACTTAAAGTAGTAAAGGAGTTTTGCTATTTAGGGAGTAAAATAACCGATGATGGTCGAAGTAGAGAGGATATAAAATGTAGACTGGCAATGGCAAGGAAATCGTTTCGGAAGAAGAGAAATTTGTTAACATCGAGTACAGATTTAAATGTCAGGAAGTCATTTCTGAAAGTATTTGTATGGAGTGTAGCCATGTATGGAAGTGAAACATGGACGATAAATAGTTTGGACAAGAATAGAAGCTTTTGAAATGTGGTGCTACAGAAGAATGTTGAAGATAAGGTGGGTAGATCACGTAACTAATGAGGAGGTATTGAATAGGATTGGGGAGAAGAGAAGTTTGTGGCACAACTTGACTAGAAGAAGGGATCGGTTGGTAGGACATGTTTTGAGGCATCAAGGGATCACAAATTTAGCATTGGAGGGCAGCGTGGAGTGTAAAAGTCGTAGACGGAGACCAAGAGATGAATACACTAAGCAGAGTCAGAAGGATGTAGGTTGCAGTAGGTACTGGGAGATGAAGAAGCTTGCACAGGATAGAGTAGCATGGAGAGCTGCATCAAACCAGTCTCAGGACTGAAGACCACAACAACAACAACTTCGCCACTACAGATGCATCACCTTCAGAATTGCCCTCAACAATTAGATAGAAGGAACTGAAGTTGGCTTAAAGATTTGGAGAGTATTAATTATGCTTTTTCGCCATAGTATCAAAGCTCAGATTCCACTTTAATTACATTTCTCCGGTAACAGGATAAGAAGTGACAGCCAAATTTTTTTCTACGTTTTCTATTGCATTTATTGATATTGTTGAATTTCTGTTCTGATTAATTACGTTACAGTGACATTGTAGACGACGCCAATGTGTCACGAAAAAACAACTCATCTGGGAGCATGAAATTATTCCAGTAAATACGATAATCAATTCGCGCCACCTTCTTGTCTGTTATTATTTTCAGTTTTTTTTATCTACCCTTTTTTACAGACAAGTAATATCTATAACATTTTTTCCATCACCAGAAAACCAAAACCATACACTAAGCACGAAGAAATAAAAAACACAAGATCAATGCTCGAATTTTGGAATAATAAAAGAAGGGACAGGCAACAATATTCTTTTTACGTTTCTATTGCTCTGATTCATATTGTCGGATCTGTTCTAATTAATTATGTTACAATATTACTGCAAAGGAAACAGTCTCATGCAGCAATAATTAGATACACACAAGGGTTTGAGAATCTGCATAAATTTGAGGAAATTAATCCGACTGTTATGTATAAATTTTATCTGTATATCAACATAGCACCAATGCGTGTGCACTCGCTGGCAGTCACACTTTCAAATTTATCTAGCATTTGTCTCGTAAATACGTTGCCATAAACTCGCAGAAATTATCTCTACAATACAAGATTTTCGTAACAACATATAAAGTCCCCCATATCAGTACGAAACTTGCACTTATACATTTGTTGAAAGTTCCTGTGGAAAGTAACTGGTCCTCCTTTCACATACGGGGTGGTGTGGAACTCGTATTCAGGAGGACTACAGTTCAAACCCAAGTCCGGTCATCCAGATAAAGATTTTCCTTGATTTCCCTAAATCGCTTCATGCAAATGCCAAGACGGTTCCTTTAAAAGAACACGGCCGATTTCCTTCCTCACCCTTGACACAATCCGACCTTGTGCTCCGTCTCAATGACCTCGATGTCGACGGGACGTTAAACACCTTCCAACGTTCCTCGCTTCCCTTTACATATATTCTTTACATCCGTACTGCACCATAACTCTTAATAAGACTCAGAAGGGGCAGAAATGTATATAAAACAAGGTGAATAGCTGTAATATTCAAGTTTCGCTATTATCCTAAATTGTAGAAAAACAGTTGTTAGATCAGTTACTGCTGCTAAAATGGCAGGTTATCAGGATTTAAGTGAGTTTGGACGTCGTGTTGTAGTCGGCGCACGAGCGATGAGAGACAGCATCTCCGAGGTAGCAATGAAGTGGGGATTTTCCCGTGCGACCATTTCACTACTGTACCGTGAAAATCAGGAATCCGGTGAAATATCAAATCTCCATCATCGCCGAGGCCGGAAAAAGATCCTGCAAGAATGGGACCAACGACAATTTCAGTGGATCGTTCAACGTGACAGAAGTGCAACCGTTTGGCAAATTGTTGCAGGTTTCAGTGCTGGACCATCAACAAGTGTCAGTGTGCGAACCATTCAAGGAAACATCGTCGATATGGGCTTTCGGAGCCGAAGACCGGCTGGTGTACCCTTGGTGACTGCACGTCACAAAGCTTTACACCTTGTCTGGGCCCGTCAGCACCGACATTGGACTGTTGATGACTGGAAACATGTTACCCGGTCGAACGAGTCTCGTATCAAATTTAATTGAGCGGATGGACGTATACGGGTATGGAGACAACTTAATGAATCCATGGACCCTGTAGCCGGCCGGATGGCCGAGCGGTTCTAGGCGCTACAGTCTGGAACCGCGTGACAGCTGCAGTCGCAGGTTCGAATCCTGCTTCGGGCATGGATGAGTGTGATGTCCTTAGGTTAGTTAGGTTTAAGTAGTTCTAAGTTCTAGGGGACTTGTGACCTCAGCAGTTGAGTCCCATAGTGCTCAGAGCCATTTTTGAACCATGGACCCTGTATGTCAGCAGGGGACTGTTGAAATTGGTGGAGGCTCTGTAATGGTGTGGGGTGATACGTACGTAAGTATCTTGTCTGATCACCTGCAGCCATTCATGTCCATTGCGCATTCCGACGGACTTGCGCAATTCCAGCAGGGCTACGCGACACCCAACACGTCCAGAATTGCTACAGAGAGGCTGCATGAATACTTCTGAGTTTAAATACTTCCGCTGGCCACCAACTCCCCAGACATAAACATTATTGAACATATCTGGGATGCCTTGCAAAGTGCTGTTCAGAAGAGATCTCCAGTCCCTCATACTCTTACAGATTTATGGACAGCTCTGCAGGATTCATGGTGTCAATTCCCTCGGGAATTATTTCAGACATTAGTCGAGTCCACGCCACGTCGTGTTGCGGCACTTCTGCGTCCTCGTGGGGGCGCTAGGCAGGTGTACCATTTTCTTTGGCTCTTGAGTGTACATTCTCTGTGGTTAGGACCAGTCACGTAACGGCAACCTAACAGATATGGGAAGTTCCCTCAGAACTCGCTAGTGAAACAGACATAGTTTTCCTAGGAACGACTGTTTATGGTAGCAATAGGGAATAGTGCTTACCCTGGCAGTATGGTCGACTTTTGTCAGTGGTCCGGAGCAGTCAACACTTAGTGCCCATCACAGAGGAGTTCGTGGAAACCGCCACCCGCCGCCGGCGAAACATGGAGAGATGCAACGGCCTGCAGGCTCGGTAACGTGCCTTCATGCTGCACTGTTGTTCCTCATTCTTACCATTGCCCCTCTCGCTCGTCTCAACCTCGCTGGAGCTTCATTGATTATACTTTTGTAACTTCTGTTTTAATTGATGCTTTATAAATTTTATAAAATTTTATAAAATTCGAATTTGCTATTGGACACTAGCGCACTCTTTGCTCCCGGTTTCTGCTGAACGGGTGGTCGAGCGGTCAGGTCTTGTGAGTGGGCATTCAGTGCCGATGGCAGAACAGGAAGTTAGATCAAATAAAGAAAATATATTTCAACATACGGGATACATGGGGGCGAGCCTAGGGTAGGAAGTTACCAGGTGTAGTCCAGTCTAGGACTTCGAACCAGCTAAAGAAAGTGGGTAACGGGGCAGGTTGCGGTTCACGATAAATTCTGTTGGTGGCCGGTCACGGGGTGCAAAGCCAGTGGCTATGTCTCACAAAATAGGCGCCTTTTCTGCTCGAGGCTTGCAAAGCAATTATGTTCTGCTCTGCAGAACCCTGCAGCGTGGACACGTTATCTGCCTCCCACGCACGGCATTGGCTAAACCGACTGCAGCTTCAGGGGGTGAAAAAGTCTTTTGTCAGCAAGAGTAACTGGACAGAGCTGTCTCGGTTCTTGAAGAGAGGCAGCTTGTGTCCCGTAGGCAGAGCAGCAGTAACTCTATGAGGAAACTTGAAAACACTTGTCTGGGACCTCAGAAATAATTTTTATAAAATAATTTTCTAAATATTCCTTGGCTGACTGCCACCTTCTCCTCAATTCGTTTTGTGTTGTTTTGTAAATCTTGAACCCACAATACACCACAATAAAAGAGTCAAACTTGGACTCTTCCCTTCCAGTACACCTGCATCACCACGATTAGTGTGGTGTCACCACAAGGCACCACACTGGCTAGGTTCTAGGCTTCAAATCGGACGCGGTCCGTCAGTACACACCGGATCCGCGAGTCGCCACTGTCAGCTCCAGCAGACCGAGCGCCGCCACTCGGCTGGTGTTACGAGACAAGCTAGCGCACTGGCCAGTTTTACAGCCGACATTAATCGGAATGGTTCACTTGTTATAGCTTCAGAGATCTCATTTGCAGAGACGCTAGTTAGCATAGCCTTTCAAAAAAATGGTTCAAATGGCTCTGAGCACTATGGGACTTAACATCTGTGGTCATCAGTCCCCTAGAACTTAGAACTACTTAAACCTAACTAACCTAAGGACATCACACACATCCATGCCCGAGGCAGGATTCGAACCTGCGACCGTAGCAGTCGCGCGGTTCCGGACTGCGCGCCTAGAACCGCTAGACCACCGCGGCCGGCAGCATAGCCTTTAGCGAAGTCACCAGCTACGACCTAGCCAGGCGCCACATGCACTTTATGCATTGACAATTCATCTGTATGTGTGAAGCAATCAGAATTGTAAAGAAGTATTCGCAATTCAGTCTATAAATGCACTTGTAAATATTATTGTACAAAGTAAAGATCGACGTTCATCCCTGATGCCGAATTAAAGCTAAGTATTTAATTGTATTCCTGTCTACTAACTTTCTAATCACCTAAGATGTTCCAGATACATCCCGTCAAATATAGTTCATTGATCCTCGCGTCAGCCTACGTAATCAACGCGTGCAATTAATGGCCACACCTCGTGATCTGATTAAGAGTCAAATTGCGTGACTCATCCGGCCCATAGTTCCGCCTCATACATAACAATTAGCTTCAATTAATCGGTGTTCAGAATGACTGCTTGATTCACACCTGGAAGTATGATCGAGTTACACGCCTCCAAGGTCACGTGGTATGGCATCGTCTTCCTTGGATTCCTATTGTCAGAGGAAGCGCTGGTCAGACAAGGTATAACACTACAAAACCAGAAGCTCGGATTCAGCAAATGTTGGAAAGAAAACTGGACCTGCGCTTTCAGAAGGTTAGCGGTCCGGATTTCGTGTTAAACACTTTGGGAGATTACGGAATATGGGTAACGTGGATTTGAACTGGCGTCCTCCCGAATGTAAGTGTGCTATCCATAGGGTCCCCTTGTTCCGTTAGCAGTTTCGGAAGATATACACAGCTCATTTAATGACCATGAGAAACGTAATGTATTCTGTAACAACCTGCTGTTTCCAAGTAAAGTGTCTCAAAAACATTTAATTGCTTCTTTTGTGCAAATATTCGTGGACATACTGAGCTAAGCCGGTACTGCAGCTGACCATTGACGTTCATTGTCCACAACAGCGCTTCACGACACTGCCACATTCTCTATACTGCTTGAAATTTCCGGATAATTCGCTGGTGTGTGGCAGGGTCGAAGAGACCACAGATTGGCTGGTTGGTTGGTTTCGGAAGAGGAGACCAAACAGCGAGGTCATCGGTGTCATCGGATTAGATAAGGAACTATCCCGGAATTTGCCTGAAGCGACTTAGGGAAATGACGGAAAACCAAAATCAAGACAGCCGAACGCGGATTTGAACCGTCGTCCTTCCAAATGCGAGCCTAGTGTGCTAACCACTGCGTCACATCGCTCGGTCGCATGACTTTCTTCAGGTCGCCAAAGATGTGAAAATCACACGGTGAAACACCCGGGCTGTGCGGAGGATGTTACAGTGTTTCCCTATCAAACTCATGTAACGTAGCCTTCGTCGCTTTTGTGTAGGAGCCCTTAGACCACAGATACATGAAAACCGTTGAGCTTTGCAACGGAAGTGTGATTATTGATGGAGTCATAGCGCACTGCTCGATGCGGGGGAGGAATTCACAGTTTTTTTATTGTTTATACCTTAATCAGAGAAATGAAATTACAGAGTTGAGCGACGTAGCGTACTAGCATTAGATACTTATGTGCCACTACAATGAACGTAATTTTTGCAAAACTGTCAGTATTAATCCGATAGTTGGCGTTCTAAAATTCGGTTAGGTAACAAAAAAAACTAACACTGTCCGAAGAGGCCTTGGAGGCCCAACGGTACCGACCGGCCGCCATGTCATCCTCAAACCTTAAGCGGTCGGCACACGGACCGTGCATCCGAACGTTGAGCGTTGAGCGTGCCGAGTTTCTGACGTCATAGCGTGGAACAGGACATTCGGGAGTCTTTCCGAAAGTGCAGAGCAATATCTGGCATGTCAGATATTTTGAGCGTGCGTCTGAGCGTTGACCAATGAGATGGCACAACGCCACCTACATCACACGCACGCCGTCTCCCTTCAGTATAGAGTTGTGAGGCGCCATATTGGCATTCAATTCAAGCCTATATGTATATATGCCGTTCCTGAGCACCAGCAAATTGAGAATCATTGGAAAACCCGTTGTTAACTGTGTGATTCGTTCCAATAAAATAATGAGAAACATCATATTCGTGGCAAAAGAATTATTGTAACTTGTGTATTATGAGAGTAGGCTATTTTAAGGCAGCGACACACTGAAGATCCACCCAAAACGCATTGTCCTTGGTACAATTTGATATAATTAAATTTAAATTAGTAACATAATTATCTACAATTAACATTTTCAGTAAGGGGTATCATAGTATCATTAAGTACAAGGAGCATAAGATACATGTTGTTGGTATAGCGTAATGAATAGTGTATCTGTCTATTACTGAGTTTTTGTTGAGGTGATGGTTCGCGTCGTAACACTTCCAAATTTTTTTTTTCCCAACATTCACGTCTTAATTAGGTTCTGATACTTTATTATTGGTTTAATACAAGTATGGACTATAATATTTGATGTTATGTAAATATAAGTTCACCTTTTTTGAGGGGTGATTTTGTTTTATTGGCTTAATCTACAGGATAGCTTGCGCTACTTATATAAAGATATTTTGGTCCTTTTTCTTTTACGCTTCGTAATTCACAAGTTTCAAAGATTCTGCTACTGGGTAGGAACAGTGATCAAGAAGACTGACCTTGGGGTTTTACTAACATGTGGGAATGATGAAATAATGTTTATCTTATGCGGAGAAGTATTCCAAATTGTACCGCACTGTTTGTAATGGAACTTTTATAACCCTGTGTCCTTACTGATTGGACATGGTACTTTCCTTTTCGTGGACGATGGGGGAAATGTGCGTTTTAATAGAGCTAACGTGGTAATTTTACGCGCGCCCGTCGAGTAAACAGTGTAATTTACGAACTACAAGCATCCCTCAGCTGCCGCTGGAGTGCGTTGCGATCGCGTATACCACGTTGGGGCCCACGTACCGTATGCACGAGTCGCATCGTTCCTGAGCGATCAGCAGCACGTCGAACTTGGCACGTTCGACGTTAACGTTCGACAGCACGGTCCGTGTGCCGACGGCTTTAAGCGTCACCGGATGCTGATACGGGTGGAATGTGCTCAGGCTACTGCTTTCCCTGCCGTTGTCAGTTTCCGAGACCGGAGCCGCTACTTCTCAATGAAGTAGCTCCTCGATTGGCCTCACAAAGGCTGAGTGCATCCCGCTTGCCAACGGCTCTCGGCAAATGCGGTCAGAGACCTAGCCAACACCGACAGCGCTTAACTTCGGTGAAATCAAGGAAAATGCTGTCACCAATGCTGCAGACCCATTGGACCCGGTCAGGTAACAGATTAAACAAACAAAATTTTGACATAATATATTTACTATTCTTTCCGTACATGGTTTTTAAAAGCCCCAGAATTTTTCGTCAACGAAATCATCTTCTTGATAAAGGACGAACCATCTGGTCCAGTTTTCACAGAGGGCTAGAAGACGACGTGTCAGCTTGGCAGGATGCATTCCCGTTACAGGTGATTCCTTTAAAATATTGTAAAATGGTTTTTGGCTGTTATCAGAGACGACATCGGCTTTTGTCCAGTATGTCCAGCTTGTGTTACAACTTTTTATACGTCCAGTACCGATATTCAGACAAGAAGCAGAAAATTTTCGAAACGGTTAATTTTTAATACATGTTTTGGGAGTAATGACATTAACGTTTTGTCGCCTCAGAATCATCGGCTGTTTCCCTTACAATCTTAGCGATCAAAGGACAGGTAAAAAAATAGATGGTTGTTTCCACTGTTGCAGAAACCAGCCTGCAATTAGAAGAGTTGAAGGACGGTAAAGAAGTTGTAAGAACAGTCGAATGGAATATACACTGCCTTCAAAAGAGATTATAAGATGGAGATCAACAAAAGTAAAACAAACGTAATGGAAGGTAGTCCAATTAAATCAGGTGATGCTGAAGGAATTAGATTAGGAAACGAGACACCAAAATCAGTAGATGGTTCAAATGGCTCTGAGCACTATGCGACTTAACTTCTGAGGTCATCAGTCGCCTAGAACTTAGAACTAATTAAACCTAACTAACCTAAGGACATCACACACATCCATGCCCGAGGCAGGATTCGAACCTGCGACCGTAGCGGTCGCCCGGTTCCACACTGTAGCGCCTAGAACCGCACGGCCACTTCGGCCGGCTAATCAGTAGATCTTTTGTTAATTGCGTAGCAATGTAAATGACGAGGTCAAAGTAAAAAAGGTACAAAACGAAGACTGAAACAGATAGAAAGAATACTTGAAAAAGAGAAATTTGTTACTGTCGAATAAAAATATGTTAGCAAGTCCTTCCTGCACGCAATGGTCTTTAGTGTGCCTTGTACGGAAGTGTGATGTGGACAATAAGCAAATATGGTTCAAATGGCTCTGAGCACTATGGGACTTAACTTCTGAGGTCATCAGTCCCCTAGAACTTCGAACTACTTAAACCGAACTAACCTAAAGTCATCACACACATCCATGACCGAGGTAGGGTTCGAACCTGCGACCGTAGCGGTCGCGCGGTTCCAGACTGTAGCGCCTAGAACCGCTCGGCCACGCAGGCCGGCCACAATAAGCAGTTCAGACAAGAAGAGAATAGAAGCTTTTGAAACATGTATATGTGTACATACATGGTGAGTCAGCTGCTCCTATCGACATCGTTTTATGCAACCCGCAATCTTATTTCTAATCTTCAAACTGCAGGAGCGAGCTTTTCATATTCTCTCTCTCTCGCTACGTGCAATCTGTTAGTCCAACTGAAAAAAATGAACAGGATCTTCTTTTAGCAAATTCAATATAGTTAAATTTTATACTGGAGTACATTTCAGCTGGAGGCCATGGTTTTTGAGTCATTCAAGAAAAAACGTACTAAAGCGAACTTCAAATGCACCTCCACCGCCACACTCATCTCTCACCAGTCAACACTCCTAGTATGTTGATCGTGGCACTCCGTCCTAAAACTGCACAAAAATGTCGAACTACACAAAGTATTCCCAACATTTGACCTCCTTTGGTCTCTATTGACTACGGCACCAGAATAGTCGCCTATTTCCTTAACATTACTAATCTAAACGTGTCCGTGAGAATAACGAAAGAAAAGCGGCTTTAGTAAATATTATGTTAAAAGTAATAAACTGTAAATTAGACGTCGGCCGGAGAGGCCGAGCGGTTCTAGGCGCTACAGTCGGGAACCGCGCGACCGCTACGGTCGCAGGTTCGAATCCTGCCTCGGGCATGGATGTGTGTGGTGTCCTTAGGTTAGTTATGTTTAAGTAGTTCTAAGTCCTAGGGGACTGATGACCTCAGAACTAAGTCCCAAAGTGCTCTGAGCCATTTGAACCATTTTTGACAGTTCGAGCCAAACTCAACCCTTAGAAGCACAGTAGTTTCGTAGTCAGACGACCTGACGAATACAGCGATGTAATTGTTTATTTTATGCTGTTAAAAATCACAACTTTGTTAGAATAAATTTAAACAAACGTCGGTTTCACATTATGTAAGTGTGCGATTAAGCCAGTGGCGTAACAAAGCCTGTCAATGACGACCAAAAGAGGTCGAATATGAGAAATTAATGGTACACTCGAAAATGTTTGCGCAATGGTAGGAGGGAGTGCCATGAACAACATTTTAGAGATGCTGACCGGTGGGGCCTGAGAGTGGGAGTGGGGCTGTGTATGAAGGTCAGTTTTGTACGTTTATCTTGAGTAATTCGGAAACTGCGGCATCTAGCGAAAAAGTATCCCATTACAAAATTTAAGCCGGCCGGTGTGGCCGAGCGGTTCTAGGCGCTTTAGTCTGGAACCGCGCGACCGCTACGGTCGCATGTTCGAATCCTGCCTCGGGCATGGATTGTGTGATGTCCTTAGGTTAGTTTGGTTTAAGTAGTTCTAAATTCTAGGGTACTGATGACCTCTAATGTTAAGTCCCATAGCGCTCAGAGCCATATGAACCGTTTGAACAAAAATTAACTATGTTAAATTTTCTACAAAATGATCCTGTTCATGTTTTTCTGGAGGACTAACAGTCTGCGCGTAGCGCAGTGCTTGGTTTCTGAAGGCCAGGGTACATTGCAGGTTGCATAAAACGACATCGGTAGGGGCAGCTCAATCACCCCTGTACATAATATTCTGCTGATGATCAGGTGGAAAATCGAATAGCTTATGAAGCGGTACGATATCTTCGACCAGGACTTGATCCCAAGGGATGTCGACTGGTCGCCGGATCATCCTTTGCCTTGTGCCGTCATATGGATGTGGTATGGAGGGGCCTGTGGTCAGCACACCACACTGCCGGCAGTGATGGCCACTTCACAGACCATGGAGAATCTACTGCTCTGCAAGTAGCTCCTCAGTTGGCATTACGAGGCGGAGTCCGCCCCATACCAGTCCTCCCACCAGGGGAAAATACTTGGCAGGACCAGGAATCGAACCCAGATCCTCTGCATGGCAGCTATCTACGCTGACCACTGAGCTAAGGATGCAGGATTTATGAGAAGATACTTATCCGAATTGGGAAAACATTAATTTATGGTATAGCTTGAGTAAAAGAACGAATCATTTGATAGAAAGCATACTGATGCGCCAAGGAACGTCAGTTTGGTCATGGAGGGAAGATAGTGAGTGGCGACTGGAGGTGGATGAGGGCAAGAATTGTTGAGGGGGATGAAGAAGTATGTACTGTAAGAGTCCGCCCGGTCTAAGGCACGGCTTTCTGAAGTGGAAGGGAGCGTCTGGTTCAAAAAATGGTTCAAATGGCTCTGAGCACTATGGGACTTAACATTTGACGTCATCAGTACCCTAGAACTTAGAACTACTTAAACCAAACTAACCTAAGGACACCACACAATCCATGCCCGAGGCAGGATTCGAACCTGCGACCGTAGCGGCCGCGCGGTTCCAGACTGTAGCGCCTAGAACGGAGCGTCTGGTCCCCGGCACGACTCCGCCCGGCGGTCTTGTGTCGAGGTCCGGTGAGCCGGCGAGTCTGTGGATGGTTTTTAGGTGGTTTTCCATCCGTCTCAGCGAATACAGGCTGGTTCCCCTTATTCCGCCTCAGTTACACTGTGTCGGAGATTGCTGCGCAAACAAGTTCTCCATGTACGCGTACACCACCATTGCTCTACCACGCAAACATAGGGGCTACACTCCTCTGGTGTGAGACGTTTCCTGTGGGGTCCACCGGGGGCCGAACCGCACAATAAGCCTGACAGAGTGGTTCGGTGTGGGTAGCGGAGGGGTGAAGTGGACTGCGGTAGTCGTCGTGTGGTTGTGGACCACGGCGTCTGCGGTGGGGACGGAGCCTCTCCGTCGTTTCTAGGCCTCCGGTTTGAAAATTTATTGTAGTTGTGTTTTTAAATCATGGGCCTTCAGCCGTTTTAAAATTGAAATTCCTTACTTGTTAAGTCTTAGATTGTTGGGCCTTAAGCCTCATTTGAAATATTATTTAAGGATAATAAAACCTTGCGCTTTCTGCCTTTTGAAAATTTATTGTAGTTGTGTTTTAAATCATGGGCCTTCAGCCGTTTTAAAATTTAAAGAGGTTCTGCCCTTACGCCATGAGATTGTGTGACGTATTGAGGCGATCGTTAACCTCGGAAATTTGCGCTGTAATGTTTGGGCAACTAAATAAAGTTATATGTATTAGAGTGTAACTGACAGCCGCTAATTTTGTTCCCTTTCCACAATTCCAACTACCTGTCCTGTCCTTGCGGATTTAACCAGGCGTTTCAGATATTCGGCGAATGGACTGGCCCCCACATAAATCCTATTCAGCATGTGTGGAGAGGCGTACTGCAGCATGTCCGCATGGATCAACGACCGTCTGCGCTGGTGGAGGTATGAAAAGCCGCATCATAACAACTTCTTGCCAACCTTGTGGGCTGCATGGGATGATGATGTAGAGCATCCAATGCTGCTACTTTGACCATACAGCCTATTAAGAGCGATGTCCCGACTTTTTTAATGTCCATCGCTTCACCACAACTCGCAGTGACTTCAGTGTAGTTATGTCTTTCAACAAAAGTGTCATTTCTGTTCGTCTCATTATTTATTTCTTTCCGTTACCGTCTGTGGTATATTCCACCAGTTATTTCCATGTATGGCCCAATTTCATCGACGCATGTTACGTAGCATGCGAAAATTACTTCCGCCCTCAAGTTTTGCACGGCAGTGTAGTAACACACTAATACACCACAAGAACCACAACCGCGGCAAGCCTAGCGTTCTCTCTTCAGATGTTAGCAGCACGATTCTGTCGAGGAATTCACAAAAATTTATCTCAACTATCCTCATTACTGCATGAATGTGTTTTGCTATCCTTAGCATGTAGTAGGGCTGAGTTTTCTGGTTAACGTGTTTGTCCAGGTAGGATCCTCAGCATGGAACGGTTGCGATAAACATAATTTTAGTAGTTAAGGTATTTGTATGGAACCCATGTCTGAAAATCCACCGTTTGAATGTAAAATCGAATCACTTTCAAATCTCTCGCTTCCAGGTAAGCTAAAAGTGAGAAGAGGTTGACGTCGTCGTCAGGATTGTTTGCTCCTACTTACTTGCATAAACTTATGGTTTCCCACATTCAGAGGAAGCTGTCTTTCATTGTGCCAAACAGAAATTCCGCCCAAGTTATCCGTTATTCTTCTACAGCCACCCAAAGACGACAGTTTCCCATACACCATAGCGTCAACAGTGAACAGTGACAGATTACTTGTCACCGTATCCGTCACATCTTTTATGTATAAGGGGTGACTGAATAGCCCCTACCGATTTCGTTCTATGCAGCCTACAATGTTATATCTGGCCTCCAAACACCACGCATAGGCCTTTCATATTCTCTAGCTCGCTGCGCGCAAACCGTTAGTCGAACATAAAAGATAACCGGGTCTTTTTGTTGAAAATTCGATGAAATTAAATTTTTTATTGGGATACGTTTTCGTTGTAGGCCACGGCTTTCGAGTTGGTCAAGAAAAACGCACAAAACTGACCTTCAATCGCACCTCAGGCCCCCACACTCATCCCTCAGCAATTAGGATTTATATTATGTTGTTCGTGGAACGCCATTGAACATAAATTTCCGACTACCCGACCTGCTGCCGATATTTTGGTCTCCATTGATTGAGCTATTAAGAGGCCATCACAGTTGGCTATTTTGTCAAATTCTTGCGCAGTGGTAGCAGAGTGTACCATAAACAATATTCCAGACATCCTGAGCGATGGGAGCTGAACGTGGGAGTGCATTGCGTTTGAAGATTACTTTTGTACGTTTATCTCAAATAATTCGAAAACTATGACCTCTAGCGAACACATGTCCCAGTACAGTATTTATATTAAATTTTCTACGAAAACCCAGTTCACTTTTTCTCTGTAAGATTGATAGCCTGCGCGTAGCGAGCAAGAGAAAAGATCTCGAACGTGCTTTTGGAAGGGCAAAATAATGTTCCGCGTTGCATAAAACGACATCGGTAGGGGCAGCTGAATCACCGTGTTACATGAACGATCTAGCGTATACGCTGACCAGCAATCTGTCACTGTTCGCTGTTGACGCTATGATGTACGAAAGTGTTCTCTTCAGGTGACAGTAGGCGAATACAAGATGACTTAACTTCTATTTGGCGCGATGTAAGGCCGCTTGCTCTAAATGTGTGGAAACATGTTACAGTGGATAAGTAGGTACAAACAATCCTAATGACGACAGCACCATCTTCTCATTTTTTCAGCTTACCTGGAAGCGAGGGATTTGACAGTGATTCGATACTCAAAACTTATTTTATCACCCTGCACAGGGAGCAAGAATGGTCCCCTCACACTTCCCTGGGGCACTCCTCGCGATAGCGGTGTCTCTGATGAATATTCGCCGTCCCCGTCGACTTACTGGAGTCTATTACATAAAGTGTCTTCGAGCCACTCTCATACCTTGCTAGCAGACGCCTACGCTATGCGAGCAGTTACCCTTGTTTCGCCTCAAGTTAATGTATGCCGTACAAAACTTCGTCCTTCATTAGTACTGGTGGTAATTCAACCTGGTAGACTATTCGGGTGCGACTAGAGTGTTCGGAGGCACATTCCAGTTAGAAGTGTAGCAGCCTCTTCTTCCTACGCAGCAAGAATCCACCACCTGTCCGCTGACAACCCGAACTCACTGTCGCCACAACCTCGGAAGAAAATTTCGATCTGGTCATAAATTACTCGGCGACCGGTGCATGGGTGCGCACCTGTCGACTAGCCAAAGACTCCGCCAACAGTTTATTAATTTACGACGCGCGCTTGCTCCCTCTAATCTTGTACCGTCAACATTTCGGGCACTTAGGGGACAGGTGTCCGCGTTCGGACGCCGCCCTTAACTCAAGCTGCGGGGATACATAAATCGACGTCCGCATTCCTCCCGCCTCCGCGCCATTTCCATTAACACCTCCCCGTATTCCGTATACCTCTAGCCTCGAAATGAAAAATAAACGAAACGGCCAAGTCGTACGAGAGCAATTTCATGGCGACCGTCACCTGCCTCGCATCTAGGCTCTATACATATAAATCGCCGGCGAAGGAGGGTCGATTCTAATGACTGATATTTAATTATAATATACGGCCGCGGCGTAAATCATCGGCCGCCTCCGACTTAATGGATTTATAATTTCCCTCTTACGTCTTCCCGCCACGCCGGCCTCTGCTCCAATCGCGTGATTATACGAGAGGAACAAGCGCCCGCGCCGCGTACGTTCCAGATTGTATCGCGGCGAGCGGTAGGTCGGCGCGAATGCAACGGCGCACGCGATTGGCGGGCGGCCTCAACAGCGCCCAATAGCAGCGCGACTTCCGCCTCCCTGGCCGGCCGATCGCTCTTGTCACTGATTTATCACCTCTCTTACACGTCGTTCTTCTTTTGTATCGGGTCTGCTCCTATCACTTTCAAGCCTGCACCTTCCCCCGCACGTCACGTTCGAGAGATTTTTCTCTTACTTGTCGCGAGAGAGGTGCGTATCGATATTTGTAATCGCGCGTGCTCCGGCGATAGGTCGACGCGCGCTCTCGTCACTTTCGACTCCCGAGCTCACGCGTGGCGTGGCAAGCGCCCATCTCGTTGAGGCGTGCCCCACCTGTTTTGGAAATTAATTTTCGACTGCATATCACATCGATAGCCGCCGGCCGGGGGGCCGTTTGATGGATGGTGTGTGTCGGACAACAGCTTGGCGGCGCGTGGCTGGGCCGTAGTGGCCTTGGACACGTGAGGGACTGGCGGGTGCCGGCTAAAATGGAAACCTGGCGTAATAGATTCCGGCACGGAAGCTCAGAGCTGCAGCCTCATTAGCGAGCATTGCAGTCCTGGTAATACTACGCGCGCGCACACACACACACACACACACACACACACACACACACACACTAGCTTGTAGCTTCCCATTCATCTACATCTACATTTACACTCCGCAAGCCACCCAACGGTGTGTGCCGGAGGTCACTTTACGTGCCACTGTCATTACCTCCCTTTCCTGTTCCAGTCGCGTATGGTTCGCGGGAAGAACGACTGCCGGAAAGCCTCCGTGCGCGCTCGAATCTCTCTAATTTTACATTCGTCGTCCCCTCGGGAGGTATAAGTAGGGGGAAGCAATATATTCGATACCTCATCCAGAAACGCACCCTCTCCAAACTTGGACAGCAAGCTACACCGCGATGCAGAGCGCCTCTCTTGCAGAGTCTGCCACTTGAGCTTGCTAAACATCTCCGTAACGCTATCACGCTTACCAAATAACCCTGTGACGAAACGCGCCGCTCTTTTTTGGATCTTATCTATCTGCTCTGTCAACCCGACCTGGTACTGATCCTACACTGATGAGCAATACTCAAGTATAGGTCGAACGAGTGTTTTGTAAGCCACCTACTTTGTTGATGGACTACATTTTCCAAGGACTCTCCCAATGAATCTCAACCTGGCACTCGCCTTACCAACAATTAATTTTATATGATCACTCCACTTCAAACCGTTCCGTACGCATACTCCCAGATATTTTACAGAAGTAACTGCTACCAGTGTTTGTTCCGCTATCATATAATCATACAATAAAGGATCCTTCTTTCTATGTATTCGCAATACATTACATTTGTCTATGTTAAGGGTCAGGTGCCACTCCCTGCACCAGGTGTCTATCCGCTGCAGATATTCCTGCATTTCGCTACAATTTTCTAATGCTGCAACTTCTCTGTATACTACAGCATCATCCGTGAAAAGCCTCATGGAACTTCCGACACTATCTACTAGGTCATTTATATGTATTGTGAAAAGCAACGCTCCCATAACACTCCCCTGTGGTACGCCAGAGGTTACTTTAACGTCTGTAGACGTCTCTCCATTGAGAACAACATGCTGTGTTCTGTTTGCTTAAAGCTCTTCAATCCAGCCACACAGCTGGTCTGATATTCCGTAGGCTCTTACTTTGTTTATCAAGCGACAGTGCGGAACTTTATCGAACGCCTTCCGGAAGTCAAGGAAAATGGCATCTACCTCGGAGCCTGTATCTAATATTTTCTGGGTCTCATGAACAAATAAAGCGAGTTGGGTCTCACACGATCGCTGTTTCCGGAATCCATGTTGATTCCTACAGAGCAGATTCCGGGTTTCCAGAAATGACATGATACGCGAGCAAAAAACATGTTGTAAAATTCTACTGCAGATCGATGTCAAAGATATAGGCCTATAGTTTTGCGCATGTAATCGACGACCCTTCCTGAAAACTGAAACCACCCGTGTTCTTTTCCAATCATTTGGAACTTTCCGTTCCTCTAGAGACTTGCGGTACACTGCTGTTAGAAGGGGGCAAGTTCTTGAGCGTACTCTGTGTAGAATCGAATTGGTATCGTGTCAGGTCCAGTGGACTTTCCTCTGTTGAATGATTTCAGTTGCTTTTCTATTCCTTGGACACTTATTTCAACATCAGCCATTTTTTCGTTCGTGCGAGGATTTAGAGAAGGAACTGCAGTGCGGTCTTCTTCTGTGAAACAACTCTGGAAAAATGTGTTTAGTATTTCAGCTTTAAGCATGTCATCCTCTGTTTCAATGCCATTATCATCACAGAGTGTCTGGATATGCTGTTTCGAATAATAGTTGACGCCCTCTAAAGGCACCTTATAAAGCGTGAAGCCTGTTCATAGAGGCACAGCCGTCCGCAGATATTTATCCAAAAGGGATCAAGCTTCTAAAGGTTCCATTTTTACGGTCCCATGCCTCAGTCTGTAAAACGAAGCGCTTATAGGATCGCTGTTTGTCCATCTGGCTAGCTGTCCGACTGCTAAGAACCCTCAGCTGCCGACAGGTGTTGTTGATATACCTCGATGGGGGCAGCTGAAAATGTGTGCTCCGACCTGGACTCGAACGCGGGATCTCCTGCTTACATGGAAGACGCTCTATCCGGCACGGTAGCTCAGCGTGTTCGGTCAGAGGGCTGCGTGCTCTCTGTAATAAAAAAACTGAGTCAAGGAATCAACGATCGACTTGAACGGATGTCTTGTGACGTCCGCCCTGACCAAACGGAACGAACCATATCGAACAAAATAAAATAAGATAAAATAAAGATGGCTAGAGCGTCTGCCATGTAAGCAAGAGATCCTGCATTCGAGTCCCGGTCGTCGCACACATTTTCAGCTGTCCCCATCGAGGTATATCAACAACACCTGTCGGCAGCTGAGGGTATCAATTAATAATGATTTATGCTAAGAAACTTTTTTTTTCAGGAACAAGTAGCCCTATCCTGTTCATATTTATGTCACACACTAACGTCTGCGGTCCCTTTGTGGTGTAAAAATTCTGAACTTCTAAGACAGTGCACTCAAAATAGACGACCATTTATGTCCCTTATTTTGACACCCGAAAACACACTTATCAGAACCTGGAAGGCACTTCTTATTGGTCTAGAATCAACAAATTTGGCAAGAAGCAAAGCGCATCAGAAATTGTTAATTCGTAATCACATCATACAATAAGGAAATAAGAGAGATTGAGTTTAACGTCCCGTCGACGTCGAGGTCATTAGAGGTGGAACAAAAGCTTGGATTGTGTCAAGGATATGGAAGGAAGTTGGCCGACCCTTTCAAAGGCCCGGTATTTTCCTGGAGTGATTTCGGACAATCATGGAAAACCTAAATCCGGATGATCGGACGCGGGTTTGAAGCGTCGTCCTCCAAACTGCGAGTACAGAGTGCTAACCACTGCTCCAACTCGCTCGGTGCACACAAAAAAATATTTCTTTGGCCTTTGTCATCCCACTTCAGATCTATAGTTAAACCATTATCGCAAATTTAGGACTCCGTGGGACTGTTATCTTACCAGCATCAATGTCGACAGCGGGGAAAAATCGTTAATATCTTCGATTCCCAGGATGGGTGAACTGTCTATACACATAACTAAGTTTGAACTGACCTATCAGTACCAGATTCCTACTCGCAAGTGACCAGCTTTTTTTTCTACAGGCGATTAATTGATTTTGTGAACGTGTCGTACGCGTGCACCAAGAAATATATCTGATAGGAGGTACACAAGGCTTATTGTATCTTAAACGTTCGATATTTACGAAGTCAACATCTTTTTGAAGGTAGACTGCTGCTACACCTTAAAGTTAAGCATATTTCATTAGTAGTGCCCTAAACTTCTCCCCCCCCCCCCCCAAAGAGTAGGCCCACATGGCCTTTTGACTCTGCATTCTCGTGATCTCTAGTGGGACGCCGCGCGGGATTAGCCGAGCGGTCATAGGCGCTGCAGTCATGGACTGTGCGGCTGGTCCCGGCGGAGGTTCGAGTCCTCCCTCGGACATGGGTGTGTGTGTTTGTCCTTAGGATAATTTAGGTTAGGTAGTGTGTAAGCTTAGAGACTGATGACCTTAGCAGTTAAATCCCATAAGATTTCACACACATTTGAACATTTTTCTACTGGGATGAAGTACAAATAGTACTTTAGGCTTCTATCACTGTAGCGGGGTGCTGAAGTTACCTGCTTCGCTTGTTTCTTATCAGTACACCATTACACATTCTTACAACGGAAAACGTTCTTACATTGAGCTATATTATTCCTCCTAAATACTGCCATTTAAATCCTTCCGCTTATCGTGTGTTCTAGAATAGTACTTTTAAGGTTAATGTTTGTGGTTAAACCGTTTCGCTTACATATTTCGTAAAAATTTATTCTGTTAATAAAATGTAAGCTCTAGTCGTGTAATCTTCAATTGCCTAAACAGCGCCCCTTGCATTTTCATGTTTAAGTCTTTCTGTACCAGCGCACACACTCATTTTCTACGAATTATCTTGCAGAGTCTGGGGACAATGGGGAAGGTCGTGATAGAAAGTGTATTGCATCTAAAAAGATTAATCTAAAAAGTTTAAAGCTACTGATGTAAGCTCAGCAAAAGATGGTTTGGCAGAAGGCAAGTAAATACGAGTAGTTTAATGTTTCAAAAACAATACTTATGAGGTGGTACAACATGAAATACACTACACCTGAGGAAGCAGCAAAAACAAAAAGCGGCAGACCTACAATTCTTGGTGAAGATTGAAGAGCTGGTTTGGTATTATCTTGCTGTGTCAGCTTCTTTTTTCATGCTGCTGGTCATGCAAATGAGAAAAGACTTAAGACGACATAAAAGTTTTCTGTGTGTGGTACCGCGTCATAATGTTTAAAACTGCTGCCGCTGGAGCAACGTTTCGGCCTCGGTTGCCGGTTGCTGGGTCCAGAAGAAGGCCGCTGCTGTCGTGGCCAAAACGTTGGTTTTTCTCCAGCAGCAGTAGTTTTAAACATTATGACGCGGTACCATACCCAGAAAACTTTTACGTCGACTGACTCTGGCCGCGGAAGCCTACGCAATTATATAAGAGTGAAGACCCTTTCAAAGACGAAAGGGGAAATTTGTAGGAAGAAGTTGGTTGGTCTTTTTCTTAAACGCCACAAAACCAATCTTTCAGAAATTAATCCAACAGTAACATCTTCTAGCACGTCACTTGGTTCATCAAAAAAACAGGAATTTTATATGCTTCTGGAAGACGTTATATTCCACCTACTACGAAACTAAATGATGTTTTCGCTAATTTAACACCTTTTTCAAATTATTTTAGCGTAATGTTGACTATTTTACAAGGGGACCAGTTTTCACAAATATTTTTCAGACTCGTTAACTGTAACGATTTTGAAAACAATTTTTTCGTAGTAACTTTCCATTACATTTACAAAAGCGAAATGCAATGGTGCATAACATTATAAAGTAAATATTGTGTTCTCGTAAAATATATTTTTTAGCGTTGTCTGTTTCTTAAAAATTAAAATATAATGGGGGTGGGGGCGGCTTCGTGCAGTTTCCTGTACTCCAAAGTGCATGTTTTTACATTATTAGTATGAATATGGATGTAGAAAACCTTCGAAAACAACCATTATCTTGATACTTCCAGGCAGATTAAAACTGTGTGTGCCGGAGCGGTACGTGGGCCTGGGACCTTTGGCTTTAGCGGGCGAGTTCTCCACCGACTGAGCTGTCCTAGCTCCGCTCACTACCCGCTGTCATATACCACCCAGTTAGCCGACCGGTTTAACGCACGGCTTTCCGGACTGGGAAGGAGAGCCTGGTCCCCGGCACGAATCCGCCCGGCGGAGTTGTGTCGAGGTCCGGTGAACCGAGCCAGTCTGTGGATGGTTTTTAGGCGGTTTTCCATCTGCCTCGGCGAATGCGGGCTGGTTCCCTTATTCCGCCTCAGCTACACTGTGTCGGCGATTACTGCGCACACAGGTTCTCCACGTACGCATACACCACCATTACTCTACCACGTAAACATAGGGGTTACACTCGTCTTTTGCGAGACGTTCCCTGGGGGGTCCACCGGGGGCCGAACTGCACAATAACCCTGGCTTCGGTGTGGGGCGGCGGAGAGATGAAGTGGACTGTGGTAGTCGTCGTGGACTTGTGGACCACTGCGGCTGCGGCGGGGACGGAGCCTCTCCGTCGTTTTTAGGTTCCTGGTTAACATACAACATATCCGTTGTCATAGGTTTACCTTCGACAGCTCCTCACCAGCTACCTCCCAAACTTCAGTGAAGTTCTCCTGCTTTCCTTTCTTCCCAGTGTGCTAGTCCCGGGCCGGCCGAAGTGGCCGTGCGGTTAAAGGCGCTGCAGTCTGGAACCGCAAGACCGCTACGGTCGCAGGTTCGAATCCTGCCTCGGGCATGGATGTTTGTGATGTCCTTAGGTTAGTTAGGTTTAACTAATTCTAAGTTCTAGGGGACTAATGACCTCAGCAGTTGAGTCCCATAGTGCTCAGAGCCATTTGAACCATTTTGCTAGTCCCGGTAGGCATGCAGGAGAACTCATGCGCAGACCGGAAGGTCGGACATGAGATACTAACGGCCTGCCAGAGTGGCCGAGCGGTTCTAGGCGCTACAGTCTGGAACCGCGCGATCGCTGCAGTCGCAGGTTCGAATCCTGCCTCGGGCATGGATGTGTGTGATGTCCTTAGGCTAGTTAGGTTTGAGTAGTTCTAAGTTCTAGGGGGCTGATGACCTCAGAAGTTAAATCCCATAGTGCTCATCTGATCAAAATAGTTCAAATGGCTCTGAGTACTATGGGACTTAACATCTGAGGTCATCAGTCCCCTAGAACTTAGAACTACTGAAACCTAACCAACCTAAGGACATCACACACATCCATGCCCGAGGCAGGATTCGAACCTGCGACCGTAGCCGTCGCGCGGTTCCAGACTGAAGCGCCTAGAACCGCTCGGCCACAGAGGCCGGCTATCGTCTGATCGTCACCTAAGAAATGCTCAGTTCCATATCACTCAACACAGAGATTTGAAACTTCGTGCCAGATTAAAATTACAGGGAATGGACAAAAATACAGAAACGGCACATTATATGCCTTATATGTTGTAGGAAACCCGTTGGCATTCAGAAAACTTCCAGTCGTCTCGGAATAGGTAATACAGATCTTGTATCGTTTACAAACAAATCTTTTACTATTATTCCTGCATTTTACAAGGACATCTTATACCATCATTCCTGCATAATAGTGGGACGTCCGAGTGACGACGACGGAGGTGGATAGCAACCACGCACCATTCTCTCGTAAGTAGACCACAAACCCTCAATTATATTTAGATCTGATAACTGTGGAGGCCAGGAGAAATGACAGGTCGTCCTCACAAGGCAGTCCTAGACGATGCGAGCTGTGTAAACGGGAGCCATGCGATCTTGGAACACGGCACCACCAATGGCGAACATACATTGTACCGTGGGCTGCACCTCATCATCCAAAATGGTCGCACACTCCTTGGCACTAATGCGAACTTGGAGAGTAAGCATAGGTCCCATGCAGTACATCTACATCTACCTCTACATCCATACTCCGCAAGCCACCTGACGGTGTGTGGCAGAGGGTACCTTGAGCACCTCTATCGCCTCTCCCTTCTATTCCAGTTTCGTATTGTTCGTGGAAAGAAAGATTGTCGGTATGCCTCTGTGTAAGCCCTAATCTCTCTGATTTTATCCTCATGGTCTCTTCGCGAGACATACGTAGGAGGGAGCAATGTACTGCTTGACTCGTCGGTGAAGGTGTGCTCTTGAAACTTCAACAAAAGCCCCACCGAGCTACTGAGCGTGTCTCTTGCAGAGTGTTCCACCGGAGTTTATCTATCATCTCTGTAACGCTTTCGCGATTACTAAATGATCCTGAAACGAAGTACTCTGCTCTCCGTTGGATCTTCTCTGTCTCTTCTATCAACCCTCTCTGGTACAGATTCCACACCGGTGAGCAGTATTCAAGCAGTGGGGGAACAAGTGTACTGTAAACTACTTCCTTTGTTTTCGGACTCCTTCTGCTTAGGTTTCTTCCAATGAATCTCAGTCTGGCATCTACTTCACCGACGATTAATTTTATATGGTCACTCCATTTTAAATCACTCCTAATGCCTACTACCAGATACTTAATGGAATTAACTGCTTCTAGTTGCTGACCAGCTATACTGTAGCTAAATGATAAAAGATCTTTCTTTCTATGTATTCGCAGCACATTACACTTGTCTACATTGAGATTCAATTGCCATTCCCTGCACCGTGCGTCAATTCGTTGCAGATCCTCCTGCATTTAAGTACAATTTTCCATTGTTACAAACTCTCGATATACTACAGCAAATCATCACCGAACCTCCGCCATGTTTCACTTTAGGGACGTAAACTCGGACAAAAGTTTGAAATAGTGTGAAACAAGACTCATACTATCAAACAACTTTCTTCGCGCCCGCATGTTACCCAAGTTGTTTGGACTACGCTGCAGAAGTTCGCTGAAAAGCCGTTACGCATCTTCCAGACAGTCCCAATGTCTGCCAAGCGATTTCCACATTTTTGGCGACCTGAAGAAAGGTGTTCGTGGTCATAGATTTGCTTTGGACGAATAGGTGCAGGTCTGGGTACAATCATGATATCGCAGGCTTTCGCAAACATTTTTCCATGAAGGCACTGACCCTCTTTTCTCACAATGGGTCGATTGTATTAGGAATTATGGCAATTACTTTTAAAATAATAGTTACAATCACGCTCATAAATTAAGGATAGTTGCAGAATGTTGTGCCACACAACGTGGCACTACACAAAACTGGCGCTAATAGCATAGGCACATGGGGAACACACGCGACACAGATCTGCAAGTCCAAGGTATTGGTGATAAGTTGAGAAAAACGTCCCGAAACGTGCTACAAAACGCCACTGTTTCCTGTGCATGTACCCCGACATCAAATGGGATATGATCACCATGCACACGTACACAGGCCGCACAACTGGTTGGCATACTCTGGATCAGGTGGGTATAGCCTCCCATTCTTGCACCAGTGCCTGTCGGAGCTCCTGAAGTGTCGTAGGGGTTTGAAGACGTGCACCGATAAGTCGACCGAGAGCATCCCATATATGCTCGATGGGTTTTAGGTTTGGAGAACAGGCAGGCCACTCCATTCGCCTGATATCTACTGTTTCAAGGTACTCCTCCACGATGGCAGCTCGGTGGAGCCGTGTGTTATCATTCGTCAGGAGGAAGGTGGGACCCATTGCACTCCTGGAAAGGCGGACATACTGGTGGAAACTGACGTCTCGATACGCCTGACCTGTTACAGTTCCTCTGTCAAAGAGATGAAGGGATCTACGTGCATCAATCATAATCCCACCCCGCACCGTCAAACCACGACCTCCATACAGGTCCCTTTCAAGGACATTAAGTGGATGGTATCTGGTTCCTGGTTCACGCCAGATCAAAACCCGGCGAGAATCACTGTTCAGACTATACCTGGACTCGTCCGTGAACATAACATTGTTCCATGTACTGTGTTGTTGACACCAGGCTTTACGGGCTCTCCTGTGACCAGAGGTCAGTAGAATGCACCTTGCCGGTCTCTGGGCCAGTAATCCATGTCTGTTCAGTCGTCTGTAGACTGTGTGTCTCGAGAGTGGATGCGGTAGGGTCCCGAGCAAGGCTACCTGCAGTACTCCGTGGCCGTCTGCAGGCACTGATGGTGAGATATCGGTCTTCTTCTTGTGTTGTACACTGTGGACGTCCCGTACTGAAGCGCCTGGACATGTTTCCTGTATTCTGGAATCGTTGCCATAATCCTGAGATCACACTTTGTGGCACACGGAGGGCCCGTGCTACGACCCGCTGTGTTTGACCAGCCTCCAGTCGCTCTAGTTTTCTACCCCTCGTAACGTCATAAATGTGTGTTCTTTGAGCCATTTTCAACACACAGTCACCATTAGCACATCTGAAAACGTCTGCACACTTACTCGCTGCACCGTACTCTGACATGCACCAACACACCTCTGCGTATGTGGACTGCTGCCAGCGCACCCGTGCGACGACCGCAGGTCAAATGCACCGCATGATCATACCCCGAGGTATTCAAACCCGGAAACCGCCCACCAGAGCGTTGTTTCGCCACATATCAGCATTGTCCTTAATTTATGAGCGTAAGTGTAGATTACTTATTTTTTCTTCTGTCTCGTTTTGATTTGACTGTCCCTTCTACTTTAAGAACCATTAAGAAGGTCCATACAAGTTTTCGGAGTCGATACCTTTTCTGTTTTCTTCCTGTCGTCCCAAGCAAAAATTTGTGTTGCTTGTTTTTGGGCACGAGTACACCCACGGTACAGCATGGCCGCGGTCTTGATGCTCTGCTACAGTCGCTCTACCGCGCAGAACTGACTGAAGTCCCTTTCGAGTCGGGACTGCTCACATGTGACGATTAAGAAATGGGAATTGGGGACGGACGCTGGGCAGGTGTGATGCAACCATGGTTATACGGCGCCGGAGGTTGAAATTGCCCTTTCTGCACCGTAATAAGGAGTGTACAACTTCTGCGCGACTTCTCTCAGAACATAGCTTAAGGAAAAACAAAACTACGTTTATAGCATTCGTAGAGTTAGAGAAACCTTTTGACAATATCGACTGCAATACGCTCTTTGAAATTATGAAGGTAGTAGGAGTAATATACAGGAAGCGAAGGCTATTTAGAACTCGTACAGAAACCAGACGGCAGCTGTAAGAGTCGACGGACGTGGAAGGCAAACAGGAATGTGACAGGATTGTGGGCTATCCCTGATGTTACTCAATCTGTACACCGAGCAAGCAGTAATGTAACAAAAGAAAAGTAAAGTATGAATTAAAGTTCAGGAAGAAGAAATAAAAAATTTGGTGTTTGCCGATGAGACTACAATATCGTCAGAGACAGAAAAGGACTTGGAACAGCAACTGAACGTAATGGACAGTGTCGTTGAAGGAGGATATAATATGAACATCAGTAAAAGAGAAATAATGATAATGAAACATAGTCGAATTAAATCAGGTGATTCTGAAGGAATTAGATTAGGAAACCAGACGTTTGAAATAGTAAATGAGTTTTTTTTTTTTTTCATTTCGGAAGCAAAGTAACTGGTGATTGTCAACGTACAGGGAAAATAAAATTGTAGACTGGCAATGGCAAGAAAGCGTTTCTGAAGAAGAGAAATTTGGTAACGTCGAATGTAGCTGTAAGTATCAAGAAGTCTTTTCTGAAAGTACTTGTGTGGAGTGCAGCCATGTATGGAAGTGAAACATGGACGATAAATAGTTTGGGCAAGACGAGAATAGATGATTTTGAAATGTGGTTCCACAGAAGAATGCTGAAGATTACATGGTTCGACACGTAACTAATAAGGAAATACTAAATAGAATTGGGGGACGAGAAATCTGTGGCACAACTTATCCAAAAGAAGGGATCAGTTGTCAGTTGTTAGGTCTCATACTGAGACATCAAGTGATCATCAATAGTTTAGTTCTGAAGGTGGGAGAGAGAGAGAGAGAGAGAGAGAGAGAGAGAGAGAGAGAGAGAGAGAGAAAGAGAGAGAGAGAATACCTCCATGCCAAGATGAGCATAAAATCTCCTTGTAAAGGCACGTTTATCATAAGAAAAATTTTTCGAATGTCACTTTATTATAAACTCTAGTTTTAGTAACGAGAGCAATTGTTACGATCATTGTACTGCACTATTTCCACATATTGGCAGGTTTACATTAACGCGGTTACTCTTAAGGCCTTTTCAATAAGATGGATTGCTATAAATGATGTTTTCCATACTTGTGAGAGACAAAAAGGAATTCTCAACCCCTGTACACTTCGACATTTCAGGAAGTATTTAACTTTATTTCATGTATGGGAAATGTGCAAAAGAGATGTATATACCTAAGACATTCCCTAGCATGACGCACACAGTTTCTCGCAAAGGCATCTCGATTTAACTTCAATCCTTGAGGAACTCACTCCTCGCTCTGAGAAAAGGCCCCGTAACTCGTCATACACACTAGTTAATCGAATAGCTACACACCGTAATACTACCTTGATACAGCGCTAGTAATCTCAGCAAATAAACAGAAAAATCCAGCACAGTACAAGCGAACGAATTCAAGCAGAATGAACTAATTTCTACCTGGTGGCACCTAGTACTAGCAATTTGGCACGGTTGCCGAGATAATGATGTTTCGTTAACGAATAAACAGTTCTTAGCTTTTCTGAATGTAACGATAGTATTTTTATATCCTCTGCTGCAGGCATCATCATGTATTCCGCAAACAACTATCCTCTAAAATACAAACTGCCGCCTAATGAACATGATACTAGCTTACTGAATATAGATCAACTGTGGGATCTGATTGAAGATTTCCCTGCATACAGAAGACAGTATGTGGAGAGAATTCTTCGGACCTCAGGCGATCCCGAAAGAACGTATTACAGGGCTATTGTTGCGCACAACATATGAATACTTCGGCTGTAAGCAATGGTAAATGACAGTCAGTGAGAAATGAGTTATTGCATGTAAAACGTGGCACGTGATGTGCGTTTATTCACATTAGTTGATAGCTCCACGCTAAAACAGAAACGGCAGCTCTATCTCTAATTTCAGGTCCACGGCAATGGCAACTTTTCAGGATGTGTGCATCTAAACAGTGGTAAGTGCTAAAAGCAAGACTGTCGGTACCAGTAACATGCACAGTGCTCGTCACAGGAAACTGCTTTTCAGGGACAATTTGTGCAAATTTTTGGAAATTTGTGGTAAGTTCCTATGGGGCCAAACTGCTAAGGTCATCGGTCCCTAGGCTTACACACTAATTAATCTAACTTAAACTAAGTTACCCTAAGGAAAGCACACACACCTATGCCCGAGGGATCACTAGAACCTCCGACGGGGACAGCCGCGCGAACCGTGGCAACGCGCCCCGGACCACGCGGCTACCTCGCGCGGCTTTGTACGAATCCGACGATGATGTTAACTACGACTCAGGTAAAGACCCTGAATATGTTCCTCAACGCAAATGCGCTTCAAAAGTTGTTGTTAACCAGTTAAATCTGAATAATTATAGAAGAAAGTAAACAATGTTGTGTCTCTTACAATGGCTTACGTCCAGCTACATGACAGTGTTATGGTAGGAATGTCAATGGCCATCTTTAACATTGTGTACGTGCTGTTGTAACTGGCAATAAAATTAATTTTACATTCCAATCGGTCATAGATTAATTCTTGACATTGCTGCACTTTATTATTGCAAAAAATGGTAACTCACATATTGTTATCATAACCTCAAACGACTCAGATTTTTTAAATTTTTATTTTCCAGAGATTTCACAGGAATATATCGTTAATTCGCTCACCAAGTACACAGCGTTAAGTCAATGCTACCTCATGTTAAGTACACTGAGTCTGCAAGTAAACAACGTTAAGTACCCATTCGCGCATATTTAAGAATTAAATTTTGGACATAATTTACAATTTCAAAAATATGCTGTCTCTTTGTAAGGAACAATATAGTTCTTCCAGTGCACTATTCGCAACTGGAACAGGAAATTGGAGATAGCGACAGTGTTACATAAAGTCCCGGTAGCCACACACCATCATTTAGCTTGCGGACAGTAGATGCACATATAGATTTGTAAATCAGTGGCAGAAGTTACAGGAGCAACAAGTGACAGAAAATAATCCTAGGGTGAACATCGGGCCTTTCCGTACGTAAACTGTCATCCAAACGCTATCTTTACAAGCATCCGTAGTGACAGAAGACGTGCAGTGGGTCAATTTTGCACTGCCCATACTCCGCGAAAGCACCGTTAGGTCACAACAAAAACGTGAACAGCAGTTTCTTTCTTTGCAAAGAAGAGCCGACCGAACTCGCTGCGAGCCTTTGTTTGCGTGCGTGCGTGTGCGTGTGTCGGGAGGGCACAGATTCTTTGCCCAGAGAAAACCTAACGGGATCGCGCCGAGACGGGGACAACATTTCGTCACGCACGGCGGGTACACCCCCAGAGGTTAAAAACTCGAGCCGACTCACGCACGCTTACTGTCGCACAAAGGGAGATACGCAACAGCAAACGCGAGGGAAACACGCCACACGTCCACGTAGAATTCTTCCCCACTTTGTGGGCGTGCCGCCTCTCCTTAAATCCATCGCCGCCTCCGCCCGCGGGCAACCCGACACCAAGGAAAGCACTCAGTTTCTCGTGGAACAATGTACTGTGTAGTGCGTACAGTCGTTTCTCACGTAGCCTCTGAAAGAAGAAAGGTGCCACTGGATGACCACTTGCCACGCTCCAGTCTCTCACCATAGTGATGTATCTTCACTCGACAGCGATGAAATACCTTGCCTCTGCTACGACGTAAGTATGTCTACCTACACATATTCTTGGCGAATAACGCAACCAGATACAAATACTTTTGAAACGCTCTTATTTCAGCGTCACAACCGGATTCGGCCATTCATGCCCATCTTCAGACATCTAACATTTACGTTTCCAATTACATAATTATTTCCATCAGCAGCGTATTATCAGCTCCTACACCTCTGAACAATATTTCCAATTACATAATTATTTAGATCAGCATCATATTAGCAGCTCCAACACCTCACAACAATAAGTTTAACCAGTGCTGGAGCTGACGACATGCTTCTGATGAAAAAAAAAAAAAAATATGTGTAATGGAGAGCCAAATGACGATACACATGGAACGAAAGTAAACAAAATGGTCATTATTCCGAAAGTAATCTACGTAAGTTTTAACACATTTATCCCAACGTGAGACAAGATGGTCAATGCTTTCATCGAAAAATTGAGCACCTCTTCGTCCGAAGCAATTTGACAGCCAGGAATGGCTCTCTTCAGGGCTCCAAAAATATAGAAATCGCATGGGGAGAGATCGGGACTGCTTCAAGGATGTTGGTCCACCCACATATTGCCAAGGTTGGTTCGAATACGCTGCAAACGTTTCGCTGGGAAGCCTTTACACATCCTCCATATGTCTCTACTTCTTCCCATTAGACTTTCATATTTTGGAATCCTGAAGAAAGACATTCGCAGCCGTCGATTTGTGCCGGAGTTGCACGTGTATGTACAACCATTTTTCCGTAAGCAACGGCAAAAAATTTTCCATGAAGGCATTGACTGTGTTTGCTCACAACGTGTGGAAGTATTAATGCCAGTGGCGATTGCTTTTGAAATAACGAACAGTTTAGATATTTTTCTTCCATCTGCCACGTTTCCAGTTGATTCCCATCTGAAGATGGACATGATTGTCCGAAATAAAAGCATTTTAGAAGTATTTGTGGCTTTTTTCTGGTTCACAAATAGTGATCAAAGGCCGCGGAGTTTGCTCGATCCCGAATGCATGAAACGTACATTCTTTCTCTCTTCCTCCGTTTTCGCTGACAAACAACAACTGCTTATTCAACCTTGGCGACTTCTGCGAGATCTCGCTTCGTTTCTCTAACACAGAATGGCATATCATCATGTTTGTAAATAGTCAGTCTTTATCAGCCTGTTTCGAATAATTTTACAGTTCTCGCTGATTTTTCTTATACAGTTACCATTACAGCGCAGGCATTTTTGTTACCAACCGAGCGTGGTAGGCAATGGTAGCATACAGGTGTTTGTTGTAAGTTTCGCTTTGCAGAATTAATCTTACGCTCTGCAGATCATTGTGCGCTGCTTTAAAGCTCTCTGACAGGTTAGAAAAATCTGTCAGATTTATTAAAAAATAGTGATAATTTTTGTTCACACTTGTAGCGGGGGAGATGAGGTACTGGTGAAACTAACGCCGTGAGGGCGCGTCGTGAGTCGTGTCTCGATGGCTCATCTCAGAACTTCGCCTGTATAAAGTGTAGTTAACCAAAATTTGCTCAAACCACTTTCATCTGTGGCAAATTTGGACAGATCACTCATTACAACAACACAAATCTCACATTTTCAACACATACGAGGCCAGTTCAAAAAATTCCGGATCACCATCATTTTGCGCCAACTGTGTCTTGTTGCGAAATGAGGTTGGCATCCCTGCACACGCCTGTGTTTAATGTGCAACTGCCGGAAGTTTCATTGATGTACACTGCTGGCCACCGTAAATGCAACATCCTGAAGGAAGCATCCGAATCAAGTGAAATTTACATCATGGGTTTGCAGCGATGAGATATGCAACTGATTAGAATTTCAGCGCAGACGCACATCACGCGCGCCTGTGGCGCCACCTCATAGCGCCATTTAAGGCTTGCCGATTTCGACGAGTGTACGTTCGGCACGTGTGGTTGTTTCACAAGACGATCAGTTATGCCTCGTAGACAACAGCGAACATCTTTTGATCAAGTATCCGAGTTCGACAGAGGAAGGATAGTGTCTTACCGAGATTGTGGATTATCATACAGAGAAATCGCTAGTCGTGTTCGGCGAAACCAAACAACTGTAATGCGGATATGTGACCGTTGGATGCAGGAGGGTACGACGGACCGACGTGGTCGATCGCATTCACCTCGGTGCACCACTGCACGTGCTGATAGGCAAATTGTGCGCATGGCAGTGACGGATCGCTCAGTGACATCCCGAACCATAGCACAGCACATTGCGTCTGTAACGCATCATCCAGTGTCTGCGCGTACCATTCGACGCCGTTTACAGCAGAGTGGTCTGTCCGCAAGACGTCCATTGCTTCGTCTACCATTGACGCAGAACCACAGACGTCTCCGTCGCCAATGGTGTGATGACAGACGGATGTGGACGGCAGAATGGAATGACGTTGTCTTTACTGACGAGGCACGCTTCTGTCTGCAGCACCACGATGGTCGGATTCGAGTGTGGAGACACCGTGGAGAGAGGATGCTGGACAGCTGCATTATGCACCGCCACACTGGTCTTGCACCGGGTATTATGGTATGGGGCGGTATTGGATATTACTCTCGCACGCCTCTAGTACGCATTGCCGGTACTTTAAATAGCCGGCGCTACATATCCGAGGTGCTGGAGCCAGTTGTCCTTCCTTACCTTCAGGGCTCGGCCACAGCCATATTTCAACAGGATAATGCGCGACCACACGTGGCACGCATTGTCCAAAGGTTCTTCGTCAATAACCAGATTGAATTGCATCCCTGGCCGGCTCGCTCTCCGGATCTTTGGCCGATAGAAAACATGTGGTCCACGGTTGCTCAACGAGTGACCCAGATTACATCCCCAGCTGCCACACCAGATGATCTTTGGCAACGTGCGGAAGCTGCTTGGGCTGCTGTACCCCAGGAACACATCCAACGTCTCTTTGACTCAATGCCGAGACGTGTGGCAGCGGTGATCTCCAACAATGGCGGCCACTCTGGCTACTGATTCTGGAAGGAACCACATGTCACAGGCGTCTGTAAACGTAATCATTTGATACTTGGTCAACATGTTATCTACAAAATAAATTTTGTTGTGCTACCTCTTGTCTTTCTTGGTGTTGCATTTACGGTGGCCAGCAGTGTGTATCTGTTATTGTTCAGTGCTGTATTGAGTAGAATTCAATGTTTCCCACTATGCGAATTTCGAAACGGCGGAGTTAGAGGAACAACACGCCTGCATTAAATTTTGCGTGAAACTCAAGAAAATCTTTACAGAGTTGCACCAAATGATGTAAGAGCCCTACGGTGGTGAGTGATTAAGCCGTACTTTGTGTTACGAATGGTTCACATTGTTTGAAAATGGTCGCACGGAAGTTGAAGATGACCCTCGTTCAGGACGCCCTTCGACGTGTACCCACGACTCATGTCAGGAACGTCAACGAAACTGTGCGTATCAATCGAATGAAATCCTGACGCAGCATATTGGAATGCGTCGTATTGCCGCCATGATCGTCCCACGGCCCATGAGTCAAGAGCAGAATGGTCTTCGCCTCGCGATCACATGGTTCACACATGGCTCTGAGCACTATGGGACTTAACATATATGGTCATCAGTCCCCTAGAACTTAGAACTACTTAAACCTAACTAACCTAAGGACATCACACAACACCCAGCCATCACGAGGCAGAGAAAATCCCTGACCGCGCCTCGCAATCCGTGAAGATCTTTTGGAATGAGAACGAGATGTTCTTTAAGAGAATCGTAACTGGCGATGAGGAGTGGGTGTGAAGTTATGATATTGAGACCAAGGCTCGATCTTCACAATGGGTCGACAAAGGGTCTCCAAGACGAAAAGAAGCTCCTCAGGTCAAGTCAAATGACAAAGCCATGTTGATGATTTTCCTTGGCTTTTAAGGAATAGTTCATCACGAATTGGTGCCACAGAGACAAACTGTTAATCGATAGTAGTATCGCGAGCGAGAAAACGTGAGAAGGAAACGTCCTGAAACGTGGCGTGACAATTCGTGGCTCTTGCATCACGATAACGCACCCGCACATTCATCTCTGTTGGTGCATGACTATTGCCCAAAGAACGAAATCACCGTGCTGCCTCATCCTTCGTACTCTTCAGACCCGACCCCTGCCGACTTGAATTTTTAATTCCAAAGTCGAAACCCCCGTAGAAAAGACGAAGATTTGCAACGATAGATGAGATAAAACAAAATTCGCAGACGGTGCATCGCCCGATCCAGCAAGAGACGAACCCAGACGCTTCCGGAAGTGAAAACGGCGTTAGGAACGGTGTATCAATTGTGGAGGAGAGTATTTCGAAGGAGACAATGCACAGTAAAAAAAAAATAGAAAAAGCTCTATGAGACTTAACTTCTGAGGTCATCACTCCCCTAGAACTTGGGACTACTTAAACCTAACTAATCTAAGGACATCATACGCATCCATGTCCGAGGCAGGATTCGAACCTCCGATCGCAGCGGTCGCGCGGTTCCAGACTGAAGTGCCTAGAACCGCTCGGCCACATCGGCCGGCATCCTCACTCAGTAAAAGCTAAGCGAACAGTATGAAAGTTTTGTAACAAAGTTCCGGAATTTTCTAAACAGACCACGTAGCAATGTATGTAAGACTTTCATTTTAGGATACACATATGAAATCGAGAAAGTAAAGGAACTGGACAAAAATATACAAACACCAAAAACACTACACATTACCTTGGCTAATATAGTGCAGGAAACCCCCTTGCATTTAAAACAGCTTCCAGTCTTCTCAGAATGGATAAATAAAGGTTCTGTTGTCTTTCCAGGGAATCTTATACCATTTGGCAAATCCAGGTAACGATGATGGAGGTAGATAGCGATCACGCACTCTTCTCTCCAAAGTATACCACAAAATCTCAGCATTACTGGGATCTGGTGACTGTTGCGGCAAGAGGATATACGACAATTCATCCTCCGTAAATATGATTCCATTTCGTTAGCACTGAATTATTATCTCTTATTAAAACATTGAGGTTCGCCGATGACATTGTAATTCTGTCAGAGACAACAAAGGACCTGGAAGAGCAGCTGAACAGAATGGACAGTGTCTTGAGACGAGGATACGAGATGAACATCAACAAAACCAAAACGAGGGTAATGCAATGTAGTCGAATTAAATGGGTTGATGCTGAGAGTATTCGATTAGGAAATGAGACACTTAAAGTAGTAAATGAGTTTTTCTATTTGGGGAGCAATATAACCTTAAGATGCTCGAAGTAGAGAGGATATAAAATGTAGACTGGCAATGGCAAAGAAAGCGTTTATGAAGAAGAGAAATTTGTTAACATCGAGTACAGATTTAAGTGTTAGGAAGTCGTTTCTGAAAGTATTAGTATGGAGTGTAGCCATGTATGGAAGTGAAACATGGACGATAAATAGTTTGGACAAGAAGAGAATAGTTGTTGTTGTTGTGGTCTTCAGTCCTGAGACTGGTTTGATGCAGCTCTTCAAGCTAATCTATCCTATGCAAGCTCCTTCTATTCTCTTCTTGTCCAAACTATTTATTGTCCATGTTTCACTTCCATACATGGCTACACTCCATACAAATACTTTCAGAAACGACTTCCTGACACTTAAATCTATACTCGATGTTAACAAATTTCTCTTTCCTTGCCATTGCCAGTCTACATTTTATATCCTCTCTACTTCGACCATCATCAGTTATTTTGCTCCCCAAATAGCAAAACTCCTTTACTACTTTAAGTGTTTCATTTCCTAAGCTAATTCCCTCAGCATCACCCGACTTAATTCGACTACATTCCATTATCCTCGTTTTGCTTTTGTTGATGTACATCTTATATCCTCCTTTCAAGACACTGTCCATTCCGTTCAACCGCTCTTCCAAGTCCTTTGCTGTCTCTGATAGAATTACAATGTCATCGGCGAACCTCAAAGTTTTTATTTCTTATCCATGGATTTTAATACCTACTCCAAATTTTTCTTTTGTTTCCTTTACTGCTTGTTCAATATACAGATTGAATAGCATCGGGGAGAGGCTACATCCCTGTCTCACTCCCTTCCCAACCACTGCTTCCCTTTCATGCCCCTCGACTCTTACAACTGCCATCTGGTTTCTGTATAAGTTGTCAACAGCATTTCGCTCCCTGTATTTTACCCCTGCCACCTTTAGAATTTGAAAGAGAGTATTCCAGTCAACATTGTCAAAAGATTTCTCTAAGTCTACAAATGCTAGAAACATAGGTTTGCCTTTCCTTAATCTATTTTCTAAGATAAGTCGTAGGGTCGGTATTGCCTCATGTGTTCCAACATTCCTGCGGAATCCAAACTGATCTTCGCCGAGCTCGGCTTCTACTTTTTTTCCATTCGTCTGCAAAGAATTCGCGTTAGTATTTTGCAGCTGTGACGTATTAAACTGATAGTTCGGTAATTTTCATATCTGTCAACAGCTGCTTTCTTTGGGATTGGAATTATTATATTCTTCTTGAAGTCTGAGGGTACTTCGCCTGTCTCGGACATCTTGCTCACCAGATGGCAGAGTTTTGTCAGGACTGGCTCTCCCAAGGCCGTCAGTAGTTCTAATGGAATGTTGTCTACTCCCGGGGCCTTGTTTCGACTCAGGTCTTTCAGTGCTCTGTCAAACTCTTCACGCAGAATCATATCTCCCATTTCAACTTCATCTACATCCTCTTCCATTTCCATAATATTGTCCTCAATAACATCGCCCTTGTATAAACCCTCTATATACTCCTTCCACCTTTCTGCCTTCCCTTCTTTGCTTAGAACTGGGTTGCCATCTGAGCTCTTGATATTCATACAAGTGGTTCTCTTCTCTCCAAAGGTCTCTTTAATTTTCCTGTAGGCAGTATCTATCTTACCCCTAGTGAGACAAGCCTCTACATCCTTACATTTGTCCTCTAGCCATCCCTGCTTAGCCATTTTGCACTTTCTGTCAATCTCATTTTTGAGTCGTTTGTATTCCCTTTTGCCTGCTTCATTTACTGCATTTTTATATTTTCTCCTTTCATCAATTAAATTCAATATTTCTTCTGTTACCCAAGGATTTCTACTAGCCCTCGCCTTTTTACCTATTTGATCCTCTGCTGCCTTCACTATTTCATCCCTCAGAGCTACCCATTCTTCTTCTACTGTATTTCTTTCCCCCATTCCTGTCAATTGTACCCTTATGCTCTCCCTGAAACTCTGTACAACCTCTGGTTCTTTCAGTTTACCCAGGTCCCATCTCCTTAAATTCCCACCTTTTTGCAGTTTCTTTAGTTTCAATCTGCAGTTCATAACCAATAGATTGTGGTCAGAGTCCACATCTGCCCCTGGAAATGTCCTACAATTTAAAACCTGATTCCTAAATATCTGTCTTACCATTATATAATCTATCTGATACCTTTTAGTATCTCCAGGATTCTTCAATGTATACAACATTCTTTTATGATTCTTGAACCAAGTGTTAGCTATGATTAAGTTATGCTCTGTGCAAAATTCTACCAGACGGCTTCCTCATTCATTTCTTAGAACCAATCCATATTCACCTACTATGTTTCCTTCTCTCCCTTTTCCTACTGTCGAATTCCAGTCACCCATGCCTATTAAATTTTCGTCTCCCTTCGCTACCTGAATAATTTCTTTTATTTCATCATACATTTCATCAATTTCTTCATCCTCTGCAGAGCTAGTTGGCATATAAACTTGTACTACTGTAGTAGGCATGGGCTTCGCGTCTATCTTGGCCACAATAATGTGTTCACTATGCTGTTTGTAGTAGCTAACCCGCACTCCTATTTTTTTATTCATTATTAAACCTACTCCTGCACTACCCCTATTTGATTTTGTATTTATAACCCTGGATTCACCTGACCAAAAGTCTTGTTCCTCGTGCCACCGAACTTCACTAATTCCCACTATATCTAACTTTAACCTATCCATTTCCCTTTTTAAATTTTCTAACCTACCTGCCCGATTAAGGTATCTGACATTCCACGCTCCGATCCGTAGTATGCCAGTATTCTTTGTCCTGATAATGACGTCCTCCTGAGTAGTCCCCGCCCGGAGATCCGAATGGGGGACTATTTTACCTCCGGAATATTTTACCCAAGAGGACGCCATCATCAGTTAACCATACAGTAAAGATGCATGCCCTCGGGAAAAATTACGGCTGTAGTTTCCCCTTGCTTTCAGCCGTTCGCAGTACCAGCACAGCAAGGCCGTTTTGGTTAATGTTCCAAGGCCAGATCAGTCAATCATCCAGACTGTTGCCCCTGCAACTACTGAAAAGGCTGCTGCCCCTCTTCAGGAACCACACGTTTGTCTGGCCTCTCAACAGATACACCTCCGTTGTGGTTGAACCTACGGTACGGCCATCTGTATCGCTAAGGCACGCAAGCCTCCCCACCAACGGTAAGGTCCATGGTTCATGGGGAAGGGAAGAGAATAGGTTTCGAAATGTGGTGCTAGTTATTTGATCTACCCATGTAATCTTCAGCATTCTTCTGTAGCACCACATTTCGAAAGGAAGACAATAGAAGCTTTCGAAATGTGGTGCTACAGAAGAATGCTGAAGATTAGAAGGGTAGATCAAATAACTAATGAGCTACAGAAGAATGCTGAAGATTAGATGGGTAGATCACATAACTAATGAGGAGGTACTGAATAGAATTGGGGAGAAGAGGAGTTTGTGGCACAACTTGACTAGAAGAAGGGATCGGTTGGTAGGACATGTTCTGAGGTATCAAGCGATCACCAATTTAGTATTGGAGGGAAGCGTGGAGGGTAAAAATCGTAGAGGGAGACCAAGAGATGAATACACCAAGCAGATTCAGAAGGATGTAGGTTGGAGTAGGTACTGGGAGATGAAGAAGCTTGCACAGGATAGAGTAGCGTGGAGAGCTGCATCAAACCAGTCTCTGGACTGAAGACCACAATAATAACACCCTCTCAGACAATGAAGTTTCATTTCGTGCCCTGCTCCTGTTGTGGGTGCCTCAACCCTTTTGTCAGGCAATATAAATTCCCTCAGCATCCTCTGATTACGTTCGACTACAATCCGCTACGTTACATACACGACGAATGTAGCTATGTAGCTATACCTGTATTGTGTGTTCTCTTTCGTACACTGCACAGTGGGTATGAGAGCGCAGATGTAGATGCAGATGTAGCGAACGTCTTTATTTTAGGAAAAACGAGGTGGGATGGTTGAGCGGAAATAAAAGAAACTGCCACAACAGTAGCTGCGCCGGCCCGCGTCCGTTTATTCGCTTAATGTGGCCCGCCGCAGCCATTGCGTTCGTCGCAAACAATTACTTCTGCCGACTGGGCCACGCTGGCAGCGCATTAAAAAAGCGAGCCGCGAGTAATTTATTTCTTAATTGTTTTCGTAATGATCGTGATGCCGCAGTTAGTACGCGGGGCCGGGCGTTTCGAAGCCGTAAATGTGATACATTTCGCTCTTCCCACGGTCAGACCAGATTTCTCTTCCCTTTTTTTTGTTTCTGTTTCAGTAATGCGTGTACGCGATTATAGTGGACTGCTCTGTAAACGGTAGCGAATAGCGAAACCAACAAATGGGAGACACTCCTTGATACTGGTTTGGTGGCGTAATTCATAGTAATGTAACACAGAAAGGGTAGTTACGTCATATGGCTTTACAAAAATCAGTCTTTCAGAGCATGCTACGATTTGGTAATGATTTGAGCTTTCTGTCCCGTTAATTAAGGCAGGACCTGGCATGTGAACCACTGTGACTTATTTTCATTTGTATCCGTGGGAAACAGTGACGTAGTGTTACTCAAATTTACTTCTAAAAAGGGAAATTCCACGTCGACCCTCAGATTTAGTGGTAAGATGGCCCAGTGGATACCACGTCGACAACTGAACACACATAATGGATGAAAACGGAAACAAGGTGTCCTGAACTAAAAAGAATGAAGAAAGAAGCTAAATAGAAACAGTGAACGGTCCAAGCTTAAAATGTGCAACATCGCAACTTGTAGCTAAGTCGCATCACCGCGGCGTCGTGTTTAATATGGTCACGCTGTTGGAATGGAAAGGTGTTGATCCGAGTTGAAAACTTGCTCGTGTTCATATATATATATATATATATTTCTTGCTTTCTTTCTTTTGCTGGTGCCCTGTCCCACAGGTTTGCACGGTCGGCACCGTCAGGAACGGATTTGGCAAGGTTAATTTTTAAGGGGTGGCCGGATGCCCCTCCTGCCGCCACCCCGTACCCCCCCGGGATGGAATAAGTGTACCCCAACTGTCTGCGTCTAGTGTAATCCATGGAAAAGTGCGAACGTGTGCAGATGTCTGCGAGTCGTGTAACTGAGGCGGAACGTGGGGACCAGTCCAGTATTCACGTAGCAGGATATGGGAAACCGCCTAAAAACCATATCCAGGCTGGCCGGCACACCGGACGACCTCGGTAATCCGCCAGGCGGATTCGATACGGGGCCGGCGCGCCTACCCGAGTCCAGGAAGCATGTGCTCATATAACTTTCCGTCTGATCGCTGACGTGTCTCTCCGCTGTATTCAAATTTATGTCTGTCTCGTGATGTAGTGTCCGTCTGCAGCAGCCGCGTGTAAGGAAGGCACCTCCAGACGTAGGTCTACGTACCTCCTATTTGGTCTAGGCAAGTGCCACATGTTGTGACTCTTGCGTTCCGTTTTCTAAATTTTGACTCCTTAATTCATTTGTTGTAACATGTTCACACCCGTTGTTGTTTTCATTTCTTTGAGAGGTGTGTGGCATCTCGCCTACTCTCACTTTTCATCTCTTTGTTGTATTCTATCGTATTTTATTGAACTGGGGACCTAGAAACGACGGAGAAGCTTCGTCCCCGCCGTAGCCCTCAGTGGTTCACAGCCACACGCAGCCGCCCCACACCGAACCCAGCGTTATTGTGCTGTTTGGCCCCCAGTCTGGTGAACCACCCCCCCCTAGCACCACCATGCCCCCCCCCCCCCCCCGGGGAACGTCGCATACCAGACTAGTTTAACCCCAGATGTTTGCGTGGTGGAGTAATTATGGTGTACGCGTACGTTGGGCCAGTATTTGCGCAGCTATCGCCGACATAGTGTAACTGAGGCGGAATAAGGGGAACCAGCCCGCAATCGCCGAGGCAGATGGAAAATCTGGCCTGCACACCGAACCTCGACACTAATCGGCCGGGCGGATTCGTGCCGGGGACCAGCACGCCTTCCAGCCTGGGAAGCGGTGCGTCAGACAGCACGGCTAACCGGGCGGGCTTTTCACCCCCTTTACTAGCAACGGTAATATATTCATAGTTAGTAAACACTAAAACGTCAACTTCAGTATGTCAGCGTTATACAATTGGGATTACGGTAGAGTTTTGTGGATCCAGTTTTGGTGTGTACTTGGCTATTACTTTGTTTGCAATGTACTCACGTTCGTTGGCCGGCGTGCAGCTAATTTTATACAGAGGAAAACAAAACTTTCGCACTTCATTTATGATGCAAAACATTATTCCATCTTGCTGGTAGCGTGTGTCGAGAGAAATGTATCGCATGTTGCGAGAAGGCTGTGAAACGTGTGCAGCATAATGGGTAAAGTACTCCAACCACCTCGAGATTTTGACGATCTAACGCTTCAGTTGGACATAATTTGGCACGACGAATCTCAGGAAGACATCGCCACACTCGTATCCGTCAATGCCAATAAGAATAACTGCTTGCACAAAGGCCAGAGGTGGACTAACGTGTTGACGACTTGCTCAGTTTGTGAATCTCTTTCTCCTGAATAAATCGTGTAATTTCTCTGAAACTGTAATAATTTGTTTATCTGTACAGGTAGATTACGTCTACCGATTTCCGTCCCATTCGGACAATTCCTTCGTGGTGAATCATTTCTTTTTGTCTTAGTGTGTATTTATAGACCACACAGATGACTCCTTAGGCGAATATGAGAGACAAGTTTAGTAAAAATCTAAGTAATAATTAGTTGCAAAAGACGGGTAACACTTTTTCTTGCTTACCTGGTAAACATAAATGGTAGTAAAAGCTATCTACAGCCAAAGCCAAATTCGTAACATATGTTCTTGACAACGATTATATGGTGAATATCTGAGAGGCAAAATAGTATGAAACTGTTATGCAAACATTTCAAAATATCGACATTTATTTAATAGAGAAAATACAGACACACAGACACATCAAAGAATATTTATAACATAGTTCACTGAGGTTTTTACTTTATCGCTCGTGTTTTTCCTTTCTATTTAAGATCTAAATCACGTTAAGAAATATTATTTTTGTCCTTCAGTAGACCTCACTTCTTCACAGTTGAAGAAAAGTTTTTTTTTTTTTTTAATGAGAAGTGTTTCGTTACTTTATGTTCCAATTTTAGCACAGTTTTGCGTTTTTCTTTGATCAGGTATTTTAAAATGCATATCATTACTCCCTTTTGTGAAAGAACACCCTTGTTTGTCGATGCCTTTTTCCATGTCTCGGGGTCAGCTTTCCTAATGATCCAACCCCAGCTACCCAGCTCGCCGGCATCCTATTGCTTAAGAATTAACTTCTTCGCATCATTTTGGACATTCATTAATCATTTTATTTGAGGTCTTCGTCCGCCAGTTCTCTTTCCAGCCATGGACAGACACTTTCCCACGGTCTTCAAGACTTAGTGTAGCACCTCAGACCGGTTTCTACGGTTTTTCGTCTATGTCGACGACATCAAAAGTACCTCTTTTGAATTCATGGATCATTTTGCCTTTTACTATTATTCTTACCGCTTATCGTTCCATGCGCATGTCTATTGCACGCAGGTTGTATTCTTGAGCACTTTTAGATGTCCGCACTTCACTGTCGTAGAACAGCGCTGGTCTTACAGCCGTGTTATGAGTTTTGACTTTGGTTTTGATGGGATTTTTTGCTTGACATAGAAACCGCGAAAGCGTTCGGCACTTTTTCCAACCAGACGTTATTCTCTGAGCTACGTCTTCTTCAGCTGATATGTCATCTGATATTACTTATCCCAAGCACATCAAATTTTATCTCTTGGAAATGTGACGTCATCTAGCTTGATATCTGTAATTTTCGTAGAGTCGGAGCTGAAATTGCACATAATGAAATTGCTCTTTACTCTACTGATGTGTAAGCCATTTTTTTCCAGCTCTCTTCGCACAATTCGCGTTGTTTTGTTTAAGTTCTTATACGTTGAGAAACTTTCCTGGCAAACTAAAACTGTGTGCCGGACCGAGACACCAACTCGGGACCTTTGCCTTTCGCGGGCAAGTGCTCTACCATCTGAGCTACCCAAGCACGACACACGCCCCGTCCTCACAGCTTCACTTCTGCTAGTACCTCGTCTCCTACTTTCCAAACTTCACAGAAGCTCTTCTGCGAACCTAGCAGACCAGTTTTAATCTGCCAGGAAAGTTTCATAACAGCGCACACTCAACTAGAGAGTGAAAATCTCATTCTGGAAAAATCCCCAGGCTGTGGCTAAGCCATGTCTCCGCAATGTCCTTTCTTCCAGGAGTACTAGTTATCAGAAGAGCTTCTGTGAAGTTTGGAAAGTAGGAGACGAGGTACTGGCAGAAGTAAAGCTGTGAGGACGGGACGTGAGTCGTGCTTGGATAGCTCAGATGGTTAGAGCACTTGCGCCCGAAAGGCAAAGCTTCCGAGTTCGGGTCTCGATCCGGCACATAGTTTTAATCTGCCAGGAAAGTTTCATAACAACGCCCACTCCGCTGCAGAACGAAAATCTCATTCTTGTATATTATTATAACGACTACATCACAGGCTATGAACAGGTTCCACGGTTGGTTTGTTATTCTGGGAGAGGGGACCATATAGAGATGTCATCTGTCCCATCGGATTAGGGAAGGATGGGGAAGGAAGTCGGTCGTGCCCTTCCAAAGGAGCCGTCTCGGCATTTGCCTGAATCGATTTAGGTAAATCACGGGAAACCTAAATCTGGATGGCCGGACGTGGGTTTGAGCCGTCGTTCTCCCGAATGCGAGTCCAGTGTGTTAACCACTGCGCCACCTCGCTCGGTAACGTGAGTGAACGTGTGTGAGAAATGGTTCAAATGGCTCTGAGCATTATGGGACTTAACATCGGAGGTCATCAGTCCCCTAGAACTTAGTACTTAAACCTAACTAACCTAAGCACATCACACACATCCATGCCCGAGGCAGGAGTCGAATCTGCGACCGTCACAGTCGCGTGGTTCCGGACTGAAGCGCCTAGAAACACTCGGCCACCGCGGCCGGTGAACGTGTGTGTGAATAAGATGATTTCCGGTGTTGGCAGACGGAACCAGTCAAACGTCGAAGTCCTAATTTCACTCTCGAGAAATAATGATGCAGGTGATGACGTCTCGTCCCTTTCCGCCAGTGCGAATGCCGCCGTTATACAAGTAACACTCTACATCTAGATCTACATCTACATCTACATCCTCCGCAATCCACCATACGGTGCGTGGTGGAGGGTACCTCGTACCACAACTAGCATCTCCTCTTCCTGTTCCACTCCCAAACAGAACGAGGGAAAAATGACTGCCTATATGCCTCTGTACGAGCCCTAATCTCTCTTATCTTATCTTTGTGGTCTTTCCGCGAAATGTAAGTTGGCGGCAGTAAAATTGTACTGCAGTCAGCCTCAAATGCTGGTTCTCTAAATTTCCTCAGTAGCGATTCACGAAGAGAACGCCTCCTTTCCTCCAAAGACTCCCACCCGAGTTCCTGAAGCATTTCCGTAACACTCGAAATGGTTCAAATGGCTCTGAGCACTATGGGACTCAACTGCTGAGGTCATTAGTCCCCTAGAACTTAGAACTAGTTTAACCTAACTAACTAAGGACATCACAAACATCCATGCCCAAGGCAGGATTCGAACCTGCGACCGTAGCGGTCTTGCGGTTCCAGACTGCAGCGCCTTTAACCGCACGGCCACTTCGGCCGGCTCCGTAACACTCGCGTGATGATGAAACCTACCAGTAACAAATCTAACAGCCCGCCTCTGAACTGCTTCCATGTCCTCCCTCAATCCGACCTGATAGGGATCCCAAACGCTCGAGCAGTACTCAAGAATAGGTCGTATTAGAGTTTTATAAGCGGTCTCCTTTACAGATGAACCACATCTTCCCAAAATTCCACCAATGAACCGAAGACGACTATCCGCCTTCCCCACAACTGCCATTACATGCTTGTCCCGCTTCATATCGCTCTGCAATGTTACTCCCAAATATTTAATCGACGTGACTCTGTCAAGCGCTACACTACTAATGGAGTATTCAAACATTAAGGCATTCTTTCTCCTATTCATCTGCATTAACTTACATTTATCTATATGTAGAGTTAGCTGCCATTCTTTACACCAATCACAAATCCTGTCCAAGTCATCTTGTATCCTCCTACAGTCACTCAACGACGACACCTTCCCGTACACCACAGCATCATCAGCAAACAGCCGCACATTGCTATCCACCCTATCCAAGAGATCATTTATGTTGATAAGAAAACAACAGCGGACCTACCACACTTCCCTGGGAAACTCCAGATGATAACGGCAAACGGCTCTGAGCACTATGGGACTTAACATCTGAGGTCATCAGACCCCTAGAACTTAGAACTACTTAAACCTATCTAACCTAAGGACATCACACACATCCATGTCCGCGGCAGGATTCGAACCTGCGACCGTAGCGGTCGCGCGGTTCCAGACTGAAGCGCCTAGAACCGCTCGACCACCATGGCCGGCTCCAGATGATACCCTGACCTCCGATGAACACTCACCATCGAGGACAACGTACTGGGTTCTATTACTTAAGAAGTCTTCGAGCCACTCACATATTTGGGAGCCAATCCCATATGCTCGTACCTTAGTTAGGAGTCTGCAGTGGGGCACCGAGTCAAACGCTTTCCAGAATATGGCATCCGTCTGATACCCTTCATCCATGGTTCGCAAGATATGATGTGAAAAAAGGGCGAGTTGCGTTTCGCAGGAGCGATGCTTTCTAAAGCCGCGCTGATGCATGGACAGTAACTTCTCTGTCTCAAGGAAATTCATTATATTCGAACTGAGAATATGTTCGAGAATCCTGCAACAAACAGATGTTAAGGATATTGGTCTGTAATTTTGAGGATCCGTCCTTCTACCCTTCTTACATACAGGCGTCACCTGCGCTTTTTTCCAGTCGCTCGGGACTTTACTTTGGGCAAGAGATTCGCGATAAATGCAAGCTAAGTAAGGAGCCAATGCAGTGGAGTACTCTCTGTAAAACCGAATTGGAATCCCATCTGGCGATTTATTTATTTTCAACCCATTCAGCTGCTTGACAACCCCAGGGATGTCTATCACTATGTCCTCCATACGGGAATCTGTACGAAACTCAAACGGCGGTATGTTTGTACTATCTTCCTGCGCGAAAGATTTCTCAAATGCTAAATTTAAAATTTCAGCTTTCGTTTTGCTGTCTTCCGTTGCCAGGCCAGACTGATCAGTGAGTGAGTGGATGGAAGCCTTCGATCCGCTTACTGATTTTACGTAAGACCAGAATTTCCTTGGGTTTTCAGCAAGATATTTTGCTATGGTATGACGATGGTAGTGGTTGTATGCTTCGCGCATCGCTCTTTTCACAGCAGCACGAGTCTCTACTAACTTTTGCCTGTCCTCATTCTCCCGGTCTTTCTTGTACCGCAAGTGCCACTGTCTTTGCTTCCTGAGCATTCTCCGAATTGCGCTGTTAAACCACAGTGGGTCTTTTCCGTCCGTAACCCACTTTTTCGGCACATAATTCTCCAATGCGTGATTTAGAATGTGTTTAAAATTTGCTCATAATTCTTCCACGTCCATCGTACCGGAAGTAAATGGATTTATTTACTAAGTGGGATGCTAATAACTGCTTATCTGCTCTTTCTAGCAAGAATACTCTCCTAGCCTTCTTGACAGACTTTTTAACTTTCGTAACCATAGTCTTAATGACAACATCATGATCACTAATCCCTGTATCAACACTAACACCGTCGATGAGGTCTGGTCTGTTCGTGGCTACCAGATATAAAATATTTCCATTACGCGTTGGCTGTCGATTTAGCTGCTCAAGACAGTTTTCGGATAATGTGTTCAAAAGTAATTCACACGACGGCTTGTCTGTACCAGCTGTAATGAACCCATAGACATCCCAGTCCATACTAGGTAGGTTGAAGTCGCCTCCGACTAATATAACACGATCCGGGTACTTCTGCGATACAGAGTGTAGACTCCTTTCGAATGAACCTGGTGGCCGGGAATAACACCCCACAATTAACTTTATTTCCCCTAGCCCTGTTAAACGTGTCCAGATAACTTCACAATCACACTCTACTTCGACTTCAGTAGACAATATTTTTGTCAACTGCAATGAAGACACCACCTCCTACGGTGTCTGATCTGTCTTTTCGATACACGTTCCAACGCTCACTAAATATTTCAGAACTTCCTATTTCAGGGTTCAGCCAGGTCTCAGTCCCGAGAATAATTTGCGCGCCACACGCTTCCTGGAGGGCAGTAAATTCAGGAACTTTATTCCGAACACTCTGAAAATTTACCGCTACAACACTCCGTTCTGTTCCGTTCGGTGACGTGGACATTTAGATCCGCGACCAGACTGAAGCCGGCAGCGATGCGTCAGTGTGAACTTGTGAGGTAGGTGTTGGTGGGGATTATGTGGCAAGTGTGGCGCCATAGCTGCGAGGAGCGGACGAGGCCGTGAGGCTGGGCCAGGGGGCGCCCACTTAGGCGCTGTTAGGCCCCAAGGCCGCCGTTAATGGGCCGGCGACGGTTTCGGAGGCGAGCCGCGGGCCCGACGCGTAGCCAGTGGCAGCATGCCAGCACACACGCACGAAATACAACACCTATGCGTGTCAGTGCCCATTCACATATTCGTTACAGCGGGCTAAAGCGAACGGGAAAACTTGCATTGCACGCACACGTGCGAGTTTGTGTGTGTGCGTGTTTTCTGAATAGACACTTTCCTGATCGTCAACTTGTTCCGGTCTTCTATGATTTATCGGTCTGGCCAACAGCCCAGTCGTCAATTTTGTGTCCCATTTTTTTTTTCTGCCTAGTCTAGTAGTGCTGTAGCTGAGGTGGTTTAGCAAGTAAGAGCATTAAAACTCCGACCGTGGTGGTTCCGGGTTGAATCCCAGATACAGTTGCTTACCTTTTCCTCGTTCTACTGCTTACAGGACGGCCATAGGTCCAAATGAGTACTGGAGGTCTTAGCTGGGGGTGACACTTTTCTGTGAGGTCACTATCACATATACGTGCCCAGTTTAGACAGTTGGGGACTTATATCGACTTTCATGGTCGTATCGAGTTCTGAACGGTAGGACAGGTTTTTTACTACGAATGTCCTATGAATATATGCCGCGTCAGGTATTGAGGATCTATCGAAAACTTGTTGTAGCTGGAGCGATGTATATCATGTAATGTAAAGTTAAAAGCGAACGACAGCTTAAATCTTCCCAGTGTTTAAATACGTAGCCGAGAACAAAGTTGCAAGTGTCCACAGTTGGGTGGTGTACATTTCCAAGATGCTACTCCAGGCGGGTGCAAAATGAATGTGCGCAATGCAGAATAATAAACGCTAAAATGAAGATTTGGCCCTGTCTGACTACCCCCTGAAGCAGACCTTAGGATATCTTAATTCTATCAATTACAATCCAAACATTAATGTATGATGAAGGGGACTAATCCAAGTAAATGATAAACCTCGTTCCTGCTTATATATTTATTACAGATTTAAAAAAAAAACCTTCATATTACAAAGTTTACGTTTACTAAGTAAATTTACTTATCAATTGCCGAACTCTGTCTCTTATTATGACTGCGTGATCTAATATCAATAACGCGAAATGACTGACATAATCTACGTACCAAACGCTAGAAGACACTACTTTCAAAGATGATCTACGGTGGTGTGGAACCTCAGTGGAAATAAACTAACGTGATCACAGCTGTTTAGCTTTATAGCCCTAATAAGCCGAAGCAGTTTGCCATATCACCGTATGTACATACGGTGATGTGTCCGGTGCGTCGGTGTGCTGGTTCTTGTACATGTCTGCGTCGATGGAAGAACTCCAGCCACAAAAATAAAAACCCATTCAACCACTAGGACGGCAGGAGGCGGTCCTCTGACTAATATATTCTAATACTGCCTTCTCCTCTCTGTGTTCTACAGACGAGAAACGCGAACTCCCAGCCACAAGGATTGAGTTGAGATAACGTGTCAACGTACGTATCGGCAGAAGATGTGCTCTCAATCACTCAGTGCTATGTACTCAATGACGACTTCCAACCCGCAGGTGAAGTTCAGAATCGTATAGGTTCGCAACAGTACAGTGCCTAACTCTTGTAACTATAAACTCTCTCCTGAGAGCAAAGACAGAAAGTCCGTCCGTACCAACAAAAGATGATATCGAACGACCGGCACACACCCTCCCTCACAACAGAACACCACGTCGCCCCAGAACTGGCTTCCCAGCAAGGCTTGGCTCCCCACCATCGTAATTCCGAAAACGAATCATATTTCCAAAACCACGGAATATTCTCCCTCTCTACAGATTCTTCCGAACGCCGACCAACCATATTTTAGTCTTTTATCGTCCAGCGCAGAAAGTTTCTGAGGAAAAACCTATACTCGTACAATGGTATGCTTCCGACTAAAAATCCTTGTAAATAACCCAGCCTGCGTGCTTTCCGAGGTGACGCTTCCTCGTTCCTGTCGGCTGCGTCCAAGATTTTCGTAGTTTCCGAAGTATAATCCTTCCCGTCCGGCTACAAAACTGGCCGGTCGCGACTGTATTGTGGTCCAGCCCTTAGGTGCTACGACGATCGGGGATTGAGTTCGGTGTGCCGTTTCATTTCCACTCTCGTTCTAACATCTACCGGTATGATCATAAAGACACTCTGTCACCTTTCATGCAATAATCGTTAACAATTATTTACAAGGCGTACGTGACAATGTCAGTCTCCTTTAAATATTCATATATACGATGTACTACGTGTCAAATAATAACTAATGGCAAAGTATGTGGATGAGTGCTTGTAAGGTGCGAAATTATAGCCACCTTACACATTACGTTGATCTGTTAAGTAATGTATAGCTAGTACGTCGATTCGTGTCCTGTTACTTCTGCTATTTTTTTCCTTCGATTTTCTAAAAGGCTCTGGAACATTATTAATGTAGGCAAAGTATGTCTGCAACGTTCGATGTCACGTGCATATAAGATTGCTCTCTCTCCCAGGACTGAGTAGTATTTATCAATAATTTAAAATGCATGAAACATGCAAATAGCAGTAAATGTACGAAATACGTTTATCACCTGGTGAAACGAACTAAGTACCACTACAATAAAAATCATAGAAAAGACTCATATGTCTTAAAAAGAATTAAAAGATAACTTTGTCTCAGCCGCCTGTGAAGGATAAGAGGGAGACTTCTTGCTGTCTTTGCTCTCAGGAGAGAGTTTATAGTTACAAGAGTTAGGCACTGTACTGTTGCGAACCTGTACGATTCTGAACTTCACCTGCGGGTTGGAAGTCGTCATTGAGTACACAGCACTGAGTGATTGAGCACTTCTTCCGCCTATACGTACGTTGAAACGTTATCTCAACTCAATCCTTGTGGCTGGGAGTTCGCGTTTCTCGTCTGTAGAACACAGAGAGGAGAAGGCAGTATTAGAGTATATATTACTCAGAGGACCGCCTTCTGCCGTTACAGAGTTTGAAAGAGTTTATTTGTGGCTGGAGTTCTTCCATCGTCGCAGACGAGTACGAGAACCATCACTTCGACGCACAAGACGCTGTACATACGGTGATATCGCAAATTGCTTCGGCTTATTAGGGCTATAAATGCTAAACAGCTGTGATCAATAATGGTTCAAATGGCTCTGAGCACTATGGGACTTAACATCTGAGGTCATCAGACCCCTAGAACTTAGAACTACTTAAACCTAACTAACCTAAGGACATCACACACATCCATGCCCGAGGCAGGATTCGAACCTGCGACCATAGCGGTCGCGCGGTTCCAGACTGAAGCGCCTAGAACCGCTCGGTTACACAGGCCGGCCACCTGTGATCACGTTAATTTATTTCCACTGAGGTTCCACACCACCGTAGATCATCTTTGAAAGTAGTGTCTTCTAGTGTTTGGTACGTAGATGATGTCAGTCATTTCGCGTTATTAATATTAGATCGTGTAGTCATAATAAGGGGCAGAGTTCGCCAATTAATTAGTAATGTTACTTAGGAAACGGAAACTTTGCAATATAAGGGTTTGTTTAATCTACAATAAATATATAAGCAGGAACAACGTTTATCATTTAGTAGGATTGATTGCCTTCATCATTCATTTATGTCTAAATAGTAATTTATAGAATTAAGAGATCCTAAGATCTGCTTCAGGGGGTAGTCAGACAGGGCCAAATCTTCATTTTAGCGTATATTATTTTCTGTTGCGCACATTCATTTTACACCCGCCTGGAGTACCATCTTGGATTGATTCAAATGGCTCTGAGCACTATGGGACTTAACATCTGAGGTCATCAGTCCCCTAGAACTTAGAACTGCTTAAACCTAACTAACCTAAGGACATGACCCACATCCATGCCCGAGGCAGGATTCGAACCTGCGACCGTAGCAGTCGCGCCGTTCCGGACTGAAGCGCCTAGAACCTATCGGCCACCGCGGCCGGCTAGCATCTTGGAGTAGGTGCCACTGTGCGAAGAAAAACAAACTGCACGTAGGTCTGTACATGGTCCACAGGGATAGACGCATACTTGTGTTGATCCATCGTGCCTTCTCGAATTACGAGATCACCCAGGGAAAGCCACGAAAACATTCCACAGACCGTAACACTACCTCCTTCCGGCCCGGACCCTCCCGACGACTGTCGCAGGGTATTTGCTTTCTGTCCGATGGAGCATTAAACGTGATTCCTCTATAAAGGCCTCCTGTCGCCACTCAATGGACGTCTCTTTCTGGTGCAAACTGCAGCATTCATCGCCGATTAACTGCAGTCAGCAGAGGTGAATGATCAAGGCGCCTGCCGTGGAGGTAGACACGCAGCAACGTTCGCTGGAAGGTCTGTGAACACACACAGTTGGTAGCCCCTTGGCTGATCAGGGCCAGTTGTTCGACAGCTGCACATCTGTTCGGCCGTACAGATCTCCGCAGCGGTCGTTGACCCTTGCCATCTGCGGCCCGTGGTACACCACTGTTGCCTCGGCACTTGTTTTGCATGGCGTCATTTTACCACGCGCGGTGTACTTTAACCACAGTGGCAAGCGAGCAGTTTACAGACTTAGCCGTTGCGGAAATGCTTTCACCCTTAGCCCAAAAGCCGAAACTCATGCCCTTTGGTCGTCATATAAATCGCTACTTTTGCGCTTTTTTACAACGACTGCACTGTTACTCGCTTCCCCGATACGCTTTATATACCCTCCACTGCTGCCGGCCGACGTGGCCGTGCGGTTAAAGGCGCTGCGGTCTGGAACCGCAAGACCGCTACGGTAGCACGTGCCGCCACGTGTGAACTGAGTTCAAGCCGGCCGTGGTGGCCGTGCGGTTCTTGGCGCTCCAGTCCGGAGCCGCGCTGCTGCTACGGTCGCAGGTTCGAATCCTGCCGCGGGCATGGATGTTTGTAATGTCCTTAGGTTAGTTAGGTTTAACTAGTTCTAAGTTCTAGGGGACTAATGACCTCAGCAGTTGAGTCCCATAGTGCTCAGAGCCATTTGAACCAACCCTCCACTGCTAGTGCTGCTGAGTGGTTATTGCATGTTGGCGTCGAACATATGCTGTGGTCACATTAAATTGACTGGGGCTTGTATATCCGAAATCATAATGTATTCCGTATTTCAACACTAATGAATGAAGCTGGCGGAGCAGAGTTGATTGTGATGACGTGTATATGTGTCCTTTGGAAGATTACGATGTTTATAAAACCAATGGAATCATTGCCTCTTGGAGTTAACTGAACACACTACAAGAAGACAACTATTTCATATGAAGGAAGTGAATAATTATATAAATCACATGAAGTTGATTAAGTTGTTATTCTAAAAAAAAAAAAAAAAAGAAAACAAAAAGAAAAGAAGCTCAAATGGCTCTGAGCGCTATGGGATTTAACATCTCAGGTCATCAATCCCCGAGACTTAGAACTACTTAAACCTAACTAACCTAAGGACCTCACACACATCCATGCCCGAGGTAGGATTCGAACCTGCGACCGTAGCAGCAGCGCCGGTCCGGACTGAAGAGCCTAGAACCGCTCGGCCACAGCGGCCGGCCTTCTCTTTCTCCACAAAATGACTAAAGGACATGCGAAGCCTGTGAAGAACAACTTTAATATCTATGCATACTTTTGTTACACTTTTTTACTCCGCTATTGTAGCTTCAAGATGGCGTTTGCACCTTGAAGTAACTAAACAAACTTTTGTGACTATTAGAGGCCTCTGAAAATAAATTTAGGGTACTCTTGAAACAGTCGCGGTCTGTTAACACTCAATATGGCTTTACTCTAGCTCTTTACGAGAATGAAGGAAATCACTAATATGTTATTCGAATACCTTCCGTTACGCTCCGTGTAGTAGCTTGCGGAGTATACATGGTGATGTAGTGATAGGTATGTGCATTTCCCAAGTGAAATTTGATGTGTCGGCAGCTGGGCCAACACCTTGTAGATAGAGGTGGCTTAAAAAGGCACGCGAGACTAACGCAGACGGGCGTGAAGTACTGGAACAGGATACGTAATTAATGCTATGAAGAAAAGTACGTAGCTGTTTTTATACTTATCTTTAATCACTCATTGTGGTACATCGCACAAAGGAGACTTTAATTACAATAACTGTAAGGCTAATGGCGCCTTGCTAGTTCGTAGCCATTAACTTAGCTGAAGGCTATTCTCTCTCTCGGCTAATGAGAGAGAAAGGCTTCGTACGTCTAGTCGCTAGCTCTGTCGTCCGTACAACTGGGATGAGTTCGAGTCAGTCTCTCGAGACCTGCCTTGTGGTGGCTCTAGGTTTGCGATCACACAGTGGCGACACGCGGGTCCGACATGTACTACAGGACCGCGGCCGATTTAAGCTACCACCTAGGACGTGTGGTGTCTGGCTGTGACACCACAAAATTAACATTTGTGTCGGTTTCCTTAACGGCAGCACTTGTAATTATCAGAAAGGTGAATGACGTAATCGAAAACGGAGCTGTAAATTCGAAACTCGTTGGTAAGAAGAATGAAATATTGCATACAGTTGTTACTTCACATTTGAAGCCTAGTTACATTCTGATGGTCTCATTCACTACGGACGAATTCGTTTGGTTGGTAGGCGCCATTATTCGTAGTTAGTTGAGAGAGAGAGAGAGAGAGAGAGAGAGAAAGAGAGAGTTTAGCCGGGAGGGATGGGAGGAGAAAGAAGCAGAGACGGATGTGGCAACCTCGCCAGCATCTCCGAGCTCGTTCGTTATACCTGTTGGTGCCCCACCAAGGCCGTCATACCCGCTGTGTGTGTGTGTGTGTGTGTGTGTGTGTGAGCCAGCCACTGGAGCGTCGAAAAATGGCCGGTTCATAAGCGTGGAGTTAAAAGCCCCCTCTCTACACTCCGCTTATCCTGTAATCGTCGTGGCACAGTGACAAGTGCTCCAGAGTCACGAAAAGTGACTTCCCCCATTTACTGCTACAGATCTTACTTCCTTGTCTGTTAGTCACGAGTAGCATTTTTGCTCGTAAAATTTGCATAGCTATATTCAAATGGTTCAAAATGGCCCTGAGCACTATGTGATGTCATCAGTCCCCTAGAACTACTTAAACCTAACTAACAGAAGGACATCACACACATCCATGCCCGAGGCAGGATTCGAACCCGCGACCATAGCGGTTGCGCGGTTCCAGACTGAGGCTCCTAGAACCGCTCGTCCACAGAGGCCGGCTGATATTCAAATTAAGTGGTGGACCAATTTACTTTTCTGATACTATGTAACTGTAAATTACTTTGGGGATCTATGCAGCATGAAAGTTAGTTGTACTTCCATCAGTAATGTAAATCTATTAATTATCCACTTACGTAGTTCGTACCTTCGATTACAGTTCTCTCTCTCTCAATTTTACTTTCTGTTTTGTTTCAGTTGACACAACACAATACCATAAAAGAAACTTGTTAAGAATTTGTGTGATGTAAGTACTAGACGTTAAGAATTGTTTGTAGATAGCTTTATGCGCAGAGACTTTACAGTAAAAAAATAATAAAGTAAATATAATAAAGATAAATGACATACTTTCGATGAATTAAAAACAAACAATACCGCACATGAATGAACATTGATTTACTGCGCTTCAGTCACTATTTTTTAAGTGCAGTACCCTTTTCGATTTTTTATACCATTTCAATGAGGTGGATTTTGTATCTGTTTACATCGTGGAATGTACTGGTCTCATTCACCTGTGACATTTGCTTGAGAGCAATTATGTGATGCGAACGTTATCTGTGCCTGAAAACAGCCAGAAATCGTATTTACATTGCCCCGAGTGGTTTCGAATGTTTGGTGTCAAGTTGCTCAGTGTGTATGTATTACTGTTTTTATTTTTTTGCGGCAACCAGTAGTGGACCAATACTTGACTAACCGAAACCACCTTCTAACAGGAATGCAGTTCTTTCCTATTGCTTTTACCAAAGCAAGCACATATCATGTGCCATAGTGAAAAATAAGTGCCAACTAGGCCACAGTGCTACAGACAAATCTTGTGAATGGCACTATTGTTCATAAAATACTCTAGTACAGTTTCCACAAAAAAAGGAATTAATGTTCGTATCGTAATCTCATTGGGTGTCGCTACTGTACACCTGTATGCATTTACACAAAATGCAATTACGAGAATATGTACAAGTAGGTACTGTACTGTGGTCTCGTTCACACCATATTTTTAAATGTGGTTGAGGATGCATAGCTCATTTTCTTCGCATTATTATTATTATTTTTTTTTTTGACGATGCCACTCTGGCTTTATTAAATTAGGATGTCTTACACAGGTATGTTACCTCATATTTTTAAGAGCATGTATTCTTTATGTATCAAAGTATTATACTTTTCATTGTGTCTTAATTTATTACTTGAAGATGTAGACTGTCCCTTACTTGTATTTCGTTTCCCGCTTTTTCTAAGGATCTGAAAATGATCGATCACCATTGACCAAAATGTTTTTATTCTCAGTTACGTAGCGGCTTGTCAATTTAGTAAAAATTAATCCTGTCCATTTTTTATATTTCTGTCTGCCCTAGACTTCATTATTAAATTAGACTACGTTGTATTTATTACGCATTATTTTTTGCTTGTTGTAATTGATTTCCCTGTCTGCTTACAAACTTACTCTGCTTACTCCATCCATTCTGTGTCGAGGTTTAGCTGCACACGCGGTAAACTACCCAGTGTCTTCCTCAAAACGATTCCATTAACTCGTATTCTTTCGTCGTTTCCCCGACCTAATTATCCGCGAAGCCCCTGAGTGGCTTCGTCTTTCTTTTTTTGCCTTTTTCTGCTTGCATCTTCGTCCCGCATCGGCGCAGGTTCGGCACGGTTGCTGACTGATTTGACATGGTTAGTTTAAGGGTGGCCAGATGCCCTTTCTGTGGCCAATACCGTCCTCCCTCGCTCTCCGTCGTCGGAATATGTATGCCCCAACGAACCGCCCCAACTGCCTGCGTGTAATGTTATGAATGTGAAAAGGAGCGAAAGATTTCTAAGAGCTTACGAATCGTTTTACAGAGACGGGACTCTGGTACTAACAGCCCGGTATTCACCTAGTGTGATATTGTAAACCGCATGAAAACAACATCCACGCTCGCCGACACGCAGGTCCTAGTCGTGAATCCGCCGGTGTGTGGACATTTGCCACGCCGGACATTTGCCACACTTGCCTCTTCGCCAGGTTGCTTCAGTAGCGATCACTGCATTTGTGCCTACTTTAAGTACTACAGCTGCATGCCCAAAAGACAATTAGGAAAGAAGAAATGGGAATGTGAATGTTTGAAAAGAAGAACGACATACTCCATATTAATTTACTCTCTAAAACCCGATATCCCTTGCGGCGAAACATTAGTTAATAAAGTGTACCGGGAGAATGTTCGCGGCTGGTCCCGGCGGAGGTTCGAGTCCTCCCTCAGGCATGGGTGTGTGTGTTTGTCCTTAGGATGCTTTAGGTTAAGTAGTGTGTAAGCTTAGGGACTGATGACCTAAGCAGTTAAGTCCCATAAGATTTCACACACATCTGAAATACTTTTTTTTTTTTTTGACAATGTTCAAAACATGACTGAAAATACGTTCATTAAATAGAGATAAGAACATCAAAGATTTTTTTTAAATGTTAGAAATAAGGAATGTTTACAGGGTCACAGAGAAAGCATCCTAGGTTTTGGAGGGAAAAGCCATAATTTTAATGATCTGCACTAAAACAAAAACAAGAAGCACAACTTAGGGAAAAATAATGTAATATATGTTTCAGCTCACAAGCGACATTGAAGCAGATAGTTCCTGTGACTTAGTATGGGCAGAGGCTATATTCGACAACAGAAATAAATCAATAACTGGCTCCTTTTACCGACCCCCGGTCTCAGATGAAACATTTGCTGGACAGTTCAAAGAAAACTTGAGTCTCATCACAAATAGGTACGCTACTCATACAATTATAGTTGGCACTGACCTCAATCTACCTTCCGTATGTTGACAAAAATACATTTTCAGACCCTACCGTAGATAGAAAACAACTTGCGTAATTGTTCTAAATACTTTTTTTAAATTATTTTGCACAATTAGTTCACGACGCCATTCAAATTGTAAATGGTTACGAAAACAAACTTGACCTCTTAGCCACAAATAATCCTAAACATCACGACGGATACAGGGATTAGTGAAAACACAGTCGTAGCGAGGCCTCAATTCAGTAACAAACAAATTCAGCAAAAATAAAAGCGAAATATATCTATTTATAAAAGCAGCTAAAAATTCGGTTGACGTCTTTCTATGAGACAGTCTCCAATCCTTCCAAACTATGTAAGTGAAGACCATATGTGGCTTAAGTTCAAAGAAATAATATTAACAGCACTCGAGATATTCATACCAAATAAATTAATAAGAGACTGGAGTGATCCCCCATGGTCCACAAAACACGACAGAAAGCTGCTGCAGGAACACCGAGAAAGGCACGTATAATTTAGACGAACGCAAAATCTCGAAGATTTGCGAAGTTTTACTGAGGCTCGAAATTTGGTGCGGATTTCAATGCGAGATGTATTTACTAGTTTGCACAACGAAAGTCTCTCTAGAAATGTGGCAGAAAATCCAAAGAGATTCTGGTCCTATGTTAAGTAAACCAGCGGAAAGGCTCAGTAAGTACCTTTACTGCGCGACAGCGATGATGAGGAGGAGGAGGGGGAGACAAGGGACCCAACCCTTCGGAGCAGGTAAAATCGTGGCGAATGTCCGGCGTGGCAAATGTCCGGCATTCAATCCACCCGCCGGATTTAATCCGGGGCATCTCCCCGACACGGAAGCGGCGCTTTCACACGTACGGTTGTCCGTGTCACTGTGGGGCTGGTGCGAATTGTTACGGTTACGTACGCAATCCTGTTGCTCGATTATCCCTTCACTGCAGGATTTCTGACCGCCCCCGGTAGCTGAGCGGTCAGCACGACAGAATGTCAATTCTAAAGGCCCAGTTTCGATTCCTGGCTGGGTTGGAGATTTTCTCCGCTCAGGGACTGGTTGTTGTGTTGTCCTCATCATCTTCATTTCATCCCCATCGACGCGCAAGTCGCCGAAGTGCCGTCAAATCGAAAGACTTGCACCCAGCAAACGGTCTATCCGACGGGAGGCCCTAGTCACACGACATTTACATTTACCGGATTTCTCAGGATTCAGATGTACACATTTTGTACTTTATACGAATATCGTTAAAATAGTTTCACTCGGTCGCAGGAATTTTTCGAAAACTTTGTCGTGTGTTTTCGGCCGTTGTGACTCTTGGGATTACGTCAGTCGTGCAAATCGTTGTGGTATTCCGTCTGAACATTGGTTTACTGCAGCTCTCCTCAGTAATATATCCTCATCTCTGGCTGCAAACGACATCCACTTGAACCTGCTTACTGCTTTCCTATTCCTCTACATATCCCCCTCTACCTCTCCCATTATGCACATCTCTCCATTGCCATACTAATTATTCCTTGGCGTCTCAGGGCATGTGCTATCAACGCATGTCTTCTTTATGGGAATCCAGGCTTTCTCCGCGTATTTCGTGGCTCCGAGCACTATGGTTCAAAATGGTTCAAATGGCTCTGAGCACTATGGGACTTAACATCTGTGGTCATCAGTCCCCTAGAACTTAGAACTACTTAAACCTAACTAACCTAAGGACATCACACACATCCATGCCCGAGGCAGGATTCGAACCTGCGACCGTAGCGGTCGAGCGGTTCCAGACTGAAGCGCCTAGAACCGCTCGGCCACACCGGCCGGCACGAATTTCGTAGATGAAGTCTTTTCAGTTCTCAGATTATAAGCCGAGTCGTGGATCTGCGTTGTTACAACGTTTCGATGAAGCTGCTATTTGCCATATTCAGGCGATGATGCAGTTTCGCATTAAGATGGCGAGTGGAAAACTCGTTGAAACGTTACGACAACACACTGCCATGGCTCTTCATATAACCCAAGCAAATTTCATCGACTGATTCTTCTAGTCATGTACTACCACACAGCTCTTTTCTTCGCAAATTCGATGCACTATCTCTTCATTTGTCATCCTAGATACCCATCTAACCTTCAGTATTCTTCTGCAACATCTTATATCAAATGTTTCTAAACCACTCATCTCTGCCGTCTGTTGTCTACGCTTGACTTCCATATAAGATGGTCCTACAAACAAATACATTTAGGAAAGTCTTTGTAAGAAGTTTATATTCTGTGTTAGCGAACTTTAGTTAAAAAACGCTTTTCTTGCTATTGCCAGCACAAATTATATATCCTCTTTACGTTGACCTTCGTCAGTTGTTTTGCTTTCAAAGCACCGAATTAATCTTCTGTTTTCAACAATCGTGCCTACTAATATAAAGAAATATATCTCACGCGGTATTTGCAGAGCCCGGGTCAACCATAGGTGTGGATTTCTTAGGTGGAGAGCCGCAATGGATGTTGAATCAGACCCACAAAACCGACTTGGCATGCGCAACATGGCGACAGTCTGCCAATACCGCACAATGAACTGGATTTAATCTACCTTTAACTTTTTTTTAATCGTGCGTATTCAAATGTTAGAAGATATTAAATTAGTTCCGATCCCGATACTAGCGTTGTGTTGAGCCCTTGCCACCGTAAGGGATAGGTCAAGTAGGTTCTATTCTGGCTCGACCTCCATTGCACTCTCCACTTCATAGGCTACGTAATCCACACTTGACACGGTATCTTCGCATGCTGCTTTAGTTATTAGCGTGAGATTACGTCGCCTGTGCTGGAAGGAGGTCGGAAAGTTGCTTTCGGATCCACATCTGGTGCTTTCGCTTTCCGTCCGTCATATATAGAACTACCTGTTCTACATATTCACGAGCGAGTTTTTGTAATTTTCGTTGCACCTCACCTTCGTATATTTCAGTGCAGCCTTCGTCGAAATGACAGTAGATTCACTCCAGTTGGTAGTTATTCTTTAAGGTATGTTTCCAGTTTTTTTTTTCTTTTTTTTTTTGGACAAGCGTGGAAATTCTAAAATCCTGGGCTTATTAGGCATTTAGTCAGTTCTCGACACTTGGTTCTCAGGAGAGCAGGAGCGGCACTGGCACAAACTTTTATGATTCTTCTTTACGAAGGAGACAAAGGTCAGCGCTAAATCACGTTTTAGCTGAGACTTTGTAGTTTGAAATTAGATCGACAGCTGGCGCGCTGTTACTTCCCATGCCTGATATCGATTTTATTGAGTTTCTTGACGTGAGGTGGTATTTAGAGACGTGTCTTACTTTAAAAAGAGAAGTAAAAAAATAAAACTACTTGTTTTTCATCGGTATAGAATTAGTAAGTTACAAGCTAATACGTTTACGTCTGAACTGTTCCACCGTCCGGCATCTTGTTTTTACAGCCGGTAAATAATGACAGTGACAACTCAATACACAGAACTTGACAGTCAAGAAGTTGAGGAAGAAAGAAAACATGACAAACTGTAAAGAAAAACAGACTATGTAAAAACGTAATATAGCAGCAAAACCACACCAGGTGGTAAGAAGTCATAAAATAAATAAAAAAACACTGATAATGCTGAAACTGCAGTGAAAAATGTCTGGGACAAAAAACAAAATTGTGTTTTGCTAAAGGTGGACCCCACCCAAAAACATATGTATAATAGGTTTACGTATAATTGAGTACTGAGTCATAAACTGTACCAGCTTTTGTAATGCTCTTGACACATAATGAAAATTATATTAATTTTGTTTACTGGGCAGTGAAAGATTTGTCAGCATTAAGCAGGTCGTGCATTTTAAGATTCTCATCTCATGATAACTTCAATAGTTTGGTAGGCTGTTCCCGTGAAAATCTCTCTAAAATATTACTAAAAAAGCACAACGTAATCAGTCGCTGGAAATTTATGTTTCCATTTACAGTACGTTTCAGTGGGAATTCCAGTGTATTGGTCAGCTGTATTGCTTCCGGGAAATCAACCTTGACGAATTATTAGGAATGTTTCATGTTCACTGCTTTGATTGTAGAATATCATTGGTGAATTGGTAAGTAGAAATGTTTTGCGACTGACGCTCCGTACCTACAGCACCATGTGTCCTCGTTGTGTATTGCATTTCAGCTTTCTCATTCAGTGCTTATAAACTTTATCAGAGACATTAGAAGTGCTTTCCGTCTCCATCGTCTTAAGATGTGGCAAATTGTTTTAAAGTTAACTGCATATCGAGAATAGTTATACATTTATCGTTTTAGAAAAAGATTTTATGAAATGTGATAATGAATTATATACACTCCTGGAAATTGAAATAAGAACACCGTGAATTCATTGTCCCAGGAAGGGGAAACTTTATTGACACATTCCTGAGGTCAGATACATCACATGATCACACTGACAGAACCACAGGCACATAGACACAGGCAACAGAGCATGCACAATGTCGACACTAGTACAGTGTATATCAACCTTTCGCAGCAATGCAGGCTGCTATTCTCCCATGGAGACGATCGTAGAGATGCTGGATGTAGTCCTGTGGAACGGCTTGCCATGCCATTTCCACCTGGCGCCTCAGTTGGACCAGCGTTCGTGCTGGACGTGCAGACCGCGTGAGACGACGCTTCATCCAGTCCCAAACATGCTCAATGGGGGACAGATCCGGAGATCTTGCTGGTCAGGGTAGTTGACTTACACCTTCTAGAGCACGTTAGGTGGCACGGGATACATGCGGACGTGCATTGTCCTGTTGGAACAGCAAGTTCCCTTGCCGGTCTAGGAATGGTAGAACGATGGGTTCGATGACGGTTTGGATGTACCGTGCACTATTCAGTGTCCCCTCGACGATCACCAGTGGTGTACGGCCAGTGTAGGAGATCGCTCCCCACACCATGATGCCGGGTGTTGGCCCTGTGTGCCTCGGTCGTATGCAGTCCTGATTGTGGCGCTCACCTGCACGGCGCCAAACACGCATACGACCATCATTGGCACCAAGGCAGAAGCGACTCTCATCGCTGAAGACGACACGTCTCCATTCGTCCCTCCATTCACGCCTGTCGCGACACCACTGGAGGCGGGCTGCACGATGTTGGGGCGTGAGCGGAAGACGGCCTAACGGTGTGCGGGACCGTAGCCCAGCTTCATGGAGACGGTTGCGAATGGTCCTCGCCGACACCCCAGGAGCAACAGTGTCCCTAATTTGCTGGGAAGTGGCGGTGCGGTCCCCTACGGCACTGCGTAGGATCCTACGGTCTTGGCGTGCATCCGTGCGTCGCTGCGGTCCGGTCCCAGGTCGACGGGCACGTGCACCTTCCGCCGACCACTGGCGACAACATCGATGTACTGTCGAGACCTCACGCCCCACGTGTTGAGCAATTCGGCGGTACGTCCACCCGGCCTCCCGCATGCCCACTATACGCCCTCGCTCAAAGTCCGTCAACTGCACATACGGTTCACGTCCACGCTGTCGCGGCATGCTACCAGTGTTAAAGACTGCGATGGAGCTCCGTATGCCACGGCAAACTGGCTGACACTGACGGCGGCGGTGCACAAATGCTGCGCAGCTAGCGCCATTCGACGGCCAACGCCGCGGTTCCTGGTGTGTCCGCTGTGCCGTGCGTGTGATCATTGCTTGTACAGCCCTCTCGCAGTGTCCGGAGCAAGTATGGTGGGTCTGACACACCGGTGTCAATGTGTTCTTTTTTCCATTTCCAGGAGTGTAGATAACGTGTCAAATTATAAATTGTAAATTAGATAAAGGAGGTGGTGAATTTCAACTGCAAACTTCCAGGGGAGAAGAAGAGAGTGTAGAATAGTACGGAAGAAAGCTGGATAGTGTCGCCACCAGTGGCAACCAGAGATGCAGACTTTGGTATGAAAATTCTTGACCGTGCCAGTCTCTTGTTCTAATTCAGGAGTGCTCCACGGTTACTGTGATTTTCGTAACTTAGCTGCAAGGATAGGCAGTCAAGATCTGTTTTACGTACGCGGGGTTAGTAATCTGTTCTCATACGTTGCGAGGCGTAGTCCGAGTCACCGTCTGCGTTGGTCTCGCTATTTTAAGCTGTCATCCGTGTTATTCTGCGTCGACATGTGTGTCTGTACTCTTCATGCAATGTGGTTAATAATTTCAGCAAGTGTTTTGACGTCAGTAGTGAAGAGTGACTTTGTGTGTGTGTGTGTGTGTGTGTGTGTGTGTGTGTGTGTGTGAGAGAGAGAGAGAGAGAGAGAGAGAGAGAGAGAGAGAGAGAGAGAGATGACTTTATGTTAACGACAGTACAAGACTATGTTCAGGGGACACTAAGTTCCCGTAACGTACTGTCAGCCTCCTGACCGAGGTTCATGTGTATTAGATTCACAGAACGCAGACCAACCACATTAACAAAATGGTTCAAGTGGCTCTGAGGACTATGGGATTTAACTTCTAAGGTCATCAGTCCCCTAGAACTTAGAACTACTTAAACCTAACTAACCTAAGGACATCCATGCCCGGGGCAGGATTCGAACCTGCGACCGTAGCGGTCACGCGGTTCCAGACTGAAGCGCCTAGAACCGCTCGGCCACTTCGGCCGGCAAAGTAGCATGCAGAGCTGCATCAAACCAGTCTCTGGACTGAATACCACAACAGCAACAACATATCATTTGATAAAAATCATCTTCGTCATCTCCATAAGCGTGTACATGACCTTCCATATTGTCATATGTGTAAACATCACCATCTCTCGCTGGGGCATAACTAACAACTACAGCTGACAAAGTCTTAAAAACACCTTGATAATGGCTTATCTGAAATTATCCTACTCGACTGTCCATCTCCATATCTGGGTGGTCAGAACAATGGCATGCTGCGCGAAGGGCACGGGTTTGATTCCCGACCGGGGAGGAGAGTGTGTTGTGTTGTCATTTCATGTTCATCGACGCACGAGTCGCCGAAGTGGCGTCAATTGAGAAAGACTTGTACCAGGCGGTCTTGACCCTGCAGGTCGGCTCAGGCCCTAGCCACACCCGTTATTATGCAATTCGACTTACAAAAAGTTACGAATTCATGATAAAAGTCTCGCGGAGAAAACAGGGCAATGTCCTAGGGACAATGGCCTTCATCATATTATTTTGCAGGTACATCCAGTGGTGTCCGTGGCTACTGCCTGCGAAATGTGTTGTGAATAGAATTAGTAGTGCAGAAGTAATAAATTAAAACGTCTTGCATGATGCGGCAGATTTTCACGCATCTCAGTGTTCATGACGTGATAGCTCCTGAACTATGTCTGGTACAATGATACAATGTCGCTGGCACATTCACTGGTGAATACTACCTGCTAAATGTGTCGGGAGAAAGTTGTAGCTTGTGATCAGACATTCGACACCGCAGCGTCTTCAGAGACATCAGACGTTCTCCCCGGTGTGCGTACATTTGCCATGCAGGACGTTTGCCACGATTTTACCTGCTCCGAAGAGTTGGGTCCCTTGGCTCCCCCCCTCCTCCTGCCCCTCCTCCACCTCCTCCTCCTCCTCCTCCTCACTCGCCGCCCGACCCGCAGTAAAGGTCCTTACTGAGCCTTTCCGCTGCTTTTCTTAACATAGGACCTGAGTCTCTATGGATTTTTCGCCACATTTCTAAACAGAGTTTCGTTGTGGAAACTATTAAATGCATCTCGCACTGAAATCCGCATCAAATTTCAAGCCACAGTAAAACTTCGCCAATCTTGGAGATTTTGCGCTCGTCTAAATTATACGTGCCTTTTTCGGTGCTCCTGCAGCAGCTTTCTGTCGTGTTTTGTGTGCCATGGGGGATCAGTTGCATCTGATATTAATTTATTTGGTATGAGTCTCTCGAGTGCTGTTGATACGTGTTCTTTGAACTTAAGCCACATACGGCCTTCACTTACATAATTTGGAAGGATTCGAGATTGTCTCTTAGAAAGACGTCAACCGAATTTTTAGCTGCTTTTATAAATATATATGTTTCGCGTTTAGTTTTGGTGAATTTCTTTGCCGCGGAATTGAGCCTCGCCACGACTGTATGTTCACTAATTCCTGTACACGTCGTGATGCTCAGGATTATTTGTGGCAAAGAGGTCAAGTGTGTTTTCGTAACCATTTACAATTTGAATGGCCTCGTGAACTAATTGTTCACAATAATTTTATAAAAAAGCATTTAGAACAATTATGGTAGTTGTTTTCTATCTACGGTAGTGTCTGAAAATGTATTTTTGTCAACATACGGAAGGTAGATTGAAGTCATTGCCAACTATAACTGTATGAGTAGGATACCTATTTGCGATGAGACTCGAGTTTCCTTTGAAATGTTCAGCAACTGTTTCATCTGAGACCGGAGGTCGGTAAAAGGAGCCAGTTATCAATTTATTCCGGTTTTCGAATACACCCTCTGTCCATACTAACAAGGGAACCTCCCCATCGCACCCCCCTCAGATTTAGTTATAAGTTGGCACAATGGATAGTCCTTGAAAAACTGAACACAGATCAATCGAGAAAACAGGAAGAAGTTGTGTGGAACCATGAAAAAAATAAGCAAAGTATACAAACTGAGTAGTCCATGCTCAAGATATGCAACATTATGGAGAGCACTGGCTCAGTAGCGCCGTGGTCTTGTGGTTAGCGTGAGCAGCTGTGGTGCGAGAGGTGCTTGGTTCGAATCTTCCCTCGAGTGAAAGTTTTAATTTTTTATTTTCAGACAATTATCAAACTTCAGGCACACACACACAATCAACTTCGCTCTCCAAAATTCCAGGACATGTTCAGATTTGCTTGGACATATGCAGGATTTGACGGTCTACACACGGAAAAATTTGAAAACGTTAAAAACGTATGTTTTGACAGAGCACAGGGAAAAGTGAGCGACTGTGAAACTGTTGCATTTATTTGTGGCAGTTTATGTGACAAACTCCTATGTTTTCATCACTTTTTTGGGAGTGATTATCACATCCACAAGAAAACCTAAATCGGGCAAGGTAGAAGAATCTTTTTACCCATTCGCCAAGTGTACAAGTTAGGTGGGTCGACGACATATTCCTGTTATGTGACGCACATGCCGTCACCAGTGTCGTATAGAATATATCAGACGTGTTTTCCTGTGGAGTAATCGGTTGACCTATGATCTTGCGATCAAATGTTTGCGGATCCCATTGGAGAGGCACGTCCTTTCGTCTACTAATCGCACGGTTTTGCGGTCAGCTCGCAAAACACAGATAGTAAACTTATTACAGTGAACAGAGACGTCAATGAACGAACGGACAGATCATAACTGCGAAAATAAAGAAATTTAACTTCTCACTCGAGGGAGGACTTGAACCAAGGACCTCTCGTTCCACAGCTGCTCACGCTAACCACGAGACCACGGCTCTCCTGATCTCACAGTGTCCTTGATGTTGCTTATCTTGCACATAGACTACTTAGTTTGTATATTTTGCTTATTTTTTCATAGTTCCACACAACTTCTTCCTGTTTCTTGATTGATCTGTGTTCAGTTTTTCAAGGCCTATCCACTGTGCCAACTTATAACTAAATCTGAGGGAGGTTCGATGGGGAGGTTTCCTTGTAAGTCACAGGAACTACCTGCTTCAATGTCGCTTGTGAGCTGGAACACACAATACATTATTTTTCCTTAAGTTGTCCTTCTTGTTTCTGTTGTAGTGGAGATCATTACAATTACGGCTTTTCCCTCCAAAACCTAAGATGCTTTCTCTGTGACCCAGAAAATACCAAACAATGTAGAACAACAACTTACGTTACAAGCGTAGCATTCTGTATTACTTCATTTCCTTATTTCTAACATTGTAAAATTGTACGTCGACTTTAGATGACATGTCAATCATAGATGTTCTTATCTCTGTTTATGAACGTACTTTCAGTCATGTTTTGAACATTGTCCCGCTACACTTTATTAACTAATGTTTCGCCGCAAGAGATCGGATTTTAGATAGTAATATGGAGTACGTCGTTCTTCTTTTCAAACATTCACATACCCATTTCTTCTTTCCTTATTGTCTTTTGGGCATGCAGCTGTAGTAATTGAAGTAGACACAAATGCAGTGATAAAAAAGAAACGACTAGCGTACATTCGCATTCTCTTTACATCGTTCCTTTCTTGTTGCTCCCATGGCGATGGACTGTTTCTATCGTAATCAGTAAGCGTGAAAGGAAGCTACCGTACAGACAGAGGGATCTATATTTATACTTGGCGGAACTAATCGTCGGATTTGCTTTCGTTTTCCAAAAGATATAAATATTTAGATTTCGGAAAAGAAGCTCTGTATTTCTCTAAGATGTCGAAGAAGAAGGTCCCTTACGTACTGGTTGTATCGAGTAAGATGTGGAGACGGCGGTTTGATAGCGGACAGAAGTAGTACGACGAAGGGCGTCCCTTACCTGAGGAATCCCTACCTGGCGAAGGGGCAAGTGTGGCAAATGTCCGGCGTGGCAGATGTCCGGCATTGGTTCTCTCCGTGACCAGCCGTTACAAGAAAAGAGAAGACTACAGTTTCTTTAGTCACATAAGACACACACAATTCAAAACACAGTAAAAATTTGAATAAATTGTGTCGAGCGCTGTTTGGGTCGGCGGTTGCGAAAAACAAGCGTCGCAAATTAATTCGTGATACTATATACGGACTGTCAACAGTTTGGCAATGTTCTGCCATCTTGTCTAGCGTTAATAGCTGTGAGAGGCAACACAGCGGAGAAGTTTTACTGGAAGGCGGCGGCTCGGCTTCCGAGGTCGACGACCGACCGGCCTTACCTTGAGGCTGTGGCCTTCCAGATTGATTGATTGTCGCGGGTCGGTAGGCGCGCGTGTTCGCTCACTCACTCACACACACACACACACACACACACACACACACACACAGCCTCAATGGTCACTGCTACCCCGCCATCAGTACGTGTCGCACACCTCCCGATGAAGACATTGTCTCGGTCGGCGCCGCGTCGCGTTAACGCTCGTCGCATTTCGGAGCAGACAGCGGGGGCCACGACGGTGAAAAAAAGCGCTAAAGCGGACAAGAGGGCTGGCGAGCCACGGAGACAAAAGAGGCGCGGGGTGCCGGCCCTGGCGGCGACAAATGCCGACGCCGTCGGAGGCCTACCGCCAGCTGTGCCCACGTGGGTTCGCGGCCAGCTATTTGGCAGCTTGGGTCCCTGAGCTTGGCGACAGCCTAGAGCAGGGATTTTTAACACCTCCGGAAGGTCGAAACTTCCGACTGAAACGCAAACGCGGGTTCGAGGAGGGCAGACAAAGAACATTCGTGGCGTTTTCACAATGGTCTCATTTCATTTTATTTGTGTAAAGTACAATTCATAACATTATAATACAATACGTGCATTCACTCAGAGATGCGTTCACCAACTTTGTCTATGAACTCCGGTCAGTGGTCAGGTAGGAGTCTGTGCCTCTACTGTAGAACTGTTGAGGTTTCTACATCTACATCTACATCCATTCTCTGCAAGCCACCTGACGGTCTGTGGCGGAGGGTACCTTGAGTACCTCTATCGGTTCTCCCTTCTATTCCAGTCTCGTATTGCTCGAACAAAGAAGGATTGTCGGTATGCCTCTGTGTGGGCTCCAATCTCTCTGATTTTATCCTCATGGTCTCTTCGCGAGATATACGTAGGAGGCAGCAATATACTGCTGGACTCCTCGGTGAAGTTATGTTCTCGAAACTTCAACAAAAGCAAGTACCGAGCTACTGAGCGTCTCTCCTGGAAAGTCTTCCACTGGAGTTTATCATCTCCGTAACGCTTTCGCGATTACTAAATGATCCTGTAACGAAGAGCACAGCTCTTCGTTGGATCTTCTCTATCTCTTCTATCAGCCCTATCTGGTACGGATCCCACACTGTTGAGCAATATTCAAGCAGTGGGTGAACAAGCGTACTGTAACCCACTTCCTTTGGTTTCGGATTGCATTTCCTTAGGATTCTTCCAATTGTAGGTAGGTTGTTTTGGTTTTTATATTGGTAACGCCATGTAGCGCTCTGTATCAAAATCACTGGCTGTGCTGTGTGCAGTCTGTGGCCGGTTTGCAGTGTTGTTTGCTATTGTACAGTTGGGCAGCTGGATGTTAACAGCGCGTAGCGTTGCGCAGTTGGAGGTGGATGTGGGGAGAGAGATGGCGGAGTTTTGAGAGCGGATGATTTGGACGTGTGTCCATGAGAGACAGTAAATTTGTAAGACTGGATGTCATTAACTGATATATATATTATGACTTTTGAACACTATTAAGGTGAATACATTGTTTGTTCTCTATCAAAATCTTTCATTTGCTAACTATGCCTATCAGTAGTTAGTGCCTTCAGTAGTTTGAATCTTTCATTTAGCTGGCAGTATTGGCGCTCGCTGTATTGCAGTAGTTTGAGTAACGAAGATTTTTGTGAGGTAAGTGATTCATGAAAGTTATAGGTTATTGTTAGTCAGGGCCATTCTTTTGTAGGGATTATTGAAAGTCAGATTGCGTTCCGCTAAAAATGTTGTATGTCAGTTTAGTGTTGATCAGAATAAGTGAAGAGAGAAATGTGTGAGTACGTTCAGTTCTGCTCAGCTGTTTGAAAATCAAATACCGTAAGAGGTTTATCAGCACAGTAATTCATTAATTTTTCTAAGGGGACGTTTCAGTATGCACCCATCATACAGCTTTGAGTCTGGCATCCGCTTTAGCGACGATCAACTTTATATGCTCATTCCATTTTAAATCACTCCTAATGCCTACTCCCAGATAATTTGTGGAATTAACTTAGCTTGTAGCTAAATGATAAAGGATCTTTCTTCCTTTGTATTCGCAGCACATTACACTTGTCTACATTGATATTCAATTGCCACTCCCTGCACCATGCGTCAATTCGTTGCAGATCCTCCTGCATTTCAGTACAATTTTCCATTGTTACAACCTCTCGATATACTATAGCATCTTCCGCAAAAAGCCTCAGTGAACTTCCGATGTTATCCACAAAGTCATTTGTATATATTGTGAATAGCAACGGTCCTACGACACTCCCCTGCGGAACACCTGAAATCACTCTCACTTCGGAAAACTTCTCTCCATTGAGAATGACATGCTGCGTTCTGTTATCTAGGAACTCATCAATCCAATCACACAATTGGTCTGATAGTCCATATGCTCTTACTTTGTTCATTAAGCGACTGTGGGGAACTGTACCAAACGCCTTGCGGAAGTCAAGAAACACAGTTTCCACCTGGGAACCCGTGCCTACGGTCCTCTGAGTCTCGTGGACGAATAGTGCGAGCTGGGTTTCACACGATTGTCTTTCTCGAAACCCATGCTGATTCCTACAGAGTAGATTTCTAGTCTCCAGAAAAGTCATTATACTCGAACATAATACGTGTTCCGAAATTCTACAACTGATCGACGTTAGAGATATAGGTCTATAGTTCTGCACATCTTTTCAACGTCCCTTCTTGAAAACGGCGATGACCTGTGCCCTTTTCTAATCCTTTGGAACGCTAAGTTCTTCTAGAGACCTACGGCACACGGCTGGAAGAAGGGGGAAAGTTCCTTCGCGTAATCTGTGTATAATCGAACTGGTATCCCATCAGGTCCAGCGGCCGTTCCTCTTTTGAGGAAATGTACATTAGCCAGTTGCTTAACACCCAAATCTCCATTGTTGGAAAGTCCGATCGGTGCCAAACGTGCATGTCGACAGAGTATGAACCCAAACTCTGACATAGTTGGTACGTGCTATGTGCTGTCGTCCAGAATAACGTACATAAACCGTAACCAGTAGGTAACACGTGACTTCCTGAGCACAGGAGAAGCATAACTGTGAGCTTCAGTCATGTAGAACTCACGTGGGGGAAGTCGGTATAGCGCCAGTTCGACGTAACAAGCGTCCTGGGTTCGAGCCACGGTATTGTCAGCTTTTTGCTGCAGTACATGTCAAACTGCGACAGGGCACAACACGTTCCTGACATATAAAAGAACTCTTCGGAGTTAATAGTAATCGTCTACTGGCAGTCCAGTTTTGCTCCGTTTATTTGAGAGTAGCAAAACTATAGAGAACATTTGTAGTTTCACAAAATAAAGACGAACAGTCGGAACAGACGAATATCGAACCAACTGCACCACACGTGCGGAAACATCAACAGTAATAATAATCGTCCGGCTGGGCGATGGCATCTCCCCACTACTTTTCAACATCGTTTTAGACAAATTCATCACAGAATGGGCTCAAGAACTGAAAAATCGAAGCATCGCAGATAATGTGTCAGCACTCCAGCCATCAACTGCCAACTCAGTTGATGGTTGGAGTGCTGACACATTATCTGCAAATCCAGTAATGCTGGAAACTGATGGGTTATGCATGGGGATCATATCAACCAGTACCGCACCAAAACAGCCTGAAGATGACGCAATGAAGTGTGCTGCCCGTCACGGTAAGCCATCCTGAACATACATTTCAGCGAGGTAAAGTCCGCAGCACAAGGCGCGAGTTCCTGTTGTTTCTTTTCGTGCTTGCCATATCCCACCTGGGTCATTAAGGTCACCGGGACTCCCCACCAACAGAGTATGTTGGGAGCATTATGGGTAGGGCGTCCAACCGTTTCGAGATTTTGACGCTCTAACTCGCCAATTGGACAGAATTTGGCACGGTATCCTTCAGGAGGACATTCAAAAACTCTGTCAATCAGTGCCTAGCCGAACAACTGCTTGTATAAGGATCAGAATTAATGACTTGCTTGAATTGTGAAGCTCTCGGTCTTAAATAAGTAATCCAGTTTTTCTGAAATTGTTATCATCTGCTTGTTAGTACGTGTACACCACATGTACCAATTTCCGCCCCATTGGGACAATTCTTTCGTGGTGGATCTTTCTTCTTTTTTTTTTTTTTTTTTTTTTAATTATATATACATACTGGAAACATCCAAAATCTCGGGTGCTGACCGAATGATGTGGCCCAGTGGTTAGCACACATGACTCACATTCGGGAGGACGACGGTTCAAACGTGTGTCCGGCCATCCTGATTTATATATGAAGACAGTAACAGTTCTCGAAAGAACAGATTCCATTGATGACCGTGCAGCTTCTCTACAATAAATGATGATTAATCGAAAGCCTCAGCTGCCGACAGGTGTTGTTGATGTATCTCGATGGGGACAGCTGAAAAAGTGTGCCCCGACCGGGCCTCGAACCCAGGATCTCCTGGATATGTGGCAGACGCTCTATCCATCTGAGCCACCGCGGACAAGAATAGCGCGACTGCAGGGACTTATCCCTTGCACGCTTCCCGTGAGACCCACATTCCCAGCTGTCCACAATGCGCACACTGTCCCCGTCGAGGTATATCAACAACACCAGTCGGAAGCTGAGTATTTCAATTAATTATCGTTTATTCTAGAGAAGCTGCACGGTCATCAATGGTATCTGTTCTTTCGAGAACAGTTACTATCTTCATATATATATATATATATATATATATATATATATATATATATATATATATAAATAATCGTCACCTTAGCGTTCGCGAGTAATGAGTGGATGGCAAATATCTTTTAGGTACATTGCATATGTAGATTGTGGCCAGTTGGGAATGTGGGTCTCACGGGAAGCGTGCAAGGGATAAGTCCCTGCAGTCGCGCTATTCATCTGTGTCCTCGGTGGCTCAGATGGATAGAGCGTCTGCCATGTAAGCAGGAGATCCCGGGTTCGAGTCCCGGTCGGGGCACACATTTTCAGCTGTCCCCATCGAGATATATCAACAGCATCTGCCGGCAACTGAGGGTTTCAATTAATTATGATTCATCCTTACTTATGTTTTCCGTGATTTCCTTAAATCATTTGAGGCAAATGCCAGGATGGTTCCTTTGAAAGGGCAAGGCCGATTTCTCTCCCCAACCTTCCCTAAACCGAGTGTGTGTCTCGTCTCTAATGACCTCGTTGTCGACGGGACGTTACACACTAATCTCCTCCTCAGATGCTTAACGTCTACGAGTTGCAAAATGTCGAGTACATCACTGTCCGAGTCCGGTCTAAACGGTATATCTGCCATTACTCTGAAGCACGACCGCCTCGCACTTTCTGGTGGCACAACTCCAGTCACCTCTGCTCTATACAGAGCCTGTCCGCACCACGTCCCAGCCATGCTGCCGCCACACATCCGCACCACGTCATTTCTATGACCACTACGCCTAACATGGACTGCCAAACACGATTCAATTGGGTTTTTTCACATTAACAAACACTGTCAGATCTGAAAGAAGGTAATAGTGCCAAATAAAAATTTCAGGACTGTCTGGTTGCTTATTACATTCCACACTACTGGCCATTAAAATTGCCACACCACGAAGATGACATTCTACAGACACGTAAATTAAACGACAGGAAGAAGATGCTGTGACATGCAAATGGTTAGCTTTTGAGAGCATTCACACACGGTTGGCGCCGGTGACGACACCTACAACGTGCAGACATGAGGAAAGTTTCCAACCGATTTCTCATACACAAACAGCAGTTGACCGGCGTTGTCTGGTACACGTTGTTGTGATGCCTCGTTTAAGGAGGAGAAATGCGTACCATCACTTTTCCGACTTTGATAAAGGTCGGATTGTAGCCTATCGCGATTGCAGTTTATAGTGCCACAACATTGCTGCTCGCGTTGGTCGAGATCCAATGACTATTAGCAGAATATGGAATCGATGGGTTCAGGAGGGTAATACGAAACGTCGTGCTGGATCCCAACGACCTCGTATCACTAGCAGCCGAGATGACAGGCATCTTATCCGCATGACTATAAAGGATCGTGCAGCCACGTCTCGATCCCTGAGTCAACAGATGGGGACGTTTGCAAGACAACAACCATCTGCACCAACAGTTCGACGACGTTTGCAGCAGCATCGACTATCAGTTCGGAGACCATGGCGGCGGTTACCCTTTACTCTGCATCACAGACAGGAGCGCCTGCGATGGTGTACTCAACGACGAACCTGGGTGCACGAATGCCAAACATTTTTTCGGATGGATCCATGTTCTGTTTACACCATCATGATGGTCGCATCCATGTTTGGCAACATCGCGGTGAACGCACGTTGGAAGCGTGTATTCGTCTTCGCCATACTGGCGTATCAACAAGGCGCGGCGGTATGGGGTGCCATTGGTTACACGTCTCGGTCACCTCTTGTTCGCATTGACGGCACTTTGGACCGTGGACGTTACATTTCAGATGTGTTACGACCCGTGTCCCTACCCTTCATTCGAGCCCTGCGAAACCCTAGATTTCAGCAGGATAATGCACGACCGAATGTTGCAGGTCCTGTACGGTCCTTTCTGGATACAGAAAATGTTCGACTGCTGCTCTCGCCAGCACATTCTCCAGATCTCTCAGCAACAGAAAACATCTGGTCAATGGTGGCTGAGCAACTGGCTCGTCACAATACGCCAGTCACTACTCTTGATGAACTGTGGTATCGTGTTGAAGCTGCATGGGTAGCTGTACCTGTACACGCCATCCAAGCTCTGTTTGACTCAATGCCCAGGCGTATCAAGGCCGTTATTACGGCCAGAGGTGGTTGTTCTGGGTACTGATTTCTCGGGATTTATTCATCTAAATTGCGTGAAAATGTATTCGCATGTCAGTTCTAGTATAATATATTTGTCCAATGAATACCCATTTATCATCAGCATTTCTTCTTGGTGTAGCAATAGTAATGGCCAGTAGTGTACATTAAGAGTCGTACACCAATCTTTTGGATCATTTGTGAAGAACGAGGCGTCAGTTTTTCCTGTGTGTGTCAAACATCCACCGGTTTCATGTCGTTTCCTGTGAACGTGAACCTGCTATCCTGAAAGAGAAGAAAGAGGGGTTGGGGGGGAGGCTTAATCCGTTTAGCTCCACATCAAAGCGCCTCTGTTATTTGCTGGGGCGCCACAGCTGAAAGTTGTGCGTCGCCAGATAAAAACCTGCTGTTTGACGCGCCCCAACAGCGTGAGAGCGGCTATTCCTCAAAACACGCCCGTTCGGCCGGGGAAGATTTATTGCCGCTACGGACGCTAAACGCACAGCGGACGCGGCGCTGTCTTGTGTTAGGGAGATTATCCGAACCGACAAATTTCCAAAAGCAGACTTTTTCCGTCCGGTAATTACGGGGGCGTCGAAAATGCTTTGCGTTCGCAGAAAGGGGAAAACGATGCCTGCGAGGGTGGGGGGGGGGGGGATGAGAGGCAAAAAGACAGAAATCAATTAACGTTTGTCCGGACGTCAGAAGTAAATATAACACACCGACAATTGATGTGCGGGCCGACGCTTTTCATTTTTGTACGGAGAAGGGGAGGGGGAGGGGAGGAGAGAGGGGGAGGTAAGGGGAAGGGAAGAATTATGCATTCCGAAGGCGGTCTGGCGGCGCTCGGCAGGTGGTCATTACGGAATTAATTCCGACAGCGCGGCCCGGGATAGCGATCGACCGCTGGGGCACCGTATTAAAGTCGAATTTGAATGGCATTAGCTGGCAGGTTCTGTTACCACCTCCTCGTCGTCCTTCCCCACTTTCGGTTCGCCTCGCCTGATACGCCCTGTTGTCCGGTCACTGGGTTCGCACGTTCAAACACTTGCTCAGAGTTTTGCAGCTAGGCGGGCTGGAATGATTGTAGTGTATGGTAATGGCCGGGGCGCCGGCCGGGGTGGCCCAGCGGTTCTAGGCGCTACAGTCTGGAACCGCGCGACCGCTACGGTCGCAGGTTCGAATCCTGCCTCGGGCATGGATGTGTGATGTCCTTAGGTTAGTTAGGGTTAAGTAGTTCTAAGTTCTAGGGGACTGATGACCACAGCAGTTAAGTTCCGTAGTGCTCAGAGCCATTTGAACCAACCAATGGCCGGGGCGCCGCTCAGTGCCCGTTTGCTTAAGTGGCTCACGAGCTAATTACGATAGCGAGGCGGTTTGGAAGTAGGGAAAAGTGCGAGCTACACCCCGTGCATTTTATACTACAGTACTACAATGAAGAGCCGAAGAAACTGGTACATCTGCCTAATATCGTGAACGACACCCGCGAGCGCGCAGATGTGCCGCAAGACGACGTGGCGTGGACTCGAGTAATGACTGGAGTAGTGCTGGAGGGGACTGACACTTTCAATCCTACAGGGCTTTGCGTAAAACCGTACGAGCAGCACGTTCAAGGCATCACAGACAAAGTCAATAATGGTAATGTCTAGGGAGCTTTGAGGCCAGCGGAAGTGTTTCAACTCAGAAGAGTGTTCCTGGAGTCGCTCTGTAGCACTTCTGGACGTGTAGGATGTCGCATTGTTCTGCTGGAGTTGCCCAAGTTCGTCGGAATGCACAGTGGACATGAATGGATGCAGGTGATCGGACAGGATGCTTACGTACGTGTCACCTGTCAGAGTTGTATCTACACGTATCAGGGGTCCCATATCACTCCAACTGCACACGCCCCGTACCAATACAGAGCCTCCACCAGCTTGAACAGTCGCCTGCCGACATGTAGGATCCATGAATTCATGAGGTTGTGAAAGGGTCCAGTGGTCCCCTTTCATTATCATTTTATTTGCTTTCCAGTGATACAGAACTCTCTGGCATGCGTGAGTGAATGAATGTGGGTGTGTTTCATTTTGCTATACGGTGGTTTAGTCTGCCGCAGAGAATCAGCGGTAGTGGTACAGAATGGCCAACCCTTGTAGTTTTCAGGTAGGCGAAGCGGTTCGCTCCTCTTGTGTGAAAGTTACCGGTGTTAGGTTGGTGCCGGAAGCCTCATCTCTGGGTTTTCCTGGCCACGATGTCGCGTGGGAGACGTTGGAGTGTATGAGACGGTCAGTCTGGTTCCAGCTCGTCGAGGGTCTGCAGCCGAAGTCTCTTCGAAGAGGGGTGAGTTGACTTAAACGCGTGGCGCGTTGTCTCATAGCAGGGGGGAGCTTTTAGCTTTTGGTCTCGCGTTTCATCTTGTAAAGATTGATTTGCTGGGTCGCAGTAAGGAATGCAAGGCTTTTGCAGACTTTCAGTTTGATTCTTAGTGCAGACTTGACTTTGATCCGTAAGAAGATCGTAGCACAAAGGTGTTGCATATGTTGAAACGCTCTCGCTTCAGTTTGAATGTTTGTGTGCCTGCAACTGCGTGTGTATGCATTCTAATCTTTTCCGAGTCTTGCAATTTTTGCTTCTTTGTGAATTTTCTGTGTCTCATTACCTTATGTCCGGTGGAAACCATCCGCCTGGGTTAATTTTATAGTTTGTTGGCCCTCTGCCATTAAACTTTGTCGATTCAAATATGTCCTCTGTAAGATGTTAATTGTTCGCGACGGCGTGGTTTGATGTTACTAAAATAGGCCACGGTAGATAGAAATTGTGTCTCCGTGAGCCACGTGGGCACACGAGTCTGTTGTGAAACGTATAGTGTTTCACAAGCAATTGTACTTAGTCACCAGGCAACAGGCCGGCCGGGGTGGCCGTGCGGTTCTAGGCGCTACAGTCTGGAACCGCGTGACCGCTACGGTCGCGGGTTCGAATGCTGCCTCGGGCATGCATGTGTGTGATGTCCTTAGATTAGTTCGGTTTAAGTAGTTCTTCGTTCTAGGGGAGTGATGACCTTAGAAGTGAAGTCCCATAGTGCTCAGAGCCATTTGAACCATTTGAAACCAGGCAACAGCAGTCTAGAGATACATTATATCAATGTTTTAAGCAATAAATAATTTTGCCTCCAATCTTATCCATTGTACCGGTGTTACGTCTGCGTTACCTACGCCATTCACCTTGTAGTTTTCCTTGTTAGCTCATCCATAGCGTTTCCATGAGCACAGGTCCAATAATTAGTGTCTTTTTTTATTTAAAACAAATGCTCTGGAACAGATCTTGTTTTCGGGAATGTTGCTGCAAGCTGCACTTACGCACAGTGTTGGGGCACTCTTTATTCAATATTTGATTCACGGGAACAATGCCTGGATCATATTAATAATTACATCCCTTTCTTTATCAGTGACTTTTAAATGAATGTTCTTTTGTGAGTTTTTTCTTATGAATAAATTAAGTAATTTTCCGACTCAGCGCAATCTCTTATTTGTCGTGTGGCTAGAGTTAGTGGCGACCCAATCTTTTACGTTTATTTCAATGTCAGACAGCATTTTCTTATTCAAACCGCGCGTGGCTGTTTTAGCCATCAGGATACATTCAAAGTGCGCTTTACCCTTCCTACACAAAACGACCTTTTATTCACGCTACTTACAGTTGTTTCCATACCCGTACACGTTCATCCGCTAGAAAAAGACTCGTCCTACCAGGCAAAGTTGAAAGGTGGCTACACTGAGCCACAGCGCCAGAGATTGCGCCAAAGAGTATTATTCAGCCGCCTCCACTGGCAGTGCTTGTTGAGATGTGGTAGTGGAGAGTGCTTGCTGAGAAGTCGTAGTGGAGAGTACTTATTGAGAAGTGGGCAGTAGGAGTTCCGATGTAGCCGTGACTAGTTGTGAGCATGTTGTATGCAGTTGTTCTGATGGGCTAGGCAGCCGATGCTGTTCGATTGCGGGTGTTGTAATGATCAGAGTGTATGTTTCGTCAATATATATGAAGGTAATACATTTTTTTTATTATTTCAAATGTCCTAACTAACAATGTCTCTTGGTCACAGGTTCAGTCAACAAAGCATCTGGCTTGTGTTCATGTATTAGAGTGTAATTCTGGTTTTTATGTGCAATTATAGTATTTCTGTTTTTTTAATTACTTCAGTGTAAATGGTGCTTAAAATACCTTGTCTTATTGAGGAAGAACCGTGCCAGATGTGTACGTTGAATCACACTTCCACACACAGGACAGTTACACTTGTGTTTTGTTGTTCCGTAGTTTTTGTTTCGTAGCTTTTATAGTTGCTGGGGACTTAATTAATTAATTGTGTTAACGGAAGTTTTCTTTCATTCTTTGTTGTTATTCTATGCAGTCAGATTGCGTACTAATACTACGAGACTTCGTAGCCGGACATACAGCTACTAAAATTAAAATTATTTGCATAATACTATTTAATTAAGCCCCCATGCAACGTGTTTCCAGTCATCGACAGTAGAATATCGGTGTTGATGGCCCAGGCGAAGCGTAAATGGTTCAAATGGCTCTGAGCACTATGGGACTTAACTTCTGAGGTCATCAGTCCCCTAGACTTAGAACTAATTAAACCTAACTAACCTAAGGACATTATACACATCCATGCCCGAGGCAGGATTCGAACCTGCGACCGTAGCGGTCGCGCGGTTCCAGACTGAAGCGCCTAGAACCGCTCGGCCACACCGGCCGGCGCGAAGCGTAAAGGTCTGTGTCGAGGAGTCAGCAAGGGTACACGAGTCGACCTTCGGCTGCGGAAACCCATATCAATGATGTTTCGTTGAATGGTTCGCACGCCGACAGTTGTTGATAGCCCAGCATTGAAATCTGTAGCAATCTGCGAAAGGGTTGCACTTCTGTCACACTGAACGATTCTCTTCAGTTCTCGGTGGTTCCGTTCTTGCAGGACCTTTTTCCGGCCGCAGTGATGTCGAAAAGTTTATGTTTCACCGGATTCCTGATATTCACGGTACACTCGTGAAATCCCCACTTCATCGCTACCTCGGAGTAATAAATATATAAACTGCGTCTAATATCGAAGTTGTGAAACACACTGACTTCTCCCAAGCACTGATAGTAACATCATATTTCGCTTTTGTACCTCATTAAACAGTATATAAAGACTGAATAGTCGTGTACAGACAAAAGCCAGCATTATACTGTAATTTTGTCTTCGCGACGTCAACAACTACTAAGATCAAGTTCCCTGAAGTACTGAGTAAACGAACGTTAAATTATGTTTATACAAAATATAATGATGTCATAGAGGTAGATATATTACATAAGAAGTACTTACATCTATCTAATATTTGAACTAAGTCGGAACAGAAGAACTAAACTGTAAGATTCGACTTTGGAGAAGTTCGACATGTTGATCGAGGAAAACACAGGGAGGGGAGTCGTTGGTGAGACGCGTTAGGCGACAGACGTTTTGTATAGTCTCCTCATGTTACAATGTTTGAAATGTTTGCGCTTATGTTGCAACTTTAATGATTCTGAATATATGTGGAGCAAGAAGCCTGAAACAATATGAAGATTATTGAAACCGAGCGAGGTGGCGCAGTGGTTAGACACTGGACTAGCATTCGGGAGGACGACGGTTCAATCCCGCGTCCGGCCATCCTGATTTAGGTTTTCCGTGATTTCCCTAAATCGCTCCAGACAAATGCCGGGATGGTTCCTTTCAAAGGGCACGGCCGACTTCCTTCCCCGTCCTTCCTTAATCCGATGAGACCGATGACCTCGCTGTCTGGTCTCCTTCCCCAAAAACAACAACAACAAGATTATTGAAATTAATGGCTGTTCCTTTATTATTTATGGCAACTAAATTATTCAAGTTCCTACAAAGCTGAGGCTGCAAGACAGGAGATAGTTAATGTGCTGTTTCAACGTCTACTAGATCCTCGAGAACAAAGCTAGTTATTTTGTGCTTGCTCAATTTCTTGAACAGAAACGGAGTCTGTACTGCTGAACTCAGTTCAAACGGCTCTGAGCACTATGGGACTCAACTGCTGTGGTCATCAGTCCCCTAGAACTTAGATCTACTTAAACCTAAGTAACCTAAGGACATCACGCACGCCCATGCCCGAGCCAGGATTCGAACCTGCGACTGTAGCAGCAGCACGGCTCCGGACTGGAGCGCCAAGAACCGCACGGCAACCACGGCCGGCTTGAACTCAGTTCACACGTGGCGGCACGTGCTATTTCCAGTCTGGAATTCGAGCTGTGGTCGCACTACGTGCAAGAGGATGAAGGATGCTTCGGCGATACTTATGCCCGAAGTCGCTTGATATCTCTGCACATGCATTTAGTATAGCAACAGTGCTCCACAGATACAACTTACGGATTTCATCAATACAATATGGCGGCTTTGATGGCTTCAGAGTATTGCATGCCTCCGGTTCCGAAGTTCACTTATTCCGTATTGTTTTATTTATCAATACTTACATCATACATCGCTATAAAACCTGCCTTCATAGATGAGCATTTGTTTTCGAAACAAGTGCCCTAAGTCGCCTATGATAGCCATCGGACGGCCCCTCCCGCTGGAGGTTCGAGTCCTCCCTCGGGCATGGGTGTGTGTGTTGTTCTTATTATAAGTTAGTTTAAGTTGTGTGTAAGTCTAGGGACGGATGACCCCAGCAGTTTCGTCCCTTAGAAATTCACACACATTTGAACATAGCCATCGGGCATGTTAATAAACTATTTCCAAATTACATTCGGTTGGATTTCACAAAAATAAAAGAATTGTAGGCACAAGTGACCCACCTCAAATTTAACTCATTCTCAAGTGATCGTTGATGTCTTCACAAAATGTGTTAACAGACATTACCACACGACACCCCTCAAGTTTAAGGGATGTTACAAGATGAAGTATGAAAATGTATATGGGGTGTCTCAGGAGGAATGGCCAATGGTCAGGGATATGACAGGAACTATCATTCGAAACCATAATGTCTAACAAACGTGGGCTCCAAAATGGATACCGTAAGAGCTATGGGCATTTTTTCATCGTCGATATTGTAAAACAAGTCTCTTCTACTGCGAGCTCTTTGAATTCCATATTTTAAGATGTGGTAGTATGGATCACAACAAGAAAATAATGTCCACTGAACATCGGCGCTAAAGAGTGTATCTTGAGACCTGTGAGCACTTTTTCATCTTCGCTGCTGTGAACCATATCTCTTCTACTGAACAAGTGTCAATAGGTCTTAAGGTATGCATCTTACAGTCGGTGTTTTCTAGTCGATGTTGTCTTATTTTGATCTATACTACCTCCTACGAAAATATGGAGACCAAAGAGCTTGCAGCAGAAGATATTTGTTCCTCGGCATCCAAGAAGAAGAAGAAGAAGAAGAAAGAAGAATAATAGGAACTACTCATAGCTACTGGACATTTTTGTTCCAAGTGGTTGCTCGTGTCGTAGCCCCGTATATTGTCTATTGCTCCTGGAAAGCTCTCTAAAGGCTCTCTCTTTCTTGTTCTGTATTAGAATCACATTAGGAATTGTTCTGTTCTATATGAAATTTTTTTGAGTGCGTATTAGCGTATCAACTTCGCGTCCAGCTGTTTTCTGTTCTATTTTTTATTACTCTAGAGCTCGATAATGAATCAGAGTTTTTGAACTGGGAATTTTTTTATGAACTACCAGTATGTCAAAATCAAATGCCTCTGAGCACTATGGGACTTAAAATCTGAGGTTATCAGTCCGCTAGAGCTTAGAACTACTTACACCTAAGTAACCTAAGGACATCACACACATCCTTGCCCGAGACAGGATTCGAATCTGCGACCGTAGCAGCAGCGGGGTTCCGGACTGAAGCGCCTATAACCGCTCGGCCACAGCGGACGGCCAGTGATGTTATAAATAGAAGTTAATGAAATGCTTTTACTACTGGCTGCCGAACACTCACCACCAAATATATCTGAAATAAATTTTCCAGAAAATTTAATAATAAATGTTCTTAGTTGTATTTTCTACTCAGTGGGAAACATTACCTCTTCCTTCTGGTGCGATGGTCGACACGAATACAGCCACCGTAGAAACTGCTAATTGTTGACAGCGCCGCCAAACGAAAGAATCTTATATTTCGATGCGGTGGAATGAATTGTTTGTCAAATAAATAGACGGGCACTGTGTTTCACTTTACTTTCATACTAACCCAAAATACAATCTTACTAACAAATATGTTACAATAGGAAGAGCGATAAAAATGTTCACGTCCTCTCTTCCTCAAGAAACACTCCTCTCTTTCTACCGACTTTTTAAAGAAAAAAAGACACACTCTCTCTCTCTCTCTCTCTCTCTCTCTCTCTCTCTCTCTCTCTCATCTAACATCATCCCTGCTGCAGCGCATCGCTTCCTTTTCGTCTTGCGTATCTCTCTTTGGAAACATCTAGTAAGTGACATTACACGACACATGGAGCATGGCGGTGCAGATTCCGTAACTCTAACATTAGTTCAGATCAGGTAACGACATCAGTCCGCGCGACTGCTACGGTCGCAGGTTCGAATCCTGCCTCGGGCATGGATGTGTGTGATGTCCTTAGGTTAGTTAGGTTTAAGTAGTTCTAAGTTCTAGGCGACTGATGACCTAAGATGTTGAGTCCCATAGTGCTCAGAGCCATTTGAACCATTTGACGACATCAGTTGCGCTTATTTGTTTTTGTTTACCACAACCGGTTTTGGCAATCATTTTCCGGTGGTTATATGTTATCATCGTGGGAGTACACAATCTGCCTCTCACCGTGTAGAATGCTCCTCAATCATCGCTGACACTGTTCCAGCTTTTTAAGATGCAGTCTGTAATAGGCACAGAATTCAGCTCCATAAGTAGGGAAGGAAGGATATCTGAACAGTATACTACGATCTCTTGTCACGACACTGACATCGTTCTTGTCAAGTCCTCGACGTCTTAGGGTGGCTAAGGATGTTCCAGCACGGTTCTTTTGAATTCAATTGCCGAATCTATATTTGACCCCGATGAAAAGACACTGATGTGACAAGAAATCATGTTAACTGCCGGAAGACTCGCTCCATCGTGCTGACGCCGGTATTTCTTTGTCCATCCCTAGCCGCCTTAATACACCGGTAGAGAAGTCATTAACCTTAGTTCTTCCATGTGAGATACAACTGCATTATCATCGGCTTATTGTAAATCTGTTAACCCTTCAGAAGACGTTGGAGTCCATACTTCTGGACGGCTCAAATTATATAAAGTATACGGGGTGTTCGGAAATTGCAGTTAGAAACTCTTAGGACTTGTAACGGAGCGTGAATATAGAATATTCTGAATTGGAAGCCATGTCCGGAAACGTACCGTTTCCGTCCTACAAACATTTGAAAACATGTTGGACATCGAAGTTAAAATCTTCTGGGTTATTAGGCGGCGTCATGTTTCTTCTAAAATGATCAACGTTTCGACCCCTCTGCTGGGATCTTCCTCAGGATCTTCTGGTGTCCACTACTGCTAGAACCCTAGTGGACACCAGAAAATCCTGAGGAAGATCACAGCAGAGGGGTCGAAACGTCGATCATTTTAGAAGAAACATGACGCTGCCTAATAACTCAGAAGATTTTAACTTCAGTGACAACGGCCACGAAAGCCAGCAGACTTACATGTTGCACATCACTTGTTTCGCAGTTCCACTCAGTTACAGCCAAAGTAACTGCTCGTGTAGTTTTTGACGGGCTCTCTTCAACGTCATGGAGAATGGCCTCTTCCATTTCGCGTGTGGCCTCCATGGAGTACTACAGTCACGGCTGCTGACGGTGAAGGAACCTTTTCTCGAAGCCGTCGCGTAATTGTGGTGAAAAAGGGTCTGCGATGGAGTCAGATGTTGTGGAGAACGAAATAGATAAAGGTGACAAGTAGCTCTGCCATTACCGTTAACCTTCGCCATACAGAAGGATAACGTCGGTGTATTCTGCTAACGTGTACTCAACCTTGTTGCTCTAACACTCACAGACACCTGAATGAGGCTCGAACCGGGTCACATAGGTAGGGCAGACGTCAAATGACATCAGCCGGTCCCGCGTCAGCACCCACCCTCCATTTTGACAACCGTCTTGTATACATACCTAGCAAACATGTTGTAAGACTCGTATATTTCTATTGTCTATTGTCAAACCACAATTTATGAAAGATGTTTGTATTTTATTAATAGGATGAGGTAGGAATAATTAATATTTATCATTTTGGAAATAATTGTGATAGCAGGGAGTGTCTGCACTAACGTACTGTTGGCGGGAGAGACCGCGAATGGATACATTTTAAGAAAAGAGCGGGAAAGACCGCGCATTGATGAATATTGTAATGGTAGCACGGATTGTCTGCAGCAGAAAGCATTGCCGGCGGGAGAGACCGGACTTAAGCGTTCGTAGGAAGTCAGTAGTAAGCGAGATGTGAAGTGAGTCGGTAGCAGGTCTGAAGCGAGAGGTTGAGAGGAGCGATATGTCTGCTACGATTTACAAGACATTATAAACAGATGTACAAAGACATCAGCTAACTATTATCATAAGAGGAACTAATATTACTGAATTATTTTTTTGAGGAACTCAAGACTGCTGAAGGTATGTTTGCGCAGTGCTAGTTGTAAGATTATTGTAAAAAGTAAGCCCCATTTGAAAGTTTGTAAAATCATTTCATTACCAACAGTAAATATTTGAAGAATCGTTTTCACAATATAATTAATTTTTCCATCCCAAAAACCATCAACGTAAAACTTTGCAAAATTTTGTTGTTATCAAGAAAAAGTTTAACTATGAATTACGTAACTTCAGTCAAATTAATTAAAGAATAACGTCAGCTTTGGTCATAAATACAGCCACTTATTATGACAGCCTATCAGCAGCTAATAGAGTATAGTATAACAGAGTAAGTATATTCATGTCGCAGTTCGATGTAGCAGTCAGATGGCGATCCAGTAACAGTAAAAAAGGTAAGGAACAGTTTTGGGTTATTGCAGGTAACGACTGAGGGCCACGTCGACGACACGTTCTATGTTTCGTCGAAATAATCAGAAAATCACTTTTAATAAGCAGCATTTAAATTTGTATGCGAAGATTGAGAAAGAGAATTAATTTCAAAGGGAAGATTTCATTTGTTATTATTAAGCAAGAGATGAAAATCCTAAGGGAAGGTTTCATCGGTTATTGTAGAACAAAAGAGATATAGAGGAGACGGGAAGGTTTCAATGTTTTCAAACGGCGGGAGCACGGAAAGGGTACAGTTCCAGACACTGATTCCTGTTCAAAATATATGTTCTCCATTCCCAACGCACTGTATAAACAGAGACTTATTGAAAAGTAACTTCTTTTTTATATGTACAAGTTTTTTTGAAGCTGAACAGTCTCACTGTCTGTGTAGTCAGAATTTATAGTGTGTGGTTCTGGCTCAGAAACAGCGTATGCCTTTTGCTGCTTTATACTGTCCCGTGTTTCCATGAAGAGGTTAATTTTCTAGCCGCTAATAGTTTTTGTACGCAACGCCTGTGGGAATGCACGCTGCCGTGTAATTCATAGGCGTGACTTCGCACCGTGGAACGGCGGATGTTGGTTGGACAGCCCCGAATACCAGGCGGACCAGCTTACAAGAGCTGTCTGCATTCCTGCACAACTCTTGCTTCGCGACCACGTACCACATTACTTTTCTCTTTCTTTCCCCATCTCTCCTGGAATGTAAGTACGTCGGCTGGCTCTAACAGTCATTTGAGATAGTAGAAAAACCGAGAGAAGTTTTTTTTTATGTGGTACGTCACCTAGTTTACAGTTTATATCTAAGACCGTGTCGTACTTCGTTACTAGCCAATACTTGCCGTTGCGATCGAAACTGAAGTCGCTACATACGTATGGTGGGATCCACCAGCTAAAAAATCAGTGGCACTCATCACGCTAGTGGGGCAAGTTCAGTTATCAAAAGATTTGTCCTCTGAGCCAATTTCTTGTACAAACGATCTGCATTAGCCAGAGGTGAAGTACGAAAAAGGGTGTCAAGTAAAGCGAAAAAGTGATCATAACGGCTTAGTGAAGTATTAAGGTTCGGGCAACACGGCTCTTACCTCTAAACACTATCATCGTCATTGTCAGGTTGTTACATTATACACTCCTGGAAATTGAAATAAGAACACCGTGAATTCATTGTCCCAGGAAGGGGAAACTTTATTGACACATTCCTGGGGTCAGATACATCACATGATCACACTGACAGAACCACAGGCACATAGACACAGGCAACAGAGCATGCACAATGTAGGCACTAGTACAGTGTATATCCACCTTTCGCAGCAATGCAGGCTGCTATTCTCCCATGGAGACGATCGTAGAGATGCTGGATGTAGTCCTGTGGAACGGCTTGCCATGCCATTTCCACCTGGCGCCTCAGTTGGACCAGCGTTCGTGCTGGACGTGCAGACCGCGTGAGACGACGCTTCACCCAGTCCCAAACATGCTCAATGGGGGACAGATCCGGAGATCTTGCTGGCCAGGGTAGTTGACTTACACCTTCTAGAGCACGTTGGGTGGCACGGGATACATGCGGACGTGCATTGTCCTGTTGGAACAGCAAGTTCCCTTTCCGGTCTAGGAATGGTAGAACGATTGGTTCGATGACGGTTTGGATGTACCGTGCACTATTCAGTGTCCCCTCGACGATCACCAGTGGTGTACGGCCAGTGTAGGAGATCGCTCCCCACACCATGATGCCGGGTGTTGGCCCTGTGTGCCTCGGTCGTATGCAGTCCTGATAGTGGCGCTCACCTGCACGGCGCCAAACACGCATACGACCATCATTGGCACCAAGGCAAAAGCGACTCTCATCGCTGAAGACGACACGTCTCCATTCGTCCCTCCATTCACGCCTGTCGCGACACCACTGGAGGCGGGCTGCACGATGTTGGGGCGTGAGCGGAAGACGGCCTAACGGTGTGTGGGACCGTAGCCCAGCTTCATGGAGACGGTTGCGAATGGTCCTCGCCGATACCCCAGGAGCAACAGTGTCCCTAATTTGCTGGGAAGTGGCGGTGCGGTCCCCTACGGCACTGCGTACGATCCTACGGTCTTGGCGTGCATCCGTGCGTCGCTGCGGTCCGGTCCCAGGTCGACGGGCACGTGCACCTTCCGCCGACCACTGGCGACAACATCGATGTACTGTGGAGACCTCACGCCCCACGTGTTGAGCAATTCGGCGGTACGTCCACCCGGCCTCCCGCATGCCCACTATACGCCCTCGCTCAAAGTCCGTCAACTGCACATACGGTTCACGTCCACGCTGTCGCGGCATGCTACCAGTGTTAAAGACTGAGATGGAGCTCCGTATGCCACGGCAAACTGGCTGACACTGACGGCGGCGGTGCACAAATGCTGCGCAGCTAGCGCCATTCGACGGCCAACACCGCGGTTGCTGGTGTGTCCGCTGTGCCGTGCGTGTGATCATTGCTTGTACAGCCCTCTCGCAGTGTCCGGAGCAAGTATGGTGGGTCTGACACACCGGTGTCAATGTGTTCTTTTTTCCATTTCCAGGAGTGTATTAGTATCGGGCACAGGTTTTCGAGCCAGTGCTCATTCCGAAATACACAACAAATGTAGTATAAATCAGAAATAACTTTCCACGCACAGTTAGTTGTAGCATGGATGTTAATCTGCACGACGCCGACCTGACCAGAATTTCAAGGGCTTCCGGTGCGTGGTATTAGCAAACTACACTGTCAGCGTCTAGAGAACAGGTTTTCTCTTCGTCCAGATTCAATTTCCTTGTGTAGGGCCATGTATTTTCCTGACACTTTGAAGCCCCTTTTATGCAGTAGCAGCTGCAGTACCAGGCGTTGCCCGAGATATCGAATATCTGCCAGACAAAGTGATTGGCCCTTCACCTAGTAGCATTTTAATTCAGTTCTTGAAGCAAATTATAGCAAACTTCATATTTCTCCTGTAGTGAAACAGTAGTTGCGCCATCTGTTGTTACATTTTGCTATTACGTATCACTGTCTTCTTCCTATTGTTCCAAGTAGGTCTGTGTCTGAGCACAACTCTATTGGAAGACTTTACGTCACAGTTCGAAAAATCTCCGGTTCCGTTAAATGTCTTTTGATCGGCCCACGATGTAGTGGCTTTTATTGGTACTATATCCGACACCTGCCTTGGCGGTTGTTTGGCACTATGGACTTTAAGAATAAAAGTACCTGTGAAACATGAATTAAAATATGTTGTACGGCATATGTCAAAAGTAACAGTGGTAATTAATTAATTAACAAGAGTTTGCAGTCAAGTTTCTGTCAAATTCTCGAACTTTCGCTCGTCCCGCGCTCTGATGACGTCTGATGACACTAAATCCGAGTCAGGTATCACCGCTGTAATTTACTCTCGCGATGGGAATTACAGCCCGATTTCGTTTGTTAGGAATTTAATTTTTCATTAATTTTCTTCATCGTTTCATCTAAACGTACAAATTTTAAGTAAATCGGCGAATAACTTTTACAGATTTTTGGTAACAACCTTTCCCTATTATGTACTACATACATATATGTTCCTAGTCAGAGTACGAAATCTTAGGTAGACAGTGACTTCCTCTTCTATTGAAGGTAAAGTGCGCAAACTTTCATCAAGATCGAAATAAAACTGTAGATTCGTATGACAAACAAACAAACAAACAAAGGTAGACTTTCCTTTATATATAGCCGGCCACTGTGGCCGACAGGTTCTAGGCGCTTCAGTCCGGAACCGCGCAACCGCAGGTTCGAATCCTGCCTCGGGTAGAGCTATGTCTGATGTCCTTAGGTTAGTTAGGTTTAAGTAGTTCTAAGTCTAGGGAACTGATGACCTCAGATGTAAAGTCCCATACTGCTCAGAGCCATTTGAACCTTTATTTATAGATCCGTGACTTAAAATGACGTCCGACACGTATGGTCTCTCATTCGTGCAGTGCTTCCGATAACAGAACTTTCTTGTAATGATGCAACTCAGCATTAAAAAAAGAACGTATTTGTCTTCACCTTCGCAACCATTTAGCCAGCTGCTGTAAACCAGAAACCTCCTTCCCACGCACCATTCTTTAAAGAATCGAATTTCCGTGTATAAAACATCTTGAAACGTGTCACTACTTTACGAACGGGTTAACGTATTAAAAATCTGATTTTGAGCAAGTAAGCGAGAAAAGTCTTAGAAAACGTCTGAAGTACTGCTTCAAGTTTGTTGCAAGTTGCTAATTGCTCTCATCACCAACACTGGAAACTATAGTTCGGGTAATTTGCGCATCGTTTTAAGAACAGCCAGTTTTTCACGGGTCTTAATGTTTATGAAGCCACATCTCTTCAACTATGTGTCATAGAGTGACATAATTTTGTACGTAAACTGAGCGGTATACATCAATACTCTCTGAAAAATGATACGCCAATACAGTTGGTAGTAAAGAAGTAATAAATTAAAATGTCATGCCTGATGTAATTTTACTGCGTGAACAGCGAAATTGTGTTCAGCGATAAACTTTGGCGCTTTCATCGTTTGGCATGGCTTGCCAGCGAGAAATATTTCCTGGAGGTGTGTAACTACCCGTGAAGTTTGTTGCAAGTCACCAAATGTTCTCGTTCTCAAGTATTGGAGGAATAAAGTTTGGGTATTTACGCTTACACACAGGTGGTTCTTACCCACACAGTGTTCCTTTCCATACAATAAGTGGTTGAAGTCAAGTCAGTGGTTTAGGAGATGTGGAACATAGATACATACATACATACATGCATACATACGTGCATGCATGGATGCATGCATGCCTGCATATATACATACACTAAAGATCCAAAGAAGCTGGTATAGGCATGCAACATCGTCGATATTAGCTTTTGGAGCCGAAGGCCCACTCGTTCACCCTTGATTACTGCACGACCCAAAGCATAATGCGACGCCTGCGCCTGTCAACGGACACATTACTGGACCGTAGATCACTTGAAACAAGTTGCCTGGTCGGACGAGTCTCGTTTCAAATTATGGACGTGTACGGGAATGGAGACAGTTTCATGAATCTATGGATCCTACATGTCAGGAGGGGACAGTTCAAGCTGGTGGAGACTCTGCAATGGCGTGGGGCGTACGAAGTTGGAGTGATATGGGACCTCTTATATGTCTAGATACGACTCTGACAGGTGACACGTACGTAAGCATCCTGTCTGATCACCTGCATCCATTCATGTCCATTGTGCGTTCCGACGGATTGGGCAATTCCAGCAGGACAATGCAATACCTCATACGTCCAAAATTTCTACAGAGTCTCTCCAGGAACACTCTTCTGAATTTGAACACTTCCGCTGGGCACAAGCTCCCCAGCCTTGCAACGTTCTGTCCAGAAGAGATCTCCTTCTCGTAATGTTACGGATTTATGGACAGCCCTGCAGGATTCGTGGTGTCAGTTCCCTCCCGCACTACTTCAGACGTTAGTCGACTCCATGCCCCGTCGTGTTGCGACACTTCTGCGTGCTCGCAGGGATCCTACACAATATTAAGCAACGTAAGGATTAAATGAATAAGTAACTTTTTAATGAGGAGGAAGCGTTTGCAGGCTTGTGAATTTCGTAAAATGGTTCAAATGGCTCTGAGCACTATGGGACTCAACTGCTGTGGTCATAAGTCCCCTAGAAATTAGAACTACTTAAACCTAACTAACCTAAGGACAGCACACAACACCCAGCCATCACGAGGCAGAGAAAATCCCTGACCCCGGTGAATTTCGTAGAAGCTTGTAAATATGGAGCAGGGGACCTAATGACTATGTTGAGGTCAAAGAGCAAGGCAGCTCTAGTAAAGGAAAAGGTTTGAAAATCTGTGTATTGTGGTGGAAAAATCAGTTATAAGAACAGCGTGCAGGAGTTCCACAGTAATGTGGAAGCCGTCTGTGTAGAAAAGGAAGTAGGGAGGGAGGATGGGGGGGGGGGGCGACGTAAAGAAAGCAAAAAGGAGGGGTGGGGGTGGTGGCGGAGAGGCGCCCCGGGTGCTGGTGCCGTGGGAGTTGGCGAACCGCCGGCTGTTTTGCAGCACGCCCTCGGGATCTGGGAGAGTGGGGGTTGAAATTAGCCGCTGCCACCCAGCCCGCGGTAGGGACCCTCGAATCGGGAGATCAAACCACCGGCAATGTAGTTTGCTGACTTTGAAGCTGACTTCCTCCGCAGCGGAGTGGAGTCACGCCAGCTTTACATCACCCAGTTCATCCCAATGTCTCCATCCGACGTGGTGGCGAAATTACTTTTTTTAAAAATAAGTGTTTCTCTCGTATGGAATTGTCACAGTGTTTGAGAGCACTCTTTTAACGCCTGTACGTGGCAGTGTGCTGCCAATACATTTCGAGCCGGTTGATTTCACGACGTAGATGTGTAAGTAGCCAAATTCGTCTGCTAACTTTTAATACAAAACTTAATGTCATCAGAGTTTCGATTAGGTTAATACTGTCTTCCATTTTTCCTCGCTTACGCTAAAATTTTCAAATGTACCTAGTTACTAAACCCACCACACTCTACAATCTGTTTTGGATATCCTACCTAGCCTTTGTCTTTTCAAGTCTTGAACTAATCTAAAAATTCCGCCGTGTACAATACACTGTCTTATAGTTTCGTTGTTACCAAGTAAGTTTCAGCACCTGATGTGCTACTTTCAGCGAAACTTCCCTTGTTTCCTTTCTGGAAACGCATTTTACTTCTTAAAATCGTATGAATTTTTTGCTATAAATATTTACGTGTGCAAAAGTGTCAAATACTTCACATTAGTTTACATGTGGTTTACAGTTAAAAACGCACGTCATCGAGTTGAGGTATTCTATGGTATTCACATAGCCTATGCTGAAAGATTTAGGTCTGAAATACTAAATTTAAGAATAACTCAGTAATAAATTTCTTCACATACGTCACATGTCGTTATTATTTGAGTGTTAATCTATAAATATTGGTTAATCAAGAATGATCTTACACTTTTCAAGGTCTATGTTTACTCTTCGTATGCATGTCCTTCTTCAGCATAATTTGGACCTAAAATTTCATTCATTACTTTTCATTCTCACTTTAAGATTTTTCTATTTAAAATGAGTTTTTTTACAAGTTTTCATAACGTTTGCGCATAATTGTAGTCATAAATTTTCAGGTACGTGCCTTCCTTCCAGTATTACATGGATTTCTTATTTCTTTTGGCTCCTTCCCATTCTAACAATAATGTCTGCGAGATCGTTCATTGTGGATAATCGATTTTGCTCCATCGCTGACTTAGGGCCGCTCATACAAGGTAAGTTTTACAACTTTTACAACTTCCCTTTTGGCCTCCATTCGTGAGGACAAAAATCTGGTATTGGCACTGTCGTACCTTCTTCTCTGTTGAGACGTGTAGGCTCTTTCATCTACATCTACATTTACACTCCGCAAGCGACTCAACGGTGTGTGGCGGAGGGCACTTTACGTGCCACTGTTATTACCTCCCTTTCCTGTTCCAGTCGCGTATGGTTCGCGGGAAGAACGACTGCCGGAAAGCCTCCGTGCGCGCTCGAATCTCTCTAATTTTACATTCGTGATCTCCTGGGGAGGTATAAGTAGGGGGAAGCAATATATTCGATACCTCATCCAGAAACGCACACTCTCGAAACCTGGACAGCAAGCAACACCGCCGGCCGAAGTGGCCGTGCGGTTAAAGGCGCTGCAGTCTGGAACCGCGAGACCGCTACGGTCGCAGGTTCGAATCCTGCCTTGGGCATGGATGTTTGTGATGTCCTTAGGTTAGTTAGGTTTAACTAGTTCTAAGTTCTAGGGGACTAATGACCTCAGCAGTTGAGTCCCATAGTGCTCAGAGCCATTTGAACCATTTTGAACCAAGCAACACCGCGATGCAGAGCGCGTCTCTTGCAGAGTCTGCCACTTGTTTGCTAAACATCTCCGTAACTCTATCACACTTACCAAATAACCCTGTGACGAAACGCACCGCTCTTCTTTGGATCTTCTCTATGTCCTCTGTCAAACCGATCTGATACGGATCCCACACTGATGAGCAATACTCAAGTATAGGTGGAACGAGTGTTTTGAAAGCCACTTCCTTTGTTGATGGACTACATTTCCTAAGGACTCTCCCAATGAATCTCAACCTGGCACCCGCCTTACCAACAATTAATTTTATATCTCATTCCACTTCAAATCGTTCCGTACGCATACTCCCAGATATTTTACAGAAGTAACTGCTACCAGTGTTTGTTCCGCTATCATATAATCATACAATAAAGGATCCTTCTTTCTATGTATTCGCAATACATTACATTTGTCTATGTTAAGGGTCAGTTGCCACTCCCTGCACCAAGTGCCTATCCACTGCAGATCTTCCTGCATTTCGCTGCAATTTTCTAATGTTGCAACTTCTCTGTATACTACAGCATCATCCGCGAAAAGCCGCATGGAACTTCCGACACTATCTACTAGGTCATTTATATATACTATGAAAAGCAATGGTTCCGTAACACTCTTTGAGCGCCGACCTGTCTTATAATTGCACAAGCACGCCGCTCGCCTATTGGCTGTTCTTCCCAGCTATCGCAGCTCAAGACGATAAACCTGTAACACTGAACTGCTCCAAACATGTTCAAATCATGCTCCCCCTCCTGTTTTCAAGCAGCTACACGTTTGTGAGAAGGAAGAATATGAATGTCATTGCACCTCGTTTCCCTCGCAGCAGTTTAACCCATCCTCTTCGGTTCTTGCGTACCAACACATTCGGCTATAGCGACATATTCGGAAATGAATAGCCAGATATTTGAGACTAGAGAGCAGTTACACTGAAATGACAAAAGTCATGCGATACGTCCAATTCAGAGGTGTAGTGCAGCAACTCGACGTGACGTGGACTCAACAAAGGATTGGAAGCTCCCTACAGAAATTCTAAGCCACGCTGTCTCTTTCGTTGTCCATAATGCGAAACTGTTGGCGGTGAAGGATTTTGTACATGAACTGACCTCCAGATTATGTGACACAAATGTCCGATGGGATTCATGTCAAGCGATCTCGGTGGGCAAACCGTTCGCTCGAACCGTCCCGAACGTTCTCCAAACCAATCGTGAACAATTCTGGCGCGATGACACTGCACATTGTTATCCATAAAAAGTCCGTTGTTGTTTCGGCCCAGTAATTCCAAGAATGGCTGCAAATAGTCTTCAAGCAGTCCAAAAGAAAAATTTCCAGTCAATAATCGGTTCATTTGGACCAGAGGTCCAGATCATTCGGCGTAAACACAACCAATATGGAGCCACCACCAACTTGTCCGCTCACACAGTGCTTTTTTGATGACTTTACCCATGGCTTCATTGGTATGTGCCACAGTCTAACTCTACCATCAGCTCTTACCTTGTGAAATCGGGACTCATCTAATCAGGCCATCGTTTTCCAGCCCTCTACGGTCCAACCCGTATGGTCACGAGACGAGAAGAGGTGCTGTAGGCGATGTCGTGCTGTTAACAAAGGCATGGCCGGCCGCGCTGGTCTCGCGGTTCTAGGCGCGCAGTCCGGAACCGTGGGACTGCTACGGTCGCAGGTTCGAATCCTGCCTCGGGCATGGATGTGTGTGATGTCCTTAGGTTAGTTAGGTTTAAGTAGTTCTAAGTTCTAGGGGACTGATAACCACAGCAGTTGAGTCCCATAGTGCTCAGAGCCATTTGAACCTTTGAACAAAGGCACTCGCGTCGGTCGTCTGCTGCCACAGCCCAGTAACGCCAATCTCGGAACTGTCCTAACGGATACGTTCGTCGTCGTCGTCGTCGTCGTCGTCGTCGTCGTCGTCGTCCTCCCACGTTGACTTCGACGGTTATATCACTCTGTGTTGCTTGTCTATTCGCACTGACAAAACTGACACACTGAATCTCGGAATATCGAGATCCCTAACGATTTCCGAAATGTAATGAATCATGTGTCTAGTTCCAACTTCCACTCCGCGTTCAGTCTAATGCCCGTCGTGCGGTCATAATGACATGGGAAACCTTTCCACATGAATCCCCTGAGTAAAAATAATGCACTGCCCTTTTATATCTTGAGTACGCGATACTAGTGTGATCTGTCTAAGTGCATATCGTTGTCCTCAGACTCGGTGTATATCATTGCTGCTCGTTTCGCTTGCAGTTATTTAAGCTGTCCGGTCAGGTCCCTATGCAACGACACACTCTGAAATCGCCCACATTCGGATATAAACAGCCAAATACTTATTTATATCATTCTTCCTTCTTCACACATACACACATCAAAAACGTTTTACACCACCCCGGTTCCCAGAACTCCTGAAGATAGACGTTGACTGTGAATACTGTGACACAGTCCCTTTGACTATTCAGAGATGTCGCTTAACCCGCCCGAATATGTAAACAACCATGCATGCGCAGCACCTATTAGACGAAGGGGGCCCGAGAGTCGATCAGTTCCAGTCATTCCGGCAGGAAGGAGATACACGGCTCGTGTTGTCTGTAGTTAAACCATGCCTAGACGGTCAATAACGCTGTTCGATAGCGTCCGCATTGTTACTTTGTGCCGGGAAGGCCTCTCAATAAGGGAAGAGTCCAGGTGTCTCGGAGTGAACCAAAGCGATGTTGTTCGGACTTAGCAGATACAGAGAGACAGGACTTGTGCAGACCAGTCCATTACACGGATGTTATTGTCGTGTCACCACGCCGCCACAGGCAGTGCTTTATGAACAGTTGCTCGATCGTGTTGAAAGATGCAATCCCATCCCCGAATTGCTCTTCAACAGTGGGAAGCTAGAGGGTGCTTAAAACATCAATGTAGGCCTGTGTTATGGTAGTGTCACACAAAACAACAAGGGGTGAAAGCCCCTTCCATGAGAAACACGACCACACCATAACACCACCGCCTCGGAATTTTACTGTTGCCACTACACACGCTGGCAGATCACGTTCACCGGGCATTCGCCATACGCACACCCTGCCATTGGACCGCCATATTGTGTACCGTGATTCATCACTCCATACAACGTTTTTCTACTGTTCAATCGTCCAGTGTTTACGCTCCTTACACTAAGCGAGGCATCGTTACCGGCGTGACATGTGGCTTATCAGCAGCCGCTCGACCATGAAATCCAAGTTTTCTTACCTCCCGCCTAACTGTCATAGTACTTGCAGTGGATGCTGATCCAGTTTGGAATTCTGTGTGATGGTCTGGATAGATGCCTGCATATTACACATCACGACCATCTTCAACTGACGGCGGTCTCTGTCAGTCAACAGACGAGGTCGACCTGTACGCTTTTGTGCTGTACGTGTCCCTTCACGCTTCCACTACGCTATCACATCGGAAACAGTGGACCTAGGGATGTTTAGGAGTGTGGAAATCTCGCGTACAGACGTATCACACAAGTGACACCCAATCACCTGACCGCGTTCGTAGTCCGTGAGTTCCGCAGAGCGCCCCATTCTGCTCTCTCACAATGTCTAATGACAACAGGGGTCGCTCATGTGGATTACCTGGGAGTAGGTGGTAGCACAATGCACCTAATACGAAAAACGTATGTTTTTGCGTGTGTCTGAATACTTTTGATCACATAGTGTACGATTGTGAGACGGCTGCATGATCTTTTCCTCAGTGCGGATGCACTAACATCGTTCGAACTCCTACCGGAATTAGTATTCTCCGATTAGGGGGTTAATGGACGAGGGGCGTTGCATTGCAGCGTGCGATAGGTTGGCAATCTGGGTGGATCAGCAAACGTGTCCGGATGTCCGAAGCGCTTAAGACAACAGCTCATGAGAAGCGGTAAAGCCAGTTCGATTCCTGGTCCAACACCAATTTTCAGCTTTCGCCACTGCATTTACACAATGCCCTGTGCGGCTGCAAGTCACTGGTTTTCCACGCACCCTTTCCCTTTCCTTCCCATTCCTCTATTTTATACACAACGTGACAAATTTGTAACACACAGTTCATGAAATCCGTGACTGTTCGTCAGGATTAAAAGGTTCTTGCCATTGACGCTTAGCTTCACGTCGTGCAGGTAGCAAATACATTTATTTTGCACGAGTTTCGTCGGGGAGTCTATTGATTGGTTAGAATTTATTAATCTGTTTCGTTCAGAAATATTTGAATGAAATTCCTGTTACACTTACGTAGGCAATACAGTAGTCAGTTTTCAATTCTGATTGCGTTGTCATGGAATCATGACTGAAAATAAGCTGAAAGTCAGCGTAAAACCTGTTTCTAAATTTTTACTGAAAACTTACCTTAATTTCTCAAGACGACGGCATGCTTTCACTGAATCACACGTAAAGTATAACAGAACACACAGTGTCAATGTCCGCCCGCTGTTTCTAGTCAAGTAACCACTTTAGACTACGGCTGCTACGATTACAATGTAGATAAGCGCACTAGTCGAAGTCCCGATTTTCTCATCAATTGGTCGCATCAGTCAGTTATCTACAGTAGAATCAAATGATCGCAGTTTTTGCTCCATTGGCTCCGGGAAGGAAGGAAGTAAGATTAACGTCTCGTCTACATCAAGGTCATTACAGACGGAGCAGAAGCTCGAATTGTTTCAAGGGTGGTGTGGAAACCACCTGATACGTGTTACAAACCGGACACAATAGGAAGGACCAGGCCCCTTTGCTTTTTTCTTTTATCACTCTTTTATTACATCAGAGAAATACATATTTTAAGATAAAATTTAATTACATGAAATATTGCTCCCAGTAAAGGTTAACATAAGCAGTGACAAAATTTAGTTCTCTGAAGGGTTTCTGCTGGCAACAAATTTTACGGAGGCAATGTAAGATTTATATCAATTTAGGTCAAAACCGTAGATAGTGATTGAATCACGACACAGACACTTTAACAATTTCGGCAACAAATGAATAGTCTGAATTTTTACTCATAGTAACCAACTAATCAACAGCCTTGCCATTGAATAAGTAGTAGGCCATTTGGAACGAATTAGCAACACCCCGCAACTAGGGGAGTTAATACCAATAATCTTTAAATGTCTTGCTCCCCATTAAATAAACAAACTTACAGTAATTAAATGAATAACAAATCAAATACACTACGCTCCACACAAACTATTCAGTGGAAGCCAAGCCAAAATGAAGATTCCATTAACTCACTAGCACTGAAGTCACACTAAAGCTCATCTCTGTGTTCCCAGACACACATGGGGCAAACTTATACAAGACAAGATTTTGAAGGGAGCACATCAGTAAAACCGGTAGTGGAGCTAACTCGTGCCACTGAAAATTAAGGTACTAGACCGGGGCACAAGGTGGTATACAATGAGGTTGCCTTAGTGCTATACTCCGCTCCAAAGTATTAATTCAATGGCCAATTCAAAATCAAGTACACATAAACCAGCATTAATTAACGAGGAGTGACACCATGTCGCTCGAAGGGATGACAACACTTAATTGAAAAGTCGAATGCCGGAGGCGGCAGTAACATCAAACACCTTCTCAGAGTTATAACCAGGAATCACTTCCCGCTATACAAGTAAACATTTAACTAAGCACAAGGAAGGAACCCCAAAGAGAAAATTCAAATAAAACCCCCAAAAGATTATGAAGGACAGGGAACCCCAACTATTTAAAAAATGGTTCAAATGGCTCTGAGCACTATGGGACTCAACTTCTGAGGTCATCAGTCCCCTAGAACTTAGAACTACTTAAACCTAACTAACCTAAGGACATCACACACATCCGTGCCCGAGACAGGATTCGAACCTGCGACCGTAGCGGTCGCGCGGATCCAGACTGAAGCGGCTAGAACCACTCGGCCACCCCGGCCGGCCCAACTATTTAAATTTAAAAGATTTAGCTCTCCCCAAAGGCGGTGTAAACGCTAAGGCCACACTTAAGAGGCCACCAAAATTGGTTACAAAGAGTCTTATACATTTGCTCTTTTTCTTTAAAAGAAACACAAGGCTGCTTAACTTCTGCTGGACGTCCGGTATTGCTCGTGTAGGATACACCAGGCAGCAACCCAAGCTAGGCGGTCGCAAGGCACGGCGAGCAAAATCAGGAGAGCAGACAGGCAGGCAGCCAACACATATCCTCCATGCTGAACCGGCAGACCGCGTACAACCAACTCCACATATACGTGGTTGCTTCCACCTCGTACCTCGCGGCGTCTCAGCAGGTAGCCCGAGCAAACGTCAACTGCCACTCGTTCCGCGAATGCGGAAAACAACGAGGCAAGCAAAGATAAGAAACATCGAAGGATCGATAATGGACATCCAAAAAACTGGCGCGCCATTAACGAGCGCCAAGGCTCACCATCCCAGCATTTCGCTGGTGCGATTTACAAAAACAACGGAATACCTCAATGTGGGTGGTCGGACGCAGATCTGAACCGTTATCCTTTGGAATTCGAGGGATGTGCGCAAACCACTACGCCACTTCGCTAGGTCCGTGTGTTCCAGCTGGTCTCTAAGATGTTCTTCACCTCCTACAGTAGTACTGGGCTTAGCCGGCAGAAACCCAACACTGAGAAACTGGCCGGTCAACCGAACCACTGTCCATCTCTACGTACCACCTTTCGCTGCTAAACCCGCAGCGACACCCACGCCACAGAACAGGGTGTAACAGCGGCCCACAAACGAGCGCTAAACATCAGAAGGCGCCGCAGACCGTGCTCGCTACCTGGAATACACGCAGGCAGCAGCCGACCAATCAGAGCGCGCCGGCTGCCGGTGCGGCGTCTGTGGCGGAATGGCACTCCCGGTATTCGAACCGCGCACCCGGCGGAACGCGAGACGCGCGGCGGTCGCGCCCGCGGAATGTTAAACACTGTGCGCGCGCGCGCGCGGCACTGCGGTCCTGGGTTCGACTCCCACAGCTGGAAGCTGCTTCCAGTCGGTCAAGAAAACACGGTGGGATCGCTCCCACACTCGCTTCGCGTATTTGCTTCGTGATGACTGCTTGAGGGGCGGCGTACTGAATATCAATTCCACTGAGTGTTGTTGTTCTTTTGGTTGTCAACTCTGAGGTGCGCACCACCATTCCTGTCGCTCTGTGACGGAATTTACTTTGGTAGAAAGAATGACACGGGAATCTACGCCAAAATATTGATAAAACTAAGATCTGGGTGCAGCAAATGACGCGAGTATTACAAGGAAAATAATGAAATTGTTGTATCTGAAAGGTGTCTGTAATGATTAATCAAAGTTTTGCAATCGACACTGGCTTTATATGAGGTAGGTCAAAACTAATCTTGTTTGTCTGCGGTAATTATAGCTCCAAACACCAAAATGCATCAATGCCATTACCAGGCTACTAATAACCTACGATGATTCTAATTCGCTTTACTTTTAACATGATGGAGCCACACCACATTACGCTAGAGAAAATAAATTGGTGGGGTATTTGGTGGGAAATTTATTGGACTATGCTGTTTGAGTCAGTCGATTCCTCCAACGTTTGGGGAAGTGAATCTTCGTGTTATCATTTCCTTAGTGGAAGATCTTCCGCGGTCTGCCTTGAGTTACTGAACTTCTTTGTGATCAAGATGGTTCAAAGGGCTTTGAGCACTATGGGACTTAACATCTATGGTCATCAGTCCCCTAGAACTTAAAACTACCTAAACCTAACTAACCTAAGGACGGCACACAACACCCAGTAATCACGAGGCAGAGAAAATCCCTGACCCCGCCGGTAATCGAACCCGGGAACCCGGGCGCGGGAAGCGAGAACGCTACCGCATGATCACGAGCTGCGGACTGTGATCAAGAAATACATATTTGTTGTTGGCGGCAGGTGCGGTCAATCTGTGCGCGACTGCCTTTCCTAGACTGAACTATCTTTTGCAATATCAGACTGCAAGCCCATCCACACAGCCTCTGAACCAGGAGAGCGACTGAAAAGTAGAATTCCTTGCCGTTATCAAGACATTTAGTTTTCACTCAGTATTAGTCTCCAATATCTGGCTTAAACGTTTGGAAAGTGAAAAATAAATTAGTAATTTTTTCTTTGTAAGCTGTCATAACTACGATGCTCGTCAACTCTGATAACGAACACCTTACCCCCATCCTGGATAGATTTTGAAGCGAATGGCGCTAATGAGGAAAACTTGTGAAATGTGTGTACTTCAACGATCCCCTTTTCGACTAACGAAGCATGGGAGAGACATTTTGAAACAACCTATACTCTGGTGTAGGTTAGGGTCCACGTGTGTCACCCTACAGCCATTCACCAAACTGGACCATCATATGAAAACAATCGACAAATAAAATGAAGTTTCAGAATTTCTTGTGATCTACTACAGGCACGAAAATTGCTGCATAGCGACGTTATCGCCTGTGTTACTTCATTTGGCTGCAGTGCTGAATGTTGTGGATTACAATCTCCTATGGTGTAATGTCATTCTTTCATTCAAATAACAGTTTTAAATATAATTCTTTTCGTTTACACACGTAAAAAAAGTTTCTCTTCATCTCGGTTCAGACAGTTCCAAAACGTGCACAAAACATTGAAATAAAGATCAACATGAACATCACATAGGCCCTTTCTACTGCTCATGAAAACAACACATTGCATGTTGTACCACCATACAGTGAGACCTCCAGAGGTAGTGATTCAGATTGCAGTACACACCGGTACCTTTAATACCTAGTAACACGTCCGCTTACATTGATGCACGCCTGTATTCGTCGTGGCACACTATCCACGTGTTCACCAAGGCACTGTTGGTCCAGATTGTCCCACTCATAAACGGCGATTCCGCGTAGAGCCCTCAGAGTGGTTGGTGGGTCTCGTCGTCCATAAACAGCTCTTTTCAATTTATCCCAGGCATGTTCGATAGGATTCACGTCTGGTGAACATGCTGGTCACTCTAGACGAGCGATGTCGTTATACTGAAGGAAGTCATTCACAGGATGTGCACGATGGGGGTGTGAACTGTCGTCCATGAAGACGAATGCCTCGCCAATATGCTGCCGATGTGGCCGAGCGGTTCTAGGCGCTTCAGTCCAAAACCGCACTGCTGCTACGGTCGCAGATTCGAATCCTGCCTCAGACACGGATGTGTGTGATGTCCTTAGGATAGTTAGGTTTAAGTAGTTCTACGTCTAAGGGACTGATAAAGTCAGATGATAGGTCCCATGGTGCGTAGAGCCATTTGAACCATTTTGTACAATCTTCAACGGAAAACAAGCTTTGGACGCAATATAATTAGATTAACTGTAATTTCGTATTTTGCTTTTTAACCAGTAATTAGGTATTTTCAAGCCTTTAAAATTAACTTCGAAAACATTTTAAAGCATATTGACAAAGATTCCAAAAGAAAAAAGGAAGGAAAAAATGAAAGCACATAAGCTCGTTAATAGTATATTAAAATGTTGTGGTAAACAATTACAATTGAAAGTGTACTTTAAGGGTAATAAACTGAATAAAAAGAACATTTCACCCGACGGGATTCAAAACCATAACCTTCGGTGCAGCAAGGCTACGGCATTAGTTTAAAATAATTCCTGTTTTCAAGGCTCTAGTGTGCCACAAGAAATTACTAAACTCCTTTTTGTTGATTACTCGCAGGCGAGGCGCCACCAGGGAATATGGTTGCAAGGTGTAATTTCTTGGACTCTAACCTACACGAGAAAAAAGGCCAATACCACGCCTGGGGACCTCTTCTTGTAAGTACAAAAAAATGGTTCAAATTGCTCTGAGCACTATGGGACTTAACATCTTAGGTCATCAGTCCCCTAGACTTGGAACTACTTAAACCTGACTAACCTACGGACATCACACACATCCATGCCCGAGGCAGGATTCGAACCTGCAACCGTAGCGGTCGCGCGCCTAGAACCGCTTGGCCACTCCGGTCTGGCTTGTAAGTACAACCTTGCCTGTTATGATGCCTTTACATCCTTCACGTAACTACTGCTACCACAGGGCTAACATTGGGCAATAACACTTGCACCGACTGAAGGAAATAGTGTACGGATGATGAATATACTGGGAATACATCCACTCTTCATTCAACGAGGCAATATCTTAAAGAGTCCCGTATGGTAGGGGTAGGCAGGTGTAAAAGCTTTACCCGCTGGAAAAACAGAGGAGATGAGGAGTTAGCCGAACAGGTAGCCTTAAACCCATCACCAGAGAGTCCTAAGGAGACCAATATCTGCCGCTCAGGTAGTAATTCTCCAGAGCGACTGGATCCGACGAGAAGCTGGCTTCTGGTCCGGCTGGTCCGGCTATAGGCGGCAGAGTGTTTTATTTTTAGGAAAATCTTTTTTTGCTCCCAAAGGGTCTTTTTTTGTGGCCGCCGGCGTTCCTGCGCCGTGTCTGTGAGCTGGTCCGGCCGACTCGCGGTCCTGTTGGCTGTTGGCCGCCGAAGGAGATGATGGATCGCCGCGGTACCTGCTGAGTCCGCCGCGGCAGAGGGCGCCGGGCGGCTGTGGACGTGGCTGTGGTGGGGGCGGGACCGTGGGTGGAGGGGGTGGGTGGGGGGGAGAGGGGTGAAGCAAGTGTGGGCTCCACGCCGACACGGAGTCAGACTCAGTCTCTGCTCTAGGGACGGGCTGAACTGTGACTTTCCGATATCGGTGATTTCTGTGAATGGTACTTTTGGGGTAACTGCGATTTTAGTTACGATTTGTCACAGTGTAAAATCGCAATTCCCGATTCCCCAACCTGTACCCCTCCGCGCTGTACCAACGTTAAAATGCTACTTCTCGGGTTTGTTATCGTAGATGTTATCACGTGGTTAGTAGCAAGCAGCAAATTACGGGCATATCTATTAACACGTGTTTTTAGGCAACTGGACAGTGTCAAGGTAACTACAAGCTAAGCTGCAACATTCTGATATCAGTGATTTCTATGAAAGCCACTTTTCGGTAACAGCGATTTTTAGTTGCGATTTTTCAAAATTCAAAATGTGTATCCCTCTGCACTCTACAAACGTTAAATACGATTTCTATGGTTTACTACCGTAGATATTACACCGTGATCAGTTACAAATAGCAACTAACAGGTATACCGTATCAGCTAACTAGTATTTCTGGCCAGGTGGGCTGTGAGGCCGCAATGGGAATGATGCTTTTTCGCCTGTAAAATGTACAAACAGAGTATTTCACCAGTGTGACGTCCTAGTCTTTACGCAATTTGAAAGGGATGTTAATACACTGTGAGTGAATAACAAAAACTCCGTTATGCCCTTGTTTAAACCCGTATCATACCCCTCAATTTTCTACCAAGTAGTTATTGATGAAGAATTGGTTATGCGCTTTAAGATTGATGATATGCACGCGAAAAGAGTGGGGATCTTTCAGTTAAAAGTTCATATCGGGAATAGTTTAAATGAAGAGATAAAAGTTCTGAAAAAAACATCCCTAAGTTGCTTGGTGGACACCCCCTTTGCTTTGTAGTTCATAAATCTTAATGCGTCAAAATATTTATAGGAGTCTTGTGAATTATCTAATATACGCTTTCCGAATTTACGGTGCGGTTTTAATTTTTATGGTGAAAAGTGAGTCAAACGTGTGTAAATATGGTGCGAGCATAACCTCTATTTGGCATTCATATTCATTAGCTTCATCGTCTGTCAATCGAATTATCATCTTTGAACCTAACCTACAAAGATTTGCCGAGTGGCCGGGGGAGATATGTCAACATCACACACTAGCCAAACATCACTGCTGCTATGATACAAAGTACTAAGTGTAAACTTTTTTCTCAATTCGAGCTACCTTCGTGGTTCATGTCTTCGAACATAGGTAGGTTATACGCCCAATAGAGTGTGGAAGTCTGTAATAGGGTTCACGTAGCCTCGAGAGGCCTGATGAAGAGCTGCTCCAATAAATAAGCAAAGCATCATCTGGATTCATCTACTGGCGACATGCCGATCACACGTCGCACGACCACACATCGCGCCCCGTACTGCCTCGTCGGCTGAAATCGGCCACTCGCAATAGTCCTAAGGCCTATTCCGGAAGTAGTGGTCACGTTTACCATTTATTTATGTCAAGACGTGTACCGGGATTTAGCGATCTTAAACTGGCGTAATACATTCTAATACAAAGCAAATGATGCACGTAATGGTGGAGACGGCCAGGGAAGGGGGGGGGGGCGGAATTGGTAGATGTGATGTGCATGTACAAACAAATGGTGGCATTTTCAGAAAATCAGATGATTTATGAAAGCGGGGAAGATTGACAAACTGAGCAAGTCAGAAAAGCGATGGTCCACCTCTGGACCTTACGCAAGCAGTAATTCATCCTGGCATTGATTCATGCAGTCGTTGGAAGTCCTCCTCTGGGATATCGTGCGAAATTACGTCCAGTGTGTGTATTTGACCGTCATAATCCCGAGCTGGGTGAAGGACACTGCCCATAACGCTCTAAACGTTCGTAATTGGGGAGAGATCTGGCGATATTGGAGGCCGAGGTAGGGTTTGGCAAACCCGAAAGCAAGCTATAGAAACTCTCGCCGTGTGCGGGCGGGCTGCTGAAATGTAAGCCCGCCATGGCTTGCCATGAAGCGCAACAATACCAGAATGTCGTCAACGTACCACTTTGGTGTAAAGATCCCGCAGATGAAAACCAAAGGAGTCCTGCTATGAAAGCAAATGGCACCTCAGACCATCACCCCTGGCAGTCAAGAGCGTACGCCGGTGACAGTCAGAGTGTAATCCCATAGGCTGGGCATCCCCAATCACGTCTTCCCTGATCATTGGGGCTCTGTTAGGAAAGGGACTCATCACTGAAGACAACTATATTCCAGTCAATGAGATTCCATGTCGAAGAGGTGTCTGGAGACACTCTGGACAGTGGTCGGAGACCAACCTGACTGTCGTCGCTATACGGTCCAACAGCCAGGAGTGATGATATCGGAAGCCATTTCTCTTCATAGCAGGACCCCTTTGGTTTCCATTGCGGCACCCTTATATCACAGCGGTATATTGACAATATTCTACGCTCCGTTGTGTTGCCCTTCATAGTAAGGCATCCTGGGATTACATTTCAGCAATACACTGCCCGTCCACACACGGCGAGAGTTTCTACAGCTTGTCTTCGTGCTTGCCGACTCGTACCTTGGCCAGAAAGGTCACCGAATCAGTCCCCATTTGAGAGCATTGGAGCACCATAGAAAGAGCCCTTCAATGAGCTCGGGATTGTGACTATCTAAAGCGCGATGAAAAACGAAAATTGTAAGTTGTACGACCTGTTTTAAACATCAGGTAACAGGTCTATATTTTGGCAATAAATAAATATCTAAAGCGCAAATCGGACAGAATCTGGCGCGATATTCCTTAGAAGTACATCTAAAAACTCTGTCAAGAAGTGCCAAGCCTTCATAAGAGCTAGATGTTGACAAATGCGTTTCTGACTAGTTCACTTTGTGGAGGCTTCCCGGGTTCGATTCCCAGCGGGGTTAGGGATTTTCTCTGCCTCGTGATGACTGGGTGTTGTGTGATGTCCTTAGGTTAGTTAGGTTTAAGTAGTTCTAAGTTCCAGGGGACTGATGACCATAGATGTTGTCCCATAGTGCTCAGAGCCATTTGAATCACTTTGTGGAACTCTTTCTTTTGAATAAAACATCCAGTCTTTATTATATTATAAACACTTGTTTGTTTGTTTGTGTATGTACATCACATATACCGATTTTCGCTCCTTTCGGATAATTCCTTCGCCGTGCGTTATTTTTTGTTTTTGTTTTGTTTTTGTCTTATAGTTCACCTAAATGACGATCTGAAACCAACGTCTTCTATTTTTTGTGTCGTCACTCTGGGTGTCAACGCCACATTACGATGGTGCAGCACTCATCTCCGAAACCTCCCCCTTATGTCCCGTCTGTTTTAACGTCAAACGACTGATAGCAGAAGGAAGGTAGCGGTCCATACCAGCGTATATATGCGTATAAAACAAGTGTCACTGAATTCCTCACGGCTTCACAAATCGTGCCAACTGAAATCAGTCGAATAATGCTAAATGTGTATGGAGACGATATAGCAGACATGGGTGGTATGAGTCGGTGGGCGCTGCCTTTAAGTAGCTATGGAATGGATTTGCCCGACAAGCCACATGCTCAGGTAGGCTATCGTCCCTCACAATGAACAGCGTCTCCGTCAACTCGCCCGTGTCGATTGGCAGATCACGACAGAGCAACTGCGGGTGCACAGCTGAATGCCGGCCGTAGCATCTTAGACGAGATGCTGCACAATCTCGGTTATCGCACAGCGTGTTCGAGATGGGTCGCGCAGGTGCTGAAAAAGGACGAAAATTATTACCGAATAGAAATTTCTCGGGATATTTGTCGCAGATTGTTCTAGTGCGATATTTCTGTTATCGAGGTGTATTGACAGGGAGGCTCAAGAACGGTGCGCAGTGATAAGCCTCGATACGTAAAACGTATTCGCAGTTGCCAACATGGACAACCATCAACTGTAAAATGTAATGACAATGAAAATTTGCTCCGGATCTGGTCTTGCTCCCGAATTTCCCACTTATCGAGAGCGGTTGCCTTGCCATTTGGCTACCCGAGCACGACTCACCGTCAAACTTTCATACACCGTCAACCACGTGTCTACAATCTACACTCGTACATCCATTATGTATATTACCATACAGGAGAGACATTTTTCTTGAAAGGTGCATGCCCGGTGTCGGCGGATAAATACGATACTGCAGTGCCCGTGTTATTCCGAATTACCTTGCAATGTACTTTCGGAGGTGTACGCATTATTCTCAATCACACACACTAACCTCCCCCATACTCGGTACTCCAACAATATGCGTTTCAGATACATGGTTACTTTATGAAATATGTTTGTTTTTGTCTCCGTCATCACCCCTGTTAGTTTGGACAATGAACCAGTATATTGTGTATTGATATTACATTTTATAGCAATGTTGTAGAAGTTTGCTGAAAATAAAATAAAATCGTCATTTAGCAAGTGGTGGAGATCTTGACTATACACCTGGACTCCAAAGAGATGAAAGGGTGACCTCAGAAAAAATACTCGACGATATCTCTGAAGCTGTCCGCAACAATGGCACTTCGTTAGTAAGGAAGAATCACGCTGTTCTTTTGCTTCCCTATAATTCTTACACGACATCCTGATAGTCGTATTTCAGTTGGTTTTGCGTTTGGTTGGGCTTGTCATGTAATGGTTATAAGGAGTACTTTCCCTTGGGCTGTTTTCTACGTGGTTCAAGTCTACGTTGTGACTGCATTCAAAAAAATGGTTCAAATGGCTCTGAGCACTATGGGACTCAACTGCTGTGGTCATAAGTCCCCTAGAACTTAGAACTACTTAAACCTAACTAACCTAAGGACAGCACACAACACCCAGCCATCACGAGGCAGAGAAAATCCCTGACCCCGCCGGGAATCGAACCCGGGAACCCGGGCGTGGGAAGCGAGAACGCTACCGCACGACCACGAGATGCGGGCTGACTGCATTCAGCTTGGATTTTTGCAATGTGACTAAAAAACCATGTTGGTCATAAGAAGAATCTGGGTCCTGAGTAATATATTGTGGTGTATAAATGATCGTTAGCCAGGTATTAAAACAAGCGAGTCTCCGACCAAGTGAATGGTGCAGTAATTGGAAAGAACATTTTTAACAGTAATTGTAGCGACTGGTATTCGAAAAGATATTTTGTGTATGAGCAGGGCCGTATGTAGTGAAAACGGTAGCTTTTTTATTGTAATAATATTTTAATTTGAGTGCAAACTAGACTCTGAAACATGACTATAGTGAAATGAATGCGATGCTAAATATTTCGGACAGTTCGAGAAGTCGTGTAATACATAACCGAACATACATGGTCTCTCTCTTCTATGGGTCATGGGACATTTTCTATGGTATTTAGACAGACATTTGCAATTTCGTTTTTGCAGTGTGTATCTGGAATTACCCCAAACGAATCCTGCTCATCGCGTCTGTTGTATGACACCCAGTGACGACGGCAAGCGTCGGTTCGTTTCCCGTTAGAAACAAAATGATCTAAGTGGAATTACAGGTTGCCATCTTGTGAGTTAACGAGCGTTTCGTTCTGATTTAAATATATGGCCGTAATACTCAGCTTTCAGGAATTGTGAAACGAACCCCGTCGTCCAGGACCGCGTGCCACATAGGGCGCAGATTCACCACGAGATGGGGAAACTCACAGGCGTCTATTGTCTATTCAGGCCTAAGCGCTGTAGTGTGCGAGTGAGACAGACGAGAACCTACGTCATATGGTAACCCAATAGAAGGCTTTTGTGGCCAAGGAGACGTAGCAGTGTTAAATATGGAGGATCTAAGATCGGCTATAATGGGAAACATTTGAGGAAACTAATTCTGTAGTAATGCAGGGAAGCCACAGTAATTTTAATCTGTCATCCATAAATTTTCATGATGATTCCAATAAAACTAGAATATTGGTCATATCTATAATAGTTTAGGATTTACTGTTAAAGTGAAATTAACAAGTTTTGTAACAAAGACCGGAATGCTAAAATCTCAACGATCGACATTTCACATACAAGTGCATCATTAAAATGACAAATGTTGTAAATATCAACTCTGTAACTTCATTTGTTTAAAAGCTGTAGTAAATTTAAATTATCAGTATTTTCAGTTAAGTATCAGATCATCATTTCCTCCACACTATACACACTGAACGATGACAGCATGACATCTTATTGAATCCTTAGGAAGTAGAATATTTGTTGTAAAGTTTTGTCCATAATAGTTACTTTTGTTCTTTATTTATCAGAAAGCACATTGGTGCAAGACTACTGGCCGTGGCATTCAAAGCTAAGAAAGAAAATGTATTGGTTTTATGTAAAAGAATTTAACGTTTATTATGTAATGCATATGTGGTCAATATTTGATTATTTAAATATGTTAAAATGTGAAATAATGTAGAATAAGCTGCAGCCAATCAGAAAGGGAACTGCGCTAGTCAGTTGAGCGAGAATGTTAGGCGCTCGGGAAACGCGGCCGGTGACGGGCAGAGGGGCAGCGCTGGTGCAGACACGAAAGCGGACACTTCGGCTGGAGACACCAAAGTGGACAGTTCGGATTGAGACGCGAAAGCGGACAGTCGGCTTTAGGCAGCTAGGAAGTGAAACGACTTAGAAAAGTTCGCGTTGTGTGGTATCTCTGAACGGTGAGCAGCCGCGCGCCTGGTGTGAACTCTAACTTTTCGTGTAAATATCGAGACGGAGTATTGTGTTTAACGATGAGATTGTGAATGATCGAACTGTGTCAAATGATTATGCGCTCGAGTGTAACAGTAACTCCTAATACGATCACTTTCGCGATTAGTTTGCTTTCTGAATAAATATTATTCTAACCAAATCGCAACTGTGTGGCCCACGTCCTTTACGGGTCGTTAATTTAGTTCCCGATATTATTATTACTGTTATTATATGTTATGTTAACTTTCTATTCCGCAAAATTGCCATCAGGCAGACAATTTTAACCAAAGGTTCGCAAGTGGCTAATTTAGGACGTGTAATGCCACACGTGCGATTCAACCCCTAGGCGAGTTTGAACCAAGACATTTCCACAAAGAGGAACCGCGTGTGAGCCCGAACATACTTGGGATGTTAGCTCGAAATCTACAGAGCGACCCCAAATTATTCTAGTGCGATATGTCTTTTTTCAGTGTGTTAATAGCGACAGCACCAAGAACAGCCAGAACTCTAGGATCGACAGCACCGCCCTGCTACCATGCAGCAGTGCTGCTCAGTCGCTGTTGGTGTACTGGTTATTCTTCTTGTTTTATTCTTCATGATCATGCATATCGATAAAACGAATATTGGACTGGGCCAATTTGGGACCGCTCTGTGTTTGTAATCGGAAACAAAGCGACGCAGTCACTGGGCGTCGTGCAACAGACGTTATGAGCAGGTTTGTTTGGGGTGACTCCAGGTACACAATGCAAAATGCAAAAACGAAGTTTCAAATATCTGCCGTAATACCACAGAAAATGCGCCTCACGATCCATAGAGGACATATACGGTATAGAGCAACGGAGCAATTTTAACTGTGACTGCTGCGATACTGCTGGCCTTGGAACTAATGGTAAATGGGACATTATTCTCCACTTAAGAAATCACGCAGCCCATTCACGTCTAGTAGGACAACAGACATGAAACTGCAAATAAAGGTGAATTTAACTAGGTTTTTGGGCCAGAAATTTTTGGCTGGTTTAATATGGTCTGCCACTAACTTCTCCCCTGTACCAACCTCTCCACCTAGGGTAGCACTTGCAGCCACTGTCCTCAGTTATTTGCTGGATGTCTTCCAATCTGTCCTCTATCTTTTACAGCTCATTCAAGTATCATGGACGTTAATCGTCAATGCCATAACAAATATCTAATCATTCTGTCTCTTCGTCTTGTCACGTACCTTCCACAACTCCTCTACTCACCGATTCAACGAAGAACCTCATTTCTTATCTCATCAATCTACCTAATTTTCACCACCACATCTCAAATGTTTTACTTCTATCCTCTAGCAGTTTTCCGACATTCCATTATTGTCCTCCGTACAATGGTATGCGCCAGATGTTCACTGTCAGAAACTTCTTCGTCAAATTAAGACCGATGTCTGGTACTAGCATACTTTTTTTGGCCAACAATGCCCTCTTTACCTGTATTAATCAGCCTTTATTTTCTCCTTGCTTCGTGTTATTTTGCTTTCACGGTAAAAGAATTCCATCACTACATCCACAGCTTTATTAACTTTATCACTAATCTCATTTCTTCTACTCCTCATTACTTTCGTCTTTCTTTGGTTCGCCCCCAATCCACACTGTGTTCTCATTAGACTATTCATTCCACTCAACAGGTCTTGTAGCTGTTCGTCACTTTCGTGAGGACAGCAGTGTTATCAGCGATTCGTATTGATATTCTTTCACCACTAATTTTTATCTCACTACTGAAACTTTTCAGTTTGGATTCCGTAGAAATGTTGGAACACGTGAGGCAATACTAACCTTACGACTTATCTTAGAAGAAAGATTAAGAAAAGGCAAACCTACGTTTCTAGCATTTGTAGACTTAGAGAAAGCTTTTGACAACGTTAACTGGAATACTCTCTTTCAAATTCTGAAGGTGGCAGGGGTAAAATACAGGGAGCGAAAGGCTATTTACAATTTGTACAGAAAGCAGATGGCAGTTATAAAGAGTCGAGGGGCATGAAAGGGAAGCAGTGGTTGGGAAAGGAGTGAGACAGGGTTGTAGCCTCTCCCCGATGTTATTCAATCTGTATATTGAGCAAGCAGTAAAGGAAACAAAAGAAAAATTCGGAGTAGGTATTAAAATTCATGGAGAAGAAGTAAAAACTTTGAGGTTCGCCGATGACATTGTAATTCTGTCAGAGACAGCAAAGGACTTGGAAGAGCAGTTGAACGGAATGGACAGTGTCTTGAAAGGAGGATATAAGATGAACATCAACAAAAGCAAAACGAGGATAATGGAATGTAGTCAAATTAAATCGGGTGATGCTGAGGGGATTAGATTAGGAAATGAGACGCTTAAAGTAGTAAAGGAGTTTTGCTATGTAGGGAGCAAAATAACTGATGATGGTCGAAGTAGAGAGGATATAAAATGTAGACTGGCAACGACAAGGAAATCGTTTCTGAAGAAGAGAAATTTGTTAACATCGAGTATAGATTTAAGTGTCAGGAAGTCGTTTCTGAAAGTATTTGTATGGACTGTAGCCATGTATGGAAGTGAAACATGGACGATAAATAGTTTAGACAAGAAGAGAATAGAAGCTTTCGAAATGTGGTGCTACAGAAGAATGCTGAAGATAAGGTGGGTAGATCACGTAACTAATGAGGAGGTATTGAATAGGATTGGGGAAAAGAGAAGTTTGTGGCACAACTTGACTAGAAGAAGGGATCGGTTGGTAGGACATGTTTTGAGGCATCAAGGGATCACAAATTTAGCATTGGAGGGCAGCGTGGAGGGTAAAAATCGTAGAGGGAGACCAAGAGATCAATACACTAAACAGATTCAGAAGAATGTACGTTGCAGTAGGTACTGGGAGATGAAGAAGCTTGCACAGGATAGAGTAGCATGGAGAGCTGCATCAAACCAGTCTCAGGACTGAGGACCACAACAACAACAACAACAACAACTGAAACTTTATGTTTGTATTTAACAACTAAGCATTAAGGTCACATAACAATTTCAGTTCCTCTTTAACCTATATTGCTTATTTTTCCAGTACTCCTTGGTCCTCTCCCCTAGTTGTCTTTTGCTTTCTCTTGTCCATATTCTTTCCAACTGCTAATTGCTTCTGCGTTCCTTTTTGTACTTTGGATTCTTTAATGTTGCCCCTTTCCAGTTCTTTTCTTAATTTCGCAATCCATGCTACTGACGATTTCTTGTTTGAGAAGTCGAGGAATATTGGTTTCAGTGAAACTATATGATGCAGAGATCTTTTCAGGTCTCAAACCTCTATGACGCATATATGAAGACTGAAGCGACGATAGAAAATTTGTACCAATGCTGGCATTTGAACCCAAATCTCCTGCTCATCTGGTACAGTGGCTTTGGACAACTGCACCGACTACCCTAGCATGCCTCTCTCCTCAACCGTAACTCCCATCACGCCTAATCCCACTTGGTAATCCCGCTAAACACGAGCTGCATTGCAGAGGCTCTCCAACCTTATCAGAATAGCACGTCAGCATGGAATTAAACTGTGTATCCTGCTTTAAACAAATGAAACTATGGTTCCAGAGACCTTTTAGCCTCAAACATCTATTTTCAATTGATTAAGGCAGGTGCCCAGGCTACAAATAGGGTCCCCGTTTGATGCTGACATGCTAAATGGCTCTGAGCACTATGGGACTCAACTGCCGAGGTCATTAGTCCCCTAGAACTTAGAACTAGTTAAACCTAACTAACCTAAGGACATCACAAACATCCATGCCCGAGGCAGGATTCGAACCTGCGACCGTAGCGGTCTTGCGGTTCCAGACTGCAGCGCCTTTAACCGCACGGCCACTTCGGCCGGCCGCTGACATGCTACTCTAATACAAGTTAGAGAGCGTCTCCAATGCCGTTCGCGTTTAGGGGACGTACCTAGTGGGCTGAGGCTTGATTGGGAATTTGAACTGAGGAGGAAGGCGTGGTAGGGTAGCGTGCACAGTTGTGCAAAGCCACCATACAGGGTGGTGTGGCTGTCCCATTTGGAATACCCAACTTGATACAAATATTTCTTCCGTTAACCTGTCCTTATTCTTTCGGTGGAGGTGTCCCAAGAAGATTAATTTTCACGTTGGCATTACTTCGATATTTTCGTCGATTTCTTCGTTTGGTACCTGTAAATTAATTACTTAATTTTTTTTCGAGGTTGTAGTTAAAATGCACGAATGCCATCTTCTTGTTTACAATGTCAATTAGGTAATCTCAGTTACTCCGAAGGTGACTACAGTCTCTGTGACTATGACGTCGACTGGGCGGCAAGGCAAAGCGTATCTAAGTTGGCTGATTTTAAATGTTCAACTGCCCGCAGTGCAGACTGATTTCGGTATGAGATCATCCTTTGCCAACAGTGGATGTGTTTCGTGCGGCGCGCCGGATCCTCGGCGTGTGCAGCGCAGCCGGTCCGTGCGGGCCGGCCATGCATCACACAATCCGTCGCTGCTCGCCGCTCGCTGCCCTCGGCTGTATAACGAGAACTCCGCAGCAGCTCGCGTGCGCAGTTTGTTACCGCCAGATGAAGACGTCCGGCCCGGCCCGGGCAGGCCGAGTTACGGGCTCGGTCAGTCGCCGCCGCCGACGACGCCGGAGCCGCCGGGGCAATGGTGACGCTGATTTATCTGCGCCCGCGGCGGGCCGGTCGTCGTGTGCTGCGCGGTATTGAGGTTACAGGCACCTGTGGCCGGCCGCGGTATTACCGCTGTCAGTTTGGAAAACACAACCACATTGTTTAGAAAGTACTCCTGCCAGGGTCGCCAGATTCGCTGCACAAACATGGAAGGATGACGTGGTACCGTCGCATTCGTAACTCCTACTTCTTCATCGTAAAATACATGGAGCGAAAGGCTATTTACAATTTGTGCAGAAACCAGATGGCAGTTATAAGAGTCGAGGGACATGAAAGGGAAGCAGTGGTTGGGAAGGGAGTGAGACAGGGTTGTAGCCTCTCCCCGATGTTATTCAATCTGTATATTGAGCAAGCAGTAAAAGAAACAAAAGAAAAATTCGGAGTAGGTATTAAAATCCATGGAGAAGAAGTAAAAACTTTGAGGTTCGCCGATGACATTGTAATTCTATCAGAGACAGCAAAGGACTTGGAAAAGCAGTTGAACGGAATGGACAGTGTCCTGAAAGGAGGATATAAGATGAACATCAACAAAAGCAAAACGAGGATAATGGAGTGTAGTCGAATTAAGTCGGGTGATGTTGAGGGTATTATATTAGGAAATGAGATACTTAAAGTAGTAAAGGAGTTTTGCTATTTGGGGAGCAAAATAACTGATGATGGTCGAAGTAGAGAGGATATAAAATGTAGACTGGCAATGGCAAGGAAAGCGTTTCTGAAGAAGAGAAATTTGTTAACATCGAGTATAGATTTAAGTGCCAGGAAGTCATTTCTGAAAGTATTTGTATGGAGTGTAGCCATGTATGGAAGTGAAACATGGACGGTAAATAGTTTGGACAAGAAGAGAATAGAAGCTTTTGAAATGTGGTGCTACAGAAGAATGCTGAAGATTAGATGGGTAGATCACGTAACTAATGAGGAAGTATTGAATAGGATTGGGGAGAAGAGAAGTTTGTGGCACAACTTGACCAGAAGAAGGGATCGGTTGGTAGGACATGTTTTGAGGCATCAAGGGATCACCAATTTAGCATTGGAGGGCAGCGTGGAGGGTAAAAATCGTAGAGGGAGACCTAGAGGTGAATACACTAAGCAGATTGAGAAGGATGTAGGTTGCAGTAGGTACTGGGAGATGAAGAAGCTTGCACAGGATAGAGTAGCATGGAGAGATGCATCAAATCAGTCTCAGGACTGAAGACCACAACAACAACAACTTCTTCATCATCTTATTCCTATTAATCTTTAACACAGTCGCCCACTTCCTAATAGTAGTTGGTTGATGGGTTCTGCTCGTCACATCACACATGGGCAAGTCTGCACATTCCGATTTTTGTTGCCTTTCATAGCATTGTGTACAGTTTGCTTATACTGCCACTACTTGCCAATAGGCGTGCCTGATAACGTTTGAATAGTCCACCGAATCGGTCGCATTTAAATAAAGAGATACAGATTGTGGTGTGCTTACTGTAAGACCTTCTGTACACACACCATCAGATTATTTGACTTGTCGCTCTAACGAAGTAGGCGAGTGTCAGCAATATGTCTCGTGGTCTTATCGTTGCGTGTTTATCTTCTGCCGTTAGGTCAGACGATAGAAATGCCACATGCACGCTTAGAGTAGCAGATTGACGGGGACCAACTTTAAACAGAACTTGATTAATTTTCACACACATTTATTAAAATAATAAAAATCATAGATATTACGTAACTTGATTCTGGATGCTGTTTACAATTGACAATCTGAAGTTCTTTGGTCTTGTTACGTTAATCTTATTCTCACATATCTCTGATACTTGACAAAGTGTCTATTCATTTATCTTCATGGCTATCTACAGGAATATGATAATCTTATTAGGCGCAGACTGAAACTTGACTATAGACTGGTACAGACAAATGCAGACTGGTACAGACTAGTGCAGACTGACTAATCGGAGGTCTGTACACTCGTTATAATACCTCGCTCGTTCGGGTATCACTTCGCGAGTGTGATCCGCGAGGAGAAAAGGTTCTACGTTAGCAGCAATCTCATTGGCTGCGTTACATATTAATACGCGGATCGGCGGAAGCAGAATTTGGTCCGTCTCTAAGGCAGCGCCATCTCGTAGTGCGGAGACAGACGAGCCTGCGCTGTTGTGCATAGTGGGGCGCGCTCTAGTGGGAAAGTTGTGTACGCACTGACTACACGGAACTATGTACACAACATAGACACATAGAAGACAGTGGTGTCGTAACTTCTCGTATATTCATCAGTTGCTGTCCCAGTACCATCTGAGATTATGGGTGGATGTACAAAAAAGAAACTGTAAAGATGTGTGAAATAGTGGTGCTGAAAAACTTCTGAAATCTATAAATTTAAACAAAGCTTTTGGGTCCAACGGAATCCCCAATAGATTCTATAGCGAATTTGTGGCTGAGTTAGCTCCTTCTTTAATCTCAATGTGCCGTAAATTCCTCGGACATAAAACTGTGTTCAATAGTTGTAAAAAAGGCATACACATCTACAGGAAGAGTACCAGAAGTGATCCACGAAATTACGTTCAATACCCTTAGAATTCATTTGTTTTAGAGTCTTTGAACATATTCATAGCTTATACATAATAAGGCACAAAAACAGAACGACTTTCTTGCCACATCGCATGGAGTCCGAAGACATCAATGACGTGAAACCTAACCTTCCCCACATGGAACCTTGACAGGCATGAATCAAGTTTAGTAGATGCAGTATTTGTCGATTTCCGAAAAGCATTTTACTCAGTACCTCATTTACGCTTATTTCAAAAGCATGATGAATCGAAATTTGTCATTGAACTGAACATTTCTTCGAAGGGAGGGCGGAGTAAGTTGTCTTGGAGAGTAATCGACAGGCGTAAAGAAGTAACTTCGGGTGTGCCCCTGAGGAGGGTGTTGTGACCCTTGATGTTTAAGTTATATATTAATGACCTTGCAGACACTATAAAGAATAACCTTATAATTTTCGCATATTGTGCAGCCATCTAGAATGAATTATTGTCTGCAAAAGCTGCATTCACATGTCGAGAACATTTCATAGCTGTGAAAGGTTGGCAACTTGCTTTAAATGTTCAGAAATGTAAAATTGGTCAATTCATGAAACGAAACCACTCCTATCAACGAATGATATATAATCAGCCAACTCGCGCAAATAGCGTGAGTAACAATTTGTAGGGATATGAAATGGAACGATCACAGAGGATCAGTTGTAGATAAAGGAGATTTTGGTTTATTGATAGAATGTTAAGGAAATGCAGTCAGTCTACAGTCTTACAAATCACTCGAGCGACCCTTCCTATAATATTGCTCAAATGTGCGGAACTTGTATGAAATAGAACCAGTTGGGGACTTTGAATATATACAAAGAAGGGCAGCACGAATGGTCACAAGTTTGTTTGGCTAGCGAGAGAGCATGTCGGGGATGCTGAACCACTTAGCTGGAAGGCACTTGAAGAGAGACGCACACTAAACTGAGAAAGCTTACTTCCAAAGTTTCAAGAAGCAGCTTTAAATGATGCCCCTAGGAATATACTGCAATTCCTTACGTATTGCTCCCGTTGAGGATGTGAAGACAGATTACCTACAGTACTCAGAGAGGTGTTTAAACGGCCGCTCTTCAACGCGCTTGTTACGTGAATGGAACGGGAAGAAGACCTAATGACTAGTACAGCGGAATGTGCCCTTTGCCACTTCACAGTGGCTTGCAGAGTGTAGGTGTGGATTAATCTAGAGGCAGGTGCTTAAAATTACTCCAGTGACACTTCTATTCATTGGCTGAATATTTCACAGTTGCATACTGAACTTTTTGTATGAAACGAAGGTACTGTGAAAAACTGGGATTGGCCTACGTGGAGACGCTCCTCATAGATATCAGCAACGCGCGGCAATTAGCAGCTGAATTAATTTCTCATAAGGGAAGACATATGGCCGAGTGATGCGTTCTGTGCCGAAAGAAGTGGGGCGGAGGGTTGGGAGGGGGGGAGGGGGAACGAAAGAGAGGAGAAGCAGGAAGACGTAAAACGTGAACATATCCTGCCAGCATGGCCAGCCGACTTTCTACACGTCGTAAATCTCACAACGGTGACTCGCACATTCATCTCGCTGTCACTGCTCCGATCGGACATCGCCTCGTCGCCCAACACCATCGAAAACTACTAGCAGCGACAGCGAATGTTTTCATGCGACCTTTCACGTATAACAACAAACAAAAACACGAGACCATTTCTGAGGCATCTTATTAAAGGATGCTACTTTCGTAACACATGTTCATAAACATGTTTTTTTTTTCTTTTTTTCGTGGCTAGGACTTTATAACTGACTAGCTGAGTACGCAGTGTTGTTCGGGTATTTACTTTTTCCACTTCGTAGTCCATCTCCTTCTTCCCCATCTCTTTGTCCATCTCCTCGCCTCTCCTCTCCGTCCATTTCCTTCTTTCCCTTCAACTATTCACATCCTCCACCTCCACTGTCTGTGTATTCATGTCCTTCTCTCCGTCCAGCTACCACTCTCTGTCCATCTGCTCCTTCCACCTCCTCCCAACTCCTCCACCCACCCATCTCTCAGGCCATATCTTCCTGCCATATTTCTCTTCCTCGCTCCTTCTATCTCCTCTCCTACCCTCTCTCTGTCTATCTCCTCCTCCCCTCTATCACCTTGTCTCTTTCTCTGTTTCCTCCTCCCCATCTCTCCCCCCCCCCCCATCACTTTCTCCACCCTCACTAAGCCCATCTCCTCCGTCTCCCCCTCTTTCTTTCTATCTCCTCTTACCTTCCTCTGTTTCTTGCTCCCCATTTCTCTGCCCATCACATCCTCCACCCCCTCTCTGTCAGTCTCCTTCTATTCCCTCTCTTATCCATTTCTTCATCACTCTGTCCACCTCTTCCTCTCCATTCACTCTTCAGGTTAACAGCGGCATTCCAATAGGAAATTGCTGGTTCTTAATCCGGAGCATCTCTTTCCAAACAGTAAGTAATACATGCACTAACTATGGTTGAAATCCATCCTGGGCTATAGAAGGAGCAATTTATGTGCAACTTTACCAAAGCCGAATAACAGCTTGCATAAAGACCACAGGTGGACCAATGCGTTGCTGACTTGCTCGATTTGTGAAGCTCTCTCTTGAATAAATCTTCAGTCAACATGAGTGAAATAGTGTCAGTGGTAGAGTGAAACAGCTGAAACCCATAAAATTCGACAAAGGTCTATTGTCCAGTGAATTCCGTAACAGTTGCTATACCCCTCTTTCAATTATAAACTGCCGTAGCTCCATCGAATAAAAAAAACACAAAATAAAACAAAGCCATCCAACAGCTGGAAGAAAGCACAGGTCCTACATGTGTACTGTGTACAGAAAGGGCACCAGAAGTGATTCACAAAACTGAGTCCAATATCCTCGGCTTCCATTGTAATACCTCACAATGTGCGAGGTGCGCCGACCGCGGATCGAATCTGCCCGGCGGATTAATGACGACTGTCGGTGGGCTGGCCAGCATGGATCTGATTTTAGGCGGTTTCACACATCTCTCTAGGTGAACTCCGGGCTGTTACGCAAGTCCCGCCTCGGTACGATTCGCAAACATTCACAAATCTTCCACACTCTTTCATATGAATAAACAATACTCGCAGACAGTTGTGGTGCACTCAGTCTGTCCCGGGGGAGTAATGAGTTGGCGATAGGACGGGCATCCAGCCACCTCATAAATGAACCATGGCAAATCTATTAATGATGGAAATCGGAGCTACCTCTGCAGCAAGGCCGGCCTTCGGCCAAACTTTCTGGTAGGAAATCACGAATTCAATTCGCAACAGACGCTCCAGTTATCTGCTTCACCGATTTTCCCGCAGGTGGAAGTATATTTCAATAAATCCAAAACAAATAATAAGAAAAAAAAACAATGCCGAAGTACTCAGAAGCAGTGACTTCGAAAATCATACGCTCTTCTACGCATAAATATTTCGAACATGCGTAAGAGCCAATTTTTTTTTTTTTAATCTCATTTTGTTCATTTTCGTTCGTTGGATCTGCAAGGGGCGGACGTCGAAAGACACCCATGTCAGTTCGTTGATGATCGATTAGCTCAGTTTATTTATTACAGAGGGCTGCTAACCCTCTGACCGAACACGCTGAGCTACCGTGCCGGCGCTTAGCAACCTAATTACTTTCACATAGCAAAATGCTGACAGTTATGAATGCTACTCGTATTTCGCTGAAACGGAGGGAGGATTGAGGTCTGGATGACAGGAGGGGGAAGACAGAGAGAGAGAGAGAGAGAAGGGACGAAATTAATGTAGAAGCGCAGAAATTAAAAGAAGCGAACCGCGCCCGCGCGCGCGTCCGAGATCGCAACCGGCGATATCTCCAGGAAGACCACATCCGCCCGTTGCAGCGTAACTGTCCGCAATTACCGCTGACGGCGATACGAGGCTGGCGGGAGTAAAAATAAAAACTTCCAGTACGGAAAACGCCGCATTCCAAATGCGCATTGGCGCTCCGCATTAATCTCAAATAACAATTATTATGCTCCTTTCTGAATGGGAAAAGTCCAGCCAGCAGAGAGATAACATCGCGCCCGGGCAGGTATCGGTTCCCTCGCCGTAGACTGCCGACAGACGGGCCAGGCACTCTCGCATAATACATCATCTCGCATTCGCTGGCCGGTTGTCCAGGTAGCGTAGTTGAATAATGTTACAGACCTGCACAATGGAACGGACGCTATTTCTGGCACAGTGATTAGTAGCTGCTTGGAGGAAGCGATGGACTAGTCGTTTTAATCTGTATCATGAAACTGGTGCAGTTTGCGGCAGGGGACGAATCTTTCTTTTTTTCTTTTTTTCTTTTGCAGGCTGCATTTAGCTACAATCAGATACAGCTCTGCAGACATGAGAAAACCTTCCTGACTTCCAAATGCAATTACAAAAAAGTGATGTAAGTAGGCTGTTTAGGTTTTTATGTTGGTAACGCCACGTAGCACTCTATATGAAAATCACTGACTGTGCCGTGTGAAGTCTGTGGCTGGTTTGCATTGTTGGAATATTTGCTATTGCAGTGTTGGGCAGTTGGACGTGAACAGCACGTAGCGTTGCGCAGTTGGAGGTGAGCCGCCAGCAGTGGTGGATGTGGGGAGAGAGATGGCAGAATTTTGAGAGCGGACGAACAGGACGCGTGTCCATCAGAAACAGTAAATTTGTAATATTTGATATCATGAACTTTATATATATATATATATATATATATATATATATATATATATATGTGTGTGTGTGTGTGTGTGTAAGTTCATGATATCAAATATTACAAATTTACTGTTTCTGATGGACACGCGTCCTGTTCGTTAAATACATTGTCTGTTCCCTATCAAAATCTTTCACTTTGCTAACTATGCCTATCAGTAGTTAGCGCCTTCAGTAGTTTGAATCTTCTATTTAGCTGGCAGTACTGGCGATCGCTGTATTGCAGTAGTTCGAGTAATGAAGATTTTTGTGAGGTAAGTGATTCATGAAAGGTATAGGTTATGGTTAGTCAGGGCCATTCTTTTGTAGGGGTTATTGAAAGTCAGATTGAGTTGCGGTTAAAAAAAAAAAAGTATGTCAGTTTAGTGATGATGAGAATAAGTAAAGAGAGAAATGTCGGAGTACGTTCAGTTTTGCTCAGCTATTTGAAAATCAAATAACTAAGGGGTTAGCAGCACAGTAATTCATAAATTTTTCTAAGGGGACGTTTCATAACGAAACATAGATAAGCGAAACTTGGTAATCCGTTCATGCGGAACCAATTTACACTGGAAAAAAAAAATTGTTCCCATTTTGGTTACCAGGTGCTCGCTGTAGAAAATTTCTGGACGTCTCCGGTTAGGTGAGATCAAAAACGGGACTTCTTGCCATTTTTTGGGTATATGAGTTATTAACGTAGTTACTTTCACACGATTCTGTATCTGTTGCTTCTAAAATGAGACATGTTGAGTGATCTTTTCGCTGCCTAACGCAGCGTTGAAGTTTCGTTTCGTGCAGAAAAAGGACTTGCCACAGAGCTAAGTCCCTAGGTTTCACGAAAGAACTCGAGGCGTGAAGGGAGCACTGTAGCAGAATGCAGAAACAGCTGAGAGATTTCAAAACAGCTTCGATGATGGAACTGTCAGCCGAGTCCGGAGGCGATTTACATAAATTTAGAAGCAAGAAAGGACGCCATCAAATCTGGAACAGAAATGTGATAAAGCAAAAGCAGGTCAAGGGATTGGAGCATACCAGCTAGATTGGAAATATTGTTCCCATAAAGGAAACAGGTGTACATTGCAGGTAGGTTGGATGGTTAGTTGGTTTCGGGGGAGGAGACCAGACAGTGCGGCCATCGGTCTCATCGGATTAGGGAAGAATGGGGAAGAAAATCCGCCGTGCCCTCCCAAAGGTACCATCCCGTCATTTACCTGAAGCGATTTAGGGAAACTACGGAAAACGTAAATTAGGATGGCCGGACGCGGAATTGAACCGTCGTCCACCCGAATGCGAATCCAGTGTGCTAAACACTGCGCCTCCTCGCTTGTTAGATTTGTCATACAGTGTTCATTGTTTCTGTCATCTGTACATAGTACACTGACAGAAGAAAAAAATCACAAATGTAGAGTAATGAAATTTCGGGAGTAAAATTGTCCCAGTAATATACGTAAGCGATTAACATTACAAGATCACACATTAAAGTAAGAGCGAGGTAAGTGATTTCAAATGTGAAATTCTGGTAGATTAATAACTGGTGTAACCGCCAGAATGTTGAATCTGCAAATGACGATCGAAGGGATCACTGTGTTACGAACAAGTCTAAGGCTACCACTGACTGTATGCTGGCCCTTATTTCGATTGTGCAAGAGGTGTGATCTTCCCTATACACAGGTCACGGGGCCTGAAGATAGCGTAATGTAACTCTGAAACTGGTAGCAAAAATAAAACGAAACTGGAAATTTGGGCGGCTGAAGGGGTTGTGATTTGACATTTTAACTCCCATGAACTGAGATATATATATATATATATATATATATATATATATATATATATATATATATATATATATATATATATATATATATATATATATATAAAATGATTACTTTTGAACATTATTAAGGTAAATACACTATTTGTTCTCTAACAAAATCTTTAATATGCTAACTATGCCTATCAGTAGTTAGTGCCTTCAGTAGTTAGAATCTTTTATTCAGCTGGCAGTATTGGCTCAAAATGGTTCAAATGGCTCTGAGCACTATGGGACTTAACATCTGAGTACATCAGTCCCCTAGAACTTAGAACTACTTAAACCTAACTAGCCTAAGGACATCACACACATCCACGCCCGAGGCAGGATTCGAACCTGCGACCGTAGCGGTCGCGCGGCTCCAGACTGAAGCGCCTAGAACAGCTCGGCCACATCGGCCGGCCCATGTTAGAAGCTGAAGCAGTGAAAAGTATACTGACTTACACTATATAGTCTATTTTGATATGTATTATTTGATTATGAATGTTTATACAAATAATAGGAGTGGTACGAAAATGTTGAAATCATTAAAAAGATACTTATGATACGTACGATAAAATAAGTGTTGTTTAAATAAAAAAAGAGGATGTGTCAGCGATTTTTTATTACCATTTTGTATTATTTCCTTTATTCTATGGTTACAGATTTTGGTGTAAGATTGTGTTCTTCCTGATGAGCATGTGAGAATAACTATAATGTATGGGAATAATACTGTTCATGATTATACAGTTTTTTCAATATATCTCGAAACTACCTTTGAGTGACATGTCCACCTCAAATTGTGTAAGCGGCGGTTAGTAATAAAAGTCAACATTATGCCTTCCTCACTTGCTTGGTCTTTCATGCCCACGTCCTATTCCTAATCCATTACGTGTGGGAACATTTCCATACGTCACAGCTCCAAAATTGAACTTAATTTTTTTTCCTAGCGTAAATCGGTTCTGGCTTAACGCATCACCATATCTAGCAAGTTTCTCTGCGATACGATAGTTACAGCCCACATTGGGCCTCTTGAGTAGCTGCTCTTTAATTATAACCTCCCGGTATTATTATTTGGCTTGGTCAAATTTGGAGAAAAGCGATCTGTTGTGTTAAAGCTGTGGGTACCTAGACCTCGATCTACTGTCCAGTCTACGTTTTACTGTACATATGACTAATTAACCCGCAGTTTTATGTTAATTACATCTCTTAAGCAACATGATCACTTATTGGCGCCTGTCACCATCATATATATATTTCTATACACTATCGTTTGTACTCAGCTGATTCGTGTAAAAAGCTTTCCGACTTAATTATGGCCGCACGACGAGAATTAATAGACGTTAAACGCGGGATGGTAACTGGAGAGAACACATGACACATTTCATTCCGGAAATCGTCAATGAACTCAATATTTCGAGATTCACAGTGTCACGAGTGTGCCCACTGTACCAGACTTCAAGCATTACCTCTCACCACGGACAACGCAGTGACTGACGGCCTTCACTTAACGACCGAGAGCAGCGGCATTTGTGTAGAGTTGTTAGTGCTTACAGACAAGCACCACAGGGTGAAATAAGCGCAGAAATCAATGTGGGGCGTACGACGAAGGCATCCGTTAGGACACTGCGGAAAAATGTTCCGTTAATGGGCTATGGTAGCGGATGACCAACGCGAGTGAATTTGCCAACAGCACTACATCGTCTGTAGCGCTTCTAATGGGCTCGTCATCATATCGGTTGGACCCTATACAATTGGAAAACCGTGGCATGGTCAGATGAGTCCCGATTTCGCTGATGTAGAGATCCAGTGTGGCGGAGACCCTCACCAAGCCATGCACCCGTCTTGGCACTGTGTAAAGCTGGTGGTTGCTCCATAATGGTGTGTGCTGTGTTCACATGGACTTGGCTAGGTCCCCTGGTCCAGATGAGTCGATCATTGACTGGAAATTTTTATGTTCGGCTACTTTGAGGCCATTCGCAGCCATTCATGGACTCCATGTTCCCAAACAACAACGGAATTCTGGTGGATGACAAAGCACCATGTCACCCGGCCACGGTTGTTCGCAATTGGTTTTGAAGAAAATTGTCGACATTTCGAGCGAATGACTTGGCCACCCACATCGCCCGACTTGAATCTCATCAACCATTTATGGGATGTAATCGAGAGGTCAGTCCTGCACCGGCAACACTTTCGCGATTGTGGACGCATATGGAGGCAGTATGGCTCAGTAATTCTGCAGGGGACTTCCAACAACTTGTTGAGTCCATGGCACGTCGAGTTGCTGCACTACGCCAGGGAAAAGGAAGTCCGACCGATAATACGAGGTATCCCATGATTTGTATCACCTCTGTGTGTCGCCACTACATAAATATATTTTTAGGATAATTTACAGAATTGTTTCATTGGATTGGGTAACGAACGATTCTGCTCACACAAATTATGACGATGCGCACTACTGTTTGGCGGTCATCAACCGTTGTATTTTGTTATAGTACATATTGTGTTGGGTTAGGTTGTTTGGAGGAAGAGACCAAATAGCGAGGTCATCGGTCTCATCGGATTAGGGAAGGACGGGGAAGCAAGTCGGCCGTGCCCTTTCAAAGGAACCATCACGGCATTTGCCTGGAGGGATTTAGGGAAATCACGGAAAACCTAAATAAGGATGGCCGGACGCGGGTTTGAACCGTCGTCCTCCCGAATGCCAGTCCAATGTACTAACCACTGCGCCACCTCGCTCGGTCATATTGTGTGATGGAGCATTTATATTAACAAATTAAACATCTGTAATTCTTAGAGGCAATTTTCTATACTACACATCTTAAGATGGCTTACAAATAAGCCGAAAATTGTAATGAAGTAGAGTTATAGTTGTAATCTTGATATTAAAGAGTTTTTCTGAATCCACAACTTAGATAGCTGTGGTTTGCGGTATCATATAAACATACTGAAAATGTTTTGTGCAGATTTCTTACTTAACGAGAGTTCTGTTTTGTGTGAGTTGCCGAATAATTACCAGAAATGAGGGGGCCTAATGTTGGTGTGGTATGGGGAAACCAAATCACCCACAACTGTCGAAAGAAATTTCCGACATTAATTTCAAAGCGAGCCATCAGACCGTTAGATGGTTAAGTCTTGGTGTGGCAAGGTTCTAGTCATTGGGAATGTAAACAAATGACACGGCTGTGGCAGATAGCGCACATCTGGTGAGAGAGTAGAGATCTTTCAAAGAAGCCCATAAAAGTCAGTTGGCCAAGCATCAAGAGAGATAAACATTCCTCGATCAACAATTCAAAGGTGCTGCATATATGACTTCACTTGCACACTTTCGAAGTTCAGAATGTACAAGCATTGAAGGGAAATGTCTAGCAGCTTCGTCAGGAATTTGGTATGAAGATATTCGATCGGATCGGGCAAAACCCCAACTACATTCTAAGACAAAATGAACGACGCAACACGAAAGAATAATGCAAACTGGTTACAAATTGATATTGATGCAGGTCGACTGAAAACGCAAAAAAGTAAACTTTGATGGCGATGGATGAATGTATGATGCTCCAAATCTATTTCACCGCGCAGCTGACAAGGACAGTTAACATGGGACGTGTCGATACGAGGTCGCAAAATCTTTGCCAGTTTCATCCCGTGTACTCAGTTGGCCAGCGGTCCACCCAGAGAGACGACAGAACGCGAGGACAGAGAAATAGTCAGAGGCTCTGATACATCGTTATCATCGATCCGACCTGCAACTGGTGCTTTAATGTCCACGAGGACCACTAATGTGTGGCTCACAGAAGGGAGGCTGAGTCCCCGCCACCGTGAGCTTATATTCCAGCAAGGTAATATGTGCCCGCACACAGTGAGAGCGTCTGTAGCTTGTCTCCGTGCTTGCCAAATCCTACCTTGTCCAGCAAGGTCGTCGGATCTTCCCCCAGTTGAGAACGTTTGGACCCCTATGGTCAGGGTCGTCCAACCAGTTCGGGATTCTGACAAGCTAATGTGTCCGTTGGACAGAATTTGGCTCTATACCCCTCAGGAGGTCATCCAACAATTCCATCAACCAGTGCCAAGCCGATTAACTGCTTACAAAAGCACCAGAGGTGGACCAACCTCTTCTTGACATGCTGAGTTTGTGAAGCTCTTTCTCTTGAATAAATCATGTAATTTTTCTGAAATTTTCAACACATCTTCATCACATCCGCAGATTTCCGTCCCAATCATATGACTGCTCCGTGGTCTGCCTTTTTGTTGTCTTACAGTTTAGTTTAAGGATAAATTTAACACCTTCAGGAAGAAATCTCCTACATCACTCACCTACCTTATCACTAATACTACACGAATATGAAGGTTTAATGTATGGATAGAAAGATTAAGAAAAAAAACATTGACACCGATGCAAATAAGATGGAACGGAGGAGAAGATTAAATAAGAAACTGCGATAGCTGTATAGACATTGTAACATATGGGAACCTATAAAGATGAGGAGGTTAAGCCCTTCGAGTCACATACTATTAAATTCGGAGAATAGACTTAGTACAGTATCACTCTATGTGACAACAGTTCAAACAGAAGTAAGAGGGATCCTAGAATTAGGTTGTGAGATAACATACGCAATGATACAGATACGATAAACATCAGCTCAGAATGGGCCACCGACGCATTCACTGCAAAGGAATTGACGGGCCATGTGGCAGGTTAATGGTCCCTTAGGAAATGGCCAGAAAAAAATTCGCTTATGGTATGAACTGCTACTGTCCAAATTCTCCTTTTCGAAATTCAGTATTTCAGGTACACATTCGGATAGGTTATTTGATGATGGTCACTCGGCGCACTGTCGAAACATTTTTCCTAAGATGCAGCCGTTTGCCGGGGCTGTTACAATCAGGACGTGGGACTGAAACAGGCTGGTTTGTTTACTTCATGCTACGTGCAGATGAGCCACTGTGCGAATTCGGTGGTGGGGAGGGAGGGGCACAGACCCTCAGCATTGCGACGACCTGCGCCCGGCGGCGTCGGGACGCCGTCCTGCGGAGAGAGGGAGGGAGGGAGAGAGGGAGGGAGGGAGAGAGGGAGGGAGGGAGGGGAGGGGTTCTCGCGAAGAGTGTGGGCGAGGGGGAGGGGTTGGAGCAGAAAATTTAGTGCGGCTTAGCGTGGCGGCGGAGGCGGAGGCGCCGGGATCCAGACGAATGGGCCGCACTAAGCCGGCATCGCAGCTGCGGCGCCGCGAAGAATTCTCGGGTCCGCCGCCGCCGCCGCCGCCGCCGCCGCCGCCGCCGCCGCCGCGCTGGGCTGCGAAACACTCCCGCGACGTGACGATGGCGGAGCCGCCGGCCGCCGAAACGTCTGCGTCACAAGTCACATCGCGGCCGTATGAGCGCTGCGGTCCGGTCGTCATAAACATGTAGGCACCTAGGTAGTTCTAAAAGGGAAGGAAAGGTTTCACGGTCCTGTCATCGAAAGCAAAGACGTGAAGGGATGTGGCTGTGCCCTTATTCATTCGACGTATTGCGGAATTCGCTTTAGCCACTGTAGATAACCCACGGTAAACGTACATCCGGATTAACAACGGTGATTTTTTAACTCTACTAGTTCAATAGACAGCAGGGAAACGTATGCTTAGATTTGAGGATTAACTATAGGAATAACAGTCGTGGAGCACACTCTTGGATAATTTTCACTTACCTCTACTTCATTTGCAATTTAAAGATGCAACAGATTACTGAAGTTTTACTTCTAGAATAAAGGAGTGGCATTGTAAGAGTAAGTCCATGCAGCGATATTATACAGAGTGTAACAAGGTATAAGTGCAGATATTTATTCTGATTATTGAATATGGTGTACTGAACAACGTTCAATCAGCATTTACATCATTTGCAGACTAATAATTATAACTACTGCATGTTGTATGTTTTTAGGTTGATTAGTACCTCCACGTATTTGCGGCAAGATCGAGCCATTAATGATTATTTTCCGCTGAGCAGCAGGTACGGCGTCGAAGTGTGAACGCAAAATGGACAGTCTATACTGACGGATTGAGTCCACTCAGTGTTGCAGTTACGACGACACAGAAAACATCAGGTCGTGAAGTTTGTGGCATGCAGTTTGTTCGACGCCGAGAAAAAAATAACCAACAGACCGATGTGTGTATATATTAAGGTACTATGAACAGCCCTTACTCCCGTTACACCCTGCTTTTGTTGTGAAACAAATACACACATCAAAAAAAGTTTTGCAGCACCTCGGTTCAGTGAGTTTCAGAACCTGTGCATAAAATTAGAATAGAGATTAACATAAAATCATTTCCGCCCTTTTTATTGCTCATGAAAACCACACATTGCATGTTATACCACTATACAGCGGACCTTCAGAGATGGTGGTCCAGATTTCTATACACACCGCTGCCCCTAATATCCAGTAGCACGTCCTCTTGCATTGATGAATGCCTGTGTTCTTCGTGTCATACTATCCATAAGTTCATCAAGGCACTGTTGGTCCAAATTGTCCCATTCTTCGAAGGCGATTCGGCGTAGATCCCTCAGAATGGTTGGTGGGTCAAATCGTCCATGAACAGCCCTTTTCAATCTGTCCCAAGCATATTCGATAGGGTTCATGTCTGGAGAACATGCTGGGCACTCTAGTCGAGTGACGTCTTTATCCTGAAGAAAATCATTCAGAAGATGTGCACGACGGGGACGCGAATTGTCGTCCAAGAATACAAATGCCACGCCAGTATGCTGCCGATATGGTTGCACTATCGGTCAGAGGATGGCATTCACGTATCGTACAGTCATTATGGCGTCTTCCATGACCACCAGCGGCGTACGTCGGCCCCACATAATGCCACCCCAAAACAGCAGGGAACCTCCACCTTGCTGCACTCGCTGGACAGTGTGTCTAAGGCGTTCAGCCTGACTGGGATGCCTCCAAACTCGTCCTCGACGATTGTCTGGTTGTAAGCATATGCGACACTCATCGGTAAAGAGAACGTAATTCCAATCCTGAGCGGTCCATTCGGCATGTTGTTGGGCCCATCTCTACCGCGCTGCATGGTGTCGTGGTTGCAAAGATGGACCTCACCATGGACGTTAGGAGTGAGGTTGAGCATCATGCAGCGTATTCCGCACAGTTTGATTCGTAACACGACGTCCTGTGGCTGCTCGAAAAGCGTTACTCGACATGGTGGCGTTGCTGCCAGGGTTCCTCCGAGCCATAATCCTCACAAGGGAACCTTCCCATCGCACCCCCCTCAGATGTAGTTATAAGCTGGCACAGCTGATAGGCCTTGAAAAACTGAACACAGATCTATCGAGAAAACGAAGAAGTTGTGTGGAACTATGAAAAAAATAAGCAGAATATACGAACTGAGTAGTTCATGCACAACATAGGCAATTTTAAGGAGCAAGTGATCTTACGAGGGCCGTGGTCCCGTGGTTAGCGTGAGCAGCTGCGGAAGGAGAGGTCTTTGGTTCAAGTCTCCCTCGCGTGAAAATTTTAATTTTTTATTTTCAGACAGTTATTATCTGTCCGTCCGATGCGAGGTAACTGCGCCGTAGTATGGGGACGCTACACCTAAACAAACTTCGAAACACACGACGTCAGTCGACTACAACGCACGGAAAAGAGAGTATTCCTCCTAACGAGGCTCCCTGGCTGGCAGTTGACTGTTCGCTACTTTGGACGAGAGTGCATTAAATACGTGAGATGTATTCCGTGGGCAATATGAATCCAGCAAATATAGCGGACGGACGGAGAGACAATAATTGTCAGAAAATAAAAAAAATAAAATTTTCATCCGAGGAAAGACTTGAACCACGGACCTCTTACTCCGCAGCTGCTCACGCTAACCACGGGACCACGGCGCTCCTGAGCTTGTGTTATCATTGATGTTGCATATGTGCGCATGGACTACTCAGTTTGTATATTTTGCTTATTTTTTTCATAGTTCCACATAACTTCTTCCTGTTTTCTCGATTGATCTGTGTTCAGTTTTTCAAGGCCTATCCACTTTGCGAACTTATAACTAAATCGAGGGGGGTGCGATGGGGAGGTTCCCTTGTCAGTCAGCGGTCATCCAGTGAAGTAGTAGCCCTTGGGCGGCCTGAGCGAGGCATGTCATCGACAGTTCCTGTGTCCCTGCATATCTTCCTTTGTTTCACTCCGAGACATCTGGACACTACCCTTCCCGGCACAAAGTAACGATGGGGACGCCTTCGAACCGCGGTATTGACCGTCTAGGCATGGTTGAACTGTAGACAATAGGAGCCGTGTACCCCCTTCCTGGTGGAATGACTGGTACTGATCGGCTGTCTCGACCCTCCGTCTAATAGGCGCTACTCATGCATGGTTGTTTACATCTTTCGGCGGGTTTAGGACATCCCTGAACAGTCAAAGGGACTGCGTCTGTGATAAAATATCCACAGTCAACGTCTATCTTCAGGAGTAGTTGATAGAAAGAGCGTGTTGAAAATCATGTCAAAATGTGATTAGCAACGTAATAAAGTGCATCAATATCTGCATAAGGAGCTTGTTTGATAAATGACGTCCGAGTCCACAGAGGAAAAGATTTCAGTACACCAACGTGTGAGACTTTATCACACACTCCTTTTAATATTCATATACACAATGCCATCTGAAAATGTAAAGGAACAGGGCAAGAAGGGATCCTTATAAACAAGAATAAATATTCTACTATTAACGCATTATTATAGTTCGACGACTTTGTGTTAGCGGCAAATTCTGAAAATAAACTAGGAAAATCAGTCAGTTTTTTGAGTTTAATTAGAAAGTATTATAATTTTAAGACAGCACTAAATAAATGCATTTTTGCTGCTCTCGTATGTTTGACTGTGCCTAATGGCATGATACTTTTAAGATTGGCTATACTACATCGACGACACAGACCGATATCCATTACATATATGCCTGTACGTGAAATAATATGAAATTATCATTCCATCTTTGTAGAACTTCATAATGCGGATGTATTATCCTAAAACATAATGTGTTTTTATATTAAATAAATCACACAATTGGTTAAGTAGTACAGCATAATCTCAGTATTGAAATGAGATATCCAAAAACATGGTGTTTCTAAGAGAATATACGTGTTACAGAACCCACATGCACACAATGACCATGGACGCGATTCGCCAAAACATAAATGCGTTTTGTGTGCCATCCCGCTCATCTGTTTACGGTCCATTTTTCTTTGATGGAAGTACTCAAAAATGGTTCAAATGGCTCTGAACACTATGGGACTTAACATCTATGGTCATCAGTCCCCTAGATCTTAGAACTACTTAAACCTAACTAACCTAAGGACATCACACACATCCATGCCAGAGGCAGGATTCGAACCTGCGACCGTAGCGGTCGCGCGGTTCCTGACTGCAGCGCCTAGAACCGCTCGGCCACTCCGGCCGGCCGATGGAAGTACTGTCAACAGTCAGCGGTATCCTGCTATGTTACGAAACTGGTTTTTTCGAGACTGAACATGGACAACTTTACTTTTCAACAAGATGGGGCACACCCTTGCTGGAGTCGCAAACTGTGTGAACGTCCGAATGAAACTCTACCGAGTCCTTGGACTGGTAGTCAAACAGCCGGTGACCTGGCACTTAACTGGTCTACGCGGTCACCGCATTTGACGCCCTGTACCTTCATCCTCTGGGATTTCATTAAGGGGGACGGTTATGCACCAACGTTACTGTAGAAGCTAAAAGAGTTAAAGAAGCCAATCATTCCTGCCACAATATCAGTGATGATGCATATGCTTAACCAAGTATGAGAGGAATTAGAGTATCGATGTGATATTATTCGTGTAGCTGGAAGAAATATTGAGAACCTGTAATCTAAACTCGAGAGATTCGTAAATTTGTGTCTCATAGTTGTTCAAATAGTTCAAATGGCTCTGAGCACTATGGGACTTAACATCTGAGGTCATCAGTCCCCTAGAACTTAGAACCTAGCTAACCTATGGACATCATATACATCCATGCCAGAGGCAGGATTCGAACCTGCGACCGTAGCGATCGCGCGGTTCCAGTCTGAAGCGCCTAGAACCGCTCGGCCACCTCGGCCGGCTTCATAATTGTACTTCTTACAGTTAAAAATATATATACATTCGAAATATATAAATTCTTTTTCAAATACCCTAACATTAATAACTGTCATAAGCTTGGCACATGTTTTATCGATAATTAAATCAGTCAGGATAAATAGTTTTTACTGTTGAACAGAGAATTGGGTGTAGCTGTAGGTCAGAGACCTATCCGAGAATCCTTAAATATACGGCGTCCCGCAAATATATTTATATGGTGGCAACCTCGCTTTGGGTCCACGGAGATCCAGCACCGCCCAGCTTTTTTGCATTTCTGCGCATTTTTCCGCCCTTCTTTATTTGCCTTCGCCCAGAGCCGGAGAGAGAGAAATACCCCGACGGAATATTTATCGCTTCCCTCGTTATATTTTATCCGCAGAAAAACCTGTGCAAAGCTCGCGCAAACTAAGGGCCGCGAAAGTAGGCGGACTGGAGGACGGGAGAGGGGGGGTAGGGGGAGGGGAGAGGGATGAGAGAGGGATGAAGGAGAGGGATGAAGGTGGCGGAATCGTTGAGGGATGGGAAGCAGCTCGGCTTATTTACTTAGGAGGTGCGATGCATATTCATCCGCGACACAGCGGCGGATACCTCCGCAGACGCCCGGCCGGTGAATCCCCGCCCACCGCTGTCCTCCTGCCAGGGGAATCCCACCACTCCAGCCCAGGGGTGCCACCCTACCCCGCGCGCGGCTCTTCCTGTGCCATCCTTCTCCGCAACAATCCCCGTTGGCGGCGCGAGAAATTTGCAACCCCCGGGACGACTGTACTGCAAATAGCGGGCCCGCTCGGCCGCCGTGTGTTTAGATTCCGGCCCGGGGATTTAACTGATTACCGCCAGCGCCACGGCAGGTCGCAAATTCGCCCCGCGGCGGCGCTCCGTCCTCCTAATGCTATCGAATTTTCAGCCTCGGGACTTAGCCGCCGCACGCGTTCGCCCTATTCCGACTTAACCGCTGCGCGTCTCTGGCACTGGGTACGCCCCCTCCCCCAGCCCCCTTTTGCCGGCGCCGATGCCGCTGCGCAAGAGGATTTATGCAGTTTGCTTGCAAATTGGTGAGAGGCGAATTTCTTGCCTTCGCGGAGCTCCGTTGGCCCTCATTAAGGAGTTCTGTGTGGGAGGGAAGGAGGTTAGGAAGTGGCGTTCTCAGAGGCAGGTGTCTCCTTGGGGACGTGCTCGTACTGTGCGAAGCTGCCTTTCCACACTCGACGTGGACCTCAGATGCGGTGCTCAACTTCAAATTTTATAAAAGTGTCGACTGTGAATACATACATTTATTACCTTGACACCGACATAGAAAAAAGTAATACATTGGGGCCTATGTCGTATACTGCATATTCAGCTACCACATGCAACACTGAAGCACTTTTCTATGGGGTCAATCAATAAGCTACTCTCCCAACTAATTTCAATAACAAGCGGCAGACAATCAGTTATCTTTAAAGGTAATGGTACGCGAAAACATTAATTCGCCCCAACGCTTCACTTTACATTTTGCATTTATTGTCACACCCTTCAGTGCAAACGACAGAATAAGCAAGTGTAACAATGAGAAAATGTCTGCGCTCATAATGTTTGGTATATAACTTAAGAATTACTCAATAAACAATAGGAATCTATAACTACTCCTTTCGTCAAACATATATTTAAGACGATAAGCGATAAAAAGATCAACAGTTAATAAAGTCCCATAGAACTAGAGCAAGGATCACCTTTTCAGTCTCTGAATGAAGTCAGCAGGTGACATATGGGGCAATCAGAGGTACATTAAATGTGACCCCGTAAGGACGATCGATCATTACGAAATAAAACCACAGATTAAAGAAAATTCGTTTACAGCAATTAAGATCAATAGGAAATAATTAAGTCACGCCTCAGCAAATGTATCAAAACCAAGTCTTTCAGTTCTATAACAATGTTGGATCGTCCATTACGCCGGACTACCGATACAGAAGGCTAAATTTTACCAAACAGCAATTTCTCCAAACCTAGAACTAAGTTAATAGTGTACAGTAATTAGCTTATCCAAAACTACTCTAATTCGCCTTTCTTGGGCATAACGGGGGAGTAGATAATTAACCTCTCATTTCATTCTCCTGGAATCCTGGGATCTTGGAAGGATCCTTTATTGTATGATTATATGATAGCGGAACAAACACTGGTAGCAGTTACTTCTGTAAAATATCTGGGAGTATGCGTGCGGAACGATTTGAAGTGGAATGATCATATAAAATTAATTGTTGGTAAGGCGGGTACCAGGTTGAGATTCATTGGGAGAGTGCTTAGAAAATGTAGTCCATCAACAAAGGAGGTGGCTTACAAAACACTCGTTCGACCTATACTTGAGTATTACTCATCAGTGTGGGATCCGTACCAGATCGGGTTGACGGAGGAGGTAGAGAAGATCCAAAGGAGAGCGGCGCGTTTCGTCACAGGGTTATTTGGTAACCGTGATAGCGTTACGGAGATGTTTAATAAACTCAAGGGGCAGACTCTGCAAGAGAGGCGCTCTGCATCGCGGTGTAGCTTGCTCGCCAGGTTTCGAGAGGGTGCGTTTCTGGATGAGGTATCGAATATATTGCTTCCCCCTACTTATACCTCCCGAGGAAATCACGAATGTAAAATTAGAGAGATTAGAGCGCGCACGGAGGCTTTCAGACAGTCGTTCTTCCCGCGAACCATACGCGACTGTAACATCAAAGGGAGGTAATGACAGTGGCACGTAAAGTGCCCTCCGCCACACACCGTTGGGTGGCTTGCGGAGTATAAATGTAGATGTAGAACATTGAGCGGCAATAGACGCGGGGGCAACTCTTACCCCAGCGTGGTTCGGGAAAGAGGATGGCTCCACCACGAGGAGGAAACATTTACCCGAACTGGGAAGGGAACTCGTCTAACACGAGCCACTAAGTTGGACGAAGACCAGTTGACGATTTTTAATCATTACCCAAAGCTTGCTGGCCAGCGGACGAAAACTACAGAGGCAAAGGTAGCTTTATTTGTGCTCACAGGAACTGGTAACTTCTGCAAATGAGATTCCGGCAGACCTACAGCCGTAGTATCAATACGGGAATTCGGGACTGAGGAGAGCAAGTCAGCGACGGTCTCTATCCAACAGACCCAACATTTCAAACAGACAGAGCAACCGACATCAGTCGTGCCTCGGATGATTACCAAATAGAAACTCTAGCACTACCTTAAATATAATTAAATAGAGATTTTAAATGCCACGGGGACAAAACTCCTTAACACAAGAATATGTACACAATAACAGTGACTAAAGTTAAATATGCCTACGTACTAAAACACAACAGATATTAGCGAACATTACCATAATCTCGCAATTCAGACATCTACAAAATTAATTGGCTACAGTTCGCTCTATCTCTCCGCCAGACAGGACAAGGTTATTTAAACATTTTACAACGTGCTTATCCAAACAGTGACCTACGCCGTCCATGGGAAAACAATGGCTTGCAGAACGTCCACAGCCAAAAATTTTTATTTATTTATTTTTTTACGACACGCGCCTTAAGTGAGCCAGCATGGCGTTTAAATGCACTATCATGCAAGGGCGCAGTAACACACATAAGGCAATTTCCGATCACAAACTCAAAGTAGAGAAACGTTTCCACACAGTTATTAACAGCTCCCACAACACCGGGAGATTGGCACCGCCAGACGACGGCCGTTGCAGTAACTAGATGAAAAATCTTACTGTCAGTGACACCACCACATTCTGGGGGTTACTGGCAGCCGCAGACGGGCTTCATAGCTTCCACAGCCCATGAACGGAAACCGAACGTTGTCCACGGATTTACGGCCTCTTGCGTCCTCACGCCCCGGGTTTTAGGGCCCATCCAGACTTAGCATAGAGGGACCGAGCGTCCGGCTGCAGAACGATCGTCCAGGGCCAAACTCTCGTCTCAACTGCCTCGTCGCCCTCGGCACCGCACAAACGTGGAACACATGTTTAATGCTGTTGCCTGCTTACCACGTTCCGTGGTAATGACATGCTCCTTAACGTTTGAATATTTTAACTGAAATTGAAGTCAATAATCATGTACACTTTCGCCAATAGCCAGCCCTGTAACAGAAGTGTAATATACTTTCTTATTCCATTTTGAAACGATAGAATTCACTTAATGTGCGCTCTAGTCTTTTTCTGAGGTTGTTAACATTACTCCGAAAAAGTTAAGTTTTTCCAAGTGTAAACAAACTGTTTCAAGGTACATCACTTTCATGCACCTAGGTATAAATGTGTAATTCAAATTTAGAAGTGTTGTGATTTGATCCACTAAAAGTATTTCTTAAAAGACAACGTAGTCGCCGTTGGCTGTATGAAATATTTGTTATTACGATTGCAATTTCTGCCTTAGGGGCAGTTTCAAGTAACACTGCAACAGTTACCTAAGCACCAAAAAAACAACACCAAAAAAACTACGTGCACAGGCAGTATCTTTAGTAAATGTATTTTCGCGCCAACGGACTTAGCTCCACATGTTGTCAGTGCACCTGAGCTTTTATTTGTGATAGATTCTTAGAACGATGGTAACATCGACAGTTCAGTACATATTTAACAACATATTACGATGTAATAAGTGTCGCACTCATCGGATCTTGTGGGACTCGCACAGTCAAAAGGCTGCATTTTGACGACGACGACGACGACAAGAATTCAGAATCGTGCTCTGAGAAGAGCACTCCATCTGCCATACCGGTTCCCAACGAATGAACTTCACCAACTCGCAGGGGTACCCTATTTGAAAGACCGATTCAGAACCACTGCAAAAACATTCTATGAAACCACACAACACTCAGATAATGAACTTGTCCGACAACTTGGACACAAGGTGCACTACCTCCACCAGATGGCCCGATGACCTAATCGAATAACAAGACTACATATCTTGTGTATATATTTTTATATAATTTTAATAAATTTTACAATTTTAATAATTTTACTTTCAATTTCAATTTTTATTTATTTTAATCTTAATTTTTTTTGTTTTAATCATTTTTCATCTTATTTTATTGTAGTTATTATTTATTATTATTATTTTATCAAAAGGTGAATGAATGAGTGTGCGAATAGTTAAATGTAATATGTATGTGTGAGTACAATGTATATATTGTGTGGATGTGTGAGCGAATGAGGAAAAAAATAATAAAAAATATTTAAAAATTTAAAAAAATTTACCATACAGCTAATGTATTTTTAAATTATTTAAAAGCAGAAAAAAATATGACAACCAAAAAGCTATTGTTTTAATGTCAATTTTATTACTGAAGGCGTAGCTGTATGGCTTGAACTTCTATTCTCAGAGTGGGCAATCCTTGATGCCCCAATATATTCTGCAGCGCGACGACATGTACTCATGTCAGTTAGTCTTATATTCTGACAGAATGCAAGTTATGTACATTTCTGATAAATTTTTATGATTACGCTACTATCTTAATGAAATGTTTGTTTAATTATGTATATACACCCTGCGCTTCATTTTTGTTGTTTTTTTGGTGTTTAGGTAACTTTTGCAGTGTTACTTGAAACTGGCCCAAAGACCGAAATTGCAATCGTAATAACAAATATTTCATACAGTCAAGGCCGTCTATGATGTCTTTTAAGAAATATTGTAGGACTGTGAATCCCAACCATGAGAAGTTAATCCACTGAAAGTAGTTTGTGGAAAGCTGAGGCACTGAAAACTGTGGGTTTGTCTATAAATAAGTTTTCTGCTACCAGTCACGATTACCTTATCCTTACACTTACAAGATCGTTTAGGGAAATGATGCCCAATTTCAAATAGGTTTTTACCTGTGTCCAATGCCATTTTTGCTTAATGCTTTTGATGTGTGAGGTTCTGCTTTGTTGTATTGACTTTATTGCAATAAAAAAACTAAAAATTGCGCCATTTTTATATACTGCAGGAAAATCAACACAACAAAGCAGAACCACACACATCAAAAATATGACTTAAAAATGGCGTGCTACACAGAGGAAAACGCACTTGAAAATGAGGAACATTTCCCAAAACACGTCGTGTAAAGCACATATAAAAGAAAATCTTGACTGATATTTATAAATAAACTCGTTAAAACTGTTGCAGAGCTATGTTCAATAGTGTATGTATTTCATTTGTTAGTCTATTATAAACCAATAATTAGTAACGGAAATCAAATTAAGAAGTATTATTAAAAACCAGTTACAAGTTAAAAACGTTTTTAAGCTGAAGCTGTTGCGAACTAACAAAAATTTCCATTTTGAAGACAAAGAAAATTGGTAAAACAGAGAAATTCAGTTCATTTGCAAATACCAAGTGTTCGTGGTAGAAGACTTATATTTTCTTACGTCTCAAACGCACAGTTTGGTGCATGATCGGCAAAGTGTGGCTTCAATGTCCACACATTATGTAACTAGACGTAAAAATGAACAGAATTTTACCCACCATAAAACTCTGTAACTGAAGAATTAAAGGTATTGTCAAAATAGCTTTAACATATCATGCAGCACTTAAACGTGCAGAACTTGCCGTACTTACAAACGCTGCGCAAAACACAATCCCATGCCTCACATCAACAGAGACAGTGGAAAATGTGGGAACCTGTTTATGATAGTCTGTAGTGTGCATTCGTCTGTGTGAGTCTAAAATCAGTCACAAGAATGAAACACCGGCCAGGGAACACCATATGTTCCTAAGTGCATCACCCTCCACATACAACAGTCTTTCCTAATTAAAATGCTGCTGAAAATTCCTTTGTGTAACATCACTTGCGAAGAATCTCCGAAGCTTCGAACAGTACTAATCTCTGCCTGTTCGGTCGTAATAAACTGAAGGCGGACTAAGCGCGAGTTAAGGGTTTTTGTCAACCTGTATTACCCCTCGCTCCATCACGTAAAATATAAAAGTAAAGTTATCTGATAAAAACCAGCATTTTCGTTTTCGAGTGTAAAAAACCTACAGACGTGCTAACTACTTATACCTTTAAACGCTTTATTATAATGAGCATCACACCAATAAATTACTCATATTGGTCGTTGATCTAGATGAGGGCGTGCAAAACTATGTTCCGCAGGAAGTGAGCAAGTGCTCCGCGTAAAACTATTCATAACATGGCGTTTCCCTACATTTTGACGTAAAAATTATTTTTTTAAATTTTATTGTGATATTTCTGTCATTAGTTATGATTAAGTGAAGTGGTCACTGAATTCAATAAGCTTTTTTCATTTTTTAAAATCTTATTGAACAAAATAAACAGGACCAGAATTTTCAAAGTGCTAGAGGAAATGTTTGGGAACCCTTGATCTAGATTAATTAATCTTAATTGCTGTCGTTCAGTGGGGGTAATGATCTTGTCTTGCCGCTGGTGTGGCTTACATAGACACATCAAAAAAAATTTTTCATCACCCCAGTTCCCAGAACTCCTGAAGATAGAAGTTGACTGCGCGTATTGTATCACAGACAAAGTCCTTTTGACTGTTCATAGATATCACTAAACCCACCCAAAGATGTAAACAACCATGCATGAGCATCGCCTATTAGACGGAGGGGGTCCGACAGCCGATCAGTTCCAGTCATTCCACCAGGAAGGAGGTAAACGGCTCGTGCTGTTTGTAGCTCAGCCATGCTTAGACGGTCAACACCGCGGTTCGATCGCGTCGGCATTACTTTGTGCCAGAAAGGCCTCTCAACAAGAGAAGTGTCCAGGCGTCTCGGAGTGAACCAAAGCAATGTTGTTCGCACATGGAAGAGACAGGGGCTGTCGATGACATGCCTCACTCTGTCTGCTCAAGGGCTACTACTGCAGTGGATGACAGCTACCTACGGATTATGGCTCGGAGGAATCCTGACAGCAACGCCACCATGTTGAATAGTTCTTTTCGGTGCAGCCACAGGACGTCGTTTTACGACTCAAACTCTTCCCAATGGGCTGCATGATGCGCAACTTCACTGCCGACGTTCATGGCGAGGTCTATCTTTCGAACCACGACACCATTCAGCGCGGTACATATGGGCCGAACAACATGCCGAAAAGGCCGCTCTCTTCAACGATGAGCATAAGCCTTCAACCAGACAATCGTCGAAGACGTGTTTGGAGGCAGCCCGGTCAGGCTGAACACCTTAGACACACTGTCCAGCAAGTGCAGCAAGGTGGAGGTTCCCTGCTGTTTCGGGGTGGCATCATGTGCGGACGACGTACGTCGATGGTGGTCATAGAAGGCGCCTTAACGGCTGTACGATATTTGAATTCCATCCTCCGACCGCTTGTGCAACCATATTGGCAGCATACTGGAGAGGCATTCGTATTCATGGACGACAATTCGTGCCCCCACCGTGCAAATCTTGTGAATGACGTCTTTCGGGATAACGACATCGCTCGACTAGAGTGGCCAGCATGTTCTCTAGACATGAACCCTATCGCACATGTCTGGGATAGATTGAGAAGGGCTGTTCATGCACGACGTGACAAACCAACCACTCTGATGGATCTACACTGAATCTGGACCAACAGTGCCCTGACGAACTTGTGGATAGTATTCCACGTCGAATACAGGCATGCATCAATGCAGGAGGACGTGCTACTGGGTGTTAGAGGTACCGGTGTGTACAGCAGTCTGGACCACCACCTCTGAAGGTCTCGCTGTATGGTGGTAGAACATGCAATGTGTGGTTTTCATGAGCAATAAAAAGGGCAGAAATGATGTTTATGTTGATCTCTATTCCAATTTTCTGAACAGGTTCCGGAACTCTCTGAACCGCGGTGCTGCTAAACGTTTTTTGTTTTATGTGTAACCAGAATCTCTTTGGGTTTTCAGCCAGGTTTCGAGACAGTGGTTTTTTGTGGAAAAGGCATCGCGGACTGACGTCTGTGCTAAATTTCGAATGTCAGTAAAACTTTGTTAATTTTGTAAATTTAGCACTCTTTTAAAATTGGCATGCTTTTTTCTTTGCTTCTGCAGCAATGCTCTGACCTGTTTTGTGTGGCATGGGCGATCGGTACCATCTTTTATTAATTTCTTTGTTATAAACCTCTCAATACTATGTCTCTGAATTCAGCCAAATTTCATCCGTACTTATATAGTCGGTTCGGAAGGAGTGGAGACGGACTCGTAGGAAGGCGTCAAGCGCATTTGTATCTGCTTTTGAAACTAGACATATTTTGCGTTTGTTTTTGGAGAATCTGTATGTTACAGTGTTCATTCTCGATCCTCTGCATGTCTTTCTACCATTCACTACTGCCTTCTGGCGTTGCCTCGTTCTTATAGACACCGTAATCTTCTGTGGACGCTCTCATGCATCTCATGACGTTATCACAGTCCATTTATGTAGGGTCTCATTCCTAAGAATCGTCAGACGCATTTTTTCTGGTGTTTCGACAGATATTTGGAGTTTCCTTCTTGTAATATGTAGCTGGAGCCAGGCCCAACAAACAGTGCTCATCAAATCTGACATGCGACGCCCAACGTCGACAGAAAGCATCGGCTTGTTCGCCGCTACAAACTAAATTACTTTTAATATGGAATTTTACGTGGCCATTCGATAGAGCCGTCCCAGATTAGTCTATTTCGATATTCGTTTCATCGATAAGTATTAACAGGAACAGTGAAACAAGAGTATAAACGGTACCCCAGCCACGACGGCACCGCCCTGGCCCGAGCTGACTGCCACCGCCAAGCATGCAGCGCTACTCAGTCGCTGTTGGATCGTCTTCGTGTTTAACTGTCGCTGTGAATACACATCGATCAAACGAATGTCGGTCCAGGCTAATTTGGGTGTGCGCAAAATTAAGATTTGAAAATATTTCGTTTGTAATGGGAAACAAGCCGGCGCTTTCTGTTGTCAATGAGTGTCGCATGAAAGATGTGACCAATAATTGTTTGGGTTGACTGCAGCGACGCAATGCAAAAACGAAATTCCAAACACATGCCGAAACAGATTAAAATTGCTGCACTACGAATATGACGTGCTACAGACGCGAAATTTAACCGACAGGAAGAAGATGCTGTCATATTAAAATGATCAGCTATTCAGTGCATTCACACAAGGTTGGCGCCGGTGGCGACACCTACAACGTGCTGACATGAGAAAAGTTTCCAAACGATTTCTCACACACAAACAGCAGTTGACCGGCGTTGCTTGGTGAAACGTTGTTGTGATGCCTCGTCTAAGGAGGAGAAATGCGTACCATCAAGTTTCCGTCTTTGATAAAGGTCCGATTGTACCCTATCGCTATTGCGGTTTATCGTATCGCGACATTTCTGCTCGCGTTGGTCGAGATGCAATGACTGTTAGCAGAATATGGAATCGGTGGGTTCAGGAGGGTAATACGGAACGCCGTGCTGCATCCCAACGGCCTAGTATCACTAGCAGACGAGATGACAGGCATCTTATCCGCATGGCTGTAACGGATCGTGCAGCCACGTCTCGATCCCTGAGTCAACAGACGGGGACGTTTGCAAGACAACAACCATCAGCACGAACAGTTCGTTGACGTTTGTAGCAGCATGGACTATCAGATCGGAGACCGATCGGTCGCAGGTTCGAATCCTGCCTCTGGCATGGATGTGTGTGATGTCCTTCGGTTAGTTAGGTTTAAGTAGTTCTAAGTTCTAGGGGACTGATGACCGCAGATGTTAAGTCCCATAGTGCTCAGAGCCATTTGAACCATTTACACCATGGCTGCGGTTACCCTTGACGCTGCATCACAGACAGGAGCGCCTGGGATGGTATACTAACGACGAACCTGGGTGCACGAATGGCAAAACGTTATATTTTCGGATGAATCGAGGTTCTGTTTACAGAATCATGATGGTCGCAACCGTGTTGGCGACATCGCAGTGAACGCACTTTGGAAGCGTGTATTCGTCACCACCATACTGGCGTATCGTCCGGCGTGATGGTATGGGGTGCCATTGGTTACACGTCTCGGTGACCTCTTGTTCGCATTGACGGCACTTTGAACAGTGGACGCTACATTTCAGATGTGTTACGACCCGTGGCTCTACCCTTCATTCGATCCCTGCGAATCCCTACATTTCACCACGATAATCCACGACCGCATGTTGCAGGTCCTGTACGGGCCTTTCTGGATACAGAAAATGTTTGACTGCTGCCCTGACCAGCACACACTCCAGATCTCTCACCAATTGAAAACGTCTGGTTAATGGGGGCCGAGCAACTGGCTCGTCACAATACGCCAGTTACTACTCTTGATGAACTGTGGTATCGTGTTGAAGCTGCATGGGCAGCTGCACTTGTACGCGCCATATAAGCTCTGTTTGACTCAATGCCCAGGCGTATGAAGGCCGTTATTACGGCCAGAGGTAGTTCTTCTGGGTACTGATTTCTCAGGATCTATGCACCCAAATTGCGTGAAAATGTAATCACTTGTCAGTTCTAGTATAATATATTTGTCCAATGAATACCCATTTATCATCTGCGTTCCATCTTGGTGTAGCAATTTTAATGGCCAGTAGTGTACATAAGAAAAGATTTCATCAAAGTGTATTGTTATTTAGTAGCCTGCGACGGAACTAAGGGTGTGCTCATACTCTCGTATAGTGCTCGAAAACCACTTGCGCGACCTCTCGTCGCACGTTAAACTTGTTGACAGGTCTGTGTTTGCTGATGGCGGCCGCTACCGCGCCCTGCGAAACGTCGCCTGGCGCCTGGACTGCACTCCTGCGCCGGTTCATTAACCCGGTATTAGCGCCGTGTATCTATCTGATGGCGGGCGGCGTCCCGCGCCGCGGCTAATGCGGTCTCTGGCCGGCCGGCCGCCGCCATTATCTGCCGGCGCCGCTCCCACCCCGCGCAGGGCGAGGGCCGGCAGGCTAGCCAACCCCTTTCTGCCCTATAAAACCTGGTTTATTGGCAACCTGTGGTAAGGCGCCCAGGGGCCTGCCCAGGAAGCGGAAATTAGGGGGCCCGGAACCTCTGTGCGACTGTGTGTGTGTGTGTGTGTGTGTGTGTGTGTGTGTGTGTGTGTGCGAGCAAGGCGCGAGTGGAGGGCCGAGGGGCGAGAAAGGGACGGGGTAGCGCCGGCGCGGGCAGGATGGAGCATGTGAGGGAAATTTGGCCCCTGAGTGGTGGCCAACCTGATAATGTCCCGCCGCCGTCTCCGCTGCTGGGATTCCCCGCACTGCCGGGGAGTTGACTTATGCTGGCCGCGCGTGAAAGGAAAGGGAGGGAGGGGTGGAAGGGGGTGCAGAGGGGCGGCTAAAATGCCGGACAGATTGCGGACGCAGTTAGCTACCAACCTGTTGGCATCAAGTTTCCCCTCCCCTGAGAGCTTCGACCAGGCATCACTTAGGACGATTTGGAAAAATTTGTGGTAAGGTCTTATGGGACCAAACCGCTGAGGTCATCGGTCCCTAAGCTTACATACTATTCAATCTAACTTAAACTAACTTACGCTAAGGACGACACATACACCCATAACCGAGCGATGACTCGAAACTCCGACGGGGGTAGCCGCGCGGACCGTGACAAGACGCCCTAGACCACACGGCTACCCCGTGCGTTTTAAGACGATTTGGTACGCATCGTAATTTCAAACTGAGCGAAGACGCACTTTCGGGAGTTTCTGTGCGGCCATCCGGATTTAGGCTTCCCGACGTTTCTCTGAGACGAATGCTCAAGCACACGGCCGACTTCCTTCATCAACTGGAGCTTGTGTTCCGTCTGTAATTTCCACAGAAGTGACTGAACAGCAAACCATAACGTTAATTTACCCTTCCTTTCCTAATTTCACATCTGGCAGAAGCCTATATTGTTAACAGTTGAACTGAGTCGTAGTAGAACGTAAACCCGTGCACAGGTCCTGGCGGGGCCATCGGTACCGACCGACCACCATGTCATTGTATGCCAAGAGCATCAGTGGAAACTTTGAACCGGTACTACCAGGTCAAGTTGCTTCTCAATTGGCATCACTCCATTCCAAAACCACCCACCAAGGAAAAATGTCTGGTACTGATCAGATTCGAACTCGGGTCATCCATATGGTAGTCCGCCTTGCTGAGCACTCAGTTACGGACCCAGATGACGGTCCTGAAGCAATTCATTTACAATCCTTTCAGACAGCGTTTCAGCGTTCATGCTGTGAATAACGTCAACTACTGCTTGATGTATTAGAATCAGAACAGGGTGGCAGAATAATGTTGCCGATATAAAAAGGCCAAGAGCATGTGGAAACAAGAATTCAGTTTCAGTACATGCAATCGTGGATACAAGTGACTTACAGTCTCTCTCTCTCTCTCTCTCTCTCTCTATCTATCTATCTCTGTCTATCTCTCTCTCTCTCGTAAAATAAAATGACGATATTCAGGTTCTTAATGCTATTTTGGAATTATCTTTTGTGTAAATATAGAGTTGCTATGTTGGATCCTCAGCCAGGACGGGTAATTCGTACTATAGAACCACTTTGCTCATTCCAGTTGTGGATCACATAGGCTATCCAGCACTCTAATCGGAATTGCGCTCAAAGGCGGCGGCAGGTAGAGAGGTCACTCACTCGCAATTTCTAAAACCAGTGGGAAAAGAGGCTATTTCAGTTGTATTGTAGAGTCTGTGAGCCTACGGGCATACCATCATATTTTCGGATTAATGTCGTCTACGAAATTCCGAGTACAGGAAGGGCAGTTATGTGCGAAAACTATGGTACAATCAGCTTAATGGTTCATGCATCCAAGTTTCTGGCAATAATAATATGCAGGAGGAGAGAAAATAAAATTAAGAATTAGACAGTTGGCGATCAGATTGGCTGTAGGAAAGGCGAAAGCACCACAGGGACCGATCTGACATTGGGCTCTGTAATAAAAACAGCACTTCAAAAAAATCAATACAGATTCAGAGCGTTTGTCGACTTATTTAAAGCGTTGAACAATGTAAAATAAGTTATTCGAAAGTCTCAGGGAAGGAGGTGTAAGGTATAGAGAAATACAGGTACTATGCAGTATGTATAAGAACCAAGACCGACTAGTAAGGTACGAAGACCAAAAACGTACTCGGATTAGAATGGGTACAAGGCAGGGAGGCAACCTTTCACCCCCACTGATCAATGTATACATCGAAGAAGGAAGCACAGAAATAAAAGAAAGGGCCAGCTGTGAGGTTAAGATTCAGGGTGAAAGGATGTCAATGACGATAGCATTGGTATCAATGAAAGTGGTAAGGCATTGCAGGATCCGTTGAATGGAATGAAGAGCGTATTGAGTACACAGAAATGACTGACAGTAAGTCGAAAACAGACTGAAGCAATGAGGAACAGAAGTGATGAGATTATCAAGTAACGTAACAACACAGTTGGGGGCAACAAAGTAGAAAAAGCGAAGGAATTCCGCTGTCGTGGAAGCATGACGGATGATGCGAGGACATAAAAAGCAGACTAGCACTGGAAAAAAGACGGCATTCCTCAGCAAACAAATTCTACTATAGTATCAAAAATGGTTCAAATGGCTCTGAGCACTATGGGACTTAACTACTGTGGTCATCAGTCCCCTAGAACTTAGAACTACTTAAACCTAACTAACCTAAGGACATCACACACATCCATGCCCGAGGCAGGATTCGAACCTGCGACCGTAGCAGTCGCGCGGTTCCGGACTGCGCGCCTAGAACCGCTAGACCACCGCGGCCGGCTATAGTATCAAATATCGGCCTTAATTCGAAGAAGGAATGATTGAAAATGTACGTTTGGAGTTCAGCATTATATGGTAGACAGCTGTGGTCTGTGAGAAAACTGGAAAAGTACAGAACCGAAGCGTCTGAGATGTGCCGCTATAGATGGAAGTTACATATTACATAGACGGAGCAAGCGAAAATTGAGGTGGTTCTCCGCAAAGTCGATGAGTAGAGGAGGGGGAATATGCGGGAAAAATTGACAACGAAAAGGGACAAAATGGCGGGACATCAAGTAGATGTAAAGGATAAAAACTGTAAGGGAAAACAGAATGGAATACACTGATCATCCAGAACATTACGACTACTTATATAATAGCCAGTGTGTCCACCTTTGGCACAGATACCATAAATTCCAGGGAGGAGGGCAATGACCTCTCACACGTCTTTCAGTCACATGCAAGATGTGCTCAATCGCGTTCAGATTGTCGCGGGGTAGCAGACCAATTGGAACTCGCCACTGTGTTCCTAACTACTCAATCACACTCCTGGCCTTGTGACACGGCGCATTATCCTGCTGATAAATGCCACTGCCGTCGGGAAACATCATCACGAAGGGGTGTGCATGGTCTGCAACTAGTGTACGATACTCCTTGGCCGCCAAGGTGCCTTGCATGAGCACCATTGCCCACGTAAATGTTCCACAGAGCATAACGGGACCGCCATCAGCTCATCTCCGACTGGCAGTACAGGTGTCAAGGAGCTGTTCCCATGGAAGATGAAGGATTCACATACTCACATTGGCAAGATGATGAAGGAATTAGGCCGTGCAATGCTCTGCCACTGTGTCAACGTCCAGTGCTGATGGTCACGTTATAACACGTCGTGGTCTCCTGACCGTCATTGCTTACATATTCCACCCTCACAATCATATTCCGCACATCAAGACGCTTCATTCGAACCCAAACTCGATAAGATAAACTCAATGTTGTATGAATTCATGAAAGTGATATGCAAATAACAAGTGCGCACCGAGACTGAAATACTCGAGGCTGGCGTACACACACACACACACACACACACACACACACACACACACACATTCAAGACACGACGGTCGCAGGGGCCTTTAGTTTGGGAGAGGCAACCACACGCCAGGATGCCTGTCCCTTCAGAGGACGAGACAACCTATCTACGTCAGATGGTGACCGCCCGTAGAGCAGACAGCATTTGCCCGAGTGAAAGGGAGAACGACCCCGTGTTCGGCTTAAAAGCAAATTCCGCTACATTGTGTGGGAGCGCCCAGCCTACACACTCTTTACAAACATAGCACACAGTTTCAGAGGTTTTCACAGGGAGACAGCAAACGCCAAACGCTGATGCTACAAATTTCCGGAACGGTCGCCTTAAACGAAACGTCATTCTCCCGTTTTAGAAGAGCAATGCTGATTGGCAGACGATATTCGTGACGCCATGAGCTGAAGGAGTAATGGAAGAGACCAGAAGCTATATCCCTAGACGTCTGGCTTGGAGAGGGGCCGTTCCATTGTCGCTCTTGGAGCGAGAACACGTAACGAAAGCGTGTGCGCTTGTACGTGTACTCAATGAGCGAGGAACAAGTCTCTCCTCAGTACTTCACTGGGAGAACACCTCTGTTGAGAGTGAATCGGAGTGTGACTGTATTGAGTCCTTGCGATTAAGCATTGTTCACTGTGCTGGCCGCCACACTTATTGTGCGGTGTGAACGGAGAGTTATAGTTGAACGCCTACAAACGAATTTTTGAGAGGCATTGCGGTGGACTGGTTATCTGACTGGTGTACTACACCAATAGGTAGACTAGGGGCGAATAGGAGTCCTTAACTTCATCAGGGCGTAGGGAGAGTTTGATTGTTGTTTGTTGTTGTGGTCCTCAGTCCTGAGACTGGTTTGATGCAGCTCTCCATGCTACTCTATCCTGTGCAAGCTTCTGCATCTCCCAGTACCTACTGCAACCTACATCCTTCTGAATCTGCTTAGTGTATTGATCTCTTGGTCTCCCTCTACGATTTTTACCCTCCACACTGCCCTCCAATGCTAAATTTGTGATCCCTTGATGCCTCAAAACATGTCCTACCAACCGATCCCTTCTTCTAGTTAAGTTGTGCCACAAACTTCTCTTCTCCCCAATCCTATTCAATACCTCCTCATTAGTTATGTGATCTACCCATCTAATCAGCATTCTTCTGTAGCACCACATTTCGAAAGCTTCTATTCTCTTCTTGTCCAAACTGGTTATCGTCCATGTTTCACTTCCATACATGGCTACATACAAATACCTTCAGAAACGACTTCCTGACACTTAAATCTATACTCGATGTTAACAAATTTCTCTTCTTCAGAAACGCTTTCCTTGCCATTGCCAGTCTACATTTTATATCCTCTCTACTTCGACCATCATCAGTTATTTTACTCCCTAAATAGCAAAACTCCTTTACTACTTTAAGTGTCTCATTTCCTAATCTAATTCCCTCAGCATCACCAGATTTAATTTGACTACATTCCATTATCCTCGTTTTGCTTTTGTTGATGTTCATCTTATATCCTCCTTTCAAGACACTGTCCATTCCGTTCAACTGCTCTTCCAAGTCCTTTGCTGTCTCTGACAGAATTACAATGTCATCGGCGAACCTCAAAGTTTTTACTTCTTCTCCATGAATTTTAATACCTACTCCGAATTTTTCTTTTGTTACCTTTACTGCTTGCTCAATATACAGATTGAATAACATCGGGGAGAGGCTACAACCCCATCTCACTCCTCTCCCAACCACTGCTTCCCTTTCATGCCGCTCGACTCTTATAACTGCCATCTGGTTTCTGTACAAATTGTAAATAGCCTTTCGCTCCTTGTATTTTACCCCCGCCACCTTCAGAATTTGAAAGAGTATTCCAGTTACATTGTCAAAAGCTTTCTCTAAGTCTACAAATGCTAGAAACGTAGGTTTGCCTTTTCTTAATCTTTCTTCTAAGATAAGTCGTAAGGTTAGTATTGCCTCACGTGTTCCAACATTTCTACGGAATCCAAACTGATTTTCCCCGAGGTCCGCTTCTACCAGTTTTTCCATTCGTCTGTAAAGAATTCGCGTTAGTATTTTGCAGCTGTGACTTATTAAACTGATAGTTCGGTAATTTTCACATCTGTCAACACCTGCTTTCTTTGGGATTGGAATTATTATATTCTTCTTGAAGTCTGTGGGTATTTCGCCTGTCTCATACATCTTGCTCACCAGATGGTAGAGTTTTGTCATGACTGGCTCTCCCAAGGCCATCAGTAGTTCTAATGGAATGTTGTCTACTCCCGGGGCCTTGTTTCGACTCAGGTCTTTCAGTGCTCTGTCAAACTCTTCACGCAGTATCTTATCTCCCATTTCATCTTCATCTACATCCTCTTCCATTTCCATAATATTGTCCTCAAGTGCATAGCCCTTGTATAAACCCTCTATCTACTCCTTCCACCTTTCTGCCTTCCCTTCTTTGCTTAGAACTGGGTTGCCATCTGAGCTCTTCATATTCATACAAGTGTTTCTCTTCTCTTCCAAAGGTCTCTTTAATTTTCCTGTAGGCAGTATCTATCTTACCCCTAGTGAGACAAGCCTCTACATCCTTACATTTGTCCTCTAGCCATCCCTGCTTAGCCATTTTGCACTTCCTTTCGATCTCATTTTTGAGACTTATGTATTCCTTTTTGTCTGCTTTATTTACTGCATTTTTATATTTTCTCCTTTCATCAATTAAATTCAATATTTCTTCTGTTACCCAAGGATTTCTATTAGCCCTCGTCTTTTTACCTACTTGATCCTCTGCTGCCTTCACTACTTCATCCCTCAGAGCTACCCATTCTTCTTCTACTGTATTCCTTTCCCCATTCCTGTCAATTGTTCCCTTATGCTGTCCCTGAAACTCTGTACACCCTCTGGTTCTTTCAGATTATCCAGGTCCCATCTCCTTAAATTTCCACCTTTTTGCAGTTTCTTCAGTTTCGATCTGGAGTTCATAACCAATAGATTGTGGTCAGAATCCATATCTGCCCCTGGAAATGTCTTACAATTTAAAACCTGGTTCCTAAATCTCTGTCTTACCATTATATAATCTACCTGATACCATTTAGTATCTCCAGGGTTCTTCCATGTATACAACCTTCTTTCATGATTCTTAAACCAAGTGTTAGCTATGATTAAGTCATGCTCTGTGCAAAATTCTACAAGGCGGCTTCCTCTTTCATTTCTTCCCCCCAATCCATATTCACCTATTATGTTTCCTTCTCTCCCTTTTCCTACACTGGAATTCCAGTCACCCATGACTATTAAATTTTCGTCTCCCTTCACTACCTAAATAATTTCTTTTATCTCGTCATACATTTCATCAATTTCTTCATCATCTGCAGAGCTAGTTGGCATATAAACTTGTACTACTGTAGTAGGCATGGGCTTTGTATCTATCTAGGCCACAATAATGCGTTCACTATGCTGTTAGTAGTAGCTAACTCGCACTCCTATTTTTATATTCATTATTAAACCTACTCCTGCATTACCCCTATTTCATTTTGTATTCATAACCCTGTAATCACCTGACCAAAAGTCTTGTTCCTCCTGCCACCGAACTTCACTAATTCCCACTATATCTAACTTTAACCTATCCATTTCCCTTTTTAAATTTTCTAACCTATCTGCCCGATTATGGGATCTGACATTCCACGCTCCGATCCGTAGAATGCCAGTTTTCTCTCTCCTGATAACGACGTCCTCTTGAGTAGTCCGCGCCCGGAGATCCGAATGGGGGACTATTTTACCTCCGGAATATTTTACCCAAGAGGACGCCATCATCATTTAATCATACAGTAAAGCTGCATGTCCTCGGGGAAAATTACGGCTGTAGTTTCCCCTTGCTTTCAGCCTTTCGCAGTACCAGCACAGCAAGGCCGTTTTGGTTAATGTTACAAGGCCAGATCAGTCAATCATCCAGACTGTTGCCCCTGCAACTACTGAAAAGGCTGCTGCCCCTCTTCAGGAACCACACGTTTGTCTGGCCTCTCAACAGATACCCCTCCGTTGTGGTTGCACCTACGGTACGGCCATCTGAATCGCTGAGGCACGCAAGCCTCCCCACCAACGGCAAGGTCCATGGTTCATGGAGGAAGAGTTTGATTGGCGAAGGTAAATCCAGATAGAACGAGAGTTATCTTATTTGTCAGTAGCGAGCGGCGCAGACAGCAGTCATCACAGCTTACGGTATTGTGCGTTACAGCTCTTGCGAGCCCCATACTTCCTCCACAACAGTACACTTCACTGCATTTCACACGCGACAGCCTCGACCGTGCCTAGCAACATTCTAACGGATAATTATTCACGTTGAGTAGGCGCGGCTCTCAGCCATTCTGCCAAGTCAATAACAATCTTAAACATTGTATAGAAGTTTCATTAGCGAATCCTATCCTTTCGAGGTAACTTCACATTCCGAAAAGAACCCGGAAGTAACTTGTTCAGTTCATAACTAAAAGTGCCATTGTGATTTCTCAGAATTTTTGCAAAATAAATAATAACTTTCGTTAGTTTCATGTTTTTCTTACACTAACTAGCACTGTTCCAGTACCGAAGTATCCCACTAGTTACGTAAGAAATTTTGTGAATTTTTGTGTCATTTCCTTACAGCGGACGACTCCAGAAGATATTCATTGCTGAATGTTTTTCAGGCATTTCTCTTTAGAACGTTAGGAGCGTCTGTCTGACTTCTGTAGTAGTGTGGGGGTGGAAATTTAATCTTGCAGGAGCCACAGGGTAAAGGGTACATCTCAGATTAATCCGTTGCGCAGAATGACGGAATAGCACCGACACGCTCACAACATGTCGTAGTTGCCGATGTCGTGATGTTACCAGTGGTACATGCACGGGTAGTCGGCTGCGGAGGCCCATCGTTACGAGTGTTCGGTGCACTGTGTGTTCACACTCGCTCTTGTACTCCGCCCAGCATTAAAGTTTGTTGTTAGTTCCGCCTGTCATGTTTTACCAATCTGTCAAACCTATTACGTCCGACATCTGTAATGAAGGGTGGCCGCTCAACCCCACGACTCCTGGACGTGGCTTCACCTCGGTTTTGCCACGTTTTGAAGACACTCACCATGCCACTCTTCGAACGCCCGACAAGCCGTCCAGTTTCCGAAATCTTTCCCATTCTACACACAGACACCACGCTCGCTGGTGCTACATGCACCGTGCTTATGACTAGCAGTCATTCCACGCCAGGTGCCGCTGCTATCCCCTAGACGAATTTATGTCAATAGTATGTCGGTGGTCGAAATGTTGCGGCTGACCAGCGTATATCAGACAAGTAGCTGAGGACGTGGGTGTAAGTGTAACTCAAATGAAGAGGCTGGCACACGAGAGGATTTCGTGACTGGGCGCATCAAACCAGTCAGAAGAGCGACGACCAAATGAAAAACTTCAGACTGAATGACATGAATGACAGACAACGCTGTCCTACGGCCTCCTCAGTTAATGTCCCCTTCCATGTTTCCGATTTTTGTCTGGTTTCTGTACAAGTTGTAAATAATCTTTCGTTTTCTGTATTAAGTTCCTGATACCATTAGATGTCAAAGAATTTATACCAGTCAACAGCGTCAAAATTTTTTCTCGAAGGCAGAAATGCTACAAGTGTTGGTTTTCAGCATTAAGGTTTAGGTTCAGTATTTCGTCGTGTTTAACTTAATCTTTCCGGAAGTCAAACTGATCTTCTCCGCTGGGCGGCTTCTATTAGTCGTTTTATTCTTCTGCAAATAATTTTGTATAGATAAAAATGTCACTGAATATATTGTATGTCATGACCAGTGTACTAAGGAAGGGTAGATACATGACCTACTATTTACAAAATACAAAATCAATTTACAGAAACTGTTATATCGGAACCGTTTCAGGAATGTTGAATATCTAAATTAAAAACTAATGAACTATAACTGATGCAAGCGTCCTGAAGAAATTGCCCCCCATCTCTAGAAATGCTGTGTGCCACGCCATTAAATTGACGGTTCGCGGCTAAAAATGGTGTTTGTAGTTTTGTTCATAGTTAGTATTAACAGATTTATTTACAAAAAAACATTTGCAAAATTCAAATCAAATGGCTCTGAGCACTATGGGACTCAAGATCTGATGTCATCAGTCCCCTAGAACTTAGAACTACTTAAACATAACCAACCTAAGGACATCACACACATCCACGCCCGAGGCGGGATTCGAACCTGCGGCCGTAGCGTGGTTCCGGACTGAAGCGCCTCAAACCGCTCGGCCACAGCGTCCGGTGCTAGTACCTATTGTGTGGCTTGAAGTGTGTGAGCATCCCATAGTGACTTCTCTTCCTTGTATTCCTTTTTTTAAAAAATTTTGTGGCTAAAGCTTTATCGCTTCATATTTATTTTTTAGGTGACATACTAGTTTGAATGTTTTACTTCTGATGAAGGCACTCCAAGTAGTGCCGAAACCAAGTCAAAAGACTTAATTTTGGCGACCGAGGGCTTTTATTGCTTTAATTTTACTTTGTAAACGGTCGCTGACCACCCAGCCATGTTTACAACTTCAACCTGCCTTTATGTTCAAGTATTCAGTCTCCGCCGTGTTCTCATATTTTTGTCAAATCCCTGTAAGTTATACAATCGAAATTAGCAATGAAAGGTAATGTTGTTGTTGTTGTTGTTGTTGTTGTGGTCTTCAGTCCTGAGACTGGTTTGATGCAGCTCTTCATGCTACTCTATCCTGTGCAAGCTTCTTCGTCTCCCAGTACCTACTGCAACCTACATCCTTCTGAATCTGTTTAGTGTATTCATCTCTTGGTCTCCCTCTACGATTTTTACCCTCCACGCTGCCCTCCAATACTAAATTGGTGATCCCTTTATGCCTCAGAACATGTCCTACCAACCGATCCCTTCCTCTAGTCAAGTTGCGCCACAAACTTCTCTTCTCCCCAGTCCTATTCAGTACCTCCTCATTAGTTATGTGATCTACCCATCTAATCTTCAGTATCCTTCTGTAGCACCACATTTCAAAAAGCTTCTATTCTCTTCTTGTCTAAACTATTTATCGTTCTCTTCTTCAGATACACTTTCCTTGCTATTGCCAGTCTACATTTTATATCCACTCTACTTCAACCATGAATAGTTATTTTGATCCCCAAATAGCAAAACTCATTTACTACTTTAAGTGTCTCATTTCCTAATATAACTCCCGCAGCATCACCCGATTGAACTGGACTACATTCCATTATCCTCGTTTTGCTATTGTTGATGTTCTTCTTATATCCTCCTTTCAAGGCACTGTCCATTCCGTTCAGCTGCTCTTCCAGGTCCTTTGCTGTCTCTGACAGAATTACAATGTCATCGGCGAACCTCAAAGTTTTTATTTCATCTCCATGGATTTTCATTCCTACTCCGAATTTTTCTTTTGTTTCATTTACTGCTTGCTCAATATACAGATTGAATAACATCGGGGATAGGCTTCATCCCTGTCTCACTCCCTTCCCAACCACTGCTTCCGTTTCATGCCCCTCGACTCATATAATCTAAAGATATTTGTTACTCAATGGAGATGCAATTGTTGCCGGCCGTTGTGGACGAGCGGTCTCTAGGCTCTTCAGTCCAGAACCGTGCTGCTGCTACGGTCGCAGGTTCGAATGCTGCCTCGGGCATGGTTGTGTGTGATGTCCTCAGGTTAATTATGTTTAAGTAGTTCCAAGTCTAGGGGACTGATGACATCAGATGTTAAGTCCCATCGTGCTTAGAGCTATTTGAACCATCTGAAGGTACTAGCGAAGCCTCGAAGTTGCGCTGTTGTATTTCACCACGAACGATTTCAGTACAGTGCCCTTAATTAATGGGGATTTTCGCATTATTATATGCAGTAGGTTATTACACTTACTAATATTGAGAGAACTGCCAGTCATTACACGACCCATTTATTTTCTGCAAATACTCATTGATTTGTTCACAACTTTCGTGTGATACTACTTTCCTGTAGACTACAGCATCATCGGCAAATAGTCTAAGGCCGCTGTCAATACTATCAACCAGATATTTTATGTAAATCGTAAAAAGGAGAGGACCTACTACGCTGCCCCGGGGCATACCTGAAGTTACTCTTGTTTCTGTTGAAGTTACCCCGCTCAGGACGACATACTGCTCCCTGTCTGTTAGAAAACTTTCTATCCAACCGGATATGTCCCTGGATAGACTGATAGCGCGAACTTTTTGTAGCAAGCAAGCACTTTGCCACTATAGTCACCAGATCTTATTACTCTTGTGCCTTTGTGGCCTGCTTTGGAGAGAAGAGTGCGTGGTCACTGACCACCTCCGTCATCGTTACCTGAACTTGCCGTTACTTTCCAAAAAAAATAAAATAAAATAAAATAAAATACCGGTTCAAATGGCTCTGAGCACTATGGGACTTAATATGTGAGGTCATCAGTCCCCTAGAGCTTAGATCTACACCAACCTAACTAACTTAAGGACATCACACACATCCATGCCCGAGGCAAGATTTGAACCTGCGACGGCAGCAGTCGCGCAGTCCCTGAGTAAAGCGCCTAGAACCGCTCGGCCACTGGGGCTGACCATTATTTTCCATAAACAACAGATAGGATTCCCTCGAAAAACGTACAAGACCTGTATTTATCCTTTCTAGGTCGGCTGGGAGCTATTTCGGATGCCCACAGTTTTCGTACACCATATTAGGCATGGTTATGCGTTGACTTTGTGCTGTCTCCGTATTTTTGTCCACCTGCTGCGCTTCAGATTCCACTGAAGTTGACATCGAACACTTCTTCTAAGAAAACTGAACCGGAAAGGTGCGAACAGGAAAAAGCATTCCTATTTTTGGTAATCCACAGTGTTTTTGGGTCCACTGCAATCAACCCGTCTGCAGACCGCGTTCTCGGCTGAAGAAAGGCATCATGTCTTTTCTTGTCGTCCTCAGGAGCCGCGCAGCTGACGTATCTTGGTCTTTTTGCGTCTATCCGGTAACCCTCCGTCGCCGCGCAAGCCTTCAAGCACGACCCGCGGAACAATCGCTCAAGCCGGCTCGCAAGAACCATTACTTACTTTCTTGTTCCTGTCTTGTCGGACGTCGTTTTGCCGGGCGTTTGACGTCGCTCGCCGTTGCTGCTGCTGACAAAACCCGCAGAAAAACGCCGAAGTCTGAGCTTATTCCGCAGGTATTTGCTCCGCCGTCCGCTGCGACTTGTTACGGCGACGTTTTTCCCCACGCCCCCCTCTCTCGCCGACGTCGGAGGTCCCCCGGACGTAATGCGACGTAATGAGTGCATGATCCGGTTTATCGGAACACAAATTGTTCCTTCACGTACCGCCGGGCTGTCGCTCGGTACAAGACGCTGGAGCGACAATAAGACGAGCAGTGGTGCCGACCCTGAGTGGAGTGAAACGAATTGCGGACGTCCCGTGCGGTACGCACGGTGATTGAGAGCAAGCCGTCGCGTTTGACAGCATTTATTTCTCGTGGGTATTGCGCTGTCATATTCGTTCGAGCAAGTGACTGCGATACATGGTACACTCACGTTCAGTCTAATCAGAGACTTCAAGCTAATAGTGAGCGGCACTAGAGATGGCAACAATCTACATGAACTTACATACTCCACAAGCCATCATATGGCGCATGGCGGAGGGTACTGTGCAGTCATTAACTCTGCTGTTCCAATTGCCAACGGAGACTGGAAAGACCGAGTGTCTATTTGGCTCCGTACAATCCTTAATTTTTCTTATCTAACCGACGAGTTAAAACCAATCCCGGAGTATTTTAGTTCCGAATAACCGGTATTTTTGGGTCTTTCTTTGGTCTCGTTCATAACGAGAGGTTTTCTTTTTCATAACCAAGTCTGAAATCGATATATCTGTTTGCCACAGCAGAAGTGTTAAATTTTTTTGTTTTTACACTAAATGTCTGAAAGACAGGTTGTTTTTGTTGTGGTCTTCAGTCCTGAGACTGGTTTGATGCAGCTCTCCATGCTACCCTATCCTGTGCAAGCTTCATCATCTCCCAGTACTTACTGCAAACTACATCCTTCTTAATCTGCTTAATGTATTCATCTCTTGGGCTCCCTCTACGATTTTTACCCTCCACGATGCCCTCCAATGCTACATTTGTGATCCCTTGATGCCTCAAAACATGTCCTACCAACCGATCCCTTCTTCTTGTCAAGTTGTGCCACAAACTCCTCCCCAATTCAATAGCTCCTCTTAGTTATGTGATCTAGCAATCTAATCTTCAGCATTCTTCTGTAGCACCAAATTTCGAAAGCTTCTGTTCTCTTCTTGTCCAAACTATTTATCGTCCATGTTTCACTTCCATACATGGCTACACTCCATACAAATACTTTCAGAAACGACTTCCTGACACTTAAATCTATACTCGATGTTAACAAATTTCTCTTCTTCAGAAACGCTTTCCTTGCCATTGCCAGTCTACATTTTACATTTTCTCTACTTCGATCATCATCAGTTATTTTGCTCCCCAAATAGCAAAACTCCTTTACTACTTTAAGCGTCTCATTTCCTAATCTAATTCCCTCAGCATCACCCGACTTAATTCGACTACATTCCATTATCCTCGTTTTGCTTTTGTTGATGTTCATCTTATATCCTCTTTTCAAGACACTGTCCATTCCGTTCAACTGCTCTTGCAAGTCCTTTGCTGTCTCTGATAGAATTACAATGTCAATCTTTGAATGATATTGATTCCGACGAAAGGAGCACACTAACACACCGAAACCTTATAGAACGATTATTTACGAACAGATCAAACATTAAATGTTGGCCAATAGTTTAATTCGTTACTGAAATTTCAACTATTGTCATGTAACCGTTTCTGGTAAATGCTATATTTAGTGTACGATCTAAATTGCTCATCTGAATTTTTTTGGAACGGCGGTTAGTGTGGTCAGCAAAAATTCAACTGTATTCAAATATTCATAAAAATTAAAACAATATCCTTGACTAAAAACGGATTTTTCATGCGAAATAATTGAAGGAAAAACTGTGTGCCGGACCGAGACTCGAACTCAGGATCTTTGCCTTTCGCGGGAAAGTGCTCTACCAACTGAGCTACCCAAGCACGACTCACGCCCCGTCCTCACAGCTTTACTTCTGCCAATACCTCGTCTCCTACCTTCCAAACTTTACAGAAGCGCTCCTGCGATCCTTGCAGAACTAGCACTTCTGAAAGAAAGGATATTGCGGAGACATGGCTTAGCCACAGCCTGGGGGATGTTTCCAGAATGAGATCTTCACTCTGCAGCGGAGTGTGCGCTGATCTGAAACTTCCTGGCAGATTAAAACCGTGTGCTGGACCGAGACTCGAACTCGGGATCTTTACCTTTCGCGGGCCGTGAGTCGTGCTTGGGTAGCTCAGTCGGTAGAGCAATTGCCCGCGAAAGGCAAAGGTCCCGAGTTCGAGTCTCGGCCCTACACACAGTTCTAATCTGCTTGGAAATTTCATATCAGGGCACACTCATCTTTGTTGCACAAAAGCTCTATTTATCTGCCATTTCGGAGAAATAATAAAAGACAAAAAGAAATTATGGCAACGTAATGAAATAAAAACGTCACAGTCATTAATATTTTAATAAAAATAAAAACTGATATGCTGACTTTATATCTATCTACTTGCAGCCCTTGGACAACTTAACGCAAAAAACGTAGGTCTACAAAATCACTTTTCCCGTTTCAGTGCTGGCTATTCGTAATGGCCAAATACTTGTAGGATCTTTGATTACAATATAATTTCTGAACAGATATTTAAAAGATTAGAATGAGCAGGACAGATCTGGTGAATTTTTCTGTAGAATTCACCTCCTCATTGCTTTTCGAGAAAAGCAGCGAACGGCTGACTGACTATTCTTCTATTTTTTTATATTTGTATTCTATGTATCCTGAAACGTACAATGCAGAAGTCTGACGGAGAGTTAAACCTGTCAATGTTTGTTCGATGTCTCCGTCTATAGCTGGAAACGATAGTAATAAAAGTCCAAAAATCTGTTCTGTCACAAACCGATTGTTCTGAGCTGTTCTAACAGTCGGCTGAACCTGGAGATGGAAGGAACCGGTATAACGGAAAACAGTTTGCTTCAGCGATAGCTTCCATCCCTATTTATTTTCTCTTCGCCTTCCTTAGGTGAGATGTGCGAAGGCGGCAGTAGATTCATTCTGCAGTCAGCAGCAAATACCGGTTCCCTAAATTTCCTCAGTGTTTCTCGGAAAGGACGTCGTCTTCCGTCCAGAGATTCTCATTTGAGTTCACAGGGCATCTCCGTAATAATAGTGTGCTGATCAGGCCTACGGACAACAAATCTACGAGAAGCGTTCAGTAAGTAATGCAACACATTTTCTTTTCTCAGCTAATCTCGGTTGAAAAAAATGCGGAGTTTGTTGTGGGACATCGTGGAATATTCCCGCTTCAGATCCCCAACTTTCATGAAGTTCAAGAAAGACAGTTTTGCAGCCCTTAAATATACTTATTTTAGAGAAAAATAGAGAAACACAAAATCAAGCAAGGAGCAAGCGCTGAATTAACCGATCAGAGGAATCAATTACTCGGTAAATATCATACGGCTCGTAATGCGGCTCATAAATACCAACTTTCAGACAAGGAGGCGAAAAGTAATGACTAATCGCATTCTACATTTCCTCTTCAGATAATCGCAATGACAACTGACAGCTTATTATTAGTAATTAATTACAGAATACAAGTTATAGCATAACTTGGCGATTAGGAGGCTTCAGTAACCTAAATAACACCGAGTACCAGTAACGTTCAGCAGAAAGATTTGAAAATTTCAGTGTTTATAATGACACCAATCACGACGAGGGATACAGAATGTTGCTCCACTTTATCAGGAAGCAGCTCCACGGATCCACGGTGCGTCACAGTGGTTACTGAGTGGCGGCGATGACAGGTAGAAGGCGCAACCAGGCCACGAGCGGTCGTCCGACAAAAATGTTGCCAACCGGCCGACGGGATGACGGCCTGCTGCTTGTAGTCGACGCTGACCCCGGTGAAGTACTCCGAAAAATGGTTCAAATGGCTCTGAGCACTATAGGACTTAACATCTGAGGTCATCAATCCCCTACAACTTAGAACTACTTAAACCTAACTAACCTAAGGACATCACACACATCCATGGCCGAGGCAGGCTTCGAACCTGCGACCGTAGCGGTCGTGCGGTTCCAGACTGTAGCGCCTAGAACCGCTCGGCCACCCCATCCGGCATGAAGTTCTCCGGTATCTGCGCTCTGCGCAGGCCCGCCTTGCGTAGCTCGTGGCTTCGGGCGCTCCGACCTCGTGATCACCTCTTGTCGGGGCGCTACCGCCAATCCCCAAACCTGGTGCCTCCCTCGGGTCAGTGAACCTCGTATATCTATTGGCAATCAAAGACCTTCAGAGGACACAACTCACAGATACCAACTCTTTCTCATACATACTGCCAACGAGGTCACAAGAGGGCTTGTCGATACAACCCTAGAGCTAGTGGCGCCGGAGAGGATAGTCTACTAATTTAATGGCGCCAAGGCTCAGGAGGTGCGGTGCAAGCAGAGAGCTGTCACTGAGATTCTTATGCCGGAAAACCATAGCATCGCAGAAAGACATAGCCGCTTGCAGGACGTCTACGCAGACGGAGCATTGAGCAAAAGCACGGCGAGTCGTTGCGCGAGGCGTCTGTCACCACAGCAGCAAGGTCGCACAACCCTGTACCATATTCTGCGTGCCGCCCGGGGGCGCACAGCTGTGACTCCTGCAATGCCGGAAAGTGCTGATATCGACGGATCACAATAAAACAGCTCGCTGCTCAACTTGAGTCTGCTGCTGGCGCTGACACACTCGTCCACCAGCTGGGGTATTCACAGCTGTGTGTCCGCGTGTTCCTCGCAGCCTAACAAAACACCTTAAAAATCAACAAAGGACCATCTGAACGGAATTTCTTGCGTGTTACGTGGCTCATCGTGGCTATTTTTTGTCGAACACCGTCACAGGCGATGATACATGGATTCCATTGAGTGGCGGCATACCTTCGATGAAAAAATTGGAAGCCTCACCCACAGCAGGTAATGCCATGGCGATAATCTTCTTGGACTCTAAACTCCGTCCGAACAGGCCCCGACCGGCCACCGTGTCATCCTCAGACCACAGGTGTCACTGGATGCGGATGTCGAGGGTCATGTGGTCAGCGCACTGCGCTTACCGCCGTGTGTCAGTTTGCGAGACCAGAGCCGCTACTTCTCAGTCAAGTAGCTCCTCAGTTTGCCTCACAAGGGCTGAGTGCACCCCGCTTGCCAACAGCGCTCGCCATACCGGATGGTCACCCATCCAAGTGCTAACCCAGTCCGACAGCGCTTAACTTCGGTGAGCTGACGGGAACCGGTGCTACCACTGCGGCAAGGCCAATGGCCTTGGACTCTAAAGGGGTTATCTTGTTTGATGTCCTCCATCACAGTCCAACGATCAACTCTGAAGTGTATTGTGCTACCCTCAGGTTGTTGGAGAAACGACATCGTCGGGTTCGTCGCCACAAAAATGCAAAGGAACGTTTCCTTTTCCGTAAGGCACCCGCACCCGAGAGGAGCTCATGAAACTTCATAGGACTCTTCTTCCGCCGGCCCTTGTGACCGAGCGGTTCTAGGCGGTTCAGTCTGGAACCGCGCGACCTCTACGATCGCAGGTTCGAATCCTGCCTCGGGCATGGATGTGTGTGATGTCCTTAGGTTAGTTAGGTTTAAGCAGTTCTAAGTTCTAGGGGAGTGATGACCTCAGATGTTAAGTTCCATAGTGCTCAGAGCCATTTGAACTATTTTTTGACTCTTCTTCCTCATCCACCCCACAGGCCCTATCCCTCACTTTCGTCTTCCATTTGTTGCGCCCAATGGAGGTCGCACTGAGCGGGAAGCGGTACGTGGATGATGGGGAGGTTATTCATACAGCAACACCTTGGCTGCGACGTCGAGTAGTCAAGCAGTATCGTGCAGGCGTATAGGAAATCTCGCTAGGGTGGCGTAAGACCGTAGCATTACGTTGAAAAATATGGTTCCGTAGCACAGATGGTGGGGAATAATATGCTACCGAGCGAGGCGGGGCAGTGATTAGTATACTGGGCTCGCAGTCGGGAGGACGATGGTTCAAACCTCCGTCCTGCCATTCTCATTAGATTATCCGTTACTTCCCTAAATCGCTTCGGGCAAATCATGTTATGGTTCCTCTGAAAAGGCTCTGCCGACTTCCTTCTCCGTCCTTTCCTAATAGGATGGCACCGATACACCGTTGTTTGGTCCCCTCCCCCGAATCAACCAATAATATACTGTACTGCAATCCTGAATAAAAGTACTCTGCTTACAGAAATGAAATGTAGCGCGTTACGTATTGAACGCCCCTTGTTGTAGCAGGTTTCTGAATTGTTTGGATCTCTTCCGGTGAAAGGGTACAGTACCGCACGACATTGAAAATAGGTGCAACACTCTTCGTTGGTTGCGGGCCATCAACCGGCCTCCTCCTCACCAACACATCACTGGCACCGAGGCAGAACCAACTGTCATCAGAAAACTCAACAGACCTCCACCCTGCCCTCCAATGAGCTCTCGCTTGACACCACAGAAGTCGTCAGTGGCAGTGGTTTGAGGTCGGTGGAACCCACGCTGCAGGGAATGTCGCTCGGAGCTGAACTTAAAGAAAGCAGTTTTTAACAGTCCATCGATTCACTGTGGTGGCAACTGCTGCTGAGATTGCTGCTGAAGATGCACCACGATGCGACAGAGCCTTACGCTAAACGCGGTTGTCTTCCCTCTCTCCAGACCCTGGTCGTCCTGCAATCGTACATTCCCGCGACCACGGCTGCCAGCAGTCATGTACAGTGCCTACATTCCTGCCACGTCACTCTGCAGTATCGAAGCAGGAACATCCAACTTCCGGTAGCCATAGTACAAAACTTCGTTCAAACTCAGTTAAATGCTGATAATGGCGTCTTTATCGCATTAAAGGCATTCTTGAGTGACATTAACTCACCACGTACAATCTCAAAGATAAGTAACACTCATGACCGTTACAATATGTATTTAAGGCAAACGTACACTTTTTTTTTTTGTCATCAGTCTACTGACTGGTTTGATGCGGCCCGCCACGAATTCCTTTCCTGTGCTAACCTCTTCATCTCAGAGTAGCACTTGCAACCTACGTCATCAATTATTTGCTTGACGTATTCCAATCTCTGTCTTCCTCTACAGTTTTTGCCCTCTACAGCTCCCTCTAGTACCATGGAAGTCATTCCCTCATGTCTTAGCAGATGTCCTATCATCCTGTCCCTTCTCCTTATCAGTGTTTTCCACATATTCCTTTCCTCTCCGATTCTGCGTAGAACCTCCACACTCCTTACCTTATCAGTCCACCTAATTTTCAACATTCGTCTATAGCACCACATCTCAAATGCTTCGATTCTCTTCTGTTCCGGTTTTCCCCACAGTCCATGTTTCACTACCATACAATGCTGTACTCCAGACGTACATCCTCAGAAATTTCTTCCTCAAATTAAGGCCGGTATTTGATATTAGTAGACTTCTCTGGGCCAGAAATGCCTTTTTTGCCATAGCGAGTCTGCTTTTGATGTCCTCCTTGCTCCGTCCGTCATTGGTTATTTTACTGCATAGGTAGCAGAATTCCTTAACTTCATTGACTTCGTGACCATCAATCCTGATGTTAAGTTTCTCGCTGTTCTCATTTCTACTACTTCTCATTACCTTCGTCTTTCTCCGATTTACTCTCAAACCATACTGTGTACTCATTAGACTGTTCATTCCATTCAGCAGATCATTTAATTCTTCTTCACCATCACTCAGGATAGCAATATCATCAGCGAATCGTATCACTGATATCCTTTCACCTTGTATTTTAATTCCACTCCTGAACCTTTCTTTTATTTCCATCATTGCTTCCTCGATGTACAGATTGAAGAGTAGGGGCGAAAGCCTACAGCCTTGTCTTACACCCTTCTTAATACGAGCACTTCGTTCTTGATCGTCCACTCTTATTATTCCCTCTTGGTTGTTGTACACATTGTATATGACCCGTCTCTCCCTATAGCTTACCCCTACTTTTTTCAGAATCTCGAACAGCTTGCACCATTTTATATCGTCGAACGCTTTTTCCATGTCGACAAATCCTATGAAAGTGTCTTGATTTTTCTTTAGCCTTGCTTCCATTATTAGCCGTAACGTCAGAATTGCCTCTCTCGTCCCTTTACTTCCTAAAGCCAAACTGATCGTCACCTAGCGCATTCTCAATTTTCTTTTCCATTCTTCTGTATATTATTCTTGTAAGCAGCTACGATGCATGAGCTGTTAAGCTGATTGTGCGATAATTCGCGCACTTGTCAGCTCTTGCCGTCTTCGGAATTGTGTGGATGATGCTTTTCCGAAAGTCAGATGGTATGTCGCCAGACTCATATATTCTACACACCAACGTGAATAGTCGTTTTGTTGCCACTTACCCCAATGATTTTAGAAATTCTGATGGAATGTTATCTATCCCTTCTGCCTTATTTGATCGTAAGTACTCCAAAGCTCTTTTAAATTCCGATCCCCTATCTCTTCTAAATCGACTCCTGTTTCTTCTTCTATCACATCAGACAAATCTTCACCCTCATAGAGGATTTCAATGTATTCTTTCCACCTATCTGCTCTCTCCTCTGCATTTAACAGTGGAATTCCCGTTGCACTCTTAATGTTACCACCGCTGCTTTTAATGTCACCAAAGGTTGTTTTGACTTTCCTGTATGCTGAGTCTGTCCTTCCGACAATCGTATCTTTTTCGATGTCTTCACATTTTTCCTGCAGCCATTTCGTCTTAGGTTCCCTGCACTTCCTATTTATTTCATTCCTCAGCGACTTGTATTTCTGTATTCCTGATTTTCCCGGAACATGTTTATACTTCCTCCTTTCATCAATCAACTGAAGTATTTCTTCTGTTACCCATGGTTTCTTCGCAGCTACCTTCTTTGTACCTATGTTTTTCTTCCCAACTTCTGTGATGGCCCTTTTTAGAGATGTCCATTCCTCTTCAACTGTACTGCCTACTGCGCTATTCCTTATTGCTGTATCTATAGCGTTAGAGAATTTCAAACGTATCTCGTCATTCCTTAGTACTTCCGTATCCCACTTCTTTGCGTATTGATTCTTCCTGACTAATGTCTTGAACTTCAGCCTACTCTTCATCACTACTATATTGTGATCTGAGTCTATATCTGCTCCTGGGTACGCCTTACAATCCAGTATGCAGTGGTTTCCATTGCCTTCTGAATCCTCATGTCGTTGATCATTGCTGATTGTTCCGCCTTTGGGGGCAATTTCCCAGCCCTGGGACAAGAGAGTGCCGTGAATCCTCTATCCGCTCCTCCGCCCTCTTTGACAAGGCCGTTGGCAGAATGAGGCTGACTTCTTATGCCGGAAGTCTTCGGCCGCCAATGCTGATTATTTATCAAAATTTAGGCAGTGGCGGGGATCGAACCCGGGACCAAAGATGTTTTGATTATGAATCAAAGACGCTACCCCTAGACCACGGGTCTACACCAAGAAGAAACGCAAATGTTAAACGGGTATTCGTTGGACAAATATATTATACTAGAACTGACATGTGATTACACTTTCAAGCATTTTGGGTGTATAGATCCAGAGAAATCAGTACCCAGAACAACCACCTCTTGCCGTAATAACGACCTTGATACGCCTGGGCATTGAGCCAAAAAGAGCTTGGATGGCGTGTACAGGTACAGCTGCCCATGCAGCTTCAACAGCATACCACAGTTCATCAAGAGTAGTGACTGGCGTGTTGTGACGAGCCAGTTGCTCGGCCACTATTGACCAGACGTTTTCAGTTGGTGAGAGATATGGAGAATGTGCTGCCCAGGGCAGCAGTCGAACATTTTCTGTATCCAGAAAGGCCCGTACAGGATCTGATATATGCGGTCGTGCATTATCCTGCTGAAATGTAGGGTTTCGCAGGAATAGAATGAAGGATAGAGCCACGGGTCGTTTGTTGTTGTTGTGGTCTTCAGTCCTGAGACTAGTTTGATGCAGTTCTCCATGCTACTCTACCCTGTGCAAGCTTCTTCATCTCCCAGTACTTACTGCAACCTACATCCTTCTGAATCTGTTTAGTGTATTCATCTCTTGCTCTCCCTCTACGATTTTTACCCTCCACGCTGCCCTCCAGTACTAAATTGGTGGTCCCTTCTTGCCTCAGAATATCTCCTACCAACCGATCCCTTCTTCTTCTCAAGTTGTGCCACAAACTTCTCTTCTCCCCAATCCTATTCAATACCTCCTCATTAGTTACGTGATCTACCCACCTTATCTTCAGCATTCTTCTGTAGCACCACTTTTCGAAAGCTTCTATTCTCTTCTTGTCCAAACTAGTTATCGTCCATGTTTCACTTCCGTACATGGCTAATATCCATACAAATACTTTCAGAAACGACTTCCTGACACTTAGATCTATACTCGATGTTAACAAATTTGTGTTCTTCAGAAATGATTTCCTTGCCATTGCCAGTCTACATTTGATATCCTCTATACTTCGACCATCATCAGTTATTTTGCTCCCCAAATAGCAAAACTCATTTACTACTTTAAGTGTCTCATTTCCTAATCTAATTCCCTCAGCATCACCCGATTTAATTTGACTACATTCCATTATCCTCGTTTTGCTTTTGTTGATGTTCGTCTTATATCTTCCTTTCAAGACACTGTCCATACCGTTCAACTGCTCTTCCAAGTCCTTTGCTGTCTCTGACAGAATTACAATGTCATCGGCGAACCTCAAAGTTTTTACTTCTTCTCCATGAATTTTTATACCTACTCCGAATTTTTCTTTTGTTTCCTTTACTGCTTGCTCAATCTACAGATTGAATAACATCGGGGAGAGGCTACAACCCTGTCTCACCCCTTTCCCAACCACTGCTTCCCTTTCATGCCCCTCGACTCTTATAACTGCCATCTGGTTTCTGTACAAATTGTAAATAGCCTTTCGCTCCCTGTATTTTACCCCTGCCACCTTCAGAATTTGAAAGAGAGTATTCCAGTTAACGTTGTCAAAAGCTTTCTCCAAGTCTACAAATGCTAGAAACGTAGGTTTGCTTTTCTTAATCTTTCTTCTAAGATAAGTCGTAAGGTTAGTATTGCCTCAAGTGTTCCAACATTTCTACGGAATCGAAACTGATCTTCCCCGAGGTCCGCTTCTACCAGTTTTTCCATTCGTCTGTAAAGAATTCGCGTTAGTATTTTGCAGCTGTGACTTATTAAACTGATAGTTCGGTAATTTTCACATCTGTCAACACCTGCTTTCTTTGGGATTGGAATTATTATATTCTTCTTGAAGTCTGAGGGTATTTCGCCTGTCTCATACATCTTGCTCACCAGATGGTAGAGTTTTGTCATGATTGGCTCTCCCAAGGCCATCAGTAGTTCTAATGGAATGTTGTCTACTCCAGGGGCCTTGTTTCGACTCAGGTCTTTCAGTACTCTGACAAACTCTTCACGCAGTATCTTATCTCCCATTTGGTCTTTATTTACATCCTCTTCCATTTCCATAATATTGTCCTCAAGTACATCGCCCTTGTATAAACCCTCTATATACTCCTTCCACCTTTCTGCCTTCCCTTCTTTGCTTAGAACTGGGTTTCCATCTGAGTTCTTGATATTCATACAAGTGGTTCTCTTCTCTCCAAACGTCTCTTTAATTTTCCTGTAGGCAGTATCTATCTTACCCCTAGTGAGACAAGCCTCTACATCCTTACATTTGTCCTCTAGCCATCCCTGCTTAGGCATTTTGCACTTCCTGTCGATCTCATTTTTGAGACGTTTGTATTCCTTTTTGCCTGCTTCATTTACTGCATTTTTATATTTTCTCCTTTCGTCAATTAAATTCAATATTTCTTCTGTTACCCAAGGATTTCTATTAGCCCTCGTCTTTTTACCTACTTGATCCTCCGCTGCTTTCACTACTTCATCCCTCAGAGCTTCCCATTCTTCTTCTACTGTATTTCTTTCCCCCATTCCTGTCAATTGTTCCCTTATGGTCTCCCTGAAACTCTGTACAACCTCTGGTTTAGTCAGTTTATCCAGGTCCCATCTCCTTAAATTCCCACCTTTTTGCAGTTTCTTCAGTTTTAATCTACAGTTCATAACCGATAGATTGTGGTCAGAATCCACATCTGCCCCTGGAAATGTCTTACAATTTAAAACCTGGTTCCTAAATCTCTGTCTTACCATTATATAATCTATCTGAATCCTGTCAGTATCTCCAGGCTTCTTCCATGTATACAACCTTCTTTTATGATTTTTGAACCAAATGTTAGCTATGATTAAGTTGTGCTCTGTGCAAAATTCTACCACGCGGCTTCCTCTTTCACTTCTTACCCCCAATCCACATTCACCTATTACGTTTCCTTCTCCACCTTTTCCCACTACTGAATTCCAGTCACCCATGACTATTTAAGTTTCGTCTCCCTTCACTACCTGAATGATTTCTTTTACCTCGTCATACATTTCATCTATTTCTTCATCATCTGCAGAGCTAGTTGGCATATAAACTTGTACTACTGTAGTAGGCATGGGCTTTGTGTCTATCTTGGCCGCAATAATGCGTTCACTATGCTGTTTGTAGTAGCTAACCCGCACTCCTATTTTTTTATTCATTATTAAACCTACTCCTGCATTACCCCTATTTCATTTTGTATTTATAACCCTGTAATCACCAGACCAAAAGTCTTGCTCCTCCTGCCACCGAACTTCACTAATTCCCACTATATCTAACTTTAACCTATCCATTTCCCTTTTCAAATTTTCTAACCTACCTGCCCGATTAAGGGACCTGACATTCCACGCTCCAATCCGTAGAACGCCGGTTCTCTTTCTCCTGGTAACACGTCCTCTTGAGTAGTCCCCGCCCGGAGATCCGAATGGGGGACTATTTTACCTCCGGAATATTTTACCCAAGAGGACGCCATCATCATTTAATCATACAGTAAAGCTGCATGACCTCGGGAAAAAATACGGCTGTAGTTTCCCCTTGCTTTCAGCCGTTCGCAGTACCAGCACAGCAAGGCCGTTTTGGTTAATGTTACAAGGCCAGATCAGTCAATCATGCAGACTGTGGCCCCTGCAACTACTGAAAAGGCTGCTGCCCCTCTTCAGGAACCACATGTCTGTCTGGCCTCTCAACGGGTCGTAACACATCTGAAATGTAACGTCTACTGTTCAAAGTGCCGTCAATGCGAACAAGAGGCAACTGAGACGTGTAACCAATGGCACCCCATACCATCACGCTGGGTTATATGCCAGTATGGCGATGACGAATACACGCTTGCAATGTGTGTTCACTGCGATGTCGCCATACACGGATGCGACCATCATGATGCTGTAAACAGTACCTGTATTCATCCAAAAAAATGACGTTTTGCCATTCGTGCACCCAGGTTCGTCTTTGAGTACACGATCGCAGGCGCTCCTGTCTATGATGAAGCGTCAAGGATAACCGCAGCCATGGTCTCCGAGCTGATAGTCCATGCTGCTGGAAACGTTGTCGAACAGTTCGTGCAGATGGTTGTTCTCTTCCAAACGTCCCCATCTGGTGACTCAGGGATCGAGACGTGGCTGCACGATCCGTAACGGCCATGCGGATAAGATGTCTGTCATCTCGACTGCTAGTGATACGAGGCCTTTGGGATCCAGCACGGCGTTCCGTATTACCCTCCTGAACCCACCGATTCCATATTCTGCCAACAGTCATTTGATCTCGACCAACGCGAGCAGCAATATCGCGATACGATAAACCGCAATCGTCATAGGCTACAATCCGACCTTTATCAAAGTCGTAAACGTGATGGTACGCATTTCTCCTCCTTACACGAGGCATCACAACAACGTTTCACCAGGCATCGCCGGTAAACTGCTGTTTGTGTATGAGAAATCGGTTGGAAACTTTCCCCATGTCAGCTAGTTGTAGGTGTCGCCACCGGTGCCAACCTTGTGTGGATAGTCTGTAAAGGTAATCATTTGCATATCAAAGCATCTTCTTTCAGTCGGTTAAATTTCGCGTCTATAGCACGTCATCTTCGTGGTGTAGTAATTTTAATGGGCAGTAGTGTATTTGCATCCTCATAGTGGCGCTACTAGCTACCTCCGTGAAATTTGAAGAGAGATATTTTTCATTTGTAAAAACACGCCTACAACCTATTTTTATGTCGCACAACTCCTCTTTGGCGCTGTGGTTGTTTCGTCAGTGTATTTTATGCATAATTTTGTTGAGAGTCGATGTAAGTGCTATTACCCCAAAATCCTGTCGAAATTAGAACACAGAAATCTAATAATAGTTATTTCTAGTGGCACATCGATATGTATCAAAACTCACCTATGTTGCACATACTTATTAATTAATCTGTCTTTAATTTGTACAGATAGGTAGCATATCAGTCTTGGAATGTGTCTGTCAGCTGAACAAGTGAAAAACCGTTATATTCCGTCTCTCTCTGATGTTATAGAGAAATTCGTATGTCGTCCTACCAGCGGCTTATTTCGCGACAGTTGTAATAAACGAACTTCTATTAATTTTTTTATGTTGGCCTGAGTTCCTGCAACGGCCTTGTCACAGTGGATACACCGGTGCCCGTGAGATCACCGAAGTTGATAGCGTGATCACATCTGCACATCAGAAGGGTCGCCATTTGCAAATATACTGTTTCCCGTGGAACACCCTGTACAATCACCTACAATGCATGATTCACGGTCGTACAGTAGATGCCACATTTGAAAGTACTTGACTGCGATGAATTTTATTGTTAAAACAAATGTGCCCATTGCTGCTCTAGTCCAGTAAGATGGTAGACGTCACAAGCCACGTTAAGGCGGGCAATGCCGAGTGGGCGTGTCCGCGGGATTGAGACGCTACACGGAACACCGGCCTACCGGGCCCGCCCACGCCGGTACACACACACACACACACACACACGCACACGCACGCACTTCCAGCGCGACGGGTGCGTGCGCGCGAACGCACACACACGCACATTCACGCGCACCGAGTCACACGCCACGCTGCACCACGGCGGGCCACAAAAGCCGACCGGACAAGCGGTAACTCAAGCGGGTGCGAATAAATCTCTGGACCGGCCGAGCACGGAACACGCGGCCGATGGAGACAGCGACACATGGCGACGGCAGCAGAGAGAGAGAGAGAGAGAGAGAGAGAGAGAGAGAGAGAGAGACGCAGCTCAGAAAAGGAAAGCGACCGCCCTTTTTACATATATATTCGAGAGGACTTAACAATATCGATAAATCACAGTGGGAAAGAAGGGGCGGGGAGAGGGGAGCGGAGAGCTAGCTAGCGGCTTCCGGGGACCAGTGGGTGGAGAGGGGAGGGTGAGTGGAGAGGGGGTAGTGACAGAGAGAAGAGGTGGTGGGGGAGGTAAAGTTGCAAAGGTGCGGGTTTTGTTATCTCGCGTGTATCGCGTTCGGTGCAAGCTCGGAATTGAACTAAGACGTAAAGGATGGAGCCGCGAACTGCTTTGGGAACTGGTAGGTGGTGATGGTGAGGTGGGGGAGGGGGAAATGGAGAAGAGGGCTGTAAGCACAACTCGTAGTGGGAGCAGAAGTAGAACTGTAGGAGACGTCTACCGTACTTACACATCGTTCTACTTCTATATACTCGTAGATACCGGGCTGTTTCAACTGAACTGCAAGTAGTCACAGAGTTGCAGTGTGGGCTGCAATCACTTGCTAGCTATTCTAATGCGTTAATGCGGAACCGATTTACACTGGAAAAAAATAATTCGAATTCTTGCTCACAAAGTGTAAATTTGGTGCTGTCAATGCAAGAAAGACATACAGGAACGCAGATTAGGAAACAATTTTAGAGTAACACGTTTAGTATTTTTGCCTTTTCTGTGTCATCCTCCGTTTCAGAGCCATTTAAGTCACAGAGTATCCGATCAGACGGCTTCGAACCCTTTGCTAATTTAACGTAAGACCATAACTTCTTAGTATTTTTTGCGTAGTCGGTAGATACAATTTTATTTCAAATCCTTTGAATGCTTCACACTAATCATGCATGGCCCTCTTTACGCACGCTAATTTTGGCCTCGTTGGCGGCTTTGCCTCCGTTTAAGCTTTCAGTTAAGCCCCCTTTGCTTTCGCAGCAACTTCCTGACACTACTGTCTAACCACATTGAGTCTTTTCCACTTCACACAATTTTGCTCGGCACATACGTTTCTAAAGCGAATAGTACTTGCTCTTCAACTTTGTCCATTTGTGCTCAGCATTGTCAGTGCCAGAGATGAAATTTTCATGTTGACCTGTCAGACACTGTGATATATGTGTCTTGTCGCTTTGCTAAACATAACATTCGTACTGTAACTGATTACTCTACACCAATCATCAGAAAACTTTTGGTCGTTAGAGCACCGGTTTCGGTCAGCAATGACCGTCTTCAGATCTGCAGCAAAAATGGGAAATGAAACCCAACTAGTGAACAGATTAAGTCTTAGAAGAATAAATTTTGCCGTAATGAAAAATTATTACTTTCATGGACATGAAAACATAGGCTTAAAATATGACGAGGCATACCTGTTTTATACCATGTCGTAATGAAATTAAGCCATGGTGCCTTCGTCACTAGATATACACAAAATCTGCAAAGCATATTTGTCAGTTATGAGAATTTTACAGTATGTAATAAATGAAGAGTACAACAGGTCAAGTATACAGCGGGTTTGCCAAATGTGTAAGTTGTTACAGTGATAAAGGTGTATTAATTGAAAACACGAATGAAGTTAAATTTAAAATTGTTAGAAGAAAATGGTTAAATGATGACACATGAATTTTCCCTATTTCTTGGCATACAATATGTGGAATATTTCAAATAACTTCCGGGAATTCAGCCAGGTAACACTTTCAGCGACCGCCGATATTTCGGCGGGAGAACACCCCGCCATTTTCAAGGCAAACTGCAACGGACAGGCGGCGTGCATGCAAATTTAATACCTCGGTTCTGCGACAGAAGCAGGAAAGATAACACACACACTGAACACTAGTGCCACCAAAGATGACCAAAGTCAGAGCTATCGATAGTGAGACTATGAATTCACAGGTGAGGCAGCATTGACTCTGTTCCTCTGTTTTTTGACAAGGGAGAGAGCCGGATTCCAAACAGAGTTTAAACAGAAACCTCCATCCCTGTTAACGAGGTTGCTCGCTAGTTTAATCTCAACTGCCTCCTTAATGACACTGTCCCAATAGCTGGACGTGCATGCCAATATCTCGGTGTTATTATATAACATGGGGTGACCAGTATCCAAGCAATGTTCGGCAATAGCAGATCTATTTGGCTGCTGTAATCGTGTGTGCCGTTTATGCTCAGTACATCTGTCCTCCACGGTCCTGATAGTTTGACCAATATATGCCATACCGCAGCTACAGGGAATACGATACACACCTGCCTTACGCAATCCAAGATCATCCTTAACGGAACTCAAAAGTGCTCTAATTTTAGATGGAGGTCGGAAAACACATTTCACATCGTATTTCCGTAAAATACGACCGATCTTATTGGACGTGTTTCCTACGTAAGGCAAAAAGGCAGTAGACTTAGGTGTTGACTCAGAATTATCATCAATCACCCGATGTACAGTTGGTCGATAGCGCAACGCACGTTCAATCTGTCTATCACTATAGCCATTTTGACGAAATGTAACTTCAAGATGGGACAGCTCAGCTGGCAAAGTCTCAGCGTCAGAAACGACATGTGCCCTGTGTACCAAGGTACGAAGTACCCCTTCACGCTGAGCCGAATGGTGACAACTATTAGCTTGTAAGTACAAATCGGTGTGAGTACGTTTCCTGTAGACTGCATGTCCCAATGATCCATCATCCTTCCTCCTAACCAACACGTCGAGAAAGGGAAGGCAACCATCCTCTTCCACCTCCATCGTAAAACGAATGTTCGGGTGGATCGAGTTCAGATGTTCTAGAAAGACATTCAAATTTTCCCTACCGTGAGGCCAAACAACGAAGGTATCGTCAACGTATCTAAAGAAACAGGCGGGTTTTAAAGGCGCCGACTCCAATGCACGTTCCTCGAAGTCTTCCATAAATAAATTTGCGATCACAGGAGACAACGGACTACCCATCGCAACTCCATCTGTCTGCTCGTAATACTGGTCATTAAATAAAAAGTAAGTGGATGTCAACACATGCCTAAAGAGATTAGTTAAATCAGCACCAAACCTGGCTTCAATTAACCGCAACGAATCAGACAGAGGAACACGAGTGAAGAGAGAGACCACATCGAAACTCACTAAAATATCAGAGTCATTCAGCCTCAGTCCCTCCAAACGACGTAAAAAATCAGCTGAGTTCCTGATATGATGTTCACACTGTCCTACTTGTGGACTCAACAGAGAAGCAAGATGCTTGGATACACGATATGTCGGAGCGCCGATGTTACTCACTATAGGACGGAAAGGAACCCCTTCCTTATGAACCTTTGGAAGGCCATATAACCTAGGGGGAACGGCACTATAGGTGTTAAGCCTCTTGATTGTGTCCTGCGAAAAACCACTTTTCTTCAAGAGGCTGTTGGTCTTTCTCTCAACACTTTTCGTGGGGTCAGCATCGATTCTGCGATACGCTGAATCAGATAGTAAACGTTGCATCTTTTGTACATAATCAGGTTTATTTAAAACAACGGTGGCATTGCCCTTGTCAGCAGGTAAAATAACAATACTGGGATCAACTTTGAGAGAGCGTAAAGCAGCCCTCTCTGCTGCTGTTACATTACTCTTGGGTGGACGAGCCCTAGTCAAAACACGGCATGCCTCCCTCCTAACTTCCTCTGCAGCGTCAGGAGGTAGTTTGCAAACTGCCTGTTCAATTGAACTAATAAAATCAACTACCGGCAAATTCTTCGGAGTGGGTGCAAAATTTAAACCCTTCCCTAGCACGGATAAGGTTGCGTCGTCAAAAGATTTCTCTGTGAGATTTATCACAGAACGTCGAGATATAACATCCGACTCCGCGCGATGAAAACGTTCAAACTTTGCCAAATGCCGGGCAGTAACGGAGTTGTACTCCCAGTCAGCTTGGGTCCATGAGGCACCGTCCAACCAATCCCAAGTGAAATCAGACACTTCAGATGCAACCATTAAATGAAAACGATACAATTCTTTGGAAACAGAATCCAAACGTCGACGAGTAAAACGAATCCTTTCGCGAACAAGAGCCAAGCCAGCACGTTGCTTGATATGTGGAATAATACGAAATCCTGGCAAAATTAAAATGTAAACCTCTAGAGGCTCTTGCGGTCGTTTTAGCTAAAAGTAGTTACATAAACAAGAACAAGCTTATGGAATCAATTAAATAACATGAAGTTGGTAGAATAACTACGGAAAGCATATGTGCAGAGTTACAGTAGCGACATCTAATGGCATGGAGAATAGGTACGACAGTACATTAACGACTGCCTATTTTAGGCGGATAATGAGCCCCCACGTTTGATATCCAGTCGTAAAAGCACTTGGAAAACTCTCATCATCCTTTCCAAGATGCTCATGAGACTCACGGACACTATTGACCCGATTTTTCTTGTGCTTCTCTGTCAGCTGTTTTGGAAGCCATCTCGCGCACGGTTCCGGTATCCCAGACTTTCTGTGGGTGTCCCGTAGAAGAGAGGTCTGGAGAGTTGTAGGAACGTAGCAGAAATTTCATTCACTTGAATCGGCGGTCTTTACGATGTTTCGTCGATCCCCTGCACCAACCCATCATTCAAACAGGAAGGTCTTCTACTCCAATGTTCGTCATTAACATTCGTTCTGGCTCCACTAAACTCACTGATTCTGTTCGTAACAACTACGCCGTTGACAGTACTGATTTGCGAAAAACTTTCGGTATGTGATATTCCTTACGTGAGTAAGAAGCAGATAACAGCACGTGGCTCGCACTTTACTGAATCTCTTACCAACACCTTTGACGCAACTGTACAAGTGACGTGAGTTTACATAATACCATGTCCCTGCGATGCTCCCTCTGGTCAGGGGGATCCCCCACCAACACTCAGTGTTGCCAACCCTTAAAATACCATTGCTCGTTACTGTCACAGTACACTTCCTTTCTGAACATGCCTCGTATGTGAGTGCAACCTTGCAGTCTAAATACCCTGTCACGATATCCGAATCAACATTTTTGTATAATCCAAAACATTCTGAGGCGTTAAACTTCATATTACCACGGTCGCCGTCACTAACCTTATCCGCACCCGAGCAACGACTGTCAATCTGACCGCTACGAAACCAGGTAACGGAAGAGTTTTATTTCAACCAACAGTAGAAGAATTTAATCAAAATTAAACTCATGATATCATATCTATACTTTTAACTATATATATGACGGTAATATCTGTTCCCGAAAGAACAGTTATCGTGGATGACCATGCAGCTTTGCTAGAAATGAAATGATAATTAAATAGACACCCTAGCTGCAAGCAGGCGTTGATACACTTCATTGGGGACATGTTGAAAATGTGTGCCCCGACCGGGCACGCTATGCCCGAACTCGTACGGGACTTGGTAGATTAATCTGCCACGAGTAATGAGTATGATGCAAACATCTACTAGGCGCACTACGAATGTAGTGTTGTGGACATGTTGGGAATGTGGATCTCACGGGGAGCGTGCAAGGGATAAGTCCTTGCAGACGCACTATCCTCTGTGCCCGCGGTGGCTCAGATGGATAGAGCGTCTGCCATGTAAGCAGGAGATCCCGGGTTCGAGTCCCGGTCGGGGCACACATTTTCAACATGTCCCCAATGAAGTGTATCAACGCCTGCTTGCAGCTAGGGTGTCTATTTAATTATCATTTCATATCTATACTTGTCTGCTCGTGCTGTGGATACTGTGATAGGTCGCGACACCTAAAATTAGTTTTCGGAGGAGTTAAGTACATTCGATACTTTTCAGTCAAATTTTTGTATTTCATTTTGAAAGGGATACTTTACAGTACTTTACTATGTATTCCCATGTACATCCATGTTCAGCAATTCTGTAACGGCATTACGATCACTGATTCCCTGTTATACACTGAGTGGAAAAGTTTGGATCAGTCACCAGCAGGTCAAGATGTTATCTTCACGAGTTTGTCCGCTGATGAAATGCTCAAAGTAATATCAGACCATTCACACAAGGTAGGCGCCGGTGGCGACACCTACAACGTGCTGACATGTGAAAAATTTCCAAACCGATTTCTCATACACAAACAGCAGTTGACCGGCGTTGCCTGGTGTAACGTTGTTGTGATGCCTCGTGTAACGAGGAGAAATGCGTACCAACACGTTTCCGACTTTGATAAAGGTCGGATTGCAGCCTATCGCGATTGCGGTTTATCGTATCGCGACATTGCTGCTCGCGTTGTTCGAGATCCAATGACTGTTAGCAGAATATGGAATCGGTGGCTTCAGGAGGGTAATACGGAACGCCGTGCTGGAGCCCATCGGCCTCGTATCACTAGCAGTCGAGATGACAGGCATCTTATCCGCATGGCTGTAACGGATCGTTCAGCCATGTCTCGATCCCTAAGTCAACAGATGGGGACGTTTGCAAGAGAACAGCCATCTGCACGAACAGTTCGACGACGTTTTGCAGCAGCATAGACTATCAGCTCTGACACCATGGCTGCGGTTACCCTTGACGCTGCATCACAGACAGGAGCGCCTACGACGGCGTAGTCAACGACGAACCTGGGTGCACGAATGGCAAAACGTCATTTTTTCGGATGAATCCAGGTTCTGTTTACAGCATCATGATGGTCGCATCCGTGTTTGGCGACATCACGGTGAACTCACATTTGAAGCGTGTATTCGTCATCGCCATACTGGCGTATCACCCGCCGTGATGGTATGGGGTGCCATTGGTTATACGTCTCGGTCACCCCTTGTTCGCATTGACGGCACTTGGAACAGTGGACGTTACATTTCAGATGTGTTACGAACCGTGGCTCTACCCTTCATTCGATCCCTGCGAAACCCTACATTTCAGCAGGATAATGCACAACCGCATGTTGCAGGTCCCGTACGGGCCTTTCTGGATACAGAAAGTGTTCGACTGCTGTCCTGGCCAGCACATTCTCCAGATCTCTCACCAAATCGGAAACGTCTGGTCAATGGTGGCACAGCAACTGGCTCGTCACAATACGCCAGTCACTACACTACTCTTGATGAAGTGTGGTATCGTGTAGAAGCTGCATGGGCAGCTGTACCAGTACACGCCATCCAAGCTCCGTTTGACTTAATGCCCAGGCGTATCAAGGTCGTTATTACGACCAAAGGTGGTTGTTCTGGGTACTGATTTCTCAGGATCTATGCACCCAAAATGCGTGAAAATGTAATCACATTTGTCAGTTCTAGTATATTTGTCCAATGAATATTTATCATCTGCATTTCTTCTTGGTGTAGCAATTTTAATGGCCAGTAGTGTATTTCACATCTGGTATCTGTAATACTTTCACTAAATATACAGGGTAATTCAGGAAGATATGCAAATATCTGAATATGTTATTCTACAAGCAAAACTAAAGAAAGAAGTTCATATAAAGGTAGGTCCGCAAATGTTTAGTTACGGAGTTACGGCTAATAACAAATTTTGCCTGAAATTTATCGACTTCGCTAATATGAAGCCATCGCAAAACAGCACGAGGTTAAAGTAAAACACAATTAACATTTATTTTGTTGTTGTTGGTCTGGTGAATCTAATAAAACATCTCCCAGACGTGTATCTGCAGTAGTTTTCCAGAACATCCAGAGAAGCAAAGATTATTATACAAGTAAATTTGTTTACTTTCCATTAATAATGTCGAAACGTTTATGTCGTTGTTGGCAGCCGTTAGTGCGTTGTTTCAAGCTGTTTCCTAACCTTGAAACGAGTTAGTTTTCTGTATTGTTCAGTGAAAGAACATAATAACAACAGTGTATTTAAGTGAAACCACGTAGTGATGCAATAGACGAAATTAAGAACAATCCTGTGAAACTGAAACGAGCAACAATATCATACACGTGCAGCTAAATGCACTGAACTCGGTGGAGAGATTTTAGAGCATTTCTTGTGAAATTGTGTGTATGCTCTCCAACTTCCTTAACGATGAGCTTTGTTGTTTTTCGGTTTAAGATGAATTCACGGGTGCTTAATAAAAGCAGATTATCTGACATTCAAACAGTTTCAGCTAACGTTATTACCATTATTTTTTCCAAAATTAAATTCTTTACAACTTCTGTTGAGAACTTCGGGCAGTTGTCTGGTATTTAAAAAACAAATTGGGCGAAGCAGTTGATAAATTAAAAATTTTACGAAATTACTTCTTTGGTTCTGTGGATGTTCTGGCAAAGTATTGCAGATACACGTCTGGGACATGTTTCATTAGATTCAGCAGATCAACAACAACAAAGTAAATGGAAAGCGTGCTTTACTTTGACCTCGTACAGTTTTGCGATGGCTTCATTTTAGCGAAGTCGCTAAATTTCAGGCAAAATATTTTATTAGCCGTAACTCCGCAACTAAACACTTGCGGACTTATATTGATATGAACTTTTTTTCTTTACTTGTAGAATAACATTTTAAAATAGAATTGAAAGAAAATCAGCCCTCGGTCACTATTTATAACAAATTAACCTGGTTTCGACAGTGCTAGAAGTGTCTCTTATAGACCATTCTTTGATTTAAATTCTGAAGAAGACACTCCTAGCAGTGTAGAAACCAGGTTAATTTGTTATAAATAGTGACCGAGGGCTGATTTTGTTTCAATTTTAACTATTCACGGTCTCTGAACGTGCAGCCATGTACAAGATATTGCCTTTTAAAATATTTGTATATCTTCGTGAATTACTGTGTATCTTACTGCTACAAACACGCCACCAGCGTATTTCCTGTACACATTCCAGTCGGAGTTTAGAATTTCATTGTAATTAACATCCGGTTTCAGCCAACATTCTGTCTGCATCAGTGCGTGCGTGCGTGCTTGTCGTGTGTGTGTGTGTGTGTGTGTGTGTGTGTGTGTGTGTGTGTGTGTGTGTGTGAGTGTGACAATGGGGTGTAGCGGCAGCAGCACGAAGCATCGCCGTCTGCGCCAGGCATAAAATATGTACGAAAGTGTGTTTTACATACAATACACCTAAATCACTGGGCAGAAGGTCTGAAAAAGACACAGAATAGGCAGAGGGGCCGAGGTGCGAGTCCCATATTTTAATAGGAGGGACTTGTGAGCGACCGGCGGCCGAGATAAATCTCACGGCGGCCGTGTCCCGGACCATGGATCACCCGCTCTGGACACCGGAGGAAGGCGTCGCTGGCAGGAGGAGCCTGCAGACACCTGGGCGTAGCCACCCTAGGTATGCCGATGGGCTACAGTGAGGCAGCGTCGGCTAGCAACACAACTCCGACAGGTAGCTGCGCTGCGCGGTCGTCGCTGTGCAAAAAGGGCGCTCGGATGACTAGACTTGAGCCCCTCGAGTTGGCCGACCCTCTTTGGAGCCACGGTGGTTATAACTGTAGTACAGCTACCCACTGGGGTCCAGTGTTGGCTGAAGTATCATATGGTAGCGAAACTTGCCACACATTCCAAAGTGTTAATGCAGAACCGATTTATGCTGGAGAAAAATTTAGTTCCGATTTTGGCAACCAGGTGCAAATCTGGCGCTGTGAAAGCAAGAAGGGCGTATAGGAATGTTCCCATATGTAATGGACCAGGAACGGGTCCTCTGCAGAAAAGGTCAAAAGAGTAAGAAAGGCATAACGCTGATTTTGTTATTAACCCCCCGCTTACGCAATTTCTTCAATATGAGCCCCGGAGACGTCGACGAAATGCTGCATCCGTAAAACGACGCGATCAGCAGTTCGCTACATAATAAATTTTCTTGAGGCAAAGCAGCTTATGTCCACGAATCAGCACAGTTTTTGAAAGCATCTCTCGTGCGAAACACAGCTAGTCCTTTTCTGTCATGATATACGGAGAACTATGGATGAGGGGCAACAGGAGAATTCCATATTTATACAGGGTGTTACAAAAAGGTACGGCCAAACGTTCAGGAAACATTCCTCACACACAAAGAAAGAGAATATGTCATGTGGACATTGCATGGGGGCTTAATTATATAATGAATGCAAATACTTTTAATTTTAGTCGCTATCTGTCCGATTACGAGTCGCGTAACCGGTTGGCCCTGTCTGGTACAGTACGCAATCTGACTGCATAGAATAACAACAAAGAATGAAAGAAAACTTCCGTTAACATAATTAATTAATTAAGTCCCCAGCAACTATAAAACCTACGAAACATCAAGGCACAAGTGTCGCTGTTCTGTGTGTGGAAGTGTGATTCAACGTACACATCTGGCACGGTTCTTCCTCAATACGACAAGATATTTTAAATACCATTTATACTGAAGTAATAAACCAGAAATGCAGTCTAATACAAGGAACACGAGCCAGATGCTTTGTTGACTGAACCTGTAACCAAGAGGCATTATTGTTTAAGACATTGAAATAATAAAAAAAAAAGGAATTTTTTTACCTTCATATATATTGACGAAAAGCACACTCTGATCATTACAGCCTACCAATCCAATAACATCTGGTGTCTAGCCCATCAAAACAATACTACAAAATCTGAACAAGCACTCACTACCGCAACTTCTCGGCAAGAACTGCCAGTGGAGGCGGCTGAATAATACTCTTTGGCGCAATCTCTGGCGCTGTGGCTCAGTGTAGCCACCATTCAACATGTGGCCGGAAACGCTTACTTTCCATGTTAGAGCTCATTTTATTACTTATCTTCAAATCACATTAATCATGGAATGGAAACACACAGCAACAGAACGTACCAGCTTGACTTCAAATACATTGTTACAGGAAATGATCAAAATGTGCTCCGTTAGCGAGGATACATGCATCCACCCTCCGTCGCATGTAATCCCTGATGCGCTGATGCAGCCCTGGACAATGGTGTATTGTATCACAGCCGTCCACAATACGAGCACGAAGAGTCTCTACATGTGGTACCGCGGTTGCGTAGACAAGAGCTTTCAAATGCCCCCCATAAATAAAAGTCAAGAGGGTTGAGGTCAGGAGAGCGTGGAGGCCATGGAATTGGTCCGCCTCTACCAATCCATCGGTCACTGAATCTGTTGTTGAGAAGCGTACAAACACTTCGACTGAAATGTGTAGGAGCTCTGTCGTGCATGAACCACATGTTGTGTCGTATTTGCAAAGGCACATGCTCTAGCAGCACAGGTAGAGTAGTTGTTGTCTTCAGTCCTGAGACTGGTTTGATGCAGCTCTCCATGCTACTCTATCCTGTGCAAGCTTCTTCATCTCCCAGTACCTACTGCAACCTACATCCTTCTGAATCTGCTTAGTGTATTCATCTCTTGGTCTCCCCCTACGATTTTTACCCTCCACGCTGCCCTCCAATACTAAATTGGTGATCCCTTGATGCCTCAGAACATGTCCTACCAACCTATCCCTTCTTCTGGTCAAGTTGTGCCACAAACTCCTCTTCTCCCCTCCTCATTAGTTATGTGATCTACCCATCTAATCTTCAGCATTCTTCTGTAGCACCACATTTCGAAAGCTTCTATTCTCTTCTTGTCCAAACTATTTACCGTCCATGTTTCACTTCCATACATGGCTACACTCCATACAAATACTTTCAGAAATGATTTCATGACACTTAAATCTATACTCGATGTTAACAAATTTCTCTTCTTCAGAAACGCTTTCCTTGCCATTGCCAGTCTACATTTTATGTCCTCCCTACTTCGACCATCATCAGTTACTTTGCTCCCCGAATAGCAAAACTCCTTTACTACTTCAAGTGTCTCATTTCCTAATCTAATACCCTCAACATCACCCGACTTAATTCGACTACATTCCATTATCCTCGTTTTGCTTTTGTTGATGTTCATCTTATATCCTCCTTTCAAGACGCTATCCATTCCATTCAACTGCTCTTCCAAGTCCTTTGCTGTATCTGACAGAATTACAATGTCATCGGCAAACCTCAAAGTTTTTATTTCTTCTCCATGGATTTTAATACCTACTCCGAATTTTTCTTTTGTTTCCTTTACTGCTTGCTCAATATACAGATTGAATAACATCGGGGAGAGGCTACAACCCTGTCTTACTCCCTTCCCAACCACTGCTTCCCTTTCATGCCGCTCGACTCTTATAACTGCCATCTGGTTTCTGTACAAATTGTAAATAGCCTTTCGCTCCCTGTATTTTACCCCTGCCACCTTTAGAATTTGAAAGAGAGTATTCCAGTTAACATTGTCAAAAACTTTCTCTAAGTCAACAAATGCTAGAAACGTAGGTTTGCCTTTCCTTAATCTTTCTTCTAAGATAAGTCGTAAGGTCAGTATTGCCTCACGTGTTCCAGTATTTCTACGGAATCCAAACTGATCTTCCCCGAGGTCGGCTTCTGCTAGTTTTTCCATTCGTCTGTAAAGAATTCGCGTTAGTATTTTGCAGCCGTGGCTTATTAAACTGATAGTTCGGTAAGTTTCACATCTGTCAACACCTGCTTTCTTTGGGATTGGAATTATTATATTCTTCTTGAAGTCTGAGGGTATTTCGCCTGTTTCATACATCTTGCTCACCAGATGGTAGAGTTTTGTCAGGACTGGCTCTCCCAAGGCCGCCAGTAGTTCCAATGGAATGTTGTCTACTCCGGGGGCCTTGTTTCGATTCAGTTCTTTCAGTGCTCTGTCACAGGTAGAGTATCCCGTATGAAATGATGATAACGTGCTTCGTTGAGCGTAGGTGGAAGCGTAGGTGACGAAACTAAAATGAGGTCTAACATGGAAATTAAGCGTTTCCGGACACATGTCCACATAACATCATTTCTTTATTTGTGTGTGAGGAATGTTTCCTGAAAGTTTGGCCGTACCTTTTTGTAACACCCTGTATATGAAGATGGTAACTGTTCTAATGGGATTTTCACTCTGCAGCGAAGTATGCGCTGTTACCAAACTTTCCTGGCAGATTACAACTGTGTGCCGGACCGAGACTCGAACTCGGGACCTATGCAGAGGTCCCGAGTTCGAGTCTCCGTTCGGCACAAAGTTGTAATTGTCTAGGAAAGTTTCATAACAGCGCACCCTCCGCCGCAGAGTGAAAATCTCATTCTGGAACCAACATCTCCCAGCCTGTGGCTAGGCCATGTCTGCGCAATATCCTTTCTTCCAGGAGTGCTAGTTCTGTTAGATTCACGGAAGAACTTCTATGAAGTTTGAAAGTAGGAGGTACTGGCGGAAGTAAAGCTGTGATGACCGGGCGTGAGTCGTGCTTGGTTAGCTCAGATGGTAGAGCACTTGCCCACGGAAGGCAAAGGTCCCGAGTTCGAGTCTCGGTCCGGCACACAGTTTTAATCCGCCAGTAAAGTTACATAACAGATACCCTCTTCACACACACACATATATATGGCTCACCGACCATTTATTTGACCATCTTCTTCTGTGAAGATGCACAAACAGTACCAGAACGATTATGGGAATCGGCAGCAGGCCGCGAGTAATGAATATAATGGGCAGGGGCACTATGAATATAGTGCGGGACAATAAGTTGTGAGCCGGCCGCTATGACCGAGCGGCTGTAGGCGCTTCAGTCTGGAACCGCGTGACCGCTACGGTCGCAGGTTCGAATCCTGCCTCGGGCATGGATGTGTGTGTGATGTCCTTAGGTTAGATAGGTTTAAGTAGTTCTAAGTTCTATGGGACTGATGACCTCAGCAGTTAAGTCCCACAATGCTCAGAGCCTTTTGAACAAACCTTTCCGTACTGTTCACCGTGGGGTGGACAACTCCCGTGACACTGCATGAGCACTAACACTACTTTGGGACACGTGCTGCATGCGTCAGTGACAGCAACAACTACCCCGTCAGCAGCTTCCACTATCATAGAACGCCTTCCTCTTCCAGGTGCCACACCAGGCTCACTCGTAGTTACGAATTTAATTACCATCTCCTTTTAATCATTTAACGACGTCAGGTCTCTCCTCAGACCTTTCCGTCAATGCAGCAGCGCAACTGCTGTCGTTCACATAAAACAGTTTCATTAACATCGCACTGTCTCCCTTCCCGAGAGCCATACTGTTCACTCACGTTATGACTTCTCAAATGACATCGTGGACGTCATACCGTCGTACAAATACTGCACAGCGCCAGATTTCCTCCTGGTGGCCACAATTGGAACCAATTTGTTTCCCAGCCTATATCGGTGCCGCATTAGCGTACATATCAAATTTCGCTGGCGTACGATAATTAACAGTGCATTCTGGGCTTCCGTGTGTAACTGCACTTGTATTATAACCACCCAGTCTAGGAGAGAACATTTCAGTTGAGAGCATAATCAGAAGACACGTCTGCATAAAATCCGAATTTAAAACTAGAACAGGAGGATTACAAGCTCAGCCGGCCGAAGTGGCCGTGCGGTTAAAGGCGCTGCAGTCTGGAACCGCAAGACCGGTACGGTCGCAGGTTCGAATCCTGCCTCGGGCATGGATGTTTGTGATGTCCTTAGGTTAGTTAGGTTTAAGTAGTTCTAAGTTCTAGGGGACTAATGACCTCAGCAGTTGAGTCCCATAGTGCTCAGAGCCATTTGAACCATTTTTTTGATTACAAGTTCACTGACTGGACAACACCGATTCATGAACGCCAGTCGTGAATCATAGCACAATGGAAACATCTAACTGCGACAGTCTATTTACAACGTCCACCAGCCTCATGAACTCGATGTGAGGAGTCTACCATAGCGTGTCTGATCACGAAGAATGGCCGTCGAATGCCGTTCTTTGAATATTCAAGAATTTTTTTTCCAACGGCGTCCGCAATAGGAAACTGAAATTAGTCAGTGAAGAGAGTTCAAAATTTATGACGACATTGTTAACCAAATGTTGTAATATTTGGTATATGGTATCTCACACAGTATATATGTGTATTCCAATCATCAGATATTACATTTTTCAAATTTCATTTTTTGATGCAATCCCGGACGGGCGTACTAGCCTTACTAGGTACGCCCGTCCGTTGTGCGCCAAGTCTAAGCGGATGCGGCGCGTGACCTTGATTTCGACTTAGGTGGGTTGCCTTCATGGTTTTGCCAACGCTTTTTTATCGGTAGAAGTAGTTCTAGCGCGTCATCCTTCGCGATGATCTTCAATAAAAAGTGTTCCCCGAGTTGAGGTGTCATCACCAAATCATTTCTAAGCGTTAATGATGATTTAAGATCTTAAAAAACGCATAGCCTCGAAATCCCTAGTTAGATTCACTTTTCGGTCGACACAAAATCTGATGATAATTAATAAACTCTTAGAGGAAATAGAGTAAACTACGCAGCAATCACTTCACAAAACACTACATAGTAGCTCCCAAATACCGCGCGGGATTCGCCGAGCGGTCTCAGGCGCTGCAGTCATGGACTGTGCGGCTGGTCCCGGGGGAGGTTCGAGTCCTCCCTCGGACATGGGTGTGTGTGTTTGTCCTTCAGATAATTTGGGTTAAGTAGTGTGTAAGCTTAGGGACTGATGACCTTAGCAGTTAAGTCCCATAAGATTTCACACACATTTGAACAATTTTTTAGCTCCCAAATATAAAAGAATTTCGTTTATTTATAAAACCTTCGCATACACGGTGATTCTCGAAGGTATGAAATTTTTTATTATGTTATTCTACAGTAAAACTAAAGAAAAAAGTTCATATAAACATAAGTCTGCAAATGTTTATTTACGGAGTTACGGCTGAAAAAATTTTGATTGAAATTTAGCAGCTTCGCTAGTATGAAGCCATCGGAAAACTGCACGAAGTTAAAGTTAACCACGATTTCCATTTATTTTGTTGTTATTGGTATGGTGAATCTAATAAAACATGTCACAGACGTGTATGTGCAGTAGTTTTCCAGAACATCCAGAGAAGCAAAGATTATTACAGAAGTAAATTTGTTTACTTTCCATTAAGAATGTAGAAACGTTTATGTCTTTGTTGGCATCCGTTAGTGAGTTGTTTGAGTCGTTTCCTAACCTTAAAAGGAGTGCTATGGTATTAATAAAAGCAGATTATCTGTCACATTCATACAGTTTCAGTAAACGTTATTACCACCATTCTTCCAAAATGGAATTTTCTACAACTTCTGTTGAAATCTTTGTGCAATTGTCTGGAATTTAAAAAAGAAATTGGGCCAACTAGTTAAAATGTGTGTGAAAACTTATGGGACTTAACTGCTTAGGTCATCAGTCCATAAGCTTACACACTACTTAACCTAAATCATCCTAAGGACAAACACACACACCCATGCCCGAGGGAGGACTCAAACCTCCGCCGGGACCAGCCGCATAGTCCATGACAGCAGCGCCTTAGACCGCTCGGCTAATCACGCGCGGCGCCAAGTAGTTAATAAATTTTATGAAATTACTTCTTTGATTGTCTGGGACATGTGTTATTACATTTACCAGATCAGTAACAACAAAATAAATGGAAATCGTGCTTTACTTTAACCTCGTCCAGTTTTTCAATGGCTTTATATTAGCGAAATTGCTAATTTTCAGGCAAAATCTCTTATTATCCGTTACTCCGTAACTAAACATTTGCGGACCTCTGTTTGCATGAACTTTTTTCTTTACTTTTACTTGTAGAATAACATATTAAAATATTTGCATATCTTCGTGAATCACCCTTTAGACTCAGATGTTCACCCTTCATGCGCAGATGTAGATATCGTCCAGCATCAGCCGTCCACAAGCAAGGTGGAGTCAGCTATTCTACGAGGGTCAGTCAAAAAGTAATGCCTCCTATTTTTTTTTCTACGTTTAATTGTCTGGAAATTTAAATGCAATTACATAGGTTGAAAACCACAACATTGAGGATCATTTTGTCATTTTTCAATGTAATCTCCGCCCATCTCTACAGTTTTGGTCCATCTTTGAACAAGGGCATGTATCCCAGCACGGTAAAAATCACAGCTCTGCTTCCTAAGCCATTGACGCACGGATGTTTTGACGGCCTCCTCATCTTCAAAATGAATCCCACGATGAGCTTCTTTTAGTGGCCCGAACAGATGGAAGTCTGATGGTGCCAGGTCAGGGCTGTATGGGGGATGAGGCAAAACTTCCCATCCAATTTTGACAATCTCGTCAGAGGTGTGACGACTGGTGTGTGGTCTTGCATTGTCATGCAAAAGAAGAACATCTGCCATTGATTTTGTTGGGCGAACTCGCTGAAGACGTGCTTTAAGTTTTTTGAGGGTTGTGACGTATTGAACAGAATTTATTGTGCATCCCTGCTCCAAAAAATCAACCAGAATCACACCCTCTGTATCCCAGAAAACTGTTGCCATAACTTTCCCTGCCGATCGCACAGTTTTGAATTTTTTCTTCCTCGGCGAGCTTGTGTGACGCCACTCCATTGACTGCCTCTTTGATTCGGGTTCAAAAAAATGCACCCATGTTTCGTCCCCGGTCACAATTTTTTTCAGAAACTCATCTCCCTCCAAACGGAAGCGCTGCAAGTGTTGGGAGGCTATTGTTTTCCTTGCCTCTTTATTCTGATCGGTTAACATTCTTGGAACCCACTGTGCACAAACTTTTGAGTACCCCAATTGTTTAATAATCGTGATCACACTGCCTTTACTAAGAGAAATAATGCGACACACTTCATCTGCAGTCACCCGACGGTCACCACGAATGATGTCATCAACTTGCTGAATGTTGTGTGGAGTCACTGCACTCACCGGCCTGCCGCTCCGCTTTTCGTCAGTCAACGGTGTTTGCCCTTCAGCTTCCTTACAACGACGAACCCATCGTCTAACAGTGCTGACATCCACTGTCACAACACCATACACCTTCTTCAGTCTTCCATGAATGCGTATGGGCGTTTCACCTTCTGCATTCAAGAATTCAATCACACAACGCTGTCTCAAACGAACATCGATGTCGGCCATCTTACAAACTTCTGCTGTGCTGCCACCTGTTGACACAGAAAGTTACTACTGCAGTGGATTGCAGAAGAAGGTTTGAGGAATGGCGCCAAATTCAAATTTTTCACTTAACTTAATTTCTTTAAGTAGAAAAAAAATGGGAGGCATTACTTTTTGACCGACCCTCGTATTAGTTTTGGGACTAACTGTTAAGTAAGTTCGTTTAGACGATGAAGAAGGAGAAGAATAGGAAGTGTTGCTCTAGAAATTTCCTGCGTTTCTTTCGTTTTCTCCCCTAAATGATGGACTGTCCAGGGTTGGAGCTTTCATTTGACAGTTACGTGCAACATCTGTTATCTTACACTGCACACTTGTGAACAAAGAATTCTCACTATAACGCAACAATGAACTTATGGGTTTTAGTGCCCCTCACGTCCACCCCCCGGCCGTTTAATATTGCCCCCGCGTCCTCTCTCCCCTCCCGCTCAAGGGCTGTACGGGGAGGAACTGAGGAAGCAGAAAACTGACCAGCGACCAGGATGGCCGTTACCCACGTGTGTGGAGCTGCCCCCGCGGCCCACCCCCGCGTCTCACGTGACAGCCTGTAATAGCAACCGCTCTCCGGTAATGGACGGCCATCCGTCAGCAGCCGTGGGAGAACGTCGCACCCACCTCACCATTCTCACCCCCCCCCCCCCTTCCGTCGCCTCGTCACCCGGGTAGTTTTTTGCCTTCCTCCGCCGTTCTGGAGTTCTCTGTCGAGTCACGGAGCGGAAAATGGAACTCGCGCCCTTAGTCTTAACGCTAGACCTGGGGTGTGGCAGAGAACTTGTAATTTCCTTGAAACGACACATGGAATCCATCAAGTCTATTGGCCATTCGCATTCGCGCAGGAATGTCGACGTCCTGCCTACATTAAATAAATTTAGAGAGGAAAAGATAAGCCGAAAATTAAGGTCATCGGCAAAAAAAATTAGTTACCCATACAGAAATCATTACAGGCATCATTTAAGAAGGTGTAATTCCGTCCCTGGAGCTGATGACCATCTGTATTCGGTTAGGAAGGAAATGCCTCTAAGCACTATGGGACTCAACATATGAGGTCATCAGTCCCCTAAACTTAGAACTACTTAAACCTAACTAACCTAAGGACATTACACACATCCATGTCCGAGGCAGGATTCGAACCCGCGAGCGTAGCAGCAGCGTGGTTCCAGACTGAAGCGCCTAGAACCGCTCTGCCACCGAGGTCGGATCGGTTAGCAATTGAGACGAGCATCCGGGTTAAGACACTGGCTGAGGATTTGGTCGCGCAGTTTCACCAAATTACAGGATCCTGATATCGGCGCTTCACCCGCTGTTCCAAAACGTAGCACAGATTTTCTACGAGGTTCCAGTCATGTCAGTTTACAGACCAATCGAGATGTAATAGGGTACTGGAGTGTCCAGAAGCCAATCACATATTCTCCCAGCCCGATGAAGTCTGCAGTTGTCGTCGTCATGTACCTGTGTGAATAATGGCCTCCTGCGAGCCGAGCGATTCCGAATGTTCGTTGCATGCAGTTTCCGTCGCAATTTTCTCTCGCTAACAGGTTGGGATAAAGCTACATTCACTACCTGCAGCAATTCCTGTTGTGTCTGGAAGCGATTTTGATTCACAAGGTGTGAAACGCGTCTCCAGTCCGTCTCAGACAGTATCTCTTTCCGGCCACAGTTTTGACCTCGTCTGTCGTTGTCACGTGTGTTATACCACTGCTGGTAGACACGTTCAACAGACTGCAGCGGAACACCAGCAGATCCAGCAACTTCGCAGACTGTATGGCCACGGGCACGGCCAAACACGATTGAACCTTTTTGCCGCTCTGTCACTTTCTTACATTTACCCACGTTTAAGTACAGTGTCCACTCGAAACGTAAATGTCTCACTGATCGCTGCCTCCTTGTGCCCACGTAAATGCAGAGCGCGCATGGATGAACACGTGACTAGATCGCTATGCTAACTGTAAGGGCTTAACGATTCATCTTTGCGTACGCACTGGAATGACCGAGCGAGGTGGAGCAGTGGTTAGCACACTGGACTCGCATTCCGGAGGACGACAGTTCAAATCCGCGTCTGGCCATCTTGATTTAGGTTTTCCGCGACTTCCCTAAATCGCTTCAGGCAAATCCTGCGATGGTTCCTTTGACAGAGCACGGCCGGTTTCCTTCCCCATCCTCAAACAATCCGATGGGACTGATGACCTCGCAGTTTGGTGCCTTGGTGCCCTCTCCCAAACTCAACCATCGCTGGAACGAGTAACCTTTTTTGCCCGGTGAGCTTATGTTGCTCCCCGTCAGCACTGGTGGTGGTGGAATGGAGGATGAACTTTTGACTATGAGCCGGCCGGAGTGGCCGTGCGGTTCTAGGCGCTACAGTTTGGAACCGCGAGACCGCTACTTTCGCATGTTCGAATCCTGCCTCGGGCATGGATGTGTGTGATGTCCTTAGGTTAGTTAGGTTTAATTAGTTCTAAGTTCTAGGGGACTGATGACCTCAGAAGTTAAGTCGCATAGTGCTCAGAGCCATTTGAACTATTTTGACTATGAAACCGATTCAAGCTGTTGCAACTTAAGGTCAAATGGCTCTGAGCACTATGGGACTTAACTTCTAAGGTCATCAGTCCCCTAGAACTTAGAACTACTTAAACCTAACTAACCTAAGGACATCACACACATCCATGCCCGAGGCAGGATTCGAACCTGCGACCGTAGCGGTCGCGCGGTTCCAGACTGAAGCGCCTAGAAACGCTCGGCCACACTGGCCGGCAAACGTAAGGTCAATCACTAAACAAGCCTCGACTAAACATCACGAGACGAAAGCCAGTTCCAATGTGGTATTCCAATAACTTACTAATTTATAGAGTTGGATGGTGTAGATTCAGTTATCACCTCGAAGAAATGAAGTTACTTCGGTAATTTCTTGTATGCATGCAGATGACTACAGTTATGGTACTCTTTGTAATCCAGCGCGGCAGTCCCAGATGTGCCACAACAAAATAGAATACTCCATATTGTAAGTAGGCTGTTTAGGTTTTTTTATTGGTAACGCCACCTCTGTATGAAAATCACTGGCTGTGCTGTGTGCAGTCTGTGGCTGCTTTGCATTGTTGTAATACTCGCCATTGTAGTGTTAGGCAGCTGGCTGTGAACAGCGCGTAGCGTTGCGCAGTTGGAGGTGAGCCGCCAGCAGTGGTGGATGTGGGGAGAGAGATGGCGGAGTTTTGAAATTTGTCATGAACTGCTATATATATATATATATATATATATATATATATATATATATATATATATATATATGTGTGTGTGTGTGTGTGTGTGTGTGTGTGTGATGACTATTAAGGTAAATACAACGTTTGTTCTCTATTAATATCTTTCATTTGCTAACTATCCCTATCAGTAGTTAGTGCCTTCCATAGTTTGAATCTTTTATTTAGCTGGCAGTAGTGGCGCTTGCTGTATTGCAGTAGTGGGAGTAACCAAGATTTTTGTGAGGTAAGTGATTTGTGAAAAGTACAGGTTAATGTTAGTCAGGGCCATTCTCTTGTAGAGATTATTTAAAGTCAGATTGCGTTGCGCTAAAAATATATATTGTGTGTCAGTTTAAGGACAGTCGTGTAAAATTGTTCAAAAAGGGGACGTTTCAATATCCACATTATAAACGGGGTTGTCCATTTTAGTCTAACTCGTCTAACGGCGCGCTACGGTACCAGCACTGTAGTCGTCTACCTGCAAATAAATAAGTAATTATACAACATTATTTTTTCGAGATGTCAATTAAAAGTCTATGGTTGCGCCTCGTATTATTACCGTACATAAATGAACAACGTTTATATCCTACTAGCTCAGTACTCGACTTTGTCCGAGTATGCATTTAATCTGTTCTTCTATTAGTCGATCTTCTCCTTTGACCTCTCTCCCTCCAGCTCCTCCTTCAACCCCTCTATATCCACCTCATACACACACTGCCCTTCACCTTCATTCCCCAATCCCCTGTCTGTCCATCTCCTCCTGCTCTTCTCTCTGTCCATCTGCTGCTCCTCCTCCTCACTTTGTCCATCTGCTCCTTTCTCATTTGTCCATCTCCTCCTCCTCCTTTCTTGCTCAACGTTATTACGCGCATCCCAAGAGAAGGCCGGTGGTTCTCATCACCACAGTATTTCCTTACAGTTCACAGCTAATATGTGCGAAAAACTTTGTTCAAATCATTCCAGGGGTTTAAATTCAGCATTGTACACGCTGCTTTTACGGCGTACACACATTTCAAATATATTTCTCATATATTTAACATATTTCATACGTATTTGTACACATATTTCTCCTGTATCTCTAGCGAATTTCGCCGTGCAGTTTCATTTTCACGCACTGCAATGTTGTCTCCTGAACTACGTGCTGAATAACGATATGATTTTGCAGGTACATCCGGTGGTATATGTGGCTACTGTCGGAGAAATGAAATGGGAAATTCGTGGTAAGTTCTATGGGACCAAACTGCTGAGGTCATCGGTCACTAAGCTTACTCACTACTTAATCTAACTTAAACTAACTTACGCTAAGGACAACACACACACCCATGCCCTAGGGAGGACTCGAACCTCCTACGGGGGTCGGCGAAATGATTTGTGAGTGGAGTTAGTACGAACGAGGTAATAAATTAAAACGTCATGCATGATGCTCATCTCAGTCTTTATGACGTTATATCTCCTCAACTATATTTTGTACAATGAAGTGTTTTTCTAGGTAAATTCAACGTCATATGTGGATGTGTCTGCGAAATATGTCGCGAATAGAGTGAACAGTAAGAAAATTAAAGCGTGCTGCAGTTTTTCACGCAAATCAATACTTCTCGTATGTCTTGACTTGTGTGCCATACAATGATATAATGGTGCAGGTGCATCCAGTAATATATGTTGCTACTATCTGCGTAATGTGTGTGAATAGAGTTAGTAGTGAACAAGTAATAAATTAAAACGCCATGCTTCATGGGGAAATTTTACTGAATTAACTTTTTTTCCTTTGATCATTCTGCGGGGATTGTCACCGATAAAAAATTGCATAAGGTTTTTAAACTGTGTGTGAAGTTTGCAGGTCACTAAGTGATTTCATTCTCAAATACTGGGTGCGAAAAAGGTATTCGAGTGTCATGAAGGCTTCGGCGCTTGTTCGTGACGTCACGTCAGCTAGGCACGGCGAACGCCAGGTCTGCTGAAGGCATACTCATAATGGTGGTGTCTCCCCCTGACAGGAAAATGTGAAACTATTGGCGGTAGTTGACCAACACACATTGTTCTGAGAGATTTCTGCAATCAATAAATTGTGCAATTCATTACACTTCTTCACAAATACTGTACTCCTGAACTTATATTTCCTCCTGTTTTATGGATTGACACACAAAAACAACTTCATGGTCCAGCAGCAACAGAATTCGTGCTTCTTTACCTTATTTGTAAATCTGAGGAAGTTACGTTTGTACTGGGTTGCTTTTACAAGAAACTGTGAACATATTGGTGCTCTTCTTTAGGTGTCTTGGTTGACTATGGGGTGAGGAGCACTGAATGTTAATTAAGTATCTTGCGATTGTATACGTTGGGGGAGGGGGTAGGGGACAGAAGAAGAGGCAAAAGAGAGATACTTGTTCTATCAAATAAAATTTTTTTATCTTATATTCTCGTTTCAGTTGCAAGAGGGGAATATTTATCTTTTCTAATGTGTGTGTTTAAAAAAGTTTAAGCTCATCAGTATTTTCGATGTATGAAGCTATTTTGTTTCCTGTTTAGAATTCCTTTCGTTGAAAACGACTGTAATCTAATGGCTGGCAACGGTTGGGCATTTACACATGTAAATTACTTCACATTTCCAGTGACGATGTCAAACGAAAATAAATAAATAAATAAAAGAAACGAGTTCATTGTAAGGGGGTTGGGGTAAGTTTCGATAACAAAATGAAACAATTAAATATAGTTACTTGAATGTAAAATTTCTGAAGCTTGCAATGGGGCAAAGCATCTTCTCATATTGATCTACGTTTGTTTCGACTGAATTCAGTAATACAGAACTATGATCTTCATTTGTAGCTTTATGACAGTAAGAAAATCTTTCTTCTAAATAAAACTGCAGAATCCAAAACAATACCAAACATTTTGTCCAAAAATAAGAGATTTATAGAGATAAGCGCGCCCAGGCTTTCTGCCTGCAACAGACCTGGCGTTCGCCGTGCCTAGCTGACGTGACGTCACAACAAGCGCCGAGGCCTTCCTTAGAGTCGGTGTCGGTTACACCCCTTTGACCGCTATGTGATTCTTACCCTCACAGTGCCTCTTTTCCAGAGAGAGAATTGTATGTGTACCTAATGTGGTTGAAATCGGTCCAAGGGTTTAGGAGGAGCTGTTTAACATTTCGGCTATTACAAATGATTGAAGCGATTTCATAAATTCACTGTAGCTCCATTCATTGACATATGGTCACGACACACTACAGATACGTAGAAAAACTCACAAAGTTTTGTTCGGCTGAAGCCGCACTTCAGGTTTCTGCCGCCACAGCCCTCGAGAGCGCAGTGAGACAAAATGGCGACAGGAGCCGAGAAAGCGTTTGTCGTGCTTGAAATGCACTCACATCAGTCAGTCATAACAGTGCAACGACACTTCAGGACGAAGTTCAACAAAGATCCACCAACTGCTAACTCCATTCGGCGATGGTATGCGCAGTTTAAAGCATCTGGATGCCTCTGTAAGGGGAAATCAACGGGTCGGCCTGTAGTGAGCGAAGAAACGGTTGAACGCGTGCGGGCAAGTTTCACGCGTAGCCCGCGGAAGTCGAGGAATAAAGCAAGCAGGGAGCTAAACGTACCACAGCCGACGGTTTGGAAAATCTTACGGAAAAGGCTAAAGCAGAAACCTTACCGTTTACAATTGCTAAAAGCCCTGACACGCGATGACAAAGTCAAACGCTCTGAGTTTTCGGCGCGGTTGCATCAGCTCATGGAAGAGGATGCGTTCAGTGCGAAACTTGTTTTCAGTTATGAAGCAACATTTTTTCTTAATGGTGAAGTGAACAGACACAATGTGCGAATCTGGGCGGTAGAGAATCCTCACGCATTCGTGCAGCAAATTCGCAATTCACCAAAAGTTAACGTGTTTTGTGCAATCTCACGGTTTAAAGTTTACGGCCCCTTTTTCTTCTGCAAAAAAAAAAAAAACGTTACAGGACACGTGTATTTGGACATGCTGGAAAATTGGCTCATGCCACAACTGGAGACCGACAGCGCCGACTTCATCTTTCAACAGGATGGTGCTCCACCGCACTTCCATCATGATGTTCGGCATTTCTTAAACAGGAGATTGGAAAACCGATGGATCGGTCGTGGTGGAGATCATGATCAGCAATTCATGTCATGGCCTCCACGCTCTCCCGACTTAACCCCATGCGATTTCTTTCTGTGGGGTTATTTGAAAGATTCAGTGTTTAAACCTCCTCTACCAAGAAACGTGCCAGAACTGCGAGCTCGCATCAACGATGCTTTCGAACTCATTGATGGGGACATGCTGCGCCGAGTGTGGGAGGAACTTGATTATCGGCTTGATGTCTGCCGAATCACTTAAGGGGCACATATCGAACATTTGTCAATGCCTAAAAAAACTTTGAGTTTTTGTATGTGTGTGCAAAGCATTGTGAAAATATCTCAAATAATAAAGTTATTGTAGAGCTTCAATTATTTGTAATAATATATATATATATATATATATATATATATATATATATATATATATATATATATATATATATATATATATATGGTGTTACAAAAAGGTACGGCCAAACTCTCAGGAAACATTCCTCACACACAAATAAAGAAAAGATTCTATGTGGACATGTGTCCGGAAACGCTTACTTTCCATGTTAGAGCTCATTTTAGTTTCCTCAGTATGTACTGTACTTCCTCGATTCACCGCCAGTTGGCCCAATTGAAGGAAGGTAATGTTGACTTCGGTGCTTGTGTTGACATGAAACTCATTGCTCTACAGTACTAGCATCAAGCACATCAGTACGTAGCATCAACAGGTTAGTGTTCATCACGAACGTGGTTTTACAGTCAGTGCAATGTTTACAAATGCGGAGTTGGCAGATGCCCATTCGATGTATGGATTAGCACGGGGCAATAGCCGTGGCGCGGTACGTTTGTATCGAGACAGTATCGAGACAGGAAGACGTTCGAAGCAATTGATCGGCGTCTTAGGGAGCACGGAACATTCCAGCCTATGACTCGGGACTAGAGAAGACCTAGAACGACGAGGACACCTGCAATGGACGAGGCAATTCTTCGTGCAGTTGGCGATAACCCTAATGTCAGCGTCAGAGAAGTTGCTGCTGTACGAGGTAACGTTGACCACGTCACTGCATGGAGAGTGCTACGGGAGAACCAGTTGTTACCGTACCATGTACAGCGTGTGCAGGCACTATCAGCAGCTGATTGGCCTCCACGGGTACACTTCTGCGAATGGTTCATCCAACAATGTGTCAATCCTCATTTCAGTGCAAACGTTCTCTTTACGGACGAGGCTTCATTCCAACGTGATCAAATTGTAAATTTTCACAATCAACATGTGTGGGCTGACGAGAATCCGCACGCAATTGTGCAATCACGTCAGCAACACAGATTTTCTGTGAACGTTTGGGCAGGCATTGTTGGTGATGTATTGATTGGGCCCCATGTTCTTCCACCTACGCTCAATGGAGCACGATATCATGATTTCATACGGGATACTCTACCTGTGCTGCTAGAACATGTGCCTTTACAAGTACGACACAACATGTGGTTGATGCACGATGGAACTCATGCACATTTCAGTCGAAGTGTTCGTACGCTTCTCAACAACAGATTCGGTGACCGATGGATTGGTAGAGGCGGACCAATTCCATGGCCTCCACGCTCTCCTGACCTCAACCCTCTTGACTTTCAATTACGGGGGCATTTGAAAGCTCTTGTCTACGCAACCTCGGTACCAAATGTAGAGACTCTTCGTGCTCGTATTGTGGACGGCTGTGATACAATACGCCATTCTCCAGGGCTGCATCAGCGCATCAGGGATTCCATGCGACGGAGGGTGGATGCATGTATCCTCGCTAACGGAGGACATTTTGAACATTTCCTGTAACAAAGTGTTTGAAGTCATGCTGGTACGTTCTGTTGCTGTGTGTTTCCATTCCATGATTAATGTGATTTGAAGAGAAGTAATAAAATGAGCTCTAACATGGAAAGTAAGCGTTTCCAGACACATGTCCACATAACATATTTTCTTTCTTTGTGTGTGAGGAATGTTCCCTGAAAGTTTGGCCGTACCTTTTTGTAACACCCTGTATACTCACATGTAAATATATGTACTACACGTCCATCAATTTTTATATGTATGGATGTATTTAATTCTGCTGTTTTTCGACCTTGCGTGCATTGAGATTGAAGATTATGTATGTATCGACACAGATGCTGTAATTGACAAACTTTGTATGCCTGATAATGTTTAGTAAAAACTGGATGCGGTGGCAATAATAAACATTTTTTTAGCAGCTGATCATGTGCCCTATCATTTTAAACAAAAATCTGCAGGCTGTGTGTACTCACCAAATAGTGACTACATTTTAAAAATTGGGCCTCTCATGGCGTCGTAAGATACAAACCCCAACCAAACAGCGGAAAAAATAATTCCATAATGGAAGCGTTTAATTTTTAGGAAGAAATACCTCCATTTACATCTAAATCATGACTCCCCAAGTATCGACGCTTCAGTACCTGATTCGAAACAATATTAGGGTCAAAACCATTACCAACCATCCGTCCTTTGCGGGTATTTCTGCATTTTTCTGCAGTCTTCCCACGTTGCAAGCTCGCTACTGACAAGAGTCTCTTCCGAGAATAGTCACATAGGCCTTTATCAACTAGCCACTAGAACATTAATTTAAACAGCAGCACCTCTGTATCACTACGTGGGGTTCTGTTCTGATTTCTGTCTGAAAGAAAGTCATGCGTGCAGCATCGAACGTGGTCCGATGCTCGATAAGCTCGTATTTCGTTCATTAAACGACAATGAGCAAATGTACTCAGTGCGTTCGGGTCAACAGAAAGGTCCGATCTTACTCGTCGGCTTTGACCCGTGACGTAAGCGTGTTGTGGTGTGTGACGTCATTACGGCGCGGAAAACCTAATACATGGTTTGATGTACTCTTGTTTAAAGAACATGTATACGTAATATGAAGCAATTTGATGAACATATTGATCTGTAGCGTAGCCCACTTGAGGTTAGGTTGGGAGTTTTTTTTTTTTTTGGAATGCGGCCGCGGCAGCGGCCGCCTATGATTCGAAAATATTGATTTGACACTAATGAAGCCTGTGGGGGGATGGGGGGGGGGCACTGCAGACTCCCCCCACCGCATAACGACATATTTAGTTTCTCCCCACCCAAAAACCCCCAATTTCCCACGCTTGTCCCGTTACAGTCATTAGGCTTTTTGTGAAACTTGTGTATTTCAGTGTTTACAATACGTATTCGATGTTTTTATATCCGCCATATTGGAATTGTTGTTTATGGTCGTTTCCGCGGTATTTGTGACGTCATGGGTCAAAGCCGACGGGTAAGATCGGACGCTTCTGTATTTCCGTGCGTTCTTGAAGTCGCGTAGTTTCGCGAAACTTGTGTGAGAGGGAGTGACGCGTTGTCGTCAGTCTCCCTGGAACATGCACGGTTGTTTCCCAGAAATCTTCCAGCACGTTCAAGTCTTCCATTAGTCAATGTTACATCTGTTAATTTTAAGTACCTTATGTCTCTGCAACTGTTACACTTAGAACAGTGACATTCTGAGAGCTGTTTTTAACATGTATTGCTAGCTTACTGTGCTAGAATCAATGTTTCAATTTTGTTGGTATTATGTTTATGAATTTTTATCCTTAACCCATTTTTAACTGGGGAAAATTTCATGTAAAGCTTCCTGATTGAGAGGAAAAGCCCGTTCTTGTCGTCATTCTAGTTTACTGGCACCTATTAACTATTTTACAACACTTCTGAAAACCTGGATGTTATTGGTTAGTGATCTGTGAGATAAAGGTAGATATAATGTGGAAAATGTCAAATGCTAGAAAACGAGGTCAGAGTAGTTTATTATGAAAATTTACAAACATCTCTTATTTTACCATCGTATGTGTCCAGCAGAGTAATCAGGATCATCACCTTCTTGTTGTTCTTCACACAGGAACTATCTTACTCTCGGTGTCCTTCCTTTTTTTTTTTTATTGTATTAAATTTAGCTGCACAGTGATCCTTGGTTACTCGCATTTTGCACAGGAGCTGAAGACCTTCGATGCTGTCCACAGCAGGTACAATGCCACGCCTTTCCATAACCTTTAACGTACCCAGATGACCATCATTCAATGAAATAACAGCGCCACTGACTCCCCACTTCATATTTTTCCCAACAGTTACGTTCTTAGGTACACAGTCTATGAAATATGACTTTGTTGGAAGACTCGTTCTGGTTCTAAGTACAGGCATGAAGACATTGTCCAAGATGGTCGGGATGCCCTTAGTCTCTATATACTGAGTTATTTGCTTCCGCAACAGCCACTGGGACGGAATTTTTCTGGCCAGGCTATTATTATGGAGTCATGTCTGTACTGCGAGAGGATAAATTCCAACGGAATCACCGAGCGAGTTTGTAAATCGATTCCCACGGAACGTACTCCTCTTAAATAATTACGCACCCCTAAGCACCGGAGAAACTACGTCACCCAGCACAACAAGCAACAAGAAGGCAGGTAAACTCCGTACGAGGTACAAATGAAACCCTACTCGCGAAACACTGACTCACGTATCAAAAGCTGAACTGTAAACGCAGCTGGTTGCTATAACAATAGTAGCAACCGAAATATCGAAGTTTCTAAACAAGAAAACTTAAATTAACAGCCTTATGTATCCAATGTTTTCGGAAATACAAAGGTTTCAATACGAACGTATCACAAATTTGGTAACTTTCCTGAGCGCACATACAGTACTGAAAAAATGAAATAAAAATATTTCTGTTTGTAATGTCTTTAAAAATGTATTTTTTAAGCAGAAAATTCCAAATTGTTTTATAGACTTAAAAAATAAAAATGTAATTTTTTATCTTTTTGCGGCATTCCAACACCCCTTCCCATTAAGTATTACACCTAAATACTCAAACGATGTGACGTGCTCAAGATCTTCCCAATAGGCCGGCCGGAGTGGCCGAGCGGTTCTAGGCGCTACAGTCCTATACCGCGCGACCGCTACGGTCGCAGGTTCGAATCCTGCCTCGGGCATGGATGTGTGTTATGTCCTTAGGTTAGTTACGTTTAAGTAGTTCTAAGTTCTAGGGGCCATGACCTCAGAAGTTTAGTCCCATAGTGCTCAGAACCATTTGAACCATTTGTTCCCAATAACCTTACCTTTGCAGCGGCTTTTTCTCGCATTTATTCCCCTTTAAAGAGGGCTGCCATTAATGACACTAAGAGTGAATTTTGGGCACGCCTTTCTGCGTTCCCTCACTCGGGCTCAGACTTATCACTGTAACGCCACCGAGTTTCCACAGCCGTGGCGCCCGAGCCTTGTGTGAGGTCTCCCATCCCCCTCGTCCTGTCTTGTGCTCACACCCCTCGCCGCCGCAACAGATAGCGCAGTACGGCACAATAAAAGTTGTGAAGCTCACCCGCGCAGTTGTCGGGAAGCGTGTTCTGCAGGGGTTGGCAGGTCTGGGCGCCCAAGGGGGAGGGGTGGGGGGCATCCCCGCGAAAACGAAATACCCGGCCCGCAGGGCGTGCGGGCAGTGTTTTTCATTTTCTTTATATTACCCGAGACACTCGTAAAGGCATTACCCGTGACCGGCCGAGCGCCGCCGCTTCTTCCTGTTTCGCCGAACCCAATTTATTTTTTCCTCCCCCCCTGCTTCCTGTGCGCGCCTCCACTCCCTCCACCCCGCTCCCACCCCACCCCTAGGTTTCTTGTTTGGGGAACTCCCTGCGACGTTCGGCGTCTCGGCGCCCCATCCTGGGCCGCCCCTCAACTTCTGAGACAAGTTTCTTGCTGGCCGTTTCTCGTATAGGAGCTGAGTTGTCTAGCTGTAAGGCATGGTGGAGTTGCGTGGGTGGAGAGACAGGTCAAAGTTCAAATAAGAAAACATAGACCATTACACAACCTCATCAATGTAAGCCATTGGTCTTTTATTTGGGATGATACAGCTTCAAATCCCCGACTGGCAATCCAGATTTTAAATTGTAAATAAGTAATACAGAACTGCAACCAGTCACTCTTTTTAATAATTACGTTTTATTCCATGAACCGGTTTTCGAACCTTTTCAGGTTCATCTTCAGATGGTTTCAGGAAGTTACATCATTACTGGTAGCATAATGCTGAGTGCTGGCTCTATGGCAGAAAGATGGGTCACACTTTAATGTATCGCCATGACTATAGCTTATCTGTCGATATGGATGTAAATTTAGTTTTTACTCACTGCGACAGTATAGGCGGCTTTTTTCGGTTAGTGTCCATCTGTCTGCCTTCACTGGACACTAACCGAAAAAAGCAGCCTATACTGCCGCAGTGAGTAAAAACTAAATTTACATCCATATCGACAAATAAGCTATAGTCATGGCGATACATTAAAGTGTGACCCATCTTTCTGCCATAGAGCCAGCACCCAGCATTATGCTACCAGTAATGATGTAACTTCCTGAAACCATCTGAAGATGAACCTGAAAAGGTTCGAAAACCGGTTCATGGAATAAAACATAATTATACAAAGAAGTGACTAGTTGCAGTTCTGTATTACTTATTTACAATCAATATACAGTCGCGGTTCTAAAATATCCTTAATGGATAAGCATAATCCAGATTTTGGTATAACAATATTTTCCGCCTGGACTATTATTAAAACTATTTCTTTACAGCGATTTCACCTATGAGCCCCTTTGTCACTAACAGCTCACTATGAAGTACCTCATTTCATATCCCTTCCTCTTGTCATCGTCCTAGTGTCAATTGTGTTTACATATTCCGTATGCATCATTGAGGCGCCAAAGAAACTGTATAGCCATACATATTCAAATACAGAGATATGTAAACAAGCAGAGTACAGCAATGCGGTCGGCAAAGCCTAGATAAGACAACAAGTTCAAATGACTCTGAGCACTATGGGACTTAACATCTCAGGTCATCAGTCCCCTAGAACTTAGAACTACTTAAACCTAACTAACCTAAGGACATCACACACATCCATGCCCGAGGCACGATTCGACTGTAGCGACTGTAGCGCCTAGAACCGCTCGGCCACTTCGGCCGGCAGACAAGTGTCTGGCGCAGTTGTTAGATCGGTTACTGCTGCTGCAATGACAGATTATCACGATTTAAGCAAGTTTAAATGCGGTGTTATAGTCTGCGCACGAGCGATAGGACACAGCATCTCCGAGGTAGCGATGAAGTGGGGATTTTCCCGTACGACCATTTCACGAGCATACCGTGAGTATTAGGAATCCGGTGAAACATGAAATCTCCGACATCGCTTCGGCCGGAAAAGGATCCTGCAAGAACGGAATCAACGACGACAGAATAGAATCCTTTAACGTGACAGAAGTACACCCTCTCGCAAATTGCTGTAGGTTTCAATGTGGGATCATCAACAAGTGTCGGCGTGCGAACCATTCAACGAAACATCATCGACATGGGCTTTCGGAGCCGAAGGCCCACTCGCATACCCTTCATTACTGCACGACACAAAGCTTTACGCCTCACCTGGCCCCCTCAACACCGACATTGGACTGTTGATGACTGGAAACAGTCGAGAATTGCTGCAGGGGCTCGTATGAATCATTTCTATAACAACTGGAATTCACGATATCCAGTGTTTTATGGCACCATACAAGAAGTTCGTTTATTTCGATAAAAGCCTATGGGGCATGAAGATGACAAAATGAATTACCGAAACTGGTTGCTTTCAGAATAAAATAAAATGAGTGAAGTATACGGGTCTTGGTGGGGTTTGACATCGAAATGATGGACAAACATAGAGAGAACGTACAAAGTGTGTCATGATTTCGAAGGTGTCTTCACGGATACATGGAAATAAAATTTTTTCGATATTGCAGTACGAACACAGTTTATTTTTATTTTTTGTTTTTGTTTCTAAAAGAAAATTGGCAAAATTAGTACGTGGGTAATATTGGATTTGACAGCTGGTCCTTCTACATAGATGATGAACACTGCTGTATTATCTGTTCCTGTAAAAATCAGTATACGTAGTGCTTTGTCTCCTTAAACAAGTGACGAGAAACCCATTTCTACTATGCATATGAAATACGTAAACGCCACTGACAGACTGACGATGCCCTCATACGAATAATGAGTGTACATCGACGCACTTCAAAGGAAGCTATTAGGTGAGAATGGTTATAAAGTGAGACTGAAAGCCGAAACCGATATGGTAAATGAATGCTTTTAATAATAGCCCAATTCTAAAACCTGATTTCCAGGGCTGTGGGCGCAAATAAACATCGAACACTCCTGTCTTAAGTCTATAACAATCCAGAACCATGGGCCATTTGAAATACTTTTATGCTAACCAGTGCTAGACTTCATTTTGAAGAAAGTGGCTGCTCATAAACATTCTCGTCTATCTCGAAAATAGGTCGTTTGCGCATCCTTGTTCACTGGAACGTATTTGCTTATATTATAATACACAGTCATCTGTGTCAATATTTGGTGTTGTTGTGGTTGTTGTCGTGGTTTTCAGTCCAGAGACTGGTTTGTAGCAGCTCTCCATACTACTCTATCCTGTGCAAGCTTCTTCATCTCGCAGTACCTACAGCAACCTACATCCTTCTGAATCTGCTTACTATATTCATCTCTTGGTCTCTCCATGCTGCCCTCCAGTGCTAAACTGGTGATCCCTTGATGCCTCAGAACATGTCCTGCCAACCGGTCCCTTTTTCTTCTTCGGTTGTGCCACAAACTACTCTTCTCCCCAATTCTATTCAATACCTCCTCATTAGTTGTGTGATCAACCCATCTAATCTTCAGCATTATTCTGTAGCACCACATTTCGAAAGCTTCTATTCTCTTCTGGTCTAAACTATTTATCGTCCATGTTTCACTTCCATACATGGCTACACTCCATAAAAATACTTTCAAAAACGACTTCCTGACCCTTAAATCTATACTCGGTGTTAACAAATTTCTCTTCTTCAGGAACGCTTTCCTTGCCATTGCCAGACTACATTTCATATCCTCTCTACTTCGACAATCATCACTTATTTTGCTCCCCAAATAGCAAAACACATTTACTACTTTAAGCGTCTCATTTCCTAATTTAATCCCCGCAGCATCACCCGATTTAATTCGACTACATTCCATTATCCTCGTTTTACTTTTCTTGATGTTCATCTTATACCCTCCTTTCAAGACACTGTCCATTCCGTTCAGCTGCTCTTCCAGGTCCTTTGCTGTCTCTGACAGAATTACAATTTTATACTTTCATCGCTATCTGTATTCTGTATTAATTATGGTGCATCCTATATGCACTTGCGGAGTGTTAATAGTTAAAATGCTCGGCAGAGTGGCTGGAATGATTTAGCTTACAAGGTAAAGCAACTGCAAAAGATTGGAGACAGTGGTGATGGCGATGAGAATCGATGATGATGATGATCATCATCATCAATGACTGGTTTTTGGGGCACTCAACTGCGCATCATCAGCGCCTGTACAAAGTCCCAGTTTTTACACAGACCATTTTTTATATAATCCAGTCTAGTCACTGTCACAAATAATGATGATGATGATGAAATGATGGACAGCGCAAACACATAGTCCCCGGGCAGAGAAAATCCCCAACTCGACTGGGAATCAAACCTGCGACCCCATGATCCAGAGGCAGCAATTCTAGGCACTAGATGACAATCGAGAGGAAAATGGCGATGGTGATGAAGATGGCGATGACAGTCCTCAGGATGGCGAAAGCAAAACGATATTAAATTAATGATGATGATGATGACGACGACGATGGTGGTGGTGATGACGACGATGGTGGTGGTGGTGATGACGACGATGGTGGTGGTGATGACGACGATGGTGGTGGTGATGACGACGATGGTGGTGGTGATGACGATGATGGTGGTGGTGGTGACGACGATGGTGGTGGTGGTGACGACAATGGTGGTGGTGACAGTGATGATGATCGTGATGGTAATGGCGATGTTGATTACGATGGCGCTGATCCTGGTGATGGCTGTGATGGTGACGAAGGCGCTGATGGCTATTTAATAGTACGAGAAAAAGAAAAATTTAGGAAAAAAAGCAGCAACGGAACAAAGATTCTTCAATGCCCATGATTGAAATAACGGTAAGAACTGTTTAGGTTATGAATGATCCATTTTGTGACGCCTTCCTTCGTTTACAAAAAACTGAATTCACTGTGGAGACAGACCTGAGACGTGCAGAGCAACACACCTTGTGCCCTGGCGTGTGGAGCAGGAAGAGGAGTGGGCCCCGTCTGTATTTACCATCCGTCAGGCGCGGCGGATTTACGTGCAAAGCTCGCGGAGGCAGCTTTAGGGCACGGCCGGCTGCTTTACATCTAAATTGGGTCCTTTGTCAACACGGCAGCGGGCAGCGGCAGCGGTGGTGGGGGTGGGGACAGCAGGTGGGGCGCCGTGGTGGGGGTGGCGGACGGGAGCCGGGCACCGAAGAAGCCGAGAGGCGCCGGTTGCCTCTCCCACAGAAAGTAACAGCCCGGCCGAGTAGTCAGAGTTTCCAGCGGGAGAAGCTAAGCACGAGTGCCGCCAGTTCCGGCACGTCTGCAGTGCGTGTCCGTGCGAGACCCCGCCAATACTGTGACACGGCCCATGCTGCAGCAGATGGTGTTCCTCCCGTGACAAAGCAGCTCACACTGTATTGTACCATTTACTAGACCTAGGGCACCCTAATTAGAGACAGCTTCTGTGTTGGAATACCTGTAAGAGAATCGACTTTCTTTTCCTTCAAGGACCTCTCCTTAAAAGGGCAGGAGAGGGGAGCAGAGGAATGGGAGGCGGAAGCAATTTGGAAATATTGCCCTTCTCTTGATGCGGCTGTTGTTCTTTTCGTTAGCGTTTAACCCGTCTTAGATACGTGCTCCGCTGTCCTAAGATTCTATCAGTGTTTTATTTCACACTCCAAGGCAAAAAAAGGAACGATGGACTGCGAAGGAATCAGCCAAATGTGACGGAAATCGTTAGATGTGACGTACATGTACAGACAAACGTGTGATTACAGTTCAGAAACACTGGATATTTTATTTAAGAGAGAGAGCTTCACAAAGTGAGCGAGAAATTACGCGTTGCTCCAACTCCGGCCATTGTCTAAGCTTAGAACTGATGAATTTTTTGATGTCTTCCAGAAGAATATCGTGCCAAATTTTGTCCACCTAGTGCAACAGATACTTAAAATACCGACCTGACTGGAGGGCTCTGCTCATAATGATCGAAACGTTGCAAATTGGGAATTGGGCTTTATACCTTCATTGCCTCCCACCCCACTGTCCATCACCTCTTCCCCACTCCAACCCCTCTACCTGAGCTTGAACCTTGTTTATTGTTACTGCATATTCACATTCTGTAGTAGTACTCTAATTATTAGCCGATAAGTCATAAATACAACTCTTTGCTAACAATGTTCCGTATTGCCCGCATCTCGTGGTCGTGCGGTAGCGTTCTCGCTTCCCACGCCCGGGTTCCCGGGTTCGATTCCCGGCGGGGTCAGGGATTTTCTCTGCCTCGTGATGGCTGGGTGTTGTGTGCTGTCCTTAGGTTAGTTAGGTTTAAGTAGTTCTAAGTTCTAGGGGACTTATGACCACAGCAGTTGAGTCCCATAGTGCTCAGAGCCATTTGAACCATTTTTTGAATGTTCCGTATTATACACACACCAAAAAAAGTTTTGCTTCACCTCGGTTCCGAGAATTCCGGAACCTGTACAGAAAATTGGAATAGAGATCAACATAAACATCATTTCCTCCCTTGTTAATGCTTATGAAAACCACACATCGCATGTCGTACCACCATCAGAGGTGGTGGTCCAGATTGCTGTATACACCTGTACCTCTAATACCCAGTAGCACGTGCTCTTGCATTGATGTATACACAAGTTCATCAAGGCACTGTCCCACTCCTCAACGGTCATTCTGTGTAGGTCCCTCAGAGTGGTTGGTGAGTCACGTCGTCCATAAACAGCCCTTTTCAATGCATCCCAGGCAAGTTCGACATGGTTTATGTCTGGAGAACATGCTGCCCACTCTAGACGAACGATGTCGTTATCCTCAAGGAAATCACTGAAAAGATGTGCACGATGGGGGCGCAAATTGTCGCCCACGAATACGAATGCCTCGCCAATACGCTAACGATATGGTTGCGTTGTCGGCGCCTTTCATGACCACCAGCAGCGTACGTCGGCCCCACATAATGCCACCCCAAAACAGCAAGGAACATCCACCTTGCTGCACTCGCTGGACAGTGCTTCTAAGGCGTTCAGCCTGACCGGGTTGCCTCCAAACACGTCTACGACGATTGTCTGGTTGAAGGCATGTGCGACACTCATCGGGGAAGATATCGTGATGCTAATCCTGAGCGGCCCATTTGGCATGTTGTTGGGCCCATCTCTACCGCGCTGCACGGTGTCGTGGTTGCTAAGACTGACCTCGCCATGGGCGTCGCGAGTGAAGTTACTCATCATGCAGCCTACTGCGCACAGTTTGAGTCGTATTACGGCGTCCTGTGGCTGCACGAAAAGCATTATTCAACATGGTGGCGTTGCTGTCAGGATTCCTCCGAGTCACAGTCCGTAGGTAGCGGTCATCCACTGCAGTAGTAGCCCTTGGGCGGCCTGAGCGAGGCATGTCATCGACAGTTGCTGTCTCTATCTCCTCCATATCCGAACAACATCGCTTTGGTTCACTCCGAGACGTTTGGACACTTCCCTTGTAGAGAGCCCTTACTGGCATTAAGTAACAATACGGACGCGATCGAATGGCGCTATTGACCGCCTAGGCATGGTTGAACTACAGACAACACGAGCCGTGTACCTCCTTCCTGGTGGAATGACTGGAACTGATTGGCTGTCGGACCCCCTCCGTCTAATAGGTGCTGCTCATGCATGGTTGTTTACATCTTTAAGTGGGTTTAGTGACATTTATGAACGGTCAAAAGGTCTCCGTGATACAACATCCACAGTCAATGTCTATCTTCATGAGTTCTGGGAACGGCGGTGATGCACGCTTCCTAATGTTCATTATAGCATTGTATAAAAATTTAAAGTACACCAGTCCCCTACAGACACAAAATATATATATATATATATATATATATATATATATATATATATATATATATATATGGTGTTTCAAAAATGACCGGTATATTTGAAACGGCAATAAAAACTAAACGAGCAGCGATAGAAATACACCGTTTGTTGCAATATGCTTGGGACAACAGTACATTTTCAGGCGGACAAACTTTCGAAATTACAGTAGTTACAATTTTCAACAACAGATGGCGCTGCAAGTGATGTGAAAGATATAGAAGACAACGCAGTCTGTGGGTGCGCCATTCTGTACGTCGTCTTTCTGCTGTAAGCGTGTGCTGTTCACAACGTGCAAGTGTGCTGTGGACAACATGGTTTATTCCTTAGAACAGAGGATTTTTCTGGTGTTGGAATTCCACCGCCTAGAACACAGTGTTGTTGCAACAAGACCAAGTTTTCAACGGAGGTTTAATGTAACCAAAGGACCGAAAAGCGATACAATAAAGAATCTGTTTGAAAAATGTCAACGGACTGGGAACGTGACGGATGAACGTGCTGGAAAGGTAGGGCGACCGCGTACGGCAACCACAGAAGGCAACGCGCAGCTAGTGCAGCAGGTGATCCAACAGCGGCCTCGGGTTTCCGTTCGCCGTGTTGCAGCTGCGGTCCAAATGACGCCAACGTCCACGTATCGTCTCATGCGCCAGAGTTTACACCTCTATCCATACAAAATTCAAACGCGGCAACCCCTCAGCGCCGCTACCATTGCTGCACGAGAGACATTCGCTAACGATATAGTGCACAGGATTGATGACGGCGATATGCATGTGGGCAGCATTTGGTTTACTGACGAAGCTTATTTTTACCTGGACGGCTTCGTCAATAAACAGAACTGGCGCATAGGGGAACCGAAAAGCCCCATGTTGCAGTCCCATCGTCCCTGCATCCTCACAAAGTACTGGTCTGGGCCGCCATGTATTCGAAAGGAATCATTGGCCCATTTTTCAGATCCGAAACGATTACTGCATCACGCTATCTGGACATTCTTCGTGAATTTGTGGCGGTACAAACTGCCTTAGACGACACTGCGAACACCTCGTGGTTTATGCAAGATGGTCCCCGGCCACATCGCACGGCCGACGTCTTTAATTTCCTGAATGAATATTTCGATGATTGTGTGATTGCTTTGGGCTATCCGAAACATACAGGAGGCGGCGTGGATTGGCCTCCCTATTCGCCAGACATGAACCCCTGTGACTTCTTTCTGTGGGGACACTTGAAAGACCAGGTGTACCGCCAGAATCCAGAAACAATTGAACAGCTGAAGCAGTACATCTCATCTGCATGTGAAGCCATTCCGCCAGACACGTTGTCAAAGGTTTCGGGTAATTTCATTCAGAGACTACGCCATATTATTGCTACGCATGGTGGATATGTGGAAAATATCGTACTATAGAGTTTCCCAGACCGCAGCGCCATCTGTTGTTGAAAATTGTAACTACTGTAATTTCGAAAGTTTGTCTGCCTGAAAATGTACTGTTGTCCCAAGCATATTGCAACAAACGGTGTATTTCTATCGCTGCTTGTTTAGTTTTTATTGCCGTTTCAAATATACCGGTCATTTTTGAAACACCCTGTATATATATATTAGGAGCGATATACTTTAAATTTTTATACAATCCTCCAATGAATATTCGGAAGGACACATAATGCGCGTATCCAAATGCTGCTTTGTGTCAAAATTCCAAAGAAATCGGTGAAGAACTTTCGAAGATACGGGATTTTGAAGAAACGAACACTTACATTTTTATTTATATAGGTTGTTGCCCACAGGTGTAAGCCAGAATGCCGTAAATGATGCTTAAATCACTGTGGGGGAGTTGGTGTTCCTCCCTCCGGCGGGAGTCGAACACGGGAACATGGGACTCCGCTGTCGACCTCCTGTATCTCACAGCTCGCTCTCACACACATTCTCTCCGATTCCCCCCCCCCCCTCCGTTCGCCGCTCACGGTTCCCGCCAGAAAGACAATAGAGTCCTGTACAGCACAATAAAGTGAGGAGCAGCATGGCCGACAACATTCCAGTCGCCACATACAGTAGCCATGTGTCTGCTACCTGCTCCCGCGCGCTTTTATTTTGATTTGCGGCGTTGGCGGCGACGCGATAACAAAAGCCGTGATCGTAGGTAGCGTGAAATACTTCCCCACAGCCGGGCGTCGCGAACCCTGTCTGCAGGCGCCCAGGTGCAAAATAAAAAATACGCACCGTGGGGGGAGGAGAAGAGATTCCGCACTTTCAACCCGGTTGTCTCTGGTTGTTCTCTGCCGGCTTTTAGTTATTTGTGACGAGCTGGGGGCGGGGGTTGAAACCAAACCAACAAGAATATAGACCGTATTTATTGCTGATCGGACGGATTGGAATCCGCGCGAAGGGAACAAAAGGCGCGGAACGCACGACGCCTCTGTGCAGGCGGAGGTGGAGACGCACGGCTACCGTCTGCCGGCAGCGGCACGCATAAATCCGCGCCCGACGCCTTCTGCCGCCGCAGGGGGTCGAACCCGAGCCAGGCGCGAAACCGAGCCGGGCCTGCGTGTGTGAATCAGCGGCCAGCAGTGGTCTCGCAGCACCGGCAACAAACACATTCTAAGACAAAAGGAAGACGCACCGCGAACGAATTATCGAAATTGGACGGACACTGGTAGATGTGATGTACATCAGATAAACAAATGATTACAGTTCAGAAAAATTCTGATGACTTGTTTCAGGAGGGTAGGACGTCAAACGGGCCGACTTGGAGCAGGAGAGTCATCACAGGACATTTTAATTTCCAGTGTCTTTACTTTTACAAATAAATTCATAAAACTTTGTCAGCATCACCAGGAAGGATTCAGGATTCATACTCATTACAGTGGAAGTTCGACAAACATAACAAAATAATTTTTTTTACGTGTGAAATTTCATCATTTTTTTCTCTTACTAATGGCTGCATTTGTTGCTATAGGTATACTTTTCTTCATAAGTTAGAGAGATTCTTCGATGAATTTTGCACATCATACACACCATACTCAAAGGTGTATGAAACTCTAGAAACTATTTAATTTATGAAAAAACGAATGAACTGTTATATTTTAAACTTCACGTTTAGGAAAAACACAAATTTTATAGTTAATTACCTCAATTTTTACCACAGTTTTTAATAGATTTCGAAAATTCTAGAGTTTGATACACCTTCAAGTATGGTTTGTATGCTGTCCACAATTCATCGAAGAATCTCTCTTACTTATGAAGAAAAGTGTACCTATAGCAACAAAGTGAAAGAAATGATGAAATTTCACATCTAAAAAAAAATTATTTCGTTATGTTTTCGAACTTCCACTGCTATGAGTGTCAATTCTGAATCCTTCCTGGTCATGCTGACAAAGTTTTATGAATTTTTGTTGTAAAAGTACAGACAGTGGAAATTAAAATGTCCTGTGATGACTCTCCTGCTGCAAGTCGGGCCGTTTGACGTCCTACCCCCCTTAAGAGAAAGAGCTTCACAAACCGAGCACGTCAACAACGCGTTGGTCTTTCTCTGACCATTGTGCAAGCAGTTATTCGGCTGATTGAGGAATATCGTGCCAAATTCTGTCCAATTGGGGCATTAGATCATCAAAATCCCGTCTCGTCGGAGGTTCCTTCCCATAATGCTCGAAACGTTCTCTAATGGGGACAGATCCGGCGATCTCGTTGGCGAAGGTAGAGTTTGTCAAGCAGAACGATAAGCAGTAGAAACTCTCACCGACTGCGGGAGGACCTTATCTTGCTGAAATGTAAGCTCAGGGCAGCTTTCCATGAAGGGCAACAAAACATGGCTCAGTTCGAAGTGAGGCCCGTCACTGAAGACAATTCTACTCCAGTCGATGACGTTCCAGGCCGAAGAAGTGTCTGGAGACGCCCCGGACAGTAGTTTGGTACCAAGCTGAGCGTCGCCCATTATACAGCCCGACAATCAGCAGTTACGGTCTGGGGTACATTTCATTTCATAGCTGAACCACTTTGGTAGTATTCCGTGGCACCCTTACAGCACAGCGATTCGTCCATGTTATTCTACGCCCCGTTCGTTACCCTTAATGACAACCCATCCTGGGCTTACATTTTAGCTAGGTTATTCATGCCCGCACACTGCGAGAGTTCCTACTGCTTCTGTTCACGCTTGTCAAACCCTACCTCGGCCAACAAGGTCGACAGATCTCTCCCCAGGTGGGAACTTTTGAAGCATTACAGGTAGGGCCCTACAACTACCTTGTGATTTTGATCTTATAACTCACCAATTACACAGATTTTGACTCGATATCCGCCAAGAGGGCTTCCAATAACTGTATCAATTAACGGCATGCGGAAAAAAGTGTTTGTGTAATGGCCATAGGTGGGACAACACGTTACTGACTTGCTTAGTTTCTCTTGTGCAAATCACCAATTTTCTTCTGAAATTATAACCATTTGTTTGTCTGTACATCAACATCACATCTGCCGATTTCCGTCCCATTCGGAAAGTTCCTTCGTGGTGCTTTCTTTTATTTGTCTTAGAGTGTACAGTAAGAGTGTACAATACCTGATAACAAGAAAGTGAAGCACCCAGATGCAAAGAAAGAAACTAAGTGAGCTCCATGCATTGAGTGGTCATGGCATTTCATTTCAGACGTTAGAAATTTACAAAATGCTCGACAGTATGAGCCCACTTATCTGGATAACGTAGCACCCCGTCTGGCCCCCAAGCGTGCACTCATCCAGTTGGGAAGGATGTCATAAAGCCATTTTATCCTCTCCAGAGGTAAGCTGGTCAACAACTGCTGAAACTGGTTCTTGACTTCCTGGATGCCGGCACTGGGACGGACGTCTGGGCTGTTCCTATATACACTCCTGGAAATTGAAATAAGAACACCGTGAATTCATTGTCCCAGGAAGGGGAAAATTGACACATTCCTGGGGTCAGATACATCACATGATCACACTGACAGAACTACAGGCACATAGACACAGGCAACAGAGCATGCACAATGTCGGCACTAGTACAGTGTATATCCACCTTTCGCAGCAATGCAGGCTGCTATTCTCCCATGGAGACGATCGTAGAGATGCTGGATGTAGTCCTGTGGAACGGCTTGCCATGCCATTTCCACCTGGCGCCTCAGTTGGACCAGCGTTCGTGCTGGACGTGCAGACCGCGTGAGACGACGCTTCATCCAGTCCCAAACATGCTCAATGGGGGACAGATCCGGAGATCGTGCTGGCCAGGGTAGTTGACTTACACCTTCTAGAGCACGTTGGGTGGCACGGGATACATGCGGACGTTCATTGTCCTGTTGGAACAGCAAGTTCCCTTGCCGGTCTAGGAATGGTAGAACGATGGGTTCGATGACGGTTTGGATGTACCGTGCACTATTCAGTGTCCCCTCGACGATCACCAGTGGTGTACGGCCAGTATAGGAGATCGCTCCCCACACCATGATGCCGGGTGTTGGCCCTGTGTGCCTCGGTCGTATGCAGTCCTGATTGTGGCGCTCACCTGCACGGCGCCAAACACGCATACCACCATCATTGGCACCAAGGCAGAAGCGACTCTCATCGCTGAAGACGACACGTCTCCATTCGTCCCTCCATTCACGCCTGTCGCGACACCACTGGAGGCGGGCTGCACGATGTTGGGGCGTGAGCGGAAGACGGCCTAACGGTGTGCGGGACCGTAGCCCCGCTTCATGGAGACGGTTGCGAATGGTCCTCGCCGATACCCCAGGGGCAACAGTGTCCCTAATTTGCTGGGAAGTGGCGGTGCGGTCCCCTACGGCACTGCGTAGGATCCTACGGTCTTGGCGTGCATCCGTGCGTCGCTGCGGTCCGGTCCCAGGTCGACGGGCACGTGCACCTTCCGCCGACCACTGGCGACAACATCGATGTACTGTGGAGACCTCACGCCCCACGTGTTGAGCAATTCGGCGGTACGTCCACCCGGCCTCCCGCATGCCCACTATACGCCCTCGCTCAAAGTCCGTCAACTGCACATACGGTTCACGTCCACGCTGTCGCGGCATGCTACCAGTGTTAAAGACTGCGATGGAGCTCCGATTGCCACGGCAAACTGGCTGACACTGACGGCGGCGGTGCACAAATGCTGCGCAGCTAGCGCCATTCGACGGCCAACACCGCGGTTCCTGGTGTGTCCGCTGTGCCGTGCGTGTGATCATTGCCTGTATAGCCCTCTCGCAGTGTCCGGAGCAAGTATGGTGGGTCTGACACACCGGTGTCAATGTGTTCTTTTTTCCATTTCCAGGAGTGTATGTTCTATCGGGGACAGACCCGTGGATTTTGCTTGTCACGGTGTAAGATGGCTATAATTTCATACCTTACAGGAACTCATTCACATACTTTGCCGTGATCTACAAACACAATTAGGTACCATGTGACAGCTTGTATATTGTACATATGAATATATAACGGAGACTCACACTGTCACGTACGTCTTGTAAATAATTGTTAACGCTTAATACATGAAAGGTGACGGAGTGACTTTATCATAAAAGCGGCGTAATGAATGATTGCCTATACTAGTAGAGGTTGGAACGACAGTGGAAATGAAACGGCAGGCGGAACTCAAGCCCTGGATGGAAGGCCCACTCAGGTGTGTTGGTCCTGCTTAAACACAGGAAACAGCAAGACGGACGTCGTAGCACCTAAGCGCTGGAGCACAATAGACTAATAGAGTCGCAACCGGCCGGTCTTGTAGCCGAACCAGAAGGATTATACTTCAGAAACGCTGAAAATCTCGGATGCAGGTGAGAGGAACGAAGAAGCGGCACCTCGGAAACCAAACAGGCTGGGTTATTTCCAAGGATTTTTAGTCAGAGGCGTACCATTGTACGAGCATACGTTTTTCCTAGAAGACTTTCCCCGCTAGACTATAAAAGACTAAAATATGGTTGGTGAGCGTTCGGGAGAATCTGTAGAGATGGAGAATATTCCGTGGTTTCAGGAATATGATTCGTTTTTGAAATTACGATGGTGGGGAGCTGAGCCTTGCTGGGAGGCCAGCGGTGGAGAGAAGAGGTCTTCCGTTGTGAGCGCCCGTGTATGACAGGTTGGGTTGTTTTGGGGAAGGGACCAAACAGCGAGGTCATCGGTCTCATCGGATTAGGGAAGGATGGGGAAGGATGTCGGCCGTGCCCTTTCAAGGGAACCATCCCGGCATTTGCCTGGAGCGATTTAGGGAAATCACGGAAAACCTAAATCAGGATGGCCGGACGCGGGATTGAACCGTCGTCCTCCCGAATGCGAGTCCAGTGTTTGACGGTCACTCGGTATCAGCTTTCGTTGGTACAGACGGACTTTCTGTCTTTGCCCTCAGGAGAGTTTACAGTTAGAACAGTTAGGCACTGTACTGTTGCGAACCTATACGATTCTGGACTTCACTTCCGGGTTGGAAGTCCTCGTTGAGTACGCAGCGTTCAGTAATTGAGAGCACTTTCTCCGCCTATACTTAAGTTGAAACGTTATCTGAACTCCGTCTTTATGGCTGGCAGTTCACGATTGTCGTCTGTAGAACACAGAGAGGAGAAGACAGTATTAGAGTATACTAATCAGAGGACCGTCTTATGCCGTTCTCCATCGTCGCAGACAAGTACGAGAACCATCACTTCGACGCACCGGACGCAAATTGCTTCAGCTTATTAGGGCTATAAAGCTAAACAGCTGTCATCATGCTAGTTCATTTCCACTGAGGTTCCACACCACCGTAGATCATCTTTGAAAGTAGTGTCTTCTAGTGTTTGGTATGTAGATGATGTCAGTCATTTCGCGTTATTGATATTAGACCGCGCAGTCATAATAAGTGGCAGAGTTAGGCAATTGATTAGTAATTATACGTAGGAAATGTAAACTTTGTAATATAAGGTTTTTTTCATCTACAATAAATATATAAGCAGGAACAACGTTTATCATTTAGTAGGATTACTTGCATTCATCATTCATTTATGTTTAGATTGTAATTTATAGAATTTAGCGTTTATTATTTCCCGTTGCTCACATTTATTTTTACACCCACCAGGAGTAGCATCTTGATACGGGAGCACCTCAACATCACACAGCCAGTTCATAGAGTAACGAGCATTGTCCTATTGAAAACTGGCACCATGATAATGTTGCACCAGAGGTGACACATGAGGACGCAAGCTGCCTGTGACACATCGTTGTGCCGCCAGAGATCCCTCAATCACTACCACTTCTTCTCCGAAGTCATACCCGATGTCTCCCCACAACTGGCGTAACACTGCTATGGTTTTCCAAAATGTTGGAAGAATGGCACGTCTCCCCAGGTCGCCGCCATACTCTCCGAATGATTCAAATGGCTCTGAGCACTATGGGACTTAACTGCAGTGGTCATCAATCCCCTAGAACTTAGAATTACTTAAACCTAACTAACCTAAGGACATCACACACACCCATGCCCGAGGCACGATTCGAACCTGCGACCGTAGCGGTCGCGCGGTTCCAGACTGTAGCGCCTAGAACCACTCGGCCACACCGGCCGGCTATGATTTACAAGAGATTATAAACGGATGTACAGAGACATCAGCTAACTGTTATCATAAGAGGAACTAATATTATTGAATTACTTTCTTTTGAGAAATTCAACACTACTGAAGGTATGTTTGCGCAATGCTAGTTGTAAGATTATTGTAAAAATTAAGTCCCATTTGAACGTTTGTAAAATCATTTCATTACCAACAGTAAATATTTGAAGAATCGTTTTCAGAATATAATTAATTTTTGCCATCAATATTGCATTACTGATTATAATCCATCCCAAAAAGCATCAACGTAAAACTTTGCAAAATATTATTGCTGTCAAGAAAAAGTTACACTATTAATTACGCAACTTCAGTCAAATTAATTAAAGAATAATGTCAGCTTTGCTATTAATGAATAACGACAGCTTTGGTAATAAATACAGCAACTTATTATGACAACCCATCAGCAGCTAATAGAGTATAGTATAACAGAGTAAGCATATTCATGTCGCAGTTCGATGTAGCAGTCAGATGGCGATCCAGTAACAGTAAAAAAGGTAAGGGACAGTTTTGGGTTATTGCAGGTAACGACTGAGGGCCACGACGACGACACATTCTATGTTTCGTCGAAATAATCAAAAAATAACTTTTAATAAGCAGCAATCAAATTTGTATGCGAAGATTGCACTTATTATTATTGAGAAAGAGAATTAATTTCAAAGGGAAGATTTCATTTATTATTATCAAGCAAGAGATAGAAATCCTAAGGGAAGGTTTCATATGTTATTGTAGAAGGGAAGGTTGCATAACAAAACAGTTATAGAGGAGACGAGAAGGTTTCAACATTCAAAGGAAAGTAATAAAACTTCAAATTTACATGAAATAAAACATAAGTAAAATTCTTTACATTGCTGTCTGACTTATTTCCGCATTTGCCAGTAAACATAGAAAATATAAGAAAATTTCCAGGTTCAATCCTTGTGAGTTGTTTTTTATTCTTTAAGCACATATGTAACGTCACTTGGGTAAAACCTCTTTTAAAATTTATTTACAAGACACAAGGAGGCACATGCTATATGTAAGTTCAAATGGCTCCGAGCACTATGCGACTTAACTTCTGAGGTTATCAGTCGCCTAGAACTCAGAACTAATTAAACCTAACTAACCTAAGGACATCACACACATCCATGCCCGAGGCAGGATTCGAACCTGCGACCGTAGCGGTCGCTCGGCTCCAGACTGTAGCGCCTAGAACCGCACGGCCACTCCGGCCGGCTGTATGTAAGTACTAGAATTTATATGTATTCCTGAATTTCCCCCAACATTTTTTTCACTTCGTTCTTTCGTCGTTCGTCAGCAGCATTTCTTTTGTTACCCACAGTTTTGTTCACAGTTGCCTCCCTTTTTCCTATATTTTTCTTTCCAACATTTGCCTACAGTCTCCGAAAACTACCCCAGTTTCTGGTTTTCCAGGGTTTTGCAACTTGCTACATAAGCGAAGTATTTTATCACATTGTAGTGTTCGAGTGCTCAATTCACGCCTGTAACTGTGATGGAGTCAGTCGCTCCCAAGGCTGCCCGATATGCCACCTTCTTAGGGTTCCGCTTGTTAGAGGATATGCGTGGGGGGGGGGGGAGTAGTGGGGAGGTGAGGCGTACGGCTGTTAAGTGTGGTTGGAAGTGTACCATCCTCCCAATCCTTTTTGGGCCCTCTGCCAACAAAAAGATCTACTGGAATGACTCGTGGGATAGAATCTGCTCAACATGGAGATGATCTCGCCGCTTACCTAAGACGCGTACGAATAGCCTGTAGCGGTAGATAAGCATCACCATTTTCAGCGGTTAGCATCTCGGCGCCGGCGGATAAGGAAGGCTGCCCCTTGTCGGGCTGAGGTAAACCGGATTACACTCTGGTAGAGGCCCGGCGCGGCGCGGCGTGGCGTATATTACCGGGGCGAGCTCTTAATCTCGGCGGTCGGCCGTTGTCCATTTCCACGCTGTCTCCGGCCGTGATCTCGTTCTGAAGCCGGGTTAGACAGGCCCTGTAAATCAAAGGCGCATGTATCACTTCGCGGGGGGGGGGGGGGGGGGGGGGCGTGCAGAGGCGTAGAGCGTAATGAAGCCGTGCGGGGTCGGACAGGTAGCGAAGCAGCCGCGTAAATATCGTACAAATTTATGTCGGTCCAGACAGGTAACTCCGCGGCTACCGAGGGCGCCCGTTGGCCGCGGGGGGCAGTGGCCGGCCTTGCTCTTTACCAGACCTCTTTCCCCCTCCAGGTCACTGCCAAGGACGAGAGGAGTCATAAGGGCTGCGCTGTGGTCGCCCTCTCACATTAACCCCACTAGTGATCCTCACTTTGAAACATTTTTAGCTAGTTTGCCCTATGCTGAGAACTGGGAGAATGTAGCTTTTCGTGGCGACATTCTTAGGTAAGTATTTCACGGATTTCTCGCTGCTTCGAATTTGCTCCTCTGAAGTCATCATGTAAAGTTTCATTTCCCGGCCGTGCCTGTGTGCCATTCCTTCGGGTAATAATTGGGAACCAATACTGTACAATCGCAATAAAGTCATGAGATGTTCAATTGACCCTTTTATTAGAACATGTTACGCGTTTCGGGATTACTCTCATCTTCAGACATCACAAACCTCAACTACTTCCTAGCCAACCAGGCGTACAGCCTTGACAACTCAAAGAAAGTGTCGCAGTCATATGTTATTCGACACTTTCTTTGAGTTGTGAAGGCTGTACGCCTGCTTGTTTAGGAAGGAGTTGAGGTTTGTGATGTCTGAAGATGAGTGCAATCCCGAAACGCGTAACATGTTCTAATAAAAGAGTCAATTGAACATCTCATGACTTTATTGCGATTGTGCAGCATAGGTTGCCAAATATTAATATAAAAATGATCGCAGGCCTCAGACGGAATTTTATGCCCTGTATATAATTCCTGAAGGGAGACATAAAGCCAGAAATCTATCGACGCATCAAGCTTGGCTGGCAAGCATTTGGGAAGAATTCAACAGTATTCAGATCAAAAATGCCAGTAAATCTGAAGAAAGCAGTATTTGATCAATGCATTCTTCCTGTGATGACGTATGGCTGCGAGACATGGACACTGAACTCATTTACAAAAGGGAAACTTAGGACAGCACAGAGAGCCATGGAGAGATCAGTGCTGGGCTGTACAAGAAAGGACAGGAAAAGGGCAGATGAGATCCGGTCTGTGACGAAGGTTAATGACATCTTAGAGAGAGTAGGTTCCTTGAAACGGCAGTGGATTGGCCACGTCGCAAGAAGAAAAGTGTGGTGTTACCTTTTTATTATTATCTTCTCATTATCTATTGAAACAACATCGCCTTGTAATGTAATTTTAATTTTTCACTAAAAGCACATTCAACACAGCGGGAAAATACACGTCTTTCGTATCAAGACAAGAGAGAGAGAGACATCCATTAGCTCTTAAAAACAAAAAAAGTACGCAAAAGTAAAAAAAAAAAGAACAAAATTATTTATAAAATCGGTCGCTGGCGCAGCGCTCTTCTGCGTGCGCGATCGTAAATTATAACTTTGCGGAAGTCAAAGTACCATTACAATGCCTCCTCTACTGACACGCTCCGCAAGCGAGCGTGGCAGTATAGAAAATTTACATAGATACATATATATATATATGAGAAAATAAGAAATTTACATATTACAAAAAATATTTCTGTGCACAATGCTCTTTGCATATCAGTCTTTGTATACAGTCTTTTTGGTGTGTATCTTCTTTAGGAGTCGTAACATTAATGTCTTTGAATTGCAGCGTATTATCGTTGCTTAGCACAGCGTTTGAATTCAGTTCACATGATTCGTGTTTACAATGGAATTAATTCGAACAATAAATGTTTCTATTATATTGCTCCAATGTCTGTAAACGTAGTATCGGATTCTGAATGTGTGTATACTGCCTGGATCTCTTGCGTGTGACTTGAAGAAAATCCAAAGTTTGTTCAATGTGTCAACACGAAATTGTGATCTCCAGCAGTCGAATTTTGGTGGCGTCTACCGGGGTATAAATGGTCAATGAGGGCACAGGAAACACCTCACTGCCTACGACAGGTGATGAGCTTGTCTTTTACACCAACCTGAAGACCTGCCGGCTTCCACAACACCATACACTTCAAAGCATATTTACACTACGTACATATTGCTTGACCAGTGTTCCATCACGTTGGTTTCTTCTTTGCATTTTCAGTTGCATTTATATGAATCATGTGCTACATTCACAAGTCCTTTGCAGCTCATTAACATCTCCTTAAAATACATTTCTTACGTAAAGTACATAAATATACAAATATTTACAATTAATCATTACACGAGATACATTGTTGTCATATAGTACATATACAGAATTAAATGAAAAAATATAGTCAATTTTTTTTTTTTTTTTTTTTTTTACGTTACATTCAATATCATTGTGCTGACATGTGAATTACATTATATTCAGATTGAAATATACATTCTATTTGTTAGCTCCTTTTTTTTATTTTTTTATTTTTTTTTATTTTTTTTATTTATTTATTTATTTTTTTTTTTTTTTCGTTACACTTGCAATATTTGAAGATGATTGTGGCAACTCGCTAGAATATTCAACTTAAAATTCATCTTGCTCCTGGAATAAAATTTACACATATTTCAAGCTTCAAGACAGCCCTCTGTAGGAGGATAGGTTCATGGGATGGTTGCTGACTACTTCATAAATACTAGTAAAGTCATCCCCTACAGTGGACTACACAAAATAAAATATGATAAATAAAATACATGTTAACTTAATATAATGTAAAAGTTCCTATACCTAATACCGTTTCTAAGTGTGGTGTCCCCACTATTGCTGTTTCTAAGAATGGTACCCCTCTATCATCATTTCTAAGAGTGGTGCCCCTCTAAATATCTTAGGATCCTACAAGTATGTACATCAGGGTGGTAAGTATATATATAGTTCAAGTCAATCATGTTCCTATAAAGTTTGTGTAGTTCATCTCCTTCCTTTCATGAGTATCAAGTAATATAAATAAATGTTTTACTTAATAGATAAATAAATCTTCTTAGATAATTGCTGCTGCGTTCCATGCTGTATATCCATTCTGTATTTACCTTGTGGTACCTGGAAAATTCTATTCATAAATAAATATGTGTGTATGTCTCTCCATACTGTCAGATAATCACGAATTATATAATGTCAAATATTTTATCAACATGTATAAATTTTTCTAAGGGAGGGATGAAAGTATGAGCCGCAACAGAGGACTGACGTTTTGTTTTCTCCTTATTCTCCTTTCTATTTAATGGTGCATTAGTTCAGTTCAGTAGACGAGCTTTAATTATGTCATTAGATGACTGCTAAATATGTTCTCTTAAATAATTCTTCCAATCTGAAGTGTCAAGCCTACATAACTCCAAAAATTTCATTACAAGTTCCCATTAGATTAGTGTTAAAGTGTTATAGATTTAAATCTTCTGGTATATTTCCAACAGTGGCTGCTGTAAATAATTCTTTCCACATAAATCTATACTTTCACCTTTAGTTATAAGAATATATAAGACACCACATAAGTTATTATCTCAGGCATACCAATCTTTCAATAAATAATTTTCTTTCCACTACTTTCATTATGTATTCCAAGAGTACATGTGATATAGCGTTCAAATCTAGTTTCTCTCCTCTCAACATATTCTCAATTACTCATAACATTCTCACCTATCCATTATTAATTCTTCACAAAATAACATACTTATTCCTCAGCATTATATATATATATATATATATATATATATATATATATTTTCCTCTTATTCATCACCACTTTACCTCTCTCCATATTACTATTTATCCTCTTATTAAACTAAAATTACATTCACTCATCTCATTCAGTCACTCACATCACTCATATCAACATTACTATTATCACATGCCTCCTAAAGAAAATAATTCTGTTCAGTTCTCTGCCTCCTCTAATGTGTATATGCCTCCTCTAATGTGTATATGCCTCAATAGCAACTCTTACCTGCATTCATTAGATTGTAAGTATCTGTATAACTTAAATGTAGGCTCATCATAATTGTATATCATATTAATTATCTTCTTCTCATTGGCTAACATTTTACTGTATGTATTTTTTCAAATGTCTGTGTGGATGTAGACATCTGGGTTTATGTGTTAATGGATATTCTAATGAATAACAGCCAGGGTGTGGAATATTTGCAATTCGGTATGGTCCAGAGTATAAGATCTGCCATTTCCTGTTTAAATGTTTCAGTTTTGTGGGTTTAGGATGTGTTCTTAGTAAAACTAACTCATCAACTTGAAATGTTTGTGCTTTCCTGACACCTCTGTCATATTTCTGCTTTCTTTCCTTAGCTTTGTCACATAATGTTGTGTAAGCTTGTCTTACCTTTTCTTCTAAACTAACATGATTTGTTGTTGCTGTACGTTTAGGTAGAGGGTCTGTCCATTCATTTCTTTCTGTTTTATCCATAATTAATTCAGTTGGTGTGTATCCAGTAGAAATGTGAGTTAAATTGTTCACTATTTGTTCAAATGGTGCTAGGTATTCTACCCATTTTGTGTGCTTCTCTGGTGTGTGTGTTCTCATAAACTGTCCAAATTCTCGAAATGTTCTTTCTACTGGGTTTCCTGCTGCGTGAAATCTTGAAATTAAAATATGTTTAACATTCTGTTCTTCAATAAATGTCTTCCATTTTAAACTGGTAAAATATGCTGCATTATCCGTGATCATAACTTCAGGTTTTCCTATTCTTACAAAATAATCTGTTAATAGACGTCTGGTAATAGCAGTGGTAGAAACTGAACGTAAAGCATATAATTTTAAATACTTTGTGAAAACATCTAACACAGCAAGGATGTATTTCATTCCTCCACGTGCTTGTGAATAGGGTCCTGCAATATCTAAAGAAATTAGCTGTAATGGCCTCTTAGGTATGATTGGGTGCAATTCATTCATGCTTGTCCGATTAGAATATTTGGCTTTCTGACATATGATGCATTTCCTAATATTACTCAATACTCTTCGCCTTAAATTTGGAAAATAGCAATATTGTATAATCTTATCTGTACATTTGGTTACACCATAGTGTCCCCAAGTTCTGTGTGTAAATAAAATAAAATCATCAACATGAGCTTCAGGTAAGCAAACACACCAATGCTGCGATTCAGGGTTTCGTCGGTGGAATAATACTTCTTTGTGTAACGTGTAATATTTTTCAAGATGTGGGTCTGTTCCTGCACGTAATTTATTCTTTATCTGAATCCACCTGGGATCATTGTCCTGCAATATGGCTAACTTCCTGCACATGTTTTTGTAGTAAGGTGCAAATGTACCGTCATACATGAGTAAAATTTTAAAATATGATGTTTGTTCTGTCACATCTGAAAATTCTTGTAGGCCTTGTGGCAAACGAGATAGAGCATCGGCTATAATGTTGGATTCTCCTTTTACTTGTCCCTTTGTCTTATCTAAAATGATCTGTGTCATTGTCTCAAACTTCCCATCTAAATAATCATCACATAATTTGCATTCATGTACAAGTTTTTCTGCTAGAGTTGTGTCATTCTTTAAAGATGCTACATCTGCTCCGTCTTCAAGCTTTTCTAACTTTTCCTGTAAGGATTTCTGCTCCAATGTTACATCATTTAATCTGTCTGAAAGGTCTGTAATCGTCAGGTCTAAGTGTTCTTGGTTTGTTTTTACGGAATTGTGTGACTGTCGTAATTCGTCAACTTGGGTACTGGTTTTCTGTTGTTCAAAAACTACTGTTAACAATTTCTCATTACATCGTTGTAAGTCAGTTTTTGTCTCGTCACTGAATTCCACAAATACCTTTTCTTGTCTCGTAACCTTGTCTGATAAATCAGTAAATTTCTTTCCAAGACTACTGGTGGTTTCTGTCAAGTCGGCAATTTGTCTCGACTGTTTTTCAAAATTTTGTTTTATGTCCCGTGTCAGTTCATCGAATTTAGTGTCAAATTTCCCAATGTCACGTTTTAAATTGTCGTCTAAAGCGTCAAATCTTTTGTCTAAAGTGTCAAATTTTCTGTTTTGGTCACCAAGTAACTTCAGAATCTGGTTGAGCATGTCAGAGTCCTGTGTCTTAGTTTCGTCATTTTTTCGTGTCTGATTGATGTCTGGTTCTGAAGTTGACGTTGTCAATGTCACGTTTTGTCGCGTAGTACTCACTCTCCATTCGCCTGTATATCTGTTTAAATATGGGGGTTGTTGTCTTAATCGATCCGGTAAAATTATGTCTTGAACATCCTCCCTATTAAGTTCAATATTCATTTGACTGTCGGACATGTTTTGCAATGTGTCACTTTCACTAAGCTCGTCCGCGGAAACAATTTCTACGCGTCTAGCGTCCATCTTGCGATTTTCACAATTAATTGTAAATAAAATTTTCCAATGGTAAAAAAAAAATTTTTAAATATGATATGTTGAAATTGAAATTTCTCTTATGGAAATGGATATTTCTATATGATTTCTAATTAGAAATTGAATTATTAAACTGGTACTGAAATGTCCCTCTCACAAATAAATGACTGTGAATATGCTCTTCACTTATCATTTGCAATAATAGTAGTAAATCAATTTTAACTAGAATTTGAAAAATAATTTCGAAATAAATGGATCGGAATAAAGAAAGTACAGATGGCTGCTTGAAACTGGAAAAATGTAAATTTCTGTACTCACCAATTTTTTTCAGTCTTATGTTGCAAATGTAGCGTCAAATATAGTTTTCAATCCAAAATTTTTCTTTCGCGTCCGTGCAAATTATTTTATGGAACGTTATCCTTTCCCCATTTTTTTTTTTTTTTTTTACCAAATTAATTTCCTCAGCATGAAAATAAAAATTATCACAAATTAATAACAGGGAAAACAAAATTGTCGTAAATTTCATGCACGTAACATTACAATTGAAATGAATGAGACTTAGTCCAAATTCATTTTCTGATGCTATTAAGTGGTTAAAATTAGATAAAATGTCCAAAATTTATAATAATTGCACTTGTATCAAATCCAAACTGCACTTGTATCAAATCCAAACTGCACTTGTATCAAATCCGAAGATTGCAAGTCCTGTCACCAGGACGCCAATTGTGGTGTTACCTTTTTATTATTATCTTCTCATTATCTATTGAAACAACATCGCCTTGTAATGTAATTTTAATTTTTCACTAAAAGCACATTCAACACAGCGGGAAAATACACGTCTTTCGTATCAAGACAAGAGAGAGAGAGACATCCATTAGCTCTTAAAAACAAAAAAAGTACGCAAAAGTAAAAAAAAAAAGAACAAAATTATTTATAAAATCGGTCGCTGGCGCAGCGCTCTTCTGCGTGCGCGATCGTAAATTATAACTTTGCGGAAGTCAAAGTACCATTACAAAAGACAACCGATGGACGAAGCTAGTACTGGAGTGGAGTCCGAGAGAGCACCGGAGGCCTAGAGGAAGACCACCAGACAGATGGGACAAGGACATCAAGAAGATCGCTGGTAACACCTGGCAGAGAACTGCCCAAGACCGTCCCACCTGGAGAAGACTGCTGAAAGCCTACCTGAATCACGACTCGAAGAAGCCACATCATTTAATGATTGAATTGGCTGATGATGATGATGATATCATTCCTTCGGGTATTTTCTACGGCAGAATCAGGCTCTGAGGGGAATCAGACTTTCTTGGGTGGCCTCGAGGTCTGAGGCGTCTTGTCACGGCGCGCGCGGCTCCCCCCGTCGGAGGTTCGACTCCTCCCTCGGGCATGGGTGTGTGTCTGTTGTCCTTCGCGTAAGTCAGTTTAAGTTAGATTAAGTAGTGCGTAAGCTTAGTTACCGATGACCTCCGCAGTTTGGTCCCATAACACCTGAACACAAATATCAATCAGACTTTCTTAAGACTGGAGTTGATAGGCTGGCTTTTCCACAATCCATGGGTTGCGGCCGACGCCTACATGGCTGGATTACGTGGGCGACTAATTTCCCCACTGAAATTCCTAGCTGGTGGTTAAACTGAGAATTAATACCAGCCCCCGACCAGTTTATACAAGGGACACGCTACAAAACCTTGTTTTTAATACAACCTCCGTTCAAAGCGACGGCCTTACGCCACCTTACTGGGAGACCCTGCATGCCCGCGTGGTGCCACTCTATTTGTCGGCATCAGAGCTAAACTCTTCTTGCATCAATAAAGCTGTCGCGACCAGTCTCGTAACGCGCAAGCAGTTCCGCACAGGTGGTCCTTCGTTGCTCTTTATAGTCTTTGTTACGCAGCGAACAACACATCGTGCACACACCTTTGAGCACGCCAACTGGTGGACAAGTGTGTCAGCACTACCAACAGAGAAGTGAATGTGAGCAGCGAACTGTCTCACTGCGATTTATCCATCACCTCGTATGAGTGTTCACACGATCCAACACTGACGGCTCACGGGATATTGCACAAGTTTGCGCAACCTTATTGCAATGATGACTGGCACCTCTCCCCACGACAACGTGTTTTCGCTCACTGCCTGTTCTCCGCAGACGTTCTGCAGATGTGCGATGGCCTCGTTTTCCACCAAATGAAACTCAATTAAAGCGCTCTGCATGGAATGCACCCTCGTTACAGACGCCATTTTGAAGCATATCTACACCCACGACAAGTATCCGAACTTCATGAAATTGTATGGTCTGAAGAGGGAATACTCAGTGTGGCGGGCCGGAGTGGCCGAAAGGTTCTAGGCGCGGTCGCAGGTTCGAATCCTGCCTCGGGCATGGATGTGTGTGATGTCTTTAGGTTAGTTAGGTTTAAGTAGTTCTCAGTTCTAGGGGACTGATGACGTCAGAAGTTAAGTCCCATAGTGCTCAGAGCCATTTGAACCATTTTTTCCACCATCGCAGCTAGCCAAGCACGACTCACGACCCGTCCTCACAGCTTCAACTCTGGCAGTACCTCGTCTTCTACTTTCCAAACTTCACACAAGCTCTTCTGCACAGTTTTAATCTTCCAGGAAGTTTCATATCAGCGCACACTCCGCTGCAGAGCGAAAATCTCATTCTGGAAACATCCCTCAGGCTGTGGCTAAGACATGTCTCCGCAATATCCTTTCTTCCAGGAGTGCTAGTTCTGCAAGTTTTGCAAAAGAACATCTGTGAAGTTTGGAAGGTAGAGACGAGGTACTGGCAGAATTGATGCTGTGAGGATGGGTCTTGCGTCGTGCTTGGATAGCTCAGATGTACCGTGAATATCAGGAATCCGGTCAAACCTCAAATCTCCGACATCGCTGCGGCCGGAAAAAGATCCTGCAAGAACGAGACCAACGACGATTGAAGAGAATCATTCAAAGTGACAGGAGTGCAACCCTTCCGCATATTGCTTCATATTTCAATGCTGGGTGATCAGCAAGTGTCAGCGTGCAAACTATTCAACGAAACATCGTCGATATGGGCTTTCGGAGCCGAAGGTCCACTCGTGTATCCTTGATGACTGCACGACACAAAGCTTCGCGCCTCGCCCGGGCCCCTCAACACCGACATTGGACTGTTGATGACTAGAAATATGTTGCGTGGTCGGATGAGTCTCGTTTCAAATTCTATCGAACGGATGAACGTGTACGGGTTTGGAGGTAATGTCATTAATCTTTGTCTCCTGCGTGTCAGCAAGGGACTGTTCAAGCTGGTGGAGGCTCTGTGATGATGTAGGGCATGTGCTGTTGGAGGGATATGGGACTCCTGATACGTCTCGAAACGATTCTGACAGGTGACACATGAGTAAGCATCCTGGCTGATCACCTGCATCCGTTCATGTCCATTGTGGATTCCGACGGACTCGGGCAATTCCAGCAGGTCAGCGCGACACCCCACACGTCCAGAATTGCTACAGAGTGGCTCCAGGAACAATCTTCTGAGTTTAAACACTTCCACTGGCCACCAGAGTCCCCAGACATGAACAGTACTGATCATACCGGGGATGCCTCTAGTACTCACCAACCATAAAATTATCCATGTAACAGCAACGATGTATTAAGAAATAGTAAAACGTTAAAATCCCAACAGAATGCCAGTCCCCACAAAATCCCCAATCGAATTGAAATTCCCCTGAGTTTGAGGAATTCCAAACTAATTGGTAACGCTGGTTACCGCTATACGTCTCCATTGTTACTGCTGACACGCACTACTTCCGCATAACGGGAGACATTCGGAGGCGTAGAATTGAATCTCGAGAAAAGGCCGCGAGCTCCCGTGAACAATCGGAGAATTGAATGAGATTTTCACTCTGCAGCGGAGTGTGCGCTGATATGAAACTTCCTGGCAGAATAAAAACTGTGTGCCGGACCGAGACTCGAACTCGGGACCTTTGCCTTTCGCGGGCAAGTGCTCTGCCATCTGAGCACACAGTTTTAATCTGCTTGGAAGTTTCATATCAGCGCACACTCCGCTGCAGAGTGAAAATCTCATTCTGGAAACATCCCCCAGGCTTTGGCTAAGCCATGTCTCCGCAATACCCTTTCTTCCAGAAGTGTAGTTCTGCAAGGTTTGCAGAAGAGCTTCTGTAAAGTTTGGAAGGTAGGAGACCAGGTACTGGCAGAAGTAAAGCTGTGAAGACGGGGCGGGAATCGTGCTTGGGTAGCTCAGATGGTAGAGCACTTGCCCGCGAAAGGCAAAGATCCCGAGTTCGAGTCTCGTTCCGGCACACAGTTTTAATCTGCCAGGTAGTTTCAATCGGAGAATGGTTTCGAAAATATTTACTGATTCTTTTAAGTAATTAATTTAGGATAACTATGTATACAGAGAGCAAAGGGCAGTCCTATCAGACATCCCTGGGGCATTCCTGACGATACCCTTTTCTCCAGTTAACACTTGCCGGCCGGCACAACGTTCTGCGTTCCATCACTTAGGGAATAACGAATGGAATTAGGGAGCAGGCGATGTTATTTCATAGCAAAATACTTAAAAATAAAGACTGAGGTCTGTACGATTCTCTGTGCAGAATTGTTCACTTGCTTGGAAGTCGCATTGCTCCTACAATAGGCGCCTTGTTCAGATCGGCGGTAAAGGCGGAGTGAGACGTTATTGTATCGGCGAACCGGTGCCATAAGTCAGCCGGCGGCAGGTTCAGCGCACGCCCACACACACACACACACACACACACACACACACACGGGCACAGTGTATCTCCCTGGCGCTACCGCTGACCTCAGCAGTCGCCCTATGCGACTGGTGGGACCTGTCGCGGCGCGGTGGGAGACAGATAATCTGGCTTTATCCCCCGCGATGGGTGAGAATTAACGGGCACTGCCTCCGGAGGACACGGTGTGAGAAAGAGAGGCTAGGACGGCGGGAGGGGGAGAGGGGATACGATTGCGCGACGGAGTACGCGCCCAGAAAGAAACGGAATTATTTTCCGGACAGACGGGCCGTGCGTCATACTCGGCCGGCGCAAATTGCATGCAACATTCATGAGGCGACTTGTCTCCGTCTTCACATCTCCCTCCCGCTGCCGCCATTTCTCCGTGTGCGTTTCTCTCGTTCCTAGTTCCCCCCTCCCACCGTCGGTCTACGTGCTGAAACCGAGTACCTCCTAATTCTGGCGCTCTGAGGGGGGTCATATTCAGTTTGAGTATTCAGTACTCTCTTCTTACGCTGTTGGCATACACTGAACTCCACCAGCACCACGGTAGGAAAAAAAAAAAGAAAAGAAAAAAAGAAACCGCGACTATGTCATCGTTCGTTAACTGTTATCTCAATGTGAACCTTTACGCTAGGTGGAATTACAGTATATGATCAAAAGTATCCGGACACGTGGCTGAAAGTGACTTACACGTTCTTGGCGCCCTCCATCGGTAATGCAGGAATTCAGTATGGTGTTGGCCCACCCTTAGCCTTGATGACAGCTTCCACTCTCGCAGGTATACGTTCAATCATGTGCTGGAAGGTTTCTTGGGGAATGGCAGCCCATTCTCCACGGAGTGCTGCATTGAGGTGAGGTACCGATGTCGGTCGGTGATGCCTGCCACGAAGTCGGCCTCCCAAAACATCCCAAAGGTGTGCTATAGGATTCGGGTCAGGACTCTGTGCAGACCAGTCCATTACAAGGATGTTATTGTCGTGTAACCACTCCGCCACAGGCCGTGAATTATAAACAGGTGCTACATCGTGTTGAATGATGCAATCGCCATCGCCGAATTGCTCTTCAACAGTGGGAAGCAAGATGATGCATAAAACATCGATGTAGGCCTGTGCTGTGAAAGTGCCACGCAAAACAAGGGGTGCAAGCCCCCTCCATGAAAAACACTACCACATCATAACACCACCGTCTCCGCATTTTACTGTTGGCCCTACACACGCTGGCAGATGTTCAAATGGTTCAAATGGCTCTGAGCACTATGGGACTCAACTGCTGTGGTCATAAGTCCCCTAGAACTTAGAACTACTTAAACCTAACTAACCTAAGGACAGCACACAACACCCAGCCATCACGAGGCAGAGAAAATCCCTGACCCCGCCGGGAATCGAACCCGGGAACCCGGGCGTGGGAAGCGAGAACGCTACCGCACGACCACGAGATGCGGGCGCAGATGACGTTCACCGGGCATTCGCCATATCCACACCCTGCCATCGGCTCGCCACGTTGTGTACCGTGATTCGTCACTCCACACAACGTTTTTCCACTGTTCAACCGCCCAGTGTTCACGCCCCTTACACTAAGCGGTGGGTAGTTTGGCACTTACCGGCGTGATGTGTGCCTTACGAGCAGCCGCTGGACCATGAAATTCCAGTTTTCTCGCTTCCCGCCTGTCATAGTATTTGCAGTGGATCCTTATGCAGTCTGGAATTCCTGTGTGATGGTCTTGATAGATGTCTGCCTATTACACATCAGACCCTCTTCAACTGTCGGTGGTCTCTGCCAGTCAACACACGAGGTCGGCCTGTACGATTTGTGCTGTCCGTGTCCCTTCACGTTTCCACTTCGCTATACAGCCGAAGCAGTAGACCTATGGATGTGTAGGAGTGTGGAAATCTTGCGTACAGACGTATGACACAAGTGACACCCAATCACATAACCACATTCAAAGTCCGTGAGTTCCACGGAGCGCCCCATTATGCTCTCTCACGGTGTCTAATGACTACTGGCAGTAGGTGGCAGCACAATGTACCTAATATGAAAAACGTATGTTTCTGGGGGTGTCCGGATGCTTTTGATCACATAGTGTAGCTACGAGGGCTGGCCAACAAAGACTGAGACTGATTTCTTTTTTCACGGATGTTTATTAATCCATTTCAATTTTTTGACCTTTTACAAAGTTTTTCCCTCCCACTTGAACGCACCGCTCGTAACGTCTCTGCCAGTCCTCGAACAAATGGTGCAGTCCCCTTTTTGTCAGGTCCTCGAGAATCGCTTTCCTTTTCTTGAGCGCTGCTGCCGGCCGGAGTGGCCGAGCGGTTCTAGGCGCCACAGTCTGGAACCGCGCGCCCGCTACGGTCGCAGGTTCGAATCCTGCCTCTGGCATGGTTGTGTGTGATGTCCTTAGGTTAGTTAGGTTTAAGTAGTTCTAAGTTCTAGGGGACTGATGACCTGCCCGCATCTCGTAGGTGAGTTGGAATGTGCCAGGAGTACAGTTCGGACCTGCCAGTCGGGGAGTACGAGTCTTCGAGCAAGTGTTTGTCAAACAGTGTGTGTAGATGGTGTCATTTCTACAGACCACCTGTTTTAAATATTGTCGGCGTACTGGCAGTGAGTCGGTCGGTTGGTGTGGATCAGCCAGGAAATCTCCTCGCGGCGCAGTGGGCCGAGTCCGCTGGCGGTCTCTACGCAGTGTCGGAGTGTGTGGGAGCTGTTCCGATTGCTACGAGGTTCGTGGCTCACCGACCCAGGACATCAAAGTTGAGTGTTCAGTTAATTACCGAAGCCAGTCTGTTCACATTGTGCCGTTGGTTTTCGTTGTTGGCTGTTGGGGGGTATTCCCGTGAGCAACCGAGAGTGTTCGAGTTGGCGAAAGTTTGGCCACCATCCGGTGGAGTTTAACTGTATTTTGGTTATTTGAAGTCCAAGTGCACCAGCGGAATTTTCTGCCTTGCGACCGTTAGCGTCCCGGTTACTGCCCTGGTAGCTGACGTAAAATTCAGGCAGTGTCCTTTCCTCACCGTGTTGTCGCTGTCCAACGCGTGTGTGTAGTTCTGATAGCTCATGCATACTTGGTTGTGGGCGTTTACGCCTTTTGCGTTTTGGCTTTGGAGTTCCTTGTGCACTGGTCGGGTGGAAAGCAAGTCGTCTTGTCAGTGGGTCCGTTGACTGTCTAATTGGTTGGGTTGCCGGCGGATCGGATATAGTTGTCTCCTCTAAGCGAATGTTATTATTTCAAGTGAAGACCGACCCCCGGAAACTTCTGAGCGCCGCTGGCTGTATTACCTTTTCTTATTGGTGTTTGATTGTGTATTTTAATGGCTTACAGCCAACTGTTTGAATTTGTATGATTTTAATTGGGTTTTAAATAATGGGCCTTCAGCAGTTCCTTACTTGTCAAGTCTTGCATTGTTTGGGCCTTCAGGCTCATTTAAAATATTTTTTTGCATAATGCTTTGGGCCTTCTGCCTTCTGAAAATTTACTGTAGTTTGGTTTTTCAATTACGGACCTTCGGCAGCTTTAAAATTTAAATTCCTTACTTGTTAAATCTTACATTGTTTGAGCCTTCAGCCAGTACACCTCACTTCTCTCAATCATGGATTGACATTAATTCATCAATTGATTTACAGAGATTCTCTGTTAACATTGTACCCTTTTCAAATCATTGTTCACTTTGTTAAGCACTATTGTTCAGACTAACGTGTTGTGTGTGTGTGTGTGTGTGTGTGTGTGTGTGTGTGTGTGTGTAGATCACGAGAAGTTTTCCTCTCTGTTTTGAACGTGTACCTCATTCTAAAATCCTTGTTTTGAAGTATCATTTCATAGAAATAGTTACTCCCCAATGTTTATCATTACGCATTACCATATACAACAGTTGAATATGTATTTGGAAACAGAAATTTTGCTTAGCCGCTGCCTGCTTGATATTTGCTGTTGGGCTTTCGACAAATCTGCAACAATGTTGTAAGGCACGTGGAAATTTTGATTAAGAATGGATAATTGTTTTACCACCGTTGAGCATTTAATACAAAGACAAGCTGCATTCAAATTAGTTACAGTTTCGTTCAGATTAGGTTCTGTTTCGACAAAGGTTATCATACGAGTTGGAATTCGATAACAGTTTGTTAACGCAAGTCCTATAACACAGTTTCAGGACGTAGTGCATCTTCACCATACACTTGCTGCAGCTTTTAGTAAGTTTAAGTGGTTAGTGGTTGTATGGTTTAAACGGACCCAGAATTGTACTGCGTAGTACTGCTCCTCTAGCGTCATCTCCATTGTTTGATATGCGAAATGCAGAGACCGTCTACAAAATAGAGCGTTGTCATCAACTTCCCGATACGAGTGTGCTGCCGCCTATGGACATTATACATAAAAACCTGCATTTTTTCAAACATGATGAAACAGATAAGAGGGCCACAGGAAAAAATCGATCTCAGTCCCTGTTGACCGGCCCTCGTGGTAAACAGGGTTCAATTAGCAAGTCCCAAACATTGAAGACAATGTGAGAGTTTCTCCTACCACTGTTTAATAAAGCCGTGACGGAGAGTTGTATTAATTGGTGGTGTCGTTTTTCATGTAAATATTTGTGCACTATGACTTCACACCACAATTTCTTGCAACTCAGTTACGCAAAAATGGTTACTGGCAGCTGTAATTTCTCTTTCAGTAACACGTACGAAACAATCGCCGTATTAGTTACTCCATTATGTAAAAAAAGCGTAAAATATTAGTAATAAAACTTTGTTCTAATACATATTTTCGGAAAAAGTGGATATCAGAGAACGACAATTTTGTCAACACTGTAAGCGTATGTACTAATATTTTCATTCAAGGGACAAAGGAATTTAGTTATGAACTGTGTATTAGGTCACGTAGCCCAATCGAAGAACACTAAAAAAAGATCGAATAGCGGAAAGAATTCGTGTAGTCGCAAATTTTTGTACATTGGTAGGAGGGAGTGCCATCAACGACACACGAAAAATCCCGGCGGGTAGGGTGTGAGCGTGCGAGCGGGGGGTGGGGGCGTTTAAATGTGACTTTTTATGTAGTTAATTGAACTACATTAAATATATCTGCAAAAAACGGTCCTGTTCGTTCTTTGTCTAGGACTAATTGTTTCCGCGTTGCAATCCAACGGAAAAAGGCAGATTATTTTAGAAACATCGGAAAATGGCTGATTATTTTAGAATGTGTCTTACTGGGGTAAAATTAATGTTTATGTGTACCAGGTACAGGGGCAAGGTAAGAAGACGGACTGTGGTCGTGCACTCCCCTCCTTCATAGGTCTGCAAAATGAGGATCGAGCACGTGATTCCCCACTCTACATACCGCACTACGTCACAAGAAGCAACTACAGGGTGTTCCACAACGTTAAGAATCGTGAAACGTAACATCTCATTTTTCGTATGATTTTGAGGCTAATTTTTAATTAGCTATTATGTCGTTAGGTAGAATACATATAAGTAATTTCGCTTTTTGAGCTCTGTAACATAATGTTCAACTACGTCATATCAAAGTACTCACTACTATTACTTCTTTCTGTACTGTCAATTCTTTAATTGTAATTAGGGCTTCTCTTTTACGAACTATTAAATAACAAGAGATAAAATTGTATTGTAATTATAATGTTTGAAACCGGTAACAACTCTGTTTATCATATGGTCAGCTTGCCGTGCTGTTGGCTAACATAACAACATCTTATTACCACGTAATTATTGCAATTCATAAAACGACGCCGCGTGGGATTAGCCGAGCGGTCTCAGGCGCTGCAGTCATGGACTGTGCGGTTGGTTCCGGCGAAGGTTTGAGTCCTCCCTCGGGCATGGGTGTGTTTGTCCTTAGGATAATTGAGGTTAAGTAGTGTGTAAGCTTAGGGACTGATGACCTTACCAGTTAAGTCCCATAAGATTTCACACTCATTTGAACATAAAACGACACCAGGTTACCAATGTAAACAAAGTGTTTATTCGGGCTGCTGTAATAATATACTGAGTTTATGTTCACACTAAAAACCCATGTATTTGAAACAGAAAGCACGGTGGAAATAGAGATACTGTAGTTTCAGTGAAATTAACAAAAGTGTAGTTAGCATATTTATTGATATCATTTCACTTACTTTTCCATGAAAACGAGATACATGTAATCGTCTTTGTATCACATTCCATGCAGTTCAATTGTAACCACTGGATGATAACATTTTTTATAATTACCACGAACTTTCGTAACCATAATTAGCAAGTTTACCATACGGAACATTCCATCAGTTGTCAGTAAGAGTACATAAAGACCCACGAGAAATCGTGTGGGAGGCCCAGTATGTAGTAAGATATTGACCAGCACTCTGTGTGGTAATTAATTGTACACTTGGAACAATTGTTGACTTCTTAGGTCTTTTGAGAACCATGATTTTCTCTGGCCCGTTTTCAAAAATATTTCAATTGGCTCTGAGCACTATGGGACTTAACAGTGGAGGTCGTCAGTCCCCTAGAACTTAGAATCACTTAAATATAACTAACCTAAAGACATCACACACATCCATGCCCGAGGCAGGATTCGAACCTGCGACCGTAGCGGTCGCGTGGTTCCACAATGAAGCTCCTAGAACCGCTCGGCCACTCCGGCCGGCGTCCGTTTTCTCTTAAACTTACGGGGCAGATTAACTGCAGCGAAGCAACTTAATTAAAATAAGTTCTGGTGAACGTTTGTTATTTTGAACAAAGTGAGTTACGTCCACCAGATTTCTACAACATTTATTTCACCTACCATTGGCAAAAGTAGTATTTCATAAAGACATTTATTTTGAATTACATTCTACCGACATTTATCGTCAGCAAGATTGTTACACTGCAACGTAATGCGCAGGGGGGGGGGAAGGGGGGGAGGGGGGGATTGTGTATTTTTTACAAAGTAAGTTAACAGTACCACTACATGGAATAAAAATGTGGGTTACTAATAATACTAAGGCAAAATTCGCATGTGGACAGAATCCATTTAATTCTCACGAAACTCCTCTACACTGCTGTAGGGGAAATCGAATCTTTGTCTTCCTGTGCGGCATCTGGAGCGTTCTTCAGGGAAAGGTCTCTTCCCCCGCCATGAACGCTGTTCGCTTTTGAATTTACAGACAGACTATACCTCTCTCCTTCCCCGCTCCCCCCTTCCACCCTCCCCTTCCCAGCATTTCCTGTACAGTTCTCTTACGTGAGTAGCCAAAATAACCTTGCTGGGCACATGTTTCTATAGCACGACGTTGCTCCCGTCACTTGGTAACGATGTTGTGGTCACTATTGTATTTAGTACAGATTCCTTAGTAAGCACCATTCTGAGTGGCGCTTTGTAATATGGTGTCGTGGCTAACAATGTAATTATTTACTGTTTCCTTAGTAAACATGATCTGTGTTACATTTAGTAACGATGGAGTTGTGGACAACGTTGTACATAGATGATTCTTAAGTAAGCGTGAGCTGCAGATAGTTGTTAATCAACCAAAATGTCATCAGAAAATTGTAATTTAATTTATTGTGGTCAGTATTGTCAAAAATTTTATCAACAATTTATACAGATGGCTGTACCTCCTTCACCCGAGGAAGAAATGTCTTATAGTCGCTGTATAACGTCAATCGAATTGCACTTAATGGATACCAGCAATTCGGGGACTTTGTAGTGATGGTCGGAATGGGTATGCGTTGTCGATACATCATTTCTAAATCTACATCTACATCCATACTCCGGAGGGTACCTTGAGTACCTCTATCGGTTCTCCCTTCTATTCCAGTCTCGTATTGTTCGTGGAAAGAAAGATTGTCGGTATGCCTCCCTGTGGGCTCTAATCTCTCTGATTTTATCCTCACGGTCTCTTCGCGAGACATACGTAGGAGGGAGCAATATACTGCTTGACTCCTCGGTGAAGGTATGTTCTCGAAACTTGAACAAAAGCCCGTACCGAGCTACTGAGCGTCTCTCCTGCAGAGTCTTCCACTGGAGTTTATCTATCATCTCCGTAACGCTTTCGCGATTACTAGATGATCCTGTAACGAATCGTGCTGCTCTCCATTGGATCTTCTCTATCTCCTCTATCAATCCCACACTGGTGAGCAGTATTCAAGCAGTGGGCGAACAAGTGTACAGTAACCTACTTCCTTTGTTTTCGGACTGCATTTCCTTGGGATTCTTCCAATGAATCTGAGTCTGGCATGTGCTTTACCGACGATTAATTTTATATGGTCATTCCATTTTAAATCACTCCTAAGCTTGAACGTGGTAGGGAAACTAGAAATTCTGAAAAGGGAAATGCAAAGGCTCAATCTAGATATAGTAGGGGTCAGTGAAGTGAAGTGAAAGGAAGACAAGGATATCTGGTCAGATGAGTATCGGGTAATATCAACAGCAGCAGAAAATGGTATAACAGGTGTAGGATTCGTTATGATTAGGAAGGTAGGGCAGAGGGTGTGTTACTGTGAACAGTTCAGTGACCGGGTTGTTCTAATCAGAATCGATAGCAGACCAACACCGACAACGATAGTTCAGGTATACTGGACTGTAAGGCGTACCCAGGAGCAGATATAGACACAGATCACAATATAGTAGTGATGAAGAGTAGGCTGAAGTTCAAGACATTAGTCAGGAAGAATCAATACGCAAAGACGTGGAATACGGAAGTACTAAGAAATGACGAGATACGTTTGAAGTTCTCTAACGCTATAGATACAGCAATAAGGAATAGCGCAGTAGGCACCACAGTTGAAGAGGAATGCACATCTCTAAAAAGGGCCATCACAGAAGTTGGGAAGGAAAACATAGGTACAAAGAAGGTAGCTGCGAAGAAACCATGGGTAACAGAAGAAATACTTCAGTTGATTGATGAAAGGAGGAAGTATAAACATGTTCCGGGAAAATCAGGAATACAGAAATACAAGTCGCTGATGAATGAAATAAATAGGAAGTGCAGGGAAGCTAAGACGAAATGGCTGCAGGAAAAATGTGAAGACATCGAAAAAGATATGATTGTCGGAAGGACAGACTCAGCATACAGGAAAGTCAAAACAACCTTTGGTGACATTAAAAGCAACGGTGGTAACATTAAGAGTGTAACGGGAATCCCACTGTTAAATGCAGAGGAGAGAGCAGATAGGTGGAAAGAATACATTGAAAGCCTCTATGTGGGTGAAGATTTGTCTGATGTGATAGAAGAAGAAACAGGAGTCGATTTAGAAGAAATAGGGGATCCAGTATTAGAATCGGAATTTAAAAGAGCTTTGGAGGACTTACGGTCAAATAAGGCAGAAGGGATAGATAACATTCCATCAGAATTTCTAAAATCACTGGGGGAAGTGGCAACAAAACGACTATTGACGTTGGTATGTAGAATATATGAGTCTGGCGACATACCATCTGCTTTCGGAAAAGCATCATCCACACAATTCCGAAGACGGCAAGAGCTGACAAGTGCGAGGATTATCGCACAATCAGATTAACAGCTCATGCATCGAAGCTGCTTACAAGAATAATATACAGAAGAATGGAAAAGAAAATTGAGAATGCGCTAGGTGACGATCAGTTTGGCTTTAGGAAACGTAAAGGGACGAGAGAGGCAATTCTGACGTTACGGCTAATAATGGAAGCAAGGCTAAAGAAAAATCAAGACACTTTCATAGGATTTGTCGACCTGGAAAAAGCGACGACAATATAAAATGGTGCAAGCTGTTCGAGATTCTGAAAAAAGTAGGGGTAAGCTATAGGGAGAGGCGGGTCATATACAATATGTACAACAACCAAGAGGGAATAATAAGAGTGGACGATCAGGAACGAAGTGTTCGTATTAAGAAGGGTGTGAGACAAGGCTGTAGCCTTTCGCCCCTACTCTTCAATCTGTACATCGAGGAAGCAATGATGGAAATAAAAGAAAGGTTCAGGAGTGGAATTAAAATACAAGGTGAAAGGATATCAATGATACGATTCGCTGATGACATTGCTATCCTGAGTGAAAGTGAAGAAGAATTAAATGATCTGCTGAACGGAACGAACAGTCTAATGAGTACACAGTATGGTTTGAGAGTAAATCGGAGAAAGACGAAGGTAATGAGAAGTAGTAGAAATGAGAACAGCGAGAAACTTAACATCAGGATTGATGGTCACGAAGTCAATGAAGTTAAGGAATTCTGCTACCTAGGCAGTAAAATAACCAATGACGGACGGAGCAAGGAGGACATCAAAAGCAGACTCGCTATGGCAAAAAAGGCGTTTCTGGCCAAGAGAAGTCTACTAATATCAAATACCGGCCTTAATTTGAGGAAGAAATTTCTGAGGATGTACGTCTGGAGTACAGCATTGTACGGTGGTGAAACATGGACTGTGGGAAAACCGGAACAGAAGAGAATCGAAGCATTTGAGATGTGGTGCTATAGACGAATGTTGAAAATTAGGTGGACTGATAAGGTAAGGAATGAGGAGGTTCTATGCAGAATCGGAGAGGTAAGGAATATGTGGAAAACACTGATAAGGAGAAGGGAGAGGATGATAGGACATCTGCTAAGACATGAGGGAATGACTTCCATGGTACTAGAGGGAGCTGTAGAGGAAGACAGAGATTGGAATACGTCAAGCAAATAATTGAGGACGTAGGTTGCAAGTGCTACTCTGAGATGAAGAGGTTAGCACAGGATAGGAACTCGTGGAGGGCCGCATCAAACCAGTCAGTAGACTGATGACCAAAAATAAAATGCCTACTCCCAGATGATTTATGCAATTAACTGCTTCCAGTTGCTGACTTGCTATATTGTAGCTAAATGAGAAAGGAGCTTTCTTTCTATGTATTCGCAGCACATAACACTTCTCTACATTGAGATTCAATCGCCATTCCCTGCACAATGCGTCAATTCGTTGCAGATCCTCCTGCATTTAAGTACAATTTTCCATTGTTACAACCTCTCGATATACCACAGCATCATCCGCAAAAAGCCTCAGTGAACTTACGATGTTATCCACAAGGTCATTTATGTATATTGTGAATAGCAACGGTTCAACAACACTCCCCTGCGGCACACCTGAAATCACTCTTACTTCGGAACACTTCTCTCCATTGAGAATGACGTGCTGCGTTCTGTTATCTAGGAACTCCTCAATCCAATCACACAATTCGTCTGACAGACCATATGCTCTTACTTTGTTCATTGAACGACTGTGGGTAGCTGTATCGAACGCCTTGCGGTAGTCAAGAAACACGGCACCTACCTGGGAACCCGTGTCTATGTTCCTCTGAGTCTCGTGGACGAATAGAGCGAGCTGGGTTTCACACGATCGTCTTTTTCGAAGCCCAAGCTGATTCCTACAGAGTAGATTTCTAGTCTCCAGAAAACTCATTATACTCGAACATAATACGTGTTCAAAAATTCTGCAACTGATCGACGTTAGAGATACAGGTCTATAGTTCTGCACATCTGTTCGACGTCCCTTCTTGAAAATGGAGATGACCTGTTCCCTTTTCCAATCCTTTGGAACGCTACGCTCTTCTAGAGACCTACGATACACCGCTGCAAGAAGGGGGGCTGCGCCACAGGCTGTGGCTTAACTGCAGGAGCCAAAATATAGACATTCACGATGTTTTTGACCGGAGGAGATAGTACTTCCTTCAAATACCTCTGCACAGTGGAGCGCTATCAGCGGTGAGATATGACTGGCCGGAATGCGGACAGCCTTTCAGCGCCGTAAGTAATGTGGATACACCATCGGATGAGCTGTTGCCGGGTTACCCACGAAACAGGCACCTGGGCCTAGACAGCTAGCTAGGCACGCGATAGCAATCGCCGCTCGCCAAGGAAGGCCGCCCGAGTTACCGGGCTGTCGAAGCGCCGTAAATCCTCGTAATGGTAGAAACCCATTACCGGCGCAATTTGTTTCCGGCAAAATAAAAATAGTCGCTCAGAGCAGGAGAGCGCGTATTTTCGTCTCAACCCCCGCCCGCCACCCCCAAGCGGACGGTATTTCAACTCCAATAAAGAGGACGCTCACCTGTCCTGCGACGAAAACACGCCATCAATTCGCAACCCCTTTCCCTCCCCGCGCTGCAGACATGAAACCACCCGCCTTCACATAGTGCAAACTTTGCCCTTTTGCGGCCTCCGTCTATTTTCTGCTTCTTCCAGACGACCTCGTACTCGGCGCATCTTTCGAGAAGTTTCCATATTCTCGGACATATTTTCCGCGCTGTTCGAAATTGCTCATGCTGCCAATGCGGGTACGTTGTACGCAGTTTGTGCTTTGGGAGACACTCTGCATACGAAGGAATCGACGACTGTTTGATCTCAGAGGATCCACGGACTGTGAAGAAACGGCTTCGAGGAAGCCCAGTGTGTTCTACATCTGATACAAGGACATGCCTGCAGAAGTCACGGCATTTGTTCAGGATGGACAAAGTGCTTCTGAGACGGAAAATAGTTCACGCACCTTAATAAAGTCATCACGCGTCCCAAGTGAGGGAGATGGAAGCTGGATTGCCTGTCGAATGACAACAAATTTTCTGTTACCAGTCATTGTTTACTTATCTCCACGACGCGTTTCAAAGGTTTAAACCTCCATCATCAGGTAGATTTACATTTGTTAGTATCACACACAGGGATAGGCAAAATAATATGAACACCTGCGCTTACTTGGGAATGGTTTATTAATAATGAGTTGGGTGCCCATTTGCCTGTAATACAGCTGCGTTTCTTCTTGGAATACTGGAATATAATGACTGTATATTCTCCAGTGGAATGTTATACCACTCTTAGATCAGAACCTCTTGTAAATCCTGTAGTGACGGGCGAGGTGGAAATTTGCTCTGGAGTCCACGCTCCAATACCATGCACAAGGTTTCGATTATGTTCAAGTCTGGAGACTGTGGTAGCCAGGGAAGACGCTGCAGTTCAGTTGCATGTTCCTCATACCACGACTGTACTATCCTGGCTGTGTGAATGGGTGCATTATCGTCCTGAAATATGACGTCATTGTTGGAGAACACCTGATCACCGAAAATGTTCACATAATAGTTAGCTGTAATATGGCCATTGAGAGTAATGATGGATCCAGCAGAATACCACGATATGGCTGCCCACACCATCACACTTCCACCTCCATGCTCAACCCTTGGAATCAAGCAATCAGGATTGGGGCTTCTTTTGGCGTTCCCCACACGTAAACCCGACCCGATGTTGGAAACAAAGAAAACGTTGACTCGTCGGACCTTATGACGTGTTTCCATTGATCAGCCGTCCAGGATTTATGCTCCTGACAACATGTTTTACGCTTCTTTACGTTCGTTGTCATCACTAATGGTTTCGGTATAGCATCTCGTCCATTAATATTCGCTTTGTGGAGTTCTCGGCGGACAGCGTCGATAGATACGGGGTCTTGAAAAAAACTACTGAGCTCTGCGGTTACTTTAGCCGCCGTAGTTTTGTGTAGTTTTGACGCAATTCGTGTTTGCTTACGACGATCTCTGTCATTTAGTTTTGTTTTGCGCCCACTATTACGTTTACACCATGATGTCTTTCCATGTTTTGTGTAGGCTGTCATAACTGTTGAAATAACTGCTCGTGAAACAATGAATAAGTTGGCTGTCTTGGTTACTGATACTCCGGCTAATCAGGCCCGCACAATCTGCCCTCTTAGGTCTTTCAGTGCACGTCGACCTCGGCCTCTGAATGCAAATACGTAGTGTGCACTACTCGTAAACAACCTGCACTCATGCCTAGTCCGTACTGAACACACACAGTCCAGCGCGACACGTGCCTTACCTGCATTGTTGACCATCAAACACAACCATCCCATTACTACCTCTGTTCACATTATTTTTCCCATCATATGTACGTGTGTGAACGATTTTTGGAGGAACTTGTGGCACTATCTAACGCAGAAACAAAATTTAGAACGTGGCTTTGAGGATTTTCTTGACAAAAAACTAAACGTATGTCTAACGGTAAAGATTCAATAAGTAAAATAGAATACCCTCAGTGAGCACAGGTTCTTTTCACTATCGTAGCTCATCGGGCTTTTAGAAACTATTGGGTGCAAGGATCATATAGCAAAAGAGAAACATTATCACAAAGTACAAAGGATATACATCATAAAAACAATATTATGGAATAAGTTTTAAAGGATTTTGGAGATCTTTGTTCTAAGATGTTGGACACATGCGTTGGAATGAATATTCCAGGTGACACATAAATCGGTTTCTGTCAAATTGGAGTGCCTGTCTTAAGGTGCAGGAAATAAATATGATTTGCCCACCGCGTGGTTCACTTCCCCAGCTGCTGTGTGATCGCTCTCATCATGCTGTCAAACATGCGCGTCCAGTCTCGGCTGCCGAATATTTTGAAATTCCTGTAACTTCAACTGAAATCGCTGAACAGAAGAGACGCCACTGGACCTGATGAGATTCCTACCCTGCTCTCCACAGCTTATGCAAAACAACGCGCTCCTCTTCCAGCAGTTGTGCACCGTAGGCCACTGTAGAGGAGAAGCGTTCCTAGTGTCTGGAAGAAAGTGCAGGTCATTCCCACTAGCAAGAGGTGTCGTCGACTAGACGTAAAAAAAGTGCATGTGTGTATCTCTTAAGTACGCATGTTGTAGAATTTTGGAATATGTAATCTGCTTGCGAATTATGACATTTCTGTAATCCGAATGTCTCCTCTGTAGGGATGAATAGCATTCCGCAAACAACGATCGTGTGTCGTGTGAGACACGGCTTGTGCTATTCGTCCGAGAAACACAAAAGGCACTACATGCGGTGGCCAGCTTCATGTAGTATTCTTTGACTTCCCGAACACGTGCACACTGCTGCCTGAGGAGAAAAAAAAAAGTTCAAATGGCTCTGAGCACTATGGGACTTAACTGCTGTGGTCATCAGTCCCCTAGAACTTAGAACTACTTAAACCTAGCTAACCTAAGGACATCACACACATCCATGCCCGAGGCAGGATTCGAACCTACGACCGTAGCGGTCGCGTGACTCCAGACTGTAGCGCCTAGAACCGCACGGCCACAGAGGCCGGCTGAGGAACAAAACACGAACGCACGCTATATGAGAGGCCACCTGTGTAATTGGATTGAAGAGTTCGTAGCAAACACAAACAATGTAAATAACCGATACTACACCAGTTACTTGTTTTTTCATGCTCGGCATTGCATCTTTTTACAGTACACTGCAACCCGAAATTCGGACATAGCGAATTTTTGGGCACTTGTAAATGCTAATGTTAGAATGGCATTTTTGGTAGTTTGCTTACAGATATTGTGCGTCCTCCATTATACAGAATATCACACACACACACACACACACACACACACACACACAGAATATCATGACTTGTTTTAGTAAATGAAGACAAAGTACAAAGATTTTACACTATGATTTCACACAGTTTGAACGAAGTTTATATAATATTTGCCTATTACAAAATGTATTTTTACCGCTACTGACTACTCAATTATCGACTAATTTCTTTTTAAATGAAGAAACGTACACATTTAGGAAAATTACTTAAGTTATCATATGCAGGAGAAACATTTGAAAACGTTAACGGATTCACTATTCAGCTTGTCATTGAGAATCTCTTCTCCTTGCTTTATGTGATGTACAAAAATTTCAAGCTCCTCCATTAAACTTATCGTGTGTGAGCTTTCAGAGTGGTACTACAAGGTGCGGCAGAACCGACTAAGCAGTTTTAAGGAGCAATAAAAAGTAAATGTGGATGTGTAGAGAAAAAATGTTTTTATTTTCTAAGTTAACACAATATGCCAGTTTACATTCATTTAGTTCTGAAAATAATGTCCTCAAGATGGCGGCCTTTAGCATCAATATATGGTCGTAGAGGATACTTGAAGTTTCGAGCAGCTCTTACACACATATCGCGGGGTATGGCATTCACTTCCTCAGTAATCCGCTCTTTTAACTCTGGTAGGGTGTGAGGGCGGCTTTTGAAAACTTTTTCCTTCAAATATCCCCAAAGACATCACCCCTCAAAGAGTCGAGGCGTCCCGGGAACATTTCTCTCAAAACATCGAGTGAAATTCGAGTTGTGTGAGCAGTAGCTCCATCCTGTTCTTCAACAATCTCGTCCATTCTGGGTTGCAGAAAATTTTGCAACCTTGAAACACAACGTGTGGAATTCACTGTCACGGTCACTTCTTCCTCCTCAAAAAAGTAAAGGCCTAGCACGCCAAATTGCGATACGGCACACCACACTGTCACTTCAGGAGAATGTGGCGGTCTTTCATGAATAATTCTGGGGTTATTTTCAGCCTAGTAGCGAAAGTTTTGCTTGTTCACGCGCCAACTAAGATGAAAATGTGCCTCGTTGCTACTGAAGAAAGCTGCATTCGGACAGATATAGGCAAGCATTTGCTCACTGCTCTCACAGATTCTGACGGTTGGCGCCGTGTGCTGGGCGTAATTCTTGAGGAGTAATCACTATTTCGAAAAAAATGGAACTTCAAATCGCATTGTAGCATCCTTCTCAAACAGCGGTCTGAAATCCCCGATGCAACAACATGTCGTCGAGCAGAAACCTGCGGCGATTGTTGAACTGCTGTTCTCACCCGCTGCATATTTTCTGGTGTTCTGATTGATTTGCGTTGGCCATGTGTATCTATTCCTAATGTGCTACCAGTTTCCTCCAACTTCCGAACCCAGGACCGAGTTGTGTTTGCATTAGGAACGGCATTGTTGCGTGGAATGTTGAACTGTCGCCGAAAAGCTCGTTGTGTAGCGATCACGGATCTGTTGTTTTCATAATAAGCGCGAACGGCAAAACCACGATGTGCACCGGTGTACACCATGTTGGCTACTGAAATGGGGTCAACCACAGAACAAAAGCAGAGCACATGCAACTGGCTACCCCCAAGACAGCCCCAGCCATAATCGATAAAAACTGCTTAGTCGGTTCTGCCGGACCCTGTACTTAAAATGATGGTCTGTCCTGGCAAATGGGTGTCCACTGTTTTTCCTGTGTGCTGATACTGCTGATGCCGTAACACCTCCAACTGTGTACAAAGTCTGTGCGAAACCACGGTGTTGTAATATTTTCGTGGCACGTTTTGATTACTAAAATAAACAGTAATGATTTGTGTGTGTGTGTGTGTGTGTGTGTGTGTGTGTGTGTGTGTGTGTGTGTGTGTGTGTGTGTGTAACATTTCGTATAATCGATGACGCACAATACCTGCAAGTACACTAACAAAAGTACCATTTCTAACAACAGCAGTTAAAAACACTCAAAGATCCATTTTGCCCGATTTTCCGATCGCAGTATAACCGTAAAAAGACACAAGAGAGGCAATAAATCACACGTGCAAACATCACCAAAAACAGTCACGAAAACAAATGCACAAGAAGATAAGAATAAATTCTCGGAATTCGTTGTGCTGAGAATGAGAAAAATAAATACCTGATGCAGGTTTCATGGTATAAAATATTAACTAATTTAAGTTGAAACAGAAACAGCGTATCATTTTTAATGGAGGAAACTTTTCATGCCTAATAGTAACTTCGTACCCTAAGAATGTGTTACTGGATCACTCACTCTTTTTCTTAATAAACATAAATGCCGTACCGGGTACCGTCGAAGGCTCCGTGGAGCTGTTCAGATGATGCTGTTGTGTAATCCACAATAGAAGATTCTTATTCACGAAGACCTCGAGATGATCCAACCCTCAACCTACACCAATGTAACATACCGCAGATAAATAGGCAGGCAGACCCTCACTGTAAACGTACACGATTGCAGAACAGTCACTGGCAGCAGTCACAACATCCATCAGATATCTAGGAATATGAATGGGCGATTTAATGCGGAACGCCCACGTCAGACAAGTCTCAGCTAAAGCAGGTGACAGATTGAGATTTATTGGAAGAATCCTGAGAAAGGGTCATGCATACAACGAAGGAGGTAACTTACAAAACCGTCGTTCGGCCAATGCTTCGAACATTGCCAGTCAATACGGGATCTATATGAGATGGGATTGAGAGAGGAAATAGAGAAATCCAAAGAAGAGCAGCACGTTTCGTCACAGGTTCATTTAGCAAGTGCGAAAGCGCCACGAAGATGCTGACGCTAAGCCAACTGCAGTGGCAGGCACTGCAAGAGAGTCGTTCTGCATCAGGGTGTGATTTACTGCTCAAATTTCTAGGGCATACGTTTGTAGAAGTGTCAACCAAATTAATGTTACCTAGTACCTGTATTCTGCGAAAAAGCCATGAAGGTAAAATTAGAGACTGGAGCTCAGACGGAGGCTTACAAGCATTCGTTCTTACCGTAGACCATTCGTGACTGGAACAGGAAAGGAGGGTTCAAAAATGGCTCTGAGCACTATGGGACTTAACATCTATGGTCATTAGTCCCCTAGAACTTAGAACTACTTAAACCTAACTAACCTAAGGACATCACACAACACCCACTCATCACGAGGCAGAGAAAATCCCTGACCCCGCCGGGAATCGAACCCGGGAACCCGGGCGTGGGAAGCGAGGACGCTACCGCACGAGCACGAGCTGCGGACGAAAGGAGGGTAAGCTATAGTTGTACATGAAGTAATTTACAGTATATCACAAGTCGTCAAAGTGTCCTGAGGAATATAGACGTAAGATACAGAAATCTCAAGCTGAATAATTTTTTCTAAGTATTCGAACAGCTGCATATATTTTGGATATCCTAACCTTGTAACATCGCCGTAAGATAAAAATCGTCCGCCTCCGGAGCTGAACGGTCATGAGGCTGCGTGCCTTGCGAGGGACCGTGTTCGATTCCCGGCACTGTCAAAGCTTTTTCCTTCGTGGGAGGACTGGTATGGGGTGCAGTCAGTCTCGTGAGGCCAGATGAGGAGCTATTTGACAGTACAGCAGGGGTTCCAAGGTCAAAGAAATGCGACGACGACTGGGAGAGCGGCGTACTGACCACATACCCCTCCATACCGTATCCGATGACACCGTCGGACGATGAAGACACGGTGGTCGGTCGGAGCCGACTAGCTGTCTGGGACTAGAACGTGCTCCATTTATATTACAGTCCAATAGATTTGGACCGGGGAACAAGATTGCTGATAAACCGTTCCGTTATCGGAAACACCTCGTAGTACAGTTGTAAATATCACACTCATCTTTACTGTACTGGGAGAAAGATGCACGAGCGCGCTGCACCGAGTAGTGGATAAGATCCTTGACTCTGTGATTGATGTTATCTGTGGTGTGCTTGTTCGCCAGACAGTTGCGCAGCGTTTGTGCATTCTAATTAGAGGCAGGAGAAATTATCTGGAATACTGTATTATGGAGACGAAAACTTCTCTGTAAAGATATTTTCTTGAGTGTACAGATGGGCCGGCCGCTGTGGCCGAGCTGTTCTAGGCGTTTCCGCCCACAACCGCGCTGCTGCTACGGTCGCACGTTCGAATCCTGCCTCGGGCATAGATGTGTGTGATGTCCTTAGGTTAGTTAGGTTTAAGTAGTTCTAAGTCCAGGGGACTGATGACCTCAGATGTTTAGTGACATAGTGCTTAGAGCCACTTCAACCATTTGAACCACTTGTACAGATGGAAAAGAATTTTGGAGGAATATGTCACGATAACCACTGCACGGGCAAGAATGAAATGCTTGTTCATCAGAACAATCAACTAAAGGAGATCTTCGTCCCTCAGACAACAAATAATATTCATTATTGGTGTTAACTTGATCTCTTTGTTTTCATTGTGTCACAAATAACACATCTGGTTGAAATGTACGTAATTCAGTAAGTAGCGCATTTCGTAAATGTTGGAGTTTCTTATGATCTGCAGTCTTTTTTGACAATCACACTAGCTTTTCAAGAACTGTTTTCTTTAAGTAAAACTCCCCGCCATCATTCTTAATATAGCTTTTAATATTTTGTCGTATGTGCATTGCACCATACACCTTTCGCCACACCAAGTCACAGACTGTTTCAAAGAAGTGGAAAAAAAATTGGGGAGTTTTCTTTTTGTTTTGTTGCCGTACTTGCTGATTCCAATTTACTTTCGAGAACATCAGTAGACAAAATAGCATTCTGAGAATGAGCTAAGTTACTTTTCTTTCTCACTTTGCATTCTTGTGAGTAAACAGTACGCAGTCAGAATTTCTGGGTGTTGTGCTAAGTGCGCAGATTAATTTACGGTGAACAGTGCAGGCAGTCTTAAACATAACCATGATCGTATATAGATGCATCGGTGTTGTAATCCTGAACAATGCATGTAGTTACGGAAACGCCATCTGATAAAATGACTCGCCTAAACTGAAACTGTGGAACTGTATTTTAATTAACTTCAACAGATTAGTTAGGAAGACAAACATGTAAACTAAATGAGCAGTCCTGTGGAATTTTGTGCTGTGTAATGCAGTGCTACAATGTGTGACGTCACAATACGTGACTTGCAGTTCCATCACATAAAACTAACAGAATGAAGATGTTACTTGAAATTTCCTGGCAGGTTTAAACTGTGTCGGACCGAGACTCGAACTCGGGGCCTTTGCCTTTCGCGGGTAAGTGCTCTAACAACTGAGCTACCCAAGCACGACTCACGCCCCGTCCTCGCAGCTTTACTGCAAACCCACAGAAGAACTTCTGTGAAGCTTGAAAGGTAGGAGTCGGGGTACTGACCGCGAAAGGCAAAGGTCCCGAGTTCAGTCTCGGTAAGGCACACAGTTTTAATCTGCCAGGGAGTATCATACCAGCGTGTACTTAATTACAATTTGAATCTTGAAAGAATAAATAACCAGAAACATTTGTACAAAAATGCCCTGCGGATTTACGTATGCAGACTGATTAAACAGAAATCCAAACAAGACTAATACGTACATGAATGTAACATTGTTCTGCGGGCCGGCCGAAGTGGCCGTGCGGTTAAAGGCGCTGCAGTCTGGAACCTCAAGACCGCTACGGTCGCAGGTTCGAATCCTGCCTCGGGCATGGATGTTTGTGATGTCCTTAGGTTAGTTAGGTTTAACTAGTTCTAAGTTCTAGGGGACTAATGACCTCAGAAGTTGAGTCCCATAGTGCTCAGAGCCATTTGAACCATTGTTCTGCGGAAATGAAAGTGCCAGAAATGTAATCTGAACATACCTAAATTATACCTGAGAATTTTGGAAAGCATTGCTAACTGTGAATGACCTATCTTGACTGTAACGCAAAACTGGTCGTAATTAATTTTCATGGCTTACCTATGGCAGCGGAAACACGGTAGTGCTAGAAGTGATGAACATAAAATATGCAGAACAGCAGCAATCAGGCTAAAAGGGAAGAAAACCTTGCGTAGTACAATGCTAGCAAGTGTAATGTAGATCGTGCAACTGTGTTCAGCCCTGGTAATGCGACGAAATACATAATCATACAAAATTCTTTCTTAAGGAGACAGTGGCGGACTTTGAACATGCTAAATTATTGAAAGAAAAAGACTTAAAAATTTCTGAAAATGGTAAAATAGTGGGTAGAATCTATAACCTCTGAGTGCAGGCCGTGTGAACAGATAACTTTACTTAATAAAGCCTGAAATAGGTATTAAAAAACACACATCAATTAAGAGAAGTCCTACTAAAATTTTCCGATATTCAAACTCATCATAATTACACGCAAGTAAGCAGTGCAGCAACAGTTATACCTGGTAATCTTCACCTATCCAATTAATTTGTACCAAATCGTATCACAAAATTCATCATTACCTGCATCCTTATCCCTGTTCTCTTCAAGGTATTTCAGACCGCTTGAGCAACGAAGGGTGCCTAACGATTGGAAGAAAGTACTGATCATTCCCGTTTTGTAAGAGGGTTCGTAGGACAGATCCACACAATTATAGACCTAATTTGTTGACACCAATCTGTTTTAAAATTAGGAAGCATGTTTTTTGCTTAAGAATTACGACTTTTTTTTAGAACGATTATCTCGTCTATAACAATGAACAGGGATTCCACAAACAGAGACCATGCGAAATTCAGCTCGTTCTGTTCCTTCATGAGATTCATAATGTTGTAGACAAAGGCGCTCTGGTTGATCCCGTGTTCCTCGACTTGAGGAAGGCATCTGACACGGCCCCACACTACCGTATGGTGATTAAAAAGAGAGCTTATCGAATATCGGAGCAGATTTGCGATTGGATTCAGGACTTCCTTGCAGACAGAACTCAACACGTCGCTCTTAACGGAAAAATCGACATATGTAAAGATAATTTCCGGAGAACCCCAAGGAAGTGTGATAGAATCGCTACTGTTTACAATACATATATATGACCCAGTGGAAACCGTCGGATACTTTCTGAGGCTGTTCTCAGAAGATGCGGTTGTCTATAAAAACGTAGCAACGCCAGAAGATAGGAACTATTCGCTGAATGACCTCCAGAGAATTGATGAATGATGCAGGCTCTGGCAGTTAACCCTGAACGTAAGTAAATGTAACATATTGGGCATACATAGGAAAAGAAATCCACTACTGTGCCGCTACACTATTGATGAAAAACCGGTGTAAACAGCATCTGCCATAAAATATCTAGGAGTAATTCCCCAAAGCGACCTTAAGTAGAATGACAACATAAAACACATAGTGGGAAAAGCAGATGCCACACTCAGATTCATGGAAAGAATCTTCAGGAACTGTAATTCATCTACGAAGGAGGTGGCCCGTAAGGTGCTTGGTCGACCGATTCTTGAGTATTGTTCGTGTATCTGGGATTCCAACCAGATAGGACTGATAGAAGCGATACAGAAGATCCAACAATAGCGACGTGTTTCTTCACGGAACCGTTTAGAGCCGGAGCGAGAGCGTCACTGTGATACTCAAAAAACTACACCAGCAGACGTTACAAGAGATGCGTTGTACATCACGGAAAGATATACTATTGAAATTTCGAGAGGGCACCTACTGGGAAGAGTCAGACAACATATTACTTCCCCCCCCCTCCCCCTACATAGTCTCACATAAGCACCACGAGGAGAAAATTCGAAAAGTTAGAGGCATACCGACAATCATTCTTCCTATACTCTATTCTCGAGTAGAATAGGGTTGGAGGGCTCAGTTAGCGGTACAGAAGCACGCTCTGCTACACACCATTAGGTCGCTTGAGTAGTATGATGTAGACGTAGAGAGCCAACAGCAACTGACTAGCGTCCCTTAGAATGCTTACTGCAACGAAAATGCTACTGACAACAAAAGATCACAGTGATTGTGCTGAGAACTTCTTTGGCATAATATAATGGTTTAAATGGCTCTGAGCACTATGGGACTTAACTTCTGAGGTCATCAGTCCCCTAGAACTTAGAATTACTTAAACCTAACTAATCTAAGGACATCACACACATCCACGCCCGAGGCAGGATTCGAACCTGCGACCGTAGCGGTCGCGCGGTTCCAGACTGTAGCGCCTAAAACCGCTCAGCCACTCCGGCCGGCATAATATAATGGCTATCGAAAACTGTCAGAAAAACGTCTATCAAACAAATACGAAATATGACACATCCAATGAAAATACAAAGCTCACGTCACTTTCCTTGCTATATCAGAAATAAGGTACAAAACCTTCCAGATTAATTGGGAAAATCTTACGGAAATGTAATTTATCCACAAAAGAAGTCGCTCACAAAACATCTGTAAGGCAATTTCTACTGGCTTTAGAGGTTGGGAAGACCCAGCGAAAATCGGGACGTTTCGTCACCGGATGTTTAGTGGACTTGACACCGTTTTGGAGATGTCCAAGAAAACCCAGTGGCAGACGCTGCAAGAGTTGTGTTGTGTATCATGACGGGTTTGGCATTGAAATTCAGAGATAACACATTCCAAAATAAGGCCGCCGACATCTTACGTCTTCCTGCATATGTTTCGCAAAATAACCATGACGAGAAAAATGAGAAATATTAGAGATCAGACAGAGGTTTATCGTCAGTCGATCTTCCAATGGAACTGCGAAGAGGAAAAATGATAGTTGTTCGAGAAGGACCCTGTACTACACACAGTAAGGTGGTTTATGGAGTAGACAGAGATACACATGTAAACTGCGCAACGGAACTCTATGGAAAGAATGGTGAACGTTGACACTCGCAAGAATTCTTAAACTCATTATCATACCAGTCGCTTTCCAGGTTAGTGAAACCCTGTTCCAGTGTCTGTTGTTCTTCCAGCGAGTCCTCATGACGCGAACAAGTTTACTACGATATTTATGGCCCATCTGCCGCTGTAATTGAATATTAGGGAGCTGTCGTTAGACGCATAAACGAAGCACTCGTGAATAAAAATAAAACATAGAAAGCGTCCTCTGCACGAAAACAGCCGTATGGTAATGGCGCACCATTAAGTCTTAAATCTTAGCGACACCTCCCGGAATTAAACGATCCAGCCGGTGTTGGTGTTCGGGACAGGTGGGCAAATCCCACGCATCCACTTCTCTTTCATAGCAAATGAATATATATAGCCTCGTGGCGTTAACTGCCCAAAATTTGGTACTCAACTGTTTAACTAATGCGTACATTCATTTGTAGATGTTTTTTTCTCTTCTGCAAGTGTGTTATTTAATACAGAACATGTACGTCAGTCCTACTTAACGTAACTTGCATGTAATCCCATTCCTGACAAGCCAGGTGTACAAGTCTACACCAATTTATCATCGCTATTATGATCTCGTTCACTGTTCTTGAAGTTTTTCAAGTCTGCGGCAGAACAAGTTCCGGCATCCCGCATCTGGCAATACGAAAAATTTTAAAGAGCAATAAAAACGGTCTCTTCATCCACGTGTCAATGTCTAGCCAATGATGGTTGGAATGCCATGCCCCTGTTACCCATTTTCTACCCTGTTCGTTAAACCTTTTCAGTCACGGTTACTAGATGGAGTAGCGGAAATGTGGCTATCTGTACTGTACGTGTAACTGCTTTGTTTATCATTGTTGTTGTATATACAGGGTGGTCCAAAAGTCCGGAAACACCCTGATAAAATCCAAATGGAGTAGGAAACAAGGAAACAAGAGTCCCTACACTCGAGGAACGGGAAGGGGGAAACTTTATAGGCTATGCCACCAACATGGCGGCCGTCTTGAAAGCCGCCATCTTGGATTCAACTCCAAAATTTCAGATGGGAATGTGGTCATGTGACATATCGAACAGATGGAGAATTTCACCAGAAAAACAATGCCGTTGTTATTTTAAACATACCTTTATTCATTCTCGGGTTACAGCCAGTTACATGTGGCAACGGTGGGACGCTCGGCAGAATGTGTGTTGTGTGCCGAAGAGACATTACGCCGATGTTACACAGTCCCAAGAGACCACCAACAGTCATAGGAATGGCTCGATATGTTGTCCATTATGTTGGATTGTTAATGCTATCCTCCGAACCGAGTCCTGATGAACTTTGACCAACACATCTGGCTGAATTTGACCCCACGCATCAACAATGCGCTGCTTTAGATGATGCAAATCCCGTATTTTCACAGAATAAACCAGTGCTTTGACATGACCCCAAAGATAAAAATCCAAAGGAGTAAAATCTGGTGAACGTTGTGGCCACTCCACAGCACCCCTACGACCAATCCACTTTTCAGGGAACTGCAGATCCAGGTATGCTCGCACATTGTTCCCATAATGTGGTGGGGCTCCATGATGCTGGAAGAATTCCGGAAATGTCCCGTCCTCTGTTAACAACGAGGGAAACACTTCTTAATCCAATAGCCTCAGATAACCGTTGGCTGTCAACGTACCAACACACCACACCAGACCATCACTTTTTGTGAGTTGACCGTTTTGCAAGCATCAATCCAGTGTGGATTTCTGTCGGAACAGTATCTGTGATTCTTCTTGTTCACTTCGCCATTGATAAAGAAATTGGCTTCATCACTGAACAGCACCTGTTAGGGGAAACGTGGGTTTATCTGCAGCTGCTGTGTCACCCATTCTGCGTACTGTACCCGACGGTCTGTGTCATCCTCGCCCAGGGGTTGGAGCAGCTGACTTTTGTACGGGTGTCATTTGTGCTGCGATAAAATTCGCAGTATGGAGGTACGGATAACCCCACATTCTTGTGACAGGCGACGGGTACTGCGTTGCGGACTCTTGCTAAATGATGCCAACACGCTCACTGTTGTTGCGTCATCGGTGGCGGATTTTGTTCTTCCAGCCTTAGGCTTATCTGCGACAGAACCTGTTGCTCGGAATTTGGCCAAAAGCTTGACAACTGCGCTGTGAGTGATGGGCTGGCTGGTTGGGTGATGACTCTTGAAATCCTCAGCAATGACCCGTGTGCTTCTTTCTCCTGTTATCAAGATGATTTCAATGCATTCTTCATGTGTTACGGACATTTTGTAAACTATAAATAAGGAAACAATGATTAAAACGGTAGCATGAGTAAATGATACGTAACAGTTAAACATAATTATGTAACATATCAGGCATGGGATAGTCACTTTGCACCGTTTCAGACTCCATTTTAGGACTTCACAGTGCGTACTAGTTACGCTGCCGAGCGTCCCACTGCTGCCGCAAATAATTGGCTGTAACTCGAGAACGAATAAAGCTATGTTTAAAATAACAACGGCATTGTTTTTCTGGTGAAATTCTCTATCTGTTTGATATGTCACATGACCACATTCCCATTTGAAATTTTGGAGTTGAATCCAAGATGGCGGCTTTAAAGATGGCCGCCATGTTGGTGGCATGGCCTATAAAGTTTCCCCCTTCCCGTTCCTCGTGTGTAGGGACTCTGTTTCCTTGTTTCCTACTCCATTTGGATTTTATCAGGGTGTTTCCGGACTTTTGGACCACCCTGTATAAGCTGGTTTCCTATTACTTTACGTTTGTGTGTGTCTGTGTTGAAATGTGAAACTGAACACTGCAGGTGATGTGTTTACGTAAACGCTATCTATTGGAATCAGTCGCCAAATATACCTACCACTGTAACTGTTTTGCAATTAACTTTTACCAGAAATAATTAGAAAATATCAATCTGTGCAATAAAGAAACTGTGCTGTGAAATTCAGTATCGTGTAGTGCAGCGAACAGTGATATAATGTATGATGTCACAGTACGTGATTTGCAGTTACAACACTCAAAAGTAACACACTAGAAATTCTACATAAAATTACAAATCGAATTCTGAAAGAATAACTTCCCAAAATGCCTCTGTAAAAATTGCCCTGCAAATTTTCGTATCAGAACTAAATAAAATTCCGAAATCTGAATGGCGCATACATGCGAACAGGTAATATGGCACTGCAAGAATAAGAATATCCGAAATATTTGAACTCAACTTTATTTAAACAATGTAATAATAGTTTTGTAGTGCAATGTTCAACAGTGAGTGATTTTACCGTGTCCGGGCTGGGACGCTAAACTAGCCCCAACAGTCTTTTGAGTTGTACCTTAAAGTTGTAGAAACTGAGTACTGCTCAGAAGCGATGGACGTTAACATGCAGAGCAGCAACACACCAGCGAAAGTAAATAAAATCCTTGCCCGAGTGCAGCTCAACGAAATACAGTTGCACTAAGCACATCATGGCTTTCTTTGAATGAATGCGATCCGTTAAGTGCAATGCGGGAACGTACGATTACGAAATAAATTTTCGTGAGGAAATGGTGGGAGTAACTGAGCTTTCGGAATGATGTAGAAGAGACTAGCATTCAAAAACGGTATTGTAAAACTGATTCCTTAACAATCTTCACAAAATTCATTTCTTATAAAAAAAAAAAAAAAGAAATTGCTGCTATGTAATTAGTTACTGGAATCGTAAAGAAATGGTGAGTCTATAGGTTCGAGGCGAACCATGTGAGCCAATCATTTTGCTTAATCTGGTCTCGTCAGTCAAAGTGATTGACCCGACCATCAAAGAAAATTCATGCTAAAAATTTGTCTCATTCAAACTCATCAGAAATGACGAATGAGCACGCAATGTGACGACGGAATCACCTGAATATCTTCACACTTCTCAGATCAATCTTTACAGAATCGTATCTCCAAAAAGCAACATTCCCTGCATTTCAGTCTCTGTGTTCTGCTACTTATTTCCGCGCCTCTCAGCAGCGTGACCCACAACTGACTCGCCCCCCCCCCCCCTTACTTCTCACAGACAATGCTACTCACAATCATATTGGTTGTAAGAACCTCTGTGGCGTAAACATATCGACTACTGAAAGCTTCTGTTTGAAAAATATTCGGTGTACAGATATGAAGTATGGTACATCGAATGAAAAGAAAGTTAACATCACTTTCATTGAATTCGAAAAATTAGCTAGTAACCTTGAGCCGTGGCGCTCGTTACTGGCGCGCCAGTCTCTTGGATGTCCATTATCGATCCTTCGATGTTTCTTATCTTTGCTTGCCTTCTTGTTTTCCGTATTCGCTGGCCAAGTGGGACGTTTGCTCGGGCTACCTGCTGAGACGCCGCGAGGTACGAGGTGGAAGCAACCACGTATATGTGGAGTTGGTTGTACGCGGTCTGCCGGTTCAGCATGGAGGATATGTGTTGGCTGCCTGCCTGTCTGCTCTCCTGATTTTGCTCGCCGTGCCTTGTGACCGCCTAGCTTGGGTTGCTGTCTGGTGTATCCTACACGAGCCATACCGGATGTCCAGCAGAAGTTAAGCAGCCTTGGGTTTCTTTTAAAGAAAAGGAGCAAATGTGTAAGACTTTTTGTAAACAATTTTGGTGGCCTCTGTGTGGCCATAGCGTTTACACTGCCTTTGGGGAGAGCTAATTCTTTTAAATTTAAATAGTTGGGGTTCCCTATCCTTTATAAGCTTTTGGGGGTTTTATTTGAATTTTCTCTTTGGGGTTCCTTCCTTGTGCTTGGTTAAATGTTTACTTGTATAGCGGGAAGTGACTCCTGGTTAAAACTCGCAGAAGGTGTTTGATGTTACTGCCGCCTCTGGCATTCGTCTTTTCAATTAAGTGTTGTCATCCCTTCGAGCGACCTGGTGTCACTCCTCGTTAATTAATCCTGGTTTATGTGTACGTAATTTTGAATTGGCCATTTGAATTAATATTTTGGAGCGCAGTGTAGCACTAAGATAACCTCACTGTATACCACCTTGTGCCCCGGTCTAGTACCTTAATTTACAGTGGCACGAGTTAGCTCCACTAGCGGTTTTACTGATGTGCTCCCTTCAAAAGTGTGTCTGGGAACACAGAGATGAGCTTTAGTGTGACTTCAGTGGTAGTCAGTTAATGGAATCTTCATTTTGGCTTGGCTTCCACTGAAGAGTTTGAGTGGAGCGTAGTGTGTTTCATTTGTTATTCATTTAATTATTATAAGTTTGTTTATTTAATGGGGAGTAAGACATTTAAGGACTGTTGGTATTAACTCCCCTAGTTGCTGGGTGTTGCTAATCCGTTCCAAATGGCCTACTACTTATTCAATGGCAAGGCTTTTGATTAGTTGGTTACTGTGAGTACAAATTCACGCTATTCATTTGTTGCCGAAATTGTTTAAGTGTCTGTGTCGTGATTCAATCACTAGCTACGTGTTTGAGCTAAATTGATATAAACCTTACATTGCCTCCTTAAAATTTGTTGCCCGCAGAACCCCTTAAGAGAACTAAGTTTTGTCACTGCTTATGTTAACCTTTACTGGGACCAATATTTCATGTAGTTAAATTTTGTCTTAAAATGTGTATTTCTCTGATGAAATAAACGAGTGATAAAAGAAAAAAGCAAAGGGGTTTGGTCCTTCCTATTGTGTCCGGTTCGTAACACGTATCAAACCTTACAGCGCCTCCGTAAGAGTCACAATACCTCGTCTTATTCTCACCATACGGACACTGGATATAACTGAGAACAGAAGAATTGTATCACAGCATTCTTCTAATACATTTGTCTCAAAAATTCTCCAATAAGATTTCTTAAGATCATTATTAACTGTATGACAATTTACGCATTTGTTCAAAAGTACAAATAAAGTATGTACATAATACACAAATTTAGAGGCATGTTATTTACGTAACTGATCACATTCGCTGTAGTGTCCGAGATGTCAGAGAGGCTTCCAGATTACGACTTTTAGGGACACTCTTCGACAATATGTGTGACAGTCTATCTTGGAAGCGACAGCCGTACTCCGCAGTGTAACCTATCTTCATCTGTTTAATATGTCACCGCATCTTTCATGGTTAGTTCGGATCCTGTTAGGGGTACTCCATGCCGCAAGGGGCGGATCAAGTCCCAATGGTTTCTTGTACAAAGCTATGAATCTGCGGTGCAGTGTTGTTATTCTACTCTTACGTCCTGGGTCTTGGAGATCGAAGTTATGGCCCACACTAGGCTGCTAACTGTTGCGAGTGTGGGATGTCTGGAGCGGAATCTTTAAATTCAGGTAGCAGTTGTGTCCCCACGAATTGGCAGCTATCGGTTGTAGCAGATTTTCTTCCCAGGTTATATGGCGGAATGTGGCTCATGGCAGATACACAAGATACTGGAGTGCACTTAATTGTACCAGTAACAATTCGCATTGTTTGATTTAGATGCGTGTCTATCAACTTCGTGAGGCTTCTGTTTTTCCAGAGCGGTATGCAATATTCTACTACTGAACAGACAGGACCAAGGGCAGACGATCCTAAGATCGAAGCTGCAGGACCCACAATTTTTTGCAGAATATTATTTCTTGGTCTCACTTAGTTGCAATGTTCCATAGATACTGATTAAATGACAGGCTTCTGTGAAATATATTCCCTAGGTACTGTGGATATTTGTTTTGGATCACGCGATTAGAAGTGGCTCTGAGCACTATGGGACTTAACTTCTGAAGTCATCAGCCTCTAGAACTTGTTGTTGTTGTGGTCTTCAGTCCTGAGACTGGTTTGATGCAGCTCTCCATGCTACTCTAATCATACAGTAAAGATGCATGCCCTCGGGAAAAATTACGGCCGTAGTTTCCCCTTGCTTTCAGCCGTTCGCAGTACCAGCACAGGAAGGCCGTTTTGGTTATTGTTACAAGGCCAGATCAGTTAATCATCCAGACTGTTTCCCTTGCAACTACTGAAAAGGCTGCTGCCCCTCTTCAGGAAACATACGTTTGTCTGGCTTCTCAACAGATACCCCTCCGTTGTGGTTGTACCTACGGTACGGCTATCTGTATCGCTGAGGCACTCTAGAACTTAGAACTACTTAAACCTAACTATCCTAAGGACATCAGGCACATCCACGCCCGAGACAGGATTCGAATCTGCGATCTTAGCGGTAGCGCGGTTCCAGACTGTAGCGCCTAGAACCGCTCGGCCACTCCCGCCGGCCCCAGGCGATTAGTCTCAAAAAATATGACCAATGCACGGTTTGTTAGGATAGTACCAAGATGAAAGCATAAGGATTCAGTTTTGTTACGTTCTGGTTGAAATTCCTATTTACGAAAATATTATCCCTTTATACTGAAGTGTTTTGTAAATATATCTCCAGTTGAATCGATTTGTTTGCATATTTTTCAGCATAACCAAACTTCCTGGACTGAGTGGCTGGCATAACTGGAACACACAGGGTAAACAGTAGCGGAGCTAGGACTGAGCCTTGAGGTAGGCCATTGTTAAGCAACTTCTGCCTACTAGTGGCGTTGATTATGGTTACCTGTCAGTCAACGTACGGTTAAGAGGTTGTGCTATTCCTCTACAACATACTACGCAGAATTCATAAGAATAAGATCACCTCTCTTCACAGTGAAGTTCCCCAAGCATCTGTGTCAGACTTTCGTATGGCTTGTACTAGCCTGTTATGATCCTAGAAATGTGTGTCTAAATTCTTTATATATCTGTAGTCATGCCTATTTGACACAAACTAAAAGCGTTGGAGGAATAATCAGAGGTGGTTTTGTTCCCATCTGGTTTGTGGTTTTCTTTACATATCCGCAGCAGTTTATAATAAGCTTTCCAACATAACTGAGCCTGCCTTTCGTCTTACCTGCTGTTGTTATGCGTTCATCCTGTACCATCAAAAGCAGGCAGCAAACGTCCATTGGCGGAATACTGGGAATATGCAGTCGGTCTACAAAAATGTGTGTGAAATCTTATGGGACTTAACTTGTAAGTAGGCTGTTTAGGTTTTCTTCATTAGTAACGCCATGTAGCGCTCTGTATGAAAATCACTGGCTGTGCTGTGTGCAGTCTGTGGCTGGTTTGCATTGTTGTCTGCCATTGTAGTGTTGGGCAGCTGGATGTTAACAGCGCGTAGCGTTGCGCAGTTGGAGGTGAGCCGCCAGCAGTGGTGGATGTGGGGAGAGAGATGGCGGAGTTTTGAAATTTGTAAGACTGGATGTCATGAACTACTACGTATATTATGATTTTTCAACACTATTAAGGTAAATACATTGTTTGTTCTCTATCAAAATCTTTAATTTGCTAACTATGCCTGTCAGTAGTTAGTGCCTTCAGTAGTTTGAATCTTTTATTTAGCTGGCAGTAGTGGCGCTTGCTGTATTGCTGTAGTTCGAGTAACGAAGATTTTTGTGAGGTAAGTGACTTGTGAAAGGTATAGGTTAATGTTAGTCAGGGCCATTCTTTTGTAGGGATTATTGAAAGTCAGATTGCGTTGCGCTAAAAATATTGTGTGTCAGTGTAAGCACAGTCTTGTATAATTGTTCTAAGGGGACGTTCCAAACTGCTAAGGTCATCAGTCCCTAAGCTTACACACTACTTAACCTAAATTATCCTAAGGACAAACGCACACACCCATGCCCGAGTCCTCGAACCTCCGCCGGGACCAGCCGCACAGTCGGTCTACAAAGTCGATTGCTTAAACAGGTGTGCGTTCCACTTTAGACTACTGTGTGCGACCCATACCAAATATGAAAGGAGTTACGAATAATTGCAGATTTTTTATTGGTGACTAAGAACTGTGTATTGAAGAATATTACATCAGTATTTACTTCATCAACAAATTAATTATTATTGCTATTAGGAGTAATATTCTTTTGGGTTGGTTAGCACCTCGAAGTACAGGCGGCAGGAGCAAGCCATTAACGGTTATTTTCCACTGGGCAGCAGGTCAGGTGTTGAAGTGTGGCTGCGTGGATCCAATTCCATTAGCCTAAACTGACAGTTGTAGTTACATGGTTCAAATGGCTCTGAGCACTATGGGACTTAACATCTGAGGTCATCAGTCCTCTAGACCTAGAACTACTTAAACCTAACTAACCTAAGGACATCACACACATCCATGCCCGAGGCAGGATTCGAACCTGCGACCGTAGCAGTCGCGCGGATCCGGACTGGAGCGCTTAGAACAGCGCGGCCACCGCGGCCGGCCCAAGTATAGTCCACTTAAAGAGTTACAGCTAGAACTGTGCAGAGAACATTAGGTAGTAAATTATGTGACGTGTTTCTGGGATTACACCTGTATGTACATGCTGTGGGTGTTCAAAGAAGGGCAACAAAATGGTGATAGGCTGAAATCTTTAACATTGCTGTAAACAGCAACTGTGAAGTGATTGTATTGGAAACGATGAAAAAAATCAGCGCCTCAGTTGCGACACTCAGGTTTATCATAACCCTTGACCTATGTTCCGATAATTGTAAAATTATCTTGTTCGGAAGCAGATGTAGGGCGTGGAAACTTGTCACCATCTAACTACGCGAAAAATGTACGTTGGCTTAATTCCATTGCACTGGTGCACGAGACACGGGGCAAACAGAAGCTGCTCTGAGCTACGGGCACGAACGCAGTCTATATATACAGCTCCGCCATCAGATGGCTGTAAGAGAAATCCCGCAGCCGGAAGTGACGAAAGCGCGTTAGCGGCTTCCTCCTAATACGTTGCAGCGTCTCAAATGGATTAGCGTCGAGCGCTCAAAGCTCTTTAAATTTCAGAACTTCCTCCATTTGGAAAACGTACACGCGACAGCCTCCTCTTCTCCTTCTCTTTCCTCTGGCGCCGTAAGTCACCCACTCCGCGAAGAATCCTGGCAGGGGGTAATTGACTTGGACTCGTCGCGTCCCCTAAAAAGAACGCCTAATTTATGGACGGTGTGTGCGGCACGCGGGTGGTCGTTGGGACGCGGAGAATTCTCAACGCAGATGAAAGGAGGCGAGGAAGCAACAGCTAATGAGAAGTTGTTCGTTATTAACGGCCCGTTGTGTGAAGCAGACACTTCCTGTCGGCGCGCTTTTGTAACAGAGTCTGCCCTACTGAAGACGTCAACGTTGTCCGTGATGTAGTCTCCAGCTGAGATTGTTTTGTCATACCACATATTTTCTGATTGCACCAAACATTTTCTCAGATACGTCTACATACATAATCTGCTATCCACTGTGTATTGCACGCCTGAGGATACTTTGTACATAGGGTAAGGTGGGTAAATCGGACCGGATGTGTATTACCGATCACCCTCTATTTGTGAGAAACGGCAAAGCGTAGCGACTTCGCATTAGTGTTACCACAAAGAGCATTCGAAATAACGAAAATGTCACCTGACAGCTTTGCCGCATTTGACATTTAGACACCCAAAAGACAACAAGTGCGTTTTCGACTGTTACAATTTAATTTTTGACGTGCGTAGGCCTGTCTCACAGTACACTTCACTGTTGAACGTTTTTCCGTCCTCGAGGAAGTCGATGAGTATCGGAACTCCCCCTTCGAGAAGGACGGTGACAGCATTATCTTGTCTGCTGAGGACAACGCTTTGAATTTTTCACTTGGAGGTGACGTCGCATGATTCCCCATGTCTCACTACGTTACCCCAATGCGGCATACGCAAATTTCAATCTGTTTGGTTGTTTCAACGTTTCGTACCTTTTTATTTGAACACCGCTTACCGAATAATAATAATTCTGGGAACAAAAACAAATGCAATTTAACTCATCTCTGTGGGTTTTGCCGAAGATTTTGCAATAGTTTCAGAAAACCTGACAAACATCTACTCAAATAATTCTTCTGGTAAAATACGAACAATAGAAGCGCCATCAAAATTTCAGTTTCGAAAAATAAATAAATAAAAACTCATAAATATAAGAAATACACCAAAAACATACAATTAGAAACATAAATTGGTAAGTTTGAACGACTCAGTAAATTTAGATATCTTGAAAGGCTGCCATTACTCGTTTCGGCTTGTTGGCATTTCATCGACATAAACATGCCCAATTTATCAGAACGATAACTGATTCACCATTTCAGTTTAAGTGAAGATGGAGCTCCAGTTGATGAAAAATAGTGCAGGAAAACGAAAATGCGTAAATATTTTGGGACTGATAGCTCTACTCTGTCGATGATAATTAAAAATGGAGACTAAGTTAAGGCAATGTTTAAGCGCAATCTTTTGGAGATACAGAAGAAGAAGCGTATGAGAAAATGAGACTGCGCTGCTTGGTTAATTCACACAAGGAGCTTCCCACAATTCTTTCAAACCAGGACCCTTGTTGGTGGAAAGGAGTGGTTATCTTGCAGATCCAGGCTGGTTTAAACGTGTCAAAAAGAGAGAGAGAAAGGGAGAAAGGAACGGTATAGAGTCAAAAGAATGTTTGCGGTGAAGGTAATAAAGTTTTACCGACTATGGCTATAGAATGGTTGCAGTCTACATTGCCTTAAATACTGGAACAAAATGACTCGAACGAAGTCTTCAAATCGGATGAAATTAGTGTATTTTACCTCTGTTTACTCAATGAAAATTGATTGCTTCAAAGACAATCGTATTCAGTGCGAGAAAATCCATAGGAAAATATATCGGTATCGGTAGGATCCAGTGCCTGTTTATCTGAATGATTTCCTTATTTTTCATTAGAAAAGTTTAAAACTCTGGTGTCTTAAATGGTTCAAATGGCTCTGAGCACTATGGGACTTAACAGCTGTGGTCATCAGTCCCCTATAACTTAGAACTACTTAAGGTCGGGACACTCACGTCCGGGCCGTGTCAGGGCCGAGCGTCGGACGAGTGACGGCCGTCACCCGGACTACGAAATACATCATTAAAACAAATGCAGCGTAGCGGGCCCCACTTGACCGGGCCGTGCACGGGGAACGTCAACGGGCCGGGCGGGATTCGCCGTGTTTAAATTTTCACGTGACGGACACGGCCTGACGGTGGGGTTGTCTTGTGAGCTGTGCAACTGCGCAAAACTGTTCTGTGTACAAAACATGGATGTGGAACGACTTATAGAGGAAGTTCGTAAGTTTCCTGTTCTTTACGATCAGGGAAGTGAAAATTACAGGAATATCGAGTACAAAGACAGAGTTTGGAAGACAATTGCAACAGATCTACAAGCCAAAGGTAAGATAAAAACTATACAAGTTTTAATACCCGAAAGATATTTATTTACTTTTTATTTTACAAACAGATGTTTGGTTTATGTCATCGTTATATCGCCAAGGCGACATGTTCTTGCCATTCCACAGTCCCTTGTGGAGAGTTCAGGAATTTTTTGAGTTGTTCTCGTACAGCAAATGCAGCATCTGTTGATCTCCCACGAATTCGAGGTAGGTTTCGAAGATTTGATGAACTTCCGGATCCCTCAGCAGTTTCCGTTTGATCCATCCTCTGTTCGGGCACCCTATAACCTTCCATTTTTCGAATAAAGTTGTACAGTACACACGCAGCCGTCACAATCATTGTAAGGTTATTAGGATCTCCCTGAAGGATTCTTCTAAATATTCGAAATTTCTGTTGCAATATACCGAATGCATTTTCGGATATTCTTCTTGCCCGACTCAAACGATAATTAAATATAGCCTTGTCATTTGTTAAGTTCCTGCCAGGATATGGTCGCATCAAGTATGTTTTGAGAGGGAAAGCTTCATCGCCTACAATTACCATTGGAAGTTCAACATCAGTTCCGGGTAAAGTTTTACTCTTTGGGACGCTAAGCGTATTGTTTTCCAGTGCCTTTCCAAGATTTGAATTTACTAGAATGCCTCCATCAGAGTTTTTTCCGTACGCTCCCATGTCTATTGCAATAAAATTATAACATGGGTCAACCAGAGCAAGAAGCACAATGGAATATGTTTTTTTGTAATTCCAATAGAGACTTCCTGAGTTGTTTGGAGCCTGTATTGTTACGTGCTTTCCATCTAAAGATCCAATGCAGTTTGGAAACTGCCATTTTGTCCAAAACTCCTCAGCTATAGCATTCCATTTTTCTTCATTCGGCACAGGCATCACCTCTTCTAACAATAAATCGATAACTGTTGTAGAGGTGTCATGGACGATAGCTGCAACTGTGGATTTTCCCAACCTGTAGCTGAAGGAAATAGTTTTAAAGGAATCTCCTGTAGCAAGGAACCTGAAAAAAATTGAATGTATAAGATGAGAAATACTGTATAATCTATAAAATATTTGCAGCATTTTAAACATTGTAATATAAATACGCGATTTAAAATATTTTTGCTACAGGTGGAATAGAGGAATGCAAAAAAAAAATGGGCATCTGTTCGTGAGCAACTAAGGAAGACCTTGCAGAAAAGGAAAACTGTTTCAGGACAAGCTGCTGTTCGTCAACATAAATACAAGTATGAAGATCTCTTAACGTTCCTGCTACCTTACATGGTAGAACGAGAAACAGTTTCCGATGTTCCTTACACGCAAGACAATAATGAGCATAAACAAGAATCAAATACAGATTCCCAAGAGGAGCAGTCGATTGTTGAAAACGAAAAAGTGTCTACACAAGAAGACATTGCAGATGAAGAATGGATCATTAAAACCCAGGATAGTGAAACAGAGAATTTGATAGAGCGCACTCGGCATTCCCAGACGCCCTCAGCTCATTCGTCCGTCACTTCAAAGAAGAACACGTTTATGAAACCACCACTGAAACGAAAATTTCAGCGTGAGGTTAAACCACAAGAATCTGCATCAAGCCAGCTCATGGCTTACATTTTGGCAGAAAAAAAAAGCTGAAAAACAGAGAGATATACAAAACCCAGTTGATGCTTTTTTGGCTGGTATAGCACCAGCCCTAAAATCATTGCATCCACTACTGTTTCATCAAGCTAAAAGTAGGATTTTTTCAATTGTACAAGACTTTGAACTGAAGCAACTCATGAATGACGTATCAGTCCATCAATTCACTCCATCATCCTCCAATTCCTCAACAAAATCTGTTTCAACACCATATCCTTCACCTGTGGGAAACGAGTCAACAGAACCTACACAGCAGCTTTTGGACCTGCAAAGGGATTCGCACAGTTCGTATATAAATAACCAAAGCCATCATCCTCCAAGTTCCCCTGCATCCGCATCAGCTTCAGAAACTAATTCACTGAATAGTCCTCATTTGTTTTTCTTAGGGTAGTAGAAATTTAACTGTATTATTTACTAACTTATGTATTTATCTTTCAATTACTAAAGTAATAAAATAAAAATGCTGTCCTTAAAACTTCTTACTTATTTGTGTACTGTGTACTTTTCTTTAACCTACCGTAAAAAAACAGCCAGTCGTTCTTTGGGTGAAACTGATACTCTCCAGAACGTGTCATTTTTTCTCAGCCTTGGTTCTAGTTTCTTTAAAAGTTCACAGAAGGTGTACTGCGTCATCCTAAAATATTCATAAAACTTAGTCTCATCATCTACGAGGTGAGAAAATAGTGTTCGAAACTCTCCCTGTACTGGTCTTGTTTTCCAGGCACTGTGGATCCATAATTTTCTTTTTCTTGTTTGCCTTCGTTCGTTTTCCTCTTCGTCTAAAGCAAGTGCTATAAGTCCTAATTCACTATTACGAAAATTAGTGAACATGTTTTACAGCTTTCACAAACAGAAACACAGCTCACCGCGTCCGAGTCACTACAAGGAACAACAGAGACACGGACGCGCCCCGGTCATGTGTGGCCCCTGCAGGAACGGACCGGAGTACGGCCGTCACTCGTCCGACGCTCGGCCCTGACACGGCCCGGACGTGTGTGTCCCGACCTTTAAACCTAACTAACCTAAGGACATCACACACATCGATGCCCGAGGCAGGATTCGAAGCTGCGACCGTAGCAGTCGCGCGGTTCCGGACTGCGCGCCTAGAACCGCGAGACCACCGCGGCCGGCTCTGGTGTCTTAAAGATGTAAGATCATCACCAGTCGAAGATACGGCACACAAAAAATATGTAGAAGTACGCCGTTGGTTTCTCAATTTGGATAAACAATAACATATTTTTTGTGGTTTATTTGGGTACAGTATGGTACCAGCCGCATTTTAGAATTTGTCATAGGATTTATCTTCTGCGCCATTGTTTATTTTTCGAGACACAGGAAACGAACCATATCATAAACTCAAAAACGTGAATGGTTGCATATTATAACAAAAAAAAATCGCCAAATTAAATCACAGTTGCAGTTCGCCACAGATAAGGGACACACAGTCGGAACTGGTTATAACGACGTCAAAGGGACCGACGGTTTACGATCGCTATGGCCGATAGTCGTAGAAACCGGGTTTTCACTTTGTTTTTCGATAAAAATTTCGTGTCTATAAATTTTAGGCTGAGTGTTTACAACATAGTATTTGGGGGAAGGGGGGGGGGGAGGAACTAAAAATGAATGTCTTATGTTTCTGCAGTAAGTGCTGCAATACAATGTCAGCGAAAATGTAAAAACCTTTAACAAGAGAAGCAAAAATAGCAACAATGTACATTTTTCAATGATGTCGAATAGGTCTTGGGTAATGAATGAGAGAAAATGTTGATCATGTTTAATGATTTACTGCTGTACATAGTATATAATAATAAATGACTCTACTTCGTTCCAGTTAATGTTGATCAACAGAAGCAAAATGAAAAGCAGTACTCTACACATAAATTACACGAAGGCCTGCACTTTCTCCTATGTTTGATGCACTGTACCTATCACATTGGAAATATGTAACACACAGAACCAGAAAACATTAATAACAAACACAGTATTATTCCACTTCCGTACTTCGAAAAAGTAACACATACTGGAATTTAATTTTCTAGTTGTCTACAATCATAGCAAAGACAGTGTAATTAAGTTTTTTAACCAGATCCTTTAACTTTAAAATGCAATACGGTAACGCATACTATAGTATACTGTCCTACTTATGGTGATCACTTACCTTTGTTTGCTTTTTGAATTTAAGATGTGCGTACGCATTTGGAATTTGACGACACATTCGTTTTAAAGCCTGATTTGAAATCAACAATCTGCAGAAAACTACAGTTCGAAAATAAACGTTACATTGTCGTTGGTGATACACAAATACGTTACAAACTAAAATGAACATTGGATGTTACAACAGATATATTTCTTAGAAAATGTAGTAAAAGCATGTCGTTTTATAGGAAGTACCCAATAAACGATGTCGTACCCAGCGATTTTGTAAATGTAGCGTTTACGCAGGATTCAGACTGGATCGTTAGATTTCGCTGTTACAGCCAATACGTCGTTAAAAGCGATGTAGCTGTTGTGTTGGCAGAAGAGCCAACACCGTGTTACTAGTGGTGGCCGAAATGCAAGCGTTTTAGCTCACGCAGGCTGGCGTGAGGAGGGAAGAACTATACTGACGTGAGGTCTGGAACATGACAAGGAATTAGAATTCAGAAAGCGGACGTAATTAGTTTGATACTTAACTTTAATCCATTAATGATGAGCGTCGCTCTTGACGGTACATGATTCACAACATTATCTGTTCAGAATACCTTCATAGTAACTGAATATGGCGCCTTGCTAGGTCGTAGCAAATGACGTAGCTGAAGGCTATGCTAAACTATCGTCTCTGCAAAATGAGAGCATATGTAGACTGTGAACCATCGCTAGCAAAGTCGGCTGTACAACTTGGGCGAGTGCTAGGGAGTCTCTCTAGACTAGACCTGCCGTGTGCCGGCGCCCGGTCTGCAATCACTGATAGTGGCGACACGTGCGTCCGACGTATACTAACGGACCGCGGCCGATTTAAAGGCTACCACCTAGCAAGTGTGGTGTCTGGCGGTGACACCACAGTAGCTATATACGGTATTGACTGTAGCTATGAAAGAGATTTTTACCCCCCCCCCCAAAAAAAAAAGCAGTAATATACCGTATACGAACTGTATAATGACTGTATGTAGACTGTATATTGACGAGCTCGAAAACAAGACAGGTTTCATTCGCATCGTTCGGAAGGAGATGAACAAATATTATGGAGACCTCAGTTTCTCTTAGAAACACATGTCTGACATAGTATCCTCAGTAATTACCATGGTATGTGATAAATATCTGCCATTGCAACTACCGCTATCTGTCTGAAATAACTCGCACGTGCTGTGAAAGCCAGTGGCACTATCTGGTGTCCCTTGGACTCCAGCGAGCTTCCGTCATGACATAAATGAGGACGGGTGTCACATTCGAGCGGACGTTTCTCAGCAGGCGTCCGTGCGTTTCGATCCGGATTTAACGGGTCCAGTTCTAAGTGACGCAAGGGGCAGGTGGACGCCACAGATTTGGCAACGGGGCAACCACTTAGGATACTCCCTGCAGCTTGGGAAGGTAACAGTAGTTGAATGGCTGCAGGGGCGACGAGGGCCGAAGGGCGAGGGAGGCCCTTAGCGCGGAGGGGGCGGATCATCCCTTGGAGGGCGAGCGGAGCAGGTACTCGGCCTCACCTGGACCGCGGTACAGTCTGCGCGACGGAACTGCAGCACCTCGTAGTTCTTGGTCGTCTGTGGCCTTCACATGGCTACATCTGCATCTGCATACATGTTTCGCAAGCCACCATACGGTGCATGGTGGAACGTATCCTGTACTAATCATTTCCTTTCCCGACCCACTTGCAAGTAGAGGGGAAAAACGACGGTGACTATGTCTCCGTATCAGCCGTAATTTCTCTTAGCTCCGTGGTCATGCGAAATATATGTCGGCGGCAGTAAGGTAGTTCTGCAGCAAGCTTCTCTAAATTTTCTCAATAGTGTTCCTCGAAAAGAACGTCACCTTCCCTCTAGGGACTCCCATCTATGTAACACTTGCAGCCGGCCGCTGTGGACGAGCGGTTGTAGGCGCTTCAGTCCGGAACCGCGCTGCTGCTACGGTCGCAGTTTCGAATCCAGCCTCGGACATGGATGAGTGTGATGCTCTTAGGTTAGTTAGGTTTAAGTAGTTCTATGTCTAGGTGACTGATGACCTCAGATGTTACGTCCCATAGTACTTAGAGCCATTTGAACCATAATACTTGAATCTTGCAACAAATATAGCAGTACCTCTGAAATGTTTCCATATCTTCCTTAATCCGATCTGTTGCGAGTCCCGAACGCTCGAACAGTACTTCAGAATAGGTTGCATTAGTGTCTTATATGCCGCCGGTCGGAGTGGCCGTGCGGTTCTAGGCGCTACAGTCTGGAACCAAGCGACCCCTAAGGTCGCAGGTTCGAATCCTGCCTCGGGCATGGATGTGTGTGATGTCCTTAGTATAGTTAGGTTTAATTAGTTCTAAGTTCTAGGCGACTGATGACCTCAGAAGTTAAGTCGCATAGTTGTCAGTGCCATTCTTATATGCCGTCTCCTTATATGAACCACACTTTCCTAGAATTCTCCTAATCAACCGAAGTCGACCATTCGTCTCCTGTATCACAATCCTCAGATGCTCGTTCCATTTCATATCGCTTTGCAACGTTCCCTCCCCCCCCCCTCCCTTCCCTTCCAAATTTTAGTGAGGTGATTGTGTCGAGAAGGACTCTGCTACCACTATATTCGTATTCCTACTCATCTGCATTATTTTACTTTTTTTTCTATAGCGAAAGCTTCCACTCGTAACACCAACTACAAATTTTGTCCTCTTACACACTCCTACAGTCACTCAACTTCTACACCTAACCGTACGCCACAGCATCATCAGCAAACAGCAGCAGATTCCTGTCCACCATATCATTTATGTATATAGAGAACAACATTAGTCCTGTCGTATTGCCCTGACCCACTCCTGACGATACCCTCGTCTCTGATGAACAGTCGTCGTGGAGGAGAACGTGCTGGATTCTATTAGTTGAGAAGTTCTCGAACCACAGTGAACTAAAATATTATAGTATAACAGGAAATGCTGTAAAATTGTTCAAATCTTATATCTCTGGCAGGAAACAAAGGGTGTTATTAGGAAAGAGACATGTATCAAGCTATCAGGCATCATCCAACTGGGAACTAATTACATGTGGGGTCCCACAAGGTTCCATTTTGGGGCCCTTACTTTTTCTTGTGTATATCAATGACCTTTCATCAGTAACATTACCAGATGCCAAGTTTGTTTTGTTTGCCGATGATACAAACATTGCAAGAAATAGCAAGTCAAGTGTAGTCTTAGAAAGATCAGCCTATAAAATATTTGTGGACGTTAATCACTGGTTCCTAGCCAATTCTTTGTCACTAAACTTTGAAAAAAACACACTACATGCAGTTCAGAACTTGTAAGGGGTGTCCCAAGAGTATATGTCTAACATACGATGACAAGAAGATAGAAGAAGTGGACAGTGTTAAATTCTTGGGATTACAGCTTGATAATAAATTCAACTGGGAGGAGCACACCACAGAACTGCTGAAGCGTCTTAACAAATCTCTGTTTGCAATGCGAATTTTGTCAGACATAGGGGATATAAAAATGAAAAAGCTGGCATACTATGCTTACTTTCATTCCATAATGTCATATGGGATTATTTTTTGGGGCAATTGATCAAGCCAAGCTAAAGTTTTCCGGGCACAAAAACGTGCAGTGAGAGTTACATGTGGTGTGAACTCACGAACATCCTGCAGAAGCCTGTTTAGGGAACTAGGGATACTAACTACTGCTTCCCAATATATTTATTCCTTAATGAAATTTGTCATTAAAAATATATCACTTTTTCAAACCAACAGCTCAATTCATGGAATCAATACTAGAAATAAGAATAATCTTCACAAGGATTTAAAGTCACTTAGTCTTGTACAAAAAGATGTGCATTATTCAGGAACACACATTTTCAATAACTTGCCAGCAGCCATAAAAAGCTTAACAACCAATGAAATTCAGTTTAAGAGAAGCCTAAAGGATTTATTGGTGGCCAACTCCTTCTACTCCATTGATGAATTTCTTAGTAAAACCAACTGATTTGTATATAAGTACAACATAACTTCTGCACAATTTCAGTGGAGTAATGTGTTCATTGAAAATTTGTGTGTGTGTGTGTGTGTGTGTGTGTGTTAGTATAATCTAATTTCTGCACCATTTCAGTGCAGTAATTTATTCATTGTAAATAAGTATTACAATAGTTGTATTACCTTATAAATAAATAAAAAACTTTTTTATTTTAAATTCAGTGCATTAGTATTTGTAAAATGAATCTTAGTGTTCATTAAAAAATGACGATCATTCCATTTGGGACCTGTGGAATGGTACATTAGCTTATTTGTTTTAGTTGTAAATATTTGTCATGTATTGTTGTTTTTCTGACATGTTCCACATCCTGGAGGACCTCCTCACTACAGATCAATTGCAATGAAAGTAAATCTAATCTAATCTAATCACAGACGTGCACCAACTGATGCCAGTAGTAGCGGGTGTCCTCCTCGTTTTCCTTCCATATCTGTAGACGAGCGACTAAGATTCGGAAGCTATAACCAGCGTACTGCATTTGGCTGGCATTCTGCTCACGTGACGTTTCTCGCTCGCTATGTGGTACGATCTCCGTCTTGACCGGCGAACTTACGAAAATGTTGTTAACGATTCGATCTCAGTTAAATATTGTGACAAACAAGGTTATAAATATAATTCAAGCTGTGCTCTTTGGTACCTGTCTAACAGCACCCTCGGAAACGGCTACATATTATATAAAAAAAAGGCCAAATATTTGTGACATTTGCTGGTAGTTGCTCATTTGCAAGGGCTTCATCTTATGTGTTTTAATCAGACTGAAGTCAAGAATTCGAAGAAACTCTTCCCTGAGGAAACACACTCGTACGTACACAAGCTAACTAGGCAATGCTTCGCAACTGCTAAATATGTATGGGAAATAGATGTACGTCCTAAACCCCTTCCCTCCTCTCTAGCTCTCTCTCTTCCCCCCCCTCCATCTCCTCCGCCTCCCCCTCCTTCCCCCTATCTCTCATCTCATCTCATCTCATCTCATCTCTCTCTCTCTCTCTCTCTCTCTCTCTCTCTCTCTCTCTCTCTCTCTCTCTCTCTGTGTGTGTGTGTGTGTGTGTGTGTGTGTGTGTGTGTGTGTGTGTGTGTGTGTGTGTTTGTTTTGTGTTTATCACTTCCTCACACTTCTCTCTGTCCCTCTCTTTCCCCTCTGTATTTCCATCTCGTCCCCCCCCCCCCCTGAGGTTGAGCCTTGTTGATTGTTATTGCAAATGAAACCTTAATTGGGAATTGAAGTCGCTTAGAATGAGTGGGTAAACTGGTTGTGATAATTGGTATATGGGGTTTGAGACAAACCTATCCAACTGCTGGATGTACGATTATAGTACGTTTGTTGACAGTACTTCGTCTATTTTAACCCGCGAGCGGTTGCGGTTCCAAAGTTTCGTGTGATTCAGATTTCGTAGTAGTATTCTAGTTGTAAGCCGATAAACAATAAAAATACCTTTCTCTTTCCTGTAAAATGGACGGAAAGGAAGACAACAAAAGAGCCCATTGTTATACAAACAATTTTTGTTTGATATATGAGGAGAAAGAATAGATATGTGAAAACCATCTGTCTAATGGTTTCCGTGCCTTGCCAACGTAGCTGAAACTGACTGCACAACAGAAACAAAACAATATGTTTTCACAGCACAACACAGCATTCTCTTGTAGAAATCAGTTTTAACAGAAAACATGTACATTGTTTCCAGAATGAGAGTTTCACTCTGCAGCGGAGTGTGCGCTGATATGAAACTTCCTGGCAGATTAAAATTGTGTGCTGGACCGAGACTCGAACTCGGGAAAGGCAAAGGTCCCGAGTTTTAATCTGCCAGGAAGCTTCATGTACATTGTTATTTAAAAAAAGTATGTGGCCTATGTCGATCTGCATGTTTATTAGTGTACCGTGTACGAAGTACGAATTTGAAGCAAATCACACGAGAACTTCCTGCTCACAAGGTTTTCATCTTCTACATGAAATGCATATTCATATATTATACATAGATTTAAAAAACCTGTATAGCCAATGTCTATCCGATTGTTCATTACCGTATCGTATAAAATTTTTAAGTAAATCGATGAACGTCATCAGTTTCTTCGTAAAAAGGTTTACGCTTTTATATTCCATTATCATTTATATCTTAATATATATTTAAAAATTTATGGCTGGCGTCCATCCAAAATGTTCATTAAAGTATCGGGTAAAAATGTGAAGTAAATCGGGCAAGAACTTATCCAGATTTTGGTAACACCTTGGTAAAGCCTTGGCTTTATTAGTAGTATAGATAACATCGAATATTGCAGTATATTTAAGTGTCTCAAGACCACGTCGGTCAAATGCTACTCTGAGCATTATTATTGTTTATCTTAGGATCTCCTGAAGTATTTTTACAGCCAATGTATTGTTAACTGACATTTATTTCGTTGTAACAAGTCGTACCAAGAATATCTTTCGTGATAAACCTTCAGTTCGCCAATGTCTTGAGACAACATGCTGTCTCTGTCATAGCTCGCAAGTTATAATACAGAAACAACAAAATACGATGAAATCCAGTGTGGCGCCTCCAAAGTCTCATGACCCGACCGCCGGTTGTACCTCCCTAATTCAAGTCACTCGTTCTGACGGTGGCCGACTTGGACCGAAACCCGTTCTCACAGTTACATAAAAAACGAGATGTAGAGTGTCTTGTTCACATAACAGTTCCTTGAGTTTACAGAACGGCATGTACATCTGAACTCTGAAATGACGCAATGCTCAAATGGCGGCTAGTATTCGTAATTTATTATAAGTTGCGAAATGCCTGTCGACCACTAACCTGGGAAAATAATTTAACCACTGTATCGGTTTCAATCAATCAACAGACAGCTGCATTACATTACTGAGTAAAAAATATTAGCCATTCCGTTACATAATTTTGGGTGCTATTGTGAAATAGAGCAATTGTAAAGTTACAGTTAGAGTTTGATGGAATATGGGGCGGTTATACGGATAAAACTTCCATCAGGTTTGGACAACCAAAATACAGGATGTATCAGAAAGAGAAATTGTAACTATTACGTTATTTGAGATATGTGCGCGAGTGTTAAATGGTTCCCGCTAGGTAGCAGCAATATGCGTCCACTTCAATTCTAGTAAAAATGGCACCGCGACAACAAAGCGTTGTGTGTTCCACGATTTGCGCAGTGCGCCATTAATAACGGTTCAGCGTGAGTTTCGTACTATGTATCGTGTGGATCCTACTACAGCACAGAGCATTTCGCGATGGCTCGAACAATTCCGAGAAACAGGTTGTTCGTGTAAAGTCAAGTCGCAATTTCTGTAATTTTGTTCTAGGCAAGATGGAGGATGACAGTTTTCTCTCACGCTTACTGTTTAGTGACGAGGCAACGTCCCACATAAGTGGAAAAGTGAACCACCATAATGGGAGAATATGGGGTACGGAACAACCACATGAAGTTGCACAATATGAGAGTAACTCTCCAAAATTTAATGTGTTCTGTGCAGTTTCACGGGAAAATGTTTATGGTCCATTTTTCTTTGCCGAGAACACTGTTAAGGAAGCACATATCTCGATATGCTTGAGAACTTCCTTTTCCCACGGTTGGAGAGTGATTCTACCGACTTCATTTACCAACAGGATGGGGCACCGCCACACTGGCCTCGGGAAGTGCGGGAATTTTTAAATTATTGAACGATGGATGGGTCGCACTGGACCAAACGATTCTGCCTTACATTACTGGCCTCTAACGTCACCGGACCTGACTATGTAATTATGTCATGTGGGATTTATAAAAGATTCTGTTTGTGTGCCTCCTTTACCAACAACACTGAATGAAGTGAGACATAGCGTAACAGCAGCTGTGGAAGCTGTAGCTCAAGACATGCTGCAGTGTGGGAACAATCTGAATACTGCATTGGCATATGCCGTACATCTCAAGTGGGGCATGTTGAACACCGATGAAAAGGTATGAAAAAAATACTGTTGAGTTTCCCGTTTATCAAAAAACAAAATTCATTGTACACAGGGTGAAACGTATTGGAACCGACAAACTCTCGGGGGTTGTAGGGGACATCAAAACAAATATTTTTCCCTAATGTCATTTTTTCCTCTGAGGATGGTGCGTACTACGTGGCGCACCACAACGGACGAGCCGCACAGCGGATTGATCAACAACAAGTGTGGTTCTTCGTTAATTTGTGAGTCGGTGTTGTTGGGGACTTCTTAAATGGGCCGTATCTGCTACCTAGGCCATTCAATGGCAGGCTCTATTACAATTTTCTCGCCAGAGCATTTCCAGACTTGCTGGAAGACATCCCGCTCCCTACAAGACAACGCATGTGGTTTCAACATGACGGGGCGCCAGCACATTTCAGTAGTCGTGTGCGTCGATTCCTGGACCGACGGGACCCAAAGACGTGGATTGTCAGAGGTGGTCCTGTACCATGACCTGCTCGATCCCCAGATATGTCCCCTCTGGACTTCTTTGTGCGGAGACTTGCGCAACCTTGTTTACACAACAACTGTTGCATCAGAAGAGCATCCGGTTGCCCGGATAGTAGCAGCAGCAGGAACAATTCACGATACTCCTGGGGTTTTTGCCCTTGTCAGACAGAACGTGATCCGACGGTGTAAACTTTGTTTACATGTCAATGGAGGCATTTTTGAAAATGTACTGTAATTGAAATTGGGTTGTGTTAATGTGTTGTTGTCTTTTGGTCATAAAAAATGGAAAAGTGCTTGTTGGTTTAATTAATTTGCCGCCAGAGAAATCTTCCTCTGCCGGTTAAATACTCCACATAGGAAAAAATGACATTAGGGAAAATATTTGTTTTGATGTCCCCTACAACCTCCCAGAGAGTGTCGGTTGAAATACTTTTCACCCTGTATACTACATAAAGTCCGGGAACACTTTTCAATTATTTATTGCACAAGAACTAAACATTGTACAGATGTCATAAATACTGCATTTTGAAGAGAGACTGTGAAAGTTTTTATTACGAACATTCGACATGCGAACCATGAGTGACAGGAAAACGTTAATGCGGTAATCAAATTCTTGCCATAACCGTCCCAGTATGGCATCGTCGAAAGTTGCAGTCACTTCCCGTTTTCTCTCCCGAAGCTCTGCTTCATCACACGTGGTACAGGTGGTACATACACCAGATTCTTAATGTGTCCCCACAGAAAAAAGTCACAGCGAGTGAGATCTAGTGATCGGGGGGGGGGGGGGGGGGGGGAAAGGGGGGGGGAAGGGGGGGGACATTTCATGGAACTACACCATGAACTCGCCATGTTTGCGACTAGCGCTGACTATCGGCAAATTACCAAACTACGCTGTGAGAGTATACGAGGTGTGGCTAGAAAAAAACCGGACTAGTACTGGTGAAACAGTAAAACGAATGCAATAAGGCTGAAAGTCGCGTGGCCTGTCACGTGACTCTCGCTCCGCCTACTGCTCGAGTTTCATCTGCCTCCTGCATTCAGTCTGCCCGTGGCGTCTGTTTTAAGTAGTTGACGTTTTGTCTGTGCGTCGGAAAATGTTGAGTGTACAGAAAGAACAGCGTGTTAACATCAAATTTTGTTTCAAACTAGGAAAATCTGCAAGTGAAACGTTTGTAATGTTACAACAAGTGTACGGCGATGATTGTTTATCGCGAACACAAGTGTCTGAGTGGTTTAAACGATTTAAAGATGGCCGCGAAGACACCAGTGATGACACTCGCACTGGCAGACCATTGTCAGCAAAAACTGATGCAACCATTGAAAAAATCGGTAAACTTGTTCGACAAGGTCGCCGTTTAACAATCAGAGCAGTGTCTGAGTTAACAGGAGTTGACAAGGAAAGTGTTAGGCAGATTCTTCATGAAAGTTTCAACATGAACAAAGTGTGTTCAAAAATGGTTCCAAAGTGTCTCACAATTGAACAGAAGGAACGCCGAAGAGTGATTTGTTCTGACATCCTGGAAAACATTGAAAATGATCCCACCTTCTTACAAAATGTTATTACTTGCGATGAATCGTGGTTTTTTACTTACGATCCCGAAACTAAACGCCAATTGATGCATTGGAAAACTGGTTCTCCACGACAAAAAAAAAGCACGAATGTCAAAATCGAAATTCAAGGCAATGATGATTGTTTTTTTTTTTTTGACATCAAAGGGATTGTGCACATTGATTGGGTACCAGAGGGACAAACAGTGAATCAGCATTACTACATTAGCGTCCTGGCTACCCTACGTGAACGAGTACGGAGAAAACGGAACGATTTGTGGAGAAAAAAGTCATGGATCCTTCACCAAGACAATGCCCCAGCTCACAGTGCGTTGTCAGTGAAGACGTTTTTGGCAAAACACAACATTCCCATCTTAGATCATCCACCCTACTCACCTGATTTGGCCCCCTGTGACTTTTTTCTTTTCCCTAAAGTCAAGTCAGCTTTGAAAGGAACTAGATTTAGGACTGTTGAAGCAGTAAAAGAAAAAGCGACGGAAGTAATGTATGGACTTACCGAAAATGATCTGCAGCATTGCTATGAACAGTGGAAAATTCGTATGGAGCGGTGTAGAGACCGAGGAGGAGAGTACATTGAAGGAGATAACATGAAATTGCAAATAATTGTAAATAAATGTTTTTTCCAGCATCAGTCCGGTTTTTTTCTAGCCGCACCTCGTACATGGAGAAAATCTTTCAGGGTTTCTCTTCACAATGACAGATGTGTAACACCTGTACAGTGTTTGGTTCTTGTGCAATAAATAATTGAAAGTGTTCCCGGACTTTATGTACTCTCTGTATTTATTAGTTTCAGAAATGTAGACGTGCCAAATCGGATGATTCTTTATGATACATCCTGTATTGTGTGGATCAATGGAGAAGTCTGCGCGGCTGTAAACCCTTCTTGTGTTAATGTACTAGAGACAGTCTGCCTGTGAAGTGTTGGGACTGTGTAATCGTATCTACGTATTTCCACATCAAATGCAAAATTTCCGTAGCAGGATATTTACAATAAAAATAGAAATTTTTCTGATCTTATGACGTACTTTAGGGGACAATTAATGTGCGAAAGTGGTGCGTTCGTCTTTACAGCAGGACGCCTTTGAAAGACGGCGTGGTGGAGCGAGTGAGCGTGGGCGAAGTGTGTGAAACAGTGTAATTGCGTGCTGTCACGCACAGCCCAGCCGCAGGGAAGGAGGTCGGCAGCACATATATTCAGCACCTCCTGACGCCACCTGAGGCGTAACAGAAGCGACCGCTCCTCCAGGCATTGTTGCCTGAGAGATGGTGGCAATAATGGCGCTAAGCAATTGTTGCAGGCATCCTAAGTAGCAACTGTCACGCTACGGAGTCTGCTTGCTTTTTCCGTGCGTGTAGAAGAAGCAGGTGTAAGCTGCATGGGCACACGTGACATAATGGCTGAAAAGAACTCGACTCATCTGTTTTCTGAGCCAAATTGAAATTTGAAATCTGCTCCATAATTTTACAAAAAATATTGGTAGGCTACATAAACGTTTAATTAAATGTTTATTAGTATTTCTTATAGCATTAAGCATTTGGTAAGTTAAAACTTCCCTTTCCATGTGTCGCGTACTTTTTGAAGGCCCTTGCTTAGCATGTCTGATGTATGTACATCTGTTAGCATCATGTCAGCTGGCGGTTTTTCTTATGTTGTCGTTAGTGTTGGTAGATTCCGAACAATAGAGTGTGATTTCTGAGTGTGTAGCCATTTCGTTATGATGTCACGTAATGCGTGGTATCTAGGTCTACTTCCTTGACGCAAACCACTTTGATCTACGCAGTAGGGCAGAGTACTGCAGCCAGAGGAGCAATGATTTTTTTTTTTTTTTTTTTTTTTTTTTTAGTTGGCGTTTCAGCCTAGTGATTAACTTGAGAATCACATAAAGGAATCCGCATTAGAGACTACAATAAGCAGTTTCCCGTATTTCGTGGAGATTTATTATTGTGAGACACAAGGTTACATTTTTTGTAACGTTTGTAAATATTTCTCGTTCCATACATTTAAGTACTTTATAATTCACTCTGCTGGGCCAAAACATTATGATCAACAGCTCAATAGCATGTTTTTCCGTCTTCCGGAACGAAATACCTCACTGATTCTGCGTATCAGGGGTCCTACAGTTCGTTGGCAGATTTGTGGAGGTATGTGGCATTAGATGTCTACGCACCGGTCACGTAATTCGCGTAAATAACGGGCCGCTGATTTGTATACGCGGTGATGGCACCCGATAGCGACCCAGTATGGGATTTACATCAGGCAAAGCTGGTTTATTCATTATTTTTCTTATGTTCTTAAAAATGTTTCCACAAAGTTTCATCGTCCGACGATCAATCGCTTTTCGTAGAGACCGTCTTAAGTTGCGAAAATTTAATTATCACCTTGTACTTTCAGAACTCTCATACAACGTGTAACAGTTAGCCATACTTCGTCGGTTATATGTCATCTTGTATCTTGAAACGAAAAGATGTCTTTCATCATTTAACATGTGATACTTGCAAGTGAACTGAACTACTTTCATTTCAGAAAAATTGTGCCTTCTTTGAAATTGATATTTGTGTTTCTTTCCAATAGCTTTATCTAAAAATGTATTTAACTGTTTTTTGATAAAACGTCTGCGTAAGTTGATTTTACATACCGATTATTACTTTTGTATAGTAAAGTAATAATGTAACAGACGATTAAACACAGAACTAACGAGATTTTCTCGTCTGTAACGCTTTTAAACTGTATTTATTACTGGGTACATGCAAATAATGTACCTTGGAAGTTTTCAGATTTGTTTTTTCAGAAAAAAGACTGCAGCACTTAAGGGCAAATTCCACCATTTAGAGATGGAGTAATAATATATATTAACCTAACATTACACTGCTAGCTAGAGATGAAAATCTGAAACGTCTACAAAGGTGTAATACAATGTTGCTGTGCCTCTGTTATTCTGAATAACAGCGCAAAGTTCCTTTGGACATGCATGCGTGTTCAAAGGAACAGGAGTTGCAACGACCGCAGCCATTATGAAATGCATTAAATGTATTCGTAATTGCGATTATGGACTACCATCAGCTGTAGTGCGAAATGAAGATAACGACGTTTTACTTTAAAGTCGCTTGCCCCGTGTCAGTATAACACAGGCACCTCAATATCGTATTTATCGGCCGACAGCGGGCAAGCGAGTTTCAAGTAAAATGTCTCAAAATGGCTCTCAGCACTATGGGACTCAACTGCTGTGGTCATCAGTCCCCTAGAACTTAGAACTACTTAAACCTAACTAACCTAAGGACATCACACACATCCATGCCCGAGGCAGGATTCGAACCTGCGACCGTAGCAGTCGCACGGTTCCGGACTGTGCGCCTAGAACCGCGAGACCACCGCGGCCGGCTAAAATGTCTCACCTGTACGGGAATGTACATAATGTATGTACGAGTGCAGACTCAAGACGCATGGCTGACGACATGAGGAGGTATGGGTGTGGTCGTGAGTCGTGCACGGATAGTCAAATGGTAACGCGACCACTCGCGATAAGTGGGAAATCTGGGTTCGGGTCGAGGTCCGGCACGAATTTTCATTGTCGTCATTCCATTCTGCCTCTGATGGTTGTCATTATTCGCAAATGCTAATACATTTCAATGTAAAGTTGCAATTCTCTCTGTTGTATCATTGATATCCTCCCATCCTGAATTTTAATCGCACTCCTCGTCCTTTCTTTCAGGCTTTACTAATTCGATACAGGGCTATAGTGAGAACATAAGGGGCGATAGACTGCATTCCTGCCTTACGCAGTTTTTAATCCGAGTGTGTCAATACAACAGAGCTCTTTTCCGCTGGCCTCCAAGTTCAACTGGCCTCACGCCATGGGGCTTTGTAAAAGATCGTTTCGTAACTATCTAGTGATTGACCAGAGCAGGGACACAGAACTGCAGAGGCTATTGATTCCTACACTATACTTGTTAACCAAAATGTGGGAAGAATTGGATTTTATATCTGGTATGTGTCGTATCACTGAACGTTTGTAAGAAAAACTAGGCTATTTTACCTTCAGGTTGATATGTGATGTCTTAGAAATACTCTGAGATGACAAAGCCCATGGGACATCTCCTAACACCGCGACGGACGTCCTTTGGCCGGGCACAACTCGACGTGGCATGGATTTAACAAATCTTAGGAAGTTCCCTGTAGAAATATGGAACCATGCTGCCTCTAAAGCCGTCAATAGTTGCGTAAGTATTGCCGGTGCACGATTTTGTGCGCGAATTCACGTTTCGATTGTGTCAAATAAATGGTCGGTGGGACTCATGTCGGGCGATTTCGGAGGCCAAATCGTTCGATCGAACTGTCCAGAACGTTCTTCAAACTAATAGCGAAGAACTGTGGCCCAGTGACACGGCGCGGTATCAAATAGTTCAAATGGCTCTGAGCACTATGGGACTTAACTGCTGAAGTCATCAGTCCCCTAGAACTTAGAACTACTTAAACCTAACTAACCTAAGGACATCACACACATCCATGCCCGAGGCAGGATTCGAACCTGCGACCGTAGCTGTCACGCGGTTCCGGACTGTAGCGCCTAGAACCACTCGGCCACTCCGGCCGGCGTCTCTCTTTGTCTTGATTGTTATTGTTCCCTCTTGGTTCCTATACACATTGTATATTAGCTGTACCTTCCTATTTTTTTATCTATTTTTCTGACGATTTCAAACATCTCGCAACATGTTACTCTCTGGAACCATGTTTGCAGGCTGACAAAACATATGAACATTTCTTCATTTTAATTAAGCCTGGCTTCAAATATCGCAACATGATAATGGCATGTTTGTAGTATTTCGCTCCCGCTGTTCAGTGCCTACACAGAACACGCAATAGCGGAGATAAAAGGATTCTGGAATGGGATTTAAATTCATGGTGAAAGAGCATCATGGTGAGGTTCCCTGATGACACTGACATTCTCAGTGGAAGAGAGGAACTATTGCGAACCGGTTGAACTGTATGAACGGCTATGGACTGAGAGTAAACAGAACGAAGTTGTGGCAGAAATGACAATAGCGAAAATCTTATCAAAATTGGTGATGACGAAGTAGGGGAAGTTGAGTTCTGCCACCTAGGCAACAAAACGAAACATAGACCTTAATTTCAGGAACAGATTTCTGAGAATCTACGTCTGGAGCACAGCACTGTATGGTAGTGAATCATGGAATGAGGCAAAACCGAGACAGAAGAGGAAAGAAGGGTTTAAGATTTGGTTCTAGAGTGGAATGTTCAAAATTAACCAGACTGGTAAGGTAACGAACGCGGTGGTTCTCAGCAGAATTGGTGAAGAGAGAAACATATGGAAAACACTGGTAAGTAGAAGATATGTTAAGATACCAAGGAAAATCGTACATGACAAAATGGTTCAAATGGCTCTGAACACAATGGGACTCAACATCTGAGGTCTCAAGTCTCATAGAACTTAGAACTACTTAAACCTAACTAACCTGAAGACAGCACACACATCCATGCCCGAGGCAGGATTCGAACCTGCGACCGTATCGGTCGCGTGGTTCCAGACTGAAGCGCCTAGAACCGCTCGGCCACGACGGCCGGCCGTACACGACACTATAGGGAGCTGTGGAGGGTAAAACTGTAAGGGAAAAGAGGACTGGAATATATCTAACAAGTAGGCCACTGATGGCCAGGAGTTCCCAACTGGGGACGTTAGGCTGCTGAATTGCAAGTCTTTTCAGTTGACGCCACATTGAGCGACTTGCGTGTCGATGGAATGATGATGAACAATACAGCGTCCAGACCAAGCGTGGAAGATCTCCGACCCCGCCGGGAACTGTACCCGGGACCGCTACATAGCAGTCAGGCGGTCTGGCCACTCATCTAAGGGGGCGGACAGCCAACAAGCAGTGGAGGACGTAGCGTGCAACCGCTACTGAGATGAAAGGATTGGCGCAGCAGAGGCCGCATTAAAACTGTCAGAGGGCAGATGACCCTAAAGGGTAAATGGTTGAAAATTTACGCCTGTTTATGAGTAATTTTTTAAAGCATCAGTTTGTAAGTATTGACTTCCTGTTAACTGCATCTAGTAACAGTAGCGCAGAGCTATCTTGGCTATCGTAAGTCCGGAACTGTTAGGACGGTTGCCAAGCCCCATAGCACTGGCGGGATACGAACCTGTACCCCCGGCGAACAGGTTGCCGGCTAGGCTGAAGCGGATCCCCGCGTTAATACTGGCGGGACTGGACGGGGAGCCCCCTGCCATCCGTCTTGTACACGCGCCGACAACGGGGAATCAAGATCTGCCGCGGGGACGTCGCTTCGTGACTCCGAACACGTCCCATCAAAGCGGCGATCACTCAGCCGCTACCCGCCCGCGTGTCCGCGTGTACGACGTGCCTCTTTGTTTCCCTGCGAGGCTTAATAAATATTTCAAGGCGGTAGGCGGCGCGCGCGGCGGCCAATTGAACATCCGATACCAGACGAGATAAGGGCGTAATTGTGGCGTAATTCCCCCCGCACTGCCGGCGTCCGCTACACGAGGGGAGCTCCGGACGGCTGGTGGAAGACTCCGGTGCGTACAGAGACCGAGTGCGTGTGCGTGAGGTCGGCTCACGCGTCTGACTCCACCGCTGCCCGTGGGGGAAGTGACTGGCCGGGCCTCTAGTGCTGTAGGAGATGACTGGAGTTTGTGGTTCGTCAGAGAGCAGGGTAGTTCCTATTCGACAAGGTGGTTGTAACGGTGCCGTGTCCTTCGAAATATACGGAACACAGGCATACACGCACGGTCCAGTCACACTAATGTGAGCACAGGTCAGAAGCCTGAATAAATATCTTTTGCAGCGCAGACGTGCAGGAAGCGAGCCAGTGCGGTTCTAGAACATACAGACAGGGATGAAGAGCCATTCCGACCCCAATGTCGTGGCCAGGGAACCTATTCTGTATCTTTCCGCCATTGTGCCGATCGTTTGTGTACTCAAGAGCACCGAACGGTCTAGTACTCGAATTAGAGTCCCTGCATTATTCACTATGCATTTCGGTAGCGATACCGTTCGGGTCTAGGGAACCGAAGCGATGTTGTTGGTTCGTGTCGCGCAAGCCAATCAAAAGCAAGCGGCCGCAGATGCGCGCACAGCGCCACGAACACAAAGCGGCTAGCAGACGACACAGGCGCGGTATTCTTCCAAATACCGAAAATTGCGTTTGCGTTGCTATAACGCATGACGCCGCATTCCATCGAGATGACGTGCCCGCCTTCATCGCCCTGGACTCCTCCTTAACAGGCGCACTATATCCATTTCCATGATTCTCAGCTGAAATGCATAAATTTTTTAACAGTTTCTCTGACCGCATGTTTCCATGCATGCATAATAACGATGGCGAATTTGGCTGTATTCTGCAGATTGTCGTAAATGCCACATTATGTCATCTTATTCTCATTCACACTGAAATCGTGTTTTGGATTTTACGTTTAGAAAAATGAGTTAGGAATAGTGTGTAGTACCACATTGTACTAATACATCTATAAAAACACCCGAAGAAATTGATTCTGAGAGTTTCAAAGAATAAGAAGATAAACAGAATGTGGTTATAAATCGCTCCTAGAGATCCAAATGATTAAGTAGCCCACTTCCCTATATAAGTCAACGATTTGGGTCTTAAAAACAAAATTGAAAAAAAAAGGAACGCATTTTCGAGAGCTCCTGCAGTTCGTCGAAGTGTATAACATGCATCTCATGAATGAAAATGTTTCGTATATGGTGCTACAGTCTAAAATTATTACGGCAGAGATCTTTCATCTCTGTGTACTGTTCTGAGGATTCGATCGCAGATAAATACTTATGACAAGCAAGATTATGAAGATGACGGCTACTAGTTACATTCCCAGTAATTTAAGTTGTGCTCTTAGATTCCTGTCTAACCGCATACTCGGAAATCGCTACATATTCGGAAAAAGATGGTGAATTATTTCTGACAAGAAAAAATATAAAGGTCTCTGTCGGTTGTTTCACTCACAGCAATTTCATCTCCAACAATTTCATGTTTCCTATTTTAAATACACAGAAATCACGAAATCATTACTGAGGCAGTGCGCTCTTACATGTAAGTAATAACGAATATTGCAGAAAAATCTTAATTTACACGAATAACGATGTCTCAGCACGTGTTGCATATATGATGAGGGGGAAAAAAAAATTTGCATCCATCCATGCGCGAACCCGTGTCCTTCTGCACCTTATTTCCGCGCACTAACCACTTTGCCACGCCAAACAGCAGACACGGCTTGCTCAGTTCTTGTAGTATTGTGTAGAGGAACGTAGGCCGACATCGTTACCAAACGGTGCTACGTAAGTCATAAATGCGTGATAGTTTCGAAGATTTCCAATATCAGGCTTCATATAATTGCTTTCCGTTGTTACTTGAAAGTTATAAACACGTTTCGGTAATTACTAACTAAACCATTTGTGGGAAAAAGTACACAGAGGCACTAGTAACTTCAGTTCACACTCATGTAATATATGTAAGCAGAGCCGATGTCTTTATACTGACCGAAAACTTTTTTTTTTGTGTAATAATTCACAGGAACAACCTAAGCATATTTCTAACAACGGAAAATAATCTATTATGAACTCACTTTTCAACCAGATGCGTCCTCTGGTGATCCAAAGCTAAAACCGCTAAATATGTTTAAAATAACAAATTATAGGTGTACATAACCTACAGCTCACCGATCGACAGGGCCAGACCGAAATCCGAAACTTCTCGGTGCAATTGTCGTAAAATCGGTGGGAGAACCGTTCGGTAACAAGTCTCAGAAGCTTACTGAATAGGATATTAAGATTAAGAACCGAAAATCACGTCACTGCCGAGACTAACCTACTACACCGATCGGTATGAACGATACAGAATAGGGCCCCAGCTGCGCTACGTTTCTCGATCGAGGATCCATGAAGCGAACAGCCCAATAGAGGTGATCCCACAGATTCTCGATTGGGTTTTAATCCGGAGAGGCTGGTGACCAGGAGAGTACGGTAAACTCATTGTGGTGCTCTTTGAATCACACAAGTGTACTGAAAGCTGTGTGACACGTTGCGTTGTCCTGCTGCCATCATGCCGAGGGAAAAAGCAAACCGCAGGGTGCTCGAGGATAGATGCATGCTTCTATAGGTCCACTGTGCCTTAGAAAATGACTAGATCATCCAGGGAATGCCCTCCGCCCTGGACACGAAGGAACTTTCCCCTTCTTGCAGCGGTGTACCATAGGTATCTAGAAGAGCGTAGCGTTCCAAAAGATTGGAAAAGGGCACAGGTCATTCCAATTTTCAAGAAGGGAAATCCAACAGATGTGCAGAACTATAGACCTATATCTCTAACGTCGATCAGTTGTAGAATTTTGGAACACGTATTATGTTCGAATATAATAACTTTTCTGGAGACTAGAAATCTACTTTGTAGGACTCAGAATGGATTTCGAAAAAGACAATCGTATGAAACCGATCTCGCGCTATTCGTCCACAAGACTCAGAGGGCCATAGACACGGGTTCCCAGGTAGATACCGTGTTTCTTGACTTCCGCAAGGCGTTTGGTACAGTTCCCCACAGTCGTTTAATGAAAAAAGTAAGGGTATATGGAGTATCAGACCAATTGTATCATTGGACTGAAGAGTTCCTAGATAAAAGAACGCAGCATGTCATTCTCAATGGAGAGAAATCTTCCGAAGTAAGAGTGGTTTCAGGTGTGCCGCAGTGGAGTATCGTAGGACCGTTGCTATTGAAAATATATATAAACGACCTTATGGATAACATCGGAAGTTCACCGAGGCTTTTTGCGGATGATGCAGCAGTATATCGAGAGGTTGAAACAATGAAAAATTGTATTTAAATGCAGGAGGATCTGCAACGAATTGACTTATGGTGGGGGAGATGGCCATTGAATCTCAATGTAGACAAATGTAATGTGCTGCGAATACATAGAAAGTAAGATCCCTTATCGTTCAGCTACAATATAGCAGGTCGGCAACTGGAAGCAGTTAATTCCATAAATTATCTGGGAGTACGTATTAGGAGTGATTTAAAATGGAATGACCATATAAAATTATTCGCCGGTAAAGTAGATGCCAGAGTGAGATTCATTGGAAGAATCCTAAGGAAATGCAGTCCGAAAACAAAAGAAGTAGGTTACAGAACACTTGTTCGCCCACTGCTTGAATACTGCTCACCAGTGTGGGATCCGTACCAGATAGGGTTGATAGAAGAGATAGAGAAGATCCAACGGAGAACAGCGCGCTTCGTTACAGGATCATTTAGTAATCGCGAAAGCGTTACTGAGATGATAGATAATCTCAAGTGGAAGACTTTGCAGGAGAGACGCTCAGTAGCTCGGTACGGGCTTTTGTTGAAGTTTCGAGAACATACCTTCACCGAGGAGTCTAGCAATATATTGCTCCCTCCTACGTATATCTCACGAAGAGAACATGAGGATAAAATCAGAGAGATTAGAGTCCACACAGAGGCATACCGACAATCTTTCTTTCCACGAACAGTACAAGACTGGAATAGAAGGGAGAACCGGTAAGAGGTACTCGAGGTACACTCCGCCACACACCGTTGGGTGGCTTGCGGAGTATGGATGCAGATGTAGACACTTCTAACGATTGTTGCGGGGTGTTTGGTTTCAGACGTTTCACGCCGTACACGCCAACGGCCCCCTGTCAGATGGAGCACAAAACGTAATTCTTCTGAATTGGACGCCCAGTTACGGTATTTCCGTGCACATTCCAGGTTTAAACGCCGATGAACACAGGCAGCATGGGAACATGAACCAGGCGCCTACTATACGCAACCACGTTCCTTGGATGGTCATTGGGTAGACACAGTCGGTGGCCGCTAGGTTCATATGAGCGGTCACTTGCGCAACAGCTGCACGCCTATTCGCCCACATGTCTCCGCAGCCGTCATATATGGCCCACTGTGAACCGTAGTGCTAATTTGCCACCCACGGTATACTTTAACAACACCAGCACTGGAACAGTGTACAAACATAACTTTTTCGGAAGTGCTTCCACCCTAGGCCCAAAAGGCAATGATCATGCCCTTTTGGACGTCCAATACATCGCCATCGTTTCCGTATTATGATAACAACCGCACTGTTTCCCAAGTCCTGCCACGAAACGCTTTATACACTGTAGCCGAAGGGCCAATCGTGTACCCTTGATGACAGTACGACACAAAGCGTTACACCTCGCCTGGGCCCATCAACACCGACATTGGACCGTTGATAACTCGAAACATAGTCATTTAACGGACGAGTCTCATTTCAAACTGTATCGAGCGGATGGACGTGTACGGGTTTGGAAACAACCTCAAGAGTCCTCAGACCCTGCATGTCAGCAGGGGATTGTTCAAACTGATGGGGGCTCTGTGACGGTGTGGGGCGTGTGCAGTTGAAATGACACGTCTAGATACAACTCTCACGGGTGAATCGTACGTAAGCATTCTGTCTGGTCACATGCATCCATTCTTGTCCACTGTGCATTCCGACGGTCTTGGGAAATTCCAGCAGGACAATGCGACACCCCACACGTCCAGAATTGTTACGGAGTGGCTCCAGGAACGCTCTTCTGAGTTTAAACACATCTACTGGCCATCAAACTCCCCTGATATTAATATTATTGAACATATCTGGGATGCCTTACAACGTGCTGTTCAGTAGAGGTCCGCACCCCTACGCACTCTTACGTATTTATGCACCGCTCTGCAGAATTCATGGTGTCAATTCCTTTTTGCACTGTTTCAGACATTTGTGGTTGGTTGGTTTTGGGGAAGGAGACCAGACAGCGTGGTCATCGGTCTCATCGGATTAGGGAAGGATGGGGAAGGAAGTCGGCCGTGCCCTTTCAGAGGAACCATCCCGGCATTTGCCTGGAGTGATTTAGGGAAATCACGGAAAACCTAAATCAGGATGGCCGGACGCGGGATTGAACCGTCGTCCTCCCGAATGCGAGTCCAGTGTCTTACCACTGCGCCACCTCGCTCGGTAGACATTTGTGACACTGGCAGTTGATGGGTAGAGTGCTGACACATTATCTGAGTATCCAGTTACGCTGGCAACTGATTATATATATAAAGATCGTATCAACCCGATCCGCATCAACTACAGCCTGAAGATGGCTCATTGAAGCGCTGGAGCTGGTTGCAACAAAATAAAACAAAATCATAAGGACGGCTGAGGGTGTTTTATTTTGTCAAAATAGTAGACGGCCGTCGTCCCAAAGACCTCCTGCTGAAAGGATGGACATACAAAAACTTCAGACATTAGCCGAGTCTATGCCGAGTCGTACAGCAGCATTCTTGCGTGCTCGGGGAGGGTGGGGGGGGGGGGGGGGGAGAGGGGCTGCACGATATTAGACAGGATTAATAGTTTCTTTGGCTCTTCAGTGTATGTTCACCACTGTTGCTGCTGCCAGCTGACATCTGTGGCCTTTGCACGTTGATTTCGACCTCAATAATAGGCAGGTCGGCGCCCTCCGCCATGGTCCAATCACATTAATATGAATTAATGTGATTGGACCATGTAGAGGCCTCCAATAGAGGGCACACAAGCCAATATCTATTTTATGCTTCCCAAGTGATCTGTCTGTCGAACATTGTATATGTGCACATACGTTCTCTCAGTATCCTCACAGCATCGGCAACGCCTGAAGACCGCTCCAGGACCGCGTCTACAGTCGCCACTAAAAAGAACCACACTGGACACACAGCAACTGATCGTATTTATCATTCACTTGATCCAGGACTAGTCCAGCGCTACAGTCAGATCACTGAAAGTGAACAATGAACTACTGCCAAACATGCATTGTAAATTGTTGTTAATCTGTGTTGTGATCATTTTGCCACAGATGTGGGCCAATCCTACGTGGCCTCGCGATGAGCCCGTATAGCTGCAGCGTTGAAGCAAGCCACCTCGTATCTTCCGCCGGTGGAGGATTCTGTGTGCCACATTATTATGTTTTGACGACAAAAGTATCTGTGAATACTGCACTTATGGAGCAGTTTTTATAGTTAACTGCTTCTCTTGTTCTGGTCTTCAGTTGATGCAGTGCTTTAAAAAAAATGGTCCAAATGGCTCTGAGGTCATCATTCCCCTACTTAAACCTAACGAACCTAAGGACATCACACACATCCATGCCCGAGGCAGGATTCGAACCTGCGGCCATAGCGGTCGCGCGGTTCCAGACTGAAGCGCCTAGAACCGCTCGGCCACTCCGGCCGGCGTAGTGATTTAAGATAGACTGTCCTGTGAAACCCTCAACGCCTCTAAATAACTACTTAAACCTACATCCATCTGAATCTCCTTTCTGTAGCCAAATTTTAATGTTACACTACACTCCTTTACCATCCCGTCCCCCCTCTCTCTCCCCCCGCCCCTCCCCCCTCCTCACTCACACAGACACGCAGTACCTCCATTATCAAATTAACTCATTCAAGTTAACAGATTCTTCCGTCGGTTCTTGGTAGAACAACATTATAATAAATGAAAAGCACCAGTTTGTTTTTGTTCTAAAATATTACTTTTATTGTGTTAACCGGTTTTCGGCCTTCAAGGTCATCTTCAGATTTTTAGTGAGTATTATCACCAAAGAAGTTACAATGTTTGCAAACAACATTGGAAGAGAAGTAACACGTCTAGACTGAAGTAGAAACACACAGTAAGTAAATTCTTTCACAGTGTGGTGGTAATGCAATGAAAAAGTAAAAATTGAACAGTACATAAATAACAATGGAGTAGACAGGAAAACCTTTAACAGAAAATAGGAATAGCACACCTACGTAACAGATTTTATTAATAAACAAAACTGATAAAATGAAATAAAATTGGTACTACACACTCTCAAAGATTGCATTTATTGTAGGTTCCCTCAAACGCCTCCATTTTCCTGCATTTATTTATTTCTGCTTATCTTATTGATTAAACTTATAATTATCTCTTCTTTTAATTGGTTTGTGTATCACTCTCCATATTTCATACCTCCTGATGTAGCCTTGTCTAGTACTAATTTTATTTTATTTCATTAGTTTCGTTTATGAATACAAACTTACGTAGGCATGCTATTCCTATTTTGTGTTAAAGGTTTTCCTGTGTACTCCATTGTTATTTATGTACTGTTCGATTTTTACTTTTTCATTGCATTACCACCACACTGTCAAAGATGTTACTTACTGTATGTTTCTACTTCAGTCTGGACGTGTTACTTCTCTTCCATTGTTGTTTACAAACTTTGCAACTTCTTTGGTGATAATACTCAGTAAATGTCTGAAGATGGCCTTGTAAGCCGAAAACCGGTTAACACAATAAAAGTAATATTGTAGAACAAATTCAAACTTTTCATTTATTAAGTAATTCAAGAATGAATTTCCACTCTACAGTGGGATGTGCGCTAGTGTGAAACTTCCTTGAAGGTAAAAACTTGGACTCGAATCTGGGACCTTTGCTTACTGGACGCAGTTGCTCTACTGAAGCAGCTATACAGGCCCATATCATCATCATCATCATCATCATCATCATCATCCACCCTCACAGCGCTTGGGTAGCTCAGTCGGTAGAGCACTTTCCCGCGAAAGGCATAGATTCCAAGTTCGAATCCCAATCGGGGACACGGTTTTTATCTGATTGTTTTACATCAGCGCCCCACATCGATGCAGAGGGAATATACATTCTGGAAACAATCCCGTCCTAGCTGTGGCTAAGTCATTTCTCGAACTTCTGAAGGTAGAAGATGAGGTACTGTCGGAAGTAAAGGTATGAGGCCAGGCTGTGTTGTGTAGTTGTCGTTAGAGTACTTGCACGCGAAAGGCAAAGGTTGTACGGTCGACTCACGACCGGACACACAGTTTTAATCTCTGTCGAAAATTCAGACTAATTATTAGTTGACACGATGCATCTTATCAACTGATTCATTCTTTCTTTCCCGGTTCGATTCAGTACTCCCTCATAAGTTATCCAATATGCCCACGTAATCTTCAGCATTTTTCTGGAGGATCATATTTAAAAATCTTCTGTTATCGTTCAAATTTCACTTACTTATAGGGCTGCACTCAAGATCACTTGATGAATACGAGTGTCAGTTAAGTACATGAGTAGATTTTGCTTTTCTTGTAGCTCCTAATTTTACAGTTTCCGAATATCTATATGTTCCCACGAAAAACTTTGTTCACTATGTCCCCTTATAACGGTATCGGTATTATTTTTAATACCTTATATTGATTTATCTTCGTCCTACTGTTGTCCCATTCCTTCACGTCACTTTGTTGGTAAATCTGTATATACATCGCATATGTAACATCCATGAATATGCGAGGTGTGGCTATAAGATAACGGGACTGATGCTGTTACAGAGTAAGTACGCATGCGCCAAAGATAAACGGCCAGTAGTTTCGAAGCATTAAGCCTTCTCAGTCAAATGCGGCATCTTTGGTGTCTGCAGACAAGTCAGTGTGGCCGTGGCCTTCGTTTGCGATGAGTTGTTACTTTGTTTTGCCGGAAGAATGGTAAGTGTAATAAAAACGCAACGAAGTGTCGTGAAGTTTCACACGAAAATTGGAAAAACTGTTTCTGAATTCTGTTACAAAAACAGATGTATGGCGAAGGCGTACGTATACGAATTTCTGAGCGGCCAATGCGTTTCCAAGATGGCCGAGTAGACGCTGAAGATGACCCACGCCCGGGACGCATATCAACATCAAAAACGGATGAAAATGTCGAAAAAATAGATGATCTGATTCGATATGATCGACGGTTGAGCATTCGACTGTTGAAACTGTAAGAACTGACAAAGAACGTGAAAGCAAATTTTGCACAGCCACTTTAACTTCAGAAAAGTGTGTGCGAAACTGGTGCCGAAAATTTTCACTATCCAGCAAAAACAAGTTCGTTAAAACGTTTGTACTGATACTTTGAATACCACTGAAAATGATCCTGATTTCTTGGGAAGAATGGTAAGATGTGGCGAATCTTGATTTTTCACTTACGATCCAGAAACTAACCCCCAATCCATACGCTGGAAGGGTCCGAGAGCAAAAAATGGTCGAATGTACAAATCAACATTCAAAGCGATTATTGTATTTTTCTATTTTCGATATTCATGGAACTGTGTATATTCACTGGGTTCGTTAACTTCACACCATTAATCAACATTACCACCTTGAGGTTCTTACTCAACTCCGAGAGAAAATACGAAAAAACTATCCACCTCTTAACAGACAATCCGATATGAGCCTGATGCACAACTCATCACTCGTTCTTCCACAATTCGGGTAGTATTTTTCTTATTGTCTCTGGAGTTTAGTAAGAAACTCAAGCTAGTAATGTTGATTAACGGTGTGACCTTCACGGAGGTACACAGTTCCAGGAAAACCGCAAAAAAAGAGAAAAAGAACAGAATCGCAGTGTAGGACAACCCACCCTATTAGCCTGTGACTTACGTATTGCTCAGGGTCGCACCTCCATTAAAAGGAACAAGATTTAAGTCCGTTGAAGCAGTGAAAGTAAAAGTGGCATGTGCCACTGAGCAGCTCACAGAAGACAACTTCCAGGAATGTTTCCATCAATGGAAAATTCGCACGGAGCGTCGTAAGGACACAGGAGGGGAGCATATTGAGGGCGACAATAAATAGATTTGTATGTTTTTGAAAGAAAAAGTCTTACAACAGAGGCCCGTTATTTTATAGCCACACCTGGTACACAGTACTCGACATTCGTACAGTAAATGGTAATTAATGAAAGGCCACTCCAGTAGCCGATGTATTCCTTATGTAAGCGTGCAACCGGTTTCGGTCTTCACACCCAGCCCATTTCACGTGAATCTAAAAATTATGCTGTCGTGAAACAATGTCAAAAAGAAATTGAAAAATCAGAGTGTTTTTGAAATTAGAGCGATGACGAAGCCGATATGTACTTCTTGTTGGATATCCTCCACAACGCCCTGTATGTTACATGCCGCTTGGCAGACAATGTTTTGCATGTGATGAACTGAATCAAATCATTATTTTGTCCATAAGGAACTGCGTTGTGAGGGATGCGACTGTTAGTACATACAAATAAAACAGTTTGTGTCATTTGTTTATTTTGGCACTACACCTTTCGATGGTTGACGTTTTTCAAAACACAAGCAAAACACATTTATGTACATAACCATTTAAACAATATTTTATTAATGTTTTTCTATCTAATGACGCAGTACATTCATATTTTTTTTTAAAAAGTTTGTATAAATAACTAATGTAATAACTGAGTTGTGCACATGTGAATATTCTGGTACAGTCCGTTCATATTTTTAGAAACAAAAAACGTGTTATATAGAAACCATTCAATCCTTTATCTCTGTGTCCATTGTAAAGAAACATGTCTGCAACATGTACAATATCTTTTAAATAAATGTCATGTGGAGCGGAGAGAACACACATAAAGAAACAGTATGCAGATCTTTTACAACACTACCGCCCCTGTAAGTACAATTAATTTTTTTAACCTCTAAAGTGCTTTTTCTAAATAAACAAATTTTTATTATTAGCAAAAGAAGCAAAATAACCTACACTGACCTTGGTATACGACTGTGAAAAGACGTCTGTATTGTTCAGAAACACCAGCCATCTAAATAAACAATTCTCCAGAGGAAGGTGTGGTCCATAAAAACGTATAGTGGCGTAATAAACGAATGACTGACGCAGAAACTGTTTTATTTGGACTGAATCAAACTAGTGCATTTGATTCATCAACTCCACTTACGGCGAATAACTTTCATGAGTGAACTTTACTGTAAGCAACAACCAAGCTACTTTCCCGCGGTATGAAAAATGTAACATTTGCGAGCTCTGAAAGACCACTGCTAGGAACAGACTTTTCTGTTATTCTACTTTTAAAACAATTAGAGAGTTTGAAGGACATGGTCGTAGCGACTGAAATGATTAATCCAAGAATGTCATTTCGTTGTTACAAGAAAGTACTGAGAGATCATTATTAGGTATCCTATCCTAGCCACAGACATTCTGTGATGGAGGGGTTGTAGTTTTCAGGCGGAAAACGTGAGGCTCGTGCTGCGCCGTGTCGTACGGGGATACTGCTTTTTTCTCAGTATTTATCAGGTGTCACTTAACAGTGAAATGTGTTGCCACTGTAAAGTGGAGAAAAAAGGTAACGTCGTATCTGGATAATTAGAAGTCTGCAAACATCGATAGGCTAGAGCAATGGAACAGAAAAATCCTGTACAGTGAAACTACATATAGCAATCCCGCGACGATGGACAGTAAGTCAGGACCATACTTGGTAAAACCTTTATAAAGGCAATATTGCATAAATATTTCCTTATTTACAAGAACCGGTTTGACAGACTTTGCTGTCGTCTTCAGGTCTTCAGAAATTTTTGTTATAAAAGTGTTCATTTTGAGTTGGAACCTCACGTCAAGTTGTCACGTTAGTGGATAAAATGTAACACCTTATACAAAGGTTTGCCATAAATAAAACATTTGAAATCGACAAGCACCTTGTGCACGGGGCCACGTCCATATATGTAGCTCTCACAGATGATTATTACGACATAAAAATCACAGCACACAATAAAATGCACAGTAGCGCATCTGTTTACGTTAGCTAGACACGGTCTCATCCGCCTTAGACGGCTTATAATGTACATTTTAAATGTTTTATTTATGACAAACCTTTGTGTAAGGTACTACATATATCTACGTGTCATTTCAAAGGAACTATCCCAGAATTCGTCTTAAGCGATTTAATACGAGAAAACTAAAACTGGATGGCTTGTGTCTACACGAATACGAATACAGTGCATTTGTTAGCAGAGCGTCACCTCTATATTGGTACCATTTTTCCATGTTGGTGAGCACAACAAAATGTTACTTGCGCCTTTCTTCCCGGTGTACGAGTGGATAATCAGTGTATTAACAACTCCACTCGCGACAAAAATAATTTAACTAGTAAATGTAAATGTCGTGTGACTAGGGTCTCCCGTCGGGTAGACCGTACGCCGGGTGCAAGTCTTTCGATTTGACACCACTTCGGCGACTTGCGCGTCGATGGGGATGAAATGACGATGATTAGGACAACACAACACCCAGTCCCTGAGATGAGAAAATCTCGACCCAGCCGGGAATCGAACCCGTGCCCCTAGGATTGACATTCTATCGCGCTGACCACTCAGTTACCGGGAGCGGACATGACATGGCGAATGATAAATATCGAAAAAAAGGAAAGATCAAATGTTTTGTGGAAGTATTTGTCTGTAAGTGAGGTATAAAATAGCTTACAGAAACATGTGACGTGCCTTTGAAAGATCTGCGAAATCATGTATTGCAGCTGAGCCACGTCAAATATTTCTGTAATCTATTTTAATTATAACTATAAGAAAAATCATTTCACTGAACTTTTGACTGCCCGTTTTCAATTTTTCGAATTTTCATGTATGGCCAGAAAACAGGCAGTAAAATAACTGAAATATCGATCGGTATTTGATTACTATTAAAATTAATCAGGTTCAGAGAAAGCAATGTAGTTCCAGTTTATGCTGTAATTTGATATTTATATTTTTCAATACTAAAGAAAGAATTAAACAACTGCTTCACCAATGTGACTCTTTAGCTCCAAAATTAGCAAAACCCTGAAGAAACTCACTTTGTGATCCTTTATTCAGGAGAATTATTTAAATTTTCCCATCAAATCTTTAAGTTCTTCTCAATTAACTTGATTAATTTCAAGCTTTTTTTTTTTTTTTTTTTTTTTCAAAACTGGACCTCATGCTGGTGAGCTTGGTACTATGTATGCCCAAATCCCGCTCATTGTTTGGCTATAAAAATACGGACAAAAACACATTGCCTAATTTGCAGTGACTCTTGTCTTTGACCAAAAAGATAAATGTTTTGTGAAAGAACAGTCTCGCAACTAAGACTGTTTGTCCTTTCACACTGTTAACACTGGCTGCTGTACCACACCGCCATAGATTGTAAAAAGATCCAGAAATATTTATTTACCAGATATTAGGAACCACTATTACTTAGAAGAAACAGTCTCTTTTAACCATGAACTGTTATAATTTGTAGCTCTTAGTATAAAGAAGCTCTGACTACCTAAGTGGTTGACAGAACAGGACGAAAAATATTTCTGACGTGATACCCTTATTTTGCATTTTTTGTGGGCCTTGTTTTCTGTACTATAGCTGATGCACCTTTGAGTGCGACAGATTTCGAGGAAACGCAGCTACAGCTTTTGTGGGTCTCTGGGGTGCGTTAGCTGGTAACTCCTGTGCTTCGTGAACTTTCAACGCCCCCGCAGCAGGGCGGAGGGTGTAAGTGGCTGCCTATAATCTCTGGTTTCCGTAGCCGCAACGGCCACCCGAGAGCGCGAGGGAGGACGGTTGGTTTTAAAAAATGGACGCGCGCCGACAGAGGACCCCCTACCGGAGGGAAATTGAAACTCATAACGGTTTTAGAGCACGTCGTTGTGGCTATTGCCACTAGATGGGTCTGTTAGTGGTTGCGGCAACCCCCCGCTTGGGGCGCCACGAGTTATGGAATGGCCCTGTCGTGGTGGGGATGGCGAGGGTTGTTAGAGGGGGGGAGGAGAGGGGCGCGCGCCGCAATGGCCGAACTCGTCGCTGCAATCTTGCTTCAGTCAGCGGGTCTGTCCCGGTTTATCTTCCGCACGCTTCATCAGATAAATCCGTCGCTCCTTTTTTCCCCGTTTCCTTTTTATTCTTGCCTCGCTGTACCCTTTCCCCCCGTGGCAAAATGTGTCAAAGCTTTATCCGCTAATGGAGTACATACGTCAGCGCCATAACGGACTACTGCAGCTGTGTGTGTTAATAGTTTTATCTTACCTTCGACAATACGCGGGGAAGTGACACTCTTCCTGTTGTCTTTAAAATGGACTTCCGCAGTAATTCTCGTCTGAACTGGGGCCGTTACTCAGTGAAACAAAGAGCACTGACAAACTACTAGAAACTTCGTCACGAAAGTAATTAATATTATATGTCTTTCCGATCAGTACTGTAATTAACTACAACAGTTTAAAACGTTGAGAGAGATCTTTGTAGTTATTAGTGTACTGGTCCCATTAAGATGCCAGAACATGTATTCCGCCATATTTACCAGTCTAAGAATCGATTTACAGGCAGGAACGTGTAAAACAAAGTGTATAAGTCGAAAACAGGTAGGAAGTGTGATAAAAATTTTGTAACTTAACACTTAATAAAATGGACCAAACAATTTACATTTTATTGTGCACTATACCGTAGATATTACAACAAAAATTTTAGTAAGATGTTTACAGGAATTGCAGAAAATGTATTATACAGTACACTAAAAACTTTTATTTGCGTATATAACGGGGATAAATAGAGCGTAAATTATTTTTATTGGGAGTGATAAAACAGCTGCGTTGAAACATCTAAGTCAATGGGTTTGTGAGCTGATCACTGGTGCTTCAGTATAAGATGACATATTTTATCTGTCTTATTCGGGGTTTGTTTTCCTGCCTATGTGTAGAGTACGTTAATTTTTTCATTTATTCGTATCAGAGGTAATGGATAGACTGCCTTCTCTATGGCCCTCTGAAGAACGAGATAAATTTTTACATCCCTATCCTTCGTACAAATACGTTTGAATAGATAGCCGCCTTATTCAGCCACAAATTTTGTCAATAAGGGTAGCTGTCTCTTAGAAGATGGGATAAAACGACATATACTGTAGCGAAGGAAAGAAGCATTCGTATCAGAGGAGTATTGTAGCTATCCGTTTTATCTGACAATTACAACGCCGATAGACTTGCACATCACTATTTTTAAGTGCGAACGACCTAGTATTTCAAAGTTGTAAATTTTTATGTTTTTTAAAGAGGATGAAAAGAAACACGTAGTTGGAAGATGTGCAGAGGTAAGGAGAATATAGCAAAGAGTGGGAGAAAACTAAGTCACAGACAGAGACGGTAGATTTTGCATAATACGACAGTTCTCGAAATTTTCGTATCAGTTGGAAACGTCGGTTGCGACTCTTTCTATTGACTCCAGAAAGTGAGCTTAAATTGTGAGTGATTAAACGGTGAAGTTACGATAAGGCGAAATAAATACCGCACGTAGGTTTCGCGTCATGTAACTTGTATGATGGATACACTTCAACTCGCCTCTAAACGCGTCATTTTAAAATATACCTACTTCGGTTATGTGTTAAGTATTTCTACAAGCAAAGAGACGTTATATTTCTTTCAAGGGTCAGTATACTCCAGTGCAGTTTTCTCTTATTCCATTTGGTTCTCGTGGAGATACCAGTATAAAACAACACTTATGACATTCTATATGTTAATAAATTCAGTTATACACGAAAGAAGACTAATTGAAGCAAACTGTGGTGAAAGAGGTGGGAGTTAAGGGGAATTTTTAAAGAGGCTTGCTTTGTTTCTATAGAAAAACATATAGGACTGTACCACAACGTATGACACATACTTTTTTTCTTCTTGAAAATTTAAACCGTTCTGCACGCTTCGGCAAGTAGTTCTATTAGCTTACTTCCTTCACAGTTCCCTGTAGAGTCTAAATGAAGATGGAAATGCTCAGGAGAAAGTTATTTACTGATGACTCGGGAGTAAACCATCTAGCTCTGGGGATAGAGGAAATAATCTGTGAACTGATTACTCTGCTTTTTTAGACAATCTTGCCATCTTAGCTGAATCTATAGGTGATACAACAGTGCAGATAAATCTCCTACACGGGACGGCTTCAAATGCAGGTCTATGTATATCTTTCAAAATAACAAGAACAAAATAAGAAAAATTACAGACGCGAATGAGGCACCGAAATACATGAAAACTGATTATAGAAGAGTAAAAAAGGCTACAAAATTTTAATATCGAGATATAAACGAAGGCTATGGACAAAGGAGCTAACTGAGAAAGGGCAGGGGAAATGGAAATGCTCTTTCAATTAATTTAAAGAATTTGTGTGATAAGGAATCTTTATCCATAAACGCAAAACTCCAGGACTACAACACTGTCGTTAGACCAGAGTACCCGTGTGCATTAGAATGCCATTTGTTAATATATGTAGCTAAACAGATAGATGAAACGGAAGAGAAGGAAAGGAAAATAGTCCAGAAAACCTTGGGACCAAATTATGAGAACGGGAAATAGAAAAAAATGAATATTTGACACAATGAGGAAGAGGACAGCTGTTTTCTGAAAAGGCCAAATGGGAAAAGAATGAAACAATTTTTTTTTTACAGAAACCCAAAAACATCGATGACTTGGATCAAAGAAGTTACGATTTTCCTAAGGGAAATGGATGAACGGAGGAAGAAATAGGAAAAAGATAAAAATACTGAGCAAAGTGCTTATAAAGTTTCGAGAGGTTTCGTTAGAAATTAGGCACATTACTGATAGAAGAATGAGAAACAACAGGAAAGAGAGAAAGGAGAAAAGAAATAAGACGCAATTTATTTATTGTGCTCCTCAGTAGGTCAAACGAATACAAAAATCTGAATGAGCTAGTTATGAGATGTGGCAGTCTTTTTTAAACTAATGTGAGCACTGATAAACAGAAACATGACATCACCTGTCGATGTACACGCGTAAGTTATCTCTAAAATTACAAAAAGTTTATAGAAGTAATAAAAGCCCTGCAGTTCATTCTATTTATTTGGCCTCTAGCTGATGAGAGTTACCCATTTATGTTCTTATTGAATATGTTTACAGATTACAAATTTATTTGATATTATCTGTGGTACTTGCAGTGGTGATTCTTGGAAAACAGAAACACAGAAGTGAAAACTTTAAAAAAAATCAACCACTTTATTTTCGAAGCGTTGCTACAACGCAACACTGCTGAAAAACCACTTCATTTGTTTCTCTTCCCATTTTTAGCTCTTTCCTACTAGTCTCTTTTATCCTATTTGATTATGAGTTCACTGTTAATAAACTCAGCTAATTTCTGATTTTAATAAACAGTTATTGCGTGTCGTACACGAAGTCTCGGCACATTTTATTCCTGCGAAGTATAATGGTATTTATTCTTTCCACTATGGCAGCAACATAAATGTTAAATAATTCGCTTATTTTTGTAACCTGAGTTACTAATACGTAGGTGTAGGAATTACACCTCTCAGCTCTATCATTTTATTTGCACTCGATTCCAGTGTTACATTACACTGTTCTCAGGCCCCTCAACGATTCCACATGATTTTGTGGAGACCTGGTAATCGCAGTTACACGGCATCCCAGTACGTCATCTATCCAAATATGAAAGTACAGAGATTGTAATGCTAGCGTTTAGTTATAATTTAAACCACTGACACGAATAGGCGATATTACCATCTTTTGTACAGTATATAATTAAAAAATTAAAGAATAAGTTGTGTTGATTAACGTGTATGCTATTCATTACCATCTTAATACTTTTGCTATCTGTCTTTTCCTTCGAAATTTTTAGTGTCGTCTTTGACAACTGTGTTGGCTGAACATACGCGAGTTGTTTTATAGTGATGGCGCATACGACTATCAAAAATGGTTCAAATGGCTCTGAGCACTATGGGATTTAACTTCTAAGGTCATCAGCCCCCTAGAACTTAGAACTGCTTAAACCTAACTAACCTAAGGACATCACACACATCCATGCCCGAGGCAGGATTCGAACCTGCGACCGTAGCAGTAGCGCGGTTCCGGACTCAAGCGCCTAGAACCGCTCGGCCTCCACGGCCGGCCATACGACTATCCTTCTGGAATCCATACATATGTATTATAACCGAAATTCTCCAGCTGCATGTTTCTGTCTGAGTGTGAAGAGTAATCTCAGAACTATTGTAGGAATTCTGATACGGTTTTCACTAATAAACAGACGGAGTCACGAGGTAGCTTTTTATGTATAATTTATTAGCGATATACCGGACAAGTCAATCGGCCTAGTACTACCAGTACGCAACGGATCGCATATTCTGTATACCGTGTTTTACGGACTATAGGACGCACCGCAATTTTAATCAGTTTTTAAAAATAACGTTTTTACCATTTTTATTATTATACTGCAAAGCCAGACTAAAAAATTCTTGCTTTATAAAACCGAACTTACCTTTAAAATAACTGAAATCGTCATCATCTACTTTTGGCCATTTTGGATTCAGTCCTCTATTTGATATTTAGTCTTCCTCATTTTTTCTGTTCTTTCTTAGTAGCCCACCAATCGCAAATCGTTTATTCTGTTGCAAGAGTACCGAAATGCCTCTCATCTGCTCTGTTTCCACGTTCTTGTGCAAATGCTATTACTTTCCATTTATAGCCCGAATGTATTTGTTTTTCCATTACGAAACTAGGTACTAAAAAAAATATTGTAGTGTTACCGATTACACGAATCACTTTCAGTTCAAGTTCGCTGGCACCGTAGACTGCAATGACGTATCATGGGCTAGATAGTGTTCTGGGTTTATGATGGCGGGACGGAAGGGAGATAATGTCGGCAAGCTTGTGAATCCCGGCAACTCATAATCGTCGTTTCGGTGCATTGTTGCTGTCAGTTGAATCCATTGTTGCCAGACAGAGTTAGGTTTCCCGCAACGTCGAATATATGGCCATTTATAAGACTGGCGTGAATTTTAAATCAAAGACTGAACATTTTTATATTTATTTCGAGTACAAGACGCGCCTGCATTCTGGAGGCAGTTTTCAGATGAAAACAGTGCTTTGTTATGGTTCGTAAAATACAGTCACCACAATTTCTCGGATTACAGTGAAGAATGTCCTGTAAATCGCACAGGTACTCATTTCTGGTGTGTTGACATCGCACTGAAATTCCCTACTCGACAAAAGGAGCCCTAATGATGAAACTCTTGAGTTCGAAATTTACAACAAAAAAAATGGTTCAAATGACTCTGAGCGCTATGGGACTTAACATCTGAGGTCATCAGTCCCCTAGAACTTAGAAATACTTAAACGTAACTAATCTAAGGACATCACACATATCCATGCCCGAGGCAGGATTCGAACCTGCGACCGTAGCAGTAGCGCGGTTCCGGACTCAAGCGCCTAGAACCGCTCTGCCACAGCGGCCGGCTCGAAATTTACAATGACTTAGTAAACACGCAATAAAAGGACAGCATACTCATACTAATATTTTCATTCATGTGATTTTTCAGTACGTCTCAGCCTTTCTTGTTTACATGTTATCACTCCAGATGTGCGTTAAGAAAGTTTACGGCGCGCCCGTCGTGTGGCGAGCAGCATCTTTGATTGCGCATCCCTCTCTGCGCGCAGTTGCAGACGCCACGGCCGCTGCCGTATTGATCACGCCGCGTCACGTGACTCACCTCCCTCCCTCCCTCTTTCCACCCCTCTCCGCTATCTCTCCACCCCCGTGTCCCCCTCTCCTCCGCTCTCGCGCTGTCCGTGTTCGCCACTGTCCGGGGAATATTAAAGGTCTGGAGCGGCCCGTGGGCATTAACAGTTCATATTTCTGAGAGCAGAAACAAGAGACAACTAACTCGCGCCCGCGGCAAAAAGACGAGCGGCCGCACGGGCCGCAAAAACGTTTCGTTAGCGGCCGGGCCGAGCTGCACACAGCCGCTTAAACGCCGGCTGCCGATACGGGCTAATGTTAAAGCACGGCGCGGTCCGCGCAGATACCAATCTGCCAACGCCTCTCAGTCCGTCTGCCCGGCCCTAATTACTTTCTGCGCTCCTTCCCCTACAGTTTACAAGCAGCTGTACCTCGACCCTGGGGATTATCTATTGACAGGTTTCTGCCGCTTTACTTTGTAGAAGTTTTGCAACAGTTGTTTTTTACAGAGCGGGCTGAACCCGAGGGAGATGGGGCCGTACCAATGCGGATTCCTTCCTGGGCAGTCAACCATACATCAAATATTCACCTTAAGACAAATCCTGGAAAAAAACAAACGAATACGGAATTGGCACACATCACATCTTTATAGATATCAAAGCAGCTTATGATACCATAAATAGAGAGCAGTTATATCAAGCTCTAGATGAACTGGGAATCTCTAGGAAGTTGGTAAGGCTGGTGAGAATGAGAATGAATGTAATAATAGGAGGATTGATGTCCAACACACTGAGTATTAAAAATGGAGTGCGACAAGGGGATGGCTCTGAGCACTATGGGACGTAACATCTATGGTCATCAGTCCCCTACAACTTAGAACTACTTAAACCTAACTAACCTAAGGACATCACACAACACCCAGTCATCACGAGGCAGAGAAAATCCCTGACCCCGCCGGGAATCGAACCCGGGAACCAGGGCGTGGGAAGCGACAACGCTATCCCACGACCACGAGCAGCGGACGACAAGGGGACAAGGGGATGCACTGGCATGCCTTCTCTTTAATGCCGCCCTGGAGAGGGTGATGAGAAACGCAAACCTTCTGAACAGAGGAAGGATGTTCTATAAATCGGTGCAGATACTGGCCTACGCAGATGACATAGATATAATAGCAAGAACCCAAAAAGCAATGAAAGACATTTACAGCTCTTGAACAGGCCAGTAGGAACATGGGGTTAATTATTAATGAATAAAAAACAAAATATATGGCAGCTGGAAAAGCACATATGCCAAATGTAATAACAATGGGCAATTACACATTTGAGAGAGTTGAAGATTTCAAGTATATGAGCTCGACAGTTACACATCTAAATGATACCTCCTTTGAAATTAAGCAGAGATTAATACTGGCCAACAGAGCCTATTTTGCCCTAACAAGACTTCTATCCTCAAGGCTGCTGACTCGTACCACTAAATTAACTATTTATAAATCACTTATACGACCAGTGCTTACATATGCCTCTGAAACCTGGACAATAACATTAACTGGATGCATTTGAAAGAAAGGCACTTAGACGAATTATCAGCCCAATCTGTGAAAGATGAAGATGGAGGAGTAGATAACAAACATTAGTTGTATATCATATACAAAGACCAACCCATCCGAAGGATAGTGAAATCATCCAGACTGAGGTGGGCGGGACATGTGGCTCGCATGAATGATACAGAAGTACCAAAAGGTATATTACAAGGAAAGCCAAGAGGACAGAGAGGGGTCGACCAAGAGCCAGATGGGGAGATGGAGTAATCGAAGACCTTAGGAAGATGGCCTATGGAGAGTATTGGCGAAGAACCGAGAGAGATGGAAGGAAATTGTGGAAGAGGCCAAGGCTCATCATGAGCTGTAGAGCCAAGAAAGAAGAAGAAGGTTTCCGCCGCTACACCGTACCAATACTGCACTGCCCTCAAATTATCGTCGATAGCGATGAAACGCGTCGGACGTCCCAACACGATACCCTGTCAAAGCTATAGTACTTCCGAATGGATACAAGCAAACGTACACTGTCCGCACAGGCCTTGAAGTCCCGACGGTACCGACCGGCCGCCATGTCATCCTCAGCCCTCAGGCGTCACCGGGAGTGCATACGGAGGAGCACGTGGTCAGCACACTGCTGTCCCAGCTGTCGTCAGTTTTGGTGACCAGTGTCGCTAATTCTCAGTAAAGTAGCTCCTCAGTCGGCCTCAAGGGCTAAGTGCACCACACTTGCCAACAGCACTCGGCAGACCCTGACGGTAACCAAATGCGTGTGAAATCGTATGGGACTTATTTGCTAAGGTTATCAGTCCCTAAGCTTACTCACTACTTAACCCAAAGTATCCTAATGACAAACACTTACACCCATGCCCGAGGTAGGACTCGAACCTCCGCCGGGACCAGCCGCACAGTCCATGACTGCAGGCCCAAGACCGCTCGGCTAATCCCGCGCGGCGGACGGTAACCCATACAAGTGCTAGCCAAGCCAGACAGAGCTGAACTATGATCTGGCGGGAACCGGTGTTACCACTCTGGCAAGGTCTTGGGGGCCGAATGGATGCAGCCATGTCATAAGTACGTCCGAGGTTACAGAAGATGAATGCGCGAAAACTACATCACGTGCTGGTAAAGGAGACATATCACTGGAGACCCGTGGTCTAGGGGTAGCGTCTTTGATTCATAAAACGTCTTCGGTCCCGGGTTCGATCCCCGCCACTGCCTAAATTTTGATAAATAATCAGCATTGGCGGCCGAAGACTTCCGGCATAAGAAGTCAGCCTGTTTCTGCCAACGGCCTTGTCAAAGAGGGCGGAGGAGCGGATAGAGGTTCAGGGCACTCTCTTGTCCTAGGGGTGGGAAATTGCCCCTAAAGGCGGAAGAATCAGCAATGATCAACGACATGAGGATGCAGAAGGCAATGGAAACCACTGCATTAAAGACACGTAACGTGTATCCACAGGACATGTGGCCTGTAATTGAAGAAGTGTCTTGATCTCTCCATTGGCAAAAGATTCCGGAATAGTCCCCCATTCGGATCTCCGGGAGGGGACTGCCAAGGGGGAGGGTACCATGAGAAAAAGGTTGAATACTCAACGAAAGGATAACGTTCTACGAGTCGGGGCGTGGAATGTCAGAAGCTTGAACGTGGTAGGGAAACTAGAAAATCTGAAAAGGGAAATGCAAATGCTCAATCTAGATATAGTAGGGGTCAGTGAAGTGAAGTGGAAGGAAGACAAGGATTTCTGGTCAGATGAGTATTGGTTAATATCAACAGCAGCAGAAAATGGTATAACAGGTGTAGGATTCGTTATGAATAGGAAGGTAGGGGCAGAGGGTGTGTTACTGTGAACAGTTCAGTGACCGGGTTGTTCTAATCAGAATCGACAGCAGACCAACACCGACAACGATAGTTCAGGTATACATGCCGACGTCGCAAGCTGAAGATGAACAGATAGAGAAAGTGTATGAGGATATTGAAAGGGTAATGCAGTATGTAAAGGGGGACGAAAATCCAATAGTCATGGGCGACTGGAATGCAGTTGTAGGGGAAGGAGTAGAAAAGGTTACAGGAGAATATGGGCTTGGAACAAGGAATGAAAGAGGAGAAAGACTAATTGAGTTCTGTAACAAGTTTCAGCTAGTAATAGCGAATACCCTGTTCAAGAATCACAAGAGGAGGAGGTATACTTGGTAAAGGCCGGGAGATACGGGAAGATTTCAATAAGATTACATCATGGTCAGACAGAGATTCCGAAATCAGATACTGGATTGTAAGGCGTACCCAGGAGCACATATAGACTCAGATCACAATATAGTGGTGATGAAGAGTAGGCTGAAGTTCAAGACATTAGTCAGGAAGAATCAATACGCAAAGAAGTGGGATATGGAAGTACTAAGGAATGACGAGATACGTTTGAAGTTCTCTAACGCTATACATACAGCAATAAGGAATAGCGCAGTAGGCAGTACAGTTGAAGAGGAATGGAAATCTCTAAAAAGGGCCATCACAGAAGTTGTGAAGGAAAACATAGGTACAAAGAAGGAAGCTGCGAAGAAACCATGGGTAACAGAAGGAATACTTCAGTTGATTGATGAAAGGAGGAAGTACAAACATGTTCCGGGAAAATCAGGAATACAGAAATACAAGTCGCTGAGGAATGAAATAAATAGGAAGTGCAGGGAAGCTAAGACGAAATGCCTGCAGGAAAAATGTGAAGACATCGAAAAAGATATGATTGTCGGAAGGACAGACTCAGCATACAGGAAAGTCAAATCAACCTTTGGTGACATTAAAAGCAACGGTGGTAACATTAAGAGTGCAACGGGAATTCCACTGTTAAATGCAGAAGAGAGAGCAGATAGGTGGAAAGAATACATGGAAAGCCTCTATGAGGGTGAAGATTTGTCTGGTGTGATAAAAGAAGAAACAGGAGTCGATTTAGAAGAGCGAGAGGATCCAGTATTAGAATCGGAATTTAAAAGAGCTCTGGAGGACTTACGGTCAAATAAGGCAGAAGGGATAGATAACATTCCATCAGAATTTCTAAAATAATTGGGGGAAGTGGCAAAAAAACGATTATTCACGTTGGTGTGTAGAATATATGAGTCTGGCGACATACCATCTGAATTTCGGAAAAGCATCATCCACACAATTCCGAAGACGGCAAGAGCTAACAAGTGCGAGAATTATCGCACAATCAGCGTAACAGCTCATGCATCGAAGCTGCTTACAAGAATAATATACAGAAGAATGGAAAAGAAAATTGAGAATGCGCTAGGTGACGATCAGTTTGGCTTTAGGAAAAGTAAAGGGACGAGAGAGGCAATTCTGACGTTACGGCTAATAATGGAAGCAAGGCTAAAGAAAAATCAAGACACTTTCATAGGATTTGTCGACCTGGAAAAAGCGTTCGACAATATAAAATGGTACAAGCTGTTCGAGATTCTGAAAAAAGTAGGGGTAAGCTATAGGGAGAGACGGGTCATATACAATATGTACAACAACCAAGAGGGAATAATAAGAGTGGACGATCAAGAACGAAGTGCTCGTATTAGGAAGGGTGTAAGACAAGGCTGTAGCCTTTCGCCCCTACTCTTCAATATGTACATTAAGGAAGCAATGATGGAAATAAAAGAAAGGTTCAGGATTGGAATTAAAATACAAGGCAAGGATATCAGTGATACGATTCGCTGATGACATTGCTATCCTGAGTGAAAGTGAAGAAGAATTAAATGATCTGCTGAACGGAATGAACAGTCTAATGAGTACACAGTATGGTTTGAGAGTAAATCGGAGAAAGACGAAGGTAATGAGAAGTAGTAGAAATGAGAACAGCGAGAAACTTAACATCAGGATTGATGGTCACGAAGTCAGTGAAGTTAAGGAATTCTGCTACCTAGGCAGTAAAATAACCAATGACGGACGGAGCAAGGAGGACATCAAAACCAGACAGTTACCGAATAGTGATACAGCGCGCCTATCTGACTCATATGGATACGGCAAGAGGAATCAGCAGGAACTCCCCCGGACTGTGGAGGGTATAGACGAAACGTAAGTGGTGCAGTGTGTAGAATTGCAGATGAGCTCCGTACTTGGAAGAATAAAAAAAAAAAAAAGCTCCGTCTTTAGGCCACAAGTGGCCCTTCCGGGACCGTCCGGCCGCCGTGTCATCTTCCGAGGAGGATGCGGATAAGGAGGGGCGTGTGGTCAGCACACCGCACTCCCGACCGTTAGGACGGTATTCTTTGACCGAAGATGCTGTCTGAAAACGTGTTCGATGCCACAGTCCACTCTTCAGGTGGGAAATATACAAGGTTTGTCCCATGCAAACAAAATGGTTGTATCCTTCTTTAATAAATTTACACCAGTGATAGAGATTCGGGGTGCACTCAGCCTTTGTGAGGCAAACTGAGGAGAGCGGGACAAAGGCCGGGAGAGCGGTGTGCTGCCCACATGCCCCTCCATATCCAGTGACGACCCTGGGCTGAGAGGATGACACGGCGGCCGGTCGGTACCGTAGGGTCTTTCAAGGCCTGTTCGGCGGAGTGTAGTTTAGTTTAGTTTTACAAATTATTTATACCTATAGGTACCCTACATACATTTATACAGGGTGTTACAAAAAGGTACGGCCAAACTTTCAGGAAACATTCCTCACACACAAAGAAAGAAAATATATTATGTGGACATGTGTCCGGAAACGCTTACTTATCATGCTAGAGCTCATTTTATTACTTCTCTTCAAATCACATTAATCATGGAATGGAAAAACACAGCAACAGAACGTACCAGCATGACTTCAAACACTTTGTCACAGGAAATGTTCAAAATGTCCTCCGTTAGCGAGGATACATGCATCCACCCTCCGTCGCATGGAATCCCTGACGCGCTGATGCAGCCCTGGAGAATGGCGTAATGTATCACAGCCGTCCACAATACGAGCACGAAGAGTGTCTACATTTGGTACCGGGGTTGCGTAGACAAGAGCTTTCAAATGCCCCCATAAATGAAAGTCAAGAGGGTTGAGGTCAGGAGAGCGTGGAGGCCATGGAATTGGTCCACCTCTACCAATCCATCGGTCACCGAATCTGTTGTTGAGAAGCGTACGAACACTTCGACTGAAATGTGCAGGAGCTCCATAGTGCACGAACCACATGTTGTGTCGTACTTGTAAAGCACATGTCCTAGCAGCACAGGTAGAGTATCCAGTATGAAATCATGATAACGTGCTCCATTGAGCGTAGGTGGAAGATTATGGGGCCCAATCGAGACATCACCAACAATGCCTGCTCAAACGTTCACAGAAAATCTGTGTTGATGACGTGATCGCACAATTGCGTGCGGATTCTCGTCAGCCCACACATGCTGATTGTGAAAATTTACAATTTGATGACGTTGGAATGAAGCCTCATCCGTAAAGAGAACATTTGCACTCGAATGAGGATTGACACATTGTTGGATGAACCATTGGCAAAAGTGTAGCCGTGGAGGCCAATCAGCTGCTGATAGTGCCTGCACACGCTGTACATGGTACGGAAACAACTGGTTCTCCCGTAGCACTCTCCATACAGTGACGTGGTCAACGTTACCTTGTACAGTAGCAACATCTCCGACGCTGACATTAGGGTTATCGTCAACTGCACGAAGAATTGCCTCGTCCATTGCAGGTGGCCTCGTCGTTCTAGGTCTTCCCAGTCGCGAGTCATAGGCTGGAATGTTCCGTGCTCCTAGGACGCCGATCAATTGCTTCGAACGTCTTCCTGTCGGGACACCTTCGTTCTGGAAATCTGTCTCGATACAAACGTACCGCGCCACGGTTATTGCCCCGTGCTAATCCATACATCAAATGGGCATGTGCCAACTCTGCATTTGTAAACATTGCGCTGACTGCAAAACCACGTCCGTGATGAACAATAACCTGTTGATGTTACGTACTGATGTGCTTGATGCTAGCACTGTATAGCAATGAGTCGCATGTCAACACAAGCACCGAAGTCAACATTACTTTCCTTCAATTGGGCCAACTGGCGGTGAATCAACCAAGTACAGTACATACTGACGAAACTAAAATGAGCTCTAACATGGAAATTAAGCGTTCCCGGACACTTGTCCACATAACATCTTTTCTTTATTTGTGTGTGAGGAATGTTTCCTGAAAGTTTGGCCGTACCGTTTTGTAACACCCTGTATACTGTCTGGAAAAGCTCGCTGATCAAAGTTTTGCCGCAAGCCGAAAACCTGAAGGATTCTGTTTCTTAAGCAACGTATGTAGTAATGTAGTAATTAAATTACAGAGAGCTTAGCATTCATTATTGCATTAAGGATAGAAAGATCCGGGAAACCGTTCTCCGCAGGGGAGTTTATAATAGACTTTTTTTATTGATGCTGCAGAACTTTCGTGCCGCATGAACGTTAGTAGGTTTGAAGAAATCGGCCTTTCCCATCAGTGACACGACGTAAAGTGTTCAGACGGGCAGTAAATAAACAAGGCTGAGAACTTTAGTGCTTCCCCTGTTGCGTCGAATGAAGTAACAGATGATGCGCAAAAAGCTAGGCCACACAGTAGGAACGTTGTATGGAATTCACTGCACTCTACACGAGAGGCGCTTTGTGCAAAATTATTTACGTCAAAAAACGTCGTGAAAATTGTTGTCTGTACTGTAAACCATCCATAAATACATGGGCGTAAGGGTCGCCAGTTTTGGCAGTTCTTGGAGGAATTAGGAGTACGGTGACTTACCTTACTACGCGGAAAGACGCTGGCTCAGTCGAGGTAAAACGCTGAAAAGATTTCGTTTCTATTTACATTTCGCCGTGGTACATATCTTACAAAAGAAGGGGAAGAGTGAATTGAAATTAGAAGACCCTTGCTAGATATCAGACATTGCATTTTTCGTGGACATCGCGTTACACATGAACACCCTGAACGTCAGTTTGCAAGGTGAAAGTAATTTTATTTCTGACATGGTGGAAAAAGTAAATGTTTTGAAAGGAAGCTTGCTCTCTGGGAGACTCAACCATCGTCTGAAAACCCTGTTTATTTCCCTATCCTTGGTTTGCCCACGGAAGTGCTAGATTTCAAGGAAGAAAGCAGAAATTAGAGTTTTAAAAATAACTTTAAATCGTTTCTGTTTGGCAACTGAGATATGTACTGTGCGTGCAGTGAAACTTACTTTTTACCAGTCCTCGTCTGAACCCTTGAGTAGGAGTTCCATTTGTGCAGACTCACCTGGAACAAAGGAAAAGGTACATGGTATTACAGTTTGATCGACAACAGCAGTAATCAATACAGGAGGGAGGGTGAATGCGAGTCAATGAATAACATGAGTATTACACTGAGGAAATTTGGGTAAATTACAACACATGGCAGTACACGGTACACACCAACTTCTACTAAGTAAAGCAGTTATCTAGTCCAAGGTGGTTGTGAGCATTAACTAGACATGATTCTCCCCAGTTTGAGCCCCTGGTACTGACCGAGGTTTTTCAAATGGGTTTCCCTTGGTTATCAGGCGAATCCTAAGACACCTCCCCTCCCAAATTGGATTAGACGAATGAAAACGTTTAGGTACGTAAAAAGATGATATATTTTGGAACTAATTAACAGCATGGTTCAAAAATGGTTCAAATGGCTCTGAACACTATGGGACTTAACATCTGAGGTCATCAGTCCCCTAGAACTTAGAACTACTTAAACCTAACTAACCTAAGGACATCAGACACATTCATGCCGGAGGCAGGATTCGAACCAGCGACCGTAGCGGTCGCGCGGTCCCTGACTGAAGCGCCTAGTACCGCTTGGCTACTCCGGCCGGCAATTAACGGCATGCAATACTACAATTATAGTTACCAGAAACTGACGTTGTTAGTGTGTTTTACAAGTGTCCAGTGTTGTGTACATGTACTTATTTCTTACGTACTGCGTGAATGCAATTTTTCCTCCCAAATAAAGGTACGCCGGCCTGTGGGGCCGAGCTGTTGTTGGCACTTCAGTCTGGAACAGCGCGACCGCTACGGGCGCAGGTTCGAATCCTGCCTCGGGCATGCATGTGTGATGTCCTTAGGTTAGTTAGGTTTAAGTAGTTCTAAGTTCTAGGGGACTGATGACCTCAGTGTTAAGTCCCATAGTGTTCAGAGCCATTTTTTTTTTTAAATGAAGGTATTTAATGTTCGCGCAAACTAAGCTGACATTCGGCGCGATGGCTGATGGGAGCAACCATAAGACGTTTCGCATTTATGGTAGCTCCTGTCAGCCACTGCACTGAGTGTCAACTTAGAATGTTCACATAGTAATAGCAGTATGTTAGCAAGGAAGTAAAATTACATAAATAAAAGAAAACACCAATATATTTGTAAGAGACAATGAAGTGTACTATAAAAGGAGGTATTTCCATGACACTGGTAATTACGTGATATTTCTTCGTTAGCTCATTGCGACCACACGTACTGGAAAGGAAAGTGGTGCACAGATTGACAATCGTCTTTAAATGTTCAGAAATGTAAAACTGTGCACTTCACAAACGAAGAAACATGGGATAGCATTACTATAATATCACTAAGTCACTGATGGAATGGGCCAACTCAAATACCGGGCTGCAACCCTATGTAGGGATATTAAATGGAAGGATGAGAGAGGCTCGGTCTGGCTAAAGCAGGTTTATTGCTAGAATACTGGGGAAGTGTAAGCAGTCTACAAAGGAGATTGCTTAGAAATGACTCGTGACCGAACCTAGAATATTGGTTCAAATGGCTCTGAGCACTATGGGACTCAACTGCTGAGGTCATTAGTCCCCTAGAACTTAGAACTAGTTAAACCTAACTAACCTAAGGACATCACAAACATCCATGCCCGAGGCAGGATTCGAACCTGCGACCGTAGCGATCCTGCGGCTCCAGACTGCAGCGCCTTTAACCGCACGGCCACTTCGGCCGGCAACCTAGAATATTGCTCAAGCGTGTGGGATCCGTACCCGATAGGACCGGGATGTTGAACATATACAGAGAAGGGCAGCACGAATGGTCACAGGTTTGTTTAATCCATGGGAGAGTGTCACAGAGATACTGAAGGAAGTGAACTGGCAGACCCGTGAAAGTCTGTGAACAAAGTTTCAAGAACCGTCTTTCAGCGATGACTCTAGGAATATACTAAAATCCCTTACGTATCTCACACATAGGGATCGTGAGCATAAGATTACCATAATTACTGTACGGACAGAGGCATTCAAACAATCATTAAATACGTGAATGGACCGGGAAGAAACCATAATAACTGGTACAATGGGTCGTATCCTCTGCCACGCACCTCACAGTTTTTTGCAGAATATAGATGTCGATTTACATGTATAAACGTGAGATTGCGTCTTGGAATTCCTTGGAACATCATTGTTGGCGGTTATTGTTGGCGTAGCTGCGCTCTACGCAGTTAGCACGGAATTATCTTACATCTAACACGAATTACCTACCAGTGTCTGTGATACTTTACAATCATTTAAAATTTCATTTTTAATTGTAACATAAAGATTGTTACATTTCTATTTGTAGTTCATCTCGTTCATATTATGTCTTTAATTGCATGAAATGTTTTCATGTTAGAGGGTGAAAGAAAATTGTAAGTGTAAATTTATCACGAATATACCTCCCTTTACCATATGCAAAGGAGGGCGATGTGAACACTTACAGATTTGCTTAATTGGCGAGAGAAAGTAATACAAATGTGGAGAAATCTTAAAGTTGCGCTTACTGAAAGAATGACACCGTATATTTGTTCAGAATCCTCCGTATAAAATTTCAAGAAACCTTTTTATGCGCAGAAGCTACATATTTTCTTCGCCCCGATACGTGTCAATACCTTGAATAAAATAACTTCGTAATTGATTAAATGCAGTAACCGGTATAAGCGCTGTCAATATGCAAAGTTACAAAACAGGGAAGACCGCGAAAATGCGGCGCTCGAGAAAGACCTGCGATTGGCTGGCGTCTGACCCCCCCCCCCCTCACGCCTTGGCTCAAACGTGAATCACGAAGTTATTTTAATCGAATTATAGTTAGAAGAGACCCCATATTCCAAACCAGAAAAATAACGGCTCTCACAGATGTGCATGAGCTGGCACACCTCCCACGCTTCATACGTGAATGGAAATGGATGAAACGTAGATATTCAGGTTGTTTATAAGACTGTCACATATTCCTAACGCTCATAATTAAATAGGGTGATTCAGTTGCCCCTACCGATTTCGTTTTATGCAGCCTGCTATGTTAGATCTGGCCTTCAAACACCACACGGCAGATTTTCATATTCTCTCGCTCGCTACGCACAAACTATTTGTGTCTAAAAATCGCTGGAGGCCACGGTTTTCGAGTTATTCAAGAAAATAGTGCAAAAGTGACCTTGAAACTCACCTCTATCACACAGTCACCCCCCCTCCCCCCCTCCCCAGTCAGAATTTCTAGTATGTTGTTTACGGCATTCCCTTCTGCCATGGTACAAAAATTTCCGACTGCACGGATTATTCCCGATTTCCGACCTTTTTTGTCTCTATTGATTGAGCCACTACGCCACCAGCGTAGTCTGCTGTTTCATTAACATTATTAATTTAAACGCACCCCTGAGGATAACGAAGCACAACACGACTTTCGTAAGCATTACGCTAAAGCTGACTCCGCTGTCAATTCGACCCAAACTTAACCCTTACAAGCAAGCACAGCAGTTCCGTAGTCGGAAGGCATGAAGAATACCGTAATTTATTGTTTTACGCTGTTAAATTTCACAAATCTGTTAGGTGAATTTTAAAATTAGTAAGAGCTCGTCTAAGCTGCTGGCGTAATAGGGCTAGCAAGTGGAGACCAAAAAAGGCCGAATATTTTTGTATACTGGTAGGTGGGAGTGTCACGAACAACGTACTAGAAATCCTGATGGTGGGGACGGAGTGTTGGAGAGTGGGTGCGTTTGAAGGTAACTTTTGTATGTTTCTTCTTGAGTAACTCGAATCTACTGCCTCTAGCGGAAACGTATTCCAGCACAAAATTTACATTAGATCTATATAAATAAAAATCAGTTGCCGTGTATATGGAAGATCATCACCTGAGAACGACTCGACCGATATCGCTAATTTTTGTTGTTGTTCGGTTTGTAACTGTATGGACAAGATGTGTATGAAAGATAATTTTTGGAAAATACACGCGAAAGTGTCAAATTTTTATGATATTTTTGTATGAAAATTTTTGGCCTTCAGTTTGACGGTTCTGCTATCACATGTTTTCATAAAAAAAATACATTGGATATTGATATTTTGTGGAAAAGAGTACAACTGAAAGCGATATTTCATCGTGTTATCGGTGGCGATAAAGTCTTTGGTGTGTTGCGAAGATTGAATTGACGTCAGTTTGTGGTAATTTGGTGTGTTGCAAACATTTAGTTGATTTCAGTTTGTGGTTTATTTATTTTAATAATATCGGTCGGCGGAGGCCATGCGCAGGCCAAATACATTATAGTATAGTCAATGAGACTGACGAAGAGCATAGGCAAAGTTTGGAGGCAAGTGGAACTAGAATTTCACAAGCGCGATCCATTATGACTCCAGAACAATGAAATCTGATTTATTCCCTTTCAGTAAATTAATGTCACTGAAACTGTTTTGTTTGAATTCAAACATATTCAGGAAAAGATTCGGTTGGATGAATCCATTCTCAACCAAGTAACTCACTGACTGACTGATATTTACCAATTTATTTTTACTCTCTATGCCCCATCAAGATTCCGATTGCAATAACAAAAGGTCAGAGAAAGGGGAGACGAGGACATGGACAGAGAAGGGCGAGAAAATGGATGTAAAGAAGGTGAAGGAGGATATGAACAGAGAGATCAGGGACAAGGGGTAGGGATATGAGATGTACAGGGAGTGGGAGCACGTGATGGACAGAATTAGTGGAAGGGGGAGGAGATGGAAAAAGAGAGGGAGAAGAGGAGAAAGATAGAGGGGAGGGGAGCGAGGTGGAGATAGTGACTTAAATCCAATTCCAATAGATATTTAGCAAGTGCAAGTATTGCCAGGTTTGCTAGTTTCCGGTAAAAAGATCCTGTTCAGCATTTCTGTTTCACTAATAGTTTCCGCGTAGCGAGAGAGAGAATATGAAAATCTAACGCGTGGTTTCTGAAGGCCAGGTATAACATTGCGGGTTGCATAAAAACGACGTCTGTAGGGGCAGCTATTTCAACCTGTATGTCCGGAAGTCAACACGTATTCAGATACGCGTCGTTTTATTTCTGACGCGTAATGTGTAATATTCGATCGCGTAGGCGGTCTTACTGTTGCGGTTAACTGCGCACGTCTAAATAGATGCATAAATTTAGACAATATAGTCCGTGGCGGGCACAGATCTGGTTGGTTAAAACAACAATCGAGATCGCACTAACATTTGCTTGGCTCATGTTAAAGCCATCCTCAGATCTTGATGTCACTTGAAAAAACGAGGATCAGCTAGCACCAGGTGGCCCAAAAGTCTGAGGATGGGCTTAACATAAGCCGAAGCCGGTCATAGCAAACTGATGTTAATGCGATCTCGACTGCTGTTTAAACAAATGAATGGTCGCAATTTGCTACACACTGGCTCTGAGCACTATGCGACTTAATTTCTGAGGTCATCAGTCGCCTAGAACTTAGAACTAATTAAACCTAACTAACCTAAGGACATCACACACATCCATGCCCGAGGCAGGATTCGAACCTGCGACCGTAGCGGTCACGCGGTTCCAGGCTGTAGCGCCTAGAACCGCTCGGCCACTCCGGCCGGCTTGCAACACAATGATGGTGACGTTGACACCAGTCATTGCCATGCAACAATCTGTTACATCAGTCAGTTGATGCTGTGCTGCCAACGCACTAAGTTAGCTGGTTAGTGATTATGTACATGAAATATATATAATTAAAAAACAGTCTTGATCGCAAATTTCTTTTAATCGGAGTGACCGGTTACAATCCTTAAGGTTCATCTTCGGACTCTGAAATAACATCCGTACAGACAGAGGGATCCATACGGTATCGTATATACACTGAAATACAATTACAAACTACATATACCCAGAACGGCAGGTGGACTTCCATGGAGCGAGCTGCGCCGACCCACGATGCTGAATTGACTGCTAAATGGACAGGCAGGGAGTGGTCTTATATACCACTAGACCCGCTCACCGTTCTGCGTATGACATCGGTGCTAACCAGTCAGAAGTATAGTGGGTACTATTAGCATATAATGTATTCATGGTTAGGGTGTGGTTATCTTACAGCGCTCAGGAGAACGGAACGGCAAATGCTGAGGGATAAACAAATTCTACAGCAAAGTTTACTAGTCTGTATCAGCACGACAGTAGACGATATCGTAAAGCCGCAAGAGGAGTCTGTTAGTAACAACCATTAGCCTTATTTGTTGTTGTTGTTGTTGTTGTTGTTGTTGTTGTCTTCAGTCCTGAGACAGGTTTGATGCAGCTCTCCATGCTACTCTATCCTGTGCAAGCCTCTTCATCTCCTAGCACCTACTGCAGCCTACATACTTCTGAATCTGCTTAGTGTATTCATCTCTTGGTCTCCCTCTACGATTTTTACCCTCCACGCTGCCCTCCAATACTAAATTGGTGATCCCTTGATGCCTCAGAACATGTCCTACAAACCGATCCCTTGTTCTAGTCAAGTTGTGCCACAAGCTCCTCTTCTCCCCAATTCTATTCTATGCCTCCTCATTAGTTATGTGATCTACCCATCTAATCTTCAGCATTCTTCTGTAGCACCACATTTCGAAAGCTTCTATTCTCTTCTTGTCCAAACTACTTATCGTCCATGTTTCACTTCCAGACATGGCTACACTCCATGCAAATACTTTCAGAAACGACTTCCTGACACTTAAATCAATACTGGATGTAAACAAATTTGTCTTCTTCAGAAACGCTTTCCTTGCCATTGCCAGTCTACATTTTATATCCTCTCTACTGCGACCATCATCAGTTATTTTGCTCCAAAAATAGCCAAACTCCTTTACTACTTTAAGTGTCTCATTTCCTAATCTAATACCTGCAGCATCGCCCGATTTGCTTTTGTTGATGTTCATCTTATATCCTCCTTTCAAGACACTGTCCATTCCGTTCAACTGCTCCTCCAAGTCCTTTGCTGTCTCTGACAGAATTACAATGTCATCGGCGAACCACAAAGTTTTTATTTCTTCTCCGTGGATTTTAGTACCTACTCTGAACTTTTCTTTCGTTTCCTTTACTGCTAGCTGAATATACAGATTGAATAGCAACGGGGAGAGGCTACAACCCTGTCTCACTCCCTTTCCAACCACTGCTTCCCTTTCATGTCTCTCGACTCTTATAACTGCCATCTGGTTTCTGTACAAATTGTAAATAGCCTTTCGCTACCTGTATTTTACCCCTGCCACCTTTAAAATTTGAAAGAGAGTATTCCAGTCAACATTGTCAAAAGCTTTCTCTAAGTCTACAAATGCTGGAAACGTAGGTTTGCCTTTCCTTAATCTTTCTTCTGAGATAAGTAGGGTCAGTATTGCCTCACGTGTTCCAACATTTCTACGGAATGCAAACTGATCTTATTTTGCGGAAGAAATTTCTGAGAATGTGGGTTTTGAGCACATCATTGTAGGGTAGTGAGACATGGACAGTGGGAATACCGGAACAGAAGAGAATCGAATCATTTGAGATGTGGTGCTACAGCAGAAGTTTGGAAACTAGATGGAATGATAAGGTAAGGAATGAGGAGATTCTGCGCAGAATTGGAGAGGAAAGGAATATATGAAAATATCGACAAGAAGAAGGGGCAGAATGATATAACATCTGTTAAGAAATAAAGGACTCGCTTTTATCCTAGTAGAGGGAGCTTTAGAGGGTAAAAACTGTGGAGAAAAACAGAGAATGGAATACATCTAGCAAATAATTCAGGACATAGGCTACAAGTGCTGCTCTGAGAGGAAAATACTGACACAGGAGAGGCAATCGAGGCGGGCCGCTTCAAACCAGTCAGAAAAGTGATGACTCATATAAATAAATAATCAGCGTTCATTCAATCGAGTATGAACAACCCACAAGTTTCTGTTTCACCACACGCAAGACTATATAAGCATACCTAGCCGCAGAGTAATTTGTGAATAAGCAATATCGAAATAGCTTAACCACTTCACGTACGCTTCACAGCTGCAAAGTAACTGAAATGGTCTCACCCCATTCTTTCATCAATGTAGAACCTCCATATCAGTACGGATCGCCATCAGACTTGGCCAATCTCAGCCGTCGGAACTCAGAACAGCATTTTTCGACACAGAAACACAATGGCGAATTTTTTTTCAAACAATGACATCCTCGTGGCTTCCGACCCGCGAAGGCTTGACGTAGATCGAAAAACAGACTTCCCAAAGATGCGAAATCGCTTCAGCGGCCATCCGAGAGAAGTTCCTCGCAGTTCTTAAATCGATTAATAGAAACTGAGAGGTAAGCCTAAAGAATTGCGAAGAGAAATGTTGCAGTGTACTAAAAGTCAATTACTACGGAAGAAATGGAAGTGACGAATAAACAGGCAGCTTTAAACTCGTGCTGAGTCATTTCGCACGCTTCACAGCGGCAAGTTACTAGAATGGTCTCACCCCACTCTTTCATCAATGCAGAACCTCCACATCAGTACGGATCGCCATCAGTCTTCTACACAGAAACACATTGGCGAATTCTTTTTCAAACAATGGCACCCTCGCGGCTTCCGACCCGCGAAGGCTTCACGTAGATCGAAAAACAGACTTCCCAGAATGCGAATTCGCCTCAGCGGCCATCCGACAGAAGTTCCTCGCAGTTCTTATATCGATTAATAGAAGCCGAGCGGTAAGCGTGAAGTATTGCGAAGAGAAATGGAGTGTACTAAAAGCAAAATATCATGGTAAGAAATGAAAGTGAGGGATGAACAGGCAGCCTTAACCTCGTGCCGAGTCATTTCCTATTTTGCTTTTGCAGGACAACTTTCCATGCACATGAAACGTAACGAATAATGTTGGTCAGATCTGTGATAAGAACTACAACTAGAGAGGGGAGGGCACAAGTGAAAACAACTAAACTTGCCATGTGGAAAAAAAATAACAAAAACAACAAAGAAAAGGAAAGTTGTGAAATACGAGCGGCTCTGCCGTACGGAAGTCGCCTCCGGAAAATGAGGCATTGCTCTGTGGATGAAGATAGCAGCGCAGAGATTTCGTGTATCACATCCGCGCGCTGGGGTCATATTTCGTGGGATTAAGTGAAAATATCTGCCGGTACGAGAAGCGGCAATAAATCTGTCTGCTTAGCTCGAATTTATCGCTGCTGAGCCAACCGTGGCCTTTGCGACGGTGTTTATGTTGGTCGGTTATATCCTTTACAAATTGTGCAGGATTAGCGTTCTTGACTATGATCTTACAGTTAGTGCAGCAGCGTAAAGATGATGTTTCCTGCCCGACGTTCTCTGTTGTCAGTGGCCAGAAATATGGTCTAAAGATACTGAGTGTTGGAGCAAGTTTCAAAGCGTGAGAAGAATTAATTTTATATGTAATTATCACAGTGGGGTTTGGAAGCTGGAAGGCTGAAATGAGTACAAAAAAATGTAATGAAGCTACAGTAACATAGAGAAACTGTTAAAAAGATTTCAGGGTGGCATAGTAATGGACGTAAGTGTTCAGCATTCAATACATGCATGAGAGGTTCTCTATTTTGATATTTGAAACATATCATTCAGTAATTTCAAGCTGGTTGTCTGTGCCAATGCAGCTATTTAAAATGCTAATGATACATCTATGCTCAAGCTAAGTACGATGCTTGACAAAAATCCATAGCAACATAGTTGTGTGGAGATAACAGCGATTGGTTTACTTATAATCAATTATTCAAAATGACAATCACAATCGCATTATTTATTTTGCCGCCAACCGCTTTCAACCCGCGATGGGGTCATCTTCAGAGCAAATTACACTGTAAAGTTATAATATTGGTAAGTAATCATGTACGTAATCTAAAAGCAATTAGTCAAAGTTACATAAATAATCAGATTTTTATACCCATTTGGTCGCTCGCTGGAGTCGCCATCCTGTCTGTGCACGGTTGGCCCATGGCAACGACGTCCCTACCACAAAAGGTAGAGGGCTCTACTCTATCCACAAATGATGTGAAAAACGAATGGGACAACAGTTACCTGAGTTTTAAATAACTATAAATGTCTCGAGATTTAATTGGTTATAATTATTATTCATTATGTTTTATATTACAACTGGAACAAACTTCAAAATTTACGATTTCTTGCTTAAGCATGTAACTACCGTTGGTCACCGTGGAGGGCGTTACCGTCTGGCCATGTGTTATTGGCTGTTATTTAAGCTCATGCACAGAGCCAACGACGCATAGTTACCAACCGTGCACAGGCAGGGTGACGACTCCAGCGAGCTACCAAATGGATTTAAAAATATGTTTATTTATGTAACTGACTAGTTGCTTGTAGATTACGTACGTGATTACTTACTAATATTATAACTTTACAGTGTAAATTGCCCTGAAGATGACCCCATTGCGGGTTGGAAGCGGTTGGCGGCAAAATAAATAATGCGATTGTGACTGTCATTTGGAATAATTGATTGACAAAAATCGTTGTCGAAAATAATCCCGTACATCCAGTTTCAATGGTCTATTGCACTGAGGTGACGGAGAGGCATGGATAGCGTACACAGATGACAGTAGCATCGCGCACACATGGTATAAAGCGGCAGTGCTTGGCGGAGCTGTCCTTTGTTCACAGATGATTGATGTGAAAAATTTTCCTACATGGTTATGGCCACTCGACGGCAATTAATGGACTTCTAAAGCGGAATAGTATATGCAAATGATTAGCTTGTCAGAGCATTCACACAAGGTTGGCGCCAGTAGCGACACATACAACGTGCTGACACGAGGAAAGTTTTCAACCGATTTCTCATACACAAACAGCAGTTGACCGGCGTTGCCTGGTGAAACGTTGTTGTGATACCTCGTGTAAGGAGGAGAAATGTGTACCATCACGTTTCCGACTTTGATAAAGGTCCGATTGTAGCCTATAGCGATTGCGGTTTATCGTATCACGACATTTCTGCTTGCGTGGGTCGAGATCCAATGACTGTTGGCAGAATACGGAATTGGTGGGCTCAGGGGGGTTATACGGAACGCCGTGCTGGATCCCAACGGCCTCGTATCACTAGCAGACGAGATGACAGGCATCTTACCGGCATGGTTGTAACGGATCGTGCAGCCACGTCTCCATCCCTGAGTCAACAGATGTGGACGGTTGCAAGACGACAACCATCTATACGAACAGTTCGACGACGTTTGCAGCAGCATGGACTATCAGCTCTGAGACCATGGCTGCGGTTACCCTTGACGCTGCATCACAGACAGGAGCGCTTGCGATGGTGTACTCAACGACGAACCTGGGTGCACAATTGGCAAAACGTCATTTTTTCGGATGAACGCAGGTTCTGTTTACAGCATCGTGATGGTCGCATCCATGTTTGGCGACATCGGGGTGAACGCACATTAGAAGCGTGTATTCGTCATCGCCATACTGGCGTATCACCCGGCGGGATGGCATGGGGTGCCATTGGTTACACATCTCGGTCACCTCTTGTTCTCAATGACGGCGCTTTGAAGAGTGGACGTTACATTTCAGATGTGTTACGAACCGTGGCTCTAACCTTCATTAGATCCCGCGAAACCCTACATTTCAGCAGGATAATGCACGACCGCATGTTGCAGGTCCTGTACGGGCATTTCTGGATATAGAAAATGTTCGTCTGCTGCCCTGGCCAGCTCATTCTCCGGATCTCTCATCAACTGAAAACGTCTGGTCAATGGTGGTTGAGCAACTTCGATAATACATATTTCAGGCATTGCCTCGCACCACGGGCAACGCACTGGCTGACGGCTTTCACGTAACAACGGAGAGCAGCCACGTCTGCGTAGAGTTGTCAGTGCTAATAGACAAGCAACATTGTCTGAAATAACAGCAGAAATCAGTGTGGAACGTATGAAAAAGGTATCCTTTAGGACAATGCGGCGAAATTTGGAGTTAATGGGGTATGCCAGCAGACGATTGACGCGAGTGTCTTTGGTAACTGCGCGACATCCGCTGCAGCGCCTCTCCTGGGCTCGGACTATATCTGTTGTACCCCAGAGGACTTGAAAACCGTGGTCTGGTCAGATGATTCCCGATATGAGTTGTTAAGAGCTGATGGTAAGGTTCGAATGTGGCGCAGACCCCATTAAGACAAGGACCCAAATTATCAACAAGGTACTGTGCTAGCTGGTGGTGGCTCCAACCTGGTGTGGGCTGAGTTCACATGGAATGGGTTGGGTCCTCCGGATGTTGGGCTACTTGCCGTTTGGAGCTGCTGACGGACTGCTGACCGTTGTGGCCGAGCTGTTCTAGGCGCTTCAGTCTGGAACTGCGCTGTTGCTGAGGTCGCAGGTTCGAATCCTGCCTCGCGCATGAATGTGTGTGAAGTCCGTAGGTTAGTTACGTTTAAGTAGTTCTAAGTCTAGGGGACTGGTGACCTCAGATATTCCCATAGTGCTCAGAGCCATTTGAACCATTGTTCACGGATTTCGTGTTCTCAAACTATCCAGGAATTTTTATGGATGATACCGTGCCGTGTCACCGAGCCACAGTTGTTCGCCATTAGTTCGAAGAACGTTCCGGACAGTTCGAGCGAATGATTTGGCCTCTGAAATCACCCGACATGACTCCCATCGACCATTTATTTGACACAATCGGAAGGTCAATTCGCGCACAAAATCCTGCACCGGCAACACTTTCGCAATTATTGACGGCCTTAGAGGCAGCATGGCTTAATATTTCTGCATGGGACTTCCAAAGACCTGTTAAGCCCATGCCACGTCAAGTTGCGCCCGGCCAAAGGACGTCCGTCACGGTGTATCCCATGGCTTTTGCCATCTCAGCGTATGTCTAAGATATCACACATCAAACTGAAGCTAAAATAGCCTAGTTTTTACTACAAACGTTCAGACTGTGCACCTTCAGTGATACGACACATAGCAGACCTAAAATCCAATTCTTCCCACACTTTGGTTAACAAGTACAGTGTAAGAATCAATAGCCTCGGCAGTTCTGTGTCCCTACTCTGGCCAATCATTAGATGGTGACGAAACGATCTTTTGTAAAATCACATGGCGTGAGGTCAGTTGAACTTGGAGATCAGCAGAAAAGAGCTCCGTTGTATTGACCATTACGACCAATCAAACTGCCAGGGAGATCGACGTTCAACCACTCTCGTGTAACTAGATGCCAGTATATCGGGTTCCATCTTTTTTCCTAATAAAGTTTTCAGTTTTTCACCTTCTAATTCGGAAAGCGGCCATTCTTGCAAACATATCCAGATAAACTACCCTCGTTAAAATAGCAAAAATATGTAAGCTTATGGATATTCACCTTTCCATTTAAATGAAAAGTTGCCTCATCACTGAACACCATTCGGTCAAGAACACCATCTCCGCGCTGTACTGCAACAACTTGAAAAGTTGTTGCGTGCTTCCCCCCCCTCCCCCCTCCCCCCCTGCCCCCTCTACCGGTCCCAATCTGGGTTTTTGTGTGCAGCAACTATAACCAGTACCGACGCAAGTAAAACGTGTGCTGGAATCTTTCCACACACGAGTGTTCGGCAACTGGAGTTAAAGACGTTCCTAACAGACTTCTTACGTCTACGAAGGTAAGATCGTCTTCAGACATTTTACACGCACAGCCTTTCGTTTTGAACTGACCATCGGCAGATGTTTTTCCGACAAGTGGGATCACAATTGACTTAAAACGAAACGGTCGTTGGAGTGATATTACAGATTCACTCTTAACAAACTGTAGACCATAACTGCTGCACACTGACCACTCCGAGTATATGGCGCTGCAAGCGGGAGAAATAACAAAGCACTACTCGCGCATGCGCTTACCAAAAATTGTTTAAGATACATTTTAATTGTGACCTCGAGTCAACACTCTTCAACTTTTATATTTAACGCTATTAAAATTTATAACTAGGACTTTGTTTTAGAACACTTTGTACACTTCTCGACATTAAAATTACAGCAGCGTGTAGACGGTATGCCGTATTCTCGGATAAGCAAATGATTAAAACTTCAACATAACCACATGAAGTAGATACGGTAACGTCATCAGGAGAGATTACGCAGCCGGTTTCTAATTTCGAAATTACATTTGAATGGTGGTTGTTCGAGAAAACATCCTGCTATGCGCCCTGTTCGAGGAGGAACGTCTGTCAGTGGCACAATGACCCTCATGCGAATATTGAATTGAGGATCTGAGAACCGTAAGGGCCTAAGTCTTCCACCCCATATGGAAGTGAATATCATAGAAACTGGTGCGACATTTTTTTCCTGAAAGTTCATATATACAGGGTGCTACGAAAAGGTACGGCCAAACTTTCAGGAAAGATTCCTCACACACAAATAAAGAAAAGATGTTATGTGGACATGTATCCGGAAACGCTTAATTCCCATGTTAGAGCTCATTTTAGTTTCGTCAGTATGTACTGTACTTCCTCGATTCACCGCCAGTTGGCCCAATTGAAGGAAGGTAATGTTGACTTCGGTGCTTGTGTTGACATGCGACTCATTGCTCTACAGTACTAGCATTGTTGGTGATGTCTTGATTGGGCCCCATGTTCTTCCACCTACGCTCAATGGAGCACGTTATCATGATTTCATACGGGATACTCTACCTGTGTTGCTAGAACATCTGCCTTTACAAGTACGACACAACATGTGGTTCATGCACGAAGGAGCTGCTACACACTTCAGTCGAAGTTTTCGTACGCTTCTCAACAACAGATTCGGTGACCGATGGATTGGTAGAGGCGGACCAATTCCATGGCTTCCACGCTCTCCTGACCTCAATCCTCTTGACTTTCATTTACGGGGGCATTTGAAAGCTCTTGTCTACGCAACCGCGGTACCACATGTAGAGACTCTTCGTGCTCGTGTTGTGAACGGCTGTGATACAATACGCCATTCTCCAAGGCTGCATCAGCGAATCAGGGATTCCATGCGACGCAGGGTGGATGCATGTATCCTCGCTAACGGAGGACATTTTGAACATTTCCTCTAACAAAGTGTTTGAAGTCACGCTGGTACGTTCTGTTGCTGTGTGTTTCCATTCCATGATTAATGCGATTTGAAGAGAAGTAATAAAATGAGCTCTAACATGGAAATTAAGCGTTTTCAGACACATGTCCACATAACATATTTCCTTTCTTTGCGTGTGAGGTATGTTTCCTGAAAGTTTGGCCGTACCTTTTTGTAACACCCTGTATACGTGTGTCATTCAATAATTGAAGAGACAAATTAGTCTGGAGAAAAAGGCGTTTATTTTTACAAAACAATACTTTTTCGACATAATCCCCTTGAACATTTATGCACTTATTCCAACGGGCTACAAGAATTTTTTAATCTGGCTGCAAAGATCTCTTTACCTTGATTTTTGAACCAATTTCCCACAAACTTTTTCACGTCCTCGTTGTCCTCGCACCTCTTCGCACGTAATGCCTCCTTCAGTGCACCAAACAAATGGTATAACTGGGTGCCAAATCAGGACTGTAAGGGGGATGAGGCAGTACTTCCCAGCCCATTTTGTCGATGGTTTCACGGGTTAGTCCAGCAGTATGAGGATTTGCGTTGTCTTGTTGGAGAATCACACCTCTCCTCTGAGATCCACGACTCTCTCATGGCTGGCTTCACCTTTTTTAAAAACAAATCCGAGTAGTATTGGCTGTTCATTGTACGCTGCTCATCGAGATATTTACAAAAAACTGGACCTTCACCATCCCAGAGGACCGTCAACGTGACTTTTCCTGCTGATGCTTGGGTTTTGAACTTTTTCTTGACAGGTGAGTTGGTGTGCTTCCACTCCTTGCTTTGTTTTTTTGATTCTGGCTCATAATAGTGAACCTAATTTTCATCACAAGTTAAAATTTTGTTGAGGAAGTGCTCACTTTCTCTTTCATAACGTTCCTTGAGCTCCGTACACGCTCTCAACCTTGTTTCTCTGCGTAGCCGCGTCAACTCCTTTGGGTTCCATCTTGCACATGTTTTTCAGTACTTCAGCTTGTTATAGATAATGTTATGAACTCTACCAGTAATAACTTGAACCTTATTAACTATCATTTCCACAGTCACACGGCGGTAGTCACGAATAATGTCATCAAATCGACTTTCAAGTGAAGGAGTTCAAACTGCAACTGGTCGTCCAGAACGATGTTTGTCAGTCACTGAGTCGCGACCATTTTTGAACTGCTCTACCCACTTCTAAAAATTTGCACGATTCATACAACCTTCACCATGAACTTCAGACATTCTACAGTATATAGTATATATTCACTGGTTCATTAAGGTGGTGGGTTATTATTGTATAATTATCATGAAATATATTCACTGGTTCCCCACCTTTAGCAAGTAAAAAACGAACAACATAACGCTGTTCAACTAATGTGGACTTATCAAGCGGACCCACCATCTTGAAACGTATTTTTGAGGCTATAAACAGAACAATGTTTATTCATCAGCTGATCAGGGCTCATCCCAGTGATGCCAACTTAAAGCCATAAGAGTAGCAAACGTGTCCTACTAATAGTTTTTTCCCAGACCAATTTTGTCTATTGATGGACCAAATCATTATGAGCACCCGCTTAATAGTTTGTTTGTCTGTATTCGCAACGAAAAACATCATCGATTCTGCGTATCAGGGTCCCGACTGTTCATTGGTAGGTTTGTGGATGTATGTGGCTTAGATGTCTACGCACAGGTCATGTAAATCGTTTAAGTAACGGACCGCTGATTTGGGTACGTGGTGATGGGGCCCGATAGCGAACGAGGTGGGTTCCATTGGATTTGCATCAGGCGAATTTGGTCAGCGAGACATCAACGTGAGTTCACTACAATGTCCCTCGTACCGCTGTAGCACAGTTCTGGTTCGGAGACACGGACATTTATACTGCTGAAAGATGCCATCGTCTTCGGGAAAGACATCAAGCAGGGGACGCAGGTGGTTTGCAGCTGTCAGCGTGTCTTCGATTACTACCACAGGTCCCATGCAAGCGCAGGAGAATGTCTCCCACAGCCTAATACTGCTCCCACCAGACTGCGTCCGTGGAGCGCTGCACGTTTCGAGTCGTCATTCACCTCGATGGCGGCGTTTGTGGACACCAGTAATTTTTGGTTAGCCATGATTTCTGTTCGTACTCTTTGGACTCCCATTCGGAAGGACGGCAGTTCGACTGCCTGACCCGAAATTCAGATTTAGGATTTTCATAGTTTCCCTGTATCACATACAGCGAATGACAGGATACTGACTCCTAAACAGGACACGCCTGATTTCCTTCCCCTTCAATTCCCCATCCGAACATTAAAACAAGCCACTTACCAACACTGTGGGATAAAACTAACCATGTCTACAAGATAAGCATACAGGGTGCAGTAGATGTAAGTTCAAATAGATATTTTTATATGTGATATCATAATGTGTACACAAATCAGTGTGTTGGATGTTTCTTCTCTGTCTTCCCACAACACGTCAGAGCTATATGACCCGACAATTTTAATTTTGGTCAAAGCTACAATTACGGTAAATTTTTTGAACGATGGTGCCGCCATTTGTAATAATTTTTGCTTTATTGCTATACCATTTTCAAATGGTTCAAATGGCTCTGAGCACTATGGGACTGCTGTGGTCATCAGTCCCCTAGAACTTAGAACTACTTAAACCTAACTAATCTAAGGACATCACACACATCCATGCCCGAGGCACGATTCGAACCTGCGACCGTAGCGGTCGTGCGGTTCCAGACTGTAGCGCCTAGACCCGCTCGGCCACCGCGGCCGGCGAGTGGGAGGTATAGGCGCACGCGTCCACCTGCCGAGGAAACGGTTACTACCTTTCTGGAGAGGACAGAAAACCGCTAGGTCCACGCAGTCAGAAGCAATTAGGCAGCTTACAACGGGAATTTTTTTTATGCGCCGCTACTACCGCAGGCGTTGGGAAATCATCCGGCGGCCAAAGACGTTTCAAACGCGCCGAATGGCGGCATTTTCTGGCGGCGGGCTGGCCGTCCCCGCGGCGACCGAATTCCTTGACGCGGCCGACACCGCAGAAAACCCGCCGCGCCGCGCCGCCGGAATAAGCGATGAGTGCGTCGCACGGAGCACCCCCCGCCACACACCGCAGCCGCCCCGCTTCGCACTGGCCCCCTGCGGCCGCTGTCCAATGTATCACCATTGTTCCCTCGCGGCTGCGGCTCGTAAATAAGCGGCCGGCCCGCCGTCTGTGAATATATACGAGTTCGTTTGTCGAGCCTCCTGCCCTCTCTCTCTGCCGTATATCGATTAGGCATGCGGCGTTAGGTGTGCTCGTACACTTGCTAAGGTGCCCTGTCGCGGGCCGAGTGATTTGTGGCTCTTTGTGAGGCGTCTGCGTGCGTGTGAGTGTGTGTGTGTGTGTGTGTGTGTGTGTGTGTGTGTGTGTGTGTGTGCCGGAGCGGAACAGTTGCTGCGGCAACGTTTTTCGAACCTCTTTCTACGCCACACCACGCCACGCTCCGGTTCTTCGCCGGTTCACACAGACCGGTCGCGCTAACTTCTTTTATTTTATCACAAGCGCGGCTCAGCTACCTTTTTTATTTTTATTAATTCGACGGAGTAGGAGCAAATCTCACTGCTGTGTTATTGGCCAGCACAGTCTCTAAACGTGGATCCTATGCCCCTCCCCCCACCCTCCTGTTCCGCCCCATAACTCTTCATGCGTAGTGAGCCTAGTAGCGGAAGAGATTTGCATATTATATTAGGGGCAGTCAAATGAAAACCAAACACCCGCAACAATCGAACCATGGACTGGTCCAATCAAAAGTAATCACCAAACACGTTAAGACATTAATCCCACTGAGAGACGAGGAGATCATTACCTGAAACTTCCTGGCAGATTAAAACTGCGTGCCGGACCGAGAGTCGATCTCGGGACCTTTGCCTTTCCGTGCAAGTGCTCTACCATCTGATCTACCCAAGCACGAGTCACGCCCCGTCCTCACAGCTTTACTCCTGCCAGTACCTCGTCTCCTACTTTCCAAACTTCACAGAACCTCTCAGATGGTAGAGCACTTGCCCGCGAAAGGCAAAGGTCCCGAGTTCGAGTATCGGTCGAGCACACAGTTTTAATGTGCCAGGATGTTTCATATCAGCGCACACTCCGCTGCAGAGTGAAAATCTCATTCTGAGATCAATACCTGTTTCGTAGAAGCGGTCGACCGTTGACGGATCCACAACCGCAGCCACTCCTCGTCTGACTGAAACCTACATCCAGGCATGTCTTTCTTCAGATCGTCAAACATGTGAAAATTACACAGTGAAAGATCCGGACTGCATCGAGGATGTTTCAGTGTTTACCAACCAAATCACTGAAGTGTGGCCTTCGAGTAAGCGGCAGTGTGGGAGACGGCGTTATTGAGCAACAGGAAGATTCCATCCGACAGCATGACAACAGTCGAGCGCAGTAGAACCTGTTGTGTACGATTTTGTACACAACAGTAAGGAGGCGTGGGCTATAGAGTGGTGCAGCAACTCATTTAAGTCGACAGCAGGTTGGTTGGTTCATTCGGGGAAGGGTACTGAACAGCGAGATTATCAGTCCCATTAGGTTAGGGAAGGATAGGAGGGAAATCGGCTGTGCCCTTTCAAAGGAGCCATCCCGGCATTTGCCTGAAGTGGTTTACGGAAATCACGGAAAACCTAAATCAGGACGACTGGACACAGGTTTGAATCGTCGTCCTTCAGAATGCCAGTCCAGTGCAGTGTGCTAATCACTGTGCCACCTCGCTTGGTGGGAAAGCAGGACACGAGCAGTAATGGCATAGCAAACAAGTTACCACAACAAACAGAACATTTACTTACTTCCTGGCAGATTAAAACTGTGAGCCGGACCGAGACTCGAACTCGGGACCTGTGACTTTCGCGGGCAAGTGCTCTACCAACTGAGCTACCCAGGCACGACTCACGACCCGTCCTCACAAGAGTGCTAGTTCTGCAAGGTTTGCAGAAGAACTTCTGTGAAATTTGGAAAGTGAGAGACGAGGTACTGGCAGCAATGAAGGTGTGAGGACGGGTCGTTAGTCGTGCTTGGGTAGCTCAGTTGGTAGAGCACTTGCCCGCGAAAGGCAAAGGTCCCGAGTTCGAGTCTCGGTCCGGCATACAGTTTTAATCTGTTAGGAAGTTTCGTCCTGACCCTTCTCCTTGCCCACCGATTCTGCGTAGAACCACCTCATTCCTCGCCATGTCAGTTCATCTAATTTTCAGCATTCGTCTGTAGCACCACATCTCAGATGCTTCGGTTCTTTTCCCGAAATCGATGTCTCTCTACCATACAATGCTGTGCTCCAAATGTACCTTCTCAGAAATTTCTTTGTCAAATTAAGGCCTCTGTTTGATACTAGTAGACTTCTCTTGCCCAGGAATGCCCTTTTTGCCAGTGCTAGTCTGCTTTTGATGTCCTCCTTGCTCCGTCCGCCATTGATTATTTTGTTGCGTAACTATTAGAATTTCTTCATCTACCTCGCCTCCATCAATCCTGATGCTAAGTTTCTCGCTCTTCTCATTTCTGCTACTTCTCATTTCTTTCGTCTTTCTTTGATTTATTCTCAATCCATAATCTGTACTCCTTAGGCTGTTGTTTCCGTTCAGCAGATCACTTAATTATTCTTGACTTTAACTCGAGGATAGCAATGTCATCAGCGAATCGTATCATTGATAATCTGTCCAATGGTTCAAATGGCCCTGAGCACTATGGGACTTCTGAGGTCATCAGTCCCCTAGAACTTAGAACTTCTTAAACCTAACTAACCTAAGGACATCACACACATCCATATCGGAGGCAGGGTACGAACCTGCAACCGTCGCAGCAGCGCGGTTCCGGACTGAAGCACCTAGAACCGCTCGGCCACAGCGGCCGGCTCCGATAATCTTTCGCCTTGAATTTTAATTCTACACCTAAACCTTTCTTTTATTTCCCTCACTGCTACTGCGATGTACAGATTGAACAGTAGGGGCGAAAGACTACATCCCTGCCTTACACCCCTTTTAATCCGCGCATTTCGCTCTTGGTTGTCAACTGTACTTATTCACAAACGCACCTATAGTGTGGGCGTGTACGAAGTTACACTTATATGCAATCACGTCTCTTTGGTGCTTCATATTTTTTGTCACACAGTGAATGCCTGAAAACCGAAGATTCTGAGCACATGGAAAATACTAGTCCCACCTGGATATTCATTCGTTTATTGTTCCAAACACTTATACACTTTTCGGAAAAGCTGTTCGATTCGAGCCAGGTTTTCCCGGCAGAGTTCCAATAATTATGTTAATTTTTTACATAGAATCAAGAAAGGCGCCACGCCATCGTAGAAAAACCAGAGAAAGTGGAGACTATCGTGCCACTCACCGCGTTCTTAGATCACGAACAGTGGCGAAGCGTCAATTACGGCTTTAAGGCTGAGACTACCAAAAACTTCTACAATAATTTGTCAAAAATGATTTCAAGCTGATCTCAACAAGTACAACTGTAAATGTTTTCAAACATTTTACGTCTGAACTTCGAATATGCACGCACCATATAACACGTCCTTCTTCTAGCTCTGCAACCAACAGCCTCTCGGAATTCCCTGCTTGTTAGGTGCATGCGCTCTAAACCTGTTTCTTTCGCTTAGCGGACTGGGTTGCTACAGGTCTGGTATCATTTTTAATAGCCAGTATTCCATTTATTTCTACTTCTCGCCAGCAGGTGGATATATGCGCGAGTGGAATCGTAAGTCATTCAGCAGTTCCCTAAAAGATATCGTTACTTCGTACCTCTTAGCCGCCAGCCCGGCAGTATAGGAACAACTAACGCTTAATTTACGTGTTTATTTCAAAAACAAAGAACAACAAGACATCCGTACTGCATAGAAAATAAATTTAAATGCATCGCTCGACGTCGTTGCAAGATGATAGAAAGAAGCCTTTGTTATTTTAGTAAATATCGTAACCAGCCAGTTTGCTGCGTATTTCCATTTAAGATTTCACCCGTCTTAAGGGCAGCTGCAGCGATTACGTTTACTGAAGACGTGTGAAACATCGCAACGGATATTAGCATCAATAAAAATACATACCAAACTGGCTGATTGTTGTATTTATCAAAATAATGTAATCCATGACCACCGAGTTCAACAGGCAGAAAAATGGTCAAGATAATGTGAATAATTTCACTGTTTCTCAAACTAAAATTCAATACCTGTTCCTGTTGGTTATCCGTCTTGAGCTGAATGCTATTTAATTAAAAAGAATTACACCAGGCGCGTTTCGCTTTTATTTATAAAGCATCTTCCGTGGTTATTCTGCAAATTGGATACATACGTTTGTACATTTTTGGTTCTTTTAGGTTAAAAGCAGCGTTTTGTTTATGAAGTTGGTATGCAACTTACTTACGGTGTTTGTTTACATATCCTGCTTCTTCCCTCTTTGCCAGCAGCGGTTGACGTCGAAAGACTTCGATTCACATTCAGACGTGGCAGCTTTTGCCATTCTGCATTATTTCTTGCTCTGCATTATTTACACTTCACTTCTGTAAACTGTTTCTCAGTTTGCATAGTACCAGTGTTTATGACTACTCGTTTGTTTCCGTTCACATTGTGAGTGTTGCCAACCTGTCAAACTGTGTTCGTGTGCGTCAGTCTAAAGAGCGTGTGGTTTGACAAGTTGGTCTGATCATTTTTTTGTTTTCTGTTGTGACTGCATCTTAAAGGATGCGATAGTTTTCTCGTAAGCTGAGGTGGTTCTTTTTCTTGTTGTTTATCCTTATGGTTTCCATGACTGTGTCCCTGGCTGTAATTTTATGTTGGTGTTGGTGTAAGTGTTCAGCAAAAGCTGAATGATTTGTCCTATACTTCAATGCTCTTACATGTTCTTTGTATCTGGTGTCAAATATCCTCCTGGTTTGACCTATGTTATCCTCCATCACATGTCTTACATTGAAGTTAGTGTATTCCTGATTTCTGATATAGGTCATTTTTCGTTTTTTTTAAGCATTTCTGAATTAATTGAGTTGTTGGTTTGTTGGACACTTTTTATGACTTGTTTTTTGAAAATATTGCATATTCTGTGTGTGTATTTGTGGTTGTATATCATTGTGTACCATCTTTTACTTTCCGTTTCTTACACTTTGTATTGTTCCTATTCTTGTATTTGAGTATTTCTTTGCGTGTTGCCGGCCGCGGTGGTCTCGCGGTTCTAGGCGCGCAGTCCGGAACCGTGCGACTGCTACGGTCGCAGGTTCGAATCCTGCCTCGGGCATGGATGTTTGTGATGTCCTTAGGTTAGTTAGGTTTAAGTAGTTCTAAGTTCTAGGGGACTAATGACCACAGCAGTTGAGTCCCATAGTGCTCAGAGCCATTTGAACCATTTTTTTCTTTGCGTGTTATTTTGTCCTTGTGTTGGTGACTGCTGGGTGTTTGTTCTTTTCTGTTTCTTGACTTTCTTGTTCAGCATTGTTACTAACAAGGGAACCTCCCCATCGCACCCACCTCAGATTTAGTTATAAGTTGGCATAGTGGATAGGTCTTGAAAAACAGAACACAGATCAATCGAGAAAACAGGAAGAAGTTGTGTGGAAGTATGAAAAAATAAGCAAAATATACAAACTGAGTAGTCCATGCGCAAGATAGGCAACATCAAGGAAAGTGTGAGGTAAGGAGTGCCGTGGTCCCGTGGTTAGCGTAAGCGGCTGCGGATCGAGAGGTCCTTACCTCCCTCGAGTGAGAAATTTATTTTTTTATCTTCGCAAAGTTATGATCTGTGCGTGTGTTATAAAGCAGTTTTTGGAAACCCTCAATCTACTCTGTAGGAATCAACATGGATTCGGGAAACAGCGGTCGTGTGAGACCCAACTCGCTTTATTTGTTCACGAGACCCAGAGAATATTAGATACAGGCTCCCAGGTAGATGCCATTTTCCTTGACTTCCGGAAGGCGTTCGATACAGTTCCGCACTGTCGCCTGATAAAGTAAGAGCCTACGGAATATCAGACCAGCTGTGTGGCTGGATTGAAGAGTTTTTAGCAAACAGAACACAGCATGTTGTTCTGAATGGAGAGACGTCTACAGATGTTAAAGTAACCTCTGGCATGCCACAGGGGAGTGTTATGGGACCATTGCTTTTCACAATATATATAAATGACCTAGTAGATAGCGTCTGAAGTTCCATGCTGCTTTTCGCGGATGATGCTGTAGTATAAAGAGAAGTTGCAGCATTAGAAAATTGTAGCGAAATGCAGGAAGATCTGTAGCGGATAGGCACTTTGTGCAGGGAGTGGTTGGTTGGTTGGTTGGTTGTTTGGGGAAGGAGACCAGACAGCGTGGTCATCGGTCTCATCGAATTAGGGAAGGATGGGGAAGGAAGTCGGCCGTGCCCTTTCAGAGGAACCATCCCGGCATTTGCATGGAGTGATTTAGGGAAATCACGGAAAACCTAAATCAGGATGGCCGGACGCGGGATTGAACCGTCGTCCTCCCGAATGCGAGTCCAGTGTGCAGGGAGTGGCAACTGACCCTTAACATAGACAAATGTAATGTATTGCGAATACATAGAAAGAAGGATCCTTTATTGTATGATTATATGATAGCGGAACAAACACTGGTAGCAGTTACTTCTGTAAAATATCCGGGAGAATGCGTGCGGAACGATTTGAAGTGGAATGATCATACAAAATTAATTGTTGGTAAGGCGGGTACCAGGTTGAGATTCATTGGGAGAGTCCTTAGAAAATGTAGTCCATCAACAAAGGAAGTGGCTTACAAAACACTCATTCGACCTATACTTATTGCTCATCAGTGCGGGATCCGTACCAGGTAGGGTTGACAAAGGAGATACAGAAAATCCAAAGAAGAGCGGCGCGTTTCGTCACAGGGTTATTTGGTAAGCGTGATAGCGTTACGGAGATGTTTAGCAAACTCAAGTGGCAGACTCTGCAAGAGAGGCGTTCTGCATCGCGGTGTAGCTTGCTCGCCAGGTTTCGAGAGGGTGCGTTTCTGGATGAGGTATCGAATATATTGCTTCCCCCTACTTATACCTCCCGAGGAGATGATGAATGTAAAATTAGAGAGATTAGAGGGCGCACGGAGGCTTTCAGACAGTCGTTCTTCCCGCGAACCATACGCGACTGGAACAGGAAAGGGAGGTAATGACAGTGGCACGTAAAGTGCCCTCCGCCACACACCGTTGGATGGCTTGCGGAGTATAAATGTAGATAAATGTAGATGTAGTAGATGTAGATATTGATGACGGTATGAGGGACAATACTAGGGCGACTGGAGGATCGTCAAACACAGCAGGTCGTAGCACAGGCCCTCCGTGTGCCACAAAGTGTGATCTTAAGATTATGGCAACGATTCCAGCAGAGAGGGAACGTGTCCAGGCGGTACAGAACGGGACGTCCACAGCGTACAACACAAGAAGAAGACCGATATCTCACCATCAGTGCCCGCAGACGGCCACGGAGCATTGCAGGTACCCTTGCTCGGGACCTTACCCCAGCCGCTGGAACAGTTGTCTCCAGACACAAAGCCTATAGACGACTGAACAGACTTGGTTTACTCGCCCGGAGACCTGCAAGGTGCATTCCACTGACCCCTGGTCACAGGAGAGCCCGTAAATCCTGGTGTCAAGAACACAGTACATGGTCATTGGAACAGTGGTCCCAGGTTATGTTCACGGACGTGTCCAGGTTTAGTCTGAACAGTGATTCTCGCCGGGTTTTCATCTGGCGTGGACCAGGAACCAGATACCAACTCGTTAATGTCCTTGAAAGGGACCTGTATGGAAGTCGTGGTTTGATGGTGTAGGTTGGGATTATGATTGGTGCACGTACACCTAGGCATGTCTTTGACAGAGGAACTGTAACAGGTCAGGTGTATCGAGACGTCAGTTTGCACCAGTATGTCCGCCTTTTCAGGGGTACAGTGATCCCACCTTCCTCCTGATGGATGATAACGCACGGCCCCACCGATCTGCCATCGTGGAGGAGTGCCTTGAAACAGAAGATATCAGGCGAATGGAGTGGCCCGCCTGTTCTCCAAGACCTAAACCCCATAGAGAACGTCTGGGATGCTCTCGGTCGACGTATCGCTGCACGTCTTCAAACCCCTACGACACTTCAGGAGCTCCGACATGCATTGGTGCAAGAATGGGAGGCTATACCCCAGCAGCTGCTCGACCACCTGATCCAGAGTATGCCAACCCGTTGTGCGGCCTGTGTACGTGTGCATGGTGATCATATCCCATATTGATGTCTGGGTACATGCGCAGGAAATAGAGGCGTTTTGTAGCACATGTATTTCGGAACGGTTTTCTCAACTTATAACCAATACCGTGGACTTACAGATCTGTGTCGTGTGTGTTCCGTATGTGCCTATGCTATTAGCACCAGTTTTGTGTAGTGCCACGTTGTGTGGCACTACATTCTGGAATTATCCTCAATTTATGAGCATGTGTGTACTTTCGTGTATGCGTCCACTGAGAGTGTATATACTCGCTAAGCACAAGTTGCAGAGAAAACCAGGAAGTGCCTAAGCATACTTCCACGCCCGAACACGACAACACACATCCGAATCTTTCGTAGGGTTTGCATAGTTAATACTGGTCACCACTAGAGTTCATTAACAGCCGACTCCGACCCCCAGAAGGGGCATCCACCGACTCTCATACTTCGTGAGCTGTAAACCACCCCCATGAAATTACTTAAAGTTTAGACATTTCATCCAGTTACACTCTGTAAGGTCACGTAGGTAATTTCAGTGGCCATTTCCCTCACATGTTACTTATTCCATTGCAAAACATTACATGCAGTTGGGATTTATTTGCTCCCCAAAAGATTTTTGGGAAACATCTGCCATTATGGGCAGACTATACTCGTTCTTCGTCCAGCCTCTTAGGTGAGGGTTGCAACACTCGCGCTGTCACATTTTTGCAGAGACACATTTCTGCACATCCTGTATTTCTCGCCGGAATAAGCGGCTTTTTGCAGGTAGCTCACAGACACACAGAGAATTTGTTTTCGATCTTGCAAATAAATAAATAAATAAATAAATAAATAAATAAATAAATAAAGGTCTCTGAGCACTATGGGATTTAATATCTGAGGTCATGAGTCCCCTAGAATTTAGAACTACTTAAACCTAACATACATAAGGACATCACACACATCTATGCCAGAGGCTGGATTCGAAACTGCGACCATAGCAGTCGCGCGGTTCCGGGCTGAAGTGCCTAGAACCGCTCGGCCACAGCGGCCGGCTCTATGTTGCCGTGCGATACATGTTACTAGGTATTAGTTTGAGTATACAAGATGTTTATTAAGTAGCTACATTCGAAAGTAACCTTCAACTGTCAAAAGGGTAAATAACTTGGACATATATTTGATACACCACTGAATGCAATTTGTTTTCAAGTTCTATTTCCGCCTAACACCGTTAGGTCCCGACGTTCTCGCTACGTGGAATGCGCGAATGAGATACTCCGACAGCCGTGAAGGACTCGTATATCGGTGCAGAGCACGCTACGCGTTGTTTATGGCTTCATGAATTCCAATCCGCTGCTACAGTTCAGAGTCAAGTCAGGACTAAATCCCGAAAGCCACCGCCTCAAAGACAAACTGCTATTAATTGGTACAATCGTTTCAACGAAACTGTGTCTCACACAGGACGCTGAGTCTGGGTCGGCCTGCAGTCCCGGACGCAGGAGCTGAACAAGTTCGGCAGTCTTAGATTCGTAGTCCGGGTGAAACAACGAGACGTGACAGCTTAGAGGTGAACACGTCTACTGTTACAGTGTGGAAGGTACACTACTGGCCATTAAAATTGCTACACCACGAACATGACGTGCTACAGACGCGAAATTTAACCGACGGGAAGAAAATGCTGTGATATGCAAATGGTTAGCTTTTCAGAGCATTCACACAAGGTTGGCGCCGGTGGCGACACCTACAACGTGCTGACATCGGGAAAGTTTCCAACCGATTTCTCATACACAAACAGCAGGCGACCGGCGTTGCCTGGTGAAACGTTGTTGTGATGCCCCGTGTAAGGAGGAGAAATGCGTACCATCAAGCTTCCGACTTGCATAAAGGTCGGATTGTAGCCTATCGCGATTGCGGTTAATCGTATCGCGACATTGCTGCTCATGTTGGTCGAGATCCAATGACTATTAGCAGAATATGGAATCGGTGGGTTGAGGAGGGTTATATGGAACGCCGTGCTGCATCCCAACGGCCTTGTATCACTAGCAGTCGAGATGACTGGCATCTTACCCACATGGCTGTAACGGATCGTGCAGCCACGTCTCGATCCCTGAGTCAACAGGTGGGGACGTTTGCAAGACACAGCTCGGAGACCATAGCTGCGGTTACTCTTGACGCTGCATCACAGACAGGAGCGCCTGCGATGGTGTACTCGACGACGAACCTGGGTGCACGAATGGCAAAACGTCATTTTTTCGGATGAATCCACGTTCTGTTTACAGCATCATGATGGTCGCATCCGTGTTTGGCGACATCGTGGTGAACGCACATTGGAAGCGTGTATTCCTCATCGCCATACTGGCGCATCACCCGGCGTGACGGTACGGGGTGCCATTGGTTACACCTCTCGGTCACCTCTTGTTCGCAGAGACGGCACTTTGAACAGTGGACGTTACATTTCAGATGTGTTACGGCTCGTCGCTCTACCCTTTATTCGATCCCTGCGAAACCCTACATTTCATCAGGATAATGCACGACCGCATGTTGCAGGTCCTGTACGGGGCTTTCTGGATACAGAAAATTTCGACTGCTGCCCTGGCCACCACATTCTCCAGATCTCTCACAAATTGAAAACGTTTGGTCAATTGTGGCCGAGCAACTGGTCCGTCACAATACGCGAATCACTACTCTTGATGAACTGTGGTATCGTGTTGAAGTTGCATGGGCAGCTGTTCCTGTACACGCCATCCTAGCTCTGTTTGACTCAATGCCCAGGCGTATCAAGGCCGTTATTACGGCCAGAGGTGGTTGTTCGGGGTACTGATTTCTCACGATCTATCCACCCAAACTGCGTGAAAATGTAATCACATGTCAGGACTAGTATAATATATCTGTCCAATGAATACCCGTTTATCATCTGCATTTCTTGTTGGTGTAGCAATTTTAATGGCCAGTAGTGTATTACGGAACGTATGTTATTCAGACTGGAGCTGTTGCAAGCTTTTAGAGAAAGTGACAAAGAAGAACTATCTCTGAGTTGTGCAGGAATGTATATTAAAATGTGCACTGAAGATTTTCTTAATAAAATCGTGTTCAGTGACGAAGCCACCTTCCATAACTGTGGTGAAGTGAATGGCTTCCCTCAAACGTCGACGAACTGCCACAACGGATGGCACAAGCAGTTGCCACAGCACAGAAAAAGCTCCTTCTTAGGATTTTGCAGGTAATTGTTTAGGGATGGGACATTTGTCGTATTACCAAACGCAGGCACATAAAACATTCGTAAATAAAACTTGAAGATCTACTGCAATCAGTGCTGTATCAAAGATTTCTGTAAGTCATTTACCTTTTTCACAAGTAAAAGCTATTTCAGTATAACTAATTTATACACAACCTCTATATGAGGAGTGTTGAAAGTAACTGCGATCGGTCACTTCCTTTTTTTTAAATTTATTTTGCCGTTCTACATTCAGACTGCTTTTCTTTTCTTCGCACGAAGTCTGCGTAATGCTTAGAGGTGACAGTCTGTCTGAGAGTTGATGCGCCCAGCAAATAAGAAAACAAATAGTCTGATTGTGATGATAGACTGATATGTGGGTTAGCCTGAGGTTTAGGTCAGGTTCAAAAGGTGACAGATAGTTTGTTAGCAAAGGCAATAGATGTAAAACCAAACAGCCTGGTTGTGGAGATAGACCGATATGTAGCTTAGTCTAATGTCTAAGTTGGATTGGAATTTGACAGTTTGGTTGTAAGTTGGCAAAACCAATGAAGGTGAAAAGAGAAAAGCCTGGTAGTGGTGACTAAGTGTTACGTAGCTTAGCCTGAGGTCTAGGTTGGGTTGGAATTCAATATTTTGGTTTTGAGTTGGCAAAGCCAACGAAAGTAAAAGCAGTGCCTTTGGCTCTCTGCACATGTATCAGTCTGCACAACTGTCACGAATTTCTTACCTGTTCTGCGCAATCCATTTAGGCGGATTAGCGGAAAACCAGCCCACCAGTGCTACGATGGAGAAACTTCCTTCCGCCAGATACCGACTCTGAGATAGACAATAGCCACAAGAAGAGCACGAAGGCGCGGTCACGAATGGTGCCTTTCATCGGAACTGGAGCCGCTGCTTCCCCAAGAAGCGAGGCAGATGACGCTGAGACGTGTAGCGATTGGAGTTGGGCGTGAAGGGACTATGGAACAATGCAATAATTGCATTCCAGCAAGCTGTGCAAATTTCGAACACCTTTTGTAAATGCGATGTGTTGTAAACGTGGAAGCTATAAAATTATTGTCCTCGTTGTAAGGAGGTAAAAGCTGTTCTTATTCTGTGTTTCTACCCCTTTCTCCCTTCTTTTTTGTTTACATACATTATTTGGTAAAGAAAACGTAGGATATTCACTGGTAATGACGCAGTTCAGAAGCTAATACTTCTTTACTTGTGACGCAATACAGTAGGTTTCTGTTGTACAGCACTGCAATTTGAAATAAACCGGCCGAGACCGCGAGACCAGTAAATAAAATAGTAAGTCTTACTTCAGTGTAAACACGTAATGCAATGAAAAAAAAATACTGTATGCCGGGCGCAAGACTCGAACCCCGAGTCCCACACGCCAAAGTCTCTCACGTAGACCACAGCCACACCGACGTGAGTACTTGACTTGGGTTGAGATGATCACGTGCGACAGACCAATAAGCTCACCCGCTGCACTTGCTGCAGCGTACGTCGTCTGATGACGTCCCATTTCAGCATCTGTCATCCACTTCTGAGGTATTTCTCGACATTTGCCACCCCATGTCTTGTATCTAATTACTTGCCTCAGTATCAACTACCTTGCTTCTGAGGTTTTTAAACACTAATAATAATCATTCTGTATAGTATATATGTACAGTGTTGACTGGAATACTCTGTTTCGAATTCTGAGGGTGGCAGGGGTAACATACAAGGAGCGAAAGGCTATTTACAATTTGTACAGAAACCAGATGGCAGTTATAAGAGTCGAGGGGCATGAAAGGGAAGCAGTGGTTGGGAAAGGAGTGAGACAGGGTTGTAGCCTCTCCCCGATGTTATTCAATCTGTATATTGAGCAAGCAGTAAAGGAAACAGAAGAAAAATTCGGAGTAGGTATTAAAATTCATGGAGAAGAAGTAAAAATTTTGAGGTTCGCCGATGACATTGTAATTCTGTCAGAGACAGCAAAGGACTTGGAAGAGCAGTTGAACGGAATGGACAGTGTCCTGAAAGGAGTATATAAGATGTACATCAACAAAAGCAAAACGAGGATAATGGAATATAGTCGAATAAAATCGGCTGATGGTGAGGGAATTAGATTAGGAAATGAGACGCTTAAAGTAGTAAATGGGTTTTGCTATTTGGGGAGCAAAATGGTCGAAGTAGAGAGGATATAAAATGTAGACTGGCAATGGCAAGGATAGCGTTTCTGAATAAGAGGAACTTGTTAACGTAGAGTATAGATTTAAGTGTCAGGAAATCGTTTCTGAAAGTATTTGTATGGAAAGTATTTGTATGGAAGTGAAACGTGGACGATAAATAGTTTGGACAAGAAGAGAATAGAAGCTTTCGAAATGTGGTGCTACAGAAGAATGCTGAAGATTAGATGGGTAGATCACATAACTAATGAGGAGGTATTGAATAGAATTGGGGAGAAGAGAAATTTGTGGCACAACTTGAGAAGAAGAAGGGATCGGTTGGTAGGAGATATTCTCAGGCAAGAAGGGATCACCAATTTAGTACTGGAGGGCAGCGTGGAGGGTAAAAATCGTAGAGGGAGAGCAAGAGATGAATACACTAAACAGATTCAGAAGGATGTAGATTGCAGTAGGTACTGGGAGATGAAGAAGTTTGCTCAGGATAGAGTAGCATGGAGAGCTGCATCAAACCAGTCTCTGGACTGAAGACCACAACAACAACATAGTATATTATGTAAGTATGGTGGCCTTGATAACAGTGCGGTTATTCGACAGAGTCCGAGGCTGTTGTGGGAGTGCGGGACACTTTGAGAACAAGTATGTGACTGGACAGTAGACACTACTCACGAGTTCAAGTTGAGAATTTCGGTCGGACGCGAAGCGTGTCTGGATGGCCGAGGCCGTTAAGACAACTGCTCGCATGGAGCAGGAGATTCGGGTGCGAGTCACGGTCGGGCACAAATTTTCATGTTTCACCCCTGAATTATATCGATGATCAATTGCATATGGCGTCGGTCTTTCCTATGAAATTTAGCAGTCTAGGTTCCAGTCGTCTCAAAACATCCTCGTCGACACAGTGTCAGGGATGGAACTTGCTGGAGCCTCCATATGTGGTCTTCCAGAGTTGCCGATCACTGGAGATACATATTATACGAATTTTTTTTCCTGCCTCTGACCTGAAACGCCACACTTGTTGCTCTTGAGTGGCCGATAGTATTTAACGAGCCATAAAACGCGTAACGCGGGCAGCCAGTTACCAGGCCAGCGTATCGGCGATCCCTCCTCTGCCCCCCCACGATGCCTTGGAGCGGCCATTCAGGCGGACGAACGCGCTCCTTCGTCGCCCGCTGCCTATAAACAAGACCGCTCACTCTTATACGGCCCGTAAACCTCGGCGGCGACTCCATTTAAAAAGCCATAAAAGATCACAGCCGGCCGTGCGGCGCGCTAGCTACCCCGGCGCTCGTAAACTTGATGCTAACTACCTTGTTTATATATCTTTGACTCCCGCCAAAGACCTTACCCCTCTCGCTGTACCCCGCCCTTTCTCCTGACACCTCCGTCGCGCTGCCACAACCTCTAAACTGTGCCACCAGGGCGAGGCCACTAAGATTTTACTGCCGCTCGTTTAATGTTGTACTTCTCCCTTCCTCTCCTAACTGCCCCCATTCATTCACCAATCCGCTTATTCATTCACTCGTCCACTGGCCATTCAGTGCGCTGCGGGTAGTACTTTTACAACCTGGCCTATCGTTACGTCTCATTTACGACTGCTCTCTCCCTCTCTCTCTCTCTCTCTCTCTCTCTCTCTCTCTCTCTTCCACTCTCTCACTCACTCACCCTATTTCTTTCTCTTTTTTCCGAACCCTCCGTATCTCCCCTCAGCCATTTGCCATCGCGCACTGGATTTCGTGCGCTCGTTTTAACACGTTTCGAGAAACCCCTTCCCGCTCTCCGTCCTCCCTCCCCCCCCCCAACCCCCCCTCTTTCGTTCTGCACGTCACACGTTTTACGAGCGCCTGAGTGGCGGGTTTTGTTTCGCGATAAACACCGTTTCCAGGAGCGCTTGTCGGGCTCGTAAAACAAGCGAGGAACTACAGACGTCGTTACGCGGGCGCTTACACGATCATAAGCAACGACAGTTATGGGCGATAAAACGTGTTACTGCGGCCAGTGTTGGTAAATTCGTTTGCTTCCTTCCGCAGAAGAGACTCCCGCGGCGATGTAAACATACTGGAGCAGTCGCGAAGAGCTAATTCCACGATCGATATAGTGCTCTTAAGAAGAAACAAGTATTAACACCCATTAATGCCGCTTTGAACATTAGCGTTTTATCATTGTCTCAGTGCGCCATTCGATGTATTTATCACATTATTGGCTTCTGAAACAGACCTCCAGTCGCCTGTACGTGCAAGTAAGGGAAATATAAGAAATAGGTTCAACATACTTTGTAGATGAACGCCAACAGCTGTTACGTATAAGGGCGTGCTGAAAAATGCCTTCGAATTTTATATGTGAATACTCTTGAAGCATTTTATAAACAGACTTTATTAACTTTCATCTTTTTCTTCATGTCTACATATTTACTTCTCTATATAGTCACTCTCCACTTTTCCAAGTGAGAGGCGTCTTTGTTGATTTCACTGTAGAATCTTTGACTTTGTTGACGGACCCGCAACCTCACCTTCAAATGGTTCAAATGGCACTATGGGACTTAACTTCTGAGGTCATCAGTCCACTAGAACTCAGAACTACTTCAACCTAGTAACCTAAGGACATCATACACACCCATGCCCGAGGCAGGATTCGAACCTGCTACAGTAGCGGTCGGTCGGCTCCAGACTGTAGCGCCTACAACCGCACGGCCACTCCGGCCGGCAACACCTTGCAAGAAAACTATCGCGTCCTTTTAGATGTAGCCACAACAGAAAAGAAGTAACTCACAAATTATCGGACCAACTTGTCACTTGTCAAACACACAAACACACACACACACACACACACACACACACACACACACACACACCTCACCATCCCTTGCACCGCTTCATCACTGTTGTTGATGTTGTCGTCTTCAGTCCAGAGGCTGGTTTGATGCAGCTCTCCATGCTACTCTATCCTGTGCAAGCTTCTTCATCTCCCAGTACCTACTGCAGCCTACATCCTTCTGAATCTGCTTAGTGTATTCATCTCTTGGTCTCCCTCTACGATTTTTACCCTCCACGCTGCCCTCCAATGCTAAATTGGTGATCCCTTGATGCTTCATCACTCTCAAAATGAATTCTTCGAAGCGATTCTAGTAAGTTATGGAAACAGATGAAAATCGGATGCCGGCCTTGTGGCCGAGCGGTTCTAGGCGCTTCAGTCCGGAACCGAGCGACTGCTACGGTCGCAGGTTCGAGTCCTGCCTCGGGCATGGATTTGTGTGATGTCCTCAGGTTAGTTAGGTTTAAGTATGTGTAAGTTCTAGGGGACTCACGACCTCAGATGTTAAGTCCCGTAATGCTCAGAGCCAATTTATTTATTTATTTATTTTGAAAGTCGGATGGGGTCAAATCAGGACTGTATGGGGAATGTTCGATGACAGTGATGCCAAAGCGCCGGATTGTTGCACATGTCGCAGATTTCGTCTGCAGCCTGGCATTGTCATGCTGAAGACCGCGCTCAATGTGTGGACAAACTTTTCGAACTCCTTTCAGTTTTCTGTGCGTTTCCACGCTCCGGCATAGTTACATGCCATATTACGCGCTAGCATTCGGAGCCGGGATGGTTCCTGTGAAAGGACACGGCCGACTTTTCCCCATCCTTCCCTAATCCGATGGGACCGATGACGTCGCTGTTTCGTCCCCTTCCCCAAATCAACCAACCAGTAATTCGGAGCCCTCTCCTGGCAGTGGGTTGCAAGTTGCGTCAGCAAAGCAGGTAAGTCGAAGGAGGAATACGCGTGACATGTAATACGTTAACTGGTATTATGAACAGAATAAAAAAATTCCGTAACATCCCTGTAATGCACTGGCTTCGCGCAGAGTTCTGACCTGAGTCCTTTAGCACACCTTTGGGATGTTTTGGAAGGCCGACTTCGTGCCAGGCCTCACCGACCGACATCGATACCTTGGAGAATGGGCTGCCATTCCGCAAGAAACTTTCCAGCGCCTGATTGCACGTATGCCTCCGAGAGTGGAAGCTGTCATGAAGGCCAAGGGTGGGCAAACACCATATTGAATTCCAGCATTACCGATGGAGGGCGCCACGAACTTGTAATTCATTTTCAGCCAGGTGTCCGGATACTTTTGATCATATAGTGTAAATCTTGATACTCTGCCTCTGTAGCACCGGTAACGATCTAATAAATGCGCCAGACACTTGTTTCATATAGCCTTTGCCCACTGCAGCGCCGTATTTTGCCTCTTTACATATCTCTGTATTTGAAGACGCTTGCCTGTGCCAACTTCTTTGGCGCTTCAGTGTATGAGAATCAGTTGTAACTGTGCTTTCGCATCTAATACACTGCCAGTTTCTTCCTCTTCATTATGGATTCCTTATTGGATATCGATTGTTTATAACTGCGCTGGATAATCTATAATAACGTATGAACGTATCATTTTGTAGATTTAAAGAAATGTAATAACGATGTTTATTACTTCAGTTTACAGCAGTCCTGATTTGATTTTTTGTTAGTATTTTACACTAGCATAGAATTAACTTGAAAATACTCCCTGCGTTGCTATTTATTTTATGCTCTTATTTTAATCATGGAGATATCGCGGCACTGGCTGCAATAATAAAATAACCAGTGACACGTCATTCACTATATAAGTGGGTCGCGCGGGATAGCCGCGCGGTTTATGGCGTCTTGTCGCGGTCCGCGCGGCTCTCCCTCGTCGGAGGTTCGAGTCCTTCCTCGTGCGCGCGCGCGCGTGCGTGCGTGCGTGCGTGCGTGCGTGCGTGCGCGCGCGCGTGCGTGTGTGTGTGTGTGTGCGTGTGTGTGTGCGTGTGTGTCGTCCTTATCGTAAGTTAGTTTAAGTAGTGTGTAACCTTAGGGACCGATGACCTCAGCAGTTTGGTCCCATAAGCCCTACCACAAATTTCCAAAAACTGTAGCGGCTGGGCTAGAGGTTCCGTTACTTCGCAGAATCTTAGCGAAAACACTTTCTGGCGGGCTACCAGCGAGGCGTGGGAATGACTTGTGTACCCAGGCAGTTGTGGCGGGAAAATTCCCGCGCTTTCTGCAAAATAGTAACTGTGATTGGCTTGCTCAGGGCATAGCTCCGTGACGTAGCAAAATCAGCGCAGAAATTGGCGCCAAGAATCTCCATTGGTGGAATGCTAGTGCCCCGGCAATGGAGTGGAATTTTCCGTCGGTTTTCGAGTTGCTGATTGGAACGTTTAACCACGGCCACTGTCGTGGGGGCGGGAATGTTCTGTGTTCGGCCTGTACGGGTGCTCAGGGGTAGTCGGCTCTCGTCTTTCGGTCGAGGACGTCGAAGCAACCAGCCCTCGCCAGATCGTGTTCGGGCAGTTAAGAAGACAGTTTGGTAATGTATGTCCGCAGCACCGGCAGATAGGGATTTTCCTAGGTGATAATCAGAGCTCAGCAGAGCGCGCCTGTTCGTCTTTTTCTAACTTTGTTCTGTCTTGAGTAGCAGCAATTACTGTTGGGTTAGCTGTGTGTCTCTCTTGAGATTTGAGTGGCAAGGAATTGGCTCCACATACCACTTCGTCTTAAACCTCACGATCTAGTTTAGGGACAACTTCACCTTTACAATGTTTGTATGAGTCTCCAATTTGAGCCAATTTGATGAATTATAAATTAGAATTCATGTGTTTTTGTTTATCATTTTTGTGTTTAGTCTTAATAAATCATATTGTTATTTTGGACAGAACTTTCATTCTGTTAATCGGTAGAGCAACCCATCGTTTCTCACTACGTTTATGAAACCTTCCTTTATTTAACTTATTTATCAAATTAAATCATTGCAGGTGCCAAACTCACTTCTACTCCACTTGCAGGGTTGATTACAGTCAGTTCGCGTATATTTTTTAATCCTTGTGCAACAGCAAAGGTCGGAGTTAGAATAGGGGGGGGGGGGGGGCTTAGAGCATCATTTACATATGTAGCTTCTAGAATTTAGTGTTAAATACACTGCTAGCCCCGGCACCTCGCAAGCGGACGGAATAAACCTGACTAGCATGCAATAATGTTGTGTTTTTTCCTTCTCATTCAGTCACTGGGTAAAGGCCAGAGGAAAATGAGTTTAAAAAAATGGTTCAAATGGCTCTGAGCACTATGGGAGTTAACTGCTGTGGTCATCAGTCCCCTAGAAATTAGAACTACTTAAACCTAACTAACCTAAGGACATCACACACATCCATGCCCGAGGCAGGATTCAAACCTGCGACCGTAGCGGTCACGCGGTTCCAGACTGTAGCACCTAGAACCGCTCGGCCACAACGGCCGGCGGAAAATGAGTGATAGGGTGTAATGTCAAAGTGATGAAATCTAGCATCTGGAAAGTGAATACTTTTCCTTTGCTTTTTGACATCGTTGTCTCAACCCCCAAACAGATACAGGATCTCTGTTTCTATCCCTAAAATTACGGCCGGCCGCGGTGGTCTCGCGGTTAAGGCGCTCAGTCCGGAACCGCGCGACTGCTACGGTCGCAGGTTCGAATCCTGCCTCGGGCATGGATGTGTGTGATGTCCTTAGGTTAGTTAGGTTTAAGTAGTTCTAAGTTCTAGGGGACTGATGACCACAGATGTTAAGTCCCATAGTGCTCAGAGCCATTTGAACCATTTTTGAACCTAAAATTACGTCTACCTAAAATTTAAATATGACCGTCATCAGGGTCATATGGAAATTCCCCTCTAACACATCGACTTTGTACTCCGTGACGTTAATGTTCGTATGTCAGTCGAGCTATACGTAATAAGACTTTATACGAGGTGCGACAATAGTGTAACGACAATGACATTCTTTCCTCCCTGGTGTCGCAACCCTGCAGCTACCGCAAGCAGCGTGGGATCTTGGTCTTCCCCCACCACGACTCGAAGTACAGTGCACCTGTAGTGTTTCAGTCAGGAGTAGCAGACTGAAGAGTGATGTCCTGTGTTTGCTCCTGGTCACGAAAATACTGCGGAGCGGCATGCCACCTCTTTCTGTCTCACATTAGGTGAGAACGGCCCGGTAACATACGGGAAGCTCCATCACTTCTGGAAATGAGGTTTTATGGTGGACAAGCGTGTCTCGTTGGCACGAAATATTTTCTGAAGACACAACCAATGCAGAAAATTAACACAGCAGTGGGCGACCAGCAACAGCACGAACAGGTGACAAGAAACTCAGGGTAAGTGAACTTGTGCAAGCTTATCGAAGAATAACCATGAAAATGATTGCAAACTACCTGAAGAGAAATCGAGTAACTGTTCGCCTGATCTTGGAAGGAGAAAATCTTGTGCCAAAATGGTACCTAGGAATCTGTCACAGCAATGAAAAGATCGAAGGAGGACCGTGCCTGCTGATCTGCTGGAACAGGTGGAACGGAAGCCAGAATTTCAGAATCCAGTTATCAGTGGCGATGGAAGTTCGTTCGTCCAGTATAATCGCGAGACGAAACGTCAAAGTTGGCAATGGTGTTCGAAGGAGTCGTCCAGACCACAGACAGTGTACATTTTGAAGTCAAAGGTCAAATACGTGTTTGTAAATTTGTTTAGCTATTATGCACAGATTGGTTACCTCTAGGCCAGACTGTAAACCAATACTATTACTTCGAAAATCATCATCATCATCATCATCATCATCATCATCATCATCCGTCCAGACATTGCCGACAGCTGGATCCTGCATCACGATGACGCCCCATTCCATACTGCGTTGTCTACCAGGCAATTTAGACAGTGCTGCCCACAACCTGCATATTCAAACGCCGTGTAATCGTGTGGTGGTTTTCTTTTCTTTTTTTTTTTTCAATTTCTATAAGTGGAGTTACTTTTTGAAGTACACCATTTTACAACAGTACAGGGCATTCAAACTCCTAACAGGCGCTTTAGCCGGCATACTAGAAGACGAGTTCCAGAGATATTACCAACAACGGAAACACCTAAGGAGCACGCGTGCAAAGGCATAAAGGAATGAATTTGAAGAAGATACCCCTGTGTGTTGTTAAAAATGTAAATAAAAGTGTTTTGTTTTTTTCCTAACGAGTCTCAGCAGCTTATTGTCGCTCTTCGTTGCTCGTTAGTTAAAATTTGCTACATAGTTATTTTACGCTGAAGGCCAAATAATTGCGTATTTCAGTGGTTGATAATGTGCAAGGGAGCACAGCACAAATTGTTGGTTCTTTATTCCCGCAAGTCGTGTGTGTAATATAATAATTGAGCAGGTATGAGATGAGGATGGTAGCCGTACTAACTTAAAAAAAATATATTTACCGTAACAGTATCGAAATAAAAACATCACAGAAAGCAGTCGTCATGTGTACCAAACGATAGCGCTTCATTTGAGGAATACCAATCTGTATTTTGTCTTGGTAGTGTGAAGGAAAAATAACCAGTGTTTTAATTATTGTTACCGTTGTGGTACTGATTCCGCAGACTGGTTTGATGGAGCTTCTTGAGTTATTTTATTCTTTTACCTCTTCATAACTTCTGCAACCAACTTACACCCATTTTGACCTGCATGCTATATTCAAGCGTCTTTCTCCATCTTCAGTTTTTACATCCCACCCTTCCTTTCATTACCATTATCCCTCAGGATGCATCGTATCAGACGATCCCTTCTTTTGGTCAATTTGTGACACACATTTCATTTTCCCCAATCAGATCCGGGAAAACAACATTAGTTGCGTTGGGTTGTTTGGGGGAGGAGACCAGACAGCGAGGTCACCAGTCTCATCGGATTAGAGGAGGACAGGGAAGGAAGTCGGCCGTGCCCTTTCAAAGGAACAATCCCGGCATTTGCCTGGAGTGATTTAGGGAAATCACAGAAAACCTAAATCAGGATGGCCAGACGCCGGATTGAACCGTCGTCCTCCCGAATGCGAGTCCAGTGCGCTAGCCACTGCGTCGCCTCGCTCGGTGCGTCATTAGTTACGCGATCTGCTTATCTAATCTTCAGCACTGTTGTGTTGCACGACATTTCAGAGGCGTCTGTTTCCTTCCTGATTGGACTGTCTACTGTTCACATTTCACTCCCCTACAAGCCTAAACTCGACAGAAGTGTCTACAGAAAAGACTTCCTAACATTTAAATTTGCATTAGAAATTAAGAACTGCTCCTTTACAGAAACACTTTTCTGCTTTTGCCAGTCAACATGTAATATCCTCACTTAGTTTGCTGCTCAGATAAAAAAGTCTCAACTACTACTTTTAGTGTCTCGTTTCCAAATTTAATTCCTTCATTACCACGTGGTGTACTTCGACTGCATTTCGTTAATCTTGTTTTACTTTCGTTTATGCTCATCTTACAACCTCTTTTCAGGCTATGTCCATTCGCTCGCTTCATCTTCCATACTCTTTGTCGCCTCTGATAGATTTTCAATGTCAATAGCTACCTCAAAATTAATCATTTCATATTAGTTATAACGTCGTCTCCTGTGCTATACTAAGTGTATGAATCGAAGTGTCTCAATCTCCAGCTTCAACGGAAATAGCTAAATTGCACCAAAAATTTGTATGTGACGAGAAACTAGAAACAAGTGGGGCTGTGCATTCTCAGCGTAAGCTAACTGGAATTATGTCACAGGTCATAGATGCAGTCACCCATCAAACGCAGCATCTGACTGTGAGGAAAAGGCGGTTTCATTATCTAAGTACAGGATATAAAGAAAAACCGCAAACCTTTACGGACAGATACATCTCCTAAGAGCAAAGAGCACTTTTTTAGGTAGATGTGTTTCCTTCTACCGAAGATTCACAAGTGCTCTTGTGTTTTAAAATAGGCATTTTACAGACAATTTTTACAATACTGTTTTTCCTTGTTTTGATGTTACGAACATATCGTCTCTCTCACTCTTTTTTTATGAAAGGTATCTGTCTGTTACGTTTAGAACCGTGGATGAGAATGTTTATAACGAGGCCAACGAGAAAGGCAGGCCGTGGCTTGTACGTCACACCACATGACACTACAGCTCTCAGGAGTACCAGCTGCCGTCTCCGGCGGGAAGCGCACAACTATTCCAGACGAGTTTAATAATTCTAGACCGCGTGCTCAAATGCACGCAAGTTCTCTATAGCGCAAGACAAAATTAAGACCTTTAGTGGGTATCTTTTCAATTAAATATTGATTTACCGTGGGCCCTGCACGGAACCGAGCGTTCGCGAAGTGTGTCGGATAAGCCTACCAGCGTGACGTCATAAGTTCGTTGCAGGGCCCGTATATTTCGTTGGCCCCGATTTATAAGTCGTGACGTCGAGTATATTTCGCACATCGTAGTAGCGGCTAAAATATACGCAAACAATCATTTACGTTTTTACGTAGGCAAATAATTCTGAGTTGGGTTGTAAGAATTTACTCATGTTGTCAGCATATACGGCTAGCTGAAAAATACGCTTGGTTTGTTTAATACTGTAGCAATTGATGCCTGGTAAATAAATATTGTTACGGGGAGAGTCACGATATAATCTCCTACGTAGCTGCACTATTATTCTCAATGTTACGTAAATTCATTGTTTAATACTGATCTCTTATACTGTTTCCAGAATGAGATTTTCACTCTGCAGCGGAGTGTGCGCTGATATGAAACTTCCTGGCAGATTAAAACTGTGTTGCCTTTCGCGGGCAAGTGCTCTACCATCTGAGCTACCGAAGCACGACTCACGCCCGGTACTCACAGGAAGGTAGGAGACGAGGTACTGGCAGAAGTAAAGCTGTGAGGACCGGGCGTGAGTCGTGCTTCGGTAGCTCAGATGGTAGAGCACTTGCCCGCGAAAGGCAACACAGTTTTAATCTGCCAGGAAGTTTCATATCAGCGCACACTCCGCAGCAGAGTGAAAATCTCATTCTGGAAACATCCCCCAGGCTGTGGCTAAGCCATGTCTCCGCAGTATCCTTTCTTTCAGGAGTGCTAGTTCTGCAAGTTTCGCAGGAGAGCTTCTGTAAAGTTTGGAAGGTAGGAGACGAGATACTGGCAGAAGTAAAGCTGTGAGGACCGGGCGTGAGTCGTGCTTCGGTAGCTCAGATGGTAGAGCACTTTCCCGCGAAAGGCAACACAGTTTAATCTTCCAGGAAGTTTCATATCAGCGCACACTCCGCTGCAGAGTGAAAATCTCATTCCGGAAACATCCCCCAGTCTGTGGCTAAGCCATGTCTCCGCAGTATCCTTTCTTTCAGGAGTGCTAGTCCTCCAGGTTCGCAGGAGAGCTTCTGTAGAGTTTGGAAGGTAGGAGACGAGGTACTGGCAGAAGTAAAGCTGTGAGGACCGGGCGTGAGTCGTGCTTCGGTAGCTCAGATGGTAGAGCACTTTCCCGCGAAAGGCAACACAGTTTAATCTTCCAGGAAGTTTCATATCAGCGCACACTCCGCTGCAGAGTGAAAATCTCATTCTGGAAACATCCCCCAGTCTGTGGCTAAGCCATGTCTCCGCAGTATCCTTTCTTTCAGGAGTGCTAGTCCTCCAGGTTCGCAGGAGAGCTTCTGTAGAGTTTGGAAGGTAGGAGACGAGGTACTGGCAAAAGTAAAGCTGTGAGGACCGGGCGTGAGTCGTGCTTCGGTAGCTCAGATGGTAGAGCACTTTCCCGCGAAAGGCAACACAGTTTAATCTTCCAGGAAGTTTCATATCAGCGCACACTCCGCTGCAGAGTGAAAATCTCATTCTGGAAACATCCCCCAGTCTGTGGCTAAGCCATGTCTCCGCAGTATCCTTTCTTTCAGGAGTGCTAGTCCTCCAGGTTCGCAGGAGAGCTTCTGTAGAGTTTGGAAGGTAGGAGACGAGGTACTGGCAGAAGTAAAGCTGTGAGGACCGGGCGTGAGTCGTGCTTCGGTAGCTCAGATGGTAGAGCACTTTCCCGCGAAAGGCAACACAGTTTAATCTGCCAGGAAGTTTCATATCAGCGCACACTCCGCTGCAGAGTGAAAATCTCATTCTGGAAACATCCCCTAGTCTGTGGCTAAGCCATGTCTCCGCAGTATCCTTTCTTTCAGGAGTGCTAGTCCTGCAAGGTTCGCAGGAGAGCTTCTGTAGAGTTTGGAAAGTAGGAGACGAGGTACTGGCAGAAGTAAAGCTGTGAGGACCGGGCGTGAGTCGTGCTTCGGTAGCTCAGATGGTAGAGCACTTGCCCGCGAAAGGCAAAGGTCCCGAGTTCGAGTCTCGGTCGGGCAGACAGTTTTAATCTGCCAGGATGTTTCTTATACTGTTAATTATCGTGTAAATACTATTTACGGCAGTGAAAACAAGATTTCTTACCAGCCAGTCAGAGATTTACTCATAAACAAGCCTCAGTCTCGTATTAGTAATTATCTTTGCGTACGATCTGTATACACTATGTCATAAAAAGTATCCGGACACCTGTCTGAAAATGACTTACAAGTTCGTGACGTCCACCATCTGTACTGCTGAAATTCTATATGGTATTGGCGCACCCTTAGCCTTGATGACAGCTTCCACTCTCGCAGGCATACGTTCAATCAGGCGATGGAAGGTTTCTTGGGGAATGGCAGCCTATTCTTCACGGAGTGCTGCATTGAGCAGAGGTAGCGATGTTGGTCGGTGGGGCTTGGCACAAAGTCGGCGTTCCGAAGCATCCCAAAAGTGTTCCATAGGATTCAGGTCACGACTCTGTGCAGGCCAGTCCATTACAGGTATGTTATTGTCGTGTAACCACTCCGCCACAGGTCGTGCGTTATGAACAGGTGCTCGATCGTGTTGAAAGATGCAATCGCGATCGCCGAATTGCTTTTCAACAGTGGGAAGCAATACGTTGATTAAAACATCAATCTAGGCCAGTGCTGTGATAGTGCCACGCAAAAAAACAAGAGGTGCAAGCCCCCTCCATGAAAAACACGACCACACCATAACACCACCGCCTCCGAATTTTGCTGTTTCCGTTACACACGCCGGCAGATGACGTTCACCGGGCATTCGCCATACCCACACCGTACCATCGGATCGCCACATTGTGTACCATGATTCGTCATTCCAAACGACGTTTTTCCACTGTTCAGTGTTCAATCGACCAATGCTTACGCTCCTTGGACCAAGCGAGGCGTCGTTTGGTATGTACCGGCATGATGTGTGGCTTATGAGTAGCCGCTCGACCATGAAATCCAAGTTTTCTCACCTCCCGCCTAACTGTCATAGTGCTTGCAGTGGATCCTGATGCAGTTTGGAATTCCTGTGTGATGGTCTGGATGCATGTCGGCCTATTACACATTACAACCCTCTTCAAGTGACGGCGGTTTCTGTCAGTCGACAGACGAGATGGGCCTGTACGCTTTTGTACTGTACATGCCCCTTCACGTTTCCATTTCACTATCACATCGGATACAGTGGACCTAGCGATGTTTAGGAGTGTGGAAAAATCACGTACAGACGTATGACACAAGTGACACCTGAGCACGTTCGAAGTCCATGAGTTCCGCGGACCGCCCCATTCCGCTCTCTCACGAGGTCGCTGATATGGAGTACCTGGCAGTAGGTAGCAGCAAAATGCACCTTATATGAAAAACGTAATTTTTTGTGGATGTCCGGATACTTTTGATCACAAAGTTACTAAACGAAAAGTTTTCTGCAAAAAATATTTTTCTTCTTCTCATAGCGAAAATATTTAAAATATGTTTTCCTATTATCTTGTGGAAGAAGCCCGAAAACAATGCGATTAATTGTATGTCACGTGAAGGCTGCCAATACACCATTACAACAAAAGAATGGCAGATGGCCAATGATAAAACTTTAATTATAGCGATAATTAATTATTTAAACTCAATTAGATTCACATAGAGGGAGAGGTATGAAACGAGATTAGATGAATAAATACTTTTTATACATATATTCTGAAAAAAACTTGCGTACAATTAACAAAATCGTGCGTTCAGAAGCTACGTCGCACAAAAGCATCTAATAGGTTCCAGAACTGACACCACAGTGATCATTTTATTCCATTTTATCACATAATTACGTATTAACCGCATGACATAATATGATCATAGTCTTTGTTATTCTTAGTATCTGTTAGATGTATATTTTTTCAAAGAAAAGTCCGCACTGCCTCTATGAATGATTTTTATTAAATCTGCGCCCGGTTTCGCACCACTTAACGGTGCATCCTCAGGCAATATACGCTATTTATAACACAGTGCCGTTCAACATTGCTATAACTATCTTATAAATAGCGTATATTGCCTGAGGATGCACCGTTGAGTGGAGCAAAACCGGTTGCAGATTTAATAAAAATCATTCATAGAGGCAGTGCGGAATTTTCTTCGAAAAAATGTCTAAGTCTGGCTGTGGTTGCTGGCCCTACTAAACAAGATGTACATTTATTACTAGTATTTTTATGTTACAAACACGTGAAGATGGAGAGCTATTCTCGTTCCAAAATAATATTCCATCACTGATAGCATATTTACATTCATAAATACGTGTAGTTTTGGTCGTTATTGTCACAGTTCACTTGTGGTTATCCTAAACTTTTATTGCGTTGTTTAGGAGTCTTTGCACGAGATGGTACAGGAACCTATCCCTGAAGCTTGTCGGCGTTTTTTGGCGACACCTCATGTACTGGCAAGCGTATCCGTGATGTGAAGAGTAGAAAGAAGGTCAGTGTTGAAGCTCCGTTGACGCCGAGTTCACTAGAGATCGGGTACAGAGTCGGGCTGGAAGAGGATGGGAAAGGGGAGAGCTGCGTCTTTGCAAGGGACCCATCCCGGCGTACGTCTTATCAGACTTAGGGAAAACGCGGAAAAACCACCCCTAGACCACCTCGCCCGGTGTGAAAGCTAGAACTTGGTCGAGCGAATCGTTCCCAGCTCTATACAAAATTTAGCCACGTTTACGTCTTAAGGCGAACCGTGATAGTTGTATCGACACACAGGTTTTTATTTTGTTGTGTGTGATTACAAGGCAGTCAGATGTTACCTAAACAATAACACGTTCGCTAGTCGGCCGCTGGTGGCCGAGCGGTTCTAGGCGCTTCAGTCTGGAACTGGGCGACTGCTACGGTCGCAGGTTCGAATCCTTCCTCGGGCATGAATGTGTGTGATGTCCTTAGGTTAGTTCGGTTTAAGTAGTTCTAAGTTCTAGGGGACTGATGACCTCAGATGTTAAGTCCCATAGTGCTGAGAGCCAATTGAACCATTTGAACACGTTCGCTACTTGAATGATTTTCATTCCCACTAGGTAGTTTGTGATCATTTCACAATTTCAGGAAAGTTAAATGGCGAAGGGAAGATGACAATAACTGCTTAAAGTTTGAAAATTGTCGAAGATTATCTGTTTCGGATTACAGACAATCCTTACTCCAAAGTGGCTCCTCTGTTGTAGCTGCCGATCTCCACGTGTCATAGCGAGACACCTTAAGATGGACTGTTGCTACTCCGAAACTGGCAACGTCTGAACAGACATTGGGATCCAGAGTAGAAAATATAAACCTCCTTTTTGACTCTTTTATTTCCTACTCCTCTGGTCTCCATATATTTTCTGCCTTTTGTCACGGTGTTAAGGTCCTGAAATTGTTTTTCTGATGGCTTCTTTCGTAATACCTCGCCTTCAAATTTGTTAATGAGAAAGGTGTTGTCTGTAGCGGTATGTCTTATGAAATGAACTGATCGTTGTTGGCCGGGAGGTCCCACGCGGGGGAGTTCGTACGCCGTATTGCAAGTCCTCTTTAGCTGACGCCACATCGGCGACTTGCGAGTGAATGATGATGAAAACTGTGCGGCTGGTCCTGGCGGCGGTTCGAGTCTCCCGCGGGCATGGGTGCGTGTGTTTGTTCTTAGGATAATTTAGGTTGAGTAGTGTGTAAGCCTAGGGACTGATGACCTTAGCAGTTAAGACCTGTAAGATTTCACACATATTTGAACATATTTTTTGATGATGAAAATGATGATGGACACACAACACCCAGCCTCCCTGCCGGGAATCGAACCGGGCCCCCTGCGTCGTAGGAAGTAAAGCTAGCGCTGCGCTACGGAGGCGGACGGCATGTCCTACAATTTCTGTCCTTTCTTTTTTCCGTCTTCAAGTGTCCTACATAATGTAGTCGACAGGAACAGTAGATTTTAGGACGTGAGTTGTTGATGTTGTACAGTGGTTAACCTCCTCCCTCCATCCACACGCGAACATAGCGTGGTCACTGTAGTCGTCAGAGGAACAGTAAGGCGGAAGGAAATGAGGCAGGGGAGCAAGAGGCGTGGGCGAGGTAAAAGTCACTCCGTGTGGCGGTGGCCGACTGCTTAGCGGGACAGCGGGAGGGCGGGGGCAGCGGAGGAAACCCGACCTTACGGTCATAAAGTTTATTGGCCACTCTCCCAGCCACTAACGGCAAGCAAAACACTCTGGCGCGAGCGGCCGGCCTGTGTGTGTGTGTGTGTGTGTGTGTGTGTGTGTGTGTGGCCGCGCCGGCGCTAACAAGTGTTGAGAGGGCGGCGGCGGCGATTGGCTTATCTTGATGATGGCCCCCCATTAACACGACCGTAAAGATTGCACTTAAAAGGCCATAAAAGTCCGCCTACCGGCCGCGGCCGCTACAGTTGGTAGCACTGGCTGTGGGTGCCGCCGTGGTCCGCTCTGGCAACAGATTGCAGCTGCTGCCTCGTCTGAGGTTTACGCGACGCCAACACCAGTTGGCCGCTCGCTGCTCAGTGTCTGCAGGCGTACACAAGCAGTCCCTTCCCCTCCTGCTCCTCTCTCTCTCTCTCTCTCTCTCTCTCTCTCTCTCTCTCACACACACACACACACACACACACACACACACACACACGCTGCACTCAGTACCTTGTAATGGGACATCCTCCTCTTGCGTTACCTTTTCTCATCAGTAGCTATCGATACCAATATTTTATATTTAGAATTTTGGACAGGTCAGTATTAACTCAATTGCTTTCCTGAAAACTTTCATATACTTTTATACGCAGTATGTTACATTTCAAGATAAAATTTACGAAAAGGAATTATTTTAAAAAATATTATAGTTTCGATATTATAACCGATAAGTACTGCTTCTGAATGTACAGTCAAATTTTTATATATGAATGTAATATCTGTTCCCGCAAGAACAGTTACCGTTGATGACCATGCAGCTTTCGCTAGAATGAAATGATAATTAAATGGACACCCTAGCTGCAAACAGGCGTTGATACACTTCACTGGGGACATTTTGAAAACGTGTGCCCCGACCGCGACTCGAACCCGGGATCTCCCGCTTACCTTACCTTGCGAGTCCCGGTCGGGGCACACGTTTTCAACATGTCCCCAATGAAGTATATCAACGCGTGTTTGCAGCTAGGGTGTCCATTTAATTATCATTTCTGTCAGTTACATTTTTGTTTTTAGAAACATCTGAAAATACGAATTATTAGCACACTTAAAACTCATATTATTACTTACGCAATCCTGAACTGTTTATTGTGTTTATTTCTGGATTCATTTACGAAATAATAATCTAAATTGATAATGTAACGAAAACTAGTAGGAATTCATTTATAAAGAAAAATGGTGAACCCTGCAGAATATTGTTATTTCCGCGGAGTGTGGGAGTGGTAAGCTTGCTTCTGATGTGATCGGACGTATTTTCGTGTAATAGGTGCGGACTATGTAATTTCGGCTTTGTTAATGTAAAAAATTAAAATACTGTATGATATATACTAAAATGGGAGAAAATCAGTGGAAAATAACTTTACCGAAGAACTTTTGCAAAGACAATCTTCCAATTTATTTAGATCAAATCAAGAGTAAGGACCTTATGTTAGATTTTCGGCTTCAAGAATCAGACCGCTATACAAGAAGCCGGCCGCTGTGGTCGAGCGGTTCTAGGCGCTTCAGTTTGGAACGGCGCTGCTGCTGCTACGGTCGCAGGTTCGAATCCTGCCTCGGGCATGGATGTGTGTGATGTCCTTAGGTTAGTTAGGTTTAAGTAGTTCTAAGTCTAGGGGACTGATGACCTCAGCAGTTCAAGAACCATAGTGCTCAGAGCCATTTCAGTCATACAAGAGGAACTGAAGCCATCTCAACGTGACAACCTAAGTAAACTCGAAAGTTTATTGTAATCTTCGATCCTCTCAAATCTTCGTGAAAGACTTTGCTTATTAATTACTTGGACTGGGCATTGTTTAATGTGGACAACAGATGGAAGAAGGAAGGAGGGGGCGTTGGGGGGCGGTGGTGTTACGACATCTAGGTGTGATTACTAGAGCCCGGATTTTCTGCAATTAAATAATCTGTTCCTCTGTCTATAGCTATAATTAAAAACAAAATATCGGCGAATTACGATGAAAGGTCCCTTATTTCATGGTTTCAACTTACATATTCTTACGTATTTTGAGGTATGACACGGGATGTATCAAAAAAAGAGTTTTCCGATTTGGCACATCTATATTTGTGAACATAATAAACGTATACAATGAATTTTGTTTTTTAATGAACGAGAAACACGAAACGGTTTTTTTCATACCTTTTCAAAGGTGTTCAACATTCGCCCCTTGAGATGCACGACTTATACCACTGCGGTATTCAAACTGTACCCACACTGGAGCGAGCAAGCCTCGAGTAACAGCTTCCACAGCTGCTGTTGTGCGGTATCTGAGTTCATTCATTGTTGTTGGTAAAGGAGGCACATAAAGAGTCTTTGATAAACTCCCAGAAGAAAAAATCACGTACAGTCAGGTGAGACTGAATCTTTTGGTCCAGCGCGACCGATCCATCGTTAATTAATCCTATGATTTAAAAATTCCCGCACTTCCAGGTGTCACTGTGACGGTGCCCCATCCTGTTGGTAAATGAAGTCGTTCGAATCAATCTCTAAGTGTGGGAAAAGAAAGTTCTCAAACACATCGAGGTATGTGCCTCTTGTAACAGTTTTCTCGACAAATAAAAATGGACCGTACACCTTTTCCCGTGAAACTGCACAAAAGACATCAAATTTGAGAGAGGCCCTATCACACTGTACAACTTCATGTGGTTGTTCCGTACCCCATATTCTCACATTATGACGGTTCACCTTTCCATTTAAATGGAATGTTGCCTCGTCACTAAACACTAAGCGTGGAAGAAAACTGTCATCCGCCCTCTTGTCAAGAACGAAATTACAGAACTGCACACTTCGTTGTTTGTCACCTTCATCAAGAGATTGCAGTAGCTGTATTTTGTAGTGTCATGTGTAAACGCTGATGCAACACAGGCCAGACGGACATCGGGGGCATGTCGAGCTGCACACCCAACGGATTTCTGCGGACTCCTCGTGAAACTATGGCAGATGCGTTCCACGCCTGTGCCACACCAACTACCTGTTGCTAGGAATTGTTCGTGCCATCGTCTAATGCTCTGTGCGACCACACCAAGTACGACAGTCACTCTGGATAGTTATTACTGACTAGCTCTGCGCAAAACGCTTTCTGTTGTTCCGACACCATTTGAACTAGAACTGAAGTGGGCGCACACTGCTGCTACCTAGCGGGAACCAAGTATAACTCGAAAGTTTGCCCTTTCCAAAAGTACGTTGATCACGCACGTATCTCAAATAAAATTATATTTATGATTTTTTAAAAATCGGATGAACAGATGCGTAAGTATTGCGTAAAATTTTAGCTTGACTACCTTCCTTAATTCAGTTTACTTTCTTTAAATTCTTTTTGTGTCAATGACGAAAAGCAACCATTATTCGGATTTGAAGTAAATTAAAAAATAAACATGATCAGATCTGTAACAAATGTTTCTCTCTGTGATTCGGTAAAACGGAACTCATAACCGGGCAATTTTTTTATCAAAGCTACAACCGTTGAAAGGTCTCTGTTGGATTTCTTTCATGTTAATTTCTTAAATATGTTGTCATTTACGGCATAAATTCCTCTTCTAAATTTACTGTGGTGTTTCTGACGATCTGGGAGGAGACTGAGCAGTGAAACGTGTTACTTTTACACATAAACAAGAACGATCTGTCACACTACTACACTTTAAAACACAGTTTATATGTAATTCATGTCACACAGTCTCATACGGAACCTACATCCGCTTGCTTTCATATACTGTATATGATAAGAAACTGTCATCCCCCCTCCCTTCTGTGTGAAAGAATGAATGAGCAAATGTGTTTCTAGTTGCATGCTGGATGGTAGCAAACAATCCTGTCTGCTAGAGAACAGTAGGACCAACGTCGGAACAGGTAACTACGCTTTCTGAAAGCAAAGAGGTTTCTATCCTTAGTAGGGTCCTGTCCGTCCCTTGTCATGTTGGTATAGGAAGCTGCCTCTCTGGTCACTTCCGTTTGTATTTGGGAAGCACGCTCGGTAGGAGCGCAGGTCAGTCTGTCCCCGGCGAGCGTTGTATAAAGCAACAACGTTACACATGGCGACCCTGTTCTGTAATTCCGCTAGACTCTGGAATCTCTGAAACGTTAGATTGCGAGCGTTGTATAATCTTAATTTTTTTTCCCTGCAGCGCTCAAACAACTTCTGTGTTGAAACTTCCTGGCAGATTAAAACTGTGTGCCAGACCGAGACTCGAACTCGGGACCTTTGCCTTTCGCGGGCACACATTTCTAATCTGCCAGGAAGTTTCATATCAGCGCACACTCCGCTGCAGAGTGAAAATCTCATTCTGGCAACTTCTGCGTTGTTTCTGAGCAGACTTTCAAAAGATTCACGGCGTTGTTGAGCGGCGTTGTGTTGTTTGTCTTGTTTTGTTTTCTATATTTGTGTGTTTTATATGTATGTGTTTTTCTTCTCGCTTGTAAATTGCACTGACTTCGATCAAATATATAAATTTGTTTTGCGTGTGAAAAAGTGCGTAGTAGGTTGGGTACCTTTCCTGTGAGTGTCGTAATTTTTGGGGGATACATTTATTCTGATTAGTGTGTTGCGTACCGGGTGTAAATTGAACTAATGCAGACACGTAACCAAGCTAAAAGTAGGCGGTCCAACAACTTAAGCATCATGGACCAAGGGGATAATTTGATTTCGAATATTAACGCGTCGGACGGTTTAGAAAATGCATTGGGGAATACTTCAGAGGAAATGCAAAACAGAACGGGCTCATATCAGAGCCAGAAATTAATTTGCCTCCAACTAACCAAATTGATTTGGCAGAACTCATGAAAGCCTTATTGCAACAAAATAAAGAAAATGCAGAGAAATCTGAAAAATCGATCCGAGAGCTAGGCGATCAAATGACGCAGAAATCTGAAAAATCGATTCGCGAGATAGGCGAACAAATAGACGAAAAACTAATCCAGCAGACAAATAAAGTCGACAACTCGATGCAGAGAGTGTCCGATGATATCTCACAAAGAATAAACAATCTGGCAAGTGAAATAAAAAGTGATATTATGAAAGAATTAGGCTGTACATTTGAACAAATCGATGACCGTCTGCAAGCCTTAGAACAGGGCAAGCGGAGTCGCGATGCGGAATCTAAAGAGAGCGAAGAACAGCTACTTAGGAATTTCCAAGCACTGAGAGAAGAATGCAAAAGAGAACACCAGCAGGTACTCTCGAGGGTCCAAGAGGCGGAAGCGCATTGTCCCACGTCCGTTAGCAACACAGTAGCGGACAACAGTCAAGCGATTCACGCACTGGAACAGCAAGTAGAACAATTGAAGCAGACTGGGGCGGAGGACAACAGACAAATACATGATAAGATTGCGGCATTAGCGGACATCGTAGGCACGATGAAGGTGACGGAAAGCGAGAACAATACTACACCGGTAGCGGTCGCAGAGACCGAAGAAGTGCGTTCGCTTCTTCGATTTCAGAAGGGACAGTTCGAAGTGAACAGGCGGCACAAAGGCGAATTACAAGAACCCGTGGCGCATGGCGTGTGATTACGAACTCGCCAATAGCACTAAAAATAGCCGTACGAACAGTGCAGAGAGGGACTCCGGCCACGAGGGAGATTTTGACGACAGGGAAGAATGTATTTTGAGGGGCAGACATGAGAAAAATAGAAACATACAAGGGCCTCGCCGGGAGGAAATGCGGGGATTTGATTTCAAACATTTCCTTACGGTGAGAAAGTCTGAGATATTTCGAAATTCGCAAAAAGGAATACATCCACGAGCATGGCTCGAGCAATTTGAGTTCTGTCTTCCCCCCGACTGGGAAAGTTCACATAAGATAGAATATATGTGTGGCTATTTGGAAGGCGAACCGGCGATTCGCATGAGGTCGGCAGTGCGTCACTGCAACTCCACTCTGGAGTTTCGACAAGCCTTTCTGTCCGCCTATTGGTCGGAAGCGGCACAAGATAGGGTCAAGCATGGCATAATTATGCTGCCAAATTTGAACCAGTCTGGTTTCGGCAGCCCAGCACGCCTATTCGACCACATGCTGCAGGCAAATCAATTTTTATACGACCCATACGGCCCTGCGGAACTAATTAGGATATGCATCACCAAATTGCCGATGCACTTGCGCCACGTCATTCTTGCGGGACGATGCAAAGAGGACGTGGAAACATTTAAGACACTTCTCCAAGAGTTGGACTATAATACAGCAGAATGCCCGCCTAATCAGGCACAAAGTTATTACGGGGCACAGCAGCGCGATCGCAGTCGTGGCCGTAGTACTAATCAACGGCGTGACTGGTCGTCGCGACGCGAACGGAACAATAATCGGGACCGGCCGTATAGAAACTGGGGTAACACGCGAACACAGGTGGAACAACGGAAATGATCGAGGACGTGGACAAGATCGTGAACGCTACAGGTACGGCAACCAGAATCGATACTACGATGAATACGGTGGGAATAGGACTGTAGGCGGAGCACCTCATGATGTGGAAAATCGGCTGGCTAACCCTAGACATAATCCAGCAAATGGAAATGAGCAAAACCGGCAATGACAAACGATCAGCGCAGAAGGAGCCCAATCGGAACAAATGAGCAACATGGCAAATGAGTAGAAAGGACAGTGAGAAGTAGAGAGGACGGTGAGGAGAAAGAATTGATTAGTTTACATCTGTGATGTATGCATTTTGAATAATATGTTGGTAAAAATAATGATAAAGGTGTTTCTATGTGATTGATTAAAGTGATGTTTTTAGTTTTTTTTCTTTCCTTGTGCAATTAGGATTTAGGTTGGTTCAAATGTGAAGATAAAAGGTTTCTTTGTGAACGAGTGAAATGCTGTTTTTTTTTGTGTAAATTGAAAAGAGTCGCTCCTGAGAGAAGCAAGATCTGTGTTGAATTAATGCAAAACTCAGGGGAATATCCGATCTGTGAGTATTATGGGTCTGGCAAACCCAGGTCCACAGCTGTTGGTAGCCTTGTTTCCGATTTTCTGCTTTCAGTGCTACTATCTGTCTATTACTATTCTATATCTGTCAGTATAAATGAGGATCTCTTACTATAGCATGCGTGCTGTATGAATATTTTAAGATAGGAGAACGCTGAGAAACGAATGAGGAAGTTTAGATTCTTGAAAACAGGATGCGGTAATACGATTGTTTAACCATTGGCTTCCAAATATGCGATGATATGTTAATATTGATGATATCTGTTTTTTTGTTCTTTATAGCTGAGTATGTAAAGTGCTGTCTGTGGAATTCGTCAGTATATTGATTCCCTTCAAGGTGAAAGAAGAATTGTGGTTTGTGTAATTTACGTTGCCCTGAAATATTATTGTGATAGTCAAATGCGTGCAGTTTTTCAGCAAATGGAGGATGGAACAGCAATATGGATCCTTTCTGTAGTCTTGATTGATGTCGAGCCAAAGCCTGAAAAATTATTCTGCGTTAATACTTGTCCTAGAAAAGCGACGTTTGTGTGTTTTGCTGATGCTGTGAGCATTACAGCTTTCTGTTTTCGCTGGTGCGGGATGCACTGCAGCCTATATGATTTGTACTGAGGAAATTTCCCTCTTGAAGGTAGAGGAAGATTAAATAATTTTGATTATGGGACCGAAGGAAAACTCGGTTTAATGTAATAAGAATGAAGCAAAACATTTGTAATTTAAACTACAGGAGGACTCTGATCTTTTGTGTCTGTTGTAAGTTCAATATGTTAAGATGAAACTGTTTTACAGAATAGAGGTGCCCACAATTTTGCCATTCGTGAGAAATGAATCCAGAATGACCACCACAGGCGAAATAACTGATTTGGAAGTGAAAGGTAACTTAAAGAAGGAACGAAATGGGTAAGTAAATGTAGTATAACCTGTATAATGAAAATATTTTTACCCTGGTCAGAGTCATCTATGTGATTATTTCTTGTGATAACGTAATTTTAGATGAAATTTTCTTACTGTTATATGTGTGAATATGTAAGTATGATAAATGTATAATTGCGAGTCTCTTAGCAGGTGTGTCAACTGGTATAAATGTTTTGGTGTGTAAATAACCATTGTTCTTTTTACTGTGTATGTTTAAGGAAAGTTTCTCCATATTTATCATGTGACAAGACATATGCGGCGAGCGTCAAGAAGAGGACGAATTAGAACAATGTTGTAGTGGTATAAACACTGTGTTGAAGTAGCATTGAAGCAGCTTGTTGGATTAACTCGTAGTGGATTGAAGTAGAGTTTTGAGTAGTACATGTTTATGGGTAGTTAGTGTGTAGTATAGACAACAGGTGTGTGTGTGTGTGTGTGTGTGTGTGTGTGTGTGTGTGTGTGTGTGTGTGTGTGTGTGTGTGTGTGTGTGTGTGTGTGTGTGTGTGTGTTTAAATAACATGTGAACCCTATGCTGCCCTGACCTATACTTGCACAAGGCATAATCCTATTCATTTTAGTGAATTAATAAGTAGCATTTGATTTATTAAAACGCAAGTGAACCACATTAGTGATGTGGATTTAGATATTATATTGTCAGTTCATTTAATCTTTATGTTTATAGTGTCAAGTCATTTCACTTTTATTTTTTATATTGTCAAGTCATTTAACTTTTAGTTTTATATTGTCAATTCATCTAACTTTTATTATTAAAAAAATAGGTCTCACTTTTGTTCTTAAGAATTGAGAAAGACAATACTAAGTGGTGTTATGTATGACATTTTGTAATCACATAACTATGATGAACAATTTCTGTGAATGCTGTTGAGAACGTGAAAGCAAACCGGCTAAACTCTTACGAGACAGCGGGAGCAGCCGGACTAGTTGTAAACTGGCAGGTTTCCCAGCAGGACACGCTGTCAACCATGCCACTTCGGGAGCGCGGTCGACAACAAAAGAAGGGCACGTGGCAAACACTTTCCCTTGCACCTGGAGCTAATGGGCGGCCGCACCAGTGCGACCCTCCGTGGAGGCGATGACCTGAGATGGCCGAGCGGTCCACCGTGCGGAAATCCATCTGCTGGCAATGCACCACACGCACGCGACCGTGACGAGACAGCCGCAGTGAAACGACAAAAGACAGGGGATAAAGTGGCGTGGAGCCTTTTGACAGGTACTGTCCAGAGAAACCTGCAGACGTCAACGACGCCTATCGACATTTCCTGACGGATGCCCACTGTCAAGCGACAGTAAATCATGGTTCGATGTTCTCTAGTCGCTAAGGGTGGCACAAAGAAGAGCCATTAAGTGTCATCCTTGCCCAGGAATATCAAACTGGCGAGCCAATTGAGGATAACTCAAGAATGTAACAACACAAGGGGCGTGCAGCCTTTTGACACATACTGTCCAGAGAAACTGGCAGACTGCAACGACGCCTATCAACGTTTCCTGGCGGATGCCCACTGTCAAGCAACAGTAAATCATAGTTTGAGGTTCTCTGGTAGCTAAGGGTGGCACAAAGAAGAGCCATTAAGTGTCATCCTTGCCCAGGAATATCAACCTGGCGTGTCAAACGAGGATACCGCAAGAATTTGACAACACAAACATGGAACCAAATCGAGATGTACGTGACACGGACCGCCAAGAGAAACTTCATGAGAGGGCAGAGACAGCGGGATTGCACGCAACAGATGGACAAAAATCCCTACTGACAGCTGCGGCGACGAACCCCCCCCCCCTCCCCTTATATTGTGCCTCGGAACAGTGGAACTACTGAGTGTGTCAGTGAACAGTGATTATACGGTTCTTAGTCCAATGCATATACGTGTGTTTCTGTCAGAGAAACTCTGACTCGTGTGTTTTGCAGGAGTTCGATTTATTGGTGTTTATTAGACTTGTATTTTGCAGGTGTTTTATTTATCGTTTTTTTTTTTAGACGTGACTATTGAACTTTCAGAGCTGTTTTATTTATCAATGTTTGTTCTTGTGTGATGTTTTAGATTTGTGATATTTTGTTTTGTAAATTCATTCGGACTGTGATCGATTAGCCTTTGCATGGGGCATATTTATAGTGAGGAACCCCTTAAGGGTGACAATCACATAATTAATTGTAGTTTCAGTATAATGACACAGTGCTCATTGTTTGCTAACTAACTGAAATATAGTAGAGTGATTAGATTAGTGCCACAAAGTTATTTTAAATCTACAAATTATTAGTTTTATAAGATATAGATTTTTTTTTGCGATAACCACTTTGTAAAACATGGTTTTTCTCTTATCATTTTTTTGCTTTTGCGGATTGTGCATTCCAATGATCTGCTTTATAATACTGATGTTATTTTCATGTTTTTTTTTAAATTGCTGTGGCACCTTTGCTATAAATTTTACTTGTTAATAGACAGTCATAAATTTTCCTGTGATCAGTTGGCTCTTGCAATGAGCAAATACTGGTGAACTCCATAAGGGTAACAACCAGAAATTGTTTTCATATTAATGACATAGGAACCATTGTTTTTACTTGCTGACCGAATTAGGTCTACACTATCTTTTAAATAGGTGTCACAGATTATTTTTTTCGCTTTGAAATTGGTAGATTCTAAAGATGTGTTGAAATTATTGTGTTTTAGCAAGTAGCTGGTGACCTTTTGCCTTTTCTTTACATTTTTAGTTTAAGTTGGGTGTGAGAAGCCTGCTTGGGAATGTCCTAGCATGGCCAGAAAATTCCCCGCACAGTCTTTTGCCGGAGCGTTGGGGTTATGAAAGGTCTCTGTTGGATTCCTTTCATGTTAATTTCTTAAATATGTTGTCATTTACGGCATAAATACCTCTTCTAAATTTACTGTGGTGTTTCTGACTATCTGGGAGGAGACTGAGCAGTGAAACGTGTTACTTTTACACATAAACAAGAACGATCTGTCACACTACTACACTTTAAAACACAGTTTATATGTAATTCATGTCACACAGTCTCATACGGAACCTACATCCGCTTGCTTTCATATACTGTATATGATAAGATACTGTCATCCCCCTTCCCTTCTGTGTGAAAGGATGAATGAGCAAATGTATTTGTAGTTGCATGCTGAATGGTAGCAGACAAGCCTGTCTGCTAGAGAACAGTAAGACCAACGTCGGAACAGGTAGCTATGCTTTCTAAAAGCAAAGAGGTTTCTATCCTTAGTATGGTCCTGTCTGTCCCTTGTCATGTTGGTATTGGAAGCTGCCTCTCTGGCCACTTCCGTTTGTATTTTGTGGCCACCCTCAGGAAGGGACCACGGCAGTCTGTCCCGGGCGAGCGTCTGAAGTGGTAAGTGCGTGTCTGCTAAGTCCGTAGGACAATGGATTTCTTTAGTTCAGCCTAACTGAAAATTTAATCACCTTTATTTCAGGTTTTGATCTAAAATATCTTATGTTATGTTAAATTGCAACGCAGTGAAATTCGAGAGTGAAGTTTAGAATATCTTCCAGTAGCTGCTTTGTCACTACTTTGTGAGTAAAGTGGAACCACGTGTTGATCAGTAACTCTAACTAAGAGCATCAATCTTAAATGCGAATGTGCGTGAGATTATAACGTCTCGTCTTGACAATATTTTTCAATACAGCAACTTTTCTTTATGTTCAACCCACGTGGGGTGTACTTTGTGAGACCAGCACCACGTGCTTATACAATTGTTTGACCCATCAGGTTAATAGTAAGACGATAGTAACCAGTTCGAGGTTTTTCTTTTGTAAATTGCTTTTCGATCTAATTTATTTTAATTATCAAAATTATGATGGAGTTACACTCTTTGTGTAAACTAAGTTGACCACGTGAAGCATGTGGTGTAATCATCAAAGTAGCCCTCAGCTATTCTTTTTGGGAAGATTTCACAGAGAGTTAGTATGAATTTAGTATACCAGTGTGTGGTAATTACATGACAGACAGGATTGCGCTTCGAATGTAACTTCTTTGGGTGAAAATGGAATCGGTTGGTTGTGGTTAATTTCCTGTTGCATATGTTTCAACGTTCTTCGTGTGTTATTTTATGAATACAGTGTTGTATGCAGTCTCCCAATCTTGGCTCCATATTTGATGTGTTCCGTAAGATTACAAACTCACATTTTCAAAGTCCTAAATAAGGCACCACTTTAGTTATGACTCAAGTTTAATATGCTGAAATCTCAATTATCAATGTTAAAATAAATTTCCAAATATAAATTGATTGATTTATTTTTATTTAAATAATCTTTCATATATATATATATATATATATATATATATATATATATATATATATATATATATATATATATCACCGATTGTCGTATAACGATTAAAAGATTATAATTAATGTTAGTCTGGTTGGGAATTTGGTAAGCTAGACTGGATACCTGGTGAAACAGTTGCTCAGTAATGCAAGGTTAACTTCCCCACATAGCTCACAGCTTTTAAACCGCTTTTACTGTCTATCAGTACCGCTAGCAGAAATAATTAAAGCAGCGACGTTACACCGTGTGTCATAAAGAAGCACTAGATCAGCTCGTCGTTGATGCACAAATTTAGTAACTCTACTTTGTCTAAGACTTTAGCTTACAATGTTGTGGTGAGCTGGGGAGTTAACTTTATGACAATTAATATTCGATATTCTGAATACCACGTTGCATATAAAAGTTCTATTTCTGTGAAATTTAAAGGATAAAGATTATGAAATTTCATGCATATGGAAATTGTGTGTAGCGATACATATTCATATAAGATTATGTTCCAGAAAGTGCTCCAATTATCACGAAATCGCCCACTTTTGCGGTAACCTCTTTTTCGTGGCTTATTAATTATTTCATTCTTTGTTTATAAATTTTATTATCAGCGATCTGTAAACTATGTACTCAGTCGTTCCAAGGGCAAGCAGCTATGACTCGTACGGTGCAACGAAACTTGATAGTAATTCGATGTGGCTCAGTGGACTAGTCCAAGTCCTTCAGTTTATTATTCCATAGTGCATAGTTTGTACAGCGTGTCTGCCTCCTTAGCTGAGCGGTCGGCGCGTCCCAATGCCATTCATAGGGCCGGATTCGATTCCCATCCAGGTCGTAGAATTTCTCCGTTCGGAGACCGGACCTGTGTTGTCATCATCATCATTTCATCGCCATCGACACGCAAGTTGTCCAATGTGGCGTCACCTGAAGAGACTTGCAACTTTGCGTTCCGACTACCCCAGGTTGAGTGTCCCAGTCGTCAATGCCTATTACGATCATTTCATTTGTACAGTGTACCGAGTACAGACAGGCAGCTACATTGGTGTCAGGTTTTAATGATTATAAAGAATCCGCCTCGATTGCAAATAGAAACCGGATGTTGACCTAGGTTTCGGCGTGGATGACCATGCCTTCTTCGGAACACACTAAAACTACAAAGTGCCTAAAGAGGCATGGTCCTACATTAATACAGAACGCCCAAAAGGGCAAGAAACTCGTATAAAACGTAAAATAAACGGTACTTGTGTACCATGTCAATAGCTGTACTTAGCTGAAACGTCAGAAGCGTGCTTCCTAACCGCAGCCAACGTTCGGTAGGCCGCGGGCTCTCAGGTAAACTGAGGTGGCGCGGGCAGCTAGGTTGAGAGACTGTTAGAAAGGAAAGCGCATGCGCAAATTGAGAAATCGTCTTCTTCCTTGTGATTGGCAGAAAATGTGTTACGAAAGTGATCCGATGACCGGGTCAAAGGCGCAGGAAGTTAATGCGTGTCTATGTATAATGTCCTAGCTCGAGGACTATTTTATAGAACTATAGAACGTGGATAGGGTGAAACTATATATATGGTATAGCAAATTCCACAGATGGTCAAAACGTATGCACGCAGGACAGAAAAAATACCATCAGCTACAAGCAGGCTAAAAATATGGGGGATGACTAATTCATTTTTCAGTTAGTTGGGATCGGTGATAGTATTTGATGACTACGCTTGGATAAGCGAGTAAAGTTACTGTATTAAATTCTAAGCGCTATTGACCAGAAAAGGGTATGACGGGCTTAATGTAACTGAGTGAAGGGACGTCCAACGTCGCGTTCATCGCCCTTAATATCTAACGACCGACAGAGGTCAAAGTGATTAGTGCTATCAGATGTTACCGAAATGGTTTGCAAAGTTATGTGTATCTGCGTCAAGAGACGTACAATTTCACTTCAACGTTTTTTAAAATAGGTTAAGGACTTATTTCCCAATTTTAAGCCAGAGCTAGGACTTGGAATGAATATGACTAAAAACATCCTTGAAACACCGTATTCGCCGGCCGGGGTGACCGAGCGGTTCTAGACGCTACTACAGTCTGGAACCGCGCGACCGCTACGGTCGCAGGTTCGAATCCTGCCTCGGGCATGGATGTGTGTGATGTCCTTAGGTTAGTTAGGTTTAAGTAGTTCTAAGTTCTCGGGGACTGATGACCTTAGAAGTTAAGTGCCATAGTGCTCAGAGCCATTTGAACCATTTTGAACACCGTATTCAGCTTGGATAATTATAAGTGGGAATGGCTATTTGGACCAGATTAGAAATATTGTAGCTTGTAAGAAGTGAGAATACTGTGGACATGTAGAAGAATCACTCATTATAAGGCGTTAAATGAAAGAAAAAAGCATGTGTATTGTATTAGTGTGCCAACGTTTGTAAGGGCAGCCGTCGTAACTAAGATTTAGGGAACCTAGAGCGTGACTGAACGAACTGACCATCCGTGACACCAAACGACCGCATGAATGAACCTAGGTCAACATCCTGTTTCTATTTGCAGTCGAGGCGGATTCTTTATAATCATTAAATTATTCACGATTGCTGATGCGGTGCAATGTTAAAAGTTCTCAAGTGTCAGGTTTTGTTGGAAGGGGAGTTAAAACGTGTCACCAGTCACTGATGGCCACTGTGCGACGTAGGGACAGGGCCGTAGCGAGACGACACGTGTTACACGGGCGGCAGCAGCGGAAGCGGCCACTCTGCTGTGGCGAGCTGGTACTACACGGCCCTCCAGCCCACTACACTACGCTACACTACAGCGTCCGCGGCCGCCTCCCGGAGAGTGCTCTGCGAGACTCGAGTGCGTGGCCGCTGCGTGCAACAGCCAGTGTGTACACACACACGTCACTGCCGCGGCAGGACACGGGGACTCCAGTATCAACAGGTTGGCGGCTACCGTGCTGCCGGAAAACATTTCGCTACGCACCGACTGTTGTACCGCTTACGACAAAGGGGTTGAATAGAGGGTTAAAATGTACGGAGAAATTAATTATACAATTCGCTGATGATATAGCTATTATTAGTCACAGTGAGGAAGAATTACAGGGCTGTAGGGTGGAGTAAAGGGTCCTAGAGCAGACTCTACACCAATGGTTCCCACCCTGTAAGACACCATTACCCCTTAGTGTAATCAGATATTAACTACACTACTGGCCATTCAAATTGCTACACCACGAAGATGACGTGCTACAGACGCGAAATTTAAACGACAGCAAGAAGATGCTGTGATATGCAAATGATTAGCTTTTCAGAGCATTCACACAAGGTTGGCGCCCGTGGCGATACCTACAACGTGCTGACATGAGGGACGTTTCCAACCGATTTCTCATACACAAACAGCAGTTGACCGGTGTTGCCTGGTCAAACGTTGTTGCGATGCTAAGTGTAAGGAGGAGAAATGCGTACCATCAAGCTTCCGACTTTCATAAAGGTCGGATTGTAGCCTAACGCGATTACGGTTTATCGTATCGCGACATTGCTGCTCGCGTTGGTCGAGATCCAATGACTATTAGCAGAATATGGAATCGGTGGATTCAGGGGGATAATACGGAACGCCGTGCTGGATCCCAACGGCCTCGTATCACCAGCAGTCGAGATGACAGGCACCTTATCCGCTTGGCTGTAACGGATCGTGCAGCCACGTCTCGAGTCGTGAGTGAACAGATGGGGACGTTTGCAAGACAACAACCATCTGAACGAACAGTTGGGCGACGTTTGCAGCAGCATGGACTATCAGCTCGGAGCCAATGGCTGCGGTTACCCTTGACGCTGCATCACAGACAGGAGCGCCTGCGATGGTGTACTCAACGACGAACCTGGGCGCACGAATGGCAAAACGTCATTTTTTCGGATGAATCCAGGTTCTGTTTACAGCATCATGATGGTCGCATCCGTGTGTGGCGACTTCGCGGTGAACGCACATCGGAAGCGTGTATTCGTCATCGCCATACTGGCGTATAACCAGGCGTGATGGTATGGGGTGGCATTGGTTGAACGTGTCGGTCACCTCTTGTTCGCATTGACGGCGCTTTGAACAGTGGACGTTACATTTCAGATGTGTTACGACCCGTGGCTCTACCCTTCATTCGATCCCTGCGAAACCCTACATTTCAGCAGGATAATGCACGATCGCATGTTGCAGGTACTATAGGGCCTTTCTGCATACAGAAAATGTTCCTCTGCTGTCCTGGCCAGCACATTCTCCACATCTCTCACCAACTGAAAACGTGTGGTCAATGGTGGACGAGCAACTGGCTCGTCACAATACGCGAATCACTACTCTTGATGAACTGTGGTATCGTGTTGAACGTGCATGGGCACCTGTACCCGTACCCGCCATTCAAGCTCTGTTTGATTCAATGACCAGCCGTATCAAGGCCGTTATTACGGTCAGAGGTGGTTGTTCTGGGTACTGATTTCTCAGGATCTATGCACCCAAATTACGTGAAAATTTAATCACATGTCAGGTCTAGTATACTATATTTGTCCAATGAATACCCGTTTATCATCAGCATTTCTTCTTGGTGTAACAATTTTAATGGCCAGCAGTGTGGTACCCCTACCTTGTCCCTCTTCATCATCAACGTAACTGTACTGTAAGATGTAAACGAATTTTCTTAGAACACCTATTTTTAAAATGAAGGAACATAGACATTTATTTTTTGCAGATATTTTATTGAACCACAAACTTGAGTCAACGAGACAATTGGTGCTACTTATAAGTAACACCTCTTTTTCTATACAGAATGGCGAGGCAACTGCCAGTGCATCACGATCTTTACGTAGAGTTCATACTGAGAAAGCTAAGCTTACTGTCCATACTGAGGGTAAAAATGTTACACAACACCCTTCCTGTGGAACACTCTTCTCCCTGCCGGCTCATGCTTCACCCATACCCTGGACTGCCATTTAAAATCTAACAAGCTACAATATGCGCCCTATATGTAATACATGGAGCCAAAGGCTATTTACAATTTGTACACAAACCAGATGGCAGTTGTAAGAGTCGAGGGACATGAAAGGGAAGCAGTGGTTGGGAAGGGAGTGAGACAGGGTTGTAGCCTCTCACCGATGTTATTCAATCTGTATATTGTGCAAGCTGTAAAGGAAATAAAAGAAAAATTCGGAGTAGGTATTAAAATCCATGGAGAAGAAATAAAAACTTTGAGGTTCGCCGACGACATTGCAATTCTGTCAGAGACAGCAAAGAACTTGGAAGAGCAGTTGAACGGAATGGACAGTGTCTCGAAAGGAGGATATAAGACGAACATCAACCAAAGCAAAACGAGGATAGTGGAATGTAGTCGAATTAAGTCGGGTGATGCTGAGGGAATTAGATTAGGAAATGAGACACTTAAAGTAGTAAATGAGTTTTGCTATTTGGGGAGCAAAATAACTGATGATGGTCGAAGTAGAGAGGATATAAAATGTAGACTGGCAATGGCAAAGAAAGCGTTTCTGAATAAGAGAAATTCGTTAACATCGAGTATAGATTTCTGAAAGTATTTGTAAGGAGTTACACATGGAAGTGAAACATGGACGATAAATAGTTTGGACAGGAAGAGAATAGAAGCTTTCGAAATGTGGTGCCACAGAAGAATGCTGAAGATTAGATGGGTAGATAGCATGGATAATGAGGGGGTATTGAAAAGAATTGGGGAGAAGAGAAATTTGTGGCACAACTTGACTAGAAGAAGGAATCGGTTGGTAGGACATGTTTTGAGGCATCAAGGGATCACCAGTTTAGTATTGGAGGGCAGCGTGGAGGGTAAAAATCATAGAGGGAGACCAAGAGATGAATACACTAAGCAGATTCAGAAGGATGTAGGCTGCAGTAGGTACTGGGAGGTGAAGAAGCTTGCACAGGATAGAGTAGCATTGAGAGCTGCATCAAACCAGTCTCAGGACTGACGACCACAACAACAACAACAACAACAACAACAACATGTAATTGTTTGTAAATGAATTGACTGCTGGACTCCTTATTTCTAAACTGTTGAAACTTGAATACTTCAGAACAGCAGTTGTTTCTGTCTGATCACTGTCACTAATAATAATAGTATGCAATGTATGTGTGAAGCCAGTGGATATGTGAGGAAGGTGTCTATAGATTCATTTCACGAGCTATAACCTCCACAATATTTTGCGGCACATTAATGGTAGTATTTCCAAACAAAGTACTTATTAGTAACTTATATAACCAATGTTACAGTCTTTTGAAGTAGTGACAATGATTTTTTAAAAATGCTTCATTTCCCCTGGCCCTCTTGTTTTTACCCTTCAGGAAGTTTCATTTTACCCCTCATGGTGTAATTACGCTCAGGATGGGAACCACTGCTCTATGCTTTCAGAGTGAATCGAAGGAAGACGAAAGTAATGACCAGTGGTAGAAATGAGATTAGCGATAAACTTATCAAAAGTATTTGTACTTACCACGAAGAGGACGAAGTGAAGCTATTCTGCTACCTCGGAAGCAAAATAACACGTGAAAGTCGAAGCAAGGATGACACAAAAAGAGCAAATTTGGCAAGTGTAGAGGACCATCCTCGCCAGAAGAAGTCTACTAATATCAAACACAGGCCTTCATTGAAGTAATAAGTTACTGAGAACATGCACTGGAGCATTACAATTTACGGAAGTGATTCTGGACTGTGGGAAAGAAATGAGGAGGTTCTACGCGAATCGGCGAGGAGAGAAACATGTAGACAACATTAGTAAGGGGAGGGGCCACGATGATAGAACCTGTGTTGAGACACCAAGCACTAAGTTTCATGGTATGAACTTGTAGAAGTTAACAGCTGCAGGAGAAGACAGAAACTGGAATACACCCACCAACTAATTGAGGAAGTAGGACTGCTACTCTGAGGTGACGAGATTGGCACAGGAAAGGAATTCGTGGCGATCGGCAGCAAACCAGTAGGAAAACATGAAGAAGAACAGCCTTCTCAACTTGTACGGAAGCATTCAGTGAAGCAGCGACTCAAAAATGAAATTATGAAAAAAAAGACGAACTCACCGAGTGTGAGGCCAAATTTGGGACCGTTTTCGTGGCTTCCTTGCAAGTAGAGCTGGGCACGTCGTCCTCAACAAGAGAAAATCGACAGACGTAAAAGCTATTTCACCAGTATCGCAAGACAAGCAAATAAGAGTCGTCGGTGCGTAACATGTATACGGGGTAAGCCAGTTAAGGCAGACACAGGAGCACTGCTGTTTCTCTGGAAACTTTGGAAGTATCCACAGAGTAGTGGCGCTACGCTGCGTCGAGTTTCACATCACGAAAATATGGCTCTGAGCATTGTGGGACTTAACATCGGAGGTCATCAGTCCCCTAGAACTTAGAACTACTTAAACCTAACTAACCTAAGGACACCACACACGTTCATGCCCGAGGCAGGATTCGAACCTGCGACCGTAGCGGTCGCGCGGTTCCAGACTGTAGCGCCTAGAACCGCTCGGCCAATCCTGCCGACCGTCGTGTTTCACATCACGAAAATATGTAATGTGAAATTTCGCAGAAACCCAACAGTACCAAACGAGGGAATACCGCAAAAACGTGCAAGCAGATGAAACTTCCAGACGCAAGTTTAAGGGGAGGTTTACTATCTTTTGGTTCAAAAAATCGATTTTTTTAAATTGCATTTTTGGATCCATAAAAGTGTTTATAATCCACCCCTGAAACGGTTTTCCCGAATACGGAACGGTAATGTTTCTTATTCGCGGTTGAACAAAAAAAAATGCACCTGCCTGAAATCGACCTTTTTCACGCACCAGATTTTTTCTTTAGGAGGACGAATTATTGTACCGGTGCTTGGGAGGAAACACACAAAATTCAAATGAAAGCTTGAACGGGTGTGTTTGGAAGTTAGCCCCCAAGCATTTGCATTCTGGTGCGAAGACTGTGAAGATTGCGACTTTCCTGGCCGTGAGCAGCTTCAACGACGGGTAATCAGCAATTCTGATGACCGTGACAACGATGGACGTCACCCTGGGACTCTATTCGACGCAGTTCGCCAAACATTCGGACGACCACCGGATTCAAGAGGCCGAAAACTGCTTGTCACCGGCCGTACGAGCGGCTCTGGAGCAGCGCAGGGTGGCCCAGATCGAGCAGAACGCCCTCTATGAGGAAGAGGAAGGACTAGTTTACGTACCCGGAATAGCATACTGAACGTACGTTGCATAATATTGCATTTATATGTGGTCAAAACTTCAAACGCGTTTTTCTCGAAATGACGTATTTTTTAACGCGCGGTATGGTAACTTCAAATCTACTGAACCAATGTGCATGATTCTTTATTTCCGCCGAAGCTAAGTAAATTATCTAGGAGTGGTATCATTTTTATTCCGATCCATCAACTATAAGTATTTTTACTTCGCCGACGAAGTTGAAAAATCGATGATAAAACCCTATTCTTTTTCAAATGGCCGCCATTTTGTTTCCTTTGGTCCAAATAACTTAAGCGAGCTACAACTCCTAAAGAATCTTATATACTTCGCTAACGTCGACGCAATTTTGATTTTAGACGAGCCGGCTGACCTGTGACATACCGCGCGTGGAGGTCTACATCGAAATTTTGTTTCGTTCTGACGGCACTTCCGCCTTTGCTCTTCGACATTTCCCGGTCGAAAAAATTCCAGTTTGTAGATAAAATATCAATAAACATTTTCACCTAATTCGACATTGATATCTATCACACATCCCGAGAAAAACTTCTGAAAGAACATGCTTTTTTCGGGCCAAAGATAGTAAACCTCCCCTTAAACTGTTGCAAAGTGTGTTTTGTTTAAATACATTTCCTGTTAACGCCAAGCGTGATTAATGTGTGAGATGAAATTCAGGCAGTTCACACAGATCTGCAATACTATTAATTTTTGTGAATGGCAACAAAATTCAGGTCGAAAACAGTGTAGAAGTAAGTCCGACCTCATTCATGAGCTTTTTTTGCCAACCGCTCACGAAAAAAATACTGAACTATGAAGTCATGATTTGATTTATAAATCTTTACATTGCAGAACACGTGAATTTTGGGAAGGAAGGACAAAAGGCAGATCGGGTTTAACGTCCCGTCGACATCGAGGTCATTGTAGCACAAGCTCAGATTGTGTCAAGGAGGGAGAAGGAAGTCGGCCGTGCCCTTTCGAAGGGACCATCTCGGCAATTGCTTGGCGTGATTTAGGGAAATAACGGAAAACCTAAATCTGCACGGCCGGACGCGGGTTTGAACCGTCGTCTTCCCGAATGCGAGTCCAGTGTGCTAACCACTGCGCCACCTCGCTCAGTGTGAACTTCGGGACCAGAGACGTGGAACTGACTGCGGTCGCGACATTACAGTTATCAGATCCACAAGTTGGTTTGTGGCATGCTGCATGGAGTGGGGGCTCATGTCTTTCCTTATCGACGAAAGCATACACCGTCGGTCCACGAAGTTTAGGGACTGAATAAATAAAAAATAGAGAAACGTTAAAGTGATCGTTTTAATGCTCCAGGTACTCCACATACTCTACCCCTTTTGGGTGCAACGCACAGAACGTTCACACAAGCATGTGAAACTAACAGAAAAGTCTTTCTTTGCGATATTGTTCAACTCGCCCGTCACCCTGGCGCTATTGTCGACTAAGTAGTCCAAGTGTTAACGTCCGATGCGATTTTCCGCACTTCACAGTTTTATGGTAGGCCTGTACCCGCGATGTTTTTCCCCGGAAAAGAATTTTTGTATTTTGAACTTCGAAGAATCCACTAGATGCGTAGAGACGTCGTCGTTTTCATTCAGGGATCAAAGTATACGGAACACTCTTTGCATACGAATTTGAAGCCATTTTGACTATTTTTCGACCGTGACTGTCTCAAGAAATATGTAAAGGTTTTTTAAAAATTACCGCTACCATCTGTTTAACAGAGTTTCTATTTCTTCATCAGTTCCATTGTATACAATGAATGTGTCATCAACATATCTGCAGTAGTGTACCATTTTCTGGGTTATTATGCCTTTGTTGTTGAGAGTTTATTTTCAAGGTGGTTAACGAATTATCACACAGATTCAATAATTTACGCAACAACATCCAGTTCACCATAGAACATGAGAAAGATAACAAAATTAATTTTCTAGACGTGACAATAACTAACACACACCAAACCCTAAATATCAATGTATACAGAAAACCAACATACACAGACACAGTCATTAATAAATCTTCCACACATCCCAACTCACATAAACAAGCTGCATTCAGATCCTTCTTCAACAGAGCACACACCGCGCGAGGTGGCGCAGTGGTTAGCACACTGGACTCGCATTCGGGAGGACGACGGTTCAATCCCGTCTCCGGCCATCCTGATTTAGGTTTTCCGTGATTTCCCTAAATCGTTTCAGGCAAATGCCGGGATGGTTCCTTTGAAAGGGCACGGCCGATTTCCTTCCCAATCGTTCCCTAACCCGAGCTTGCGCTCCGTCTCTAATGACCTCGTTGTCGACGGGACGTTAAACACTAACCACCACCACCACCACCACCACCACCACCACCACCACCACCACCACCACCACCACCACCACCACCACCACCACCTCAACAGAGCACAGAAATTCCCACTTAATGCTGCCGACTACGAGACAGAAATGAACACTATCAGATACATTGCACATAGTAATAGCTATCACGAACATGAAATTGACACACTATCACAACGCACAACTAAATATGACAAGACACAATGTGACACAGCTTCCTCACACAGCATCCAAAACCCAAGTACATACCGTTAACTGTTTAGAAAAACAGACATCAACAACAACTTAAAAAAGGTGGCCAAACGGGAAGAAATTTTAAAACCCACTATAAAGAACATATTGACTATTTCAGAGTAGGCAAACCGGATAAAGCAGCTATAGCGAAACATATAAATGAAACAGGACACAGTGTTACAATAGACAACGATCTCAAAGTACTACATAATTTAGAAACGAGCGGGAAAACGGATTTCTTGAAAGAAATGGAAATATTCATCCATGGCCACATGGTGAATAACGAGATCCTGAATGAAATGGCAGACTTCAAAAATTCACATTTCTTTTCCAGTTTCACTACAGTACTCCTAGAACAAAAGATACATATCATGACAGTCGTTTGACTCTAGCCCCAGAAATAGCTTAGAAATATGTAAAATAAATAGTTTATATCATGATATGTAACAGATGCTCAATGTGTAATGTATTTCGTCAACCTACATCTGTAATACGATAGCAAGACGTGCAGAAGACATGGGAACATTTGACACCACATAGATCGACAAATCGATAGTCAAATCTAAACCAGCTGTATTTCGACCACCATCTTGTCCACTGCACTACAGAACTGTTTGTGATCGTGTTTCCAAGTTACTGCTATGTTAGTGACAATTTGTGAACAGTGACCAAGAGAGCCACGGAAATGGATACACCTCAGCGCATCACAACGAGACTGCCACGTCAGAAGAACAAAGTGAGTCACCGTTACAAAACATTTTCGTGCAAACATCAGTCCAGCTTCCACAGTGACATCGCCTCTTACTAAGTTTTCTCTTCTTCCACAGGATGACCACAGCGATTACGAAAAGACTATGTAACATCAGTATGATCTTATTGTAAAGTAGTTGTTGTAATGCCATTTAGCCTGAAGATGAGGTATTATCTCGAAACACGTCGCTAAATAAATAAGTAATGCAATAGTTGGCAAAGCTTGTGACTGGTAGCTGTAATTTAAGAAAACCTTTAGTCTCTGCATACATTTTTCTGTTCTTCAAACCATTCTGGATATCTACAACATTTGATTCACTAATACTGACAGCATCTGATTTGTAAGCTGGTGGCTCCACTGCGATTTGTGATGCAAGCACGCTGATACACTACGCTCGCACGTCCACTACTACCAACAACTTACTCGTACGTTGTTTACAGTTGTTACTTCAAGCTGACTCCGTAAAGTACCGCGCCTACGTCGCATGCACGCCAGGAATGAAATCAGTCTCGAAACTTTTAGACCAGCTGTAACCATCGTCGTTTACTTACCGCCCAGTTTTGTGTTTCTGTTAGCGGTAAAATTTTCTAACTGCCCACCCGTTCCACAATAACGGCAATTTATAAAGTAATGAAGTTACCTTTTTTTTAAATTTATAAAACATAGCTACAGCAAATTATAGTACTTAATGTCGGCCCCGATAGCTGAGTAGTCAGCGTGACGGATTGCAGTCCTACGGGCCCGGATTAGATTCTCGGCTGAGTCGGAGATTTTCTCCGCTCAGGGACTGCGTGTTGTGCTGTCTTCATCATCATTTCATCCCTATCCGGCGCTCAGGTCACCCAATGTGGCGTCGAATGTAATAAGACCTGCACCAAGGCGGCCGGACCTGCCCCGTAAGGGGCCAATGACGCCAAACGCTCATTTCCGTAGCACTTAATAATAATTGCTTACCAAATACACTGCTGGCCACCGTAAATGCAACACCCTGAAGGAAGCATACGAATCAAGTGAAATTTACACCATGGGTTTGCAGCGATGAGATATGCAACTGGTTAGAATTTCAGCGCAGACGCACATCACGCGTGGCTGTGGCGCCACCTCATAGCGCCATTTAAGGCTTGGCGATTTCGACGAGTGTACGTTCGGCACGTGTGTTTACCTTGTGGTTGTTTCACAAGACGATCAGTTATGCCTCGTAGACAACTGCGAACATCTTTTGATCAAGTATCCGAGTTCGACAGAGGAAGGATAGTGGCTTACCGAGATTGTGGATTATCATACAGAGAAATCGCTAGTCGTGTTGGACGAAACCAAACAACTGTAATGCGGATATGTGACCGTTGGATGCAGGAGGGTACGACGGACCGACGTGGTCGATCGCATTCACCTCGGTGCACCACTGCACGTGCTGATAGGCAAATTGTGCGCGTGGCAGTGACGGATCGCTCAGTGACATCCCGAACCATAGCACAGCACATTGCGTCTGTAACGCATCATCCAGTGTCTGCGCGTACCATTCGACGCCGTTTACAGCAGAGTGGTCTGTCCGCAAGACGTCCATTGCTTCGTCTACCATTGACGCAGAACCACAGACGTCTCCGTCGCCAATGGTGTGATGACAGACGGATGTGGACGGCAGAATGGAATGACGTTGTCTTTACTGACGAGGCACGCTTCTGTGTGCAGCACCACGATGGTCGGATTCGAGTGTGGAGACACCGTGGAGAGAGGATGCTGGACAGCTGCATTATGCACCGCCACACTGGTCTTGCACCGGGTATTATGGTCTGGGGCGGTATTGGATATTACTCTCGCACGCCTCTAGTACGCATTGCCGGTACTTTAAATAGCCGGCGCTACATATCCGAGGTGCTGGAGCCAGTTGTCCTTCCTTACCAACAGAATAATGCGCGACCACACGTGGCACGCATTGTCCAAAGGTTCTTCGTCAATAACCAGATTGAATTGCTTCCCTGGCCGGCTCGCTCTTCGGATCTTTCGCCGATAGAAAACATGTGGTCCACGGTTGCTCAACGAGTGACCCAGATTACATCCCCAGCTGCCACACCAGATGATCTTTGGCAACGTGTGGAAGCTGCTTGGGCTGCTGTACCCCAGGAACACATCCAACGTCTCTTTGACTCAATGCCGAGACGTGTGGCAGCGGTGATCTCCAACAATGGCGGCTACTCTGGCTACTGATTCTGGCAGGAACCACAGGTCACAGACGTCTGTAAACGTAATCATTTGATACTTGGTCAACATGTTATCTACAAAATAAATTTTGTTGTGCTACCTCTTGTCTTTCTTGGTGTTGCATTTACGGTGGCCAGCAGTGTATTTTGTCACGCTTGACATGTATTCGCAGTTGCCAATACGAACAAGGGAATGACGACGACAAACATTTGTGCATCACCGGGACTCGAACCTGGCTTTCCTATTTTACGCAAACTATCCCTTTAACAACATAGGGTATCCATCCATGACTCACGACCAGACCCAAACTTACTTATATCATACACCATGTATCTACATCTTGCACTCGTACAACCATTTTCTACATTCCCGTACAGAGGAGACATTTCAACTGGAAGTCGCTTGCCCGGTGTCCACGGACAAATACGGTATTGTAGCGCCTGTGTTGTTCAGACGTACGATGCAGCGTTGCTGCGGATGTGCATGCATGGCCGTGAAGCTTGCTGGGGTAGCATAATGGGAAAGCAACCACTCGCCATAAGCGGGAAGTCCGGGTTCGAGTCCTAGTCAGGCACGAATTTCCGCTGTCGCCATCCCCTTATACAGCTAATGGTTGTTCATATCCGCAATTGCGAATACATTTAATGTATTTCATAACGGTTGTAGTCGCCGCAGAGTGTTCATTCGGACATGCATGCATGTCTAAAGGAATCAAGGTCAGTTGCCAACACGAGTAACTCAGAAGTAGATATCATCCGAGTAGTGAAGCAAATCATTTAATGAAAGCACATCTTGCAATCCTGGCTCTGTATCAATTAGGTACATTTCAGAGTATGCTCATACACCAGCGCCATACTTAACACTCAAATACAACCTCTCGCTCGACGGGAGGTCTGTAACCAACGACTGGAAAGTTGCACAGGTCACACCAATAATCAAGAAAGGTAGTGGAAGTAATCCACTAAATTACAGGCCCATACTGTGTGGCTGGTCCCGGCGGAGGTTCGAGTCCACCCTCGGGCATGGGTGTGCGTGTTTGTCCTTAGGATAATTTAGTGTAAGTAGTGTGTGAGCTTAGGGACTGATGACCTTAGCAGTTATGTCCCATAAGATTTCACACACACACACACACACACACACACACACACACACACACACACACATACATACATACATACATATCGTTAACGTCGATATGCAGCAGGCTTTTGGAACATATATTGTGTCCGAACATTATGAATTACCTCGAAGAGAACGGTCTATTTACAGATAGTCAATTAAGTGCTTTTGACAAGGGATTTCAAGTTGATGCCGTATTTCTAGATTTTAAGAAGGCTTTTGACACTGTACCTAATGATCGGCTTGTAATCAAATTGCGTGCTTATGTAACATCGCCTCAGTTATGTGACTGGATTGATTTCCTGCTAGAGGTCACAGTTCGTAGTAATTGACGGAAAGTCATCGAGTAAAACAGAAGTGATTTCTTGCATTCCCCAAGTAGTGTTACATGTCCTCTGCTGTTCCTGATCTATATAAAAGATTTAGGAGAAAATCTGAGCAATCGTCTTAGTTTGTTCACAGATGCTGCTCTCGTTGATCGTCCAGTAAGGTCATCAGAACCGGCAATCCTGATTTAGGTTTTCCGTGATTTCCCTAAATCGCTCCAGGCAAATGCCGGGATGGTTCCTTTGAAAGGGCACGGCTGACTTCCTTCCCCATCCTTCCCTAATCCGATGAGACCGATGACCTCGCTGTCTGGTCTCCTTCGCCAAACAACGTCAGTCATCAGAATACCAAACCTGCCGGCCGTGGTGGCCAAGCGGTTAAAGGCGCTACAGTCTGGAACCGCGCGACCGCTACGGTCGCAGGTTCGAATCCTGCCTCGGGCATGGATGTGTGTGATGTCCTTAGGTTAGTTAGGTTTAGGTAGTTTTAAGTTCTAGGGGACTGATGACCTTAGCAGTTAAGTCCCATAATGCTCAGAGCCATTTGAACCAATACCAAAACTAATTGCAAAACGATTTAGAAAAGATACCTGTATGGTCCGAAAATTGGCAATTGATTCTAAATAATGGAAAGTGTGAAGTCATCCATATGAGTGCTAAAAGGAATCCATTAAACTTCGCTTACACGATAAATCTATCAAATCTGAAGGGCGTAAATTCAACTAAATACCTAGGAATCAGAAATTGGAAGGAACACATAGAAAATGTTGTGGCGAAGGCAAACCAAACACTGCGTTTTATTGGCAGGACACTTAGAAAATGTAACGGTTCCTCTAAACAGACTGCCTACACTGAGCTTCTGCGTCCTCTTTTGGAGTACAGCTGCGCGTTGTGGGATCGTTGCCAGATGGAATACATCGAGCAAGTTCGAAGAAGAGCAGCAGGTTTTGTATTGTCGAGAAATATGGGAGAAAGTGTCACGGCGGAATCTTCTCACCAAATTTCCAACACCTACTTTTTCCTCCGAATGCCAAAATATGTTGCTGACGCGAACATACATAGCGAGACACGATCATCATCATAAAATAAGGTCAATCAAACTTCGTAAGTGAAGATGCAGCTGTTCGTTTTCTTTCTGCGCGCTGTTCGAGAGTGGAATAAATGTAAATGCCGTGTGAGTAGGGCCTCCCGTCGGGTAGACCGTTCGCCGGTGCAAGTCTTTCGATTTGACGTCACTTCGGCGACTTGCGCGTCGATGGGGATGGAATAATAATGATAATCATGATGATTAGGACAACAGAACACCCAGTCCCTGAGCGGAGAAAATCTCCGACCCAGCCGGGAATGGAACCCGGGCCCTTAGGATTGACATTCTGTCGCGTTGACCACTCAGCTACCGGGGTAGGACGAGAGCGGAATGATAGAGAATTATTGAGAAGGTGGTTCGATGAACCCTCTGCCAGGCACTTTTGCAGAGTATCCATGTAGCTGTAGATGTTGATGGAAAAAAAAAATGGTTCAGATGGCTCTGAGGACTATCGAACTGAACTTCTGAGGTCATCAGTCCCCTAGACTTAGAACTACTTAAACCTAACTAACCTAAGGACATCACACTCATCCATGCCAGAGGCAGTCTTCGAACCTGCTACCGTAGCGGTCGCGTGGTTTCAGACTGTAGCGCCTAGAACCGCTCGGCCACCCCGTCCGGCGATGATGAACAGTGCATCATTTTTCTTAACAAAACAGTCACTGCAATAGCCTGTTTTTCCAAAATTTTACAACAATGTAATGAAAACGGGTTTAAAATCGACACCACCATCGACCACCACGAAAGCTGTAGGTAATGCCTCAGCGTGGAACATAAATTTCTTTTATTAAACTAGGAAGACATGTATTTCCTACTCTGCTATGAAATGGCGCTTGTACCATTCTGCTTTCCGTAGGTTGGGACGCAGGTCCTGCGTGAGTTCGTTGAACTCCCCATCAGACAGCTGGGTACCTCCGCTACGTCAGAGCGCGGATTCAGACGCTGCAATTGCCCGACAATTCCCCATCCTGTCTCCGTGAGCCGCCTCGGCATCGCGTCTTTATTTACAACCCCCCTCTCCACAGCCTCAGTAGAGAGAGATGGGGGCGAAAGTGGCTGGCGTAGGTAGAGGGTGGGGGTAGGATACTGGGAGAGGGGGTGGAAGAGAGAGGGGGTGGGAGTGAGAGGGGGGAGAGGGCGAGAGAGAGAGATACAGGAGAGACAGACCAGCCACCATAAACCTTTCGGCCGCCAATAAATTTCCATACAGACTGCTCGGGAGCGACGCCCGGCGAGCACATAACTTACGGGGCTGTCGCTGTTTGCATTTCCATAGCGGCCACGGGCGCCCGACACCACCGTAGGAGTAGGGAGGGAGGGAGGGAGGGAGGGAGGGAGGGAGGGAGGCAAGGAGAAGAAGCAGAAGAAGAAGACGTCTCGGGCCGGCCGCTGGCCGCGCTAGTTTCGGGTTTTATGGTCGGCACTAAATCAGCCTCGCGACCGCATTAATTGTCCGCAGATGGCTGTCCGGGCGGCGGCCGGGCACTAAATCCGACTTACCGGCGGGCCGTCGCCGCTGCTCCTCGGGTCCGTTTCATCCGCGCGCCACTTTGCGCGCATTACACGCCGGCGGTCGCCCGCGCCGGACTCTACAGCGGCCGAGGCGACGATAAGGCCCCGCCCCGCCCCGCCCGGCCCTAATACCCGAATTAGCAGCCTATAAATACCCGCGCCAGCTTCGACACTGCGCGGCGCCGACGGGACGCGCAGTCCGCCGTTTAAGAAGTGGTCGCCGTTGACGGCCGGCCGTTTCGCGCCCCGCGTAATTGAGCCGAAAGCGACGAGAGTCTCTCTCTGTCGCGAGAGGCGATTTTATGGAGCGGTCCACGCGTAGCAGAGAGCGCTTACTGCCTGTAAACGGCGTTTCAATGGACGTTACTGCACAGCCAACTAACCCGCCCTTGCCACATCGTATACGTCATATCTACACCGTATTGACACTAAATCTGTATTTAACAGGACCTTAGTAGACCCTGAACCCTAAAAATACCTATCCTCGTGTGCTGCACGTTACCTACGCCAGTAAATTGCTACGGTGATTTAGCAGAAAACCTTGCAAATGAGTGTTTCCAAGTAGAGAAAGATATTTCACAATCCAGTCAGGAGCTTTAGTTTTGCTAAGCCTACACCCTTCCAAACGCAGCAGATGACTGTTACAGGAAACACGCAACGCACACATACGCCGGAGGATGTCCACGCCCTGCGCAGCCGATTATAAAAGACTCCTAGCACCGCCGGATAGTACACTACTGGCCATTAAAATTGCTACACCAGAAGAAATGCAGATGATAAACGGCTATTCAGTGGACAAATATAATATACTAGAATTGTCATGTGATTACATTTTCACGCAATTTGGTTGCGTAGATCCTGAGAAATCAGTACCCAGAAAAACCACCTCTGGCCGTAATAACGGCCTTGTTACGCCTGGGCATTGAGTCAAACAGAGCTTGGATGGCGTGTACAGGTACAGCTGTCCATGCAGCTTCAACACGATACCACAGTTCATCAAGAGAGTGACTGGCGTATTGTGACGAGTCAGTTGCTCGGCCACCATTGAACAGACGTGTTCAATAGGTGAGAGATCTGGAGAATGTGCTGGCCAGGGCAGCAGTCGAACATTTTCTATATCCAGAAAGGCCCGTACAGGACCTGCAACATGCGGTCGTGCATTATCCTGCTGAAATGTTGGGTTTCGCCGGGATCGAATGAAGGGTAGAGCCACGGGTCGTAACACATCTGAAATGTAACGTCCACTGTTCGAAGTGCCGTCAATGCGAACAAGAGGGGACCAGACGTGTAACCAATGGCACCCCATACCATAACGCCAGTAAGGCGATGACGAATACACGCTTCCAATGCGCGTTCACCGCGATGTCGCCAAAGACGGATGCGACCATCGCGATCCCGTAAACAGAACCTGCATTCAACCGAAAAATTGACGTTTTGCCATTCGTGCACCCATGTTCGTCGCTGAGTATACCATCACAGGCGCTCCTGTATGTGATGCAGCGTCAAAGGTAACCGCAGCCATGGTCTCCGAGCTGATAGTCCATGCTGCTGCAAACGACGTCGAACTGTTCGTGCAGTGGTTGTTATCTTCCAAACGTCCCTATCTGTTGACTCAGGGATTGAGACGTGGCTGCACGATCCGTTACAGCCATCCGGATAAGATGCCTGTCATCTGGATTGCTAGTGATACGAGGCCGTTGGGATCCAGCACGGTGTTCCGTATTACCCTCCTGAACCCATCGATTCCATATTCTGCTAACAGTCATTGGATCTCGGCTTAACATCTGGGGTCATCAGTGCCCTAGACTTAGAACTACTTAAACCTAACTAACGTAAGGACATCACACACATCCATGCTCGAGGCAGGGTTCGAACCTGCGACCGTAGCAGCAGCGCGGCTCCAGACTGAAGCGCCTAGAACCGCTCGGTCACAATGGCCGGCGAAGAGTTGGAGGCGTCCAACCATTTGGCGCCTAGTGGTAGTTTCACTCACGACAGGTGCACGTGAACTTTCGACCAACTTCGCCGTTTTCGAGATACACCTTCACATCCTCTGCAAAATAATAATGTCCTTTGTCAGAGTCGCCTGTGTCAATGGATTTCCCCGTTTCCAGCCCATACCTTCGCTAGTGTGATCCCCCGTCGTGTCTGAACCACGTACATACTTTTGTTGCCGCGTGACGTGCCCTCAACGCCACCAGGCGGCATCCAACGTCGCAGTCGGGGATGGCCATCATGTTCTGGCTGATCAGTGTGTATGACAGACTTCTGTTCATTTATAGGAAACCTGCAATACCTTTAGGATACTGGGAAGACGCAGCGGGTGTGGAAAGGAGTTTCCGTAGAGAAAAACTCGTGCTACCTATCTTCGGTTATTCCTCTAGTATATGGGACCAATACCAAACAGGAAGATACACAAAGAATGGCGGCACGAATAGTCACTGGCGGGAGAGTGTCACGGGTATGGTGAAATATCTGAACTGGAAAACGTTTGAAGATAGACATCAACGATTCTTCGAAAGCGAACTCACAGGTTTTAGAGAACCAGTATCGAATGATGAATCTGCGAATGTACTATATCTCCCTACGAATCGCTTCTCTATGGATCTCGAAAATTATATTAGGACAATTACAGGGAGTAAAGAGGCATTTAACAAGTCATTCTCCCTACTCTCAATATCCAGATGCTATTGGAAGATACACTCATGTGCGGTACTGTGGTAAGTAGCCTCCGCCATGCACTTCAAAGTGGTTTGCAGAGCGTGGCTGTAGATGTAGAAGCCAGTGTGCCAGTGTGATAAAGTAGTGTAATAGAGGGAGGGAGGGGGGGGGAGAGAGAGAGAGAGAGAGAGAGAGAGAGAGAGAGAGAGAGAGAGAGAGAGAGAGGGGGGGGGGGGGGGGAGAGAGAGAGAGAGAGTGAGAGCGACCGATCTTCCCTCACACTCTTCCTCCCTAGTTTATTCGCCATCTGTCCCCTCTGTTGCTGAAGTGCCCTTTGAAGCAAAGTAACTGTACACTATTACGTTGGTACTCATATTTCCTGGTAAGTTAAAGCACTTTGTAGATTCTGAGCATTTCGCACAACGGGCGCCTTTGCCTGTGGAGGCTTCTGCGCTTTATCTCGAAACTTTTTTGGTCGGACACTTCCCACCACTGTGATCCAATGGGTTGATACTTTTTGCACGGTTGTCCTTTCCTAACTAATAAGGGATACGTGATACGTGATAATGGAAAGCACTTGCACCAATATGTATACATATATTTTAATTTGCAGGTGACATACAAGTCTGGTGTATGTCTTTAGCACAGAGTGAACTACAACAGCGAAGGGAGGAACTTAATACAGCAAGCTGAAAGTGGAGCGGAAAATTGGCTGCACTAAAATACACCCAACATACCGGAAAGAAAATAGTATGGTTCAAATGGCTCTGAGCACTATGGGACTTAACATCTGAGGTTATCAGTCCTCTAGACTTAGACCTACTTAAACCTAACTAACCTAAGGACAGAACACACATCCATGCCCGAGGCAGGATTTGAACCTGCGACGGTAGCGGCTCGCGCGGTTCCAGACTGAAGCTAGAACCGATCGACCATACCGGCCGGCAAAGAAAATAGTAGCGAGGAGTGTTGTACCCTGGTACACGGTAGGCCTGTAATGTATTATTACAGATCTTATTCCACTTTTACCTGATGATCTTCGGTTTTTATTGACTGCTGTCTTTTTCTAAAATTAGAAAAATTTCTCTTGGAATGTCGGGTTTTTCAAATGCCGAAGGATGTTCCAAGGTACAACATAGTGGTCATGTACCTAGGTACAAATTTTACATTGAAATTTAATAACGTTTCAGTAGAGAAAATCATGATGTGTTTAATCATGTGTTACATTGTTACTTTACTGCACACCAATAATCGGTAAGTGAAATCAAAATAATTAGAAGTAATGTCAAAAACCGAAACAAACCAACAAACACCGTCCGAAGGGACACCGAATACCCAACGGCACTGACCTACCGCAGTGTTATCCTCACCATTAGGTGTCACCGGATGCGGGTGTAGAGGGATATGTGATCAGTACTCCACTCCCTGGCCGTTGACGGTTCTGGCGACCGGAGCCGCTATCTCTCAATCAAATAGCTCCTGTACTGGCCTCACAAGGGCTTAGCGCGTCCCGCTTGTCAACAGCACTCGGTCACCCATCCAAGTGTTAGCCAAGCCCGACAGCACTGGACTTCGGTGATCTGCGGTACCCGGTGTTGCCACTGCCATAAGGCCGTTGGCCATTCTTAAAAATCAGTTAAGTTAAATACTTTTTGAAATAGACAATACTGGAAACTAAAACCAATTTCCGTTTTTAAGACAGGTAAAAGTATTGAGACACAGAAGAAACTCAGTTCATTTGAAGGCCGGCCCTGGTGGCCGAGCGGTTCTAGGCGTTACAGTCTGGAACCGCGCGACCGCTACGGTCGCAGGTTCGAATCCTGCCTCGGGCATGGCTGTGTGTGATGTCCTTAGGTTAGTTAGGTTTAAGTAGTTCTAAGTTCTAGGGGACTGATGACCTTAAAAGTCAAGTCCCATAGTGCTCAGAGCCATTTTTCATTTGAAGGAACAACTCTCCGTTTCAAGGTACAAGGTGGTTCACGAGCGACAAAGTACGGCTCAAATGTCCACCTGTTAAACATGTTCTAAAAACTGTATTCATCACAAAATTCGTACCTGAAGAACTAACTACAAATTTCAAAATAGCTGTAATGTATTATACACCATTAAAATGTGCAGGATGCGAAATATAAATATTTACAAGTACTGCTAGAAAACACTATTTGATGTCTTAAGTCACCAAATACTATAAAAATGGCGGAAGCTGTTTGCAGTGGTCTTCAGTATGCATTCCTTTATATGATTCTAATGTAAGTCAGTAGATTGAAACACCGACCGAAAGAATCGTGTGTTCTTAGGTAAACTATTACCCAGGTACAACATTCTCCCCCTACAGATTAACGACGAAGTCCTGGAAGCAACTGACGATCTATTCCCTTTAGCAGAGTGACTGAAGAAAATGAATAGCTCGACAGCAAAAGAAGACTCAAAACACCTTTGTGTGTGTGTGTGTGTGTGTGTGTGTGTGTGTGTGTGTGTGTGAGAGAGAGAGAGAGAGAGAGAGAGAGAGAGAGAGAGATATGTAGACTCAAAGTCTATCACGTTTGTAGGATGGAGCGGAATTACCGTGCGTAAAGCGTTAAAAACTGAGGACCGATGAAGAGCAATAACATTTGTTATAAATTTTAATAGATCATTGTGTCCGCCCCCGGTAGCTGAGTGGTCAGCGCGACAGAATGCCAATCCTAGGGGCCCGGGTTCGATTCCCGGCTGGGTCCGAGATTTTCTCCGCTCAGGGACTGGGTGTTGTGTTGTCATGATCATCATCATTTCATCCCCACCGACGCGCAAGTCGCCGAAGTGGCGTCAAATCGAAAGACTTGCACCAGGCGAACGGTCTACGCGACGGGAGGCCCTAATCACACGACATTCCGATAGATCTCTGCACATATTTGGTTTATTTGCCAGTAAAAGCCTGGAGAAATTGTCTTCCCCGTCGGGAAGCTGGACTCAGCTGACAATTTTCGTGAATTGTCGTATTCATACACTTTTTTTTTTTTTTTTTTTTTTTTTTTTTTTTTTTTTTACTTTCAAGGAACTGGCTGTGATTCTACTGCTATGTTTCTCTGTGGAGAGCGGAATCTGCGAGGGCCGTTCAGTTTGTAATGCAACACTTTTGTATCTCCAATTTCGGTTGAAAAATGCGGAATTTATTGAGGGCTATGGTGGAATATTCCCGCTTCAGCCCCTTTAGTTTCATGTAGTTCCGACAGGTGGCGGTGCTTTCAAAAAGACGTCTGTGACCCAAGTGCGTTCCAAGCAAAGAGCTGTCATTGAGTTTCCTTTAGCGGAAAACTGAAGCACCGCAGATATTCGTAGCTGCACGCAGAATGTCTAGGGAGACGTGGCAGTGAACGAAAGCACGGTGAGTCGTTGGGCGAGGCGTTTGTCATCATCGCAACAAGGTCGCGCAAACCTGTGCATCTCATGCTTGCCGGCCGGCCGCACACAGCTGTGTCCTGCAACGTTGGTACGTGCGGACACACTCATTCCAGATGATGGACGGATCAGAATCAGACACACCTCGCAGCTCAACTGGGCGCCGTCTTGGCAGTGCTGACAAACTCGTCCAGCAGTCGGGGTGCCCACTGGGTTCCTCATCGCCTAACAGAAGATCATAAAAGGAACGATGATGATTATGATGATGATGATTGTAATATTTCTGGCTTAGTCATCCACCATATTAGGCTCCAAGAAGCTGTTCCCAGAGCAGTGGAGATGCAAGTAGTATATAGATGACGAAATGTGGTGTGAGGTACCTGTGACAGGTGTTAGATTCGGTACCATTCCCGTGAGAAAAACCGCCTGCATAATGCTACTGCTCTGTGATTGGCTGCTGTGTTCGGAGCAAGGGCGCCAAAACGTTAAAGTATAATTATTATTAAACTACTCACTGGAATGACTTCACTTTTTAATATAAATATCTGTCAACAGCTGACTATCAATCAGTCATTTTAGAATTATTAAAAACAATTTAAATCAAAAACAAAAGACTGACGAAATTGCAGACGAAGTACTTCGGAAGAGTTCGGGTCACGCCTTTTCTGGTATGGCGCGCGAAGTGTTTCGGGCTGTTCGTCACTCTGGATTAGGCAGTCGAGAAGAACAGACATTTCGTCTGTCGTAGGATGTGTTTCCAATTTTTAATTAAGTTCCTGTTCGTCACTCTGGATTAGGCAGTCGAGATGTACAGTCATGTTGTCTGTGGCAGGATGTGTTTGCCAGTATTCATTATTAAAAGATTCACTCTGCTAGTCATGAGGCACAGACACGTGCCACAAATAAAGATACATTTTCGTCAACATTGCGTTTGATCATGTACTTTGCTGTATCAGAAGGTGTTGTATTAAGATCAGGTAGTCTTGTCGTGTGGCTATATTAAAATACGCGAGTGGCATCCCAAAGAAGTGATACATTATTTCAGAACAGCACCTCGCTAAATGTCAGTTTCAGCCTCACGATACAGAACTTACGACCTGCGTGCTGTTTTCTGCGCTGGGGAAGTCAACTTGAAGACAGCAGGTTAGTGAACTGTAACAGAACCTTCGTATTCCGCACAGTGCAGAGGAAACAACTAGGCGCCTCACGTGTACTCCATACACAGAACAAATGTGCTCAGTGACATGTCACCTGCAGTAATGCAGGCAAAGGAGGATGGTCGTTATTAACACGAACAATCAATTCATTCGTCCTTTCTTGCCGTACGATGATGATGATGTCATGATGATGATGATGATGATGATGATGAATGTCACCCGCAGTAATGCAGGCAAAGGAGGATGGTCGTTATTAACACCAACAATCAATTCATTCGTCCTTTCTTGCCGTACGATGATGATGTCATGATGATGATGATGATTGGTTTGTGGGACGCTCAACTGCGCGGTTATCAGCACCCGTAAAATTTCCCAGCCTTTGCTCAGTCCAATATCACCACGTTCATAAATGATGAGGACAACACAAACAGCCAGTCATCTGGAAGCAGGTGAAAATCCTTGACCCCGCCGGGAATCGAACCCGGGACCCCGTGAAAACGCAACGAAGGGCCATCTGTGAGGAAGCCCGCGCGTTACGAAACTGATCGTGGTAATTTTTGTCGGAATATCGTCACAGGAGATGAGACGTGGGTTCCCTGGAGTGGCGGCTCACCACATCTCCTCCGAGGAGAAAATTTAAAGTCACAGCCTCAGCTTGTAAAGTCATGGCGACTGTCTTTTGGGACTCTCAAGGGGTGATTCTGTTTGATGAAGCCCATCATGGTGCAACGGTCAACTCGGAAGTGTATTGTGCTACCCTCAGGAAATTGAAGAAACAACTTTAGCGTGTTCGTCGGCACAAAAATTCAAACGAACTGCTCCTTCTCGATGACAACGTAAGGTATCACTCAAGTCTGCGCACCCGAACGGAGCTCACAAAACTTCATTTTACTCATCTTCCTCGTCCACCCTACAGCCCTGATTTCGCGCCTTCCGACTTCCATCTATTCGGCGCAATGAAGGACTCACTACCCGGGAAACAATACGTATATGATGCCGAGGTTATTCATTCAGCAAGACGCTGGAACCACCTTTCAGAAAAAATTGTGTTGCATTACTTACTGAGCGCCACTCATAAATAACAGTAAATAAAAAAGGAATCTTCAGCTGTCCAATCTTAAAGCTATCTACACTCTAAGTAATATCTTGAGATTTAGTTGTAACTTTATACTTTTTTTCCTGGTACTCGAATGTAAGTGCAGCAAGAAACATACTATCGTGAGGGTTACTCTGGTTCATGTAGGACGGCACTAGATGGCAGCTTCGTCCACTTTGCGATGTTCTTACAAGGGAACCTCCCCATCGCACCCCCCTCAGATTTAGTTATAAGTTGGCACAGTGGATAGGCCTTGAAAAACTGAACACAGATCAATCGAGAAAACAGGAAGAAGTTGTGTGGAACTATGAAAAAGTAAGCAAAATATACAAACCGAGTAGTACATGTGCAACATAAGCAACATTAAGGATAGATTTATTTAGGAACGCCGTGGTCCCATGGTTAGCGTGAGCAGCTGCGGAACAAGGGGTTCTAGGTTCAAGTCCCCCTTCGAGCGAAAAGTTTAAGTTTTTATTTTCAGAAAAACCGAGTTGAGGCACTCACACATAATCAACTTCGCTCTCCAAAATTCCAGGACATGTTCAGATTTGCTTGGACATAGGCAGGATTTGACGGTCTACACACGGAAAAATTTGAAACATATGTTATGGCAGAGCACAGGGAAAATTGTGCGACTGTGAAACTGTTGGATTCATTTGTTGCAGTTTATGTGACAAACTCTTCTGTTTTCATCACTTTTTTGGGAGTAATTATCACATCCACAAGAAAACCTAAATCGGGCAACGTAGAAGAATGTTTTTACCCATTCGCCAAGTGTACAAGTTAGGTGGGTCGACAACATATTCCTGTCATGTAACGCACATGCCGTCACCAGTGTCGTATAGAATATATCAGACGTGTTTTCCTGTGGAGGAATCGGTTGACCTATGACCTTGCGATCAAATGTTTTCGGTTCCCATTGGAGAGGCACGTCGTTTCGTCTACTAATCACACGGTTTTGCGGTCCGGTTGCAAAACAAAGACACTAAACTTATTACAGTGAGCAGAGACGTCAATGAACGAATGGACAGATCATAACTTTGTCAAAATAAATAAAAACTTTTCGCTGGAGGCGAGACTCGAACCAGGGACCTCTCATTCCGCAGCTGCTCACGCTAACCACGGGACCACGACGACCTTGCGCCTAAACTATCCTTGATGTTGCTTATGTTGCTCATGGACTACTCAGTTTGTATATTTTGCTTATTTTTTCATAGTTCCACACAACTTCTTCCTGTTTTCTCGATTGATCTGTGTTCAGTTTTTCAAAGACTATCCCCTGTGCCAACTTATAACTAAATCTGAGGGGGGTGCGATGGGGAGGTTCCCTTGTTAGAATTGTCTTCCAGCGTAGTTGCCTGAGATATAGCAGCTTCGTCTTATCTGTAACAGTTGTGTTAATGTCTAATTCTGAAAAATGCTCCGATTGAATTTGTATCTGGTCATCACTAAGTAATTGTTTATTACCGAAATATCTAATTTGCGTGGTTATTGCGTCTGTGGTGCCTTGTGTCTCCACCATCACATTCTTTAGGGTTAGCCACCGCTGCATTCTGCATCTACTCACATTAGTTTTGCTGAGCTATCTTTTTTTCGAATCCTTGCGTCCTGATTAACGCCATATTATAATGTTGTATGGAATTATTTGAATGTACTTCCAAATAGAGTTAGTTAAAGATCACTGTCCCGGAATTGTACATTATGTAATGTATCGGAACATTTTTGGATAATGAATGGACTTGCTGAGGAAGAAATACTGAAATTGCTTGATGGATCAGATTTGCAGGTTTGGGTTGTTTGGGGGAAGGGATCAAACAGCGAGGTCATCGGTCTCATCGGATTAGGGAAGGATGGGAAAGGAAGTCGGCCGCGCCATTTCAAAGGAACCATCCCGGCATTTGCCTGGAGCGATTTAGGGAAATCACGGAAAACCTAAATCAGGATGGCCAGACGCGGGATTGAACCGTCGTCCTCCCGAACGCGAGTCCAGTGTGCTAACCACTGGGCCACCTCGATCGGTCAGATTTAGAAGCAGGTGATGAAGACAATTCTGAAGATCTGTGTATGCCAGAGAACATCGATGCATCGAGTTCCGATTCTGATCCAGATGAAATACCAGTTGAAACTGTATCAGGATCCTCAACGAATGACAATCATCCAAAAGCAGAAACACTCATACAAGTAAGAGAGAAAGAAAGAAAGAAAACCCATCCGGCGAAAAATACAATATAAATTTATTCAAACCTAAGCATCACGCAGGCTGGTCGGATTTTTGTAGAATGCAGGTACAATATTTCCCTTGTCTGTGGGTTACTGTAATACAATTTGTTCTGTTTTCAAATCAAATTTAAGATTCCAGATTCATTGTCCACTCCACTCCAGTATTTTACTGCATGTTTTACAGATGAATTCTCTGATTGCTGAAGAACCTGTTAATCAGTATAGTGCGTAGAAGCATGGAAAAAGCATCAAAATACATGCAAATGAACTTAGGTAACTTATAGTTGCCAACCTCATTGTGGGTTGCATCAGATGTCCTCGACTGAGATTATACTGGAGCACTGAGTATGGCTATACTCCAGTTTCAACAAGTATGTCGAAGAGATAGATTTATGTCACTCTTCCTCTTCCGCAGACAATCGTAAGTTGTGGAAAGTACCCTAAATTATTGACGCCGTGAGAAATGTGTGCGCGAGTCTTCCACGGAATCATGTAACGTACTCAGCTGATGAACAAAGGATAGAGATCGAAATATATAAGTTTCACAAGCTGCGACATTGTCGCGAATAAGACAATGACCCGCATATCCAATAAGTTTCCTTTAATTTACGTCTATGGCCACAGACTTTTTGTTAACAGATTACCGGTTTCGGTCTATAATGACCATCATCAGATCTGCAGGAAAAAATGGGAAAACATAAATAAAAAATGGCTCTGAGCACTATGGGACTCCACTTCTGAGGTCATCAGTCCCCTAGAACTTAGAACTACTTAAACCTAACCTAACCTAAGGACATCACACACAGCCCGCATCTCGTGGTCGTGCGGTAGCGATCTCGCTTCCCACGCCCGGGTTCCCGGGTTCGATTCCCGGCGGGGTCAGGGATTTCCTCTGCCTCGTGATGGCTGGGTGTTGTGTGATGTCCTTAGGTTAGTTAGGTTTAAGTAGTTCTAAGTTCTAGGGGACTGATGACCATAGATGTTAAGTCCCATAGTGCTCAGAGCCATTTGACATCACACACATCCATACCCGAGGCAGGATTCGAACCTGCGACCCAAGCGGTCGCGCGGTCCCAGACTGTAGCGCCTAGAACCGCTCGGCCACCCCGGCCGGCTGCACCAGCATCGTCAAATATATATAAATAACATCATATGCACGAGTAATGTTGTCAGCAGTACTACTGTTAAAAACAAGCTGCCGTACAGTAGCCACAAGATGTTTGTGTTGTAAGTTCACTAGATGTCGCTGATGTCGGCATACACTAGTTTTCAATAATTAATTGAACAGCGAAAATAAAGGGGGGATACAATAGTTGAAGTCTGTAATGAGCTTATAAAGTATAAAAGGCATTACAGTAATAAAAAGCAATAAAAAGAACACGACAAAAGTAAGGTTGCTAAAAAGAGAAGAGTTAAGAAACAGTACTTGACATATGCTCTAGAGCCAATATTCTAGATAATGACATAAATGATAAACACCTTTGATAGTACACCGGGTAATATGAAACAACCATAAAACAAATCGCTAAAGAAGCCACAAATGAAAGAAAACGCAGTGCAGCACTCAATCAGCGCCCTCTGTTGTCGCTAACGCCAGAATTCCGCACAGGCGGGAGGTGGTTGGTGGAACGTGGCCGGCAGAGGGCCCCTCCTACCCCACGGCACTCCGTTGCATTTTCATTTTGTCTCTGTATTGTTTTTAAGCTGTAGACAATCTGTGAGTGTGTTTATGTTTTTCCCATTTTTTGCTGCAGATCTGATGATGGTTATTACAGACCGAAACCGGTAACCTGTTAACAAAAAGTTTGTGACCATAGACGTAAATTAAAGGAAACTTATTAAATATAAAAGTGATTCAACTGCTCTACGGGCTAAGGAGCGTGGATTAGGCCCTTTTGTGGCATTAAAGATGGTTCAAACTGTAACATCACAATAGGTGTCGCTACATGATTAAAAATTAGTGCCAAAACTAATCTTCATACTATCTGATATACAAGAATCTAAATTAAGTCGATCTTTTATGCAACTATTTATTCTCAGCCCCAACAACCGCAAGGCTGTAGAAACAATATGTGTCGACATACTTCTGTTTTTCATTCTTATGTGCACGTGCTGTATCCTTATTTCCGTTTTTCACCTTGTGAAGGCATTGCTAATTACGCATATAAATTTTTTTTCGTGATTTTCTTTAGATTTCTATTCTTTTTCTTTTGTTCATATGGGCATTTCTAATTGTGATTATGTAACATTCTACTGTGGTTTTTAAATGTAAAGATGTAATTGTGATTATTTCGTTTGCCAATGGATAAATATGTTTCTTGCTTTGTGCCTGTGGTAAAGTTTGTAAAGTTCTCTTTTGGAATATTATTAATTGTGAAAAATGCAGTCAATAACATTTATAAAGATTTATGTACTTTACGATAACGATACAACATCTATAGACAGGGGACAGCGATAGTGATATTGAGTCGAAAGGTTTTTGTGTAGCAGAGGGGATGGTGGATGGTGTGTCGGTGAAGCGTGTTTTATGAAAAGCATACGTAATTGTATGGACAGTGATACCGAACTATCAGATTGTTAATTCTCTTTACCACTACTATGTAATGCCATCGCCAGCGAACTTTAAGAGCAAATAAACCGGACTGTGAAAGTGCCGCTAACAATACTTCGTTGTGGCCGACACGAACAGTGCTTTTATGCGAATGAACTTTACTGGTATTGGTTTTAGGTGGTGAAACTGTTGTATATCACATTCTATCAAGCCGTGAAAGTGAAGACTTTAATTAACTGTGCAATATAAATTACTTTCAGTGACGTTGTCGAAGTTTGAAATGCGAGAACAGAGTGGACATTGTTTACGGTGTGCTTCACACACAAGAACAATTCTATGAACTGTGTATTTGTGGCTAAGACTATACGAATGTGACGAACTGTTTAATTATGGACGATAGCGTCACGGACAGTGCATAAAGTGTAAAAACGAGCGATGTCTACGTAATGTACTTTGAAAGAGAGGACATGTCAACAACGTTCGTATACTGACGTCTTGTGGTTTGTTAAGCACCACGGGGTTAATGATACAGCTGTGCCGGAACTTTATTTGCGTTTCGCCGGAGAAGATTAACCAGCGGAACTGCCGGTATCCTGCTCTCATCATCGTAATCCGCCGACATCGTCCTGCCCAACGCAACGCTTCGTATGCAACAAAAACTTAAGAGATTTCGTCGAACGCTGTCCCCTGACTTTGAAAATTTCTTTCTCTATTAAAAGTATAAGAATTACAGACTCTATTCAAATAAATTCTTTGTTTAGTTTATGTTTGCTTTCTGCTAACGAAAATAAAATTACAACCAGTGAGTTAATAGTTCAAAAATGGTTCAAATGGCTCTGAGCACTATGGGACTTAACATCTGAGGTCATCAGTCCCCTAGAACTTAGAACTACTTAAACCTAACTAACCTAAGGACATCACACACATCCATACCCGAGGCAGGATTCGAACCTGCGACCGTAGCAGTCGCGCGGCTCCGGACTGAGCGCCTAGAACCGCTAGACCACCGCGGCCGGCAGTTAATAGTTGCCTGGTAGTCATTGTTGAAACACCAGTAAATATAAACTTCTTCCTCTCATTAGAACTAATTCTCCTTGCATGTCAATATTATTGTAGTTATTTTATGTATTGTTATATGACCAGATATATGACAGTGACTAATAAGAGTATTTTGTCGCGAAATATGGCGTCGCGCGAAAATTACGGCGACCGCCATAATTGCTTGCGTTCTGACCAATAACGTAAAAGCTGCTATTCCCGTATTGGTGCATTTCCTGACGTGAGCGTGAATTATAAATGTCAGCTGTCAAATCACGTAGGACTGTTTACCCAGTAATAAAAGTTTTTGATATTGTATTGCTAAGAGTCGTAGTATTAAGAGACATTGGTTATACTCAAAAGTGGGTAGATGGATGGTGAACCCCTATTGTGTCGGTCCAGGTTAATGTCAGAGCAGTTTCTCGTGAATATTAGAGTTTTCGGTTCATAAACAAAGTGGGATGGTGACCGATTGAGAAGTATAACAAAAAGTGTGGTTTGGATGACTTCACAGTTCAGATTTTGATAATTATTTTTCCTGTGGGTTGAGGTCATCACAACCCTTCCTGAAAGTGTGTGGTCAAGTGAGAGTAATTTGAATGTAATAACAGACGAACCAGAGAAGTGGCGAGTTTCTTAATCTTCCACCAACCTAATGGTGTCGGTGGAAGGCAGAGAGCAGGAACAGGAGGGTTTGGCGAGAGATGTGTAAAGCAGTCGAGGAAATCTGATGCAACCCACAATGATGTCGGCACCTCGGGCGGTTCCGAGATAGCTCCGCGCGACAGTCACAGGTGGAGCTGTTCTGAAGACAGGTAAGCGACCAGACGTTCCCTCAGAACGGCTGTGTCGAACAAGGGACAAAAGGTATTTGAATATGTTATTAGTGTGTTAAACTCAACAATTTCTTCTCGTAGCTATTTTTGCAATGACCATTAGGTACTGGTTTTAATTTTTGGTTCAGTTAATCGGTTGCAGAATAATGTGATTTCTTGTGGCGACCACGCGGTCTACAAATTCAAATCTCCACCCATACCTTGAGAGTTACAGCTTGCCTTCCTATTTTTTGTTTGTGGTGAACATTTTAAATCATAAAAAAACTGTATCGAGCGTGCATTTGGCAAGATGAGTCGATTTGTTTCCAAGCGCTCCACGCTAAAGATATGCAGCCACCAAATCCTGCTCGATGACAGCCACGAGGTGCATAAAATTCTTGTGTAAAAATGTTGTCGACATCTTGCTTGCCGTGTGGATTTAGTGCATATGAATGTCTGTATTTCACAGGACTCTGCAGATTAAGGCCAAGTGGCTTTTAATTCTCGAGTGAAAAAGACATAGGATCGTTTATATAAATGTATCATGAATGTTTTGTCCATCTGTTAAATACAAAAAGATTACTGCGAAAGATTAGTCAAAATAAAGATTTTTTTTTCATTTGAAGCTAACTTCCGTTATCGTTAATTTATTTCTCGACATATCAAAAAAGAGTATCATATTACGAGCATTTGATGGATACGCTCCCCAAATCTTAAGTTCTTGGCACAAAAAAAAAAAAATGGTTCAAATGGCTCTGAGCACTATGGGACTTAACATATGAGGTCATCAGTCCCCTAGAACTTAGAACTACGTAAACCTAAATAACCTAAGGACATCACACACATCCATGCCCGAGGCAGGACTAGAACCCGCGACCGTAACGGTCGTGCGTCTCCAGACTGAAACGCCTAGAACCGCTCGGCCACCAGCGGCCGGCTCTTGGCACGAGATTAGTTCACAGCACGTAGTTTTCTCTGACTGCCCGAGAGAATATCATTGCGTTATCGGTTGCAGCTTTAATAAATTCAATCAGTAAAGGAATTGTTCTGAAAATTTAGATGGGCCTAAACCTTAATCAAATAACACGCAAAATAATCGGAGAAGGTTACGTCGCAAAAAAAAAAAAAAAAAAAGTAAAAATAAATAAATAAAAAATAAAAAAATAGAATGTGCACAAGATATTCTATCACAGCAGGCTGGAACAAGTTCCTGCTAGCGAAAGTAGGCAACCTTTCATAGCCTGCCACGAACATACGTACGTAACATGCAAAAGAAATTAATTACAAAATCTTACCCCAAGAAAGCTTTCTACTTAGATATTTCAGATCGTTGCCTTTACTGGAGAAAATCACTGAAATGCTCTGTGGAAACGGAGCAATTATGATCAACAGAGTAAAAGGCTTGCATCTCTCTTAGGCAAGCAAGATGGCTCGTAGACAAAGTCTAGATCATGCTGCTCAGAATCACAATTTATTAGCTGTAGAGTGGAAAGAAATCAACAAAGTAGTCATGGCTACAAACTCCTGTGGCTCCAAACCGACTGAGCCTGTGAAACGTCGGTCCAAAATTGAAAATAAGCTTCCCGGGTTCGATTCCCGGCGGGGTCAGGGATTTTCTCTGCCTCGTGATGACTAGGTGTTGTGTGCTGTCCTTAGTTAGGTTTAAGTAGTTCTAAGTTGTAAGGGACTGATGACCATAGATGCTAAGTCCCATAGTGCTCAGAGCCATTTTTTGAAAATAAACCCTCGGAAGTCGATTGCCACTTTTGTGGTGCACAAAGACAACCGAAACAAAGGGTGGAGTTGATGTCTGTCACGAGCAGATGGAATGCTACAGACCCTGGTTCAAAAGTAAAAAATGGACATGGAAAGCGTTTTTGCGCTTTTTGGACCTAACTGGGTGGTAAGTTCATGGAAGCAGTGCACGACAAGCATCAAAGGAAATAATAATCAAAGAAAAGAACAGGACGATTTACTGCACTTCAAGTTAAATGTAGGGGGCAATTTGCGACACCAAACTATTTTATGTTTACGCAAATGTAATTTGATATTATTATAGTCGTATATATCTCTGTGGCGGTAGGGCTGCTTTAAGTTCCGGCTATGGATAGAACAGTGTTAAGTGAACGTGAGATTGAAAAAAATTAAGATGAATTTCCTGCGGCCAAAAGGTGTAAACACTTTAATCTACATCCTAAACTTCCATGCGGTGATGACCGTTATGATGGATATGAACATTTTCCAAGTGCTGATAATATTCAAGCACCATGCACTTGCTGATACGAGCCATGTAAAAGTCGCAGCAAAATGCGGTGCGAAAAGTGTGATGTACACTTGTGACTATCGAAGGACAAGACTTGTTTTAAGGGTTTTCATGCTTCTCCTAATTGAAGACCAAGGAGATAAATTTGCATTTCGAACAGCTGCAACAAAAGTTGGACTTCAACATTAAATAATGTACATTTTTGCAAGCACAATAAATTTTGTATTAGTACTTTAGTATTTTGTATTAGTACTTACCTGACTCTCACGATCGTGACTATGCACCCCTCTATCGCCCCCGCCACCCCCCCCCCCTCCGAAAAAAGAAAACAAACAAATTTGAACTCAACAATTTTTTCTTGTTTTACTAGTAACATTTGAAGCTAAACAAATAAGAAAAACCATTGGGTAATGGGATCACTTTTTTAAAATTCCTCAGGTCGTAAAGGGCTAACTGACCACGAGATTCACCCACAGATCTGGCCGTGCTTCCAGATACATCAATCACACCTCCTCCTTTTCATACCTTCTAGCCACATCTGTCCCACCCTATTCAACAGCTTGGTTCGAATTTTCCTTCCCTGTCATTTTTAGCCCACACACTTTGCTAAACACACTCCCCTCCTAACCTAGGGCTCACTTCATTCTCAGATCGACAGATCCATTCTTCCTTGCTTCTCAGTTCCCTAACAGTCCAAAATTGTACTGCATCTGAACTTTTGCCGATAGACCACACCAACGGGCCAGACAGGTCGGCCGCGGGCGCTGAATCGTAACTGTAGTGAAGTGACGCAGTCTTACGACGATGTACTGTGGCACGTGCATTTTAAGTTTGACAAGGCCAATATCTGGCATGTTTTAATTTTATATTGTGACATTCTAAAGAAATCTACATTATTACAGCCGAAATCTAGATAAAGTTTATTTGCTTATGCAACTGGAGGCTGAAATTTAATATAATTATATTTTACAGTTGATGACACTGCTGCACTATGCTAAAAATATTCAGATATTTAATTATTTTTCAGGCAATTCGGATGCGACTTTATCATGTAAATTTTATAAACTTGTTGCCCGTAAGTTCTGCTAATAAATGAAAACTTACGTGTTCGGTGAATTTCATGAATGTCCGCTCTTAAACGTTTGCTATTGAAAGGGTACAGTACCGCCCGACATTGAAATAGGTACAACATACTTCATTATTTTTGTCAGAACAACACATTTCTTTTGTAAAATAACTCAATTTCAATTAATACAGCGAAGCCGGATACCAGTGTGGGAAAGAATGAGAATTTATTTATTTAATTGGTCACGTGTGCACTCCCACAAAGTAAATCCCTACATCCAGTTTGGTGAGATCTGTGAAATGAATGAATGTATGGTCGTCTGCTAACCGCAGATAGTGAATGTGAATATATGATCATCTTTGAGACGATCCTTTGGCCACCTTTGGTGGGACCAAAGAGATGAAATTTACCTGAGCTTTGAGCGCCTGAAATGTGGCTGACCAATACGGTAGCAAGGTGCTCCCCCACTTGAGCAAAGGTGCGAGAGGACCTGAAGAACGGCCATGTTTCAGCACTCTGCCACTGGATCTTGTGCTGTTAAGACCTGTCTTAGTTGTGCTCCGTAATGACGAAAGAGTGGAGACATGGTATGCATGTGGAATATTTAAGAGTAGTTTGAAATAATAATTTCTCTATTTCAGGAACTTTTGCGGGGAGAATTAAATGTCAGGCAGGTAATATTAATGGGATTGTAGTAATCTTCGGAAGTGACCAACGGTCACAATGAAACCACGTGTAGCAATAAGTTGAAATACTTCCGTGTGCTTAAGTTAAGCTGAATTACTAGCGTGTGTACATTAAGTTGAAATATTTAAGAAATAGCGTGTGTACCATAAGTTGAAATATTTAAGAAATGGCGTGTGCAGGACTTGAAATTAGAGACGAGTACTTCCACGTGGTGAGTACTGTGTGAGTCTCAATCTGTGTATGAGACAAAGGATAAAGAGAAGTACTCGTCCATGGTATCAGTTGAGGACTCGCGTGTGTGATGAATACGTTCTTAATATTACTTTGCGTAATATGATTCCGTGTGACGCTAGATTCAAACTCTGAGAGAGAAGCAAGGTGAGTCGGCCGTCTATCCAGCAACGCCACTTGGCTTGCATTGCACAGGAAGACGTGCATATATCTACAGAGTTCATAGTAGGAAAGTAGAATTACAAAGTGGGGCAGTGTCGTGTGAAACTGGGATAAATACTAATTGAAGTGGGAAAGCTGAAAGTGATAGTGTTGTGACTATTTATTGTATTGTATTCCATGTTGTAGTGTGGTGTATATCATGTAGGTTGGGTATGTGTGGTTTGCATGGGAGGGTAGCAAGGTAGTTTCAAAAGATTAGTGGGTTATGCTTGTTCCTTCTGTACCGCTCGGTGTGGAGGAAAGTTTCGTGATCATGGTTGTGAGAGTCGAAGTGTGAGATATACAAAAAAGATCCACCATCCTATCCAGAAAGTGCACTGTAGCGTTAAATAATTTCGAGACCATAAGGTAGAGAATCACCAATGTAAAGCCATGCCCACTGGGCGGAATTTCTCATGTGTTATTGTTGTAGTTTATAGAATGTGTGTGTTTAGGTTATAGAATTTATCGGAATAAATAAGATAGTGAAAAGAAAAAGATTGGTGGACTTTTCCTTCGAATTGTATGTTGTCATGATGTCCCGAATTTGTAATGTGTGCGCCATTCATATTCAGTGCGGTGGCCACGTGTTGATAAAAGCCGTTAAATAAAAGACAAAAAGAAAATGTGGTACTGCCAGTGCGTAGTGAACAGTCAGATGTGCGTTTCCGTTGCGTATTATTCATACAGGAGGATAATTTGTAACTTAATTGTGAGTACGAGAGTTCATGTTACTCGATAAATAAGAATGAATCCACTCGATTGGCAGACCACTCATCCTGCCGGCCTGACTGCTTGATGCCACAGTATGAGCAAGGCATGGGGGTGCCTCTCACTATGTAGCGACTAAATTTTTTAGGTAGATATGATAAACATATTTCATCAATATGCCAAGTACTTATGTCTGTATTTTTAAGATACATACACATACCACCGATCTCATTCTACGACCATAAATGTCATCTTGCATCCGATTAAATCCCGGGTATTCAATCACTTATTGAAAAGCTGTATTTTTAATCTTGTGTCAACGTTGATTAGCGGCCGATGAAAATTACAATCTTGAGTTATATAAAACAAATTAGAACGACTGAGAAAATCTTGTCAAATAACAACAAAATAATCAGGAAAAACGAGGGATTTATACTTCTGAAAGTTTTGAAAGAGAAATAAACTTTATAACCAGAATGTTTCCAATCGCGTTTGATAATGCTACAGCTGTATAATACACTACTGGCCATTAAAATTGCTACACCAAGAGGAAATGCAGATGATAAACAGGTATTCATTGAACAAATATATTATACTAGAACTGACTAGTTATAACATTTTCACGCAATGTGGGGGCATAGATCCTGAGAAATCAGTACCCAGAACAACCACCTCTGGCCGTAATAACGGCCTTGATACGCCTGGGCATTGAGTCAAACAGAGCTTGGATGGAGTGTACAGGTACAGCTGCCCATGCAGCTTCAACACGATACCACAGTTCATCAAGAGTAGTGACTGGCGTATTGTGACGAGCCAGTTGCTCGGCCACCATTGACCACACGTTTTCAATTGGTGAGAGATTTATTTTCTGTATCCAGAAAGGACCGTACAGGACCTGCATCATGCGGTCGTGCATTATCCTGCTGAAATGTAGGGTTTCGCAAGGATCGAATGAAGGGTAGAGCCACGGGTCGTAACCCATCTGAAATGTAACGTCCACTGTTCAAAGTGCCGTCAATGCGAACTAGAGGTGACCGAGACGTGTAACCAATGGCACCCCATACCATCACGCATGGTGATACGCCAGTATGGCGACGGCGAAGACACGCTTCCAATGTGCATTCACCACGATGTCGCCAAACACGGATGCGACCATCATGATGGTGTAAACAGAACGTGAATTCATCCGAAAAAATGCTTGGCATTCGTGCACCCAGGTTCGTCGTTGAGTACACAATCGCAGGCGCTCCTGTCTGTGATGCAGCGTCAAGGGTAACCGCAGCCACGGTCTCCGAGCTGGTAGTCCATGCTGCTGCAAACGACGTCGAACTGTTCGTGCAGATGGTTGTCGTCTTGCAAACGTCCCCATCTGTTGACTCAGGGATCGAGACGTGGCTGCACGATCCGTTACAGCCATGCGGGTAAGATGCCTGTCATCTCGACTGCTAGTGATACGAGGCCGTTGGGATCCGGCACGGCGTTCCGTATTACCCTCCTAAACCCACGGATTCCGTATTCTGCTAACAGTCATTGGATCTCGACAACGCGAGCAGCAATGTCGCGATACGATAAACCGCAATCGCTATAGGCTACAGTCGGACCTATATCAAAGTCGGAAACGTGATGATACGCATTTCTCCTCATCACACGAGGCATCACAACAACGTTTCACCAGGCAACGGCGGTCAGCTGCTGTTTGTGTATGAGAAATCGGTTGGAAACTTTCCCCATGTCAGCACGTTGTAGGTGTCGCCACCGGCAACAACCTTGTGTGAATGCTCTGAAAAGCTAACCATTTGCATATCACAGCATCTTTTTCCAGTCGGTTAAATGTCGCGTCTGTAGCACGTCATCTTCGTGGTGTAGCAATTTTAATGGCCAGTAGTGTAGGATCACAGACAACTACTGCCATGAATGCTGACAATTTTTTAATAAATTTTTAAGTGTATATTCCCACATTTGACATGGAGGTGAATGCCTCGCCTGGCACCCCACTGCGAACACCCAAGTCCCCACCAACCCCAAACAGGTGTGCAACGGGTGTTGTCTGGTCACAGTATTTGCTATCATAGGCAGCAATCCACATCGTCACTCATTTGGGCTGAAATTTCTCGAGCGAGGTCGGAATTCTTCCGGCCGTTTCTGAACTATGCGTGCAAATCACCGCTATCCGACCTCCACAGGCAGTGGTGTCGTAACACGACGGAAGTTGTCGCTTTACTTATGCATCAACGCCTCTTCAAAGTAATCCCCCTCAGAAACAATACACTTGTGCCAGCGTGTTTTCCAACAGTGGAAGCACTTCTGGAACTCACTTTTCGTAATGGTTCACAGCTCCATCAGCGAAGCTGTTTTTATTTCATCATTGGAGGTAAACGACGTCCTTTCCTGGTTCTCTTCAGCCTCGGGAATAGAAAGAAGTAGCAAAGGGCCATGTCCATCAAATACGGTGGCTGAGGCAACATAACGGGTTTGTTTTTTTGTCAAAAGTGTCACCAAGATGCACTTAAGTGTGGAAACTGCATCGCTATAACGCCGCCACTCACGAGTGGTTTTGCTGCAATTGTGCTCGTTCTCTTCGGATTGCTTCACGCAAACGGCGCTTAACATCCAGATAGGATTCCTTACTGACTGTACGACGTAAGGCAGGAACTCGTGATGCATTATCGATTGTAATCGAAGAAAACAGCGAGAAGAACCTTGACATGTAATGGAACATGTCGAATTTTTTTCGGTCTTGCGTCTTCAAGACTAAGTCTTCAAAAGCGTACGTCTTCAAAAGCGTACGTCTTCAAAAGCGTACGTCTTCAAAAGCGTACGTCTTCAAAAGCGTACGTCTTCAAAAGCGTACGTCTTCAAAAGCGTACGTCTTCAAAAGCGTACGTCTTCAAAAGCGTACGTCTTCAAAAGCGTACGTCTTCAAAAGCGTACGTCTTCAAAAGCGTACGTCTTCAAAAGCGTACGTCTTCAAAAGCGTACGTCTTCAAAAGCCTGGGTCCTCAAGCGCCTGGGTCCTCAAGCGCTTGGGTCTTCAAGCGCCTGGGTCTTCAAAAGCCTGAGTCTTCAAAAGCCTGAGTCTCTGTCTCAATGTCACGAGGCGTATAGTCACGTTCCGTCACTTTTTATAACCATGTTTGGAAGTCCTGGATCGTTGTTGACGTTATTCAGCAATTTTTTGGTTGAAATTCAGTAATTTCTGAATAAATTATGGTACACGTTGCATGCCCAAAACATCCGAAGATACTGCTTGGCAGGAGCAAAACGATATGCCGACATCATCAGCACCCTTTCTGATGGTGATTCGGTGATTTTCCGGAGCCATTTTCTTCACTTCTTTCACACTGCTGCCAGTAGTCATCGAGTTCGACGTCTTATCGGCCCTCTTTCAAACGTTTATACCACGCCTTATTAATAGTAGATTCGCCGAAACTCAGTGTCATCATTTCCAATGCGATGCTGCACTTCACTCCATTTTTAGAGCAAAATTTAATACGAGTTATTTGATCCATCTTCTTTGGAAGTAGAAATTCACCGAGCATTCGGAAACACGTATCACCTTTCCACTGACAAACTGAAAAAAGAAAGGCAGTTAAAATCGGATGTATAAAGTCGGCGAGTTTTAAAAGTTCCGGTTACTTTTTGATCACATCTCGTACACTAGGACCTATGTGGGGAAAGTGTCTCTAAAATTTTTAGCGCTGTTGTGTTTCCAATCTCAAACACGTTTCTCATTGCTGCTACTGTCGATTATCACTTCAGACTGTCCCCAAAATGCTTATTAAAGTACCCCTAACTGCAGTAGAAGTCACAATTCCATAGTGCAGTGTCGGAAATATGGCACAAAATCATTATATGGGAGTGTGCTTACTATTGCACTATACACTTTAACGCGGATGTATGAACAGTAATATATTAAAGTACCATATTTAAGCTTAAGTCACTGAAGTAATTGTCAGATCAACATCAAAATCACGTAGTATCGATTTCCTATCAGAGTGTTAAGGTGTAATTTACATTTTACAAAATAAATATATTGATCAAAAAGGGGAATTATTTTAATATGTATTGTATTCCTCCTTTCCTCATAACAAACCATGATGTACACAGCAGTTTGGAAGAGGAGAACGTAAATACCAAGAACAAATACTGTTTCACATTTGTTACGTTGGAAGTCCCATATTTTTTACTGTAATATTTTATCAACTTGTAGTAACCTGAGTGGAATTTTCTACGAGTGAGACATTCAGGCACTAAAGAAACCCACGCTTACGCATGTAGTGGAAGATGAGCCGGTTTTGAAACCATTATTTTGTATCGCCCGTAGTCGGCATCAAAATTCGAAAGCCATACCTTAGTACGTTAATATAATGTAGGACTTGAAAGAGAAGTGCTACTGAACACAATAAATGCTGGAATAGCTAATTATCCGTGTAGATCCTGCTTTAAAAATACGTAATGATTCACCGAAATGATACGTCGATTTTTTTTTTTTTTTTTGTTTCATCTGTAAACGAGTCAGCTGTTGGGTTCTCGTCTGCCCTGGTGGCCCAGTGATCTCCTAACGGAAACCAGCTCTCGGCACTTAACAGGGCCATCAAAACAAACCATTAAACCGTTCCCCCCTACATGTCGCTATAGCGAGCAGTCCGTCTCGCCATTATGAAAATAGTGCCGTCCTGCGCATGACTCCGCCTCCTTCCTCTGTTGTATCAATACCGCCGGCTGCAGCCCAGGAAAAGGACGGAGCCTCAGAAAAATAGCGGGCGAGAAAGAGACAGAGGCAGAGAGAAAAAAAAAAAAAAAAAAAAACCCAGGCGGAGGGTAAAAGACCTTTAACACTGCGAGCATGGAGTTCACTTATCTGGCGGTAGTTGTCTCTACGAGCAGTAAGTGGCGCAGCGGCAGTTAAATAATTCGCCGCGAGATGGGACGGCAGCGGCCGTGTTGGCGTTTGTTTTACTGCGCCGTCAGCCCGCCAGAGAGCACAACAGCTTAGCCGACGACAGCGCCGCCACCTACTCGGCAAACGGCTGAACTATGTCGTCCCGCCCCCCCCCCCCCCTTGCCAGAGCACTGACGCACCGTCTGCGCATGCGCAGCGGCGTGCGCGCATTGATACATAACATTCGGTAGCGTATCGACTCTTGAACGGCGGAATGGCTTCCTACGGCGTTCCCTCGGCGATCACTTGGGAGAGGCGAAAGTAAAAGCATCACCACTTGTGCTCGGCTATTCCTTGCTTATGCTCGGCGCTGGCTGTGCGAGAGAAGGTTTTTACTGCCTATCCGGGAGCCGTTCCACGGCCGTAAAGCGGGACAGGTATTGGGGTTTACGGCCATTGATATGGACCTGGTACGGCTGGGGGGGAGGAGGGCAGAAAGCGCCGACGACTCCATTTCCCCCCCTGTTTCTCCCGGCTGCCGACGGAAGGAGCGCCGCGAGCACGCCCCAGCGCAGGGCCGCCGTGGTGGGGGACGCCCGAGTGCCGGCCGCCACTAGTTGTAAATTGCGCCGCTAGATGGCAGGGCCCGCTTCGGTGCGCCGAGCGCCGGCTAAATTGGTTTATGGGCGCCAGCCCATTGCCGCTGATTAGTTGTGCTGATCAGGTGCGCTGTCAGCAGGAAATTAACTTTGGGCTATCGCAGGACAATGGAAACAGAAGGGGAGCTTTTAATTCACGCCCGTTTGCTGGCAAACGGGCGCGCTCTCTGTTTTGACACTAATCTGTTATTTGTTAGCTCCGCTCGGCAATTAATCTCTATTTCCCTCAACGTCCTTTCGTTTTACACTAAAAATTTGTCTATGTCAAAACGTTGGACCACTGCAGAGTTGATCATTATTAACTGCTTCGAAAAAATTTCAGTGGTATCCTTAATGTCGCCCTGCTTTTGGCAAGTATATTGTTACTTTGTAAGTTTCCGTTGTCTATCGAAGTTCTGTCATTAATCATTGTGATGCATATAATCGATCTAGAGGTGTTCACACTTGTTTATGACACTGGTGAACGACAGTTGCAACCATCGTCCCAAAATTTCGGTTTTATCTACTTTTCCGAATGTACTAAATGACCACTCCAGTGAAAAGATATTGGCAGCAGCAGAACAATATCTTTTTTCAATGAAACTATATGGTTCCAGAAACCTTTTCAGGTCTCAAACATCTTTGATTTATATATCCTGATTCTCGCCACAAATGAAAATTTTACCACGGCCTGGATTCGAACCTGGGTCTCCCACTCACTAGGCAGATGCGCTAATCACTACGTCATCCTGACACAGTCGCTTTGCCCTACTGCAAAGATTACTCTAGCACGCCTCCCTCCCACCTGCTGGAGACTTCGAAAGGTCTCTGGAACCGTATGGTTTCGTTTGATTAAAGCTTCCCTGCCTGGGTTTCAGGCAGGAATCCCCATTTCGTTCGATACTGAGGTGCTATTCAGGTACACTTGGAGAGTCTCTGAAAGGCTGTTCGGGTTTAGAGGGAATACCATGTGGGCTGAGACACGAATGGGAATTTGTACTGAGGAGGGACGCATGCTATGGTATCCGGTGCAGCTGTGCAAAGCCTCTCTCCCCGGGTGGTGTAGTTGTTAGCCCTTTGTCTAGTGAGTAGGAGACCCGGATTCGAATCCTGGGCTTGGTACATAGTTTCATTTGTCGCTTTAGTCCTCATATACACAGTTCCTTTTTTCATTTCTCTGAAAAATGAGACGCAGTGAGATTTTATAACACATTATGGTGAACATAATTGACAATAAATATTTGGCATGAACATGCAACATTTTGTGACGGAAGACTCGTAGAATGACTAACAGGAATTAACGAGACTGCAGAAAGAACAAGATAGGACCCAATAAATAAGCATGGGAGTCATTCCATACGCCACACGACAGGTAATCATCAGCCAATTAAACATTCTAATTCTGCAGACGTGTACCCAGTGAACCCAGGAATGTCCAGTTTTTCAGAGAGGAAGACAGAAACTCCTGTTTCAGTTACAGGCACATAACCATATTGAACATTTGTTCCAAAGCACATGCTCAAATAGAATATTGAATACGATGTTAGTCCCAATTACAGAAATATTTGTAACGGAATGCCAAAACGAATATCGAATTTAAAAGAATATATGCAGATTTCCACAGTTAACTATATCACCAGAAGAATTAAGGAATTTGAATTTACAGTTGTACTGACTATACTAAATGACTGGGGAGACTTATGAACAGCGAGAAAAAACGAAAGGGTACCGCTTTAAATCCAACAGATTTGTATGTATGGAAATAATCTGACACGGGAGCAGATAAAAATGGTAGAGTTAACTCACGGTCTATCGACATACAGGGCAAGGATGGCCACTGTCAAAAATATTCTCAATACGTACGATGTTATGTCAGTTATACAAATATTTATAACGGAATGCCAAAACCAATACAGAATGTTTTTCTTTTTTATATGTGAAAATTGAAAAATGCAGCAATGAGTAAAAGAGCAACTTTATCTACGTGATGTGACGACGGTAAAAATACTTCTGTACGGCAATGGTAATTGAACTCTAGCGTCAGCTCAAAGTGAAACTCACAGGCAGATGATATAAAGTTACTGGGACACGCTTGTGAGCCTTTATTTCGTTTCAAAAGCAATGAATATAGACCAACTGTGTGTTACTATATAATACATATGGCAAGAGAATACGTAACCTATTATATTCAGCACTTGCGGATGGCCGAATTTGGGGCAGAATGTCTGAACTTCTTGTTGAATATTTGAACAGGAAACTTACTATTGGCCCTCTCGAATTGGTACGTTCAGCTCTTCACGTTCTGATACTTCTGGAAACTAATAACATTTTAAAACATTTAGCGTATTTCCATATACAGATACCTCACAGTATAGTTCTGTGGAGTAACACGGAACACAGAAGGATGTAGTGATTGTACAAAAATACGTGATATTCACTTGAAATAAGGTCGTAGCTTCCTCTTCCGAAGAACTAAAGATCCTAGTTGCTCTTCCCTATAAATATACTCACCGCTTGCCATATTTTATCGGCCAATAAGGATTTTAGATGCTACGCTTGATGGAAAGAAATCAATTAGGCAGAAAATGAGAAACACTGATTTCAAGAATTTTTTGCTTATAAGGAGGGGTAACAACTCAAATCATGCAATAAGTTGGACAGGATAGATAATGAGGCTAATACATCAACAGATGAGAGGGACAGTTAGTTAAAACACATTCTTATGGAAACAGCAAAATACTGTGTAAGGACGGAAGAATCAAAAGAGAAGAATATCTCAAGCGGAACTAGGTAGCTATTAAAAAGAAGGCTCTACTTTCAAGTAGGCAGTAATTGGAAAAATACTGAACTTCACTGAAAGAAACCGAATTCTTCGGAAATGTCTTGGGAGAGTGTAAGAGATACGAAGAAAATAGAACACAATCTGTCCCGAGTCAGTGTTTCGTAGCTTCAATACATCTTAGAAACGGCACTCTGAGATCACCGAAATCTGTTGTTAGGAGTATCTATTGATGACTGTTATTTCCCAGTCGAGTAACCATCTTCATCTCATGCATAAATACTACACTGAGATTAAGTAAAATCTATTTCTTTAACATGTGCATATTTTGAAGGGAAAACATTGTAACGAAAAATTTTAATATGTACCTTCCAGAGTTACTTCAAATTTTTAGACGTTACTGTAATAAGTTTGAGGCACATATAGAGTATTATGAAACATTGGTAGGAAACAAAGTTAAATTATAGGTTATCAGTTTCTTATTGAAATGCAATAGACACTGACTTTGCAGTAACAATAAAGAAGGCGTCAGGTCAGAGTGTGGGGAGAGGAGATGGATCGACGGCGGGAGGAAATGGAGAGTCAGAGCGATAGATAGAGAAATAGATATAGAGATATAGAGAAATAGATACAGGGATATAGAGAGATAGGTACAGATATAGAGAGAGAGATAGGTAGAGAGCAGGAGGAGACGGAGAGAGGAGAAGATGGACTGAGGAAGGGGGATGAGGGAGAGATGGACAAAGAAAGGCGGAGGGGCAGATGGACAGAGACATGGGAGAGGAGAAGATGAGGACGCACACCAAATCCCACACACATTAAAAAACGTGTGCCTTCTCTTTTCTTTCTTCCCGTTTAAGCAGACTGAGCCACATCAAAGCGTAGCCGGGTAAAGCTAGCACGCAATAAAACACTGAATAGATTAATTATGTGTTTGACGCCATGGAATCTTCCTTAATCTCGATCTTGTGTTAATCCATGAGTTGGCGACTCTTTCTTGACTGAAAATAACTGTCCAGAAATAAATATTCATTAGAACTGATTCTGGCGAACACGGTCCCATTCTTTGAGCCTACACAGAAATATCGGAAAAACCTAGACCACGGAGAAAACAAAAGAGAACTTTACGTAGACACAACAATTCATCAATTAAGACTGAACGGCACAATAATTGACAGAGAGAAATTTGTATAAGTTGTTAAAAGATTCAGTCATTGCGTAATACAAGAGATGAACCAGACACAGAGATAGGTGATAACGTAAATACGCCGAGGACAGAAAAAAATAAGAAATCTGGAATTAGGAACCACAAAAAACGGGGGGAAGAGTAATACGGAAGTAAGCTGTTAAAATAGCTACAGAACCGATGAAATCCTCTAGCGTTATCAGTCGCGCCGTGGCGCGATCTTCTAGCAACATTTTTCTATTCGTTACCTTCAGGTGAAGATGGAGGAAACTCGTCGAAACGTTGCGACAACATGGTGGCACAACCCTTCCGATGACCTGCGATTTCATAAACGACATTCGCCGAGAAAGCCTGCGTTCCCACATGGAAGGAGAAGACAGTTTCCGAAAAACTAGACAATACGTAAACAGCAAAGATAAAACAAGAAACTACAGCAATACCAGTCTCCGTTTCGTAATGTAATAGACATTCAGTGAAATGAGAAAAACCATAATTTTTTTTAAATTTTAACCAGGTAAATGACCAAGTTGATTTTTAGTGTGTAGAGCGCGGTGAACTACTTACCGGTCGTGAACAAAACTACAGAACCGAGCAACGATAGTGTATCACCACTTGGTTTGGGATTCATAGATTCTAAAAATGTCGTTAACTCGGTTTCATCAAAATAATATATTAAAAACCGTTACAAGAAATGCATGACCCCAACCTCTGCTGGTAGACTGAATATTATAATCGTCAATGCCACTAGCCTTAATCACATTAGTGGGAAACTTAGAATCGAAAACAGGACCCACAGAAGCTGGTTCCATGCCACCAAACCGCTTCGCAGTATTCACGCTGAACCGAGAAAACTAGGATCAGTGCTGCATAATGGAATATATATGAACGGTCTTCACTATTCTGTTTATTTTATTGTTTCCACTAGTTATTTATTATGATTGCACCCAAAACCCACTTGTGTGTGGGGGGTACTTCATTGTGTGTTATTCTGTAGTAATCGAGATCTACTGCGCCTTTTAACTTTTTTGTTTCTGTTATAATAGCTACACCAATTTCTCTTTAATCAAGATCTGTCGCCGGCCGAGGTGGCCGAGCAGTTCTAGGCGCTACAATCTGGAACCGCGCGACCGCTACGGTCGCAGGTTCGAATCCTGACTCGGGCATGGGTGTGTGATGTCCTTAGGTTAGTTAGGTTTTAGTAGTTCTAATCTAGGGGACTGATGACCTCAGAAGTTAAGTCCCATAGTGCTCAGAGCCATTTGAGCCAAGATCTGTCTTCAGCTGGGTATCCTATACATCTTATTGAAGCTATAAAAAGGTTATATATACAAAGACCCAAAAATAATTATAAAAGGTGGTAATTATAAAACCGAAGCAGTCACTACCAACAGGGAACTTAAACAAGGTTGCAGCCAGTCACCAACCTTACTTGACAGGATATTTTACGGACTATAAGATGCACTTTTTTCTTCGAAAAATTGCCTCCAAAATTCAGGTGCGCCATCACAAACCCAGAACACTGTCTAGCCTATGATGCGTCATTGCAGTCTACGGTGCTAGTGAACTTGAACTGAAAGTGACTTGAGTTATCAATAACGGTTCAATATTTTGGTTATCAGCTAGTTTCATAATGGAAAAAAATGAAAGGTATTCATATGATGAGAGCTGTGGATTCAATAACACTGTAAAAATGGCACTTGAATTAATAGAAAAATAAAACACGCTCGTAGACTAGCGCTGCAGTGGATCTTGACAGACTTTAAGGGTGAATTTGGTTGTTGCTACAAATTTATGAAATGGCATGGACGTAGCATGTGAAGCAAAACCAAAATATCTGAGAAAATGCCACAAGAGCGTGAAGGGAAAATGTTATCTCTTCATCGCTTTATCATACTACATCGGAAGAAAACCAGTGCGGAACTAAGCCGAATAGTGAATGTGAACGAAACTCCTCTGACATCTGACGTGCCGAGTTGCACAATTGTTGTCACGAAAGGTGCTAAAACTGTAACTATAAAAATAAGTGGACATGAACAAATGCACGTATGTTGTGCTGACGGTACTACATTTAATACAATGATAATTTTCAAGCGGAAGACAATACCAGAACCTTCTGAAATATCGCCAGTAGTAGTTGTTGACGTACATGAGAAGAACTGGATGAACGAGGATGGTATGAAATTATGGGTTTAGCAGAGAGTGGGAGAGAAGGAAAGGTGCTTTATTGAAGAAGAGCTGCCGGCCGATGTGGACGAGCGGTTCTAGGCGCTTCAGTCCGGAACCGTGCTGCTGCTACGGTCGCAGGTTCGAATCCTGCCTCGGGCATGGATGTGTGTGATGTCCTTAGGTTAGTTAGGTTTAAGTAGTTCTAAGTTCTAGGGGGCTGATGACCTCAGATGTTAAGTCCCATAGTACTCAGAGCCATTTGAACCAGTCTGAAGGAAAGCTCTCTTCTTCTGCTAGATCACTTTCATAGCCACTTGAAAAATTCCGTGAAAGAGGAACTGAGACAGGTAAACACAGAGCTTGCTGTTATTAGCAATTGCAACCTCTTGATGTCTCGATAAACAAACGATTTAATGTGTATATGAGAGAGGAACGGAACAAATCCATGCTGGATGAAATCCAACGCGAATTCACGCCCAAGGAAACTTTTGAAATAATCCAAAATCAGACAAGTGTGTCACTGGATAAAACAGTCGTGGTCTAGAGTAAGAGTAGACATTACTGTTAATTCTTTGAAACAGTGCGGGATATATAACGCTGTCGATGGCAATGGAGACAATCTCATTTATGAAGAGGACAACGATGACGACGAAGAGCAGGAAGAAGAAGAAGAAGAAGAAGAAGAAGAAGAAAGTGCAGATGACGGTATTCAGGGATTTTAAATGTGATTTCTGTTTTATAACTAAGAATTTCTTTCAGTCTGACTTTGCAGTCTAATAATGAAAATCATAATTTTTTTTCTTTTTAAATTACTTAAAATTTCAGGTGTGTCTTATTGTCCGTAGCGTCTTATTGTCCGTAGCGTCTTATAGTCCGTAAAATACGGTATAACTTGGGACGGTTGAGGACAGCGTCTGGAGACTCAGGGGAAGAAACGGAGGTTATAAATAGTGTGGAGTGTTTATGGTGAAATAAGTAGGGTTTTCATGGCCAAGCTTCCGGTGTATTTATAGTGAGTATGTATTACCATTAGGACATGTGGTCTTTTAATATGAATAATTCAGAAAACAGAGCTTAATCAGCGAACGGGGAGAGCTGAATGTCGGCAACTACAAGAAAGCTAAAGTATTGAACAGGAAACTGGCTGGAGTGGAAGGCACGGTTACAATTCAACACCCACTGCTACTTTCAGCTGCTGAGCCCCATTGAACTTTTAGGAGTGTCGCGTTGCACTTTTCATTTTCGCGATAGCTGTTTGTATTAAGATGGAATGCACTTTAGGAGCCGTAATGAATTGAAGAACATTGTTGAACAGCCTTGCCTCATATCTTGTCATGACAATATTAATCAGGTTCAAAATCGTGTGCGGAAAACAGCGTGCCTTACTTTGCCTAACTCGTGAACGTTTTCCAAACTGTCTCTGCGAATTGAACATTTGCTACTCATGCCTCCTTATAATGGCTTTCTGTTCGTATTCTAAACTCTGTTCAACGTTATTAACAGAATTGGGCAGGCGCCACTAGGACTCAGATTGTGATGGTTCAGTATGAACTAAATTGTTTGTGTATACACAGTTCGGCAGGATATCGGTTCCAGGGATTCCGAGACTTTCGAGAATGTTTTAACTTCAAGTTTCAAGTCGGATAAGAAATGACAAAAGAAAACATTTTCATCTACATCTGCATCCATACTCCGCAAGTCACCTGACGGTGTGTGGTAGAGGGTACCTCGAGTACCTCTATCGGTTCTCCCTTCTATTCCAGTCTCGTATTGTTCGTGGAAAGAAGTATTGTCGGTATGCCTCTGTTTGGGCTCTAATCTCTCTGATTTTATCCTCATTGTCTTTTCGCGAGATATGCGTAGGAGGGAGCAATATACTGCTTGACTCCTCGGTGAAGGTATGTTCTCCAAACTTCAACAAAAGACCGTACCGAGATACTGAGCGTCTCTCTTTCAGGGTCTTCCACTGGAGTTTATCTATCATATCCGTAACACTTTCGCTATTACTAAATGATCCTGTAACGAAGCGCGCTGCTCTCCGTTGGATCTTCTCTATCTCTTCTATCAACCCTATCTGGTACGGATCCCACACTGCTGAGCAGTATTCAAGCAGTGGGCGAACAAGCGTACTGTAACCTACTTCCTTTGTTTTCGGATTGCATTTCCTTAGGATTCTTCCAATGAATCTGAGTCTGGCATCTGCTTTACCAACGATCAACTTTATATGATCATTCCATTTTAAATCGCTCCTAACGCATACTACCAGATAATTTATGGAATTAACTGCTTCCAGTTGCTGACCTGCTATATTGTAGCTAAATGATAAAGTATCTTTCTTTCTGTGTATTCGGAGCACATTACACTTGTCTACATTGATATTCAGTTGCCATTCCCTGTACCATGCGTCAATTCGCTGCAGATCCTGCTGCATTTAAGTACAATTTTGCGCGTAACATAATTACGAATCAAATTTTTTCCTTTATTCGTACTATGAAACCTTGCTTCCTGCCAAATTTCACGAACATAGGTCAACGTTAAGTACCAGACAAGTTTTAATAGGTCACTTTACGAGTGTCAAATTTGTGACACTAATGGCCGTATTTTTGAGTGTTCTGACTTCGCAGCTTACTTTTATTATACCCCCAAAGAACAATAATTTTATCTTGAAACTCTTCCACTGGATCGTGTTTGCAAACAAAAACAACGACATGGGATTTAGCCCGCCTTGACACAATACACTTTTGTTATTTTATTCATTTATCGTCAAACTAGTTTCTGCATGTTTTAGAATCAAAGAGCCCTTTGATGACGACGATATCTGTTGCTGAAACTAGTATGGCAATAGATAAATAGCGAAAGTGTTTTGGATGACGACGGATCCACAGTTCCACGTTATCGTCAGCATGCAACCGAAAGCTTTACAATGTCATAAATTTCAACTTGGTATGGCTGCCAGTTGCTGAGAAAAGGGGGTCTGAACAGACGGACGGACAGTCAGTAAGGTAACGAAAGACAAGAACTATTCATTCGTGTGATGTAGGTACAAATTGAGCATTTGAGAGGTTTTTCCTTTTTGTTGCACTGTGAAATCTTGCTTTTTACGAAATTTCATCATTCTAGACCAACGGGACGTACCCTATAGGTTTTGATGAGTGAGTTTCCGAGTATCAAAATATGTGACAAATGTTTGTATTATTTGACGGGGCTGATGCAGAAGCTAAAATTTCTTTACACAGCCAAGGGATCGTAGCTCTTAGTGTGGGATCTAACTTTCAACTTGATACGTGCACCTGTTTCAAATAAAAAGGCATTTAACAGCCGGACAGGAAGGCAGACCACTAAGTGATCCAGTAACGGAGGAGTTTTTACCGAGAGAGATCCGGAATCCCAAAAATGTATGAAAATTTCAACGGCGTCATCATGGGTTTCTGAAGAGAGACGTGGCCCAAGTACCCTTCGTAATTACCTGCAGGTTTTAAGTTGTACGCTTTCCTTATTTCAGTCTCAACCCATGAAACTTCATTTCACTGCTTCACTGTTCTGGTGGCCGCAAAATTGTTCCGAATTGTTATTACGGCACATTTGCGGACCATTTATTGTTTTAGAGAACCCTTATTAAATCTAACTTTCATTATACTTCTCGTAGCGTTCCTTTTCACGTTAGAAAGAGTTTGACTTCTTTTTAGCCTGACGAGGCGTAACTGACAATGAAACTGTAAGGAATGTCGATACTGGTAACCTCATATATCGATATTCGAAAAGTATCGTTATTGGCTCTCTACACCACAAAGAGTGGTATCGATATTACGACGGAGTTAACATCAACATACCTGCTTATAAAATTATCGGCTGCACGTTGCAAATATACTGCCGGTTTTATAGCTATATATGTATGTAGTGATTTGTTGTTAGATACTGTACACATCAACAAGCTAGCAGCCTGCTTATCCTTCGCTAGAGCAAGAACTGAAACTGAAACTATTCACGTCCAGTTGGGCGATAACCACTTTGTTAACAATGGTAACTGGAAAGTAAGTGGCACAACGAAAGGTGTGCGACGGGTCCGTCGTTCGGTTTCGTCACATATCGGATTTGTCTGGAACACTTCGTGTCGACTTACCTCTTTTTTCCATTTCTGCAAACGCCAGCGACCTAGCAGTTTCAGTGTCGAAATTGCGTGGTGAAGCTAAACGTTGCAGTTTCTGTGGGTAGCGCGGAGTGGCGATTACGTCACCATTTGCCGTCTCCCTCCACCGCAAAGATCAATCTTGTCATTTAGATTTTTGTTAATCATTTTCACCAGCTGCTTTAGAAGAATGCCGATGTGAAGAAACACACACTGGCTGCTCTAAAAAGAATTTTTTTAATGCAACTGGTGTCCGATCACATCGGAAATCTTGTTATTCCATTCACCTCCCACCCCCTTACCCCCCCCCCCCCCCACAACACCCACACCCACTCCCAGTGCAATTGGACTACTTTTGTGCCACACATACTCGCTTCAAACAGTAAAAGAGAAATACTGGACACGATGAAACCTCAAAAAGTAGTAAGACTCCTTCATACAGCGAACGTGAAAATATGTTCTACTACAATTTACGAAGAACAACATATATTTACAAATAATTGTGAAAAAAATATAATATGAAATAAAAATACAAGCACTCGATATTGCAATTTCAATATCGATATGTCGATGTGCAGTGGATCCTGATGCAGTCTGGAATCCCTGTGTGATAGTCTGCATTGATGTCTGCCTATTACACATTACGACCCCCTTCAACTGTCGTCGGTCTCTGACAGTCAACAGACGAGGTCGGCCTGTACGCTTTTGTGCTGTACGTGTCCCTTCACCTTTCTACTTCACTATCATATCGGAAACAGTGAACCTAGGGATTTTTGGAGTGAGGAAATTATAAAATGACTTTTAATAATATGAATATTTATATATGTGTTTGGAGGGAGGGAGGGAGGGAGGGAGGGAGGGAGGGAGGGAGGGAGGGAGAGAGATTTTTACCGTAAGTCGTAACCGGTACCTGAATTTTGGTTGCTGCCTCCTTGATTGATCAGCTTCTGCACCAGTTGTTAACGTATTATAATTTGGAGGAAGTTATTGTTCTTTAAGGTTTAAAATACGACTCAGTTACTTGCCCGTTTTCGTAGCATTCCATACCTAATGGACCACTGTTGCAAGCAAATAAGATCAAACAGCAATCTGCTTTTCGTGAGAAAATAAGATTGCTTGGCACACAAACTTCCTTCAAACTACACGTCATGCTGCATCAAAATTGGTCAGTGGAGTTCAGCACCATACTATTGTACAAGAACGTAATCCAGTTACTGCAATTAAGAAATTATGAGAGGTTGTTACGTATTGAATGAAAACTATAGAGAATGCATTTCTTTTCATGTATTTTAGTGAACTTTGTACATTTACAGTTCTGTCGACTGATAGCCGGCGACGACAATGAAGTTCACCTTTTCCAAAAGCAAGATATTTCTATTCTTCACTTCCAGAAAATTTGTATACATAAATGTCTGGCCACTATTATGCATACTTTACTCGGTTTTATCACTGAAATAGCAATTTCCATTACATGTAACAAAACGTTCTGAGCGACGGCCTAGCAACACGTCCTCTTTCCACAAGATACAGATTAACAGTGCTCTTCTTTTTTAATAAACCAATTGTCTTTTTTTTTTTTGGAGTACATACTCGAAGATTCATAACTACTATCGTTGCGGGGATTGCGCGCTAAAGAGTTTGTTGCTGTCCAGCTGCACTTCAAGTGCTTTTTGAATCAAATTTTCATTTACGGAATTTGCATACATTACTGAGCTTTTCAGAATAAAATCAGGCACAAATTAGTTAAAAAGAGGGGCAGTGAGGCTCACATAACATTACAAAATCTCGCTTACAAACGTATGATACAAGTGACACCGAATCACTCGACCACTTTGTAAGTCCGTGAGTTCCGCGGAGCACCCCATTCTCCTCTATCACGTCTAATGACTACTGAGGTCGCTGAAATGGAGTACCTGGCAGTAGGTGGCAGCACAACGCACCTAATATGAAAAACGTATGTTTTTGGGGTATCCGGATACTTTTGATTACATAGTGTAGGTCCGCTGAGGCGTCGGACACATTGGAAAGTGAAGATGTTACACGTGTCGAATGGTCTGTGCACTTCCAGGACCTAAACCCTATAGAGCGTGCCAGGGAAGCTCTTGGCAGACGTTCCCGAACCGCGCAAGAATTGGAAATCATGTTGAGAGAGGAGTCGGACAATATTCTCCAAAGACTCGTCAACTGTTCGGTAGCCACACGAATAACGGCTGCAAAAATGTACATTACTGTCAGACGAGTGCGTATTACATCCTGAGAGTCCGATATCGACGTTTATGTTAGGAGTCTGACCTGTGTCAAACATGAACGTTATTTATGTCTGTTGTCTTGCTTTCCCATGTGATGATATCTGCCCCATTTTTCGTTGTAGATATACCATTATGCCGCTATTACGTACCTACTGCGTTTCATGTCGCCTGTCGTTGCAAAAATGGTTCAAATGGCTCTGAGCACTATGGGACTTAACTGCAGAGGTCATCAGTCACCTAGAACTTAGAACTACCTAAACCTAACTAACCTAACGACATCACACACATCCATGCCCGAGGCAGGATTCGAACCTGCGACCGTAGCGGTCGCGCGGATCCAGACTGTAGCGCCTAGAACCGCTCGGCCACTCCTGCCGGCGCCTGTCATTGCATGTGATTATTCTTGTCGAACAACGTGTCTGTTTCTTAACAACCGTCAAGCAGTATTGTAGTAACATCTAAGAGGCCAGCATGTAGCGATGCATTAGCGTTACCAGATTTTTTTAAAACCCTGTAAGGACCAAATGTTCAGTTGGGGAAACGAAACGGGACAAATGAAAAAAAAACATTTTTTGTTACTTACTGGCCTTTATTACATTTTAATGAATGATGTGTAAATTTTAACGTGTTTTTTATCTTATATAACTGAAAAATCAACGGTCGTTAATTCACTTTTTAACAAATTCGAGTAAATTTATTTTGTACATGAATTCATTTTAATGCCATCTGCGAAAAAACCCTTTCTACGAAACGGTTGGAACTAAGGGTACTAAAGACGGACGATAAGATGTGAAAAATGTTAGAGGTTTAATTCTTGGAAAACCCAGGATTTTCTTCCAGTTCTCAACCACACCCTTATTTTTGTCGTAAAAATACTGTCCAGGATTCTTTCAGTTACTTGAAGTTCTTCTTATAAGGAGTCCATGGTCAGCTGATCGATCCTTAAAAGCTCGACAGCGTTTTGCAAATCGTCGTAATTAAATGGTAACTGTAAGTTTGGAAAGGATGTTGTTTTCTGAGAAATCATATCGTGCTAACAAGTAGCCTACATAATTGATATTGAACTGTATAAAATCATTCCAAATAGATTCTTCTGCGTCAGTGCTTAATTCACCCGTTATTTCTCTCGTCTTACTTCCGAAAAAGTTGTCTGTTGTTCTCTGCTCCATCTTTCCCCGAATCCCATGCATTTCAGCATGGATCTCAACAACTGACAGAATGTGAATGAATCTTGTTCATTGTTGTTCCTACCGAAAACATTAGGTCAGGCAGAACCGACAAACACGCCAAAGATTTTTCTCCCCCATATACATGTGATTATGTTTCGTGATAGACGAGGACATCCATTGCGTGATTCCAGAAAATGAGATTCTAGAGCAGGACATATTTTTAATACTCTTACGACAGCAGGCCAAAGAGATTAAAATCTCGCGACATCAAGTAGTATTATGTCTTTCCATTGCACCTCGTTCGGTTCAAATAGAAGTCTTCTCTTTGTTTCTCAGATCTACTGAAGTGACCGGATATTTTCAGTAGTGTATTTTCTACATCCACGTGCAGTTTGTTAGCACTTTACTTTGCAGCATTGTGGATGAAATGGACAGGGCAACCAGCTTTGGCAATTTTATCATTTTCAGCTAAAAGTAGTTTATAAATGGAACGGTTTCTGCCCAAGTTTACATTAGTGCTGTCAGCGGCGAACGCCTAAACTTTATTTACAGACAGTCCACTCTTGTCCAATGTGTCTATTAAGAACTTCGAAACTTCATATGCATATTCATCGTTGCATTCTACAAATTGCAATAGACGGTTTACAACCCCGGTATCATAAAGAATCGTAAGCAAATTGGGAACATTCTGTTTTATTGCTACTTGCATCTGTCGCTACAGAAAGCATAGATTTTTTCCTTGGATGGTCTTTAAAATATTTTTAATAGATCTTTGATCAATAATTGGCATACAGTAGCTTCCGCGTTTGTTCTTCCGCAGCCAACCTCTGAGCGTTTTTTGAATCACTGCAGATATATTGTAATAATTCGTCTGAACAGTCCATACTATTGTAACAAAGAGAATTATTTACCGTGTCATTAACAGTACTCTTGCCCATCTGCAGGGCAGATGGTTCCGTCTTCGAGAAATATCTAGGTGAGATACTTGATACTGTGTTGCTAGCAACAGTCACGTGAGATTTAGTAGATGCATGTTGTTTTACATCAGCATCGTCTTCATGAGCATACGAGGAATGTTTATCGCACAGACATCGGTACGCCTTATACATGTTTTCTTTTAGTCATCTTAACCGGGAATAGCTGTTTTCCCAATTCGTATCATACTTAGCATTCCACCACTTCCAGACGAATTATCTATGTCACTGCCACTTAAATCACTCCTTTTATCCATAGTTTTAGAAACAATTCAGAAGCGTAGGACGTTCAACACTCAGCAGCTCTCGCAAAATATTGAACGAAGTGTTGAACTACAATAACAACCAAGAATGGAATTAAAAATCCTTCTAGTATTGTTAACGAGCGTTGACATGGCATTTAAACGAGTTAGCAAACGAACGAAAAAGTTAAAATTTTGGGAAGAAAGTGAGACGGATAATAGACAAATAGAAGAATGTAAAACAGACAGGGGCAAATACAAGCATATAGGAAACCTTTAATATCGGTCCCGCCAGGCTCTCTAGTAGACCGATAGCCCAGATAGTCTTATCTTCATGCCGTACGTGCCTAGATAATGGGTACTTGCCAGCTGCTGCGCTAATGATTTCGTAATAATAATCGAACAAAGTTAAAAAAAGGGACAGAGCCTGTAGCCGCGGGACGTTTAAAATGGTATGCCGGAGATAACGGGGCGTCCCGGGAAATACGAGACGTCTGGCAATACAACTTGAAACGTCCCCTTAGAAAAATTGTACAAGACTGTGCTTAAACTGACACACGATATTTTTTAGCGCAACGCAATCTGACTTTCAATAGTCCCTACAAAAGAATGGCCCTGACTAACATTAACCTATACCTTTCACAAATCACTTACCTCACCAAAAATCTTCGTTACTCGAACTACTGCAATACAGCGAGCGCCACTACTGCCAGCTAAATGAAAGATTCAAACTACTGAAGGCACTAACTACTGATAGGCATAGTTAGCAAATGAAAGATTTTGCATAGAGAACAAGCAATGTATTTACCTTAACAGTGTTCAAAAGTCAAAATATATATAGCAGTTCATGACATCCAGTCTTACAAATTTCAAAACTCCGCCATTTCTCTCCCCACATCCACCACTGCTGGCGGCTCACCTCCAACTGCGCAACGCTACTCGCTGTTAACAGCCAACTGCCCAACACTACAATAGCGAATATTGCAACAATGCCGACCACCCTCAGACTGCACACAGCACAGTCAGTGATTTTCATATAGAGCGCTACGTGGCGGTGGCAGAATAAAAACCTAAACAGCCTACTTACAAGCTATACAGACAAACAAGCCATGTAATCATAACTTGTAAACTGTCTCGATAACAATTATTTAGATAAAAATCGTGAAAATTACGTGCAGAACTTCGGACTGACTGACTAACCAGGATACCCAATGCAGCGTGGCCCAGTTGATGAGATGACTTGTGAATGTGGCCTATACGTTGCCATTAAAATTCTTCCGTTATCGAAGGAAACGGAAGAGGCATCTCAATGGACATTATGCGGGAAGAAGCACTCACCTGTTATTGTCACAATCTTGATTCAATGCCTTTAGGCTTTTTCACACTCCTTAATGTGCTCTTCGAATATTTGTCTTACTTCCGTGATCTTCTTTAACGGACCAGACTAACAATGATGTAGAGCATAATGATAAGGAAGAGTAGGACAATTACATTCACTTTGCACACTCCATCATAAAGAGCGATAACCAGGCAGAAAACACGGTCTACATCCACTTTCTTTTATATACTGTATATGATAAGATACTGTTATCCCCCCTCCCTTCTGTGTGAGAGCCGGCCGGTGTGGCCGTGCGGTTAAAGGCGCTTCAGTCTGGAACCGCGTGACCGCTACGGTCGCAGGTTCTAATCCTACCTCGGGCATGGATGTGTGTGGTGTCTAAGTTCTAGGGGACTGATGACTACAGATGTTAAGTCCCATAGTGCTCAGAGCCATTTGAACCATTTTTTCTGTGTGAGAGGATGAATGAGCAAATCTATTTGTAGTTGCATGCTGGATGGTAGCAGACGAGCCTGTCTGCTAGAGAACAGTAGGACCAACGTCGGAACAGGTAGCTACGCTTTCTAAAAGCAGAGAGGTTATCTTAAATTGCAACGCAGTGTAGTTCGAGTGTGAAGTTCAGAATATATTCCAGTAGTTGCTTTGTCACTACTTTGTGAGTAAAGTGGAACCACGTGTTGATCAGTAACTCTAACTGAGATCATGAATCTTAAATGCGAATGTGCGTGAGATTATAACGTCTCGTCTTGACAATATTTTCCAATATAGCAACTTTTCTTTATGTTCAACCCACGTGGGGTGTACTTTGTGAGACCAGTACCACGTGCTTATGCAATGGTTTGACCCATCAGGTTAATAGTAAGACGATAGTAACCAGTTCGAGGTTTTTCTTTTGTAAATTGCATTTCGATGTAATTTATTTTAATTATCAAAATTATTGTGGAGTTACTCTCTTTGTGTAAACCAAGTTGACCACGTGTAGCTTCTGGTGTAATCATCAAAGTAGCCCTCAGCTATTCTTTTCGGGAAGATTTCACAGAGAGTTAGTACGAATTTAGTATGCCAGTGTGTGGTAATTTCATGATGGACAGGATTGCGCTACGAACGTAACTTCTTTGGGTGAAAACTGAATCGGTTGGTTGTGGTTAATTTCCTCTTGCATATGTTTCAACGTTCTTTGTGTGTTATTTTATGAATGCAGTGTTGTATGCAGTTTCCCAATCTTGGCTCCATATTTGATGTGTTCCGTAAGATTACAAACTCACATTTTCACAATCCTAAATAGGCCAACAGTTTAGTTATAAATCAAGTTTAATATGCTGAAATTTCAATGATCAATGTTAAAATAAATTTCCAAAAATAAACTGATTTATTTCTTTTTATTTATCTTTTATATATATATATATATATATATATATATATATATATATATATATATATATATATATATCACCGGTTGTCGTATAACTATTAAAAGATAATTAATGTTAGTCTGGTTGGGAATTTGGTAAGCTAGACTGGATACCTGGTCAAACAGTTGCTCAGTAATGCAAGGTTAACTTTCCCAGACAGCTCACAGCTTTTAACCCACTTTTATGATCATGAATATCAGCACCGCTTACACCTCAAATTAATGCAACAACATTACAATGTCTCTGAAGACAGCATGCAGGACGGAGAAAATTTCAGGCTGCTGATCGATACCGGAAAATTTTCTGTCCAACAGCAAAAACCACATCCTAAGAGCGTGATGTGAAATGAACAGAGGCAAGCCACAAGTCAACGCATGAAGAAGTTCTGGGAGGGTAAAAAGGAAAAAGATTATACCTTAATATTAGGTTTGAAGGGGTCTATAATTGACCAAATTCTGTAATAAATAAATTACATTTTTGATTCATGGGAGCTACGTACACGACGTGAAAAGCATGTCTGTCACCTGAAGAAGCATAAGAACGTAAGGATAATCCTACATATGGTGGTGAATGATTGAGCAATGATTTCACTGTCTTAAAATAATGAGTACTGTTTACGTAAGTTCACATATTTTTCTTCAAACTGACTATGAGGTGAGAGAAATCTTTAGGAGATGAGCAAGGAAATTGGGAAAAAGAGACGAAAACAGATTGCAATATGAAGGTGGAACTGGCGAACACTTCACAAGAAAGCTTCATTCTTCCGTTTTCTATTTTCACTGACAGCATTCTAATCAATTACACTGAAGAGTTTCGCTTAGAACCGGTTAGTTTTTCTTTTCTCAAAATAATTCTTTTGCATCGAAATCTAAAAAGAATTAAAACTGATATCCATTCCGTCAGCGTCGGTAATCTGCTATTTACTGCACATTCAAACAGGCAAACATTGATATTCCGCGGTTGTTGTTGTTGTGGTCTTCAGTCCTGAGACTGGTTTGATGCAGCTCTCCATGCTACTCTATCCTGTGCAAGCTTCTTCATCTCCCAGTACCTACTGCAACCTACATCCTTTTGAATCTGCTTAGTGTATTCATCTCTTGGTCTCCCCCTACGATTTTTACCCTCCACGCTGCCCTCCAATACTAAATTGGTGATCCCTTGATGCCTCAGAACATGTCCTACCAACCGATCCCTTCTTCTGGTCAAGTTGTGCCACAAACTCCTCTTGTCCCCAATCCTATTCAGTACCTCCTCATTAGTTATGTCATCTACCCATCTAATCTTCAGCATTCTTCTGTAGCACCACATTTCGAAAGCTTCTATTCTCTTCTCGTCCAAACTATTTACCGTCCATGTTTCACTTCCATACATGGCTACACTCCATACAAATACTTTCAGAAATGACTTCCTGACACTTAAATCTATACTCGATGTTAACAAATTTCTCTTCTTCAGAAACGCTTTCCTTGCCATTGCCAGTCTACATTTTATATCCTCTCTACTTCGACCATCATCAGTTATTTTGCTCCCCAAATAGCAAAACTCCTTTACTACTGTAAGTGTCTCATTTCGTAATCTAATACCCTCAACATCACCTGATTTAATTTGACTACATTCCATTATCCTCGTTTTGCTTTTGTTGATGTTCATCTTATATCCTCCCCTCAAGACACCATCCATTCCGTTCAACTGCTCTTCCAAGTCCTTTGCTGTCTCTGACAGAATTACAATGTCATCGGTATGTCCGCGGTATGAAAACGATATGATGGTTAATCGTAGTGGAATATAAGCTTCAAGTGGTTGTCAGTTTGAGTACAACTTGAAACGCCGTAACTGAGCGCCCTATACGTAACGAAACTCTTGCGACACTTCAAGACCGCGTTTCCGCAAAATCTAGATGACGTCTCTAGAAACAAAAATAAAATTAAAACATTATGTATGTGAGCAGTGCGATGACGTGCTACAGCATTATCTGCGAAGGAGTGACAGCGTTGCTGTTGCGTTCTTCAGTCCGAACACTGGTTTGGTGTATTCTAGGCTCTTCTGTGCACGTCTATGCATCTGTCCCTAACTATTGCAACCTACTTTCACTTCAACTCATTTTCAGCAGCAAAACCTCCCTTTCCCTTTGGAATTTTTATGCGAAAACTTCGCTCTATTATCAAGGAAACTGTTCGTTAGTCGCTTGCCATGTGTCGTATGAACAGACACGTTTTACGAATCAAGAAGAGGGGACCCAAACCGATTTTCTGATTTTGGCAAAACTTAATCTCTACGGAAAAAAAAGGAAAAAAAATTAGAAGAACACAATCATTTGAAAAATATAGAAGACAGCGCTGAGTAGTTTAGATGTTGGGTATTGCCAATGAACCTTATAAACCTTTGTACCGCCTTCACGAGCGAAAAGAATGTACAAAAAAGAAAAAAGATGTGTTTATGTAGCCTATGTATTGACAGTGGCTGGGTATCTGACCGAACTGTTTTTCTCGAAACTGGCTGTACTACTAAGATATTTCATTTTCTCCTGAAAATTTTACACATAGATAGGGGCTATGATGGTTAAAAGATTTCTGGTGTAACTTCAGAGTGTCTTCTGTTTATAAGACAATATTACTCGCGTTTTAGCGCCCACATCTGCTTTTTCCTATCTAATTCTTGATGAGATTTTGTAAACATTTAGTTTTCCTGTGATATGGTAGTTTTTCTACGGGAAATGCCGCAGAAACGTAATTAGATTGAACCTCGATTGATGTTTGTCTTACTGGTAATAATACTTTTGCTCGAAAATACTTTTCTATAGAGGGAAACACATCGTCTAAACTGGTCCTCAGTTACAAGTGTATCGTATTTTCCTCGGTTACTGTCAACTTAATAACGTTAAAAGCTGTCATGTGTGACGATGATTATATATCGTAGATTAGGTATGTATCTATTCTCGAGTTCCGTGGGCAAATGTGGGCAGAATTATTGTTTGGTTATGGAGCGAGTAACCACTCACCAAATACACCCCAAGCATTATTTAAGAATACAAATACAAAACTAGAAGACTGACTACTGCGAGGAACTAAGTACAAAATAAATGTCGAAAATAAAAGACTTTTTACTTCGAAATTAAAAGTTGTAGTTTAACGCCCCATCATTTCTCAGATTTGATGGAAGCAGTAAAATAGTGCACACCTTTTTCAACGATGTTTCTTTGAAATATAGATTTAGGTTGTACATAACAACAGAAAATAATGATTGTGGTAACACTGAAGTAACTGGTTATATAAATCGAATGAGTATAACGGTTAAAGAATTTCCAGTTTAATTTGTGTTGCTCCAGATTACTAATGGAAATATTGCAGTTCAGAAAAGACTTTATCTACGTAATTGAAGGTTCAATTACAATTCTTATCGACACTCCGAAGAAAGATAAACAAATTTCCTAATACATTATTTTTTGACGAAGTTTTTTTTTAATGATGTTGACTACTTTCCGAGGTGCGAAATGTTCATTGTGCCGCAAGAACAGCAGAAGTACCTCGGTTTCGGGTTTGTTTTTACTTTACATTTTCCTGTCAGACCTATGAAGTAATCGTATCACTGAACTTCTTGTACCGAGAACTGGCAATTAAAGCCAAAACAACATAGTTCTTAATCAGATCTTATGCGTGCATAGCGAAACATTTTTGTACAAAGGTTTCTTTCCATTTGATAATACATTCACTTGTCACTATCTCTAGATTTGCGGAGCAAAACGTCTAAACTTCAAAACGGCTACCACATATCCGATTGAAACTATGCAGCATATTATATATGGCAGCTATGTTTATTTACACGGACTTTTAGCACTGGAAACCTCAAGACGCTGAACACCGAAGCATGTTACAAGGTGGAAAAAATAAATAAAGAATTGGTTTACATACAAATGTCGTTAAATGCTTAAAAATTATCGCATAATTACTAAAAGATCATCAACATGAAGGATTATTTCAGCTGTTCCGTCTTTAAGGATATTAAACTTGGTCTTTAGATGTTTTCTTTAGTCGTCCTTCAGCTGTGTAATTAAAGAGTATTTTTACACATCTACTATCGACAATTCCTTCGACATGATTTAGCCATTTTATATGATGCTTCAGTTTCTCCCAGCATATCTTTCATTATAATCTCACCCTTTTATCTGCATTCTGGATACCATCTGCTCTCGAATATGATGAAGTCGAACGTAGAAATAGCGTTATGGTCACTGTTGAATGATTCTCTTGTAACTAATTGTCTAATTGAAGAGAGGTTGCCAAAAGCATTGATGTGTCAAAAGACGGTGGAAGTGAAATAGTAAATTGAGACATCCGGCATCCACATACAGAATGGATTTGAACGCAACCGACAATGTTTTCTACGCAGCATAAAATACGTAAGTAACCTGTTTGTGTGTTTTTATGTTGGCAGCGCTTTAGACTGCATTAATATCACTGACGGCGCTGTGGGCTGTCAGAGAGACTCTGTGGCTGGTCGGACTCGCAGTTAGAATTTAGTAGTCAGCAGTGATGCAAGTGAGAAGTTAATAGTTAGCAGTGAGGGAAGTCGGAAGTGTTAGGGCGAGCAGACGGTCTAGATGTGTGTCCGTCATGGAGATTTAATATTGGTTCGGAATGGATTGAAAAATGGAGATGGTGTGGATAATGGAATTACTGACGATTATATAATTTTTTGAACTGGTTGTCACATGATTAAGGTACAATCTGCTAAATACACTATTCTGCAACAAAATCTTTCCTTTGCTAACCACATGCCTATTAGTAGTTAGAGCCTACAGTAGTTAGAATCTTTTTATTTAGCTGGCTGTGTACTTGCTGTATTTGCTGTAGTTCGTGTCACGAAGATTTTCTGTGAGGTAAGTGACTTATGAAATGTGTGGGTCATTGTTTGGATTTCTTCTAATTTAGGGCCATTCTTTTGTGTTAATTAATAGATTGCGTTATCCTTGTATATTGTGGGTAATAAATGAATAGGATAAGTTCTGAAGGTCAGTTATTGAAATGAAATGATAAAAAAAGTAGCATAGTGACAGTACTTCAGTTTCACTCAGCAGTTTCACAATTAAAGAAGTTTCAGGAAACACGAGACCGCGAGGTTTAAAACAACTTCCATATTCAGTCCGGGAGAAAAATAAAGCAGGAACTATAAAAACTTGAGATACTTTACGAAGTCATTGCACTGGTCGGAAAATGTTTTCCAGTATTGCGTAGGTCGGTCTGGTGTTGAAACTAAAGACAACACGTATGAAGCGGAAACATTATATTCTGTACGTTAAGTACGTGCTCTCGTATGAAAAAAATATCCCGTAGCAGCGTGTTAACACCGTACAACCCGAACTGGTGGCTCCCGGTGTTGGAATACAACTAAAAGTAGTGAGAGAGTAAGGTGACAGGTATGCGCTGAATTCCTACTATATTTTACATTGAATACGGCGCCGAAATAGCCCCCCTGAAAGTCACAGTTACCAAGAGATTCCTCGTGCAGTGATTAGTTACATGTGAATGGGAAAGAGCTACCGTCACTTCTTGTAAAAAGTATAAAAGAACGGATGCACAAAATTACAATCCTGGAAATTGAAATAAGAACACCGTGAATTCATTGTCCCAGGAAGGGGAAACTTTATTGACACATTCCTGGGGTCAGATACATCACATGATCACACTGACAGAACCACAGGCACATAGACACAGGCAACAGAGCATGCACAATGTCGGCACTAGTACAGTGTATATCCACCTTTCGCAGCAATGCAGGCTGCTATTCTCCCATGGAGACGATCGTAGAGATGCTGGATGTAGTCCTGTGGAACGGCTTGCCATGCCATTTCCACCTGGCGCCTCAGTTGGACCAGCGTTCGTGCTGGACGTGCAGACCGCGTGAGACGACGCTTCATCCAGTCCCAAACATGCTCAATGGGGGACAGATCCGGAGATCTTGCTGGCCAGGGTAGTTGACTTACACCTTCTAGAGCACGTTGGGTGGCACGGGATACACGCGGACGTGCATTGTCCTGTTGGAACAGCAAGTTCCCTTGCCGGTCTAGGAATGGTAGAACGATGGGTTCGATGACGGTTTGGATGTACCGTGCACTATTCAGTGTCCCCTCGACGATCACCAGTGGTGTACGGCCAGTGTAGGAGATCGCTCCCCACACCATGATGCCGGGTGTTGGCCCTGTGTGCCTCGGTCGTATGCAGTCATGATTGTGGCGCTCACCTGCACGGCGCCAAACACGCATACGACCATCATTGGCACCAAGGCAGAAGCGACTCTCATCGCTGAAGACGACACGTCTCCATTCGTCCCTCCATTCACGCCTGTCGCGACACCACTGGAGGCGGGCTGCACGATGTTGGGGCGTGAGCGGAAGACGGCCTAACGGTGTGCGGGACCGTAGCCCAGCTTCATGGAGACGGTTGCGAATGGTCCTCGCCGATACCCCAGGAGCAACGGTGTCCCTAATTTGCTGAGAAGTGGCGGTGCGGTCCCCTACGGCACTGTGTAGGATCCTACGGTCTTGGCGTGCATCCGTGCGTCGCTGCGGTCCGGTCCCAGGTCGACGGGCGCGTGCACCTTCCGCCGACCACTGGCGACAACATCGATGTACTGTGGAGACCTCACGCCCCACGTGTTGAGCAATTCGGCGGTACGTCCACCCGGCCTCCCGCATGCCCACTATACGCCCTCGCTCAAAGTCCGTCAACTGCACATACGGTTCACGTCCACGCTGTCGCGGCATGCTACCAGTGTTAAAAACTGCGATGGAGCTCCGTATGCCACGGCAAACTGGCTGACACTGACGGCGGCGGTGCACAAATGCTGCGCAGCTAGCGCCATTCGACGGCCAACACCGCGGTCCCTGGTGTGTCCGCTGTGCCGTGCGTGTGATCATTGCTTGTACAGCCCTCTCGCAGTGTCCGGAGCAAGTATGGTGGGTCTGACACACCGGTGTCAATGTGTTCTTTTTTCCATTTCCAGGAGTGTATATTATCGCTCATGTGCACCTGCTGAAGGATGCTACGGAATATTATGAGCTCTAACATTAAGATGTTCGTGGAGGGAGGGAAAGAAAGTAATTTCTCTCAAACAATCAGCGCTGTTTTAGGAGAAAACCACTCTTCTGAAACACAGCTCGTTTTCTTCCACACACGATGGCTTGTAAATGGTCGGCGGAAGAAGTCCGCAAGATTCCATCTTGGTAGATCTCCGAAAGACATTCTACAATGTAGTCTAACTTAGACTACGGTATCTGCAGTACCTTAAGAGATGTAAGAGCGGTTCGAATTATTGTAGAATAAACATAATCCGGTAGGTTAAACTGGGCGACGAAAGTGGTATCGATTTGGCGCAAATAAACGTGACACGACATTTGTTTTCTCATTATAAATAAACGTGTGGCCTGGTGGTCATGGCTATATTACATAAATACAGTTACATACAGGGCCAGATGATACACAAATCTCCCATAAAAGCAGCGGATGTGTATAAAGAGATGGTTCACAAATCCGAAGTGAATCTAATATTAAAATTTCTACTCGTCTGTCCGATATAAAATTTACCACAAACATCTATACATGTCATCTGCGGAAATAGCGCAAGAGTTACTGGTCCACGTATAGGATCCATAGAATTGTAACCAGAGGATAGGAGAAGAACGAAGGAAAGTCTCTCTGTGTTAATGAGGCAAAGGTGAATCGATGCAAACTGTAGAAGGCGTGTGGAAAACGCACCAACTCATGACAAAGCACCAAATCAGCAGTCAGCCATCACACACCTTTCATCGAAGACGAGGCTAAAACGTACGCAACTCAGTGGGAGTATTGCCTCAGACGACCCGTTTACTCTGGTAAAAATGTACTCCCTGGCAAGAGCCATGTGTGAGGCTACTAACAAGACTCCAGCTGAAACAAAACAGTATTCGACTGCGCTGAAGTGGTGCTTCGTGGCGTCACCTCCAGGAAATGTACTGTCTTCCTTACCATTGTGAATCACAATGGTCAATATTTATTGTGAGTTTTTTCAGCAACATATTTTAATCAACGCCTGCATACATACTGTTACTGACGTAAGTCATCAAACCTATGACACTTTACTGGCCCAAATCCCAAAAATTACCTTGGCGACGTAGTCAAGTGAAAAAGATGGTCTTTTTTTTTAACAAAAGTGTTTCACAAATTTGGGTTGTCCCGAAAAATAATATAGTTTAACGATTTAGTCTCGTTAAGAAGGGCTCCAAATTTGGCTGTAAAGTTTTATTGCAATAGAATTAGATTACTGTGGTACGTCGAACAACAATCTAAAAGTAATTTTGACGGTATTATTCAACAACCATGCAAGACAAATGATTCATTGTTGTTTAGCATTTCATTGTTAGCTAAGTGTGGCAAATGTTTGTTCATTTATCTGTACTTGTGTTTATGGGACATGTGAGAAAGGGTTTTAAGGCTGCAGATTGATTTCCCTGGCTACTTTAAACCGTATTTTCGCAAGCGTTAATATAAGGCAGCGATTTCCTGGTTAATTAGTGTCCAGCAATAAAGTGCATGATCAATGCTACACGTAAAAACGTGGTTCAGCGGCTTTGTCATGAAACAGTTAACGCAGACAGTTAACTTCAGGTATTTCAATTTACTTACTCATAAGAAGTATGTCCGTATAGGACAGACGACCACAATTTTACCTTTGTACCACTCATAATTACAGTCTGGTGAGACCTGACAAAGGCTGTACAACCTGCATTGTGTCGTGCACTGATTATGTTATCTTATGTAGTAGTATAATTTTGTTATTGCCTCAACTAAGTATTTCTTACACAACACTGTCAAAATTCAGTAAAATAACATCTCGCGAGTTGTATAGTGTTGTGTAAGAAGAGGTACAAGAAACTCTAAATTGTTTGTTGAGCAACCCTCAATTTTTTGTTTTGTTTTGTTTTTTGCGTTAGAAACTCATGCCCCACTGCCATCACGCAAAACTGCTAATTTACACTGAAAACTTCCCAAGACAGACAGATCGAAAGCTTAATCCCAAATAGTTCCCGAAACGCACATCTGGCTAGTTTCACTCTTCTATTTGTTTACTTTTCTACTTGTGCAAAAGTTGCATTTAATCTCGATGTGGCCCGCCACGAATCCCTCTCCTGTGGCAACATCTTCATCACAGAGCAGCGGTTGTACCCTAAGTCTTCAAATATTTTGCTGGATGTGTTCCAGTGTCAGTCTGTCTCTATAGTTTTTAGCTTTAACAACTCTCTCTCTCTCTCTCGTACCATGTAAGTAATACCCTGATGCCGTAACACACGTGCTATCATCCTGCACGGTTCGAGGAGTACCTCCATTCCCTATCAGTCTAGCTAATTTTTAACGTTCTTATCCTCACATACCAAGTTCTTCGATTCTCTTCTGTTCCGACTTTGTCTTTAACTGTTCTAAAACGAAGATCTCTTGTACTGGTCCAGTGACTTCGTTTTTAATCTGTAATACTTTATTTTCATTACTTCGTTTATTCGTTTTTACTTTCATTGCAATTTTGATGTTTCTAATCAAATTTGCTCTATGGCGTTCGTTTGTAATTTTTATCTGCTCTGTGGGTGATAAGTACATTACTCTTACCAGACCGGAAGTAGCTGAGATTTTCTTCAGTTAATATGGATTCCTTTAATTTTCGCCAGTTTTAGGATTGGGAAACATGCTACAGCATATTTTTTAAAGGAGCACACCGTCGTTTGATTGTTTTATTGTTTATATAAGTGCAACCCAGGTTTCGGTCTTTTATGCCATTTTCAAGCATTTGATTTTATGTTTTTAACATATATTGCAGGACACTTAAGATATTGTCAGGCTCAGAGTTAGCCATAAATTAAGAAAAATATTGGCTCCCCAGGAAATTCCAGACGTAAAATCATCATCTTGTAGCAGATCAGTAAATAATAGTGGGAGCGCGTGATATTTAATAAAAGCAGGCCTACGTTGGTAAATGAAAGATGAACACGTGTACTTAAAATGTAATGATAGGGAAATCAAAGAGCACTGGTAATAGAACAACTGCATATTAAATACTGAATTTTATTATTCACGAACAACCATATTCCTACGGATCTCGCCCCATCTGCTGCCACCAGCCTGGTGGTGAAAAGCTTGAAGATGGTCCGAGGAGAGGGCCGAAACCGGCTGCTAACAAAAAATCTGAAAACGCGTTCGAGACTGACTGTATTTGATTTTTAGATTGGAAGCCGATTCAAGGCCAAGAAACTAGACAACGACCGGGAGAACGGTGTGCTGACGACGAGCCCTCCAGACAGCAGCTATTGGCGAAGGATGACATGGCGGTCGGATCGGCTCGATTGCCCCCTCTAGGGCCGACGTCAAACTCTATTTCTACTTCACTTTTAATGTATCTTCTTTCAGTACGACGTTCAGAGTGTTCAGACTAGGTGGTTAAAGAAAAAATGGCTCTGAGCACTATGGGACTTAACATCTATGGTCATCAGTCCCCTAGAACTTAGAACTAATTAAACCTAACTAACCGAAGGACAGCACACAACACCCAGTCGTCACGAGGCAGAGAAAATCCCTGACCCCGCCGGGAATCGAACCCGGGAACCCGGGCGCGGGAAGCGAGAACGAGACTAGGTGGTGGTGGTGGTGGTGGTAGTCGTAGTGGTGGTGGTGGTGGTGGTGGTGGTGGTGGTGGTGGTAGTAGTAGTAGTGGTGGTGGTGGTAGTTGATTATGGCAGAGTGTGCTGAACATCAAGGTCATCAGCGGCTTTCCGATAATGATGTACCGATCAACATGTTGAAAATCTATTGAAAAGGTCAATAAAACGGAAAACCAAGTTGCATCCCGCCAAAAGAATAGCAAGGCAAGCCTAAGACGATGAGCTTCAGAAAAGCCCGTAATAAAATCCCGACGAGACACAGTGGAATAACTAGATAAAATCATAGATAAAATCTTTCTGAAGACACGTTCAAAAAAGAATTAGATGACTGCAGTTGGATGAGTATTTATTCGGAAGTGTCCCAGCCACCCCGTGACACAATGTCTCACACCCAATACTTTGGGAAGGATTCCGGACACCTCACAAAATCTTAGAACACGAGCAGCGGTCACCCGTTATCAGTTAAGATAGAGGGCACATCCTGTGAGAGCCGGTTCAACCCTCAGTTAAAATGTGTCGTATTATCAGCTGTGTCCCGCATCTCTGACATACTGGGGGCTCCTCCCGACGTAAGGGGAAGCCATGTGTCAATGGGGAATGTCCGTCTCTAAGTCGTGTAAGGGCTACTACTTCACACCGTCGTGGGCGGAAGGAGGTAGATCATGGTCGCAGTGATGTTTTCATGGAACGTAGTTTATTATTCCTCACTTGCAGCCGCACTGAGCCTCCTACCAAAGCATGGCCTTCTCAGGAATGAACCGAAAGCTTCCATGTGGTCTGAACAGCTACCAGGAGGGAGCACGCCTTCTCGGCAGCCGGATCAGCGAGTTCGTTTCCCTGAATTCCTGTGTGTTTCCTGGAATCCTGCAGATAATAATTTCCTTGTCTTGTCTTTGCAAGGAAAGGAGAGCGTCCTGCACTTGTTGCACCATCCGATCTGCTGCGTACAACTGGCCATTAGCTAGGAGGCCACTGTGACAGTCGGAGCAGATGAGGAATTATGTAAGTCTGCAGGCGTTCGTGGCCGTTGTCACTGAAGTTAAAAACTTCTGTGTTATTAGGCCGCGTCATGTTTCTTCTAAAATGATCGACGTTTCGACCCCTCTGCTGGAATCTTCCTCAGGATTTTGTGGTGTCCACTATTGACACCTGAAGATCCTTAGGAAGATACCAGCAGAGGGGTCGAAACGTCGATCACTTTAGAAGAAACATGACGCGGCCTAATAACCCAGAAGATTCTAACTTCAGATGAGGAATTTTTGTCATGACGCCGTCTCATCTGGTCCATTGCCTTCGTGATAGCAAACAGTTCCGCGTAATAAACTGAAAACTGTTGTGGGAGCCCTGTCCTGAGGACAGTGTCAGGGAACACGACAGAACAACCGGAAAGATATCCAAGGTTTGATATTAGGTAAGTATATCGGATAACTGATGAGGTTGTGCTAAATCGAAATGGGTGCAAAAGAAGTTTGTGGCAGAAACTGACTAAAAATAAAGGGGATCGTGCAATGGTAGAATAAACATTGCATTGTACTTATGAACAAGACAGACACTGCAATGTAGTCTACCCGCGTTACAAAGCGTACGTAAGCGTGTGTCGTGCGATCGTCAGAGACTGTCATTAAGGAAGACGACAGCTTGTAACGTCCTTCGGATCTTCGGTCTTGGCTAACACTCATCGGTAGAGCAATGAGATTGTTATTTCTTATGTATCGGTATCGACGTTACCAACAGAACATTGATGAACTGAACTCGCGACTTGTGCGAGATAGACGGTTCAATCCCGCGTCCGGCCATCCTGATTTAGGTTTTCCGTGATTTCCCTAAATCATTCCAGGCAAATGCCGGGATGGTTCCTCTGAAAGGGCACGACCGACTTCCTTCCCTAATCCGATGAGACCCATGACCACGCTGTCTGGTCTCCTTCCCCAACCAACCAACCAACCAACCAACCAACTTGTGCGAGATATTTACTTCACCAAATGTCGTAATTAAATCGTTTATAATCGATGCTTTATCAGTTGCTATTTAAATATTAGTAAGTTCAAATTAGTTCCAGGACACCAAATTCCCTATAGACTGCCTGTAATCTCAAATCTATAATCAGTCGTAACAGAATTATTAATTCCTAACGTCAAGGGGTTTCTATATAAGCGCCGAGTGCTTCAGTCAAATAATATCGCTGCACGTTATCTCTATAGATAATATTGTAAAACTAGAATGATAAATGCGTGAATTGACACGATATGCTGGTTTATTACACAATATTGGTCTCTCCCTAACAGAGCCGTGAGGATGCAGCTTTCCCAGGTTTTGGGGGGAATTATGAATTATATGCTTCGTAACTGTCCATAGTCCTTTAGTTATTACGAATGAAATTGTCTACCTGTGTTCGCTTCCTAAATAGTGTTAACTTCAGGTTATCTAATTAAAAGTCATTTCTGTTTAATATATGCAAGTCCATTATCTGAATTCTAAATAACGTAATATGTGAAGTCAAAGTATCGTTTCACTGCGCCATAGTAGATCGTAATAATCAGTTCTGGAAAAACAATCTAACTGCGCCTACATATACGAGCATTCAAAAGTATGACCTGCTTCGGCTAACTCAAAAATGTTCAGATGTGTGTGAAATCCTATGAGACTTATCTGCTAAGTTCATCAGTCCCTAAGCTTACACACTACTTATCCTAATGTCAGACACACACACACCCATGCCCGAGGGAGGACGCGAACCTCCGCCGGGACCAGCCGCACAGTCCATGACTGCAGCGCCACAGACCGTTCGGCTAATACCGCGCGCTTCGGCTAACTATCGTAACGTAGTGACAATGGATTGAATTATCCTTAACCATTACTCACGAATCTCAAAGAGTATTCACACGTAGTATTCTTTGGGAACGTTGGTTGTACTTTGCGAATTTTAATTATAATGATTTTGCGATTTACTATGATTTTGATTTTTGAGTTTGACTTTACTGGAATCGTATCTTTCTTTCGTATGTTAATAAATCACTAAGTATTATATTCCTGATTCAATTACTAGTCAATATCCAAATAATAGTGTTAACTGGAAATTTGTTTGCTTGTTCATTTTTCATGGAATTTGGAACTTGTTTTGGGGAAATCTTTGGGAATTCTGGAGCTAATTTTTGATTTTCATTTCTCGTCAGAGGAAGTGGCATTACAAGCTGAAAATGTCACTGTGGAACTGAATGTCGCACTCGCGAACCCTGTCAACACCCTAACAACACGAAGGCAGCTCCATAAGCAGGGATTTACAGGGCGAACTGGGATCCGAAAATCAGTCATCGGTGATGCAACAGGAAAACTCTGTGCCGAAGCCATTGAAGCCTCGACTAAGGACTCATGAAAAAATGTTTAGTAGCATGAGTTGTTCCGCATTGTTTCCAGCTTCTGGCGAACTTCAAATCTCAAGAGCGAAAGATGGCAGGGATTCCGAGATGAATTCGGCAGCCACGCCGTGGTATTCCTAAGACTCCAAGGCTACTCTGCAAGGACACATCACCGCCACGCGTTATGTGATCATTTTGTCCGCTCAGGTCCATCCCATTGTGCAATATTTGTTTCCTAATGGTGATGCTGTCTTACAATACGATAGCTCGCTTCATGTACAACTGGTCTTGTTAGCACGAGGTAGAATTGTCTCATCTCCGCTTTCAATCACAGTCACTACATTTCAATATCTTGAGCCTTTGTGACCTACATCGGGATAAGGGTGCGTGATCGCAATCCACCTCCATTATATAGGGGGTTACCAAAAGGTACGGGCAAACTTTCAGGAAACATTCCTCACACACAAATAAAGAAAAGATTCTATGTGGACAAGTGTCCGGAAACGCTTAATTTCCATGTTAGAGCTCATTTTAGTTTCGTCAGTATGTACTGTACTTCGTTGATTCACCGCCAGTTGGCCCAATTGAAGGAAAGTAATGTTGACTTCGGTGCTTGTGTTGACATGCGACTCATTGCTATACAGTGCTAGCATCAAGCACATCAGTACGTAACATCAACAGGTTAGTGTTCATCACGGATGTGGTTTTGCAGTCAGCGCAATGTTTACAAATGCAGAGTTGGCACATGCCCATTTGATGTATGGATTAGCACGGGGCAACAACCGTGGCGCGGTACGTTTGTATCGAGACAGATTTCCAGAACGAAGGTGTCCCGACAGGAAGACGTTCGAAGCAACTGAACGGCGTCCTAGGAGCACGGAACATTTCAGCCTATGCCTCGCGACTGGGGAAGACCTAGAACGACGAGGACACCTGCAATGGACGAGGCAATTCTTCGTGCAGTTGACGATAACCCTAATGTCAGCGTCGGAGAAGTTGCTGCTGTACAAGGTAACGTTGACCACGTCACTGTATGGAGAGTGCTACGGGAGAACCAGTTGTTTCCGTACCATGCACAGCGTGTGCAGGCACTATCGGCAGCTGATTGGCCTCCACGGGTACACTTATGCGAATGGTTCATCCAACAATGTGCCAATCTTCATTTCAGTGCAAATGTTCTCTTTACGGATGAGGCTTCATTCCAACGTGTTCAAATTATAAATTTTTATAATCAACATGTGTGGGCTGACGAGAATCCGCACGCAATTGTGCAATCACATCGTTTGGGCAGGCATTGTTGGTGATGTCTTGATTGGGCCCCATGTTCTTCCACCTACGCTCAATGGAGCACGTTTTCATGATTTCATACGGGATACTCTACCCGTGCTGCTAGAACATGTGCTTTTACAAGTGCGACACAACATGTGGTTCGTGCACTATGGAGCTCCTGCACATTTCAGTCGAAGTGTTCGTACGCTTCTCAACAACAGATTCGGTGACCGATGGACTGGTAGAGGCGGACCAATTCCATGGCCTCCACGCTCTCCTGACCTCAACCCTCTTGACTTTCATTTATGGGGGCATTTGAAAGCTCTCGTCTACGCAACCCCGATACCAAATGTTGAGACTATTCGTGCTCGTATTGTGGACGGCTGTGATACGCCATTCTCCAGGTCTGCATCAGCGCATCAGGGATTCCATGCGACGGAGGATGAATGCATGTATCCTCGCTAACGGAGGACATTTTGAACATTTCCTGTAACAAAGTGTTTGAAGTCACGCTGGTACGTTCTGTTGCTGTGTGTTTCCATTCCATGATTAATGCAATTTGAAGAGAAGTAATAAAATGAGCTCTAACATGGAAAGTAAGCGTTTCCGGACACATGTCCACGTAAAATATTTTCTTTCCTTGTGTGTGAGGAATGTTTCCTGAAAGTTTGGCCGTACGTTTCTTTAACACCCTGTAGTTACCTGAAATTGCCACTACTCTACAGGAAGAATCGTATAAGATACCACTGAAAACTACACAGGACCTGTATTTATCCATTCCAAGACGACTGGAAGGTGTTTTGAATGCCAACAAAATGTTTCAAATGGCTCTGAGCACTATGGGACTCAACTGCTGTGGTCATCAGTCCCCTAGAACTTAGAACTACTTAAACCTAACTAACCTAAGGACATCACACACATCCATGCCCGAGGCAGGATTCGAACCTGCGACCGTAGCAGTCGCACCGTTCCGGACTGCGCGCCTAGAACCGCGAGACCACCGCGGCCGGAATGCCAACAATATTCCTTCATTGCATCACGCATGGAATGTGTAGTGTTTGCTCCGTTTCCATATTTTTGTCCAACTTCTGCAAGTATTAGATTAGTACTTGTTCCATAGATCGTGAATACGACACTTCTTAATGATGTGGAACGTGTCAGGTTAATAGAAGGTATCTATACAAGATATTACATTACACAAAATATTACATGACAATATTTTTAATTTTTTTGTGGAGGGATTGGGGAAATTACCTACTTATTCTATCCAAAAATTCATCTAATGAGTAGAAATAGTTGCCATTAATAAATTCTTTTAATTTCCTTTTAAATGCTGTATGGTTATCTTTCAGACTTTTGATGCTATTAGGTAAGTGCCCAAAGACTTTTGTGGCAGCATAATTTACGCCCTTCTAAGCCAAAGTAGATTTAACCTTGAGTAGTGAAGATCATCTTTTCTCCTAGTGTTGTAGCCATGTACACCGCTATTACTTTTGAATTCGTTCAGATTGTTAATAACAAATTTCAAAAGTGAATATATATATTGTGGTTACAGTGAAGATTTCTAGCTCTTTAAATAAGTGTCTGCAGGATGAACTTGGATGAGCTCCAGCCATTATTCTGATTACACGCTTTTGTGCAATGAACACTCTTTTACTCAAAGATGAGTTACCCCAGAATATGATGCCATACGAAAGCAGAGAATGAAAATCGGAGTGGTAAGCTATTTTACTGAGTTGTATATCGCCAAAATTTGCAATAACTCCAATAGCATAAGTAGCTGAACTCAAACGTTTCAGCAGATCCTCAGTGTGTTTTTTCCAGTTCAACCCCTCATCAATGCATACACCAAGAAATTTAGAATATTCTACCGATTTCTGATCGAAGTCTATATTTATTAAGTGTGTCATTCCATTTGCTGTGTGGAACTGTATATACTGTGTTTTGTCAAAGTTTAATGAGAGCCCATTTGCAGAGAACCACTTAATGATTTTCTGAAAAACATCGTTTACAATTTCACCAGTTAATTCTTGTCTGTTGGGTATGATAGCTATACTTTTAACATCGGCAAAAAGTACCAGCTTTGCATCTTCGTGAATGTAGAATGGCAAGTCATTAATACATATTAAGAACAGCAGAGGACGGGAGACCGAACCTTGCGGCACCCCATTAGTGATTGTTCCCAATTTGAGAATCACCAGTTTTTTTGCATATTATGTGAACTGCTTATTTCCACTTTCTGCACTCTTCCAGTTAAGTATGATTTAAACCATTTGAGCACTGTCCCATTCATACCACAGTACTTGAACTTATCTAGAAATATTCCACGATTTACACAATCAAAAGCCTTTCATAGATCACAAAAATTGCAACGGGTGGCTTCCGGTTACTCAGAGCATTTAATATTACTACAGCTGGACGTCCAGATGCCTTATTTATTTGTGTAAATCTCTTAAGACTGAAGAGCGTTTTACAGACTACCAGTTATCGCATAAATACGATGTACAGTTCGAAATGGTCGCAGATTACCACATCTCCAATGTGTAATGGTGTTTCCAGTTAATTCGACAAGCTAGAACTGGGTTTCAATATTTAAAATGAAAGCACTGTTTCAAAGGTTCACTCATAAATGACATTCAGAAGTGATAAATGTGATTATTATGGCGTAGACTAACGCTACCTAAGAATTTCGTATCAATATACAATCCTGGAAATTGAAATAAGAACACCGTGAATTCATTGTCCCAGGAAGGGGAAACTTTATTGACACATTCCTGGGGTCAGATACATTACATGATCACACTGACAGAACCACAGGCACAGACACAGACACAGGCAACAGAGCATGCACAATGTCGGCACTAGTACAGTGTATATCCACCTTTCGCAGCAATGCAGGCTGCTATTCTCCCATGGAGACGATCGTAGAGATGCTGGATGTAGTCCTGTGGAACGGCTTGCCATGCCATTTCCACCTGGCGCCTCAGTTGGACCAGCGTTCGTGCTGGACGTGCAGACCGCGTGAGACGACGCTTCATCCAGTCCCAAACATGCTCAATGGGGGACAGATCCGGAGATCTTGCTGGCCAGGGTAGTTGACTTACACCTTCTAGAGCACGTTGGGTGGCACGGGATACATGCGGACGTGCATTGTCCTGTTGGAACAGCAAGTTCCCTTGCCGGTCTAGGAATGGTAGAACGATGGGTTCGATGACGGTTTGGATGTACCGTGCACTATTCAGTGTCCCCTCGACGATCACCAGTGGTGTACGGCCAGTGTAGGAGATCGCTCCCCACACCATGATGCCGGGTGTTGACCCTGTGTGCCTCGGTCGTATGCAGTCCTGATTGTGGCGCTCACCTGCACGGCGCCAAACACGCATACGACCATCATTGGCACCAAGGCAGAAGCGACTCTCATCGCTGAAGACGACACGTCTCCATTCGTCCCTCCATTCACGCCTGTCGCGACACCACTGGAGGCGGGCTGCACGATGTTGGGGCGTGAGCGGAAGACGGCCTAACGGTGTGCGGGACCGTAGCCCAGCTTCATGGAGACGGTTGCGAATGGTCCTCGCCGATACCCCAGGAGCAACAGTGTCCCTAATTTGCTGGGAAGTGGCGGTGCGGTCCCCTACGGCACTGCGTAGGATCCTACGGTCTTGGCGTGCATCCGTGCGTCGCTGCGGTCCGGTTCCAGGTCGACGGGCACGTGCACCTTCCGCCGACCACTGGCGACAACATCGATGTACTGTGGAGACCTCACGCCCCACGTGTTGAGCAATTCGGCGGTACGTCCACCCGGCCTCCCGCATGCCCACTATACGCCCTCGCTCAAAGTCCGTCAACTGCACATACGGTTCACGTCCACGCTGTCGCGGCATGCTACCAGTGTTAAAGACTGCGATGGAGCTCCGTATGCCACGGCAAACTGGCTGACACTGACGGCGGCGGTGCACAAATGCTGCGCAGCTAGCGCCATTCGACGGCCAACACCGCGGTTCCTGGTGTGTCCGCTGTGCCGTGCGTGTGATCATTGCTTGTACAGCCCTCTCGCAGTGTCCGCAGCAAGTATGGTGGGTCTGACACACCGGTGTCAATGTGTTCTTTTTTCCATTTCCAGGAGTGTATTATTCACAAAAACTGTCTTAGGAACTAAGCTCATGTTTTTATTTTTGCAGATGTGCAGTACGTCATGAATGGCTGCATATACTGGTTTTTCAGGTATATCCGGAGGCCCAATTATGCTCTCTGCTTGTTCACAGACTACAAAATATGGCCTATTATTTGGAGAATTTGCCTTTTTCGTGTTCGACACCAACACGTCAATTTTGGTACTAATATCGCGGTGTTACTTTTCTAACATGATAGATTAAGAGGACAGTTTCAGAAAACTGCTAACAAGTAATAGCTGTTGTTAAGCGGCCGAAATTTGGGGGGAGGGGTCGGGATAACCATCCGTTCAGACCAGGTACTCCGACAACCAGTTGTGTTCACAAACCCCTGAACAGGTGCGCAACAAATGCAGGGCAAACGGGGTGTAAGGCCATATTTTTACATGTGGTATCTCAATATGTACACACATCAGTGAACTGGTTATTTTTTGTTTTGAATTCTCTTCCCACAAATACGTCACAAACTTTAGGAACTGATGTTTTCTACGCGGCTTTGACTTCACCGCTAAGTAGGCTACGCCTGTCAATGTAGACACGTGGGCACACCGCAACACTTGACTGTAACAAGAGAAAAATAAACATGAATGGCTTGCTCTTGCCTCGTACTTGCACGTACTAACCAACCTAAAAACATGCTACTCCTAATTGCCATTATTATTAGTCTGCAAATGAAATAAGTAGTGTTGTTCAGTACACCATCCTCAGCTACCAACTGAAATATCTCCATTGACACTTGTTACACCCTGTATATCTGTGTCCAACACGACACACGGGGAAGTAAATGGCTGTAATTATGGAAGCTTTTGTGTGTATTATCAGAAACGAAAATACCCCGCTAGCAATTAAGCGTTTTCAGGAATCTTCCTCTTATCTGCCAGATAAGTGTCGGTTTGCGGCAATGAAAATTGCTGGTGGTAGCTTTTTGCTAAACTGTAGAGCACAGTATGCTAATGGAATCCTTCTGTGACAAGATAAATTTGTGACTGAGATAGAACTGAAGGCCGCCATTGTAACAACTGTTGTAAACAATCATATTAGTACTCCTTTGTACGTTTTACTGAAATTCGTTTAAGTTCAGCCTGAGCCGGCACATTACACACGCGGTGTTATTAGGCCCTGAACTCGTTGTTACGATGCAGTAAGGTGCAACGTAGTGCGAACGTCAGATACTGACGTGATTGTGTTGTTCGTCTACTTAGTAAACCAATACTGAGAGCTGAATACAGGTTATAAGGCGATGCTCATTTTAGCTGTAAATGAGGCTGAGCCATGTCGGCTTCATTCCTATTTTGGTTTTATTGCTTTTCAGTAGGAAGTATAGATTGGAAATGGACGAAGAATTAATGTAATTCTAAGATATTTTGTGTATGATTACATTATTATAGAATTGTCCTAATACAAAGTCAAAGTGAACGTAATTCAAGTTAAAACTGTGATCTGTTCGCCTTTACTGAGAGATGTCAATGGTGCTGTCATGGTTTAGATGGTTTTGGGTAATATTGGAACGCATTGCACTCTGGTTATCTCACTATGAAGTAAAAAGAAAAAAAAACCACGAATAATTTATGCTGATAACAAGAAGTGATTATCACTTGACGACTTTAACTTTTGTAATTGTGAAATTTAAGGTTCATAAGACGTCATAACCAGTTTCGGCAATATCGGTCTCCTGGGCGTGTCAGATATCACCTTGTAGCAAATACTGGGGAAAATATTGCGAAGGCTAGCGCGACAAGGTTAGTACTAGGTGTTACTGTCACGTCACGTAGCCGGTATAATAGCGACAAATAAACGTTACCTGATATGACCGCTAGAATATTAACTTTAATCACAGGATCCACCTCTGGCTAAATACGACATTGCATCATCGCTACCCGACCCCCCCTCCCCCCTCCGTATGTCAAATTTTTATGTATTACTGGATGACGTCCGAGAAATTCAGCAAACCAAACACACCGAAAAAATTTCAGATGTCGACCAGGTGTATTTTCCAAGTACACTCCTGGAAATTGAAATAAGAACACCGTGAATTCATTGTCCCAGGAAGGGGAAACTTTATTGACACATTCCTGGGGTCAGATACATCACATGATCACACTGACAGAACCACAGGCACATAGACACAGGCAACAGAGCATGCACAATGTCGGCACTAGTACAGTGTATATCCACCTTTCGCAGCAATGCAGGCTGCTATTCTCCCATGGAGACGATCGTAGAGATGCTGGATGTAGTCCTGTGGAACGGCTTGCCATGCCATTTCCACCTGGCGCCTCAGTTGGACCAGCGTTCGTGCTGGACGTGCAGACCGCGTGAGACGACGCTTCATCCAGTCCCAAACATGCTCAATGGGGGACAGATCCAGAGATATTGCTGGCCAGGGTAGTTGACTTACACCTTCTAGAGCACGTTGGGTGGCACGGGATACATGCGGACGTGCATTGTCCTGTTGGAACAGCAAGTTCCCTTGCCGGTCTAGGAATGGTAGAACGATGGGTTCGATGACGGTTTTGATGTACCGTGCACTATTCAGTGTCCCCTCGACGATCACCAGTGGTGTACGGCTAGTGTAGGAGATCGCTCCCCACACCATGATGCCGGGTGTTGGCCCTGTGTGCCTCGGTCGTATGCAGTCCTGATTGTGGCGCTCACCTGCACGGCGCCAAACACGCATACGACCATCATTGGCACCAAGGCAGAAGCGACTCTCATCGCTGAAGACGACACGTCTCCATTCGTCCCTCCATTCACGCCTGTCGCGACACCACTGGAGGCGGGCTGCACGATGTTGGGGCGTGAGCGGAAGACGGCCTAACGGTGTGCGGGACCGTAGCCCAACTTCATGGAGACGGTTGCGAATGGCCCTCGCCGATACCCCAGGAGCAACAGTGTCCCTAATTTGCTGGGAAGTGTCGGTGCGGTCCCATACGGCACTGCGTAGGATCCTACGGTCTTGGCGTGCATCCGTGCGTCGCTGCGGTCCGGTCCCAGGTCGACGGGCACGTGCACCTTCCGCCGACCACTGGTGACAACATCGATGTACTGTGGAGACCTCGCGCCCCACGTGTTGAGCAATTCGGCGGTACGTCCACCCGGCCTCCCGCATGCCCACTATATGCCCTCGCTCAAAGTCCGTCAACTGCACATACGGTTCACGTCCACGCTGTCGCGGCATGCTACCAGTGTTAAAGACTGCGATGGAGCTCCGTATGCCACGGCAAACTGGCTGACACTGACGGCGGCGGTGCACAAATGCTGCGCAGCTAGTGCCATTCGACGGCCAACACCGCGGTTCCTGGTGTGTCCGCTGTGCCGTGCGTGTGATCATTGCTTGTACAGCCCTCTCGCAGTGTCCGGAGCAAGTATGGTGGGTCTGACACACCGGTGTCAATGTGTTCTTTTTTCCATTTCCAGGAGTATTTTGGCACATGGGTGGTATCCTATGACAGAGTAATTGATGGGCTTATTTCAACAACCGGACGTCCTAAATTCTGATTTTTCAGGAATAAAAACTAAGTTTTCCGCCATTTAATGAAGGCACGTAAAGCGTCCAAACGATATTTACAGCATCTTAAATAGGAACACCTGTGCACTGATGCTCGTTCTTAAGCTTAGAGACTATAGTAAATCTGGAGTTAATCCTGAAGAAAAAATTCATTGTTTGGCTCCTCCATTATTTGTAGAAAAGTTATAAAAATGAACTCCGATATTGTTTACTGGTCTAATTTACTGTGTTTTCAAAATGTTGCCTGGCAGTATGTAACAATGAGCACAAGACAATTATTTTCTTTATAGCAAACAGAAAACATGTTTTTTTTTATTTCTACTGTTCCGATTATTAGTTATTTTCATCCTCGTAACTATCACTGTTGTTATCATCATCGTCAATTTCCATCTCTTCATAAAATTTTCATCAGGGGTGCCGTAAAGGAAGTAGTCGTAGAAAGTTTTCTCCTTCTTCCGGGAATCACAGGAAATTACAAAGTTCTCTGGCTTTAACTGGCTGAATACCTGGTTTCTTGTCCTACAACTGATATAGATTCTAAGCAGTATACTGTATAGTAGGACTTTTGGACCAAAGAAAGAATTTCGCAGTGAGACTCATCTTGGTGAATCTGAAGTACCTACTGCAGTTTGGATGGAGGTTTAGGCGTTTTCAGAAAGAATACCTCAATAGCACGTTTAATATATACTTTCAACTGGAATGGATGACGTTAAGTACGGGCTTCAGTAGTTTTCCCGACCGAAGTTTCAGGCATTTCTCCTGTGTTTGTCTTCCGCCTGTTATATCGTATAAACAAGAAGTCTTGATTGTTTGGTAAATAGCTGTTTCCTCGCATGCAAACAAATAAGTGACCCTTTTCTAGATCTTCAAGCCGTGCACTTCACTGTACAAAAGATTAACCATAACTTTATTTTTGTTCCACCCAATAGACCCATCACTAACCAGAAAAAACTCATTTCTTCCATTTTCTAATGGAGTGTTATTTCTGTAGTTCAAAGTTCTGGATTTGTCTTCATGAGACCCTTTCCTTCCATCGTCTTCAAGGCAGCAGGTAAACTGAAATAGAGTCATCTGACAGTCTGCGAATCCGATAGACATTGTACCGTAACTGCCTTGCATTATAGATGGCGTTTGACTGCTAGAGCGGTAGATGCAAGTTTTACATGTAATCAACTGAAGTACAGTTACGGGCCATTGTCTTGTTTTTAGTGTATAGTTCCGTTTCATCTTTACAAAAGCTTTTACGCTTTTCAAATACAAAGATTTTTGCGCTACTAACTGATTCTTCTCAGAATCTCTTTCCCCAGCTTTTATTTTTGCCGTTCAGTGAATCACACATAGTACATTTACGAGGGGCGTTTGAAAAGTCCGTGTGAAGTCCGAGAGATGGGACCACCGGCGGGTATCGAGGTCATGTTTACTTAGTAGTATCTTTGGAAAGAACGCACACCACGTTTCAGCCATGTTGGTCTATTTATTTGTGTTTGGCATTCGTGTGAATGGAGGAAGTAGAGTGTCAAAAAAATGGACGAAGAAGAATTTCATGTGATAAACATTATGAAAAGCAAAACGCCTCAGGAGACTGAAGAGAAGCTTAATATACATTACGGTGACTCTGCATCTTCGATTAGAACAGTTCATAAATGGTTTAAAAATTTTCGTAGTGGCCGTATGGGCACAAGTGATGCTGAACGTTCTGGACGCCCTGTGGAGGTTACGACTCCATAAATCATCGATAAAATCCATGACATGGTGATGGATGCAAGAAAAGGTAAGGTGCTTGAGATTTCTACTGCTGTGGGCATCTCGAATGAACGGGTACACAATATTTTGCATAAACATTTGGACATGAGAAAGCTATCCGCAAGATGGGTTCCGCGATTGCTTACGCTTGACCAAAAACGGAATCGTGTTAAGTGTTGGAAGGATGGTTTGCAGCTGTTCAGTAAGAATCCGCAGGACTTTAAGCGTCGTTTCGTCACTGCAAATGAAACATGGATACATTATTGTACTCTTGAGACAATATAAACAATGGAAGAATCTGCACCAAAAAAGGCGAAGACCAGTCTTTCGGCTGGAATGGTTATGGCGACTATCTTTTGGGATTCGCAAGGGATAATCCTCATCGACTATCTGGAAAAGGGTAAAACTATTACAGGTGCATATTATTCATCGTTATTGGACCGTCTGAAAACCGAGCTGCAAGAAAAACGCCGACAGTTGGACCGCAAAAAGTCCTTTTCCATCATGACAATGCACCAGCACACACCTCAGCAGTTGTGGTCACAAAATTAATGGAAACCGGATTCCAAGTTGTTACACATCCCCCCCCCCTCCCATTCTCCAGCCTTGGCTCCCTCTGACTACTATTTGTTCCCCAATTTGAAGAAATGGCTGGCGGGACAAAGATTTTATTCGGAGAAGGTGGTGATTGCAGCAAATAATAGCTATTTTTGCAGACTTGGACTATTCCTATTATTCGGAAGGTATCAACGAACTATAACAGCATTGGACGAAGTGTAGAAGTCTAAAAGGAGACTATGTCGAAAAATAAGGAAGAGTGTATGGAACTCACGTAAAAATTCGGTATGTGTATCACTTGTGTTCATATCTTGTGCCGGGTGTTTTCAGTTTGGGTTGTCAACAGAGTTGTGTGGCCACTTTGCTAAGGACTTTGTACGACATTCACCACTGAATAATCAGCTCTGGTTTCTTATTTGGCTGTTTCTATGGGAACCGTTTGTCTTTTGGAGGCTGCCCATATATTAAAATGTTGTTCTGGACTCTGCACAGTCTGTGCTTGGTTATTCAGTGCAAAGCTAAGGTGTGCTACTGTAAGTAGGCTGTTTAGGTTTTTATGTTGGTAACGCCACGTACCACTTTGTATGACAACCACTGACTGTGCTGTGTGCAGTCTGTGGCTGCTTTGCATTGTTGGAATATTTGCTATTGTAGTGGTGGGCAGTTAGATGTCAACAGCGCGTAGTATTGTGCAGTTGGAGGTGAGCCGCCAGCAGTAGGGATGTAGAGAGAGAGAGAGAGAGAGAGAGAGAGAGAGAGAGAGAGAGAGAGATGGCGGAGTAAATTTGTAAGACTGGATGTCATGAACTGATATACGAGTATACAGGGTGTTACAAAAAGGTACGGCCAAACTTTCAGGAAACATTCCTCACACACAAAGAAAGAAAAGATGTTATGTGGACATGTGTCCGGGAACGCTTACTTTCCATGTTAGAGCTCATTTTATTACTGCTCTTCAAATCACATTAATCATGGAATGGAAACACACAGCAACAGAACGTACCAGCGTGACTTCAAACACTTTGTTACAGGAAATGTTCAAAATGTCCTCCGTTAGCGAGGATACATGCATCCATCCTCCGTCGCATGGAATCCCTGATGCGCTGATGCAGCCCTGCAGAATGGCGTATTGTATCACAGACGTCCACAATACGAGCACGAAGAGTCTCTACATTTGGTACCGGGGTTGCGTAGACGAGAGCTTTCAAATGCCCCCATAAATGAAAGTCAAGAGGGTTGAGGTCAGGAGAGCGTGGAGGCCATGGAATTGGTCCGCCTCTACCAATCCATCGGTCACCGAATCTGTTGTTGAGAAGCGTACAAACACTTCGACTGAAATGTGCAGGAGCATGAACCACATGTGTCGTACTTGTAAACACACATGTTCTAGCAGCACAGGTGGAGTATCCCGTATGAAATGATGATAACGTGCTCCATTGAGCGCAGGTGGAAGAACATGGGGCCCAATCAAGACATTACCAACAATGCCTGCCCAAACGTTCACAGAAAATCTGTGTTGATGACGTGATTGCACAATTGCGTGCGGATTCTCGTCAGCCCACACATGTTGATTTTGAAAATTTACAATTTGAACACGTTGGAATGAAGCCTCATCCGTAAAGAGAACATTTGCACTGAAATGAAGATTGGCACATTGTTGGATGAACCATTCGCATAAGTGTACCCGTGGAGGCCAATCAGCTGCTGATAGTGCCTGCACACGCTGTACATGGTACGGAAACAACTGGTTCTCCCGTTGCACTCTCCATACAGTAACGTGGTCAACGTTACTCTGTACAGCAGCAACTTCTCTGACGCTGACATTAGGGTTATCGTCAACTGCACGAAGAATTGCGTCGTCCATTGCAGGTGTCCTCGTCGTTCTAGGTCTCGCCCAGTCGCGAGTCATAGGCTGGAATGTTCCGTGCTCCCTAAGACGCCGATCAATTGCTTCGAACGTCTTCCTGTCGGGAGACCTTCGTTCTGGAAATCTGTCTCGATACAAACGTACCGCGCCACGGCTATTGCCCCGTGCTAATCCATTCATCAAATGGGCATGTGCCAACTCCGCATTTGTAAACATTGCATTGACTGCAAAACCCAGTTCGTGATGAACACTAACCTGTTGATGCTACGTACTGATGTGCTTGATGCTAGTACTGTAGAGCAATGAGTCGCATGTCAACACAAGCACCGGAGTCAACATTACCTTCCTTCAATTGGGCCAACTGGCGGTGAATCGACGAAGTACAGTACATACTGACGAAACTAAAATGAGCTCTAACATGGAAATTAAGCGTTTCCGGACACATCTCCACATAACATCTTTTCTTTGTGTGTGAGAAATGTTTCCTGAAAGTTTGGCCGTACCTTTATATATACATATATATCAAAATCTTGCATTTGCTAACTATGCCTATCAGTAGTTAGAGCCTTCAGAAATTAGAATCTTTTATTTAACTGGCAGTATTGGTGCCCGCTGTATTGCAGTAGTTCGATTAACGAAGATTTTTGTGAGGTAAGTGATTCATGAAAGGTATAGGTTATTGGTAGTCAGGGCCATCCTTTTGTAGGGATTATTGAAAGTCAGATTGTGTTGCGCTAAAAATAGTGTGTGTCGGTTTAGTGATGATCAGAATAAGTAAAGAGAAACTGAGTATGTTCATTTCTACTCAGGTGATTGAAAATCAAATAACGTAGAGGTTTTCCACCACTTTCAATTCTCTACTTGTAGGAAAATCCAGCTGCATCATCACGACGTCGTCCGTCTGCAAGCCCGGGACGCTTCCTCTGGATGTGGTGCACAGTAACCAGTCATGCAAGGTGAGGATAGGAAACCTACTAATCCTCGACTTGCCCATCTTTTGTAGAAGTAATACGGAACTAGTGTGCTTTTTGTAGCAGAACGAAACTGATTTTTTTTTTGGATCTGCATGGGTTTCCCAGAAACGAACTCAGCCATGAAGTATTTGTGGTGACATAGGAGGACAAGGCGACATTAATTTAAGAAGTCCGTTTTTCTGATAGACCTTTTAATTGCATATCCTTTTATTTCGTACCACCATATTATCTTTGCATCTTTATTACACAGAAAGAAGCAACCGAGTGGAAACGTCTGTAGTGCGTGCTGTGCTTCTTGTTTGGAAGTAGACTTGTTTCGCACAGTCGCGGCACTTGCTAACTTGAGTAACGCCCACCGTCCTCTTCGCCTTCAAGCTGGCATTCAGCAGTCCTATCTCGCGTTTGTTTCACCGGCAGTGTTTGTTGTACATCAACAGCGATACACAGCAGCATGGACAGGTTTCCTGACGAGAAGTTGGTCGGTACGCAGTTAGTGGATATGCGGCTCGTGTATAGGTTGACTGAATTAGATCAAAAAGCAGCACAACGAAGGTATGATTTAGCTGTTCCCGCGACCACATTACGGATTACAGTACGTTTGCAACTGCGAGTTTCTGCATTACTGTGTGTTTTCTGTTGTATGTTTTGGCCGTTGTATGGTACAGAGTTTCCTCCTGTTATGGAGGTATTTCCCCACAGTCGTTTAATATCAGACCAATTGTGTGATTGAAGAGTTCCTAGATAACAGAACGCAGCATGTCATTATCAATGGGGAGGAGTCTTCCAAAGTAAGTGGGATTTCAGGTGTGTCTCAGGGGAGTGTCGTAGTACCGTTGCTATTCACAGTATATATAAATGACCTTGTGGATATCATCGGAAGTTCACTGAGGCTTTTTGCGGATGACGCTGTGGTATATCGAGAGGTTGTAACAGTGGAAAATTGTACTGAAATGCAGGAGGATCTGCAACGAATTGACGCATTGTGCAGGGAATGGCGATTGAATCTCAATGTAGGCAAGTGTAATGTGCTGCGGATACATAGAAAGAAACATCCCTTATTATTTAGCTACAAAATAGCAGGTCAGCAACTGGAAGCAGTAAATTCCATAAATTATCTGGGAGTAGGCGTTAGGAGTGATTTAAAATGGAATGAGCATATAAAATTAATCTTCGGTGAAGCAGATGCCAGACAGATTCATTGGAAGGATCCTAAGGAAATGCAATCCGAAAACAAAGGAAGTAGGTTACAGTACACTTGGTCGCCCACTGCTTGAATACTGCTCACCGGTGTGGGATCCGTACCAGATAGGGTTGATAGAAGAGATAGAGAAGATTCAACAGAGCAGCGCGCATCGTTACAGGATCATTTAGTAATCGCGAAAGCGTTACGGAGGTGATAAACTCCAGTGGAAGACTCTGCAGGAGAGACGTTCAGTAGCTCGGTACGGGCTTTTGTTGAAGCTTCGAGAACATACCTTCACCGAGGAGTCAAGCAGTATATTGCTCCCTGCTACGTATATCTCGTAAAGAGACCATGAGGATAAAATCAGAGTGATTAGAGCCCACACAGAGGCACACCTACAATCTTTCTTTCCACGAACAATACGAGACTGGAATAGAAAGCAGAACAGACAGAGGTACTCAAGGTGCCCTCCGCCACACACCGTCAGGTGGCTTGCGGAGTTTGGATGTAGATGTAGAAAACGAAGATAATTGGCACAGTAAACTGAATGAATCATAGATACATTACGACGAGGTTCGTTTAATACGTAAAAAGACACAGTTTTATTCTGAAAGCAGGTTGGTTTTATTCAGCATTCCAATACACCACATCACTCCCCACTCTCTTGGCTGCACCATATTACTCCTCACCCTTCAGGCTACGAAACCCTACTTTTAAACGTAATCCCAGTTCAGTCCGACGGCCGAAAGCCACCTTACTAGGAGGCGCTGTATGCCCGCATGGTACCAATCTACTGGTCGACGTCGGAGCCATCAGCGTCTTTGTCGCATCAATAAGGTCCCCATCCTCCACGTGCTGTTCGCAGCGGTGTCCTGGATTGAACCTAACAAGTGGGAGTCGGAAGGTGCAAGATGTGGGCTGTAGGGTCGGTTAAAGAGAACATTCCAATGAAGTTTTGTGATCATCTTTCGAGTGTGCAGAATTGTGTGTGGCCTCGCGTTGTCATCTAGATGGAGAAGTTGTTTATTGGTTTTGGGGTGAGAACCACTCTCAGAGGGAGGACATCGAACAGAATAACCTCTTTGAGCTTTTTCTTCAGAGGAGAGGTGGTACGAGCCACTCCATGGGTCTGTTTCCTTTTCGGTTTGAAGCGATGAAGAGCGTTTAATCGCTTGTGACGATGTTCGACAAAAAATTGTCGCGATCAGCCTTGTAACGCGCAAGCGATTCCCGCACTGTTTGTTGCTTTTTATGGCTGAGAGGACGCCAACGGACACACACGTTTCAGCACCCGAACTTATGGACAAGTTTGTCAGTACTGTCGACAGAGACGTCCAGTTGAGCAGCGAAATTTGTGGTGGTGATCCATCGATCACCTCGAATGAGAGAGTCCGCGCGTTTCAACATTGCGCGAGTGACAGATGTGTGCGGCCGGCTGGCAAGCAGGTGTTCGGACACGTTTGCGCAACATCGCCCAACGACTTACCGTGCTTTTGTTTACTGCCATGTCTCCGTAGACATTCTGCAAGCACCTGTGAATACTACGATTCTCTGGTTTTCCGCCAAAAGGAACTCAATGACAGCTCTCTGCTTGGAACGCACCTCCGTTACAGACGCCATTTTGAAGGCTATGTACAGCGCCGCCACCTATTTAAGCTTAATGAAACTATAGGCAAATGGAAATGCCGTGTGGCTAGGGCCTCCCGTCGGGTGGACCGTTCGCTTGGTGTAAGTCTTTCGAGTTAACGCCACTTCGGCGGCTTGCGTGTCGATGGGGATGAAATGACGATGATAAGGACAACACAACAGCCAGTCCCTGAGCGGAGAAAATCACCGACCCAGCCGGGAATCGAACCCGGGCCGTCAGGTATGACATTCCATCGCGCTGACCACTCGGCTACCAGGGGCGGACCAACTATAGGTGATCAAGCGGGAATCTTCCTGTATGTCTCACAACAAATTGTGCGTTTTTTCAAACGAAACTGACCGACAGAATAAACGTGTTGCAATACATACTGGACGCTCCTCATATATTGGTATTCCGATCAACCACCACAGGTACAGAGTAAAGTGCGAAAACGGAAGAGGTCAAAACTGCACCACTCTCCCTCAACTTAGGTAATCGGACGAGAAGCGGTGTAGTCAATGAGACCAGCCGTAGGAGCCCAGGTTTATCGTGCACCAAAAATGAGGAAGTGATTGTTCACACAATTCGCTTACTCGTTACTTTGTTTCAGAAAAATTCAGCCCAAAGCCATATCGAATGAAGAACAGAAGAATGTGAATGTCATGCAGTGCCGCGTGTGTGCCGTGAGGAGGCGACCGCGTCGACGGGCACCGAACCCTGAAACCAGAAGCGCCGGAGTGGACAAGCCGCTGTGAACACTTGAGCAAGAGGCAGCCCGGTATATCTAGTGGCCTTCGGTAGCAGCGTGTTCCAGGCAGCGGGCTGAGGTGGAATTAGTATGGTGCGACAGTGTCCCAGCCAAGGCGGTCGGTATGAAGCAGCGTAGCGGGAGACGGCGCTGACGTCCGGGACACGAACACAGGACTGGTGGCTGAGGAAGCGTTGCGTCAGAGGAGCGGGGAGGACCTTGGTTCGTACCTCGAACCATGAGGCGATGGGAAGGATCCCCAGCGGGCGGTCTCGGGGAAACGGTGGCACGGTGAAGGTGACCCGATGGCTAGACCTTCAGGCAATGGTCGTTGATTCGCAGCCCGGCTGTGATGGTGATAGCCTGTGTTAGAACAGAATAGGTAGCGACCCCACAGCAGAGGCCGACACGCGGCAGGGATCGACGGGTAAGCCAGCCGTGCCGATGAGTTTCTCGGCTGGTCCAAGGGGTATTCCACGAAACGGGATGAAGTTGACCGACTTAGGACTTAAATATTTATTTATTTGTTTATTTATTTATCATAAGGCAATACATACACAAAGATTACAGAACTATTAAGTCCCAACACTTAAGCACAGCTCTTGAGCATAAAATAACAAACGACAACAGCTACGCATGTGGATACCAATTATATGAGGAATTCCGCCTTCTGCAAGACACCTTTTTTTACCCAGACATGTTTCAGCACTTTGTGTGTCTTCAGTGGGTTACTTTAGCTGCTTTCTCTTAAACTGTTATTACATATTAACGTATAGAGAAAACATTTGGCACGAAATATTTGCATTTGTGAATAAAATGATTGTTATCAAATATTATACATTGTTTGTTAACAGTTTTCAGTTGACATTTGTATTACTACACGGATTCATTGTGTATTATTTATTACCGTTTTGGTTTTGTAACTTATTTGGTTGCTTAAATGTGCTACACAATCTACAACTCATTTGCCAACAGCAAAACGTAATTTTTAGTTTTGTTTATTATGCTTATCCGAACAAAAATTAATATTATTGCCTTATTTTACATGTTACTTACAGCTTAGATGTGGTGGTGTTTGTCTCCTTTGTTAATAATGTGGTAACACGCTGATTTCAACCGCTTTTGTCGTTTCGCAGGCATTTTCTGCGATTTTTCGAACTTGCACAGTGTTTTCGCCTTCACTACGTGTTGGTGCGGTTGTCGTTTATTTTGTTTGTGTGTGTTTTTTTGTTTTTCAGAGCAGAGAGAGAGAGAGAGAGAGAGAGAGAGAGAGAGAGAGAGAGAGAGAGAGAGAGAGAGATATGGGGGGGGGGGGGGGAGGGGGTGAAGGTACCTAGAGTGAACGTTGTGCAGTATGGGGGAGATGGAAATTTAGTTCTGGGTTCAAAAATGGTCAAATGGTTCTGAGCACTATGGGACTTAACATCTATGGTCAGCAGTCCCCTAGAACTTAGAACTACTTAAACCTAACTAACCTAAGGACAGCACACAACACCCAGCCATCACGAGGCAGAGAAAATCCCTGACCCCGCCGGGAATCGAACCCGGGAACCCGGGCGTGGGAAGCGAGAACGCTACCGCACGACCACGAGATGCGGGCCTTAGTTCTGGGGGCTGAACATGTGAATTTAGGAGAGAGTGTTATTCATATAGTTCTTCAGTTGCGGCAAAGAGGGTGATGTGTATTCATTTAGTACTTCCTTTTCTTGGGCTATTAATTTTTGGACATGATAGTTTTCTTCTATTGTTAATTTTTGTATACGCTGTTACTAGTTTTAAGAATCTGAGTCAGTTTCCATGTTTGCTGGGTGGTAATTCTGTGCTATCAGGTTATCTGTGGATGTTGAGAGTGAGCTGTTTCTTTACAGTGTTCTGAGATGTTCTGTGTACCTGGTTCTGAAATTCCTGCATGTTTGACGCACAATACAGACCGACAGCACTTAAAAGTTAGTTGGTATACGCCAGACTGGCTGTGTTTGTCGGTGTTGGTGGTGTGTTCCCAGCAAGCACGCAAATAAGAACTGCAACACCGCAAGGTGAATATGGATACCATGGTTTTTCGTACATTTTATCACATTTTCACAGTGGTGATGTAGACTTGTCCCACTTGTAGAGAGTATCCGCTCATCTTTCGCGGCCCATCCGGATGCGGTTCAGGATAGTCCAAACTGCCCGAGACTGGTCGAACCCAGCGGGTTTGTTGTGGATGCAGGACAGTTTCAGGCATTGTGTGGCAGACTGTTCTGTTGCCAGCAGCATTTCCATTCATCGATGGTGCTAAACTCAGTTTCCGCGAGTCCTGGCTGTGACGAGAGTGGGTTGTCTTGCTCTTGGTCTTTCCCTCTCCCCAGGGATCTCTGGGAAAGTCGGTGTTATCAGCAATCTTCTTGTTTTCACGGAATACCCTGATCTTCCGTTGGAATGAGGAAGTAGCTCGTATTGACCCACTGACAATGCACAGGGCCTGACTTGAATATTTCTGAAACCAACGAAATTGATATATTGGCATTTTATTCAGAAAAGGAAACAAAAGAAAAATACGGAGTAGGAATTAAAATCCACGGAGAAGAAATAAAACCTATGATGTTCGCCGATGACATTGTAATTCTGTCAGAGACAGCAAAGGACCTGGAAGAGCAGCTGAACGGAATGGGCAGTGCCTTGAAAGGAGGATATAAGATGAACATCAACAAAAGCAAAACGAGGATAATGGAATGAAATGTAATTAAATCGGGTGATGGTGAGGGGAATTAGATTAGGAAATGAGACAAAGTAGTAAATGAGTTGCTATTTGGGGAGCAAAATAACTGATGATGGTCAAAGCAGAGAGGGTATAAAATGTAGACTGGCAATGTCGAGGAAAGCATTTCTGAAGAGAAATTTGTTAACATTGAGTACAGACTTAAGTGTCAGGAAGTCGTTTCGAAAAGTATTTGTATGGAAGTGAAACATGGACGATAAATAGTTTGGACAAGAAGAGAATAGAAGCTTTCGAAATGTGGTGCTACAGAAGAACGCTGAAGATTAGATGGGTAGAGGTATTGAATAGAATTGGGGAGAAGAGAAATTTGTGGCACAACTTGACTAAGAGAAGGGATCGGTTGGTAGGACATGTTCTGAGGCATCTAGGGATCACCAATTTAGTGATGGAGGGTAGGGTGGAGGGTAAAAATCGTAGAGGTAGACGAAGAGATGAATACACTAAACAGATTCAGAAGGATGTACGTTGCAGTAGGTACTGGGAGATGAAGCTTGAACAGGATTGAGTAGCGTGGAGAGCTGCATCAAACCAGTATCTGGACTCAAGAGCACAACAACAATAATTCAGAAAATGGAATTGAGTTTTAGTAATATTACCTTTTCCTCTAACAGATCGGATTATTTTTTTAAAAACTGTGTCAGTTAACCCTCTCTGGGGAAGTTGACCAATTATCTCTTAAATGGTGATTGTGGATTCTTTATGACTATAGAGTGACTAATTGTGCTGAATCTTTTCGAATAACTGGAAAATAAATCTTGAATAATAATTAAATTTTATTGCTAATTTCAGAGTAGCATACAGAAGAAGTTAAGGGAGAAGAAAATGAGACCTCAAACTTGCTTTTCGAAGTTCTAGAGACACACCCAAAATCGTGTACGTTGTATGAAGGCGTGCTTAAAAGTCCTACCTCCGATTTTTTAATGAGATTGAAGGCTATTTAAATAAGCAAACGTTATTATTGGAACTTCCTGGCAGATTAAAACTGTCTGACTAATTGAGAATCGAATTCGGGACCTTTGCCTCTCGCAAGAAAGTGCTTTACCGACTGGGTTTTAGTTATTTGGTTGATGTGTGGCCTTCAGCCGAGTATAAATATCTCTTAAATCAATGTTCTCGTCTTGCCCTTGAGGCATAAGGTTGTTATGCTTTTGTATGGGTCCTTCGGCAGAATTTTGCATGAAATGTTTGAAGATAAGGCCTTCAGATTCAAACTCTTCTTAATCAAAATATCCACGGGTGTACTGCCGGTCTACAGTGTCCAACAGGCACAATATTTCGGCGATCATACATGTCGCCATCATCAGGTGAACTGACGGACTGAGCTGTGAGCGTGCCGGCACGGAGATCCGTACGCTGTGGCTGCTCAGGGGGAACTGGGTTCGGTCGCGGCGGCGGCCGATTTAAATACCCTCCGCCCGCGGCGCACTCCCTCCGCCGTCCGCGCCCGGCGCCATGGTCGCGCGGTGGAACAGATTGCGACGGCCTCTGAGATGACGTTGGTGTGATGGCTCTTTCCGCCGTGGTCGTCACAACTATACGTTTGCTCGATTTACTTCTGATGATGGCGACATGTATGATCGCCGAAATATTGTGCCCGTTGGACACTGTAGACCGGCAGTACACCCGTGGATATTTTGATTATCAAATACGCCGGGAGAAACTCAAGAATCACAAACTCTTCTTGTTGCTTAATATGAGCCTCCAGCCAGGTTCCATTAAAATTAAATTGCTAAGGCCTTCACCCTGTTCAGACTGCAGATTTAGAAAATATTTTTGGGTGAAACCTCCAGAAGAACCTTTCATTTCAATTTCTTGCTTAGGTCTTGTGTCGTGAATTTTGAATTTTCATACAGCCAATCTGAAGTTAATCAAAGCAGGTCGATTAAAGTTTTCAGTGTTTTGCACCCTTGTTGTAATATTGTGTTGATAAATAAAGTTTGTATGTTGAGTGCAACTGACAGCAACTCATTTTGGCCCCTTTCCACAACCTAATCCGTCGTTTCCTGTTAGCCCAGGCATTTCACCAATGAAGTATGAGATGGAATTTATGAAAATCAGCTTTGAACTTAATTAATCGCCTTTACCACCTCTAAAATTCAGAGGTAAGCTGCTCCAATAGAGAGTTCTTTTATTTATCTATTTCCTGACTGGTACAGTGCGCCAAGGGCATTGCCGCAGTGGCAACACGTGTTCCTGTCAGATCACTGAAGTTAAGCTCTTTTGGGCTTGGCTAGCACTTGGATGGGTGACCGTGCCCATCTGCCAAGCGCTGTTGGCAAGTGGTGTGCACTCAGTCCTTGTGAGGCCAGTTGAGGAGCAGCTTGACTGAGAAACAGCGGCTCCGGTCACGTAAACAGAAAATGACCGGAAATGCCGTGTGCTGACAAGTCCCTCCAAATCCCATATCCGCATCTGAGGATCACATGGCGATCGGGCAGTACCGTTGGGCCATCCCGAGCCTTTTCGGGCAGAGGGAGTTAGGTCTGACACGAGAATAAATAAAACTATTGTGCTGTATACACACAATATGTAAAATATATGGTATCGATAGTGTGGTTTGATTTTAGTGGCCTGCCACGTATTTTAGTCCATCTCCGGTGATGTCGCCTATGTCCAGTGGGAAGGCCGTTTTCGACTGTAGTCCGCTGCTTTAGACAATTACAGTGTTGGCCCTGATGGGGCCTGCTGGAGGTTATGGTTGTAGTGCTCCTCTGGAGCTGGAAGGGCGTCGTCCGCCTGACGGACAGGCGCGGCCCGACGCATGCATTATGCATGGCCCAGGGAGGGAAGGGCAGCCATTCTCCAGAGCCGGCGCGTCTGGACGCTCCAGCCGGTCTCCAGTCCCGCCGCTTGACCCCGAGAACGCAAGCGCCGTCTGAGGGGCGCTCCTACAAAGCATTACCTCGCCTCATCAGAGCACCAAGGGCACAGTGTTAACCATCTCTGGCGTTACTAGAAACGACTGAGATCCGCTGTTAAGCTGGTAGCCTCACCGACGATCTGGAATGGACGCTCGATGAAGCTATGACGACGTAATTTACTTTCAATACAAAGAAAACAATTTCCTTCCGTCATGAGTCTTGCGAATGGTTTGATGCACGCCGCCAAAACTTCTTGGTAAGCTCGTAATCTTAGAGTAGCATCCGTACACAATGTTATTTATTCGCTCGGTACGGCGTATTCGAAGAATAATATTCAGAAGAATGGGGCAGAAAACAAAGGACCTGTCAGACGGTGATCAGGTCGCCATCAGGGAAGGTGACGGCACAAGAGACGCAGTTTTGACGTTCGTATTTTTAATGGAGGGAAACCTAAAAAAAAATCAAGGCACGTTGATAGGACCTGTCAACGTAGGAAAAGCGTTCCACAATGGAGAGTGATTTACAATGTTTGTTGTTCTCAGGAAAACGGGTGTAAGATGTAGGGAAAAAGAGTAATCTATGCTGCTATATAAACACAAGTGGTCGTTTAACATTGTTAACGAAAATTTCGAAGAGTTATTGACCGATTTACTTCAAGGAGAAGGGTTGTTAGAAGGATCTAGAAAAAATCTAGTGATTTACTTCAAATGTTTACACGAGACTCCAATAAATGTTCAGACGGACATAGGCTACGTAATTCAATACTTACGGAATATTAACGTATCTAAAAACGTATACTGCTATATAGAGAAAAGTCATTGTTAACGTTGTTACCAAAACCACGAAAACTTCTTGACCGATGTACTTCCAATGTGTAGACGATGCTCCAGAAGGATATACACTCAGTCGCAAAAGTATTCGGACAGCACGTAACGGCGCATAATTTTGCAGTTTGCCGCATGAACAAATACAGAAATTGCACTTTGTAATGAATTTGGGACTCTGGGTACGATGTCGCAACGTGAAACACGCGTCAAATACGAAGAATTGTTGTTGGACATGTGTCTGTTACTAATATTTCCTGAAAACGGCATGGGACGGCGCAACAACAGTATTCGGACAAAGGCGGGCAACGTGAGAGAATAGTTCATTCCGAGACGCACAGAGGGTTAATCGACTGCAGTGTGTCCGACATTTCCGCGAGACGATAGCGATGATAAGTAAAGACGTATCGCGAGCCTGTGCAGGTCGACGATGGGACGCAGAGGGAAGTGTTCTACGTTCGAGCAAAGGCAACTTGTCGTTTGTCATCACGCCAAGGGGGGAAACCTGCAGGGGAATTGCCGCAATAGTGAACATGAAGAAAAGGACAGTTCACGGCGTTATTAAACGGTTCGAGAAAGAAGACCGATTGGAATTCCGTTGCAGTACAGGACGGCCACGGACATTTTCACAGAGAGATGAACGTGTGATTGTGCGAAAGGTACAACAGAATCCGAAAATATTTGCCACACGAATTGCAAGTGAGATGGAGACCTTGGTATAAAAGTTCATACCGAAACCGTGCGGAGAGTACTACGACGTTCGCAGTACCATGGTCGAGTGGCACGGCGATAGCCATTCATAAATGCAGTCAACCAGAAGAAACGTATGCAGTTTGCGAGGGAATACGCCGAATACGGTCGGGTGATATTTTGCGACGAATGTAAATTTACATTATGGCAAAGCGACGGAAAGGCAAACGTGTCGCGAAAAACCAATGAAGAGCTGAATCCCAGGAACCTCAAACCAACAGTAAAGTTTGGAGGTGGGAGCATCATAGTGTGGGGATGCATGTCCGGCAATGGTGTGGGTGATGTAGTGTTCATTGATGATACGATGAACAAGGAAGCGTATTCGAATATACTGCGAGGACATTTGAAGCAGAGTGCACGACATCTAGGTATTGCGAACAACTTTCATTTTTATCACTATAATGATCCCAAGCATACAGCGCATATTGTACAAATGTGGTTGCTCTTCAATTGCCCGAAATTATTGCACCCCCTCCCCAATCACCAGGCCTTAACCCAATCGAACATTTGTGGGATAATATCTCTGAAAGTTCTAGACCGATGTACTTCACATTTTACACGATACTGTAACAAACTTTCAGACGAACGTATGCTAAATATTTTTTTAAACAGGATACTAGTTTTCTGTTAGCACATAGGCCCCTACTGTGGAGACGAATATGCTGTGCTGTGAAAATGTGTGGTTCGATTTATTCCTTGCAGTCACTTAACTGCAATAGCTGACATTTAAACCATTTTACACATTATTTCGCTCTGATGTATTCGTTCTCCTTGTAAACAATAGCTGCACACGCTACTACGTGCTGTTTTATTGTCTTCCTTACAGTCGTTGCTGTTTGCAGTGAACGGGAAAAAAGCTCAAGATAAGAGAGAAGAGGATGAGGAGATGGACAGAAATGGGGAAGAAAGGGGAAACAGACGGGGAAAGGGCAAATGGACGGAAAAGGCGGGAAGAGGATGTGGAGAGAGAGTTGGGGGGAGGATGGGATGGACGAAGAGAGGGAAGGGGAAGTGATGGACAAGGAGAGTGGGAGGACAAGGAAATGAACAAACAGTGGATGAGGAGATGGAGAGAGAGGGGGAAGAGGAGATGGAGATTAGGACGTATATGCAATTGCCATACATTTTTATCAATTGCGAAGCATTGCCTGGTTTGCTAGTATACAGCATTCACAAAGGCCATGAGAGAAACTGACTAATGGAAGACCAGGCAAGAAGTGCTTGGTTTAGAAACTATGTAAGCTAGGATCGGAATCTTTCCGCCCTACTGTTCAGTATATACAGGGTGTCCAGAAAAGGATTCCCTGATTTCAAAATTAAATATCTCGAAAACAAAGATCGATAGAGGAGTGCAGTAAACGGTGTGTTTATTGTGAAAGCTGTAAGAAGTTTATACAGCAGTTTGAAATAATAGTTACAAAAGCTGCTAACAGATGGCGCTATAATCGCCATACGTAATACCTAGTATAAATAGTGATCCGAAGCCCAGAGCGATCAGTTCCACTATTGAAACGTGAAAGGAGGTTAGCGTACCGAAGGAAGAGATTAAAACCATGTACTCCATTGAACAACGCGTTTTTCTGGTGCTACAGTACCACAGGTTAGAAGAGAGTCCTACGGCAGCAAGGCGAAGTTTTCAAGCACGATTTAATGTTCCAAAAGGACCCGATGCGAAAACCATTCGTAGGCTCTTCGCAAAATTTCAACGAACAGGAAGTGTAACTGATGATCTAGTGGGGCATGTTGGCCACAAGCAAACCGCAGTTACGCCTGAAAATATCGCCACAGTTTCTTGAATTATTCAGCGAAATCCAATGTCATCCGTCCGTAGAATTGCATCTGAGACTGGTTTGAAGCGTTCCAGCACGCAGAAAATACTGAGAAAGAGCCTATACATGTTTCCATTCAAAATTCAAACGCACCAGGCCATACCCGTACGAGATGCGCAACAAAGGGTTGCCTTTGCTAGTCAGATGCTCACTATGATTGACAGTGAAGGATCTGATGTTGGCTGCATCTGGTTTACAGATGAAGCACGCTTCCACCTGAATGGATAAGTGAATAAGCAGAACTGGCAATTTTGGGGTTCCGAAGAGCCATATTGGTGTGAAGCGAAACCCCTGTATTCTCCTAAAGTTACTGTGTGGGCTGCAGTATGCAGCGGAGGCATTATTGGCCCTTTTTTCATTCGAGAAACGGTCACTGGTGCACGTTACGTTGCAATTTTGTAACAATTTGTCGCCACACAACAAGCGTTAGAGGATCGACCAGGTACTGAATGGTTTATGCAAGATGGAGCCCAACCACATCATACCGAACAAGTGTTTCGCTCTCTTGAGGAATACTTCGGGAATCGAGTCATTGCTTTGGAATATCCCAAATTTACTGGTGCAGACATGGATTGGCCTCCATATTCGCCGGATTTGACTCCCTGTGACTTTTTTTTGTGGGGCACAGTGAAACACATGGTCTACCCGAAGCATCCCGCCACGCTGGATGAGCTTGAATCGGCGATCTCTGTGGAATGTGAATCCATTTCGGTTGAGACACTACGAAATGTGATGGCGAATTTCATTCTTCGTTTGCGCCACCTCTGTAGTGCCAATGGTGAACATTTTGAAAACATTGTGATGTGATTGTTTGCAAAGATTGTTTTCATACGATTATTTCACTCATGTATGCTGATATGAGCTATACAGCGTACAGCACCATCTGTTGGCAGCTTTTGTAACTATTATTTCAAACTGCTGTATAAACTTCTTACAGCCTTCACAGTAAACATACCGTTTACTGTATACCGTTTACAGGGAGCCCTTTTCTGGACATCCTGTACGTGAAAGAAGCAATGACGAATACCAAACAAATATTCAGGAGTGGAATTAAAAATCAGCGTAAATCAGAGTGAAAAGATGTCAGTGATGAGATTCGCTGATGACATTGCTGTCCTTAGTGAAAGTGATGTAAAAATTGCAGGACTTGCTCAAAGGAATAATCAGTCTAATGAGCACTTGCTATAGATAGAGAGTGAACTGAATTAAGACGAAAGGAAGGAGGAGTAGCAGGGGTGAATTAGCTGTGAATGTAACATCGAAATTGGCGACTACGGAGTAGACGAGGTCAAGGAATTCTGCTACTTTGAATTCAAAATAACACTTGATGGACGAAACAAGGGAATAAAAATCAAACTTGCAGATGGAAGGAGGGTATTCCTGGCCAAAAGAATTCTGCTAGTAGCAAACATCTTAACCTGGGGGATACATTTCTCAGAACGTGCGACTGGAGAATAACTTTGTATGGAAGTGAATCATGGACTGTCGGAAAGCCTGAAAAGAAGAGAATCGAAGGGTCTGGCACGTGGTTCTATGGAAGAATGTTGATAATTAGGAACACTGGAGGTAAGAAATGAGGGGGTTCTCTGCAGAATCGGTGAGGAGAGGAACCTGTAGGAAGTATTGACAATTGTAGGGCCAGGATCTGATAAGAAATTTCATAAATGCCACCGTGGGTGAGGGAGCTATAGAGGTTAAAATCTGTAGAACAACATAGGGATTGGAACAACCAATAATTGGATGCAAGCGCTGGTCTGACATACATTGGTGGATGGTCGCATCAAAGCAGTTGAAACGTCCCCTTTGAACAATTTTACACGACTGTGCTTAAACTGACACAATATTTTTTTTAGCGCAACGCAATCTGACTTTCAGAATTCCCTACAAAAGAATGGCCCTGAGTAACATTAAACTATACCTTTCACAAATCACTAAATCACTTACCTCACAAAAATCTTCGTTACTCCCACTACTGCAATACAGCAAGCGCCACTACTGCTAGCTAAATAAAATATTCAAACTATGGAAGGCACTAACTACTGATAGGGATAGTTAGCAAATGAAAGATATTAATAGAGAACAAACAATGTATTTACCTTGATATCATCATTTATAAATATAGCAGTTCATGACAAATTTCTGATATCATCATTTATAAATATAGCAGTTCATGACAAATTTCAAAACTCCGCCATCTCTCTCCCCACATCCACCACTGCGGGCAGCTCACCTCCAACTGCGCAACGCTACGCGCTGTTCACAGCCAGCTGCCTAACACTACAATGGCGAGTATTACAACAATGCAAAGCAGCCACAGACTGCACACAGCACAGCCAGTGAGTTTCATACAGAGGTGGTGTTACCAAAAAAACCTAAACAGCCTACTTACACAGTTAGTAGGCAGACGACTCAAAAATAAATACATAAATAAGTAAATAAATAAATGGCTCTGAGCACTATGGGACTTAACATCTATGGTCATTAGTCCCCTAGAACTTAGAACTACTTAAACCTAACTAACCTAAGGACAGCACACAACACCCAGTCATCACGAGGCAGAGAAAATCCCTGACCCCGCCGGGAATCGAACCCGGGAACCCGGGCGTGGGAAGCGAGAACGCTACCGCACGACCACGAGATGCGGACTCAGTGTATTTTATGGATCTGGAGACAGCATTTTACATCATCTGCCTACGGTGTGAATAATGTAGAGTTGCGTTTATTTCAAGGCATATGAAATATTTTCCGGACTAGTTTAGCTTCACCGACCCTGTACAACATGTGGCTAGGATTAGTAGCTGTGGAGCATCAGCTAAACAGGTAATTATTACTACAACATAAACTAAGAGCCACAGGTGTGGTAACTCTAGATTTAACTTGTCAGTAACACTGACTTACAAGACGGAAAGGTATGATTATGTTGCAAGAGCTCTGAAGTATATTCCGCTTATAGGGTAGCGCTATTTTACTTGGGACGGAAATCGCTAGAAGTGATGTACATGTACAGAGAAACAAGTGATTAAACTTTCAGAAAAATTGGATGATTTGTTTAAGAGAAAGAGCTTCACAGATTGAGCAATGCAGTAATCAGCTGGTCCACCTCTGTCCATAATGCAAGCAGTTATTCGGTTCGGCGTTGATTGATAGACTGGATGACCTCCGAAGGAATATCACGCCAAATTCTGTCCAATCCCAAGCTGATTACAGGATCCTGCCCATGAAGTTCGAAACTTTCTCCGTTGGTGCGGGATGAGTTTTGCTATTTGGGCAGCGAAATAGCTGATGATGGCAGATGTAAAGAGTATATAAAATATGTCCTGGCGATCGCAAGAAAAGCATTTCTGAATAAGAGAAATTTGTTAACATCGATTATAGATTTAAGTGTTACAAAGTCTTTTCTGAAGGTATTTGTACGGAGCGTGCCCATTTATGGAAGCGAAACGTGGACGATAAACTATTTGGACAAGAAGAGAATGGAGGCTTTTGAAATGTGGTAGTACAGAACAATGCCGAAGATTAGATAGGCAAGCCGATCACGTAACTGAAGAGGGGGTATGGAACAGGACTGATAGGAAAATAAATTTGTGGTAATAGAAGGAATTGATTGATAAGCTACTTTCTGAGACATCAAAGGATCACGAATTTAGTATTGGAGGGAAGCGCGGGTGAAGGGGGGGGGGGGGGGGGTTAAAATCGCAGACAGAGACAAAGGGATCAATACAGTGAGCAGATTCGGAAGTATGTTGCTAACAGCAGTTATCTGGAAATGAAGAGGCCTGCACAGGATAAAGTAGCAAGGAAAGCAGCAGCGAACTAGCCTTTGGACTGAAGATCAGACCAACAACAACGTAACAACAATTGTTTACATACAACAAGGGTACACATATCCGGAAATACAAAGTAGAAGCTTGATTTTTTTGTTGAAGTCCCTTACATTATGTTTAGGCGTTAAAGATGTTGCTGTGATAATTTATAGTTCAGAAGCACTTTTAGTTATTATCAAACATTTCAGTAATTAACTTACTTTTTCTTTAAAAATCTCTAATTTAGAAATTTGAGTGATAAAAACAGTCAGCTTTTTAACTATTTATGTTTAAAGGGTATACAAGTCAGACGTCTGTCAAACAGTTTTTAAATAATGTTTACCAGAACATCGTAAAAGTGAACTTCTGAGAAATTCAAGCTAAAGTTAAAGCTTGCTTCTCTGCCTATGCTGCATAACAATGATGCATCCAAGATCCATATTCGCCTTTGTGGTGTTCTCCCTCCATTTTCTTTTTCAGACTGCTACTTGCTATTTCTTCTTTCTTAGTTTCCGACTACGATTTCTTTGCTCCAAAATGTTTCCTGCGGTGAATTTAAGTTCTTTGCGTATTTAGTCCAGCAAGCACTCCCATGAATTTCGTAACCTTAAACTTTGACACTGCACCATCAGTGAAACGAAGCAGGGCATCCAGCACACCTAGTTTCAAAGTATTTAGTCTCTCCAGAACAGCTTTCCGTTTCTATACCCCTACACAAGTGGTTCCCAACAGGTGGTCTGCGGACCTCCAGGGGTCCGCGAGCTATGTCAGAGGGGTCCGCAAGATGCTATTAGAATAAAAAGTATATTAAATATATTTCGTATGATAACAGACTTTTTGTTTTGGCCGCTTCCTGCATGAGCAGAGCTTTAGCGAACGCTAACTTCTGCGTCTAGCGTCTTCCTAGAGCCAGCTGACACTAGCACACACTAGCGGAAAGCTAGAATTAGATAGAGGGAAATAGTTCTGCTGTATGCCATTAGACTGATAAGGCAATGAAAAAGATCCTTCCATTTGCAAACACAGATCGGCGTGAGCAAACATTTTCTTCCTTGTGTTTCATGAAAAACAAATACAGGAATCGGCTCGACATGCGGTAGGATTTCAAAGTGAAAGTTTCAAGTTTGGAACCGAATATTTCAGAAATAATTCAAAGGTCAGATTGAACTCATCTCATTAAGAACTGAAAATTAAAACTGTATACTGATGGAATACTCTGTTGTAACTTTTTTTTCAAATAAATAATACCTTGTACGAAGTTAGTGTTTTCTTATTTTTCACATGTCTACGCAATGCAATCTCAAGTGTAGCACACTTCAAAGACCAATACACTCCGTTTTAATTTTTTCCTGTTATTTTCAGTTCATAATATTGTTTCAATAATGAATATGTCAATGTTTCTTTTAAGTACCAAAAATATAAAACGTATAAAAAGACTATTAATTTGGCGTTTTTAGGTACTTGATACTGTGATGACAAGGTACCTATCATGCTCGTTCAGGGGGTCCTCGAGAAAATTATGTTGGGAACCCCTGCCCTACACAGTTGTTGAAACTCTTACCTAGGTTTTGAGATTAGGCTTTGAGACCTACCATGTAACTACTTCTCTGATAACCTTGCGTCACTAAGACGTTAGAGACAAAAATGCACTAAAAACAAAAAAGTGGGAACAAAATTCTGTTTGTAACATAGCTGTCTGCTGACGTGGGGGCGTCGTGTGTGCAGACACTTTTAAATCGCTCTAATGTTGGGGCTTTCTTCGGTGCAATTTCCTCGCAGTAAAATTTTTCATGTTCAGAAAATTACATACAATCAATTCTTTTACATTTATTCACGTACTGGTCGCCTTATTTCGAAGATGAAAAGGTATCATTAAGTTGCAAGAATATTCCGTCTAGATTTTTAGTGCTAGTTTACTGGTTCACTTTTCTTCGTACATATACACGTGCATCGTCAAGTGCTCTTAACCAGGCTTCTGGCAGGGTTTATCCCACCCAGCTTTAGTGCTTCGCCTGCCGCGTTGGCGCGCACTGTCCCAGACTCACTCGTCCCCTGAGTGGCTTCCGTCTGAATCGGTTCCGACGGCGACCGCCCAATATGCGTCCCTGGGAAGAGGAGCGCTTCTAATCCGGGCGCCTTGTAAATAGTCCGGGTCCGATATTGAATCCTTGTGGGACTCCAAATGAATCCTGCCCGCCGAGGTTCTAGCCACCTTGGCCCGCGCTGCCGAAAATTAGGGCAGTGTGTGTGTGTGTGTGTGTGTGTGTGTGTGTGTGTGTGTGTGTGTGTGTGTGTGTGTGTGTGTGTGTGTGTGTGTAGAAGAGGGAGGGGAGGGGGTGGTGCGAATCTCGGGAAGGGAAATTTCCATCTCCTAAATTTGTCTGGATAGCGACTCTCCTTGGTTCGTAAATCTCTAGGGATCCAAAGCCTTTCGCTTTATTGAGATAAAGTATCATCACTGGTCTGTAATTAAAGATATAATTTGATTTGTTTTCAAGATCGAAAAGCTATTCGTTAACAATATGTTGCTTTTTACTTACCTTCCAAGATCATTTCACTTCTTCCTGCTCACCTTCCCCTCCAACTAACAAAGAAAATGGTTTAAATGACTGAGCACTATGGGACTTAACATCTGAAGTCATCAGTCCCCTAGAACTTAGAACTACTTAAACCTAACTACCTAAGGACATCACACACACCCATGCCCGAGGCAGGATTCGAATCTGCGGCCGTAGCGGTCGCGGGGTTCCAGACTGTAGCGTCTAGAAGCGCTCGGCCACTCTGGCCGGCCTCCAACTCGCACTTCATCACACTACTACACACTTGCCCACTCATCATGGCTTCTCCATTCCCCCACAAAGAAAAATAAATACTACTCCTTTACTCCTCTTACACAGTATGTAAAAACACAGCAATTGACCAGAATTACAGATACACAATTAAAATACAAAAAACGAGTATAGGTGAAAGAAAAACTAGTAGGAATGTTATGTTCGCAGCACTGTGAAACACAAACCACAATACATACTTAGAAGTATAAAAATAAGCAGAAAACAATGACGTGCTGTATCAATTGTGAGGAATGCACAGTTCTGCAGAACACCTTAAAATTAGACCACAGGTACCAGTGTCTAACGAAAAAAAACTGCAAAGATGTGTTAGCAGCCGGCATTTCCCGATGTAGGCGAGAAACCGAACGGAAATCTCCATAAGTAGAAAGCAACATATTGTTAACGAACTGTTTTCAAATCTTAAAAACAGATCAAATTATAAATATCTTTAACTACAGAGTGCTGATGATGCTTTGTCTCAATAAAGCGAAATGTATCTGATTAAAAAAATTCCAACGAGAGAACGAAAATATCCTCATGAATTGTTAAGCAGCTACAGACAATATAACCTGATCTGATTACATCGCACCAGCGTGTCACACACACTGTATTTTTACATCATACTTACCAAAGAATTAACAATTTTAGTACGACATTGCTTTAAAATGTTTCCACAATGAAATTTTCACTCTGCAGCGAAGTGTCCACGATATTAATCTTCCTGGCAGATTTAAATTGTGTGCCGGACCGAGACGCGAACTCGGGACTTTGCCTTTTGCAGGCAAGTGCTCTAACAACTGAGGACGTGTGGTGAGTCCTGCTTTGGAATCTCAGCTGGGAGAGCACTAGCTCGCAAAAGGCACAGGTCCCGAGCTCGTGTCTCGGTCCAACACACAGTTTTAATCTGGCAGGAAGTTTCAGTGTCAAAAAGATGTGTGTTTCTGTAGCGCCAATGTCAGTAAATAATATTGTCTATGGACTAATAAAGTTAACAGTGGCAACGCTTGTATTGCTGCTGTTGTGCCACTGATAGCAGTATTAACAATAGCGGTAATAATGACAGTAATTATAGTAGCAGGTACAAAAACAATTTATTGCTGTATGAAAAGGATGGTTCCTGATATAGCTAGTTCTGAGGAAACTAAATTTGAGGATACTGCACCATTTAAGAATACTGGAAGATGAAGGAGATCTGGTTGGAGAGAAGCTTGTACAGGAGTTGCGAGAGCATACAGGAACAATGGTAATCATTATTATTGCTTTAGTAGCTATGTCATTAACCGTCTTATCAAGCTGGAGATGTCATTCAGTTCTCTATTATGTGATTCTTGAGTTTCTCCCGGCGTATTTGATAATCAAAATATCCACGGGTGTACTGCCGGTCTACAGTGTCCAACGGGCACAATATTTCAGCGATCATAAATGTCGCCATCATCAGGTGAACTGACGGACTGAGCTCCTGTGAACGTGCCGGCACGGAGATCCGTACACTATGGCTGCTCAGGTGGAACTGGGTTCGGTCGCGGCGGCGGCGGATTTAAATACCCTCCGCCCGCGGCGCGCTCACTCCGCCGTCCGCGCCCCGCATCACGGTCGCGCGGTGGAACAGATTGCGACGGTGTCTGAGATGACGTCGGTGTGATGGCTCCGTCCGCCGTGGTCGTCACAACTATACATTTGCTCGATTTACTCTTGATTAACCCAACCGCTGGTTCCCAAGCCTTGCTAAGATTATAGCCACAGTCACGATTTATGAGGTCGTCATTGGTGCGAATTTCGATGGCCTCTCTAACAACGCTGTCCCAGTATCTCGACGTCTGTACCAGAATCCTCGTGCGTTCATACTCCATAGCGTGATTTTCCGACAAGCAATCACACCAGTCTGAAATCTTAACATCTGACTGATATTTGTGCTACTTCTTTGACACAGTACTTTATTATAGATAACTGCATTACCTGAGTGAAGTTTGAGGATATTACTAATATAGTCCGCAAGGACAATAGCATACATCATGAACAGCAAGAGATACAACACACTTCCCTGTTGCACATCTGAAGTAACCTCTGCGTCTGTCGAGGAGTCTCAACCCAAGATAACATGCTGCGTCCTCGCCAACAAAAAATCCTCATTGCAGTCACAAATTTCGCTTCATAACATATACGTCTGTACGTTTGACAATAAGTGTAGTTGTAGCACAGAGTCTGTATGATGTCAGGCAAATCCAACACCTTCCATGAAAACCCTGACATAAGCAACTCCAGTAGTATGTCACATAGCTCCGAATAAATCGTGACATTAAATTAACCAAAGTAATACGAGTAACGAGTGAGCAAATGAAATACCACAGACTAACACAAGAACGCCTAAATGCATGTCATACCTTCCCACCGTGAGACAGACGCAGTTCCGAGGGGAGAAACGAGAACAGAAGCCGAGAGCAGAACCGTGTTAAGCTGGAAGGACCTACGATAAGGGACGGACGGACACCCACGTCGCCAGTTAACCACTAGGACCACCACAGCCGCAAGTTTTAGCGTGAGGCTTTTTCGCATCTCTGTTACATCAGGACCACCCCCAGCCCATGTTAGAAGCTAGAGCCCTCCAGAAGAACAGTATAGATCTTACGATAACGCTAAAAGGACCACACCAGCTGCAAGTTTTAGCGCGAGACTTTTTCGTGTCTGTTACGTTGCAAACTTTAAAAACATTGCCCCACCACGAAAAGTATAACGTTTCTCATTGGATAGACAGAATTTTTGTAGGCGGAGCTTAAGGTTAACATTGAGACCTGATTGGTCTGATGAAAACACAGCCAGATAGTTTTTTTTAAACCAACTTCGGTGAATTGTAATAAGGAGAAGTTAGGACAAGAGTTGCTTGGGAGACGGCGAGGTGAGCGGAGCTGTGCTGCCCGCCGCCCCCTGACGAACACCGACAAGGTAATGAAAGCACGCGATGCCGCATTTTTGAGCGCATGAGGCTTCACTCAGAACTGCAGAAGTCTCATCTGTTACATCCCCTTTTTGCGTAATAGTAGTGTCGATCGTCAATTGAAGCTCATGGTATTCACATTTGCCACTTTAAGTAAAAATCTGAAACGTGATGATTTTTCTGTTATATCGTTATTGAGAAGCCACATCAGGCACTGTAATTTACGACAAGTTAGATAAGTAATTAAAGATGATTGAGGGTCATTGTAGACCATTTTGATAATTTTCTCTCTTGTGAAACTTAATTTAAACCTAGATTATAGATGTGTTATGGCATAGGTCATCCTTCGATCCATTGTAGAACTTGGAAACCCATTCAGGGAATATTCGTTCACATCTATGTTGAACGCAGTTGGTTTTTACCATCCTGTATTAAAACATTTCCTTTTATCAATAGTGCAATTTATAAACAAGGTTTTGTGGGTAGAATAAAATTTCCAATGGTAAACTTAACTGCTTTTTCGACGTTATTTTACCAGCTAACTAAAAATAGGAAAGCCTTGAACCCCTTCCACTAAATTTAGTTAGTATTAAGATTCTTTTACAGGAAGTGCAGTGGAGCTGACGCTGAAATCATTAAGTATTTGGTTATATCATCGCTAGTCTCACTGAACTCTTCTGAACTCTACATGTCATGTGTGGTCTGGCGTCTCCTTACCAGCAACAGGTCCCAGGTTCAAACTAGTCAATTCCCTAAAAACCACGCTCAGAGCGTCGTTGCGCGAAAGTGGTAGGGAGACACGATATAGAACAAACGGACACCACGCAGAATGTTTGGAAGTCAAATGCTTTTCGGAAAACGAGAAGAACTCCATCTGACTGCTTTGATCCATGGCTTTCAGTACGTCGTATCAGGAAAGTTGAAGTAGGGTTTTACGCGATCGATGTTTTATATTAGTGTAACGTCAGTGCTGGACCTTCAATTTGACGTTATCATGGTGGTTAGAAATTAACAGTCGGAAGAGTGGATGGACAACGAGATTCCGATTCGCCGAAGTATCAGAAGTCAGAGAATCTTCAACTGCGAAAATGGCAAAGGATTACAAATTAACACTGTATTCGAACAGCATTCTTTCTTCCGATAAATGGTATAGGTATACTTCAACAAGAACCCAAGGAACTTAAAACAACGAATTTGAAATCAGGTCTGAAAACCATGCAAAACAAAAAAAATATGATTGGTACACGTTTGGATCTACATGTACTTTATTTCGTATGCCATTAATACGAGCCACCACCAACTAGGTAAATTCCCAAATCCACAACACCCAGATATATACAATGCGGGGTTATACATGTTGACATGTGTTTTTGTTAACTTTATAAATAAGGAATAAAAATTTGGAGTAATGTTTGTTTTTCGGTTCAGTATAAAAACAGAAATACGAGATAAATGTACTCAAAATTTTTGACGTGCGAACATATTCCTCTCTTTTAACACAACACATTATGAATCCTTTCACCATTCTCTCCCTCTCACTGCCATTGTCCACATAGGTCTCTCTCCCACTGACGTACAGTATATCCCACTGCCATTGTGTCCTCTCTTAATTTTACTGTCTCCTTGTGACTTTCTTTTCTACTGCCACTGTCTCCACCACATAATAGCGTATCAAAAATTCTGGGGCACTAACTTATTTTTCCCTTATACCCACGTGTTTACAATTTTGGTTCAAATTGCACCTTCCCCTGTATCTACGTTTTAAAGTTCGTAGTCCTGTGAGGCCCCAGACCCCATCCAAGCTTATGCATTGTATCCACTCATATGTATTTCTCATTTCCTCTCTCTCTTTTGTTTCCACTACTTCTACTCCATCTGTCTCTCTCTCATTGCCACTGCCTCTTAATGGCCATCAGTATATTTTACTCATTTTGGAATCCCTCTCTCTTTGAACCCGACTGCTATAGTGTTCATCAATTTGTCTCTCTCTCTGACCATCTCTGTCTTCTCTCTCTTTCTCCCACTGGCTAATGTCTCCTCTCTCTTCCGCAATCACTATCTCTTTCAGAATTAAAAAGGGCGGATATGTTCGCATGCCAAAATTTTTGGTGAGATCGGTGGAATGACTGTGGCGCCTGGTTCCCCTGTCAATATCTTTTAAAGAGGAAATTGCTCGTGTTTGTTGTGCTCCAAGAGGAGCACTTTTCCGCTAATTCCCTTATTTTACTACTACAGCAGGGTGTGTTGCTCACATAAAACGAACTCCATAGGTCAGTGAAGTCCTGACCGAGTTTGTATATACTTTGACACTTATAAACAAAAAATAACTACGCACAATGTACAATTACGACAAGATTGTTTGCTTCACATATTCTTTGATTCTTTGATCATCGATCGCAGTTCATCGGAAACGCCCGGCGTATGATTTATATCTTTTAAGAATAAAAATGTTACTACAAATATTTTACTCATTTTGGAATCCTTCCAGTTTTACATACATTTTGGCAGTCATGTTCAGTTCTTTTCAGGTCATGTTAAGATCCCTTTCAGCCCATTTTTTGTCACTGCAGTACTACTTTGGGCGTATTTGCGTAGGTGTTAAGTACCCATTATACAAAGTCATATCATCGGAAATCTGCCATGTGTTCACTACGTCTATTAAGCACTACTGTTACGACTCAAACCGTGTATTATGCTGATACTATACACGCATAAGCACGGCAACTTTAACCGTTGGATTTCAGAACGAATAAAGGTATCGAAAAAAGTTTCAGAGTTTCTCGAGAACGTCATCTTAAGAAAATACAGAACAATTTGTGGACATCCCCACAACTGCTACATTTCGAACTCAAAAATCAGGGTTTTGCGGGTGAATCTTTACAACGGAATAAGGTTTTAGAAAACGGGAAGTGGCGTATCTAGATGAATGTTTAAAGAATGAACAGGTAAACTGGGAGCGATTTCTGTGATCAATTATTTAGATAATCACGACACATTGTGCAAAAACGGCAAAAAACCGGTTTTTGCTATTTTCTACATAAATACGTTAGCTCTGATTCTCAGATCTCGGTAACGGATAACGATGTCGAAAACAATTTTTTTTTTAATTCCCCGAGAATATCAGCTCAAGAACATTCGGTACAGATTTGGACGATCCACCTTGAACGGAAATTATAGAAGTAGCCGTCCCCACAGTGCCTACATTTGCAACCCAAAAATTGTGGTTTTTCGGTTGTAACCTGATAACTGACACAGATTTTTGAAAACGGGGAAAATGATAATTCTAGATGAGTACCTAAAGAGTGCGCAGCTGAAATTTGAGCCATGCTACGCTTAGTTATTGAGATAATTGCGCCCCACAGTGTAAAAACGGCTAAAAGTAGTTTATATATGAAGATAGTAGCTGTTCCTGAAAGAAGAGATACTATTGATGACCGTGCAGCTTCTTTAGAATAAATGTTAATTAATTGAAACCCTCAGCTGCCGACAGTTGTTGATATACCTCCATGGGGACAGCTGAAAATGTGTGCCCGGGCCTCGAACCTGGGATTTCCTGCTCACATGGCAGACGCTCTATCCATCTGAGCCACTGAGGACACAGATGAATAGCGTGACTGCAGGGTCTTATCCCTTGCACGCTTCCCGTGAGACCCACATTACGTATGTAGACTGGACAGTTGGGAATGTGGGTCTCACGGGAAGTGTGCAAGGGGTAAGTCCCAGCAGTCGCGCTATTCATCTGTGTCCTCGGTGGCTCAGTTGGATAGAGCATCCCAGGTTCGAGCCCCGGGCACACATTTTCAGCTGTCCCCATCGAGGTATATCAACAACACCTGTCGGCAGCTGAGGGTTTCAATTAATTATCATTTAAAAATAGTTTCTCTGTTTTCTGCGGATGTACCGTAACTTTGAACCTCTGGATCTCTGTAATGGACAATGATATTGAAAAAAGTTTCGAATTTCTCGGAGAATAATATCTTAAGAACATATGGGTAACAATTTCGACGAGCTCGCATGAAACGACCATCCCCACAATTGGTACCTTTCGTACTCAAAGATTTTTTTTGGCTTTTACCCAGACACCTCTCATGAACAAATAGTGCTTTCATAAGCCGTCGACTCGCGGAGTGGCCGCGTGGTTTAGGGCGTCATGTCATGGACTGCGCGGCCCCTCCCGCCGGAGGTTCGAGCCCTCCCTCGGGCGTGCGTATGCGTGTGTTTTAGCATAGGTTAGTTTGTTGGGTTAATTTGAGGGAGGAGAGCAGACAGCGAGGTCATCGGTCTCATCGGATTAGGGAAGGACGGGGAAGGAAGTCAGCCGTGCCCTTTCAAAGGAACCATCCCAGCATTTGCCTAGAGCAATTTAGGGAAATCACGGAAAACCTAAACCAGGATGGCCGGACACGGGATTGATCCGTCGTCCACAGGTTAGTTTCAGTAGTGTGTAAGTCTAGGGGCCGATGACTTAAGCAGTTTGGTCCATTAGGAATTCACCCACATTTGAACATGACCCATCTAAGGTCCATCCCCGGACGACATCTAATGCAATTGGACCAACTAATTTGCTCAATTTGTATGGGCTGGAGGAAGTGTGTAATGTTTAAATGTTGACCCTTTACTGCAGGAGAGATACAGATTGCCCGTTGTTCCGGTAAGTATAGCAAACGGCTGTGTGAAACACGTGACCCCTTACCTGTGTGTAACAGAACCCGAAAAACGACCCTCCTGAAAAATCGAATTTTCATGCGCGGCGTTCTGGGACACATTGGTACCTCGCACTGTCGTGCAAGGACCGATATTAACTCCAGCTTAAGTGCGAAGTTGTACAATAACTCTGTGTGAGGGTTCTGTGCCCTTACCAGGCCAGTGACTAAGATAAGCGCCTTTCACGATGGAGTGAGTTCGTTTGCGATGCACGGGTGGCTGCACTGGCCGACTGGCATCGCGAGATCTCTGACGGACGGAAATAGACGCGCGGCTCGTCGTGGCTGGCACACACAGCCCAGTACAGTGGAGGAGAGAGAGAGAGAGAGAGAGAGAGAGAGAGAGAGAGACGTGCGATCAATGAGGCGGCAGACGGCCCCACCCGCCACTAATTATATGAGTCCGTCTGATTGGCCGCCGGCATAATTACCTCTGCGCTAGAGCGGGGGCGGCGGTGGCAGCTAGAGCGCTCTCACCAATTACTGCCGCCCCCACTGTGCGTCTCTCTCTCTCTCTCTCTCTCTCTCTCTCTCTCTCTCTCTCTCCCCCCCCCCCCCCCGTCCTTGTCTGCTAGTGTGTGCATTCACAACTATGAGGTAATCGGAACTAAATATATTATAATGTGCAGGCAGACCTAGAGACTAAATAAAATATGGCGTTTCAGTCTTACATCGCTATTCTTTACTTTCAATTACCGGTTTCGGGCTAGCTGCCCATCTTCAGATCTGTTAGACAAAGTTAAAAATGTAATTAATAAGAGAGATACAGTTAGTGATAGAAATATCTGTTTACAAAAAGAAATTTTGGAACGTATTAAATGCCAACACACCATATATTGTAGTTACAGAGTAACTTGTCCGTACAGAACACACTGTTCGCTGTCTTAAGTAAAGTAAATTTCAATCTGTTAAAACCTTATATCGCAGTTTTTAAGAGTAACCTGATTGGTAACAGTAAAAACTGCCCTCTACCTATAACAATTGTGCATCTGTTGTTATTTCGCCGTACATATTAATGGCGAATATTCTTTTTAATAAAACAATTTTTTTTAGGTAATAACATATGAATAATCTTTGAGTGGACCATGAAACGAAAAATATTAATTTAAAATTTCTTTATAAAAAACAAAATATAAAATTAAGCAAGTAGCAGCAGCTAATGGATACAGGACACAAGATGTTACACGTATGTTTAACAAGATCAGAAACAAATCCGCGGGCATCAGTAGCGATTGTAGGAAAATTAAAGTTAAGAAGAAGTTTGTCACCCTGACATACAAAGGGCCTGTGTTAGAAAGAATTGCTAAATGCTTTCCAAAAAACATCGCAGTGGCATTTCAGAATGAAGGGCAAATGGCACATAGACTAAGACACAAACCAGCAACGACAAAACAAATGAAATACAATAATTCCGGAGTATGTAAGACTAAATGTGCTGAATGTGACAGTTATTATATAGGACAAACAGGGCGGAATTTGGAATTCGATACAGGGAACATTGCAGTCATAGCAATTGAACAGCATTTGGAACACATGTAAAAGAGAGTAGACATGAAGTGAGTAATATAAATGAACAAATGGAGGTGCTACATAAAGCTCCAAAAAGTCTCTCTCCCAACGTGCTCGAAGAGATTGAAATATACGCTCATCAAAGAAAAACCCCTGGCCTACTACTTAATGAGCAAGGTGATTTTATGCATAGGAATTATGAGATTTTTAAAGACCTGTTTTAGGCTTACTCTTGAATGCAACAGCACGCCCCAGTAAGAACCAGCTGCAGCGGAACGGCCCTCAGCGTACTGGCGGCGAGGTGAATTGGGCGCGGCGGAAGAGGACTCGGCGTGGCGTTGTATACGTTCTGACGTAGGGAAATCCACTCCACAACCAATCAAAACAAAGAAGAGGAAACGCACATTTTCGAAAGAATATCTACATTTTAATTATATTTTATGTTTCTTTATAAAGAAATTTTAAATCACTATTTTTCATGGTCCACTCAAAAAAGATTATTCATATGTTATTACCTTAAAAAAATTGTTTTATTAAAAAGAATATTCGCCATTAACATATACGGTGAAATAATAACAGATGCACAATTGTTATAGGTAGAGGGCACTTTTTACTGTTACCAAGCAGGTTACTCTTAAAAACTGAGATATAAGGTTTTAACAGATTGAAATTTACTTTACTTATGACAGCGAACCGAGTGTTCTGTACGAACAAGTTACTCTGTAACTACAATATATGGTATGTTGGCATTTAATACGTTCCAAAATTTCTTTTTGTAAACTGAGATATTTCTATCACTAACTGCATCTCTCTTATTAATTACATTTTTAACTTTGTCATTGAAAATAAAGAATAGCGATCGAAGACTGAAACGTTATATTTTATTTTATTAACGATCGCGGAATTCCCATTGAGACAAACATGTCTAGTTTTGATAAAGACCTAGAGACTTTCAGCAATTCGTGCTAAAATAGGAGCTTCGTTGATTGGTTGGTTGATTGGAGGGAAGAGACTAAACAACAAGGTCATCACTCACTCAGGTGATAAGTTTTACTGGAGGTAGTGACGTCACCCAGAAACTGGATTCGGACTAAGAAAGTATACAGGAGTGGTATAAACGAGGCCTTGATACCTTTAGTGTGACATGTGAGAAATAATTTGGTGAGAAGTGAAGGTAGGTCAGAGCAGGCAAGAGGTCTTGAAACGTCCCCTTAGAAAAGTTAATGAATTACTGTCCTGATAAACCTCTACGTTATTAGATTTTCGAACAGCTGAGCAAAACTGAACGTACTCAGACATTTCGCTCTTTACTTATTCTGATCAACACTAAACTGACACACAATATTTTTAGCGCAACGCAATCTGACTTTCAATATTCCCCACAAAAGAATGGCCCTGACTAACATTAACCTATACGTTTCATGAATCACTTACCTCACAAAAATCTTCGTTACTCGAACTACTGCAATACAGCGAGCGCCAATACTGGCAGCTAAATAGAAGATTCTAACTACTGAAGCCACTAACTACTGATAGGCATACTTAGCACATAAAAGATTTTGATAGAGAACGAGCAATGTATTAAGTTAGTTCATGATATCCAATATTACAAATTTAGTATCTCTGATGGACACACGTCCAGATCATCCGCTCTCAAAACTCCGCCATCTCTCTCCTCACATCCACCACTATTGGCGGCTCACCTCCAACTGCGCAACGCTACGCGCTGTTCACATCCAACTGCCCAACACTACAATAGAAATATTCCAACAATGCAAACCAGCCACAGATTTCACACAGCTCAGTCAATGATTTTCATATAGAGCGCTACGCGGCGTTACCAACATAAAAACCTGAACAGCCTACTTACAGCTTCTTCAGAGATGTGGGCTGACACGCAACACAAATCATTGTCAGTACAATGGAAATACAGCAGAAGTTAATTTGACTTATTTACTTGATTACTAATTTCGGGGTGAGTCCCACTTTTAAATCATCCAGATAATCAAAATGGTATTTCCCAAAATTTCAGAACCAGGTCAAGATAATCAACAACTAGTCATCAAGTAAATAAAAGTGAAGTTTGCAATTTCGGCTGTTTTCCCTGGTACTGATTAACACAAGTTCCTGCCCTGCAGTTACTGCAGCATGCTGGGAGTTTACATATAAATGTAATTTAATACAGGTGTCGGCATTACAGAACCATCAGTTTGATGAGTTAAGATTACAAAATACTCGTACGAACTATTTACATTAGAACTGAAGAAATTTGCCTTTAAAAATATCAGTTTTGTCCAGAAGGAAAATGCGAGGCAATACTGACCCTACGACTTATCATAGAAGACCGAGTGGTGAAAAGCAAACCAAAAGTTATGGCCTTTGTACATTTACGGAAAGATTTTGACAGTAATACAATCTTTGCAGTTCTGAAGGTAGTAGGGATAAAATATATAGGTGGCGAAAATCTGTCTATAATTTGTACTGTATACAGGGTGTGGTTCTAAACGAAGAAAGACATGAAGCCGCGCGGGATTGGCCAAGCGATCTAGGGCGCTGCAGTCATGGACTGTGCGGCTGGTCCCGGTGGAGGTTCGAGTCCTCCCTTGGGCATGGGTGAGTGTGTGTGTCCTTAGGATAATTTAGGTTAAGTAGTGTGTAAGCTTAGGGACTGTTGACCTTAGCAGTTAAGTCCCACAAGATTTCATACACATTTGAACATTTTTTGAAAGACATGAAAGGGAAGCACAAGTTGACGAGGAAATGAAAGAGGATAGTAGCCTATCCTGAAATCTCTACAATGAGAAAGCCGTAATGGGAACCAAGGAGAAATTCAGAAGGCGAGTTAAAGTTCATGGAGAAGAAATAAAAACTTCAGGACTTGTTCATGACTAACTCTGTCAGAGACGGTAGATCAGATGGAAGATTAATTAAACGGAATGGGTTGCGTCTTGAAAAGTCGTTATAAGACGAACAGTGAAGCAACTGGAATGTAGTCGATTTAAAGTAGGAAACGGTGAGGAAAATAGTTGAGAAAATGAGACACTAAAAGCAGTTGACGACGTTTGATATATGGCCAGCACAATATCTAACCATAGCCGATAGAGAGATGATACAAAATGCACATTGGCTCTACCAAGGAAACCATTACTGAAAAAGATTAATTCGTATGCATGCGACAGCATGCGTAGCTACAATGTTCCAACTGCCGCGCATACGAAAGGGATTTTCCTGTGCTCGTATCAAGTGTTCTATCCTTGATAAAAAGTTAGGATCAGGTGTTCTGGATATCCTTTTGACTGGGGACCATTGGTACGCCCAACAGAAGGATCGTCTTAGAGTCGCTCTCCTGCAGTATGGGATCAAAGTATGGATATTATACACTTGCACTTGCATAGGCAAATGGGGAAATCGGTGATCTATGGTGGCATTCATAGGACTTATGGAGCTACCATTAGTTCATGGGCAGTTCCTCGGCAAACACAAAAAAGTCTCTTTACTAGATTTTCGCTGTCACCAGCGGACCAGAACCCAGGCGACGATTCCAAGACGGCTGTGCACAGCAAATAACTGAAATTTTTTACAAAATCCTCGTGAGATCCAGATCTCTAACAACCTTGAAAATTTTCTTGGTATCATCCTTTTACCAAGTTACAGAGGTTCAAAGTTACTCTACTTGTGTGTGTGAAACACGAACATAAACTCCTGTGTGAGGAGAAATCGTAGTTTATAGTGACGTAGCACTAAGAAATATGCTATGAAGTGTCTCCATTACCCTCAGAAGGATTTTGCAAAACCCATGTTGTAGTACTAAAGCACGTGGAAAACTTTTGTGCTCGTAAAATCCGGCCTGAGGTGTAAATTTAGTTTTACGTTATTTCAGTTTCATACAAGTATACTGTCTACGTTTTTCTCAGCAATACAATTATTTTCAAGTGAGTTACATGCAGGGCAAAGAAGGGAACCAGCGAAAAAACGCTCCAATCGAAGCACAAAAACTGCAAATTTGTTCCTCTTTAAAAGACTGACTGAAAAATGGGCTACCAGCTGTCGCATTTTACGTTCCCTTTTTGTGCCCCGGTAGGGGCATTTTTCCGCTGGTTTGTAAATATATACGAAGTAAGCGTACTAGAATTCCACCAAAGAACTTTCAGAGATCGTAGTATGGACCGAAGCAAGGACTAAATGTCTAGTAAAAGTCGACTGTTAAATTGCACAGATACCTTTAAGACCTGTGAGCGCTTTTTCATCTTTGCTACTGAACACCGACTCACACCTGTTAAGATATGGATTTCAGAGCCCATGTGTACTGCACATTTTTTCCTTGTTTTGGTCCATAATACATCTCAAAATATTAAATGGAAAGAACTTGCAGTAGCAGAGATGTGTTTCGCACTGTCTAAGATGAACAACTGGTAGTCGTTCTATTTTGGAGCCCATGTTTACTAGACGTTTCTCCCCTTTTATTGATTAACGGCAAACCGAGAAAGCTGAGTTACGCGTGTATGATGTTCAATCTGTTTGACTGATTGATTGATTGGGTTTATGGGACTAAACGGCGAGGTCACCAGTCCCGGGATTCGAAAGTTATGTGCGAAGTTAGAGGCTTCCGCTAAAAGTGGGCGGATCCAGTTAGAGCTGTGAAACTATAAAGCGAGGAAGATACTAGAGGACATGAAAGTGTAGGCCAAATGTAAAAACTGGGAAAACAGAGGGATAAAAGAGCGGTCTAATGGTCAGTCTGTCACCGCGATTTCAAAGTGAGTATAGAAATGTAAACTTCACGTTACTTTTGTGAGACACGGGGAAAGACTTCTTCAGTCTTGAGTGGTTTACCTGAGGATGACTGGCGAGTACCAGTTGAAATTTCGTGCAGTGTAGTAAATGACGAACACGCGACCGGATAGCCGAGAGCGTTAAGGCGTCCGTTTCCGGGACATGGGGAGCTTAGCCAGCCCTGGATTGAACTCGCCCCACGGATTAGCGACACGCCTGATGAGGTAGCGAGCCTGGGTGTGCGTTTTAGGTCGTTTGCCACATCCCACTAAGTAAATAACAGTCTGGTACCCACACCCCGTCTCAAATATAGACTATGCCTAACACTTAGAAAACGTTATCACACTCCACCATAAGTGCTATAATGACTTTGATTTGTTACTATAAAATGCGTGTTAAAGAGTTGTACCCTGTGGCAACAATAAAAATTATAGACAAACAATTGAATGGCAACCTGTGGCAACTTTAATATCCTTCGAATACCTGACGTGGGTGTTGGAGGAAAAGGTAATTATGTCGCAAGGAATTTACTTACAATGGCGGAATGCCTGTTGATTGTCGTGATGTTAATGGAAGTTAATTGTACTACAGAACGAAAAACGTCACATCTGAGGACGAAACTGAATGCAAGCTGTCTAAATGCAAGTCTTCAGAGTGGAGGTTGAAATAACTGGATTGCAAAAATGTTACTCTAATGTCGCTGTACCTCATCTTGCAGCTGCAGCACGACCTCACGAGGTGATGGTTCAGGTGGCTGTAGAATGGATCATTGGTGGAACCAACAATATTCGCCATGGGCTAAGTCCACATTAGCTTGAAATACTTCGAAGTTCTCAGTGCATCCGCTCAGCAGGCTTTGCGGTAGCTCTCAGTATCTAAGTTGGATGCTGGAGGCCTTGGATATTGATCTCACAACCCTAACTTCCCATCTGATTCCTAGTCGAATGTGAAGAGGAAACCTCACACTACTGCATGTTCTATCTCCCACAGCATCCGACGTACTCTGCTTCGAAGTTTCTGAGCGCCAACCGACCAAACTGCTCGCCACAGAAAATTTGTCTCCTTTCCTGACTGGTTAATCAGTGGCTCGTATACTACCGTACTCTACCGAAAAAACTCGCGTCTCTCTCTCTCTCTCTCTCTCTCTCTCTCTCTCTCTCTCTGCCCTCCCCTTCTTTCTTTTCTTTCTTTCGCCAATGAGGTGCTCTGCCTCACCACCACCCACTGTCTATTTCTAACTTCGAGTTCATGTTAGCCAATTGTGGCAGCTTTCAAACTGTCATTGTTTTCTTTTTGGAAAATCAGATTTCAGCTGTCTCTCACAATTTCAGAGGCCCAGGAGTGACCCACTCCTATTCATCACTGAGGTGTATATCTTTAATTTTCTGTGCTGTTGTCTGAAAACGGCAACCTTTCACCATCTCACATACAAAGGTGCGTTCCAGCTGAACAAGGCAAGTTCGCTCCATTTCCCTGTCGTAAAACGTTGTTGCCAGGCGTTTCTCTATGGGACGTGCTATCGGCATTTTTGTTCAGTGGCCTGACTTCCTGCGGCGCATGTACATTGCAACAGCCTCCATCCGGTGACAAGTGACCCCTAGGCCGTCCCTGGCGGACTTTCCAAGAATGAATGTCAAACCAGACACCTCTCAGCCCTCTAATATCCGAACTGTCATTTTATTGCGCTATCAGTTTCGGTGATTTACTACGCCATCTTCAGGCCCCCTGACCGACATGTAGGATGATTACAACCTCGGTTCCAGTCGAAATGGGGACCAGTATTCAAAGACTGTAGATTTCTACTTTCCAAGTTCCTCGTGTGCGACACACTTACTGCGTCGAATGATGCTCGTCCCTGTTAATCGCCCCGTGGTGCTTTCAGCTTCATCCACTGCTACATCACATGCAAATACACTACTGGCCATTAAAATTGCTACAACAAGAAGAAATGCAGATGATAAACGGGTATTCTTTGGACAAATATATTATACTAGAACTGACATGTGATTACATTTTCACGCAATTTGGGTGCGTAGATCCTGAGAAATCAGTTCCCAGAACAACCACCTCTGGCCGTAATAATTGCCTTGATACGCCTGGGCATTGAGTAAAACAGAGCTTGGATGGCGTGTAGAGGTACAGCTGCCCATGCAGCTTCAACACGATACCACAATTCATCAAGAGTAGTGACTGGCGTATTGTGACGAGCCAGTTGCTCGGCCACCGTTGACGAGACGTTTTCAATTGGTGAGAGATCTCGAGAATGTTCTGGCCAGGGCAGCAGTCGAACATTTTCTGTATCCAGAAAGGCCCGTAAAGGACCTGCAACTAAACAGAACCTGGATTCATCCGCAAAAAAGGACGTTTTGCCATGGGCGTGAAACCAGGTTCCGTCGTTGAGTACACCATCGCAGGCGCTCCTGTCTGTGTTGCAGCTTCAAGGGTAACCACAGCCACGGTCTCCGAACTGATAGTCCATGCTGCTGCAAACGTCGTCTAACTGTTCGTGCAGATGGTTGTTGTCTTGTACACGTCCCCATCTGTTGACTCAGGGATCGAGACGTGGCTGCACGATCCTCTGCAGCCATGCGGATAAGATACCTGTCATCTCGACTGCCAGTGATACGAGGCCGTTGGGATCCAGCACGGCGTTCCGTATTACCCTCCCGAACCCACCGATTACATATTCCGCGAACAGTCATGGGATCTCGACCAACGCGAGAATCAACGCCGCGATACGATAAACCGCAATCGCGATAGGCTACAATCCGACGTTTATCAAAGTCGGAAACGTGATGGTACGCATTTCTCTTCCTTACACGGGGAATCACAACAACGTTTCACCAGGCAACGCCGGTTAACTGCTGTTTGTGTATGATAAATCGGTTGGAAAAGTTTCCTCATGTCAGCACGTTGTAGGTGTCGCCACCGGCGCCAACCTTGTGTGAATCCTGTGAAAAGCTAATCATTTGCATATCACACCATCTTCTTCCTGTCGGCTAAATTTCGCGTCTGTAGCACGTCATCTTCGTGGTGTATCAATTTTTTTGGCCAGTAGTGTATGTATGGAATGTAAGCGAACAGCTTTCTTCTGACAATCACTATCAATGTCTTATATAGATTTTTCCGAAGTAAATTAAGTAATGCGACTAATTGGGAGTTTCATTACCGATTTCCTTAAGTGGCGAGCGAGGTTTCCAAAAACTGCACGTGACACACTAACACAACCTTAACGAATAGACAGCAATACCGACCCATACAGACATGGAAAAAGTCGCAAAGGAAAGGAAGAGGTAAACAACGACCGGATGAAAGGCCGAAGTTTGCTTTAAGAATAAATATACTATTTCTTCCAACAAACGTACCGACGGCAACGACGAATTTTCTAGTAGGTATCTCATCGGCTGCAGCAGTATTAGGTGCGCGCGTGTACGCGTGCTCAGGGTTTGCGGAGCTTGCTCCTCTATTAGGCGTTTCATACGGCGGAACAATGGGACACAGAAACTGGTGTTCTGCTGGCAAATAGGAGAATCGTTCCTTTCGTAGCGAGCAACATGTAGGCCACCCAACGATCGGTGGGACCACTGGGGTCCGAGTCTAGGACAGGCCAGCGCTGGTAGATTGTCAACACCGCCTGGACAGCAGAAGCAGTGGAACCTATGAAACAGCTGCTATCTTCCTTCCTAAAGAACTCTGGAGGGGAACCCAGTAGAAACGTCCTACTGATTCCAGCCCATTATGTCGATTAGAGCGGCAGATGTGGGGAACGTCTACTGGAAGGGAGCAGGAAGAACTTATGGCGAGTATAGTGCTTGCAGTGGTTTGGCTCTACTTTTCGTGGAGGTGAGAGTTTCCTACTTCCTTTGCAGCAGAGGACATGTACTGCATACGACACGAGTAGCTTCAAGTGATGTAAGCTGGAAGGCAACAGTTTTTTTTCTCCTCGCTGGTGGGGATTAGCGAGTTTCGATCATAATCTGTGTGTTTATTTTTCCGTAAGAGATGCAGATATCTTCTTAGCACGCAAAAGAAATTATTGCTTAGTCGACCACATTTATCTCGTTCCGGTCCAGTTCAAATCATACATGAGCCGGCAGCTTTCATTTAAACTCTAAGATACTCGTTTGAGAAACGAACGTAAACTGTCTTGCGTGTACGGTAGTAATTAGCACGTTTGCTACTCCGGTTGTGACGATAACTTATAAGCACTTCTGGCAACTTATTCGAAAAGTGATAAATACTGTGAGACACTCGCAGCGAAACGAAAATTACGACTCATCTAAACCGTTCGTTCACATGCTGAAACAAATGTTGAATCAATGAAACTCACTCCAAGCTTCCGTGGCTCATTTGACATTTAAATCATTTTGTGTTTTTTTTTTGCCGGTGCCCCTGCGACATAAAATTATTAATCAAAATGACGACTGTTATAATTAAGCAAACACATCATAACACGGTCTTCCGAGTTTGTGCCAGTTGTACGGAGTAACGCTCGTGCGTAAATGGAATGTGTTGACATTTCTACGGAGACCACGACATACTACGTAGTGAAAGTTTTAACAGGGTGTTCCAGAAGTAGCATACCGCAGCCTGTCGATCGCCGCCTGCAACGTACTTCAGGGAAAGATCATTTCCTGCACTAAGAGCCCTGTCCATGCTCCATTTCGTTCACAAACGGCTGTGGTGCGTGGCGTGGCTCTCTTCCAAACTTCACTACTATAGTTGATCTCTGGCAAGCAGTGTTGTGAAGACCGAGCATTCAGAGACCACCAAAGGGAAGCCTTTATTGTTTTACAACGGGCATCAGTATATAGTGGAGTATATCACCAAACAAGACGTAACTTGCGTTGCGTAAACGTTATGAAAAGAAAAATGCGAACGAAAACTATCTACTGAAAGTAACAGCTGTAGAAGGTAGCCGCAGGTGAAGCATCAAATGAACTGGGAAAACGTTTCGTAATTGCAAAAACGCGTGCAAAAAGTACAGATACTTCAATTTCATCCGTTTACGGCAAAAACGTAGGGCTTCATTCGGGTCTACGACTTAGTAAAGTCGTTACCATCACACAGAATTGCGAAACAGTAGCTGTAACTCATTAGGAGAAAATATGAGGGACCTACGCAAGATCTGACAGATTCTGGAGGAATAGTCTCCCAAGAAAATAATTTACTTTAAAAATGGACTAAAAGCAGTCTCGACCGCAATAAAACATTTAGTTGCAACGGTTAGCGGTTTCGCTCAGAACGTGACCATCTTCAGACTATTTATACGACGATGGTATGCGGTGGCGGTGAACGATGTAGGTGTTATGACTCCACGAACGTCAATTGATCCGATTTCTCTCTTGACTTTTTTGTAGGGTTATTTTAGGGGAAAAGTGTTCAGTACACCGATTATTGATGCACAAACTCTTACGGTACGAATACGAGATGCTGCACGGTCTGGTGACAGCATATATGGGGGAGAAACTGCTTTTCTCCTATATGTCCTCCGCGCAAAAATAGGAGCACACGTTCAAGTCAATTCATAAGCTACAATTTGGAACAAACAGCATAGCTGAATCTAGCATAGTTTCTTAGAAATAAATTTTTTTAATCTGGGGAAGACTTAATACTCATCCTGTATATTCCAGTCAATATTTTCGGAAACTTTTTCTGAATGTAGAAATGCTATTACACCTAAGTTTGTCTTTCTTCTTGTAAGTCGTATGGTCGCTATTAAGTCACGTGTTCTGACGTTTCATCGGAATCTAAATTGTTCCTCTGTGAGGACGACTTCTACCAGTTGTTCTCTAAACTAACCGCGTCAGCATTTTGGAACCCTCATTTATTAAACTGGAAGTTCCGTATTGTTCATCTGTTAGCTTCTGCCTTCTTTGGAACTGAAATTACTCGTAGCGCTTTCTTCTTGAAGTGTGTGAATATATTGCCCATGTGATACATCTTTCGTGTAAAGTGGAATAATTCTATCATAGCTGGCCGAGGATTTCAATAATTTCATGGAATGTCTTCTTTTCCAGGGTACTTGTTTCGATTCGTTTCTTTACGTGCTTGCCACGAATCAGTGCATGGCAGACAAACTCGTGGGCTCTACTAGTCACTGAAATCCTGGACCTCTAAGTTCCAAGGTCTGGTTCTCAACCACCTATTACTCTTCGGCCTGGTATCTCACTGAATGGAGTAGAAATGTCTTCAGTGATGAGTCTCGCTTCGAATTGAGCCCCGACGGCCAGCGAAGACATCTGGAGGTGCCCCGACAGTGGTGGGATACCAACATGACGGTCGCTCGAACTACGGCCTGACAACCAGGGGTGGTGATCCTGTTTGAAATTTCTTCTCATAACAGGATTCATGCGATTTTCATGCACTGCACCCTTATAACATAGAGGGACTTCGACGGTATTCTATGAGCTCTTTTGTTGCCCTTCATGGAAAGCCACCTGGGCTTTCGTTGCAGCAAGATTATGCCCGCCCGCACATGGCTAGAGTCTCTACTGCGTGACTTCGTGCTTCTCATACTCTACCTTGGTCAGAAAGGTCACCAGATATTACCTCAAATGAGAAAGTTTGGAGCATTATGGGTAGGGTCCTCCAAGCAGCTCAGGGTTTTGACGTCCTGACGACGAATTGGACAGAATTTGTCACGATACCCTCACTCAGGAGGTCATCGAACAAACTTCATCAATTAATGCCAAGACGAATAACTTCTTGGTTAATGTCCTGACGACGAATTGGACAGCATTTGGCACCATACCCTCAGGAGGTCACCGAACAACTTGATCAATTAATACCAAGACGAATAACTTCTTGGTCAATGTCCTGACGACCAATTCGACAGCATTTGTCACGATACCCTCAGGAGGTCATCGAGCAAGTTGATCAGTTAATGGCAAGACGAATAACTTGCTGGTTAATGTCCTGGCGACCAATTGGACAGCATTTGGCATGATACCCTCAGGAGGTCACCGAACAACTTGATCAATTAATGCCAAGACGAATAACTTCTTGGTCAATGTCCTGGCGACCAATTGGACAGCATTTGGCATGATACCCTCAGGAGGTCACCGAACAACTTGATCAATTAATGCCAAGACGAATAACTTCTTGGTTAATGTCCTGACGACCAATTGGACAGGATTTGGCACGATACCCTCAGGAGGTCATCGAACAAACTTGATCAATTAATGCCAAGACGAATAACTTCTTGGTTAAGGGTCACAAGTATACCAGTGCGTTATTGACTTCCTCTATTTGTGAAGCTGTCTTGAATAAAGCATCAAATTTTTTGAAATTGTAATCATCGGTTTGTCCATACACGTACATCACATATACAGATTTCCGTCCTATTGTGGACTGCCAGGCACTTGTGCTTTGTTTTCGTTAAGTTTCAGGAGCCACGTTATCTCCAGTGAGCTGCTGGATCCACCAGCGGTAAGCAGTCGGCACTGCCGATGCGCGAGGCCGCTTCCAGCTTTCTCCAGCCAGCGGCGGGGCGTCCAATTAGCGGTGCAGTTCGAGTTCCGCGCTCGTCTAGCGGGACATCTGCGATCAGCGCGCGACAGTGCCGAGCAGGGACGGGACAACGCCGGGCGGCTTTGTCCTGCACCCGGCTCCCGCCCGCTTCCAGTCTGCGGAGGCCTCCATTAGCGTCCAGGGCGGGCGATCCACCCGAACCCAGTCTCGACTTCCGATCTTCAGATTCAAGGAGTTACTGTTAAACATCTCCCACCAGGACCTGTGCCCTTGCATACTCTGTCACCATCCACAAACACATGCAATATATCCACAGCGATGTATTCGGATTGTGAGAAATTTCTTTATTAATAACACAGATTAATAACACGGATGATGCTGTAGTATACAGAGAAGTTGCAGCATTAGAAAATTACAGCGAAATGCAGGAAGATCTGCAGCGGATAGGCACTTGGTGCAGGGAGTGGCAACTGACCCTTAACATAGACAAATGTATTGCGAATACATAGAAAGAAGGATCCTTGATTGCATATGATAGCGGAACACTGGTAGCAGTTACTTCTGTAAAATATCTGCGAGTATGCGTACGGAACGATTTGAAGTGGAATGATCATATAAAATTAATTGTTGGTAAGGCGGGTGACAGGTTGAGATTCCTTGGGAGAGTCCTTAGAAAATGTAGTCCACCAACAAAGGAGGTGGCTTACAAAACACTCGTTCGACCTATACTTGACTACTGCTCATCAGTGTGGGATCCGTACCAGATCAGGTTGACGGAGGATATAGAGAAGTTCCAAAGAAGAGCGGCACGTTTCGTCACAGGGTTATTTGGTAAGCGTGATAGCGTTACGGGGATGTTTAGCAAACTCAAGTGGCAGACTCTGCAAGAGAGACGCTCTGCATCGCGGTGTAGCTTGCTCGCCAGGTTTCGAGAGGGTGCGTTTCTGGATGAGGTATCGAATATATTGCTTCCCCCTACTTATACCTCCAGAGGAGATCACGAAAGTAAAATTAGAGAGATTAGAGGGCGCACGGAGGCTTTCAGACAGTCGTTCTTCCCGCGAACCATACACGACTGGAACAGGAAAGGGAGGTAATGACAGTGGCACGAAAAGTGCCCTCCGCCACACACCGTTGGGTGGCTTGCGGAGTGTAGATGTCGAACACTTAAGAATAGAAAAAGTGGTAGAAGCCGACTTCGGGGAAGATCAGTTTGGATTCCATAGAAATTTTGGAACACGCGAGGCAATTCTGACCCTACGACTTATCTTAGAAGATAGGTTAAGGAAAGGCAAACTTACGCTTCTAGCATCTACAGACTTACAGAAAGCTTTCGATAATGTTGACTGGAAAACTTACTTTCATATTCTGAAGGTGACAGGGCTAAAATACAGGGAGCAAAAGGCTATTTTCAATGTGTACAGCAGCCAGGTGGCAGTTAGAATACAGGGGCATGAACGTGAAGCAATGGCTAAGAAGGGTTGTAGCCTATCCCCGACGTTATTCCATTGCTATATTGAGCAAGCAGTAAAGGAAACAAAAGAGAAATTTGGAGTAGGAATTAAAATCCAGAGAGCACAAATAAAAACTTTGAGGTTTACGGATAAAATTTTAGTTCTGTCAGAGACAGCAAAGGACTTGGAAGAGCAGTTGAACGGAATGGACAGTGTCTTGAAAGGAGGGTACAAGATGAACATCAACAAAATCGAAACGATGATAATGAAATGTAGTCGAATTAAATCAGGTGGCGTTGAGGGAATTAGGTTAGGGAATGACACAAAGTAGCAGATGAGTTGCTGTTTGTGGACAAAAATAACTGATGATGGTCGAAATAGAGGGGACATAAAATGTAGACTGGCTATGGCAAGGAAAGCATCTCTGAAGAGAAATTTGTTATCGAGTATCGATTTAATTGTCAGGAAGTGTTTTCTGAAAGTATTTGAATGGATTGTAGCCATGTATGGAAGTCGAACATGGATGATCAATAGTTTAGACAAAAAGAGAATAGAAACTTTCGAGACGTGGTGCTGCAGGAGAATGCTGAAGATTGGATGGGTAGATCACGTAAGTAATGAGGTGGTACTGAACAGAATTGGGGAGAAGAGGAATTTGCAACTTGGCTAGAAGAAGGGATCGGTTGGTAGGACACGTTCTAAGGCATCAAGGGATCACGAATTTAGTACTGGAGAGCAGTGCTGAGTGTAAAAATCGTAGAGGGACACCAAGAGATAAATACACTAACCAGAGTCAGAAGGATGTAGGTTGCAGTAGGTACTGGCAGATGAAGTTTGCTCAGGATTGAGTAGCATGGAGAGCTGCATCAAACCAGTCAATGGACTGAAGACCACCATAACCTCCACCATCACCATAAAAACAACAACAGGTTCGAACGATACCTAAGTGTTACGGAGATGCTTCGGAAACGCAAATGGGAATCCTTGGGATGGAAGGCGACGTTCTTGTGGCGGAACGCTATCGAGAATATTTGGAGAACTGGCATTTGAAGGTGACTGCAGAACGATTCGACTGCCGTCAACATACATTGCTGGTAAGGACCACCAACACATGATACGATACACAGGGCCTACAAGGAGGCATATGGACAGTTTTTTCCCTTGTATTCGCGAGTGGAACAAAGAAGGAAATGACTTGTAGAGGTACAGCGTACCCTCCGCCATGCGCGTTACGGTGGCTTGCGAAGTGTGTATGTAGATGTAAATATAGACGGAGCGTTTCTGCAAGAAAAAGCCGTGCTGGAAATTTGGTCACACTTTACGGCACCTGCTGATATGGCGGTTACTCCATACAATTGCGCCCCTGCCTCGGATACACGCGGCTATACATGGAATGGAACACACTGTGACATAGGCCTGCGTCATGAAGAGCAAGAATAGTCTGTTCGGCTTGAGAGTTCAACAGGGAGATTACTCTGAACTGTTTGGTTCAAATGGCTCTGAGCACTATGGGACTCAACTGCTGAGGTCATTAGTCCCCTAGAACTTAGAACTAGTTAAACCTAACTAACCTAAGGACATCACAAACATCCATGCCCGAGGCAGGATTCGAACCTGCGACCGTAGCGGTCCTGCGGTTCCAGACTGCAGCGCCTTTAACCGCACGGCCACTTCGGCCGGCTCTGAACTGTTTATCAGTTTGTAATACTTGATGTGCTTGATAAACCGAAACTGCAGACATTTGTTGTGTCGGATATTCTAAGTTGTATGGTTAGTAAGAACAAATGTACGGCTTCAAAGATTGACTTGGGTTACTTGCTAGCTTGCTGGGAAAATAGATACGCATTATTTCCATCTCCAGCACAGTGCAAACTGCACAAGAGACGAAGTCCACCGAAGGAAGAAAGAGAATATCGCGAGGTTAGATCAGATAAGCAAGTCAGTGCAGGGGACACGCGTAAGTATGTCACTAAAACAATTAAAAATGCATTTTTAGGAACAATATTAGCAGTGAATTGTGAAAAATTGGTGGGTCGTACAGCTTTTCTGATCTCAGAATAGGATTCAGCACACTAAAAACAACAACGATAAACACGGAAAATGCGAAAAGTTCTCTCATTGCTGGCCTGTGTTATTACTGTTGTAAGGTACTTGCTATTTGGGGGAAAATGATCTTACAATCATTATAATCCTTATTAGCGCGTCTAGGCAGCTCTATACTAGAGAATCTGAAACGTAGCGTAATAAAACATCGTAATTACAACAGTAGATGAGGTGTGAAGAATCGCTGTCGTTTACAACTTTATTTCAATGAAGAGAGTCGGAGGTTACGAAGTGCAATTTTAGTAGCCATTTCCACCAACCATCGGGCTCTTGAGCAACCTGACGAGGAGTCTCCAGAAATGCCACGGTTGCCGGGAGATTCAATTCGCCCTAGGGGGGCGGGCACTCTGAAACTATTACCACTTGGCTACGGCGCCTTACAAGCTATCCACACGCCGTTTGCATCTTATCTCTCTGCGGCGTCCATCACGCCGGCCATCAAGCAGAAAATGTCAGTTTTATAGTCACGATCTGGCATCCCTCGTCAAATGGCGGCAGTAAAAAGTCAAGGGTGTGGGTGGGAGCGTCGCCCCACACACACAGCTAACGCTGGCTGCGAAATCCTGCGCCGCTATCCCGTATCCCCTAACTGCGAAACAATGCACAGGCGCGCGCGTATCGCTTTTTGGAGGAGTCTACTCAAAGCCGATGTCATTGTCAGAGGTATCTGGTCGTTCACGTATATGCATCGCGTGATAAAACTGATGGCCGCAAATAAATGTTTCACATTTACATGGGATCGAGTTTCGGAAATGTGGGCTCTTGCAGCGTAGCGATCAAAACTATACAGAAGGCCATTGCCAGAAAATGTACTCTTCAATGTAAAGGCAAGATATATAGTTGCTGCTTTTAGTCTTTCGAACAAAGCAAAGAGAAAGAAAAATTCGGAGTGGTTGACTGAGTCACCTAAATTGGAAATGTTCTCTTCTACCGCACCCATTCACCTGTGTGCGTGAGATGTTTGTCGTAAGTGTACCTGTTTGCTGTATCGTGTGCTTCCGAACTGCTGCCCTGTGTCAATCCTTACACTATTTTCTAAAATATTTAAGAAGGTAGTGTACTACAGGGTCGCCACCCACCAGTGTAGTAATCGGATTATAGTTTGTATTTGAAAAGGACCGCTTCACTGAGCACGTAGGAGAATCTCTGGAATTTGTTACTTACCGAAGGCGTTTGATTGTGGAATACATATTAGCACATGCTTGGTTTACCATAGACTGTTCAAGTAATACAAGGAGAGGCGTCGTATCATCCGCATGGTCATAAATGACGAAGGGACTCCCTTAAGTTCGATCGTTGGTCTACTATTGTACTTTACGGTAGTGATCTGCCATTTTATTCGAATCAGGAGGCGGAAGTACTCCTGTCTACGCATGATACAAGTTTTGTTATGAAGTCGAGTAGTGAAGTGTCAACACAAAAAATAGCAAATGATGCTGTATGTGAGTTACCGAGTAGATGGGTTTCCTCCATGAATACTCTGTTCAGCTAGGAAGAAATACAAACAAGATGACCATAGCTCACCTAGCTTTTGCAGACTGCATGGCGTTAGTTATAAACTCAGTGGCTACTGCCGACAACAAATCACAGAACAGAAGCAAGCCTCCCTAATGGAACAAAAAAATTCATTTGATAAAACACATTGCATGACAAGTATCAGTGACGTAAGTCAAAATTTTAAAATTTATACCGACACAACAGCTAAAACAGATGGTTTTAAGTACACAAGACAATTGATAAAGAATACAAAAGAAAAGACAGCCATAGAAAGTAGAGTACATGAAATGGAAAGGGCAATCCGTGTGAGGAAAAACACTTACCAAAAACATCACAACTAAGACAATATCGAACACTGGTAAAGCCTGAAACACTGTTTCCAGCAGAAACACTTAAGCTAACAAGATTGGGAAAAAAATGGAAAAGTGGAAAGATAAACTGCCAGGAAAAATACTGTGACCTAAAAGTAACAATAATGCCGAATAAAATTTAAGAGCAACCAGGGAACTCTGTTTGAAAATGCAGAAGCTAACTGAGGTAAGAATGAAAGAAAGACTACAGTTGTATGGAGCTATGTACCGAATTTATAGTAGAACAACAACCAAGCAGGGTTTCAACGTACTCATCTGATAAATCCTTACCTACATGGTTAACTGAAATTGACAAAGCTTCGAAAAAAAGCATCGAATTAGAACGGACGCTTTTTACGGAGCTGACATAATACGCAAGATATAAGGGACAGAATTAAGTCACCAACTGGAGGGAAGTGACCCAGGAAGAGAAGGAATGACACACTCTAAGAATGGAGGAAGTCCAGGATGAAGAAAGTGAAACAGAGAAACAAAGCCGAAGTTGATTTATCATACGCTGCAGAAGAGCTGTGGTTCTGGTCTTCAGTCTGAAGACTGGTCTGATGCAGCTCTCTATGCTACAGTGTCCTATGCAAGTCTCTTCATCTCCGAATAATTACTGCAACCTACATCTTTCTGAATCTGCTTACTGTATTCATCTTTCGGTCTTCCTCTACGATTTTCACACACAACTTTTCTCTCCAAAACTAAACTGGTGATCCCTTGATGTCTCAGAATGTCTCCTAACACCTGATCCCTTCTTCTAGCCAGGGTGAGCAACATTTCTTTCATCCCCACTTCTGTTCAGTACATTCTCATTAGTTACGTGATTTACCCATCCAATCTGTAGTATTCCTCTGTAGCACCACATTTCAAAAGCTTGTTTTCTTCTTGTATATACTGTCTATGTTTCACTTCCATACATGGCTACACCCACAAAAATAATTTCAGAAAACACTTCCTAACACTTAAATCTGTATTCGATGTTAAATTTCTCTCCTTCAGAAAAGCTTCTCTTGCCACTGCCAGTCTACGTCAGATGCTTTGGCCGTCATCAGTTATTTTGTTGCCCAGATTGCGAAACTCATTTACTACTTCTAATGTCTCGTTTAATAATCTAAGTCTTCAGCATTACCTGATTTAATTAGACTACAGTCAATTCTTCTTGTTGGGCTTTTTTTGATGTTCATCTTATTTGCTCCTTTCAGGGCAATGACCATTCCGTTTAACTGCCCTTCCAAGTCCTTTGTTGTTTCTGACAAAATTACAGTGTCACTGGCGAACATCGAAGTTTTTATATCTCCTCCCTCCCTGAACTTCAATCCCTGTTCCTCTTTAGTTTCCTTCACTGCTTGTTTGATATACAAATGGAATAACAACGGGGGTAGGCTGCAGCTCTGTCTCAGTTCCTTCTCAATCGCTGCTTACCTTTCATGCCTCTCGCCTCTTGTTACTGTCGTTTGGTTTATGTACAAGTTGTGAATAGCTTTTCTCTCCCTGTATTTTAGCCCTGCTACCTTCAGAATTTAGAAGACATTGTCCCAGTCACCACTGGCAAAAACCTTGTATAGTGCGTAAAAATGCTATGAACGTAGCTTTACCTTTCCTTAACCTACTATCTAAGATGAATCGTTGTGTCAGTATTGTCCCGCGTATTCCTAAATTTCTCCGGAGTCGAAACTGATGTCCTCCGAGATCATTTTCTACGAGTTTTTGCACTCTTTTGTAATGAATTCGTGTTAGTGTTTGGCAACCATCACTTATTGAATTGATAGTTCGGTAATATTCACAACTTCCAGCACAAGCTTTCTTTGGAATTAAAATTGTTCCAGAGAGACTATTCGAATAAATAATTAAATGAATGTACATTGATGAGCCGTGTAATTATATGCAGCTGCTTAATAATGTGTTGATACACGTGCGGAACGGATTACAGCGTGGCACGAATTAGGCAAGTCGTTGGTAGGTTTCTGGAAGTACCGAATGGTTGTAAGTAGCGCTGGTACACACGGAGGTCAACTGAAGGCTACAATTATCGTATGGCAGCGAACAGCAACCATTTCAGTAACTTCCAATGGGATAGGGCGCCTTCCTCTTCCAGGTGCCACACCAAACTCACTCGTATATTCGAATTTCATTATAAACATCTTTAAACCACTTAATGTCATCGGACTTCTCCTCAGACCTTTTTGTCGGTGATACATTCTCAGTGCGGCACTGTAACTGCTGCTGTTCACGTGAAATAGTTTCACAAACAGCGCACAGTATCTCTTCTCGATAGCCTTACTACTCACTCAAGTTATGTCTTGTCAAATGACACCGTGTATGTCATCCAGTCATGCCACCAGTCTACGGTGCCAGCGCCAGATTTCCATCTGGTGGCCAAAACTGGAAATAATTTTTTCCCGCCGTAAATAGGTTCAGCATTAACGCATTAGCTCACGTGCCAATTTTCGGTGCCATACGATAATTACAACACACACTGCACCTCTATGAATAGTTGCTTTTTTATTATAACCAACCAGTACGTGGCAAAAGATGTCCACGAACTGGTCACTGAATCCAGTTGCCAGCTCTACATAAACTGCAGGTTCCACAGTTCAAATTACCCAGTTCTATTTCTAAAAATTAACGTCACAAATTGCATTGCGTAAGATTACGCAAGGCTGACGAGGCAAAACATTAAGACTTATGCCCACAGAGAGGGAATGCCAGCATTGTGCTGGTGTGGGTACATGAAGTATGTAAACGGAGGAGAGAGGAACAGGGAATCAAGCAAAAGATAAGGGTCGCAAATGGTGTTAACTGTCGCAAGCGATTTTTTACAGTGATATGTGTCGTTTCTGTTCTTTCGGCTATGTCCGAAAGATCAGACACCACACCTATAATTGTAGAGTTATGCCTTTTGGGAATACAGTGAGGCTGTGAGCAAAATGCGAAAATGAAGGTGCCTACAACATCATCAGTGGTGGCAGGGAAGTTGGACGGGAAGCGTGTCTAGATAGCCGACGCGCTCAGGGTCACCGTTCGCAGAGAATCTGTGTTCGAGTCCCGGTTTGGTCACTAATTTTAGGTGTAGGTTTTGAATTATTTGAGGGCCAGAAGTAGCTAAGTTATAGAAATTTCACTTTAAATACAAGCGATTTTGATAAAGGCCAGATTGTTATGACCCAGCATCTGGGAACGACCATCCGGATATGGCGAAGCTCGGTCTTCGCATGCTACTGTCATGAGTGTGTAGAATGTGGTTGAAGGATGCACTCTGACGTCCACCCGTTAGAAGAGGGCCGTTCAATAAGAAATGCAGCACACTTTTTTCCTCGGGCAATTTCGGTTGAAAACTACGGAATTTACTGAGGCACATCGTGGAATATTCGCTCTTCAGCCCCTATAGATTCATGAGTTCCGATAGGTAGTGCCGCTATGCATAGCCTTCGGAAAGGTATCCGTAATGTAGGTGCATTCCATGCAGGCAACAGTCACGGAGTTTCTTTTGGCGGAATACCAGAGCATCACAAATATTCACGGGCGATTCCACAATCTGTACGGAGACCTGGCAGTGAACAGAAGCACGGTGAGTCGTTGGGCGAGGCGTGTGTTACCATCTCAACAAGGTCACACAAAACGGCAGTCCGTGAAGAGGTGTGACACCCTCTCTCCTCCAAAGAGAAAGTACAAAGCCGCACCCTCAGCAGATAAAGTCATGGTGACATAGGACGCTGAAAGGGTTATTCCGTTTGATGTCCTTCACTCATGATGTAACGATCAACTTTGAAGCGTTTAGTGCTACAGTCAAGTAATTGAAGAAACGACTTCAGCGTGTTCGCCGCCACAAAAATGCAAACAAACTTCTCGTTTTCCATGACAACACAAGGCCTCACACAAGTATGACGGCCGGCCGCGGTGGTCTAGTGGTTCTAGGCGCGCAGTCCGGAACCGCGGGACTGCTACGGTCGCAGGTTCGAATCCTGCCTCGGGCATGGATGTGTGTGATGTCCTTAGGTTAGTTAGGTTTAAGTAGTTCTAAGTTCTAGGGGACTGATGACCATAGAAGTTAAGTCCCATAGTGTTCAGAGCCATTTGAACCATTTGAACAAGTATGACGCACTCGAGATCATCTCATGAAACTTCACTGGATTGCCCTTCCTCGACCATCCTGCTGCCCGGATGTCCACCTGTTTACGCCAATATTGGATGCACTCTGCGGGAAGCAGTACGTGGATGACTGGGAGGTTACTGATGCAGCGAGACGTTGGCTCCGACGTCGATCAGCGGAGTGGCACCATTTGAGCGCGCTGGCCCTCCCACTAAGGCGCCGTAACGCTTTCACAATGAACGGGAGTTGTTTTGAAAAATAGGCTTACGTATTCAAAAACGTGAGTAATATGGTGTGCTTCAATGCCGAATAAAACCAACCTGTTTTCAGAGAACAATGTATGGCATTACTTACTGAACAGCCCTCGTGGAGGCTGAAGACTTACCCACTCCGTAACGCAGGCTAAGCGGTGGTGTGTAGCAGATGCGTTGACAGAGTACAAAACTGATTCAGGTGCAAGCGTTTTATAATACACCGTTCAGCACACATTGCTGACAATGGGGCTCCACTGAAGAAGAGCCCCAATGTATTTCCACTTTGACCCATCGAAACAGTTACGATGGTCGTGGGCACGGGATCATCGAGATCAATGGAGACGTTTCGCCTCTTCGGATGAATCGCATTTCTTGTTAGGGATTCGCCATTATCCAGGGGAACGCGCAAACGAAGACGGACAAAGTTTACTAGAGGGCCGCGCGTCTGCGAAAGGATCTCTGTGCGAAGCATGCAACTCCCATCGTTACATCTTAGCAAAAGATGTGAACGAGTACCCGAGAAAATTTTCGTCTCATGAACAATCGCTAAGGAGATCTAAGGCCTGCACCCAGTCCATCGTTGACCAGTCTGGTGTGGCAGTAGAAGATAAAACAAAGGCCGAAGTCTTAGATTTCGCGTTTAAGAAATCGTTCACGCATGAGAATCGTACAAACATACCGTCGTGTGACCATTGCACTGACTCTTGTACGGAGTAAATAGTGATACGCATCCCAGGCGTAGAGAAGTGACAAATATTTAAAAACAAGTAAGTCGCCACGTCCGGATGGAATTCCATTTCGGTCTTACGAAGAGTACTCTACGGTACTGGCCCCTTGTATTGCATGGAACTGGGTACACAACCCCACAACAGGTTACAGCAGTCCACTCACCCCACCGCCGCCCCACACCGAACCCAGGGTTATTGTGTGGTGACGGGGGCTAAACATCGAGTCATCAGTCCCCTGCTCCTAACAGACATACTTGTAGAAGGCCTATACAGGAAAAGCGTAACCTCTGCACCCAGATGGAGGGAACACCAAGGGGTACAGAGCTAAAATGAACACCGCAATAACACAAAATAGAGGACACTTAAAAGGAGCAGAGCAAATAGTTGACTAGAGTAAAACAGACTACAGTGGTTGACGGATCAGGTAAAAGGTGAACCACTCAACTACAAACGAAGAACCTCCAGCTGGAAAGCGTTGATAGAGGTACCAACACAACTTGTTACCATAAAAGACACTATTTTGGTATCCACGAACTTGCTTTGGGAACTCAAATGGGAATCCCTAGAGGGAAGGGGCCGTTCCTTTCGAGGAACACTATTGAGAAAGTTTAGAGAACCGGCATTTGAATCTGACTGCAGAACTATTCTACCGCTGCCAACATAGATTCCGTGTAAGCAGAAATTAGTGCTCGTACGGTAGCATGTACACAATCGTTTTCCCTCTTTCCATTTGCGAGTGGAAAAGGAAAGAAAATGAGTGGTAGAGGTACAGGGTACCCTCCGCCATGCACGGTGCGGTGGCTTGTGGAGTACCTACGTAGATGTAGAAAAGCAGCTCGAAACACGCGCCGCGCCATGGACGCAGGTCAATTGGACCAGTATTATGTTACGGACAACACTCACTCAGGCCTCCACAGGACCTGTTGTAGTAATTCAAGTCACCGTGACAGTTAGGGACTATGTAAACATTACTGTAGACCACCGTCTCTTCACGCTTCATGACGCCCCCCCTCCTCCCGCCCCAACACGGGCAGTATAGCTGCCCATGTCACTAGGCCATAATCGTGGTAAACTGGTTTTGAGTGGCATGACATCGAACTCAAGACATGTATTGGTCACATCTGAGCCCGACGGATAACATATGGGATACAGTCTTGCGGCAGCTCCGAGTCCACAAAGCGCCAGCCCGTCATTTACTGGACTGTGTTGACCTGTGTGTTGACATCTCATGCCTCATACTCCCAGAAACCCACCAAGAACCCGTTGCATCCATGCCGTGCATACCGCTATTCTACTGAGTTTCGGAAGTAGCTCCACTGCTATAAGGGGAGATGAGGTCAAATTGTTCAGAAAGGGTAAAATTTTTTTGCCGCCAGATAGATCTGTAGCATGCTAGAAATATTGTCTCCAATTTTCAGAGTTTAACTTGTGCTACAAATGATGTAAAAGCCACCATGTTACAACCTTTTTTTACACGACTTATTCCTTGGTTGCGATATTTTTTTATTTACTGCCACGATAGAATGCATCTGTGGAGTACAGATGGGTTTGAACCCATTTGCGACGCGATTAATTACGATTTATTTTTTTAATGTTGTCATGTAGCAGCTGCGCCCAAAGACAATATTTTGCTGATCTAGTATTGTTAAAATTTCGTCGAATGATGCTAGCCAGGTGTTGTGTGATGTTAGCGCTGGAAGAATCAGGACCCTTGTGAGACTGGGATTCGGCACAGGTTGCTCCACTGAAAACCTACTGCAGAAAACTGATTATGTGCGTACTGGCAGTTCGGAAGTGTCAGTGAGAGATATTGCCAATCAGACACCAGAAGGATCGGATTTAAAGAAAACACCTACAGAAGTCCAAAAAGACCGATTATATGATTATGGTCAACATTCAGGTACTTGTTTCTAGCATAAATGGTAATAAAATATTTTTTCTGCATTTCCCGCAACACTCATTTTTCACTGTATGAGGAATATTTTCTGCTAAACCATTGCTGATGAGAAGGTTAAATCATCTCTTACTTCGTACATACTGTTACACAAATTCCTGCAGTGCAAAATATTTGGAAGTGCATTATTGTCATTTATTTAAATTTTTGTAAAATAAGAATTCCTATGTATTGTACACACAAATTTAAGAAATTGTTGCAAGAGTTACAGGACTGATATTAAAAAACTGGCACACCGATTTGTTTACCTAATTACTAAAAATAACCTACCTCATTTTGAAAGTGATAAGTAAGGTAAACACTCAGAAAAATGTTCGTGTCATAGTATGTGTTGTAAGAGTGTCCATCAACGTCCTTATCAACTTCATAAAAAAATGAAAAACGCAGACTATAATCAATAACATAATGACAAAATGTGCAAAATTTGGTGAAATTATCTCTCAAACAGCAAAAGCTACATTAGCTTACATGTAAGCTATGTATTTTGTCATAGGCCCCTCCGTAATGATTGGTCGTAATGTTTTCAATCCTGAGTGTACTCTACGAGTCACGAATCGTGCTTTCATTTCTGTTCTGAGAACGAAATCCATGCTGGAAAGAGCAGCTGACGTATTCCGCCACTGGTGGCAAAGGACGCGTAACGACGTCCAGTACGTCGACCGCTCGGACGTGACGGAACACTGCTCGCTCACTAAATGTGGGCAGGGACACATTTTTTCCGAAATTTAACGCCGGGCGCTATGAGATAAGCTTTTTTAGGGACTACATCACCGGGTTTCACCCCACGCCCAGCCGGAGTACTTTAGGGTGCGTCGCCAATAGAAAAGTGTATTTATTTTTTAATTTCAGCCCCGCAAAACAGAACGTAGCACCGACGTCACGGCACACGTTACAGGCGAGCGGATGTGCAACACTTTTATTTTCGCGTGTCCCAAAAATTATATTTTTGGTTGTCGGGCGCGAAACAGAATATCAGTTAGGACCTTAATAAATCCATTTAGCGCGCGGCCGGACGAATCGCCTGCGCGAGGATAAACCACAATCATGGCGGCCACCACCGCTAACAGAATTACCGGCAGGCCCGACGCGTCGCGACGCAGCGCAACGCAACGCCACGCGCTGCAAATCCAATTTCGCGAGCGGCGGCAATCGCTGGTAGCGCGTCCTGTGGGCGGGGCCTGGGACTACTCAACTGTACTGTGCTGTGGTGCGGTGGCCGGAGACCACGGGGGAATTCGCAGTCGCGTGCCTGCACCGGCCGGGGCTCGAAAGCCGGGGCGGTGAATCCCCGGCAGTGTGTGCCGACTGCAGTGTTGCCAACGTTGCTTTGTAACACCCTAAAACCGAGTTACTTCTGGGGCTCCCCGAGGAAGCCCTGTAGGCTCCCTGCTGTTCAGGGCTGTAGAAGTACTGGCTTATTTATACGATCCTTAGGAGTTTCGAAAGACGAGTGCCCGAAGACGTAGAGAAAATAGACTCACATAAGTGGATATCACACCTCTCCAAGTCGTTAACTATATTTATTAGATTGACACGTAAGTCCGTACTGTTTTTGTTTTGCTACTTGGTACTCCAGTTGCCATAGGGTTATTTACCGATTGGTTATTTATCAATTGTCATCTTTTTTTGTAGTACACTGCTAACATTAGAGTGTACATATTGTCGCTGTGTCACTTGAAGACAGTGAGAGGAGCTGTGGAGAAATCAAAACCTTCTGACGTGTGATTGTGTTTGAATTCAATAGAGGGGTGACAGCAGCGTACTCGCCCCTAAGCAATTGCTTCGTGTATGGGGATAACTCCACTGGACAGAGCACGTCAAGGACGGTATTTTCTCGTTCCAAAGATTATCGTTTTGACATTAGTGACTGGTCTGGTCGTTGGCTGGGGGACAGGGGGCATGGGACCAAACAGCAAGGCCATCAGTCCCATCGGATTAGAGAAGGGTAGGGAATAAAGTTGGCCGTGGTTTTTCAAAGGACTAAGGCGACTGCCTACACTACGCTTGTCCGTCCTCTTTTAGAATACTCTGCGCGGTGTGGGATCCTTACCAGATAGGACTGACGCAGTACATCGAAAAAGTTCAAAGAAAGGCAGCGCGTTTTGTGTTATCGCGAAATATGGGAGAGAGTGTCACAGAAATGATACAGGATTTGGGCTGTAAATCATCGATCACCAACTTTCTCTTCCGAATGCGAAAATATTTTGTTGACACTGATCTACATAGGGAGGAATGATCACCACGATAAAGTAAGGTAAATCAGAGCTCGTACGCAAAGATATAGGTGTTCATTGTTTCGGCGCGCTATACGAGATTGGAATAATAGAGAATTGTAAAGGTGGTTCGATGAACCCTCTGCCAGGCACTTAAATGTGATTTGCAGAGTATCCATGTAGATGTAGATAGGAACCATCTCGGCATTTGCCGGCAGCGTTTTAGGGACATCTCGGGAAATCTAAATCAGAAAAACCCGGACGTGGATTTGAACCGTCGTCGTCCTGAATGCGAGTCCAGTGTGCTAACTACTGCGCCACCTCGCTCGGTCATTGGAGATTCTCCAAGCTCAGGAAGACTTTAGGGGTATGGTGAAGATCGTTTAAACGCATTAATCCACAATGATCCACGCCAGTGTAATCGAGAACTGGAAAATGTGATGAACTGTTATCATTCCAACATCGTGCGATATTTGCAAGCAGTGGGGAAGGTTCAAAAATTGTGTGTATGGGTACTACATACTGTAAGCCAAAATCACAAATTCAATGGGTGGCCATATGTGCATTTCTGCTTGCTCGTCATCCATGGGCGACCATTCCTATCCTGTATCGTTACTAGTGACGAGAAGTGGTATCTTAATGCTAACGTAAGGAAAAGGAAAGAATGGTTGATTCAAACAATGCAGCAACTCCCCGTACAAGGACCTGCGTGCATCCACAAAAGATAATACCGAAGATCTGACGGAACAGCGACGGTATGGTGTACAACGAATTGCTTCCCCGAGGATTAGCTATCACTGCTGACATTTACTGTCAACAGCCAGGGCAGGGCAACAGCCAGGGCAGGGCAACAGCCAGGGCAGGGCAACAGCCAGGGCAGGGCAACAGCCAGGGCAGGGCAACAGCCAGGGCAGGGCAACAGCCAGGGCAGGGCAACAGCCAGGGCAGGGCAACAGCCAGGGCAGGGCAACAGCCAGGGCAGGGCAACAACTAGGACGTCTTGTAGACGCAGTGCAAGACCAACAACCAAGAAGACTGCGAGGAGTGATGCTACTCAGCGGTAACGTCCGCCCGCATTCTGCTCGACTGACAAACATTATGCAGAAGTTGGGACGGGAAGTCATTTCGCACCCACCTCATTCACCTGATCTTACGCCCCCCAGATTTTTTTCAACTTTTCCGCTCTCTGTCGAACCACCTCCAAGGGAAGTCCTTTCCGGATGTAAATACACTGCGAACATGACACGTCCTTCGCCTCAAAACCACATGATTTCTTCAGTGGCGCAATCGAAAAGTTGCCCCCGCGTTGGCAGACTGTTGTAAATATAGTGAAGGAGAATACATTATTGATGACTTAAGTCTGTTATGTGTGTCTGTTGTGTTTATTAAACTTATAGAGAAACGCTACGAACTGATGCAGCAACCTGATAAGTGCTCAATATGGGTACCGTTTCTACGATAGCAAACGTCAATACGTGCTTATATTTCATTGTAATCACTAACAATTTACCTCGAAAGAGGTGAGAGCGGCCTGTTTTGTAGACACATCCGTTAAATTGCCTATCTACAGGCGTGAAATTCGCTGCCTAACGAAAACAGTGACACATCCAGAAGGGGAGAAGGCAAGAAAATGACACTTCACAAATTGACAGGATGTGTGGTGATATTTCAGTGGACTTTACAAATCAGTATGACGCTGCCTCCGTTTCCTCCTCGTTACGTGCTCTAAGGGAAGGTCGTCATACATCCGCTGGATCCTCTCCTGAGGCGAGCAGGCCCACAACTTTTATAGCACCTCCTTGACATCCTCGACACTGGCAATGGGACAGAAATGACGTCCGATCTGGTCTGACGTATAATGATTAGCCAAAACATTAAGACTACTGTCCACCGCGACGTTTGACGCCGCCTAGTGACTTTTCGGGCACGTGACGTGGTAACAAAAGTATGCAAGCAGAGCAGACACAGATGGATCACTCTAGCGAAGGTATGGGCTGTAAGTGGGGAAATCCATTGAGATAAGCGACTGTGACAAAGGGCAGATTACTATTATACAGAGACTGAACGAGTATCTCGAAAACAGCGGACCTGGTCGAATGTTCACGTGCTACTGTCGTGAGCATCTACGGAAAGATGTAGGACCAGTGAAACCACCAGAAGACGCTAAATGCTTGGACGTCCATGACTTCACAGGACGTGGGATTCGGAGACTTGTCTGCTCTGTGAGGTAGGATAGATGGTGATCTGTGGCTTCTCTGCCCAAAGAGCACAGTGCTGGTGCACGCCTAAGTGCTTTAGAACACACCGTTCATCGTACGTTGTTGAACGTGGAGCTCCACAGCAGACCACCCATACGTGTTCACATGTTGACCCAACGACATCGTCAATTACGATAGTGGGCACGAGGTCATCGGGATTCGGCCGTCGGCCAATGGAAACGTGTCGGCTCTTCGGTTAAAACACACTTTTGCTACACTAGGTCGATGATGGTCGTCATCACGAACGGCGTCATCGAGGTGAACGGCGGCTCGAAACGTGCAGCAGTCCACGGACGCAGGCTGGTAAGAGCAGTATTATGCTGTGGGAGACATTCTCCTGCGCTTGTATGGGACCTGTGGTAGTGATTGAAGACATGCCGACAGGTGCGAATCACCTACATCCCTTCATTCTTTACTTCTTTCACGAAGACTATGTCATCTTTCTTCTTCTTCTTCTTCTTCTTCTTCTTCTTCTTCTTCTTCTTCTTCTTCTTCTTTCGAATAACCCATTTGGAGGGTACGATGAATCAACTTTGGCTACTCTTCATTGTATTAGATTGCTTCAGTTTCCAAATTTCCTTCATCCTTTTAGCGTGTTGTTCCCTTTCTTCTTGAGTCCACTTTCGTCTTGTTATTTTCTTTCTCTCCTGAAATTCTGCCTTTTGAACTGCCTTTCTGAAATGTGTTCTGTTTTCTATTGTGTCTATTGTAACTCCAGCATTTTCAATGTCCTTTTCAGTCTCTATGAACCATGCTGGCTTGGATTTGTAGCTATTGAGTAATGTGAATATCCGCTTGGTTAGTCTGTTGTTATCCATTCTGAATATATGTCCAAAAAACTGTAGTCTCCTCTTCCTCATTACATCAGTTAGTTTCTCCGTTTTCAGATACAGCTCTCTGTTTGGTCTTAACCTGTATTCAGCATTATCGTTTCTTTTAGTTCCCAGTATTTTCCTTAAAATTCTTCTTTCGACCTTCTCTAGTTTCTCAAGATCTCCATTTCTTGTTAGTTTAAGTGTTTCTGCCGCATAGAGAGCTTCAGGTCTGGCCACTGTTTGGTAGTGTCTTTATTTCGTGTTCCAGGACAAGGATTTTTTATTATAAACGTTTTTGGTCATATGAAACACTCTTTCCATTTTGTGCACTCTAGTTTCTATAGCTATCTTTTCTTTGGCATTGTATGTAATCCACTCTCCTAGGTATTTAAAGGAATCTGTTTTCTGTATTGTGTTGTTGTCAACTGCAATATTTTGAGGAGCATCACAGATGTTTGTCATAAACTGTTTTTTCATAGGATATTTGTAGTCCTACTTTGGCTGCTTGTTTTTGTAGTTCTCTTATTTGTTCTTGGGCATTGTCTAGTGAATCTGTAATCAATGCCATGTCATCTGCGAAGGCTAAACAGTCGACAGTGATCTTGTTTGGATTTCTCCCTAGTTGAATCCCTTTAGTATTGATGGCCTTCCTCCATTCTCGAACTACCTTCTCCAAGACACAATTGAAAAGCAGAGGTGACAGACCATTTCCCTGTCGAACACCTGACTTTATTTCAAACGATTTTGAGAGCTCTCCCCTAAATTTTACTTTCGATTTTGTATTTGTCGAAGTACCTTTAATTATTGCAGTTGTTTTAGCATCGAGTACCAATTCTTTTAAGATATCAAGCAGTGTATTTCTGTCAATTGAATCATAGGCTTTTTTAAAATCCACAAAAGTATTTACATATTTTAAGTTCCTGATTTTCCTCATTTCTATTATGTTCTTTAAATTTAGTATTTGTTCTGCACATGACCTTCCCTTGCTAAATCCAGCCTGATACTCTCCTAGCTGTTTGTCAAGTATCTCTTCTGCTCTTTTTAAAAGCGCCTTAGACAAGATCTGATAGGTCACTGGTAAGAGGGAGATTCCCTATAACTGCTAGGATCTGTTTTCTTCCCTTTTTTATGTAGTGGACGTATTAAAGCAGGTGTCCAGTCTGGTGGTAATCTGTGTGTTGTCCAGATTTCTTTTAGTATTTCTGATACACTGTATCATGTTGTCACTAGACTACTTCCATAGTTCAGCAACTATATTATCCTCTCCAGGGGCTTTATTATTTTTAAGCTCTTTTATGATTTCTTTTATTTCTTCTGTGGTTGGCGGCTTGGAGTCTGGTGGTGTTGGGTTTACAATATTGAAATTAAATTTTTCTTTCGGTGGATAACAGTTATCTCATCTTTCAGAAATATAACTATCTCTGAGCCGGAACCGTGCTATAGTGCTTTGAGGAGGATTGTAGTGAACTCGCTTTGGCGTCTCTGCCACCAAATTCGCCTGATGCAAATCGTATGGAACCCATTTGCCTCGCTATGGGCCACCAACAACACGTACGCAAATCAACGCCCGTTATTTACGCGAATTACATGACTTGTGCGTAGACGTGTAATGTCACGTGCCTCCACAAACCTACCATCAAACTCCTGGATCCCCAATACGCATAATCATTGACCTATTTCGTTCCAAGGACGGACCAAAATACCTATTAAGCAGGTGGTCATAACGTTTTGGTTAATCACTGTATGTTATACAAGGTACAGATCTAGAGATATAGTTGGCCACAGAAGTGCCTCGGACAAATAGTTCTTAGAAGCACGTCCTATCTGTGGGTGAGGATTGCCCTGTCGAAAAATGACACCAAAATACTGTCGCATGATAGGTAACACACGAGGACTCAAAAGATCCATGATGTACCGTTATGACTACCAGCCATGACACTAATCCTGTGGTTCCCCGAAGGTAACACAGATGTGTCTCTCCAAAACGTTAGAAGAATGGGACCTGTCCCCAGGTCACCACCATACTCACTTATCATGAAAATGACGAAGTGCGGAACCACGATTCATTGCTAAGAACAATGGAAGGCCATTGATCAGCTGTGCATGCTTCCCAGTCACACCACAGCGAACATTTGGTGTCAATGGCAGTCTATACATTGTACAGTGATGCCCTAGGCCATCTGTTGGCAGTCTCTCACCAATGGTTGGGAAGGACGTTCTCAGTTGGCAGACGCAGATGTGAAGGGTTTATGAAGTGCCTGCTGCACAATATTTCGATCCTCCCTTGTG